>NW_022681455.1:19295010-21861677 GCF_009764315.1 Trachypithecus francoisi
TAAACTAAAGAGCTTTTGCACAGCAAAAGAAACTACCATCAGAGTGAACAGGCAACCTACAGAATGGGAGAAAATTTTTGCAACCTACTCATCTGACAAAGGGCTAATATCCAGAATCTACAAAGAACTCAAACAAATATACAAGAAAAAAACAAACAACCCCATCAAAAAGTGGGGAAAGGATATGAACAGACATTTCTCAAAAGAAGACATCCATACAGCCAACAGACACATGAAAAAATGCTCGTCATCACTCGCCATCAGAGAAATGCAAATCAAAACCACAATGAGATACCATCTCACACCAGTTAGAATGGCAATCATTAAGAAGTCAGGAAACAATAGATGTTGGAGAGGATGTGGAGAAATAGGAACACTTTTACACTGTTGGTGGGATTGTAAACTAGTTCAACCATTATGGAAAACAGTATGGCGATTCCTCAAGGATCTAGAACTAGATGTACCATATGACCCAGCCATCCCACTACTGGGTATATACCCAAAGGATTATAAATTACTCTACTACAAAGACACATGCACACGTATGTTTATTGCGGCACTATTCACAATAGCAAAGACTTGGAATCAACCCAAATGTCCATCTGTGACAGACTGGATTAAGAAAATGTGGCACATATACACCATGGAATACTATGCAGCCATCAAAAAGGATGAGTTTGCATCCTTTGTAGGGACATGGATGCAGCTGGAAACCATCATTCTTAGCAAACTATCACAAGAAGAGAAAACCAAACACCGCATGTTCTCACTCATAGGTGGGAACTGAACAATGAGATCACTTGGACTCGGGAAGGGGAACATCACACACTGGGGCCTATCATGGGGAGGGGGGAGGAGGGAGGGATTGCATTGGGGAGTTATACATGATATAAACGTTATGCACATGTACCCTAGAACTTAAAGTATAATAAAAAATAAAAAAAGAAAAAAAAAAAAAAAGAAATCATGAATTCAAATTCATGAATTCATAATTACAGCAAGTTTGATTTGTTCTTCTAATGAAATATTGAATATCTCATGCCATGGAAATGGTCTTTGATTAATTGAGAGATTTTTTATTTTTATTTTATTTTATTTTATTTTTTAGATGGAGTCTTGCTCTGTCACCCAGGCTGGAGTGCAATGGCATGATCTCAGCTCACTGCAACCTCCGCCTCCTGGATTCATGAGATTCTCCTGCCTCAGCCTCCTGAGTAGCTGGGATTACAGGTGTGCACCATCATGCCCAGCCAATTTTTGTATTTTTAGTAGAGACGGGGTTTCACCATGTTGGTCAGGCTGGTCTCAAACTCCTAACCTTGTGATCTGCCCACCTTAGCCCCCACAAAGTGCTGGGATTACAGACATGAGCCACTGCACCTGGCCTAAATGAGAGATTATTAAATGGCAGGAAGATAGTTACATGTACCATTGGGTATACATCTCATTTAGGTATTTGCTTGACTATCAAACCCTGGATTCAAGTCTTTCTTTCTAGACAAACCCTTGACTCATTGGGAAGAGATGCTATGATTCAGGCATTTGAGTATAGAAAATTAAAGTAACATATTTGTTGAGGTAAATTAGCTATCTCTAACATAGGAAGGAGACATTTGTCATTTGATGATGACATATATTCTCCTGGGTCTCTTTTTAGTATTAATATTAGAACAGAATTATAAAATGTTGACACTGGAACAAACCAGCCCATCTGGTTTTTAAGGTTGATTGATTTACCCAATTTTTGTGTACCTGTATACTTACAAATCTTTAGTTCTTAGTTTATTTATAAGTTGGTGAAGACTAGAGTAGATTAAGTCTTAGGTCCTTCCACATTCTATAATTCATGTATTATCTAACATATTTAATTGTGTTCAAGACACACATCTTTTTCAAACTTTAGTGTCTCTAAAATTGAAGTGTGTCTTACAATCAATGTTTCTTAGTCACTGTCACAGAATTGTCATCAGGTTTTCCTTTTCTATTTTGAAGGTACATAAAATAATGGTGCATTTTATAAGGATCACTCTTAGTTTGAAGAAATATGCTGTGTAATTGATAACTGGGCCCCAAAGATACCAAACTCAGATAATGGCATCATCCATCAGCCAATCATTTCAACACCAACTTAGTTCATATTCCTGGGCATCTTTGAGAGATGAGTGGAATTTCGATTCCAGAAAAGGATTTAGTTGATGTCAGTTCCATAAATAAATTCTTTTTATATTTCTCTGATATCTACTTTGGAGACATTCATTCCTCTTTATCTGAAACTGTCTTTTTTCTCAGTTTTGACCAAAAGTCAATCTGTCCAGTGCCTGGATATTCTGTTATAGGAGTGTAAAATAAACAATTAGACAGATAGTTCTTTCCTTATAGCTAAATATGTCTGTTTAATAGTTAATTCAAAAAGAATTTTTTGAATTTCCATGTATTATGCTATCAACTAAGATAATAAACAGGAAGCAATATCTGTCTTCATGGAATAGGCTATTAATGCAGTGCAATAAGGGCTGCATTGGGGTAAATGGAAGAAATTGCACAGAAAACCTTGAGTCATTAGAAAAGGCTTTCTGTAGAAGGAGATAGCTGAGGACTGAAAGACAAGTAGGCTTAGCCAAGTGAATTATATGGAAAGAAGAGAAGGGCATTCTAAGGAAAGAAAGCAGAATGTTCCATGACCCATGATACAAAAGAAAAAGCAACCCATTAGGCTAAGGGAACTAAATCTTGTTCAGACTGGCTAGACACTCATAAGGACATCAAGTTTTCTTTCTTTTTCTTTTCTTTTACTTTTTTTTTTTTTTTTGAGACAGAGTCCCACTCTGTTGCCCAGGCTGGAGTGCAGTGGCATGATCTTGATTCACTGAAACCTCTGCCTCCTGGTTTCAATTGATTCTCTTGCCTCAGCCTCCCAAGTAGCTGGGATTATAGGCAACCACCACCATGCCTGGCTAATTTTGGTATTTTTTGTAGAGACAGGGTTTCACCATGTTGGCCAGGCTGGTCTTGAACTCCTGACCTCAAATGATTCACCTGCCTTGGCTTCCTGAAGTGCTGGGATTACACACGTGAGCCACCCTGCCCAGCCCAACATCAAGTTTTCTAAATCAATCCTCCCCTTTACAAGCATTTCATCTAATCTGAGCTAAACTCTGCACAAAGCATGAGAAAATTGCAAGTAGACTATTGTCTTGACCACATAAAGCTTGAAATTTCAAAATAGGGTTACATAAAAATAATTAGATAATAATACAATTCTGAAGTAGCCACCAAGGACTTTTTGGTTCTCTCACAGATCTGGGAACTAATAATATTTTTTTACCAAAAAAAAATTCATCTCTTTAATGTTCACATCTATTGTTCCTTCTCTTTCTCAATCTCAGTGAATAGCCATACCCTGTCAAGCAAACCACAAATCTCAAAATCGTATTCATCTGTCCAATAACACGCTCCAAATATAATCCAGCATCTAGTTTTCTTTGTCTTTTTCACCTCATTTTTAGCTATACTAGTATTAGACAAAATGGACTTTAGAACAAAATTTGTTGCTAGAGGAAAAGGACATTTTATGATAATATTGTGTGCACCTAATAAGAGAGCCCCAAAATACATGAAGCATAACCTGACAGCACTGAAGGGAGAAGTAGACAGTGAGTGATAACCTGGAAGAAGCTACAAATGAGGATGTTCTAATGAATTTCTGTTATCTTTGTTTCAATATCTTTGAGTTGTTCCAAATTCCCTCTTAATAGAACCCCTATTTTGGGGGAACTCATTTCACATGGTTTATGTGAAGCTAACCCTACTTTTCCAACCACAGGGATGGGCATATGATGCATATTTCACCAATTAGAATACCACAGACTCTAGAGTTAAGGCAGAATCCAAGATAGGTCAGTTAGAGAACTCAATGGAAATTTATTGCTATGCTACCCCACTTTTTTTTTTTTTGCAAGATTTATTAAGCTGGCATGGTATGATCCATCATGCCTACAACTGAGAAAGAATATGCATGCAAAATTAAACCAAGCAGAGACAAATGGATTTCAAATAACAAGAAAGCCAGGGCCTTGATAACATTATTTTGAGGTCTTGGATTATTCCTGAATCTAAAATACCTGTAGACATCTTTGTTATGAGAGTTCTTTTGCTTAAGCCTGTTTGAGTCAGGATTCCATCACTTACAACTGGAAGAGACATAAACAAAAAAGCAGTAGTTAACAATAAAAGTGTATCAGTAAACTAGGTGTTTGTAAGCATGTATAACTAGTTATTGAGCAGGGATATACACATCAAATGCCTTTATTTTTCTCTAATCCCTGTTTTCTGACCTGACTGTTCATATCTTTCTTTCCTTCATGTGATTTCCTGAGACGATTCCACAGTTTCCTAGAAATGTTCAATTATAAAAATGTTTAGATACATATAACACTTTCAGGAAGTAAAATTTCTGGATAAGGTTAAGCCAAAATTCCAGTCTCACTTCTGATTTGATTTGAATATCTTTCTTCTCACAACTCAGGCCAGACCCATGGCTCTGGGCCTGTAGTAGGGGAGGGGCCGTGTTCTCAACTTTCAGATTTCCTTCTTACCCTTTCAAGCCTTTATTTAGCTGCTGTTTTTTGTAGTTCTCTCTTGGCTGATAGTAAATGGCTAGTGTGTTCTCCATTAGAGCAGGCTTGTAAATACTGCTCTCTCATGGTTAACTTTTCTTTTCTCTCCCTTTATTTTCCTTTTGAGTTCTTCAGCCAATATCTCTAAACATTGTTCACTGAGATTGTTCCAGGTTATTGTTTGATGACATGGGTAATGTGCTTTCCAGCTGACCTAGAGTGACATCCTTTCAGTCTTCGTCCACAGGGATCCATCCTGTTAGGATCCACTCACCCCAGCACTTTTTAAAGTATGATCCCACAGAGACAGCCCAAGCTCACTTGGACTAAAGGAGACTCATGCCTCATTTCCATGCCAGACTCTGGGTAGTCTGCTGCCCCCAGGCTCCACTCTCCCTTCCTTGTCTTGCCATGGAAGACAGCTCCAGTGAGCCTTTTATCTTCTGATTTTTCCAGTTTGGCAGCAGACACCAGTATCTATTTTTATGTACACTGTCAAACTTCAAGGGACATGAATAAATTCCTCCTAAAAGTCAAGTGCTCCCAGGGCCTCCCTCATCAAACTCTGATGTACTGACTAAGCCTAAAACTGTCTGTGAGTTGAAAGTATCCAGTTGGAGAGGACAATCTGGTGTCTCTTCTTTTGCAAACATTCGAAATCTCTACAAAGGTCTCTTTCAGAGCTCCCCTTACTTGGTTAGGTGGGGAGAACCCTCTTTCCTTTTCTTCATGTGCATTTCCCCCGGTAACAGCTCTTGTCCCTAGGCAGATAATTCTTTCCAGCTTAGGTCTCTTTTCAGGAACTCCTGTCTATTGCTTACGTTGGATAGATGGAGAAGGTAAGTGGGAGAAATAAGTTCCAGTTTGATCACCCTTTAGTAAACACTAGAAGGATTGCTGGCTGCTCTTTAGAACACAGAAGCACTTATTGACAGTGGTGGTCCTCAACGTGTTTAACAGCTCCTATGGCAGGTCATTAGATGGATTCAGAGCATAATGTTGAAACAGTATTCTGTAAAGGCCTTGATGATCTAGAATTTAATCTTTTAGTTTCTGAACCATTAGGAATTCAAGGGGTTCCAGGCAAGAGACTAGGACAGTAGAGTGGTGGGGCTCAGGGAAGTGGCTATTTATCAGTTCTCCAGAAGTATTTCTATGTTTTAGTAACCAAGTGCCTGAGAGCCCTGCCTGTTTCCTATTCTCCTCAGGATTATTTGCAGGTCCTTCTCATTAAGAAACAGGGGCAAAGCACAATGTGTGTTTGAAAAGAATTGAAGCTTGAGCTAAAACCTCCAGATAATAAAAAAAGTTTTATTCCACATTTTGTTGGAGTCAAAGTCCAAGAAATGTTTGATAAACTTAACTGAGTTAAGGTCAGAACCTTGGGGAGAGGAACTGCTGAAGGAGCAGTAGGCATAAAAGGAGAAGGAAATCAGGAGAATGTGATAAACAGAAAACGAGTTTTATGAAAAGTAGACCATTTGCAGCATGGAAGACAAGGACACTGAAGGTGAAGGAAACCTCCTTATTTTTATTGATGGCCTTCATAAGAAAATTCTTAGAATGGTGGTGAAGCTGAAAGTGAGAAAGAGAGATAAGAGAGTAGAGGAGGTGAGATGAAGAAATAAAAGTGACAGATACAGGCAATTCAAGTGTGGAGTTATAAGGATGGGAAGAATTTGGATGGTAGTGAGAAGGGCATATGGAACAAGAAAGCTTGCTGGGAAGGGTTTTGTTTTTGTTTTTCAAACATTTAAGTATGTTTGAAGGCAGAAGAGTAGGAGTTGGTTGGGAATAAATGGCTGTGACTGTGAAGAAAATATAAAGCATAGTCCCTTTGCATCTGGAAGGCCTGAGCTCACAAAGATGGGATCGGCTTTGGGAAAGAGGAATTTCACTTCCCCTCCAAGACTGGATGGCAGCTTCTGAGTATTTACCAGGGTGTGAAAAAAGAGAGAGTGTGAGAAAAATTAGTAGCTTGAGCCAGTAAACCCCTATCTTTTAAGTCAAGAGGCAAGAAGATTATTGAGAGTGGCAGAGAGAAAGAGGTCTAGAATATTTTGCAAAGGGTGGGAGAGAATTTGCAGAACTGAATTACCAGGCATCAGAGTGGGTTCCAGCTGGAGTCAACACCAGATTGTCTGGTGAACAGACCCCCATGCTGTGAGGCTCAGGAAAAGAAACAGAGAGAGAGATGGTGAATTTGCTTTTGGGAAAGGAATTGATATAGCTTAGTGGTTAGGCACAGTTAGGGTGAGGAGAGGACAGTAGCACAGAGCTGAGTGGTTATGAGTCCAGGCTGAGGAGAGAATCCAGAGAATGAACAGGATGAAGCTGGGGGTTCTGAATAAAATGGCAGACTCCATTTATATAGGAAGCAGATTGTCTAACCATCAAATGGGAGAAGCGGTTGAGATGTATATTCTTTGGAAAGAGGACCGGACTCCATGGATGTTGAGGTCCTGGAAGGCCTTGCTGAATTGTGACTGGTGTGGGAAGTCAGGAAGAACTAAAACTTTTCATTAGCTTGGCTTTTGATCTGAAATAAGTTCTGAAAGAGCTATATGCTGGAGAAATAAAGAGGAGTGGCCCTGGAGTCAGACAATAGTGGAGCCACACGGACATATGCAAATGTGTGTGTGTTCCCTTGCTTTTGAAAGCAAACATTTTGTTTTCAGCAAACAGCTTGCATCTTGTGCTTCCTTAATTTAAAAAAAAAAAAAAGTGGGGGAGAAAAGTACATACACAAAACAGCCTGTCACTGCTGGCTTCACAGAGGAGGAAGACAGGCCCTTGAGTGTTTTCCAGTAAGCAGCTCCCTAAGCTGGTTCTCACACGAGAAAGAAACTCAGAGTAACAAAAGGTGCCCATGAAAGGTTCTTTTAGACTAAAATTTGGTGGAGATTAAAAGAGGGCAAAAGTTCAAATGAGAGGGAGCCATTGCCAAGTAGGCAGAAATCTTAGCCAACGGGAAGGAAAAGGAGCCACTGGTTTAAAATGCAAGTAACCATGGCGAGCCAACAGCTCAATGCTAGAATCTGGTTAAGAAGTAATATCACACAGAGCTGTGATTGTTTATTCAAAGCAGGCCATGAGAGAACAGTTGTCTCCAATGGGTACTTGCACAGCTTGGATTCAAAATTATAAGTACATTTTTAAAAGCGTCCAGCGCTTCTCCCTGACCCATTTGGTATTAAGCAAAAAAGAAAAGAAAGCACAAAGTTTATTCTCAGTGTCTCTTGTGGGTTTAAGACAGCTTTACATATGGAAAAGCATTTTGGTGTCAGCTGTTGAACTGGTTTCTTGCTATTCTGCTTTCAGTTGCCATTGGAAACTTTGGCTGGCTGTGTGGTAACATCACCCATTTCCCAAGGTTCAGAAACCAATGCCCCTCTAAAGGGAAGCAGAGCATTTCTTTCTTTTCAAGTACATGTTGTGCTTTGCCCCTGTTTCTTAGTGAGAAGGGCTTGGAAACAGCTAAGGGACTGTGGGAATAAAGATGAAGTATTGAAATGCATGATGAAGATAAGCATGATACAATGTAACAAGAGATTCTGCAATAGCCAGAAACACAACTTCACATAAATGCCAAGTCTTCCAACCTAGATTTTCCATTTGCTGTCGTCACCACTATATAGATTGTAGATAGAGCTGTTATCCTTTCTGTGTAAATGAAATAGTATTACTGGAGCAAGGGCTTTCAGAAGGGAGAGTGGGCTTCTGTTGGTCCTTGGGTCCCTGAAATTTATGCAAAAGCTCCTATATCACTTTGCCTGTGCATTTTTTTTTCCCTGGGGCAGTATGTCCGTAACTTTCCTCAAATTATTAGAGTGGTCCATTACCCAAAACACGTTTAGAACCAAGGAACTGAAGTATCACCAAGTGAAGTGCATTGGCTACACTCTCACATATGGAAAGAATGTAACCTAATGGTTTCAATTATGACAATGCAGTAACATGGTCGGTGCACTGGGAAAACTTTCTCCCTGGTTAATGGAGACAACATGGTCAAGGAGAGGAAATTTCCAGGAGAAGATTGACTCTCTGCTGGCTGGCAGCTGGGAGAAGTGGTGTTCAGCTTGAAAAAAGAATGTGTCATGTTGGTGTTCTCTTTTTATATCTTGAGCTATTGAGGAGTCTGAGAGATACAAAGAGAATCTGCTTTGTCAGGAAAGGAAGAGGTGTGCTTCAGAGCTCAACCTGATGATTTCACAGACCAATTTAGAGCAAAAGGGAAGGGCAGCCTTATCACGTGGTCTAGTTCAAGGAGGCAGTCTAGCATAGTGTTCCCGCACTTAAAATATGTCGTCTGGAATCAGACTGCATGGGTTTGAAACTAGGTCCATTAAGCAGTAGATAGGAAAGTCACGTATTAGTTACATATCCCTGTGCCCAAGTTTCCTTATTCTTAAAGTGGAATTACAATAGTACAACCAGTACTTACTGTTTTAGTCTGCTCCGGGCCACCATAACAAAATACTAGACTGTGTGGCTTAAACAACAGAAATGTATTTTTTCAAAATTCTGGAGGCTGGGAAGTCCAATTTGGCTAGTTTGGCTTTAGGTGAGGGCTCTTTTTGTGTCTTTTTTTTTTTTTTTGAGACGGAGTCTCGCTCTGTCTCCCGGGCTGGAGTGCAGTGGCCCGATCTCAGCTCACTGCAAGTTCCGCCTCCCGGGTTTACGCCATTCTCCTGCCTCAGCCTCCCGAGTAGCTGGGACTACAGGCCCGCCACCTTGCCCGGCTAGTTTTTTGTATTTTTTAGTAGAGACGGAGTTTCACCATGTTAGCCAGGATGGTCTCGATCTCCTGACCTTGTGATCCGCCCGTCTCGGCCTCCCAAAGTGCTGGGATTACAGGCTTGAGCCACCGCGTCCGGCCTCTTTTTGTGTCTTACAGAATGGCCACCTTCTCACTGTGTCCTTACATGGCCTTTCTTCAGAGCATGAGGTGCAGAAAGAGAAAACTCTCCAGTGTCTCTTCCTTATAAGGAAATTAGTCCTATCTGATCAGGACTCCACACTTATGACTTTATTTAACATTAATTATTTCCATCTCCAAATACATCCACACTGTGGGATAGGGGACCTACCTATCAATTTAAGGCATAAATATTTCATGTTTAACACTCGTTATTCACAGATTTCATATTTGCAAATTTGTCTGCTCACTACAATTTATTTATAACTCCAAAATCAATACTTGCGGCACTTTCATGGTTATTTGAAGACACGCATAGAGCTGTGAAAATTTTTATTCACCTGATATACATGCTCCCAGCTGAGGTCAAACAAGGTGATTCTCTGCTTTCTGGTTTCAGCTCACATGCTGTAAACACATATCCTTTCCACAGTCTAGGTGATGCCACATTTTCACATTTTTGTGCATTTCTGTTGGTGATTTCACCTCCTAAAATGGCCCTAAGTGTAGTGCCAAAGTGCTATCTTTCTAGTGTTTCTGTGTGCAAGAAGGCTGTGGTGTGTTTTATGGAGAAAATACATGTGTTAGGTAAGTTTTATTCAGGCAGGAGCTATGGTGCTATTGGCCATGAGTTCAATGTAAATAAAACAACATTATATATTACATGAGGTGTCTTTAAACACAAGCACACATAAAACAGGGTTGTATATTGTTCAGATGATGAAAATGCTGTCACCAGGGGCTCAAAGGAACCTGACCGTTTATTTTTTTCTAGGAACAGCAGTCCAATTCAATGTTTGTACAGAACATAAGTACCATGAATAATGAGAACTGATTGAATATGACTCATCAAGCTATTATGAAGATTAAATACATTTTTATATATAAAGTCCTTACAAGACTGCTGTCCTAGTTCAGGCTACTATAACAAACACTATAGACAGGGTGGCATAAACCACATTTATTTTCCATTTTCGAGGCAGGGAAATCTAAGATCAAGCTACTAGCTTGACATGGTTTGGATCTGTGTCCCCATGCAAATCTCATGCTGAATTGTAATCCCCAGTGTTGGAGGTGGGGCCTGGTGGGAGGTGATTGGATCATGGCGGTGGGTGGTTTCTCATGACTGGTTTAGCACCATCCCCCTAGTGCTGTTCTCTTGATAGAGTTCTCACAAGATCTGGTTGTTTAAAATGGTGCAGCATGCCCCTCCTTCTCTCTTGCTCCTGCTCCAGCTGTGTAAGACAGGCCTGCTTCCCCTTTGCCTTCCACCATGATTGGAAAGTTCCTGAGGCCTCCCTAGAAGCAGAAACAACTGTACTTCCTGTGCAACCTCCAGAACCAGAAGCCAATTAAACCTCTTTTCTTTATAAATTACCCAGTCTAAAGATTTCTTTATAGCAATGTGAGAACAAACGAACACTTGCCTGATTTGGTTCCTTATGAAGACCTGCTTCCAGGTTTGCAGATGGGTGCCTTCTTGCTGGATTCTTACGTGGTAGAGAAAGAGAAAGACCCTCTCTCTCATATCTCTTTAAGAGACAGGAATCCCATTAATGAGGGCTCCATCCTCATGACCTAATTACCTCCTGAAAGCCCCACCTCCTAATGTCGTCATATTGGGAATTAGGGCTTCAGTACATAAATTTTGAGAAAGAAGCATTCAGTCCATAGCAACTGCCTAACTCACAGTAAATGCTCAATATATGCCCTCTATTATTATTTTCTCAGTACTAGAACAGTAAAAGATCCCTCCACAGTTGGAAACAACAACACAAGATACTAAATAACACTCATTGAAAGTGTTATATAGTTAGGCTTCATAGGTAAAAAAAATATATATATTTACTGCTCTGTATTGTCTACCCTGCCATTTATAGGGTAGGGTAGACAGAAATTTCAAAAGTGCTTAAATTTTAGCAGTAGATTATGGCTTAACTTGTATTAATTAGTTTCCTCATTCTTCATTTACATCATCTGTAAAACATTCACTCTGCATATTCATGTTGTGAAGTAAATGCTGTAGGCTTACTAATATGAATAAACCTTGTACATAACTAACTAACTAAATATATGAGATAAGCAGTGGCTTGATGGAAATGTAAAGAAGATATTAAAGGAATGTAGAGATGGGATGAATTCCCTGAGAGTTCTCTCAGCATTTTCCTGAGAACTCCCTGCTCCTAAAACCAAGCTTATGTTTGTGATAAAATAGGAGGGAAGCAGCAGCTTCAGTAAGGCCCATGGGCAAGGACCAGGTTGGCCATGATGATCTGTCAGGACTCCATCCCCTGCATTGATTCAACTGTAACACTAGCATCAATACAGCTTTTTGGTTAAGAGCTTAGGTGCTGGAGCCAAGTCTGGCTGTTTTCAAGTTTCAGTATTTTCCACTACCAGCTGTATCACCTTGAGCAAGTTCCTTAATTTTTCTGTGACCCAGTTTCCTTAATATATAAAGTGAGGGTGATGATAGTGCCTTCCAGGATTTCTAGATTAAATATTTGACAAGCACTAGAACTGTGTCTGGTACATGATATTCTTTACTTCAATATTTAACAAATAATTAAATGACCTCAATGTCCCACACCAGACACACAGTAGTAGTCAGATAACATAATTAACAATCAATTGTTGAATGAATAAGTGAAAAGTCAAAGACCCTGGAAAATGCTAGAAGGAAAGAAAATATGAAGGTATGACTTAAAAAGACCTAATTTGATAGTTAAGATACTTTAGATTGCTGCTGCCTTGCATAAAAGCTTCTAATGAGCTGAGTTAGTTAATATTTAAAAGTCTAAACTTCATGGCATGGCATATTGACAAGAAAAGGACAGGGTTTGTGGCAGCAACATATAAACCCCCAAATCTCAATGGTTTGGAGACAGAGGTGTATTTCTTTCTCTAGCAAAGTCTGATGAAAGAGTTCTCATCTATTTGATCACTGAGAAATTCAGGCTGGGTTTATCTTGTGATACTACCATCTCATGTCACCCTGTGTGTGAAGAGAAGAATGGAGAAGGGAAATTGATTCTTAGTTGCCATTACCTAGATGTGGCATATGTCATTTCTGCTCACAGTCCATTCCTCAGCACTGTTGTATCCCAAATGCAGCTGAGGGCTGGAAAATGTAGGGCACATATGGATATGCAATGAGCAGCTTTCTCAGCCCCATATGGCATGCAAGGACCTCAGTAATCTGTGAGTGACTATTTCCACCTTATCTTTCAAACCCAATGAAGGCTGGAGGTCTCATAACATTGACAAATAATCACTCTATGTGTGGAACAGGCTTTCATCACATGAAGTCTGGTAATGACTTGCTAGGCTCTGGCTCTATGGGAGTGACAAATATAGGATATAGCTTCTGCCTTTGAGGGAGCTTACAACATGGTAAAGGAAATGTGAAGGAAAGAGTAGAAGGCAATGTAGAATCAATTGCAACTGAGTGCCAGAGATAAGCTAGCTTTGTTTTAGTACAAGGACCTTGAGATATGGAATCAGGCAGCCCTGGGTCCCAAAGTTCACTACTTGCATTATCTTAAGCAAGTCACTTAATCTGTAACTGTGTGTGTGTATGTGTGTGTGTGTGTACACATAAACATATACATATATATAGGGTGAGAATCCAAAAATCTGATAAAATGCTCCCAAATCCAATAGTATTTAAGTGCTGACATGATACCACAGTGGAAAATTCTACACATAAGTACTCAACACAACTTTGTTTCAGGCACAAAATTAATACAAATATTGTATAAAATTATCTTCAGGCTATGTGTAGAAAGTATAAAATCCATAAATGAATTTTGTGTTTAGACTTACATCCTTTCCCCAAGATATATATCTACAAATATTCCAAAATATGAAAAAAAAAGTACAAATCCAAAACACGTCTGGTCCCAAGCATTTCAGATAAGGAATATTCAAAATATTCAATCAGTATGTATCCTTAATAACTCAAAAACTCAAAAAGTAATAACTGCTGTTATTTTTAATAAAAAACATCCTTGATAAGAAATAGAATTTTTTTCAGACGTGATAAAATAGGACATTATCCCAGTTACCTTTTTTAAACCTCTGTTGAACAACAATCCCAAAACAAAGGTAAAGATATTGCTCATCTTGTCTGAAAGCATTTCTTTTAGATTATTTGGTTGATAGGTATCTCTCATTAAGTGGCTTGTTACTCACTCTCCCTTGGTGGAAACACAGACCACAATAACTCAGAACCTAAGCTTAAAAGGTGTCTTCTGCTATGTTTCAGGGGAAAACAGGGCCACAAAACTTACACCCAGCAAGACTGCAGTAGCATTTGATTAGAGATACCTCTGCAGTGGTAAGCAGTACTAGATTTATGCCTCACCAGAGGTACTGCCACTGGTACCCACAGTACCTGTAACACCCTTTCAGAGGCATACAGTTGGGATGAAGGGGGCACATAAAATAAGAAAGTAACCAATGAACTTCTCATTTTAGCAAATACCTCCCCACTTTCTAGCTTCCACATCCTTAGATATGGACATCCTTTTCCCAAGTCTGTCGCTACAGGTTTTCAAATCATAGTTGACTGAATTATTTCAAAACTTACTGAATGAAAGGTTATTATCCATTTGGCTCTCTTGATTTCCAGAGTCAACTTAGAAGAGCAGATGTTCCATTTCTTTCCCCAAGCGTTATCTATCCCCGATCAGAGGCCCTGGGAACTGACAGAGGTGTTGACAGATCTCCCATATACATTCTGATTCATGATAAAGTGAGCCTGGCTGAATCAAGTTCTCACTCTCTGGTATCACACTGCTGACTGTGACAAACATCAGTAGATCCTTTTTTTCTATGACCATGAATAAGAATATCATTTTACCATTTCTCTCAGAGCACAGAAGCAAATAGAAAGGAAGAATCCCATAATTTTCATTGCATAAAGCTATCTTGGGCTCTGTTCATCAGAGTTCAATTTTGCTGAATAATTCTCTATAGACACGAATGATAGAAGAGGGGATTATTACCCATCTGTCTGCCCTCTCAGCTTTTGTTCAGCCCTTATTGTCTTTTCAATTTGGATCCATCTGATTGCTTTAGTGACGCAGGAAGACGTCACCAAATATGAGCACATTCCCAGGCCCAGGAGCCGCTCGCCACACTGAGGCAGAGTGATACAGAGTATTTTGCCTTGGAGCATTTCAGCAAACTGGGGCTGGAATAAGATGCTTAAGGTCAAGGCAATGGCATCTGTAGCTGGGAAAGGGCCAATGGAGATCATTTTTATCTTTTACTGTATACATGCAGTCTATTCATCACCAGGCATCAAGACCTTTACCGAACAGCCAGGAAAATCACAGAGAGCAGAGCTCTGGTCTCTGCTGTCAGAGTTGCTGTTTGTATTATTTTGCCTTGTTTTTCCCTAGAACCTCATATAAAGCTTTTACAGGCTTGGGCAAAGCTTTGCTTGGATTTTCATGTCAAGAAGACAAATTTAAACTGGAGTTGGGAAAGGAAGGAGAAACTTTTGAGCAGTATTATTTCTGACTTCCAGTTTGTAGAATCCACAGGAAATTCTTTTTGGGAAATGGATATGGTTGCCAAATTGTATAAACTTAATTAGAAAATAAAATGATTGTTTTCTATAAGACCACATCCACTTAAGCCCCATATGAAAAACTCATCTCTAATTCTCTTCTGACATTCTTTTCAGTGTGAGCAGAATTACAGATTATTAAATAGAGACAATTTAGAATCAAAACCTTTTCATTGCTGAAAATTGCCTTTCACTTATTTTGTAAAGTCCACCTGACTTTCTACGGGCCCTATTATAGAAAGGAAATTGTAGCTACACTTAAATCCTTTCAATTCACACTCTTAGATCCAATAGGATGTAAAAGGTAGGAGAAGCACTAACATCTTACAGGCCCTGGGTTCAATTCGAGGCTGAAGCAAAAACAACACACCCTATGTCTTTTACATCTCAGGACTTCATTTTTCCTCGCCAATAAAAATACAGTTGATACCTGATGTAAACGACGAGTTGATGGGTGCTGACCAGTTGATGGGTGCAGCACACCAACATGGCACAAGTATACATATGTAACAAAACTGCACATTATGCACATGCACCCTAGAACTTAAAGTATAATAATAATAATAATAAAAATACAGTTGAACAAAATTGCTTCTAAAGGCCTCTCTTTGCTGAAAGTGTCTTTTCCTTGATAGTATCTCCTTCAAGTAACATTTGCACTATGTATTTACTATTTCTCTGTATTGATTTTGTGGCTACTCTATTAACTAGAAACACACTTCCCTTTTTCTTCGTGAGTGTAATAGAGGCCAAAATGGAGAAGGTGACATGACCTTCGCCCTTTAAAAGCACGTTGTCCTGAACAATTTCTGGGCTGTGCTCCTAATCTACTTGTGATTATGCCTCTTGTTTCATTTAAGATTTGGCAATAAGAAATTCAGAAAGAAGATGCCTATTATGTTTTCATTCTCTCACCTGCCCATTTTCATTTAACAATGCACTGCTATGCTATCATGTACTTATTTTGTAATTTACTGTTAATCTTTGTGACACCATCATGATGAGCATTTCAGAGCATGTTTGAAAGATGCATTGTTTCATGCCATTGTTGTACAGTAAATTGCATTTTGATGTTATCCATTTTCAAGGTCGCTAAAGCACACTCATAACAGGTCATCACGATCCTAGATAAGAACAACCCAGAAGCACCAGATTACACATCTCAACTTAAAAAATATAGGGATCTGATTTTGCTTTTCAGATTGAAAGAATTGGCTTCATCCTGCACTTCTTCAGTGCCTGAGGGAAAAATATAATAAGGTATTAAGATATAGCTTCAAAATTCTGCTCCTCAAAAGTCATGTGTAGTGTTCACGTACATTTCTGAGAAATAAAGAGAAGAGGCCAATAATCCACATTTATTAAGTCTTTTCTATCATATATTCCAGATGCCATGTTCAGTGCATAATAAATACTTTTGCTTCTAATCCCTAAGTGGGTAGTAGTATGCTTATACTACAGATTAAAGCTAAATGTTTGCAAATATTTTGGAAATCGTTGAATGTTTCAGAAAAGGAAAATATACATCTTTTTGACTTTGTTCTTTCACTCTCTGGTATTTCACAAGGAGGACCAAGGTTTAACTATTTTTCCATCTTGCAAGGGATCTTTACTGAGCCAACCATAATGGAGCACGTAATTCATGAGCCCAAAGTCATTCTCTGCTATAGAAGCATCTACTTGCCCTACACTTTTTATGATAAAAGGGGACACAGTCCCTTCCTCCCTTCCTTCCTCTCTCTCTGTCTCCTTTCCTCCCTCCCTCCGTCCTTCCCTCTTTCTTTTGTTCCTTTCTTTTTCTTTTTCATTTATTTAAAGACTATGTTTTTAGAAGATTTAAAGCTCACAGCAAAATTAGGAATGTACAGAGGTTTTCCATATGACCGTTGCCCCCACACATGCATAGTCTGCCTTACTATCAACATCCCCCTTCTGAGTGGTACATTAGTTAGAATTAATAAGCCTACATTGACACATCACTTATCCCCAGAGTTCACAGTTTACCATAATATACTCTATGGGTTTGAAGAAACATATAATGACATATATCCACCATTATAGTATCATATAGAATAGTTTCAATCCCCTAAAAATATTGTGTGCTCTGTCTATTCATGCCTCCCTCCCCAACTCGTGGCAACCACTGATCTTGTAACTGTCCCCATAGCTTTGCCTTTTCCACAATGTCATATAATTGGAATAATAAGTATGTATCCTTTTCACATTGTCTTCTTTCACTTGATTATATGCATTTAAGTTTCCTCTATGCCTTTTCATGGCTTGATAACTAATTTCTTTTTAACACTGAATAATATTCCATGGTCTGGAGGTACCACAGTTTATCCATTCACCTACTAAAGGACATTTTGGTCACTTCCAAGTTTTGGTAACCATGAATAAAACTGCTGTAAACACCTGAGTACCAGTTTGGTCCACAAGCTTATGTGTGGACATAAGTTTTCAACCCCTTTGAGTAAATACCAAGGAGAGTGATTGCTAGATCATATGGTAAGAATATGTTTGGTAAGAAACTTCTGTTTTCCAAAGTTGCAGTACCATTTTGTATTTCCACCAGCAATGATTGATAGTACCTGTTGTTCTACATTCTCGTCAGCATTTGGTGTTGTCAGTGTTACAGATTTTGGCCATTCTAATAGGTGTATATTGCTATCTCATTATTGTTTTAATTTGTATTTTCCTGATGACATAGGAAATGGAACATATTTTCATATGCTTATTTGTCACCTGTATGTCTTCTTTGGTCAGATGTGTGTTGCAGTCTTTGGTTTATTGTTTAAATCAGCTTATTTTCTTATTGTTGAGTTTTCAAGTTTTTAATATATTTGACATATATAAGTAATATATCAAAATACTTGCATTTTGGGCCTGATGCTTTGTGTTTTAGAAATTTTAAAATTAGAAACTCAAATTTTAATAGATATAAATATTATTGGTATGTATAAAAATATATAGATATAAATATTATTGATACATAAATATAAATATTGATATAAATATTATTGATATATATTATTTCTATATTGTATTATTTTGATATAAAAGTATTTGCAAAAAGACTCATGTGATAAAGACCTATATAATAGTACTAATAGGACTATATAACAGTCCTTTATGATATGTGTCTTTTTGCAAATATTTTCTCCCAGTCTGTGACTTGTCTTCTTATTCTCTTGTCATTGTATTTAACAAACCAGAATTTTGGGGTTTTTAAGTGTAGCTTATCAATTTTTATCTCATTATTTGTGACTGGTGTTTTATTCAAAAAGTCGTTACCATACACAAAGTCTTTTATATTTTCTTTGATGTTATCTTCTAGGAGTTTTATAGTTTTTCTTTTTTTCACTTAGGTCTATGATCCATTTCAAGTTAATATTTGTAAAGTGTGTGTGGTCTTTGTCTAGTTCACTGTTTTGCACGTGGCTCTCCAGTTCTAGCAACATTCACTGAAAGACTATCAGTTGCCTGTCTTTATGTGGGTCTATTTCTGGGCTCTCAATTTTTTTCCATTGATCTATTTCTTTATTCTTTAACCAATATGACATTATCTTGGGTTCTATAGCTTCATAGTAAGTCCTGAAGCCATGTAGTGTCAGTTCTCAAACTTTGTTCTTCTTCTTCAATTTTGCATCAGCAATTATGGGTTTTTGCTTCTCCATAAAAACATTAGAATCATTTTGTTTATATCTACAAAATAAGTTGTTGGAATTTTGATTAGGATTGCATTGTATCTATGCATGAATTTGGGAGTAACTGACATCTTGAAAATACTGAGTCTTCCTAACTATGAACATGGAATAGCTCTCCATGTATTTAGTTCTTTCTTGATTTCATTGATCAGAGTTTCATTGTTTTCCACATATAGATCTTATACATATATTATTATATTTATAATTAACTATTTTATTTTGGAGGATGCTAATGTAAATGGCATAGTGTTTTGGATCTAGAATTTCACTTGTTCATTTCTGGTATATGCGAAAGTAATTGACTTTTGTATATGAATCTTATATCCTACAACTTTCCCATAATTGTGTAATAGTGTTTTAGTTTCATCAGTTTTTAAAGATTTTCTTCATAAATGATTATGTCATCTGCAAACAAAGCAGTTTTATTTTCCTTTCCTGTCTGTATACTTTTTCTTTTCTTTTCTTTTCTTGTGTTATTGCATTAGCTAGTACTTCCAATATGATGCTCAAAAGTAATGGTGAGAGAAGGCATCCTTGCCTTCCTCCTAATCTACAAATCATTGGAAAAGCTTCAGGTTTCTCATCATTAATTAAGATGTTAGCTATAGGTTTCATAGATTTTTAAAAATATTTATCAAGTTAAAGACATTCCAGAGTTTTTATCATGAATGGGTGTTGGATTTTTAAATTCTTTTTTCTGCATCTATTGATATGATCATGTGATTTTTCTTTTTTATAATGTTAATGTGATAGAATATATTGATTGATTTTTAAATGTTTATCTAGTCTTGAATACCTGGGATAAATCTCAATTGGTGGTAATGTATACTTCCTTTTACACATTATTGGATTTGATTTGCTAGTTTTTTATTTTTGAGAATTTTTACATCTATGTTCATGAGAGATATCGGTTTGTAGTTTTCCTTCCTTTTAACACCTTTTCCTGGTTTTAGTATTAGGGTTACTCTTGCTTCATAAAATGAGTTAGCAAGTATTGCCTCTGCTATTCTCTAAAGGAGATTGTAGAGAATTGAAATGATTTCTTCCTTAAATGTGTGGTAGAATTTACCAGTGAATGCATCTGGGTCTGATGCTTTGTGTTTTAGAAATTTTAAAATTAGAAACTAAAATTTTTAATAGATAGAAGCTAATTCAGATTGTCTATTACTTCTTGTGGAATTTTTGGCAAATTGTATCTTTCAGGGAATTGATTCACTTCATTTAGATTGCCGAACTTGAGAGCATAGAGTTATTTATACTATTCCTTTATTATCCTTTTAATATTTATTGGATCTGTAGTATTGTTCTCTGTTTCATTTCTGATATAATTTATATCCTTTCTCTTTTTGCATATTAGGCATGAAAGAGGGTTATTAATTTTTTTGATCTTTTCAAAGAAACAGCTTTGGGTTTTGTTGCTTTACCCTATTGATTTCAGGTTTTTTATTTCACTGATTTCTGCTTTAATTTTTATTACTGCTTTCCTTCTTGTTACTTTGGATTTCATTAGCTTTTCCTTTTCTAGTTTCCTAAGGTAGAAACTTATATTGTTGATTTTAGATTTTTCTTCTTTTCTAGTGTATGCATTCAATGCTATACATTTCCCTGTAAGCTTTGCTTTTGTACATCCCACAAATTTCAATTTGTGTTTTCCATTTTCATTTAGTTCAAAATATTTTTAAATGTGTCTTGAGATTTCTTAATTCATGTGTTATTTAGAAGTATGTTGTTTAATCTTCATGTCTTTGGGGATTTTTCATTTATTTTTTCAGTAATTTCTAGTTTAAGTCTATTTTAGTCTGAAAGCAGAACTTAAATGATTTTTATTTTTAAAAATGTGTTAAGGTATGTTTTATGGCCCACAATGTGGTCTACCTTGGTAAATGCTCTATGTAAGCTTGAGAAAAATGTATTTTCTGCTGTTGTTGCATGAAGTAGTCTATAGAAGTTGATTATATCCAGCTGATTGATGGTATTGTTGAATTCAAATATATCCTTGCTGCCTTTCTGCCTGCTGGATTTCTCTATTTCTTATGGGGGTGTTGATGTCTCCAATTGTAATAGTGAGTTCACCTTTTCCTTCTTGCAGCTGTATGAGATTTTGCTTCCCACAGTTCAACTGTCTGTTGTCACATTAAGAATTGTTATGTCTTCTTGTAGCATTGACTGCTTTATTGTAATGTAATGCTTCTCTTTATCCCTGATAACTCTCCTTGCTTTGAAGTCTTTTCTGGTGTGTGTGTGTGTGTGTGTGTGTGTGTGTGTGTGTGTAGCATGGTATATCTTTCTCCATCGATTTACTTTTAATCTATGTGTGTCTTTATATTGAATGTGGGTATCTTGTAGACAAGATATGGTTTGGTCTTGTTTTTAATTCATTCTGACAATCTTTCTTTTTAAAGTAGGTCATTTAGACCATTGACATTCAAAGTGATTATTGGTATATAGATATTTGTATTAATATTTACTTGGAATAGTTCTCTATTTGTTTTTCTTGTTGTTCTTATTTTTGTCCTTTTTTCTGCTGTATGTGGTTTTAATCGAGCATTTTATATGATACCATTTTATCTCCTTTCTTAGCATATCAGTTATACTTCTATTTTTATTTTTAGTGGTTGTCCTAGAGTTTGTAGTGTATATTTACAAATATATATTATATATACATAAGCACACATAATTATTATGGTTTGGATTTTTATGTCCTCTCCAAAATTCATAGATTGAAACCTAATCCCCTAATCCGCAATGTAATAGTATTGAAAGGTGGTCTTTAAGAGGTAATTACATAATAAAGGCAGAGTCCCCATAGATGAGATTAGGACTCATAAAAAGGTTCTAGGTGGAAGAGGGAGTGTACTTCCTCTCTTGCCCTTCTACCTTATATCATGTGAGGACACAGTGTTTCTCCCTTCCAGAAGTTGGGAAGAAAGGGCCTTGCCAGATGCTGGTGCCTTGGTCTTAGACTTTTCAGCATCCAGAACTGTGAGAAACAAATTTCTGTTCATTATACATTACCTACTCTTTAGTATTCTGTTATAGCAGCAGAAAATGGATGAGGACAAAAATCAAATACATTGCTGTTATTATGAATTTTGAACAAACTGTTGTCTGTTCAATCAATTAAGAATAAGAACAAAAATTTCTATTTTATCTTCACTCATTCTTTTTTTAATACTCTTCTTTATGTAAATCTGAGTTCTGAACTATATTATTTTCCTTCTCTCTAAGGAACTTCTTTTAACATTTCTTACATGGCAGTTCTACTGGCAAAATTTCCTCAATTTTTGTTTTTCTGAGAAGGTCTTACTACATCTTTAGTTTTGGAGGATGATTTTGCAGAGTGCAGAATTCTAGGTCAGTGGGTTTTTATCCTCAACACTTTAAAAATCTCTTCCACTCTCTTCTTACACGTATTATTTCTGAGGAAAAGTCATATATAATTATTTTCTTTGTTCCTCTAAAGGTAAAGTGTTTTTATCCTGACGTTTTCAGGACTTTTCCTTCATCTTCGGTTTTCTGTAGTTTGAAAATAATGTGCCTAGGGAAGTGGGACAAGATGGCCTACTAGATACAACCAGGAAGTGCTGCTCCCACCAAGGAGACCAAATTATTGAGTAAACCACCATAACTTGTGTATATCTTCAGATACAAAATGCCAAGAGTGGACGTAGAAGCAGTACTAAAGCTGAAGTTAAGAGGAAGGAAGTTTAGGCCCTTGAGTGGGGTACTAGGCATACTAGGAGTAGTTTCTGGCCCTGAATGGCTCATGGGAAAAGGATGAGTGAGGGAACTGCAGGATGGCTCACTCTCACTGTGGACCTTTTAGATGCTAGCTACAGGTGACTCTTAATCCCCTGTGATTATGTGAGCAAGTATAGGGATCTGCCTCTCTGCAGAAACAGAGACAGCCTTCATATGACATAGAGCTGGGAAGCTTTTGTGAGCTGGGCAGCTTCACCAGAAAGTGGCCATGGACACCCATTCCCCAGGTCTCCCCATACCTTTCCAGGAGCTGGAAGTCTCAACTGACCTCTGAGCCAGGAGACGGCAGGGCTAGCTCCCCGTTGGACCTGGGATGCATCTGTTCCCAGGAAGATGCAAGCTCCCCTGCCCACCAGCCCTTCCCAGGGCCCAGGGCTAGCCAACTGCAGGAGCAGGTCACAGTACAGCCCTTGCATGCTATACTGAGTGGATTTCTGTACCTGAGTACTTTCCTGGTGACCTGGGAGCACATAAGATCCCTCTGTGCAGCTGGAACCTGACCCCAAGCTGTGGGATGTTCTGGTGTCCCAAGGACTGTGGTGCTCAGCTGAGGAATATGGAGATATGTGGCTGACAGAAGAGCAGGGGAGAACCCTGACCCTCAGAGCATTCAGAAGGGTAAGATGCATGGGTTTCTGGGCCAGCGCAGGAGTGGGGCATGCCTTCCTCTACAAGGCCAGTCTAGAAATGGTGTGGCATATCTGCCTGCTGCAGCCTCTGCCTGAGAGAGCCCCACAGCCCAGAACATCTAACAAAAGCAATGTGGATGCAGTGCCAGTGATCAGAAGTGGCTCCCCCAAGTCCCAGGAATGAACCTGGTGAGGAGGCTATGCCCCACCTCAACCACAGAGCACACTTTGAATGTCAGGAAATACAAAAGCGCTGTGAGAGTAGGTATTAACCTAGCTACCGACCATTACTCTTAAGTGTCATTTACTGGATTGCAGCCCAAAAGACAATACCATAAAGATTGCTGCTAATATATATACCTGTGAACCTAACTGCAAGAATTCATCAACACATGAAGGTCCTGTACAGAGCCCTGGTCCTATGAAAGCACCAGAAGCAAAGAAAACTGCTTGTATCTAACTTATGCCACAGCTAAAGGAACACCAACCACCCAGATGCGAATCAGTGCAAGAACTCTGGTAATTCAAAAAACCAGAGGGTCCCCTTACCTCCAAATGAATGCAATAATTCCCCAACAATGGTTATTAACCACTTTAAAGTAACTGAAGTGGCAGACAGCATGCAGGATTCGGATAGCAAGGAAATTCATCAAGATTGAGGATAAAGTTAAAACCAAATCCAAAGAGTCCAGTAAAATAATCCAAGAGCTGAGAGATTAAATAGCCATTTAAAGAAAGAACCAAATTAAACTTCTAGAGCTGAAAAACTCACTATAAGAATTTCATAATACAATCAGAAATATTAATATTACAATAGATAAAGCTGAGGAAAGAATCTCAAGAGTTTGAAGACTGGTTCTTCAAGTCAACTCAAGTCAGACAAGAAAGAAAAAATAATTTTTAAAAATGAGCAAAACTTCTGTGAAATATGGGATTATGTGAAGATACCAAATCTATAACTCTCTGGCAATCCTGAGAGAGAAGGAGAGAGAATATGTGACTTAGAAACTATGTTTGAGGACTATAATTAGGTCATTCTTGCTTTGCTATAAAGAAATACCTGAGAC
Organism: Trachypithecus francoisi; assembly: GCF_009764315.1. Classification (NCBI taxonomy): domain Eukaryota; kingdom Metazoa; phylum Chordata; class Mammalia; order Primates; family Cercopithecidae; genus Trachypithecus; species Trachypithecus francoisi. Next base: position 19,319,288 of record NW_022681455.1, read on the forward strand.
TGGGTAATTTATAAAGAAAAGACGTTTAATTGACACACAGTTCTGCAGGTTGTACATAAAGCATAAGTATCTGCTTCTGCGGAGACCTCAGGAAGCTCCCAATTATGGTGAAAGGTGTAGGGGAAGCAGGCATCTCACATCAGGGAGCAGAAGCAAGAGAGAGAGAGGGAGGTACCACACACTTTTAGACAACCAGATCTTGCAAGAACTCATTCACTATTACAATGACAGCACTAAGAAGATGATGCTAAACCATTCATGAGCAAACCACCCCCATGATCCAGTCACCTTCCTGCCTGGCCCTACTTCCAACATTGAGCATTACATTTCAACATGAGATTTGGGCAGGGACAAATATCCAAACTATGTCAAGGACATAGTCCACAAAATTTTCTTAATCTCACTAGAGAGATTTACATGCAAATCTAAGAGATACAGAGAACCCCAGCTAGATACTGTATAAGATGACTATATATCTCTAAGGCACATCATAGTCTGATTCACAGAGGTCAATGTAAAAGAAAAATTCTTAAATGCATCTAGAGAGAAGGGTCAATTCACATAAAGAGGGAACCCCATCAAGGTAGCAGCAGACCTCTCAGTAGAAGCCTTGCAAACCAGAAGAGACTGACTGGTGGATTATTTTTAACATCCTTAAAGGAAAGAAATTTCAACCAAGAATTTATATATCCTGCCAAACTAAGCTTCATAAGTGAAGAAGAAGTAAAGTCTTTTTCCAGACAAACAAATGCTAAGGTGATACCTTTCAACTAGACCAGCCTTACAAGAGGTCCTTAAGGGAGTGCTAAACAGGGAAACAAAAGACCATGATTGGCCACCACAAAAACATACTTAGGCACATAGCTCACAGGCATAAATATAAAGCAAGGATACAATCAAGTCTACATAACAACCAGCTAACAACAAGATGAAAGGATCATATTCACACATATCTATACTAACTTGGAATGTCAATGGGCTAAATGCCCCATGTAAAAGACAGACTGGATAAAAACATAAGACCAAATCATCTGTTGTCTTCAAGAGACCAATCTCACATGTAACACCACCAACAGGCTCAAAGTAAAAGATGGCAAAAAAAATCTACCATGCAATGGAAAACAAAAAAGAGCAAGAGTCACAATTCTTGTATCAGATGAAACAGACTTTAAATCAATAAAAATAAAGAAGGACATTGAAGGGCATTACATAATGATAAAGGGTGCAATTTGACAAGAAGACTGAATTATCCTAAATATATATGCCCCCAATATTGGAGCACCTATATTTAAAAAACAAGTTCTTCTTTACCTATGAAAAAATGTAGGCAACCACACAATAATAGTGAAGATTTAACTCCCCACTGACAGCATTAGATTACTGAGGCAGAAAACTAACAAAGAAACTTTGGACTTAAACTCAACGCTTGACCAACTGGACATAAGAGGCATCTACAGAACATTCCACCCAACAACTATAGAATATATCTTTCTCATCTGCACATGGAACATATTCTAAGATTGATCACATACTTGGTGATAAAGCAACACTCAACAACAAAAAAAAATGGAAATCATACTAAGCACATTTTTGGACCACGGTACAATAAAAATAGAAGTAAATATTGAAAAGACCTCTCAAAACTATACAAACATATGGAAATTAAACAATTCATTCCTAAATAATTCTTGAGAGAACATTGAAATTAAGACAGAACTTTAAAAAAGATAATTTGAAATTGACAAAAATAGGAACAGAACTTACCAAAATCTCTGGGATGCAGCTATAGCAGTGTTAAGAGGAAAGTTTATAGCCATAAATGGCTACATCAAGAAGTCGGAAAGATCTCAAATTGACAATCTAACTTTGCACCTAAAGGAACTAGAAATAAAAAGAACAAACAAACTCTAAACCTAGCAGAAGAAGTTAAATAACTAAAATTAGAGAAAAACTTATGAAAATGGAGATGCAAAAATCCATACAAAAGATCAGTGAAACCAAAGTGGATTATTTAAAAAATTAACAAGATTGATAGACCACTAGTTAGACTAGCAAAGAAAAAAGAGAAGATCCAAATGAGTACAATCAGAAATTACAATGATGATAATTTCAACCTATCCCACAGATATAATAAAGCTCCTTAGAGAATACTGTAAACAAATTTATATGCACAATTTAGAAAATCTAGAGGAAATGGACAAATTCCTGGAAACACAAAATCTCTCAAGATTGAATCAGGAAGAGATTGAAATCCTGAATAGACCAATATCGAGCTCTATAATTGAAGCAGTAATAAACAACCTACAAACAAAATAAGCCCTAGACCAGATGGATTCACAGCTGAATTCTACCAGATGTACAAAGAACTGGTGCCAATCCTACTGAAACTATTCCAAAAAATCAAAGAGGAGGGATTCCTCCCCAACTTATTCTATGAAACCAGCATCAGCCTAATACCTAAATCTGACAGAGACACAGTGAAGAAAGGGAAATTCATGCCAATATCCCTGATGAACACAGATGAAAAAATCCTCAACAAAACATTAGCAAACTGCATCTAGCAGCACATCAAAAAGTTAATTCATCACCATCAACTAGGCTTATTCATGGGATATAGGGTTGGTTCAACATATACAAATTAATGTGATTCATCACATAAACAGCATTAGAAATCATATGATCATCTCAATAGATGCAGAAAAAAATAATTGATAAAATCCCAAATCCCTTCATGATAAAAACCCTCAACAGATTAGGTATCAAATGAGCACACCTGAAAATAATAAGAGCCATCTATGACAAACCCACAGCCAACATCATACTGAATGGGCAAAAGTTGGAAGCATTCCCCTTGAAAACTGGAAGAAGGCAAGGATGCCCATTTTCACCACTCCTTTTCAGCATATTACTGGAAGTCCTAGCTAGAGCAATCAGGCAGGAGAAAGAAATAAACGGCATTCAAATAGAAAAGTAGAAGTCAAACTATCTCTTTTGGCCGATCACATGATTCTATACTTAGACAACGCTAAAGATTCTGCCAAAAGGCTACTAGAACTAGTAAAAGATTTTAGCAAGGTTTTAGAATACAGCATCAGTGTGCAGAAATTGGTGGAATTTCTGAACACTAGTATCATCAAGGCTAAGAATCAAATAAAGAACACAATCCCGTTTACAATAGCCACAAAGAAAATGAAATAGCTAGAAATACATCTAACCAAGGAGGTGAAAAATCTCTACAATGAGAACTACAAAACACTGTTCAGAGAAATCAAAGATGACACAAATAAATCAGAAAACACACCATGCTCATGGAGTAAGAGAATCAATATTGTTAAAATGGCCATACAGCCCAAAACTATTTAGAGGTTCAGCACTATTCCTATCAAACTGTCAATGTATTCTTCACAGAATTACAAAAAAGTATTTTTAAATTCATATGGAACTAAAAAAGAGCCCAACTAGCCAAAGCAATCCTAAGCAAAAAGAACAAAGCCAGAGGCATCACACCACCTGATAAGGTTTGGCTCTGTGTTGCCATCCAAGTCTCATGTTGAATTGTAATCACCATTGTTGGAGGTGGGGCTTGATGGAAGGTGATTGGATCATGGGGATGGATTTACCCCTTGCTGTTCTCGTGAGAGTGAGTTCTCACATGATCCAGTTGCTTGAAAGTGCATAGCACTTCCTTCTTCACTCTCTCCTCCTTCTCTTACCAGCTTGTGAAGATGTGCTTGCTTCCCCTTCACCTTCCTCCATAATTGTAAGTTTCCTAAGGCTTCCCCAGCCATGCCTCCTATACTCCGTGACACTATAAGGATGCATCAACCCAAACAGCATGATACTGGTATGAAAACAGATGCATAGACCAATGGAACAGAACAGAAATCTCAGAAATAAAGCCATACATCTACAACCATCTAATCTTCAACAGGGCTGACAAAAACAGGAAATGGGGAAAGGACTACCTATTCAATAAATGGTACTGGGATAACTAGCCATATGCAGAAGAATGAAACTAGACCTTACCTTTCATGGTATACAAAGATTAAGATAGATTAAAGATGTAAATGTAAGGCCTCAAACTATAAAAAGCTTAGAAGAAAACCTAGGAAATACCTTTCTCGGCATCAGCCCTGGTAAAGAAATTTTGACTAAGTCCCTCCAGATAGTTGCAACACAACAGAAATGGACAAAGAGCTTCTGTACAGCAGAAGAAACCATTAACAAAGTAAACAGACAACCTACAGAATGGGAAAAAATATCTGCAAACCACACATCTGACAAAAGTCTAATATCCAGCTTCTATAAGGAACTTAACAAATCAACAAGCAAAAATCAACCCCATTAAAAAATGGGCAAGGGATAGCTTGGTGCGGTGGCTCACGCCTGTAATCCCAGCACTTTGGGAGGCTGAGGTGGGCGGATTGCCTGAGGTCAGGAGTTCGAGACCATCCTGGCCAACATGGTGAAACCCCATCTCTACTAAAAATACAAAAATTAGCTGGGCGTGGTGGCAGGTGCCTGTAGTCCCAGCTACTTGGGAGTCTTAGGCAGGAGAATCGCTTGAACCCGGGAGGTGGAGGCTACAGACCTGAGATTGCTTTGGAGCCTAGACAACAAGAGTGAGACTCTGTCTCAAAAAACAAGAAAATTTAAAAAAAATTTAAAATAAGGCAAAGGACATGAACAGACACAAGAAGACAAGAAGACTTAATATGTCTCAAAAGAAGACACATAAGTGGCAGATAAATGTCTGAAAACATGTTCATTATTACTAATCAGAGAAATGCAAATCAAAACCACAAAAGATGCCATCTCACAGCAGTCAGAATGACTATTATTAAAAAGTCAAAAAATAACAGATGTTGGTGGGGTTGCAGAGAAAAGGGAATGCTTATACACTACTACTAGAAATGTAAATCAGTTCAGCCACTGTGGAAAACAGTTTGGAGATTTCTCAAAGGACTTAAAAAAGAACTACCATTGACCCAGCAATCTCATTAGTCAGTATATACCCCAAGGAATATAAATTGTTCTATGATGGCTCACATGCATGTGTATGTTCATTGTAGCATTATTCACAATATCAAAGACATGGAATCAACATAACGCCCATCAATGGTGGACTGGATCATGAAAATATGGTACATTTATACCATGGAATACTACATAGCCATAAAAAAACCCCTCAAATCATGCCCTTTGCAGCATCATGGATGGAGCTGGAGGCCATTATCCTATGTGAGCTAACACAGGATTAGAAAACCAAATACTGCATATTCTCATTTACAAATGGGAGCAAAAAATTGAGTACACGTGGACACAAAGAAAATAAGCATAGACACTGGGGCCTACTTGAGGGTAGAGGGTGGGAGGAGGATGAGGTTCAAAAAACTACCTATCAGGAATTATGCTTATTACGTGGGTGGCAAAATAATCTGTGCACCAATTTCCTGCAACATGTAATTTACCTATTTAATGAGATTTAGAAACAACCTAAGTGTCTTCAACAGATGAATAGTTAAAAAAAATGTGGTACATATACCCAATACAGTTCTATTCAGCCATAAAAAGATGATCCCACCATTTTCAAAAACATGGATGAAATTGGAGGTCATTATGTTAAGTGAAATAAGCCAGGCATAGAAAGACATACTTCACATGTTCTCACTTATTTGTGAGAGCTAAAAATTAAAATAATTGAACTCATGGAGATTAAGAGTAGAAGGATGGTTACCAGAGTCTGGGAAGAGTAGTGGAGGTGTGGTGGGAGGGAAGTGCAGATGGTTAATGAGTACAAAAAAATAATTATAAAGAATGAGTAAGATCTAGTATTTGCTAGCACAACAAGATGATTATAGTAAAAAATAACTGTACATGTAAAAATAACTAAAAGTGCCGGGCGCGGTGGCTCACGCCTGTAATCCCAGCACTTTGGGAGGCCGAGGTGGGCAGATCACGAGGTCAGGAGATCTAGACCATCCTGGCTAACATGGTGAAACCCCGTCTCTACTAAAAATACAAAAAAGAAAATTAGCTGGGCGTGGTGGCGGGCGCCTATAGTCCCAGTTACACGGGAGGCTGAGGCAGGAGAACGGCCTGAACCCGGGAGGCGGAGCTTGCAGTGAGCGGAGATTGTGCCACTGCACTCCAGCCTGGGTGAGAGTGTGAGACTCCGTCTCAAAAAGAAAGAAAATAAAATAACTAAAAGCGTATAGATTGTTTGTAATACAAAGGATGAATGCTTGAGGTGATGGATACCCCATTTATCCCGGTGTTATTATGCACTGCATGCCTGTATCAAAATACCTCACATAACCTGTAAGTATGTACACCTACTATGTATCCACAAAAATTAAAACGTTAAAACACGCACAAGTACCCCTGAACCTAAAAGTTGGAAAGAAAATATTAAAATTGCATCTGGTAATTTTAATTTGACATGATTTTATTTAAAGCAATAAATTACTTAAAATAGAAACCTCTATCACTAGTACTCCCTAAAGATTATTTAAACAATCTCTCGGCCGGGCGCGGTGGCTCAAGCCTGTAATCCCAGCACTTTGGGAGGCCGAGGCGGGCGGATCACGAGGTCAGGAGATCGAGACCCTCATGGCTAACACGGTGAAACCCCGTCTCTACCAAAAAATACAAAAAACTAGCCAGGCGCAGTGGCGGGCGCCTGTAGTCCCAGCTACTCGGAGGCTGAGGCGGGAGAATGGCGGGAACCGGGAGGCGGAGCTTGCAGTGAGCCGAGATCGCGCCACTGCACTCCAGCCTGGGCGACACAGCGAGACTCCGTCTCAAAAAAAAAAAAAAAAAAAAAAAATCTCTCTACATATATTGAGAGGGAAATAAATAAAATTGAAACAAAAAATATGTAGATGAGAGAGAAAAAGATAATTTTAAACTAATATGCTTACATAATACCCCTACCTTTGCCAAAAGCCCAAGGGATTTGTTTTCTCCCTTATTTACTGTGGGAACCTGGACAAGATCCTGGAGGTAAATCTCACAAAATTGGGGGGGTCCGCCTATGACTGGGTGCCTCCTAGGGTTTTTAAGTTTTAAGAGTTGCCTGCATGGGGCCTTCAGCAATTTGTCAATTACAGTTCAGATTTTTCCTTCCCTGATACTGATTCCTGCTGAGGTTTCTGCTTGTGAGTCTCTGCTCCAGTAAGCTATGACTTCCTGCATTCGCCTATCTCTCCAATCTTGGGGGCAGTGCTTTACCCTGTGTCTCACCTCTCTTATGCATTCAAGAAACGTTGATATTTTCAGTTTGTTCTGCTTTCTCCATGTTATTAGGACAGAGTGACAACTTCCAAGCTCCTTACATGTGAAACTAGGTGGGGATATAGTTCTCAGAGATGATGAACCCAGGCAAGTACACAAAAGTTATCAGTGGGGAATAACTGCTGGAGTCTTATGAACAAGTTGAGTATGTTTAAATTTAATTTTCTTCACTCTTTCTATAGCAGGTGAGATTTCTGGACTTTTTTCTGTGATGAATACATTTGTATATCTGTCTAAAAATTAAAATTAGAGATTGTGAAAAGCTCCATGAAGTGACCTAGAAACTATGGAAATTTCTTGCAAATGCTAGACGAAGGAAAGTCAACACCGAAGGCAATCTACAAGCTGCACGCACGTTGAAAATACTGAAGGTCACACGTGTGTCATTTTACCAGATGTGCACATCATCACAAATGTACATCCTCAGCAATCCCTGTGGCAGGATGCCCGGGGGAAGAGAAACTGAGACTGTATCTAGGGAAACACCCTTGGCTTCTGCCATCAAATACTGAGATTTAATATTCCTTTTACTTTTATCCAATTAACAAATACTTTAGTCATAAGACAAAGAGTCCTGGAAAACACCTCCCCTCCAAAAATTAATGATTTTTATTTTTAACAATGTATTGTATTTCTAGGAACAGGAATTTCTCTGCAAGTTTTTCATTATGTCATGTTCTCGTGCTGGAGCACTTTTCAGGATTCTATGGCTTTTTGACATTGCTGGTTACACCCTAGATATGACAACGACCTATAATCGGAGATAATGTTAAAGGCTCAGTATTTGGAAGTTGTTCTTACGAATTTAATATATTTTATTTTTCTTCTTAGCAGACTCTAATTGAGTATCTGGTTTTTGTAGAATGAAATTATTGGCACTCATATTCAAGTGATTACCCTGAGGAAATGCTCACTTCTTGCTGTTTCTCTTAGAGAATATGATAATGAATTGACAAAAAAAGATATAAAGGAAAAATGCCAGATTGGTTTAAATCCAGATTCCTCTTGGTACTTTGATAATGGCATATGCTGTTCTTTGTGCTAAGAACAAGAAATCCCAGCCTTCAAAACATTTGAAGGTAGTTTTATTGACAGACAAATTGTCTCACAACAAAGGCCCTAGCTCATATATAAGAATTGGAAACCTGCTCAAGAATTAAATAAATAACATCCTATCCTTTGTTTTCCCTCGAACAGTTCAGATAGAAAGATGCTCAGCACCCTGGCTGTATATTAGAGTCACCTGGGGAGTACTGTAAACATCTCATTGCTCAGGTTTTCCCCATCTCCTAGGTTTGGGTTCAGTTTTTCTGGAGTAGGGCCAGCCTTTTCAGTTCTAAAACCTGCCCGGGTGAGCCTAATATATAGTGAGGCTTGAGAACCACTGCAACTTCAGGCAATTTTCATCCATGGAGTGGAACTCAGCCAGAGGAAGAGGGGATGGAGAGGCAAAGAAAAGTTAATGTTAGTTTGGTTTGAACTTTCCTAAATTATTGAAAATCATTATTATTTTATGTTCCTACTCCCGAGCAGTGACATGGCTGATTGGAAAAATCCTGATCTTGGTGTTGAGAAAGTGATTAGGCTACCAATGTTAGAGTCACCCCAATATTTTAGGCTCAAAGCCTCAGAAGCAAGCTTGTTAGAGTTTCTGCTTTAATTATGCCAGTTTCCATATTAAGACACCAAATGATGAGAGTGAGGTCAGTCTCAAGCTGGAGCTGAGACTCAGGAGTGAAAAATAAACATAAAAATTATTTTTTATTCCTACCCCCTCCTTCCTCCTGCTCATGGTTTGAGATCACCACTACTCCCCAACCCTTGCCACTGGCCCACAACTGGTGGATGCCTCTACTTCTGGCCCAACTTCATCTTTATCATATATTTATGAGTTAAAGCTATATATGTGTGTATATGTGTATGATGTATATATAAAATATATGTGTGTGTGTATATATGTGTGTATATATATCTATCTCTAACCTACTTCAACCTTCTCCTCCCAGTTGAGAAGATGACTGCATTTTTAAATTTTTTTCCTTTTGTTTCCTTTTTTTTGTTTGTTTTTGTTTTAGTAGGGTCTCACTATATTACCCAGGCTGGGCTTGAACTCCTAGCCATAAGCAATCTTCATGTCTTGGCATCCCAAAGTGCTGGCATTACAGGCATGAGCCACACCCAGCCATAGCTGCCTTTCTTATCCTCTCTTGGTTCTGTAATGCTCCTTTCCTTCCTGAGGATTCTTCAACTCCAGTTCTGCCTCATTTATTGTCTCTCCTACTTCTAGTTCATAGGACTATTTCTACAGTTTTATCTCCTACTCAAGGCCACTGGCCGAGTTCAGTTTTCTTTTCGTGTAATCCTGACAAATAAGCTGGATAAAAATGCTGTTTCTTTTTACAACCAGGGAATTTGAGTACCTGGAGAATGAGACTACAAAATAAAACGTGTTTGTAACATCAGATCCTGACCTTGCCTCATGCAAAATTTTAATAAAGTGAGAATGATAATGTCTGCTTAAAGGTTGCTTTAGAGTTTAAAATGATATAATGCATTTCATATTGCTGCCATATACTGGCATGTTCCAACATTTAGTCAGTCTCCCCTGTGCTCCCTAGAGGCAGGCTCTCATCCAGATTGTAATTTTTATTTAATATCTCAGGTTTGGAACATATGGAATATATTCCTGTAATCCCCCGAAAGGAAGGGTGTGAAGCTTTTCGTGTTTTCTCTAAATTACTTAGGAAACTTTTACAAAATTTTTACCTACATCTATATAATTTATTATTGACAAAATATTGGTGTTTATACATTGGGAAAAGAAATTTCCACAGGTGGACTTTAGGGCTGTATTTATGTTGTTGGAATCTGCATTGCACTGAGGATATTAATAGTTGTTTCAGAAGAACTGTATTTCCCTCATTTAAAGTAGACTTGATTTTTAGACTAGTTTTGGGTTCAAAGCAAACTGAAGTGCAAAGTACAGAGATTTCCCATACACTCTCTCCCCACACAAATGCATAGCCTCCCCCATTATCAGTATCCACCAGAGGCCGGGCGCGGTGGCTCAAGCCTGTAATCCCAGCACTTTGGGAGGCTGAGACGGGAGGATCACGAGGTCAGGAGATCGAGACCATCCTGGCTAACACGGTGAAACCCCGTCTCTACTAAAAAATACAAAAAACTAGCCGGGCGAGGCGGCGGGCGCCTGTAGTCCCAGCTACTCGAGAGGCTGAGGCAGGAGAATGGCGTAAACCCGGGAGGCGGAGCTTGCAATGAGCTGAGATCCGGCCACTGCACTCCAGCCTGGGCGACAGAGCGAGACTCCGTCTCAAAAAAAAAAAAAATAAAATAAAATAAAATCAGTATCCACCAGAGTCCTACACTTGTTTCCATTGGTGAACCTATACTGACACATCGTAAACATCATAATCATCCAGAGTCCATAGTTGTTTACATTAGGGTTCACTCTTTGTGTTGTGCATTCTGTGGGCATGGAAAAAAATGTATAATGGGGTGTCAAACATTGTTGTGTTATACAGAGTAGGTTCACTGCTCTAGAAATCCTCCGTGCTCAGCTATTCATCCCTTCCTTCTCTCTAATCCCTGGAAACCACTGATCTTTTAACTGTCTCCATAGTTTTGCCTTTTTCAGAATGTTATCTAGTTGGAATCATGCAGTATGTGGTCTTTATCAATTACCTTCTTTCACTTAGTAATATATATTTAAGTTTCTTGCATGTCTTTTGGAGCTCGGTAAGTCATTTTTCAATCATTGAATAATATTTTATTGTGTGGATGTATTCCACTTTATTTACTCATTCACCCACTGAAGGACATCCTGGTTACTTTTTGACAATTATGAATGAAACTAAAACATCATGTGGAAGTTTTTGTTTGGACATAAGTTTTTTGTTTTATTTTTTTTTAATGTTGCTTTAAGTTCTGGGATACATGTGCAGAAGAACGTGCAGGTTTGTTACATAGGTATACATGTGCCATGGTGGTTGCTGTACCTATCAACCCGTCATCTAGATTTGAAGCCCTGCATGTGTTAGGTATTTCTCCTAATGAATGCTTTCCATCCCCTTGCCACCCACCCCCCGACAGGTCCCGGTATGTGTTGTTCCCCTCCCTGTTTCCATGTGTTCTCATTGTTCAACTCCCACTTATGAGTGAGAACATGTGGTGTTTGGTTTTCTGTTCTTGTGTTAGTTTGCTGAGAATAATGGCTTTCAGCTTCATCCATGTCCCTGAAAAGGACATGAACTCATTCTTTTTTATGGCTGTATAGTGTTCTAGGGTGTATATTTGCCACATTTTCTTTATCCAGTCTGTCATTGACGGACATTTGGATTGGTTCCAAATCTTTGCTATTCTAAGTGGTGCTGCAATAAACATACCTGTGCATGTGTTTTTATAGTGGAATGATTTATAATCTTTTGGGTATGTACCCAGTAATGGATTGCTGGGTCAAATGGTATTTCTGATTCTAGATCCTTGAGGAATCGCCACACTGTCTTCCACAATGGTTGAACTGATTTACACTCCTACCAACAGTGTAAAAGCGTTCCTATTTCTTGACAGCCTTGCCAGCATCTGTTGTTTCCTGAATTTTTAAAAATCACCATTCTGACTGGTGTGAGATAGTATCTTATTGTGGTTTTTAACTCTTTCATGTAAATCCTAAGGAGTACTATTGCTGTATTGTTAAAAATGACTTTTTTGTTTCAAAATTAATATTTACTGACATTTACAACATAGTAGATTAAATCCACTTTAGAATTACAATAGAACTTTCAATCAATAGACCCAACACTCAAGCAGGTTGCTATACCCAATAGTTGGCTACTTTGAATAATACAGATGTCACAATTTGAGACGCTTTTACTGTCTTGAATAGTATACCTCATGCTATGAGGGGCTCCCAATGAACAAACTGATGTGTTTCTCATGTGTTACGATTTTCAAAGTATTATGCTCCAACCTATTTCCTTGTGCCAATGCTGTGTCTAGCTGAACTTCACTTTAAATATAAGTGATCAGAGCATGTCACTGAACTGGTGGGGCAGGTCTAACAGAAGATATTTGGAGGGGTAGGATAAGGACAGGAGATCTTGTTTAGGGGAAGGGAGCCTAGGTAAATGAGCTTACTATAATAGAGATATAGTTGTAAGTTAGGGGGAGTGATTCTGAACACAGTATGATTGTTATTTTCCATGTGTATCTTACAACTTAGTTCCTCTTGGATACATATCTAGAGCAGTAGAGAATAGGGATTGTCCATTAAAGCTGAAATTATTTTATTTAGTTTTTTTCTGACAAAAATTTACAGAACACTGGAGTATAAACAATCTTACTTTGGAAACTCTAGACCATGGTGTAACCAGAAGAGAAAGAAGCGTTTTCCCCTACCTAACCACAGATAACCCTACAGATTTAGCAAAACAAATAGTCAGTGGGCATTAGAGCCTGTCAGAGCCCAGTAGGATCCATCAATACCTGTATTGCCACCTATTGGGTATCTAGTAGGGACAAGAAGGCTGTATCGGGGACATGACAAAGTAGAGTGGCAATGGGACTTGGCAGAGCAAACTTGATTGAAAGCACGGGTGTAATGAACTTGGGAATTTTCAGCCTGTAGTAGTGAGACCTGGAGGGAGAGCAACACTTTAGGGATGTGGAGCAACAAGGTAGAAGGAGCCTGGGTCCCTGAATGACCCCATGGAGCTGACTCACAATGCTAGCCCTGCCCATGTCTCTCTGGGCCGTTAAACAACAGAGACATAAAGTTGTTTCCATTTGACACAGTGTTATTTTGGGTCTCTTCTAACTGCAGCAGATCTTATATTCTGGTAATGCCTCTCTTTCTCAGTTAGACCATCCTCCACACCATGCTCTTTTGCTAACTTCTGTCTTCCCCTGTGGATACTCCTCTACACAGCCTGTATTTCAGTTATTTCCTATCCCCCTGCCCCATTTCCTGTGAAAACATACATGTGATTTGAAAAATGGCTCAGAGCCCTATTTAAGGTGTTTTTAAGAAACTAAATTTTGATTTGTCTGTTTTTCAGAGACAAGGGCTCGCTCTGTTGCCCAGGCTGGAGTGCAGTGGTGTGATCATGGCTCACTGCAACTTTAAACTCCTGGGCTCAAGTGATTCTCCCACCTCAGCCTCCCTAGTAGCAGGGACTACAGGTACTCATACCATGCCTGGCGTGTGTGTGTGTGTGTGTGTGTGTGTGTGTGTGTGCGCGCGTGGCGCAGAGAAAGAATTTCACCGTGTTGCCCAGGCTGGTCTCAAACTGATGGTCTCAAGCGACCCTCCCACCTCAGCCTCCCAAAATGCTGGGATTACAAGTGAGGGCTACCTTGCACAGCTGAAACTAAAATTTTATAAGTGGTAAATATTACTTACATTTTTAAGAAAGACTTTTGTTATAACAGGAAGAAGGAGAGGCTGATGGTAGGGATGTCAGGCAGGTGACTGACAAAAGAGGTGACACTTTTGTGCCTGGGCCCTGTAGGTATCCTTCAACTAACATTTTAATTGTATCACTGCCCCAGCTTTATATGTGTATTTGGCTGACACGGAGGGAGGAAATGCACAGTGCTCTCCTGCAAGTATCCTTTATAGTAATAGTGTATTTCCTACAGTATCGCTCATCTGAACTGCTTCCACTCTGAGAACTTAATATTTCCCAAGATGTAAGGCTAAGAAAATAAAAATAATAAAGTGAAAGACATTCACATGGTTAATATACACGAGTATTCAGACTAATACAGTTACAAATAGGTTACTTTGCTTCACTATAATAGTCTTTTCACTATATATGTATCCCATAACATCATGTTGTATACTAACTATACTCAATGAAATTTATATTAAAAACAAATGAAAACAAATATGGAGCTGCCGATTTCAAACCCAAATCAGAGCAGAATGGACCTGCCTGAAGTCTGTATCTTCTGTTTTAATATATACCGTATAAGATGTTGCTTTGTAGGATGTAATATGTCTAGAACAGGGTCTCTCACATCACAGGTGATGAACAAACATTATTGAATTGATGATGAATGACTGTGCTATGTGAACAATAACATTAAGCAGGTAAATCACCCCTTGTTAAACTTCTTATGCACTTCTAGTCCCCAAGAAAACCTATGTATGTGACAGACATAGAAAACATGCTAGTAGCTAGAAAAAAAAAATTAGAAGAATAGTTAAGAAGAAAAGGGTCAAGGAGAGAAAATGAAAAGAAAGACAAAATTGATGACTCTCTTTTTGTATTCAGCACTGTATTCCTAGAATAAAATTTTCTTTATTCAGCAGCAGAGTTAATTTACATCCACTAAGCCCAGGACAAGGCATCAGAAGGTGGGAAGGAGCAATTCTAAGGCATTGAGGGTATTACTTTCTTTCAAAAATGGGAAAACACAGACACAGTTGCTGGCAATTTCTAGCAGTAACTTAAGATGTTTTAGAAAATATTCCTACAGAAACACAAGTATCATGACAGGCTTCAGGTAGGTGGTGTGTATTTTCACTTCTTGCAGTAGATACAAACAGGAAGAAAGTTCCAACTTCCACTTGTAAGGCTCACTGAAGCTAAATCAAGCATTGCTCGGTTGAGAGGAATGGGTTAATTTTCTGTTTACTGAATTCTGCAGGTCTGACAGGTTGTTGATGACTTATTTTTATTTGCTTAGCTTCTTCCAGGTTGTATCATCTGGAATTCTCTCAGCTTGATCAAAATTTAGTTCTTATCAATGAACAGCCACTCATTCCAGTCTTTTCAGGAGGACCGTGCCTGCACCTGCTCAGTGACCTCTGGGGGAGGGTGCTGCTTCTTTCATGAAAATGTTCTCATGCAACACCATCCTCAGTGCTCATTGCAACAGCCTGTTCTCAAACTGAAGCTGCAGCAGATCAGTGGTGTGCTCGTAAAGGATTAATAATAGGCTCTGGGGTTGATAGTTGACTTTGTGAGAAGGGGACCCTCATCTATAGCATTTGTCAGTTTCTATGGGTAGAACTACACCTACCATGACCTATTTTGGTATTTATATGAAGCCACAGAGCCCAGAGTTGGAAAGAGATGTGCACAATTGATTCTCAGGAGCTGGTGCAAGCTGGCTGCAGCACACCTCTATGTGTGTAGCTAACCGCCCCCCAGGTCCTTCCTGAAACCCACTCTTCGTTAACCTCTGAGGTCGAATATCATATCAAGATTTCTCTTAAGAGTATATACTTAGAAAGGTCTCATGGCTGGTTTTCCTCTCTAGAATTCCCACAGGGGCATATATATATTTTTTCAACTTTCTGACAACGTGACTCTGTGATCCTGCCATTAAAAATCACCATCCCATCCTCTGCCATCCCTTTTCCTTCTCTCCTTCCTCTTTAGCTCTGTTTCACCTCTCCCCACTCCACTGCTGCCTGCCTTCTACTAGTCCCACAAATAGTTCCCCTGATCTCCTGTCCTTCATTTTTTTTTAACTATTTCCCTCACAATGACCCAAATCATGGAAGTAGCCTGTCCCTCCTGATCCCAGCAAGTGTCTGAAGACTATGCTGCCCTTGTCCAAGAAAATAAATGGCATTCTTTCTGTTCACCTCATTGAGTGAGATGGAGGAATCAGAGTACTGCTTTCTTCCTCCTGCCTCTTCCTGGCCACTGTTACATTCACATTTCTAAAAACTAACTCATATTTTGTGGTACTTCTTATGTTCTGATGTCATTTCTCAGATGTCCATTCTGATGTTCTGATGTCCATTCCTGTTGCTTTTATCTGTAATTTCCAGGAAAGGCACTAAACATCCCTGATGAGTTAAGCACCAGATTCGTAAGTTTTTTCATTTCCCTTTGTTTTGTCATTATTCTGATGAATTTCAGCTACCATTTACTTTTATAAGCACACTCTGGCTTTTTGCCCTCATGCATCATTTATTCTAGCCAAAACGAACCGTTTTCTCATATACACATTTTCTTCTCTCCTGTCTCAGTAGCTATGGCAATTATTTTCCTCTTGGTCCCTACCCCACTCCATTTTCTACCTCAAGCTGTGCTCCACTGAGCTGTTCCTACTGACTGTGTTTCTTGTTGGGATCAGCTGGTGAGAGTTCAAGCAGGGAGGTTGGAGAGTGGGAAGGGAGAAGCTGAGGCTTTTCCTCCTGTCTCCTCCTGCCTCTTCCTGTCTCCTGTCTCCCTCTTCTCCTGCATCAGCATCATGGCTCTTGCAGTGGCTGCATCCCTCTAGGATGAGCCATTCTGTCAGACCATTCTTTCCACATGGCTACACTCTTTACTAGCTCCTTGAACACTCTTTCCTAGGAGTGACTTCTCACTGTTGCCTGTCCCTAGGCCCCTCATGTCCCTTGTCCACGTCCTTAACTTTGCCAACCATCTCCATAAATAGTTATTTCGTTATGGTCTTTCCAGAGCTCCATAAGATTACACCTGAGGTTTCCTGCAAAGATACTCACTACTCTGGTACCAGAGCTAATACGAACTATTCCATCTGGAGTTCCCCATACAGCATTCTGTCCATGCGAACATCTTATTTCTCTATAAGGTCTAGACCAAATGCTACCTACTATATAAAATGATATTCCTGTGTTTCTCCCAGTTGAAATAATATCCACCATCTTAGAAATCCAAAGGCATTTACAGATCTTTTAATGGGTATGCATAATTTACCTGAATAAAAAATAGTATATGTCTTATCTCTGTCAGATTGGAAGGTGGGATTTAAGTTTGATCCCTAAGTGCCAGTGCAGGGTCCTTCAATAAATACTCTGCAAGTATCTGTTGCATGAATGGGCAAGTTATGAATGTTGTCATCTTTCATTTCTCTACCACTTATATTTTGCCTAGCTCATCTTAACTGCTAATAAGCATTCCTTTAAGCATAGGCTTTATGTTGCATTTTCTTTTTCTTACATTTCTATCTCACAAGTTACATTTCTTTATTTTAATCTGCTCAGGCTGCTGTAACAAAATACTGTGGACTGTGTGGCTTCAACAGCAGACATTTATTTCTCACAGTTCTGGAGGCTGGCAGTCTCATGATCAGGGTGCCCACTGATTTGGTTCCTTGTGAAGGCTCTCTTCCTGCCTTGTAGACAACCATCTTCTTGTTGTGTCGTTTTATGGTGGGGGTTGAGGAGAGAGAGAGAATACAAGAGCATATGCGAACAAGTGAACATTCTCTGACCTTTCCTTATAAGAGCACTAATCCCTTCATGAGGACCCCATCCTTATAACCTCATCTAAACCCAATTACCTCCCCAGAGTTCCATCTCTGGATATCATCATATTGAGGATTCGAGCTTTGACATATAAATTTTGGGGGACACCATTCAGTCCCTAGTGCATTTCTATAGTTAAACTCATTGATAAAGTTGAGTCCTAAGTTTCTTACATTTTTCTTTTGCAGTATCAGACTTGTGTCTCTCACTGTCAACTTTGTATTCCTATATGTAGTCATCATTACTTTAATCTTCCACTATCCCATTTTGATAGAAAGATCCTGCTCTTCAAAAAAGCTCCCCAGCTTGATGTTCACACTTCTTCTTAAAGTTATCTGTATTCTCCTAATAAGCCCAAATCAGAAACTTGGAGTCATCTTTTCATACAATTTCTTTGACTTCTTGACTCTACCTTTGTAAATTCCCTTGCATATGAAATGTTTTTTTCTATAAACACTTCAATCATAGTTTATTTTTCCATTTATTTTTTGCCAAACTTATGCTATATACTAAAGTTTCCGTAATTCCCATGTTTTCATCATTATAATATATAGGCCTATGCTATTTGAGAG
This sequence comes from Trachypithecus francoisi, assembly GCF_009764315.1. NCBI lineage: Eukaryota > Metazoa > Chordata > Mammalia > Primates > Cercopithecidae > Trachypithecus > Trachypithecus francoisi. The sequence continues at coordinate 19,337,408 of NW_022681455.1, forward strand.
CTAAAATAAACATTAGAAGCCAAGTTCACCATCTTTATTTTATAGAGAGCTCAATGGGAACAAAAGGGGTCAAATGATTCACTTAATCTCACACATATGGGTAGTGTGGCAAAGCTGGACCGAGAGTCTAAATCTCATGACACCCAGTGTAACATTTTTTCCACTTCCCCAGGATTCAACCTCTATCCTGCTGCCAGATTAATGTTTATCCTCACTGGCCTATTCGTGTCATACTCTTGCTTATTAACTGCTCGTGGTTTTTATTCTCCATTACCTTATAGAGTTAAGTCACTCCGGCATTCAGTTAAGTACACTGCATCTACATGCTCCACTTCCAGCTTTTTTCACTGCTCCAATGTGTGTAAACTTATTTGTTTTACACATGTTATGTAACTTGTTCTTTTCTAGCTACACTCTATGCTCTTCTACCTTCATATCTAATGCTTATCCTTTTACTTTCTTTTCTTTAAATGTACCTGCCCCCATCCCTGACCATCTTTTGGAATACATTATAAATGCCATGTTTTTCGTTATGCATTTTGATATTCCTTTAACTGGATGTACTATCTCCCCACTTTAACTCACCTTTACGTTTTGTCTGTGATTTGTTATTGGAAGTAATTAATTCTACTTTATACAGTGGTCTAAGCATATTTTCCTCTTTCCATTTTCCTGTCCCTACTTAATGCACCTTTATGTCTCTCATAGCACCAGGCCTAGTCTTTTGTATAAAATGGACACTAAATGTTGATAAGTGTTAGTATTTGACAGTCCAAGCCATTGAAGTTAGGTGTTTCACACACTTGCTTGCTTATTTTTATACATTAGTATTTTTGCTCTAATCTCTTCAGATGCATATCTCACAAATACATTTAAAAATAGTTATTTATCTGTGGGATGGTGGTGCTGTGAAGTTATGGTACAGAATCTTCCTCCTCCAATAAACAAAAGCAAAACAAAAACAACCCTGCCAATTTTCCCATCAGCAGAAAGGAATGGGGAAGGATTATAACCTCAAAAAATTAGGACCAATGAAGTAACAGAAAATTCTGGTGTCATGGCCAGGTCAACAGAGTTCCCAGCTCTTCTTCCACCTACAGAAACGACACAGAGGATGTAAGAAGTGACGCAAATCCTGACTCTGAATGCTCTGTAACTTGAAAGGAGTGGGGTGAAGGGATGAATTGATGGGTCTGGGAAAATCAAGATAAAACACTTAGTGGATGCTCTACAAATCACATCTGGACCTTGGCAGAAGCAGGAAGGGCCACAGATTCTCTTGCTCCAGCATGCAGTGCTAAATTAGGGAAGTGAGCCAAAGCCCAAAAGACTTGAATTCACGCCAAGCTTGGTGTAATGGAGTCCAATGAAGAACATCTGGTGGGATCTCAGCAAGAAGAGTAAACCCAGGACCTCCTCAAAGACCGCAATCAGTCCCAGCTGTGCTTCCCACTCTCTTCTGTCTGTTCTCTGTACCTTCTAGTACACAGGGGGAGGAGAAATAATCCCAGATAAGGTAAGAGTGATGTCAAGGAGAAACCACATACACCATTTCATAGTAAATATAAGATATTAACAAAGGTGAAAGAGGAAAAAAAATGGTTTGAGAGTGATGAAAATATATTACAGCCCCAAAATAAAAATATATTAATATATAAATGGAGAAAGGCATTGATTTTAAAACATAACACAGATAATCCAATTTGAAAGAATATACAATTCAAGGAACTAAAATTCCTTTGCTGGTGTTTTGCATTTACGGAATAATCCAATAAGGACATAGATTTAGTAAAACGAGGAAAGCACAATAATGTAGTAAAAGATCAGAATTATGAGAAAAGGAATATTCTAAGAAAAAGAAAAAACTTTGATACAAAATAAACAGTATAGATAAAAAAATTAGAAGCAGCAGGAAACAGAAGTAATCATGGAGATAATGATTTATTTAGTTATAGTGAATAAAAATAAACTGACAACAGGTTTAAATAATTAGACAATAGGTATATAAACTATAGTGCATCCACCATAAGGCTATTGATACTGCTGAAGTAAAGACACCAACAAATAGAACAGAAAATAATGAGAGACATAGAAGAGGGAAATTTACCTAAAGTAAATGAATGACTAAATATAGGGCACATGTCAAGAAAAGTTAATAAAAAACTAATAATATAAAAGCATATTTAGTTATTAAATTTCAAAAATAAAACCATTCTTCGTTTCAGGAAAAAAAAGGCAAGTTACGTAACAAGTGGGAAATCTGTCCTCAGAATAAATATTGAGTTTCAGAAACAATGTAACAAAGTCTCCATTATATAGAGCAAATTGCTCTTCAGTTATAAATACAACAGAAAGGCATTTCTATACATTAAATAACAGGTTTAATGAAATTTTACAAAAATGAAACTTAAAAAAACCCTACTTGAATATTAAATGCAACCGATGAGGAGATAAATCATAATAAAGAATACAGAAATTGTATTCTTTATTATGTATAACCATGGTTATACAACAGGTGGCTGAACACTTACTTCATTTAAGTATGACCTAAGATAAAACAACTGAGGTAATTATTATTGCAGAGAAGAACAGATATATAATAAACCATCACAAATTAAATATTATAAAATCAACAAACTCAGAAGAGAAATAGAGGTTCCATATTATATCATCTTTCAGAGAAGGAGTTAATTAATGATGATTACTGAAATTAAAATATGTAATTTCAATCTATGCTGACTACAAGTTATTGATAGTTTAATTTTTTTTTAATTTAGAGGAACATTTTGGTATGTGTTACCTGATATGATGAAGACAATATGAAGTCCTACAGTTCTTTCATTCACCTTAGTCGCATTTTTGATTATATTCATGTCAAATTAAAATTACTAGCTGCTATTTTAAAATAGCATTTATCCAAGTGTATTACTTAGAAATTATGTTGTCTTTTTCTTTCTCATCTACAAAATTTTGTCTCAATTTTTATTTCCTTCTCAACATATGTAGAAAAGTTGTTTAAATACTCTATATGGAATATTAATGGTATGACTTCTATTTCAAGTAATTTATTGCTTTCATTAAAATCATGTCAGATTAAAATTGCTAGATGCAATTTTTTAATAACTTTTTCCCAGTTTTTAGTTTGGCTTAATTTAGTCTAGGTTGAATATGCATTATCGCTTAAAATTGTCATGATACCGCTTCAAAATTTATTTTGGTAAATTAATTTTTGACATAATTATTAAAAGTCCATAGAAAATTATTGGGAAGACCATGCTACAAAGATAAGACTCCTACTGAAGGAGGTGGAGCAAGGTGGCTGACTAGAACCCTCCAGAAATTCCCTCCCTCATCCTCTGCAGGAACATAAAATCAAACAATTATCCGTGCAAAAAAGCACCTTCATAAGAACCAAAAATATCAGGTGAGTGATCAGAGTACCTGGGTTTAGCATAATAACTAGGACACATTGAAGAGGGTAGGAAGGACAGTCTCTCATGTTCCCTACACTATTCCTACCCCAACTCCCAGCAGCAGGTTTTATATAAACCTGCTGTCAAGAGAGAAAATCTGTGCTTGGAGGAGGCAGAGCAAAGTGAATTTGGAACTTGGCATTGGAACTCAGTCCTACCGTGTCACAGTCAGAACACAGCACAGGGCAGAATTCTGTTGATGCCATTAAGGCAAGCCCTGGGCCAGAGGAGACTTCATCACCCAAGCAGGAGGAAACTGAGTCCCAAACATACAAGGCCAGACTGTGAAGACTAGAACAAATATATAACTCTTCAATGCCCAAACAAGGACAAATGTTCACAAGCATGAAGGACATCCAGAAAAATATTACCTCACCAAACAGACTAAATAAGGCACCAGTGAACAGCCGTCGAGTGACAGAGATATGATCTCTCAGATAGGAAATTCAAATAAATATTTTGAGGCAGCTCAGCCAACTTCAAGATAACACAGAGAAGGAATTCATAAATCTATCCAAAAAATTTAACAAAGACATTGACGTTTAAAAAAAAATACTGGAGCTGAAAAATTAAATAGATAAACTAAAAAATGCAACACTGTCTTAACAACAGAATTAAGCAGAAGGAGGAACTAGTGAACTCAAAGATGAGCTATTTAAAAATAGGAAGAGAAGAAAAAATGAATACAGTGTGCTTACAAAATCTAAAAAATAGTCTCTAAAAGGCAAAATTAAGAGTTATTGTCCACAAAGAGGATGTAGATAAAGAGATCAGGGTAGAAAATTTATTCAAATAAATAATAAAGTACTTTCCAAACCTATGTAAAATTATTAATATTCAGGCACAAGAAGTTCACAGAATATCGAGACACAATCCATATAAGACTGTCCCAAGGCATGTAATCAACTCCCAAAGGTCAAAAACAAAGGATCTGAAAACCAGCAAGATAAAAGCAAGTAACATCTAAGGTCTGATACATCTAGCAACAGACTTCTCAGAGGAAACCTTACAGGCCTGGAGGGAATGGGAATGACATATCCAAAGTGCTAAAGGAAAAAAAAGCTCCAACTAAGGAAACTGTACCCAGCATAGCTATTTTTCAAATACAAAGGAGAAATAAAGACTTTCCCAGATGAACAAAACCTGAGAGAATTCATCATCACTAGACCTGTTTTATAAGAAATGTTAAAGGGAGTTTTCCAACTGCAAGAAAGAATGCTATCCTGCAGCAAGAAATCACCTAAAGGTAGAAAATTCACTGGAAAAAGTTAAGTACACAGAATTCTCTAATACTGCCATTGCAGTGTGTAAACCATGCATACATTTAGTATAAAGACTAAGAGGCAAATCTATAAGAAATAATAGCTACAAAGGCTTGTTAAGAGATAGGAATTGTAAGAAGATATATAGATACAACAAAAAGTCAAAAACTAGTGGGATAGAGTTAAACCGTGGAGTATTTTAATTTTTCTTTGCTTCTGTCTTGTCTTCTTTGGGATCAAAGTTAAGTTGTCATCAGTTTAAAATAACTTGTTACAACTCTGATATGTTTGTTTCAACCCTTATTGTAACCATAAAGCAAAAATCTAACAAATACACTAAAAAGGAACAATGAATTAAAACATACTGCCAGAGAAAATCATTTATCCACAAAGCCAGTAAGAAAGAGATTTATTGACACTGAATATAACTTGACTACATTCTCCAGTTAAAAGACACGAAGTAGCTGAGTAAAGAAATAAGACACAACTATGTGCTCTCTATAAGAAACTCACTTTACCTATAAAGACATGTGGACTGAGAGTAAAAATGGATGAAAAATAAATAAGTAAAGATGGAAAAAGATATTTTGTGCAAACTGAAACCGAAAAAGAACAAAAGTAGCTATACTTAAAGTACATTTCAAGTCAAAAACTGTAAAAAGAGACAAAAGTCATTATATAATGATTAAAAAGTCAATTCAGCACAAGGATATAACAACTGTATTTAATTGTATTAAATATATATGCAACCAGTTGTATTATATATGCAACCAAAATTAAAGCAATTGCTATGGTTTAAACTTGTGTCCTCACACAAATCTCATGTTCAATTGTAATCCCAGAGTTGGAGGTGGGACCTGGTGGGAGGTGATTAGATCATGGGGTGGAGTTCTTATGAATGGTTTAGTGACATCACCCTTGGTACTATATAGCCAGTGAGTTCTCATGAGAGCTGGTGTTTAAAAGTTTGTGTCATCTCCATCTTTCTCTCTCTTCCTTCTGTTCTGGTCACATAAGATGTGCTTGTTTCCCTTTGCCTTCTGCCACGATTGTAAGTTTACTGAGGCCTCCCCAGCCACGCTTCCTGGACAGCCTGAAGAACCATTAGTGAATTAAGCCTCTTTTCTTTATAACCCACTTAGTCTCAGGTGTTTATAGCAATGCAAGAACAGACTAATACATCACCCAGACACTTAAAGTGAGTATTAAAGATAGACTGCAGTACAATGATAGCAGAGGACCTCAACAACCCAGTTTCAGCAATGGAAAGATCATCCAGGCAGAAAATCGACAAAGAAATATTGGAATTAAACTACATGCTAGGCTACATCAACATAACTGACATTTGTAGAACATTTCACCAAACAGATGCAGAAAACATATTCTTTTCATCAGCATATGGAACATTCTCTAGGATCAACTATACGTTAGGCCACAAAACAAGTCTTAACAAATTCAGAAACATCAAAATCATATCAAGTTTCTTTTCTGACCACAGTAGAATAATACTCTAAACCAATAACAAGAAGAACTTTGGAAACTATAAAAATACATGAAAATTAAACAACTTGTTCTCAAACCACTAGTGGGTCAACAAAGAAATTAAGAAAATTTAAAATTTTATTGAAACAAAAATGGAAAGAAAACATACCAAAACCTGTGGAATACAGCAAAAGCAGTACTAAGTGGAAAGTTTTTTGTTATAAATGGCTACATCATAAAAGTAGAAAGACTTCAAATACACAACGTAATGGTACACCTTAAAGAGCTAAACCCAAACCAAACCTAAAATTAATAGAAGACAAGAAATAATGCATGTCAAAACAGAAATAAAATTGAGACTAAAAAAAATAAAAATAAAAGATCAACAAAAGAAGTTGGGTTTTTGAAAAGATAAAATTTGGAAACTTTTAGTGAGACTAAGACAAAAACAGAAGAACCAATAAATAAAATTGGAGAAAAAAGAAGACATTACAACTGATGTCACAGAAATACAAAGAACCGTTATAGACTATGATGAGCATCTATATGCTAGTAAATTAGAAAATATAATAGAAATGTATGAATTTAGTCTAGAAACATACAACCTCTGAAGGTTTTTCCATAAACAAATAGAAAACGTGCACAGACCAGTAATGAGTAATGAAATAGAAACAGTAATAAAAAGTCTCTCATCAAAGAAAAGCTGAGGAACTGATGGCTTCGCTGTTGAATTCTATGAAACATTTAAATAAAAAATAATACCAATCCTACTCAAACTCTTCAGAAAACTGAAGAGGAAGGAATACTTCCAAACTCATTCTAGATGGCTAGTATTACCCTGATACTAAAACCAGACAGAGACTTGACAACAACAAAAACTACAGGCCTGTAGTTTCCCTGATCAACATAGATGCAAAAATCCTCAAAAAACTAACAAACCAACTTCAGCAACACATTAAAAAGATAATTAAGGCTGGGTGTGGTGGCTCACACCTGTAATCCTAGCACTTTGGGAGGCCGAGGTGGGCAGATCCACAAGGTCAGGAGATTGAGACCATCCTGGCTAACACAGTGAAACCCTGTCTCTACTAAAAATACAAAAATTTGGCCGGGAGTGGTGGCAGGTGCCTGTAGTCTCAACTACTTGGGAGACTGAGGCAGGAGAATGGCGTGAACACAGGAGGTGGAGTTTGCAGTGAGCCAAGATCGCACCACTGCACTCCAGGGTGACAGAGTGAGACTCCGTCTCAAAAAAAAAAAAAGAAGAAAAAAAAATCATTAACACAACTAAATGAGATTCATCTCAGGGATAGAGTGACGTTTCAACATACACAATCCAGTCAACATAATACATCACATAATAAAATGAAGGATACATCACATAACAGAATGAAGGGCAAAAATCATTTCAATCAATGTTGGAAAAGCATAAAATAAAATTTAACATCCTTTCGTAAAAATACTCGCAATAAAATGGATATACAAGAAACATACCTCAACTTGATAAAAGCCATATAAAACAAACCCATGCTCGTGTCATACTGAATGGGGAAAGGCTGAAGGCATTTCCTCTAAGATCTGGAACAAGACAAGGATGCCCACTTTTACCATTTTTATTCAATATGGTACCAGAAGTCCCAACCAGGGCAATTAGGCAGGAAAAAGAAAGAACAGGCATTTAAACTGTAAAGGAAGAATTTGAGTTGTCCTTGTTTGTGTCTTTATATTTAGAGAAACTTAAAGACTTTACCAAAAAAACTGGTAGAACTGATAAATTAATTCAGTAAATTTGCAGGATACAAGAATCATTAGCATTTCTATATGCCAACAGTGAACGATGTGGAAAAGAAATCAAGAAAGTAATCATTTTCCCAATAGCCACAAAAAATACCTGGGAATAAATTTGACTAAAGTTTTTATCTCTATAATAAAAACTACTAAACACTGATGAAAGAAATGGAAGAAAATGCACAAAAAAGAAAGATATCTCATGTTATGGATTAGAAGAATTAATACTATTTAAATATTTATATTACTCAAAGCAATCTACAGATTCAATGCACTCCCTATCAAATACCAATGGTATTTCTATTTCACAGAAATAGAAAAAAAAATCGTAAAATTCCAATGGAACCAGAAAAGACCCCAAATAGCCAAAGCAATCCTGAGCAAAAAGAACAAAGCAGGAAATATCACACTACTATACTTTGAAATATACTACAAATCTATGGTAACCAAAACATAGTACTGGCATAAAAACAGACACATAGACCAATAAAACAGAATAGAGAACCCATAAATAATTCCTTGCATTTACAGCCAAGTCATTTTTGACAAAGTTGTTAAGAATATACATTAAGGAAAGGACAGTCTTTTCTATAAACAGTGCTGGGAAAACTGGATATCCATATGCAGAACAATAAAATTAGATTCCTATCTCACCATCTACAAAATTGACAAATGGGATATCAAGCTAAAAAGCTTCTGTACAGCAAAGGAAGCAACCAACAAAGTGAAGAAACCACCTACAGAATTAGGTTGAATTAGAAGAATTAGGCCCCATCCCTCACCATATACAAAATTAGTAAAGAATATTTGCAAACTATCCAAAAATTGACTGCTAATCAGAATATATAAGTAACTCAAAACTCAATAGCAAAAAAAAAAAAAAAAAAAACCCTCCAAATAATCTGATTAAAAATGGGCAAAAGACCTTAAAAGGCATTTCTCAAAAGAAGACAAATGACCAACAGGTATATGAAAAAATGCTCAACATCATCAAGGAAATCAAAATCAAAATCAGATACCATCTCACCCCAGTTAAAATGTGTTATCAAAATAGAGAAAATAAATGCTGCCAAAGATGTAGAGAAAGGGGAACACTTGCACACTGTTAGTGGGCATGTAAATTAGCACAGTCACTATGAAAAATAATACAGAGGCTCCTCAAAAACCAAAAATGTAACTACCATGTGACCTAGCAATCCTATTGCTGGGTATATATCCAAAAGAATGGAAATCAGTATATTGAAGAGAGATCTGAACTTCCCCCTCTTTATTTTTGCAGCACTATTCACAATAGTCAAGATATGGAATCAACCTAAGGGTCCATCAATGGATTAATGGATAAAAAATAATGTGGTGTATATACATAGGCAATGGAATATTATTCATCCATAAAGAAAAGAATGAAATCCTATCATTTGCAGTAACATGGACTGAACTGGAGGACATTATGTTAAGTGAAATAAGCCAGGCACAGAGAGATATATCACGTTCTCACTCGTAACTGGGAGCTAAAAATATAGATCTCATAAAAGTAGTGGATAGACCGGTGGCTACCAGAGGCTAAAAAGGTTTGTGAGGGCAGGGGATAGAAGGAATACTACCTGGCGTTTGATAGCACACTAGGGTGACTACAGTCAATAATAACAACTTATTGACTATTTAAAAGTAGCAAAGAGAATTTGGAATGTTTCCAACACAGAGAAATGATAAATGTTTAAGATAATGGATAGTCCAGTTACCTGGATTTAGTCATTACACATTGTATGCTTGTATCAAAATATCACATGTACCCCATAACTGTGCGTAACTATTATGTATCCAAAAAAAGTAAATATTAAAAAAAAACACAAGTCTCCTACTACATAGTGAAGGGCGAAGAAAATCAGCTTTGGTCAGACTTCTGAGACAATCCTAAGTAGCTGAGATTTGAGCTGCTTTGTTATTTCCAAGAAAAATGTGAAGTTTCCTTTCCCCCCCATAATTTTTAAACCCCACCTATTCTATCTTCTAGCCATCACTTCTTTTGTTTAATTCACCATATAGTTGATGTACGCAGCAGGAGGAGATTGTCTAGGGAGACAGAAGAAGAAAGCAAAATAAATGAAGGCTGGTAAGGATTAGAGGAGTGAATGGATACTCATCTCTATAGTCAGGGTTGGCTAAGTCCTGTGATGGTAGCAAATTATCCCAGAGTCTCAATGTCAGTAGAACAACAAAGTCTGATAAAGTCAGGAAGCTCCTCCTGGTATAAAAAGCTCTTCCAAAGCTATTGCTCAATGAGCCAGACTGCCACCATCTTGTAACTCTCCCATCTTATTAGGCAATCCCAACAAGAAAGAATGGACAGCAGGGATCCCCAGCCCCTGGGCTACAGAACGGTACCCGTCTGTGGCCTGTTAGGAACTGGGCCACACAGCAGGAGGTGAGCAGTGGGCCATTAAGCATTACCACCTGAGCTCCACCTCCTGTCAGATCAGCAGGAACATTAGATTCTCCTGAAGCGTGAACCCTGTGGTAAACTGCACACATGTGAGGAATCTAGGTTGCATGCTCCTAATGAGAATCTAATGCCAGATGATCTCAAGTGGAACAGTTTCAAGTTTCATCCTGAAACCATTACTGTGGAAAATTTGCCTTCCTTAAAACCAGTCCCTGGTACCAAAAAGTTTGGGGGTTGCTGATATAGAGGACTCATTCCTGCTTATTTTTTCCACGGGACTAAAAGTGGAAAACCCCAGTGTGTGTAGCCCATGGACCAGAAATAGTCACGTCACCCTGATCTAACTGCAAGAGGATGTAGGGAGTACAGTATTCCTGTGTGTTTAAGAAGAGGAAAATAAAACAGGATTTGGAGAACACTTAATATTGCCTCTTCTATGTGACATGAAAGTGAGAAAATTATGTGATTAAACATACTAGCCTGTAAAGCTAAAGAAACAGAATGCCTAAAACATCAATATTGCATATACATTATAACAGAAAGATAAAATAAAAGTCTGAGAATAAGTCACTAGCCAAAAACATGCTCAAATATATGAGACCAATTTGGTTTTTGTTACTTGTAACACTGCCCATAATAGGGAAAATCAGGAGAAAAACTGTTTACACCTAAACAAATTAAGGCATATCCATGCCACAGAATATCACCAAGAAATTTAGAAGAATGTACATCTATATACAAAATTTACTGTATGCCAACAAATTCGATATTCTAGATGAAATGGACAAATTCTGAGAACGATACAAACTACCAAAACTGACCTAATTTTTTTTTTTTCCAGTGAAGAGCCCTAGAACAAGTAAGGTGATTGAATTCATAATCAAAAACTTCTCACAAATAAAGTTTCAGGACCAGTTGTCATCAGTTAATTCTACCAAAGGTTTAAAGAAGAATTTATACCAATCTTTCACAAACTCTTCTGAAAAAATAAAGAAGCCATAAGCAAATCTGAAGGGGAGGAAACACTTCCCAACTAATTCCATGATGCCAGTATTACCCTGCTATCAAAATCACATGCAGATATCACACGGGAAAAAAAATCACTAAGCAGGCCAATATATTTTATGGCTATAGATCTTCAACAAAATGCTAGCAAACCAAAAACAGCAGCATTTACAATGAATTGTACACAATGACCAAGTGTGTTTTATCCCAAGAACTCATAACTGTTTCAACATATGAAAATCAATGTAATATATCATATGAATACAATAAAGAACAAAAAATACATTTTTTTCTCAATAATGCAAGAAAATCATGTGACAAAATTTAACACATTTCTATGATAAAAACCCTTAACAAATTAGGAATATAAAAGAACTTAATCTGATAAAGCGTATTTATGATAAACTTACATGCTCCCTATGGTCAGGAGCAAAACAAGGATGTCTGTTCTTGCTACTTTTATCTAATATTGTAAGTGAGGTCCTAGCCAGGGCATTTAAGCAGGAATATAAAACACGCAATATATAGATAAGAAAGAAAAGAGTAAAACAATCTCTATGACACTTTTTTCTATACAAAAATCTCAAGGATTTCACAAAAACAAAATAAAAAACAGCTAAAAACAAGTTCTACAAGGGTGTAGTATACAAAATTAACATACCAAAGCCAATTGTATTTCTATACACTGGTAATGAACAATCTGAAAATAAGAAAACAATTTCATTTACAATAGTGCCAAAGAGAATATATTAATATAATTTTAAGAGTGGAAGAAGTGTAAGACTTACGTACCAAATACTATAAAACATCATTGAAAGTAGCAAACTAACAAAGACTAAATAAATTTTAAAAACCCTATGTTCATAGAATGAAAGAATATTCTTAAGATGGCAATACTCAAATTGATCTACACATTCAACACAATTCCTATCAAAATCCCAGCTGATTTATTTCCAGAAAGTTGCAAGCTGATTCTAAAATTATCTCACACCTTCTGCCAAAGTTAAATCAGAATGGGTGAAAAACCTAAAAGCAATAGCTTAGACACTAAACTCTTATAAGAAAAGATACACGGCCGGGCGCGGTGGCTCAAGCCTGTAATCCCAGCACTTTGGGAGGCCGAGGCGGGCGGATCACGAGGTCAGGAGATCGAGACCATCCTGGCTAACACGGTGAAACCCCGTCTCTATTAAAAAATACAAAAAACTAGCCGGGCGAGATGGCGGGCGCCTGTAGTCCCAGCTACTGGGGAGGCTGAGGCAGGAGAATGGCGTAAACCCGGGAGGCGGAGCTTGCAGTGAGCTGAGATCCGGCCACTGCACTCCAGCCTGGGCGACAGAGCGAGACTCCATCTCAAAAAAAAAAAAAAAGAAAAGATACACATAAATCTTCATGACCTTGGGTTAGATAATGGTTTCTTACATATAATATCAAAAGTACAAGTAATAACAAAAAATAAATGTTAGATTTCATTAAATAAATGTAAAAGTGTACATCAAAGGACATTACCAAGAAAATGAAAAGACAACCTCTTTGCAAGTTGTATAACAGATAAAGGTCTAGTAACCAGAATATATAAAGAACTCTTACAACTCAACAAGAAAACAGATGAAAGGTGTGAATAGACATTTCTCCAATGATGATAGACACATTCCCATAAGCACATGAAAAGATGCTCAACATCATTAAACCCAAACCACAATGAGGTGCCACTTCACCCCCACTAGAGGCTATTATCAGAAAAACAGACAATAACAAGGATGTGTGGTTATCTTCCAATGTATCTGATGTGATTGTAAAATGGTGTCTCCACATTGAAAAACAGTATGACAGTTTCTTAAAGCTAGTGAAACCGGTTGCTACAATGTGACCCAACAATTCCAATCCTAGGCACATATGCAAGAGAGATGAACACATATGTACATAAAATGTGTCCTTATAAACACTTGTACATGAATAGTCATAGCAGCATTATTCATAATAGCTAAAAAGTAGAAACAACACAAATGTCCATTGATTGGTAAATGGATAAACAAAATTTGTTATATATATGCAGTGGTGTATTATTCAGCCATAAAAATGAATGAATTACTGATATATGCTACAACGTGGATAGACCTTGAACACATGCTATGTGAGAAAAGGCAGATGCAAAAGACTACAGATTCTACTCATGTAAAATGTCAATAGCAGGCAAATTCTTATACACACAAATTAGATTAGTGCTTGCCTGAGGTTTGGGGAAGGGAAGAATAATAAATAAGGAGTTTCTTTGTTTCTTTTTGGTTGATGACAATGTTCTGTAATTAGTATTATTGACGGCTGCACAACTTTGTGAATTTACTAAAACCCACTGAGTGGTTTAACTTAAGAGTAAATTTTATTGTACCTGAAAAACAATTATGGTATGCAAAAATGCATAAGAAAAAAATTGTCAAGTTATATTGTCAATGGAGAGAACAAAGTTGTAGGTTAAAATAGAATATAGTCCTAGCTATTTAAAATGTTTGCTTATCCATGTACACATTTATGTGTGAAAATGCATAAGAACTAAAGTGATATATTGATAGATGTTGAACTCTTAACAGTTGCTACTTCTGAAGAAGAGTACAGTATTGGGAAGATTTTTAAGGGAGGACTCTATATACTTTGTCTTCTTCGAATGTTATATAAGGAGCACATGTTCATATGTTATAGAAAAACTAAAAATAAAGTTAGGTGTTATAAAATATAAACACTGTTTTACCCCACTTTCAATGCCCAGTTCAATTCTCCCCATTTTATAAAGTCTTCCCTACTCAGGCCGGGCGCGGTGGCTCATGCCTGTAATCCCAGCACTTTGGGAGGCCGAGGCAGGCGGATCACCTAAGGTTGGGAGTTCGAGACCACACTGACCAACATGGAGAAACCCCGTCTCTACTAAAAATACAAAATTAGCTGGGTTTGGTGGCCTGTAATCCCAGCTGCTCGGGAGGCTGAGGCAGGAGAATCGCTTGAACCCAGGAGGTGGAAGTTGCAGTGAGCCCGAGATCGCGCCATTGCACTCCAGCCTGGGCAACAAGAGCGAAACTCTGTCTCAAAAAAATAAAAAATAAAAATAAAAATAAAGTCTTCCCTACTCCATCATTTACTGATTTGTTTTATCTGCACTCTTAAAACTCTTTCCTTTTATACACTACATAATTTAGTGCCTTATCATACATTTAACTAAATTGATTACATGGGAGAACCCTTGATAAACTGTAAAACATAACATAAATGCCATGCCAATATCAATATGTTGGGCAATGTCTTTTGGAATTGTCAGTGTGAAATTAAGAATAGCAAAGCTAAAAATGGAGGCCAAGGTCAAAAGTTAGAAAAATTATAGGCGAGCTGCCAAACGTTAAGTCCTTAAAATAATAGTGATGTCACAGGTCAAATGGAAGTTTTATATTTTGGGTTGACATAAAGACAGACTTCAAATATAATAATTTCTGGGCAAGTCTAAGCAAGCAGTGTTTGATAAGAAAGTAAGCAATTATAACAGGTCCAGAATTCTCATAGAAAAACAGTAACAACAACAACAAAAAAGACATAAGTGGAAAGGTACGTCCCAAAATAGTCTTAAAGGCAAAGTTTTTGTACATCATATAGTTTTTATTTTTGCGCTCATATTGTTTCATATGTTACCCTCATTTTCCCAATTACATTGCAAGATTGGAATATACCAAGATTTGTTGGATTTAGGAAAAATGCTTTATTTATCGTGCGGCCTCTACATGATTAGATTACATACCTGATTAGTTTTATTGATTTAACTGATAGGTACTGACCAGTTACAGTGGGGTTGAAAACTAAAAATTTACTTTCCAAAAATATTAAGTCTGTTCCAACTAAACCCAAAGTAAATATTGAGTGGTCATGATCACCTAATAAAACATGTGGTGCCTATTTCACAGGGGTGGTGATAAATCTGACGTGGAAAATAAAGTAGAAGAGGGAGTTTGTCAGTGCTTGATTTTATCTGACTGTCCCAAACAGCCAAAGTGTCTGACTGAATTTTTAAAATTAATCCTTCTTTCTAACTTTCACTAATGGTATTACGATTATTATTAATGTTCTAATGGCAGATAATGTGTATTGAGGGTATACCTTGTACTGGGCCCTGAGCGGAACATTTTTATATGTAGTATCTCATTTAATACACCAGTGCTATAAAATAGTAACTATAATCACATATATTGGACAGATGAGAAAACTGAGGTTGAGTGAGTATCGACAACTTGACCATGACCATATAGTAAGTGATAACGACATGACTCCATTTTGAGCCTAACTCTCCAATTTATGTTCTTTACTCAAATACTACTCTAGCTATACAATACTTAATATCCGAACATCATTCAGGATCCTGGGTTCCCATCCTATCCTGCCATGGTTATCTCCTTCAGCACCTCAAAGGAAGTAATTGTCTAGAGCACAAGGGGAATTAGGGCTTCAGCCTTCAACCCCAATAAAATAACTAGTGAATTAGTCTAGATTCTGCCAGTGACTGTTCTTGAGGAGGCAAATGCTGGGCAAAGTGGCCTCCTTTTGCCTTTTGTCCTGGGCCCACCATCCACTTACTGTGCCAGTGCTGAAGAAGTGTGTGTCTAGAAAGAAATAGCCAATCCAAGAGCAAGACGGAGTTTGAGCTAAACACAAAAACTATCCATTTTTTAAATTTGGCTAAATAACCAGGCACAAAAAATGCCAACATCAACCTATCAAGGGAAATTCTGTAAATAATCTACTTCTATGATGACAGTGGATTTGATTAGATGGTAAGAAAAGGAAACTTCCAGGGCTAAGGAGAATGAAAGCAATTTTCTCCAAAAGATGAGGGTTCTAGAAAGTTATTTCCAGTGCCTCCATTAACCTGGCAGGCAGGAATACACACTTTTAATTTGCCTGGAACTGATGACACCAGGAACAAATTAAATATGTAGTCAATCATACTTTTAAATGGAAAAACAATAGGTTTCTGCTTACAGATAGCTTGAGAGAGAGATCCAGAAGGTGTAGCATTCATCTGAGTGCAAAGCTCACATTAGAGAGAAACTTTACCTTTATGATTAATAAGGAAAAGATTTTCAAGACACCATTTTTTGGTTTTTAGAAAGTGACATAATATGGAAATGAAAGAAAAAGAAAAAGGTAGAAGTTAGGTTACTCCTGAGAAATCAGTGTTTATTTGGGCTAAAAATCAGAAACAATGGCAAAGAAAGAAAAAAAAGAATTCACATAAATTGGAAAGGAAATATGGCTGTTAATGAAAAGGAGCACACAAACAAACCTCCAATGCACAAAGCAATGAATCCCTCACTATCCCATTTTCAAATGAACCACTAGAGAGGGAAAAAATTGATAGCAACACTTGCAGCTGAAATAACTCTTGCGGGGATAAATTATCCTCTTTCTTCATGTTGCATTTTTCCCATGATATTCCTCTTGGTATTAGGCAACTCTTTTAAAAGAAGATACTTGCAAGCACTGACCTCGCCTTTGACTATTTGTCTGTCTCCACAGTTCTTCGCAGATATTACTGAGCATCACCATAGATGTCCTTCTTCACCTCTTTATCCACAACTGAAGTATATCCACCTCAAAGCCTCCAGAAGTCCACACGTTAGATCCATCAGCAAAAATCTGCAAAAGCCATTTCTCACTGAGTGGATGATGATGCAATGTATTAGTCTTCTATCACCGTCTCTCTGATTATTTTCAAGGACATAGCTACTTATCATGAGTAATCTAGTTAGTGCTAGTAGAAACAGCAGCAGCAGCAAACATCCTATGTACCCTCCTAACCCCACCTCATTCTTGTGAGATGTTGCTACTATTTGAATTATTATCCCATTTGTAATTTAACCTCAAATAGGAGATTATGGGTTTCTTTTTCTTTCTTTTTCCCAGTGGGGCTAAAGCCAGCAGGGAATCTTCATTAAAATTCACCATAAGGCCCATTTGTTTGCTATTTCCCTTCCCCCAAGTCACATATTCCTCCCACCCTGCTGTGAACTGCTCAGAGCAGAGGAATGACCCGTGGAATCTCATGGTCGTGTGGAGGTGCCAAATCAAGCTGCTCCTGTTTGCCAAATAAAGATGACATATATTTACCGTCTCTGGACACCCCTCCAAATAATAGTATATTCGCAACTTTATTCTGTATTTTAGGAAATGACATCAGTTTCCTTATGAACAGGTGCAAATACTGCTGACATTTAGAACACTCCTCAAAGGTAGGGACTAAGGATCTAGGCTTGCATGATTGTTAGTTCTTACTGGAGACCAATAGCAGAGGGCATTCTTGGGTGGTTATTGTTGTTGTTTGGTTATTGCATTCTTCCTCTCTGTTCTGATGAGACATAACTATGCCAGAGTCATACTTCATATTCATCTATAGGAACATCTGGCCCATGTCTAACATTTAATTTCCACACCATTAGAGTCAACAATACATGTACATCAGTAGACAATGTAATGCATTATCACGCAAGGCAGAGAGTAGCAATTTATTAGCCTAATTTAAAATAGCCTTCAGCAAAAAGTAGTGCATCTTAATTCAGAGTTTTGAATGGAATGACATGTTTTCAAGTAAAATTCAAAGGTATATACTCAGACATGCTTTGGAAAAAGTTTCCTACATACATTATCTTCTGCATTATTCAAGGAGGGAAGATCAATTCTGTTTTTTATGTTCCAAACAAATCTAATCCATAATAATACAAAGAAAAAGATAGCCTTGGGAGAAAATAAGAAAAGGAATTCCTTGGAACATAACTTAGAAATCACAACTTCAGTGTACAGCTGCTAAGAATCTCTTTGCACATACTTAAAATCACAAAAAATTGTTTGCTTTGAATGTAGCATGAATTTTGTCTCTATTTCCTCTCTAAGACATTTTCATTACTATTTTAGGTTTGTAGACAATGAATATATAGAGTGTTAGTTTGTCTTTGTAGGAGAATATTGTAACTTTTATGAGAATTTAAGTGATGTAATATTAGAAATTAGCTTAAGCTATACAGCTTGCAAAAATCATTGTAATTATTACAAACATTCAAATATCTTCTCAGTTCTTATTAATGAAAACCAACCTCTGCTTTTTTAACACATATATTTGATATAGGAAGATGCCCAGTGCTTGTTAACACTGACAAAAACCTTCTCCACTCCCTTAAATAATACAATGGAAATTATAGTATATGTTTAGAGCACATATAGAGTAGCACAAATTCTAAATCCTGTGACACTTACCAGCCTTACCAGCTTAGTCATAAAGCACATTGCATATGACAATTCAGCCTTAGAAGAGATGGAGAAAATTTGTCATCTTGAGGTCCTCAATAGTACTTAAGCTGCTATTGAGACTTCTCTCAGCAATGATATGCAAGTCCATGACCAGGCCCTGTGGTGAATGCAAATGACATAATTTTTATGAGCTCTCAGATTAATGGAAGAAGTAAGGGATGCACATGCGTAACCAGAATACATAGTATAAAGTGCTGAATGCCATAAGAAAGTTGGAAAAATGCTGCGGGAGATAAGGGAGAGAGGAACTGTTTCTGGCTATGGGCAACAGAAAGGCTTCAAAAAAGGAATTAGCTTTGTGCTGGAACTTGGAGGTCAGGCTACATACTGGAAATGTTCAGTGATACAGCCCGGAAGGCAAGGTCCTGGTTTCTAAACAGAGTCACTGAGGGAGTACGTTATGGTGTACCAGAATTAATGTGGATCATCCTGACCCCAAGTCCCCACATCCTACTACTAAATTTTCTCCTGATAGTACTAATCCTTAGCTTGAATTCATCAATTAGGTTAGAAATATTTGCTCCAGTTCAGCTCTTGAGATCTTATATATGAAACCTATATAGTGATTAACATTTTGTTCCCCTCTATCATACTCTGTCATTGTATGTGATCAATTTGATTTGGTATTGCTACCACCTGTCCTGTGACTAAAGTGGGAGCAAATGCAGAAAGCACCCAGGATGTTAAAATTTTGTACTAATCCCTGACTGCTTGAACTAATTCTGGTGAACTTCAACCTTTTACAAGTCAATTCCCAAAATATATTGTTACCGTTGATAGTCTTCAAATGAGTTTGTGGCTCCCATTGGCATAACTTTATCCCAAAAGCCTTGAGCTTATCATATATCCAGTAATTTTGTCAGCAATCTCAAATAACTACTTACATGTGCCATACCTTATGCCCAATCTGTGGCACAGGGGCAGATATGCAAATTAGGTCTCCCAGTCTTCCAAAGTTTTCTAAAGCTGGGCGTGTATTGTGACCTTGAGTTTCATGTTTCTGATATATATTATAATAAATGTAACAAAATAAATTAAAAATAAGGGTAAAACTTAGAAATTCACCTTCCCAGTCTCCATTCCTCAGCCTCAGTCTCATTTCCCAGAGACAATTACATTTAAATATTTCTAATTTTAGTTCTAGTGTTTGTTGGGCTTTAGATAGCTTATGCAGACTCCATTCTACAAAGAAGAGAAATTTAGTTCCCTTACTAGAGTCTTCTCCTATTTTCATTCTGATTTACAGTATTTTCAGTTTTTCAAGTGTTTGCCTTCATAATTTTAAATGATACTACTCCTTCAATTCTGAGATTTTGACATTGAGAATCATATAAGATTCTTTCTTCTGCTCAATAATATTGAGTGTCCACATGGATCAAATGCTGCACTAGATTCTAGCAATAAAATGAGTGAAAACAGACATAAATCCTGCCATAGTGAAAATCACCACTTAATGAAAAGGGTGATCAATAATAACAAAACAAAATAAATTATAAGTGTGGCCCAAAATAAAATCATTATGAGATAAGTCATGAGAATTTTTATTAAGGAGGTCAGGGATAGTTTCTCAGAAGAGACCACCCTTGATAAGAAATCTGACCAATGAGTAGGATTTAACTATGTGGAAAATTGTAACAAAAGCTTTCTAAGAAGAGGAACAGCTTGTGCAAAGACCCTGTGGTGGAGAAGTAATGATGAGTGTCAGTGAGACTCAAGTGGAGAAAGTCAAGAACTGCAGAGACATAAGAAAGAAAAGATAAATATCGACCGGCCATTTGGAACTTTCCAGAATTTATAAAGGAGTTTCGCCTTTATCCTAAGATCAAGGAAAAGTCACTTAATTCTGAACAAATAATGATCAGAATAAGGTTTTTGAGAGTTTACCCTAATTACAGCTTAGTGGATGTAAAGAAATAAACTGAAATTTTCTTTCTTTCCCTATAGATCTTATTTCTCAGTCTTAACATTGCTTTCAAACTGCCAATAATTTTATTATTTTTATTAGCTTATAACTATACATGAGCCTTCAATATTTCCTCTGTAAATTGAGTGTAAATGTTAAAAACAATAAAAATATCTACTACCCTATGTCCTAGCAATCCCATTCCTAGATATTTTCCCGTACACAAATGAGTGCACACATCCAGCAAAATATTGTGGAAGGATGTCCATAACAGACTCATTTATGACAACCAAGAACCAAAACCAAGTCCAATGTCCAACAACAAAAATGGCTAAATTATAGCATGTAAAGAAATACTACACAGCAATGTAAAGAGAATGAACAACTGGTAAACACAATGACAAGGATGACTCTCACAATGGCAGAAATTAGACACAAAATAATACACACCATTGGATTACATTTGGATGAAGTTTAAGAACTGGTAAAACTAATGAATGAAGAAGGAAGTGTGAAAGGTGATTACCATTTTGAGAATGGAAGGGTATGACTAGAAAGGGGCATAAAGACTACTTTTGGGTGCTGGAAATGTTATATATTTTCATGTTGATAGTTATTACTTAGGTGTGTACATCTTTAAAACTTGATCAAACCTCCTAAAGATTAGTGAACTTGATACTCATTTGACCACATATATTCGACCTCAGTAAAAAATGTAAAAAACAATAAACAGCATTTAAAATACTAAGAAACTGCAAATATGTCATCCAGATCCAAGTGAGATATCTGGCACATATTCATATGTACCCCTGCAAGGAGATTATCTCAAGAGTGAAAGTCAAATTCATTCTTTAAAAAATATTCTATCACTTTCTCAGAATCATGCCATATGGACAGTGAACTTCCAAAGTCTACATGTCAGAAAATGTCTTTATTTCACTCTGACTTTATTAATTATTTGGCTCCAAATTATTTTCTGTCAGAACATGGAGGGAGTTGCATTGTTTTCTAGAATATGGTGTTGTTAATGAAAAGTTTAAAGTTATTTTGAGTTTTATAACTTTTAAAATTTTATTTGAAAGCTGTAAGAAATTTTTTTACACACAGTGTTGAAGTTTCACCATAATTTATGTAGATACATTAGATTTCTACTGCAGCCTAACAAATTACCACAAATGTAACTGTTTAAAATAATAGTCATTTATTATAGCACAGTTTGTGAAGGTCAGAAGTCCAGGAAAGGCCAGCTGAATCCACAGCACAGAGTCTTTCAAGGTTAAAATCAAGGTGTTTACTAAGCTACATTCTCAACCGGCTAGGGAAGCATCGACTTCCGCACTTCCTCTCGTTTCTGGCAGAATTCACTTCCTTGAAGCTGTAGAATTTATGGAAGCTTGCTTTTTCAAAGACAGCCATAGAAAGAGAATCTCTTCTTCCTGTCTCTAGTCCAGGGAGCCTTTTTAAAGGACTTGCTTGATGAGATCAGGCACACCTAGAATAATCTCCCTTTCGATTAACTAAAAGTCAACTGATTGGGGACATTAATTCTATCTGAAAACATCCCTCATCTTTGCCATATAACGTAACCTAGTATGGGAATGACATCTATCAGAATCAGGGGTCTCTTCCTATATTTAAGAAGAAGAGATGCCATAGGGCAGGTACACAGTGGGTGGGATTCCTGGGGGTATTTTAAAACACAGCCTATCATGTATTTTTCACACAATTCCTTTTTCTTTTTTTTTTTCTTTTTTTTTGAGATGGAGTCTCCTTCTGTCACCAAGTCACCAGGCTGGGGTGCAGTGGTGCAATCTCAGCTCACTGCAACCTCCGCCTCCAGGGTTCAAGTGATTCTCCTGCCTCAGCCTCCCGAGTAGCTGCGACTACAGGTGCGCACCACCGTGCTGGCTAATTTTTGAATTTTTAGTAGAGACGGGGTTTCACTATGTTGACCTGAGTGGCCTTGATCTCTTCACCTAGTGATCTGCCCGCTTTGACCTCCCAAAGGGCTGGGATTACAGGTGGGAACCACTGTGCCCAGCCCTTTTTGATACTTCCATAACCACAAAATTCTGAATAATACCGAGCTCAAATAATTGTTGAGTAAAGAAATAAACAGATACTTTACAGCTCCTTTCAAATCTGAAGATGTGAATCTTTACTCTGCCCAAAGAAATTTTCCTGTTGCATCTTCAATAATGTGTTTTACTTTTTTTGTGAACACTTTGATTGATATATTTTAATAAATATTATTCGCAGCTCAATATTTTCACCCATTTAAAAAATTTCTTTGTCTTTTTCTTTATGTTCCTATATATATGTAGAGAGATATCTATGAATATTTTGTATCACCAACTTTAACAGTTTTCGTCCAAGTTGTTATTCAGTTATCCTATCCAGTGTTTTATTTTGACAATCATATGCATTTCTAAGAATCAGTTCTAGTTATTTTATCTTATTCAATTCTGGATATAATGGCTTCTCAAATCTCTCTGAGAATACGAGAATGATCATGTTTAAGTTTTCTTCCTGAATTATCTATTTCTTTCCAGAATCAAGTTTCTTTTTATAAGGGCCCTTGTTGCTGCTTCGGCCCCTTGTTGCTGCTTCTACGCATGTATCTGGTGATTCTTGATTATCCACTCACAGTTGTTCATGAGCCACTAAGTAATTTGGATATAGTGGATAAGTCTGTCTCCAATGCGCCATGCTCTTTCCATCTTTGTACTTCAGCTCATACTGTGACTCTATCTGCATCTGTTAGGCCTTCTTAGTTCCAAAATTCACAAATAGCTCCCATCTTTTAGTATTCACTTACAATGAATAGCACACAGTACATGGTGTAGAAGAGTTTTTTATTTTAATTTTTAGAGACAAGCTGGAATGTCACCTAGGCTGCAGTACAGTGGACTGATCATAGCTCTCTGCAGCCTCAAACTCCTGGGCTCAAGTGATCGTTCCATCTCAGCTTCCCAAGTAGTTAGGACTACAAGTGTGTGCCACTATACCTGACTAATTTAAAAACAAAAACAACAACAAAACCCCAAAACTTTTATAGACGGGGTCTTGCTATGTTGCCCAGGCTGGTCTTGAACTCATGCACACTCAAGCGATCCTCCTCCCTTGGCCCCCCAAAGTGCTTGGATTACAGATATGAACCACCATGGCTGGCTTCCAGTTTGGAACCTAATATCAGTTGAACTTACATTAGCAAGTCACTGATGTGGTTTGCCTCTGCAATTTGTGGTCTGTTTTTCTATTATTCTCCCTTGAAATAGTGGGATGACTGCAGGCTTTGTCTACATGGGTAAAGTGTGCATTGTAGCATGACTGACTTTAGTATGTATCAAAAGGGTCCAGCCAGTTGGTTTAGGGTCCAGCCAATATGGATGGACTTACTCTGGCGTGTAGATGTCATCCATTACTCTGGGAACATATTATCTTTTTCCCCTCTTGGTCAGATCTGCCTTCCTTTTAAAATATCCTGTCTGTTGGACGGTTTACATTAGTCTCTGCTCTACTTTTTCAGTTATCAACACCTGTATTTCTAGTTCTCCTCTGGCAAACTGTTGCATTTCCTTAATGGCAGCTCTCTGCTTGTATCACAGGATAGAAATGGCTATGATTCACATGGGGAAGTGCGTCTGGGGTGCCAAGACATTAGTAGCTCAGTTGTTTCATAGAGAGTATGTGAATTAATTCCTTGATAACTACCCTAGCCCATTTCTGCTCTCACTGCTTGATAGTTCTGAGCATATGGACTTCCTCTTCTCTGCCAGAAAAAAGAGCTTCCACTCTTATTGCATCATTTGACTCTGTTCTGGTGGTTTATTATTAATAAGATTCCATCTCCTTTCTATCTTTCAGGTGAATGTTAGATCAGAAAATGCTTACTAATTGAGAGCAGGACTTAACGCACAAGCAAAACTTATTATATCATGGTTCTTTTCATCAATCTTTGACTATCTAGTTTGCAAACAATAATAAGTACTGTAGAAGATCAAAAGGAAGAAAAAGGTCTCTCCATCCCAGGACTTTGGAATCTAGGAGGATTCAAATAATAATAATGAAGGAATAAGAACATTAAGAGGCACAAAAGAAATAAATGAGCATGTTTTGAATCATACAGAATCAAACTTTTGAGCTGACTACTGCAGAAAAGCCTGATAGGTTTGAATCATGAATTAGGGCCCACGCCAATGAGGAGCTACCATGACCTCATTCCCAAGCTGTATGTAGGATAAAGTTGCTAAATCTGAAGGGCTGGTAGCTCAAGAGGATAATGTCTAACAGTGATGAAGCTACTCCTGAAATAAGTGGAATGAGTTTCAGGCTCTTCCCAGGTGCTGCCTTGGGCTTCTCTGTAAGTTATTATATGCTTAGTAATTGAGGGTAAGACTTAAAGCACAAGCAAAACTCACTATATCATGGTTCTTTTAATAGAAAAACTATTAAAAGAAAGAAAATAAATATGATAAAAACTATTTACTCATAGCATATGTATTTCCTCCTGATATCTAATTATGTCCTTACTCTCATTTCCCTTTCTTATTTAGCATAGATGTACAGACCTGTATTTGAGTCCTTCATTCATTACTCATTAACTGGTTAATCTTAGTTGAGTTCTTAAGTCTCCTTAACATCCCACTTATATAAAATAGGCTCAATAGTAGGACCTAATAAATAGGATTGTTTTGAGGAAAGTACACAGTACCTAACAAGTAATAAGAATTCAATAAATGCTAGTTACTTTTACTATTTATGTTTTTTGCCATATTTATTTATTTAATAGAAAACCTATTGTATTATCAGGAGTAAATATATAATGCACCAGGGCACATTAGTTTTCTGTTTCTGTGCAATAAATTACCACAAACCCAGAAAGTTAAAACAGCACAAATTTATTATCTCACAGTTTCCATAGGTCAGAAGTCTGGACATGGCAAGACTGGTTTCTCTGCTGAGGGTCTCATAAGTCTGAAATGATGGTGTCAACCAGACTGAGTTCTTGGCTGGAGACTCTGGAGAAAAACTGACTTCCAAATTCATTCTCATTTTTGGCAAAATTCAGTTTCTTGCAGTTATAAAACTGAGGTCTTTGTTACTTTGCTAGCTGTCAGCGTGGGGCTGCTCTCAGCTCCTAGAGGCCACCCTTACCATATGGCCCCCTTTCTATTCCAGTTGTTGTGCCAAGTCAAATCCTGTCATATTTCAAGTCTTTAACTTTGTCTTTGTCCTCTAGACCCAGATTTAAGGGGCTCCTGTGATTAGGTCGGGCTTATCCAAATCATCTCCCTTTTGGTTAACTCAGAGTCAACTCATTAGCATCCCAAATTACATCTGCAAGATCTTCTTTGCTGTGTAACTTAACTGGAGTGATGTCCTTTCATATCCAAGCGTTCCTCTTATAGTTAAAGGGAGGAAATTATACAAGAATGGATCCTTGAGAATCATTTTAGAGTTATGACTATCACACAGGGTCTCAGAAATTGCATTCCCTATGACACCAACACTAAAGGAGGAGAAAAAATATTAAACATCCCCTTCCCCTTCCTCCATTCATATCTACCCCCATTAATTTCATCCATGCGCAGCCAGACTCCTCTGAAAAGAGAAAAGCAAGAAATTCCTTATTGTGGTGAGAGGATTCTGCCCTTGCACTTTGTATTGAGGTCTTTTTTACTAGGCTAAATCAGCACTGTAAGGGACTTAAGGTACGAAATGCTTTACTTTTTCTATTCTTAACCTGAGAATCAACCTGAAAACCCTGATCCCCCTACCAAGAAAAGGGAAATGAATCAAATTTACATTGACAAAGTATCTACAATAGGCATGGCACAAGCTTTACATATTTATATATAAGTTCACTTCCTTCTCAACAGCATGTCTGAATATTATCTCCATTTTACAGAAGAGAAACCTAGGAGAGAAAATAACCTGCTCAAGGCCACAGAAGTGAAATAAAGAAGCTAGAACTTTCATCTAGGCTGAGGATTTTTAAATATATGAGTACAAGCCCTAGATGTCAGCTACTAAAAAAGACAACTATTTTTATTAGCAGATGTGAGACAGGCATGAGGATGTACAAGTTACTTTGCTTAGCATCATGAGCAAAGCTTCATTGACCTTCAAGGAAAGTGTCTAAAGATCTAAATTTAGTTCCAGGGCTTGCCCTACTAAAGCAGTCATCATACTGGTAAAATTCTCATTCTCATTCATCCACAGACCATAAGCCAGTGTCCCAACTAGGGACTTGAAGATGAGTCTACAATGATGACCAGAGTGGTGCCGAGTGAATTTCATTGCTCCTTTCCTAGTCAAGAAGGCTTAAGTAATAGTGTGAGAAAATACCTGAAACCCCAAACCCTGGTGGAAAAGACACTGCCGTCATGGCAACATTCTATTTTATGTATTCATTTTTTTACAGAAAAAATATTTACAGTGGTTTACACAGATTTTTAAAATATGGCAAAATAACATAAATAGTAAAAGTAACTAGCATATATTGAATTCTTATTACTTGTTAGGTACTGTGTACTTTCCTCAAAACAATCCTATTAATTAGGTCCTACTATTGATCCTATTTTATGTAAGTGGGATATTAAGGAGGCTTGAAAACACAACCAAGATTAACCAGTTGATGAGTAATGAATGAAGGACTCAAATCCAGGCCTGTATATCCATGGTAAACAAGAAACGGAAATGAGAGTAAGGACATAATTAGAGATCAGGAGTAAATATATATGCTATGAATTACTATATACTTGCTAACGGAAGGAGACAAATTGGACTTAAAACTTTCAGATGGTACAAAGAAAGAAAACTGATATATCACTAGCCTCAATGTCTATTTCTAGTGTTCCTAAGATAAAATTCATTACTCAACTATATATGACCAGTGTAAACGTACTCAGTATGACAAGTAAAAACATTCTTTTTGATTTTGTGGGTTTTTTTGTTTGTTTTCTGTTTTTTGTTTGTTTGTTTGTTTTTTGTTTTATTTGAAATGGGGCCTTGCTCTATTATCCAGGCTGGAGTGCAGTGGTGTGATCATGGCTCACTGTAGCCTTGTAGCCTCGATCTCCTGGGCTCAAGCAATCCACCCAACTCAGCCTCTTGAATAGCTGGGACTTCAGGCAGTATATACACCCCACCACACCAGGCTAAGTTCTAAGTTTTTCTTTTTTAAAAAATTTTTTTTGGAGAGACAGGATCTTACTATGTTGCTCAGGCTGGTCTCAAACTTCTGGTATCAAGTGATCCTCCCACCTCAGCCTCCCAAAACAATGAGATTACAGATATAAGCCACTGGTCCTGGCTAAAAAACATTCCATTTAGAATATTTGTGGAGAGCACTCTGCCTTACTGTACGTATATCTAAGAGCTAATATTGCTGAACATTTATTCTGGGTCAGGCAGTTTGTGTTTGTTTTATCCTTAATTCTTATCATCCTGTGGTGTGAGTACTATTATTATTCTCATTTTACACATGAGCAAATTGAAACTTAGAGAGATGATATATAATAGGTCCAATGGTGCATAGCTAGTAAGTGGTAATGTCAAGATTAAATTCAAGTAGTCAGATAGAACTTGTAATCACTATGCTATGTTGCCTCCAATTAGCAATTTATCTGTAGCCTTTCAGTAGTTTATTGGTAGTGTTTCTTATAGCATTACTAAATATACATATTAATCCAAAGTACAGGACAGTTAAGCAAAAAAGAAATTGTTGGGAGTCAATATAATGGAGTGTAGGCAGAGAAACATTCCATCAGTCCAGGGATAGATTTCCTAGTGCTTGGAGCATGAATTCTCAACATGGGCAATACCATCCAAAAGCAGATGATTATTTGTTCTTAGGAGGAAAGAAAATCTTAGATCTTAAAATAGCTTGTAGACTTCTAAAGGGCCACAGTACATAAATATATATACCACTTATCTCTGATATTCAAGTTTCTCTAGGAGCAGGAAGGTGATAAGGAGAAAAATGCTTAAAAAGGCTCCATAAGGGAGCAATTTAAAAAGCAAAAGGTTGAGAAGTAACTGTTTAGAGAAATAGATGGACTGCATGTTCTTCAGATGATTTTCATAAATATTATTTCTCTCACCTGCAGATTTGATAGCTACAGAGTATCACCACATTCCAGACTGTCTATTCCCATAGGATCAAAAGTGTAGTTAGGCTGTTACCAGTTGAATACAAATAGTTACGCCCAAGCAGGTATCTGTGAAGGGATAGATTTGACATTTTCACTTGATAACTGATTTGCCCAACAACTCAGTTATTAGGTCAGTATTAGGTCAGTATTAGGACCCAAATGCCACTTTTGCTAGAAGTCTGTAGATCATGCCAAGATTCTGCTTATACTGGGTTCAAAATTACTTTATACCATATAAATACATAAGTGGTCAAAGGTGCAAAATTTTATTTCAAATGTTCAGAATAATGTTAGTTTAAAAGTTTTCTGCTACTGGGAGGGAAACAAAAACCCTCATCTTACTTAAAGGACTAACAATGCATACTTCTGAGTAAACTATCCCTCCCCCACTCCCACAACTTTTGAATGGGCTTCTAAAAAACATTTCACTTGTTCATGGAACATCTACCAAGGTAATGGCCTCAGATTTAGATTAATTAAATCATAGCTCTCTTTTCTGGTAAGAATCAGATTGCAGTTTTGGTGGTCCATTAATTCCATCCCCAAAAGGATGATGGAGTAAGTTAATACAGCTTTCTCCTATCTGGTCAGGGATTTTGCCCTACTTCTAAGCTAATAAGTAAGGCTGCTACTACTTCGTAAATGCTAGTAGAAGACACAAGACTCCTGAATCAGAGACAAAGGACTTTATTAATCACAGCAAAGCAAGCAACACAAGCACCAGCATCTTTGCACCAGTTCCCCCTTGATCTCCATGTTCCACAGGGGTGATGCATAGAGCCCAGGTTGATGCAGTGACTTTGTCTTACAGCCAAGGAACACTTGGATTGGAAACCTGCTGTTTTATAGCAAGCAGTAAGCAAACCTGCTCTTTGTTCCAGAACAGCACATTATCTTATCCCTCAAGGTTGCTTGCTACAAACACAACACTGAAAAATGACCAGGTAAGAGTCACGAAGGCCTTGAATTCTTTGCATATTGAGCAAGAAAGCAGGAACAAAAGATACCCATGGAGAAGTGTCTCCCAATATCTCTCCTCGGGAGTTTTCTTTACTCGGATTTCAATGAGATGTGATTCTTCTAAAAAAAAATACTATGGATACATTTCGTTGTCATACTTAACTCCTTGTCCCAATACCCTTATTTCCTGTGGGCTTTTTCTGACTTAGGGAGAGGAATTTCCTGCAAAGAGTAAGCAGTCATAATTTCCCACTCTACTATGGTCTGTATTAATTGTCTATATGTGAATTAAATTATTCACCTTATAAAAAGATGCTAGCAAATTTGAGAAAACAATCATCTATATTTGAGTTGCCTCAAAATTTATAAGCCACTTTCTGAGGTCGAGGTGGGTGGATCACTTGAGCCCAGGAGTTCTATACCAGCCTAGGTAATATAGGGAAATCCTGTCTCTACAAAAAATAACAAAAATTAACCAACCATAGTGTCACACACCTATGGTCCCAGCTACTTGGGAGGTTGAGGTGGCCATATCACCTGAGCCTGGGAGTTTGAGGCTGCAGTGAGCTATGACTGCACCCCTGCACTCTGGCCTGGGTGACAGAGTGAGACCCTCTCTTAAAAAAAAAAAAAATTAGAAGCACCGAAAGAGTAGATAAAAGCATGTTTTCAGGAAACTGGACAAGGTAAATTCTAAACTCTCAACTTGGGTTTCTTTGGTATGCTTAAGCATTAGTACCCATTATAAACTTACAGTTATTTCTAATTGTACTTACCCACACAGTCTTTTGGAAAATGACAATGCTACTCAGTAGGAAGATAATATTTATTGATACTAAATTAATATTGTTGGAATAATCTTTTCATCAATATTACAATGCCCTCTTTTCCACAAATAGACATATTATAAGAGCCCTATTTTCCTACAGAGCATTATCAATTCTTATATATTGAATTTTTAATTTAAATAGATTTATTAACACTTTAAACATAAATGACTAGCAAAATAATCAAAAGAATTAGTATCTCTAGGAAGCAAAGTAGGTAAAGAGGAAGTTACGATACATTTTATTTGACTCCATGCAATATCTTTGCAGCAGGGTATAGATATTTTAAGAGGTGTGTCTTGAGTCCAAACAAAAAAATACAAAGGACTCTTGCATCCCAGGAGAATTTATATTTAAATTAAACTATTTGTACTGGTCACCCAAGACATATTTTAGCACAGTATTTTTGTGGCTCTCATTTCTAGAATGATTAATTTGCGCTTTGCCATGTGTAGCTAGGTTCTGGTGAAATCAGATGATCAAATATTAGCATCTTACTCAGTTTGTGTGTTATAGACATGGCCTTATGTACAAGTTTGCTTTTCTTCTTTTTGCACTGGAAATTTTGTGTTCTTTCCTTGATATTATAACTGCATTGAGCCCCTATTTAGAAATAATCTGTGGTCAAGAAACCAAGGATTTAAGTTCCAAAGCACATTAGACTCATAAAACTGGTATAGTCAAACACCTGAATCCCTTAGATTAAAAATATAAAGACAAAGAGAAGGTGCTTAAGTTAAAACTGCCTTGGGGCACCAGCAAGTTATGGGTTGGTGGGTTTTATAAGACTACTTACTATGCCATTCAATTAAAAAAAAAGAGCAGTTACCATGGCAACACCACATCTAATGCTGCTTATGCTACCTCTGAGATACAAAATACCTTCTTCCAGGGACACATTGACCAATGCAGCCTGTTATGGAAAGTTTTTTATGCCTAACGTTAGCCTGGGAAGAGAAAAACTGTATTTCAAGCATACAAGGAATATACAAACACACACACATATCTTAGTTTGCATCATTCAAATATCAGAACCCATTTTAACTCATTTTCTTTCTTTTCCAACATTTTTAAGGATGAAATTGTTTTTCTAAACTTCAGAGAAAATAAAATTCATTTAAGAGAAACGTATAAATAGTTTTGCTGATATATGGGCATAGAAGTATTTTTAATTCTTCCATAAGAGCTACCAAATATGTATAATTTTCTCTTGGAATAACACTTTGAGCTCCTGACTATTAACACAGAAATTTGGATATTATTCATGTTTCAGTAAATTATATATTAACTCCTGGCCAGAAAAATATGTTAAAAGTCCTATTCATTAAAAAAAAAAAATTAAACCTCTTAAATGAAATAAAATAATTATTTAAGGAATTAAAAAATAGTTTGGCTAAATAGTAAAGAATATGGCCTCCATTAATCTCACAAAAAGAGGTTAAATAAATATCAAAGAAAAATATGAATACATAATAAAAACAAAACATTTTGTTGTAAAAGATAATGCCTTTTCTACATTATCTCTCAGATGAACTTTAAGAAAGTGAGTGGGATGCAACAGGTTCTAACTTTTTTCTAAACAATAGGCAAATATGCACCAATAAGTATTTTTCTTATTCAGTGGTGTTTTTAAATAGACCCACGTAAGGACTGTTTTAATGACTATCCAATACCGTGGGGTACTGCACTCAAATTCAATGGCCACAGCACAAACAAACACCTACCAAAGGCAGAAGTTATATATCAGATACCTTATCTGCTTCATATATGCTTCTATAGTTACCGATTTGACATTTACATTCCTACTCACTTCTGAAAACAAGACTTAATATAGTTGTTGCATGAATATTAGCGTGCTTTTAATGCAAACGTGGTTTATAACCCAATGGTTTAATGCTTGCTCAGAACTCAAAGGTAGACTGTTATCAATGTAAAAATAACTTCTTTTATAACAAAAAAAAGTAAACAAAGTAAAATTTTGTTGGAAAGTAAAAATTATTGTTACTTCAATCACAAAATCATACTTTCATGCAGAAACAATGTGATAAATACAGTTTAAGCTCCCTGGAAGACTCATAAAGCCTATTTGATCTAGGATATAACAGAACTGCTTTAGACTTGCAATAAAATATAATTGGCTATACCACATATATAATCAAAACATAAAGCTGAAGAATAAATCATTTTTATTACAAATGCTAATATTTGAGAAATTAGATTTTATTTCAGCAAAATAATAGACTAATTAGAACTTTTTGGAGCTTTGAGGAAAACTTTAGAATCCTTTGAAAAATTTATTTATTCAATAATTATTCAGAGAGCACCTACTCTGGGCCATGTATTGTTCTAGAGGCTACAAAAATAACAATCTAGATAAAATTTCTAAGACCTTATTACAGTGGCAGAAATAAATAATGAAGAAATAAACAGCAATGAAAACACAAAATAATTTTCATTGTCACATATGCTGCAAAGTAAATAAACTATATGGCATGATAGAAAGTAACTGGGGAAGACCGCTTAAGACGCAGAGAACAGAGAGATGATTGTTGAATTAAATGTTTAAAAGATAAGCAATACAAATTATAAAAAGAAACACAGAAACCAATTTCTTGCAGTGAAGGTCCTATTTGGGATGTCAAGATGAAAGAATGGGAAGTGTCAGCCTTCAACTCTCCCTCCACCCCCAACCCCCACCCAGAAACACTGATTTTAACAAATACACATGATAGTAATGCTTTTATGGTAGCCCAGTCATTTAGTTAAAAGGTTCCAGCACCTCAATAAAGTGAAAAAAAAACCTGAAGAATAAATACACTAAGGCGAGTAAGAATAGCTTCACTTTACCCATATTACCCCTGCCCAAGTGCAGCACAGCTCAATGCTAAGAGATTCACTCAGCCTGTGATTTCTCCTAATGAGAAAAATGGAGATCGAAATGAGTACCTGGCTTCCCCAGTCTTCTGGAATGTTATCCAGGAGGCTCACTTCTGTTTCACCCCACCCAAAACACAGGGAATATGCAGAGCAAAAATATGTGGGGGCAGCTAGGAGCAGGGACAAGAGGAGAGGCATCGTGGCAACTGGCACACAAATCTCAACAAGCTGCAGATCCTACTGGCTGGGTTGAAGATTCTGCCCGGATCTCCAAACGCGAGTCTCATGGGGTGCCTCAACTGTGAACACCCAACAAGCTGACATATATCCCCAGCACTCTGCATGCACCACTTGCTGTACATCAACATGTATGTGCTTCCCCCCATGGAGAGCACACACGAACTACCACAGATTGCATGTGAGCTTCCACACACAGGATACATACATTAGCAGGCAGCTCTGGTGGATCAGGAGAAAGTGCACAGCCAGGAACCTTCCCATCACTGCCCTAAGGAAAATAAACAAAAGGCTCTCAGAGTCCAACCTGCTTTGTGGGACTGAGAAAGCACACAGTTCTAAGACACCTCCCCCACCTCCCACCCCACCCCACTGCGAAGGAACAAGAGAAATGGGAAAGGCACATTCATAGAAAGGTCTGAGAGGCCGGGCGTAGTGGCTCATGCCTGTAATCCCAGCACTTTGGGAGGTCGAGGCAGGTGGAAATATGAGGTCAAGAGATTGAGACCATTCTAGTTAACATGGTGAAACTCCATCTCTACTAAAAATATGAAAATTAGCTGGCGGCGGGGAGTGGGGGGTGGCATGTGCCTGTAGTACCAGCTACTAGGGAGGCTGAGGCAGGAGACTTGCTTGAACCCAGCAGGTGGAGCTTTCAGTAAGCCAAGATCGTGCCACTGCACTCCAGCCTGGGCAACAGAGTGAGAGTCTGTCTTAAAAAAAAAAAAAAAAAAAAAAAAGGCCTGAGAGATCCCCAGAATCTCTAGCCAGGCTGACTGATAAAAGTTTTGTGGTTTTTTTGGTTTCTTTGTTTGTTTGTTTGTTTTATAAACTAGTTAGCTAGACTGGAGGATGTGATTGCTCCTTCAACTGCAGCAATGAAAGTCTTCAAGAAACATGAAAGGAAGACAGTAACACAAAGCTTCTGGGAACATAAAAACATCAAAGCAACATGACACCATGAAAGGAACAAAATAGCTGAATGGTTGACTCCAAAAAAATGTGGGTATGAATTGCCTGACAAAGAGGTCAAAATAATTGTCTTTTAAAAACTCAGGGCTACAAGACGCCAAAAAAAACACAGTTAATAAAATCAGGAAAATTATGTATTAACAAAACTAGAAATTCAAGAGAGGTATAAATCATAAAAGGGCAGAAATTCTAGAGCTGAAGAATAAAATGACTCTACTGAAAAATTAAGGAGATTGAAACAGCACAATGAAGTAGTAGAAAGAATAAGTGAACTTGAAGACAGATAATCCATTTCAAATTATCCAGTCAGAAGAACAAAAAAAATAAAAATTAGTGAAAAAAATACTTTGAGATTTATGGGACATCATAAAGCAAACTAATATACACATTAATGAGAGTCCAAAGGGAACAACAGAAAAATATAAAGGGGTAGAAAATTTATTTACACAAACTAGAAAACCTAGGTGAGATGGATAAATTCTTGGACATATACACCCTCTCAAGACTGAACCAGGAAGAAATTGATTCCCAAACAGACCAATAATGAGCTCCAAAATTAAATCAGTAATAAATAGTTTACAAAAAAAAAAAAAACAAAAAAAAAAACAAAAGCCCAGGAGCAGATGGATACACAGCCAAATCCAGAATCCAGCAGTACATCAAAGAGCTACTCCACCATAAACAGATAGGCTTCATCCCCGGGATGCACATTTATTGATTTGAGTATGTTGAACAATTCAACAAATGTGATTCATCACATAAACATAACTAAAGACAAAAACCACATGATTATCTCAATAGATGTAGAAAAGGCTTTTGATAAAATTCAACATCGCTTCTTGTTGAAAACTCTCAATAAACTAGGTATTGAAGGAATGTACCTCAAAATAATAAGAGCCATCTATGGCAAACCCATAGCCAACATTATACTGAATGGGCAAAAGCTGGAAGCAGTCCCCTTGAAATCTAGCACAAGACAAGATTACCATCTCTCACCACTCCTCTTTAACATAGTATTGGAAGTCCTGGCCAGAACAATCGGAAAGAGAAGGAAATAAGGGGCATCCAAATAGGAAAAGAGGAAGTCAAACTATCCCTCTTTGCAGATGACATGATTCTATATCTAGAAAGCCCCATAGTCTAGGACAAAAAGCTCCTTAAGCTGATAAACAACTGCAAGTTTCAGTATCCAAAATCAATGTACAAAACTCACTAACACTCCTATACACCAGCAACAGCCGAGTTGAGAGCCAAATCAGGAAGGCAGTTCCATTCATAATTGCCACACACATACACACACACACAAAAACCCTAGGAATACAGCCAATCAGGGAGATGAAAGATCTCTACAATGAGAATTATAAAACACTGCTCAAAAAAATCAAAGAAGACACAAACAAATGGAAAAATATCCCAAGCTCATGGATAGGAAGAATCAATATTATTAAAATGGCCATACTGTCCAAAACAATTTACAGATTCAGTGCTACTTCTTTTTAAAAAAATTTTTTTAAATTATGCTTTAAGTTCTGGGATACACGTGCAGAATATATGGGTTTGTTACATAGGTATACACATACCATGGTGGTTTCCTACACCCATCAACCCGTTATCTACATTAGGTATTTCTACTAATGTTCACCCTCCCCAAACCCTCCCATCCCCCAACAGACTGCAGTGTGTGATGCTTCCCTCCCTGAGCATCACACTTATGAGTGAGAACATGTGGTATTTTCTGTTCCCGTGTTAGTTTGCTAAGAATGATAGTTTCCAGCTTCATCCGTGTCCTTGCAATGGACACGAACTCATCCATTTTTATGGCTGCATAGTGTTCCATGGTGTATATGTGCCACATTTTCTTTATCTGGCCTATCACTGATGGGCATTTGGGTTGTTTCCAAGTCTTTGCTATTGTGAATAGTGCCACAGTAAACCTGTGTGTGCATGTGTCTTTATAGTAGAATGATTTGTAATCCTTTGGGTATATATCCAGTAATGGGATTGCTGGGTCAAATGGCATTTCTGGTTCTAGATCCTTGAGGAATTGCCACACTGTCTTCCACAATGGTTAAACTAACTTACACTCCCACCAACAGGGTAAAAGTGTTCCTATTTCTCCGCATCCTCTCCAGCATCTGTTGTTTCTTGACTTTTTAATCATTGCCCTTCTAATTGGCATGAAATGGTATCTCATTGTGGTTTTGACTTGCATTCCTCTAATGAGCAGTTTCAATCCAAAGAAGACTTTAACAATATATTTTATAATCAAACGCAAAGT
Organism: Trachypithecus francoisi; assembly: GCF_009764315.1. Lineage (NCBI taxonomy): Eukaryota > Metazoa > Chordata > Mammalia > Primates > Cercopithecidae > Trachypithecus > Trachypithecus francoisi. Next base: position 19,374,406 of record NW_022681455.1, read on the forward strand.
AAAAGATGAAATTATGAAAACAGCAAGAGAATAGAGGCTTATATGCACAAGGGAACCTCCATAAGACTATCAATATATTTCTCAGCAGAAACCTTACATGCCAGGGAGAAGAGGATGACAAATTTAAAGTACTGAAAAAAAGAATCTGTCAACCTAGAATACAATACTTCACCTGGCAAAGTTTTCCTCCAAACATGAAGGAAAGAAAAAGACTTTCCTGGACAAACAAAAGCTAAGGGAGATTATCACCATTAGGCCTGCCTTACAAGAAATAATAAAGGGAATTCTTCAAGCTCTAATGAAAAACTGCTAAATAACATGAAAACTTATAAAAGTATAAAATTCACTGGTAAAGATAGGTATATAGTCAAATTCAAAGTTAAGTTGTTACCAATTAAAATAGCCTGTTATAATCACATACACTATGAGATTTTTAGTAACCTTCCTAGCAACCAGAAAGCAAAAACATACATTAGATACACAAAAAATAAGGACAAAAATTTAAAGTATACCACTCTAGAATATCATGAAAGGAAGACAACAAGAGAGGAAAAAGGAAACAAAAGATTTGAAAACAACCAGAAAACAATTATCAAAATGGCAATAGTAAGTTCTTACCTATCCATAGTTTTCTTAAATTTAAATAGATTAAGTTCTCCAATTAAAAGACACAGAGTGGATGAATGCATGTAAAAAGAAAATCCAACCATAAGCTGCCTATAAACGACTCACTTGACTGGTAAGAACACACAAAGACCAAAATTGAAAAGATAGAAGAAGATATTCCATGCAAATGGAAATCAAAAGAGAGCAAGGACAGGCATACTCACATCAGACAAAATAGACATTTAAATCAAAAACTGTAAAAATGGACAAAGGTCATTTTATAATAAAGTGGTCAATTCATCAGGAGGTTACCACAATTGTAAGTATATATGCATCAAACATAAAGCATAAAAATATATAACAGATCTGAAAGGAGAAATAGACAATAATAAAATAATACTAGGATACTTTAGTATTCTCTTTCTGTTATTATTAATATGATTTGGATTTAGAAATCATTTTATACTTTGTGGGGTAAAATGTAATTAATTTTTGATAGATGTATACAATGTGGAATGCTTAAATCAAGCTAGTTCACATATTCATCACCTTGCTTACCCATCATTTTTATGGTGAGACATTTGAAATTTACTGTCTTAGTTATTTTGAAATGTACAATCCATTATTATGTGCTATAGTCACTGCTATACAATAGATCGCAAAAATTATTCTATCTGAAACTCTATACCCTTAGATCAGCAATTCCTCATTTCCTCCCTCCCACCCCACCCCATCCACAGCCTATGGTAACCATCATTCTGCTTTCTACTTCTGTGATTTCAACTTTTTTAGATTCCACATAAAAGTAAGATCATACAGTATTGATTTTTCTGCAGCTGGCTTATTTCACTTAGACTATTGTCTTCTGAGTTTCTCCATATTGTTTTAAATGACAGAACTTCATTCTTTTTTAAAGGCTGAGTAGTATTCCATTTTTTATATATATAGATGTATATCTGGTATGTGTATATATGTATATACTTTGTGTGGATATATGTGTGTCCATATGTGTACATGTACACATACACTCATATACATATATGTATATGTATCCATGTGTGTATATATGCACATATATACACATATATACACTCACGAGATATATACCTATGTGTATATATGTGTGTGTATGTATATGTATATATGTACATATAGGTGTATGTATACATAGGTATATATACATATACACACACCACAAAGCTAAATGTCCATGGACAAATGAGTAAAGATGGTTTTCTTCATTCTTGTGTCCATGACCATTTAGCATAGGTATATGTGTATATACACACACACACACATTCACACATACATACACACACCACATTTTATTCATTTGTCCATGGACATCAAGTTTTGTTCTATATCTTGGCTAATGTGAATAATGCTGCAAGAACCCTGGGAAGGCAGAAATCTCTTTGACATATTGACTTCAGAGTTCTTTAATATATACTCAAAAGTGAGATTACTGGCCCACAGTTAGTTCTATTTTTAGTTTTTTGAGAGACTTTCATACCATTTTCTATAATGGCTGCAACAACTTTACATTCCTACCATCATTGTACGAGAATTCCACTTTCTCTGCATCCTTACCAAAAGTTATCATTCCTTTTTTTGATATGGGCAAAAGCTGGAAGCAGTCCCCTTGAAATTTAGCACAAGACAAGATTACCCTCTTGTCTTATTATGATTACCGTCATATCTTATGGTTTTAATTTGCATTTTTCTGTGGATTAGTAATGTTGAGCACTTTTTCATGTACTTGTTGGCCATTTATATGCCTTCTTTTGAGAAATTTCTGTCCAGGTCCTGCTCATTTTTAAACAGGGTTATTTGTTTTCTTGCTATTTAGTTCTTTGAATTCCTTGTATATTTTGAATTTTAAAGCCTTATCAGATGTATGGTTTGCAAATGTTTTCTCCCATTCTGTTTGTTGTCTCTTTACATTGTTAATTGCTTCCTTTGCTCTTCAGAAGCTTTTTAGTTTGATGCTGTCCCAGGTGTGTGTGTGTGTGTGTGTGTGTGTGTGTGTGTCTTTTGCTTTTGTTGCTTGTGCTTTGGGGGTGCTTTCCAAAAACTCATTTCCAAAACCATTGTCTTAGAACTTTCCCGTTATGTTTTCTTCTAATGGTTTTATAGTTTCAGATCTTATATTTAAGACTTTAATTCATTTTGAGTTGATTTTTATAAGGTGCTAGAAAAGGATCCAATTTCATTCTTCTGCATGTAGATTTGCAATTTTCTCAACACCATTGAGGAGACTGTGCTTTCTGCATTGTGTGTTATTGACACCATTGTCAAAAATCAATTGACTATAGATGCATGGGTTTATTTTTGGGCTCTTACTTTGTTTCATTGGGTAGTGTGTCTGTTTTATGACAGTGCCGTGCTATTGTGATTATAGTCGCTTTATAATATGTTCTAAAATCAGGGAGTGTGATATCTCCAACTTTGTTTTTACTTTTTTGTTTTGTTCTTTGTTCAATATTGTTTTGTGTATTCAGAATCATTTGTGGTCTTATGCAAATTTAGGAATTGATTTTTCCATTTCTGTGAAAAATATATGAGAATTTTGATGGAAATTGCATTGAATCTGTGGATCTTTTGGGGTAATATGGACATTTTAGTAATATAAATTCTTACTATTCTTGATCATGTGGTATCTTTATTTGTATTCATTTCAGTTTCTGTCATTGCTCTTTCATGGTTTTCAGTGTAGAGGACTTTTATCTCCTTGGTTCCGTTTACTTCTAAGTATTTAAATTTTTGTTGCTACTTCTGATCTTCAACAAACCTGACAAAAATAAGCAATGGAGAAAGGATTCCCTATTTGATAACCAGTGCTGGGAGAACTGGCTAACCATACACAGAAAATTGAAACTGGACCCTTTCTATATGCCTTATATAAAAATTATCTCAAGAGGGATTAAAGAGTTAAATGTAAAACCCAAAACTATAAAAACTCCAGAAGAAAATCTAGGCAATACCATTCAGGACATATTCATGGGCAAAGATTTTATGATTAAATTGCCAAAATCAATTGCAACAAAAGCAAAAATTGAAAAATGGGGTCTTATTAAACTAAAGAGCTTCTGCACAGCAAAAGAAACTATAATCAGAATGATCAGACAACCTACAGAATGGGAGAAAATTTTTGCCATCTATCCATCTGACAAAGGTCTAATATTCAGCATCTACAAGATACTTACACAAATTTACAAGAAAAAAACAACCCCATTAAAAAATGGACAAAGGACATGAACAGACACTTCTCAAAAGAAGACATTTATGTGGCCAACAAGCATATGAAGAAAAGCTCAACATCACTGATTATTAGAGAAATGCAAATCAAAACCACACTGAGATACCATCTCACACCAGTCAGAATGGCGATTATTAAAAAGTCAAGAAGTAGCCAGGTGAAGTGGCTCACCTTTGTAATCCCAGAACTTTGAGAGGCCAAGGCAGGTGGATTGCCTGAGATCAGAAGTTTGAAACCAGCCTGGCCAACATGGTGAAACCCTGTCTCTACTAAAAATACAAAAATTAGCTGGGCATGCTGGTGTATGTCTGTAGTCCCAGCTACTTGAGAGGCTGAGGCAAGAGAATTGCTTGAATCCAGGAGGTGGAGGTTTCAGTGAGCTGAAATCCCGCCCCTGTACTCCAGACTGGACAACAGAGTGAGACTCCATCTAGAAAAGAAAAAAAAAGTCAAGAAATAATAGATGCTAATAAAGCTGTGGAGAAATAGGAACTCTTTTACACTATTGGTGGGAATGTAAATTAGTTCAACCATTGTGGAAGACAATGTGGCGAATCCTCAGAGATCGAGAACCAGAAATACCATTTGGCCCAGCAATTCCATTACTGGGTATATACCCAAAGGAATAAAAATAATTCTATTATAAAGATATATATTCGTTGCAGCATATCCAGAATAGCAAAGACATGAAATCAACCCAAATGTTTATCAATGATAGACTGGATAAAGAAAATACGGTACATATACACTGAGGAATAGTATGCAGCCATAAAAAGAAATGTGATCATGTCCTTTGCAAGAAAATGGATAAAGCTGGAAGCCATTTTCCTCAGCAAACTAACACAGGAACAGAGAACCAAACATTGCATCTTCTCATTTATAATTGGGAACTGAACAACGAGAATACATGGACACAGGGAGGGGAACAACACACACTGGGACCTGTTGGGGGAAGGTAGGGGGTAAAGCATTAGGGAAAAGAGCTAATGCATGCTGGACTTAATACCTAGGTGATGGGTTGATAGGTGCAGCAAACCACCATGGTACACGTTTATCTGTGTAACAAACCTGCACATCCTGTACACATGTACCCCAGAACTGAAAAAATAAAATAATAAAATAATTTTTGTTTCTTTTGTAAATTAGATTTTTTCCCCTTAATTTCCTTTTCGAATAGCTCATTTTTAGTATATAGAAAAACTACTGATTCTTATATGTTTATTTGGTATCCTGCAACTTATATTGTATTTTTATCAATGCTAACGTGTTTTAGTGGAGTCTGTAGGATTTTCTCTATATAAAATCATGTTGTCAGCAAATAGAAGCAATTTCATTTCTTCCTTTTCTATTTGGACACCTTTTTTTGCTTTCTTTTCTAATTGCTCTGGCTAGGACTTCAAGTACCCTTTTAAAGAGAAGCAGTGACAGTGGTATTCTTGGCTTGGTGCTGATCTTATAGGAAAAGCTTTCAAATTTTCATTGAAAATGATGATAACAATAGGTTTGCCATTTATGTCCTTTATTGTATTGAAGTACATTCCCTCTATACTAAATCTATTGAGAATTTTTATCATAAAAGGGTGATAAAATTTGTCAAATGCTTTTTCTGCATCTATTGAGATTTTTTATTATGTAATTCTGTAATTTTTGTTTTTCATTTTGTTAATGTGGTATATCACATATATGGACTTGTATGTATTGAACTATATATGGATGCAAGCATCCCAGGAATAAATCCCACTTGATCATGATGAATGATTCTTTTATAGGTTGTTGACTTCAACTTGTTAATGTTTTATTTTGTTTAGGATTTTTGTATTTATGTTCATCAAGAATGTTGGCTTGTGATTTTTGTTTGTCTGGCTTCGCCATCAGGCTGAGGTTGGCCTCAGGAAATAAGTTTGGGAGTTATTCCTTTTGGGATCCAGAAAGATTCGTGATATAATTTTAAAACTTTTAAATTTGTTAAGTTTTTTTGTGTGTGTAGCGTAGCATATGATCAATCTGCAGAATGTTTCATGTCCATTTGAGAAGAATATGTATTCTACTGTTGTTGGATAAAAATATTTGTTTATGATCGTTTGGTTCATTTGTTGTAAAATTCATGCAAGTTTAATTTTTTTATTGATTTCCTGTCTAGATAATTTTTCCATTGTTGAAAGTAGAATTTTGAGGTCCTTCTACTGTTATAGTATTGTAATCTCTCTCTTCAGATTATTTAATAATAGCTTTATATATTTAGGTGCTGTGATGTTGGGTCCATGTATACTTATAATTGTTATGTCCTCTTGGTGAATTATTCCCTTTATCATATTTAGTGACCTTCTTTGTCTGTTTTTAAAATTTTGACTTAAGGTGAGTTTTGTCTGATATAAGTGTTCCTACCCTTGCTCTCTCATGGTTTCCATTTGCATGGAATATCTTTTTCTATCCCTTTACTTTTCGATCTTTGTGTATACTTACTAGAAAATTGAGTCTCTTTTAGGCAACATATGATTAGATCTTGTTTTTTAGTCCATTCAGCCAATCTGTATTTTTATTAGATAATTTAACCCATTTAAATATAAAGTAATTATTAAAGGTGAGGACTTGCTACTGCCATTTTGTAATATGCTTCTGATTGTTTTGTAGTTTCTTTTCCTTCCTTCCTTCCTTCTTTCTTTCCTTCCTTCCTTCCTTCTTTTTCCTTTCCTTTCCTTTCTCTTCGTTTCCCTTCCTTTCCCTTGCTTCTCTCTCCTCTCCTCTCCTCTCTTTCTTTCCTTCCTTCCTTCCTTCCTTTCTTTTTCCTTCCTTCCTTCCTTCCTTCCTTCCCTCCCTCCCTCCCTCCCTTCCTTCCTTCCTTCCTTCCTTTGTTTTTCCTTCCTTCCTTCCTTCCTTCCTTCCTTCCTTCCTTCCTTCCTTCCCTTCCCTCTTCCCCCTTCCCTCTTCCCCCTTCCCCCTTCCCCCTTCAAGGTCCGTGTGTCATCCAGGCTGGAGTCTACTGGTGTGATCTCAGCTCACTGCAACCTCTAACTCCAGGATCAAGCAGTCTTCCTGCCTTAGCCTCTCGAGTACCTGGGATTACAGGCGTGCACCACCATGCCTGGCTAATTTTTGTATTTTTGGTAGAAATGGGGTTTTGCCATGTTGCTCAGGTTGGTGTCAAACTCCTGGGCTCAAGTGATCTGCCCGCCTCAGCCTCCCAAAGTGCTGTAATTACAGGCATGAGCCACTGCACCCAGCTGAGGTCTTTTCTTTGTTTCTTCCTCTGTTGCTTTCTTCCTTTGTGGTGTGATGATTTTCTGTGGCAGTATGCCTTGAATCCTGTCTTTATATATTTTATGAAATTGCCTTAGGCTTTTGGTTTGTGGTTATAATGAGGCTTACAATAAATATCTTATCCTTATAACAGGCTACTTAAGCTGATAAAAACTTCATTTTAATAATGTACAAAATCTCTACACTGTCCTTTTCTCCCTCCCACCATTTGTGACTTTGCTATCAAAATTTATCTTTTTTTGTAATTTTTATATTTTAAGAATTTATTGCAGTTATCATTTTTAAAATAGTTTTGTCTTTGAGCCCTTCTAGTAGGGATAGAATTGCTTTATACACCACTCTCACAGTACAAGAGATTCTGCATATGACTATGTATTACTTATATCATTGAGAATTTTACCTTCATATGTTTTTATGTTATTAATTAGCAGACTTTCACGTCAGCTTAAATAACTTCCTTTAGCAATTTCCGTAATGGAGTCCTAGAGGTGATACACTACCTTAGCTTTTGTTTCTCTGAGAAAGTTTTTTTCCCCTCATTTCTGATTGACAATTTTTTTTTTCAGCTTTAGCACGTTGAATATGTCATCCTACTCTCTCCTGGACTGCAGAGTTTTTGCTGAGAAATCTGCTGACAGCCATGTTGGAACTCTCTTAAACGTGGTATGTCTTATATCTCTTGCTGCTCAGTATTCATTCTTTGCCTGATTTTTGATAATTTAATATGACATGTCTTCGTAAACTTCTCTTTGGATTAGATTTGATTGGTAATCTCTGAGTTTTCTGTAACCAAGGGGTGTCATCTTTCCCAAGATTTGCAAAATTGGTAGCCATTATTTTCTTCAATCTGTTTTTCAGGACTCTCTCTTTCTCATCTTCCTCAGGAATTGCTATTATGAAGGTTAATTCACTTGATGGTGTTCCATAATTCCCATTTGTCTTCTTTACTTAGTCTCTTTTTTTTGTTTTTGCCTCTATGACTGAATAATTTCAAATTTATTTTAGAGCTCATTGATTCTTCCTTCTTCTTAATCATGTCTCCTGTTTAAATTTTCTGTTGAATTTTTCAGCTCAGTTATTGTATTATCTCTAGGATTTCAAATTTTTTATTGTTTTGTTTCTTTGTCAAACTTACTGTTTTGTTCATAAGTTGCTTTCTATATTTTATTCAATTTTTGTCCATATTTTCTTGGATTTCCCTGAACTTCCTTAGTATGATTATTTTGAATTCGTTGTTAGCCTTTTCATAGATCTCCATTTTTTATAGAGTTGATTATTGGAACTTTATTTATTTCTTTTGATGGTGTCATATTTCCTTGATTTTTCACAATCCTTATGTCCTTACATAATGCTTCCACATTTGAGAAGATTGCCACCTCTTTCATCACTTGCATGTGTTCTTTGGAATTTACAGACCTTTACTCTTTAATGTAGCCTGGGATTTTGGATGCGCTAACTGGTAGCAACCCTGCACAGGCAGACCTTGGTGTTAGGTTCTCTAGTTGGGCTGGGTTACTTCTTGTGTTCTGAGGTCAAGTGGTAGTGTTGGCTGTGGTCCATGTTCCGGCGATACCACAGGCTGGACTATGCCATCAGACAGAGCTGCTGGCTAGGTCCTGTAAATATTTCTGATTGGGCAGGGATGAATATTGTCTTCCATGGCTGGGCAATATTGTGTGGAATATGAAGTTGGGAAATGCTGTGTGCAGGGCACTGAGGCTGGGTAATATCTCTGGGCTTGCTGTTTGGCCCACACTGAGAGGGTAGGGCCAGAGGTTATGTTCCACACATATGCATGGACTTGGGCTTGCCTCTCAGGATAAACTGGGCTTAAGCAGAGCACCAAGGATATGTAGAGTTGCCACTCAACAGCCGTGAATGTGTGGGACTGGATGTTCCCTCCATGAGTAACCGCTGACCTGCTATTGCCTTCTGGCCTGGATATGGCTTAACAAGAGCACCAGGGCTGTGTAAGGAAGTTGATTAGGGACTCAAGTCTGGAAAATCTATGGAACATGCTTTCTGGCACATGATTCTGTGAGCAAGTCTCTACATTGTGGTGCCTCTGTCGTCTAGAATGCAGACCAACAGCCAAGATCTGTACTTTGGTTGCTGTGAGCCCCACCCTTGCTTTTTGTTTCTAATTGATCCAGGTGATCGATTCCTGCTGGTAATGTCAGTGTTTCCTATAGGGCAAGACAGAAATAAGCCCCTTGCAAAAGGTCACAGAATGGTGGTGAGCTGAATGTCCACACTTCTTCCACTGTAAAAACCGTGGATGTTGTCGCATCCTCTGTGTGTAGTGCTGTACTGGGTTATGGGAAGGGTAACATAGTCAAAGAGAATCATTCTTCTTATCCTTTGAAAGCAGCATTTTTCAGGTCTAGTTTCCCAGGGGATATCTCAGCCTCACTCCTGAGTTTTGGGATATTCACAAAGGTATTTTTGCCTGAGGATATTTGTTAGTTGGATTTCTGTGTGTGGGTGTGTGTGTGTATGGCAGGGGTGTGGGCTGGATTTGGGGGAGTAGTTTAGCTGAAGAATTCCTGTTCCACCATCTTGCTAACATCATTTCTACCAAATACCCCACTTTCAACAGTGGATAGATCATTCAGAATTAAATTAATAAAAAAATTGAATATGACCTTCACGTTAAACCAAAGGGACCTAAAAATTTATAGAACATTTTATCCAACTGCAGCAGAATACACATTCTTCTCAATTACACATGGAACATTCTATAGGATAGATTATATGTTAGGCTACAAAGAAGTTTGAATATATTTCTAAGAATATTGAAATCATGTCAAGTATATTTTCCAACCACAATGCTATAAAACTAGAAATGAATAATATAAAATATTTGAAAATTCACAAACATATGGGAATTAACACACTCATGAACAACCAATGGGTCAAAGAAGGCCTCAAAAGGAAATTTAAAAATATCTACAGACAATGAAAATGGAATCATAACATCCCAAAACTTATGGAATGAAGCAAAAGCAGTTTTAAGAGGAAAGTTTATAGCAACAAATGCCTACATTAATAAAAAAGAAAGACTTTAAATAAAAAACCTAACATTACACTACAGGGAATTAGAAAAAGAAGAATAAACTAAAACCAAAGTTGGAAGGAGGAAGAAAAAAAAGAAATAAATGAGCAGAGCAGAAATAAATGCAACTGAGACTAGAAAAGCATTAAAAAAGATTAACAAAACTGAGTTTGCTTATGAAAAGATAAAATTGAGAAACTCTTAGCTAGAAGAGGAAAAAGAGAGAAGATTCAAATAAATAAGATTAGAAATGAAAGATGATACATTACTAGTCAAGACAATCCTAAGCAAAAAGAACAAAGCTGGAGGCATCATGCTACCCAACTTCAAGCTATACTATAAGGCTATAGTAACCAAAACAGCATGATACTCATAAAAACACAGACACATAGAAAAATGGAATAAAATGTGGAACTCAGAAATAAGACCACACATCTACAACTATCTTATCTTCAGCAAACCTGACAAAAACAAGCAATGGGGAAAGGGTTCCCTATTTGATAAGTGGTGCTGGGAGAACTGGCTAGCCATATGCAGGAAATTGAAACTGGACCCCTTTCTTACACCTTATACAAAAATTAACTCAAGATAGATTAAAGACTTAAGTGTAAAATCCAAAACTATAAAAACCCTAGAAGAAAATCTAGGCAATACCATTTAGGACATAATCAGGAGCAGAGATTTTGTGACAAAAACATGAAAAGCAATTGCAACAAAAGCAAAAATTGAAAAATGGGATCTAATTAAACTAAAGAGCTTCTGCACAGCAAAATAAACTATCATCAGAATGAACAGACATGGGAGAATGAGAGAAAAGTTTTGCAATCTTTCCGTCTAACAAAGGTCGAATATCCAGAATCTACAAGGAACTTAAACAAATTTACAAGAAAAAACCAACCCCATTAAAAAGCAGGCAAAGGACATGAATAGGCACTTCTCAAAAGAAGACATTTATGTGGCCAACAAACATGAAAAAAAAAAACTCAACATCACTGATTATTAGAGAAATGCAAATCAAAACCACAATGAGATACCATCTCATGCCAGTCAGAATGGTGATTATTAAAAAGTCAAGAAACAACAGATGCTGGCAAGGCTGTGAAGAAATAGGAACTCCTTTACACTGTTTATGGGAATGTAAATCAGTTCAACCATTGTGGGAGACAGTGTGGCGATTCCTCAAAGATCTAAAACCAGAAATACCATTTGGCCCAGCAATCCCATTGCTGGGTATATACGCAAAGGAATATAAACCATTTTACATGTGAATAGCTCATTGCAGCACTATTCACAATAGCAAAAACATGGAATTAACCCAAATGCCCATCAATGATAGACTGGATAAAGAAAATGTGGTACATACACACCATGGAATACTATGCATCCATAAAAAGAAATGAGATCATGTCCTTTTCAGGGACATGGATGGAGCTGGAAGCCATCATCCACAGCAAACTAACACAGGAACAGAGAGCCAAACACTGTTCTCACTTATAAGTGGGAGCTGAACAATGAGAATACATGGACACAGGGAGGGGAACAACACATACTGAGGCCTGTTGGGAGGAGGAGGCGGGGGAAGGAGAGTATCAGGATGAATAACTAATGTATGCTGTGCTTAACACGTAAGTGATAGGTTGATTGGTGCAGCAAACCACCATGGCACACGTCTACCTATGTAACAAACCTGCATGTCCTGCACATGTGTTCCAGAACTTAAAAATATTTTTAAAGAAAAAAAGATGACACTTATAACTGATACTACAGAAATACAAAGGATTATTAGAAACTATTCTGAATAATTATATACAAACAAATTGGATAATCTAGAAGAAAATGAAGCATTCCTGGATACAATCTACCAAGACTGAATCATTATGAAATCATTGTTCAATCTACCAAGACTGAACAAACCAATAATAAGTAAGAAGATTGAATCAGTAACAAAAAGTCTTTCATCAAAGAAAAGCTCAGGACGGGATGCCTTTACTGCTGAATTCTACCAAACATTTAAGGAATAATTAATACCAATTATTCTCAAACTTCCCAAAAATTGAAATGAAAGTAATACTACCAGACTTAATTTGTGAGGTCAGCATTACCCTGATAGCAAAACCAGACAAGGTCATAATATGAAATAAAAATTACAAGCCAATATTCTTGATAAACATTGATGTAAAAATGCTAAATAGAATATTGACAAACTGAAATCAACAATCCATAAAAGACTCATTCACCATGATCAAGTGAGATTTATTCCTGGAATGCAAGAAAGATTCAACATATGCAAATTAACAAATTTCATACACTACATTAACAACATTAAGGATAAAAACCATGTGACTATCTCAAGAGACACAGGAAAGGCATTTGCCAAAATTCAACATTCTTCATGATAAAAACACTCAACAAATTAGATCTGCAAAGAATGTACCTCAGTACAATAAAGGCTGACAAGACCAGAGGTAATAACATCATTCTTGGTGAAAAGCTGAAAGCTTTTCCCTTACAATCAGTACATAGGTAAGAATGCCCACTTTTACCACTTTTTTTTTCCAATAGGGTACTAGAAGTCCTAGCCAGAGAATTAGGCAAAAGAAAGAAAGAAAAGACTTCCAAATGGGAAAGGAAGAGTTAAAATTGTCTCTGTTTGCAGATGGCATATTATATATACAGAGAAAACCCTAAGTACTCTATCAAAAAAGTATTGGAACTAATAAATGAATTCAGGATAGAAAATTAATATACAAAAATTACTAGTGTTTCTCCACACTAGCAACAAACTATACAATAAAGAAATCAAGAAAACATTCACATTTACAACAGCATCCAAAATAGTAAAATGCTTAGGAAGAAATTTAACCAAGGAGGTAAAAAATCTACACACTGAAAACTATAAAATATTGATTAAAAAATAAAAAAAACACATAAATGGAAAGATATTTCATGTTTATAGACTGAGAGAATCAATATTGTCAAAATATTCATACTGCCCAAAGCAATGCACAGATTCAGTGTAATTCCTATCAATGGAATTTTATTATAGTTGTATACAATCTATATATATACATATATAGACATATGTTGTATACATACACATATACATATATATACACATATACATATATGTATCTATAGATTGCATAAAATATGTGTGTGTGTATATATACACACATATATGTATATGTATATATAGATTGCATAAAACTATAATAAAATAATGTCTCCTGGGATTTAAAATGCACATTGAATTAAAATAAAAAAATAAGAAGCACAGAAGTCAGAAGATAGATAAGAGAAAATAAACTGTTCTAAAATAAAACTGTTTACAAAAAAACTTTGTAAAACAAAGTTTTCACATAAATAAATAAAAATCCTGAAAATTTTATGGAACCACAAAAAATCCCAAATAGCTAAAGCAATGCTGAGGAAGAAGAACAACACTGGAGGATCACACTTGGTAAGTTAATATAAGAGGAAAATGGACTAAGATAAAATGAGCTAATCTCGATAAGTTAATATAGGAGAAAAATGGGCTAGATAACAGTAAAATGATATAAACTCAAATATATGTATCAATGATTATATTAAAAGTAAATATTAAAAGTAAATATATGTATCAATGATTATATTAAAAGTAAATATATTAAAAGTTTGAATTAAAAGACAAAGGAAATGACTGCGTAAAAATAACAATGATAGGTTGCTTATAAGAAACTGTGGAAGTCATAGACTCTTGGTCCCCTAAAGGTTCACTGAAAAATCCCTGACATGAGACTGATTGATTAATAGGAGAAAAGGCATACAAATTTATTTAACGTGTTTACATGGGAGTCTTCAGAATGAAGACTCAACCCAACAATAAGATACAGAAGCTTATATACCATCCTGAGGCCACTGAAAAAAATGCAGACTCAGAGCATGGCCCCAAACAGGTTATGTGGGTAAATCAGGTTTACTGGAAAGACAGATCATGAGAGGGAGAAACAAATAGGTTTGGCTAGCAAAGTTGGATTTGTTATGTAGATGAAGCCTCCCTTATAGAGAATAGATGGTAAATGTTTCTTTTCAGATTTTTGAAGGTGTCAGACTCTCAATCTCTCCTAGATCCAAGAGAGGCATAGAAATAGATGGCATGGCTGCATTAATGAAGATTCTCTAGAGATGCAAATTTCCCCTACCTCAGTCTGCTAGTCTCAAGGCAACCATTTCAAAATATATCAAAAAAATACATTTTGGGGTAAAATAGTTTTTATTTCCTTTAGTACATACTTTAAGTACAGTGGCAAAATATTGAAAGTAAAAGAACAGAAAAAACATTCCATACAAACACTAAATGTTATATAGTTATGCTAATATTAGATAAATTAGAAGTTAAAGCAGTAGATATTATAGAGATAAAAATTTAATCATTTAATAATGAATTTAAAACAAAGAAATGAGATTCTAAATTTATATTTACCCAATAATACAGCCTCCAAATATATAAAGAAAATCTCTTAGAGAAATGAAAGAAGCAGGCAAATAGGAGAAGATTTTACTGACAACTCCCAGTTACTGATAAAACTAACAGGACAAAATTAGTAAAGATATAGATGATACAGATGATTAGGCAATGTGATTAATATACTTGACTTCATTTAAACATATAGAATACTGTACAGTATAACTGCAAAATACATATTCTTTTCAATTGTACATGGAACGTTAATAAAAATAGACTATATACCAGATCATAAAGTGATTCTGAACAAATTCTATAGTATTAGAACCATACTTAGTATGTTTTCTGTGCCAAGTAAGATTAAAGTGTAACAGAGCCTATATTTTTAAAATCTTAAGGTGTTTGCTTTACTTATTTTCCTTTCTCTTTGTCTTTTTCTTCTTCCATGCATGATTGCTTGCGCTTAGTCATTTCCACAGAGAGAGAGTAGTCACTAATAATTGATTAACTTCACATCCTGACCCTTGGGAGTTGCCTACTTGATTAATGAACTTGTTTTTCAGAGAACAGTAATTCTTAGGTCATGCTGACCTCCTCGATGGCGTTCAGGAGTTTGATCAGCTGAGGGATGCAAGCAGCTTTGATCACTGGGGAACTCACCTCCTGCATACTTACCTTACTCATAAAAGTCACAAGTTATGTTCAAAGCCATGTTGGATTTGAGAGTCTGCCTCTCCTCTTCTCATGCTTTGGCAAAATCAAATAAACCTTTCTCTGCTCCTAATCAGTGATATGTCAGTGTTTGGCTTACTATGCAAAATGTACTCAAACTAGCTTTGGGAGTTTTACAACAAATGTAGAAATAAAAGGGGACAACTATAATATCTCAAAATATTTAGATACTAAGCAACATACAAATAAATAACTAATGGATTCAAAGAAGACATCATGATGATAATTTTAAAACGTTTTGGAAATTGGAAGTAGCATGAGAAAAAAGATGCATTACATATCAGTGATGCTTAATAAAATTAACAACAGATTTCTCATCAGAAACCATGGAGACTAGAAGAAAATGGGATGACATATTCACAGGCCTGAGAGACAAAAACTGTCAATCAAGAACACCATCTCTGGTAAAATAATTCTTTTAAAATAGAGAAATTAAGACATTGCCAGATAAACAAACACAAAGAGAGTTTGCTACTAGCAGACCTGCCCCCTAGGAAACATTGAAAAGATTCCTGCAGGTTGAAGAGAAAGAACACGAGACTGTAACTCGAATACGTGTAAAGAAAATAAAGAACACTAGTAAAGGTATGGACTTAGGTAAATATAAATGACAGTATAACGTATTTTCTGTTCGTAACCCTTTTTTTTCTTGTATCTGTTTTAAAAGACAACTGCATAAATAAAAATTTGTAAGTCTAAGTTGATGGGCACACAATGTAAAAAGATGAAATTTGTGACAATAACAGCATGAAAGAGACAGGAAATAGAACTTTATAGAAGCAAAGCTTTTGTATACTATTGAAATTAGGTTGGTGTTAATCCAAAATATATTGTTATAAATGAAGTTGTCATGGTAATCCCCAGGGCACCACTAAGAAAACACTATTTAAAAATAACCCAGGAAAAAAACGTTAAACCTTTTCTACTTTAATGGATACTATCAAGCAAGTGAAAAAGGTAAAACTGGGAGAAAGTATTTGCAAATCATATATCTGATAAAGGTCAAATATCCTGAATATATACAGAATTCTTACAACTCAATAATAGAAACAAAGTTAACCGAGTTTTTAACAATGAGCAAAAGGTGTGACTAGACATTTCTATAAAAATATACAAATGGTGGATAAGCTTATGAAAAGGTATTCAGTATCATTGGACATTAGGAAAATGCAAATTCAACCTAAAATGCAATGCCAATTTATACTTACTAAGATGGTTATAATTTAAACAAGTGAACGACTGTTGGGGACCCTGAAAAGATGTTAGAACTCTCATACATTGCCTGTGGACATGTAAAATCATACAACCACTGTGGAAAACATTTTTTTGCAGTTTCTCAGAAAGTTAAATGTAGAATGACCATAAGACCCAGGAATTATACTCCTCAGTGAGTACCATCAGGATTGAAAACACAGATTTGCACAAAAATATGTATACTTGGTACATAGCTGGATTACTTATAACAGCCAAAATGTAGAAACAAACCAAGTGTGTATCAACTGATGACTGGAGAAACAAAACGTTTAGTCATACAATGAAATATTACTCAGCATGAAAAAGGAAGGAAGTACTGATACATGGATGAACCTTGACAGCATTATGCTAAGTGAATGAAACCAGACACATAAGACTACATGTTGTATATTCCATTTATATGACACGTCCAGTTTGTGCCTGTTGTCCCAAAGTAATATTTAACACATACTTTTTCCAGTTCAAAATTGTCCCCATTTGATAAATTGCAAGATAATCCTATTATTGTGTAAAATGTGTGGTAGAGTGTGAAGTTGTGTTTGATTAATCTGAGAGAGAAGAGTCGTGCTACAGAGCAATATTGGATTACATACTTTTCCAGGATGCATTCCAGAGTAAGTTGCTTCAAACAAATTTGGTAAGACTAAGGACTAGGCCAAAACAAGAAACAAGAATAGTACATAAGCAATGACAACTATCATGTGAACTCTCTTCTTCTGTAAGGTACATTTATATATGTAATGATAATGACTCAGAAAGTGCTGGGGGGCAAAACTTTCCAAATAATAATCATCTCATATTGAATAGAAAATGCATGTTATACTGATGTTTAAAAATAGTACCAGGTGGTTTTGTATTGTGGATTACTGCTCTTCAAGAATGATTCTATCTAGTCCTCTTCATTACTTATAAATAAATACTTTCTAAGGACATTTCTTCCAAATGAAGATTTCATTTCTAAAACTAGTAACAATATTACTTACAAGATTCTTAGTGGAGACCTTGTAAATATACCTGCGGCTGTTTCAGGTATTCTAGAAAATAAAATTTCTTACCTTTCTTATTGATAGTTCTTTGCATCCAGAAATGCGCTATTCATTTTAGATGAAATATGAGAAACTTTCTTAATTCTGTGTTACTAAAACAAAACAATTTGAATATGCTTCTATGAGTGAAAGAAAGCATATGTCTGAAGTATCCACTTTTACTACGAAAATTAACAAAAATGAAAATTACTTGTGTTGGATATTTAAAAATTTGACAATACAAATTATTTTCACTAAAGTATTCTAAAATATGATTATTAAATGAATCTCACTGATGTAACAAAAGGAAGTCTTGAAGTACCTGCTTTAGTCCCAAGCATTGTAAAGATTTTTAAGCCTATTTTGGGGAATACTATGCAGCCATAAAAAAGAATGAGTTCATGTCCTTGGCAGGGACATGGATGAAGCTGGAAGCCATCATTCCCAGAAAACCAACACAGGAACAGAAAACCAAACACTGCATGTTCTCATTCATAAGTGGGAGTTGAACAGTGAGAACACATGGACACAGGGAGGGGAACATCACACACTGGGGCCTGTTGGGGATGGTGGGCAAGGAGAGGGAGAGCATTAGGACAAATACTTAATGCATGTGGGGCTTAAAACCTAGATGACGGGTTGATAGGTGCAGCAAACCACTATGGCACATGTATACCTATGTAATAAACCTACATGTTCTGCACATATATCCCAGAACTTAAAATAAAATGAAAAAAAAATGCCTATTTTGAATACTACTCAATACTTGAAGGACATTTTTTCTAATTAGAACAATATACACATTATATTTATAGTTTTTTAAAAACTGCATTTTCACTTTTTCCTATGTGACCAGCATTAGGAAAATATACTTCATGTTTTGTGGAACCTTTTCCTTGCAATATTTCCTTATTTTTGAACTTTATGTAGCAAAGAGCACTTTTCACCAGTCAGCATTTAAAACTATTTATCTAATTCCTAGTGGTCAGAGGAGAGGGTCTGGCCTAAGAAGGATGCATGCTCAGTGAAGCTCATTTGCCTGGCATCTTCCAGGAAGGAAGTGTCTGGAATCACTACAGAAGCATCCAGGAAGTTGGTCTCTGTATCTCTCTCGGTCTCTTTTGTCTTACCCACCTTGTTAGACCGGCTTCTTCCTATCAGAAGAATTAACAGAGAAATGTCTCTAATATCAAATTTTCTTAAGGCCAGAGAGAAAAAAAAAGCAGAATATCATTTTGTCCGTTATTCCCAAGACAAATACTGTAGGAAAGGTGAAAAGCTAGGAAGAGAAAAAGAGAATATGGTTAAATGCCTTTGCACTACATTCAGAAGGAATTGGCCTAAAACAGAGCCTATATGGAAGGAGAACAAAGTTGGGGGACTGGCACCATCCAACTTCAAGACAAAGCTACAGTAATCAAGGCAGTTTGGCACTGGCAAAAAAAATAAACAAATAGGCCAATGGGACAGAATAGAGAGCTCCAAAATAGATCCACATAAATATAGTCAACTGATCTTTGACAAATTAGCAAAGGCAATACAATGGAGAAAAGCTAGTCTTCTCAACAAATGGTACTGGAACAACTCAACATCTACATGGCAGATAGTGAATATAGTTACAGACCTTATACCTTCACAAAAATTACCTAAACAGGAACTCTAACCTAAATGTGAAATGCAAAACAATAAAACTCCTGGATGATAACATAGAAGAAAACCAAGATGACCTTGGTTTAGAAATGGTGTTTTTAGATATAACATCAAATAAATGATTCATAAAAGAAATAACAAAGGTTAGACTTCATTGAAATAAAAAAAAATTGTTCTGCAAAAGACACTATTAAGAGAATGAAGAGACAAGCTTGAAATGGGGAGAAACCATTTGCAAAAGACATATGTGATAATAGACTTATCCAAAATGTACAAAGAACTCTTAAACCTCAACAATAAGAAACAAACAACCCAAAGACAATGAGCCAAAGATATACACTGACACTTTACCAAAAAAGATATACAGATGGCAATAAGCGTATAAAAAGATGTTCAAAATCATGGCATTAAAGCAACATCATGCAAATTAGAAAAACAATGAATTATCACCATGCACATAGAAGAACTATAATCCAGAACACTGATAACACAGGATAGAGTTGGAGCAACAGGAACTCGCGTTCATTACAGGTGGGAATACAAAAAGGTACAGCCACTTTGGAAGACAGTTTGGCAGTTTCTTTATAAAATGAAGCAAACTTACATATAGCCCAGAAGTTGTGCTCCTTGGTATTTACCAAAATGAACTGAACACTCTCTCGACACAAAAACCTGCACACACATGTTTACAGCAGCTTTACTCATATTGTCCAAACTTGGAAGCAAGACAGTCTTCAGTAGGTGAATGGATAAACAAACTGTGGTACGCCCAGATGATGGAATATTATTTATTGTAAAAAGGAAATAAGCTATAAAAATACATGGAAGAAGTGTAAATACATATTACTAATAGAAAGAAGCCAATTTGAAAAAAAGCTAAATGCTATATAATTCCAATTATATGACATTCTGGAAAAGATAAAACTGTGAAGGTAGTAAAAAGATGAGTGGTTGCCAGGGATTAAGCAGGAGAAAGGGAGGCATAGGCAGGACACAGAGCATTTTTAGGCCAGTAAAACTATTCCTCATGATACTGAATAGGTGAGTACATGCCATTATACAGTTGTAAAATCCCTAGAATGTATACAACACCAAGAGTGAACCCTAATGTAAACTATGGATTTGGGGTGACAGCAGTGTGTCAGTGTAGGTTTATCAATTATAACAAATGTGTCACTGTGATACAAGATGTTGATAGTAGGAGAGGCTGTGCTTGTGTGAGGGCAGGCTGTATGGGGGAACTCTTTGTGTACTCTGTATACAGTTTTTGCTGTGAACTCAAAATGGCTTTAAAAACTAAAGCTTTTTTCTTTTTAAAGAAAGAGTTTCTAGTTTTATCCTCTACATTCACCTAGCAATGATAAGGGTGAGCCTGGAGTTGTTTCTTAAGTCGGGGTACTGAAGAAAGAAAGTAAAGGGCTATTGTTGCCTGCCACCAGCTTTCAGATAGCCTGTCAATCAAAGACAGCTTTGTGCTGTACTCAAAGACAGCAACACAGCTCCCTGTGCTGGGGTTGTTAAAGTCGTATCTGAAATTGCACTCACTCCTCTCATAGTCCTGAGGTACCAACTCTATATTTGCGGACTTCAGTTTTACTCTTTTCTAAGACTTTTTCTAGATATATATATATATATATTTTTTCTGGTCTGTAGTTTTTGTTCCACTTGTGAAGTGAATAAAATTTAGAAATCAAAGGTGAAAAAATGAAGAGAGCCCCTTGGAATTATTTTTTCATACATACATTTAAAAAATATGGCAATGCTCTATACTTTAGATGATAAAGTTGTTTTCCATGGGAGTATGGGTTATTAATTCTGTTATTGCTGTACAGGTACACTGGGATTGAACAGTGAAGTAAATAGATGACAGATGACGATAGCTAAGTTTCTCACTGCTGGAGTAGAAATGTATAGAAAAACAAGGGGAGGAAGCTAGAATGATCCATGTGGTAGTAGGTTAGATTTGGACACTTCAGTATCAACTCATGTTTAGCTTAATATACAGATAGTTATGAATAGAAATATTTATAAATATGTGTATGTATAGGGGTAAGTATACAGACATGTATTTTCCTCTTCTGTCAGTTGAGGCAGCCTAAAAACAACCAGTTAGCAACAAGCACACCTAGCACCAAGATCTTGGTGTCTAATACCATTCTCTAGTAAAGGTAAGCAGGACTTCTTGGAGAAATGGCTGATTTGAGCACCAGGGCTGGAAATATACAAAATGACCTCAAGCATCATGGCACTTTGTTGCTCAGAAATGAAGAAGTACTAAAAGAAAAACAAACAAACAAACTGAAAACCCATAATGATGAAGTTATGTTACAAGGACAACCGAAGCAGCTCTCAATGGTCAACCTGGAACAACTCGAGCATAAGAAAAGCAGTATTTATAGCCCAAAATATTAAATAAGTATTATATCTGTGAGCGCATATAAATGATTCAATAAATCAATAAATGGAGGAGAAAAGACAAATCACCCATATAGAAGAATTTCAAGTAAATTATTTAGATACTGCACCCTACATGAAAGGGAGCATAGCTGTTCACTCCTTAAGTGTGGGCTGTACATAGTTACGTCCTTCCAAAGAGTACAGTATGGAAAAGGGGAAAACAATTATTTTATAATGGAGAAACCTGACAAACGCTACTTGACCAGATGATCAAGGTGAACAAGTAGTGATAAGTCATTTTGCTAGTCTGTACTGTGATCTTCCTCTCTAAGAATGTATAACCCTAGGCTAATCATGAAAAAAACACCAGGCAACTCCTAATTGAGGGACATTTAACAAAATACCCAGACAGGTACTCCTGAAAACTATCAAAGTCATCAAAAAAAAAAAAAAATGTAAGTCTGAGAAAATCTGTAGCAGCCAAGAGGAGCCTAAGAAACATGACAATTCACCAGGTGTGATGGCCACACCTGTAATCCCAGCACTTTGGGAGGCCGAGGCAGGTGGATCACAAGGTCATAAATTCCAGATCAGTCTGAACATGGTGAAACCCCACCTCTACTAAAAATACAAAAAAGTTAGTTAGGCATGGTGGTGGACCCCTGTAATCCCAGCTACTTGGGAGGCTGAGGCAGGAGAATTGCTTGAACCTGGGAGGCGGAAGTTGCAATGAACCGAGAACACGCTATTGCATTCCAGTCTGGGTGGCAGAGTGAGACTCTGTCTCAAAAAAAAAAAAAAAAAAAAGAAAAGAAAAAGAAAACATGACAATTAAATGATTAAATGTAAATGTGGTAGCCTGTATGAAATACTGAGATTTTGGAATAGCAAAAGGACAAAACTAAGGAAATCTGTATAAAGTAAGGACTTTAGTTAATATCAAAGTATCAATATTGTTTCATTAATGTAACAAATGTGCCATACTATATTTGATGTTATTAACAGGAGAAGCCTCAGAAACACTGTCTGAGCTAAAGGACCAAGGTCAACATCAACAGTGGTGTAAGTCACATTGATAGTATGTACATTTCATATGATGTGATGTAAATAGCTTTTTACTTCTGTGATCTCTCTGGTATTGGGTATATGGGAACTCTCTGTACTCTCTTGAACATTTTTCTGTAAACATAAAACTATTCTAAAATAGAAAGTTTATTTTAAAAAACATGGCATTTTTTTGCTCTAGGAAAAGCGATATATAAAAGAATGTGCCTTAATGTGTCTCTGTCATATGCTTGCAGAAAGAGGAGACTTTGGGACTTGGAAGTGACTCCTAAAATAGAGTGTTTTTAAAACTATGGAACATAACCTCAATAAGATTATTGAGAATGGCTACTTGGCAAATAAGGAAACTTTTGCATCTGAGATTATTTATGATATATCACAATAGCTGTCTTAAAAATGGAAGCAGATTCTCAGAGACCTAAGCACAAACAAATGATAAAGGATTAAAAGTGTAAATCTTAGGCTTCTCTAGGATGAAGAAATCTCCTTGAAAAAAGGCCTATGTTTCAAAGCCTATCTGTGCAGGATGAATGAAAATCCATTTGCCCATGTTAATGAGCAGATTTTCACCAAATACTAATGATAAGAGTGATATCTCAGAGAATAGGGTGGCCCAGAGAATAGTTGAGATTCCTCGGAAATATAGGGCCACAGATAGCAAAACTGAGCCACGATTCGGTGATTAGGCAGATGAGGAACACAGTTTTGCAGCAAAGAGTGTGACTGAAATATGTTAGAATAAAAGATCTGAGACAGCGCTGACTAATACCTGGATGTCTATGTGAGAAGTAAAAGTCGTTGAAGTTCTAGAAGTAATCCAAATTTAAGAACTCAAGGTTTCAAGTTACAGACCTGGGCCCATTATCTGTTGCTCTCCCTCACCAGGCAAGAGACAGCAAGTCTTGTAAGCCTTAATTTTGTCATCTGAAAAGTAGGAGTAATGAGGGTGCTTACCTCGTAAGGTTGTCATGAATATTAAATAACATGGCTTTAAATGTTTAAAATAGTGCTGGGTATATATATGTAATAAAAGAGGATAGAGAGCTACTATTATTATAATTATGTTATTACTCATATTATTGTAAAGGATGCCTGTGTGGGGTGATAGTATAAGAGGGAAGTACTAAGACAGTGTCTGGCACAAATTGGGGACACAGTAAGTGTTTGTTTTAGAGTCCTCTTCTCTGAAATAATGATGGTTTGGCCATATGATGTGGCAGGTAGGGCTTTCAGTCAGGTTCATGTTCATTGATGTCTGTTCCTGATTATCTGTGTGGTATTTGGATGTCCAGTAAAGAGTTCTTCATATCGTCTCAGTTTAGAATTCCTTTGTTCTCTGTGTTAATAAATAAGTTCTGCACTAATTATCACAGTTAACCATTGACTAAATATTTAAGCCCACAATGGAAGCAGTCCAAATCTGCACTTTGTGCTGTAATATATTCTTTTTCCATAGCATCGTCTCTACTGAAAAGCATTTGGTGGATATTATGTACACATACACATGGATATTGTATGTGTTTCTAAGTTTTCCAGATACTGGTTATTTCATTCTTTCATGGGGGAAAAAGTGAGTGGTAACCAGTGACATTGGTTTTCGTTTGTTTAATTCTACTTCTAGCTGTGATGTTCCTTAGAGAGATAATAAAATAAGAACATTATAAGTTTTTGCAAAGCTCACACCTTCTGGGCTAGAGGAGCAGAAAATACATTTAAATATATAGAGCTAAAGTCCAATATTTGGGTCTTCCAACTTAATAGGTATGTGTCTTAGTCTGGGTCTCTGAAAGCAGACTGAGACCATGTCTCATGTGAGGACATTGAGGTTGTATACTGGAGAGTGCCATGGCAAGGACCAAGTGTATAGGGAAGAGATGATGAAATAGGAAAGAATAAAAGCCAATACAAGGAAGCATTATTGAGCTAGCAACCAGAGAGGATAACTAGAATTCCGTCCCACTAGGTCTCTTCAGGAGCTTTATGAAATAGGTCTCGTACTGTCTACCCAAGTATAAAAGAGTGAAGCATTTATCTCCTGTCACCTGACACCTGTAGAGGTTAACTCCCTTACACTTCTGGCTTACACATAGGTGAGTGCTATATGTGTTTCTGGTATAGACAGGAGACAGGGAAATACTGGCTAGAAGTGAGTGGTTCCCTCGCACAGGCCCCATCCTCAAGCCTGAAGACCTGTGGACCTAAATGAGGCAGGCATTTCTGTTTTTGCACCCCAAAAGTTGACTTTTGGCCTACCACGAGACCTCAACAGGCACACACACAAGTGGCTGAACGTTGGGACCAGCGCAAAAGACAGTGGAAAAACATGGCAGAGAAACAGAGAAAAGGAGGGATGCCTGGAGGACAAGGGGAGTTCAGCCAGGGGAAGTCAGAGAAGAGTCTGGTCACTGGGTGGCTTGATTCCAGGGGAAGCCCACCTTCCCACTCCATCCCCCTATTCTGGCTCCCCATCCATCTCACTGAAAGCTGTCTCTACCACTCCATAAAACTTTGCACACATTCTTCCAGTGTGTGATCCAATCTTCCAGTACACTGGGCAAGGACTCGGGATACAGAAGACTGTCACGTTGGCCCCCTGCCCTTGCGATAAGGCAGAGGGTACATCGAGTTGATTAACACATATGCCATCTGCAGATGGCAAATCTGAAAGAGCTTGGTAACACATGCCCACCTGGGCTTTGGGAGTTGCAGACACCCACCCCTAGACGCTACCATGGGGCCAGAGCCCCAAAGCACTCATGTTGGCCTCTGCAGCTGCCCATCTGCATGTTCCCCTGGGGGTATGAACTGCAGGGTGACCAAGCAATGACACCTCGTCACACGTCCTGCAAGAGGAATCAGGAAACTCTCTCGTTTCTTTTCCATGAGGTGTTCAATACAAGGCATCAGAGAAGTCCCTGAACAGGAACCATGAGGTATGTATGGGCCTCATGTAGGGCTTTGCTTGTTGTGCCTGTGCAAACCTAGACAAAGCCAGAGTGGAAGTCAACAGAGCATGGTAGTGACCAAAGCAATGGGTGAACTAATGTAGTGGATGGGTGATGCCAGATATACGGTATAAAGTTACTATGTTGTTTAACTTCTCCAGAGCTCAGTTTTCTCATCAATTAAATGCAACTCAATTTAACCCATCAACCAAATATGGAAATGCACTGTTCAACAGACACTATGTTAGATAGTTGAATAAGATCTAGGTTTTCAAGCACGGATTCCGAATTTGTCAAATGAAATCTTATGCAACCCTCTTAAATGAATCAAACAAATGTATAGCTGTATAAATGGAAAAGGGGTATAAAGCCCCATATCCCGTTCTCTGTTCTCAGTCCTCAACTTCACATGTAAGGGACCCTAGAACTCAGAGGAACCCAGTTTAGATGTACTATATCAGGTGCCCCTTCAGTTCACTTCATGCTCTGTGTGTTATGTGATTCTGTGTAACCCAGAAAAATTGGCTCCCACGGGGATTAGAGAACAAGCAGTTTTAGGACACTTGCCAGCTGCCATGGAGACTGACACATATTTCTTATCATCTAACTTAGGCAGCACGGAGGGGCAGCTTTGGCTTAAAGATCTGTCAAGCTAAAGAATGTTTCTTTAATCACACTTATATGGTATGGTCCTTGAACTTGAATATCAGTGAAGCAGAAAAACAAGTCCACTCCTTTAAGAGAGTGCATAGCAAGCCACAAACTGGGAGAATATATTTGCAATACCTGTATCTAACTAAGAAGTTAATATTAAAATATGTAAAAATGAACTCTCACAAACCCATAAAAAATGATTTAAAAAACTCATGGGCAAAGAAACTTGAATGCCACAGAAGATATGCAAATAATCAATAATGTAAGATGTTCAATTTCATTTCTCAGAGAAAAGCTCATTAAAACCACAATATGATATAATTCCATATCACCAGAATAATTAAATTAATAATGATTAATTATTAATAATCATAACCTCATCATAATCATGACCTTGTCATGCATTGATGAAGCTACAGCACAACTGAAATCCTCATACACTGTAGTTGAGTATAAATCATGTATGATTTATACTCAACTGTTTTTTGAAAACTGTTTAGAAGTATCTTCTAAAGTCTGGTTTATATGTGCTTTGACTCAATTTTTCCACTCTTAAATATATGCCCTATTGAAACATATGAATGTGTTCACGAAAAGAACATAAATGTTCATAGCAGCATTACCCATATAGCCTCAAACTGGAGACAATCAAAATGTCCATCCACTATAGAATGGACAAAGCAACTATAGAATCTTGATACAATGAAATTCTGTACATCAATGAATATGAACTACAGCTACATACAACAACGTGGATGAATCTTATAAATGAAATGTTGGATTGTGCATAAAAATGTACATATTTTAGTATTTCATCTACATATAGCTTAAAAGCAGGAAAATGTAATTTATATGTTTAGAAGTCAAGATGATGGTTGTCTCTGGAAACGTAATGACTGCAAGGGAGTATGAGGGAGTTTCTGTGTGCTGTTGCTGTTTCTGTTTCTTTATTTGAGTGCTGGTTACATGGATATACTCACTATATAAAAATTTACCAAACTGTACATCTGTGATCACTGTAATTTTTGCTTGTAGTTTATATTTTGAAAATGTATACACACTTGCATACAGACAGCATGCATACACACATGCACACAGAGAGAGAAATCAACTGTGTGCACAAGGTCTTTACTGTGGAGCTAAGTGCAAGTCTTAAAATCACTGAGGGAGGGGACATCACTTTTTTCTAATTGAGAATCTGTTTCAATAAAAATGTACAAAACAGTTCTGAGAAATACAGATTTGATGGTTTGAAGTAAGAGAGTGTCTTATTTGTGGATATAAGAAATTCATTAGGTCATTAAAACCACGTATTGATTCATTAGATCAATAAATATTGATCTTTTGAGTTTCTTTTTAAAAGGCATTACACTAGGTACTTAGGGTGGTTAAAAACAGATCAAACAAAGGTTCTGTCTTCAGAGAGCTTACAGATGTATTGGAGAGTAAAATATGCATGCTACGTAGTGGAAAGTACCCAATACCATAAAAGAAGTACACAGAAAATACTGTGACAGTTTAGAAGTGGAACAGGTCAGTCACGGGAGACTCAAAGATGACTTCATGGTAGAGGGGGCATTTTTACTTATACTTCTGTCAAAGTAGGTTGAGGTTAGCCATGTGGAGACTGGTGGGTGGGACCAGGTAAGGACCACGTTGAGATAGATAAATGGCTAAACTGGGGAGAATGAGTCACTTTGTCCAGAGCCACAGAACTTTAGAGTGAATAGGTCCATTTATTTGTTTACAGTGAGTAGATTCATGTATTTGTTAATTTGACAAATGTTTATTGAATTCCCCCCATAGGCCAGGACTGGGATATGACTAAGCATTCTGTTCTCTCTGTCCTTGTAGACACTTGAAAGACCAAAGGAAGATAAGTAAGTAAATGAGTATTTGCAATAAAGCATGATGCAGGTTATGATGGAGGGAAAGGTGCTGGGAGAGCTCAGATCAGGGCTACACAACCCATGGGTTCAGAGAGGGATTCACAGAAGAAATGTCATGCCAAATAAGATCTGAATCATGAGGTGGGGTCAAATCAATACTGAATCTTAGATGCCAGCCTGAGAAATGTGAACAGAACAGGATATTTTGCATGCACAGAAATTTGAAGAAAAAAATGGCATACTCCAATCTGTTTTTTTTAAAGCAGTTGAATCTTTACTACAGGATGAATGCAAAAGAGGAATTAAGAATAGGAGAGAACAGTTAGCATATTTCAGGTGAGAGACAGTAATGTTCTGGACAACTTTGGCTAGAAAAAATTAGAGAAAGTGATATATTTAAGAGGTATTAGAACGGCAGACCTGAGAGAATGTGTCAACTAATTTTATTTTGGATTATTTTGGATGAGGAAAAGAAAAGGGATGCAAAGATTGTGAGCCTAGGTAAGTTGTTTCATTTGCAAAGAGGAAATTCAAAGGAAGAGGCATGCCTGGGATAGACAGGACACTGGTGAGGGCTGCTGAGAGAAGAGAGATGTGAGACCTGCTTCAGATGCATGCATTGAATTTGAGATGTCAGAAGGAAATATCCTGAAATCCCGATAGAGAATTTTAGACAGATAGAGTGTTAGGGTTTGAGAGAGAATGCTAGAGCGGGAAATATAGATTTGGGAGTCTTGTATTACCTGAAAGTATTTATTGAATCCATGAAATCAATGAGATTGTCAAATGACAAATTGTATTGAGAAAAATGGAAACAGGAAGCCAGTAGTGAGACCCAGGGACAGTGGCAACATTCAGAGTGGCTGAGAAAGAAGACAGAAATGACAGAGGAAGAGTAGGAAACAGGGAAGGAGGAAAGTCCCAGAAAATCATCAGAGCAAAGTTTCAGGAAAAGAGGGAAGTGGCCCACAGTGTCAGATGTGATAGGAGTTTCATGATATTAGAGACTCGCTTAAAAAGAAATGCTACTGTTACATGTATATTACCTTGGGGGAGGCAATGTGTGAGAAGAACAGGTAAAATTGATAATCCTATATTTAATATTTCTCCCAAAGTCAGTTTCCTGTATACTGGAATCACTAAGAGTTTAAACCAAGTGCTGTGAGCGTATTTTCACTACAGCCAAGACTTTAAAAACCAAACCATTTGAAAATGGTCATTTGGGTGCAGGGATTTTGCAATTCTGCCTTAGTGGCTATATAAAACAACTCACTTTAATGCCAGCCTAAACTAGAAAGGCAACAAATACTTAAAAGCAAAATGTCCTTGATGTTTAAAAATGCTTGTGACAGCATAAAATGAAACTAAGAGAAAGATATTAAAAAATATTAGGCAAAGACAAACAGAGGCTAACTTTTTAAGCCCATATTCATCTAAAACAGATAAGGGGAACTGCCTACCTGGTGATAGTGGTCTCTCTTTTGAAAATGTTCCTATTAAAATCTGGGAGCAGTTGACATATGTTAATGTCCAAGTGCATTCAGACTTGTCATTTCCTCTCTCAAGCAGGTGCACGTCTCATGTCAGTACTCTTCTTAGGTAGAATGGTTTTACATCCTACTTCGCGCTCTCCTGGTGTAATTATCAATAGTGCCTCTTTCCACTTTCAAATATGTCCCTGAGAAGATGTTAAATGCTATGTTTGCTCTGCTTCCAGATCTCCCATACACTCAGCAGAAAATAAGAGTTAAATTTAGGGGCTCTGGCACCAGATGGATTAGAATTTGAATCTAGAAGCTGTCATTTTCTGACGTAGTTTTTGGCAATGTTTGTTCTTGGGCAAGTTTTAACCTCTCTGTCCCTCAGTCTTCTCCGATGATAAAGAATAATTACGGAACTAATTGAATAGAGTTATTGTGACGAAGTCATGTCCATAAAGGGTTGAGCACATTGCCTTGGACATACACAAGCACCCAATAAATGTTATCAGTTATCATTATCATTGTTGGTGTTGTCATACCCCATCTAGAGCCCTTCCACAGACTAGAGTTAATTTTGAGCTAAGATGTTTTGCAGCTAATGAACTTCTCATGTTCCAAAGGAGTGCCCTTTTTGCCGTGTCAGACTTCCCTGCAGACGTCGTTTCCCTGCTATGAGTGCCGTAAGGGGTGCTCATAGTATGTTTCACCCATGTGGGTTTAGTCCAACCTTGGGCTCACTACGGGCTATACAGTAATCAGCAATCATTCCTGGGCCCAATCTGAAGACAGAGATACAAGTAACAAATTATAAACATACTAAAACTATATAACCAGTATTCTGAGTTCATACCATGTAAATTCACAAAGCATTTTGTTATCCTTACATGTATCATTACATGTATAACAATGTGAGCCTTGAAAAAATATTTTTTCTTTTAGCTCTAAAATTCAATTTAGTGAACTGAAAGATGAGTCTTAATTCTCTACCTTCTACCGCTTCAGTGAACCAGTGTAGATGCAAACAGTCAAAAACAGAACCAAATTATTTTGTGGATTTTTGCACTGCTTCAGAAGTGAGAAAATCAGAAAATATGCAAAATCCTCTTTTGCCTTATGTAATTTCCACTATCAGTTTGGACCACAAGTCTGGGTCTCATAAATTGTATGGCATAAGTAATCCAATAATACAGTCATGACTTTGCCTCTTCATGTCTTTTTCTGCAGATGGCCTTATTACCAGATTCTCCTTGGTTGATGAAAAAGTTACATCATTAGAGTCATGCTTAATGAAAGTATGCATTGCTTCAGTATCACCAGTTGCCTGCATCTGGTCTGATTTTCAGAGCTGTAGGATTGCATAGATTCTCTGCAGACCATTGTGTTCAAGGTGTTTAAGTCTGTATATATTTGTGTTTTTGTTTTATTTATTTATTTTTTTTTTACTTTTTTGAGACAGAGTCTTGCTCTGGCGCAGTCTTGACTCACTGCAACCTCCACCTCCCAGGTTCAAGCGATTCTCCTGCCTCAGCCTGCCGAGTAGCTGGGACTGTAGGTGTGCACCACCATGCCCAGCTAAGTTTTGTATTTTTAGTAGAAACGGGGTTTCATCATGTTGGCCAGGATGGTCTCGATCTCTTGACCTCGTGATCCACCCGACTTGGCCTCCCAAAGTGCTGGGATTTCAGGCATGAGCCACTGTGCCAATGCTTTCAATTTCTATTATATCTCGTCTTCATGGATGATATTGATGTTTGTGGGTATTTGTGATCATCTATTAGAACAGCAAGGCAGAACTTAGATATGTCTTAGATATTAGAACTTTGATATGTCTTCTTCCTAGGAGTAATAACTCTGTTCCTGATTGGTTTCAGCTGAGTGGGGGCAATGGGCGAAACCCGTGGGGTTCTAGTTCTCCAGCAGACACAGGCTTCTGCTGGCTTTCCAAGGAGTCTCAGCTGCTGCTCTCTGTACCCCCCCCTCCATGTGTAAGAGATTTCTGGACCAGAAGCAGATCACAGAAAGAAGCAAAAATCTCTTAAATTTCAGTTTCTAGACATATTTGCTAAACAATATATGATTCCCTGTTCAAAAGACTACAGCAACTTACTGCTCTGAATGATATATCTTACCTTCTTATTGCCTGGGACTTGTCTGCCTCAAATGAAAAGTACATGATTTATCCAAAAATATTCATCAGCAGGACAGTGAAGTAATTAGGAACCTATTATTTTGCCAGCAGGGACCGGAGTATGAATTTTAAGCTTGCTGCTGACTAATTGGATAACTTCAGGTATCCAGTGTATCTGAACTTCATCCTTAAAATTTAAATTATTGTAATAGTAGCCACCATTTAAAATGAATGAAGATTATATGAGATAATACAAGCAATGTCTGATATTCAGTGTTCAATAAATGCTGGCCATTACTATCTATTAGCTTTTCATTTATCTGGAGCATTTTGGTTCTTGTAGCAGTACAGTTCCCACCTAAACTGAAATCCTAGATCGTGGTATGTGGTTCTTCCTCATCACATCTGTCAGACTTGGTCGAGAATAAGAGCACAGCACAGAACCTCTTCAGACGACTGCTGCCTCTGCCTTCAGAAATGTCGCTGCTCTGAAGATAGTGCATAGGGAAGGAGTTAATGGCAAGTTACTGAGCTGGAAATAAAGGGGTAGAAAGAATGCCTTTATGGGCACATGAGTTTTCAAAACCTCTCAGCATATCTATGGGACTTTATTTGGAACCAGTGCCATCTGTTTACCGATGTCTCTGACAGAAATGTGTCCATGAATTTGGACCCTTCTTTTTTTTCCCCCTCAGCTGTGCAGTGTGGCCAGATGTTCTTGTGTTTCAGAAGCAACCACATCCATCAAGCTCTTTCAGGCCTGGATCGTTCATGCTTATGTAACTTCATTTCTCCAGCAGTGAGACTAGTGTGCTTGTTTACCCACTTTTTTTTTCCTTATTTTTTTCTCACATTGCTTTAAATTAAATTAAAAGCCAGCACTGTCACTAATTAACCAAGAGTGGCACATTTGTAAACCTGGATTTGCCTGGTTGCCAGTAGAGAAAAATCCCTCTTCACTCTGCCAAAACCGTGTTTACCAGGCACCATTGGTGTCTTGGCAATGCTGCTTGGGTTTTGTCAGAACATAATGTAGCTGTGTAAAAGATGTCCTTCGGAGATGTTAGCTGACTTGCCTTGTTCCCAGACTTAAATATGCTGTGAACTAATTAACACCAGCGTGAGAGTAAACACTCAAATATCGTTACCTTGCAAATAACAGCACACAAATTTCTGTGCATGGGTTTCTGTCTCCTAAAAAAGAATGATGATGGTTGTTATCACAGGAAGAGAAAATATTGGGAAAGTAAAGCATTGGCATCTGCTAACCAGCATTCTCTTGTCCCAGTTTCTAACAATCTTAAATCTCTGGGGTAGAGCCATATTCTTCGAAATGTGTGTCATAAGTATTGCAGACTTGGACACAGAAGAGGGAACTGTGACTTTGGGGGCAAATGTGCTATTAAGAAGGTTTGAGAGGGTAACTTGAATTCATGTTAGAAAGAAGAATTTTTTTGCCTTCTCTGTCTTCCTTCTGACAACAGAAGAGCTCCACTGACAACAGGGTCACTTGAGTTCAGGGACTTTTGACTGAAGATGACCTTATTGCTTGGGAACAGCCTGGGGTTGACACCTTCTGGGCTGTGGAGGAAATAAATATGCTTACTTCCTCTGATCCTTGATCTGAAATGACTGACAGTGGGAATTGGAGATTCCAAGTGCCCAAAAGAATTGAAGAGGAGAACAGAGACCAGTTTTATTGAAAAATGCTTATTTTTACACATTACAATGAAAGTATTCACTTTTTTTCTTAAAAACTTCATTTTTGTCTAGAAACACAGAATAAAAATCACCTTTATATGTATACTCTATAACAATGCTGCTCAGTAGAACTTTCTGTGAAAATGGAAATGCTTTCTGTGCTGATGTGGCCATTGAGCCCTTGAAGTGAGCTAGTATGACTGAGAATTAGATATTTACTGTAATCTTAGTTAATTTAAATGCGAATCATCACTTGCGGCTGTGGCTACTGTATTGGGTGGCATAGCTGCTCTACGACGTATGAACTATATGACATTGTTTTTATTTTTGCAAACCTTTTTTATGTTTGGCATAATAGAAGATGGCTGATTCTCATATCTGTTTCTGCATTCTACCTGTTATAATAGTTTTTGCTGAAGTTTATGAAGAAAATATGACCATGCCCAGATATATGCTTGGAAAGGGAGATATAAACTCAAGAATTAAGATTTGATCGTTTCTTTTGGCCAGAACTGCCATCTTCCAGTAATTCACCAAAATGACGAACACAAAGGGAAAGAGGAGAGGCACCTGATATATGTTCTCTAGACCTTGTAGAAAACATGGAGTTATTCCTTTGGCTACGTATATGCAAATCTATAAGGTGATATTGTAGACATCAAGGGAATGGGTACTGTTCAAAAAGGAATGCCCACGATGTCACCATGGCAAAACTGGGAGAGTCTACAATGTTCCCCAGCATGCTGTAACATTGTTGTAAACAAACAAGTTAAGGGTAAGATTCTTGCCAAGAGAATTAATGTGCGTATTGAGCACATTAAGCACTCTAAGAGCTGAGATAGCTTCCTGAAACACGTCAAGGAAAATGATCAGAAAAAGAAAGAAGCCAAAGAGAAAGGTCCCCGGGTTCAATTGAAGCGCCAGCCTGCCCCACCCAGAGAAGCACAATGTGTGAGAATCAATGGGAAGGAGCCTGAGCTGCTGGAACCTCTTCTCTATGAATTCATGGCCTCGTAGGTGTTAAAAAAAAAAAGACCTCTAGTCTGCAAAAATGTTTCTCTTCATTGAGTAGAAGTATGGTGTCCTCTCCCCCAAAGCAATATTTAAAGCAAATTTTAATTGTGTCCTAATTCATTAAGTAATGTCTTTACTATTCAAATTTAATGTATTTCTTGCTGAAAGACGTGAGGTAGCTTACTGTGCAACAAATTACTCAATTGGTTAGAAAATGACCAGGTATTAAGTATGAAATATTTGTACTGGTTTGAAGATAGTACCTTGGTAGTACCTTCATCAAGGAAGAAATAAAATAATTTACAAAAATTTTAAAAAAAGATTTGATAAAATTAATAACGTTTACTGCCTTATGAAAGACTTTCTGTTGAGACAGATCCTTACTCTGTTGCCCAGGCTGGAGCGCAATGGCACAATCACGGATCACTGAAGCTTCTACCTGCTGGGCTCAAACGATCCTCCCACCTCAGCCTCTTGAGTAGCTGGGACTGCAGGCATGCACCACCACATGCTACTAATTTTTAGAAATTTTTTTGTGGAGACAGGATCTCATTATGTTGCCCAGGCTAGTCTCAAACTACTGGGCTCAAATGATTCTCCCACTTCAGCCTCCCGAAGTGCTGGGATTACAGGCGTGAGCCACTGCATAAGGCCAAAAGATGTTTTTAAATTAGATTAGCTTTACAAAATATCTTTCAGTGCCACTACCTTCATTCACGCAGGCACCAGCAGTTTTACCAACCATTGCATTTGTACCAATAGTACAAATGTCAATGTTATAAGTAAAAACAAGTAACACCAAAGTATTATCTTATAAATAGTTTAGACTTCTCAGGTCCTTTAGAAGAGTATCAGGAACCCCTAGAATTCTGCAGACCCCACTTTTAGAAGTGCCCTAGAATCTTCTAGTCTTCCCCATCCTGCACTCCCCTCCTACCCACCCAATCAAACACACATACCACCCTTTTATCTAACAGAACAACTTAGCTCTGTTCTTGGAGATCTTGGAACCAACCAATAACAAGGATCTCGATTTTTCCCCCAAGCAATTAAGTTATATTTCCCAACAAACATAATTCCCACCTTAAAAGGAATTCTGGTGCCATTTGTAAGAATTAGTATACTCCTTGTTTACCCTCTCCCATACAAACATCTGTAAATTTTTATTTCATCCCCAAGCTAGTACTTTCAACCTGTCTGCTGGAAAAATCCACCAGGATATGTACCTGTAAATAATTATCTGTTTCTTTGTTTCCTTTTTGATCTGTTTCTGCTGTAATACGGTGAGTTTATTGCAAGAAAATGGAGTTTATTTTATAAATATTAACTGGATGGATAGATGCATGATATACCAGCTGTGCCTATCGATCCCTCTCCCGCAATGACTTGCTTCTCTTCTTGTTTCAGTTTTCTTCATGGTTCTCCCTTCCACGCATTCACTGAGTACTCACTTGAGCTAAGCATCCTCTTCGAACATTTCCTCTTCTTCTGCATAATATATGTGAAAATCATGAGACATAGCTGTCCTTAGAGAGAAAGAAAATGCATGACTACATGCCATTTGGGTAGATTGTTACCAGGTTATTGTGAGTAAAATATCTGTCAAATTGGTTTTTTTTTTTTTTTTTTTTTTTTTTTTGAGACGGAGTCCCGCTCTGTCGCCCAGGCTGGAGTGCAGTGGCCGGATCTCAGCTCACTGCAAGCTCCGCCTCCCGGATTCACGTCATTCTCCTGCCTCAGCCTCCCGAGTAGCTGGGACTACAGGCGCCCACCACCTCGCCCGGCTAGTTTTTTGTATTTTTTAGTAGAGACGGGGTTTCACCGTGTTAGCCAGAATGGTCTCGATCTCCTGACCTCGCGATCCGCCCGTCTCAGCCTGCCAAAGTGCTGGGATTACAGGCTTGAGCCACCGCGCCCGGCCCAAATTGGTATTTTTAACTGAAAAAAGAGTTACAGTCTCTTTTAGCTTTCTGGTTTTCAATGTAAGACTTGGGTGAAATGAGCTCTACTCATATCACCTGGCAATGGCAATGTGCCTACTATATTTTAGGAAATTGTCAAAAACTTTAAAAGGATTCTCACAGCTCAGCTGTATTTAAGATTCAAGAGGGAAAAAATTTTTTTAAAAGTCGTGAGGGTTTCAGATGTCCTCCAAGCCCTGGTTTTCCTCACACTAAAGCTTACAGAGTCAAACATTGTAGACCCCACTTTTGGCAGAGAACTCATAGCCTCACATTATGTGGGGACTCAAGGTACCGTATTTTAGCCACTAAATTTATTTCTGGACTCTTGTTAGTGACTGTATGAATTCTCTAGGGCCCCATGGCAGAGCGGTCGCCAGGGATTTTAACACATTCTGAATTTGGGTTGCACAGGAGCCTGGAAACTGTTGCTTTCAGCTGGAGCAGAACAACTGACAATGAAAACTGCATTTAAAGCTCCTGGTGACCTCCTGAGGCAATACTGCTACTTTTGAAAATAAACGTGTTTACCTAACAATCACTTAGAAGGAAATTTTGAGATATATGATTAAAATGTATTGAGCTACAGATATGAAAATCTAATCTTCAAAAGGAAGCACAGTATTGTGGTGTAAGAATTGGATCACAAAGAACAGATCTCTCTTATAGCCCTGGTTTCACCCCCAACTAGTTATATGAACTTGGACAAGTAATTGAACTTCTTTGGGTTTCAGCTCCTAGTCTATATATAACATGTGACATGAATCACAACTTTCTTTCTATCTTTGAATTCTCTGGCATTTTCAATCCATATAATCCTTTGCTTTCCTATTCTGATAAATCAGCTACACACTTGTATCTTTGCCTTTTGTGAACATGAATTCCTAATAACTAAACTGAATTTCATTTTGCTTATAAACTATTTACTACCATACCAATTATAAAATGCAAATGTGAGTATTAGTGTACAAATGATTTGCCTTCCATGGGTACTGAGGCAAGTGTAGTATTAGAAGCCTGGGGTCAAAAGCTCTTCATTTTTCACTCAATGGAATAACTTGTTTTGTCTAACACCTTGGTAAGATCTAGAATCAGCATCACCTTATTTACAAAAAATATAGATGAAAGTTGCTTCTAAGCTCTTCGATCTTTCAATAGCAGCCATTATTAGCAAATATAGATTCATAAATGTGTTATAAATAAACTTTTTGTGCAGCAAAAGAAATAGCACTCAAACATAAATTCAATTTCCTCAGCAAGGCAATTTTACTTCCATAGAAGGGTATGACTCATGGATGGAGCAATGGCGAGCACACCCAAACAAGGGAGGGGAAGGAGTTTTTATTCCTGAAGCAGGTAGCCCCTACTGCTGTGTCATTCCCCTATTGGCTAGGGTTGGACTGCACCGTCTAAGCGAATTCTGATTGGCTGTTTGAAAGAAAGCAGGGGTACTAGCCATAGTGCCGGGGTGAGTAGTTTGGTCGGAAGGGCAGTTACAGAACAGGTGACTCAGGATGATTCAGGTCAGAGCAGGTGACCAGGGGTGACTCAGGATGGAGCAGGTGACCAGGAGTGACTCAAGACAGAGCAGGTGACCAGAGGAACAGATGTGAACTACCGATTAGAACTGGTGGGAAAGGTTGTTTACTGAAACGAGGGACGAGGAGAACAAGGAAGTTAAATTTTAAAATGGAGAACAAAAAGCAGGGGAGCTGAACATACTGATACATTGGTTCTTTAAGGAGGATCTCAGAACTCATTGTACTTAACAATTTACAGGCTAAAACCTTTGAAGAGGAATTTGTTATATTCTACAAATGCAAGGTCATATACATGATTAAAATTTTACATGGCCGATACAAGATGTCACAGAGTGCATTATTTTCTAACTTCTTTATTTTATTGAATGGGACATGATGAATGCACAGTTATCTTGGTGAAGCTATTCATGCCGAGGTTTCCAGTGTCCAAGTCCACGTATATATCACTAAGTACCAGCCCTGGAAAAAGTTGACTTCTAATAACTTTCCAACATTGTTAGACGGGTTACAGAGAAGCATTAGCCACAACTGTAGCATAGGATATTTTCTATATTTCATTGAGAAAGATACCCCATTTCTCCACCTAAATAGAATATGGTTTGAGCCTCAGTATAAACTTTCCATTTACAGTGGGGTAGTTTGATTACTGTTTCTTTCTTCATGCCATCATTATTGCTGTGACATATGCTAAAGCACTGGTGAGGGGGAGGAGAAGAGTGCTCATTCATCTTAGACCATAGAGTGATTTACTCTGGAGCAAGTTAGCGTGCAGGATTTGCTCAATAAGAACGTGCATAGATTTAAAAAATAAAAAGGGCTATGATTCCAAATATGGGGCTAATTCAGAGACAGTGAACTTTTGTCTAGGAGGCAGATCAAAAGAATCAGCTGTTGTCTCTTAAGAGGTGGTGAAAACTGCTGTGTGTATAAGCATGGTTCAGTTGGTTATATGAGTTTCTATTGAGGCTGCTTATTACATTTTTAAAATGCAATTTAGCCACAAAAAATTCTTAGAAATTAAATTTTATTTCCTTCTGAACAGACCTTCTGTGAAATGTCTTTTACTAAATACCAGTTTTTTTGTCCCTGTCAGACAACTCCAGTTTATTCCTTGCTAAATTGGAGGAGTATAATTCCAGATTCACCTGTGGTGAGCTATTTGCTGATCACAGTAAATTTCACATGGCTTTGTTAATATCTAACCTCATCTTCAGGTAATTGAAGTCTTCTAAAGGTACATAACTATAGTGGTGCAAACATCCTTAAGTGAAATGGCCAGTGACAACCCATTTATTCACCCTTCATCACCTTCTCAAAGAATTCCTGTTACAACAAGATGTCATCATCCTAATCTCTCAGGACTAGTTTAAGGATGGCTGCTTACCCTGTCATCTCTCACTCTTGTTAGTTTTATATTTTCTTACCTAGAACTTTCAAGCTACATTTAAAAATGCCCCAAGTTATTTTATTTCCATGCCTTTGGGGAAATTGCTTTGAGGTGGCTCTGTCTTTATAATTTTGATGACCAAATGTAAAGTCAGAGCAACAAGAGAAACCAGAATGGAATAGAGGAGCAATTAAATTAATATTGTAGGTAATGTATCTGAATGAATTGAAGTTGGCATAGTATTTAAATTTACTAAGGAAGGTATCATCTGGAAAATTAAGGACAAGAATTTTAATCTGGCAATGTCCCCTCAAAGTCTTACTTAAAACATATACTTCCGCTTGCCTGTATGAAGTTACCTGTCTTTTCTCTCTCTCTCTCTCTCTCTCTCTCTCTCTCTCTCTCTCTCTCTCTCTCTCTCTCTCTCTCATCAGCCCTCATGAGATCCTGCTTTAATTTATGTGACTAGCTTGCAAGTCTGAACTAAGAAAGGGCTGTTTCTAATATAGTAAATAAAAATAACATCAGAGTCACTTCAAACAATGTTTTTGAAATTCAAGTTCAGAACAGGCAGTTCAGACTTCACAAATACTTTTGGCTTCACACTTACTTTCCTTCTCTACTATGTCTTCAGTGACATTGTGCAAAAGGGCAATTCCATTTCCATAGGTTACACTGACTTTGCAGAGCTGAAGAAAAAAAAAAGAAAAGAAAAGAATGAAAAGAAAAGAAAAAAAAAAAAAAAAAAAACCCAAGAAGGCTTGGTTTAGGCCTAGGAACTAAATAAGCACAAGATAAAAATCACAGTGGAAGTGAGTGTCATTGAAATAAAGTGACTTGTTTTTATCACAAGGCTATTTTCAGTTAAGTCCACTCTAATTCTTATCTTTATTCATCCTACAAGTTACAGATAATGCATGGCCATATTAAAATTCTCTTCTTGGCCTGAATCTCCTATCTCCGATAGACAAGCTGGGTCCTTGACAGCTTGATTGTATGTGTGTTGATTTTTAAAAGACAACATGAAATCGTTAAAGTTGGAATTTCCTGATTATTTTAGACCAGGTTCTACATAACTGCACTGATATTATATAGCAATTTTAGAGAGCAACAGTAATTGCATTAAATGACTTAAAGTGATTAGCAGAAGCAGAAGGAATAGGTGATCTGGATTGTTTTTGAGAAAGCTCTTAATGAAGTATATTATGCGTGTAGAAGAGTGTAAAAATCTCAAGTGCTCAGTTTGATGTATTTGAACAAAGTAAACACACCCCTTTAACTATCAGACTAA
This sequence comes from Trachypithecus francoisi, assembly GCF_009764315.1. NCBI lineage: Eukaryota > Metazoa > Chordata > Mammalia > Primates > Cercopithecidae > Trachypithecus > Trachypithecus francoisi. The sequence continues at coordinate 19,415,143 of NW_022681455.1, forward strand.
GAAATGGAACATTAGCACCCAAGAAGCCCCATGCCCTGCCCAGTCACAATTCCCCAAAAGGTAATCACTCTCAGGACTTCTAACAACATAGTTTAGCCAGTATTTGAAATTTACATAAATCGGATTATATAGTGTGTACTCTTCTATGTCTTTTTTTTTTCACTCAGTAGTGTGTGCAGCGATTATTCAAGTCATTCATGTGATAGCATTGCTATCACATGAATTGCTGTATAGTATCTTATTGCAGGTATCAACAATATATTAAATATCTATTAGTATTTGTGCTCTTACAAATAGTATTTTGGGAACACATGCATATGCATTTCTGTTGAGCACAAACATTTAGGTAATAAACTATGCATATTATATATATTAATGGATACTGCCAAACTTTTGCAAACAGCTGTACCACTTTTCACACCTATTAGCAGTGTGTGAGGCTTCTAGTTGCCCTACATGCTTACAATCTCTTGCTATTGTCAGTCTTTGTTATTGTAGCCAATTTGGTTGTATTGTAGGAGTTTTATGTTTTAGTCAGAATTTCCTTGACAACTAATGAAGGTAGATGTTTTTCATATTTTTATTGGCCATTTGGATGTGCTTCTTGGAGAAGTGCTTATTGAAATCCTTACCTCATTTTTCTACTGACATATCTTTTTGTTACTGATAGGTAAGAGTTCATGTATCCTTAATATAAGTCTCTTGTGTGTGTATATATGTGTGTGTGTGCGTGTGTGTGTGTGTGTGTGTGTGTATGCATTGCCAATGTCTTCTCCCTCTCTGTAACTTGCCTTACCACTCTCCTAATGGTGTGTTTTAATGAAACTGTTTTAATCTTAATCAAAGTTTTGTTTATAATTAGTGCTTTTTGAGTCCTGTTTTGAAAAATCATTCTCTCCCCAAGTTTCATGAAAATATTATCTTTTCTTCTAGAGGTCCTAGGGTTTTACCTTTCACATTTGTATCTATGAGCCACCTTAAATTATGATTTAAACTAATTCTTCCTCTATAAATACACATTTCAACTGACATCATTTATTGAAAATAAAATATTTTCCTTCACTGCATTGCAGTTACACTTTGTTATGCCCCAGGAGACTATATATTTGTGAGTCCATTTCTGGATGCTCTATTCTGTTGTATTGGTCTGTCATTGAACCAACACCTCATTGTCTTAATTATGAAACTTTGGAACAAATCTTGATATCTGACAGTATTAGTCCTTCAATGTTGTGTTTCCACAAGGTAGCCTGTCATATGCATGTATATTTTTAAATAAGCCCGACAATCTTCACACCCCAACCCCACCATTGCAACAGCCCAACAACAACAACAGCAGCAAAACCTATTGGCATCTTGATAGGAATTGTAGTAACCATATATGTTGCTTTGGAAATACCAGAAAACCTTTAAAAAATTGTGTCTCATGAATTGGGAGTGAACACTAGTTAACTCACTACACTGTTATTAATCATTCTACATGTGTTAGTTCACACCCTTTCTATGATTGGTTATAGGCAACTTAGCAACCCGTAGTATGTTAATTTTGAATATGATTACTGCTTATACCAGATCCTGCCACCATACCCATCTGACTGTAGGTTTTACAGAACTGCAGATGAAGTAACCCTCGTTCTGACACCATTAAGATATAAAATGGCCCTCTCTGGCGAGCAGGTTGTCATCGGCAGCTGAAATCAGTAAGACGCTGTGGCCAGAACTGGGACATAGTTCATAAAATGTACACTTTACAATTCATCACCTGACTCTGAGAATATTTTTAGAATTTAATTTAAAAATAAAATGCTGAGTCATCAGTTTATAACATGGAATATGCTTATATTTGCAAGTTTTTAAGTGTGTCTGAATACTGTTTTAAATTTTCAGTGCAGAGGTCTTGCATGTCTTTCCTAAGTATTTGATATTTTTTGAGCTATTGTAAATAGCATATATTATTTTTAAATTTCAATTTTCTACATGTTTGTTTTATTTGATTTTTTTTCTGGATCTTAACACTGGTCTGCTATAAACTACACCAAGCTGAAAGCAGAAACAGAGACCTACTTAGATTATAAGTAACTATTATGTTAACAGAATTACCTTTGCACATATGAAAAAAGAACGTTGCTTTGCAGAAACACTAGTTATATTTGATCTGTAGTGATCCTAAAGGTGATTATGAGAAAGAAAATTACTAGAAGGTAAGTTTTTGGTTTTGTTTTTTGCTCAGTTCTCAGAATCTCTTTTACCGTGAGACTATGTAAGTGCATTCTCAGCAAAAATCACAGTAGAGGGTTAAGTGGACTAAATCAGATTTATACTGCCTATGAAGGTGCAATAAATGGGCACATAACTACCCCAGTGTGCAAAACTCTTCAGTGTAAATGAGCCAAACTGCTGGTTATTTGTCAACGGCTCTATCATTATCCTGTGCGCATCCACCCCTAATAGGGGCTGTCAGGTTCATATATGGCTTGTATGTTGCGAGTTGTTGTGTCTCTCCCGATAAATTCCTGTCAGTTGTGGATCTATCTGGTTAGGACATCAGAGCAAGGAAAAAACAGTGCAATGATTGACAGTGATCAGAATGGGGTGATGGAATGTGGGATGTGGAGAGAAATGGAGGGAAGATAACAAAGAAGCATAAAGAATAAAAAATTGTGTGCTATATGGTTGAATTCATCCATCTTGGAGCCTGATTGGTAAGCCTCACATTTAAAAAATAAAAATCCTATTACTATTTTCTTCCTAGCAAATGCACATGGAAAATCCATATAACACAACCAGTAAAAAGTCTCAGCCCAGGGGACAACCCTTCTTTAAGTCCACAAAAAGTAAATTCAATATGTAAATACATTTTCCCATACTTTTATATATATTTCTAATAATAAAAGCAAATATGTGAGTTGTGTAATTCTCATCTGATGGGGAAACTGAGAATCAAGGAATTTAATGACCAATACCTTGAAAAACAGCTAAATTCAAGGACTTTTAACCCTTGCTTTAGAATTCTTTCTATAAAACCATACTGATATGTTAATTTTATTCCTTCTAGAAATACCTCTTGGCATCCTAAATTATAAGTGTAATGATTCTTAGAGTATTTCTAAAATGCATCAAATTTCTACTCTTTTTTTTTTTACATTGTATGCATTTGTCCACTTTGAATATTTCACCAATATTTTCGTTAGAATCCCCTTTGGGTAGTTACCTTCCTAGGTCCAGCATTGTGATTTTTGCTTTATCTCAGGTAGAATTATCTGAAACAAAGAAGCAGCAACCCAACAGTTTGGAGGGCATAATGTGGCTCTTTTTTGACAATTGATCATAATTAGTGGTATAAGCAACCACTTATGTGGTTAGTTAGTGGTTAATTCGATCCAAAGCAACTTCTAAAATGTCAAAAAGAAAATATCAAAACAGAATCAAAGTGAACAAAAGCACAGCCATAATTGACAGCCATGCCCTGTATTCCTGAAGCATTGGAAACCTAACTGAAAAGCTAAAAGCCTGTTCACACCAACCCCAAATTTTGTTTTCTCTCTCTTACTGTTTTCATTTATTTAGTTTTGGGTTATTTTTTTTCTAAAATTTAATTAACCAATATTTGCTGGCCTACCAGCCATAGAAAAGCTAGGATGGGGAGCAATAGAACAAAAGGAGAAACAACATACCAAGTGACGAGTCTGGAGATGTGATTTTTTCAGTTCCTGCTTATATCTGATAGTCGTGTGACCTCAGTGACCTCTCAGGACCAGCCACTTGCTCAGAGAGTGTTTGGGCTTGGTGTCACCTAGCGTCCTCATTAGCTCAAAGGTCACCCTGATCTCTTGACCTAGTGGGGAGAGGAGAGATAGAAGCATGATGACTTTAAAAGAGCCTCCAATAGAATGCCTCATTTGGACTTATTTTCCCATTACTAAAGACTGGTAATGAGGTTTAAAGGCTACATGTAAACTGATTTGGGAACAAAAAGATTTTGAATGTTTATATTAAACTGTTTGAACTATTATGAGGGATATTAAAATGTCTGTGACACAGTTCGTGTCATAGAGGAGATTTTCCTTTCAATGGAGAAGACATTCTATACAAATACATAATAATGTTGGAAAAAAATCTGAATAAGCCTAAATGGAGTGCTAAAATTACAAAAGTATAAGCATTAGATGCTATAGAAATTCAGATACGCAAGACACATCTGGAGGAGCACTGAAGATGATCTTGAAGGAGGGGCTTGGGGAGTGGACAGATTTGGATAAGCAGATGTATATAAGGAGGTGCCCATTTTTGATGAGAACAACATAATCAACTGAATACATAGAAATGCAAGAGGAGACATCTTCCAGGAATAGTGAGAAGAAAGTCATCTTGGATCAGAGGACTGTTGGGAGGTAGGATTGGAGGAGGCAGGGAGTATCCATATTTTATAGATGATGTTCAGGTTGAAGAAGCTGGACTTGGATAGTTCACAAGGAGCTAGCAAAGGAAGGGATTGCAGAGGGAAATTTAATCTTTTAGAAAGATAAAACAAAGTTCCAACTGGAAGAATTGATTAAATGAGAGAAGACATTAGTGGCAAGGAGTCAAGTTGGATATCTATGCAACTGCCAGGTAAAGATGAAAACCTAAAGCATTAGAAATGCAAAAAATCACCGGGCACGGTGGCTCATGCCTGTAATCCCAGTACTTTGGGAGGCTGAGGCGGGAGGATCACTTGAGTCCAGGAGTTCGAGACTGATCTGACCAACGTGTTGAAACCCCGTCTTTAACAAAGAATACAAAAATTAGCCAGGTGTGGTGGCAAGCGCCTATAGTCCCAGCTGCTCAGGAGGCTGAGGTACAAGAATCACTTGAACCTGGGAGGCGAAGGTTGCAGTGAGCCCTGATTGCACCACTGCACTCCAGACTGGGCAACAGTGAGGTCTGTCAAAAAAAAAGGGGGGAGGGGGCGGGGGAGAATCCAATGTTGTCCAACATTGGAGGAACTTCCTCAATAATTCTCTTTTTTCCTTTCCCTTCCTCATCTGAATAAACCTCTAGACAAAATTGTATTTTCACTCATCAAGCCTAAGAAAGCATCCTAGTCCCTACTGGTGGTCTTTGGTTGGATGATATAGAATTGATTTTGTAGTTTGCTTCATGGAGGCCACTGGGAAATTTGTTCGTTGGAATGACCTTTTGTGTTCACCCGATTATTGAGACATGACCGAATCCCCATCCTTAGTTCAAAAAGAAAACAAATCCTCTTCATTACTTTGCTGGCTCCCCTCCCTTCTTGATCTTAGCCAATTTTTTTCCAGGGTCTCCTCTCTGCTCTCCTCCCATGACGATATTCTTGGATATTTTGTTCCCTTGGAGTCAAAGACACACTCTTTATGTGGTGAAAAAGAGTATGTCTCATCAAAGTCACTCCGGACTAGCTGTCTATAGCCCAGTGATAATAATTCCACTATCTAAAGGAAAAATGTAATTTTACCACAAACACTCCCATGATGATTCAGTCCTAACTCTTGCCAGAGAGAAGGCTACGCCATTTTTTTTTTCTATCCCCAGCACACAGGCTGCTGTGAAGAAGCATCTGCTGTCTAATTCTTTTCTATATTAGGATAAAATGCTTTTTGGCTTGCTGATTTCAGGCCCTTAGGAAAAGAGAAAACAAAGTTTCTCATAAAGTCTTCATTGCACAACAAGTTGGTCTGTGTTCTGGGAACCCCAGGCATGGACTTATGGACCGAGCCACAAGAGCCATAGCTCAGAGATAATCGGGTCAGGAGCTGGATGTGATGTGCTTGCTCTGGGGGTATAGATGGTGTCTATGTAGCTATATTTCTTCCACCGTGGCTGCCTTAATGCCCAGATCATTTTAACTGGCTTCTTATCACATTTGGGAGGACCAGCATACTTTTCCTAAAAACTAACCGGATAGAGAGTTTGGTTTTCTACAGCTCCAACAGAATGAGGCACAGGAATAAAAATCCGCATTCACAGATGAATATGTCCTTGAGAATGTATCTGGAGAGCACCTGAGGAAAAAGCATTAGAGTGCTATTTTCCTACCAGTTCCTTCTGAGACTCCTCCCCGCAGGGCTGCTTTTGATTAAGACAAGGGCACGCTGTTCCCATGAAGACTCCTGAGGCAGGGCAGGGGCAGGAGCCAAGGGAGGTGGGGCTACTGAAGGAAGTATCACCTGTTGAAGGCTGTTGGCCTATCTCATGAGAAGGCTAGATGGGAAAGTCTAGGACACACACCTTGTATTTTGCTCTCTCCTCTCGAACTCCAGCTGTCTATGTACCAGTGAGCTGGCTCACACTGCAAGTACTGGCCATCTGCACAGCATCCCTGGACACATTCAGAAGTAACCTGGGAGGCCCAAGCTCTCTGCTGGGAAACAATCACATCCACAGGGCTGTGTGCTGTGTTTGTGTTGGTAATATAATAATAATCATTATTATTGCTGTTATTGCTATGATTTTCCAAACTGGCTCATTTTTATGTATTTTCTATGACCCTCACCCTCATGGATATAGAGAGATAGTTATTGAACATGCCTTAAACTAGCACATCTCATATGTCTTACTACTACTTGCAATTATTATTTCAGGACCATAAAGAATGCAGCTTCCTTTTCTGTCCAGCAAGATATATTTCAAAGCCAAAGAGAGCCATATGACAGTTAAAAGGACTAATTGTTTTAAAAAGTCAAGGTGATGAAGAAGGAAGAGTATTTACTAAGTGATAAACATTTGCTTCTTCACAAAGCCCAGATTTTAGGCCTCTAGACATAACATACCTGTTCTCAGAGTTTTAACAATGCAGCTCTCAAAAGACTTCCCTTTGGTTGTAGGCAATTCACAGATTTTTAGCTTCTTACTCTCTGGTTAGGGTTGATGTGCCAGGGAACAGTTTTTATTAGGTTTCGACGCATCTGCAGTGCTTAAATAAGAGACTGAAACAGGCACTTGTTCCATGCTGTAGGGTGATAAGTTGCATTAATTTTTATTTTAGGCTGTCTGCAAACATGGCTTTTATAGACTAATAAAAAAGCAATTTTTATAAGTTCACAAAAACAATGAGCACAGTCGAGCATAAATATCTTACAACCAGGGCCAGAGGAAAATTATGAACTAAAAAATCTGCTGAAAGAGGCACAAAAAGCACAATTCCTAGATGCTGCATTCTCAAGGTAAATTAAACTCTCACCTACATGAAAAAGTGTGTAAATATAAATTTCCACTAGTGTTTCTTCCCTGTTCTTACCCTGCTGTAGTCTGGAACTCTATCTCTCTACTCTTCACTAATTTATACCCATCATACTCTTTAAGATCAACCTCAAATATTCAGCTCTTTTGGAGGTAATATTATCCATTAATGCCAGTCTTCTCTGGCATCCCTGTAACAATTACTTTTTAATATTTTGCTTTATATCAATCCTTAAAGTGTTTGTTTTTCAAAACTTAACTAGATTGTAAACTTTTTGAAAAATATGGAATTTGTTTTCTTTCTGTAAAAAGAATTCTGCAATTGCATCTAAGACCAATGGTTGATACTTGCTAACTACTTATTGTTACTATTATTTATGTGATGCAAAGGCTATAACCCAGTTAAGTTAACCTCCCAATTCCCCCCCACCATAATAATCCTAAGATTCTTATCTAGGAATCTCATAAAATAAAAAGAACATAAATTCAAGGATTCTATCTTTTCTTTCAATGGATCTTCTTAATAATACAAGCCTAGAGCAATGAAAAGTATCTTGGATTTAAAGAAAATGTAAACTGTCCACAATTGTTGACCACAAATTCTAGTACTTGCATATGTTTTAGCAAAATTCATATGGACCATCAATGCCAGAGCATGAACCAGAGCAGCCTTAATTTGTTTAGGACTCTACCTGATTTTTTTTTTAAACCTCTGAGTCTAGATTCACAGTTGCATTTCTCTATTTTGCTTTCAATGACTGCAGAAAACCATCACTTAGTTGAAAATTTCACATTTCCATATGTTTGTTCAGAATATTCTTGGAAAAATTAGGAAATGTTTCAGTAAAATTACTCTATTGTCATATCTCTGGAAGGATATTTTATATGGGCAGTATCTATCAGGCAATAAAAAATTTAAAGTATATTTTGAATAGCTGCCTTACCAAAGCTATAACCGAAGGTTTTAAAATAGTGGCAGTACTATATTACTGTACAATTTAAAATGCATATTTGAAATATACTATCTCAATTAATATTTAATGTACATACCAAAATAATTTTCTCAAAAGCTAAAGAAAAAATTGTGACTTATTCAAACCTTTTGTTTACTTACTGCCAAATGTCTAAATATTTGAAAACTTCCAGATGACTGACAGCAGTTTTGACTTTCGATTCTGCCAGTCTTAGATCACGTGATTACCCTTTCAGTTTAGAACGTAAATCATTGCTTTTACTACTTCTATAAATTTCATGTTCCAGCCACACTATTAGCCTGACATTAAATTGTTTATCGCTTTGATACTCCATGCAAAAAAGGCAAATAAACAAAATATCCAGGAGCCTTAATATACAACCTGTTACCTTACATAAAGCATCTTACCTTTCTTAGTCCTGGAAGTCAGTTAAGCCTTCCTAAGGTAGCACTCAGTGTTAAGGTGCTCATTGTTTTGTTTGCTTGTTAGAAAACTAAAAGGATTACCTAGAATTGAGTTGGGAATATAATATGGATAGGAAAAATCATAGTGTTTTTTTCTACTCACACACCCACTTAACACTTCTGTAACCAGGTGCCTGTGGAGGGTTTCCCACACACCAAGCAATTCTGCAGTGGACACCAGCTGGGTGTCTTCCAATTCAATTCAATACTGTCACAGCTACCTGGAGATTGCATCAGATCCCACAGGTTGAGGGCTCAGCCCCAAAAACCTGCCCAAACTTAAGATGCCAGTCGTATGCCCCAGGTTGTGACCTATGCTTCTGACCAACTGGCTATAAATTGGAGTCTCCATGGTCCCCTCCTTTGAGTTCAATTAATTTGCTGTGATGTCTCATAGAACTCAGAGAAACACTTTATGTTTCCCAGTTTATTAATAAAGGATATAATAAAGAGTACAGATGAACAACCAGATGAAGAGATACATAGGGCAAGGTCTTGAAGAGTCTTGAGTGGAGGATTTTCCACACCTGTTGAGTTGGAGTGTGAGCACCTCCTGGCATGCAAATGTTTTCACTAACGAAGAAGTTATTTGAAATTAGTCATTTTGGGGTTTTATGGAGGCATAATTACATAGATAAGATTGATTAAGTCATTGACATTGGTGATCAACTCAACTTTCAGCCCCTCTCCTCTCCTCAGAGGTCCAGGGATTTCGGGGCAGGAGCTGAAGGTTCCAATCTTCTAATCACATTGTTGGTTCCCTGGCAACCAGAAAACAAAAGATACTGCTCTCACCCAGGAAATTCCAAGGAATGTAGGAGCTCTGTGCCAGATGCTCCTATCACTCGGAAAATTACAAAGGTCTTAGGAGCTCTGTGTCAGGAACCTGGACCAAAGACCAAATATTAGAACAAAAAATTATCCCAGCACCCCCATACACCAGGGTTTTAGGAGCTCTGTATGTCAGGAATCTGGAGCAGAATCCACAAATATATTTCTTATTATATCACAATACCTCCAGGTCCTATTTGCTAGGAAACCAATTCTATGTGGCACCTTCATGGTGGGTATATTCTTTCCTGTGAACCATGTAGTGGAAGTATGTGACAGGTGGGGGAACTGGAGGCTCATCTCTAATTTCTCTAGAGGAGGGATTTGGGGTCTAGAATATTTGCTTGAAAACTGGCTTTACCTAGCAAGAATATCGTTTTACTTAATTTGTTATTATTTTGAGACACTTTGGAAAAATTTCTGGAGATGATAAGAAGAATTGTCCACGTTAGTTAAAATGATGCTAGCAGCTGAAACTAACAAATTCAAAACTTAATGTCTTAACACAATAAAAATTTACTTCTTATTCATATAACATAATGCATATTCCTGGTCAGGTGGCTTTTCTCAGGTACCAGGTCAAGCTTTCGTCTTCTAAATATCTACCTTAGAGGTATCAGTGATGGCTGTGAGATTCTCTGAAGGTGGCAGCAGTCATGCAGAAGCTTTCCCTCGGAGAGCATTTCCTCAACCGTGCTGTACTATACTTCCTGATTCATAAGTTCATGTCTTTGTAGGGATCAGCAGCTACCAGGGATTACATTGAAAAGATAGGACTCATTGTGCACAGGAGTTTTATTTCAAACCTTCATAATTGAGCCTTCTCATTTCCTTTTTCTCCTGACTTGATACTGATTTTCTTCATGCCTGAATGAGTTTTCAATCCTGCCAAGGTGGAAGTTCATATTTGCAACTTTTATTTCTTATTTCAAAAGAAAATGAAAGCTAAAAATGTCTGATTAATTTTCAAAAACTAGAAAAGGTTAGTTCTTTCCCACCCCCATATAACACAAAAATGAATGTGCTAATTTAGCTGAAATGTTATGAAATATGTACTATTGGGTGGAAACCAAGTATGGAAATTCCATAAACATTCCCCACTGTGATATCTCCTCAGAGACACCTGCTCGCTTCCTACCAAACAGATTTCTATTCCAATAATAAAAATGTAAATACATTCAACATCAGTAAAAAGAAATTCACCTACCAATTTTGAGAAGCCTTAGCTCTCTAAGCAAGTTTTATGATCTTTTACAACATCACAGATGACTCCAGTCATGGATCAATACATTATACACATTTATATATGAAAATAATAGTAACTGCCTGGATTCTATCATTATCTTCAGCTATACAAATTTCAGTCTACAGTTACAATTTCATTATAGTTTTAAATGTTCTCCTCTAAACATTTTTAAGCAACTAACTAGCCTCATGAACACTACTGACTCTTAGTGAAATGATTAGTGGAAGGATAATTGCATGTCAGATGTTGTGTAACTTTTTAGGAGCCAGTTTCCCACAGCATTTTAAGTTCTTGGAATTCCATCGATGATGTTCTCACACTATTCATGCTCAAAAATTCACTGGCAACACACATCTGTGTTTACCCTTTCAATCATGATAATGTCCACAATACTTTTCATATTCCTAGAGGATTAAATCATACCTCCAGAATCTTAGAAGGCAAACATGACTTATGTTGGACTTGAAATCATTCTACCATCCATAATAGGAAGAGTCTAAAATTGGAAACCACCTACACACTAGAAGCAGAAGATTGTCATAACTGCCTATTTCTGGCTTAATAGCAAATTAATATAATGAAAAGATCTGTAACGTAATGACAGAAAATATATATCCCTGGATATGGATCCCTTTTCTCACTCTTCATCTGCAATCCAGATCAATTCTGCTTAAATTGGATAATTTTTTCAATATATGAAATATGCTGTTGTTCATATTGGTACTTTGTTCACGACAACAAATACACATGGAAGCAATCACAGAATGGAGGAAAGTCATCGTTCTTTCCTTATATAGAGTTGAGAAAACTCTTGACTCATCATCACCCTTTCTAAAAGGGTCTTAGGAAAGAAATATAGGTACCATAAGGTCAATTTCCTACACCTCTGGGGTATAATCAGAATTAAAAAAACAGAAAACTCTTGAAACCAGATATGCTTAGTGCAGTTGCCACCACCCTTATTCCCACTCTCTTGGCCAATATCATTAATTGATCACATTAGTCTTTCTCACTGGGGCCAGATTCAGGCACAGAATTTTGCTCAACGTATAGTGTTAGCTATCAACTACCAATTAACAATTGAGCTAAGTTGTAACTCAATATGAAAATCTATTTGTCATTCTTGACATAGACGATCCCCGGGTAAGAATTAGAGAGAGAGAAAAGCTACACAGTCATGACCTTGGAAATCCTCTCTGTAGATTCCAGTGGTCCTATCTACAATAAAAACTGCTACTTACATTATAGCTGAGGCCATTTTCTTTTGATATGATTTTGCCTTGGGAGGCTTGTGAAGCTTTTCTGGCAGGCATTGTCTGTGATGACCATAGGCAGGGTATACAGAATAACAGAGAAAAAAGTTTAACTTTCATTATCCCTAGAATACCCCTTTTCCTCTGTTGAAGTTTCAGCAGTGATTAAGCTGTTGCTATACAAGCTGTCAAATGCAGGAACTTCAGCCAAATAGACTGGGCCACCTACCATCATGGTGGGGTCCAAGAAGTACTTTCCAGGGGAAGCAGGTCAGGACCACTTTATTTCTTCTCAAGTAAAATCTCTGTTGGCCCATAACCGTTTCGGCAACTGTTTCACTGAAAATTAATTCCGAATCGTAGACAAAACAACACATATTCTAAACCACATGGCCAATAGGTTTTGCACCAATTGTCAATCTATCTTTTCTTTCTTTCTTTTATTTGCCCTCATTTCCTCACTGAGTTATTGTTAATTTTTAAAAATCATGTTGTGTTGTTTTTAGGCATCTTAAATCTTTTGCGGAACAAGGGAAGACATAAATACATAAAAATGAATTAATACGTAAATACATCAAAATTTTCTCTGCTAGTCTTCTTATACTACACAACCCACAAATCTACCACTGAAGGCTGATTCCTTCTGAAAATTATTTGTTTTGATTTTGTTTCTATTAGCTAAAAGGATCTGTTTTCCAAATCATACAAGAGAAGTATGTTAAAGGCATTAAAATATACCTAAGAACAATAACACAATACCACCGATATTGTAAATCTTATGGTGACATTTTATCCACTGCTGCAATATCCTTTATTTGTACATTTAAGATATTATTAGGCTTTTTTTTTCCACATGAGGAAGCTGGAGCTATTAAAGGTATTCCATGGTTTAACCAACCTTTCAGGAAACATCAGAGGTACAAACAATTATAAGAAGTTGGTTCGTGTCTCTAGGGGATAATATTCCCCTGAAAGAAGACGTTACTCCCTCTCTTTATTTGTATCTGTGAAATCTTGCTTTTGACTTGACCAAGCTGAAGAAAATAATGTCTCTCAGGTAACTGATAGACTGTGAAATTAAGTTCAAGAAATCAGATCACTTGAAGAAGCAATCTATATCCCTGACTCTACCTGGCATCACAGGCTTAAGGAAATCTGGCTTCGAACTCATCCATCAGTTCTGTTTCCTCTACTGGTTTTTGCATTTGGTGGAGGAAACCGGTGGTTTTTAGACTGACAGAAAAAAAAGTTCAACTGAGAACAAAGCTTTCTTACAGGTATTTTTGCTGGCAGTAGTGTCTTTTTCTCCTTTGAGCCCTCAGAGCATTTCCTAGTTTTGCAAATATTTTCCTTTTGAGGCCTTCTTACCAAAGCTGTCAGCAGGATTTATGATAAATGCAATTTGTAATAGATAAGGACTGTTTCTTTGTATGACATTGGCCAAATATATTGCTCTTTACCTGAGTATTTGTAACTGTTGGTGGTTTCAACTTCAGTGTTGAAATGAACTTGATTTCATGTTAGGGAAGCAGCCTATTGTCTTGTTGACAAGAAGTGACTTCTTATTCTACACAATAAAATTAAACTCACTATTTATTGTGCCATTATTTATGTGTCAGCTGGTTGGTGTATATTACTTCTGAGTCAAACAAAAATAATATGGAGTTTTTATTGTAATTATTATCCTTATCAAGTAGCTTTGAAAACAATGTCAGAGTGATTAAATAGCAATAAATAGCTGACTGGAAATTAGAAGTTAAACCTACTTCTAATTCCAAATCCTGTGTTCTACACCATTCTACACCTAAATCTGAATTCCAATCCTGTGTTCTACACCATTCTCCTCCTGTCATAAATGTTCTATAAATACATTTCTCTCAGGCTTCAACTTTTTAAAATACAAACTTTATACTAATCACCTTTCACGGATCTCTTGATGATAATCACCTTCCTTCCCATTTCAAGGATATATTCCTTCCCATTTCAAGGAGAATTGAAAAATGCCAAAATCCATGCAGCAGCACACTGTATTATATTTGGTTTTTTCCAAGTTTGCAATGAACTGCGTTTGGAACATTCAAGTTGTTATCTGAAGTGTTTAATTTCAATGCTGTACTTCAGGAACCAGTGAAATTAAATCAACAAATTTTATGCATTATTTTTCAATATACAAAAAAAAATTGTCTAATGTGATTAACATATTAATGAGATCAGTCACCTTATTTGTGTTTAAGTCATTCTAAACATTTTCTTTGTAATATTCTGTGGGATTTTAAAGATGTTTCAGGGAATTTTGCCTCACATCCTTTATTTTAATTTTAATTACTTTTATTGCCATGTCTACCTCTATTTTTTCTTATACTCTATTTTCTTATTGCTCCATTTTTTTGCATTTGTAAAATATGGTTTGATTCAATAAGAATGATATGACACTTATACAAGAATGTGTCTGTCAACTGGAAACAAAACTTACCCACTGTAGTTATCATTTTACTTTTCACAGAACAGTTTGGACATTTAATACTCCCACAAGGCAGTAAGTAGATCTACGTGTTGTTTTAGAAATATTTTATTTCTGCTAATTTTTCTTACTCTTTTCTAGGCATATGCAGCAAACAAATAAGTCTATCTAGCTTTCTGGATTCTGAGAATTGTCACTTTTCAGTCCAGGTTCCAGCTGTTCATTCACTTAACTAAGAGCTATGTTTAAGTGCCTGTGTGTGTGCCAGGGACCATACTAGCACTAGGCTATGGCAGTGAAGGAGATAAAGGCACCTGGGTCCTTGAGAGATCACAAGTCAGGGAACAAGACAAAGACAGAACCTATAATCACACATGTGGTGAGGGCTACAAGAGGGGAAGGATGGAGTGTTGTCTGAACCAATGACAGAAGACTTAATGAGCTTGAAAGATTGAAGGATCAGCAATATCTTCTCTGTAGAGGTGACATTTTTAAGAAGAAATAAAGGAATCAGCCAGATGTCAATGGCAGGGGAGGGAAATTCAGGCTTTGCAGGCACTAGGAGCCACTTTTGTGAGGAACAGAAGGTAACGTACGAGGCTGGCTCCTTTCCTTGCCTCATGTTCATGGCAAGGATTCTGAACATACTTTATAGAAGTTTATTTTTCCAATGTCTAAAATGAAACATTTAGAAAAAAAGCTTTTACTACCATGTTTCCCTCTTTTCATACATTGGTTATTTTTCAACTCTTGACATAGATAAGATGGAGATGAAGCCAGAAGACAATTGTGTGCTATTAGCAAGGAGGTATTATCAAGGAGGTATTTCAAGGAATCATTTATTTTTCCTCACCACAGGCATTGCAATAAGTTCTTCTTTTAATTTATAGTTGTTGTAACTCTATGAGGTATCTATGATTTCTATTTTTGCAATGGAGTAAACTGAGGATGGGGGAGCGTAAGTTACTCACTCTGGGTGAATAGAACTAGAATTTGCAACCAGCTGTCTTCGACTCAAAAGTACAATGCCTCTACAAAGTAGCAAAGGCACAGAGGGAGCTTATCATGAGCATAATTAGAAACAGTGACCATCCAGTTTAAGTGAAGTTAAGGAAAGTACACAGGAGATGAGGCTGGAAGGTGCAACGTGACTAGGAAAGTATACAAACAGGTATCATGGAAATTCTTGGCTTCTATTCAGAGCCTAGCTTATTTCCAAATAGGTATCTTCTCATCATCACCATCCCATGCAAGGAAACCTGACTATCCCCAGCTCAAGGGGCCTTATATTTCTACAGATAATTTTAATTCCCTCAACAGCAGTTGATCAACACTATATGGCAAAGTCAATCACCTTTCGTCACTGCCCAGCTCGCTGGAGTTGTTTTAGGAATACACAAACAACCAAAATGAAAGGGAAGTCTAAGAGGTTCTCTGAGAAAAAGTTCCATTGATTTTCTTTTTTAAAGTTCCTGGAAGAGATGTGAGACCCAGAACTGCAGCAGTCATTTCACCACAATCCTGAAATGGAAGCCAATTAAAGTGAGGACTCTTAAGTTTTAAAGGAGAACATGAAGAAATTATCAAAAGGTGCTTAAGATCTTTGCTCCTGGAATCACCTGGTGACTTCCCATCCTGGCTCTGCCATATACTGACTGCATGACCATGGGCAAGGTATTTAACTTCTGTAAACCACCATTCTATGATATGCTCCATGTGGATATTGATAACACCTCATAAGGGTTTTGTGAGGATTAAATGAATATATATAGAAAGACAGAGCTTAGCATCTCACATTCAATAAATGATTACTTCATTATTAGAATTCAAGCCACAGTGAAATATTTATGTCTGTGATGAAACAAGAAAATTAATGGCTGTGTTTGAGTTTAAGGATCTTAACAAACATTACCAAATATTTGATATACTAAGGCACGTTTCAGTATAGATTTTCTGTATTTGGTTTAACCAATTACTTTTGTACTCAGAATCAGAGTCGGGAAATTTACTATTTCAACCTATCTTTCATAGTCAACAAAAGAGCAAAGGCAGTTCAATGGATAAAATATAACCATTTAATAAATGGTTCCAGAACAATTGGACATTCTATATGAAACAATAATCTAGACACAGATTTCAGACACTCCACAGTTTACTGAAAATGGATCATAGATCCAAATGCAAACTGCAAAACTTTAAAAATACTAAAAGATAACAGAAGAAATCCAGGTGACCATGGGTTTGGTGACAAGCTTTTAAATATAACACCAAAAGCAGAATCCATGAAATAGAAAGCTGATACACTGACTTTATTAAAAATAAAAACTTCTTCCCTGCAAAAGACACTGTTAAGGGAATGAGAAGAAAAACACACATTGGTAGAAAAGATTTGTAAAACACATAACTGATGAAGAGCTTGTATTCAAAATATACAAAGAACTCTCACAGCTCAGCAGTAAGAAAATGAACAATCCAATTTTAAAAATGGGCCAAAGATCTCAACTAAAACCTCACTAAAGAAGGTATATATAGATGACCTGGCAAATAAGCATACTAAAAGATGTTCAACATCATGTCTTCAGGGAATTGCAAATTAAAATAAGATACCACTGCACACCTATTTGAGTAAAATCCAAAGAACACTACCACCAAATGATGGTAAAGTTGTAAAACAACAGGAACTCTCATTTATTGCTGGTAGGAATGAAAAATGGTAGAGCCACCTTGGAAGATAGTTTGGCAGCTTTCTACAAAGCTTACATAGTCTTACTATACAATCCAGCAGTTACGCTCCCAAGGATTTACTCAATTAAGCTGAAAACTTATGTCCACAAAGAAAAACCTGCTCATAAATGTTTATAGTAGTTTTATGAGTAGTCTCCAAATACTGTAAGCATTCAAGATGTTCTTCAGTAGAAGAATAAATAAATAAACTGTGGTACATCCATACAATAAAATACTCAGTGAAAAAAAAAAAGGGCCATGAGAAGACAAGGAGGAAACTTAAATACACATTACTAAGTGAAATAAGCCAGTCAAAAAAGGCTGCATACTATATTATTCCAACTGTCTGATGTTCTGGAAAAGCTAAAACTCTGGAGATAATGAAAAGATCAGTGGTTGCCAGGAGGAAAACAGGCAGAGGGGAGTGGAGAGGAATAAGTAGGTGACATATGATAGATTTTTAGGGTGATGAGCTGTTCTGTATGATACTGCAATAGTGGATGCATGTCTTTATGCATTGTCAAAACTCATAGAAGGTAAAACACAGAGTAAACCTTACAATAAGCTGTAGACTTCAGTTAATAATAATGTATCAATATTGGTTTACTAATCATAACAAATACACTGCTCCAAAGCAAGATTTTAACTGGGGAAGCTGTGTGCAAAAGAGGGGACAGACTATGGGAACTCTCTGTACTATAATCTCAATTTTTCTGTAAATCTATATTTGTTCTTTAAAAAGGGCAATTAATTTTTAAAAATCAGTGGCCATATTTAAGTTTAACGATTTTAGTAACTAATATCATATATTTAATAGAAGAGTCCATGCCTCAGGGTGTATTTTCTATATTTGCTTCTTATTTACTGAGATCCAGAGTCAGTAAATTTACCATTTCTCTAGATTTGGAACAAGGAAGACAATCAGTTGTGAAACTGATCATGTATGTAAAATTATTAAACTGCCTCAACTGAAACTGACATACAGCTCAAGTTTTATACTTCACAGCACCTATGATCCAAAAGAAAAAGGGGATGTTCCATGAAATCAGATTAAATAAAGACTTCAGCCTTGGCCTTTTCCTGATTCTAAAGGTCTGCTATCAGCTTCATAAGTCACCTAGGTCTAAAGGAAAAAGAGAGTTACAGAGGCTAATATGTAAAACAGTGAGCTTCTCTTGATTGTCAGCTGGATCCAAGAACAAGGTACTCAATTTCATGTTCAGAAATCCAAAGAGCAGGAGGAACACATTTCCC
Source organism: Trachypithecus francoisi (assembly GCF_009764315.1). Lineage (NCBI taxonomy): Eukaryota > Metazoa > Chordata > Mammalia > Primates > Cercopithecidae > Trachypithecus > Trachypithecus francoisi. The sequence goes on from NW_022681455.1 coordinate 19,433,550, forward strand.
AGACTTCTACCAGCAAAGGAAGCTTGCATATTTACTCTGTGATTTGGCAATTTGAGTTTATTTCTGTCACAGTAAGATATTACAGGGGGAGGAGCAAACTACTAGTGGGTTCTCCTTTTGAATCTGGAATGAATTTACTGATGGTTCATCATCTCGGCCCTGAAAAATACTGTTGTAACGATGAAACTGTATGTTTTTAAAGTATCTTTACTGGAAATAACATAGATAACCATAAGAACATTTTAAAAAATTAATTTTAGTTTTTCTGGCATACCTTTGCATTTACTTGTTATATTCCTAGTAGTGGCAGGAGTATTAATAAAGCAATGATGATTTTTGTCATTATTATTACTCAATATAGAATCATTATAGAACCTGGGAGTAAGTCACTTCTTTAACATTTGGGCTGGGATATATAGGGTAGGTGAGTGACCTTTTTAGCCACAAGCCAACTCAAATCATTGATGAGTAAGAAGAAAGGGTGGTAGATGTGGTGAGTACAAAACATAGCAGACAGAAGACAGAAAATAAAACATGGCAAGAAAAGGTCAAGGTCAAGTGTCAAAGGAGATGCACAATTACTATTCTGAAATGTGAGTCAGGGTCATACTAGTCTGCCCACCCTCCATCTCTGCCAAACTGAGGATTGTCCATTCCCTGGTAATGTGGGTTCTTGGTCCTCTACCTGCATTGATAAATTCACTATACTTTGCAAAAAGTGACTATCTTTTTAATCATGCCAAAATGCAATTCTAAATGTGTAATTGTAGATACCACTCCCCTCTCCTCAACAACAGGTTCTGGCATTTAAAGGATTTCCTGGACTCAAAGCTATGGCATCAATCCATAAAACCCTTTGGGTTACTCTCAGTCTATTCTTGTTTGTTTGGCAACAAAATAAGGTAGAATCAAGAAGCTTAGCAAAACTTTTAAGGAGCTGTAGTCTGTGTTGGATGACCACTCACCACTCTCAATTCCTCCTCCCTGGCAACTTCTCATATTTTCTGTAAAGCAGTGATTTTTTCCAAGTGAGGTTCCAGGCTACATAATTCAGAGTCAATTGGCTTGCCTAGTAAATATACAGATTCTTGGGCTCTAACATCCTAGGCATGATGTCTAGTTACCTGCATTTTTGACAAGCATTTCAATTAATATGTGAATTAAAGCTTTCTGCAAGTCCTCCTTCCACTCAACTACCTGCCCCAATTTTGCTCTTTGGTGACTGTCAACTGAGCTTTTCAAGAGTATTAAAAATAACCACTATATTCACAGATACTATTTAAAGAAGTAACTCCTCTCAAGGATGTTTGCATTTTAGAGGTGTCTCCAAGATGTTATGATCTCTTTCTTGATGAGAAGAGAAAAATTATAATATTAAAGGAAGCTACTTTGTCAATTTGTGTTATGCACAAATGCTCAAATAATAAGATAATAATCACAAGCAAGACTTATGGAACACTGATTTACTAGGTGTCAGCTCATTATAAACATTATTGCTAATTCCTATCACAAACCATAGGAGAAGTAATTTCTCCTTTTCACTGAAGAAATAACTGAGGGTTCTTGTGAGAAAATGCTTTGTTCCAAGGCCATACATTTAGTAGATACCTAAATCAGCCTCATATTAGGTTGTTTGGGCTACACAGTTCTGGCTGTTTCTATTAGACTGTAATTCATTCTGAAAAAAAAAAAAAAGTAACAGCTTTTCACAAACAAAATACACATTAGACACCAGCCTTAGAGAATTCTGGTGACATCCATTTGGCTAAAGTTGTTGGAACTCTCATTATTTTTATGAACTATTAAAGCATTTTACATGTTTCCAGACATTTCTTTAATAAGGTTTAGCACTACCGGGTTGAAAATGTGCCATTTTCATTACTGCCCTGAGATTCTCCCTGTGCCCAACTCTTTTTATTTCTGCAACTTCAGTTTCATTTCTATCACCTTTCAAAAAGCAGCATGTCTCACATTATTTATCTTTGAGGTTATTTGCATGATTTTGAACTAACTCTAAAGAAAGGTTACAGATTTTTAGAGAAGTGTAGGAAGTATGGGAATTTATTTGTGTAGTTCTTGCTTGTTGACTGGGGAATGAATTCCCAGGGTTTATCAACCTGTTCTGTCAGTTTGACATTTAGTTTAAAGTATTTGCCACTCAGATTCTCAAGGTACACAATCTCCTTCCTATGTTCATCTCTCAGATATTTTTGGAGAGGATCTTCTAGGTGTGAAGTCTAGATGCATTTTGCCAACTATTTTAGTTTATTTTAAAAAAATTTTTTTCTAGCAAGAACACAATTCTAAAAATCAAACTTCCAACATGTGTTTTGGAAACTTAGGTAGCAATTTATTAAAACCAAACATTAGTTTTACTCAAAGACATGACTTGAAGGCTTTGGAATTCTTCTGAACTTGTAGGTACTCTTGAAGAAGCTACATGGAGAGAGGCTATCATTCATTTGCTCGGAATAAGAGAAATCAGTGGAGAATAGAAAGCACGCATGATGATCTGCCTAGGTGCATTCATTGCATTTGATGATCCTGGGTGTCCTTGTTTCGGAGGCATTGGTCTTTACTCTCTGTTCCTCTGTGTTATCAGAGGAAAAGCAAGTACCAAGCATTTTGCTTTCTGACTATCAGCCACACTTTGGCTGTGTTTGGTCAATGGTAGACACAGGCAGAAGCTTGTGGGAGGTGAGAGGTAAGGAGAGAAGAAACCCAGTGTTTCTTTCTCTTCTTCTCTGCCAGCAGACTTTTGGACACTGGTTTTATACTCTCCACAGGGCCAGCTCCTTCACATCCTTCATATCCAGCACCTTCATAATCTCCACATTGCCACTTCCTGCAGGACACGTCTGCTATGCTTCGGGCTTCCACTCAGTAACCCCAGCCCCTATGCCAGGGAACACTACCTCCTTCCTTTATCTCTCCAGCCTCATACTAGGAGTGGTTTCCTGCTGTTTAAATATCTTAGATTACTCTATTGTGTCTTATTTGCATTTTAAATTCCTCCATCACCTGTATAACCAATTCTCTAAGCATAGGTACCGGAACTGGTTTTTATTTTTCTAGTTAAACTCTGACTTATATATCTCTATGCACATGTAATTTATCATAGTGTTAATAACGCTTTTTAGTGCATTGTAATGGCAACATAGAGGAGTGTGGGGAAATTACAACAACTCTATTACCCAAATGTTGATCTATAATCAACTATTGAGTATTTGCCATTATGTATTTTTGAATAGAAGAATGTATGTTTTGCTGAAAGAATATTTTTACTTGCCATGCTAATCCTACAGTAACCCTTTCTATTTCTACTTAAGGGAAAGCTTTTGGGAGAAAACAGCACACCAATTTTGGGGTTATTTTCTGCTCAAACTTTTATATCAGGTACATTACAGATTATAATTTTTTAAATGTATTTTAAATTTTAAGCCAGCAGAAATATAGACACCTATGAAATGTTTTCATGGCAGCATCAATTTAAGATTTAAACTAGTACATAAAACCTCTTCACTTACATTCAAAAAATTAATTACTGGTATGTTTTGTGAATTTGTACACAGTACAAAAGAAGGTCAAATTTACTTTTACCACATGCAGTTTAAATGTTTAAAAAGGCTAACCAGAGACTCCCAAAGCTTGGTTGGACACTCCTCTCGTAGCCAGAAGTACTACTAGTGGGGAAAGCCATTCCTAGCTCTGGTCCCAAATTATTACCAAATAATGTGGGTTTTCTCCAAATCCTGCTTTTTAAAATTCCTGTTTACACAACTAAGCTGTATTTATAGCTTCCATTACAGACAGATGAAGCCGTATTTCTGAATTTTGACCCATGGAATGTTGAAGAAAGTATGCCCCTTTTAGTCCTAACCCCTAGAAGCTTCCTGAAATATTCTCCACTTGTGCTTTTATTTCATTTTGCCCAAAGCAAAGAATATAATTGGAGAACCTGAGTTCTTAAAGATGGCAAGCTACAAGCTGGAGCTAGGTTCCCAAATGACTGTGTGAAACAGAGTATACAGCCCCTCCACTAGCCCCCAAAGGCTGATATGTATGAGATGCTAATGTGATGGAAAAATTTGCTTTTACTATGTTGAAACACTGAGATTTTAAGATTAGAGTAGCAAGTATTTACCTTCATTAGTGCATAGATAAATTAAGCACTGACAGAACAAAATTTCAGAGATATACTGCTAATCTGAGATCTAAATTTCTCCTTTTGGATTCATTTTACTAATTCTTCCATCTTTTCCTCTCCTTTTCCTTCTCATAATTTCCCTGTGTTCATTTTAATATGGAAAAATAACCTCTGTTGAAATATAAATTTAGGAGGGAATGCTGCCAAAGGCTTATCTTATGGAGCGCCTTGAGAATTTAACTTGTATTTTATTTTTCATTGCTATAGCAAGAAACCTTTTTGTTGGGCTTTTGAGGGGTGAAACATCAACAGCAAATAACAGGGATTTGCCCCACCTGTTCTCCAAGCTGGACAAAGAACTCACTCTGTATTTCTAGCAATTGGGTCTTTCTAAATAGGCCATCAATCTCTTCTAGAAAGGATAATCTGCTCCTTTGCAGGAGAAAAGGCATGAAGGATGTCTTCTAATGAGAACCTTAAACAAATACCAAGGGTTGGCAGGACCATGAGCACAAGACAGGAAAAAGAACAAAGAAATGTTTCAGGATACCTGATGATGTTCTAAGGCCAGGGTCATGCTGGAGCCTGTGAACCAAATGAAGCATGCAAGAGGGTCTCCATGTTAAGTGCTTAGGACCAGTGCATGGAGTAGGGAACCTGTCTCATACTCTTTCCCATGCTTCCCTCAGAGTTGACCAACCACCGTTTAAGGACTCACCTCTGATGCCCCAAGACGACTGCACACCTAATGGGGTAGTGAAGGAGCAAAATAACCAGTGTTTTGTGAGACTGATAAATCTGTGCCAGTGAGTCTTGAATCTAGATCAGACAGGAGTGGATGCTCCATTACTTAAAAATTGTATGCAACTTTATCCCAGGCATGGACATGTTATATTCTTATTGATTTCCACCCTTCAATATTCTTAACTGATATGGTTTTGTGTAGATTATCCCAAGTAAAATAGGGAACTCAGGGGCTTTAATAATACAGCTGCCACTTGGATCAAAACTTTTATAGTTAGTACAAATTTACCTCCTCTTTTGTGTGGCTTCTTCTCTTAGGTCATGCTGACTTCAGAATGGCATCCTGGGAGAGTAGAAAGAACATCATCTTCGGAGTAAAAAATATCTCTGGGAAATCAACATATCCTTCTTTGAATTTTTTTTCTTCTTTGGGCAACTTATGTCATGGAGCTGTGACCAGGTTGAAGTGATCTATGTAAGTGCATCTAGCATGTTGCCTGGCACATGGCAGGAACTTGGGAAATCTAGAGATACTATGCAAGCACAGTTTCCACAAGTAAATGGACGTTTATATTTCTGTATTCAGGAAAACCCAGGGATAACATCTATTTTTCCTAATAAAGGTATAGCCATACTATTTCCCTCATATCTGCTTGAGCATTTGACTTTCTTCTCTTCATAGCTCCTTTGAGCCTGAAAGCTCCAATAGTAGAAGGGGAATGCAGGACATGGGAAATAAAGGCAGTCATCCTTGGTATAATGAACACCCTGCACTTCACACCTTGTCCCAATACTAGCCCCAGAATAGCAAGGATTTAATTGGCCAACTTCTGATCCAGGAACAGCCATTATCTCCTTGAATTTTTACAATCCCAAGGAAAAGGGATTCGAATCTTCATTTGAGAGATGAAGTCTGAGTATCAGAGCATGAAGTTACTTGACCAACCTCATATAGCCAATCAGAACTTTATCTGGAATTTACAATAAGGACTTTGTTTATCATTTGACTTGTATAGTTGATGTAATTTTCTCATTTTCTAACATACTTTTCTCCTGTAGTAGCAAAGGCAAGCAGAGAGATGGATTTTCTTCCTCCTCCCACATCCCCACCTTGTTCTTTTTGTATCATTGACAGAAAACCAGAACATTATCTTTGTGACACTAGAAAACTTGCAACTCTCTGACACTGAAAGAAGCTGAAGCCAGTGCCAGTTTTCCTTATCTTGGTTCAATAATTCCATCCTCAGAGCTATTCACTGCCACTGGCCATCAGAGCTCCTCTGCTTCTACAGAACAGTGACCTCTCATTGCACAGTTACCTTCATCCCAAAACACCAGAGTGATTTCTAGTTAGGAGAGTGAATCGTGACCAACAATTAAATACTAATATGTCAATCTAAATAACAATTCACTGAAGATAAGCCTTCTACCTATTTTTCAAAACTTTGGAGTTATTATTCAAAGACCACTACGGTTTATGAACACTTCAGTCTGCCTTGTAAGCTATTGGGTGAAAAGACACAAAAAAAGTCAAAATCAAATTTTTTTGTCCTTGGGGACATGTGTATAAGATAGGGTACATGTAGTGGTCAGAGGAGAGGAATGAACAGTAAGTAAGTAAGTAAGCAAGTAAATGCGTAAGTAAATGAGGTGATGGGAAAGTCTTCCTGAAAGAAATGAAAACTGAGAGGTGATTAGGATTTGAAAACACAAGGAAGGGCCAGGCACGGTGGCTCACACCTATAATCCCAGCACTTTGGGAGGCCAACGCGGGCGGATCACAAGGTCAGGAGATCGAGACCATCCTGGCTAACACGGTGAAACCCTGTCTCTACTAAAATACAAAAAATTAGCCGGGTATGGTGGCGGGCACCTGTAGTCCCAGCTACTAGGGAGGCTGAGGCAGGAGAATGGTGTGAACCTGGGAGGCAGAGCTTGCAGTGAGCTGAGATCGCACCACTGCACTCCAGCCTGTGTGACGGAGCAAGACTCCATCTCAAAAAAAAAGAAAAGAAAACACAAGAAAGGTTAAAAAAGAATGATCTAGAGCTGGAAGAAGAGGGTAAACAAAAGCACAGAGGAAAAATATGTGCAAGGAATGGTATAGACATTAAGAAAATAAATTTCACCAGAGAATTAAATTGTGAAGAAAGAAAAAAAAATAAGTTCATAAGTTATTGTCAGAAGCTTGTACCATGTGGAGTGTTACAGAACAGGGCAGGACAATTGGACTTCATCCAGTTGACACTGGGGAGTTTCTAGGGGTTGAAGTAAGAGGCCATGATGTAAGGGATGTTTAAAAAAGATTAAAAGGTCAAACAAAGTCAAATGGAAGAAGCAAATTCTAATATTTGATACTACAATAGAAAAATTATAGTTTATAATTTAATGTATGTTTCAAAATAGCTAGAAAATAAATATTGCAATGTTCTCAACACAAAGAAAAGATAAATGCTTAAGGTGATAGATGCCCCAATTACCCTGATTTGGTCGTTGCACATTGTATACAGATATCAAAATATCACACATATCCAAAAAAGATGCACAACTATAATATGATATATCAATGAAAAAATATGAAAATAAGTAACCCCCACCCCTGGAAAAAAGTTCAAGGTGGAGAGGTTATTCAGGGTAGAAAAACAATTGTTAGACATAATTCGATCATCCAACGAAAATTGTTGGATACCAGAAAAAAAAAAAAAAGGAATGAAAGAGTGAAAACAAAACACATCAAAAAACAACATAGTTGGATCTAAAATAGTAGAAAGAAACATCACCTCGAGTAAATGGCTGAAGGATTTTGCCAGTGGCTCTCAAACTTGAGTATGTGTCAGAATTTTCTGAAGAATTTGTTAAAACACAGATTTCTGGGTTTGAACTCCAGAGTGTGTCCTTAGGGTATAGAATGACAGGCAGGCCAGGCGCAGTGGCTCACACCTGTAATAGCGCACTCTGGGAGGCCTAGGCAGGCAGATCACTTGAGGTCAGGAGTTTGAGACCAGCCTGGTCAACATCGGGTGAAACCCCGTCTCTACTAAAAATACAAAAATTAGTCAGGCATGGTGGCACATGCCTGTAGTCCCAGCTACTTGGGAGGCTGAGGCACAAGAATGACTTGAACCCAGGAAGCGGAGGTTGCAGTGAGCCGAGATCATGCCATTGCACTCCAGCCTGGCTGACAGAGTGAGACTCCATCTCAAAAAAAAAAGAAAAAAAAGCAGACAGGCAGAGACATCCTCAAGCGTCCCTAGAAGGTAGAAGGTGGGATTATGTATCTGATACTCAACATCGAACACCATATTGTATACATTTCATTTCCCGTGGTCAGAGTAGGTGTGCAGTAAAGGCAGGAGATATTGTATTCCTGCTTATTAAATCTCACTTGTCATTTGAACATATAATACCATAAACATGTTTCTTTTCCCAAACACCAATTGCTGCACCCAGGCTCCCTTTCTGAGGCCAGAACAGCAATTTAACAATCACATCACCCAGCAGTGATATGCTGTGCATTTTCAGAAATTATCCAAAATGAGAACTCCTGGGGTCCATAACTCAGCTCTCCCCTTCCCACATGTGCATGATTTCCTTCACCTCCTATTATGCTCTTTGGACCTGTAGTCATGCAAATGACACAAATGAACAGCTGCATTCAGCCAACCAGATGGTCACATGTGGGAAGAGATGGGATGGAGACAATAGAAGTAATAACCTATAAAGTAAGTTAGTGCTACCGAAATTCTACATTTTTTCTATTAAAACCAAGTGAAAGGTTAATTATTTCCATCCGTATTCACTTAACAGAGGGAATTAATCTCAAAGGCACAGTAAGAAATTTTCAGCAAAATTTCACAACTGCTTATCCCAAAATAGGAGAGGAGAGTGATTGAATGTGTGTTGGAGAGTGTGATGGAAGAAATGAACAGGCTTATGTAAAACTCTGCTTGCTTGAGATACATAGCTAAATTGGTAGGTGGTTGGGGAAGAGAACAAGAAAGGAATCCATTCACTCTTTTGAATTAATACTGAACCCTGATGAAACAAAAGATGGTCTTTTTCTTCCTAGGTGCTATTCTTCTCTGAAGTCCAAGCTATTTGAAATGACGATATAAACTTTTCTCAGTTCACAACAAAATTTATGTTTAACATGGGTCACATTTAAAGACTCTATGTACACTCATATTTTGTAGACATAGGAATATTTATAATCTTTCTAAATTTTTCATAGTCATGTTTTTACTTTCCTCTTTCACAAAGTCCTTTCTCGGAGCAGGTTATATGTATATAACAATCTTCATTCATAATAGCACATTTAGTCATATTTCTATATCTGTGGAGACAGAGAAATGTATTCTTATTGTGATGGGTACTACTGCTTTGCAATTTACAGATTTACTTACTGAAGAACCATAAAGTTTATAAATGGCAATTAAAACTCAGGATGAGGGTGTTTAACCCATACCTTCATTAATATAAAAAGCAATATTGTTCTGTTGACTCTATATTCTTTACAGAAGCATCTAGGGCCCAGATCTTTTGTAAGTAGTTACATAAAATAAAAAGAATGTTATATTCCATTGTATATTAGTACTTAAAAAATAATGAGACACAGGACATAAAACTATTTTCTTTTTTTTTTTTTGGTAGTTCTATTAAAAAATAAACATTTGACTTCATTATTAGATATCAAAAGAAAATATTTTCAGTAAAATTAACTGAATAATAAAAGAAAACTATAAAAAATTTAAAATGTGAAAAAAAGAGAGGCTGGATGCAGTGGCTCATGCTTTTAACCCCATCATTTTGGGAGGCTGAGGCAGACAGATTGCTTGAGCCCAGGAGTTCAAGACCAGTCTGGGCAATATGGTAAAACTCCATTTCTACAAAAAGTACAAAAAGTTAGCCAGGCATGGTGGCACATACCTGCAGTCCCAGCTACTCGGGAGGCTAAGGTAGGAGGTTCACTTGAGCCTGGGGAGGTCAAGGCTGCAGTGAGCCATAATCATAGTATGGCACTTCAGCCAGGGTGACAGAGTGAGATCCTATCCCCTCCCCACCCCACCCCACCCCAAAAAAGGATAAGAACCAAATGCTTAACCTTGATTTTATTACATATAAATATTTTAGACCTTTTTTCTGGTTATAAAAGTGAAGCATGCTTATTTGTAGACAACGTGGTAAAGAGCCAAGAGTATAAAGAATAAAATTTTTTAAAAAACCATTATTCTAAGGAAAATCAGTATTAGTACTTTGCTATATTTTTTCTAGTCACTTGTTTGTACATTAAACACATATACAGTTATATATGAATGTACTAAAAATATCCTATATTTGAAATAGTCAATGCTTCCTTGAAAAATGCACTATTATATATTATTCCCTTTTCCATGATACTCATATTTTTCAGTCACAGAGTATGAATTATTACCCAATCTAAAGTCATATATATCAATATGAAATTTAGTTGCTACTAATAATGATGTGATAAACTTATTTCCTATTATTGGACTTCTCCTATATTTTTGCACTGTGATAAAGTGGACAGAAATTTGGCAAGCAACTAATCAGCCAGAGCTAAACTGGACTTTTTAGTTGATTTTATAGAGGATGGAAGAGTCAAGCAGTCATTCATTCAAATAGTTTTTAATAACTACTCTTTTTTTAGGCACCATTCTATGGGGGATATTTCAGTAGATAAAACATATAAAAGTCTCTGGCTTCATAAATCTTGGATCCCAGTGTTGCCATTTATTAAGATAGAGAAAAGTCAAATAGAAAGTGTTTCGTGGGTTTTAGGTGGGAGGTTTGAGTTGTGAAAAATTCTGTTTCGAACACGTTCGGTTTGAGGTGCCCCTGAGGTATCCAACTGCAGGAGCTCAGGAAAGAAGTCTGGGCTAGAGATATCGGTTTGGGACTTGTCAGCATACAGGTGGGAATTAATACCATGAGAATAGATATAATCATCCAGAGAAAAAGGCTGACCGGGAACTACTGAGAATGTAGGACTTAAACCTATGGAGCACCAACATTTTAAAAAGAGATATTTGCAAAGAATATGGGAAGAGAAAAGAGGTAAATGAGACTCCTGAAGTTATGGAGCCAAGGAGCCAAGATGAGGAGCGGGTGTGTTGGCAGAAAAAAAAAAAGAGAGCGAGAGAGTGGCAACATGTTTTGAGAAATCAACAAATATAAAGAATAAGTGCACATTTAGAAACATGAAGTTCATTACTAACAGGAATTAGAAATACAACCCTACTCTGATGGCTATATACTTCTCTGCCATCTTTCCTCCATTGTTCTCACTTTGTTTTAGCCAGTTCCTTCTGTCGTCATACCTTGTAATTTGTTCCTTTTGCTGTGCCACTCCTGAAATCAGACATTATACTCTGAGATCATCAGCATCATTTCTCCCATTTCACTCCCTCAAATGCTTCTAATACAAAAATCTATTTGACATTACACCCATTGGAGCACTGATCTCTTTTCTTTGTATCCATTAGCATTTTCTGTTCTATAGTCCAACACTCTCCTAAGAACATTGATCAACCTTTACCCAGTAAACCAGGAATACTTTAGGGGCAATGGTCATGTGACAATACTCTTGCACTTGTGAACAAATGGAAATGGGAGATTCCGCATAAAAACAAGGTGCATTCTTTTAAGACTTTTGTTTTAATAAGTGGGAGATGCGTTTTAGCAATCTCTTAACAGCAAAACCCAGTAGGAGGCACTGCTACAGTTCCATAGTGGATTTAACTCAATTCCAATTAGAAACTCTCAACTCTTTTGTGATGTCCATTTAAAAAACCCACCCAAATACCTGATTTTATCACTTATCCAATGAATTCATGTCATTTAGAAATTTCCTGGAGGAGACTGGTTGGACCTATGGAAAATGGAGTGACTGGGCTAAATGGCTTTTATCTTGGTTTGGGTTCCCCCAAAATCATGGGATAAGGATTCATGTGCAGTGGTTTATTGATATGTGATACCACGGAGGGGCGGGGGGAACAGTAAGGAAAAAGGGAGTGGAACAGGGAACGAGGGAAAGAAAGGCAGCCAATAAAGGGGATTTTATTATGCCAGTTAACCCATTGAGTAACTGGAGCTTAATCCTGCAGGATTCATTGTACAATATGGGACTCAGGATTACCTCCACTTCTCACTAATCCCCAGGTAGGAGCTGGAGTATTTATACCTACTAATAATGATCCTCAGCACAGTGCTCTTGGGGGAAGAAACAGAGAAAGCCCTCAGGAAGGAAGTCCTGCATTACAATACGAAAGCAGCCTCTGCTCCAGCCTGTTCTGATACCCTCCTCTCCAAAGATGCCCTGAGAGCTCTAACATTCTATTTCCAAGGTATAGGATTCTGTAGAAATGTATGGACCCCCATTTGGGGAAAGGATTTTGTTTAAAAATTGTTTTATAGATTTGAAGAGATTTGAATAATTATATTCAAAGCGTTTCTATTTATTATTCAGGAGACTCCTTTTTTATTGAATTTCATTTAAATAAACCAGTATGGAAACTGTCTGATTTGTCTAATCATATAACCCAGTAGAAAGATAGTTCCACAATGCACAGATAGCTGAATAAGCCCTAACTTAAAGGAAAGTTTGATCTTGTTCTCCTAATTTTATTCTTCTTACCTCTCTCCTTAATCAACATAGGCTGGCTTCATTTCAGCATACCAATTAATCTCCAAATCCCAGTGGCTTACCACAACAAAGGGTTATTTTTCAATCATACTGTATGTCCATAGTGGCAGCATAAACATCTCTGCTCCACATTGCCATTCAAGGACCCAGGCTGACAGAGACTTCATCTTCTCATAGGTACACTCCATGCAAGACGCAGCCTCTTTTGTCACTGCAGCAAGGGAAAAAAGTATGAAGAATGTTGGATATAAAAATGCTCTAGGAATAAATGCTCAGTGACACAAAGTAAAACCAGCACTCAGGCAAAAGTTTAATTCTCTCAGCAAGGCAATTTACTTCTGCAGAAGGGTGCTGCCTGCGTTAATCAAGATTGCAAGAGCACGGAGAACAAAGAGACCGGGGGGCGGGGTTTATCCTTAATGCAGTCCCTATCTCTGTGTGACTCCCCCATGGGCTGGGGTCGAACTGCACAAACTGAGCTGACTCGATTGGCTACTTGTACATATTTTCTTAAATATAGAAGGGGAGGGGGACATGAGGTACAGAAGTGGAGCATGTGAGACATGCAGTTTCGGGGGAACAATGGGTACAGGTAACCAAGGGAATGGATGTGAGTTATTGATTAGAGTTGATGGGAAGGGGGTAGGCTGTTTATGGTAACTAGGGGCAAGGAAGAACAAGAAAGTTGAGTTTGAGAACAAAGGATAAGGAAGTTAACAGGCTAAACTCTTGGAAGATCAACTCAGAAAGATTTATTGTATCTTACAAGAATCACGTGAGTTTTCACTGTCTTGACTCAGTAATGACAAATCATGTCTGCCCACATTGGCCAGAACTATTTGCATTGCAAAACCTAGCTGCAAGGTGCTGAGAAGTGTAGGGTACAAAGAGTATATGTGATGAGCATTATTGTTTCAGCCATACCTACCAAATAGAAAAGACTTCCAAGATCATCCAGGCCAAAGATTTTCCAATTGTGCATGCCAGGAGCTCTATTGCTCCCAGCATTCATTAGGGATTCTTGAAGGTGAGAAAGTTATTCTGCCCCCTCCCTCATGTTAATCAGAAAAGCGTTTCTTCATTTTTCCCCATATTGATGTTCCTCATACAATTTTGTTTGAAGGAAGGATATTGCTGCTTTTTAAAAAAACATACATTTGGACTGCGCCAAATGTAGTCTAACTTTGTCAAAACCAAGCCACAGGCCGGGCGCGGTGGCTCAAGCCTGTAATCCCAGCACTTTGGGAGGCCGAGATGGGCGGATCACGAGGTCAGGAGATCGAGACCATCCTGGCTAACACGGTGAAACCGCGTCTCTACTAAAAAATACAGAAAACTAGCTGGGCGAGGTGGCGGGCGCCTGTAGTCCCAGCTACTCGGGAGGCTGAGGCAGGAGAATGGCGTGAACCCGGGAGGCGGAGCTTGCAGTGAGCTGAGATCCGGCCACTGCATTCCAGCCTGGGCGACAGAGCGAGACTCCGTCTCAAAAAAAAATCTCAAAAAAAAAAAAAAAAAAACCAAGCCACAGTGATATATTTTTTTAAGGTCATGCAGCTGGTCAGTAGAAAACCTTGTATCAGAACGTTGCTAGGACATTGTCTACCATGACGTTATGCCTGTATGATCTCCTCATTGTTGGGAAAACCTGTTTCTAAGAAGTTTGTCAGGATTATCTGGAAAAACTTAAGCCCAATGTGATTTGAAAAAAGAAAAAAAAATGGAAGAAGAAAACAAGAGAGAGAAGCACATGACGGGAGGGAAGAAGCTTTAGTAAAATGAAAACCGGGGTAAAGAAGCAGTCAGAAAGAAGTGCAGGAGGTGTGAAGAAGCTGTGAGCCCAGATGAGAGAGCCACGCTGTCTAGACCCCAGATGTGAGTACATGTCTTCAGTGAGTCCAGCGCTGGACTCTGTAAACACTTTCCTCAGATGTCATGGCTAAGCTACAAATCCTTGGACGGGTGACAGAATTGGCTGTTGTTCTGTTCAGTGAGTGACTGCTCACGCTGCAGGCTGCTCTGAGGTTACAACTCCAGATAACGAGACTGTCTTACAGTCAGTCTTGGATGACCTTGAAGAAGTGAGGCACAGCACTGAGACCTCTTGAGTGCCTCCAGAGACAAGTCGGTAGAGCCCAGGTTCTCAGGTATAACCACCCACCCAAATGGAGATCAACCTGACCCCAAAAAGGCAAAATGATAGAGAGAAGCTGAGTAAATAAAGTAGAAATAGGCTACTGTTTGCTAGCAGCAGAATTTTGGGTAAATTGCTGTATCTTTCTGGGATTCTCTTTCCTCTGGGGGATTTAATCAAATGGTCTCTAAGTTCCATTTGAATCACTTGAACCCCAGAGGTGGAGATGGCAGTCAGCTGAGATTGTGCCATTGCACTCCAGCCTGGGCAACAAGAGTGAAACCCCATTTCAAAAAAAAAAAAAAAAAAAGGTTAAGTCAAACAGATAGAGAAGAAAAGTTCTAGGCAACCACTTGAGATACATTGAGGAAGCTGAAAGTAGTGCATATGACTCTGCCACTTATTGCCTGTGTTACCAAGAGCATGCTATTTAACTTCTCTGTGCCTCAGCTTCCTTATCTGGAAAATAGGCCAATAATAGGTTGCACAGAGGATTGTTGTAAACATTAAATGAGATGGTACCTACTACAGAGCCTACCAAGTAGGAGGTACCCAAGAAATGATATCAAACTATCATATTATGGTTTGGGGTTTAGAAAGAACAACACAAAAGTCAACACATTGCCCAAGCTTTTAGCTTTAGCACTTGGTTAAGTGGTGTTGCCATTCACTCATTTAAGTTATATAGGAAGAAAAGGCAGATGAGGAAGAAGAAAGTTAGTGAGACAATAAATTCAATTCTGGATGTATTGAGTTGAAGGCAAATGTGCAAGCAGCAGATGGAGTGTACAATAAGTGGCTTAATGTATACATCCAGAGTGAAAGAGAGAGATCTGGTTGGAAGATGTCAACACATATATGTCAAGCTGACTGTAAGGGGCACAAAAATAATGCCTTAAATTTCTCCTTTGGTGTCATATTTTGTCCTTCTGAAAAACTTTTTTTTCTTTGATCCACATTCCTATCAGACCTATAGCTATCAACAAGTAAATTATTAGCTGAATTGGAAACATTAAGAAAACTGAAAACTAAATTTGTTGTTGTTGTTGTTGTTGTTGTTGTTGTTATTGTTGTTTGAGACAGAGTCTTGCTCTGTTGCCAGGCTGCAGTGCAGTGGCACAATCTCGGCTTACTGCAACCTCTGCCTCCTGGGTTCAAGCGATTCTCCTGCAGCCTCCTGAGTAGCTGAGACTACAGGCACATGCCACTACACCCAGCTAATTAAAATTTTTAAGACTCTAAGAAACAGCACCAATAAATAGGTTTTTGAAGCCTGACAGTCAAATGAAGTTGAACTATTGGGCCAACTTGGCCAAGCCACAAAGATAGCCACAGGCTCCTAAGGCGTATATATGTGTATATATATATATTCCCCTAAACGTGCATTATTTTCTGAAATGGTGAGGGTTGTAGATTCATAGGAGCCATCAGACCATATCTGATGAAGTGAAGACTTTAGATTTTTCCTGACATTTCTTCCTATCCAATAAATCAAATTAGCTACAAAACATCATCAGTGTAGCAGATCTGCCTGCCTCTTCTTTCTGTTTTAAATTTCAAATTAACATCAGATAAAATAATTAATGACTTTCTAAGAATTTTCCAGATCAAAAACACATACATGAGAAAATTGTCATTTTTAAGAGGAATAAAACAATTTTATTTAACATAAAACTTATTGAAAAATTCAAAGGCTGCCAACTGGGCAGGAAATTAAGGTGAGGTCTCTGAAAAGTCTCTCTGTTCATCAATAGGAGGGAACAGCAGGAGGCCTGGTGGCTGTTTCCTAGACGTCTTCCATGTGAAGTCCTTGTTTTGTAAGGCTATAAACTGTCCCAGATAGTATCTCTATCCCTCCCATAGAGTCTAAAACTACCAAGCCTCGACTCCAGAATATTCTCATCCTACAGGCCTTCTTTTCTGCCATTTTCTATGCTCTTGGACTTCCTGGAATCCCAAATTCTGGTTTACAATTCGCTTTCATTTAACCATTAAGCTGTCTGTCATAGGTACTGGGAAATTAGTGGCAAGAGAAAGCTCAGGCTTAGAGCAATATATATATATATATATTTTCAAATGGAAATGGGAGTGAGGGGTGCAAGAGCCTTTGAAGATTATTTAATTAATGTTAAATCTGAAATGTAATCCAGCACTCTATCTAGGACAACTCTCCCACCACTCATGATGTAACCCTTATATTGAAGCTGCTACTACCATTTCTGCTTTAAAAGGCAGGAGATTTTGTGTTAGAAAGTGCAAAGTGTGTGCTATCCCCCCACCTACTCTTTCTCTTGCTCCTACTCTGGCCATGTGATGTACCTGCTTCTACTTTGCCTTCCACCATAAGTAAAAGCTCCCTGAAGCCTCCCCAGAAGTCAAGGAGATGGGGCACCATTCTTGTGCAGCCTGCAGAACTATGAACCAATTAAACCCCTTTTGTTTATAAATTAACCAGGCTCACGTATTTCTTTATAGCAATGGAAGAGCAACCCAATTCACTGGCTCTATCTTTTGTTTTTTGGGTTTTTTTTTTTGAGATGGAGTCTCACTCTGTCGCCCAGGCTGGATGGAGTGCAGTGGTGCCATATTGGCTCACTGCAAGCCCCGCCTCCCAGGTTCACCCCACTCTCCTGCCTCAGCCTCCCAAGTAGCTGGGACTGCAGGCACTCGCCACCCTGCCCAGCTAATTTTTTTGTATTTTTAGTAGAGATAGGGTTTCACCATGTTAGCGAGGATGGTCTCGACCTCCTGACCTCATAATCCACCCGTCTCAGCCTCCCAAAGTGCTGGGATTACAGGCATGAGCCACTGCACCTGGCCTGGTTCTATCTTTAATACCAGTTTGAAATCAGACAAATCATTATCAGGACTTTAAAGTTCAATTCGCCCCTCTGTGTTCTGGCATCATTTTCTTCATATCTCTGTTTTAGAAATTCTCCACTTTAATTGTCTTAATCTGTTCAGGCTTCTGTAGCAAAATACCAGTATAGGGGTCCAATCCAGAGTGAATGAGGCTAATACAGAAAATCTCCATGAAAAAAGGACAGCAGAAACAAGTAGAAAAATTAGAACTTGTGATCATGGAATATCTAAAAGAAATAAGAAAATCAGTATATTGAACATGATAGTTAAAAAGAAAATAAAAAACATAATGGAAGAATATGATTTTATGGAGAAAAAGCAGATTTATAAAATATCCAAGTAGAACTACTAGTCATTGAAATAAAAATCAATGGGAAGTATAAAGAGCAGAAAAAACACAATTGCAGAGAGAATTAGTGAAATAGATGATAGATATGAGGAAATTACACAGAATACTATAGTTAACATTAATAATCATAATCATAAACAGCAAAGAGGGTTCAAAAGATATAGATGATAGAATGAGAATGACTAAAACACAAAGAATACGTTTTCCAGGAAAAGTAGTTGGAAAAAAATCGTGCAAACACATTATTCAAAACATTAATGGCTGAGATTTTTTTCGCATTGAAAAACATCATGAGTTCTCAAATTGAAGAAGCACACTGAGAAAGGCTAAAAAACAATTCTGCATTTAGACAGTAATAAAACTAAAGAAACCAAAATCTTAAGAAATTTTAAAAGCAATCAGAGAAATGTGGCAGGTCCCTTATAATAAACACAAATTTGCAACAAAGAAGTCAAAAGGCATAAGATTTCTCAAAAAACTGAGGGAAATAACTATAAACTTAAATTTCAACACCAGCCAAACTATTACAAAAAGTGAAAAAATATTGCTGGAAAATAAATTGAGATAATTTATCATCCACAAACCTTTGTTATAAAAATCACAGAAATATAAATATCATTTGGAGAAAAGTTCAAACGAAAGGAGGCAATGAAATCAAGAACCTAAAATGTCCAAAGAAACTGAGAGACAAGCTAAGGAAGCATTGGTTCTAAAAAGCCATAATAATTAACATAAATAATTTTGGTATGGTACAAATAAAACTCAAAAATAGTAATCATAAAATGAAAAATGGAAGGCTTAAAGCATTCTAATGTCATTGCTTTTGTAGGAGTATTAGAGATAAATTATTTAACTTTAAACACTGTTAAATTAAAAATATAAGAAAATTGAAAGAGAATAAATATATGCATAACTTCATCTCAGTACAAAGAGTGAAAGGAAGGAAGGAAGGAAATACAGTCCAGTCAATCCAATAAAATGCATAAGAGAAAAGCAAAGGAAAATATTTTAACATCCCACATATAAAGTAGTCTTAGTAAAATTAAATAGATTTAGATTGCTTGTTGTTTTGGCCAGTGACCAAAATATAGAATAAAATCCAGCTATATGCTGTCTATGAGACACTTAGGATGTAAGTACACAAATACTTGGAAAGTTAAAGGATAAAAAACACATCTGAGAAAATATTGTCAAAAATAAAGCTTGCTTAGCCATGTTAATAGCAGATTTTAAAAGTCTCTAGAAAAAAAATTCACATACAGAATAGACAATCATTACATAATAATGGAAATAAAACTGTAAGAGTTATGTAGCAAATGTAAGTTATTTTTGGCACATAGCAATGTAACTTTATATAAATCAAAGATTAATAAAATTATAATGAGAAACTAATAAATGCAAAGTGAAAACTGTTGACTCAAATTCACAAAAAACAAATCAGGAAGCAAATAAAACTAAAAATTCTAAAAAAAAAAAAAAAAAAAAAAGACTGAGCATGGTGGCTCATGCTTGTAATCCAAACATTTTGGAAGGCTGAGGTAGGAGGATCACTTAAAGCCAGGAGTTTGAGACCAGCCTGGGTAACATACAAAACATCTTCTCCACAAAAAACAAAAAAACTTAGCCTCATAGTCTTGCATGGTGTAGTCTCAGATACTGGAGAGGCTGAGGTGGGCTAACTGCTTGATCCCAGGAATTTGAGGCTGCAGTTAGCTATGATTGTACCAATATACTCCAGCCTGGGTGACAGAGTGAGATCTTCTCTTGAAAATAATATTTTTTTTTTAAAAAGTAGGAAAGTAATTTGAGCAACAAAGTAATAAACTAGATTAGATGGATATATGTTGAACTCTGTAATCACTAAGATTATACAGTCTTATCCACTGTACCTTGAACAGTTTTTAATTAATCATGTACTAGGTCCCAAAAGACTCAACAAAAAATTATATAGTAGAGACCATGTTTTTGGATTATGCTAGAAAATTGGTATTAAACTATGAAAGATAGCCACAAAGTTACATATTTGAACATTTATAAATTTTATTTGTAAATAATTCTTGGGTCAAAGAGGCTATAATAGAACTTGCACAGTATCTAGAATGGAATGTGAAATATCATAGAGCAAAACTTTGTAATGCTGCTAATATAGCATTGGCATGTAAATGTATGGCTGACCTGTATAGATTTATGTAAATGAGTTCCAGTGCCTTCTGGCTTCATGATGGTGCCACAGCAGGGGATCAGGTGGAGTTAGGAAAGTGATGTTAGTGGGTTTATTCTCCTGGCATCCACTCCAAGTAGTTGCCACCAGATGGCTATGTCCCGCTAACAGTTTATTCTGAGTTCTAGTAACTGCACCCTTCCCTCATCTCTGGGCCTAGAGGTAAACTACCCAGCTGTGACCAGCCCTGGGTTACTGTGCTATCTCTGGTGGTTCCCCTATACTTGCATCTTTGTAAGCTGTCATCTTATAAATAAAACCTCCTCAAATTATGCTGTTTTGAGAGTGCCATCTGTTTTCTGTTGAGACCTAATTTAAAAGACCTGTGCTGTCTTGGAGAAAGGGAGGGAAAAAAGTAAGGGTAAAAATGGTGTCACTTTTCTGGTCTCACTGTGATCCAGACATTGGAATGATCTGAATGTGGCAGATGTGCAATTGCTTCCTTTCTTTCCCAGTACAAACTTATGGGTTCTCCAGAGACTCCCTATCCTGGAGGTTTCTCACACCTTGGCCATGGTCAAGGCATCTCTCCTGCAGGTCACCATTTGGCTACCTTTGACTCCCCCCTCAGACTCTGTGCTTCTGACAGAAGGACAACTCCTCTGCCTTTAAGTGGAGAGAGAAGGAAGAGAAGGAAACATAATCAGATGGATGAAGAGGGGCATTTCAATGGGGTGTGTACGATTTTATTTTTATATTTTTTAAAAGATCTTTATCAAGATTATAAAATATTAGCATTTATAGTAACATGTTGAATTTGGATGGAGAGTATAGGGATGTCATATTATTTTAAGTATATCTACAAACATTTACTACTTAGGAAAATGATAATTTTTGAAAAGAGGTAAGTGACAAGGTATATGAGTCTCTCAAACAGGCTCTGGAACACAAGGATTGAACATCCTTCTGTGGCATCCTATTCCCCCTCTATCCCATGACTCCACTGATTCCACCTTGCAGATTTCAGATTCCAATGTGTTCTGACCATTGCATCCCAAAGATCCCTTGCCAGTTTGCCAAATGAGTCCTTCCCAAGTGTTTTTGGTTGGGATCAGGATGGGAATGGAGGAGAGGAAGGTGGGAAAGGATTACAGAATTTCTTGAAAAGTCTGAGCCACAGATTTAGTCACTCTTTAATCTCATAGGTAGTCCTCCAGCTGCTACTGTCCCTCTTCTCTGATTTCTTTTTCCTTAACCTGGTAATCTTCACCACAGCAGCCATTGTTCCTCCCTAGGGAACTTCAACTCCTCTTCATTTCCTTATCTTAGCCAAACCACACCCTACTTGTCTTTAATTTAGGAAATCCAGGAGCAGTGGGAGGTATAAGCACTGCCTTCAGGCTCCAATAACAGAACATAGAAAGTGTACTAGGAATGTTTGAAGGTTGAATAAAAGGCTACTACCAGGTTGAGAGAAGACAACTTTGTAACGGTTTATATAATTTGCTCCAAGATTTTTTTGCATTACAGAGACTGTCATGGACTGGAATCATACCTTTAAACTTGGGACCTAACTCTGGGCTGTACTGTCAACAGACTCAAGATTTTCTTTTGACCATAAGTCAGGATCTGTTTGTTTGTACGTATTTGCATCAGATTATACAATATAGAAGAGTAGAATGTTCAAGTCAAGTATTTCAATTTGCAGATAAAGAAATTGAAGTCTCAGTAGAGGCAGGTCAGAGTTTAAGACCTGGGTTTCTCTCTGACTGCAGGCTCAGTGCTTTTTCTAATTATTGAGTAAGATATGTAGATAACTTTAAAAGGATGTCATGATTTTTATAGTTCAAAAGCATAATATCCCTTTAAACTAACGCTGGGAAATGAGGAACCATTGATCCAAGTTATACAAACATTTTCACTTGTTAGATTATTAATTTGTCAAAAATTTCTGAGAACCTGTTATCTTCAGACACTGAAGTCCATAGGGGTCATAATAGCTCTTTGAAGGAGCCATGGTGCATCTGCCCATGATAGATGAATTTATATAATGGAAGTGGTTATTTTAGTCACTGCCTATAGGTTTAATTTAACCATTTATTTTTATGAGCACATTGTAATATTCTAACACCCTCTTGGAGGACAATGTTGGTTCAACATCTCGGTGCTCTGATGCTATCTGGGACACCTTCCAGCTGATGATCTGGTAGTAAATGTTTTAAGAGTTGGCATTGGCTTCTAAAGTCCTTCCTCTAAAGTAGTCAAATACTTCTTTGTATACAGGTTGGGGATTCCGTGAAAATCAGTCATGTATGTCACCCTTTCTAGACACTCGATAGTTACCAAGAGTATCAAAGGAAAGATGATGCCTGACTGCAATGCACTGGCCATTACAGAGAGAAGTAATGTTTTTCAAACAGTCAGCATTCCTTCCTACCCATGCACTGAAGTAGAGAAAAACAAAACCAACCAACATGCCTCCCTAGCAGAGGCTCCTGGACAAATCTTGGGCTACTGATGGCCAAATTTATGTGTAAACACAAGTGCAGAAAGGAGATACAGAAACTAAAGAAGGAGAAAGATGCTGAAAAAGAAACTTGGGCCTTTCTTTTGCCTCTAGAAGGAACACTTATCTATCACTATCACTGCTACACTTAACCTATTTTGCCCTCAAAACTCTACCATATCAAGTGCCTCCCTTTTGCATAATACTCTTACTTTTCAAGGCTCTTGCCAGTGCATTATTGCCATTTGGTTCTCTAGAAATCCTGTAACATTGGCAAGGAAATTGAGGCTTGTCAAAGACATGCGTATCTCAATAATAGGACAAAACCCTAATCCAAAAGCTTCTGGAACAATGCAGGTAGAAGCTTAGAAAGTTTGAAAGTGAAGTGAAGAAGGAAGACTGGAGTTGTTCCACTCTTGATATAACACTCTTCTTGTAGAGCCATAATAACCCAGTTTTAGTCTAGACTATGGCATGAGACAGATATAAGGGAACAGGTACAGATGATTTTGGAAAGTAATTCTGTAGATTTAAGAAAAATCACTGCAATACTAATGATTAATTAACGTAGTCTTGATAAATAATAAAATTTGGTCCTGATAATGACTCAAAAAAAAAAAAAAAGCATCCACATGCATTGCTTCTATTGATTAATTAATCGAAAGCTGCTTTTAGCAGAAGAGGCTCTAATGAGATATACATTTCAGGCATTGGAGCTTCCTACCACACTTGCCAAGGCAAAATGTATTCAACTTTTTTCTTTACTAAGCATTCAATCTCTGTATCCTAAGAAAACACCCATAGCCCCTGTCTGATAGCAATTTGCAGAGCCCACCTTGCTAGGACTTCTGATCATTAGATCTATAGTCTTTGATGATTTGGCCTGAAGGTCTCTCAAGCTTTTCTTAACTTTCCACCCCCAATGTCAGGCCGTATTCTAGAACATGCTGACCACTCACAATTATTACTCTTTTTAAATCTCCCTTATCTAAATTGGCCTCACATTCCATCCCCAGCTGTGGCGATTGATACCGTATGAGTTAATGATGACACAGCCAGCTATTTCCTGCTTAGACTATGGATGCCAACCTAATCTTCTTCCTTGGAATTTTTGGTGATGACTTCTGCAGAAAAGGAAAAGGAGATTAATAAAATGTATTGCACATCACTGTTAAATCATGCTCTTGATTAGGTACTCTTCACATTTAATCCTGTCAGCAGCTGGTTGGTTTGCCTGTTAATATACCATTTTCTATATGAGGAAACTAAGGCTCACATTGCTTAGTAACTTCTCCTCTGTTGCATGACTAATAGTATCAGGTGAGCAGGACTCACGAAAGTCAAACCATTGCAGTTTGCTAACATGAACATAGTTTAATCATAAAATAATTATTTCACACCCTCATGTAACCAGTGTTTTAAATTTTGGCTGAAGAATAACAAGAAGGTACAATTCTCCCACATCTTTGAGTTATGCGGAACACATAATAACATTTACCAGAACAAATTGGTCCCAGAAGCCTCGCCAACAACTCCTCCCTTTCATTTCACTACCGACTTCAATCTTCTTTCCCAGAGTCTCTGGGTTCAGTGACTTCTGACCCACTTTGCCTTGTATTCAGATTAGTATGATCAGTAACATTGAGGCTTCACTTTAGTTACAATAATCTCTCTGTGCATTGATAAGTTTATACTAATGCCTGTGAATGGAATTTTCTTTAGACTTTTGCAATAACATAATGTAACCTACATATCACCTTTTTGGGTTCTTTCAAGACTTTTAAGTACTTTAAAATGTAAGAATATTGGCTTAAATCTCTAACTCACGTAAAATGGGACATCTAGCATCCTAGCTACCATCACTGAGAATTATTTGGAGAAGTTGTATTTCTCCTAATTACCTAGTTTTGTATTCTGCATCTGTTCTTGGTCTCCACAACTGACTTCTTCAACACTTTCTTCCCTTTCAACTCTCTGTCTTATCACTGGAAAAAGCCGTGATGACTTCGGTTCTCAGAGTACCACTGGCCTAAAGATAAGTGTGCAGCAGGTATTACTGAAGGCCTAGGGCTACACAATGTTGCCACGCTGCAGAACAATCAAGAAAGCTACTTGTTCTTTAAAATCCTTTGCCAATCCTACATCCTTGCTCCTAGGGAATGTTCATTATCGTCCTCATCTTCTTGGCTTCAACCATGATGTTCTTCTCCTCCTTTCCCTCCTATGAGTTCCTGTCTTTGCCTTTCTATTTTTCTGAAGGTTATTTTTCCACAACCAAAATGGCCCCACTTTCATTAACACAGGGAGCATCTGTGCTCTGTCTTTATAGAACCTAGAATCTCGAATTTTCAAGTATGCATGATATTGTTTGTCAGATGACATTCAAAATTAAGACAAGACTATAGCAAATAAGTAGATAACATGTGAATATAAAATAAACTATGTTACCAGAAAGAAACTATATGTAATAAATAAATGACGCTATACAGAATAAAGAGAATTCTCATGTGTAATATACAGGGGTTAACATATTTTTAACAAATATTAGAATACGATTAAAATACCATTTCCACTAAAATTACACCAAATACTTTTTGTTTATTCTTGAAAAGCTGTGAAATATTTCAGCATCACAAAGGCCTTCTGCTTTGTATATGTTGCACTTTGCCATTAGAAGAGTACAAAAAATGTGATATCTAATTAATATCTTTCGATGCTAAAGATTTGATAACAGAAAGTAAGTGGGATAAATGTGTGAGTTAAATATGTATGAAAGTGTCAACCAATGACAATCAGTATACAGATGAATTCAGATGGTTCTCTGTTTATGATGGAGTCACATTACAATAAACCTATCATAAGCCAAAAATATCAGAAGTTGAAGGTATATTTAATGCCTCGATGAACCCATCTTAAGTTTGAAAAATTGAAGTCAAACCATTATAAGTCAGGGACTATTTGTAGTTGCATCTCAAAATAGACAAAACACAGGGGCACAAACATTATCTTCACAATGACAGCTAAGTCTGTGGTACATTGACTCTGGGCTTTAGTGCAGGAACCAACCTTAGAACTGAGGAGGAGGAGAGATTGATTGACTGTATAATGAATTCTCAGACTGAGAAGTACGTAGCAAAGGTTTTCCCCCACACTGTACAACAAAGCCACCTACAGGCTTTAGCAGACTTGAATCTATTTGATGTTTCTTCTAAAAACTCAAGCCCTGATACCACATTTGAAATTCAGCAGGGCCAAGCCTTGCATGGATATTTTCCCCTTCCGAAGGAAGCCCCTGCCCAGTTATTATTTCTCTTTTCACATTTATTTGTATTATATTGTATTGTGTTGCTTCAAATCATTTCAAAATGTTTTTAATGCAATATGCTTCAGAAAAAAATAGCTCCGAATTCATATGTAATCCCCATGGCATGTTCTTGACATTGACTGTAAAATTCCAAAGCACCTAATTTATTTGATTGATTGATTCTTCAATGTTTTAAAAGATATCAAACCCAACAGCATATAATTTTTTTCTTACCAAATGGAATGTAAATGAATAAAAGATAATTGCTTTTTTGTATTCAGCCTTTTTGTCTTCATAAAGTTTTTTTTCTCCCTACAGTTTTGAGGTAAATGAAAAAGCATTCTTTTCTTTATACAGCAATAACAACCCACCGTACTATTCCTCATTAAGGTTCATATGAAGGCCCAGCTGAGAGATCTCATGTTGTGTCACCTCCACCAGAATCCTGCCTTGCTCTGGTACAAACAGACCATGATACCAGCAAACGTGGCACAGCCGAGAGACTAGGGCTTACTTTGGACCTGTCCTATTTGGTGAAGAGAAGCACCTGCCTTCAAGGCTCTTTTCTGGTTGGAAGATGCAGTTCCTTTCTCTTAAAGTTTGCAGGCCTAAGCACAATGCAAAGAAATTAGGTTTTATTTTTCCAAGGAAACAGGTGGATATAGCCCATAACTTAGATAAATTCCTGTATATAATGGCCCTGAAGAAGCAATTCTTTTCTTATCTTCTCTCCTCCCATTTCTATCAGTTTTCAACTTGGTTAACAGTATGGGGCTGACCAAAAGAATTGCATTCCCTTATCTTGCTGAGCACTGCGGTTCCTCTTTGTAATCCCAGCAGTAGGGTATCAAGTGATTACAAAGAAGCTAGGAGGCCAAAGGACAGGAAAGAGTATTGCTAAAAACCCACTTCACCAACACTAGCATATTCATAACCTACTGCTTACAATGTATAAAACCCTCCTTTCCATAGGTCTGGAATCCATAACCTAAGAAGGAAGTTGGACAAAATTAGATTTAATTTTAAGAACACTTTCTAAAGATGATAATAAACTCTGCTTACATCTTTGAAACCTGGAAAGTACTTCAACCAATTATTTGCAGTTTTTATTGTGTTAGTCTGTTTGGGGGAGAAGGATGATTGGTGTAGGCAAAATAATTCTTCCTCTAAATCTATTTCAGACTTCAAATCTGATTATAAGTGCCCTCTTAAATTTGGCTTGTCACATATGCAAAACAAACCAAAATGTGAATTTTTTATTCCAAGAATAATAAGTTGGCTTGTTTTCATTTCTCTAAATCCAATAAAAGAGCACACTAGGGTGAGATTAAGGGAAATGATCCTGTTATTTGTTTTGCCATAGGCTTTTGTGGGGTTCTACAAGGAAAATAAATCGATTGCCAACTATAGATTGAGTACCTACACGGTGCAATATGAGAACACTAATTTTATGGGCTCTCTCATTTTCTACAAGATTAACCTTCAAGCTCCAGCACTTCCATAGGATCTTTACGCAGATTAATCAGTGACCTCCAGTTATGTGATAAGACTGTATTAATGTAGCCTTCCCCAAGTGTATTACATCACAACTATGGGAAAACACAGCTGCAAGAATGGGTTTGGGTGTGTTAGGTTTGACCCAACACTAAAAGCTAGAAGTACTTTGTCAGTCATCATGTCAAAACAATAAAAGTAGACTATATCTGAGAAAACATCTGGCTAATGTGCTTCTGGTGTGGTGAACTGGACACAAAGTGAGGACATCTTCTTGGAGGGAAGAGCACTACTCATAGTGCACTCACTATTTCCAGTTTTTATAAGTATCAGTACAATGAAGCATATTTCTCAGAGTACCTCTCCAAATTTCATTGGAAATCGTTTTCTAATGATCTCTCTTGCTCCAGCTTTATGAAAAAAACTGAATGATAGAGTTGTTAGGAAAATTTCTAGTGTTGGGTTTAAAGACTTGTTGAAGAAAGGTATTAATACTTTATCAATGGAATTCATGATTTGCACCTGAACTGCACGACTCCCTTATTTTGCCTTTGTGTTTAAAGAGTTAGGCACCCCCAGACTGGAGAGCAGGATCCAGTGCAATGGTGACATCTTGGAAGTAAGAATGGGAATCTGTTTCTTTAGACAAACTTCCCTTACATCAACTCATGATGAAAAGATGACCCAAAGCCATAAATGTCAAGGAGTAAAAGTCAAGGAAAAAAACTTAGGAGCTTGGGAGAAAGGCACAGTGCAAAAGAGCTTGGCTCCCTTAATCACCACCCTTACCCACAAGCACTGCACTGGTATACCACAGCTTTCTCACCAATACTCCCAAACCAGACAGATCCTCTTTTGAGAAGATACCCTTATCTGTGACTTCCTTCCTCCTCCCAGGAAGTGGTGACAACAGCTGTTAGGGTAAAACAAATAAAAGTGAGAAGGAGTCAAGGGATTGACTCATTCAGAAGGACGTCAAAGGTCAGGGCCTCATGTCAATCCATGTGAGCTATCTCAACCCTGTGGATATCCCTCTCTGGGATTGGGTGCACCTCTCAATTAGTTGTGGTGAATCTTATCATGGAACATTTATGAGATCCTTATAAGTAACCAAGTATTCTAAAATAGACTGCAAATTAACTCAGATTTCTTCACATAATGTAATTCCATATGCATGTTTTATACTATTTTAAAAGCTTTAATTTGTGTTAAAGAACACAAATTTAGTAAATCCAGAATCAAAAGGAAGGGAGGTTACGGGCCTAAGAAAACAAAATGAGGACATAAGTAATATCATTAGAGAATACATTGGAAACAAAACACAGCATACACAATTGATAATTACAAAGAGAAAATGGTTTGGGATAAGCCCAGTGAAAGCTCATGAAAAATATAGAGATTAAAGCAACAGAGAAAAACTAATCGAAATGGAAGACAGATAAGAATGATCCTACATATAGGCTGGGCACAGTGGCTAACACCTGTAATCCCAGCAATATGGGAGGCTGAGGCGGGGAAAACACTCGAGGCCAGGAGTTCGAGACCAGCCTAGGCAACATGGTGAAACTCTATCTCTACTAAAAATGCAAAAATTAGCCAGGTGTGGTGGCACATGCCTATAATCTCAGCTACTTTGGAGGCTGAGACATGAGAATCTCTTGAGCCCTGGAGGCAGAGGTTGCAGTAAGCTAAGATTGTACCACTGCACTCCAGTCTAAGCAGTAGAGCAAGACTCTATCTTAAAAAAAAAGAATGAAAGAATGAACCTACATATAGATATTGGACAGTCATAAATTTAAAAATTTAGCAAATTCAGAAGATAAAGCATTTAAAAGTATTCAAAAATTTCCTTAAAATGAAAAAATGCTACATTTGCAAATTGACAGCACACTATATATCAAGCACACTATACATAAAAACAAACCTTGGTGTATGACACTTACAGGAAAAATAAAGAATACCCTAGAAATCCTAACACAAAAATTACTTAGCTTCCAAGATAGAAGAAAAAAATAATCTCCTCAGCCACACTGAATAATGGGAGTCAGAGGTTTATGGACAAATTTCTAGACGAAGAAAATTGTGACAGAGAAAATTAAGTTCCACAGTGATGTAATTCTAGTCTGAAGGCGATAGGCAGATACCTTAAAATGTTAAGGAAACTCATGAATTACAATTGTACAATCCGTATTTGATGCACTGATTGTGAGTTAGAAAAAATGAAAAATGAAAACCAAACAAATTGTGAAATTAAGAATACAAGAATACAGCAGATACAATTTGAGGGTCGCATGCATGGAATAATCTTAAGTAGAGAATTAGCACTAAAAATGAGTGCAGTTTATCATGAAATAGAATGTAAACAGAAGAAACTTTGACATAAAACACATTAACAAATGAACAGTGTAAAACACATTCACAGCATAAAACAAAACAAATAATTAACAAAATCAGGAAGCAAGAAGAGAGGAAAATGGGAGAAAGATACACATGTTAATATTCTCATCTTTATAGCAGGGAGTCAATCTGTACAGTGTCAAATGAAAACAGGTTGATTAAAAACAATATTGACTTAAGTCACAATTTTTCATAAATATTTCTAAACTTTAAATTATTTTTTAAGAAATGGTAAATCTATTTATGATCTAGGATAATGAAGGAGAATTTCAGCATGCTTTTAAATTCACATCAATTTATCTTTCTTCTGTAATTAAATCCTAGTAAAATTAAATATAAGACTATACTTACTATGTATTTTATTTTTCTATTTAACTTTTATCTTAAGTTCAGGGATATATGTGCGGGTTTGTTATACAGGTAAACTTGTGTCATAGAGGTTTGTTGTAAAGATTATTTCATCATCCAGGTATTAAGTCTAATATCCACCAGTGATTTTTCCTGAATCTCTCCCCCTTCCCACCCCCTACCCTCATGTACGCCCCAGTGTGTGTTGTTCCCCTCTATGTGTCCATGTGTTCTCATCTTTTGGCTCCCGCTTACAAGTGAAAACGTGCGATATTTGGTTTTCTGTTCCTGTATTAGTTTGCTAAGGATAATGGCCTCCAGCTCTACCCATGTTTCTGCAAAGGAAATGATCTTTTTTATGGCTGCATAGTATTTCATGGAGTATAGGTACCATATTTTCTTTATCAAGTCTACCATTTATGGGCATTTAGATTTATTCCATGTTTTTGCTATTGTGAATAGTGCTGCAATGAACGTATGTGTGCATGTGTCTTTATACTAGAATTATTTATATTTCTTTGGGTATACACCAAGTAATGGGATTGAAGAGTCGAATGGTATTTCTGTTTTAGGTCTCTGAGGAACTGCCACACTGTCTTCCACAATGACTGGACTAATTTACACTCTTACCAACAGTGTATAAAAGTTTTTATCTACAACCTCACCTCATCTCTTATTTTTTTACTTTTTAAATAAGAGTCATTCTGGGCTGGGTGCAATGGCTCATGCCTATAATTCCAGCACTTTGGGAGGCCAAGACAGGCAAACCATGAGGTGAGGAGCTCGAGACCAGCCTGACCAACATGGTGAAACCCCATCTCTACTAAAAATACAAAAATTAGCTGGATGTGGTGGCGGGCCCCTATAATCCCAGTTATTCGGGAGGCTGAGGCAGGAGAATCCCTTGAATCTGGGAGGCAGAGGTTGCAGTGAGCTGAGATCATGCCATTGCACTCCAGACTGGGCAACAAGAGCGAGACTTCATCTCAAAAAAAAAAAAAAAAGTCCTTCTGACTGGTGTCAGAGGTATCTCCTTGTGGTTTTGATGATTTGCTTTGGTCTAATGATCAGTGATGTTGAGCTTTTTTTCATTATTGTTGGCCCCATGTATGTCTTCTTTTGAGAAGTATCTGTTCATGTCCTTTGCCTGCTTTTTAATGGGGTTGTTTGTTTGCTTGTTTTTGTAAATCTGTTTAAGTTCTTTATAGATACTGGATGTTAGACCTTTGTGAGATGCATAATTTGCAAAATTTTTCTCTCATTCTGTAGTTTGCCTATTCATTCTGTTAACAGTTCCCTTTGCTGTACAGCAGCTCCTTAGTTTAATTAGATCCCATTTGTCAATTTTTGCCTTTGTTGGAATTTCTTTTGGTTTCTTCATCATTAAATCTTTGCCTACTCCTGTGTTCAGAATGGTATTGTCTAGATTGTTTTCCAGGGTTTTGATAGTTGTAGGTTTTACATTTAAGTCTTTAATCCACCTTGAGTTAATTTTAGTATATAGTGTAAGGAAAGGAGTCCAGTTGCAATCTTCTGCAAATGGCTAGCCAGTTATCCTAGCACCATTTATTGAATAGAGAATCCTTCTGCATTGCTTGTTTTTGTTAGGTTTGTTGAAGATCAGATAGTTGTAGATGTGCAGCATTACTACTGGGTTCTCTAGTCTGTTCCATTGGTCTATGTCTTTGCTTTTGCACCAGTACCATTGCTGTTTTGGTTACTGTAGCCCTGTAATATAGTTTGAAGCTGGGTAGCATGATGCTTCCAGCTTTGCTCTTTTTGCTTAGAATTGCCCTGGATATTTGGGCTCTTTTATATGAATTTTGAAACTGTTTTTTTCTAGTTTTCCTTGGTTAGCTGTATTCCTTAGTATTTTTTGCAGGGGACTATTTTGACTGGGATTGTGTTCCTGAGTTGACTTATGGCTTGGTGTATAGGAATGCCAGTGAGTTTTGCACATTGATTTTGCATCCTGAGATTTTGCTGAAGTTGTTTATCAGCTTAAGGAGCTTTTGTGCTAATATTATGGGGTTTTCTACATATAGTATCACACCATCTGCAAAGTTTGGCTTTCTTTCTTCCTATCTGGATGCCCTTTATTTCTTTCTGTTTCTTTCTTTCTTTCTTTCTGTTTCTTTCTTTATTTATTTCTATTGCCTGATTTCCCTGGCCAGGACTTACAATACTAGGTTGAATTGGAGTGGTGAGAGAGGGCATCCTCATCTTTTGCCAGTTTTCAAAAGGAATGCTTCCAGCTTTTGCCCGTTCCATATGATATTGGCTGTGGGTTTGCCATAGATGGCTCTTATTATTTTGAGATATGTTCTTTTAACGCTAGTTTATTGAGAAATTTTAACATAAAGCAGTTTTGAATTTTATTGAAAGCCTTTTCTGCATCTATTGAAATAATCATGTGGTGTCTTTAGTTCTGTTTACATGATGAATCACATTTATTAAGGTGGATATTCTGAATCAACCTTACAATCCACGAATACAGCCTACTTGATCATGGTGGATAAGCTTTTTGATGTGCTACTGAATTCAGTCTGCAAATATTTTGTTAAGAATTTTTACATTGATGTTCCTCAAGGATATCAATCTGTAGTTTTCTTTTTTGTTGTGTCTCTGTCAGGTTTTGGTATCAGGCTGATGCTGGCCTCATAGAATCCGTTAGGGAGGAGTTCCTCCTTCTCATTTTTTTGGAATAGTTTCAGCAGGAATGGTATCAGCTCTTCTTTGTACATCTGGTGGAATTTGGCTATGAATCCATCTGGTCCAGGGCATTTTTTCTTGGCAGGGTCTTTACTACTGACTCAATTTCAGAGCTCATTATTGGTATCTTCAGGGATTAAATTTTTTCCTGGTTCAGTCTTTGGAGGGTGTGTAAGTCCAGGAATTTATCAAT
This sequence comes from Trachypithecus francoisi, assembly GCF_009764315.1. Taxonomy (NCBI): domain Eukaryota; kingdom Metazoa; phylum Chordata; class Mammalia; order Primates; family Cercopithecidae; genus Trachypithecus; species Trachypithecus francoisi. Next base: position 19,466,561 of record NW_022681455.1, read on the forward strand.
TTCTTCTAGATTTTCTAGTTTATGTACATAGAGTTGTTTATAATATTATGTGATAGTTGTTTTGTATTTCTCTGAGGTCAGTGATCATATCCTTTTTATCACTTCTGAGTGTGTTTACTTTAAAATCTTTTATTTCCTTCTTTTTCAGTCTAGCTAGTGATCTATCTATTTTAGTAATTTTTTTAAAAGAATATCTGCTGCATTTGTTGATCTCTTGAATGTTTTTTTGATCCTCAGTCTCCTTCAATTCAGCTTTAATTTTGATTATTTCTCATCTTTTGCTACTAGCTTTGGGATCTGTTTGTGCTTGGTTGTGTAGTTCTTTTAGTTGTGATACTAGGTTGTTAATTTGAGATCTTTCTAACTTTTCAATGTGGGTATTTAGCACTATACATTTCCCTCTTAACACTGATGTAGCTGTCTCCTAGAGATTCTCATATGCTGTATCTTTGTTGCCCTTAGTTTCAAAGAACTTCTTGATTTCCACCTTAATTTTTTTATTTACCCAAAAGTTATTCAGGAGCAGCTTGTTTGATTTCTGTATTAGTCCGTTTTCATGCTGCTCATAAAGACATACCCAAGACTGGGTAATTTATAAAGAAAAAGAGGTTTCATGGACTCACAGTTCCACATGGCTGGGAAGGCCTTACAATCATGGCAGAAGGCGAAAGGTACATCTTACATGGCAGCAGGCAAGAGAGAATGAGAGCCAAGTGAAAGGGGAAGCCCCTTATAAATCAGATCTCATGAGACTTATTCACTACCATGAGAACAATATGTGGGAAACCACTCCCATTATTCAATTATCTCCCACCAGGTCCTTCCCATAACATGTGGGAATTATGTGGGCTACAATTCAAGATGAGATTCAGGTGAGAACACAGCCAAATCATATCATTCCACCACTTGACCCTCCCAAATCTCATGTCTTCACATGTCAAAACTAATCATGCCTTCCCAACAGTTCTCCAAATCTTAACTCATTTCAGCATTAACTCAAAGTCCACAGTCCAAAGTCTCATCTGAGACAAGGCAAGTCCCTTCCACCTATGAGCCTGTAAAATCAAAAGCAAGTTAGTTACTTCCTAAATATAATGGGGGTGCAGGTGTTGGATAAATACACCCATTTCAAATGGGGGAAATTGGCCAAAATGAAGGAGCTAAAGGCCCCATACAAGTCCAAAATTCATCGACACAGTCAAATGTTAAAGTTCCAAGGTGATCTCCTTTGGCTCTGTGTCTTACATACAGGTCACGGTTGCTGCAAGAGGTGGGACCGCATGATCTTGGGCAGCTCCACCCCTGTAACTTTGCAAGGTACAGCCTCCCTCCTAGCTGCTTTCATAGACTGGTGTTGAGTGTCTGCAGCTTTTCCAGGCACATGGTTCAAGCTGTTGGTAGATCTACCATTCTGGGGGCTGGAGGATAGTAGCCCTCTTCTCACAGCTCCACTCTCTAGTGTCCCAGTGGAGATTCTGTGTGGGGGCTTCAACCCCACATGTCCCTTCTGCACTGCCCTAGGAGAGGTTATCTTTAAGGGCCCCACCCCTGTAGCAAACTTCTGCCTGAACATCCAGGCATTTTCATACGTCCTCTAAAATCTAGGTGGAGGTTCCCAAACCGCAATTCTTGGTTTCTGTGCACCCACAGGCTCAACACCACCTGGAAGCTCCCAAGGCTTTGGGCTTGCACCCTCTGAAGCCATAGCCCATTTTTCCCTCGTATGCCTCTGGGCCCATGATGGGAAGGGCTGCCATGAAGGCCTGTGACATGCCCTAGAGACATTTTCCCCATTGTCTTGACAATTAACATTTGGCTTCTCATTACTTATACACATTTCTGCAGCCAGCATGAATTTCTCCCCAGAATATGGGGTTTTCTTTTCTATCACATCATTGGGCTGCAAATTTTTTCAAACTTTTCATGCTCTGCTTCCTGTTGCTCACTTGGCTACTTAGAAATTTCTTCCAACAGATACCCTAAATTATTTCTCTCAAGTTCAAAGTTCTACAGTTCTCTAGGGCAGGGGCAAAATGTCACCAGTCTCTTTGTATAGCAAGAGTGACCTTTACTCCAGTTCCCAAGAAGTTCCTCATACCTATCTGAGACCACCTCAGCCTGAACCTGGTTGTCCATATCACTATCAGTATTTTAGTCAAAGCCATTCAACAAGTCTAGGAAGTTCCTAACTTTTCCACATTTTTCTATCTTCTGAGCCCTCCAAACTGTTCTAACCTCTGCCTGTTACCCAATTCCAAAGTCACTTCTACATTTTTGGGTATCTTTGCAGCAGTGCCCCCCTCTATTGGTACGAATTTACTGTATTAGTCTGTTTTCACACTGCTGATAAAGGCATACATGAGACTGAGTAATTTATAAAGAAAAAGAGGTTTAATGAACTCACAGTTCCACATGGCTGGGGAGGCCTTACAATCATGGCAGAAGATGAAAGTCATGTGTTACATGGTGGCAGCCAAGAGAGGATGAGAGCAAAGTGAAAGAGAAAACCCCTTATAAAACCATCAGATCTCATTAAACTTATTCACTATTATGAGAACAGTATGGGGGAAACCACCCCCATGATTCAATTATCTCCCACCAGGTCCCTTCCACAACATGTGGGGATTATGGTAACTATAATTCAAAATGAGATTTGGGTGGGGACACTGCCAAACCATATTGATTTCCATGTAATTGTATGACTAGGAGTGAATTTATTAGTCTTGATTCTTAATTTCATTACACTGTTGTCCAAGAGATTGTTTGTTATGATGTCAGTTCTTTTGCATTTGCTAAGGAGTGTTTTATTTATAATCATGTGATCAAAGTATGTGCCACGTGGTGATGAGGAGAATGTATATTCTGTTGTTTTGGGGTAGAGAGTTTAGTAGATGTCTATCAAGTCCATTTGATCCAGTGCTGAGTTCAGGTCCTCAATATCTTTGTCAATTTTCTGTCTTAATGATCTGTCTAATATTGTCAGTGGGGTGTTAAAATCTCCTATTAGTATTGTGGAGCAGTCTAAGTCTCTTTGAAAGTCTCTAAGAACTTGTTTTATGAATCTGAGTGCTCCTGTGTTGGGTGCATATATATTTAGGATAGGTAGGCCTTCTTGAATTGAACCCTTTACCATTATGTAATACCCTTCTTTGTCTTTTTTATCTTTGTTGTTTTAAAGTCTGTCTTGTCTGAAACTAGAATTGCAACCTCTGTTTTTTCTGTTTTCCATTTATTTTGTAGATTTTGCTCCATCCCTTTATTTTGAACCTGTGTGTGCCATTGCATGTGAGATGCATCTCTTGAAGACACCATATGAATGGGTCTTGGTTCTTTATCCAACATGCAACTTTATGTCTCTTATCGGGACATGTAGCCTATTTACATTCAAGGTTAGTATTGACATGTATGGATTTGATCCTGTCATTATGATATTAGCTGGATATTTTTCACAGTTGTTTAGTGATTGCTTTATAGTGTCACTGGTCTGTGTACTTTGGTGTGTTTTTGTAGTAGTCAGTGATGAATGGTCTTTTTTCCCCATATTTAGTGCTTCCTTCAGGAACTTTTATAAGACAGGTCTGGTGGTAACAAATTCCCTCGTCATTTGCTTGTCTGAAAGGGATCTTATTTCTCCTTCATTATGAAGCTTAGTTTGACTGGATATGAAATTCTGGATTGGAAATTCTTCTCTTTAAGAATATTGTATGTTGGCCCCAATCTCTTTGGCTTGTAGGGTTTCTACTGAGAGTTCCACTATTAGTCTGATGCACTTTCCTTTGTAGGTGACTTGACCTTTCTCTCAAGCTGCCTTTAAGATTTTTTATTTCACTCCGAACTTGGAGAATCTGATGATTATGTATCTTGGGGATAATCTTCTCATGAGTTATCTTACTAGGTTTCTCTGTATTTCCTGAATTTGAATGTTGGCCTCTCTAGGTTGGAGAAGTTCTCATGGGTGATATCCTGAAATATGTTTTCCAAGTTGGTTCCATTCTCCCCAACTCTTTCAGGGACACCAGTGAGTTGTAAATTTGGTCTCTTTACAAAATCCTGTATTTCTCAGAGGTTTTATTTGTTCCTTTTCATTCTTGTTTTCCTGTTCTTGCCTGGCTGTCTTATTTCAGAAAGGGAATCTTCAAGCTCTGAGATTCTTTCCTCCATTTGGTCTATTCCACTATTAATACTTGTAAATGCATTTAAAAATTTTTGTAGTGTGATTTTCCAGCTCTATTAGGTCAGTTATGTTCTTTTCTATGCTGTCTATTTCATCTGTCAGCTCATGCATTGTTTTATCATAAGTTTTAGCTTGCTTGGATTGGTTTTTAGCTGGCTTGGATTGAGTACTTCTGTAGCTCAATTGCTCCTCTCCATATTCTGAATTCTATTTCAGCCATCTCAACCTGGTTTAGAACCCTTGCTGGAGAGGTGATGTGGTCATTTGAAGGAAAGAGGGCACTCTGGCTTTTTGAGTTGTCAGGGTTCTTGCACTGATTCTTTCTTATGTTTATGAGTGTATCTACCTTCAATCTTTGAGCTTGCTGACCTTTGGATTTTTTTTTCTTTTATTTTATTTGATGACCTTCAGGGTTTGATTATGTTATAAAGTGGATTCACCCAAATGGCTTCATTTCTGGAAGATTTTAGGGGGCCAACATGCAGCTCCCAACTTCTGGACTGCATGCTCTAAATCTGAGGGACTTGTATTTGGCCGTGACTTTGTCCTCTGGCTCCTTGAGGTTAGAAATCCACTTTGCTGGCAGGCCCAAGGTGCTTCTGGACCACTGGTCACTACTCTCCCATAGGGCAGTGTCAGACAAAGCATTTTGTAGTGCAGTGACAGTGGAATTCATCCTCACAGCATCAGCTGCAGTAGAGTGCTAGTGGGTGCCAGGGTACCTGCTTCCCTGCAGGCATTCACCACACTGGTGGAGGTCACTTAGCTAGGTGGGAGTTGAGGGAGCTCCTCCTGGTGACTGTGTGCATGGTTATACTGGAGGTGTTATTGGCTTGTAGACAGGACACTGGTGACTGCAGGTCTGGATGCTTTTTCTGTGCCCCACAAGCAGGAGTGGTTGCTTGGGGCAGTGGAATATCTGCTGTTCTCTGCACAGTGTTAGCGCAAGGGCAGGGCACTGGCTGGGGCGAGGCTGGCTGACTCTGTGCCTATCAAGGCTTTATCAGCAATGGTGGTTGGCAGGGAGAGGTGGGGCAGACTTCACTCCTGCTTGCTCTCAGGGCAAGGAATGCAAAACCTGCCTGCAGACATGCTCCCGCAAAGCAATGTGGAAAGTGTCCTTGGTCCCAGGCAGAAGCTGCAGTATGGAGAGGGGGCATGTGGCCTGGTGCGTGGTTGCAGGGGCCACCCCACGGGAGCTCTACACCAGTCAATCTTGGTCTGCCAGAGTGGAAGCTATCTGCCAGAGTGGAAGCTATCGTGTAGGTTCCCAGGGTATCCAAAACTGTCCTGCAAACATGTATAGCCAGGCTGGGGACTTGTGAGAAGCCAGCAGACCAAAGGGTGCTCAGGTTGGACCAGCCCCTATCTGCTGGGCAAGAACAAAGAGTTCAAGTCCAACAGATTCACTAATGCTAAAGTCTCCTGTGGGACCAAGTTGAGCCTAGGGAGATGGCCATCTCTGGCCATGCTCTGCTATAGATGCTCCCTCACTGAACCTCTGGGCTTAATGTCAGCTGGCTTGCTGCCCCTACCACTTTTCTGAGCTGCTCTCCATGCCAACAAGAGTATCCGTGGTGGTTAAGGGGTCTCCTCCTGCCAGGGTTCCAGAGGCCTGTGGCAGGAGCAGATTGCTCCTTGCCAGTTCAACAAACCCATTACCCAGGAGCCACTGGGGGCCAGGAACAAGTCCCTGTGTACAATAACCCCAAGCAGGTTTGCCAGCTTTCTCCCCCATCAGCCCAGCTTCCTGTCTTCCCTCCATCCAGTCTCAGTGCCTTCTCTCTCTATACTTACTATATAATTTTTTTAAAATAGCAAAGTAGTATATTGATATTTTGTTTTCTTCGTTTCATTAGGTATAACTTATATACAGTAAAATTTGCTTTTTTTTAGGTAAATAAAATTCTATGGTTTTTCAAATAAATGATATCATTTAATCGTCACCATAATAAAGATATAAAATATTTCCATCACTCCAAAAAAATTTTTAAGGCCCCTTTGTAGTCAATCCTCACTCTAACCCGATTCTGCTGGACAACCACTGAGTTTTCTGTCCTTATAGCTTTGTCTTTTATTGGATGGCAAATAAACAGAATTATATTGTGCATTTGAGTCTAATTTCCTTACTTAGCACTGTGCTTTTGATATTCACCTGAGTTACTGCATGCATGTTTGGTTTTTTGTTGTTGCAAAATATTATTCCATTGTATGGATATGCCATAATTTGTCTGCCTATCCACTCACCATCTGAGGGACATCTGGGTTGCTTCCCGTTTTTTGGGCTATGAAGAAAGTTGCTGTGAATATTCACGCATTGGTTTATGTGTAAACATCTATTTCTATCTCTCTTTGATAAACATCTTTAAATGGGTATTCTGGTCATCTAATAAATGCATATTGGTTAATTAACTCACTGAGAAACTGCTGAACTGTTTCTCAAGGTGTTTGTACAATTTTGTACAACATATGAGAATTCCAGTTGCTCTGCATTCTGGCCAACACTTGATACTGTCATTTTTCAAAAATAACACTTTTCAAAAATATGCCTGGACACGGTGGCTCATGCCTATAATCCCTTTGGGAGGCTAAGGTGGGTGGATCACTTGAGCCCATAAGATTGGGACTAGTCTGGGCAACGTGGCAAAACCCTGTCCATACAGAAGTTCAAAAAATTTAGCCAGGAGTGGTGGTACATGCCTGTAGTCCCAGCTACTCGGGAACCTGAGGTAGGAACATCATCTGAGCCCAGAAGGTCAAGGCTGCAGTGGGCTGTGATTGTGCCACTGGACTCTTGCCTGGGTGACAAAGCTAGACCTCATCTGAAAAAACAAACAAACAAACAAAAGGCCGGGCGCAGTAGCTCACGCCTATAATCCCAGAACTTTGGGAGGCCGAGGCGGGTGGATCACGAGGTCAGGAGATCCAGATCATCCTGGCTGATACAGTGAAACCCCGTCACTACTAAAAATACAAACAAAATTAGCCGGGCGTGGTGGTGGGCACCTGTAGTCCCAGCTACTTGGGAGGCTGAGGCAGGAGAATGACGTGAACCCAGGAGGCGGAGCTTGCAGTGAGCCGAGATCGCGTCACTGCACTCCAGCCTGGGCGACAGAGCCAGACTCCATCTCAAAAAAAAAAAAAAAAAAAGACAAAAAGAAAAAAGAAATACTCTGGTGCTTGCCCACCAACAAGGATTGGATAAAGAAAATGTGGTACGTATATAGAATGCTGCACAGCTATAAATTAGAATGAAATTATATCATTTCTAGCAATATGGATTCAGATGGAGGCCATTATCCTAAGCAAATTAACACAGGAAGAAAAAATCCAAATATTGCATGTTCTCACTTATAAGTGGGAGCTAAACATTGGGTACACACGGACATAAAGATGAAAACAATAAACACTGGTGAGTACACGGGTGGGGGATGGTGGAGAGAGATGAGGACAGCAGCTGAAAAACTACCTATTGGGTACTGTGTTCACTAGGTGGGTGATGAGACCATTTGTTCCCCCAAACCCCAGTGTCACACAATATACTCATATAACAAGCCTGCACATACATCTGCTAAACTGAAAGTTGAAATTATTTTTTAAAAGAAACATAAAAAATAATGCCAATAGGCAGCAGTTATCTTCTTTGTTTTTCGTTTGTTTGTTTTTGTCTATTTGCCTATCTATATACCTGAAATAATGCCTAAAAGTCTGTTTTGTTTTGGCTTAATGGTGGGGTAGAGGGAGGTTTGGAAATTTGTAGCTTTTTCCTGAATTCTTTATAATGAGGAAATATCATTTATTAGAAACAAAATGAGTTTTAGAAAATCTAAATACTATTTTAATAGCTGTTCAGCACTCTAAATTATGAATATTCTAAAAACCATTTAACCATTTATCTATTTGGGGATATTTAGATTGTTTCCAGCTTTTTATAAGATAAGAACAACTGTTCATTTCTGTATATAAATCTTTGTTAAACAGGAAATTTTGAATTTTTAATACATAGTTCCAAGATGCTTAGCAAAATATACTCCTGTATACTCCAAAGAAAAATATTTAGGATGCCCATATCCTCATACTTTTATTTGCACTACATATTTGCATTTATAAAAGTCTCTGTTAATTTGCCAAATAATGGATAATTAAGTGATCTTTCACTGACAAATATTTTCTCTACACTGAAGTCTGCATTTCAATCTATTTGTTCCTTTAGTAAATCTATAATGTTTTTTAACTTTTATTTTAGGTTCAGGGATATGTGTGCAGGTTTGTTGTATTGATAAATTGCATGTTATGGGAGTTTGGTGTACAGATTATTTTGTAATCTGGGTAATAAGCATAGTACTTAGTAGGTAGTACTTCTCCCATGCTCCACCCTCAAGTAGGCCCCAGTGTCTGCTGTTCCCTTCTTTGTGTCCATGTGTAATGTTTAGCTTCTACTCATAAGTGAGAACATGTGATATTTGGTTTTCTGCTCCTGTGTTAGTTCGCTTAGGATAATAGCCTCCAGCTGCATCAATGTTTCTGCAAAGGACATGATCTTGTTCCTTTTTATGGCTGTGTAATATTCCATGGAGTGTATATACCACATTTTCTTCAACCAGGCTACTGTTGATGGGAATTTAGGTTGATTCCACATCCTTGCTGTTTTGAATAGTGCTGTGATGAACATAGGCATGCATGTGTTGTTATGGTAGAATAATTTATATTCCTTTAGTATATACCCAATAATGGGATTGCTGGGTTGGATGGTAATTCTGTTTTGAGTTCTTTAAGAAATCACCAAACTGCTTTCCTCAATGGCTGACCTAATTTACATTCCCACCAACAGTGTATAAGCATTCCCTTTTCTTTGCAACCTCACCAGAAACTATAATTTTTTGACTTTTTAGTAATAGCCATTCTGACTGGTGTGAGATGGTATCTCATTGTAGCTTTGATTTGCATTTCTCAAATGATGAGTGGTATTGAGATTTTTTTCATATGTTTGTTGGCTGCATGTATGTCTCCTTTTGAAAACTATCTGTTCATGTCCTTTACCCACTTTTTAATGGGGTTGTTTTTTGCTTGTTGATTTGTTAAAGTTCCTTATAGATTCTGGATATTAGACCTTTGTTGGATGCATAATTTCCTTCCATTCTGTAGGTTGTCTGTTCACTCTGTTGATGGTTTCTTTTGCTGTGTAGAAGCTCTTTAGTTAGGTTGGGAAAGTTTTCATGAATGATATCCTAAAATATATTTTCCAAGTTGTTTGCTTTCTCTCCCTTTCTTTCAAGAACACCAGCGAGTCATAGATTTGGTATCTTTATGTAATCTCATATTTCTCTTATTCTTGTTTATTTTTTCTTTTTTAAACTGACTGAGTTATTTCAAAGAACCAGTCTTCCAGCTCTGAGATTCTTTCCGCAGCTTGGTCGATTCTGCTGTTAATTCTTGAGTTGTACTCTGAAATTCTTGAAGTGAGTCTTTTAGCTCAGTCAGATAAGTTTGAATCTTTCCTAAAATGGCCTTTTTTTTAACATTTTGTCTCTTAAATTATTTTTATTGTATTCCTTAAATTCCTTGGATTGGGTTTCAACTTTCTCCTGGATTTCAGTGATCTTTGTTCCTATCCATATTCTCAATTCTATTTCTGTCATTTCAGCCATTTCGGTCTGGTTAAGAATCATAGCTGATTAACTAGTACAGTTATTTGGAGGTAAGAAGACACTCTGGCTTTCTGAGTTGCCAGAGTTCTTGTACTGGTTCCTTCTCATCTGTCTGAGGTGATATTCCTCCAGTCTTTGAAGCTGCTCTCCTCTGAATGGATTGACCTTTTATTTTTTCTTTATCATCTTTGATTATCTTGGGGGGTTGATTGTGGTATAAGGTAGGTTCAGTTGACTGGGTTCATTTCTGGAAGATTTTAGGGCTCCAGGGCTCAGCTCAGCACTCCTGATGTGGGTGCTGTAACTCTTGAGAGCTGGTACTGGGCCCCCGGCTTTGTTCTCTAGCTCCTGGAGGTTAGGAACCTACTGCACTGGAGGGGCTTGGGTGCTGCCATTCTGCTGGCCAGAGCACTTCTTTGGGGCGGTGGCAGCAGGATCCATGCTCACTGAGGTATGGCAGTGGCTGTGGCAGTAAAGTGGGGTGCATGCACATTGCCTAGGGTGGTGACATGACTTGGATTTTGTGTCCCCACCCAAATCTCATGTTCAGTTGTAATCCCCAGTGTTGGAGCAGGGGCCTGGTGAAAGGTGAATGGATCCTGGGGGCCAGGTTCCCTTGCTATTCTTGTGATGGTGAATGAGTTCTCATAAGATGGGGTTGTTTAGAAATGTGTAGCACCTCTCCCTTCTCTCTCTTCCTCCTTCTCCAGCCACGTAAGACATGACTCCTTCCCCTTTGCCTTCCGCCATGATTATAAGTTTCCTGAGACCTTTCCAGCCATGCTTCCTGTACAGCCTGCAGAACTGTGAGTCAATTAAACTTCTTTTTTTAATAAATTCCCCAGTCTCAGGTAGTTCTTTATAGCAATGTGAGAACAGACTGATACAGGTGGGGTACTGGTGGAAATGGCCTGCAGCTTTCCTGCATGTGCGGGTGTTGTCAGTGGAGCTCAGGTTGGGGCATGGTTGTCAGTGTCCATGCCTGCAGTTGCCCGGGCAGTGGTGTGATGCTGCCCCATGTCTGCCAGCTCTGTGTATGCATTCACACTGCCAGGGGCGGGGTGGAGTTGCCAGCATTTGTGCGTTTGCACTACCGGTGGTGGGAGTCCTGGGGGAGCATGGCCACTGGTATCCACTCACATGACTGCAGTGGTGGCAGTGGTGGCATGGAGGTTGGGAGGAAATTCTGGTGTCCATGCAAACATTTATGCTGGTGGTGTTTTTTGCACAGGTGTGGGGGCATGGCTGCTGGCATCTGTGTGCACATTTGTATCAGTGGTAAGGTGGAGCCGCTGGTGTCCATGAACTCAGTGCCAGTGGCAGTGGCGTGACTGTGTGTGTGTGTGTGCGGATCACTGTTGCCAATGCATGTGTTTATGGCAGCAATGGCATCATGGCTGAATGGAAACGTTTTGGGGGTTGGGAGGACAGTGAATTGTGGTCACGCTGGCAGCAGTGTTGGGTTGTGTGCATTCACACACACCAGCAGGGGAGAGAATGCCAGGCTCATCTGTGTGCACACACCAGCAAAGCCATGGCGAGGAGTGGGGGTTATAGGTGAGTGCATGCCAGCTAAGCAGTATAAGAGAGTCTGCACTAGGGTGGGGTGGGGTTGTGCACACTGCGGGGAGGAGGGGGGCTGCTCTGCTGGAGCTCTCTGGTGGTCAGGCGCCACCTGCTGGTGAAAGAACTATGATGAGGGTCGCCAGGAAGCACCCTGGTTGGGCATCAGATGTCAGCGGGTATGGCCAGGCCGGGGGCCTTGGGAGAGGCCAGCAGCCAGGAGGACACTCAGCTGAAACTGGTTCCATTACATGGGCAAGACTGCCCTGCTCTGTCCAGGTCCAACAGTCCCCCTCTGGCCAAAGTCTCCTGGAGGAACATGGCAGGGCTTGGGGACTGGGCATACCTGGTCCACTCCAGTGCTACCCTGCAGACATTTCTGTACCAAACTGTCTGGGCTCTACACAGGCTAAAGTACTGCTCCTACCACCTGTCAAAGCAGCTCCTCCTGCCAGCTCAAGTGTCTGTGGGAGGTCCATGGTGGAGCAGGCTACTCCTTATATTACCCAGTTCCTTTTTTCTTAAGTCTTACAAACTCCATTCATTTCCAGTTACTTAGGGTAGCACCTTTTCTCCCACTCCTTTCAGTGAGGCTGTTTCATACATTTGTAACACAGTTATATTCTGTTATCAGTCTTCATTCATTCCTGGGATCCCATGATCTCCTACACGATATTTTTTTTTCATTTGCCTGTATTATGGTTCAATCTTTGTGTTGTAAAGTTCTATAAGATTTTTGACATATGCACAATGCCAAATATCCATCACAGTGTCCTGAAAGATGGTTTTACTGTCCTGAAAATTGTCTGTATTCTACCTATTCTGTCTCTCATACCTTTCCCCCAAAACGATGACAACCACTGATCTCTTTAATGTTTCCATAGTTTTGCCTTTTTCATAATGTCATATAGTTAGGATTGGCTTTTTTCACTTAAAAATGTGTGTTTAATGTTGCCCATGTCATGGCTTGATAGTTTATTTCTTTTCAAGTCATTGAGTAAATTTCTATTGTTTGGATGTAGCACAGTTTATTTACCTAGTGCCTACTGGGGTACATCTTGGTTGCTTCCAAATTTGAACGAGTATGAATAAAACTGCTGTAAACATTTATGTGTAAACTTTATGTGGACAGCTTTCCGCTCATTTAGGCAAATACCAAGGAGTTCAATTGTTGAATCTTATGGCAAGACAATGTTTAGTTTTATAAGACTGACAAACTATTTTCCAAAGTAGCTGTATAATTTTTCATCCCCACCAGCAGTGAATGAGAGTTCCTGTTGCTCCACATCCTTGTCAGCATTTGGTATTGTTCGTTTTTTGGACTTAACATTCTTATGGTTTTGTACTGGTATCTTCTTGTTGCTTTAATTTGCAAATCCCTGATGATATATAATGTCGAGCATCTTTCATATGCTTATTTTCATCTGTATATCTTTTTTGATAAGATGTCCGTTCAGATCTTTATTTGAGTTGTTAGTTTTCTTATTACTGACTTTTAAGTGTTCTTTGTATATTCTGGATACAAGTCCTTTGTGAAGTGTTTTACATAATTTTCTCATAGTCTGTGGCTTTCCATTTCATTTTCTTAACAGTGTCTTTCACAGAGAAGTTTTTAATTTTAATAAAGTCAAACATCAATTTTTCTCTTACGCATCATGCTCTTTATGTTGTATTTAAAAGCTCATCACTGAATCCAAAGTAACCTATGTTTTCTGTGTCATATTCTAGAAATGTTATAGTTTTATATTATATAAATTGGTTTATAATCTATTTTAAGGCACTTTTGTAAAAAGTGTAGGGTCTATGTCTAAATTCTGTTGCCAATACATATGGCTGTCCAATAGTTCCAGTGCCATTTATTGAAAATACTATATTTTTTCATTGATTTGCCTTTGTTCTTCTGTCAAAGGTAAGTTAACTATATTTGAGGATGTTTCTTATGGAAAACATTCTAGGTGCATTTCTAAATGATTACTTTTCTCATTCCCTGTGCTAGACATGAGGGAATTTTTCATGAGTCTTCAATCCTTGAAAACCTGATGGGATTCCTGGAGGTAAAAGTGTTGTGGCCCTCCTAAGGTGAGGTGCCCAAGGAATTTCTTACCCTTATGCTAATCCATACTCGGTCTCTAACAATTCATTAATATTACCATTGAAGTGTTTCTACCAGTTTATGGCTGCAGTGACTTCTGCCCAAGGTTAGCTTATCTGGGATGTGATACCTCATATTCACCTGTCTGTAGATTGTATAGGGTGGGAGTTTACTCTGGGATCTCAATTATATAATAAATTAAAGAAATGTCCATGATTTTAAGTTTGTTCAGCTCTTTTCTTATAAGTGTCATGCGTGTCTGTGTGAAGAGAGTCCACCAACAGGCTTTGTGTGAGCAACAAGGCTGTTTATTTCACTTGGGTGCAAGTGGGCTGAGTCCGAAAAGAAAGTCAGCAAAGGGAGATAGGGGTGGGTCAGTTTTATAGGATTTGGGTAGGTAGTGGAAAATCACAGTTAAAGGGGGTTATTCTCTGGCGGGGGCGGGAGTCACAAGGTGCTCAGTGAAGGGAGCTTCTGAGACTCATTGTCCAGGAGAAGGAATTTCACAAGGTCATGTCATTAGTTAAGGCAGGAACTGGCCATTTTCACTTCTTTTGTGGTTCTTCAGTTGCATCAGGCCATCTGGATGTATAAATGCAGACTTGGGCTCAGAGGCCTGACAGTAAGGATGAGAATGATGACTTCCAAGCTGCTTAGGTAAAGGAGCTGAAAAAAGAAGTCTCTAAATCTTGTTTTTTATAAATCAACATTCATGGCCTTAACTACCATGTTAATACTTCTCTCTATTCCCTCCACTGGTCTTTGTGCTCTGTTGATTAAATTGTTACAGTGTTCAAATGTACAGCAGTACTTAATATGATTATCCCCTCCTCATGTCTTCTCTAGTGATGCTTTTTCTAATCTATTTGAAACTTTATTTTTCAGAAAGGCTTTAAGTCATTTTTTTCAAAGCCCTAAAGTTAAATATATTTAAGTTTTATTTGGAATAACATTTAAACCTGTAAATTTAATACAGATGAATTGATATCTTTATAATATTCACTCTCCTCTTACAGTAGTATATGACTCATCATTTATTACAACTTCGTTCTAGATAACTCTTACAAATTTTATAGCTTTTCTTTTTTATAAAGTTCTTATATGCTATCAGGTTGAATTTATTAATTGTGTTACATATTCAAAAGCTCTATTCTCTTGTATAATTTTCAGGTACTTAGGTTGATGAAGTTTGAAAGTGGTATATTAAATTCCCTCATTAAGCTTTGAAATCCTCTAGTTAAGATTCTGAATTTCTTACTATATTTTTAAACTTCTGTGTAGGTTTTTAATAAAATCAACTAGTTACTCTGTCATGAGATTAGAGTTTTAAAAAATCAACTAGCTCTTTTAAAAATTTAATCTATAATTTGCCTTAATGTTTCATTTATTTATTATCATTATTATTTTTGAGACAGAGTCTCGCTCTGTTGCCCAGGCTGGAGTGCTGTGGCACAATCTCAGCTCACTGCAAGCTCCGCCTCCTGGATTCACACCATTCTCCTGCCTCAACTTCCCAAGTAGGTGGGACTACAGGCGCCCACCACCACGCCCGGCTAATTTTGTTTGTATTTTTAGTAGAGACGGGATTTCACCGTGTTAACCAGGATGGTCTCGATCTCCTGACCTCATGATCTGCCCGCCTTGGCCTCTCAAAGTGCTGGGATTACAGGCATGAGCCACCACACCTGGCCTATTTATTATTTTTGATGAACTTCTATTATTATTTCATATAAATTTTTTCCTATCATATTGAGAACATTAACAGATACGTTACAGAATAATTTTCCACTCATTTTATGAGGTATACTTTTTCATAAATTTTCAGAATAATACTACCTTTCTCTTATGGTGAGTTTTCTCCTTCGTCTTAACTTTTTTGACTCATATTTGCTCATCTAACAAAAAATATGCTGAGATTCAATTCTGTTTCAGTCTCTGGAATATGTGCTTAAAATATAAAGTACTTTGAGACTTTACCCCAGCAGTCATGAAACAGAGAGTATTATAGTGAAGACAGAATGAAATAAATAATTACAATGTGATAAACACTGCCTTGAGGTAGATCACAAATTGGCTGTTAAATCTTAATTATGTGATATCTCTAAACCTCTACTTCCTTGTATGTTAAAATAGGATAAGAATAACACCTATCTTCTAGGAATATTGTGAGAAAAAAATGAGATCAAGCATTTAATTGGACAATTAGGTTGGCTGGTACAGCGCAGTTGTTTAAAAACAGTTAGCTATTATTTTTGTCATGAATAGCCCATCATGAACTCCCTGTCTAAAATTCTGCCATCACTCATTTTCTGTCCCAATGACCTGTATTATTTTTTAAAGCACTTATTTCTGTGTGACATTCTCTTATTTGTTTGTTTGCTGATTTCTTGTATACTTCCTCCCATAAGGATGTACATTCAAACAGACAGAGACTATTTTTATTGTCACTGCTTGCTTTTGCCCAGCATCTGGAAAAAAGATGCTCAACCAAGGATTAATACATAATTTAAATGTTTATTTTTCCAATAGCTTTATTTTCTCAATTTATGATAATTACAAAAAGTATAGAAACTACAAAACTGTATTAAAAATATAAAATATCCCTAGTCTCATCATCCAAATGCTGCTTTATGCATTTCAGTGAATTTTCTTCCTGGGTTTTTCTATGTAGATACCAATTAGGCCATATTGTATGTACAATCATGTATCCTGCTCTTTTTCTTTTAACTTCACAGTCTAGGCTTTTTTCTCATATTTCAAAACTCTTTTTTTCCATGGATACGTAATACAATATTATGTGCTCATTTAGCAAAGTCTAATTATTGCATATTAAGTACTACAACATTTCCTACAGTAACCTAAAAGTATAAGAACAGCATTACATATTTTATATCTATATATATAGATAGATTCATCTATGCAATAAATACTCATTAAATGTTTATTATATGTTGGGAATAGAAGAGTAAACAAGAAAACAGTGTCCTTGCTGTGATGGAGCTTCCACTCTAGTGGAGAAGACCCATGATTTATAACCAATCTCACAATTATTTCTATCATAATTATGAGGTTTTACAGAGGAGATGCATATGATTTTAAGCATTCTTGTCAAATATAAATAAGGAAAATATCAGAGAAAATAAGAAGAAATGACATTTAAAGTGAGATCTGAATGTTGAGTAGGAATTAGGCGGGAGAAGAGAGTGGAGAAAGGAAAAGGAATCAAATGAGGAAATACTCAAACCCCACAGAAAAAAACGAATGAAGGCCCCAATGTGGAAATGAGCAGTGGATAAGGAAGAACAAACAGTACAGCCTGGGGAGCAAAGGAAAGTGAGAGTGTGACTTGTGTACCTGTGTTAATTTGATGCATTCTACGTACCTGGAACAGTACCAGGTATAGGTACTGAGAAACAGGTAATAAGGTAGAGACTATGGATTTACCAAACGTGGAGCTTGTCTTGAGTTGTTTTGTTGGTAGTTATGATGAGCACTGATTTATCACGTATCCCTTTGTTGATTAGTGGTAGAGCATGTATGCACAAGCCTGATCCCCACAATAAGTAGAACCAATTCACTGAGTATTAATCCATGGGTTTGGCCTAAGGGTTCCTAGGTTCTAATGGAATGAACAAACCTATCTCATTATGTTGATATTGATGATATTGATTGTCTTTCTTAAGAACAGTTACTACTCAAAATGGTATCATCTCTTTGTCTATTTGTTTTCGGTGGATTTCAGAGAAATGTTACACAGCCTCAAAGTTTTGTTTAAAGTTCTGAGAAAGATAGTATGTGAATTGCGTCCTCCTCAAAATTGCAGTGGTGCTAGTAAACAAAAATTGAATTTTAGAGTTTAACATTCAAATGAACATTTACCACTTAGAGAAATAAAGACCAGTAGGGAAAATACTGAGAGGAGGGAATCATGTAGCATTTGCATTTGATCCTTAACCATTGGCAAAGTCCTCTAGAAAATCTGACCTAAAAAGAAACGTTCATTAAATTCATCTTTCCATGTATGCCTTGTGAGAATTATCTACATCAAAGCCACATGAAAAAATAGCAGACTCCAATTATTCCATGAATCTCATGCTTTTTAAAAAAATACAAATACTGATTTGCAAGTAAGTTATAGCACTAGGTAGAATTTTCCTTTAATTTTATGAGTTAGATAAAGATTTTCTAAATAAATCATTTATACCTTCATCAAGTATTTATTAGGAATCCTGCATACAGAAAGCACTACACGGGTGCTACAAGAAGTACAAAGATGTATAAAACACAGTCTTTATTTTCTTTCAAAGACTATACAACATCTGCAGTAGGATGTGTGTGATTATAGAAAAATGGTGACAGCTTTCAGTTTAATAAAATCCAAGTTGATCACAAGGCAAGATAAAAATAATACAGTTTGAGTGCTCTTGAGTCTGGTACCAGAACCAATTTTAATCCACGTTATTATATCACGTGATTTAAATAAGAGGCAATTATTTGTACCCCAGAATACATGGTTTATCATGTCACCACAATGACTCACTCTACCTGACATGAAATCCCTCCAGGAGTCCTTGATAAGTGAAACAATAAGAACAGGGGGTTGAGTCAATAAACCCAAGTTAGAACTTATTTATATAAGGTACATTTGGTTGAAAAGATGACATTTCAGCTGCCTTTCATTTCAAGGTTCCTGATATCACTAATGTTAATATTGCTTAAATGTATTCAATTGGCTGGTTCAGCAAGTCTGTCTGCAGCATTATCTTAGTCAAGAAGTAGAATTTTAAAGATGCTGTGAAGAATGCCTATTATCCAGGATCTGATAACATTGTTATTTTATTATTATTTTTTACATCCTGAGAGAGGCAAGTAAAATTAAGCTTTAAACTGATCTTCCTCTTCAATTTTTATGCTTGGACTTGTAAAGACAATATGTAATACCTACACTATGAGATGTCACTATCCCTTTAGATGACAGGTGAAATTATACATATACATATATTTGTAGCAATATACATGCAATACTTCTAATGACACTTATATGTTACCCCTCTTATCCAAGGTTTTCCTTTCTGTGGTTCCAGTTAGCCACAGTCAACTGTGGTCAGAAAATGGAAAATTCCAGAAATAAACAATTCGTAGGTTTTAAATTGCACATCATTCTAAGGAGCATGACAAAAATCTCATGCTATCTGCTGCATCCCACCTGGAATTTGAATCATCCCTTTCTTCAGCATATCCACAAACGCTCCGCACCTGTTAGTCACCTCGGAGCCATCTCTGTTACCAGGGGAGTGTTATGGAATCACATTGCTTATGTTCAAGTAACCCTTATTTCACTTAAAAATGGCCCCTAAGCACAGAGAGTAGTGGTGCTGGCACATTGTTAGACTTGTGCTATTTTATTATTGGTTATTGTTAAATTTATAAATTAAACTTTAAACCGAATTTATAAATTAAACTTTATCATAGGTAAGTATATACAGGAAAAACATAGTATATATAGGGTTTGGTACTATCTGTGATTTCAGGCATCCACTATGGGTCTCAAAATGTGTCCCCAGTGAATAAAGGGAGACTACTCTATGTATACTATGCATCTCTATCATTGTGATACAAGTATTTCTACTGTGCTGTGAAATTTGTTATAAACTCTCACACACGTATATTTTTTATCCAAACAGTTTATATCCTGACAGATGGTCTATCCACCATGATACATTTCATAACTTGAGATTTGCATTGGTTCAGTAGATTATTTAATGTTAAGTTCATTAGAGATAACATCTCATCACTGTGGCCTCCCCAAGGACTTGGAACAGATTGATACTGAAACCAAGTAACACCTTGTCATCCAGAAATCCATAATCGGATTGCCTGGACTCCAGGGACGTGGGTCGGACAGCAGAATTTCACTTAATAGGCCACTCAAAGAAGTTATCGTCTTGAGCTCCACATTTATCTGGAGGAACTTAACTTAAACAGCAGGAAGGCAGCTTAAGAATATCTGCCTTTTGGCAAATTGTATAAAGGCCTTTTACCAGGAGATTTGGAGACAACAAGAGAGGCAACGAACAAGATGGTTATATTTCTGAACTTAATTTGAATTATTATTATAGTAAAATAAAATTTATCAAATGAACACTAAATAACATTAGGGTGAGAAAGAAGCAAAGCTTTCATCAGTAAAATCTGGGACAGCTGCAGCCCCTCACAAGCGTATCCCCTGTGAATTGTACGGCTTTTGTAACATGTGACCTTGTACTATTTATAAAAACGAGAGTATTCCTCTAAGAGCCAAGATCTGAGGAATAAAACACAATTGATGTTTCATAGAGTTTGGAGAGAGTATAATGAACCTCTGATGTTAGAAAATGATACCAATTCTGACCTTTATAGCTCTGGAATGGAATCTGGCAATGGATGAGATGAAAGTTTTCCAAAAAATTAACCTCAGCCTTTCTTCCACTTCAATATTATTCATTAATTCTGGGAATTTGTCTTTGGATTGCATTTTTTTCCTCCTCTTATTTATTGCATGCTAGATGTCTCTGAGATGGGTCATGATGACACAGTGAAAGAAAAAAATAGCATCTACTTAATTAGCCCCTACTAGTTATTTGCCCAGTACTGCACAAGCAGCATCTCATCATTCTCCCAGTGCCCCTGTGAGCCTGGTGTTAGGCTAATAGAGGTGAGGAAACCAAGACAGAGACATGTAGGTAATTCGTGGAGCTGGTATATAATCTCCAGTTATCTGATTCCAAAGCTTGGGATATTTGTCACTGCACTGTAGTAAGTCAGCACTAGGAGACAATCCGCAACCGTAACACATCCTGTTCATTGGCCTTTTTAGAGAACTAAATAGATATCAGAAAACTTTGATATTGTTCAACTTAAAAAGCAGTGGGTTATATGCAACAAAACTGCAGGTACAATGCAGGGTAAAGAAGTCACACACCACAGGTCCTCAAGTGTCTGTGGTCTAATAGTATAAGACATTATTGATTGCAAGAGTTGCATTATGAAAAGAATAATAACTAACACAGAGCCCCTTCTAACTGGCACACACTCTTCTGAACACTCTCTATGGATTAATTCTAATGAGCACTCTGAGGTAGGTAATATTATAGTTTATTTTTTCCTGATGAGGAGATTAAACAGCAAGGTAAAAAGTCTTTAAAGGTAGAAGCTGGACTCAACCCCAGCAGGCTCCCCCAGAGTCTGGGATCTTCATAGCCTATTGCCTTAGCATCATGATTTGGCTTGACTTCCTATTCTAAAGGAATTGGTGCTAGCTTTCCTTAAAAGTCAAGAGTACTACCCCATGTGGCTACTTCGAATGTGACTGAGGGGAAAGTGAGTAAGTCAGATGAGAAGCTGCCCTCTTGTCTCCTTAAAGCATCAGAGTAGGGTGTGACCAAAAAGCAGAGCAGGGTGTGACATCTCCAGTGGTAGTGGGAAAAGACAATTGTTCAGGAACATTTACCACACTTACCACCTCCTGACCAGGGTATCTTGTAGGGATTCAGTATGTATTTCTTTGTGTCTGACATTTGACATAACAGGTATTATCACCAATTCTACCACTTGTCCTAATTCCTTGTTTTGAAAATAAATGCTGCTGCATTTTGTTTGTTTTAATAGTTTTGGTATGGTGACACATTTACATTGTTCACAAATAAGAACAATTGAAAAATACAGAAATATATTCAGCAAAATATCTTGATCCTACCTCTGATCGCCATTTACTAGTTCACAGCCCACATTGCCTGACCCCAGGAAAGTCCTTCTAATTATGTATCCTTCACTTACTAATGCTATGCAAGCAAATGTGAATATATATTATTTCTCACCATTTTTTTGACCAAAGTGAGCATATTATATACATTGTTCTTCTCTCTCCTTTTTAAAAAATTAATAGTTTACTTGGAATCTTTCCAAACTAGCACATGATTTTTTTTTAAGTGTCACTTCATAGTGTTCCATTGTTTGAATGATCCTAATTTATCTAATCTTTATTAAACTCCCAATGGACATTTGAGTTGCTTCCAGTATTTCGCTATTACAAATTCTGACACGCAGGATAACCTTGAATATATTTCATTTAACACATGTGCAGGTATATCTGCAGGATTAATTCCCAAATTAGAAATGGGTCAAAAGTTATATAAATTCATAATTTTGACAGGTAATATCAAATTGACTATTACAGGTCTTCCCAAGCTTTTTCACATCATAAAACTCATCGTAAATACAACCATCAAATAACCCGTGGGTTAAACTGGAAAAGATTTGGAGTTGTATAAAAGATGACTTATGGCTAAAGGCAACAAGCCTAGGAGCTGTAATTGATCAGGATCCGTCTAGCTGCCGGAGGGCTGAGGTGATCAGGATCTCCCAGGACAGTGGTGGGAAAGCTCCCTGGCAATGCATGCTTCTATCAGCACTGTAGCAGAATGCCTATGTCCCTCAGCATCACCAAGGGGCCTTCTAAACTGTGGTATCTGAATTAACTTGATAGATGAAGAATGGTATATCTATGTGGATTTACTGTATTAGAAGTGAACCTCATCATTTTTTATGTTTGAGCTGTCCATTCAATCTATTTCTTTTTTTTTTCTATAGAATTATCTTTTACTGTTAATTTGGGGAAACTATATATTAGGAAAAAGTATTCCTGTGTCTGTGCTAGAAATTGCAATTATTCCCTGCCCTATGTATATTCGTCTCTTTCTTCATTATGTTATTTTTGTGTTAGTTTTGTTTTTCCTTTTTGCTTGAAGAAGTTTCTTTTCTGTTTTCTTATGTCATCTTTTATCATTTAGGTTTTGAGTTGCTGGTTAAAAGGGAATCCCCCACTTCAGATTTATATATGAATTTTCCCATTTTCCTACTATTTTAAAAACTTTTCTTCTTTAATTTTAAAAAAGAAATTTGTTTATTTGGAATTATTACTGATGTTTAGTGTAAGGTGTAGATTCCAACTTTTTTTTTTTTTCCAGATATGTAATACCAACACCATTTACTAAAAAGTCCATCTTTGTTTTTGCATTTGGGAAGTGTTTTAATTTTTCTTCATATTGGTTTCTACATTTTTATTACATGTATTTCTAGAGGTATTGCTTTGCTGTTTTAAATGTTTTCCCATTATATATTCTAACTCCTTGCTATTTGTACATAATAATCTATTACTTTCTATTTATTAAAATTTTTACACTATAACTTTCCTGAATTCTCTCAATCTTTGTAGTGTTTAAGTTGATTCTCTTGGGTTTTCAAATATACTATGATGTCATCTCGACACAGTTACTGTTTAGTGTTTACGCTTCTAATTTTCCTTCATTGTCTAATCATATTGACTAGTAATTCCAGCACTTTGTGGGATAGTAGAGGTAGCAGTCAACATCTTGATTTTCATTTTAGCAGTATGTCTCAACTGAGCATGATATTGACTTTTTGGATTGAGATAAATATGTTTCCTGTGCTTAAAAAGTGTGTATACATCCTTACTGAACTAAATGTTTTTGTGAAGAATGGCTGTTATACTTTGTCAAATGTCTTTTTGACATATATGAAAATAATCACAATGTTTCTTCAACATTATAAGCTGTCTATTAACAAATTTCAGAATAACAAACTATCCTTGTACTTATTTAAAGAAACACTTTATGGAGGTATGAATATATACAAAAAGCTGTACATATTTCACATATACAACTTGATGAGTTTGGAGTTAAGAATACACCAATGAAACCATCACTACATCAATGCCATTATCATATCCCTCTCTTTCAAAAGGTTTCTCCCACTGTCTTTGTTTATCTATATTTATGATAAGAACACTTAACATAAGATCTACCTTTTAGCAAAATTTTAAGTATACAATACCATACTGTTAATTATGGACATTATGCTGCATAGTAGATCAGTAGAAATTATTCATCTTGCATAGCTAGAACTTTGGAACTTTTGAAAAGTATCTCCTCGTTTCCCCTTTCCCCCAGACACTGGAACCATCATTTTACCATCTGCTTCTATGAGTTTGACTATTGTAGATTTCTCATATAAATAGGATCATGTAGAATTTGTCCTTCTGTGTCTGGCTTATTTCACCTAGCATAATGCCCTCCAGGTTCATTCATTTTGTCGCAGATGGCAGGATTTCCTTCTTCTTAAAGGGTCAATAATATCCCATTGTCTGTGTATACCATGTTTTCTTTATCCATTTATCTGTTCGTGTACATTTAGGTTGTCTCCACATCTTGACTGTTGTGCATAATGATGCGATCAATGAACATGTGAATGCCGATATTTCTTAGATATTCTAATTTTATTTTCTTTGAGTAAATACCCAGAAGTGGAATTGCTTTCAATTTGAGAATGCTGCATCCTGTTTTTCATAATGGCTGTACCAATTTACATGCCCACCAACAGTGTGTAAAGATTCCTTTTTCTCCACATAGTCACTAACACTTGTTATCTTTTGGTTTCTTTGATAATAGGCATCCTAATAGATGTAAGGTGATATTGATTTGCATTTTCCTGATGGTGTACTTCTAAAATAAATTCTTCTTTCAAAATAATGATTCTTTTCACAAGCCTTTGAATTTCATTTGCCAAAAATTTCTTTAGAATGTTTCTGTTTTTATTTATAACTGAGATTAATCTATAGTTTTGTTTGTGTGCACATCTTTATTAGGTTTCATTACCAATTTTATTATCAATTGTATACCCCCTTTCCAAAAAGAATTTGGAGATTTTCTTTTGTCTAGTCTTTTCCAGAACAATTTAAATAGCATTGGCATTATTTGCTTTTAAGATATTTGAATTCCTTTATGAAACTGTCCAAATCAGCCACTTTGCTGGGAATAACCTTTGCATAATTTTGTCTATTGCCTCTCTTGAAGTAGTTCTGTTTAGGTTTTCTGTCATTTGTGTTGTCATTTTGTGTAAATCATATTTTCCTTAAAAGATAACTATTTCATCCAAGCTTTTCAATTTAGAATTCTTATGAATCTTTAATTTCCTCTGTTCCTATGTGGTCATTTCCTTTTTACTATCTGGTTGTATGTTTCATTGCTTGTTTTTAATTGCAAATTTTTTTGCCTTTTTTCTTGATTAAGTTACTTAATATTTTGTTCTTTCTTCAAAGAAACATCTTTTCTTTATCTATATTAAATCCATCATTTTTCTAATTACTAGAATTAGAAAATACAGGCCATAGGATCTGTCACAACTGTGCCATTATAACATGAAAGCAGCTGTAGATCATTTGCAGATGAGTGGAGTATGATTGCATTCCAGAAAAACTTTATTGTAGATTCTGCATCCTAAATTTTATACAATTTTCACATGTGTGGAACTATTATCCTCTGATTTTTTTCAACAATTAAAAAATGAAAAAAACATATTTTGTAGGTCATATGAAAACAGGCAGGAATTAGATTTGGCATAAGCCGTGGTTTGCGGGTCTCTATTTCCTCTGCTATATCTTTAGACATTCATTTCTTTAGACAATATCTATTGGCTCCTTAATGTGAATAGTAAAAACTTTCCTGTATTTTCTTCCTGTACCTTCCTTCCTCAATGTTATCCTGTCGATATTTTCTTGCTTGTTTTCCTTCATACTGTTAAATAAGAATGTACTTCCATTGTGTGAGTTATGACCATTTATTGACAAGCTTTGACCCTAAGTGATCATAGATAATGCAACTCATAAATGTATCCACCTTCTTTTCAATATTTTCCTTCAACTTTTTTGGTGTATAATAGTTGTATGGTCAGAATATACAACAATTTATTTGCCACATTCTACCCACACTTGTTTTATCAACAGGTGGAGTGAAAACCCTAAGAAGCAGGCACAATACTATGATGAGGCCATGAACACTTAAAATCTCTCATGATAATTCTAACATGTACAAAAATATACATCTAAAAATCAGCACCAATGTAGAGACTGTAGGAACCATAGGAATTGGGATAAAGGGAAAAATAAATGTTGACAGGAACAATGACTGAAAGGTTTAGACAGGAACAGAGATTTCAAGATTTTCTTGGAGGCCTGAACAATGTTAACTCATGTTCTTCCCTATAATGTTTGCTCTAAGAACTGTGGAAAATCATCTCTTGCTTACCATTCTGCCTCACTGGTTGCTTTCCATCTACCTCAGGATATCTGAAACTGAGAAGAAAAAGTAAAGAGGTGAAACCAGTTGATGGGGAGGATGAAGCTTTTAGAATTTAAAAAATATATATTTTCTCTGTGTAGTCTCCAGAGTCTAAGCCAACTCCCCAGAACCAAGCCAGGCTCCCAGAGGCATTCTGGATTCAGGATTCTTGGCACAAAGTTTCCTAAAGACAGAGGGTCCCTTTGAGCCATGTCCTGGAACCTGAAACCAAGCCAAAATAGCTTTCAGAGAGAGAGAGAGAGCGGCGAAGGAGCTTCAGAACATTTTGTGTCATATATTTGCTACCAGCCTCTTTGCTTTATAACCTTTTAAACATTATTTTTTCTTCCTGAACGTTTTAGTCTGTTATTGTTAGTCATTTCAAAGCGGCTCCTATTAAGGCTTTTGTGAGGCTAGACTCTCATTCCTTTCCATGGCTTTCCACTCCGCACTCTGCCTCTGCTCTCTCTAGTACTGTTTACTTACAAGCTTGGTTTTGGCAGTCAGTTAAGTTTATTTTACATTTTACTGAAGTGTGAGGGGAAATACTGATAGAAAAACTAAACAAAATTCCTCACAAAATGGTATCACCAAAATGAGCAAAGTACCTGAAAGAGTCAAACATCCGGGTGCCCAGAACTCAAAGCCTGATTTTTCTTCCCTATAAGGCACCCTCAGCCTTTCTTCCTGCTCTGGCAGGTGATAAGATCACCTGGAAATTAATCAGTAGTGGAGAGGGGCCTGTATTCATTGTCAACCCACATTGCAAGTCTGGGTCTCTGCTTCCCCATGTTTCTTGTCTGTATTGCCATAAGCTTATCAGAATAGGGTGCACAAACTCCTTTGTTGCTGCTTTAAAGAAATGGAAATGCTAGATCTTCTATTAAGTTAAAGGGAAATTTTTCCTACTCCTGTCCCAGCTATCAGTGATTATTGTAAAATAACATCAAATAATTTATCCCTTAATATAGTCATGTGTCTCACCATAAGATATATGTTTTCAAAGAAAAATTATGGTAGCCATATATAAAACTAAAGGTATATAAAATGATAGTGGACATATAAGTTTACATGATTTTTCATGGCAATTCTATTAGAGTGGACATTAAGCAGACATGAATGTGGAGATATATATGAGTATATATAGAGATACACACACGTATGTCTTTCTTTAAATATGTCAATAGCTGAATGATATACATTCTTATAATATCTTTGGAGTAATGTGGCAATTTAACACAAAGGAAAAACATAATTTATAAGAGCAAATGCAGTCATCTAAAAAGATTATTCCCAAAGGATATAAAAAGGGGCTGAATATTATCCATTAAACAGAGGAGGAAGAACACAAACTTGGAAATATTGGTGAAAATAAAAATACAGACAGACTAAGGGACCCTACATAAGAAAATGGAATAACCTATGTCAAAGATGTTGTACAAAGTAGATGCCAGCTCTGTTTCCATCTTTCTACATCCCCGAGTACAACTCAATGTCTTCATGTGAATTTTAGTGCGTCTTTTTTTACAATAAAATTATCGTGGGTTATTGATAACAAATTATGTTACTGGCCTGGGCCTCCCACATTCAGGGGTATTTCAGATGTCCACTGAGATATAGATACCACTGCTGAAGTTCATTTCCCTGAGAAATGCAATAATATTAGTTAAAGTAGCTATATAATGGTGAGGTAACAAACATTCCTAAAATATTAGTGTCTTATAACAACAAAAGTATGCTCTGGCTACATGTTCATTTTGAATTAACTGTGAAATCTATTCCACATGTCTTTACTCCTAGGTCCCAGGCTGGGAACCCTGTGTGTAACAGGAGTATAGCTAGATCCTCTGATGGCAGAAAGTAGGAAATGTACAGAAAAGAATCTCAAACTGTCTCCTGGCACTTGTACTCAAGTTTCATTTTCCAAAAACAACTTAAAATAACACGCCCAACATCAAGGAGATAGGGAAATGCAGTCTTACCGTGTAACTGGAATGAGGAAAGCTACATTATCATTGAGCAGCCCTAATACCTGAAATGAACACTTTGATCATATTTCCATTGTATTTCTTTCTATGTTACTAATAATAACAAGGAAATTTAAACTATTAAATGTTATAGTTCATTAAATTTTAGCTATTTAATTTGATCTCCCAAAGTTAAAACTAAAACCTTCTAGGATATATGTTATATGAAATGTGGTAACTTCCAATAAGAAGATAGAAAACATACACTGAAAAGATGTGGAGTAGTAAGAGAAATTTTGTCAAGACACTTCTCCCCTATTTTTCCTATGGAACAAAAGCCTTAATCTGCAGAGGGAAGAGGGAAGGGCAACAAGCACCACCGCCTATTGCAAATAGGATAAGAGAATGGGAAAATAATCTCTATCCCTCAGGAAGGAGCAGGAATACAGGCTGGGCTCAGGACTACATGGTCAGTGGTGAAACCCAGAAACACAAGATGTAGGTACTTGATGATGACCTAAGAGTGAAGCTTAGTCAAAACAGCGAATGTCTCAATCCTCCATGACAGGCTAACCAGCATGTAGAAAGAAATAACTTTCAAGATATAGACCCTCTGTATACATGGCATTAAGGAAAGACTAAAAGCTGATAGTTGAGTAGACACTGAAAAAAAAAAGAGGGTAAAAACCTTCAGGCAAAATAGTCCCCACTCTAAACACAAAGCATCACTAGAAGAATATGTGGTGCACCGAGGATAACCATTGCAACAACAAACCTAAAACACAGCTCAGCTTCTAATTAGCTTAACCCTAACCTCTCCACAATAAAATCCTAGCAAAAGAAAACTATGCCAATTTCCAGGAATAAATGCTATATACCTCAGCCCTTACTATAGTACACAGAATTTCAAGTCTTCAGTAAAAAGTACAAAGCATAAGAAAGAAAAAAGAAGAAAGCCCAGCACATTCCTAAGAAACAAAGCAATCCTTAAAAGCAGACTCATATATGACATAGAGATTGGAATTATCTGCCAAGGAGTTTCAATTAAATATGATTCAGATATTAAAAGCTCTAATTGAAAAGGTAAATAATATGCAATATCAATTGGATAATTTCAGCAGAGAGAAACAAACTGTAAGAAAGTA
This sequence comes from Trachypithecus francoisi, assembly GCF_009764315.1. Lineage (NCBI taxonomy): Eukaryota > Metazoa > Chordata > Mammalia > Primates > Cercopithecidae > Trachypithecus > Trachypithecus francoisi. The sequence continues at coordinate 19,495,323 of NW_022681455.1, forward strand.
TTAATTAGAAGTGTTAGAAATGAAAAATACAGTAATGGAGTAAAGAATACTCTTAACAGGTTCATAGTAGAGTTGACTTAGTCAAGATATATTAGTTTGGTAAGGCTGCCACAAAAAAGTAGCACAGACTTAGTGGCTTAAAAACAGAAATTTATTTTCTCACAATTCTGTAGTCAGAAGTCTGATATTAAGGTGCTGGTAGAGTTAGTTTCTTCTGAGGTTTCTTGGGGCCAGGGATCGGGGCAGACAATTCAGCTCATAACATAAGAAAGATATAGCAAACTTGAAGATAAGCCCATAAAAATTACAAAAACTGAAACTAAAAAGTAAAGTTCAACAGAAAAGCTCATTATGTAATTTTATATTACATAAAATATATGTAATTGGAATCTCAGAAGAAAAAAAAACAGAGCAGAGGAAAAATAATAATAATGAAGAATTTTTTAAAAATTAGACAGACATCAAACCTCAGACATAAGAAACTCAGGAAACCCCTAGCAGGAAAAATATCAAACATACAAGCACACATGTACACCACACCACACCTACAGCTATAATATTCAAACTGATTTTTTAAGGCAAGGAAAATCTTGAAATAAGTCAGAGAAAAATACATTATCTTGACAAGAATGAGGATAAGAATTAAAGCAGCTTTTAGTCAGAAACCATAAAAACTAGAAAACAAAGAAGTAAAATATTTAAACGTCTGAAAGAAAAAGAATGCTGTCAATCAATAATTCTGTATTTGGTAAAAAAAAAACAAAAAATCTTTAGATTCTTAAGAAAATAAGAACGTTTTTCAGGTTAATAAAAATAAACTAAGAATTTGACAGAATTTTTACTCAAGAAATATTGGATGAAGTTCTTTGGGTAGAGAAATACAACAGGCTGGGCGTGGTGGCTCAAGCCTGTAATCCCAGCACTTTGGGAAGCGGAGACAGGATTACGAGTTCAGGAGATCGAGACCATCCTGGCTAACACAGCGAAACCCCGTCTCTACTAAAAATACAAAAAATTAGCCGGGCGTGGTGGTGGGCGCCGGTAGTTCCAGTTACTCAGGAGGATGAGGCAGGAGAATGGCGTGAACCCAGGAGGCGGAGCTTGCAGTGAGGTAAGATTGTGCCACTGCACTCCAGCCTGGGTGACAGAGGTGAGACTCTGCCTCAAAAAAAAAAAAAAAAAAGGGAAAGCACAGTGTATGGCAACAATAGCACAATAAATGAAAAGGGAAAATTGGGATGGGAACATACTGTTATAAAGTTCTTACACTACACATGAAGAGATAATCTTATTTAAATGTAGACATTGATTGATTAAATATGCATATTGCAAACTCTAAGACCACCAATAAACAGTCCTTAAAAGGTATATCAATAAAGGAAATAAATCATTAAAAAGTACCAAAAAGACAGAAGAGGAAGAATAAACAGAAGGAGCAAATAGAAAATAGTTAGAAAGTTAGTATATTTTAAACCACATATATCAATTGACATCACCAGAAGAAACAGAAATTGTCAGATTGGATAAAATATCAAGATCCATTTACATATTATCTATAAGAAATTCATATTAAATATAGAACTATACATATGTTAAAATTAAAAGGATAGAAAAAGATATACCTACAAACATTAACCCCCTCCAAAAAAAAAGATTAAGTAGTCATATTAGTAACAGACAAAATAGACTTCAGATTAAGGAGTATTATCAGAGATAAAAAGAGATATTACAGAATGAAAAAGAGTCAATTCTCCAAGGAGATAGAAGAATGTTAATGTTATCCATCTAACAACAGAGTTTCAAAATAGACAAAGAAACAGCATATGGAATGAAAGGAGAAAGAAATAAATCCACAATTATGGTTGGAGACTTACATTCCTTTCTCAGTAATGCATAATACAAATAGACAGAAATCAGTAAGACTATACAAAACCTAAAAACATTATCAAACATCTTGACCTCACTAGAATTTATAGAAAGTTTTTAGAAATCTAACAAAGAATAGAATAGACATAGAACATTCAAAAAATAAACAATACAATTTTTAAGCCTTAACAATGTAAAATAGTAGAAACCATATATTCTCAGACCATAATGGAACTAAACTAGAAATCAATAAAATAAATATAATATGAAATTCCCAAATATTTGGATAAAAAGAAACCTTCAAAATAACCTATGAGTCAAAGAGGAACTCTCAAGTAAAATTTTAAAATATTTTGAACTGACAAGGAAACCTAGAAATACAATCTATCAAAAGTTTTATGATGCTGTTATTGCAGTACACATGTGTGGAATTATATTATTCAGTTTTTATATTGAAAAGAAAAAAAATTTGTCAGATTAGTAACCTAAGCTTCCAGGGTAAGAATCTAAAGAAAAGCAAACTTCACAATAAGCAAAAGAAAGAAAATACAAAAAAAAAAAAAAAAAATACATGCAGATGTCAACAAATTGAAAACAAAAGAACAATAGAGAAAATAAATAAAACTAAAAGGTATTTCTTTGAAAAATTAATAAAATATATAAAGCTCTAGCCAGAATGACCAAAAATAAAAAGGAATATCATAAATTATTGATATTAAGAATGAAAAATGAGACATCATTAGAGAACCTACAGACATTAAAAGGCTATAAAGGGAATAGTTTAAACTACTCGATGCACATAAATTTAACAACTTAAATAAAATTAGCAAATACTTGAAAGATATGTTATAAAACTGACTCAAAAAGGAATAATTTGAATAGTTCCATATCTATTAAAGAAATTGATTTTTTTTTTACTTTAAAGCCTTTCAAGAAAATAACTCTAAGATTAGATGGTTTCACTTGAGTGTCCTACCAGATACCTAGGAAGGAATAGTATAAAGTCAATTTAATGTTGTCTAGATAAAAGAATAGAAAGTAATTTTGGAATGCCAGCATGAAGAGCTCTATAAAGCTGCTTCACAATTATAAATCATAATTGTTGAAAATTATAGAAAGCAACTATTTAAAATTTCTGGAATTTGTCCTAGGGGATACAGCAAGTTAAGCAGATTTATTCAAATCTAACTTTTGGTAAGAAAAGAGAGAGTCTATGGCATTTGATCCATGACCTTCCCCTGCCCACCGTCAACTCAATATGATGGAAGCTCTTCTCTAGGAAGATGCAGTGAAGAACATGGAGCTCCTTCTCCCAAAAGATACAATTTAGGGCTACAGTTTTCCCTGCATGAGGCAAACCACAAGAATTCCTTATTTGTTCCCCAACTTTGTGCTGCAGGAGCTGGATTCCAGACAAGTGGAACTAAGATGTCTGAGGTTCCTTTTTTTTCAGCCAGTTCCCACTTGCAGAGCTATCTCAGGAGCAAAAAACTGAGAATTCTGGACCCCAATTACCCTTGCCTTACAGTATTTAGAGGGTGGAAGTTTCATGCCGGGACAGTCGAGCTGAGAAAAACAATGGCTATCATACTTGCCCAACATCTAATTTGTACAACAGTGGTATCACTCTGAGAAAGAGATCACTGTCCTCATACCCAGGTCTAGAGCAGTGGCACAGTGAGAAAAGTAGCCCAAAAGAGCAGGCAGTTCTATAGCTCTCCCAATGGGGCTGACTTTGTTTAGAACACAGTGCAGAAGAAGAAGACTTTATAAGAACCTCAAGCTTCTTAAGGTTATCAAAATCAATGAATATTTTGTCAATCAGGAATTCAGAGGTGGCTGGTACTCCATGATAACAATAAGCAAAATTGTAAGTAAGCTAGAATTTTAATTCATAAAAGGAAGGAAAGCTCCAATTAGCCCTCCTGTGGTAAAAGCAAGTTTCGCTGTCTGCTGGCAAGATGGCTGAATAGGAACAGCTCCAGTCTGCAGTTCCCAATGAGACCAACGCAGAAGGTGGGTGATTTCTGCATTTCCAACTGAGACCAGGAGATTCCCTCATGTGCCTATAAGACCAGAGCTCTGGGTTTCAAGCACAAAACTAGGCAGCTGTTTGGGCAGACACCAAGCTAGCTTTGGGAGTTTTTATTTGTACCCACCCCAGTAGTGCCTGGAACCCCAGTGAGACAGAACCGTTCATGCCCCTGGAAAAGGGACTGAAACCAAGGAGCCAAGTGGTCTCGCTCAGAGAGTCCCACTCCCACAGAGCCCAGCAAGCTAAGAACTGCTGGCTTGAAATTCTCGCTACCAGCTCAGGAGTCTGAAGTTGGCCTGGGATGATTGAGCTTGGTAGGGGGAGGGACGTCAGCCATTACTGAGGCTTGAGTAGGCAGTTTCCCTCACAGTGTTAATGAAGATGCCGGGAACTTCAGACTGTGCGGAGCTCACCACAGCACGGCAAAGTGGCTGTGGCCAGACTGCCTCTTTAGATTCCTCCGCACTGGGTAGGACATCTGTGAAAGAAAGGCAGCAGCCCCAGTCAGGAGTTTATAGATAAAACTCCCATCTCCCTGGGACAGAGCATCTGGTGGAAGGGGCAGCTGTGGGTGTAGCTTTGGGTGGACTTTAAGCATTCCTGCCTGCTGCCTCTGAAGAGAGCAGTGGATCTCCCAGCATAGTGCTTGAGCTCTGCTAAGGGACAGACTACCTCCTCAAGTGGGTCCCTGACCTCTGTGCATCCTGACTGGGAGACACCTCCCAGCAGGGATCGACAGACACCTCATACAGGAGAGCTCTGACTGGCATCAAGTGGGTACCCCTCTGAAATGACGCTTCCAGAGGAAGGAGCAGGCAGCAGTCCTTGCTGTTCTGTAGCCTCCAATGGTGACACCTAGGCAAACAGGGTCTGGAGTGGACCTCCAGCAAATTCCAGCAGACCTGCAGAAGACGGGCCTAACTGTTAGAAGGAAAACTAACAAACAGAAAGCAACAACATCAACATCAACAAAAAGGATGCCCACAGAAAAACCCCATCCAAATGCCATCAGCATCAAAGATCAAAGGTAGTTAAATCCACAAAGATGAATAAAAAACAGCACAAAAACGTTGAAAATTCCAAAAACCAGAATCCCTCTTTTCCTCCAAATGATCTCAACTCCTCTCCAACAAGGGCACAAAACTGGACAGAGAATAAGTTTGATGAATTGACAGAAGTAGGCTTCAGAAGATGGATAATAACAAACTCATCTGAGCTAAAGGAAAATGTTCTAACCCAATGCAAGGAAGCTAAGAACCTTGATAAAAGGTTACAGGAACTGCTAACTAGAATAACCAGTTTAGAGAAGATAAATGACCTGATAGAGCTGAAAAACACAGCGCAAGAACGTTGTGAAGCATACACAAGTATCAATAGCTGAATCGATCAAGTGAAAGAAAGGATATTAGAGATTGAAGATCAACTTAATGAAATAAAGCATGAAAACAAGTTTAGAGAAAAAAAGAATTAAAAGGAATGAACAAAGCCTCCAAAAAATATTGGACTATATGAAAAGACCAAACCTACAATTGATTGATGTACCTGAAAGTGACACAGAGAATGAAACCAAGTTGGAAAACACTCTTGAGGATATTATCCAGGAGAACTTCCCCAAAATAGCAAGATAGGCAAACATTCAAATTCAGGAAATACAGAGAACACCACTAAGATACTCCTTGAGAAGAGCAACCCCAAGACACATAATCATCAGATTCTCTAAGTTTGAATGAAGGAAAAAATGTTAAGGGCAGCCAGAGAGAAAGGTCAGGTTACCTACAAAGGGAAGCACATTAGACTAACAGTGGATCTCTCTGCAGAAACCCTACAAGCCAGAAGAGATTGGGGTCCAATGTTCAATATTCTTAAAGATTTTTCAACCCAGAATTTCATATCCAGCCAAACTAAGCTTCATAAGTGAAGGAGAAATAAAATCCTTTACAGACAAGCAAATGCTGAGAGATTTTGTCACCACCAGGCCTGCCATACAAGAGCTCCTGAAGGAAGCACTAAATGTGGAAAGGAAAAACTGGTACCAGTAACTGCAAAAACATAACAAAATATAAAGACCAATGACACTATGAAAAAACTGCATCAACTAATGTGCAAAATAACCAGCTAGCATCATGATGACAGGATCAAATTCACAGCTAACAATATTAACCTTAAATGTAAATGGGCTAAATGCCCTAATTAAAAGACTGACTGGATAAAGAGTCAAGACCCATCAGTGTGCTGTATTCAGGAGAATCATCTAACATGCAGAGACACACATAGGTTTAAAATAAAGGGATTGCAATCCTAGCCTCTGAAAAAACAGACTTTAAACCAACAACGATCAAAAAAGACAAAGAAGGGCATTACATAATGGTAAAGGGATCAATGCAACAAGAAGAGCTAACCATCCTAAATATATATGTACCCAATACAGGAGCACCCAGATTTATAAAGCAAGTTCTTGGAGATATACAAAGAGACTTTGACTCCCACACAATAACAGTGGGAGACTTTAACACCCCACTGTCAATATTAGATCAATGAGACAGAAAGGTATAAGGATATTCAGGACTTGAACTCAGCTCTGGACCAAGTGGATCTAATAGACATCTACAGAACTCTCCACCCCGAATCAACAGAATATACACTCTTCTCAGCATCATGTAGCACTTATTCCAAAATCGACCACATAATTGGAATTAAAACACTCCTCAGCAAATGCAAAAGAACGGAAATCATAACAGTCTCTCAGACCACAGTGCAATTGAATAAGAACTCAGGATTAAGAAACTTATTCAAAACTACACAACTACATGGAAACTAAACAACCTGCTCCTGAATGACTACTGGGTAAATAATGAAATTAAGGCAGAAATAAATAAGTTCTTTGAAACCAATGAGAACAAAGACACAATGTACCAGAATCTCTGGGACCCAGCTAAAGCAGAGTTAAGAGAAAAATTTATAGCACTAAATGCCCATATCAGAAAGCAGGAAAGATCTAAAATTGATACCCTAACATCACAATTAAAAGAACTAGAGAAGCAAGAGCAAACAGATTTAAAAGCTAGCAGAAGACAAGAAATAACCAAGATCAGAGCAGAACTGAAGGAGATGGAGACTTGAAAAACCCTTCAAAAAAATCAATGAATCCAGGATCTGGTTTTCTGAAAAGATTACCAAAGTAGATATGCTGCTAATAAAGAAGAAAAGAGAGAAGAATCAAATAGACACAACAAAAAATGATAAAGGGGATATCACTACTGATCCCATAGAAATACAAACTACCATCAGATAATACTATAAACACCTCTATGCAAATAAACTAGAAAATCTAGAAGAAATGGGTAAGTTCTTGGAAACATACACCCTCCTAAGACTAACCAGGAAGATGTTGAATCCCTGAATAGACCAATAACAAGCTCTGAAATTGAGGCAGTAATTAATAACCTACCAACCAAAAAAAAAAAAAAAACCTAGGACCAGACAGATTCACAGCCAAATCCTACCAGAGATACAAAGAGGAGCTGGTACCATTCCTTCTGAAATTATTCCAAACAATAGAAAAATAGGGACTCCACCCTAACTCATTTTATGAGGCCAGCATCATCCTGATACCAAAACCTGGCAGAGACACACACACAAAAACTTTCTGGCCAATATCCCTGATGAACATTGATGCCAAAATCCTTAATAAAATACGGGCAAACCAAATCCAGCAGCACATCAAAAAGCTTATCCACCACGATCAAGTCGGCTTCATCCCTAGGATGCAAGTCTGGTTCAACATACACAAACCAATAAACATAATCAACCACATAAACAGAACCAATGACAGAACCACATAATTATCTCAACAGATGCAGAAAAGGCTTTCAATACAATTCAACACCCTTTCATGCTAAAAACACTCAATAAACTAGGTATTGATTTAATGTATCTCAAAATAATAAGAGCTATTTATGACAAACCCATTGGCAGTATCATACTGACTGGGAAAAAGCTGGAAGCATTCCCTTTGAAAACTGACAATAGACAAGGATGCCCCCTCTCACCACTCCTATTCAACATAGTATTGGAAGTTCTGGCCAGGGCAATCAGGGAAGAGAAGGAAATAAAGGGTATTCAAATAGGAAGAGAGGAAGTCAAATTGTATCTGTTTGCAGATGACATGACTGTATATTAAGAAAACCCCATCATCTCAGCCCAAAAACTCCTTAAGCTGATAGGCAACTTCAGCAAACATTCAGGATAGAAAATCAATGTGCAGAAATCACAAGCATTCCTATACACCAATAATAGACAGAGAGCCAAATCATAAGTGAACTCCCATTCACAACTGCTACAAAGTAAATAAAATATCTAGGAATACAACTTACAAGGGATGTGAAGGACCTCTTCAAGGAGAACTACAAACCGCTATTCAAGGAAATCAGAGTGGACACAAACAAATGGAGAAACATTCCATGCTCATGGATAGGAAGAATCAATATCATGAAAATGGCCATACTGCCCAAAGTGGTTTTTCGATTCAATGTTATTCCCATCAAACTACCACTGACTTTCTTCACAGAACTAGAAAAAAGTACTTTAAATTTCATATGAAACCAAAATGGTGCTGGGGAAACTGTCTAGCCATATGCAAAAAACTGAAACTGGACCCTTTCCTTACACCTTATACAAAAATTAACTCAAGATGGATTAAAGACTTAAATGTAAAACCTAAAACCATAAAAAACCTTAGAAGAAAACATAGGCAGTGCCATTCAGGAGATAGGCATGGGCAAAGACTCCATGACTAAAACACCAAAAACAATTGCAACAAAAGTCAAAATTGACAAATGGAATCTAAGTAAACTAAAGACCTTCTGCACAGCAGAAGAAACTATCATCAGAGTGAATAGGCAAACTACAGAATGAGAGAACGTTTTTGCAATCTATCCATCTGACAAAGGGCTAATATCCAGAATCTACAAAGAACTTAAGCAAATTTACAAGAGAAAAACAACCCCATCCAAAAGTGGGCAAAGGATATGAACAGACACTTCTCAAAAGAAAACACTTATACGGCCAACAAACATATGAAAAAAAGCTCATCATCACTAGTCATTAGATAAAGGCAAATCAAAACCACAGTGAGATACCATCTCATGCCAGCTAGAATGGTGATCATTAACAAGTCAGGAAACAACAGAGGCTGGAGAGGATGTGGAGAAATAGGAATGGTTTTACACTGTTGGTGGGAGTGTAAATTAGTCCAACCACTGTGGAAGACAGTGTGGCAATTCCTCAAGGATCTAGAACCAGAAATATCATTTGACCCAGCAATCCCATTACTGGGTATATACCCAAAGGATTATAAATCATTCTACTATAAAGACACATACACATGTATGTCTATTGTGGCACTATTCACAATAGCAAAAACTTGGAACCAACCCAAATGCCCATCAATGATAGGCTGGATAAAGAAAATGTGGTACATATACACTATGGAATACTATTCAGCCATAAAAAAGGATGAGTTCATGTCCTTTGTAGGGACATGGATGAAGCTGGAAACCATTATTCTTAGCAAATTAACCCAGGAACAGAAAACCAAACACTGCATGTTCTCACTCATAAGGGGAGTGGAACAGTGGGAACATATGGACACAGGGAGGGGAACATCACACACCAGGGCCTATTGCGGGGTGGTGAGCAAGGGGAGGGAGAGTATTAGAACAAATACCTAATGCATGCAGGGCTTAAAACCTAAATGACGGGTTGATGGGTGCAGCAAACCACCATGGCACATGTATACCTGTGTAATAAACCTGCATGTTCTGCACATGTATCCCAGAACTTAAAGTATAATAACAATCATAATATTAAGAAAAACAAGTCTCAATGACTGGCATCAAAGACTATCCCAACAGGCCTCCTTAATTTAGTCAGATGGTGGAGCAACTTATGCCCTAGGGCATTGTTGAAAACAATGGCTCAATTATTGGAGACTAACAGTAGAGTGTGGTACCAATATAGGCAGACCAGTTAGAAGCTCAACAGAAATAATAAAGAAAAGACAGTTAAAACAAAACTAACTAAAGCCACTTTTATCCATGGAAATTGGGGGTGGATAGGATGACTGTGCACATACCCAGAGCTGTGACCTCTGAGGTGCAGCATCAGAAGATGAACACTATAGAGTGATAGACGTCACTGAAATATTAAGTCACTAAATAAATAAACAAGCAAAAATAACAAAAACTACAACCCCCTGGTTGGGAGAGAATAAATCAGTATCCAGAGTTGCAACAATAAATTATTTGCATGTCCATAGTAAGAACTAAACCCTCACAAGACATGAAAACACATAGGAGACCATGACTTATAGATGGAGGAGAAATTAGGCAGCAGAAATTACTTTGAGAAGGCCCAGATGTCACATTTGACCCACAAAGACTTTAAACTAGCTAAAATGAATATATTTTAAGAACAAATAGAAGCATTAAAGAAACAAAGAAAGGCCTGATGACAATTCCTCATAACATAGATAGTATCCATAAAATCATAGAAATTATAAAAAGGAAACGAATAGATATTGTAGAGTTGAATAATACAATAACTAAAATGAAAAACTCTCTAAGGGGACTCAACACAAAATTTAAGCTAGCAAAGAGTCAGTAAATTTGAAGATAAATCAATAGAGATTAAGCAATTTGAAGAACAGAGAGAAAAAAGAATTTACAAAATGAACAGAGCCTCAGAGAAAGGTAATATACCATTAAACACACCAACATATGTGTAATAGAAATAGCATAAGAAGGCAAGAGAGAAAAAAGAGAAATAATATTTGAAAAGAAATGAATAAAATCTTCAGAAATTTGATAGAAAACATAAATCTACACATCCAAAAATTCAGTCAACTGCAAGCATGATAAATGCAGAGATTTACCTCCAGAGCCATCATAGTGAAAATGCTGAGACAAAGAGAAAATTTTGAAAGCATTAGGAGAATATTGCTCATTGAGCAAAAGGAAAAGCAATGAAATTAACAGCCGACTTTTAAGCAGAAGTCATAAAAGCCAAGAAGCAGTGGGATAACATCTACAAAGTTATAAATAGAAAAAAAACCCTGCCAACTAATAATTTTATACCCAGCAACACTACATTTTTTAAATGGAGGAGGTAAAATTAAGACATTGTTAGATAAACCAAAACAGAAATAATTTGTTTTCTGCAGAAACACCTTGCAGGAAATTCCACAGAAAGTTCTTCAGGATGAAAGGAAGTGACACAAAATCTACATATAAAATAAAGAGTATCAATAAAGGTAATTGTGTAATTACTAAAGACAGTATAATTGTATATTTTTTCTTTCCTTTATTAAATGATTTAAAAGGCAATTATATAAAACAAGAATTATACAATTTGTGGACCTATAAAATATAGAAATGTAACATATGTAACAATAACAACACAAAGGACCAGGTGGGCACAAATTTGTATTGGAGAAAAGAAAATACATTAGATGTTATAACCACAAAATGATGTTAAGGAAAGCAGAAAGAGTAAATTATAAGAGTAATTATAACAAGCTCAATAGGCCGGGCGCGGTGGCTCAAGCCTGTAATCCCAGCACTTTGGGAGGCCGAGACGGGTGGATCACAAGGTCAGGAGATCGAGACCATCCTGGCGAACACAGTGAAACCCCGTCTCTACTAAAAATACAAAAAACTAGCCGGGCGAGGTGGCGGGCGCCTGTAGTCCCAGCTACTTGGGAGGCTGAGGCAGGAGAATGGCCTGAACCCAGGAGGCGGAGCTTGCAGTGAGCTGAGATCCGGCCACTGTACTCCAGCCTGGGCGACAGAGCGAGACTCCGTCTCAAAAAAAAAAAAAAAAAAAAAAAACAAGCTCAATAAATATATACTTCTTTTGTTTTCTCGGCTTATTTAGAAGACATAAAATCATATTAAGTAATAATTATAATAGTGTATGATTGTATTTGTAACCAAAATAAACATAATATATACAATAATAGCAAAAAACAGAGAAAGAGGAGAAAATACAGCTATGTAGGAGAAGCATCACTGAGGAAGGCTAGATGTTGGGCTTACTAGACATTTTGTTAACTTTTTAAAATATGTTAAAAGAACAAAAAGAAACAATGCCAAATGAACTAAAAGTATGAGAAAGGAAAATAAACAAATGCAAACTCTCGATTTAAAAATACAATAACTCAAACAAAAACACACTAGAGGATAGAGAGGCACAATAGCATGTTTTAATTGGCAAACTTGAAGATAGGGCAAAAGAATCAGCAAACTTGAAGACAGGTTAACTGAGACTATCCAGTCTGAGAAACAGAAGAAGGATGAAGAAATAAAAGAGCCTCAGAGACCTGTGGTACACCATCAACTATACCAAGATATGCATAATGAAAGTTCTCAAAGAAAAGGTGAAAGGGGGATAAAATTCATACTTGAAGAAATAATGGCCAAAACCCCTAGTTTCAGTGAAAAGCATTAGTATTTACATCCAAGAAGCACAACACACTCTAGGTAGAATTAATTTTAACAGATTTACACTCTGCTGTATCATAACCAAATTATTAAAAGATAAAGAAGTCTTGAAAGAGCAAGAAAAGCACGCATCACAGGTGATCCTCAATAATATTAACAGTTGATTTCTCATTCAGAGACTATGGAGGCCAAGAGGAGGTGGGATAATGTGTACAAAGCACTAAACAGTCCGGGCGCAGTGGCTCATGTCGGTAATCCCAGCACTTCGGGAGGCCAAGGCGGGCAGATCACTTGCGGTGAGGAGTCTGAGACCAGCCTGGCCAACATAGTGAAACCCCATCTCTACTAAAAATACAAAAGTTAGCTGGGCGTGGTAGTGTTAGCCTGTAATCCCAGCTACTCAGGAGGCTGAGGCAGGAGAATCGCTTGAACCTGGGAGGTGGAGGTTGCAGTGAGCTGAGATAACACCATCACACTCCAGCCTGACTGACATAGCAAGACTCCGTCTCAAAAAAAAAAAAAGCACTAAACAAAAAAGACTGTCAACCAACAATACTACACCCAGCAAAACTACTGTTCAACAATGAACAAGAAATTAAAACATTCCCATATAAACAAAAACTGATTTGTCACTAACCAACCTGCGCTATAATACAAAGTCCTCTACCTGAAATAAAAGAATATGATACATTAACTCAAATCTACACGAAGAAATCAAGAACACTGATAAAGACAAATACATAGGAAAACATAAAAACAGTTAAATGTATTTTTGTTTGTAAATCTTTTTTTCTTTTATGTGAGTTAAAATACAACTGTGTAAAGTAGTAACTATAAATATATGTTGATGGGCATACAATGTATAAAGATATTATTTGTGTGACAATAATAGCACAAATCTTGCAGGTGAGAAGAGAATATAGCTACATAATAGCAAAATTTGTATACACTATGGAAATTAAGTTAGTAGTAATCTGAACTAGATTGTTATATATTGACATGTTAATTGTAACCCCTAGGGAAACTACTAAGAGAATAACATGAAGAACACAGAAAAAGAAACAACAAGAGAGTTAAGATGGCATTTTTGGAAGAAAATACGATTTCATCAAAGAAGACACTAATTGAGAGGTAGAGGAATAAAAATAACACAGTACCAGCAGAAAACAAAACAAGAAAATTTAAAAGAATAGTAGAGATGAATCCTATCTTATCAATCATTACATTAAATGTGAATGAATTGAACAAGGCAGAGATGTGCAAAAAGCATTTCTAAGGAAAACCATGATCTAACTATATGCTATGTATGTGAGACAAACATTCGATTCAGACACACACAGGTTGAAAGTAAAAAGATGAAAAATGATATACCATGTCAACAGTAAACAAAAGAGAGCTGATATACTAATATCAGACAAAATAGACTTTAAGACAATAATTGTCACTAGAGGCAATGAAGGACATTCTTTCATAATAAAACTTTCAATCCATTAAGAAGATATAGCAATATAAATTTGTATGCACCTAACAACACAACACCAAAAACTCAAAACAAAACTAACAGGATTGAAGGAAGAAACAGACCATTCAACATTAATATTTGGAGACTTCCCCAATATCTCACTTTCAATAATAGGTATACATTTACTCTACATATTTCTCTCTAAGCACTGCTTTCGCTGAATTCCATACACATTAGCATGTTGTATTATACATTCATTCATCTCAGAGTATTTTTAAATGTCTCTTGGGATTTCTTCTTTGACACACTGATATTTAGTAGTATGTTCTCCACCTATTAAAATTTTTTGAGACTTGTTTTATGGCTTTGTATGTGATACATATTGCATGTGGAGAATGTTCCATGTGCCCTTGAGTAAACTGTGTATTTGTTGTTATTGTTTGGGGTGTTCTATAGACATCTGTTAGGCCTATTAAGTCCATAGTTTTGTTAAAGTATTTTTTATGAAATAGAGAAGTTCATAGACAGACATAAGCTACCAAAAATGATTCAAAAAGAAACAGAAAATTTGACTACACCTACAGTAAGTAAAGAGATGGAATTTGTCATCAACAAATTTCCCACATGGGAAAGCCTAGGACCTGATGACTTTGTTGCTGAATTCTACCAAGCTTTTAAAAAGAGTGCCAAATCTTTCTCCAGAGCTTCCAAAAAAAAAAAAAAAATCGAAGTGGATAAAACACTTTCAATTCATTCTTTGATGCCAATATTTTCTTGATATCAAAACCAAAGAAAACATTTTGGGGAAAAAAAACCGCAGGCCAAAATTCTTTATGAATATAGATGCAGAACTCAACAAAATATTGGCCAACCAAATCCAGCAACATATAAAAGACTGAAAAATTGCCCCAGATTGAAGGAACTAAGGAGGCACAATGACTAAACATAATGGGGAATTATAGATTGAATCTTGGAACAGAAAAAGAACTTAATTTAAAAACTGGTAAAGTTAGGCCAGGCGCAGTGGCTCATGCCACTGTAATCCCAGCACTTAGGGAGGCCGAGGTTGGCAGATCACAAGGTCAAGAGTTCGAGGCCATCCTGGCTAACATGGTGAAACCCCATCTCTACTAAAAGTAAAAAAATAAAAAAATTAGCCGGGCGTGGTGGCAGGCGCCCACAGTCCCAGCTACTCAGGAGGCTGAGGCAGGAGAATCGCTTGAACTCAGGAGGCAGAGGTTGTAGTGAGCCGAGATTGCGCCACTGCACTCCAGTCTGGGCAATAGGGCGAGACTCCATCTCAAAAAAAAAATAAATAAATAAATAAAAACCGGTAAAGTGTGGATGAAGTCTCCAGTTAACAGCATAGTACCAATGTTATTATCATTTTGATAGTTTTACTGTGCTTGTGTAGGCTGCTATCATTAGGGAAAGGTAGGAAAACTATGGAAAGGTAGATAGGAACTCTACCATCTATAGTATGTCTAAAATTATTTCAAAATAAAAATTTTTAACAGAAAACTCTCCCTAATCGAAATGTTCATCAGAAGTAGAAGAGATAAATAAATTATTATAGCTACATTTTGATAAAAGGGAGAAGGTGTAAAGATACAGAGAGGATACCAGGGTAGTTTCTGAGATGCTGTCCATGTTCTATTTCTTGTCTTGCATTGTGGTTGCACAGTTTTCAGTTATTCACTTTGTGAGAGTTCATCAAGAAGTAATTCAATTGCACTGTTACATTTCAGACATAGCACTGGCTTCTAAATTCAAATGGTTCTATTAAAATCAAGATTCATGAATCAGGTTTAAATCTAAGGCCAACAGCGTTAACTGTATCAGAGAATGGTCTGATGCCTAAATGAAAATGTTATTACAATGTAGCATTTGATTAATGAAAACACAGCCCCCCGTAAAGGGGTAAATCTCGAAAACATCCACTAGAGACCAATAGTTTGTGTTGTTTCTCTTGAGTTTTCTACAGGGACAGTTATAATATCTATAAATAACAACATTTTCTTTTCTAAAGTTAAATTCTGTTTTACCAGTTCCATGTAATTTCTTCTAGTTCCAAAAAGCTGTTTAATAATTTGGAAGGCATAGGTATTTCAATGACTTCAGCTCTACTTAACAGAAACCCCAAATACACAGGGCTTAAATAAATCAGATTAATTACTTCATTTCATATAACCCTAAAATAGAGTTATTTCAGGGCTGGTAAATGTATCTCCACAACATTATTACATGATCCAGATTCTTTCTATCTTTTCTCTCGGCCATCCTCAGAAGGTTGCTCACTCCTCATGGTTGCAAGAAGGCTGCTGTAGCTTCCGTTTCTGTATTCTCAGTGAAAACATAATAAAACCATAACACAGTGACTTTTATGCATCATTTATGCCCATTTTCCCAGAAGCCCCACAACAGACATCTCACATTTTATTTTTATAATTGTATTGTACATTCTTTTCTAAGGCAACCTTCGCTTAGGCAAACAGAACATTACCAGGACTGGCTTCGACTTATCAAGATGCACCCTCTGGGACTAAAGAGGGGCCCAGTATCCAATGGAGCACATAGACACACAGTGCCTGAATCATATTGAGGTTCTGTTAGCAGAAGGAAGAGGAAATAATTCTGAAGTAGGAATTCACCAGCTGTTAGAAACAGCATCATTTTATTATTCTTTACTGT
This sequence comes from Trachypithecus francoisi, assembly GCF_009764315.1. Lineage (NCBI taxonomy): Eukaryota > Metazoa > Chordata > Mammalia > Primates > Cercopithecidae > Trachypithecus > Trachypithecus francoisi. Next base: position 19,511,875 of record NW_022681455.1, read on the forward strand.
AATAATACATTATTTACAGGGGATTCAGTGTTCCCCGTGAGGAATGATGCAGCTGTTGGTTGAGATACTCTTTAGAATGCTAAGGAAGTACCATTCTATTTCTAGTATTCTGAGAATTTGTATTGGCAGCAATATGTATGTAGTACTTAGTCAAATCCTTTGTTTTGTGTTACTTTCTGTTTCTGTCTTTGCTTTTTCACTTTGGTTGGGGTAGAGTTGGCAATTGGCCTTCAGGCTAACCTTTAGCTTATTGACACGCTTTGTTTCATTAAGAAACTTTGTAATGTCTAATGTTGCATCCTCTTTATTTTCTCAAAATATACCTTCTTCGGGCATGGGAATATTTGGTTTTTAATATAATTCCAGATTTTACCTGAAATTGTTCTTCAAACAAGTATCTGAATTGATTTAACATACACATTTACAAAACAAGTTTTATGGAATGGTTTTATGGAATGGTTATAATAATCATAAAATGATTTGAAAGCTTTCTATTTTTCATTTATGCAATGAAATTTTTTTAAAAATTCTTTTCTGTATCATTAGGTCCTAGAACCTTTCTAGATCTTGGTTCTTGGTTTAAGTTTTGAAATTTAGGAAAACAGATCAGTTTTATAAATTTTTTTCTAGAAAATCATGAAATGATAAAAACATAAATAAAGTAGCTTAAAGGCATACAAAATATTATCTTGTATTTTTTCCCTCAGTAGTTATTCATTTCTAATTTTAAGTATTTACATTATATTATCTTTAGATTTCCCAAAGGGTTTTCTATTTTGTTAAGATTTTTTGAAAACCAGCTCTTGGATATATTTGCTAAATCATTAACTATCAGCTTTTGTTTTTGATATTTTTTTTTCTTATTTTTCTTTGAGTTCCTTTGCTGTGCATACTCAGTTTCTATGATTGAATATTTTATTTACATACTTACATTATTCTAGCATAATGTTGCCACTCAAGTATCTGAAGTGGTGTGTAAAAAATTATTTGGCCACCTGTTATAGTGATGTTTTAATCACATTATGATTACTTCTAAAATACTCTAGAATTAAATATGTTACCTTATTGCTCTTTACTAATCATAAAATTTTAAGCAATACAGAAATATGAAATAAAAAATATACTTTCTACTGTACCTTACCTCAAACCAGCTTTCTTTCCAATGTTACCAACTGCTAATAGTCCCTTTATTGTTTTAAACATTTTTTACTTACATTAATATGCATTACATTTTTTAAAGGCTGTAAATGTTCATTCTTATGTTCATATCATTGCCTGCATGTACAAATATTTCTTTATAATAGATTTCAGTGAGTGAGTTTCCTGGGTCAAGGTGTATATACATGTTTAATTTTGATAAGAATTCTCAAATTGCTCTCCACAAAAGGCTGTATTAGTCCACACAACAATAGTATGTATCCATGCCCATTTTCCTACATCCTGGCCAACCTTGATATATAACCAACATTTTAATTTATAATTTGATCACCATGGTTTTTAGCAGATAGGTTTTAATTTCTAAAAGCTTGGGTTTTTTATGTTGTTGGTAGTGGTTGTTTAGTCTTTTACTATTGTTTCAAAATTTTCTTGCAACAGTTCAATACAAGAATGTAAACAACAAAAAATGTATTTTTCAAAATGTATTGAGATTTCCTCTGCAGCTTCTATTGGTAAAATTTGCCATGAGTGCCTAAAAAGTGAAGCATTTTCTCTGAAAAATACACACTTTAAAATATGTTCAACATGAATGTATTATTATTATATTGTTTGGGTTATCATATCTGTATTTTATATCTAGCTACTATTCTTTCAAAACTAAAAAGTTGTTTAAAATTTTAATTACTATGCAAATGTATTATAGCTTTCATTTAGTTAGAATGTCTGTATATTCCTGAAGTTAAATTATAGAATCCTAGTCTAAGAAAACACATCAACATACTTATAGTTCACATATAAATGCTACTGTATATATTTCTAAGCAAATAACAAGTCCAGGCTTCTGGCTTCCTCCCTTCAACCCAGATTTGGAGATGCCAATGGCAACTCACAGAAAGTATTAATGAAAATCCTAGGGAGTGACAGAGGTGAATCAGCCCCAGTATGTGGGAAACAGCTTCCAGTAGGAGAGCTCCAGGGCTGGTGTGCATTTGTGGCCTGGCCTAGGGAGAGTTTTCTAGTAGTGCCCTTTTCTTTAATTGCTTGTACCTTTGCTCCATTGGACAGCCAATAGCAATAAATATTTCAACGATCCAGAACATTTTTCTGCATTCCCTGAACTAAGCAATAACCTTAAAATGTGTCTACTCTTGGATTAAAACACAACTTGGATCAGAGGCACTGGGGAATTTTCTCAGCAGCCAAGAGATGACTGGGGAGGTAGAGAGGCATGGATTACAGGGAGAGGCTCCCTGTTCTGAAGCACTGCTCCTTCCATTCTCACTGGAGCGAGTGAAAGCTTAAAGCCCAGGCTTTCATCAGTTCCCATAAAGTTGACAAAACTAGTCAATAGAGCTAATGATGACAGAGGATAAAATTTCAGTTACTGTGAAACCAATAGTTTTGAGGACTTAAAATGAAAGCAAAATAACAAATTGAGGGAGTTCTACAAAAGGAGACAGACCTAATGAAAAAGAAAGGAGAATTTAAAATACTCATAGATGGAAGAGGACATTGGGAACATGAGGTAGAAAAAAGCAGCTATGAAGAAAAATCAATTGGAGGTATTTGGGATAAGAGATATAGTGTTGAATAATCTCAATGGATAGATACGTTTGGTGAGCAAGGGGTTAGGTCAAAGAATATTTCCAGAAGGGAATCAGGAGAGGATAAGTGAGAAAGGAAAGGTAACAAGCAGGGAAGAAGACAGGAGACATTCAACATCTACCCATAGGAGTCCCAGAAAAAAAATGTAAACAGAGAGGGGGAAAAATTTGAGAATATAGTGGCAATTTTACAAACAGTAAATGTTGTCATAATATTTTGGAATAGCAGGGCTCAGAAAGTGTCACATAGGGTAGAAAAGTACCCTAGATGCATTTTAGTAAAATTTAAGAACACCATAGACAAAGAAAAACTACAACAGATTCTAGAAAGAAAAATCAGATTCTCTCTAAGGAGTAAACATTGGATTGGCATTAAATAGCTTAACAGCAACACTGACTTAAGAAGATAATCGAATATTATTTTGAAAGGGCTGAAGAAATTAAATTTTAATAAAGAGTTTCATATATACCTCAATTTGCACTTAAGATAAAAGAGGATTAAAGATATTCTCAGGCTAAAGGGTCTCAAATAGTATTACAACACGATCTACTTTGAAAGAATTTTTAGATGTTGTACCTCAGGAAGAAGAAAAACAAATGCAGAAGGCAATAAGATATAGAGGAAAGACAGATGGATGAACATGTCAAAATAGGCAAAAATTTGTAAAAATTTAATCCGTATAATCTAATATTAAAACTCTGGAAAATACTTACTTGACTGGAAACTGGAGGCAGTATTCACGGCACCAGTGGAAGATGAGAACATGCCAACTAAATGGCTTGCTGGCCCAGGGTAATATATAGATGTATCTTAGCTTTAGTGTTGCTAAATAATAAATAAGCATGCATTTGAGTGTTAACAAATTAGAGGTAACCACCAGGAGAATAAAATAGAATGCAGAACTTTAAGACAAGTAAAGAAAAATTTCCTCTACCCACTGGAAAATAGAGAATGTATAGTAAGAAAGCATAATAAATAGAAACAAAGTAAAATGGTAGGAATAAGCCCTAGTGTAGCAATAATCACAACAATAACAAAATAGTTTATTTACAGCCCACTGTATTCTAGAAACGAATTAGGGTGACTTTAAAAGAAATACTATATCAGCAAGATAAACTAAATCTAAAATACAAGAGAAAGTAAAGCTATGATATGAAGATTCAGTCATAAGTAAAGTATATACACCTAATGCTGGCTTCAAATAATGCCTCAAATACCAAAAGATTGATAATGGATACCTATTAGAGCAAGTTTATAAATTCAAATACATGATATTACTACTTTCTTTTGAGATATCACCTCTCAGAATCTTGTCTAATTGGTCTGCAACTCCAACTTCACCTGTCACTCTCCTGTCAGCCACTGAGAATTCTACAGTATTAACTTCACATGCTAACACCAAAATATTAGTCAGGATAGTTACCTAATTAAAAACATTTTCCCTCTGTTCCCTTTAAACTGATTTAAATTTGCCTCTCTGAAATACCAATATTGTTCTACAGCTTTTGTCATAATGACATTTTCCTTTAAAGACATATCTCATATAGCACCAAAGAAGAATTTCCCATTTCTAAAAGGTTATTTCATATTTTCCTTAATCATGGATGCATGAGATAGTATCACAGCAAAACCTCATTCAATACATGTATTGTAACAAGTTAGACCACAAGTTAGACACTCTAATTGTATGACTAAGCAAGTCATTTTCTGAACGTATTATTCCCTCATTAATAGAGGTTAGGATAAATGATCTTTAAAATATCCCACAGTTTTCATATTTTATATTTCCCTTCTATATTGACTTTGTTATAATTCATTCATAGAATAATTTACTTTAACATATGTTACTTTTTATTTCTATAAAGTGATATTTATTGTAGAAACACAGAGCTAAAGTGTGAAGAAAAAATCACCCATAAATCTGATTATCTTTGTCTATTAACATTGCTTTATTTATATGGCACTTTGCTTATGGTTTTATGTCAGTGACATCATGTTTACATGAAATCTTATGTCATATTTCTATTGCTTAATATTAAAAAATTAGAATTTGCATGTTACTAAATTTGCTACCATATTTACACAGTTATAAATGTTGCCATGCATATTGCTCTCTGTAACCATGTGTGTTTGGGAAGTTTTTTCTTAATATAATTTCTATGTCAATGATACAAATAATGTTCTATTTAGGTAACATTTCTCAAGCGCTTACTAATGTATCAGACATTGTTCTAAGTGCTTCACAGATATTAACTCCTTTATCCTTACATCAATTTGTTGAACAAGGTCTTATTATTATCCATTTTCTCTCGAGGCAGATTTTGAGGCACATAGGAGAGGTTAAATTCTTTCCTCATGGCTAGATAGTAAGCAGCAGAGTTAGAGTTCAAATCCAGTTTCCGAAGATGGAAACATCACAGAAGCACCTCTAAACAAATACACTCATACCCCTCAGACTGAGTTTTAGTGCCAGTTTTTTCAAGATGATGCACAAGACATGCTGTGATATCAATTTGCTATTAAAATGGTAGTGTGGTACCTTTATGGCATAGAAAGAACTGGACTACTTCAGAGTCTACATGACTTCTTTAGGTAAAAGGGCACACATCAGTGTCTAAAGGTTTTCTTTTTTTTTCCTCTCTCTCTTTTTTTTTTTTTGAGACAGAGTATTGCTCTGTCACCAGGCTGGAGTGCAGCGGCGCAATCTTGGATCACTGCAACCTCCGACTCCCTGGTTCAAGTGACTCTCCTGCCTCAGCCTCCCGAGTAGCTGGGATTACAGGCACACACCACCATACTCAGCTAATTTTTGTATTTTTAGTAGAGACGGTGTTTCACCATGTTGGCCAGGATGGTCTCGATCTCCTGACCTCAGGTGATCCGCCCGCCTCGACCTCCCAAAGTGCCAGGATTACAGGCGTGAGCCACCATGCCCGGCCTAAAGGTCTTCTTTAGATAAAAGGTCACAGATGGAGCATTTCCTTTTAGAAGTAGTTTTCTCAGTCTATGAGTTATCTAAAGGTGCTGAAGAAGTCCAAAATTCATATGCCTACAACCCTCCGTGTGATGGATAAGAAAACTTATAAGGATCACAAGAAACACTCTAGATCTCAATGCACACATTAGTTCTGTAGCAAATACAAATTTGTAAAAGATGTATTTGTTTATGTTTTTGGCTTTCTTTGTTAATATGTTATTTTTAATAACCTGAAATCACAAGTTATTTAAATATAAATTACTCTCCTAAAGAAATGAACATTAACTGCATTGGAAAGTATTCCTCGTTTCCTCCTTAATTCCCCTGTGCAGGAGTGACATGGCCAGTGGGTAGGCTTGGGAAGCATTGAAGTTCGCCATGGACTCAGTAGCACCAAATGCAGCTCAGGTTCACTTAAGCAAAACTCCCTAGTATCATTTTTATAAGTAGGTTTAGGATTTAATTAGTCAAGTTTTCATCCACATTGCCTATTTTTCTACTGCACTCTGCCAAAAACACTCTTTGGCAGATGGTAAAATAATGAAATTGTTGGCTCCAAAATCCAAAATCTTGGAGATAATTAGAAGATTTGATACAGGTAACATTTATTAGTCATGAAGAGCTTGACAGCATGGAGAATTTTTCAACCCACACAATTTCTAAAGGAAGAGAAAATATCATTTTTTAAAAATACTGATCAAATTATGTTTCTGTGACAAGAAAGGAGAAATACATTTTATAAGGCCTAGCTGGACAACTTCTTCATTCAAGCACAGCCTACACAGAGAAGGAAGGAAAGTCTTTATAAAGTCTATTCCGTTACTGAGCCACAAAGGCAAAAAACAAACAATGTTTGAAAATTTCTCTCTGTTCTGGTTACATCAATTGGAACTTCACCAGTTAGAAATGAATACCAAGAATAATCCTGGAAATCATTTAAAGTAGCTATAAGTGAATAAAAATGTCTTCAAATTAACAACTTTCCTCCTTTCTTAGCATAAGCATCATTCTTGGGCTGGGAAGGAACCCTGTGCGGGGGCATTTGCTGGTTGTAGCAGCTTACAATTTTAAGACGTAACTATTTTAGCTATTTAAAGCAAGAAGGCAGGAAGGCAGGCAGAAAGAAAGAGGCTTTTTTTTTTTTCTATTTTTCCAGTTGAAATATAATGATCTTTAAAAGAGAGAATTTCAAAAGAGAATGGCTGGCTCTATAGATGTTATCAAAGATTGGGGTTAATTCTTCTGGATTATGAAAATGGAATGATAAACTGGCAAAGAATGAAATACAACTAGAAGGACTAGGAAAGAATATTTTTCAAAGAAGATTTGTTAACCAGACACTTCTGGAAACAGGGACAGTTAAACTGTAAAACCAGACATTATTGTAGATATCTGATACAATTATAAAATAACAATAATAGATAGTTTTCAAGTAAACATGACCTAGAAGGTGGTGAGAAACAATTCATCAGGAGCATAAATCAGGATAGAATATGATCACCATAATAGCTGACGTTTATCGGGCCAGTCATATGTGCAGACACTGTTCAAAGTACTTTATACACATGAACTCATTGATTACCTACAGTGTTTCGGTGAGGTAGTTTTCAAGGCTTTGGTAGATTGAATTGCTTGACTAAGGTTGCAGAACTGTTAACAGTATAACTGGAAACTGAACTCAGGAAAAATGATTTCAGAATCCATGGTTTTAACCTCTATGCAATATGACCTTATCCTAATACAAGGATGATAAGGTAAATTTAAAATTTATCTCTAGACTGCTGGCACAATCTTTTATGTAGTAGTGAGACCATTATGAAGGTATATATGTTCTATAATAATGAAAGGGTATGCCTCATTCAAAGGAAATTGATCTTAGAGCAACATGTAACAGTATTTCATGTAAAGAAGGTGTACATCATGTGACCAAAAGAAGAAAGAAAGGAAGGAAAGGAATAAAATATCTATGGTCACAACATAGAAGAAATACACAAACATGCTAAAGGGTACTTTTGACAGCAAGAAAAAATAATGATTTGATTGTAAGAATATTGTAGGCTTTCAGATAATATTCCAGATATCTCAGATGATATCCATGTTAACATTTTGGTACTTTGTATGTATGTGTGTATAAAGAAACATACATATATGAATTCAATAAATATTTATTGAGTTCCTTCCTACTGCCAGACACTGTTGGGTTTTCTGTGTTTAGAGTGAAGAACAAGCCTGCTTTCACACTTATGGGAGAAATAGAAAATTGTAAATGTATTAGTTACTAATAACATATGTTATAAAGAAAAATTTATCATGATGAAAGAAGGAATCAAGGAGCTATTTTATTTGAATGCTGAGGAAAAGTCTTATTGAACTCAAATAAAGAGGGGGAGGTGGGTGAGAAAGAGATAAGCAGGAGGAGGAGGTGGGGGAGGAGAGGGGATCAATGATGGTCTGGAAAGAGAATTCTAAGCAAAAGCAGCAGCAGGGTAAAAAACCTGGTGGAAGAACATACTCTGGTTGTTTAAGAATAGCAAGAAAGTCAGTGGAGCTGGAGAGGTTTCAGCAAGAGGTAAGGAAATTATCAAAAAATGAAATCAAAGAATCAGGCAGAACCTTGTCATATTTATCAGTTTGGGCTTCTTGCTAAAGAGTGTGTGTGGGATGCTATTGTAAGGTTTTGAGCAGGAGAGTGAAATGATTTGATTTCCACCTTAGAAATCTCATCCACATCACTATGCAAAAGAGCAAAATCAGGATAACCAGTTAGGAGGCTGTGGGAATATTTTAGACATGAGGTGATAGTATGAAGTCTGATATGCCAACTGGACTTCTATGTGAAAAATATCTTGTAGACTGTTGGAAAAACTGGTCAAAACTCAAAGGAGAGGCAGGACAGAAGATATACATCTGTGATGCCTCAATATATAGATAATATTTAAATCATGTGTCCCATAGAAATGAACATAGGTTTAAAAAAAGAAAGAAAGAAGTGTGAAGACCAATACCTGGAAAATTCCAATACTTACAGTTAGAGAAAGGAAGAAGAATATAGCAAGGGAGACTGAAAAGTAGTAGCTTGTGAGGTAGAAGAAGAATCCAGAGGCCACAGTGTCCTGAAAATCATGAGAAGAAAGTATTTTATGAATAAGGAAATTATCAATGCATTTGATTATAGATAGACAGAGATAGAAATTGAACTGTAAATATGTTTGAGCTTTTTAAAACTGGAAATATAGTAAATAATATTTATTCATATTTTAAGCATATTTTACTTTCTGTATAACATTCAAATCGGAAACCATTTTAAGAAAGACTATAAGAGGATAAGATACAGGTCTAGAAAAATATGTTTTTGGTAAGCTACTTTGATTCCCTAAATGAAAGTTATTAGATAAGGCTCTGTTATGCTCTTATGATTGCAATAATCAGTATGAACCACATCATAAGAGAGGAAATAATGAGTGGTTCCTCTTAGAATCAGTGTTTTTGGGGGTAATAGATTTTGTGATTACTCAAAATTAAACAATTTAAGTAAATTATCAGTGATTCTGGGGGACTTGGAGAGCCAGACTGACTAAGGCTAAGAGGAGAGAAGAGGGAAAAAAGTGAATCCCCGTCTTTTTTCAAAGCCTTGGATTGGTAGATGCTCATGTTTTGCCCACAAGAGGTTTTCACTTGGCCGGGCACGGTGGCTCAAGCCTGTAATCCCAGCACTTTGGGAGGCCAAGACGGGCGGATCACGAGGTCAGGAAATCGAGACCATCCTGGCTAACACGGTGAAACCCCGTCTCTACTAAAAAATACCAAAAAAAAAAAAAAAAAAAAACTAGCCGGGCGAGATGGCGGGCGCCTATAGTCCCAGCTACTCGGGAGGCTGAGGCAGGAGAATGGCGTGAACCCGGGAGGCGGAGCTTGCAGTGAGCTGAGATCCGGCCACTGCACTCCAGCCTGGGCGACAGAGCGAGACTCCACCTAAAAAAAAAAAAAAAGAGGTTTTCACTTGTTGAGCTAGCTATAAGAAGGTGAAGAATATAGGAGAAAGGTATATGCCTACTGGGTTCATCCCGACGTGTCAAGCCTGTCCAAAATCTGCAACCATAACTTCCATTATATCTCATTGGCCAGAACTTAGTCATGTGGTCGTCACTCTCTGAAAGTTAAAGGGGTTAGTTTTTGTTTATTTATTTGTTTGTCTTTAAGCTGAGAATACTGTTGCTCTCAACGAAAATAATATTCTGTAGTAGGGAAAGACAGGACAATAACTAATGTGTGACTAAATAGAAGTCTCTGGATAGGAACCTGAAGATACACTTATGCTTCTTTTTTCAGTCCTCATTTCTCATCATATTTCTTCCTCCAACTATAACACAATTCTATATTTGTATTTAATTTATTGTGTTTTATTCTCTAGGTTTTACTCATACTAAATTTACTCTGCCAAGAACACTTTTCTCCTTTCCCTTTCATGTGGCTTAATTCTTCCAGTTTTTCCACTTTCAGCTTAAATGTTACTTCCTAAAATCTGCATTGCCTTTGTTGTCCTCATTAGCATTAGCATCATGAATATTATTATTATTAGTTTTGCTAAACACTAAGGACAGATTGCCTCTGTCTATTAACCATTGGCTAGTAGTTTCTCATAGAATACCTCGCTTAGTCTATACTCTCAAGGAAGAAGGCAGAGTCCAATGCAGGTGGCTAAATTCCAGCTCATGTTTTCCTCTTTTGAGGCTCCTATCTGGAAGGTGTAGGGTCCATTCTTTACCTAATTTTGGACCATTGTTTCTTCTCCATTTGTTTTGGTTGTTTTTAGAGAGGCAACTATTATACATAGATTGAATTTTCATTCTCTGACCAATGCTAATGCGAGTGCGGTTTAGGTTCCTCAGTGGTCATGTTGTACAGCTGCTCTGAGCCTTGCCATTGTTTGCTTCTGAAAATGCAATCACTTGAATTCTTATCAGATCTTAGTTACAAGGTAGCAAACAAACTGACTGCTCTGCTCGTGCTGAAAGAATTCAGGAGGTCTTTGTGTAGAATCTGATTTATAATCCTTATAAAATAAAGTACCATTCCAGAGTTACTAGTGCCATCACTCAGGTCTTGCTGCTCACCAGTGTGAAATTAGAATAGTTATCCAGGACTTCAGGAAGGTGGCTGACAAGAGATACCCGGAGTTTGTTGCCCCAACAAGAAAGGACCAAGACAATGAATAAACAGCTAAGATTTGACTGGAGTATTGAAGGGAGAGCACTGGAGTGCATTGGAAAGATGGAGACACACCAATGATGATTGGAAGTCCAGAAGAGCAGCATGGAGGTACCGGGCCTCTTCTGGCCTCCTGGCCCAGATCAGATCTGATAGGAGTCAGGAAGGATTTTTTGTGTGTGGAAAAAAAAATGCCAGCCCCCACTGCCACCACAAACACTTACAGTCCTTCTACAGAAGAATCCCAAGTCCTCACAAGCTCTGAATCCAGTTTCCCGGAATCTGAGCTTCGGGAATTCTGCATTGCCTCAGACTAGAAGCATGAGGTGTGCACTCTGCACTCCCCACCTGCCTGCTGGGACCCAAGCTGCAGCATGACATCATCTTGAGAACAGAGTCACCTCTGGAGTTCACCCTGCTTTGGCAGCCAGAAGCCACTGCATCTTCTCGAGCACTGGGAGTCCAACTTTGTAATATCAAGCTCACATGGGTGGCTGAATGCCACAACCCCAGCTGCAAGGAGCCTAGGCTAAGGATCACCTATGACTTTGTTTGTGCACAGCAGGAATATCAATCCCTGCTGCTACACTTTCAGGCAGAGAAACCATCTGTCAGTTCTCCACAGATTGAATCCACACTTGAGCTGGCCAAACTGCTGCATGCCTTCCACAGGAGAGGCCCTGAGCCTCTGAGCAGCTGATACACCCCTAGGGTGGCAGAGTGGTTGCCCATCCATGCTCAGGACTAAGTAACAGCCCCACATCATTCCCTTTATTCCTACAAACATGCCCCTAGCTGGCTCAGTGGTCCTGGGACCCCAATAAGGACCTGAGAAATAGTCCCACAGACCATGTGTGGAAGGCATTCCCCCAGGCTGGCCAGGAGCTGTTAGCTCATGGGCCAAACCTGAGAAAGAGCTGCATGGGCCACCTTTGGTGGGTATGTGCCAAACCAACTAAGCAGCCTTCCACCCACATCTTGGGCGTGAGAAACAGCTCTGCAGGTTGCCTCTGGCAGACACACCCCCAGGCCAGCTGAGTAGCTGTGTACCTACATCTCAGGCCTGAGAAACAGCCCTGTAGGCCACCCCAACAGAAACACCCTCACACCAGCCATGTCACAGGCCTGAGAAAAAATTCTGTGGGTTTCCATTGGCAGACATACCCCCAGGCCAGCTGAGTAGCTGAGCACCTGCATATCAAGCCTGAGAAATAGTCCCACGGGTTACCCTTGATGGTAAACATGCCCCTAAACCAGTTAAGCAGCCTTGCACCCACATTCCTAATCTGATAAATAGCATCATGGGCCTACTACCCCACCCAGCCCACTACATCCCCAAGCCAACCATGCAGCCTTGAGCCTATATCCCAGGCCTGTGGGCCACCCCAACTGACATGCACACAGGCCAGCCAAGAACTTGTGAGACTTAAAACTTGTCAAGTCTCAGAGAGAGATGGACATCTGGGTCCAGGAAGCTCAAAGAATCCCACATAGATTCAACCCAAACAGATCCTCTTTAAGCCACATTATATATAGTCAAATTGTTGAAAGTCAAAGGCAAAGAAAGAATTCTAAAAGCTGCAAGAGGAAAGTATCAAGTCACATATAAGGAAATTTCCAGTAGACTAGCAGTGAATTTTTCAGCAGAAACCTTATAGGCCTGGAGAAAATGGGATAATACATTGAAAACACTGAAAGAAAAATATGTCATCCAAGAATAGTATACACAGCCAAGCTAACCTTAAGAAATGAAGGAGAAATGAAATCTTTCACAGACAAGCTATACCTAAGGGAATTCATCACCACTATATCAGCCTTACAAGAAATCCTCAAGAGGATTGGATGTGAAAAGATGATAACCACCATTATAAGAACATGTGAAATTATAAAACTTACTGGTAGAGCTGATAATAAAGGAAAAAGAGAAAGAAATGAAACCTTATCACTACAGAATACCCCACCACAAAAATAAGCAATAAGAGAGAAAGTAAGGAAGAAATAATATACAAAACAACTGGAAATCAATTTTTAAAATGACAAGAGTAAGTCCTGACCTATCAATTATAACCTTGAATGTAAACAGATTAAATTCCCCATTTAAAAGATATAGACTGGCTGAATGGATGAAAAAATAAGACCCAACAATATGCTGCCTATGAGAAACTCACCTTACCTGCAAAGACATATATAGACTGAGAGTGAAGAGATAGAAAAGGATATTCCATACAAAAGAAAGCCAAAAGCAAGCAAGAGTAACTAAACTTATATCAGACAAGACAGGCTTCAAGTCAAACATACAAAGAAAAAAAGAAAAATAATGTACAATAACAAAGTGATCAATTCAGCAAGAGAATATAACAATTGTAAATATGTGCCCAACACTGGAGCACCCAGATATATAAAGCAAATATCATTAGATCTAAAAGGAGAGATAGACTCCAATGCAACAATAGTTGGAGACTTCAACACCCTACTCTCAGCATTGATCAGATCATCTAGACTGAAAATTAATAAAGAATATCAGATTTAAACTGTACCGTAGACTAAAAGGACCTAACAGTCATTTGCATAACATTTAACCCAACAGCTGCAGAATATACATTCTTTCCGTAAGCACATGTAACATTCTCAAAGACAGACCATCTGTTAGGACATAAAACAAGCCTCAAAAATGTTTTAAAAATAAAAATCATATCAAGTATCTTATCTGACCAAAACAGAAAAAAAACCTAGATGTTGATAATAAGGGAAACATTGAAAATCGTACAAAAACATGAAAATTAAATAGCATGCTCTGAATGACCAATGGGTGAAAGAAGACAATAAAAAATGAAATTTGAAAATTCCTTGAAACAAATGAAAATAGAAACACAACATACCAAAATCCATGGAACACTGCAAAAACCGTATTGAGAGTCAAATTTATAGCAATGAATACCTACATCGAATACCTAGAAAGATTTCAAATGTGCAACCTAATGATGCACCTAAAGGAACTAGAAAAGCAAAAATAAACCTAACTCAAAATTATGAGAAAGAAAGAAATAATAAAGATCAGAGCAGAAATAAACAAAATAGAGACTATGTATTATACACACACACACACACACACACACAATATTGATTAAACAGAAAGTTGACTTTTTGAAAAGAAAAAGCAAATCTACAAACCATTAGCTAGAGAGACTAAGAAAAAAGAAAGAAGACCCAAATAAGTAAAATCAGAAATAAAAAAGGAGGTGTCACAACAGATACCACAGAAATACAAAGGATCATTAGAGATTACTATCAACAATATGTCAGTAAATTTGAAAACTTAGAGGAAACGTATACATTCCTGGATACACATAACCTATCAAGATTGAGCCAAAAAGAAGTAGAAAATTGAACAGACCAATAACAAGTAATAATATTGGGTCGGTAATAAGCCTCCCAACAAAGAAAAGCCCAAGACTGATGGATTCACCACTGAATTCTACCAAATATTTAAAGAATAATTCATGCTAATTCTTCTCAAACTATTCCAAAAAATTGAAACAGAGTGAATTCTTCCTCATTCATTCTATGAGGTCAGCATAACCCTGATGCCAAAACTGGAAAAGGACACAACAAAGAAAGAAAAGTGTCGGCCAATATCCCTGTTGAACATACATGCAAAAATCCTCCACAAAATACTACCAAAAAGAAACCAACAACACATACAAAGATAATAAACCATGATCAAGTGGAACTTACCAGGAATACAAGGATGACTCAATATATGCAAATCAGTAAACATCATACATCACATCAATATAATAAAGGACAAAAACCATATAATCATTTAAATAGATTCAGAAAATATTTTGATAAAGTTTAACATCACTTCATGATTTTTAAAAATGTCAATAAATTACATATAGAAAAAAAGTACCTCAACATAAGAAAAGCCACATATGACAAACACACAGCTAACATCATACTGAACAGGGGAAAGCTGAAAGATTTTCCTCTAAGAACTAGAATAAGACAAGGATGCCCATTCTCACCACTGTTATCCAACATGGTATTGAAAGTCCTAGCCAGAGCAATTAAGCAAGAGAAGAAATAAAAGTCATTCAGATTAGGAAGGAGGAAGCCAAATTGTCACTGTCTGTAGATGACATAACCCTATATATTGAAAAACCTTGAGGACTCTACCAAATAACTCTTAGAACTGATAAATCAATTCAGTAAAGTTGCAGGATACAAAATCAATATACAGAAATCAGTACCATATTTATACATGAACAATAAATAAGCTGATACAGAAATTTAGAGGCAATCTCATTTATAATAGCTACAGAAAAATAAAATACCTAGGAATTAATTTAACTAAGGGGGTAAAAGATCTCTACAAGAAAAATTACAAATCACTCTTGAAATATAGCTAGAGGAAAGAAAAAAATAAAAATACATCCCATGCACACAAATTGGAAGAATTAATATTGTTAAAATGGCCATACTACTCAAAGTAATCTACAGATTCAATGCAATTTCTATCAAAATGCCGATAACGTTCTTTATTTAAGCAGAAGAAAAATTGTAAAATGCATATGGAATCACAAAAGATCCCATATAGACAAAGCAGTTCTGAGATAAAAGAGTAAAACTAGAGGCATCTGTTAACTTCAAAATCTGCAACACAGTTGTAGTAAGTAAAACAGCATGGTGCTGTCATTAAAACAAAGACATAGACCAATGGAACGGAATAGATAACTCAGAAATTAATTCTCACATCTACAGAAAACTGATTTTTGACAAAGGTGCCAAGAACACTCATCGTGGAAAGGACAGTCTCTTCAATAAATGAGGCTGGGAAAACTGAATATTCATATGCAGAAGAATGAAACTAGAACTCACTCAATACAAAAAATCAACTCAACGTGGATCAAGGACCTAAATGGGATACCTGAACCTATAAAACCACTAAAAGAAAACAGGAAAAATGCTTCAGGACATTGTTCTTGGAAAATATTTTGTGAATGAGAACTCAAAAGCACAGGCAACAAAAGCAAAAATAAACAAATGGAAATATATCACACTAGAAAGCTTCTGCAGAGCAATGGCAACAACCAACAGACTGCAAAGACAAATTACAGAATAGGATAAAATATTTGAAAACAATTCATTTCACAGAGGATTAATATTCCCGAATATAGAAAGAATTCAAACATCTCAACAGCAGAAAATGAACAATCTGATTACAAAAGGAGAAAATGATCTAAACAGACACTTCTCAAAAGGAGACATACAAATGGCTAACAAATATATGAAAAAATGCTCAACATCACTAATAATCAGGAAAATGCAAATCAAAATCACAATAGGGTATCGTCTCACCCCAGTTAGGATGGCTATTGTCAAAGAGAGAAAAAATAACAAATGCTAGCAAGAATGTGGGGAAAGGGGAACTCTGATACACTGTTTATGGGAATGTAAAACAGTACAGCCACTATGGTGGACACTATGAAGGGTTCTCAAAAAACTCTAAGTAGAACTACCATATGATCCAGCAACCCCACTACTGAACATTTATCCAAAGGAAAAAAAACCCAATATATTGAAGAGCTCAGATAGGAAATCAACCTAGGTATCCAACAACAGATCAATAGATAAAGAAAATAAGTTATATATACACCATGGAATATTATTTGGCCATAAAAAAGAAGGAAATCCTGTCATTTGTGACAGCATGGATGGAACTGGAGGGTATTCAGTGAAATAAACCAGGGACAGAAAATTAAATGCAAAGTTCTCACTCATGTGAAAGCTAAAAATAGTTGATCTCATAGAAGTAAAAAGTAGAACAGAGGATACTTGAGGCTGGGAAAGGTAGGAATGAGGGAGGGATAGGAAGAGATTCGTTAAAGAGTACAAAATTACAGCTACATTGAAGGAATAAATTCTAGTGTTTTATACCACTGTAGGATGACTATAGTTAACAATAATATGTTATATAGTTTCAAATAGCTAGGAGTATATGGAATGTTCTCAATAGAAAAAAATTATAAGTGTCTGAGATGATGGATTGATGGATATGCTAATTACCATGATCTGATCACTATCTATAAAAACATCACTAGGTATCTCATAAATATGTACAATTAGCATGTGTCAATTAGAAAATTAAATTTTAAAAATGTATCCAGCTGATTGTTGCTAAGTTCTTGAAAACATCACAGATAGGCCTCTGATGGGTTGATACGCCTAGAAGCAAAGTTACCTAGCAGGGTTAAGTTGATTAAGAACAGGCTAGCTTGACCTTTATTTTGTTTTGTTTAATACTAGGATCAAAGCAAGCTGAAACAGTTCATGCATTAAGTCTGATAAGCCCTGAGCAATAAAAGTAAAGCTTACTTAGACAGCACTGAGGTAAGTTAAAATATCTTACAACAGACCGGGCGCGGTGGCTCACGCCTGTAATCCCAGCACTTTGGGAGGCCGAGACGGGCGGATCACGAGGTCAGCAGATCGAGACCATCTTTTCTAACACGGTGAAATCCCATCTCTACTAAAAATACAAAAAATTAGCCGGGCGTGGTGGCCGGCACCTGTAGTCTCAGCTACTTGGGAGGCTGAAGCAGGGGAATGGCGTGAACCCGGGAGGCGGAGTTTGCAGTGAGCCGAGATCGCGCCATCGCACTCCAGCCTGGACGACAGAGCGAGACTCCGTCTCAAAAAAAAAAAAAAAAAAAAAAAAAAAAAAATACATATATATATGTATCTTACAACAGTGGTGATTTCTGAGAAGGATTAAGTGGTGATTTCTGATTCTCGGCTCAGTCGGGAGAAGTGATCAATCATTTGTCTACTGCAGGAAACTATCATCGTTGTGCCCTGGGACCCACAGCAGTGCACACAGTGGTGTTGTGGTTTGTGGTGCCTACGGCAATGCTGATTGGGTCAGGAGGTAGGTAACCAACTTAAGTTTGTCTACATAATCGTTTTTCTGGAAAATTTAGAAGAAAAAACAAAAAGATAAATCACTCACCAAGAGTTTGGACATGTAACGTCGAAATCAGGAGATTAAAGTGGCCATGTTTCCTGGAATGGGGCCAGTGATGAAGAGAATTATCAGTCTACAGAAATTGAGATAAAGCCACCATGGAGGGGAGAGTCCTGCAGGTATCTAACAGTTCAGTTCTAATCTGTTCCAGGGGTCCTTTTGCACTCCTGCCCTTGGGTTCTATGAGACTCCGCTGTCATTTCAATAAGAAGGCTATCTGGAATTGGCTTCTGTCACTTGTGACCAAAAGAGGATGCTTTTATTTGTCTTCATTTAAATATAGCCTAGGATTTTTTTTTTTTTTTACTTTTATGTTTACAATTTTCTTTGCATGTACATTTTAAATATATTGTAACTATTAAATTCCACTTTATGTGAAAATAGTAATTTATTATAAGTTTACTTTAATTCACCTCTTCTCTCTACTTTCTTATTTTATTTTCTTGAGACAAGATCTCACTCTGTTGCCCAGGCTGGAGTATAGTGGTGCGATATCAGCTTACTGCCACCTTCACCTCCTGAGCTCAAGTGGTCCTCCGGCCTCAGCCTCCCAAGTAGTTGAGACCACAGGCATGTGCCATCACACTGGCTATGTTTTCTACTTTTAGTAGAGACAGGGTTTCACCATGTTCTCCAGCCTGATTTCAAACTCCTGGGCTCAAGTGATCTGGCTGCCTTAGCCTTCTGAAGTCCCGATTTACAGGCTTGAGCCACCACCAGGCCATCTCTCCACTTTCTAATCATGGTCAGTATAACCTACATGTAACAACCAAGGATGCTGATGCTATTGAATTAGTTTGTTTCTTAATACTTAAATGTTCTCCTTAGAAAAAAATATTTTAAAAACGTTTAAATTTGTCATCCAATTTACTAGAATGTGGGTACATTTGTATGTGTTTACTACTTTTTCACCTTTCTTATATTTTAACTTATACTTCATGGCATCAAAAGCTAGACTATACTTTGGTAAAGTGTTTCAATAATTTTACATTGTGGCATGTAATCTGAATCTTTCTTCTTTTTTTTCTTTGACGGTGTCTCGCTCTGTCACCCAGGCTGGAGTGCAGTGGCACGATCTTGGCTCACTGCAACCTCCACCTGCCGAGTTCAAGCGATTCTCCTGCCTCAGCCTCCCGAGTAGCTTGGATTACAGGCACCCCCCACCATGCCCAGCTAATTTTTGTATTTTTAGTAGAGACGAGGTTTCACCATGTTGATCAGGCTGGTCTTGAACTCCTGACCTTGTGATCCACTCGCCTCGGCCTCCCAAAGTGCTGGGATTACAGGTGTGAGCCACCGTGCCCGGCCCTGAATCTTTCAGTGACTTGAAATCATATAAGAATGATGTCATAAGAGTAGTGTTAGCTATCAGTGCCTGTCCATATTCCTCAGACTGTGTAATTCTAACAACAGACACCTTCCAACTGCCAGAATTTGTATCTCTGTGCTCAAAGAATTTTTTCCAATACAAAGGTATTCTGCCTTGCCTGTGCAGTAGCCTGAAAGTACCACAGAATTAACAGTTCGACAGAGAGGCTCTCAAGCAATGGCAAATGATTGACATGAGATAGTACAACTACTCCAGCTTCTCCACCTTTCAAATGGAATAATTCTGAAACGTGGTCTTAAAAAATGTTTAGAGTTAAAACTCACATAACATAGAATTAACTATTTAAATTTACAATATAGTGGCATTCAGTCCATTCATAGTGTTGTACGACCAACACCTCTATCTAGTTCCAACACATTGTCATCACTCCAAAAGGACACACTATACCATAAAGCAGTCACTCCCCATTCCCTCTTTTATACAGCTCTTAGCAACAAGTAATTTACTTTCTATTTCTATGCATTTATTTAGTCTGAATATTTCTTATAAGTGAAATAATATAATTTATGACCTTTTGTGTCTGGTTTATTTCACTAAGCATAATGTTTTTGAGGCTCATCTGTGTGGTGGCATAAATCAGTACATATCTTTTTATGGCAGAGTAATATTCCATTGTATGGTTATACCACTCTTGTTTATTCATTGATTAGTTGATGGAGATTTGGATTGTTTCCACCTTTCAGCTATTGTGTAGCACCACAAAGAATACCTGTGGATAATGAAGGTGATATTCATCTAGAATACGATATTATATTATGTTCATTTATTTTTGATTCTTTGAGATCTGGTTGTAGAATTGCTGGGTCATATGGAAATCCTATGTTTAAGTTTATGAGGAATTTCCAAACTGCCATAACAGCTGCATCATTTTACATTCCTACCAGCAAAGTATGAGAGTTCCAGTCTTTCACATCTTTGCCAACACTTACTACTTTCTGCTTTAAAAAAAATTCTAGCCATCCTAGTAAGTGTAAATTAGTATCTCATTGTGGTTTTCATTTAAATTTCCCTAATGGTTAATGATGTTGAGCATCTTTTAATGTGCTTAATGACCATCTTCTTTGAAGAAATGTCTATTCAAGTCTCTTGCCCATTTTAAGTTGGATTATCTTTTTGTTACTCAGCTATAAGAGTTATTTACATATTCTGAGTATTAGACATTATCAGATATGATTTCTCTAATTCTATAGATTTTTACTTTCTTAATAGTGTCCTTTGATGCAGAGAAGGTTTTAATTTTGATGAACTCCAATTTATGTAATTTTTCTTTTGTTGCTTGTGTTTTTGTGATACCTAAGAATTCATTGCCAAATCTAAGGTCATGAAGACTTTGGAGCATGCATTCTTATACTGTTTCCCAATGCTTCCAAATTGGATTAACTCCAGTGGTAGCTGCCTTAATATTTAATATTTTGCTGGCTACATTCCTTGTCTTTCTGTTTCACTTCTCACTTACCTCCTGATTTTCTCCATACCTCCAAAATAAACAACTTGCACACAGGGGCATTGGCTCAAAGTCTGATTCTAGAAGAAGCTGATCTAAGACAACCAGGATTGGGGCTCGACATCTTTTACTTAAAACCCCACTGAAAGATTCATCATTTTTTTCTGGCATTCAGCATTGTAAAGAAAAAGGATGCAATCTGTTCTCTATGCAGGTATTGTAAGGCTCCTTTAAAAATCCATAAACCAAAAATGAAACTGTATATTCATATTAAGTGGAATTTCTCTTCATTATTTTTTTTCTAGATTGTGGCACTACCTTTTTCTTCTCCACATTTGATACAAGCAAGATTACAACAAATTTAGTTTAAAGATGTAATTGGTTTTTAGTTGCAATTCTAGAATTGAGCAACGTCTCAAGATATAAAATGGAATAGATATTCTAGTGAGCTGAGAAGATGTTGGCTTTATAGTCAGAAAAAAGGCTGAAGAAAGCAGAAATAAGGAATGAAAAATAGATTTGGTCATTTCAAAGTTACTTTCCTTATAGAGTTAAAACAAAGGGAACTTTCTTATCATGCTGGCTCAGGTAAACTGGGTCCTTCTGCTTTGTTATTGTGACTCTCCTGATTTTCTGGAAATCTGGCCCATTTCAGAATTCAGTTTAAGTGGCAACTAGCACTAAGAAGTCAATTCTGGTTTGGTCTGGTGTGCTGGGGCCTCATACAGGAGCTTGGTCCAAAATAATGGCCTCTCTTGAATTTATTTGAAATGTATTTTGGCCTTAAAAGATTTTATTATATATTGTTGACCACTGTTTTTCCAGTTTTTTAAAAATCATTTTATAGAGAAGGAATTATAAATAAACTGAATCTTTAAATTTTGCCCAGTATCATTCTTGTATTCATTTTCTGCCACAGTAATTCTACTCTGAATTGCTTCTAACAAGAATTTTAAGCCTAACATAGTTTTGGTTCGAGTACATTTATTTCTCCTCTGTTAGACATTTCTCATCTTATATTTCACTGTTTATCTCATGTAATCCTAATTTATCATATTTTGTTTAAAACATAAAAGAAATTCATTCTAAAAACTTCTATTTTGCAGAGCAAAACCTCTGTAGGTAGACTCGTTGCTTAATTATTAGAACTATTGTTTTCTTTGTTTTGGAAATGATATACAGGCACTATGCTGTCACTGTTATTTTCATTCTTCTTTAAACAAAAGTAGCTTCATTCAGATCAACAGAATGCCAACAAGCAAGTGCTGCTCTACTTTGAATTTTATGAGGTTCCCTTCTCAAATCTGAAGCTCAAGGGCAAGGTAATTTTTATAGGTCCAAGTAAAATTTATAGTCCTTAGCTTTAACTTATACTTTTTAGACTGCTACCCAAGACTGAGGTAAGAGCTTCTCTGGCTCCATTTGTTTGCTTTCTAACAGTGAAGGGGTGTTTTTTTCCCAAGTGATATGAAAGCCCACAGGCTTTTCCTATCTCTTTCCCTTCCTCTTGCTTAGTGCTGATTTTACAAGATAGAGAATATCGCTATTATTCCCCCCTCTCGACCATGCTCCACCTCAAAGGACTTGCAGTTTTGATCTGTAACATATCTGGGGAAAAAAAAAAGCAGTTTCTATGTTTGAGTATGGGGAGGAATCAAAGGGAGAGTGAGGAAGGTTGGTGGGATCTGAGAGGTGAGAAAGGTCTGACAAAGTTTCCTTTCCAGAAGTTTGCATATGAGCTGATTTCTTATTCTGACCCGTGTGGATTGTGACAGGGAATTATTTCCTTCTAGAAAAACCTCTGTAGAGTGTTGGCTGTCTTTAGCTTTAGTTTGTCTCATTTTGGTGCATTTTTTATGCTTCTCTCAATAGGAAGTTGGAAAGGGTCACATCCCAAAACTGAAAAGCAAAACCAAAAGGCTGCATATGAAACTATGAGGTTGTGTGTCTGTGTCTGGCAGAAAGTGTGAGGTGGATAATGTGTAAGGACTTAAATAGAGTGCACTTTGTTCACTGCTGCCTTCTTCAGATTTGAAGATCACAGATGGGGTTTGATAATGTGGTGCCCCAGCCCAAGAGAAGAAGACAATAAAATAATGAAGGAGGAACCTAAGAGCAGCTAAGCATGCCTAAAGTAGGAATGTATTTCTAGCTCATTTCTTCCCCACTCATAACTATTGAAAAGCAGCTGGCTGTTTCTTTAATTTAATCCTTTGTCTATCTTAGAGTTGACAAAGCAGGTTCTATTTAAAGGAGCCTTTTACATTTTCAAAGGAGAAAAAAATGGGGTGGGGGTGGCATATTATATGAGGAAACTTTAAAAACTCTTCACAAAATATATATGTTGCAGGAGAAAAGTATCAGGGGAGAACCAAATGAGTTCGATGTTTCCTTGTTTCTGCAGTCTCTTGACCTGAGTTCTAATCTTGAATCACCGCCACGTGACCTTGGCAGGTCATTTCATTTGTTTGGATCGCAGGTACTCTTCTGATCTTCTGGAATTCTTCCTGGGGCTTTAAATGTGTATATCTTCCACTTTGAATTTCCTCCTGTGACCTGCCAAATTCACAAATAACACGGGAGAGGCTGTCACACTGCATTTAGTTCTGCAGGATCACCAGCATGTGGGTGGATTCAAATCTATGGTCTTACTATTTCATTTAACCCAGATGCTACATTTCTTCTGCTTTCTCAGCTTAAGTGAGGTAGAGACTTGGACTGAGATGAACTGGCTTCATCCCAATCTGGAGAAGACAGATACTACCTGGCAAAAGCAAATATCTGGAGGAACAGACACAGTTTGACTGTCCCTTCTATTGAAAGCACATGTCTAGCTTTAGCCGGTAATCTCTTCAGTCTTAAAGCTATATTGAATTCATAATCAGAGCACTGGAAGAGACAGTAAGAACTCATCTCTTGTGTTCCTTTGACTTTTATACACAAATTCTATTTTCCCAGATAAATTGGTAAACCATCCATCCACCTTTGATTAGCCATTGTAATGCAAGCAACCTTTGACATAGATGACCCATATCAGTAAATAACCCATGAGTTCAATATATTAGACCTTGAGATGTATTATGTTATTATTTTCCCCTTCAGCTTATAGTTCTACTCAGGAAAAGAGAAAATCTGCATATTTCATCCAAAGATGACTACTACATTTTCACATTTTAATATCCCTTAAATTAGAATGCATTTTACAATTGATGTTTTGTAATAATTTTTATTAGCAGGATCTTAGAGGTGATGTTATTAATACATTAAAAACTGTTACATCTTAAAGTTGATAGTGTCTTAGATTATGTTAAATACAGAAGTCGTAATTTCTTGCAAAGCTTTTGTCTTGATGGTACATGGTATTGAGGAGGCAATAGAAAGTAAACTTAGGAAGTGAACTTGAGAATTAGAGATTGATTAATTTAAATTACCATTTAAATTAAATGGTATGTGTTTGCCTTATGTCTTGCCTTTGGTCAGCTTTTTGAGTGCAGAATTTAACTGTACATTTTACTGATTCAATATGGTACCTTATTTATTTTGAGCATTTTTATCTACATTGTCATAACATAAATAAGTAGTCATTCATTGTGAGAGAAGAAGATCACTGTAAAGAAAAGAGAAGAAGCTAGCCTTAAATTTCCAACTTACTATTTGTATTGACCAAATTTATATAATAGCAATCTTTTGCATTACTTTATGTAAGAATTTTTCTATGGTAAACCAAATTATTAGAAAAATTCATTAAGTATATCTATAATCAAGAATCTCTTATGCCAGTGATTTTCCAACTTGGTTGCACATGAAAATCAGTAGGAAGATTTTAGAAAATACCTGTGACGTCTGGACTCCATCACGCACTAAATTAAAGCAGAGATTCTGGGAGTAGGGTCTTGGCATTTTTAAAATACACTTCTCCAACAATAGAGAAAATGAACAATTGTATGTGAACAAATTGGATAATCTAGAGGAAATGGACAAATTCCTGGAAACACACAACCTACCAAGACCAAATCATAAATAAATAGAAAATCTGAATAGACCTACAGCTAGCAAAGAAACTGAAGCAGTAATACAAAACCTTCCACTAAAGAAAACCCTAGGACAAGAAGGCTTCAATGGTGAGTTCTTTCCACCATGCAAAGAAGAATTAACATGAATCCTTATCATGTTTTTCTTCAAAAAAATTGAAGAGAACGTTTTCTAATTTATTCTATGAGGCCAACATTACCCTGATACCAAAGCCAAACCGACACTATAAGAAAACTACAGACCACTATCTTTGATGCATAATGAAATAAAAAATCTCTATAAAATACTAGTAAACAAAATTCAACTACATATTAAAAGGATTGTACACCATGATCAAGTGGGATTTAATCCTGAAATGTAAGAGTGGTTCAATATTTGAAAATCAATATAACACATCACATCAACAGAATAAAAGGAAAAAAATAACGTGACCTTCTCAATTAATATAAAAAAGGCCTTTGACAAAATTCCACACCCTTCCTGATAATACACTCAATATTAAGAATGGAAAGAATTTATCTAAACATAGTAAAGTCCTACCTGAGAAACGCATAGCTAACACTATGCTCAATCATAAAAGACTAAAATATTTTCCTTTAAGATGAGGAACAAGGCAAGCCTGCTTTCACCACTTCTCTTCAACACAGTACTGGATGTCCTAGCCAGAGCAATCAGTCAAGAAAAAAATGGAATTTAAATTGGATAGAAACAACACAATTATTATCGGTCACAGGCAACATAATCTTATATGTAGGAAACCCTAAAGATTACAAACAGACACAACAGCTAGAACTAAAGAATGAATTAAGCAATTTCAAAACCCAAAAGTAACACTCAAAAGTCAATGGCATTTTTGCAACAATATACAGTCCAAAAAGGAAATTAAGAAAACAATTTTTAGGCCGGGCGCGGTGGCTCAAGCCTGTAATCCCAGCACTTTGGGAGGCCGAGGCGGGCGGATCACAAGGTCAGGAGATCGAGACCATCTGGCTAACACAGTGAAACCCCGTCTCTACTAAAAAGTACAAAAAAAAAACCGGGCGAGGTGGCGGGCGCCTGTATAGTCCCAGCTACTCGGGAGGCTGAGGCAGGAGAATGGCGTGAACCCGGGAGGCGGAGCTTGCAGTGAGCTGAGATCCGGCCACTACACTCCAGCTTGGGTGACAGAGCGAGACTCCTTCTCAAAAAAAAAAAAAAAAAAAGAAATAAAATAATTTTATTTATAATAACATCAAAAATAATAAAATACTTAGGAATAAACTTAACCAAGGAGATGAAAGACTTGTAGAATGAAAATTACAAAATGTTGCTGAAGGAAATTAAAGAAACAAATAAGTGGAAAGATATTCCGTGTTCATAAATTTGAAGCATTAATTTTTTTTTTTTTTTTTTGAGACGGAGTCTTGCTCTGTCGCCCAGGCTGGAGTGCAGTGGCCGGATCTCAGCTCACTGCAACCTCCGCCTCCCGGGTTCACGCCATTCTCCCGCCTCAGCCTCCTGAGTAGCTGGGACCACAGGCGCCCGCCACCTCGCCCGGCTAATTTTTTGTATTTTTAGTAGAGACGGGGTTTCGCGTGTTAGCCAGGATGGTCTCGATCTCCTGACCTCGTGATCCGCCTGTCTCCGCCTCCCAAAGTGCTGGGATTACAGGCTTGAGCCACCGTGCCCGGCCCATTAATATTTTTAAGATATCAATAATACCCAAAGCGATAAAGAAAATGTGGTAGATGTACATGGTGAAATACTATGCAACCATAATAAAGAATGAAATCACAT
Source organism: Trachypithecus francoisi (assembly GCF_009764315.1). Classification (NCBI taxonomy): domain Eukaryota; kingdom Metazoa; phylum Chordata; class Mammalia; order Primates; family Cercopithecidae; genus Trachypithecus; species Trachypithecus francoisi. The sequence goes on from NW_022681455.1 coordinate 19,538,492, forward strand.
TCTTTGCAGCAACATAGATGGAGCTGGAGACCATTATCCTAAGCAAATTAACACAGAAAAACAGAAAACCAAATACTGCATGTTCTCACTTATAAGTGAGAGCTAAACATGGAGTACACATGGAGACAAAAAAGAAAACTATGGACACCAGGGCCTACTTGAGAGTGGAGGATGGGAAGGATTGGAAAACGACCTATCAGGTATTATCCTGGTTCCTCAGGTGACAAAATTATCTGTATACCAAACCCCCATGACATGCAATTTACCCATGTGACAAACCTGCATGTGTACCACTTGCACCTAGAATAAAAGCTGGAAAGGAAAGGCAATACCCAAAGCAATGTACAGATTCAATTCAATCTCTATCAAAATCCCAGAATCCCAAAATTCTGTTTCATACAGAAGTAAAAATAAGCCATTTTAAAATTTACATGGAATTTCAAGGAACCCCAAATAACCAAAACCATCTTTAAACTGTAGAGCAAATGTAAAGGTCTCCTACCTCCTGATTTCAAAACTCACTACATACCTACACTAATCAAAACAGTGCAGTACTGGCATAAAAACAGACATATAAATCGATGGAATAGAATAGGGCCCAGAAACAAACCCTCACAATATGTAGTCAAATGATTTCAACAAGGTGCCAAAACTATTCTAAAGTAAAACGTCTTGTCAGCTGATGATGCTGGGTAAACTGGATATCCACATTCCAAACAGTGAAGTTGGACCCTTAACACCATATACAAAATTAAACTCAAAATTAATCAAAGACCCTAATGTACGAACTAAAACTATATAACTCTGAGAAGAGAACATAAGGAAAAAGCTGCATGACATTGGATTTGGCAATGATTTATTAAATATAAAACCAAAACCACTAGCAACAAAAGAAAAAACAGATAAATTGGAATTTGTTAAAATAAACAACTTGTGTGCTTCAAAGGACACTAACAACGGGGTGGAAGGGTGCGATGACTCACACCTGTAATCCCAGCACTTTGGGAAGCCAAAGCAGGCAGATCGCTTGGGCTCAGGAGTTCAAGACCAACCTGAGCAATATAGCAAGACCCCATCTCTACAAAACAAAATTAGCCAGACGTGGTGGGGTATGCCATGATTATGCCACTGCCTTCCAGCCTGGGAGATTCAGTGGTACCCTGACTCAAAAAATATATGTATCTTAACAACAGAGTGAAAATGCAGCCCAAAGAATGGAAGAGAATATTTGCAAATCATGTATCTGATGAGGGGTTGATATTCAAAATATATATTTTTAAAAAAACTTCTACTCAGCAACAACAACAGAAAAAGCCAGCCTGATTAAAAACTGAGCAAAGGACTAGAATGGACATTTTTCCAAAGAACATATACATGGCCAATAAGCATATGAAAAGATGCTCCGTATCACTAATCACTAGGGAAATAGAAATCAAAATTATAATGAGATAACACTTCACATTCATAGGATGGCTTTTTTTTTATTTGAAAACAAAATGGAAAACAATAAGTGTTGGTGAAGATGTGGAAAAATTGAAGCCCTTATTTATTGCTGGTGGGAATAAAATATGGTGCAGCTGCTCTGGAAAATGGTATGATGGCTGCTTAAAAAGTTAAATGTAGAATTTCCCTGTGATCCAGCAATTCCATTTCTGGGTATATATACAAAACAATTGAAAGCAGTAACTTGAACAGATATTTGTACACCCATGTTCATAGCAACATTATTCACAGTAACCAAAAGATGGGAACAACTCAAGTGTATGTTGACTGACAAACAGACAAACAAAATGTAGAATATACATATAGTGGAGTATTATTCAGATTTTTTAAAAAAAGAAATTAAGAAAAATTTGACACATGCTTCCAGATAGGACATTATGCTAAGTGAATAGCCCAATATAAACGACCAATACTAGGTGGTTCCACTTATATGAGATACCTAGAGTAGTCAGATTCATAGAGACAGAAAGTAGAATGCTGGTGACAGGGGCTTGGGGAGTCATTTAATGAGTACAGAGCTTCCATTTGGGAAGTTGAAAAAATTCTGGAGATGAATGGTGGAGATGGTACACAGCAATGTGAATGTACTTAATGCCAGTGAACTATGCACCTAAAAATAGACAAAATGGCAAATATTATGTTATGTATATTTGCCATAATTAAACATTAAATTCAAAAAAACCCAAACCTCCCCAGGTGTTCTCATACAGTCAAGTTGGAGAACCATGGAGTTATACCAAATGATTTTCTCAAGTAAGTCTTGACACATTTGACAGTTGAGTTCTAGATGAAGACAGAAACGGTTTTGCTCCATGCAATTCCCTGCTCTTAACACAGAGTTTGACACAAATTATAATAATCCTATCTGCTTTATATTGACCCCAATTATGTGTCAGAAATTGTGCAAGACCAATTGTTCTCAAAGATGAGCGTGCATCAGAATTACCTGGATGGCTTGATGAAACTTGACCAGAAGAGTTAGGTATAGGTTATTGCATTTCTAATAATTCCCTAATGGCGTTGGGCTGGGGACCACAGGTTGAGCACTACTTTGCCAGGCACTTTTTATGTTACAATAACATGTACAACAATCTATGGGGCAGGTATCATAGGGAGGCTGAGGCGTCAACATATTAAATAATTTGTGCAACATCACAGGCCAGGAGGTATCAGAGATGGGATTAAATCCCAGGACTCTCTTACTCCCCATCCCCTCCAATTATTGCCATTTCACTGTGCTCTGCAAACGTGTCATTAAATGGATAAATATCTTTAGGTTCTTAGCAGACTTCAATGGAAAACTAAAATTTGCTTAAAAATATATTTTTAAAAAAACTTAAGGTCAGTGGAGGGGACAGTCTTTTACAGACTTACTCAGTAGCAGTCCATGGTGGTGTTTGCAAATGTCATCACCCAACCCATATTCAATCACATGCCATTTGAATCTGGTAGTGAATTTCATTTGTTAGCAACTTAGCTGGCAGTACCCTTCCCCTGTCAAATTCTTTTCACACATGCTCCCCCTTTGGTGTTAGAAATGTCTCCACTCTTTCTATATATTTTTCCAACTTATTAATTCAACTTACCACTATCCCCAAGTAGACCATTGTCCATGCCCACAGGTTGGCTTTTGTCTCACTCCCCTCTTTAATCTTTATTTCTACTCACAAATAGACTTAAACAACTCCTTTTCTGCCCAAACAGTTCAAACATTATGTTATAAAAATACTGGGCAAAGAAGGACTTTCTCCTTATTAATATATACAGAAAAGGAGAAAAAAGATCAGAGAAAGAGAGAAAAAGAAAACACATGTAAAGAAAAATAGGAAATAACAAATAAGTTGGAATTCTCAACTAGTTGATATTCTTTATTCAAATGAGTTTAATTAATAATAGCGACAGCTACCATTGATTGGGTGCATATTAGGTGTCAAACTCTGTGCCAAGTAAATAGCTAAAAAATACTATCTGTTTTAGTCCTGCCAAGAAAAACATTTGAGGTGGCTATTTTTATCACCATTTTATAGATGTGCATATAGGCATAGATAAAGTTAGGTAACTTGTCAGATGTAGATAGCTGGTGTGCCTGGCTCTAAAAGTTGAGCTTTCACCCATTATAATCTTTTCTGCAAAAATGAAGGGATAGTAATGGATAAATATCTTTAGTTCAGTCAGGTGATCTCACTACTTACAATCCATTCTCACGCTGCTAACAAAGACATACCTGAGACTGAGTAATTTATAAAGGAAAGAGGTTTAATTGACTCACACTTCAGCATGTCTGGGAAGGCCTCGGGAAACTTACAATCATGGCAGAAGGGGAAGCAAACACATCCTTTTTCACATAGTGTCAGGAAGGAGAAGTGCTCAGCCAAAGTGGGGAAAAACTCCTTATAAAACCATCAGATCTTGTGAGAATTAACTTACTCTCATGAGAATGGTGTGGGGGAAACCATTCCCATTATTCAATTATCTCCACCTGGTCCCTCACATGACACATGGGGATTATGAAAACTACAATTCAAGATGAGATTTGGGTGGGGACATAGCCAAACCATATCACCACTCAAGGAGAACGTGTTGGGATTGTTTGGTCATCTCTCGTCCACTAAAGCCTGCTGTGTGTATAAGTAGAGGACATCTAAGGAGGTTAGTCATGTATGGTTTTAGAGAATGGTCTTTGGAGTCAGACTGCCTCAGTTTGGATCCTAATTCTACAACAATATCTGTATGATCCTGGACAAAATACTGAATCTCTCTGTGCCTCACTTTCCTTAGTGGTAACACGAGGTAATAATTGTACCTAACTCACAAAAATGTTGTGAAGATTAGCATGGACATCATATACAGCTCTTAGAATAGTGCCTGGAACATTGAATGCTTAATACACATAGCTATGATTAGTGTTATTATCAAATTTTAAATAGTGGTCTTGTTTTATAATTATTGTCTATTTTATGGCAAGATTTGGAGTGTTTTTACCAATTTCTAGATTGTGTTTTTCCATCTACCCTCATGGTATAACATGATACCACTAAAGCTATCAGGTGGCAAGACAGATGAGTGCCTTTTCCCATTTGTTTTTCTGTGAGTAATTACATCATAATTCTCCTGGAGGCTATAGCTGTGAAAGAACACCTCAGATTAACCATACCACCAAAATTTGTCCTGCAATTTCATGCAGAGTGACTTCACACAAGAAAAAATGTTTTCCTAAAATATGTGTATAGGCTATTGTAATATTTGTGGTTGCAAAATGAAAGCTATTCCTTCCTTTTGCTACACCCTTCAATATTTGCTCAGGTGCAATTTGATTTCCACATGAACTGGTTCAGAAAACTTACCAGAGTTACAGAGAAGTTGTCATTCCAGCCTCTAGTAACTTCTCAAACAAAATCACATTCCCGAAAAATGGTTACATAAAGTACCTCTAATAAATCTCTTTGTGTATTTGTGCCTGATTATAAACCCCATCGGCAATCTGCCTTTAAGCATGAGCACATTTTTAATCAAGCAGTAAAGTATTCCGAGTATAAAGTTCATCAAAGCTGGAGCTGCAGTGAACTGTTTTGTCCCCCTGGTGAAGGAGCTTGGCTGGAGAGTTTATTGCAGTTGCCCCAAAGTTCTGTTCCCTGTGCGCCTGACTGCGCTTCCCAAGTGGCAGGGAAGAGCAAACTTAAAGGAGATCATATTGATTTTCTTATGCTAGGGCCCGTCATTCCAGATGGATTGCTTTTTTTCTTAACAAAAGAAGAGTTCACAAAGTCTATCCCTCAAAGACATCTTTATTCGACAAACATGTGAGTAATGAAATAACAAGTAATAAGACAAAGCTCAGTTAACACCAGAAGTAGATTTTATATTTACAAAATATGAGAAGAAGTAGGCAAATTATGCAAAGGAGCGTGGAACGCATGCTGTTTCAGCTCAGGGCCACTGTAGTCGTATTCCTATAGGATGCATGATCACTGGTAACTCCTCTACCAGGGCAGTGGTTTCTGAACTTGAAGCAGTCCACTAGCAATTTTATGTCTCTCTGTTTGCTGATTTATGTTTTAAATAAACAACATGTATTCCTTTAAATTGTAGTTGGAAATGTTTCACTGTTTCTTTTTTCCAAGTCTGCATAAATAATGACACAAAGGGGAATAAAGAGTAAAGTAACTTAAATGTGCTTCTTCACTTGCTTTAAACTGAGATGTGATTAATAAGTGAAGCAAAACATTTTTAAGTGAATACCATTTTCAAATGTACATTATTTTATTTCAAAAATATGAGGTATATCTTCATCTCTATGTTTATATGTATATTACATATATTTTTATTATTTGTATCTATGCTGTTGACTTAAAAATAAATATTTAGACAGAATTTACGGTTAGCGGGTCAATGAGGCACTTAAAGTAGTCTACAAGTTCAAAAGCCAATAAAGTTTAGGACTCTGCAAATCTGGCTGGTATTCCAAGTATAGCCACGTGTCAGCAGTGACCTAGAATTGATGGTGTTGTTAGTTTGAGGGAATGTGCAAATGATGAACCTGGAGAGATAAATTAAGAAAGAGGAAACAAGCTGGAATAGTCTGGATGCCACACATTACTTAATTATCAGATTATGATTGAGTGTCTTGGTCCAAATGCTTAGTATAGTACATCCTCACTTAATGTCATCAGTAGATTTTAGGAAACTGATTTAAAGCGAAATAACATATAATAAAACAAACTTGACCACAGGCTAACTGATACAAACAAGAGTTAAGTTCCTACAGTCTACTTCTGGTCACACAAACATCATTAAACTTCTATATAAAGACCCAAACACGTCTAATATTAAACACTGAAATAAATGTGAGTTACATATTCATTTAAGAAAGATGAACACAAACAAACAGGATAATTATTTACCAGCTGATTCCAGCTCAGGCCTGTGGGTGGCCAGAGCCTATCCTGACAACTCGGGACAGGAACCAGCTCTGGACAGGCTTTCATCCAATCACGGGGCACACTCACACGTACCCATACTCACACTGAGACCATGTAGACGCACCAATTAACAGGCATAGCTTTGGGATGTGGGAGGAAACCAGAGGACCCAGAGAAAACCCAAGCAGACAGGAGGAGAACATGCAAACTCCACACAGACAGTGGCCCTAGCCAGGAATCCATTTTTCTCATCAGCATTATCAGGAAATGACGTTGAAATGAAACTATGTTATTCCAGGACCTGCTGTATTATGCTGATTCTTACAAGAAAAATACAGATGAAGATAGTTTTTGATCTGATGCTTTAATTCATATCTAGATCAAAATAAGAGTAGCTCCCACTAATAACTACTATTCATGTCTCGTCTCAGCTATGAGGACCTTCTTGCCAGCCTGATGTTTCCATTGTAATCTTTCCCAAATGCTATATCCAAAGTTACTCAACTCTCGTCCTGCAGGACTCCTTAGAACCAGTGTCCTACGTCATTGACTCATCCCAGCTCCCTCTCTTTCACAAAGCCCGATACGTCTCATTTTTCTCTCTACGTTCTTCTACTATGTTATTATATTTTCATATATTTTTTAGGCTGTCTAGATGAGTAGTGTCTCTTCCATTTTCTGTGAATTTTGCGATGTCCATGGCACAGAAAAAATCGTTCCAGAAATGCCCTCCCCACCTCTCTCCCAAAAAGCAGCCAGCTACAACATGTGCAATCAGATTTCTTAAAACATGGAGGCAGAGATTGTCATTACTGCTTACTAGTGACCTGGCCTAGTAAAGAAAGGCTGTATGCAAGTTAAAAATGAAGATTTTTTTCCTCAGTAACAAGTTTGAAATAAACTGAATTGAGACACTTCTGTTTGTACAGGTGGAAGGGATCTTAGTGATTATTTAGTCCTACACCTTCATTTAATAAAAGAGACACCTGAAGCCCAGAAAGATGGTGTCTTATCTCTGTGTAGCCAGAGCAGACCTGGAGCCAAGTCCCTGGACTCCCAGGCAGGCTCTTGCCACTGCCCCACTCAGCTTCTCTGAGCCTGCCAAGTGATGGATATTCTTGCGCCGAATCACTAGGCATGAATTCTCAAGCCCATGTTCTTACCCATGTTTAATCACAAAATGATGGCAATTTTGAGTAAATCACTAAAATTCTCTATATCTTACTGTTTGTATTTGCGAAATGTGTGGCCCTTCATTTGCATCCATTCATTCAGAGGGAGAAGTTATAGGTGTGTATATACATATTAAATGACATATAGAAGTCTTCTCAAAGCAAGTAGTACTTTTGAAGGCATCATTTAGAAATTGAGTTTTTTCTCAACCAGCAATAGTATAATCAAGGGAGAAAATAAATTACCTTCAGTCTTGAAAGCAACAAGAAGACTCTATCTCTTATCCTCCAAGAACATCATTTAATTACCCACAGTGATACCAACTCAATGGACCACCTATCCCAATTAAGTGGCAGCACATGCTAATTATCGTTAGACTTAATTGGTTTCCCAATTCAGCAACTTTCCTGATCAAGTATGCCCCAGTTAAGCAGCGCTTATTGAACCACCTAAATCTTGCTTAGAAGAAAACAAAAGAAAATTTCCCATCTCAAGTTCAGCAAACAAAACCTAGTCTCACCAAGTCACACTAGCCAGTTTTTAATTAATTTTGCAAAGCATACACTAAGGTTGGGTACAGGAAATATAACTTCTTCCAATTAGAAATATTTTACTAAAATCAAGTAAGATTAAGCAAGACATTTCAAACAATAATCAGTAAATGTGTAAAAATTAGCATGTGCTAATATATCCCCCCTTTCTTTCTTACACACATTTTTATGACCACAATGCTATGATTATTTCATCCTTTTGGATTTTCCGCCCCAGGATATACTGTGTTTGGTAATAATATATTCTGAAGAGTAAGTAAGCATAAAGAAAGAAATTATGTTCTTGGGCTCAACATTCCCAGAGAAATTTATGTGCATATTCGTTTTCTAGCTTAAATTACACTAGTAAAACATGAATGTAAAATTTGCTACTTGAGAACCACTCAGGACAAGGGAGACCTTGGTTGAATGGGCTCCACAATTCGCATAGATCTTGAAAGATAAGGGATGAGTATACACTGGAAGGAGATATTCTTCCTTCTGGAAAGTTGAACTTTTGCCGTGGCATATACTATCGACACACATGCTCTGGTATTAGAAGTTGTGTCTCTGGAGTAATTATACCAGGTATGCACAATGACAACTACATTCTCTCATTTGAATAGGTTAATGGGACTCAAGGAAACAGATGGGCATTTTTGAGCTCTTCTTTGAGTAAAGCTAGAATTCTTACCTTAGACCCTTCCTGCCAGAATGAGAGGGTAGCATAAAGTAAATAAAATAAAAAATAAAATAAAATAAGTGACTTCAAAATTCCCACTGTCCTCAAGTCACCCTGCAAAATGATGAGAGAAGAGAAAAGGTGGGAAGATCTGGTGAAATCAGGTTGTGTCCTGGGGCCAGTTTTTGCATTTCCTTCCAGGGCAGGAAAACTGTTCATATATATCTGGGAAAGAGCCCTGCGGTTGTAGTGGCCTTGGTGAAAGACCCGCTGCACAACATGTGTGGCACCAGCAGTAGTATCACCCAGAAGGATGTGTTGGGGTACTGCCCAGTGGCCTTAGCGAGCCTTGCTCTTGGTAAGCATACTGGGTGGTTGAGGATTGCAGATCAGCAGTGGAAATAGTGAAAAGAGCAGTGCCAAACTGAGTGGGAGGGGGGCTAACAAAATGGCAGCACACAAACCAGAGGGGAGGGGAGTGGAAAAGCCACTTGGGATGGACTCTAGGCCTCTCCTTGACAAGTGTTGTCCCATCTCCTATGGTCACAAAAAGCTCTATCAAGGAATTCAAGGCTAATCAACAAGAAGACTTTAACCTTGCAGAGTTGGCAACAGTCTGCAAGACACATTCTCAGAAGCAAGGAAATTTCTTCAGAAATTGCCATGTAATGATATCGCATTGGTCGGGGGGCTTCTTATGCCACTAACAGAGAATAATAATAGTAACAAATAATATTGTTATAGTTGATCTCAGTTTTCTCTGGACTGGCTTAAAATACTTCAGTTTTGGACTCACGGTTCCAAAAAGGAAACAAAATGTATAACTTAAAGTGATTTACTTCTTTTTCAATAATCTAGCACACATTATATAAGAGTTGGTGGAGGCTGCCACGACAGTAGAGTCAGTTATTGGCAACATCAAAACATAGGGAGACACCTAAATTTCTAAGATGCTATTTAATTAAAATCAGTGTTCCCTGCAATATGTAAAATCACCTCAAATACAATTTCTATATTCTACTCGTAATTAAATTAAGCTGTTTTGGCCTAAAGCAGAGCTGTGAAGCAGAATCATTGAAGGTAGGACTGGAAGGGAACTCAGATATCACTTATTCCCAGACATTCATGTTACATCTAAGGAAATGAAACTTTCATCACTAAATGACTTAGCCCAGGAAAAATCAAGTTTCCTGATTATTATGTAGTGCTATTTTTGTTATCCATGTTGGAAGTCTCCTAAGCACTTTCTCTGTGCTTTCTGGTCTCTTCCTTCTTACCAAACTAGGAAGAGATATGATACTAGGTATACACCACTGTGTTTTCTGAAGACCTTTCTTCCAAATCTGATAGAATCAACTAGCAATATATCTTGATAGGTTGATGTTTTCTATCTGCCAAGGGAAACTTCTCTGAGAAAATAAAGAAAAGGTCATTTCAGGATATGGCTGGATAGGTGGGCAAGACAAGAGGAATCATGGCTGTTCCAAATGTTGGAGAATCATTGCAATCCTTGTCAGTGAATCAGTGAATCTGGTTCGACTGTAAGATGAGTGAAAAAAATAAAGAAAGATATATCAAGTAACTAGCAATACTAGTTATAGTTATTTATGTGGATTGTTAAACTGTTGGCCTGAATTGTCATGGAACAACACATACTAATATGTATGTGCCAGATTAACTTTGTTGTAAATTGCATTTCATTCATTTTCTGTCATTGGCAATTATTGAACACTTTCTCTACAGCAGATTACTCTTTCTTTTCCTTTCTTTTCCCACTGAGCTCCAAGTTTCCCTTTTTAGTATTCCCCTGTCTTCTTCCTTATCTCCGGTGATAACCTTATCCCTGTTATAACTGACTTCATTGGTTGCCTGCCAACAACTACTCCCTATCTTTGCTAAAGAAATAAAATTTTGTTCAGATATACCCACATTTTTTTTTCTCTACAGCCATATTTTTGAGGAACGGACGGCCCCAGCCCCAGTAAATTTTGGTTTGTCTAAATTAATTGTGGTCACTTCATTTTCTTTTCAATGATCTGTTTAGGAAGGACTCAGCTGTGGCTAATGAGATATGAAGGTAAGACTACTGAAAAAGCTCCACAGAAAGATTTCTTAGCTCTTAAAATGTGTCCAAAGGATAATATGTGGAGCTTTTTTTTCACCATATCTTGATTTTACATGAAAATATAAGTAAGAATGGGATGGATGCCGGAAGCTATAGCAACCAACTTATGCCATGAGGAAATTAGCATATCTAGGGATATCAGATAAACACAGCAGATATGAGAGATGGGAAGAACTTGGATCCTCTATATTTTTGAACAACTAAATTGCCTGACACTGAGCCACCCTACCCAGGATTATGTGTTATTTATGTATTACATAAGACAGTACAATGTTCTTACTATTTAAGCCTTCTGTTTAGATTTCATTTTACTTGTTGCTAAGTTCATTTCATAATATAGTAGAGACCCGGTTAAGTGAAAATATTTTAAAGTGAGACAAACCCGTGTTTAAGGGTCTGCTATTCCACTTAATATCTGTTATTTAGGCCAGGGGCGGTGGATCACGCCTGTAATCTCAGCACTTTGGGAGGCGGAGGCAAGTGGATCACGAGGTCAGGCGATCGAGACCATCCTGGCTAACACAGTGAAACCTCGTCTCTACTAAAAATACCAAAAAAATTAGCCAGATGTGGTAGCGGGCACCTGTTTTCCCAGATACTCGGGAGGCTGAGGAAGGAAAATGGCGTGAACCTGGGAGGCAGAGCTTGCAGCGAGCCAAGATCGTGCCACTGCACTCCAGCCTGGGCGACAGAGCAAGATTCCATCTCGACAAAAATATATATATACATATATATATACACACATATATATATCTGTTATTTATTCATCAAATCTAAAAATGCATAGTATAACACAGGATTCATTAAAAGAGAGTTAGTTCATAATTAAACAGTGGTTCTGGGTAATAGCAAAAATTCACAAGGTAAAAAGGATATTTAGAAGAAACATCAGAGACCACATCAAAAGGCATAAAACATGCAACTCTGATCTAGACTTTTTTTAAGTCCAGAATTTATCTTCCCAGAGCATTGAGTCAGAACTAATAAACTTCTAAAAGCTCTGAATATGTCTAGGTTTGAAACACAGAAAATTATTAATTGGAAGAAGATTTTATTGGGCATCTTTTAATGTACGGTCATGCCCTATAGGTTATGCAAGAATGAAGACATCTAAGCAAAAATGAAGTTTCAGAAAACAAAGAAAATATAGAATATTTTATCTAAGTGTATATATTTATGTATACTTTAACTGAAGTATATATAAATCATGCATTCTTAATTCTGTGGTAGACTTGCATTCAGGATACAATCTGATTGAAAGTGCCTTGAAGGCAAATAGTTGGTCTAGGAATAGTGGAGGAAGAAGGCCACTTATAAGAGTGAATTAGACAGGGTAAATATCTTAAAGGAATAATTCAGGGGTGTCCAATCTTCTGGCTTCCCTGGGTGACAGGAAGAAGAAGAATTGTCTTGGACCACACATAAAAGGTACTAACACTAACGATGACTGATGAGCTTAAAAAAAAAAAAGTCACAGAGCAATCTCATAATGTTTGAAGAACATTTACAAATCTGTGTGTTGGGCCACATTCAAAGCGACCCTAGGCCACATGCAGCCCACGGGCCACGGGTTGGACAAGCTTGGCATAACTGATGGGTTATACAGCGTATCCAAAAATGAAGGAGTGGAAAAGAAACACAGTAGGAAAAGGGATTCATTTGTTCAACAAATACTGAATGATCACTACATGCTAGGCAGTATGACGGGTGCTCGGAACATGTATCTTTTCTCAGAGCTTTCAGTCAAGTTTACCATTCAGCCACTCATATGTACCACCCACACATGTCCGATATTAACTTCCAAAGTAAAGTATTAAAAATGAAAATACTAATTATATTTCAAAATTGTTTAAAATATTTATATTGGTTATATCCCAAGGGCAATTTAATAGTTTGATATATTTTGCCTTACTTTTAAAGAAAAATGTATTGTTATTGGAGAATCGCTACTAGCAATTGCTGAAAAAGAACTTGGTTCTGGGATATTCCAGAGAGCTCTGGCTGAGTGACATTCTCTGCTGATTTACAAAGTGGCATCAGATCATCTTTCCCACACCTGGAGCAGCTCAGCCAACAGCAGCTTGCAGGTGTCACTCAAGTCTGGCTAAAGGCTGGCTCCAGCGAGTCTAGCCAGGACCTGGCTTAGCAATTCCCTGTCCTGGAGGGGCCTACCTCCCGTGAGTGTGGGTGTGAGTACATGTAAGTGGGTGGCTGGCAGTATGTACACTCCCCCTGTAACTCTCCATCCATCCATTTCAGCGTCTAAATAGTATCAAGCACTTAAAATAACATTAAGACACGTTCCAGCTTGCCCTGCCAGTCAAAGGAAAAAGGAGAAAAAAAAAATGAAACCCTGCATTTCAGAACCCCAAGGGCTTTCTGATTTGTTAGGTTTAGCGGTTTAGAGGATTAAAAAGGCAGAAATATTAGGAAGAAAAAAGAAAAAAGAAAGAGCCAGCATATTCACTGAAGCAAATCTAATGAGCTGCTGGGCTACAGGAAAAAAAGGAAAAAAAAAAGGTTCTACTACCTGAGCAAATCTTATTTATTATTCTTGCTTTACAATTAAAAATTTTAAAAACTAATAATAATTTCCTAGACATTTTTCTTTTTCTTGCTATGCTAGTCACATTTCCCAAATCCTTTATCAACGCTGCTCTGCATATGAATGGGCTGTAATTGAACTGTCACATTCATGAAGGTCAGTAACCTTTCATTAGGAAGAATGTGCCTTTCTTGATAAATTGTAAAGTCCCGGAGGATTTGAAAGCATATTCAAAAAAAAAAAAAAAAAAAAAAATTCTGTCTACTATATCTTGAAGAACAAAATGCAGATTTTTCTCTGTTATTTTGTACATGAGGCAAGAAAGTGATTGCTTGTGTTTTTGTTTAACATGCTTTTTGTGTGGGTTTTTTTGTTGTTGTTATTGTTTGGGTTTTGGGGAGTTTTTTGAGCTAAGGGAGGGGAATTCTCTCTGCAGCCCACCAACCTTGGCTTTGTGTGTGTGTGTGTGTGTGTGTGTGTGTGTGTGTTTTGTCAGCAGCACTATGCAAAATTGCCTAATGGAAGCTTTTCCTGAGTCTTTAAGCAAAATGAAAAACTTAAATTTCCTTTCTTAAAAGAATAGCACTATTCTATATGCTGTTTTAAAAAGTAGAATTATGAATGCTATTCTTTCCCCTTATAGTACACTTCAGCACTTGCTATGGAAAAGACCAAAGTCGTTATGTGGAAATACCCACCTGAATGATGCATATTCTGCTAACCCCACCCTATGATTTAGGCAATAATTAATACGGACAAGCACTCAGCATCCCCACTTTTGTGTTCAAGATGGCTGACCCCAGAGTGATCCAGGCCCCACCAGCGATGTCTGCTTGTGCTTCTGCATAATTTGACTTGAGACCCCCTGGGGATTTTCAACCAAAGCTTTAGGCTCACTCAACCAGCACTAACTCCCAGCTCCCCTTTAGTTCAACCAGTATTTTGTCCCAAACTACAAGGTATGTGTACTGTTTAATGTGTGCTTGTATTTTAAATGGGAGCTATCTGCCAGTTTTGAAAACAGTTTTTTATTCAATTTTATCAACTTTAAATTGGATTCAAAAGATTGTTCTGGCATTACTGAGATTGAAATGCACAGAAACTACTTAACAGGAAATCTGAAAGATATTAGTGCAAAGACTAAACTAAAAAGACACGAGGAACACAATGTACCATGGTTTCTGCCATATTGATGTGCTCTATGCTTATTTGATACATAGGGCTTCAATTCCTTAAGAACTTTCTCAGTGCGCAAACATGTGGACAAGCATCTATGCAAAATACATAATCTGTACATGGAAAATTTAATTTCTTTTTTTTTTTTTTTTTTTTTTTGAGATGGAGTCTCGCTCTGTCGCCCGAGCTGGAGTGCAGTGGCCAGATCTCAGCTCACTGCAAGCTCCACCTCCCGGGTTTACGCCATTCTCCTGCCTCAGCCTCCCGAGTAACTGGGACTACAGGCGCCCGCCACCTTGCCTGGCTAGTTTTTTTTTTTTTTTTTTTTTTTTTTTTGTATTTTTTAGTAGAGACGGGGTTTCACCATGTAAGCCAGGATGGTCTCGATCTCCTGACCTCGTGATTCGCCCATCTCGGCCTCCCAAAGTGCTGGGATTACAGGCTTGAGCCACCGCGCCCGGCGGAAAATTTAAATTTCTTATAAAAGAAACAGAAAATAGAAGGATTTTAGCAGATAAATTCTTTTTACAAAGAATGTGATCATCATTTGTAGATCTATGTGGTTGCATGGTGGGAACAGCAAAGGAACTTTCTATCAAAAAAAAAAAAAACTAGCAATTCCCTACAGTATTAGGTAGGTTCCAACTAAGAAAACACAACCTATACCAGATAATTCAACAGAAAAAAAATGTAATGGTGGGAAATGTTTTTGAAGATATGAAAAGAGCTGAGAGAGCAAACAGGGAAGGTGAGTAACAACTGCAGAAAGTGACTACCACTTTTAGGGCTATAGGGACAGTGAGAAGAGGTGGTGTTACAGGGGCCTCAATGATGACTGCAGCTGCCAACACCTGTGCATTGCGATGTTGCAGCTGAGATGCACAAGTACAGTTATGAAACGTGATTTCAAGGATATCAAACTAATGATTCAACCAAGTACATTAGAACTGGCCTCCAAACAGCTCAGTTGGTAGAAGCTGGAACTGTGGTAAGCCTGCCTGGTGGGAGCTGGCAATTTGAAGAAAAGAATAGGGTAGTGGGAGTTAAAACCACTGATGAGACACAGCAGAGACTTTGCTAGGCAGAAAGAAATCGGGAAATCATCTAATGTCTCCTTCCCTCTGGTGCCAGTCTCCCACTAGAGCCTCCCCTTGTTACCTGGAAGCAAGCTGGTAAGAAAGCCTGGAAAAGGTTGATGTACGTTCAACCCCTAGTGGGGCAGGGATAAGGGCATGGAATGTATTTCAGAGCTAAGAGGGATGGTCTGCAGTACCATTGGCTTATTTGTATACATTCTCACAATGGGTTGTCTAGGGCAAATACTATTGTAGGGTCCTACAAATAGGATATATAGGCAGGAAAATAACAGTGTTAAATCATGGCATTAAAATAGACAGTACGTTCTTAAATTCATCCTAATAGCCAACCAAAACAACTCCTGAGCAATTTCTCAAGAAGTAAAGGAAAAAGAATCTTCATGAAGTAAATCCATTTTGCTAGGGAAATAGCCAAACCTAACCATTTTCAATGTTTTGATTAGGTGGAACTTATCAAAAAGTATAGTCCCTGTTGTGAATCTCACCAGGGCAAGATCAATACTTAGTTCACAATTTCCTGGGATGGGTTTGATGATTCTTGTTGGGTTTAGTTGGTGCTCACTGCAGCCACCCATACACGTGTGTTCAGATGCTGAGAACCATGACTGTGCTTAAAACCATGATTTCAAAGAAATAAAACTACTTTTTAAAAAAAAAGTGTACCAGAATTCACCCCAAAATAGGTTTTTCTTCTTTAATCCCTTTGACAAATTTAAATATTTTAAAATACCAAACTAAAAATCTTCCCACTGCAGATAAAGGTATATTACTTATTCTTGGTATATAAATATTCTTGGATGTACGTAAGATTTTATTTTGGATTATTATTATTGTTTTTTGTTTGTTTGTTTGTTCTGTCTGTTTTTTGAGATGGAGTCTTACTCTGTTGCCCAGGCTGGAGTGCAGTGGCACGATGTCAGCTCATTGTAACCTCCACCTCCCAGGTTCAAGGGATTCTCATGCCTCAGCCTCCTGAGTAGCTGGGATTGCAGGCATGTACCACCATACCCAGCTAATTTTTGTATTTTTAGTAGAGATGGGATTTCGCTATGTTGGCCAGGCTGGTATCAAACTCCTCACCTCAGGTGATCTGCCTGCCTCAGTCTCCCAAAGTGCGGGGATTACAGGCATGAGCCACTGTGCCTGATCATATTTTGGATTATTATGTGCCTTAAAAAAAAAAAAAATAAATGATTATTCAGGGGATTCAGAGTTGTTTTTGTTTGTTTGCTTGTTTTTGGTTGGAACTTGTTTTTGGTTGAACTTCTAATCTTCCATTCTTCTTCCAATTATTCTGGGTTCCTTTTCCCTGTGCAGTTGAGAAAGAGTTTATATGACTGACTAAAAGGGAAGGAGCTTCTGGTAACTAAGCCTTTGACGTAAGCTCAGAATTTCTAAGCCATTGGAGAAGACTGAGTTATTCAGTCTTCACACCCACGTGATTTCTTGGGTCAATGCTGTCCTTGCTCTGACAGCGGCTTTCAAATTAGAATTCCACAAGTTCCCCAAAAGTATAAAGTAATGTTTGAAGGGAAAAGAGAAATATAAGGTAGGGGTGTGTGGTGGGGAGGTTGGGGAGGGCGGCATTCTGTGCCCTCCACTCCTACCTCTATCACAGGAGCTTCACTAATTAGGGTGTAGACATTGTGGTTGGCTTCCTAAACCATTCCATCCCATTCTTTACCAGTCTCTCATCATGTATGATGAGGAGCTGAGTTCAGTCCTTAAGCCAATTATGTAAACTCATTGTTCCTTTTACTGATTGGTTCAGCAGTTCAGGCAGAAGCCAATCAGCAGATGCCATGCCCCTGTAGACATATGAACCCGGTTGACCCCTTGAGACCTAAAGAAAGGAAATTAGTTCTGTTAGGAGAGAAGTGCTTTCTCTAGCCACATGTGAACAAGGAAGAGCTGCTGCCCTGCATGCACTTGGAGCCATCTGATGACTACTGAGGGAATCTGTCTTGGGATCAAATAACACTGGCATGGTTAGTAGAGAGAGAGAGTAAGAACTGGTCCCTTGCAGAATTTATCAAACAGCTGACTCAGTCAACCCTGAAGCTCAAATGTCTTCTTATGTAAGATAATATTTTTCCTTTTGTTTAAGCCTGTTTGAGTTGGATTTTCAGTTACCCGCAGTAGGAACTATTATAATTGATACAATATCCCACCTATAAAAAGATTAAAAAACACTGCTCTAGGGGAACTTCCTAAAAACCTTACGTTTCAGATAGGCATTTTAACTGATATTTTTCACTTTTCTAATTCTAAAGAAGTATTCTGACCTTTAAAATGGATTTTAATATAGTGAATTTTCATGTTTGGAAGTCCTTCCTTCGTTTCAAAGGGCCTTCTTGCTCTGTAAGTGTAAGGCTGTACAAATAGGCTTAAAAACAAATCTGTGCAGCTGAATAAGGTTTCTGTTGTTGCTATTTTTTTTCATGTTTACATCCTCTATTTCCCTTTCCTCCCTTGTGACACTTCCACCCCTTCTCTTTAGCCCACACTGTGATGACTGCCCTCACTCTGTCCCTGGGCTGCTCAGGATTTTGGTCTAGGTCCTAACTGGGTCTGTCCACTCTAAATATATATTCAGCTACGTGGTCTTCCCTGCACCCCAATTCTCATTTAAAATGTAGCTACCGTGAGTTGTTCTTCTCAAGTCAGCTTGGGGGAATCATTGATAACTTTGTTCATGCTAAATTCTTTATGCGCAATAATGGCAATGGAAACCTTAATTAGGAACCAGTGCACCTCGTACACAATAGGACATCTGTGTTTGCTTGGTCAATAGAAAGGTTAGGGAAAATGAATATATGAACCCATCTATAGACTATTTATGATTGATCAGAGAACTCTTGAAATCACATTATAACCCTCACAAATGAATCTACGATGGAATCTCAGGCACAGTGAGCAACTCCTTGGACTGGTTCTGAGAAGAGGCACCTTTCTCAGGGTTATTGGAATCACAGCGTTTATTTAACCATGTACTTCATGCACAGAGCCAACCCCAGTGGCAGAGGTATTCATAATCAAAAAGGCCTGACTGCTGGAGACAGGTGTTGGGGGACCCCCCCCGCCCCACTCTTAAAGCTAGTGTGAACACCATCCAACATTCAAAGAGCTGCTCACGAGTCTCTGCTGCGGCCTGGCAGCCAGTCCTTCCAACCCTCTTTCCATTCTGTGCTGCCTCATGTTTACACAGTGAAAATGAAACTGTTGCCAGTGTTAATACAGCATAATTTATAAGCTGAGAAGAGAACTCAGCATGCATTCCCTTTTCAAGCGAAACAGACTGTTACTTTCAGAACCAACTGAAGGGTGGAGACATTTCTTGGAAACCAAGGCAACTGCTGATTCCCCAGATCCTTTCCGCCTCACAGGATCTGCCTCTCATGAGGCTGGCAGGACCAACTCACAGAAAAGACGGGTAATGAAAAGCCTCTTCCCTGAATTACAGAAGGCAGATTCATCAGACGAGGCCATTTTATTAGACTCCAAAAAGTCCCTTAAACCTCCATTACAGAAAAGGGACTCAGGGGACTTGAGGTCAGGGGCCTCGTTTATTAGAGAAGGACTATAGCACTGAATTACTTTCTCATGTTCATGCATTAGGTATGATTTCAGAGATGCTGCAAAGCCAGACTCTATCTCAGAAACTGGACAGAAGGCACCATTTCCTTTGGGTTTGGTAAAAGATGCCTGTATCCCTATCATACCATCCTCCTTCCTTCTAACATAGTAACTGAGATTGTTACACACACACACACACTTCCAAACTCCAGGACCAATGCGCAGTTGCTGACCAGCTTTAAATCGACCTTACTGGGCCCATCCTAAATGGAGAGGCAGTGAGGCCTCTCTAAAATTGGGTTCCTACCTTTTCTCTAGGTCTTACGGTGATTTTTTATCCGGTCTCCTAATTACTGAATTTATGATACTTCTTTTAGGAATCTACCCTCCCAGATATTCCCTGAGGGCTTAACTATTGACTTCTCTAAGAGCTTGGGTTTGAACTGGACCTTGTACAATGATACCTGCCTTCTTGCTATGCCTCGATGTTTTAGACTTATGTTTAAGCTCACCTTCCTTCCTATCAGCCTGTTCCTGCCATCATTTGCTGCCATGTTTAGACCCCTAACCTCTGTCTAGCTCCATGATATCTATCTGAATGACAACTAAGCCCCAGTTATAATAGAGTATTGAGCCCTAGATCCCCCTTGGGACATGATGCTCAGGATCATAACGGGTCAATTATGCTGATTATCCTCTCATCCCCACCATCAGGGATAATGAGCCACGATACTTAATGCAGGGTTAAGGAGAGGATGCTCAGGAACAAACTGGAAGGTGGCTGCTGCCTGGGAGGAGTATGATAATAACCCTCACATCACATTCCACTTTCATGGTTCCAACCTGCACAGCTAAACACACATCCCTCCTTCTGTTGAACTTGGCCTTGGTCTCCAAGATCCAACCTGGCACTAGAAAAGCATGTAACTAGGACCCCTGTAGCAGCTACTTAGTATGTTTTGAGTTCCTCAGTGTCTAAGAGACTGCCTTACACAATACTTTCCTTCTTCATTTCCATTGCTAAACCACACTGATGTCTTTAGATTGAGATGTGATATCTCCTATAGTCCTATTGCAATTAAAAATGTATGAAGATATAAGCTCCCAATCCATTGCTAGGCTATCAGAACCTTATTGGAGATCAGTCATTCAGTAATTATTTACTGCTACGATTTTCGAGTGTAATATCTAGATGAGAAAGAATGAGACCTGGGATAGATACATTTTTATTGTGGAAGAGAAATAAGCTATGAAGAAATAAATTTGCCTTTGGGTTTTCTGTGGGGAGTGGGTGGGGAGTGGAAGACACAGGCTTACATAGACTAATGGGCTAGGGGTGTGTCTTTGGGATTCACTCATCTGTAGCACTGCCAGGGACCAAACAATCCAGAACCAATAATAGTCAACATAGAGACTGGACTTCCAGCTCTTTGGGGCAACTGACCTTCCCCACTATTTCCTATATTTTCCAAATACCCAACTCATCCTAACCCACTTTCCACTAGGAAATATGTTCATCAAACCAACATAAATATAAAGACATTTTGTTCCATGTGTTTTGAAAGAAATCCCAGAAGCCTATAAAAGGTAGTTAAGTCAAAGAAAACAGTATGGAAAACAATTTTGATTTTCCAGGGCACATTAAATGGAATTAAGGTAACTATTCTTTTTTCCATGAGCTTTCTAAGAGGCATATGAACAGAGACACTGACAATGTAAGGTCAAAGCACATATAAAAGAAAATTAAATTAAGTTTAACCTAAAGCTGCCTCCTTACATATTTCAAATTTGGCATAAAAGGTTTCTTCATACATAGTGAACTGTAACCTACCTGGATATATAAACAGACTGTAATCTAGTCTTGTGCTAATCACCAAGTTTTGGCCAAAGGTGGCCAGCTATTCAAACCTTGTGCAAATAAGGCAAATGCCAAGCTGGAAGCAACCTACATGTTTCTGTATTTGCCTTCTGTTTTCCATACCTCACTTTCCTTTTTCGGTCCACAAATCTTGCTTGACCATGGGGCAGCCCCGGGGTCTCTCTGAATCTGGTTCACGGGCCGCCCAATTCATAAATCATTTTTTTTCTCAATTAAGCTCTGTTAAATTTAATTTCTCTAAGGTTTTTGTTTGTTTGTTTGTTTTCAAATTCATGGGTTAGTTAAGCAAACCTTGTTTATATTTTTTTAAACCCAGAAAGATGTCCAAGTACATGATCTTTGTAAATAACTCAGTTCATGTTCTGTCTTGATCTCATCCTCTCACTCGTCCAGCACTATTCCTGCGTCTGCCTTTCTGTAAGCAAGGGCATCCTGATGGCTCATGGGAAGATGACCTCTTGCGCTTACCTCTGGCCTCTTGAGTTTTCTTCAACCACACTGTCTGATGTTGTTTCTGTGACCTCAGTGTTCCACAGACTGACCAAGTTTTGTCTCCTCTTAAAGCCACTGAGTACATGTGACATGGGGACAAGGGTCCACAGGTGCTTGTCTTAAACACTGGTTACCACATATAGGAGTCCTTTAGGGTAAAACTTCACTTATGTGCTAGAAGGAATTTTAAAATAATATAATTTTTTTGCTTTGTTTTAATATTTCATCTAACAAGACCCAGCAAGACCTTTCTGATCAGCTTAGTAAACCAAATTTGAACAAAACATTTTTTCTTTTTGGTTCCTCAAAAGCTAACCAATACAAATGGGATAGATAAAATTTGAACATGTCAGACTTTTTCTTAAAAGTATCACAGGCTTAATTATCTTATTATTTTATGAATTAAACTGTGAGGATGAAGGATCAAGATAGCATTGCCCATTACCTTAGAGAAGGTAAGTCTGTGTTCCAACTGATATGTACATTTTTCCTTCCATTCATTCTCTTTCTAGATAGTTTCTTAGAAAGTTTACTTGGACTTGGCTGGGCATGGTGGCTCATGCCTGTAACCTTAGCATTTTGGGAGGCCAAGGTGGGCGGATCACCTGAAGTCAGGAGTTCAAGACAAGTCTGATCAACATGGTGAAACCCTGTCTCTACTAAAAACACAAAAATTAGCCGGGCTTTGTGTCATGTGCCTGTAATCCCAGCTCCTTGGGAGGCTAAGGCAGGAGAATTGCTTAAACCTGGGAGGTGGAGGTTGCAGTGAGCCAAGATTGCACCACTGCACTCCTGCAATCTTGAGCAAGACTCTGTCTCAAAAAAAAAAGTTTGCTTGGACTTTATGAAGGCCTAAGTGAGCATTTTAATAGAATGATATTTCTAACTCTTAAAACTTATAACATATTGAATAGGCAGAACATAGGATTTTTAGAGAAGTGAAGCTCCTCCACATGATACTGTCATGATAGCGACATGTGACTGTAAATTGGTGCATACGTTCATACAGAGAATGTCCAATACCAAGAGTAATACCTAATGAAAACAATGGACTTCAGGTAATCATGATGTATCAGTGTAACAAAGGTAATTCTCTGCTAAGGATGTTAACAGGGGACGCTATGCATGTGTGGGGGCAGTGGCATGGGGGAAATCTCTGCATTTTTCTCTCAATTTTGCTGGGAACCTAAAACTCCTCTAAAAATAAGATCTATTAAAAAGTATAAATATAATGTTATATACAAAAATAATATATTTTTATATGATAACAGGATTCTACTATATTCAGACACCTCACTAGCTTTAACCATCCAGAATAAATAATTGGGAACCATGTTGCATTCTCATTGTTTTGAGTTTCAGCATATTAACATAATGATAAATACCCTCTACTAAAGTACTCTCTAATAGATTGTGTAGCCCTGGGAGGTCTTCAATATATCAGGGACACTTTCACCATCTGAGTATTTTTTTTTTTGAGACGGAGTTTTGCTCTCATCGGCCAGGCTGGAGTGCAATAGTGCCATCTCGGTTCACTGCAACCTCCGCCTCCTGGGTTCAACTGATTCTCCTGCCTCAGCCTCCCGAGTAGCTGGAATTACAGGCGCCTGCCATCACGCCCGGCTAATTTTTGGGTTCTTAGTAGAGATGGGGTTTCACCACATTGACCAGGCTGGTCTTGAACTCCTGACCTCAGGCGATTGGCCTGCCTTGGCCTCCCAAAGTGCTGGGATTCCAGGCATGAGCCACCACGCCTGGCTCACCATCTGAGTATCTTATACTTTAGATGTCCCCGTGCTCAGTTCCTTCACATATAAATAAGAAATATTCTGACTTTTGGTATTTTACAAGGTTTGGTGGATATTAACAAATATATTTAAACTCACATTAGAATGAGCCAATTATATGTAGTGGCAGGGACAGAAGGCAGCCCTGCCCTTCTTTTGGGAATAGTTCAAAAGGCAGAAGTGTAATGCCTCTCTAATGTATGACTAATTTATTTGAACTAGTTAATGTCTTATTCTTGCTCTTTCCAAACACCTCAGGAGCTTGTGGGTGTCAAACAGTTGGAAAAATTTAGGCAATTCAACTCCTCAATTCTCTATTTCTAACAACAAGGAGCATTTTAATATAATGCTTATTTAGCAAACATTTAATAAGCATAATAGAATGGCCATTTAATGAACATTTATTCATCCATGCTAGCATCAGATTCAGAAAGAATCACAATCTTTTTCCTTACCATCTGAAAAATCAAACTAGATATTTCCCAGATCTCCATCTCAATACTGCTGATGGCATCGAAGACAAAAAGGGCCTGAGAGTCTAAGGGAGACTGAAGAGAAATGACAACTAAATACTGTGCTTAATCCCTGATAGGGTCTGCTAATGACAAAGAGAAGAAAAAAGCTCTAATGGTCTATATTGGGACAACTAGGGAAAATTGAATGTTGATTTTTTTTTTTTTTTTGAGATGGAGATTTGCTCTCATTGCCCAGGCTAGAGTGCAAGGCGCCATCTCAGCTCATTGCAACCTCCACCTCCCGGGTTCAAACAATTCTCATGTCTCAGCCTCCTGAGTAGCTTGGATTACAGGCACCCACCACCACACCTAGCTAATTTTTGTATTTTTAGTAGATATGGGGTTTCACCATGCTGGTCAGGCTGGTCTCGAACTCCTGACCTCAGGTGATCGGCCCACCTTGGCCTCCCAAAGTGTTGGGATTACAGGTGTGAGCCACTACGCCTGACCGATTGGTTATTAGATGATGTTGTATCAATTTTGAATGTCCTGGGTATGATCATTGTATTGTGGTTATGAGAATGTCTTTGTTCTTAGACAGATGCTAAAGTATTAATAGATGAAGTGTCATCATGCAGACTACCAACTTTCAAATGGTTCAAGAAAAAAATGTGAAAATAGATGATAAATGTAAACAATAGATGATAAATAGATAATAGACACATAGGTGATGGACATAAAACAAAGGTGGCAAAATGTTAAGACAATGATTCTAGGTGAGGGAATGACATATGTTTGTTCTTCATACTTTTTTGGGACAATCTCTTCATAGATTTAAACTGCTCAAAATAAAAAACTAGAGGAAATTAAAAATAACCCAGGGGAGCAGAGGTATATGCAAGGTACAAATGACAAAATATTGATCATGTGTTGATGACTGATTATGCTGGCTGGGGGTTTATGGGATGTTCATCAAACTAGTCTTTCTATTGTTGCATATTTTAGAAGTTTCTACAATAAGGATGATATGGTTTGGCTCTGAGTCCCCACCCAAATCTCATTTACAGTTGTAATTCCCATAGTCAGGGGAGGGACCTGATGGGAGATGATTGGATCGTGGGGGCAGATTTCCCCCTTGCTGTTCTCATGTTAATGAGTGAGTTCTCACCAGATCAGATGGCTCACAAGTGTGTGGCACTTCCCCTTTTGCTCTCTCTCTCTCTCCTGCCGCCATGTGAAAACATGCTTGCTTCCTCTTTGCCCTTCCACCATGGTTGTAAGTTTCCCAAGGCCTTCCAGCTATGCTTCCTGTACAGCCTGCAGAACTGTGAGTCAATTAAACCTCTTCTCTTTATAAATTGCCCTGTCTCAGGTAGTTCTTTATAGCAGTGTGAGAATGGACTAATACAAAGGAAGTGTTTTCCTTTCTTTCTTTTTTTTTTTTAATGGAGTGAGAATAATCCCTCTTCACCCTATCTCTTAGTTTTCTTCCATGCTCTTTTTGAATGAAAGCCTCTCTCCACTTTAAGTAGCCAAAAAAACAACCACAATTATCGCCCTGTTTTCCTGAGAGGACAGTGGACTACGGAATGAGATCAGAAATTTGTGTTAATGGCAACTAAATTATTGGCCCAATGATTCCCTTTTTCTCCTTTCATTAATATCTACGAGAAACCAGTATTTCCAATGCATTGGCCTCATTTGATGTTAGGACCTGGAAGAAAAAGATAGAACAGCACAATTGAAAAGACAACCTCTGTGGAAGCAATCAAGATGCCCATTGATGGACAAGTGGATCAAAAACATGTGGTATATACATATAATGGAATATTGTCCAGTCTTAAAATGGAAGGAAATTCCACCCCATGCTACAATGTAGATGAATCTTGAGGACATTATGCACAGTAAAATCAACCAGTTACAGAAAGATAATTACTATATGATATCTCCTAAATGAGGTACTAGAGGAGTCCAATTCACAGAAGCAAAGAGTAGAAGGGTAGTTGCCAGGGTCTAGGATGGGGGCTGGGGGCTGGGTGGGCATTGTTTGGTGAAATAGTTTCAGCTTAGGATGATGAAAAATGTTCTGGTAATGGATGGTGGTGATGGCTACCCAAATTGTGAATGTACTTAGTAGGGTCTAAACTGTATACCTAAAAATGGATAACATGGCACATTTTATGTGATACATATTTTATCAAAATAAAAAGGAAGAAAGAAAGGGGAAAAAAAAGGCTCTGTCTTTACATATCTTTGAAGTGTTGAAGCATCCTTGAGTTCAATACTTGCAATGTCCAGGGGGCAAAAATGTGTTATGTTAAGTGAAATAAGCCAGGTACAGAAAGGCAAATATCACATGTTCTCACTCATATATAGAAACTTAAAAAGTTGATCTCGGCCGGGCGCAATGGCTCACGCCTGTAATCCCAGCACTTCGAGAGGCCAAGGCGGGTGGATCATGAGGTTGGGAGATCAAGACCATCCTGGCTAACACGGTGAAACCCTGTCTCTACTAAAAATACAAAAAATTAGCCAGGTGTGGTGGTGGGCACCTGTAGTCCCAGCTACTTGGGAGGCTGAGGCAGGAGAATGGCGTGAACCCGGGAGGCAGAGCTTACAGTGAGCCGAGATCGCACCACTGCACTCCAGCCTGGGTGACAAAGGGAGACTCTGTCTCAAAAAAAAAAAAAATTGTTGGTCTCATGGGGGTAGCTCTGGAAGGATGTGTGTGAGGCGGTAGGGGGTGGGATGAAGAGAGGTTGGTTAATGGGCATAAATGTACTGTTAGACGGAAGGAATAAGTATAATGTTTGACATTAGAGTAGGATGACCCTAGCTGACAACTTACTGTATATTTTCAGGTAGCTAGAAGAGAGGATTTGAAATGTTCCCACCACATAGAAATGATAAATACTCAAGGTAATGGATACCCCAAATACTCTGACTTGATCATTACACATTGAATTCATGTAACAAAGTATCACATGCACCCCATAAATATGTACAAATGTTATGTATCAATTTTTAAAATGAAAAAGAAAGGCAAATCTAAGAAAAAACAAAAAAGTTTCCTAGGGCTGTGTAAATTGCAGCTACTGGTAGGAACTCTCATATTAAAAGGGAACCCAAGCCAGGGTGGCTTGAGGAGGCAGCATCCCAGAAGGGATGGCTTTTTGAGCTGCCTTGTGGGGGGACCCTGCTGTGTGGCCCCAGTTCACCAGCAGTTGACTAGGAGTGAAGGGAGAGGGGAAGATTTCCTGGTAGTGCCTCTTGTAATACCTTGTTAGTACTTGTAATCAACATGGCTAGGATGAAAGAATTCTGGCTTCGGAACAGAAACATTGTGCTTTAAATTAAATCAGCTCCCTGCTGGGAGCCACTTACTCCCCTTCTTCCCTACAGCCAGGGAAGCAATTCAGAGGTTTCTCTGCATGGTTAGCAGCGTGAGTGACCTTCAGTCTTTCCACTTAGAACCGATTCAAGATGATCACGCTGCCTTAAACAGAAGTCTCCATCTCACCCTTCCCGTCTCTCCTCCTCTTCCCAGTACCTCTGTCTCTGTCTCTCACAGAGAGCCTCACGTTTATTTGTCTTATGCGTGTGTGCACAGGAGGGGCTAAATCCACCCCAGATCTATCACCCTTCCACCTGGCTCAGAACTGACAGTGAGATTTTGCATCTCCTCACTCTCCTCTCTCCTCCCCGAAGAACAGCAAGCCAGATGGCCATTCCCCAGTCTCCCAGCATGAGTTTGACTGACAGGAGCCTTTGATAAACCTCGGAAGAATGAAGTCATCTCCGGGTCACCGCGGTTGCCTGGCCTTTAACACCCCACACAGACCACCATTATCTGTTGAATTGGAGACAAAGGAAATTAGCCCTGCTTCCCTATCATCCCCATTATTTCCAGGCTGATTTAAACAAGGAAGCAATGAGATGCCCTTCACTTTTCTCCAAAAGGTACAAATGTCAGCTGTTAAAAAATGCAAACAAGAGGCTTTCCTATGTTAATGGCGGGTTTCTTTGTTATAGCTGAGAAGTGGAAAGTGCATTTTATTCACTGCCTTTGAGGAAAGACTTAACAGGCTTCTAAACAACTTCCTTAACTACACATACCTCAGAGCCACTGATGAGTGCACCTTCAGGGTTTTAGCTAGAAAAGAAAGGAGGAAGGGGGGCTTCATTCCCAACCTTTAACATCAAAGAACGTGGACAAAGTGACAGGAGTGTTCTACCCATTTAACCCTATTTTTTTTTTTTTTGAGATGGAGTTTCACTCTTGTTGCCCAGGCTGGAGTGCAATGGTGCAATCTTGGCTCACCGCAACCTCTGCCTCCTGGGTTCAAGTGATTCTCCTGCCTCAGCCTCCTGAGTAGCT
This sequence comes from Trachypithecus francoisi, assembly GCF_009764315.1. Taxonomy (NCBI): domain Eukaryota; kingdom Metazoa; phylum Chordata; class Mammalia; order Primates; family Cercopithecidae; genus Trachypithecus; species Trachypithecus francoisi. The sequence goes on from NW_022681455.1 coordinate 19,566,809, forward strand.
GGGATTACAGGCACCACCAAGCCCGACTAATTTTGTATTTTCAGTACAAATGGGGTTTCACCATATTGACCAGGCTGGTCTCAAACTCCCGACCTCAGGTGATCCACCCGCCTCAGCCTCCCAAAGTGCAGGGATTACAGACATGAACCATCACGCCCAGCTTTAACCCTGAAACTGAAAAGAAAAAAAAAAGGATTTCTCTCCTCTTTCCCAAAACAATTCTCTCCCACACAGTAAATGTTTAAGTGCCAACAGAGCAAAGAATGAGGCAGGGGTACCACAGAATTGTCATTTAAGGGAATTGTGGCTGATTGTCTCCTGTCATTGTGTTGCAAGAGGTAGCATGTGTGTGTGTGTGCGCGCGCACGCACATGTATGCACATGTGGGCACTTGTGTATACACATTATAGCAGAAAGGCTCATTATTGGGAAGAAATTTATTCACAACTATTCCATAGTTTCTGACTATTAGGAATTGGGGTAAATAAATTCTCTTTAGATGACAGCCCACACTTTTTCTAAGAAGGCAATGCTCACCATTGTTACCATTTAGGCCATAATACTTTAGAGCTCTGAGTGCTGCAAAACAGCCAGAAGATTTCAATGAAAGGGCAAGTATCAGAGAAATCACAACAATGCAGGTGAATGAATGACTCAATCAATAAACACTTGTTGGGCATCTGGGCCAGACACTGCACTAGGTCCCTCAAGGGATACTAATTTGAAGGCATAGTCCCCACAAAAGGTTTCCAGCCTAGTAAGGAAACAGGAGTGAGACTGGACCTCGTTCTTAAAGTAGAACCTACGTAAGTGAAAAGGTGAGAGGAGGCCCTCCCAGAAAGGAACAAAAGCCTGGAGAAGAAAGAGAACTAAGTGTTGAGGGGTTTCATGGGAATGGGAAGTACTTTTATGAATGGGGTTGAATTGTTGAGGGGTTGGATTTTCTGGATGAGGAATTTGCACTTCCTTCTTATATTAGTCTGCCCTGACTACCATAGCAAAAGACCACAGCTGGTGGTAGAAGCAATAGAAATTTATGTCTCTCAGTTCTGGAGGCTGTAAATCCAAGGTCAAGGTGTCAGCAGGTTTGGTTTCTCCTGTGGCCTCTCTTCTGGGCTTGCAGATGGCCACTTTCTCTCTGCATCCTCACAGTACGTCTCTATGCATGCATATTCCTAATCTTTCTCCTTATAGGGACACCAGTCATATTAAATTAGGGCCTCATCCTAATGACATCATTTAGTGTTAATTGCCTTATTAAAGGCCATACCTCCAGATATAGTCACATTGGGGATTAAAGCTACAACAGAGGAATATGGGTTAGGACACAATTCAGTCTTGAATACTTCATTAGGCAACAGGAATGCAGGGACTGATGGGAGAGGGGGGCCTCAGGATGAGAAGTTATTTTAGAAGCCTAAGTGAATTAGTGAAGAGAGGGGCAAACTAAGAGACAAATTAGAAGGCTATTAAAATAGGCAACAGGTGAAACGGAAAGGACATGAACTTGATGTTGGCAGTAAATGGATCAGGATGCAAAATAAAAGTGTTAAGAGAAAATCAATAGGACTTGATGACTGATCAGATATGGCAAGTGAGAGAGAAGAAAGATGACTTCAGGTTATTAATTCTGAGAGCCTCGGGAAGTGGTTGAAAGATGAAATGGTACGGAGGACGTAATGATACCGAAAGATGGCGTGGAAAGGTTATGATATCTGCAACTTAAGCTCAGACACACTATGTTAGAAACCCAAGGTTTGTCATCTTCTATGTGTGAGACCTTAACAATTTACTTAACCTCCCTGCTTTTCAATGTACATTTGTGTTGAGTTGGGGTGATAGCAGGAACCTCACTGAGTGGTTCATGTTTTATGGATAAAAGGATATCTCCTAATTCCACTGAGATAAAATTCAAAATTACCATGACAGATTGCAGAAGAAGCTTAAGAACAACATATTGTTCAAACTGTGGTGAGGTCCTTTCAGGCAGAAGAGTTCAAAATCAGAAAGACAAAGAACAACGGTATAGACATAAGAGTCACACTGAACCATGAGATGAACATGGAGGCTGTAACATAGCTTAGAAACAAATCTGATCTTGTGCACATGCAACAGAAATGCAACACTTGAGAACCATAAAATAATTATTTGCACTGGAAGGTAAGACACATGTTTTTAAAAAATGGCAAAAGGAAGTTAGGTGTGGTGGCTCACACCTGTAATCCCAGCAATTTGGGAGGCCAAGGCAGGCTAATCACTTGAGGTCAGGAGTTGAGAACTAGCCCGGCCAACATGGTGAAACCCTGTCTCTACTAATAAATAGAAAAATTAGCCAGGCATGGTGGCAGGCGCTCATAATTCCAGCTACTTGGGAGGCTGAGGCAAGAGAATCGCTTGAACCTGGGAGGTGGAGATGATCTCAGTAAGTTGAGATGGTGCCACTCCACTCCAGCCTGGGCAACAAGAGCAAAACTCCATCTCAAAAACAAACAAACAAACAAACAAAAAGCAAAAAAAAAGGCAAAAGGAATAAAAACAATAGAAGAGTTTGCTAAGGAAGGGAATCATCACCTACAAACTGCTGAAAGGTTATTATGGTTATATAGTAATCAATTCTCCATCTCCACTGAAGGTGAGAGAAGAAACAAAATGGACTCAAAGCAAAGTAGAAGAAATAGAAATGATGTCTGAGGAAGAAATTCTGACAAAGGGGTGAGCATATCATCTGGGCTGAATTATGTCCCTCCAATGCTGACATGTTGAAGTCCTAACCCCCAGTGCCTCAGAATGTGACTGTATTTGGAGATTGGGTCTTTAATTGGGTGATTATGTTAAAATGAGGTCTTGAGGGTGCACCCTAATTTAATCTGACTGGTGTCCCTTTAAGAAGAGGAGATGAGGCCGGGCACAGTGACTCACGCCTATAATCCCAGCACTTTGGGAGGCTGAGGTGGGTGGATCACATGAGGTTGGGAGTTCGAGACCACCCTGACCAACATGGAGAAACCCCGTCTCTACTAAAAATACAAACTTAGCCAGGTGTGGTGGCTCATGCCTGTAATCCCAGCTACTTGGGAGGCTGAGGCAGGAGACTCACTTGAACCTGAGAGGCGGAGGTTGCAGTGAGCCGAGATTATGCCATTGCACTCCAGCCTGGGCAATGAGAGTGAAACTCCATCTCAAAAAAAAAAAAAAAAAAAAAAAAAAAAGAGGAGGACAAAAACAAGCACAGAGAGAAGACCATGTGAGGATACAGAGAGAAGACGGCCATCTACATGCCAAAGGGAGAGGCCTCAGAAGAAACCAGCCTGACTGACACTTTGAGCTAAGATTTTCAGCCTCTGGAACTGTGAGGAAATCCATTATTGATGTTTAAGCCACACAGCCTGTGGTATTTTTTTTAGGATAGCCTTAGAGCCCACAATACTGAAGATTCTTTTAGCATCTGCCTGCTTTGCCATTTTTGAGAACAGACTAATCAAATTATGAGGAGAGATCTTCAATTAACATTTTTATTCCTTGATGACCGCTCCCACCATTGTTGGTCTCTTGTTCAGAGACTCAGTGTGATTTTCAAATCGTTCGAGTTTTGCTCAGCACCACAGAAGCAAATGCCCCCACCTTTGCCATGATTGGTTTTCTGGAATCACAGAAAAACAGAACACAAAGTGGCCTTCGAGAGCACTCTCTAAATTCATTATGTATCTTAATTGGGCCAATTTGAATACTTGCGTAGCAATCCTTAGGTCCCTTGGGATGCAGCACAGTTCTTAAAGTGGTGATTATTTCATTTTTTTACACTTGGAACTCCAATTCTTTGTAACTAATTATGCAAAAAAATAAGAGAAGTTTGTGGAAGTAAACATCTTGGTATTGCCTAAAAATTAAAAAACTTCCAATTCAAAACATGAATCCTTCTATACATGTCACCCAGTGGCTAATTAAATGCCTTTAATTGTCAGAAACTCATCTTCATAGAGCTGCCCCTGTGGTTGCATGAGGGTGGAACTCTGTGTTTCTGTGACTTTCCTTGGCTGATAGCAGCTTATAGTAGTTGTTCTTTTAGTCCACCTGGCATGCATCCCCCATCCTACTCTTCACCTTGTCCATGACCCAAGCCCAGGGAAGCAAAGTCCTTTCCAAGTATTTTGCAGGCTTAGCTGATGGTAAAGAGCCTTCTTTTCTCTCTGGTTGCTAAGCTTGATGAATGACAGTCTAGGGAAACAGAGCAGTAAGAAAATATCAAGTTTATTACAAAAGTAAGCGGGAGAGAGAGAGAGAGAGAAACACCCTGGTCTTAGTTTTCACTATAGCTAGCCCTTTTTCTGACTTTTCTACCATTTGGTTATGTGAGCCAATAAGCCCCTCTTGTCTGCTTATGATACTTCCAGTTACATTGTCATCACATGCGAATATGAAACTTGGCTAAGGAATAAGTGTAATACATCCTCTCCAAATGTTTGGAAGCCATCATTAGAGAGATCATATTTTTATTGTCAAACTAGGGCACTTTTGAGAGTGAAATACAATGCAAATTGCAATTATACTGGGACACTAGCCATACACTTAGACCAGTCCAGTAAACTTATTGTTAGTCTTCTTACCCTTACTCTTTCCAGTTCACATATCCCTGATTTTTTCTTACAAGTCATGGTTAGGAATCCTTCACTACGCTGATTGATATTCCAGTGTCTCTCTTACAATGTGGTAGCTAGAATTGAATCCAGTGCTGAAGATGTAGTTGACCAGGGCAGCAGATTACTTGGTTTGGAGCATATATTCCCATGAATCCCACTGATGCAGCCTCAAATTGAATCTCCCTCTTGCTGTCACTCTTCTCTTTAACAGCACTTTACACTGTGGCTAGTACCTGGTTGGTGTTTAAAGACCAATGAATAAATGGCTCATTTTGAGATGGAAGTCAACTATAATCCAGTTAACTTTTGGGGATGGAACTTCACATCTCTCTGTCTTAAATATCATCTTGTTAGTGTGAGTTTATATCTCACAATGTCATTGTTTCTCCCAACCTCTGCTCCTTATTAAATTTAATAAGCATATAATCTCTGTATTATTATTATTGATGTTGATATTAGCTAACCCTTAGTGCTTCTTAAATGCCAGTCCTTATTCTAAGCATTTTAAACTCAATATTCAGAATAAAATTATGAGATTAATATTATGACTATTCTCATTTTGAGGATGAAGAAACTGAGATACAACAAGGTTAAGTAGATTGCCTAAGGTCACAGAGATAATAAGTAGCAGAGTCAGGTTTCAGTACAGACACTCTTGCTCCAGAATTCATCTTCTTAATGACCTTGCTATTCCTATTCAATTAATTGATTATTGTTACTATTATTATTATTGAGATGGAGTCTTGTTCTTTCACCTAGGCTGGAGGGCAGTGGCGTGGCCTCGGCTCGCTGCAACCTCTGCCTCCTGGGTTCAAGTGATTCTCCTGCCTCAGCCTCCTGAGGAGCTGAGATTACAGGCACCCATCAGCACACCTGGCAAATTTTTGTATTTCTAGTAGAGATGGGGTTTCCCCATCTTGGCCAGGCTGGTCTTAAACTCCTGACCTGATGACCCACCCACCTCGGCCTCCCAAAGTGCTGGGATTACAGGCATGAGCCACCGCACCCAGCTCAATTAATTGATCATTAAGATGTGGAACAGGACAAGGTCAAGGAGAGAGACTGTGGCATCCTACCATGAATACACAGCACTCAATGAGTTTGTTTTGTTTCATTATCTACTACTGTACGTAACTGTATGATAATAAGCATATAAATAAGGCAATGCCATATGTCTTGCTGAAGCCAAGATAAACTCTTCCCATCTAAATGTTTTAAATGCTTACAAAACATCATTTTATAATCCAATCTAGAATTTTCTCTTGAGCTAATGTCATATTAATAGTTTTTGTTCTTTGTATTATTTTCTTCCTTCTTTCCCTCCTTCTTCCTTCTCCTTCTCTTTCCTTCTTTCTCTTCCCTCCTCCTCTCCTTTTCTCTCTCTTTTTCTTCCTTCCTTCCCTCCTCTTCTTCTCTTCCTTCCTTCTTTCCTTCCTTCCTCCCTCCCTCTTTCCTTCCCTCCCTACCTCTCTTCTTCCTTCCTTCCTCCCTCCCTCTTTCCTTCCCTCCCTACCTCTCTTCTTTCCTTCCTTCCTCTTTTCTTCTTTCTCTTCCCTCTTTCTCTCTCTTTCTTCCTTTCTCTATCTCTCCTTCCTTCCCTCTGTCCTTCCTTCCTTCCTTCTTTCTTTCCCTCCCCCTTCTTCCTTTCTTCCTTCTTTCCTTCCATCCTTCCATCCTTCCCACTCCCCTCCTTTTCATTCTTTCTTTTCCGTCTCTCAGAAGGGTTACATTTGCTAATGTAATTCTAGTCTATTCTCCCATGCTCCATGATTTCGTAAAGATCATAGCACTTGCCCTGGAAGTCCTCTCTTAACTCAAGCCTCTGATTTCTCTGGGTAAAAATTTGAATTTACTTAGGGATGTTAGCCAACTTGTGGCTTTTTCACCTAAGAAATTTAGCTATTAGCAGAATCTGCAAATTTGTACAACTGGTTCAACATAGGCTTGCCAGATCAACCAATGACTTGAACTAACTTTGAAAATCTTTCCTTCCTTTGTGAACATAATTTCACTTTGAGATATTTTAATCTCAACCTAGCCATTGTAAGAACAAATCAAAACACAAGACAGTGATGGCAACCACCATAACTGGCACATAATATACTCCCCAACCTACCCCAGACCCCAAGCGATTACTAGGCCAAAGTTTTCAAAAGTAGCAAGACAATTATTTGAATAATTCCAAATGCAGAAAGTGAAAAAATGAAGTGTACAAAAATTGAAGAAATACCTGATGCTGTGGTCATCCTAGATACAAGTTCTTTTGGAGACGGAGAAATAAAAGGTTATCAATGAAATCACAGCTGTGGAAATTAGTCTGAATACACAAACACAGGGCCTAAAATTAATTTGAAAATCTTGAAGGAATTAAATAACATCGAGATATAAATAAATATAAAAAACAGTACTCTTGACCGATCTGGCTATTGGATGCCCAACTGCCTGCCACTGGAAAGGGCAGAGCCAACAGCAAATACTGCCAGCCAGGAGATGAGTTTTTTCACCTCTCTGCAAGGCTGAATAGAAGGAATTTAATTTGCCTGCTTGGCTCTTATGCAATGCCAGGTAACCTTAGAATAAAGAAGGCTTTGAGGGAGAAAGCCAGACGTCCCCAACATGTTGCTGCAATCATATTCTCCTCTTGTCAGATGCCTGCAGACACAGCGACTGACTTGTCCCAGACTGCTCATTGCTATCACTCAGATCCATGAGGCTGTGTCTCCCACAGAGAAGGATGGGAGATACAAAGGCTCCAACTGCTCTCACTGTGAAAACTCCACAGTGAAATTCCATCAGACAGAAGCCAGCTCTCTGCTGCGTGAATTGGGCCTTTTATCAGTCAGATTTGTGTACATTATAGAAAGAGCCAAAGAAGGGAGTTACTGTACACTTCGAATATTTTTAGTTCCCTAGGATTAGTTGCTATTGGACCGAACGTTTGGGGAAGAGAAGTAAAAATGCAACTTCAGTCCTCTGTGTATGTTGGTGGCTTCCTGAGGTCTCCAAGTTTTTCTGGACTTGCCCGTTTGCTTTTCTGATATACCACGGTATGTTCTGTAGCACAGAGGGCATATTATCTATTTCATGTTCCAAATTTTACCTCTGTTTCATTTGTTTTTCAAATAATTTACTAATGAGGGCCACTGTGTGTGTGTGCATGTGCATGTGTGTGAATACACACTCATGCACACAAATTTTCATTCATCTGATTTTAGATTTGAGCCTAACTCATCCTACTCACCCAAAGCAGCACAATAAAAACATTTTTGTTGGCAGAATCAGCAGGGAAACCTTTGCAGTCCTCTTGCTTTCTTCATTGACTTCACTTATTGCAGAAGCAGTTCCTTGTGGTAAAATAAAAACAAAAACGAGCAAATAAGTAGGCTATGTGGGTGTAGAGATAACATTGCTGTCATTAGATTTATAATAAAAAAAACCCCGATATTGTTGACTTGGTCTTTTACAGAGTTTTGTAAATAGAAACAATTTTTCTACCATTTTATTCACTGGCATAATTTGTCAGTCATTCTTACTTCTTCTCCTCAACTTTCTTTCAATTATCTGAGGTTTCAATTATTCAACAAATATTTATTGAGCACCTATTATGTGGTAGGCATTTACTTGGTACTGAGAATGGGATAGGACAATGAATAAGACAAGCATGGTGCTTGCCCTCCTCTACCTACAGGATAGTCCATTAAAAATATGACACAAGGATTATTCCCATAAAATCCCTCAAATTACATTGCAGACACTATTATTAGGGATCAATGTAGGGATGATGCCACATCTCTAGGGACAGAAAAAGAGGTAAGGGGGTGAAAATTAACCAAAGAAAATAATCTGTTCAGCAAGGTTTGTAGACATACTACTGTATGGCTCTCGAAGGCTGTATACAGAAGACGGAGTCCTTCCTTGCTTCTTCCATCCCGAAGAGATAAATCTGATTTCCAAACTCCAGGCTAGTTTCTATTTCCTCCTAAGCTACTGTGTACACTCCCTTCTAGTTTTTTCACTGATGCTGCTGAACCAACAAATTTCATCAGGCTCTACTTCTTTGGGGTGCAGTTTGAGTGTACTAAGGTAAAACACCTATCTCTTTACATGGAAGTGGCTTCTGGTCCCGGCTCAGAAAGACCCCCAGGCTTGGTTTAAGGCTCTGCTGTTGCTGTCTTAAAGTTCTTGATACTTTCAAACAAGGGGTTCCACATTGTATTCACAAAGCCTTAAAAATTATGTAACCAGTCCTGTCTTTATAATTAATGGGTAACCGGTAGAAAATTTTGGACCTTGTGGGTGGTGAGACTCTGCTTGGATGCTAATTTTAAGCTCTTGTCCTCCACTTAGGTTTAATAGATAACCAGGTTTTGGAGATTATGGCACTGGACAATTACTAATAAATGCTCAAGAAATAATTCAAGTGATTACTGCCCTAATATGTATTTGACAAAAATTTACTGAACAAAGTTCTTAGAGAGGGACCAAATGAAGCTTAAGAGTTGCACTGACCAGTGGCTTATGGGCTCTTTGACAGCCATTGTGTTATTAAAGGAGAAATGAAAAAAGGCCTATACATGATTGTTAAATCATACCTAACAATTCTTACATAGAATATGGAACTTGGAATCAAGAGACCTGGGTTCAAATGCAGATTTTCTGTTTTACCTCTTACATGACCTTGTTTGAGCTACTTATGCATTTGGGGGCTTTTACATTTTTTCTATCTAGAAAACAGGGAGAATAATACTATGTTCTGGGTCGTTGTGAGGATTAAATTAAATAACGTAGGTTAAAGTGCCTATCAGAGTCTGTGCTGCATAGTAAACACCCAATAAATCATTGTGCTGGTTTGATATAATTATAACTCTTTACTTAGAATTCCTCTGCATGCATTCAGTAAGAAAAAATAATGAATTATTATTATTAGAGTTTAATAGATTATAATTTCTCAAAAAAAGATGATCATTATATTTATTTTTACCTCTCTTCTTTTTATCTTCTCAACACTAGCCAACATTACTACCAGTGGCACAAGGATTCTTTTCAAAATCCTATTTAGGATTTATTTACCGGGACACTTACGGGGACATGAATCTTTAATAAGATTCAGTCAGATTCCAGGAATTTTGTTTATGTGGTGTGTGTATGTGCACAGCTATGCACAATTAATCAGAGTTTTCAAAGTAAAATCAAGTTAACTTACCACCAAGAGTCCCCCGCCCCCTACCGCTTCACCAAATTACTACTGTCACTCTTTCTAGAATCCAACCAGTAAAGAATTTGGGGTTTCATCTAGAAATGTGTCTGCGGGGATCATTTCTACATCAGAAACAAATAACCATTGTTTTCTTTAGCCAGTGCCTTTTTAGCCAACCCACAAAATAGACTTTGTCCATTTTTTAATTTAACAAGCAAAACGCACACCCACTGAGTTGGATTTGGCATAATTTTAAGAAGAAACATTATCATCACATTCAATTCTCTAGTTATTCTTGGCTTTGAAAGGTGAACATGAGGTTATCATCCAGGTTCATGGAAAGCACTAACGATGGTCTCGGGGGAAAGGGCAGTTTAGACAACTCCAAGGTAATGGGCGTGGATGTTGTTCAAGAGCTTCTCCATCCAGGGCTGCCAAGAGCACATTTCATGATAACCACAGACCATGGCAACTCTTCAAGAATTAAATTCCATGAGTTGTGAAAGTTCTTTATCTATTTATTATAAAATATTTGGAATTGTTTCTTGACACACTTGAGTGTTAACTATTTGGCTGTATATTTTACATATGTAAACCAAAATAACTCAATGAAATAGCTTCGTTTTACAGAAGGTGAAACTGAGGTTTAGTGAATTGGAGAAGTGCTCCAGATTCTACTTGGACCTGGAAAAATCAGGACTAAAACCAAGCCTGTCAAACACCAAAGGTGGTACTCTTACCCAGAATGACGCTCTGTCTTCTATTCTGCCATTTACCCTCCAGCTCTATACCTCCTCCTACTTTCCTCATTTACAACTGAGAACATAGAGAAGTGAGCTCGCCTGCAGGGCTTACCACGGAAGAGAAAAGAGTACGTAGAGAGAAACCAGTCACTTAAATATTAGATCCACAGGCTCGATGTTCAGATCAGAGGTTTCCTAAACATCCTGACCTTACAGCTATCCTCATGCAATAGTGTATCACCAAAAAATACATTAATATACATGCATACAAATGAAAATTATACCTCCCACAAATTATCTTTTTAGAAATAAAACTGGGTTTTAGCTTAGACAATAAGTACTTTCAGGATACAGATGTCTTTCAAACATGTAGCATAATTTTGGTATTTAAATTAATAATCTGGAAGGAAAAAATCAATAATCATCATGGTACTAGCTATTAAAAATAAATCTGTATTTTTCACATTCTGCTATTTTAAATAAACCATTTGTAGTAGGGTTGGCAAACATGCTCATACTCAATTTCATTCTATGCAAGCATCGCACACGTGAGGGACCCATCGTTTGTTTGTTGATTTTGGCCGAGTTAAAACCTCCATTGCTATCTGAACATGTGAAAGTTTTCAAACCTGCTAACGTGGAGTTTGCACCTGACAGAAGGGAAAAACATTTTAATTAGCTTTATTGCATCTGCTGAGAGAAAATGAAATGAAGTTTGCAGTGATATTTGCTTTTTAACAGAGCTAGTGAAAAAGCTGTGGAAAGATAAACATAGAAAACAAAAAAAAGAGAGAACTCGCTCAGATTATACTTTTCTTTCTCATTTCGTGTTTTTCTGACTCCCACCTACTTTTCTCTCCAATTTTCTGCCCAGGCTGAAAAGGATAAAATCCTTTTACATCTCTACATGCCAATTTCCACAGCTTCTGCTCCTTGCTAGCAAGTAAAACATGGTCCAGCCAGAAGACTGCATGCTGGTTGTTATGCTATGAACACCAGAAAATTCCAAGGAAACGTGCAGAGCTCTATTCAAATGGCCACTAAAAGCCCTATACTGGGAGAAAGAGAGTGGCTGTCTCTTACAGTTTTTTAAACTGGGCATCCTCGATTCAAAATAATTTCCCAACCCTTTTACTAGCTTATTATCTCCTGCCCCCTTCCAAAAAATATATAAAATTAGCTTTCTGGATTCAACATGTAGGTCACTTCATTCAAGCTTCTGTTCATAGGTCACCACCTCCGAATGGCCTTTGCCAAACACGTTATGTAAAATGTCACCCCACACCCCTGACACCTTCTATCCCATTTTCTCTTGCTTTATTTTTCTTGATAGCAGGGATCACTACCTGACACTGCATCTTTTGTTCATTTATTCATTGCTTTTCTCTCCTTCCAGCATGTATGTGCCATGAGAGTAGATTAATTGACCACTGTACCCCAAATGTGTTGAACAGGATCCCACATCTGATACTCAATATATGTTTGTGGAATTAATTAAATACCTGTGAAAACAAGCTGAACCATATGGAGCTGGCAGCAGTATACTGACATGCTATTTTCTGATGTCATTTGTTCTCACCTAATTCTGCCTGAAGAAAACCTTTTCAGGGAGGCAATCTTTAGTCCAAGTTTCTTCCACTTCTTTCTTCTGTTCTCTGTGTAGTCAGCCCAAAGGATATTTGAGTTCAATTTGCAGAGAAATGCCATAGATAGAAATGATAATGTCCCTTCAACTTAAAAGGGCCGAGCATGTTTTGAAAGTGTTTTATGAACTGGAAACCTTTCTATGAGATATTCCACTGTAGCCCCATAAAACCTTACACCCTGCTGGAATTTCATCCTGTTAAATTTGGCAGTGTTTCCTTCCTCAAGTAATGAGTTCAATTCGTGTTTTCATTTAAGTTCATACCCAGATACAAATCAGTGTCACTGCCACAGGCAACGATTCGCAGAATTCCCAGGCGCCAGGGCTGAGGGATGGCGGGTTCAGAAGAACGAATGCCAAATTGTCTTTTTCACTGAGGGCAGTGTAGCATTTACTGTCATAAGCCCGCCTCATGCCAGGTCCCATGGAGGCAGTTGGCTAAGTGGGCTTCCGGCTTCTATCTCAACGCAAGCTCGTCTTCTAAAGCCTCTCTGGATTTCCTGTGGTAATCCCTCTTTGTGTCCCTCTGAGAAAGAAACAATAATTGTTCAGTTTTTTTTCTTTTTTTTTTTTTTCCCAAGAAGAGAGTTCAAGAGCACAAGTGGTTTTAGTTAAGGATTCAATAAACACTTTGGCAAGAATGAGGAAAGCTGTGTAGAAAAGACCTAGCGGTTCTTCCAGTTGTATTAATAGTTTAAGGGGGTATTTTCCCATGAGGAAAACAGGGCATAGTCAATGCTCTGAGAGACCACCTCTGTCCTTTGCTGATATATCAGGTAATTAAAATCTTATGCTTACTCAATGGCTCTTTTAAACATGGTATTATTAAGGAATGATTGTTTTTGCAACAAAGATGGTAACAATGACAGCAAGAGCATCAGTGTGGAAGTTCTTCTCCGCCTGTCAGGGAATCTATTCTGATTTGCAATGACACTATGACTTCTTGCAAGCAAACACCTAGAGACAGGGCAGGTAGTGCTGAACTTCAGGACAATGCCATCACGTAAGTCTTCATTTGGGTCACTACAGCCAGCTCATCCCTTCCTCAAGCCACATTCCCAGACTTCAAAGAGATCACATGTGCTTGAAGGAGAAAAGACAGTGGAGCACAAGGTTTGAAAATAACAGGAGGAAAGTAGTTGGAGGAAAGTAAAAAAAGAAAAAGATAAATTGAAAAGTAAAGTGTTTGCCTTCTTTATATTCAAGAGATCTAGCTAATTTACACACACACACACATGTGCACACACACACTCTCATATTTTACTAGCCCTTTTACTCAGCTGTAAATTTGTGACTCTGAGCTTCCACAATCAGAAGATTGAAACCATTGTGCTAAGAACCTCAAATCTCAGTATAAATAGCCCCACTGCTTTTCTTCATGCCAGGTGAGGCAGACAACTGAGCCCACGCTGAGCTAATGGTTGACAGACCCCTCTGAGAGATCTGTCTGTGGAACTCCCTTGAGATGGCTATGCTATGCTGTGAAACATATTTTCTTTGTGTACAAATTGGGATAACATTTAGATACCTGATGACGCTTTACAAGGCCTTCTCTATTAAAAAATAGTTATTTTTCTACTCTCCCTTTAGAGGCTTCTTCTAAACCCTAATTTGGTCCCACTACTTGGAGATCAGTATGCTACCATTTGGCATAAAATTGAATGTCTTCCAAATTGTCCCATAATAAGCAGAAATATATATGTAAGTATTCATTTAATATGATAGCTTTTATATCAATGTGATGTATTGATTAATCAATTAATGTGTTAATTCATCAATTATTTATTGAACATCTACTAATTCCAGGTATTGCCCTAGAAGCTGGACACTGTGAGAAGGTATAATGCATACAAGTTCTTTGGCATGTATTAAAAATATGAGGCTTATGTGGGAAACAATCAGTCATTAATATACACTGTACATCATGCAGGAGATACCATACATAAAAGCTATTTCAGACACTAAGGCATTTGGTCCAAGGCATATTCTCTACATTACAAGCAAATTCTATTTTGCTCATTCAAATAATTCTTGGCATTTTGATATTTTAAGTTGTCATATCTCAACCCAACATGCAGGAAGTGACCTGGCTTTGAAACATTGTGTTTAATCAGGAGCTTTGATCTGGTGTGACATCAGTGTGCCTGTTGCAAGAAACTGTTTTAAGTCCAAGAGCAAAACCCATTGTCTCCATTATCTGTGTCACACCTAAAGATGAGCTGGATTTCGCCGTGGGATGTTGAAAGGTAGAAGTTCACAACCTGAGGCTTTAGTTCTGAAGGATAGGTTCAGATAGCTGCAGAAATAGAAACATAATTAATCACCCTATAAAGAACTACTACAGGGACCAGAATGTTCTCTGAAACCATCGGGAAGCAGGGCCTGTCGGACTGTTTAAGATATGCAGCCAGTGATTTCTTGAAAGAAGATGAGAGGAGAGAGGGAAGGTTAGGACGGAACTAGCAAGAGCTGTGAGGGGAACCAGCAGAAGGGAAAACGGCCGATGCCAAGTTGTCAGTGGAGAAGGAGTGTGATGCTCTTACAGAGCTAGAAGAGGTCAATAAATCACCACCCTTATCTTGCAAACAGAGCCTGTGACTTCAAAAATTAGCTCATTTATTCTGCACAATTAAATTTATTGAAGTGTGACAGAAAAAGTTTAGCAGGCAGTGAAGCAGAAAGCCAGCAACAGCCGAGGCGAGCATCTGAGTGAATGACACAATTAGTTGATTTTCATTTTATTTATCAATATAATTATTGAATTGTATTTATCCTTTTTCACAGATTTCTACAATTATTACTGCTCGAGCCTCTAGGGAAAGAATTAGTTCAAATTTTCAGTCTAAGTTAATGTGATTATGGAGCTGCTAATAAAAGGAAAGTTCTTTAAAGTGCTACACAATCTTGTATTCAATGTCACTCCCATCATCGGGCTTAGAAAACCAGTCCCTTTTCATGTGAATGTGGTAAATTGAATTTAAATTTGTATATGTATGGAATTCCCCAGGTAGGAACTGAGCTGAGGCTGGTCAATGCCCTCCTTTCTGGGACTGTAAAGGATTTGTCTTGTATTTAAAATTGGAGACTAGAACTTTTTGTTTGTTTGTTTGTTTTGGTTTTGAATATGATGAAAAAAGAAATCCTCAAGAATTTCCTAATCTTTAGAAGTTTGTAAAAGAAAGAAGGATAAAGGTGATGGAACTGCTTTCTTTTTTGTTTTATCTTGGCTTTATCAGGACCTGGCATTCCACTATATCCCTGTGAAAGCATGTCAAAACAACAACAACAACAAAAGAACAAATATAAATTGTTAAGATGGTATGCATGTTCCAGAGGAGAGATGGAGCACAGACTGACACACAATGTCTGGGAACCTAGTTTATCCCCCTGAAGCAGCAGTGTAGGAATGTACCAGCTGTATGGATCTGAATTGTCTTCTCCCAATACATCAAGACAATGGCTGCCAAAGGACACCCTTCCTGCATGGTACGAAAAATAACCCATTTCCTAGAGAGGGGAACTCAGTCTCAATCATCATCTCCAGGCCTTTCAGTTAAATGTTTTCTTGTTCTGAGAGATGGTCAGTTTCTCTGTGAAGGTGGAGTGAAGACAACTCAAGTTCAACTTCTAATAAACCCAACAAAGTATGTAGGTTCCCAAGAAATCTATTAAAGCAGTGATTTTCAAGCTCAGAATCTATAAGGATCATAGGGTACATGTTAAAATGAAGGTTCTTAGGTCCTATCTCCAGAGAGGAATTTGGCTTGCATTTCAAAATGAATATTCCATTGGCTGTGGTTTGGGAACCAACTTCAAGAAATATTGGAAGTGCTAAAGTAAATCATGAACTTGAGCAGTGGCAGCTCTTCCAAAGATAAATGGTTCTGCCATCCATAAAACTGGGAGAACTGCTGACTCACAGGTGAGGAAGAGAACACTAAATTCTGACCCTAATATAGCACCTAACATGCAAACTAAAGCAGGATTTATCACTGCCACATATTCAGCATGATCATTTATCTAGTTCTTACTAACGTGGGATAGTACTCATAGAAAGAGCTAATATTTATTGTCACTATTATAACCCAAAATTATTCTTTTCTTTTTTCAAGTTTTATTTCAGGTTCAGGGGTGCATATGAAGGTTTGTTACATGGGTAAACTTGTGTCAGGGGGGTTTGTTGTACACATTATTTCATCAACCAGACATTAAGCCATGTACTCAACAGTTATCTTTTCTGCTCCTCTCCTTTCTCCTACCCCCACCCTCAAGTAGAACCCAATGTCTGCTGTTCCCTTGTTTGTGTTCATGAGTTCTCATCACTTATAACTGAGAACATGTGGTATTTGGTTTTCTGTTTTCTTTATTTCTCTTTTTCTTCAGCTTTCCAATTTAATCTGTCAGTAAGACCTGTCTGTTCTGCATCCAAAATATGTCTCAAATCTATCTACTTTTGGTAACCACCAGTTTAAGTCTGCTGTGTCTCACTCTGGAAGCTCAGTGTGGCTAAAACAGAGTGGGTAAGAGAGTACTGGATGTTCTTATCAGTGAGCTGGCCAAGGGTCAGATCACATAGAGTCAACTTTAGACTCTATTCTAAATGTGATGGGAAACCACTAGAGTATTGAGATGTCACAAGCATCAAGATGTGATTCATCCTTTTGAAAGGCTCATTCTGACAGCTAAGTGGAGTACAGGATGTTAAAAATATATAAAAATGAATTCAATATGAGATTAAATTTTGAAGTCATGGGACACGATTTTAGAAAGATACTCTAGTCCATTATTAATTGCCAAATAAACAGATCTCCAAGGGTGATGGGGAAAGTCTCTTATTTTATGACCCATTCCTTTGCAATTTATAAACTATCTTTGACATGATTGCACCCAATCTAAGTGATACTATAACTCAATTTTTTGGATACATATTTAAATTAGATTTCAAATGGTCACAAAGATTTAACTATCATTCTTCTCCCTGTGCATTTTGAGAGAGGCTAGCAATGAACTGCATGGTTCAAGATAAAGAAAACACATAATTTGTCAGAAGATACATATGGAGCATATAAATGTCTATCATTCGTAAGTTTGTATCATCCTGGGCTATCAAGACAGAAATTTGTATCAGTGTCACTTCCTACCTACCTATTCTTTTTCAAATGGGGGTGGAGTGGGAGGTAGGGTATGGAAAGGAGTATAAAGTATTCATGAGTCATTGGACAAAAGTCTAAATTACCTCTGTTATGACTGGACTTCAACATAAGAGCACAGGAGGCCAGGTGTGGTGGCTCATACCTGTAATCCCGGTACTTTGAGAGGTTGAGGTAGGTGGATCACTTGAGGTCAGGAGTTTGAGACCAGCCTGGACAACATGGTGAAACCCAGTCTCTACTAAAAATACAAAAATTGGCTGGGCATGGTGACACACACCTGTAATCCCAGCTACTTGGGAAGCTGAGACAGGAGAAATGCTGGAACCTGGGGAGGTGGAGGTTGCAGTGAGCCAAGGTTGCGCCACTGCACTCCAGCTTGGGCAACAGAATGAGATACTATCTCAAAAAAAAAAAAAAAAAAAAGGAAAAAAACACAGGGGCTAAAATTATGCCCAAGTGGAATAAAAGTACTTCCTGTAAAGTGAAATAGAGAGGACCAAATAGTTCACCTCTGGTTAAAAGAGTGGAATGAGATATGAAATTTACAAGTTGATTTTCTAGTGCCTAAGATATACCTGTGACCAAAGTCTAATTGTCAATTTACATGTGTGCACAAATTTCAAACACAGCTTTCAAGCTGTCTGTGAAGAAGCTAAACGAAGTCCAGCAGCTCTGTTTAAATATAATGTTTCCCTGAAATTTTTGTTTCGGTGGCAGACACTTTAGACCTTGAAGTCATTTTCAGTTGAATTCCCATTCACACTCTCTTAATAATACCCAAAACCAAATGTACATACTAAAATTTCCAAGAAGTTGCCATTTTCTTTGGAGTTGGGCTTCCCAGAAATCTCTCTCATGGATTTTCATGCACGTGCTGTAAATGAACCAGCTTTTGCATTTCATTAGGACAATTGCTTTTATGACACATCCTAGGTGAGGGGCAGATAACTTTCCCCCAAGAGTGGATTATAACTATGTATATTGAGACACAAATATTGTTCATCTTTTCGGAGTCCCTCAACTTATCTATCTTTCTCTTTCTCATCTTATCAATGAGAAAGACCCACGTCAGGTCACCCTTCCATTACTAGATTTTAATAAAACACCACACTGTGAGATACAGGATCTGTTTCTGGAGAAATGGGGGATGCACCAAATGTCAGAGCCAGAGGATAGGGAGTTAACTCCTCATGGAGTGAAACTTGGCCAGTTAGAAGTGAGAGATATGAGATAGCTAGATAAATACATTTCCCATTCTTTCTCTGTCTGTGGGTTACTCTGGAGAGAGGTTCTCCATATAGACTTCCTGCAAAATCTTCATGTACAGAATTAACAATTCTATTGAGTGACCTGCTGTGGCTTATTATAAAGTAGTAGCCAAAGTGATAAGACATTGCGTTCCATTCTTACTTTGCTTCCTGTATCTTTTGCTCTTGACTTCATTGCCATGGTCTGTGTCCCCACGTAAAATGTTAGCATTGATTCCTTGTCTTAGGATCTGCTTTCTAAAAGACCCAGTAAGGCACAGTGTTTTCTGTAGATGTGGAGAAAGGAGGCAATTCAACCAGTTTAACACAGTCACTAAGACTCACAACCCTGAGTAAACATCAGAATTGTCTGTGATTCTTTTAAAAAAATACAACTATTTATTTATTTATTTATTGAGACTGAGTCTTGCTGTGTCACCCGGGCTGGCGTATAGTGACACGATCTCGGCTCACTGCAAGCTCCACCTCCCAGGTTCAAGCAATTCTCCTGCCTAAGCCTCCCAAGTAGCTGGGATTACAAACGTGCACCACCACGCCCAGCTAATTTTTGCATTTTTAGTAGAGACGCGGTTTCACCATGTTGGCCAGGCTGCTCTCCAATTCCTGACCTCAGGTGATTCACCTGCCTTGGCCTCCCAAAGTTCTGGGATTACAGGCATGAGCTATTGCGCTTGGCCAAAAACACAGCTCTTTCACCAACCTCCTGCCTGAGCCAACCTAAGACTTACTGAGTTTCCAATGGTACAGCAGCTACAGACCTAAAAATCTCTTCCAATAATTTTGATGCACTGATAGGTTGCCTACAGTCTAGGGAACTAATACTACTCTGACCTTTCATAAGACAGGGCGTCAAGATTCAGAAATAGGAGACTATTACATCACTTCTGTCAGGCCTCTGAGCCCAAGATAAGGCATCATGTCCCCTGTGACCTGCACGTGTACATCCAGATGGCCTGAAGCCACTGAAGATCCACAAAGAAGTGAAAAAAGCCTTAACTGATGACATTCCACCCTTGTGATTTGTTTCTGTCCCACCGTAACTGATCAATGTACTTTGTAATCTCCCCAACCCTTAAAAAGGTTCTTTGTAATTCTCCCCACGCTTGAGAATGTACTTTGTGAGATCCACCCCCTGTCCGCAAAACATTGCTCCTAACTCCACTGCCTATCCCAAAACCTATAAGAACTAATGATAATCCCACCACCCTTTGCTGACTGTCTTTTCGGACTCAGCCAGCTTGCACCCAGGTGAAATAAACAGCCTTGTTGCTCACACAAAGCCTGTTTGGTGGACTCTCTTTACATGGACACCCGTGACAACTTCCCTCACTAGAACCAGTTAGCTAGATAGGCTTTACAAGTTTAGATTGAAATGCAAATATAACAAAGAAAACAACATAAATCCTTACCAGGATAATGTATCATATTATGTCAAAATGTAATAAAGCTTACAAAAACTGACAAATTTCATTTGCCTCTCTAACTCAAGAAACCCAAAGAAGTGGCTTACTCTGTAAGGTCACTTACGTAGTTAATAAGCAACATAGAACAAGAACCCGTTATTTTTTAGGCCAGTTTTCTACTCCACTTCTGACTGTGATAACAAGGCTGGGACAAGAAAAGATTTACCATGAAAGATTTTTTTCTTGTTGTTGGTGTTGTTTGCCCTTCATTTATTTATTTAAAAACTTTTATTTTAGGTTCAGGGGTAAACTTGCAGGTGTGTTACATAAGTAAATTGCGTATCATGGTGGTTTGGCATACAGATTACTTTTTCACTCAGATGACAATAAGCATAGTACTTGAAAGGTAGTTTTTTGATCCTCTCTCTTCTCCCTCCCTCCACCATCAAGTAGGCCTCAGTGTCTGTTCCCTTCTTTGTGTTCATGTGTACTCAGTGGTTAGCTCCTGTGTATAAGTGAGAATATGCAGTACGTGGTTTACTGTTCTTGTACCACAAAAGTTTGAGTGTAAAAAGAGCACCGGAAAAAAGACCAGAAATAAGAAAAGTGGAAGCAAAATGGAAAGCGAGGCCTGTCCAAAACTATACTTTTCTAACTTCGTCTTGGGCTTGGAGTTGGCTTAGAGGCCGCCTCCTTGACTGAGTCACTGACAGCCACACCCTTGGACTTAATTTGACCTCTGACACATGCATTGTAAACCTCTGATAGGGTGAAAAAGACAGCGAAACATGGTAAACATTTATTTTGGTTCTGCCTATCTCACTATGTAGGAAACCAAGAAGAAGAAACTAGGGAAAATTTCACGTGTTTGAGTTTCTTCTTTTCTGAGCTAGAGAACAAAAATTGGAACTTTGATGTAATAGTTTTCACTAAGAACAAAATACGGTATTAGATAGATTCATTCACCTTGGATACTAAGATGACATGTTTTCAGTTTATCATTTTAACAAGATTCTATTAGGATACATAGCTATTTAACTGAAAGTATTAAAAAGAAGTTAGTTAATGACAATCCAATAAATAATTTCATTGCTAGAAAGCAAAATAGAATTACTATTTATGCCGTGATTGTATGAGCATTATGTAATAGTTACTGTTCTAAGCATTTTATGTGCTTTTAAACATTTAATCACTGCCACAATCTTATATATAAGGCATTAATATTCTGATTTTACAGATAAAGGAAAAAGGTAGAGTTGGGTAGGTGAGTAGTTAAGAGGTTAAAGAGTTGGATTTGCAATTCAGGTCCAACTCCAAAGCCCATTTTCTTTCTTCTATACTGTACGTACCATGGGGTTACCATAAATGTTAGATAAACTTTAACAACTTCAGCTACATATCAAATGATATCATTAAGTAAAATCCTTAATTTAGAGATTTGGAAAGATATTCTTTTCTCTTTGCGGACTATCACATAGATAGTAGATTTGCTCCTCATGTGGAAACAAAAATGTTTTGAAACATATTTAATCTTCTTGAAGTCATTTTCAATCTCTTTTCTCAGGCGAACTAGTGTCAAACCATAAATGGCTATGATCCTCATCCAGCTAAAATTAGCTTTGTTTTAGTCTTGTTATGAAAAACTTTTGGATGTGAAATAGGCTAAGAAAGTTGGATACAGATCACCTCAAAATGAAATAGCATAGGAAAGAATTATTTCTCCACCAATAAGCTGTGCAAAAAATATAACATATTTAGCAATGCCAGAGCATGTAAATCACAGGGTAGTTATTGGAATAGAGTCCTGAAGCACATGTCCCATTTTGCATGAAGGGCTTTCTCCAGGCTCAGTTCTACTCTCTTCTCCTAGAGGATCAATTTCAGTAACTATCACCTTTTGTTAAAAGTTCTCCCCTGATATTAAAATGTTCTGGCTTTCTTATCAGTGGATTGATTCTCCCCCAATATTTTTTAATCCAAAGAAACTTTACCAAAATGTATAAAATAAAATGAAGTGTTTTATATATTTTGTTTAACCTTTACGACCAATAATATAACAACTAAAATTTATTGAGGCCGAGCATCGTGGCTGACGCCTGTAATCCCAGCGCTTTGGGAGGCTGAGGTGGGTGGATCACCTGAGGTCAAGAGTTCAAGACCAGCCTGGCCAACATGGTGAAACCCCGTCTCTACTGAAAAATACAAAAATTAGCCAGGCGTCGTGGCTTATGCCTGTAATCCGAGATACTCGGGAAGCTGAGGCAGGGAGAATTGCTTGAACCTGGGACTTGGAGGTTGCAGTGAGCCAAGATCATGCTACTGCACTCCAGCCTGAGTGACAGAGCAACACTCCATCTAAAAAATAAATAAAATAAAATAAAATAAAATTATTGAGCACTTAGGTGTAAACAAGCACATTTCATACATTTTCTTTTTCACATTGCTCAACACTCTGTGCCATAGGCATCATAATTTTCCTCTCTCTGTCTTTTTCTCTCTTGCTCCTTTTTTGTCTTTCTCTCTTCTCTTTCTTTTAAAAATGTTCAAACTGAGACTCACCAAGCAGAAGTATTTGTATAGGATCACACATGCACGCATGGGAGTCATGCCTGCTCAACTCCCAAACCCAGCTCCTCTGCCTATAAGGATCGCATCTGCAGGGTGTGGGGCAGCCTGTATAAGGCTGTGGGTCAAAGAAAACAGATCCCCTAGGCTGCTTGAAGGCTGGTGGTGGTAGTGGTGGTAATTGCATATTTGCTATCCAAAAATAACTGATACTATTAGATTGATGCAAATGTAATTGCGTTTTTCACCATCGAAGGTAGTTGCCAAAACTGCAATTACTTTTGCACCAGTCTAAATACTTCCATTTTCTTGAAAATTTAGGTAAGACTGAGTCAGGTCCTCACTTTTTCTCAAGAAACAAAACAAAAACATAAAACCATAAAACAACGAAAACTTTAAATTTTTTTTTTTTTTTTTTGCAACCAACCGAATTGATTACATGATTCAAAGGCTTAGTCAGCTCTATTTTTCTCCAAAAGACCTCAGCAGGCACTTTTTAACAGAAGACATACTTTTGATAAATATGAAATATTTGTGAGTAATATTAGATTCTGTTTCATCTTACTACATTGAGCACATTTGAAAGATATTTCTATGAGTCTGAACCCTCTGTATTTTAGAGTCCTTGGTATATGCAACTTTTTTTTACATTGCCCATGTTGTACCCAATAAATAAAAGTTAAAGACTTTTCAGAATTTTGGAACCACTTTAGTACGAGGGGTTTGGGGGGAATGCTGTTACCCTCTCCCTATTATTTGACTCAAACTCCCATCTGACACCCTGGGCTGAATTTAAACGATGCAGCCTAGCCCTTCTTCTGTGGTAGACGACAAATCTGTCTCCACAAGAATCTGTTAGCTGTTAGAACTTTGTGTTCTCATGGTAGATACTTTAGGAACTTCTGATATTCACTCAAAGCCTCAGGTCACATAAAACTCAGAAGAGATGCAGTAAAGAATTGAGAACGACAACTAACAAATACTAAAGTATCATTTCACCCAATTTCTGGCCAGGCAGAAAGGAGGAAAGGCAGGAAGGAAGGGAGGGAGGGAGGAAGGAAGAAAAGAAGGGAGGAAAAGGAGGGAAGGAGAGAAGAAGTGAGGAAGAGAGAGAGGAAGGGGGAGGAAGAAATTAAAAAGAAAGAAAAAGAAAAAAAAGTTTGGGTTAGGTGTTTTTGTTGCTAGGTCTACATACACAAAGCCAAGTGGAAAGTTGAAATTAATTAGATGAGTAAACTAGAAGATAAGGCTTTGTAATAGATCCAGAGAACTCCGTGATATGACCGACCATCACATTAGTCTTACTGATAATACAGTTGTTTTTTGGCCTAAAAAGCAGTTGAAGGAGGAGTGGTGGAAGCTGGAGATGCGTCTGGAGGAGGCAAGATGCAAATGAAGTGGAAGGCGGAGGCAGAAGGAGAAAGCAAGGAGGGAAAAATAGCAGAGTTGAGTAAGGCCTGCAAAGAGGGAAACAATATTCACCCTGAGAAAATAATTTCTTTCTTTCTTTCTTTTTTTTTTTTTTTAGAGGGAGTCTTACTCTGTCACCCAGGCTAGGGTGCAGCAGTAGCATGATCTCGGTTCACTCGGCAACCATCGCCTCCCGGGTTCGAGCAATTCTCCTGCCTCAGCCTCCCAAGTAGCTGGGATCACAGGCATGCACCCCCATACCCAGCAAATTTTTGTATTTTTGGTAGAGATGGGGTTTCGCTGTGTTGGCCAGGCTGGTCTTGAACTCCTGACCTCAAGTGATCCAACCACCTCAACCTCCCAAAGAGTTGGGATTACAGGCGTGAGCCACTGCCACCTATCAGAAAATAATTTCTTACAAGCTTCTTAATCTTTTGAATATTCTAAGAAGCCATAGTAGTTATTTCTTTATTTTTGATATAGGACTTCATAATTTGTTAACTCTTTAAGACTATAATCTGAGCCTTATCCAGTCTACCTCTTGAAATCTCTCTCCAAAATATATAACTTAGTCATTGATTTAATAACCAATGCATTATTATGATCTAATGATACTTGGTATCATAAAATATTAAACAACACAAATTTCTGTGTGGCATTAATAAGGAAAATACCTCATCGGGTCCACATATTTATAATTATTTCAAAATCACTTATATGGCCATTGATACAAAAAGTATTTTGAAAAAATAAAACAAGGCTTTCCAACATGCAATAATAGTCACTTGAAAAGTATCTTGCCTTCCTCTCATTCTGGTCTTCCATCTTTTTCCAAGCTAACAAAATCTGATTCTCTAAATAAAATCACAGTAGATATGAACATCAGGAAAGGCTATCTTTCCTCACATCTGTATTCCACACAGAAAACCTAAGAGGCTGAAATGAAAGGTCTTTTGGAAACTCCATCCTCAGTAGCTCGAAATTTTACACTTTTATATTTTCTCAGAAATCTAAATATAACACATTCCCAAACACAATTTCCCTATGCTTCTTTAAATTATATAAGAAAATATTGTTGTTCATCATCCCAGAATAACAAATCAATTGGTCTAAACACGAAAAATAAAACAATCTAAATGGATATATTTGTTTCTCCTTTGATAATATATGATTTGCTCATAAAGTTATGCATTAAGCTACTTAACAGGTTATTGAAAATCTGATCATGTGAACATTCTGTTTTTGGGTGTTTTCTTGGATGTTTTACAAGAACCTGAGTAAAATAGACACTGAATCTAACAGATCACCTAATGAAAGAGAATCAAATTTAGAAGCTGACAGTTCTGTAGTACTATCAGTGTAAAAAAATTCTTCCCATGGCCTACTGACTATGAAAATTTGTTTTTTTTTTCCCCAAGAGGTGTTTAAGCAACTAGTTTTAACTAGTTTTGCAGTTTGGCTGTTTCATACTTACCGTAAATTTGTTCACCTCTTTGTAACTACTGATAAATACTCTTGATTTGGATTGTGTGATGTATGTTTTGAAACAAAAATAATACCCTACACTTGTATATACTTTTCTGTTTACAAAACGCTTTCATACACATTACCAGTTCTCACATTACATCTGTGAGCTAAATTACTTTGCCCATATTACTGAAAAGAAAACTAATGATTAGAATTACAACATGACTTTCCCAACGACACAAAGCTAGTCAGTAGTAGAAACAAGATGGCAACCCTCCTTATCTGTGTCTCAGCCCAGTCAGAGTCCTTTTCCTCTACACAACAATTAGCTCCTTCCAAGAACTACCCATGAACATAGGCACTGATTCCTACCTTCAAGAACCTTCTATCCCAACTGGGTCACAGAACTGTCCAGTCAAGACCAAGTCATCTATCCCTTTTTCTTTCAGTTATCTCTTCTGCACCTGCCTTTGTTTGAAGACAGGTAATAATACCCAAACTTAGGAAATGATTCACAGCCTTTCAAGCAAATTGGCATGTTAAAAGCGTGAATTCGTATGCACTGCTGTAAAAGCATAGTAATTAGATTTGTACCTTATGCTCTCCAGCCAGCAATGGATTAAAATGGCTGTGTCCTTTCCAAAACTTCCAGCCTTAAAACAGGGATTATCTTTTGCTTCAAAGTCATCTTCAGGTAATTTTCTCTAAGCAGATAAATAAATATAAAGTTGAATTTTAGTTTTTGGATGATTCTTTGCAGTTTTCCTTGAAATGTCAATTTTTAAAATTTTTGTCCTATGTACCATATCCAAATAGAGAAACATACCAAAATTTAAAATTGGCAAGAGGCTACTAGACATTCAGAATTTACTTAAACTTACTTGAATTTACTTAATAAATTTTCTTAACACTACTTCCTAGAGATGACAAAATCCTTTGCCTTAGGAAAGTCTAATAAAAATGTGTACTTTCACCTTTTGCTAGACAATGCAAAATTCTAAGAACATTTAAATTCCATTCATCACCATCTCTTCTCATACATTATTATCTTCTTATGTATTTTAATTCTACATATTTTAATATTCCACAGATATTATAATTTATTATTGTCTTATATAGTCAATATCAACTTAGATTTAGGTGCATATTTATCCTTTTTCTTGCTCTTCCTTCCTTTTTGCATCTCTGAATATCTTCTGAGATTATTTATTGTCTTCCTAAAAAGTGCTTTTTATAATTTTCATTAAATGTCTTTAGCGAAAAGTTCTTACCATTCTATTGCCTTACCTAGACTCTGGCGATGTCTTTCTTACCATTTTCACTTTCAAAAGATATTTTCACTGAATATGGAACTTCAGATTTGTAGTTGTTTTCTCTCATTATGTTGAAGCTATAATCTCATTGTATTCTTGCTTCTGCGTTTTTTTTTTTTTTTGGGGAAGACAAATGTTAGTATAATTTTTCTCTTCAATGAAGGTAATATCATTTTTCTCTGTCCAGTTTTGGGATTTCTTCTATGATTTTGGCTTTCAGCAACTTTGCTGTGATGTCCTAAATATAATTTTCTTTATATTTATAGTGCTGGAGTTTATAGGCCTTTTATAATATTGGACTTTATATCTTTTACTGGTTTTGGAAAACTCCCAACCATTGTCTCTTGAAATATTGCTTCTACCACATTGTCTTTCTCTTCTCCTTCCAGTATTGCAGCTATATGTATCTCAGTCCTTTTCACTATTTTTCTTCTTTCTCTTACAGTCCAATTTTATTCTTTTTGACTTCAATTTGAGGTCTTTGGTCATATTTTTCAGGACAATATTTCTCTCTTTCTTCAATTTATCTACGTTAAATATGTTATTGTTTTTAAAGTTCTTGAATTTCCATTCAGTTTTTTCTTTTTAAATATGTTTTAGTTTCAGATAAAAATCTTTTTTTTTTTTTTGGAAGCGGAGTCTCGCTCTGTCGCCCAGGCTGGAGTGCAGTGGCGCAATCTTGGCTCACTGCAAGCTCTGCCTCCCAGGTTCATGCCATTCTCTTGCCTCAGCCTCCTGAGTGGCTGGGACTACAGGCGCCCGTCACCACACCCAGCTAATTTTTTTGTATTTTTAGTAGAGATGGGCTTTCACCATGTTAGCCAGGGTGGTCTCGATCTCCTGACCTCATGATTCGCTTGCCTTGGCCTCCCAAAGTGCTGGGATTACAGGCGTGAGCCACCACACCTGGCCCAGACAAAAATCTTAATCTGAATTTTGAACATAGTAAGAATAGATATTTTCAAGTCCTTGCCTACAAATTCCATTTTCCAGATACCCTCTAGGCATTTTTTTTATTTTTTATTTCTCTTGATACTCAGCCTTCAGTCATGTGTCTTCGTTCTCCTGTTTTTTGGCTTTTGGTTTTGTTGTTTTAGGGACGGGATCTCACTTTGTCAACCAGGCTGGAGTGCAGTGGTATGGTCATGGTTCACTTCAGCCTCTAGCTCCTGAGCTCAAGCAGTCCTCCTACCTCAGTCTCCTGAGTAGCTGGGACCAAAAGTATAAGCCACAGATCCTGGTTATTTTCAATTGAGTGCAGGATATTGCATTTTTATAAAATGTAGAGATAATCTGAAACCTAGAATGATAGCTTTCTTTAATAGGAATTTAGGTTTGCTTTTGGCAGGCAGTCAGGAATACTTGTAATGCTAAATGATCTTAATCTAATCATGAATTAAAATAACTTGTAGCTGGGGTTTCAACCTCTGCAAGAACCTATTGGTTATTTTTCACCTTATGTAGCCCTTTGGGATTTCAACTGAGAGTCATGAAGTTTACTACATCACCATGCTTTCCTTGCTGGTCTGGGAACTTCTATTTTCCCAAATCTGTAAATCTGGCAAAAATTCAGTTGATCTTCTTAGACTCTCAGCCACTAATTTTTGGAATATATGATGGCCTGAGGAGAAAAGAAACTCTCAAAGGAAGCTTTTATTATTTTTTTTCCTCTGGCTTTCATTCTTCTCCTTGGTTTTGGTTTTCATAATTCCTCACTACCTTAATAGCTTTCTAATGCATCAATAAAATGTATTTTTATGCTGTGTCCAGGTTTTTCAGTTGATCTTAGCAGACAGTCAAAATTTCCTGATCCACTACTACTAGGAGTGAAGCACTGAACTATTTCAAGAGTAAAACAATACAATAGTGTGTCTATGGTACATAGGAGTTTTACATTTGCAGCCAGGAAGGAATTTAGAAATTATCATTTAGACCGGGCATGGTGGCTCATGCCTGTAATCCCAGCACTTTGGGAGGCCGAGGCGGGTGGATCACCTGAGGTCAGTTGTTCAAGACCAGTCTGGCCAACCTCGTGAAACCCCATCTCTACTAAAAATAGAAAAATTAGCTAGGTATGGTGGCATGTGCCTGTAATCCCAGCTACTCCCAAGGCTGAGGCAGGAGAAGCACTTGAACCTGGGAGGCAGAGGTTGCAGTGAACCGAGATCACACCAGTGACTCCAGCCTGGGTGACAGAGTGAGACTCCATCTCAAAAAGAAAAGAAAAGAAAAGAAAAGAAAAGAAAACAACAAAAAGGTAGAAACTTTACTGAGAGAAAATGTTTAAGCACAAGCTCTTACCAATTATTCACTGATGATGATATATAGATCCAAAGGTGACCACTAAAATGATAGGCTTAAAAATGAAAACAGAGATTTAATAAACAACAAACTGAGCAGAGACATCAGTGGCTATACTATATGGTGAGATAGATTCCACAGAATTATTCCAAGCAAGTCACAAAACAAGTAAACAAGGAAGCAAGCAAGCAAAAAAATAATAACAAATACAACCACTAGGAGAGAGGATTTGGAATTCAGAATTTCAACAATGTAGTATCCAAAATGTCCAGTTTCAACAAGAGATTACAAGTCATGAAAGAATTAGGAAGTGTGACTCATACAGAGTGAAGGAGATGTTTATTAGAAACTACCTTTGTGAGGGCCCAAGTTGGACTTAGAAGAAAAAGCAACTATCATAATTACATTTACAGAATATTTAGAAAAGCATGTTTAAAGAATTAAAGAAAAACATGATGACAATGACCTAGTAAATAGAGAATATAAATGAAGCAGTAAAAATTATTTTTTAAATAGAAGAAAATGGAAATTTGGGGATTAAAAAGTACGTTAAATAAAATAAAAATTCACTGGAGATATTCAACAACAGATTTGAGCTAGCAGGAGAAATAATCAGAAAACTTATAAGATAGATCAATAAAAATTATCTAATCTGAAGGGCAAAAGTAAAAATGAAGAAAAATAAATAGAGCTGCAGAGATATATAGAAAACCATCAACTATATCAAAATACATGAAATGGAAGTCTCGGAGAAAAAAAGACAAAACGGGAAAATTATTACTGAAGGAAGTTCTTCAGGATGAAAGAAAATGACACTAGACAGTGACTCAAATTTACATGAATAAATAAAGACCACCAATAAAGGCAATTACATACTAAAAAGTATATTTTCCTTTCAAATGATTAAAAGCATACATAATACATTTTCTTGAAAAGATCACATGCTAGGAAATAAACAAGATTCAATAACTTAAAAAGGCTGAGAGCCAGGTGCAGTGGTTCATGCCTATAATCCCAGTACTTTGGGAGGCTGGGGCGGGTGGATCATGAGGTCAGGAGATTGAGACCATCCTGCCTAACATGGTGAAACCCCCATCTCTACTAAAAATACAAAAAATTAGCCAGGCATGGTAGTGGGCCCCTGTAGTCACAGCTACTCAGGAGGCTGAGGCAGGAGAATGGCGTGAACCCAGGAGGTGGAGTTTGCAGTGAGCTGAGATCATGCCACTGCACTCCAGCCTGGGCAACAGAGCTAGCTGTCTTAAATTTTAAAAAGCCTGGGGTCAGACCAAGTATGTTCTCTAACTACAACAGAATTAAATTAGAAGGAAAAACTGAAAGAAATTTGGGAAATCCATAAACATTAAAAAATTAAACCACACACTTCTTACTAACTCATGGGTTCAAGAAGAAATCACAAAGAAACTTAGAATATTTTATTCTGAAAGAAAACAAAACAACCAATCAAAATTCATGGGATGCAGCAAAAGCAGTGCTTAGGAAGAGAGTCGTTTGTATCTTTAACCTGATAGTAGAATATAAGAAATATATCAAATTAATAACTTAATCTTTCACCTTAAGAAAATAGAAAAGAAAAGCAAACTAAGCACAAATACACCTGGAGAAAAGAAAAAAAGAAAAATAAAAAAAGTAGAAATCCATGAAATGGAAAACAGAAAGCACTAAAGAAAAATTAATGCAAACAATAGTTAGCCCCTTAAAAGTTCAACAAAATTGACTAAGGGGAAAAAAAGAGAGAAAAGATATAAATTACCAAAACCAGGAATTAAAGAGGGGACATCACACAATCTCTACAGACACTAAAAGAAAGAGAATACTGTGAACAAACTTGCGCCAACAAATTAGGTAACTAAGATGAAATGGTCAAATTCCTAGAAAGACACAAATTACTAACACTGACTAAAGAAGATATAGAAAATTGAATAGACTTATAACAAGCAAAACTATTGGATTAATAACTAAAAAATTTCCCATGAAGAAACAACTAGGCCCAGAGGCTGAAATATCTGGATTACTTTCTCCTGTAATCCCCGCACTTTGGGAGGACGAAATGGGCGGATCACAAGGTCAGGAGATTGACACCATCCTGGCTAACATGGTGAAACCCCGTCTGTATTAAAAATACAAAAAATTATCCGGACGCAGTGGTGGGTGCCTGTAGTCCCAGCTACTCGGGAGGCTGAGGCAGGAGAATGGTGTGAACCTGGGAGGCGGAGCCTGCAGTGAGCCGTGATCACGCCCCTGCACTCCACCCTGGGAGACAGAGTGACACTCTGTCTCAAAAGAAAAACGAAACAAAACAAGAAAAAAGAAAAATTAATGCCAATACTTCACAAACTATTCAAGGTAATAGAAGAAAAGGGAATAGTTTCTAACTCATACTGTGAAGCCAGTATTACCCTGTTATACAAACTAATCAAAGATACCGCAATAAAAGAAAATTATACTGATATATTTCATGTATATTGACACAAACACCCTCAACAAAATTTTAGCAATTCAAATCCAGCAATTAAGTAAAAAGGATTATATAGCATAATCGAGGACACTGTATCGCAGGAGCACATAATTGCTTTAACATCCAAAAATCGGTTAATGTAATATATCGCGTTAATAGGATAAAGGACAAAAATACATAACCACCTCAATCAAGTCAGAAAAAGCATTTGACAAAACTCACTCATTTATGATTTAAAACTCTCAACAAGGCCAGCATGATGGCTCATACCTGTAATCCCAGCACTTTGAGAGGCTGAGACAGGTGGATCACAAGGTCAGGAGATTGAGACCATCCTGGCTAACATGGTGAACTTCTTTAGCCTAATAAAAGACATCTACAGAAAACCTACAGCTGACATTGTATTTAATAGTATATTTTCCCCCTAAAACTGGAAACAACACAAGCGTTTCTGCTGTTATCACTTTTATTCAACATATTCATGGAAGTCCTGGCCAATGCATTTAGGCAATGGAAATAAATAGCATCTACATTGGAAATGAACAAGTTGAACTTTTCTTAGTCGTAGATGACATTATCCTCTATGAAGAAAATTCTCAGGAATCTACAAAACACTACTAGAACTAATAAATTATCAAGTTTGCAGAATACAAAATCAATATACAAAAATCAGCTGTATTTCCATATCCTAGCACTTAACAATCTGAAAATGAAATTACAAAAACAATTCTAATCATAATAGAATCAAAATAATAAAGTAATTAGAAATAAGTTTAACAAAATTAATACAAGACTTAAACACCAAAAACTATAAACACATCTGAAAGAAACATTAAAAACTTTAATAAATGGAGAAACATTCCATGTTTATGGATTGTAAAAGTCAATATTGTTAAGATATCAATTCTCTTCAAATTAAAGTACAGGTTTAATGTGGTACCTAACAAAATTCTAGCAAGAATTATTGCAAATTAGTAGTCTTAAAATTGACATGGAAATGCAAAAGAATGAAAATAACCAGAACAGTTTTGGAAAAATCCAAAGTTGAAGAACTTCCACTTCCTGATTTTTAAATTTACTATGAAGGTACAATAATCTGGCATAAGGATAGACACACAGACGGTTTGTAACTTATAATGGTTTGACTTATGAATTTTTTTTTAACTTTACAATGGAATGATGTCAGGCATTCAGCAGAAACCATACCTTGAATTTTGAAGTTAGATTTTTTTTCCCAGACTACTAGTATGTAGTATAATACTCTCTCGCAATTCTGGGCAGTGGTGGTGGGCCACAGCTCCCAGTCAGGCATGCAATAACAAGGGCAAACAACCAATATTCTACAATGAACTGTGTTGTCAGCCTTCTTTGGTGTTGTATTTTGTGTTTTTGTATCCCATCATGTCAACAAAATGTTCACTTTTGACTTAATGACATTTTCAACTTATGACGGGTTTATCACTATGTAACTCCATAATAAGTTGAGGAACATCTGTACAAGTCAGTGAAACAAAATTGATAGTCCAAAAATAAACCCTTACATTTAAGGTCAATCAATTTCTAACAAAGTTATCAGTTTCACCCTGGTTATTCAATGGGAGAAATGATGGTCTTTTTAATAAATGGTGCAGGGTCAGTTAGGTAACAACCTGCAAAAAGATGAATTTAGACTCATCTTACATCCTACAAAAAAGTTAAATTCAAATGGATTATAAACCTAAATGTATGAGTTAATATTAATACTATAAAGGGTTAGGCAGCACATTCTTAGATATGATACCTAAAAAGCACAATCCATAAAATAAAATATTGGTAAATTTGATTTCATCAAAATTTAAAACTTTTGCACTTTAGAAGACATCACTAAGAAATGAGAACACAAGCCATATACTAGAAAAAAATTATTTGCAAATGAGATATCTGGTAAATAACTTGTATTCAACATATATAAAGAGCATTTACAACTTGGTAAGACAACTCAATTAAAACAGGTAGGCTGGGCACAGTGGCTCACGCCTGTAATCCCTGCACTTTGGGAGGCTGGGGTGGGTGGATCACAAGGTCAGGAAATCGAGACCATCCTGGCTAACATGGTGAAACCTATCTCTATTAAAAATACAAAACAGCCAGACATGGTGGCGGGCGTCTGTAGTCCCAGTTACTGAGGAGGCTGAGGCAGGAGAATGGCATGAACCTGGGAGGCGGAGCTTGCAGTAGGCCGAGATCGAGCAACTGCACTCTAGCCTGGGCAACAGAGCAAGACTCCATCTCAAAACAAAACAAAACAAAACAAAAAACAGGTAAAAGGCCTTCTTCCCCACCTCACCTCCCCTCCACCCCCAGTGTTGCTGGACCTGTGGGTCTGTATTGAGCCACAGATACGAGTTTCTGTTTCTCAGGATGGGGTTTGTTAAAGTTGTCAAGAGTAAGGCCTACTTTAAGAGATACTAAGTGAAATGTAGAAGACAACAACAGGGTGAAACTGATTACTATGCTCAGAAATGCTTGGAGATATAGGATACAAATAAGTACACCATGCCTAAATACAGGGTGGTAGTTTGTGTAACAAATAGAGAGATCATTTGTCAAATTGCTTATGCCCATATAGGAGGGAATATGATAATGTATGCAGCTTATGCATATGAACTGCCAAAATATGGTGTGAAGTTT
Source organism: Trachypithecus francoisi (assembly GCF_009764315.1). Classification (NCBI taxonomy): domain Eukaryota; kingdom Metazoa; phylum Chordata; class Mammalia; order Primates; family Cercopithecidae; genus Trachypithecus; species Trachypithecus francoisi. Next base: position 19,601,060 of record NW_022681455.1, read on the forward strand.
GACCTGACAAATTATGCTACAGCATATTGTTACGGCCTCTTGCTAGGTTTGGCATGGACAAGATCTAAGAAGTCCAAGTGGAGATGACTGGAGATGAATACAATGTAAAAACCATTGATGGTCAGCCAGGTGTCCTTACCTGCTATTTGGATGCAGGCCTTGCCAGAACTACCAATAAACTTTTTTGGGGTCCTGAAAGGAGCTGTAGATGGAGATTTGTTGATTCCTCACAATATTAAACAATTTCCTGTTTATGATTCTGAAAGCAAGAAATTTAATGCAGAAGTACATTGAAAGCACATTTATGGATCCAAATACTGCAGGTTACATGTGTCACCTAATAGAAGAAGATGAAGATGCTTACAAGAAACATTTATCTTAATACATAAAGAACAGCATAACTTCAGACATGAAGGAGATGTACAAGAAAGCTCATGCTGCTATATAAGATAATCCAGTCTATGAGAGGAAGCCCAAGAAAGAAGTTTGAAAAAAGAAGTGGAGCCATCTGAAAATGTCCCTTGTCCAAAAGAAAGATCAGGTAGTCTAAAAGAAGACAAGCTTCCTCAGAGCTCGGGAGCAGGCTGCCAAGAGCTAAACTGAACAATTTTCTGTGAGAATTTTTCAGATAAAGACAATAAACTTATTGACTAAACAAATAAAAAAAGAAATAAAAAACCAAGCAAAATATTTTAATAGATATTTCACCAAAAAAGATGTAAGAATGCTAATAAACACATGAAAAGATGCTCAGTGTCATTAATTATTAGGAAAATGAACATCCAAATCACAATGAGATATAATTTCATACCCACTAGATAGCCATAATCCAAAGTACAGACAGTGACAAGGGTTAACTAGAATGTGGAGAAAATGGAATGTTTATACATGGCTAGTGGGAATGTAAAATGGTTCAGCCACTTTGGAAACAATTTAGCAGGTTCAGCAACTTCGGAAACAGTTTAGCACATGAATTTACCAAGTGACTCTGCAATTCTATTCCTAGGTATCAGCCCAAGAGAAGTTAAAGCACATGCCCATAACAATATTTTCATGTGAATAACACGAATATAACAAAAAAGTGGAAAAAGTACAAAAGTCCAACAACTACTGAATGGATAAACAAAATGTGGTATATCCCTACAATGGAATATTATTCAATAATGAAAAATGAAAGGACTGATAGATACATGCAACAACATGGAATAATCTCCAAAACGTTATGCCAACAGAAAAAAGGTAGGCACAAAAGACTACATTTGTACGGATCCTTTTATATGAAATGTCTAGGAGAAGCAAATCTATAGAGACAAAGTAGATTAGTGGTTACCTAGGGCTAAGGTAGGAGAAGGGACTGAATACAAACACATGCAGAGGCTCTTATAGGGTGATAAACATGTTTCTAAAATTCATTTTGGTGATGGTTGTAAAACTCTGTAACTTCACTAAAAAATATTAAATTATACACTAGCATGGGTAAATTTTATAGTATGTAAATTATACCTCAATAAAGCTGATGTTTTGGCCATTCTGCAGATATAAGATGGCACCATCAAAACTTCAGTTTCGATATTGAGACAGATGATGCCATGTACACACCAAGAGGGTATGAAAAAGTTTATAATGCACATAATAAGGCTTTCTGGCGATAGCAGAACAGGCTTTCCAAATTGGTCTGATAATGGCTTGAACAGTGAGAAAGGGGAGACCAGCTTGGGGTTTTTATTGTGGTTAGGTGGCAGGACTCAGGTGAGGGTTCTTTATGGGCAGGTCTTGCGTGATTTGAAATTCCGACAATTACCAAAGAAGGGGATGTCTGGAATTTATTATAGGCTTCTTCAAATGTGGACTGAAGGGGATGAAAGATGGGTGTGACTTCAAAGCTGTCAGCAGTCAAACGTCAAAATTGGAGTCAAATTCTTAATTAAAACTGTTTAAAACATTCTTTTCTACTACAAGGTCTTGACTTATTCCTCAAGTCATTTTACATATTCCCCATGCACACCACAGTAAACTCTTCCTGTGGTCCTTGCCAGTCTTTGTTGTCCATTCGTTATTCCCCTCAGTAGATAACGAGCTGCTAAGAGTGATCCTCAAAATTCCAATTCTTTCATAATATGTGGAGTATGGCAGACACCATAATTGTTAGAAACAGGTGACAGACTATGTGGAGTGATTAAAAGCCGAAAAGAAGGGAGCAGAAAAAAATCAAGTGGCGGCCGGGCGCAGTGGTTCATGCCTGTAATCCCAGCACTTTGGGAGGCCGAGGTGGCCGAGGCCTTGGGGGCAGGAGTTTGAGATCAGCCTGGCCAACACCATGAAACCCCATCTCTACTAAAAATACAAAAATTACCTCATACGGTGGTGCCACGCCTGTTATCCCAGCTACTCGGGAGGCTGAGGCAGGAGAATTGCTTGAGCCCAGAGGCAGAGGTTGCAGTGAGCTGAGATCACGCCACTGCACTCCATAGGAAAAATCTTCCTGAAAAACCATACTCCTTCTATTTTCTACCTCAAGCTCTATGGATGGCTCCATCTTAGATTATTTGATTTCTTCATGTTAAGAAAATGGAAAGTAATAGTTTAATGAAAGTGAAGTTCACATTTTCTTTGTTGCCAAAGAAACAATGTTATATGAACCTTGTTTCTTGTTTGACTACTAAGTATATGCTTTCGATATTATGTTTTAATATCCTTAATTCTTGCCCTTTTACTTCATCTCCTTACATTCAGAAAAACATTAATCCTATGATTCTGAGTATTCCTTGTACCTTTCTCTCCAGTCTCTTATCTCCTGATAAATTCCAGGCTCTACAATACAATCTTTAATCATTGCCTGGTTGACTGTAAGTCCTTATTTGCCAAAGAAAGTTCCAATGTACTGTGGCTCTGAAGAAATTATTGATAACTGATTTTTAAGTAATTCATTCTGGATATCAACTTATGTAATCATGCTATACATTATCCATGGATAGACTTCAGGAATTTTTAACTAGGATGGCAGACCATTCAATTTTAGATCAATCTTGTATAACTATATATAGCTATGCCATAGTGTTGTAAGGATATTTAACTTTCTTAGATCTTTCTTTATATCTGTGTATGTATGTGTGTATATAATTTATAATAGAAAGTCATTGAGAAATCACTGACTTAACAGTCTTAATGCAAAAGTGCTAGTCTTGGGTATAAATCATACCAAAGTAGGTAAATCATGTAATCTCTTTGAGTCTCAAATTCTCTGTAAAATAGAAGAAAAATCTTTGTCCTGCAGTAAAGCAAATAATGACATGTGGTTGCAAGCTCTTAGAAAATTTTGTAATTTCACACAATTTTAAGATAGTATTAAACCTATTTTCAGCTCCCAAAGAGATGACCCAGATATAAAATCAGTGGGGAACACAAGAGAATTATATACAAATACTATCAAGAAGCCAAGAGCTTGTCCATGCACAGACTATAAGTGGTTTGCAAGTTCGGATGAAGGAGTGTGTACTTAGATGATGTGATCAAGGATAGTCTTTGAGATGTGTGGCAGATCCTTCTGACTCACTAACTCAACACCCACTTCCAAACCATTCCTCTTTACCTAACTGTATTAAGAATGTGGGAAGTTTAAGTGTTAATTAGTCATGTCTCTTTGCCCATACATTTGGCAGGCAATACATTTTTTGGTTAGTAAGATACAAAATAATGTCTCTGGAGTCATGTGGGAAAACTTTTGCTAACTTGATAAGAGGACAGATGAGGGGAAGCAACGCTCTCTCCCCACTCCCACTCCTTTTTTCCTTGACATGATGGCCATCAAGTGATGATGCCATAAAAATCCAGCACACTAAAGATGATGCAGTGGATTGCCTCCCTCCAGATCTCTTATTCTGTGTGAAAATCAATGTCATTATTGAGCCATTCTTAGTTGGGTTTGTTGCAGGCAAAACAACTTTTTAGTAATACAAGACATTTACCTCATGAGAGGTAAATTATTTCTCTAGTCAAGTACTGGCTGGAAGAAAAACACCCATTGCAATGGCCACAGCTAGAACAAGCTGATTTAAACACAAAGGAGACAAACATAGTATAACAGGTTTTGTTTCCCTTAATTTTGTTCCAGTAACCAGGGCCCGAATCTAGTGCTGCTGACAGGATTTCTCATAGGTGCTTAGCATGCCCTCTTGGTTTTGGTCTCTGTTGTTCAGCAAGTGTTTCTTCAGAGGGATAAGTAGGCAGATAATAATTATGTGGAGATAAATATTTGAGTGGACATGTGAGAGTACTTCCTAACAACTAGGGCTGCTCAACATCACCCACGTGGCACTTACACTCTTCTAACAAACCAATCCATTGGAGAAGCCATGCAATGAGCTTCTTGAGTGGAAGGCAGGGTGCTTTTAACTCTGAAAGTCTAGGACTATCTGATTATGGGTCCTTATTAGATGCTACCCTTGTGTAATAAGAAGCAGCATCTTCCCATAAGGAGTTTATAGCATAAGCAATTCTCTGGTGAAGAAAGAAAGATATTGACATGATAAGGAAGTTGTCTATATTGCCTTATTCAAACCTTGGTGAAAACTTAGCTTATTTTGTTTTATATGTGAATTGGGGAGTATAAGCTATTTTCAAACAGTCGCCTGTCTGCTTCCAGGGATACCAAGTGACCATTTAGAGTGCTGCCCCAGGCAGCGTGGGATTCTAGTTTTCTACTGTTATCTGGCTCAGAAAGCAACTTATGTAGGCCAAAAAGAAATGAAACAATGATTGTATTGCAGACAATGTAGCTGATCTCTTCCTTTAAATGCTAAAGGGACAAAAGTCATTGAGGATAATTTTTGTCTACATCACTTCTCCAAGTCTGAATAGCCATGGGATTTCAGACATCCACAGTACTAAGAATTTTTACTAAGGCTCTGCAAATGTATTCAAAATTATTTTATAGGCCAGGCACGGTGGCTCACATCTGTAATCCCAGCACTTTGGGAGGCTGAAGTTGGGGGATCACCTGAGGTCCGGAGTTTGAGATCAGCCTGGCCAACATGTTGAAACCCCGTCTCTACTAAAAATACAAAATTTAGCCAGGCGTGATGGCGGATGCCTGTAATCCCAGCTACTCAGGAGGCTGAGACAGGAGAATCACTTGAACCTGGGAGGCAGACGTTGCAGTGAGCCAAGATTGCATCACACGCTCTCCAGCCTGGGCAACAAGAGTGAAACTCTATCTCAAAAAAAAAAAGAAAAACAAAAACAAAAACTATTTTATGTTAGTCACCTTATATGTATTATGCAACTTAATCCTCACATTAATCATTATCCCCATTTTACAGCTGAGAAAACTGAGGCATAAGAAGTATGAGTCCCTTAGCAAATTAACGTGGGAACAGAAAACCAAATAATGTGTTCTCACTTCTAAGTGGGAACTGAATAATAAGAAAACATGGATGCACTGGGGAAAACAACACATACTGGGGCCTGTTGGAGAGTTGGGGTGGGAAGAGTGAGAGGATCAGGAAGCATAGCTAATGGATGCTGGGCTTAATACCTAGGCGATGGGATGATCTGTCCAGCAAACCACCATGGCACACGTTGACCTATGTAACAAACCTGCACATCCTGCATATATACCCCTGACCTTAAAATAAAAGTTGGAAATTGAAAAAAGAAGGATAGATGATTTTTACAAGGTATTAATAACTAATAAGGAACAGAGTAAGATTCAACTGTAGGTTTATTTTGGCTCCAAAACTTATAGTCTTACTATGCTATTTATTTGCTTTGTATTATTTAATGGTATATGTTTGCCGAGTTCCACTCAACATTTTTTCCCATTTTTCTAGACAAGGAGAAACTGCAATCACAAGGCAGCTGCTCAGTAATTCCCTTAGGGCATCACTATGTGTGGTTAAGATACAGCATGATAAGATAGACAAGCATAGTAAAGTGCCTTGTATCAAAACAGGACAGATAGATATGCATAGGGGCCATCTGAACCATGTACCTTTAAAGTTATTCTTCATGAACTCCAACCCCTTCGTTTTAATGAAGAAAATCATCAAGGTTAGTAGGTGTCAAGAAATATTTTTTAAAAGCAGTGCCAGAGCAGAGAGAACCATTTCTCCTTTACCCGGGCCCTTTCTCTTAGTTGCTACCCAATCTCTGACAGTCATGTTTATTATTTAATTTTAAAAGAAACACAACATATTCAAGAATTTTAGATAGTAAAGTTCAGATACTACAGCCATTCTATAGTAAGAGAAGAAAAGGAGTCCATGGTTTGTTTGAAGTTTGTACCACATAATATATTCCAGATAATGATGACTTAAGTGCACACAGAAGTATGTATGTATTTGTAAGCATTTTGAAATTCAAGCAAACCCTATGGGTTAATCTTCCTGAAATAGAAAATGACCCAGACCAGCACACCAACATTCACACACAAGAAGGAGAGCACATATTTATCCCTCGTAAACTTCTCGCATGTTTTATGGTTTTGCTGCCTAGAAATTTCCTCTCAGGACTAACTAAAACACCTCTTACAAAGATTTAAACTCACATCTTGCTATGCTGTGTTCTCCACAGACAGACAGCAGGTGGGGAGTTTAGAAACAACATTTCAGGAGGTGAGGGGGTAGGGTTTTAACCAGGGTATATGCTTCTCACAGCCTCCGCACCCTTCTGTGAGAAATGACTGAATTGGACTTGAACTCTTAAGTTTGTTATTGGCGCCAAAATACCATAATGTTATGAAAATAGTTGTCAATTGTCCATGCCAAATTTACACTCCTCTAGAGTAGGATTAGAAGATATAGCCCCTTCTAAATCTGATGCTTCCATTACAGAACTATTTATCCCAGTCAAAATGGATCAGTAACAGGGTTTATAAAGGCCTAGATGATCAAGTGGTTAATCACACTTAAGCAGAGGGAAGATAATACAGTTTTCAACATTCATTTCTTTCTTCTTATTTCAAAAATTGGCTTCTATATGCCCTCAATCTTCACAAGTAAGGAAGAGACACTCCACAGAGACATTGCTAGGAGGCTGAATGAACCATACTGCGTGTTGAAACATGTACATCAGCAGATGCTGCATCCTCTCCGCTGTAACAACTCACCTTTTTTCACTGAATGCTACAAACTCTTAGCCCTCAACTCTGTTAAACTCATCTCTATATGTTGTAACCAAGGTGGTCTTTGTGCAAAAAACAGACATGAATCTTAGGCATGTAAATCCACAAAGCCAAAGATGGTGTGTCCATCTCTTTATTTCTACATAAAAGAACACCAAGTTTACACTTCCAGTTTATTCTACACCTTTTCTCTATTTGGAATCAATGAGTGACAGCAAAAGGGGCAGAGAAGGGACTTTCTGAGTATGTATATTAGTCTGCTTTCATGCTGTTGATAAAGACATACCTGAGACTGGGAAATTTACAAAAGGAAGAGTTTTTTGGACTTACATTTTCACATGGCAGGGGAGGCCTCATAATCATGGAGGAACACAAGGAAGAGCAAGTCACATCTTATGTGGATGGCAGTGGGAAAAGAGAAAGAGAGTTTGTGCAGGCAAACTCCTCTTTTAAAAACCATCAGATCTCGTGAGACTTATTCACTGTTGTGAGAACAGCATGAGAAAGTCCTGTATCCATGATTCAATTACCTCTCACTGGGTCCTCCCGTGACACATGGGAATTGTAGGAGTTACAATTCAAGATGAGATTTGGGTGGGGACACAACCACACCATCTCAGTATGCAAAGGCAATAACAAAACAAAATGGAAAACTACATTAGAAATTTACATGCACATAATTATTATATGTATATTTCAAGAAAAGGCTTCTTTGTTATTTTAATTTCAGAACAGCAATAAAGACTACAAAACAAGATTTTAAGCACTTTCCTGCTGAGCTGATGGCTTAATTTATTTTTTTAATTTGTTATAACCACACAAAAACATACATTCTTTGGAGACCTCAGTAGCCTGAGTGCTGCATGTATTATTTGCTATAAGAGATGGATGAGGTAGCAGAGGCAATTTCTAATGGAATCCCTTGGTTTTCACCTCCCTACTCCACACCCTTCCCTACAAATTTGGTTGCCAATTCAGCGTTATGAATTTATTAACTGTTCTTGGTGTGTTTAATGGGGAGAGAAAGAGAAGGTATAAACCGTAGGCTAAAAAATAAACAAAAACCTAAAACCTCTACTTTCTACACTTGCCCTGCATCTTTTAGCTCCAATGCGATAGAGGACTCTCATCTTCCATAAGATATTCGTGTTCGGCCGGGCACGGTGGCTCAAGCCTGTAATCCCAGCACTTTGGGAGGCCGAGACGGGCGGATCACGAGGTCAGGAGATCGAGACCATCCTGGCTAACATGGTGAAACCCCGTCTCTACTAAAAATACAAAAAACTAGCCGGGCGAGGTGGCGGGCGCCTGTAGTCCCAGCTACTCGGGAGGCTGAGGCAGGAGAATGGCGTGAACCCGGGAGGCGGAGCTTGCAGTGAGCCGAGATTGCGCCACTGCACTCCAGTCTGGGCGACAGAGCGAGACTCCGCCTCAAAAAAAAAAAAAAAAAAAGATATTCGTGTTCATATTTAGCTTGAAGCCCTCAATGTTCCTAGAGGGTTCCAAAACCCTAAGTGTTGCAAGAATGTTTCAACCTGTGGTTTTGGATATTTCCAGGGATTAAGTCATGTCCCAGGTCTCCACAGAATACCCATGCCACCAGATTATGAGGTCATCATTATTACCCTTTCTTGATAGTATTACCTTCTAGTCTAGGATTTTTGGTATTTTGACATTTTTTAAAAAAAATCTTGCTGTCTAAAAGAATAGTAAAAGGTAGTCCAAAGCTTAGGTAAAAGACATAGAAGTCATCGGTGTTACATAGGAGTGTTTGAAGGAGAAGTTAAAGATCTGTCTGCTAGTGGCAATGAACTAAAGCCCCACCTGTGTCCATTTTCCAGAGAATACCCCTGAGTGTAAGCACCAGAAAATGGCATGGATTCCCCATCCTGCCAATGGCACTGCTAGCTCTGTAGCATAAATGAGGGTCAGGTGATAGGAACCAAGAGGATTTTGACAAAAGCAGCATTTCTCACAGCTGCAGAAGGGCTGCCACAAAAGAAAATTTAGGAATTCAAAACTTTCTCTGACTCTCATTGCAAATTTAGATGGCTACTGTTGTATAACAGTAGAAATGTAAATCGAGACCTAAAAATGTTTCTTGGGTGGAAAAATGTTTACTACACGATATTTAGTGAAATAAGAAAAATGCAAAACTAAATGGCATGAACTCACATTTGGAAAAGGACAGAAATGAAGCTAAAACAAAACATCAGAGAGAGAGAGAGGAGTTTAGAAAGAGAATGGAAGTAATTAGACAAAAATGTTAATAATGGATGATAAGATGATCTATGGTTATTTAAATTTTTAATATATTTTTGTGTTTACTATAAAATAACAAAATAGATATTCTAAACATATATTTTGGGGAAAAGAGATGTTAAGAAACTGAATTACAGCCTTAACTGGTTTAACACATAATGATCACATCTTTTACATTTGTGCCATCTTGTCATGAATTATTTCAATTTTCCTCCACCATAAAAATTCTCATCTTGCCTGTTGGAGGCTGAAAACTGAAGGCACTAATAAGTCAAATGATCTTTCAATTCCCATCTAATTTATAACAGCGTTTAGATCGATGAAAAATTTTAAATGTTTATTATGAACAAGGTATCAGGGCTGAAAACAAAAATTCCTGGACTAGTAAAGCCCTGAATATGTCATCATGAGAAATAAGTTAGAAAAGAGCATAAAGTGGTTTAAAAAATTTTTTAAAGAGACCACTGTTTGCAAGAAAATAAGCAAGGTAAGTTGTGTGATCATATTTCTCACATTAGAGATGAGATCTCTGATAATCAACAGTTTGTCCCATTTGGAACATAATCACAATGTTTACTTTTCTTTTTCTTACCATGGGGAAACCTAAAACGTGTACTCCACGAGTAACAACTATTATTTATTGGTTGTGTGCCATGTGCCAGATTTATCAGGAAATCTGTAATACAATATTTTACACACATTGTTGTATTTAATTCTAAGAAAATATCCCATCTTTATAGTAACAAAATTGTGGCTAAGAGGTTAAGCCATTTGTCCAATGACACACCCATAAAAAGTGCATAACCCACACTTGAACCCATATCTGTCTGACTTTGAGCCTATGCTTTTTCCAACATTCTACAAAATCTTACAACAGGTAATGGGAACACAACATATTATCTAAAACGCTGGTTGGGCTAAGAGAAAGCTAGGATTCCTCTTAGGGAGATAACTTTTCCTGTGGTTAGGAATTCACTTCAATTTAATATTTGGTTATGAAGGTTGAATTACTTGGGATAAGACAATAGTAATTGATTTAAGGCATATAGAAATGTATTTCTCACTGTCATAATGATCTAGGGTGTCCCAGTTCAGGGTATGGCTCTCCTCCACTTAACTACTCATGAGCCCAGTCAGAGGTCATCCCTACCATCCTCAAATGTGATTTCCAATATGTAACCACTCCAACCCTTGGGAAGGAGGAAAGAGTACAGAGGAGCACACACGTGAGTATCTACAGGTCAAGCTTGGAAGAGGCCCCTGTCAGTTGCACTAGCATTCTGCTAGTGGGAGCAGAGTACCCTGGCAATACCTCCAGAAAGAGGACTTGAGTTGAAGAGACAAGGCAGAGCAGAGGTTCCGAAGGCAGTAGAAATAGGAAATTGTAGCTCAAATCAAAGGAAAAGCCCTAATCAGTCTTGGAGAAATTTGGGCAGACTGAGTTTCCCAGAGTATGGGCTTTGGGGCATCCAGCCATTTCACTGAAATATTCACTGAGGGTAGTCCCAGAATGCTGGAGAATTTGAGGATATTCTGGTTACAAACAGCATGCATGGATAGCTGTGGTAGAGAAGAGCGATCACTAAACTCAAAAGCAGAAACTCACGCATCTTAACCCAGACTTTGCTACTAACTAGTTGTTTGATTTGGGGTAAATCTCTCCATCACCCTAAGCCTTAACTTTCTATGTCATTAAATTTAAAAAAATGCTAATTACTCCACAGGGTTGTTGACTAATGAAATAAGATAAAGTATGTGCAACACATTGGGACTGGTAAAATGCTATACAAATGGAAGGTAAAACAGCACTACTGACTTAGAAAATGCATTGAATATGACTCTTTCACATGTGTTTGAGATACGTTCATGATTAATAGCAGGGAGAAGAGCAAGGGCTAAAAAAACACTACAAGGGCAAAAATATACTGACAAAGAAGCTATTTGAGGTTGGAGGAAGATTTGAGTGAAAAAAAAACAAAAAAACAAAAAAACAAAAAAAAACAACCATACATCAGTCATGTATTTGAAAGGAATTTTGCCAAAAATTTGATCAATCTTTTCTTCAATATTTCATATTTTTACCCAGTGAAAAGACCAAGACATTTAGAAGTGCAATGCACAAGAGAAATTGCGCATATTTTAGATTTAAAATCTATTCAGCAATTAATTTTGCTTGCATGTGTGTGTATGCATGCGTGCATGCATGTGTGCATTTAAATGATGCTTTCTAATAGCTGTGATTGCTGCAGTTTCCTAGATTTTACTTGCCTTTTGCTCTGTAGAGTTAATTAAACACCAGAGAAATGTATTTACTATCTCAAGTTCCACACACTTGTGAGGATTTTGTCATTGACTTTGGTCCAAAGAGGACATCTTTAGAAACATAGCAACACTTATCTGCTCTTGGGAAAAGCTAATGCGTCATTGACATGTCAATATTGCTATTTCACCCCTTAATGTCCCTGGCTCACCTAGATATCATATATATCAAAAAAATCCTTGGAACTAGGAATTTTTACATGCTTTTAGAATATATTTCCCAGTGAAGGGTGCATAGGGCCTCCTTGTACATTTTCTTACAACTTTCTGTGATCTGTAATTGCTTCAAAAATAAATACTTTTTCCTACATATATAAAAATAAATATATATTACATATGATATATGTAAATATATATAAAATATATATATTTTTTTGAGACAGAGTCTTGCTCTGTCACCCAGGCTGGAGTGCAGTGGCGCAATCTTGGCTCATTGCGAACTCTGCTTCCCAGGTTCAAGTGATTCTCCTGCTTCAGCCTCCCAAGTAGCTGGGATTATAGGCGTGTGCACCACCACGCCCGGCTGATTTTTGTATTTTTAGTAGATATGGGGTTTCTCCATGTTGGCCAGGCTGGTCTCAATCTCCTGACCGCGGGTGATCTGCCCACCTTGACCTCCTGAAGTGTTGGGATTACGGGTGTGAGCCACCATGCCTGACCTTCCTACGTATTTCTATTGCATATCAGAGTACAGAAAATTTACTTGGAACTCTGGTTAAAGCATTTCTATCACTTTCCAGATGCAGTACTTGAAATACTACCTACTGGGTTTCAGGTAAAAGAGGATTTTCCATTCAGATGCTATCCAAGTTATAGGACAAAAGGGATTTTCTAAAGTTAGGTTTCTTAGTAGAAGGCATCCTTTGATTCAGAAGCGACTGTGAAAAAAAAAAAAAAAAAAAGGACACGCTGTAGGTTTATAAAATCTATTGGGTGGGCCTTCTCAAAGCATTGTGATCCAACCAAAGCACTGTTACTTGGCATGTATTTTAACACTTCAAAGAATATTTACCAAACGTTTTTAATGTGAGAGCTACTGTGCTGGGCTTGTAGAGAAAAATGAAGACACCAACAAAAAAATTCAGTCTCTTAGGCCGTCATCTTTAATCCCTTCCTCATTCTCTGCATCCAAATAGCCTCTAGGTTCTATAGATCCTACCTTTTCCATAACTGCCACATCATTCTCTCTTATTCCCATTCCCACTGCTACTTTTTAAAGTCATAGGACCACTTCTCCCCAGAATAACAATAACTGTGCCTCAGAGTTGTCTCTCTCCAATTCTTTTATAACATCACCATCAGTATTATTTTTTTTCAAATTGAAATATCATGTTGCTCTTAAAATCCCTTATTGACTCACCATTACCTAAGCTAGCTATTTTCAATTCCCATTTTGTACAGTGAGAAACTTCTTTAAAGCAAAGGAACCTCACCATATTAAACAGTTGAAATCAATTGGTATTGTATGATAATAATTTATCTGATGAGTCCAAACTAGTTTATTACAAGCTCAGTCAATGAGAACATTGAGATATTGATGTTATCACCACAATTTGAAAACAGACTTGTGTATAAAATTATAATCTTGTATCAGCCTCAATATCCAATTTTATTTCTGAGTTTGGTTTAAAATTTATAGTAGTTAAAAATAAAATCAACCCTAGTTCACATTGATAAAAACTTGAAATTAGGAACAGGTTTCTAAATAGCTACTTTTGAAAACTCATGGCATTTTTTTTTAATTAAATAGAATGACAGTTGTTTTATTTGAGGGTTGTGCAAAAGGATGTGAATTTGGCAGCACACATTAATTGTGTTGGTCATCTTTCGTGTATTTCAATATGGTTTCTTACATATTCGTGAGGGGTTCTTCCTTTTATTGCAGTTATTAAAATAATTTTAAAATATAACAATATAAAATTCAAATCAACAACCATAAAGCAGAATCAGGTTCAAACTTCTTAGCATATTAGTGTGGCCTACGAAACCCTCTATTATCTTGTCCTTGTATGTTTTCTCTGATTTTATCTTCCGATCTTTGTCTCCCGGCTCTAGCCCCTATCAATTATTTTTGGTTCTTTAAAAATGCTATGATCATCAACCTTTGGTTTCCTGTCTCTCACATTTTCCTCTGCCTATAATGTCCTTAGAGTTTTCCCTTCTATAAAATCTCACTTCTCTCCAGAAGTTTTGGCCACTCTCCTTGTGCCCCATCTACTCTAGAGAAGGAATCTGGGTTATACCCTTTATTGCATATATTTATTTTTACTTGTAACCTTCATCTCCAGACTTGATGGAAGGACCATGTGTTGTTCATGTTTACGGTAAACTTACATTGTGTCAAGTTAGCTTAGCAGGAAATACAATTACCAGAATCACCTGTATGGCTTTTCATTGGAGTTGGCATAAGCGAGGATTGTGCAGGATTCAGAGGCATATGTGTATCAGCAGCCATTCATCCCTGGAGGTCAGCATAAGGCACCAATGGCTGCAGTAGCTCACAAGGATCATTGCTGATTCTGGCTCATGCTGTGGTGAGAGAGCAGTTGAGCCCACAGCTTGTCTAGGCCCTGCCAGATTCCACTCCGGAGTTTCTCCAAGTCCAGGACCAGCCACATTTGCAGCTCCATGGCAAAGGAGAGTAGCTTCTTCTGCAGATCATGCATGTTGTTGATTTCATGCGTTCCAGGTTGCCTTCACAAGTTCTGTTTGTCCTCACTTCACCTGCTTCAGATCCAGCTTTTCTTCCCAACTGCTGACCTGCCATGATTTCGGGTCCACCAGACATAGCAGTAACAGTCTTCTGTCGACTTCTCCATGAGTGCCTACAATTGAGTAAGGTCTAATTCCTAGAATAAATTACTTACTCAATATCACTCACAGTATTTCTACTTCAAGATCAAGCCCTACCTTACATGATATTACACTCCAGAATGTAATTCAATATTTGATCTTCAGCAGGTATTTGTTCAATAAATACTCTTCACCCTCATTAACAATCATCATTAACCAGTCTAGTGGCAAAAGTAGGAAAGCTATAAGCCAGAGAAGAAATTAATGAGAACCTTAAGGTTTGGCTTTATAGATATCAGAACAATAAGTCATCTTAGATATGATTATGTACAAGATGAGTTCAGAGGAGATAAATATGTATAAAACAATGTCTGCACTTTTTTTTTTTTCTGGGGAGAGATGGGACCCATTGCTTTTTAACAGATTCTGAAAGAACCAGTGTTATTGGTACAGCCCTTATTTTATAGATGTGAAAATTATAGCTGGAAGGGCTCCACAACACAACAGAATAGTAACAGAACACAGGCCAGAACCAGGTCTTCTGATCTTAACTTTTATTTTCCTTGAACTCTAGCATGGAAAATGACACTAAAACAAAATTTTGATAATAAAAATGCTGCAGCGGGGGAGAGACAATGAAAGATACTGTAAATGCTTCTGAGCACTCAGCAGCCTCAACCTCACTAATATTCTTACGGGAACCCCCTGACAATTGGCAGTCAACTGTTTATCTTAGAGCAGGCAGATGAGCACAACGAGTTTAAAGCATGGATGATGATTAAAAGGCTAGTCTGGATGTATCCAGAGGCTTCCAAAGTTTCATTTCTGATTTAGAAATGTTTTTCAAATGGTGTAGTTCCCTAAACTATTTTCCAACTCATATTTCCCTCAATAAATTCACGGTTTGTTATTTCTGTGGTAACTTGACCCTACTCTTCTGCCTATTCTGAAGTCCTCTACACTGCTGCTACCACATATGTAGCGTATTAGTGCCCTTGTACATATAAGAAAAAGAAATATGTGTTTTAAATTATCTCCCTTTAGTTTCAAGAAAAAAAAAAAGAATAAGAAAAGAAACTTAAAAGGAAGTAGAGACAAATATAGCAGAATTTTCTTGGTTAGATTATCCAGAAGCAGGCTCTGTGGTAAAGATTGTCTGCAGAAGTTTTATTGGGGAGTTTTTGCAAGACAAGTACTTAGAGGAAAGTGAAAGAAGCAGAATTGGATGGAGAAAAAGATAGAACTATGATGCAGCTGCGAGAAAAGTCTCAGCTAATCCCATGGGGAGCTCTGAAGCTGACATGCCCCATCAGCATTATCCTGAATTGAGGTAAAGAGAGTGAGACCTTTGTACCCCGCCCAACAACTAGTCATTGGATGCAGGCATAATCTTGAGAATGGCAACTCCCATCAGCCAAGGGTGTTTCCCAGGAAGGGACTCCACTGTGATCTGTCAGATGCTAACACTCCTGGCAGCTGGAGAAATGAGCACCTCAATCCCAGAAGGGAGTTGGGTAGCTCACCACAACATTCACTCTAAACCACTACTTATGCCACTCAGATCAACTTGCTTTGTATAATAAGTTTATCCCATCCAGAAGCAGCTCCTTCAAGATTCTGGATGGCCTTGTGTCTTGGGGAAAGTTGTAAGAGGACTGTGAGTGAGCTGAACTATAGCCCTCCCTGCTGCAGCTAGTCCTCTATTTCTGCATCACTCAGAATGCTCTTTTTCTTCTGACCCTAGATTTCCACCCTTCCCCAGCACCACTGCTTCTCATGATGGCTTACCTGATGGCGTGGCAGAGACACTCATTCCTGAGAAGTGAGTCCCTGGTTATCATGCTTTCTAAGGCTGTGACTGCTGATTTTATTATTTTAATATCAAAACTCAGCTAAGAAGTACCTGTAGATTACCTACATGCCCAGTGTATCCTTAATTACCTCAATTTTATAACAGCAACCCTATATTTTCTGAGGATCAGGGTTATTTGCCTTTGCCAGCATGTGACACCTCTTCTTGATTGCTAGTCTCTTGGCGTGAATACCCTGGACAGACCACGAAATAGTTACATCTTAAAATTTAACAGGACTCCTGGAGAAAATGATCCCACTCTGAAAACCTGCATGTCTGAATCTGTAAATCCCACAGTCGTGCAATGAGAAATAAAAATTCACAAGTGAGGCCTGGGGAGTGATCATAAACAAACATACTCTTGCTTCCATGCCCTTGGTTCCTGGGCCCAAGTATTCTATTTATTGAAGACACAGCATCATTTAAGGGCTACTGATTTAGGGAAATTATGGTATCTTAAGGAATAGCACTCCATCTTTGCAGGGTATCACCTCCCAATTAGCACCTCAGCTGTCCCTTCATAAAGCTATTCTGTCGTTCTATCATGCCTACAATTCCTGGATGGCTTAGTATATAATAAGACCAGGAGGTCCATGGTCATGTGCCCACCACCATGTCTCCTTTTTCTATAACGTGGGTGAATGGTTTGAATTAGATGTTATTTAGTACCTGTTCTGGTGAATCCAATATTCTTTAAGTCTACTGATGTTGTGTTGGCTGAAGCCCTGAAATTGAGAAAGGAAAATCCATAACTGGAGCATATGCCAATTTTAGTCAAGATTAGTGACTGCCTCTTCCAAGGTAGAGGAGGTCCAAAAGTAATCAACTTAATCCTAAATTGCTGGTTGGTTTCCTCAAGATACGGTGCTCAGCACTGGTTTCTGCTGCTAGTAGGTCAGATATCTGGCAGTAGAAGGTGTTAAATCTGTTTCAATGAGTGGGAGCCCATGCTATTGCATTCATGCAAACCCAACATCTCTGTTAATATGGTTCTTTGTACACAAGCCCATTCCCTCAGCACTAGTGGACTAATGGAGATATGATGGATACCATCAACCTTCATCCTTTAGGTCTTTAAGGTTATTCTATCTCTGCCCCAACATTTATTATCTTTGTTGACTGAGGGTCATTCTCAGAGTCTTCCACTTGGTCTTCCTCTCTACAGTATCTCTAACCCCACCGATCAAGGAACTGATGTGCAAGTTCTGCCAACTACTAACCATCTCTATTCTAATTATACACATAAGGACTGGAGAAATTGACCACTAGGTAGGTATAGCACTTCATCTTTGCAGGGTATCACCAGGACAACTGTAAGTTCAATCTATGTCAGGATTCCACTTATTACTCAGCCCTCATATACCCTGACTCTAATAGGGAGGCCATAATGAAGCTTCAGATCCCTCAGTATTGGCATCAAACTGAACTTTGTGTGGAACAATCCTTGGAAAGTGTGAGTATTCTCCTTTCTTCAGTGTATGGTTACCCAAGTAAATGGCTATAGGACTCTTTAGGGGAGACCTGGCAAGTTCACTACTGTATATAATTCTCATGGCTTCACAGAATTCTTCATCCTGGGAATCCAGATTCTCCCTCAGTCAGAGAGTTCAAAGTCTAAAGCCTAGCTCAGGTCTGGAAATTAAGCAAATGACTTGTTATGAAGGAAGCTTCCCTCAGCTCCCTGTTGCCTGTCATTGATTTCTTTTCATAGACTGAACTGTACTCTTGTTGACTCGCCATTTATCCTTTCCCTAGGGTGGTATGTTCTACATTCAATTTCCACAACTTTCTGTGGTCCAGGCCCCCAGCTGCCACTCCAACCTTACCATTCATTAAGATGATTGTACCAATCTTTCTGCTGATGGTTAAGTGCTACCATTTGACTTTATCATTTTGGCATCCTATCTGCTCCATTGCTTCCTGGGATCCCCTTTCTGAAACATTTCCTACTATCAACCCTGGCCTACAGGAACTAGTCAAAAATTCTGTACCCCTCTCATCGGCACATTTTTTACCTCTTCAGTGAATGTTGTCTCCTGTGAGCCCTTCTGCAGAGCATAGTTGGCTAATGGATTTGCAGGCTATGTATAGCATATCCACTCTTGCATGTCTGCTGCTTTGAATCTTTTAATCTGTTATTCCATCATGTGCCAAGTTAGCTCGGGAATCCCACTTTATTAAGGGTGGGTTATTGCTAACTCCAAGTTCCACATGCCATCCTACCAGCGTATTAGCACCATTTATTGGAATTTTACCAGGGTGTTAATTCTGTGTCAGAGGAAAGTGCTATTATAGTAATAAAAACTCTCCCTTATTTAATTTTTTGTTCTAATCCTGTGATTTAGCACCCTCAGGATTCAGTTCCATGATACTCTTTAGTTCTTGCTGGTATATGTTAACTAGGTCCAGTGGCTCTTTCAGAGTATACATATATTTTTCCTTGCCAAGCCCAGAACTACCCGGGATGTTACATAATGACTTAATCTTAATTTATTGCCTAGTGGCTAGAAGAGATGAGGAGGGATAGACTCTAACATGGTTGTTGCTGTCCTGCAAGGCAATGGTGTCCTCATTGTCTTCAAGAAAAAAGATTTTTAATGGGAAGGGTGGGCCACTTCTGCTGGCCCCAAGACTTCATGGGTGTCTGGGATTTTAATATTTTTGAGTGCCTTGATTTAAGTTTTTCGGGGTCTACTCTGACCCAACAAGGGCCATGACCTTGAGAAAGCAGCTTTTCCATGGTTGAGAATTTAACCTTTTGTAGAGCTTTGTTATCCTTATAATTAAGTCTTGGGGCTGATCTTTGACTTATTCTGCCCTCTGGCTATAGGAGGTGAGTCTATTTACGGGCTACCAAAGAGACCCTCTGACTTTCACTCTTTGCCTTTAGCTGGTGATTAATCACTCTCAACCTTACACTGTCTTTCTCCAAAGCAAAAATTGTGCTCAGCAACAGCCATTTGAGTCCTTTGTCTTTATAACACTATTACCTCATGTTATCAAATGCCTGAAATATTGTAATCTGCCCAAGCATTCCCTTCCATCGATATTGCATCCCAATGTAAAATTGTAAAGTTTTCACAACTACACAACTACCACATGGCAGGGGCTGTGAGCACTCTACCTACCGCCAGTGACGAGACTTCACTACCTGCCAGTCCATACATAAAGTACACTTCATCTTAGCCAAAAGACCAAGAAACAGTTAGCCCACACATAATCTAGCTCCAAAATCCCACTTTAGAATTTGCTTCTTCAGACCACTTCTGGCACCAATTCTCTTAGGTTAGGTTCCTTGAAATACAGACAATGAGATGGAAATTTTCATTACCATGGAAATATAATCAAGAAAATTAGGTAGCCATGGAGGTGTGCCACACAGATTTACCCACAAGACAACCTGCTGCAAGGAAATAGTTTGAGAGCCTCCTGATGCTAAAATTTAAGATTTTTTGCAACATTTACCCTAAGATCACAATTTCCTTGGGCTTTTCCAGGCCAGTGACTGGCAACAGCTGGGATACTAAAGCCAGGACATTTCTGCCTGACTCAGGACTCCTCTAATAATCACTGTTCTGATACACTTCATCAGCCTGATCAAGACTTTCTCAGAGCTATGCTGCAGGCGGTTTGAAGTTTTTCCTACCCAATCCTACTTCCTTCCTTCTCTCCTTTCACAGATGTCAGACCTATAGCCCAGTTTGAAGTCTCTCTTGATGACTCCTGCTTTCCTCTGCTTTTCGTTTTTCCTAAGTATTTTCCCCAATATGTACATATTTGCATGTCTAATTTCAGTTTGACATCTACTTTTTGGAGAACCCTAACTGACACAGGAGTGCTCTCAGGAAGAACTCCTATCGGGGATTCAAAAAAGGAAGAGTGTAAAGGGAGAAGTTAAACTCTAGTATATTTGTAAGAAAGGGACTGTCTGGTTTTATGGGGAGCTCTGGACCTGAGATGGCCCTTCAGAGTTTTCCCAAATTGAGGCAAGAGGATCAACCATTTATACCTTGCATCCATGAGTCATTTAATAAAGGCTCCCACAAGGGAGCAACACAACATTGGATGAGTCAACACCTTTTAGCTGAGGACAAGTCCTAGGGAAAGCCTCAGCTGTGAACCATTAGCAGCAAACACTGCACTCAGCTAAGGGAATAAGTGTCTTGCTCCCCATGGGGAGAATGTAGCTACACACAGCAGCTACTTCAAAGGGGAAATTATTATTATAATTAAAGGACAATAGTAATAAGCTGCACCCTTTATAGAGGGAAAACACCACCTTTGACAAAACTCTATAAAAATTAGTGGAGCACACTTCTGTTATTAGGGCAAAGGTCAAGGGAAGAGAATCCCACAAGCAGAGAAACTGGGAGACGGAGATATACTACATATCAATGGAGTGTGCTTTGTATGGGTTAAAGGCATTTCTTCCTGGTGTTCTGTGTGCCACAATAGGAAGACATTTCTTCCTCTTCTCCTTATAAAGAGAACGGGAGAGATGTGGTTAATTGTTCAGCCAACCTAATGTCAGGCACAAGGTCAGGGTAAAGGGAGTTCCTACCTCTATTTGTGCATACAAATTATTTTCTCACAGTAAATAAAAATAGCAGTAGCTACTCCTAAGTGTCTACTAAGAAACAGGAATGTTTCTTACAGCATGTATGGCACTTGCCATATTAACTTATTGAATCCCAAATAACCACATGGAGTAAGTATCTCCATTAAATGGTCGAGCCAAATAATTATTAGAACATTGATAGTTTTTCCCAATGTTACACAGTCAAGAATCCACAGACTTGTGATCAAACCCAGTTTGATCTTGGCTCCAAGAATAATTTTCTTTACACTCTCCAATGCTTTCAAATTCACTTGGAAATTGGAGTTCCAAATGCAAATGCTTTTATTCTCTATCACACCCTTCACTTTAAAGAAAAGACAAAAGCCAAAGCCTCAGAGGCCCTAGACCGTAGTGATGGAGTTCAATAATTGCAATAATTGCACAGGTGTTTGTTACACCAGTGACAGAATTCACCTGAAGATTGGGAACTTGTTCTGTGAAGCACATGCTCTCTTCCAGTTTGCACTCACTCAACAGCATTTGTTCAATAGTATCTCTATTCTTCCACCTAACGGTGCTCCCCTTATTTGGCAGTCTTCAACATACAGGCTGCTGTGTGCATGTGCACACACATACACACACACACATAAAGATTCTCCTACTCTTCAATTATTAGGATGCAGCAGGCTGTTAGGGTTTTTCATTCTTTTTCCATATTCAACCCTTTGATGTGTTGCCTGTACTATTCTTTCCCCATGAGCTAACGAGGCTGTCTCTAAGGAGGGGTTCAGGGGCAACCAATTAGAGAGAGAATGTGAGGGTGATCAGAATAGTGCAGCCTGCTGAGAGGCTGTCATTTACAGACTTAAAGGCAATGCAATCATTGCTAAAGGCTTGGGTTTCAACAAGAGCTGTAACATTCCAGCCATATTTTCAGTCATCTGAATTTGATGGGTTGTTTTTTTGTGTGTGTGTGCTTGACATGGTTTATTTTTTTTCTGTTTTATAAGTAACCATTGCTTACATTTAAAAATATCTAATAATGGTGGTAATCTCTTTGTAATAAAATATGGATGAAGGTAACCTGCCCATAAAATGCAATGCTGTGAAAAGAATCTAACAACCATTTGAATATATATATGTACATTACTGATGGTTGTGAATAGAATTTCAACATATACATGAAGAAAATGGAAGAAAATGGTGCCACTCTTTGTGTGTAAAAGCCAGAGGTGATGCCATGTTACAGTAGTAAATTTAGGTGCCCTCAAATCAGCATATGTAAAATGTAA
The DNA here is from genome assembly GCF_009764315.1 of Trachypithecus francoisi. NCBI lineage: Eukaryota > Metazoa > Chordata > Mammalia > Primates > Cercopithecidae > Trachypithecus > Trachypithecus francoisi. The sequence continues at coordinate 19,623,256 of NW_022681455.1, forward strand.
GCTTATAATAACACAGCTAAGTCTCCATGATAATATTTGCCATCTTCAAATGTATACAACCAGAGCAGCCACAGAAGAACAGAGTGGGAAGGAGCCTCTTAACTTTACTTTGATGCCTCAATTCGTTCACAGTAAGAAGTCAATCATGACTTTTTAAAATTTACTTGAGTCTTGAAAGAAAAGCTGATCTGATGTTTTTTTGAAGGAATTAGAAAGAATAGGAACAAAATGGAGGGGGATGGCCATGAGAAAAGATCACTCTGTCTATCTGCCACCTCCACCAACTCAATAAATGATAGCCACATTCAGCAGACCATTCCCAATTCCTCCCAGCCAGAGTTCCTAAGTGTCCTGGCTAACTGATGCTGGATTGTGTCTGTAACAATTTCCATCAGTTATTAAGGGACACACAGACAGGTTTTGACACAATCAATTGTTAAACAGAAACACAAACAGAAGGATTGTGTATGTAACCAACATAAACAGATGTCAAGGAGTGCAAAATTATGCCTTTTTAAAAAGTCAGTATGTCTGTGTGTTTGCACTAACATATGCCTAGAACATGTGTATTTTGAAAGGTAAGCATGAGGAGTAATGAGTAAAGAAACAACAAAGCTTCTCCTTGGGAAAAAAAAAATAAAGAAAGGAAAGGAAAGGAAATTACTGTTGTAGTTTCAGTACGTTTAAAGTGTTTTAATATTACATTTTGCATCCATTTGGAGGGGTGGGAGACAGTAGGCAGGTTGTTGTGGCTACTGAACTGAGAAATCTGAGAACATGGGGATGCTGGCTGAGTTGGTGACCTGTCACGGGGATTCACTCTTCCTCTGGAATGTGAGATCAACTTTCCCTGATATAAAAATGAGCTGATCTCCACAGGTATGTTTCAAGGGTGGAACAGAAATGGAGAAATAGATTCAACTGAGAAAGCAAGTTTAAACAGGAAAAGACAGAATTCAGTTAGGAGCTCTTGAAGGGGACTGACATAGAGTTAATAGTTCTGGATATTACCTTAAAAAGGTGGATGAGGATGCCAAGCTTCCCCAGGAAAAGGCAGAATCAGACTTAACAATGGGCAATCTATCCTTCAGGCAATGTAAGCAAGGGAGGGCTCAGGGAATGAATGTTTGAATGGGTGCTATCTGTCAGGTACTGTGCTAGTCACTTTGCAAGTGTTATTTTATTTTATTTAATCCTTATAACAATTCTACGAGGTAAGGAAAATATTTCACATTTTGCCAAGGAAAAACTTAAGGTAACACAGGATAAATGTTTCCCTGAGAATCACACCACACAGCTGGTATTCAAGCCCAGCTCTGTCTGCCTGACTTCTAGGAACTGGGACCCAAGACAGCTTCAGGAGCCGTAAATACACCTGTACCAGGGTGGTGGATGACCTTGGGGAGTCTTTGGGGGTTCATAATAGAATGTCTTAATTAGTGAAAGAAATTAGGAAACAGGTTCTTGAAGGTATTGGACATTCTCCAGAACTTTCTATAGTGTCAATTTGAATCTAATGCAGACAGTCTGAGGAGCTTGTACTTATTGAGGAAGATTCGATGGGGAGACCCCCAAAAGACTCCAGGGGACTTCTGAGGGTCTTCAGCAGCCATGGAGGTGAACCACTCAGAGCTCCCTTGAAAAAAGAACCTGTGGTGAGGAGTAGACAACCTGGTAGACAACCTCCAGGTCCACTCCTTCAGGATCCGCTGCAGTGATTATGCAGAGGCAATGTTCTCCCAGGGAAGGGTGAGCCAATACGAGGGGAAGCAAAGCAAGCTTGACCCACACAAAATTGTGGCGATGGTTAATAGAGCATAACGTCACTGGGGTGAAATAGACAAGCAGCCATCAAGGGTGCTGTTCAAATCTGTAATCCTCAGTAGGAAAGAATCAGGGAGCAGGAGGCAAGAGGACATTTATCCCAATAAAACATCATGAGCTTTTGCCACTGATGTGGTGAACGTATTCCTTTCAGGAAAGGATAAGGAAGAGCATGTATTCACGTGAAACAGGTAATTATATTTTTTACAGTTTTACACCCAAATCCATGTTTGTTTTCCTATGTACTATTTTAACATAGTCCATAACTTCTAGAGTGTGTGGACATCTAGCAGAGCATCACAATGATCCATTACATCCAGCAAATCATGCTGATAGGGAAGCAAAGGTCACAGTTGGCTAATGTGCTGTTTGCATTAGTAGGAGTCATGCACTCCGCAAAGAGAGAAAGAAGCCCTACAACAACTCAAGGACCTGTCTCTTCAGTGACATTTTTAGGAGTCCAGTAGTCAGGGGGTACACTGAGATATCCCCTCCAAAGTAATAATTAGTTTGCTGCATCTTATACTCCCTACCATTAAGAAAAAAACACGATACCTGAACAAAAGGTTGTTTGGAGGGAATTGTCCAGCCTATATGCCAAGTAACATGGAAGTCTGCCAGATTTGAGAGTTATGTAAAACAAAAAAGAGTTCTGGATCAGGTTTCAGATGCAGTGCAAGGAGCGCTGCCTCTTGGCCCATATTATTCTATAGACCTATTGTGTTGGTGGTATCACTGGTGGGATAAGATGCAGTGTGGAGCTTACGGCAAACCAAAGTGAGAGCAATCATAAGTTCAGGCCCCTGGGTTTTTTGGAGCCAGGTGCCATCTGCAGTGGATAATTCAATACCTTTTGAGAAACAGCTCCTGGCATGTTGCTAGACCCAGACAGAAAGAACCTTGACCACTGAGCACCAAGTGGACATGTATCTGGAACTTCCCATTAGGGGCTAGGTTTCATCAAACCCACCAAGTCATAAAGGTAAACTGCTCAGAAACAATCCATTGTCCAGGACCAGAAGGCATAAGCTAGTTGCAAGAATAGATAGCACAGACTCTCACTTCAATCACAACTAATGCTTCTCTGCCTACTCACACCTATGTCTGTACGGGAGTCCTCATAGGATGAGCTGTAAGAAAAGGAAAAAGCCTCAGTTTGTTTTATGAATGGATCAGCCTGGTATATTTGTGTAAGCTGGAAATAGATGGTGGCTGCATAATAGCAGCTTCCAGATGTGGCCTTCAAAGCAGTGGAAAGGGAAGCTCTTTCCAGCCAACAGAGCTGCAAGTGGTGAACCTGCCCATCCATTTTGTAAAGAAGTGGTCCAAGGCAAAAAATACATATAGACTTCAGGGCAGTGTTCAATAGCCTGGCCATTTGGTCAGGACCCTGGCAGAAAAAGGTCTATAAGATTAGAGCCCAGGAGGTCCAGGGTAGGGGCATGTGAATGGGTACATGGGAGTGGGAATAAAGTGTGAAGATGATTTGTTGCATGTTACTTTCCACCAGAAAGCATCCACCACAGAAGAGGCACTGAGGAACCAAGTAGGCAAAATGACTCAGTTTGCACAAGTCAGCCTCTGTTAGTGGATACCCTGGAACCAGCACAATGGCACAGATCAAGTTATATGCTTGGGTCTATTGGACTTTTTCAGGCCAATTCAGCTAAAACTGCCTCTGCTAGCAGCAGAGACCAATGCTGAGTTGCTGGTACAGCACAAGTTGAAGAGACCAACTGGCCGCTTTGTGGTACATTAACTACATTGGCACATACCACCTCAGGGCTAGACAGCTATACTAAGCATAATTTCACCCTTCATACCAGCAGAGCTTCAGCCAACACCATCATCAGAGGCTTTTGGAATGTCTGATTCACACGCATGAAATCCCACACAGCACAGCGTAAGATCAGAGGACACTTACCATAGTGAAGGAAGTGTGAATGTGGGCCATGACAATGGGATCCATTGATCATATCACAAATCACAATATCTAAGGGCAGATAACCTGATAGGGCACTAGAACACCTTGCTTGAGGCATGGTTGATACAGTAGCTCAGAGCCAATACTCTGCAAGAATAAGGTGCTATCTTCTGGGATGAATATACACACTAAGTCAGATACCTCCATATGGTATCCTTCCTGTAAAAATAAAATAAAATAAAAAAAAGAAGGATGCAAGGCTTTTCAAACCAAGGAATGGAGTGGCTCCACTCATAATGACCTGTTGGAGGCACTTTGTGCTTCTCATCCCTGATACTCTGAGTTCCTAAGGGATAAATATTCTGGTCTCCTAAGAGGGTGTACTCTTGCCAGGGGACAAGTTTACTGTTGAACTGCCAAGTTCAGATGCTGCCTAGGCACTTCAACATTCTTGTATACAAGGACCAGCAAGAATGAAGAGTAGCCATCTTGGCAGAGGGAAGAGGAGATAGAGCTGCTGTTGTATAACAGAGGCAGAGGGAACAACATGTGGCACCCAGGCTATCCACTGCACATTCTCAATACTCCTTTGCCAAGTTGTAACCTGATGGACATATGCATGAACCCTGACCTGAGATGGGTATGAGACCCCACACGGGGCTTAGACTCCTTAGAAATGAGAGTTTAGATCATACCACCAGCTAAGTCATTGTGTGGAAGTGATAGCTGAGGGTGAAAGGTGTTTAGAATGAAGAGTGGGTAGTAGGGTAGGGAAATGATGGGTACCAGTTGCATTTTTGAAACCACCGGCAGCTACAAGGGGTGGAGTTTGCCCTACTATCTTCCCTTTTCTAAATTTTCTTTCATGAAAAGAGGAAGGAAATGGGGCTCACAGAAGTCAGGGAGTTGCTGCTATGTGGATTTGTGGGGAGGCGGAGCTGAGTGGTTCATGGGATAGGCTGTTTTGCCATAGAAGTGAACTGCCCACATCTCCATTGAAGAACAAACCTGTTATGAGGAGGGTTATGAGTGGACAGGTTCCAGTTGCTGCACCTTCAAGATCTGCCATAGTTTTCACGTTGAGGCCAAGCTCTCTCCAGGCAACTTCTAGCCAATGACTAAGGATGATGGTGGCAGGTCAGTGAGTGCCAGAGGCAGGCCATTTCTGCCCAGGGCAGGACTCTTCCAATGTGCAATCTTTGCTCTAGGGATTCCCATCAGCCTGGTTGAGACTTTTTTGGAGCAGTGCTGCAACCTGAGGCTCTTTCTACCCATCCTTCTTCCTTCCCTCTTTTCTTTCACAGATGGCAGACCTGCATCACAATTTGAAGTTCACCCTCTACCTCCTGTTCCCTCTACCCCTTAACCTTCACAGACATTTCTTTCAAAAATATTTTCTAATTCTGTCTTTGCATCCTTTTCCCAAAGGACCCAAAGTGACATACTTTTACCTACTTTACTTATAGTAAAAATTCCCCAAAATAGAAAGAGTAACTGTGCCAATTTTAAAGAGAGAAGAATTTAGAAACTGTATTCTGTTTTTCTGCTACCCTGGGCAGACAAGAATCCAGCAGGGAAAAACTGCTGGTGGCAGAGGAAGTGATAGTAGAATACTTAGCCGATGATGAGGGGGAAAAACTAAACATCTATTTAATACCAACACTTGGGCCAGGATGCACACTGTCCCACTAAGATGTATTTGAAGCATTTAAGTGTCCAAGTTGGTTTTTAGTTTTCCTTAAGCAAAGTGCTTTGGATTACAAGGTCATTGGTTTGGCATTTTGGAAGTTTTTTAATACAACCTGATCTACTTTAGTAAGGCTACCAAGAACAAGGATTCTGAGGCACAGGAAAAGAATAAGAGCTGTGTTCATAACTGACCAAGCATAAAAAAGGATGGCTGGGTGTGGTGGCTCACACCTGTAATCCCAGCACTTTGGGAGGCCGAGGCGGGAGGATCACCTGAGTCAGGGGTTCGAGACCAGCCTGACCAACATGGAGAAACCCTGTCTCTACTAAAAATACAAAATTAGCCAGGTGTGGTGGTGCTTGCCTGTAATCCCAGCTACTCAGGAGGCTGAGGCAGGAGAGTCGCTTGAACCGGGGAGGTGGAGGTTGCCGTGAGCTGAGATGGCGCCATTGCACTCCAGCCTGGGCAACAAGAGTGAAACTCCATCTCAAAAAACAGAAGGACACTGGACATTTTCCTAAGGTGATAATTCAATTCCAGAAATAACTTTTACTGTAGTGAGAAGTAACTGTGAGATTATTTGGTACATTTGGAGGGGGAAAAAGTGGAGACTAAGGCAACTAAGGAGAGTGAGAGAAAATAGAATAGAGAATACTGGCAAAGATCATGAAAGGGTATAAATGTGAAACTCCAATTGTAAGAGAAAAATCACTAACAATTAATAATAGTTGTGGTAGTAGTAGTAGACACCCTGGTATCAAGTATTGAAATATGACATTTCCAGGGATTCTTATAGGAAATTTGAGAAACACCTAAAATTAAGTCACTTAGAAATCATTTCTGAAGGTGTCTAACCTCATTCATTTCATTTGAGCCCACCTGGGATTAGCTGAGCCCTATCCAGACAAGAAGAACCACCAGATCCACCCACAGGCTTGTGAGAAATATTGAGTGGATTTTTTAAGCCATTAAATTTTGATGTGTTTGTTATGCATCAATTGCTGACATATGCATAGAGTATTATCAAAAAAATTTTAATAGATTACATTTTCCGTTAATATTTATTTTATTTTGCAAAATAGTTTAAAATTATTTTCATTTTTACCTTTTCCAACCCTACCAAAAAAAGATAAACAAAATAAACAGCCTCATATGTATCTTCTTCTCACCTTTTTCCATATTCTTAAACTCCCATATACACTGACATACATTTATCGACTCTTTTCTAAGGGTTTTGTTTAAGAGATCATACTGTATATTTTTCTCTGTCTTCCTTTGCTCATCTAACAGTACACTGTGGAGATAATTCCAAGTCAATGAATCTAGATATAGCTCATTCTTTTTAAGAGCTCCATAACATTTCATTATATAAATATACCACAGTTTATTCAACCTTTCTTCTAATCGTGAGTATTCTGATTTTTAACAATTTCTTGTCACCACAAACAATGCTATAATAAACATTCTTCTTCTACTTTCCTACAATTCTTAGTTCTAAGCTTACTCTAAACTTTTTCTAAACTTCTAATATTCTTATATACCGGTGTTTTTATTTCTATAACACGATGAAGACCCAGAGGAGATAGCTAGGTCAGTAGGCATGTGTATTGTTTTAAGCAGATATTTCCAGAATAGTTGTCTGTAACCAGGAAGAAATTCACATTCCTACCAGTGATATGGGTTATTCCCTTCCCTCCACAACTCACCCCTGCCACCATCTCCTCCTCTCTAGGTCTTGCCATCAATCTTGAGTTTGGCATGACCATATATAGATGCTGATCCCAGTTCCCATGAGCATCAGCATGAGGGACAAAGTTCTTTGCTTTCCACGCTCTTCTTTCTTGCTCCTGACATGAAGGTGGGGCTCCATGGCCAGCTCGATGGTTGTGTTACAGGCTGGGCTGCTGTCGCCTCCCTCATGTGATATCCACACATTCCAGTTTCCCTGTTCTCTAGCAAATGCAGCCGTCCTCTCCCTGAAGATGAGAAATGTCCCTGGCTTTCACTCTTTTGGCAGCTGCTTGAGCTCTCAATGTCTTAACAGAGACTTAAGAAATTCTTCATTTTCTCTTTTTATTTTCTCTGGCTTTCTTTTTATTTTCCAGAGCCTTCTCGGCTTAAAGCTCCAGAACAAATCTGCAGGGCAAAGGGCAGGAGTTGAGGACGGCGTAAGCACGATCCCTAAGCACCGTGTCTTCATTTCACACACTGCACACTGGCCATGCTCTTGGAAAAAGCTTCCTAGATTATTCTGTTCCTTGAGGCTCCATGGGCTTAGACCACCACTGACCTTCCAGGATGTCTGCATTTGTAGTGTGTACAATCTGGGATCTACTTTATAGCCACCAAAGATCTTTACTGCATATGGTATCAAAGGGAATTAGCTTTTCTTCATTATCTGTTCTTCTCTTACAATAATTTGAAATATTGAGTAATAAATGATCCTCACACTCACATTATTTGATCCTCACAAATCAACACACAGTCAATAGCAAAGAACATAGAAGAAATCCAGAGAAAGCTAAAGGAAAAAAGATAATCCTGAAATGACTTGAAAATCTTTGCTTCTTTTTTCAAATGTAATTTCTTTTCTCTGAGAAACAAGACAGAAAGAATGAAGAAGATGGAATTTCTGAGCAACATCTATAGGGATATGCATGGGAGCACAGGCTAGAAAATGTCCTCTGGCCTCTATGACATTGGAAGCGGCAGGAGAAAATGTGTATAACCACGGCCAAAATAAGCCTTCTTCCTTTCACGCTGTCTTTGACCCTGAATTATTTATTATCCTTAGAAGCACAATAAAGATCAATGTGATTGACATTATAAGAGCCAAAGATTTTACTTCCATGGAAACTTACTTTTCAAAAAGTCACTGTGGATGGGTTAACCCAGCTGGCAACATAGATATGATTTTCCTTCTCTCCACATTGTCTTTTTTGACTAGGCAGGCAGTTGAATGGCTCTATAAGCCAGAGACCAGTGAGATATAAAACAAGGTGATGACTCACCTTGAACAGGATGGAATTGACATGCTATCACCTTGTAGAGATGTAAGTGCCAGAAACACAGTTGGAATTTTGATGGGTAATAATTATTAAATCTGAATAATTAAGCATATCTATTCTTAGGGATTATTAGACCTAATAATTATTACCGAGAAAAAATATGTGTGTCTTTGAAATCCACATTTTATCACCAATGATGAGCCTGTCAATTCCATTCCATTAGCCAGTTTTTGTTACCATCTAATGTTAATATAAGGAAGTCACTGGAAATCACAGTTTATAACAGTATACACTTACATGTACTGTTTAGTGAAGTATAAACTATCAAAAGACTTTACTATTTATGCACAGGACACCTAACATTCTGATTCATTAAGAACAAATATAGTGTGACCAGATAGCATTTCACACTTCTCACTCTAGCAACTTCACTAAAAGAAAGGAAAAAGACAAGGGAAGATCAACATTTATTGGCCACATATAGACGCTGACTATTTTACATTCCCCATTCCATATAATACTCACAACTACTTTATTATTCGTCTTTGGTTATAAGGAAACTGAAGCTTTGAGAAATAAAGTCCCTTGCCTGGTCCACAGAACTGGTCAAGGATAAAGGTGGGCTTTGAACCCAGATCAGCCTGACTATTCCTAATGTTTCACAACATAAGATGTATGTTCCACGAAGCATAATTCAATAAAAGGAAAAAAAAAAAAGCAAACCATTTGACTAATAATTTCAAGCTGTATGTAGAGTGGAATTCAAAAGTCACATGGATTTGTACAATAAACTGATGTTTATTGTACAAATAAAGGCCACAGATTTGAATCCAGCTAGGTCTGAACCAGGCCTGTCTGATTTTAAAGCTACGTACTCTCCACAACCCTGCTGTATCTCCACCAAGGCATATTATTTACCCCCATTGCTGAGAGAAAGAAATGTTGCCAAATGCTTTCCGGAAAAGCAACTTGAATTTTCTCTGAGATTACTATGGGTTTGTTAAACTTGATTGACCCTAATATTACAGTTGGAAATAAAAGGTTGTTTTCAAAAGCAAAAACTAGGGGTAAAAGGGTTAAAAACTTTTTTTTAAATTGGCACAAGGCAACTTTCAGAGGAAAGTTGAGAACACCAAGCTGGGGCAGAAACAGACAAGTCATTGGGCAGAGGCAGAAGCCCAGGGATTAGCAGTAGCTGGCATGGTGATGCTGGCAGCAGCTGCAGCAGCATTCATTTTACTCAATTCATCTTATTTCAACTATCAAACCAGGTGGTCACAGGAACAATGAGGGTACGAACTTATTTTCAGGATGTTGCCAAATGTTTTTCTCAAGAAAACATGATTCAGATATGTTATATCATTGGAGTATTTACAAGGTCAAGGAACACCCATAGCGCTTGGTGACACATCAGAAAGGAAGTATTAAATCTGGGTTTAAGAGCTGGACTGACTGTGTGAGCCTCATAAAGTGTGTTCTGTTCTGTTAGGCATCATGAATTTTGTTAGAAATTAGCCCAGGATAAAGAACATATTAATTTGACCTCCAAAAGCCTTCAGGAACTATATGCATTTGTAAGTAGTAAAAGTAAACCACAAAGATTTTGTTTAGGGCAACCAGATAGAAACATGAGGCAGAAAAGGAAAAGTTCTGTATTTCAATGTCTTTATTTTCAATATGGGCCGAGCAGCGCAGATCACTGCTTTTAAAATCACCATTTGTGAAATCAATTCAGTGGTACCGACAAATATTATTTTAAAATGAACTAGAATAGAAAATAGCAGACATAGGCATGGGCAAGGACTTCATGTCTAAAACACCAAAAGCAACAGCAGCAAAAGCAAAAATTGACACATGGGATCTAATTAAACTAAAGAGCTTTTGCACAGCTAAAGAAACTACCATCAGAGTGAACAGGCAACCTACAGAATGGGAAAAAATTTTTGCAACCTACTCATCTGACAAAGGGCTAATATCCAGAATCTACAAAGAACTCAAACAAATATACAAGAAAAAAACAAACAACCCCATCAAAAAGTGGGGAAAGGATATGAACAGACATTTCTCAAAAGAAGACATCCATACAGCCAACAGACACATGAAAAAATGCTCATCATCACTCGCCATCAGAGAAATGCAAATCAAAACCACAATGAGATACCATCTCACACCAGTTAGAATGGCAATCATTAAGAAGTCAGGAAACAACAGGTGTTGGAGAGGATGTGGAGAAATAGGAACACTTTTATACTGTTGGTGGGATTGTAAACTAGTTCAACCATTATGGAAAACAGTATGGCGATTCCTCAAGGATCTAGAACTAGATGTACCATATGACCCAGCCATCCCACTACTGGGTATATACCCAAAGGATTATAAATTACTCTACTACAAAGACACATGCACACGTATGTTTATTGCGGCACTATTCACAATAGCAAAGACTTGGAATCAACCCAAATGTCCATCTGTGACAGACTGGATTAAGAAAATGTGGCACATATACACCATGGAATACTATGCAGCCATAAAAAAGGATGAGTTTGCGTCCTTTGTAGGGACATGGATGCAGCTGGAAACCATCATTCTTAGCAAACTATCACAAGAAGAGAAAACCAAACACCGCATGTTCTCACTCATAGGTGGGAACTGAACAATGAGATCACTTGGACTCGGGAAGGGGAACATCACACCCTGGGGCCTATCATGGGGAGGGGGGAGGAGGGAGGGATTGCATTGGGGAGTTATACATGATATAAACGTCATGCACATGTACCCTAGAACTTAAAGTATAATTAAAAAAAAAAAAAAAAAGAAAATAGCAGAGTCTATTGCCTATAGTAAAAGGAAGAATGGTTTCACTGAAATTTCCTTCAGTATATACATACAGGCACACATACGTTTGTGTGTACTGGGACACAATATATAGAATTTCTTAATGTGTGTCACAAATAAATTTGAAAGCCACTGGTCTAGATGACATCTAAAGTGGCTTCTGGCTCTAAAACCACATGATTCTGCTTTCATGCGAGTTGGTGGCATCCGGCACAACTTATTACAACTTATTGCAGCCTCCAAGCTTCCTGTAGGTTGCTTAGAGATGGCTACAAATGGTCTCAGAGGGGTTGACGTGTCAGAGCTGCAATCTGCCAAATCCAGGGCAGCTCCATTTTCATCTCTGGTACATAGTGTGTTAAGCAGCAAGGTGTGCATGCATTAAGGGCAATACAGCCTCTGGAAACAAAAACTAGCTTGAAACCTGTGGTCCAGGGATATTCTAAGAAATCTAGAGCCTGTGATTCCCCCACAGACAGGGAAGAGACGTGAAAATGTCCCCATATGGGCCACATTATGTATTTTCTGCATTTTTTATTTTATTTTATTTTTTTTGAGATGGAGTTTCGCTCTTGTTGCCCAGGCTGGAGTGCAATGGTGTGATCTCGGCTCACCACAACCTCTACCTCCCAGGTTCAAGCAATTCTCATGCCTCAGCCTCCCAAGTAGCTGGGCTTATAGGGATGCGCCACCATGCCTGGCCAATTTTGTGTTTTTAATAGAGACGGGGTTTCTCCATGTTGGTCAGGCTGGTCTCGAGCTCCTGACCTCAGGGGATCCACCCACCTCAGCCTCCCAAAGTGCTGGGATTACAGGCAAGAGCCACCTATCTATTTTAGTTAATTTCATTTTCACAACGCTTTTAGGCTATTAGGTCTCTCTTCCCTCTTTGGCTGTTATGTCTCTCTTCCCTCTTTTAATAGTTGAATAAAAAGAAGTTTAGAAAAATAAATAAGTGACATGCTCAAGGCCACAGATTTGAATCTAGCTAGGGTTGAACCAGGTCTGTCTGATTTTAAAGATATCTACTCTCCACAACCCTGCTGTATCTCCACCAACACATATTCTTTATCCCCACTGCTGAGAGAAACAAATGATGCCAAATGCTTTCCGGAAAAGCAACTTGAATTTTCTTTGGGATTACTAAGGGTTTGTTAAACTTGACTGAACCTAATGTTACAGTTGGAAATAACAGGTTGTTTTTTTAAAAGCAAAAATTAGGGGTGAAAGAAGAAAAGGTAAGAATGTAGTGGGAATTATAGACCGAGAAGGTCCCCAATACCAGACAGTTCTTTTTAGAATGAATCTCTGAAAAACAAAGGAGAAAAAGGGAGAATGCTGAATTCAGCTTTCACAAAGTCATGAACAGCTGGAGTGTTTCTGCATGATTTATCCCAATGTAACAAGTTTGGAATTTTTAAGTTTTGGGAAGGAGAGATGAAATGAAGTTCATGTTAGTTTTGGGCTATCTTTGTAATAGTTACCCTTCGATGCCTAGGAATCTTCAACTTGAAAATCTAGACAATGTTCCTTGCACAGCGAAGATTTGAGAATCATCCCCTGGACTCGGAACATTAACCTTCCTACCTCAGGACTACTTTACCCATTGAAACCAGCCTCTTTTGTGTGGAGGCATTTCTTGGCTTTCTTGCTGCAGTTTAGGACTCTCCACCGGCGTTGTGTTACCATGTTGATGAGGACAACAGTTCACGGGAGACCTTTCTTCAAACACTGAGTTTCTAGTTCATTCAAATTTCTGTTTTGGGCTCCCAGAAAAATACCACGGAGACAGGACAGATGTGCCAGTGAACTAGGAACATCTGGAGAGTTTCACTGAGTGGATCAGGAAATGCTACAGAGGTACAATGACCTCCCCTTATTTGTGGTGACAAGAGCCTCTACTTCAAGATTGGCAGGGGCCCCAGAAACCTGCCAGTTTATATTGCTAGGCAAATAATGAATGGTACTGTTACAGTCAGTGCCACATTTTAAAGACCTTGTTTGGACAGTAAATTGGCTTGAAATAAAACATGAAGAATCTGGCTGTGATTTCAATGCCCAGGTGAGATAGTTTCAAAGCCTGGGGGAAAGGGCAAAGAGGGTGTGAATCTTCAATCAAGAAACTAAATAGCAGCTGTTCCCATAGGCAAGACGTACAAATGATTCTGCTACTGAGATAGGCTTACAACAGATCCAAACTAATCTTGGTGAAATTGTGCTCTAAATGATTAGTGTGAACAAGCATTTACTAAGACAGTTGCATTATTTTCTCTCCTCAGAATTTCAGAGCCTAACAAACCCCTCCTGCCCCTCTGTTTGTCATTCCATTACAGTATCTGTTTGGTTTTTGGATTTTTTCTTTTTTTTTGGTGGTGGTGGTTGTTTTTCCTTTCTACAAAGGAAAAAGGGCACTCCCAAGGATGTTCATAAGGGTGGAATCATTAGAAAACAACAACAAACTGTTCATTCTCATTCAGGGCATCAGCTATAGATTCCACTCATTATTATTCCTCCCAACTATTTAGTACATATCAGGAGGCTACTTTGATCCCCAGGAGTTGCATAGGCTGATCAAATACTTGAATCTACTCTCTTATATGCAGGAGATGAAAATGAACTTTAGAAGTCTAACTCATGGTCTCATCTTGACTGTAAGTCTTTCTTTGTCTCATCTTGACTGTAAGTCTTTCTTTTCTTTTTGATAGTGACCTTTTAATTCAAAGAGTGCCCATTTTCCTAAAGGTTTCACACTATTTCCCAAATCAGTGTTGAAGAATGCTTCCTCCAGTTTCCAACTGCTACTTGATTTAAATATTGCCCAAGTTGGTCACTCTCAGGAGCTGATAAAGCACTAGGTACAGGCTGTGACAAATATTTGATTTAAAAAAATGTGCCAGTTATCTGCCCATAGAATATCAGAGAGGTATTGAGGAATTATTCTTATATATCTTTATCCTGCCACTTTCTTTTTGACGGAAACTTCATAGTGAGGAAATAGCAGCTGCATGCACAGGAAACCAGAAGTATGAAGGTTTTGCTAGGGCACAGTGAAGTTTTCAGTGGTCTAGTTGAGGGGGTAGGGGCCGTCAGGGGCCCGGAACTGAGGATTGCAGAGGTAGGATAGATGTTATGTGGGAAATGTATCCACTCTCTTTTGTCTGACATTCCTTAGACTTATGCCAGTATTCCTTACTCTTAACCTGTTGCTCTTTTGTTTTTTATCTCTTCTACCCACAAGCAAACAAACAAAATAAAAAGGTAACTTAATTCCAGGCTGTTGATGAGAAATGTGGAGTACCTGTCAGAAAGCATCACAGTATAATACAAAGAAGAGGAGGCTGTGTTCAGACACTTGAGCTGTCATGGATTGAAAGGATCAATATTATGAAAATGACCATACTGCCCAAAGCGATCTACATATTCACTGCAATTCTTACTGAAATACCAATGCCATTTTTCACAGAATCAGAAAAACAAATCCTACAATTCAAATGGAACCAAATAGAGCCCAAATAGCCAAAACAATCCTAAGCAAAAAGAATGAAACCAGAGGCATCACATTACCTGACTTCAAACTATACTACAAGGCTACAGTAATCAAAACAGCCTGGTACTGATATAAAAGTAGATACATAGACTAGTGGAACAGAATTTAAAAACCCAGAAATAAAGCCAAATACCTACAAGCAACTGATCTTCACCAAAGCAGAAAAAATATATATACTGTGGAAAGGACTCCCTATTCAACAAATGGTGCTGGGAAAATAGGATAGGCACATGCAGAAGAATGACACTGGGTCCCTATTTCTTACCATATACAAAAATCAACTCAAGGTAGATTAAGGACTTAAATGTAAGACCTGAAACCATAAATATTCTAGAAGGACAACTAAGAAAAACTCTTCTGGACATTGGTTTAGGCAAAGACTTCATGACTAAGATCTCAAAAGCAAATGCAACAAAACAAAAATAAATTAATGAGACTTAATTAAACTAAAAAGTTTCTGCACAGCAAAAGAAATAATCAACAGAGTAAACAGACTACAGAATGGGAGAAAAATATTTGCCAACTATACATCCAATAAACGACTAATATCCAGAATCCACACTGAAACAAATTAACCAAACAGTAATTATCCCATTAAAAAATAGGCAAATGACATGAACAGACATTTATCAAAAAAAGATACACAAATGGCCAACAAACATATGAAAAAATTCTCAACATCACTAATCATCAGGGAAATTCAAACTAAAGCCACAATGAACCACCATCTTATACCGGTGAAAATACTCAGAATGGCCATTATTAAAATGTCAAAAACTGACTGGGCACAATGGCTCACTCCTGTAATCCCAACATTTTGGGAGGCTGCGGCAGGCAGATCACCTGAGGGCAGGAGTTTGAGACCAGTCTAGCCAACATGGCAAAAACCCATCTCTACTAAAAATACAAAAATTAGCTGGACATAGTGACACGCACCTGTAATCCCAATTAATTGGGAGACTGAGGCAGGAGAATCACTTGAACCCGGGAGGCGGAGGTTGCAGTGAGCTGAGATCACACCATTATACTCCAGCCTAGACAACAAGAGCGAAACTCCATCTCAAAAAAAAAAAAGTAAAAAACTGATAGATATTGGTGCAGATGCACTGAAAAGAGAATGCTTATACACTGTTGGTGCAAATGTAAATGTGTACAACCTTTATGGAAAACAGTACGAAGATTTCTCAAGGAACTAAAAGTAGATCTACCATTTGATCCAGTACTATTACTGAGCCACTGCTAGGTAGCCACCCAAAAGAAAAGACGTCACTGTACCAAAAATACACCGGCACTCTGTTTCTACTGCAGCACAATTTGCAATCGCAAAGATATAGAATCAACCTAAGGGTCCATCAACTGATGAGTGGATAAAGATAATTTCACACCATAAAATACTACTCAGCCATATAAAAGAAGAAAACAATGTCTTTTGCAGGATCTTGGTAGGAACTTGAGGCCATTATCCTAACAAGTAACCAAATAGCACATGTTCTCACTTACAGGTGGAAGCTAAGTTATGGTTACATAGGAATATATAGAACGGTATAATGAATATTGGAGACTCAGAAGAGAGAGTGGGGGAAGTGGTGAGTAATGAAAAATTACCTATTGGGTACAACATACACTATTCAGGTAAGGAGTACACTAAAAACCCATACTTCATCATGTAACCAACACTCACTGGTACCCCTAAATCTATTGAAATGTTTTTAAAAAATAAAGATACCTGAGCTGACGTCACTGTTGTGTGTCTGGTAACAGTGTGATATATGAACTCCCAAATAAGTAGAGAGAATGATTTTTCATTCAAAATGCCCTTTCTTCCCACCAGTTTGGCATTATACCTATATGTAAGGTTGCCCTTGTCAAGAGATGTAAAGACAGTGAAATGGTGTGAGTGATCAGAAACCAAAAATGTTATTTTTATCTCTTCGTTTCAAGGTAAGTATAATATAAACATGGACTGCTTCTCTCATGGGGTTTTCCTATTGAATCTCTTTCATTCATTCTGTGGGATTTGCTTCATCTCTTTTGATTTAGTTTTGTGCCTATGGAGCTCTCCTCTACTTTTCCCAAACTCTTTAAGCATGTCATCCTATCTGTGGTTTTTGAATCAAGAATGATCTGATGGCTGTATTCACAAGCACTGTGGCTTTTCTGAAAGCTGTCAGTACAAGACTTCAACCTAGTCCCTTTCTCCTCGAATTTTTTCCAGAGGTATGATGCTTCTGGGAGCTACGACTCAGAAGAAGAAACAGATAAAAGACTACATCTATATGACATAAAGCCAGTGACTAATAAATTGTTCATTAAATATATATTCT
Organism: Trachypithecus francoisi; assembly: GCF_009764315.1. Classification (NCBI taxonomy): domain Eukaryota; kingdom Metazoa; phylum Chordata; class Mammalia; order Primates; family Cercopithecidae; genus Trachypithecus; species Trachypithecus francoisi. Next base: position 19,640,408 of record NW_022681455.1, read on the forward strand.
GGTCAGTGAAGATGTCTTTCAGAAAAGTTGTTTGGTAAATTATATGAAAATAAAAACACCATGTGTGTGAATCTTTCATTTCTCTTATTAGTTGTCATAGTGTAGAATCAAAATTAGAAATATAGAGGTTAGAAATATATGAGAGAAATATGAAATAAAAGAAATGTATCAATTATTAGGTTGGTACCAAACTGATTACAGTTTTGCCATTACATGTAATGGCCAAAACTGCTATTACTAACTAACCCAAATATTTCTTGGGATCTGGAAAAATAAGTTTTCAGTGTACATTCTACAGATTTCATGAACTGGAGATTGTGTATTTCATATACATATTTCTTAATTAGATTTCATTAAAGAAGCAAAATAAAAGACACACAAACTAAAATAACCTCCTCTTTTACAATGAAAATTAGGTCTCCAGATTTATTTTTGTTGTTTCCCCTATCATTTCCCTGTTTAATCCTTTGCCCCTTTCTTCAAAAAGACAAAATGACAAAATTCCAGAGTCCAGCTGTAACCTTTAGGACTTAGTTTTAACTTAGCCCATCTTCTTTCCTGACATACTCCCCCAATGAAAGGTAAACATCAGCTTTATTTTTTTGTTAGTTCACCCTCAATTAAAACATTTAGGGACTCATTATCCATATAGTATACTGTGCAGGATGTATCTATGTCCTCCCCCTTCCTTTCTTTCCTAACTTTTGCCCATTTTTCTTCCCATTAACAGTTCATTCTGTCCACACATAAAGGAAGGACCCATAAATGAGTTAAGTGTTCAGGTAAAAGTGTCAATGGTATTCTGATAATTTAAAAGGAGTGTCTTGAACGGGGTAGATAGGGGATTGTCTGTGATTTTTTGCATGTTTGTAATTGAGAGTTAGCTGTATTTCACCATAGCCACCAGCTAAATGAAGACGTAAGAACGGACTCTCTAACCTACACCATCTAATTTAATTCTAGGGATGCTCCAAGAAAGGTCACTGTGTAAAGAGATAAACCAAGGTCTTCCACATTCTCCTTTTTTCTTCATTCTCCTCTAATAAAAGAGTAGCTATTCCTTGTAAATTTTTTAAAGCAAATTTGAATGTTCTACCGCTACTAATAAGCACCCAGAATGATAAAATACAGGCATTACTCACACAATATGAGCACTGCTGAAACTACAAACACATCATTTTCTATTGCAAGCAGAGCAAGAAATAGCTATTTTTATGGATCTGCAGAGTGATTTGATTGTGTACAAAAGAAGCAAGTGAAAATCACACCAGAGTGAAAATTGTATTACACACATGAGGAAGATAACTTAACAGTCTGTGCACAACTAATGATTAGATATGGAATGAAGTTCGGTGGAGCCCTTAACTGGAAAAATATACTCTAGAACTTTTCACTGGAAATGTATTTTTAAGGAATAAACGTTTTGTTGTTGATGTCATGGTGGTGGTTTTTTGTTTTGGCTTTCTCTGTTAGCTTAGGGCAATTGCTGTTAGGGCTTTCTCAAGAAAAAATATTTGAATAACTAGTAAGTGGTGATTGCTCACCCAGGAATTAATCAATTTGTTGTATAGTTTCTTGATATGCCCCACATTCATTATGGTATTTGAAAAAAATTAGAGAACCCAATGGAGTTGTTATTAGGATTAAATGAAATACTCAGCATCATAAATAAATAAATACTTAAATGAGAGGCACATGTCAGGTGCTCTATAATTGTTGACTGTCGGGGATAACACATTTACAAAGCCTAATGCTTCTTACCATATAAAGTATTCCAATTTTTGCTTCGGCATCATTCCTCATTCAAGCAGTTTGGGATGAGTAATTGGTCCAGCCTCACCCTTTAACTTTCTCTATAGAAAATACAAAGTTCCAAGTGCAAAAAAAAAAAAAAAAAAAAAAAAAAAAAGCCTACTAGTTAGAGAAGAACAATTTCTTGAGGTTGTTAACAGAGAAAAATACACTTGCCTCTTTTATTGTTTGACTTACTAGATTTTTTAATCATATTTGGCAAGAAAAAAAAAAGGGAAGGAAACATGGGCAAAAATAGAAAAGTAACTCCCAGGCCATTTGCATGGGCAAGGCCATGAGCTAAAATAACCAAATAATCCATTAAAGCAAAATAAACTTAACTTCAGACAGTGTAATTTGCCCTATTTCAGTTTCCCCAATTTGCTTAAAGTAATAAAATTTTATTAAGTAATATTGGAGAAAAACACATTTATCTTATACTGAGAAGTATCACTTTTCATTTAGGGGTGCCTGGATTTTAATGATAACAGCAAAAATTCTGAGGTCTTCCTACTGTGCCCGCATGGTTTTATGGACAAAATTTATTTGACAAAAGTAACCGTTTCACTACTTCAGGAGATTAAATTCAAATTTAGATATGTACATACATATCTAAATGTATAGATACATCTGTATACACACAATTGTTCAAATATACATTTAGATAAATACATACATGTATCCATAGAAACATATGCAGAGAGAAGGAAAATTTTATCAAAAATGTAATTTAGTATCCTTTTTTAAAATGTTAATATTTATCACAGGTCTTAAATATACAGTTGGTGTTTTTGACAATCATATGCATGTGTGCAAACATCATCAAAAAAAGAAAAATAGAGAACATTTCCGTCACTGAACAAAGTAATCTAGGGTTCCTTTTCAGTCAACCCCTATTCTTGAGAGGCAACCACTTTTTAAGTTCCATCTCGATAGATTAGTTTTGCCTGTCCTTGGAATTTTAAAGAATGGGATAATACAGTATATTTTCTTTTGTGTCTGGCTTTTTTCACTCAACATAATGTTTTTGAAATCATTTCATGTTGTTGAGTTTATCATAATTGTTCCTTCTTATTGGGATATTGTATGGATAATGCACAAATTACGGAGCCATATTCCTGATAAAGAACATTTGGTTTGTTTTTGGTTTTTGGCTATTATGAATAAGACTATTATCAACATCTTGTAAAAGATGTTGTACGGTCGTATGTTTTTGATTTTCTTGGGTAAACACCTGGGAGTGCAATTACTGGGTTAAGGGTAAGTACATGTCTAACTTTATAAGAATTTGCCAAACGTTTTTCAGCATGATTGGCCCACTCCTATCAGCAATGTATTACAGTTCCATGTGTTCCACATCCTTGCAAAAATTTGGTATTACCAGCCTTCTTCTCTTTTAGCCAATCTACTGGGTGTTCAGTAGTGCCTCATTATAGATTTAATATGCTTTTTCCTTGTGATTAAAGATATTGAGTATTCATTATGTTTGTTGGCCTCCTTTGAGAAGTGTATATTAAAGTCTTTTGACTATTTTATAGTGGGTTGTTTGCTTTTTATTGTTGTTTTGTAGGAGTTATTTATATACTTTGGATTAAATTATTTTATGAGATATATGTGCTACAAGTATGTCTGAGGCTTGCATGTTCATGTTTAATGAAAGATGTGACAAGAAGAATATTTTAATTTGGATAAATTCTAATTTATCAATTTGTGTTTTCCTTTCATCTTGTCTGAGAAATATTTTCCTATCTCTTAAGTCACAAAAATAGTCTCATATGTTTTCTGCTAATAGTTAGATTACTAAAAATTAGTTTTCTGTATATGTGTAAGTCTATTACTAGACTCTTTATTTTGTTACACTGATCGTTTTTCTTCTTGACACCAACACGACACTGCCTTGATTACTGTGACAATATAAGTTTTGAAATCATGTAATACTAACTCTCCAACTTTGTTCTTTTTCAGAGGTGTTTTGGCTACTGTAGCTAGGTACTGTGCATTTTATACAAATTTCCGAACAAACTTGTCAATATCAATTTCTGCCAAAAAAACAACTCTGAGATTGTAATAGGCTTGTACATACACCATACATTCATTTAAGGATAATTGACAGCTTAAACATTTTGATACTTCTGACAGATGCACAAGTTATAATTTTCCTACATATTTCGGTCTTTAATTTTTCTCAGGAATGTTTTGTAGTTTTTACTGTATAAATTTTGCAAATCTTATGACAAATTTCTTCTTTCAATGCTATTGTAAATGATATAGTAAAAGTCTCATACGTTTTAAGTTACTGTAACTAATTTACTATTAATAATTGTAAAACTAATTATTTTAATTCATCAGACTTATGCTTAAGTTTATGCTTTCAATTTTTTGTCTTTTTTGTGTCTTTTTTGAGTAACTTTCTATTTGGATTACAATGAGTTTAATTTTAAACTTTTGAGGAGATTTTCTGGTATTAATTATTTTTATAGTTTTTAATGTTTTTTAAAAATTGTTTTGAAATAACTTTACCACTGAATATTAAAAGAAGAATGAAACTTATTGTGTAACACAACACTACATAGGAGGAGAATTTAACATCCCTTTAGCTCCTGTACTCCCATTTTATAGTGTTTAGATGTATTATCTAAAATTTTAAGTGCTATTTTTATATACAGTATGAATACAATTTCAATAATTAATTTTTAACATTTAGATTTATAATACTTAGAAGGCATTTATAAAAATCATTTTGAATTATCTTCACACTTTAACTGGTTTAAATAATCAATTCTTTGATATCATGATTTGTTCATTTCATGTTTTCTTTTTTGAGTTATTTCCCAGGTGACTAAAGTAGCATATTTCATGACCTTGTTCTTATACCAAAAAAAAAGATGTTCCATATGTTTTGATTGCCCTCACAAAAGAAAAAATCTTGGCTTTTAAATTATTTAATAAAAACTTTTCTTCCGAAAATTCAGTAGATTCCCTAAAGAAGCCCTTATTGCCTTCTAATTACTCTTATAATAACTGTTTTAGAAGAGATATCTAAAATCAGCCATGTTTTACTTTTTTTAGATTATCAATTTGTTTTTCCTTTAGGATACATACAGAATTTTTCCTCTTGACTTCTCTATTTCAGAATTTTGTCCTAATGGATTTTTGTTTGGTTACTTTTTAATTAATTTTACTTGGGATGTAAGGATACCTTTTGATTGGGAAACATTGATCACTTTTTCTCAAAATGTTTTCTTTGGTTATATTATTGATTATTGCACCAATTCTTTTTTCTTCTCTTACTAAATAATATTAATATTCTAAAGGTATGATATAAGTTATTTTTACTCATTGTCGATCACCTTTTTTCCAACTATCTGTCCTATTGCCTAAATTCTTGGAGAGCTTCTTCAGTTTGTCCTCAATATCAAAAAATTCAATCTTACTGAGGATTCATTTGGCACCTAGCTCTCTTTGATAAAGATTTTATTTCTGCTGTTATATTTATTGTGTTCTTTTAAGTCTCACTCATCTCCCTTTCCATCATAATATCTTCGCTTTGTTCTTTGGAATTCCTCTCACATATTTCTCAGTGGTGTCATTATACATTCTACTGAGACTATCCAGAGGTTTTCTAAAACTTTATTCTGCTTCTCTAGTAGAAATCATATTTGAAAATATTGTCATTATTTTGAATCCTTGTAATGATGTTTCTTTTTTATTTCCAATGATTTTTATCAGTTGTCAATCAATTCAGGTTGCTATTACAAAAATATTATACAAAAATATAATAGACTAGGTGGCTTAAACAACAAATATTTATTTCTCATAATTCTGGAGGGTGAGAAGTCCAACATTAGGGACTGGTAGATTCAGTTTCTGGTGAGGGTCCACTCCCTGGTTCATAGATGGTCATCTTTCCACTGTGTCCTCACATGGCAGAAGGGACAAGAGTGCTCTCTGGGGTATTTTTCGTAAGGGAACCAACCCCATTCATAGAGGCTCCACCCTTATGACCTGTTCACCTCCTAGAGGTCCCAGATTCTAATACCATCACCTTGGAGCTTATAAATTCAAAATCGGATTTTTTTTAACTTTTATTTTAAATTCTGAGGTATATGTGCAGGATGTGCAGGTTTGTTACATAGGTAAATGTGTGCCATGGTGGTTTGCTGCACAGATCATCCCATCACCTAGGTATTAAGCCCAGCATCCATTAGCTATTCTTCCTGATGATCTCCCTCCTCTTACCTACTCCCTACCCACAGGCCCCAGTGTACGTTCTTCCCCTCTATGTGTCCATGTGTTCTCATCATTCAGCTCCCACTTATAAGTGAGAACATGCAGTGTTTGGTTTTCTGTTCCTGCATTAGTTTGCTAAGGATAATGGCTTCCAACTCCATTCATGTCCCTACAAAGGACATAATCTTGTTCCTTTTTATGGCTGCATAGTATTCCATGGTGTATATATGCCACATTTTCTTTATCCAGTCTGTCATTGAAGGGCATTTAGGTTGATTTGATGTCTTGAACAATGAATAGTGAACAGTGTTGCAATGAACATATGTGTGCATGTATCTTTATAATAGAATGATTTATATTCCTTTGGGTATATATCCAGTAATGGGATTGCTGGGTCAAATGGCATTTCAGCCTTTAGGTCTTTGAGGAATCGCCACACTGTCTTCCACAATGATCGAACTAATTTACACTCCCATCAACACTCTAAAAGTGTTCCTTCTTCTCCACAACCTTGCACCATCTGTTGGGTTTTACCTTTTGTTTTTGTTTTTTTTTTTTAAGACGGAGTCTCGCTTCGCCGCTCAGGCTGGAGGGCAGTGGCATGATCTCTGCTCACTGCAAGCTCCGCCTCCCAGGTTCACGCCATTCTCCTGCCTCAGCCTCCCGAGTAGCTGGGACTACAGGTGCCTGCCACCAAGCCCGGCTAATTTTTTGTATTTTTAGTAGAGATGGGGTTTCAACGTGTTAGCCAGGATGGTCTCAATCTGCTGACCTTGTGATCTGCCTGCCTCAGCCTTCCAAAGTACTGGGATTATAGGCGTGAGCCACTGCGCCCGGTCCCGGGTTTTACTTTTTAGTAATAGCCATTCTGACTGGCATGAGACGGTAACTCATTGCGGTTTTGATTTCCATTTCTCTAATGATCAGTGATTCAACATAGGAACTTTTACAGGGACACAAACATTCAGTCTATGATATCAGACTTGATGGATTTCATATTCTTACTTCATCCATCCTATAATCAGAAGATTTCTAGCCACAAATGATATTTTCCAATAAAAATGGTTTGTATCTTTCTCTTGTCCCCATTGAATGTCATCTTGGGTATTGGAAGATTCCTTTTATTAATTTTAACCTGGAAGACATAATTGTGGTCATTCTTCCTAGTAAAATTTCTATAATCATGTATGCATTTAGCTCATATTATTCTGTTTAGTTATTTGGAGTTAATTGTATCTCTCTATTTCTTTCACATTCTAAACCTATTGAATACACAGCAAGAAAACAAAAATGACCAATTTTCTGCTCTCAATGCTCTTTTTGTTCTATATCCTAATCAGCCATGGTCTACCTCCTGGAACCATACATATCAGGGTACAATATACTACAACTCATCCTGTTTCCCATTTACACCCGTTAATACTCCACCTCATGTTGTTCCCTGGAAGTTTCAGTTTCTAAATGAACATACACGAGGAGGTGCCAGTGAGGTAAGAGAATACGAGTGAGTACGCTGGTTGCCTCAAGCGCACATTCGTGAAGCAAACAATTAACTTTCAATGGTACAAATGCAAAACCTCAAAACCTTTCTACTATTGTATTTATCGTGTTCTTGCAATCTTTTCAAAAATCTCACTCATCCCCTTTTCCATCATAATACCCTATCAATGATGGAATTAGTGGTTCACCTTTTCAGGTTGGCAATTTTTCTCAGTTTCTGGAATGTATTCATTACATTCTCTGTTAAGCTCCACAGTAATCTTAGCTAATGCAATTTGATCTTAGATTTTGCAAAAATGAACTGGTACTTTTTGCTTTTATTTTTGTTGTCGGTTTTTGTTGTCGTTGTTTTTTTCCTGTGTCCTCATAAGGGTTTTAGGAAAAAAACAGAACTATTATGTTAGGGACAGATTATCTGACTACATTTTAAACTAGAAGACCATTAGAATCCTTCTTCATTGCCATTGAAAGCCTTCATTCATTTATTTCACATTAATCTGTCAGCAACCACATACATAACATTTGACTTTCTGACCTTCCCTTACTCATATTGTCAGTACAAAGCAAAATTAATCACTGTGTCTGAATAAAATAGCCTCTGATTTTTCACTATTCAGCACACCACTGCGGAAGTCTTATAGAGAAAACACTCCTTGTAAAACCATTTCACTAATGTCAGAGAAAGAGAGAAGACTCTTTTTACAGCACACGCACACCTTTGAAATACTATAGGTTCAGTTCCTGACCACTGCAATAAGCTAATATAACAATAATGCAAGTCACATGAAATTTTTGGCTTCTCATTGCATATAAAAATTAGGTTTACACTATAACATCTAACACCAGACTAGCTATTATTAAAAGGTCAAAAAATAACAGATGCAGGTGAGGCTGTGGAGAAAAGAGAATGCTTATACACTATTGGCAGGAATGTAAGTTAATCCAGCCACTGCAGAAAGCAGTTTGAACATTTTTCAAAGAAGTTAAAATAGAACTAACATTTGACCCAGCAATTCCATTACTCAGTGTATAGCCAAAGGAAAATAAAAAATTCTACCAAAAAGACACATGTTCATCACAGCACTAGTCACAATAACAAAGACATGGCATACCATGATGGGCACCCAGGTGCCCATCAACAGTGGAATGGATAAAGAAAATGTGGCACATATACACCATGGAATACTATGCAGCCATGAAAAAGAATCAATATGGGTGCAGCTGGAGGCCATTACCTAAGCAAATTAACACAGAAATAGAAAGTCAAATACAGCATGCTCTCACTTATAAGTGGGAACTAAATATTGGGTACACACAGACATAAAGATGGGACCATTAGAACTCGAGTTTACTAAAGGGAGAATGAGCACAAGGGCTGGAAGCCTACCTAGTGAGTACTCTGCTGACTACTGGGGTGGTGGGATCGTTTACACCCCAAACCTCAGTGTCATGCAATACACTCATGTGACAAACCTGCACATGTACCTCTTGAATCTAAAACAAACACTGAAATTATAAAAATCAAAACAACAACAACAAACTAACTTACTATTTGATTCATAGGCCACAGAATGGAAGTTATGCTAGCAGGGATGAAAACATTAATCTCCTTGTACATCTCCATCAGAGATCTTAGATGACCAAGTGCATTGTTAATGAGCAATAATATTTTGAAAAAAATATTTTTTCTGAGCAGCAGGTCTCAAGAGTGGGCTTAGAATACTTAGTAAACCATATTATAAACAGATATGCTGTCATCTAGGCTTAGTTGTTCCATTTATAGAGCACAGGCAGAGTAGCTTTAGCATTATTTTTAAGGGCCATAGGAATTTTTGGATGGTAAATGAGCACTGACTTCAACTTAATTCACCACCTACATCCTCTAACCTGAGTCAGCCTGTCCTTTGAATCTTTGAAGCCAGGCATGGACTTTCTTCTCTAGCTATGAAAGTCCTAGATGGCATCCTCTTTCAATAGAAGGATGTTTCATATACATTGAAAATGTGTTGTTTAATGTATCCCCCTTCATCAATTATCTTAGATGTGCTGGATAATTTGCTGCAGTTTCTCCATCAGCACTTGCTTTTATGTTTTGGAGATGGCTTCTTTCCTTAATTATCATGAATCAACCTGCTAGCTCCAACTTTTCTTCTGCAGCTTTCTCACCTCTCTCAGCCTTCATAGAATTGAAGAGAGTTAGAGCCTGTGAATTAGGCTTTGGCTTAAGAAAATGTTGTGGCGACCAGGCACGGTGGCTCACGCCTGTAATCCCAGAACTTCGGAAGGCTGAGGCGGGCGAATCACAAGGTCAGGAGTTCAAGACCAGCATGGCCAACATGGTGAAACCCCGTCTCTACTGAAAATACAAAAAATTAACCGGGTATGGCGGTGGGTACCCTGTAATCCCAGCTACTCGGGAGGCTGAGGCAGGAGAATCTCTTAAACCCGGGAGGCAGGGGTTGCAGTGAGCCGAGATCGTACTGCCGCACTCCAGCGCGGGAAATAGTGCGAGAGTTCGTCTCAAAAAAAAAAAAAAAAAAAAAAAAAGAAAATGTCGTGGCTAGTTTGATCTTTATTTCAGACCACTAAAACTTTCTGCACATCAGCAATATGTTTATTTTGCTTTCCTGTCATTTGTGTGTTCACTGGAATAGTACTTGTAATTTCTTTCAAGAACTTTTCCTTTGCATTTGCAACCTGGCTAATTGTTTGGCACACAAGGCCTAGCTTTTGGCCCATCTCAGCTTTTGACATGACTTCTTCACTAAGCTTAATCATTTGTAGTTTTTTATTTAAAGTGCGAGATGTGTGACTCTTTCTTTCACTTGCACACCCAGAGGCTACTGTAGGATTGTTAGCTGGCCTACTTTTAACACTATGTCTCAGGACTGGGGAGGCCCCAGGAGAGGGAGTGAGATAGGGGAGTGTCCAGTTAGTGGAGCAGTCAGAACACACATTTACCCGTTAAGTTCACTGTCATATATGGGTGTGATTTGTGACACCCAGGACAATTGCAATAGCAACAGCAAAGATCACTGATCACAGATCACCAAAAATATATAATAATGATGAAAGAAAGTTTGAAATACTACCAGAATGATCATAATGTGACACGGAGACAAGAAGTGAATATACACTGTTGAAAATTGGCACCAATAGACTTGCTTGAAGCAGAGTTTCCACAAACCTTCAATTTGTAAAAAAGCACAATATCTGAAAGAGCAATAAAGCAAAATGCAATAAAATGAGGTATTCCTATATCTGAGTGTAATGGAACAGTTTATATTCTCTTTGCTTTCCTCTCATTGTTTTTACAGTCATTAAATATTTCAGCATTACCAGTAGAGACCTCTTGCCATCTTGGTGAAGTATGGAAGGAACTAGTGTGGCAGACTCAAAAGGACATTGAATTAGTATTCTAAAAATTTAAGCTAATCCTGGCTCTGTTACTAACAAGGTTTGTGACCTGAGTCAAATCACTTAATCCCCCTGGCTCTCAGTTTTTTCATCTATAAAATCAGTTTCCCTTTCAACTCTCCTTCTATAATGAAAGAAAAACATTACACAAATTTTCATGGCGTAAAAGTCATTAAGAAGGTACATCAGATTATCCAGTTATGCCACATATTTCCAAACCTTGCAGTTTATATAACCCCAACTTTCAGATCAACTCTTTCTTCATGTGACAGAGTTTCTCTGAGCTCAGAGGCTCGGTATTAAATTAGCCTAATATCTCTTTCCATTATAACCCTACAGTGCAATTGTAGTTATTAGATTCTTAACTTTTTGGACCAATCTCTGCCTTGATTCATTTTCCTGTCCTAACTTCATGCACCTGTGACCTAAGCATTGCCTGGTGCCCGACATTTGGCTTAATGCTGTGCTGTTAGTGTCTTGAATTTCTTAAGAATTTTATATCTGAACTTGTATTTTGGGAGTGAAGTCCTTTGGAACCATGGAACATGTATGTTGTCTTAGGTGGTTTGGGCTGCTATAACAGATTCTCACAGATTGGATAGCTTGAACACAAACATTTATTTCTCATAGTTCTGGAAGTCCAAGTTCAGGATGCCAGCATGGTCGGGTTCTTGTGAGGGCACTATTACAGGTTGCAGACTACCAACTTTTCCTTGTATATGTACATGACAGAAAGAGAGTGAGCTAGCTGGGTTGTTCTTACAAGAGTACTAATCCCATTCCCAAAAGCACCATTCTTATGACCTAATTATCTCCTGAAGGCCCCACCTCTAAATACAAGCACGTAAGGATTAGGGTCCTATCATATGAATGTATGAATTTGGGGGTAACACCAACATTCAGTCAATTCACATATGAACAGAGGAGATGCACACAATGTACATGTCCACCATCCCTTGCAGCCCCACTTTCATAGAGCATTCAGGATGTACTATTGGCCCAGAATTCTGGTGAGCACATGATCCATGGGAGTTCAGGGAGACCCAGAATGTATAAGGTAAACATGTTACATCTGCAACTGGGTAAGGCAGGGTGGGGAGGTAGGGATCCCTGACTCCAAGAGTCTCTTTCTATTCTAACTTGCTTTCAATGCTGAAAGAAGGCAGGGACATGCTAAGAAATGAATGAATAAGGAACCCCCTAATGATCTTTCTTACATTTTATTTTCTTGTATTAACCAACCATTTATTCTGAAAAAGGATAAAATTCAAGGAAAGGGAAAGATATAGCAACATGTAGTCCTCTTTTCTTTCTTTTTTAATCCTTCTTTACTCATTGGTAAACTCAGAGATACAGAGTTTTGGTAGAATGTGGGCATATCAAGAAGTCAAAAGTAGTTTCGTATCGCGTTTCCATTGCCTGGTAAGAACAGAATACATATGCACACATGAACCTGTTCATAATGAAGACTCTTGGGCCTCACTTTTAACCTACAAAATCAAAATCTCCAGTTTAACAGGCCCCCAAGGTGATTTGAAAGGACTTTAATATTTGAGAAGCATCAGCCTCAGTTTAAAATGATTTTTAAATGGTGAGATGGAGACAGAGAGAGAGAGAGAGACAGAAAGGAAGAAAGGGAGGGAAAGGAAGAAGAAAGTAAAATAAAAGCAATGCTAAAAGTCTTTTATTTCATCCGTGTTTAGTTTGAAGCTGGGGACTTTGTTCCACCATTTCCTTTACTCACTTTTCTTCTTTTTGTTTTGTTTTTTCCAAGTCTTTTTGTTGCGGTTGTTATTATACTGAAGAGCTACACGAGACAGAGAGCTTGGCAGCCTTCCCACAATCCTCAGCATGTGGGAATAGCAAGTAATAAAGTGTTCGCCCTGCCAACTGGTGGTTCCATGTAAATGTCTCTGTTAACAACCAACACTGCTGCTAGCAGCCATTGGAGCAAAGCGGCAAATCTGTTCCTCTCTCCGGTGTGGAAAACACTACCGAAAAAGTCACCTAATTACTTGATTAAGATATATCAATCCTGGAAATTGTTGATCTAGAACATTGAGTCTCTGACATTTAGTTCATTCTTGATTAAACAGAATAGTTTCCACCTGACTCTTTGTGTTATCTCCAAGTACTGTGTGCTATGCCGAGAATTCTAACAGAATAACCTTTTTTTAATGGAGGGGAGAGAGAAAAAAATACAGTTTGCGGTCAGATCCTTTCAGCTGTTTTAGTACAGACCTTCGATAAGCCCCTGTGTTAATAATGGGAAAGATAGATGACCCAGAAAAACTAAGGCTCTCTACAAGCCTCTGATAATAATTGAGAAAAATCATTATTTCTTTTAAGCATCCTAATTCTCTTATTTTGAAAAACACTGAGAATTTTCTCCCAAACCTAAGCTACAAAAACCCAGTCCCACCCCCACCCTATTGAAATGCATTGTTGAGGAGGATTTCTTCCTGTACATTCTCACACCCAAATTTATTTCCATTTCTTGATCCCCAGAAGATGAAGTTTATCTGATTCAGTCATTATCCACCTGAGGCAGGAGTGGATGCAATTTAGTGGCAAGCTGCTTCTTTTGGTCATGATGCTGTACCATCACTTTAAGAGCATCAGGCAGCCTACCTTCAGGGATCACCAGCACCAAGAATTGAAAAATAATGAAAAAGTTCTTCCAAAGATTGAATTTGCTTTGAAAGCTACAGTGAGAGGAATGAAGACCAGGATAACACCCACAAGAAGCCATATTGTGTGTTAGTTATTTCAAAGAAGTGGTTAGTATTTGCAACTAAAATAAATGGGCCTCATTTTACTCCCAGAAACACCTTCCTTAATTTAAGAAGAATGAACATTTGCTGTTATTATCAACTTCTGGTTGACATTCAAGTAGGGCTGTTTACCATAATTCCATGGTTTCTTCTTCATATGACCGCCTGGCTACTGTCACATAAATAAAAACCCAGAGAAGATTGCTTAGAATGATCCTAGCTTTTTTTCTATTTCCAAAACATAATGAACCAGGTAGCAAGTCAGTATCATCTGGAACTGCACATACATCCAGAAAAGTAACTCTGTTTGGCCCAGTGCCAAAGCACCACATCCAATCCATCCATGTGATCTCAGGCTTTAAAGAAAAGTGAGTTTGTTTATTTGGTGCTATCATAAAACTAGAATCCAGCAGAGAAAATGAGCCTTCAGTGGCGCACTTTTAGCATCATGGGACACAAATTTGTTTCAACTGGCACAAAGAGAGATGTATAAGCTAGAGTAATTTCCATTTTACCAAAGGAATAGGTAGAGCTTTCAGAGTCAAGTTATTGCTCTCCTATGCCATATAGAAATGATATAAGAGCAAAGTGTAGTATATCTTGACCACTGTAGTATTAGAGTTCTAATAGAACTAATTATATATTTATAGTATATATATTTATAACGATATATTTATAATTTATTATATATTTATGATTTATATTATATATAATTTATATCTATATTCTATTAGAACTAATAGAATAGTTCTAATTTTGTTCTAATTATACTTTTTTGTTGACTTAAAGGTAGGAGAAGCCCAAAGTGTCCTGGTAGCAATCTTAATTTCCAGTTTAATGGAATCGTTGTTGTGTCTCCTGGTGGTAGCGTTCCTCCCTCTGGAACTAAGACCTCTAGGCCAGCAGAATGTAATGTCACAGGAACAGGAAGCAAAAATGTTGCAAGTGGATCACTAGGGGTAATGGTGAGTGGTGCCACTTCCACTTCCACCCCTTGATTCTTGGACCTGTGAATCCTGGCTATGGGAGAAACAATACCATATAGTGGGCCCTAATTCAGAGCATACATGGCCTCCTGGAGAACTTTGCCCCAGCCCTGCAAAGTATTGTCACCTAGTTGGCATTATAATTGTGACTTCAAAAGGCCAGTACACCATCCTGTCAATCCAGCTGCTTCAGGATGATGGGGAACAAGGTAAGACCAGTGAATTCCATGAGCATGAGTCCACTGCTGCAATACTTTAGCCATAAAGTGAGTGCCTTGGTCAGAGTCAATGCTCTATGGAATACTATGACGGTGGATAAGGCATTCCTTGAGTCCATGGATGGTAGTCTTGGCAGAAGCATTGCATGCAGGATAAGCAATCATATATCTGGTGTTTCTATTCCAGTGAGGACAAACCTCTGCCCTTTCCTTGATGGAAGAGGCCCAGTATAATCAACCTGCCACCAGGTAGCTGGCAGATCACCCAGAGGAATAGTGCCATATTGAGGGCTCAATATTGGTCTCTGCTGCTGGCAAATTGGTCACTCAGCAGTGGCCATGGGCAGGTCAGTCTTGGTGAGTGGAAGTCCATGTTGCTGAGCCCATGCATGCTTAACCTGTATCCCTGCCACCATGGCCATTTTGTTCATGGGCCCACTGGGCTATGACAGGGGTGGCTGGGGAAAGAGGGTGAGTGATATCCACAGAACGGGTCATCCTATCCATTTGATTATTAAACTCCTTCTCCGCTGAGGTAACCCATTGGTGAGCATTCACATGGGAAAAAAAATATTCGGTTTTTGACCACTCAGAGAGGTCCATCCACATATCTCCTCCCCAAATTTCTTTGTCACCAATTTTCCAATCATGCTTCTTCCAAGTTCCTGACCATCCAGCCAAACCTTTGACTATGGCCCATCGAGCCAGTATATAATCACACATCTGGGCATTTCTCCTTCCATGCAAAGTGTACAACCAGGGGCATGGCACCAACGTTCTGCCCTCTTGGAAGATTTCCCTTCACTACTGTCCTTCAGGGATGTCCTCGAAATGGGCTGTAGTGCTGCAGCTGTCCACTGTCAGGTGATGCCTGCATATCATGCAGAACCGTGTGTGAACCAGGCACTAGTCTTCTCTTCCTCTGTCAACTGATTATAGGGAACACCCCCATGAGGCCATAGGTGCAGGCTTGAGGAGAGAAAACAGGGTGGCAAGAGTGGAGACCATGGGCATTTAAGTCACTTCCTCATGTAATTTACTTGTCCTTTCAGTACTTGCACTAGCCCAATAGCATATATACCACTTCCATTTGATGATGGAATGCTGCTGTGCATGACCCACTTCATGGCTAGATCAGTCAGAAAGCAACCAGTCCATGATAGGCAGTTCAGGTCACAAGGTGACTTGATGATCCATAGTCAAATGTTCAGTTTCCACCAAAGCCCAGTAGCAGTCCAAGAGCTGTCTCTCAAAAAGAGAGTAGTTATTTGCAGAAGATGGCAGGGCCTTACTCCAAATTCCCAGAGGCCTCCACTGTGATTCATCAATGGGAGTCTGCCAAAGGCTCCAAATAGCATTGCTGTCTACCACTGACACCTCAGGCACCAGAGGATCTGCTGGGTCATATGGCCCAGGTGGCAGAGCAACTTGTGCAGCAGCCTGGACCTGTTGCAGAGCCTTATCCTTTTCTGGACCCCACTCAAAACTGGCAGCCTTTCAGGTCACTCAATAAATGGGCCAGAGTAACACACCCAAATGAGGAATGTGCTGCCTCCAAAATCTAAATAGGCCTACTAAGCACTGTGCCTCTTTCATGGTTGCAGAAGGGGCCAAATGAAGCAACTTCACCTTAGAAGGAATATCTCAGCAGGCCGCCACCACTGGACCCCTAGAAATTTTACTGAGTTAGAAGGTCACTGAATTTTAGTCAGATTTACTTCCCATCCTCTGGCACACAAATGTCTCACCAATAAGTCCAGTGTATTTGCTACTTCTTGCTCACTGGATCCAATCAGCATAGTGTCATCAATGTAATGGACCAATGTGATATCTTGCAGAACCAAAAAGCTATCAAGGTCTCTCCAAATAAGATTATGACCAAACCTGGAGAGTTGATACATGCCTGAGGGAGAACAGTAAAGGTATATTGCTGGCCTTGCCAGCTGAAGGCAAATTGCTTCTAGTGGGCCTTATAGACAGGAATGTAGAAAAAGGCATTTGCCAAGTCCTAATGACTGCATACCAAGTACCAGGAGATGTGTTAATTTGTTCAAGCAATGAAACCACACCTGGTACAGCAGCTGCAATTGGAGTCACTACTTGGGTAAGCTTATGATAATCCACTGTCATTCTCCAAGATCCATCTGTCTTCTGCACAGGCCAAATGGGAGAGTTGAGTGGAGATGTGGTGGGAATCACCACCCCTGTATCCTTCAAGTCCTTGATGGATGCTCTAATCTCCACAATACCTCCAGAGATGTGATATGGTGTTTGATTTACTATTTTTATAGGTAGAGTTGGCTCTAATGGCTTCCATTTGGCCTTTCCCATCATAGTATCCCTCACCCTACCAGTCAGGGAGCCAGTGTGGGGGCTCTGCCAGCTGCTAAGTATGCCTATGCCAATTGTGCATTCTGGCACTAGGGAAATGACCACAGGATGAGTCTGGCAACCCACTGGACCCACTGTAAGTTGGACCTGAACTAAAACTCCATTAATTACCTGACCTCCACAAGCCCCTACTTTAACAGGGGATCACAATGACATTTTTGGTCCCCTGGAATCAACATCAGCTTAGACCCAGTGTCCAGTAGTCCCTGAAATATCTGATCATTTCCCTTTCCCCAATGCACAGTTACTATGGTAAAAGGCCAGGGTCTCCTTGGGAAAGGATGGGAGATTCACTGCATAAATTATCAGTAATGTAGTGGGGTCCTTCCTCAAGGGCACCTGGCCTCTCCTTCATTCAAGGGGTTCTGGGTCTGTAAACTGGCTCAAGTCTGGACATCAATTGAGGGATTGTGGTTCTCTCTTTTTATAATTCAAATTAGTCTTTTGTCAGTTCGATCTAGAAGTTTTCTGATTGTATAAATTAAGTAGGAATGCAGTAGACTTCCTATCAATTTCACTTCTAGGAACACTGTGGTTAATTGTCAGATGCTAGAGCTCTACAAGAGTCAGACTATTCTGATTGACACTTTGCCTCTGTTGTCCATTATGGTAGCTACGTCCACCTTGTCTTTGATGGTTCAGTGCCACCACTTGGCCCCTGCCATCTTGGGATCCAATTATTCCCATTATATTTAAATTCTGTAGTTGAGTGACTGTTGTTCCCACATTAGATCTGACGCACAGAGAAGAGCGATTACAGGGCTCTTCAAAAATGCAGGTACTGCCCCCTCGCAAATCTATTTCACAAGTAATTGGTCAAGGGTGTATCTTCTGGACCCTCCCCACTGGGATGAGTGGGTCTAAAGTGACTAATCCACTCTAGCCTTCCAATCTCCCTAAGCCTTTTGATCCCTTCCTCTCCATTAAACCAAGTGAGATCAGGCATTTCCTGCTTGCTCACAGTAGGCCATCTTTTAATCCATATTTCAGCTAACCAAGCAAATAAAGTATTTGAACCTTTTTTTAACTCCCTGAGCTGCAACATTAAAAACAGAGTCCCTACGCAGTGGACCCAAATCAATAAATTCAACCTGATCCAACTCTGTGTTCCTTCCACCATTATCCCACACCCTTAATATCCATTCCCGTGCCTGTTCTCCATATTTCTGTTTATATAAATTAGAGAACTCAAACAGTTCTTTTTGAATGTAGCACATCTCCTCATGGGTCACACTG
This sequence comes from Trachypithecus francoisi, assembly GCF_009764315.1. Taxonomy (NCBI): domain Eukaryota; kingdom Metazoa; phylum Chordata; class Mammalia; order Primates; family Cercopithecidae; genus Trachypithecus; species Trachypithecus francoisi. Next base: position 19,658,951 of record NW_022681455.1, read on the forward strand.
TCAACCTCACCTCTTGAGGCCCACCAGGACTTTAGTCTAGTTATAGGTCTAGAAGCAAACAGGAGTATTAGGAGTGGCTCCTGAGCAGAATCAACATTATTTTGCCTGGAAACTGCCTCAGGGAGGCCATCACTGTTGCCTTAGGCAGCACAAAGTTTATCCCCTCAGACAAAGGTGGAAAGGCTGATGGCAGCATGGGTTGGGGAGGGGATGTTGTCGCTACTGGAGATGGGGAAGCTATTCCTTCTGGCAAACAAGGTTCATCAGAGTTTACAAGCTCAGTGTCCCCAGCTTCAGCAGGGTCCCACACATCCCCATTCCAAGTTTCAGGGTCCCATTCTTTTCCAATCAATGCTCTCACTTTAACAGTAGACACTTGACAAGGTTGTGCATGCACCTTTTTTTTTGCAGGTCAGCCACTTGCATGATAAGAGCTTGTGTCTGTTTTTCCACAATTTCGGTTCTTTCTCTACAGGAGATAAGATTTTCACTCAGGGCAATCTTAGCAGATTTGAGGCTCAGTATCTTCTTCTGAAGCTGGGAGACAGAATCCCTGAGTTCACCAATTTCTATCATTGTTTTGTCCACTGAACTTAGGAGTCACTAAACTCCTTGCCTCTCACGAGCAGTGAATCAGGAATGTCAAATGCATTTATTCTGTATAACTCTCTAGTTTACACCAAGGACTTTCATTGTTCTCCATACTATTAGAAGTAGAGTCTTTAGCATTTTGGGGTCCAATCATACTAAACAGTCAACTCCAGAAACCCCAAAAACAATGAAAGAATTCCATCTTTAATATTTTGTTCCTCTAGAACCACTCCTGGCACCAGAATTGTATTATTAAGGGCTCTCTCAGAAGAACAGAAATAATAGGAGACATATATATATACACACACACACACATACACACACACACACATATATATATGTAAAGGGGAGTTTATTAAACATTAACTTTCATGATAACAAGGTCTCACAATAGGCAGTCTGCAAAGTGAGGAGTAAGGAGAGCTAGTCCGAGTCCCAAAATTGAAGAACTTGGAGTCCCATGTTTGAGGGCAGGAAGCATCCAGCATGGGAGAAAGATGTAGGGTGGGAGACTAGGCCCATCTTGCCTCTTCACTTTTTTCTGTCAGCTTTATATTTTCTGGAGTCTGGTTAGATGGTGGCTACCTGATTAAGGGTGAGTCTGCCTTTCCCAGCCCACTGACTCAGATGTTAATCTCTTTTGGAACACCCTCACAGACAGACCCATGATCAAAACTGCATCCTTCAATCCAATCAAGTTGACACTCAGTATTAACCATCATGACCACCATTCACTCAAAACCTTGACAATCTCAGTTTTAAATATTGTATCCTATTATCACAGTCACTGCTCTTAACTATTATGCATCCTTGTCTCTATAAATTTTGAAAATGCCTTAAGTATCCAAAGTACATTTTCTGTATACCTCTCATAATAAAAGAAAATTACTCAAATGTCTTCAAACCATGATCTTATTTGATGTTCAGTAAAGTAGTCACTAATATATAGGTCACTAGAAAAATACCTAGCTGTCTCTTACAGCAGTTCCACCATATTTTAAATAAAACACAATGCATATGCACATCTCGTTTGGGTGCTTCAGCAGCACTCAGATAATGATACTTAAAAATACCCGTGATCATTCCAAAGGATAACAATTGATACTCACTTGATGAAACACACAAATTATTTAATGTTCTGTACTTAGTATATAGTATATTTTTCTGAATATGCATTGGGTGGGAAATTACTGATAATTCTGGAATAAGGGAAATTAGCTTCAAGATTTCCAAAGCTATTCCTGGCTGTCACTTCAGATCAAAATCTTTAGCCAATCCAGGTAATTCCTATCCAGGTAGTTCCTAAATTTGTGATATTATGCTTTACCATTATGTATGAGATAAGAATTAACCACCTATACTTGGCACATTGAGAAACTTCTAGACAAGCTTTCTCTCTTACATTTTTTAGGGATGTACTCCCCTTCTAGTAGAGGTTTACTTACAGTAAAAGGAGAAGATGCACAAAATGGAATGCATCTGAAACCCTTAGAAGAGAAGAAATATCTCTGGGCCTTGGTATAATCTGCAGCTAATGTGAGCATTCTTGCACAGAAGCAAAAATAATGGAAGCTTTTGGTAAAACCAACACAACAGGCAACTCTCTATTTTTTTAATCATTTCTTACCTTCCGCATGGCTGTCCTCTTAATTCTCTGACCACATTTTTAAGACTCATATGTTAGACATTTTTCCTCTAACCAGATATAATGTCATTCCCTAGGGTTCTCTCCTCCAGTCTCTTCTTTTCTATTTGCTTTCCTTAGATAATTTATACCTATGACTAATATTTAAACTCATGATTTTCAAGTGTACACTATCAATTCCATTCTCTTTTCTAGGCCTGACCCCCTATTCATCTTCAATCTTATGACCTTCAGACGGTTCATTCATACAGAGTCTAAAACTAAACTCAAAATCCCATTGTCCTTAAAATTTTACCTTTCCCAATGTTTCCAAGCACAATTAATAGGATCTACATCTAATCAATAAACTGAACTAGAAACTTGAGATCATTCTGTTTATTTTACTAGTCTGTAATCCACATGATTGTAAGAACTTTGCCTCACTAGTCCCCATATACACAACAGGTAGCGAAGCACCAGGCGTGTGGCAGGTGCTTAATAAACATGTAATCAATAGATTAATAAATCCTTGACTCATTCTTTTCCCTTCTCTTATTATTCATCTGGTTACTACATTTTGTAGCTCTGTTCTAGAAGCATTTCTGGAATTCATCCTCTTTTTTCTATTTCTCCTGCCCCCGCCATGGACTTCTCACTTTTCTGTATCTTACTCTTCTCATGGTCGTACATCCTCCACACTGCCACAAAGGTTATCTTTCCAAAATAAAATTCTGATCAGGTTGTTCTCCCAAGGGAACATTCCTGTTGGTCTCGCAAACTCTTCAACACGGGCTTCAGTCCAAATGTTTAGCTTCTTACCATCTGGCATTTCTCTAATATAAACCTTATGGTCTACCCAGTTGGACTTGTTTCATTCTTAAACACAGTGCATATTCTTTTCTTTCCCATCAATTTGTTCATACCCTTCTCTTTGTCTGAAATGCTCTTTCACTCTTCTTGTCTCCTGGCAAGGCAAATCAACATTATCTCTTCTGTGAAATTTTCTCTTTCCCATAGATTCTTCCTATCTTGTTTGCCCATTGCCGTTTGCTCAGCATTCTCTCAAGGACTTTCATGTTATTTTTATTTCATGTTCATTTTGTCTGCCACATCATAAGATTCTTAAAGAAGGAACCATGCTGAATTCATTTTTACTGCTCCCACTCTCCAGTAAGTATAGCATATAGTGGCCATTCAGTGTGTATTTTAAATTGAGTCATTGTGTGGCATATTGAGGAGAAACTCTAAGTCTGTATTGAGTATGAAATGGAAGCTTGGCAGTATGCTTGCACCAAAATTCTGGAAAACTTTAATATACCATGCAAAACTAGTGATCAAAGCATTATTACTACTAAACACTTAAATCTAAAACTGCTAAAATAAAACATTGGAGAAAAGCTTCAGGACATTGGCCTGGGAAAAATTTTCATGAGGATTAATAGCCCACAAGAGCAGACAATCAAAGCAAATATGGACAAATGGGACCACATCGAGTTAAAAGCTTCTGCACAGCAAATGATACAATAAACAAAATGAAGAGAACCCACAGAATGGGAGAAAATATTTGTGAACTACCCATCTGACAAGGGATTAATAACCAGAACATATAAGGAGCTCAAACAACTCTGTAGGAAAGAGTCTAATAATGTGATCAATAATGGGCAATAGATTTGAATAGACATTCTCAAAAAACAAGACATACGAATGGAAAACAGGCACAGGAAAATGTGCTCAATATCGTTGATCATCAGAGAAATGCAAACCAATTTTGCATTTCATCAGAGAAATGCAAAACTACAATGTCATATCATCTCACCCCAGTTAAAACGGCTTATATCCAAGAGACAAGCAATAACAAATGCTGGCAAGGATGTGGAGAAAAGGGAACCCCTGTCCACTGTTGGTGGGAATGTAAATTAGTACAGCCACTATAGAGAACAGTTTGGAGGCTCCTTCAAAAACTAAAAATTGAGCTACCATAAGATTCAGCAGTCCTACTGCTGGGTATATGCCCAAAAGAAAACACATCAGTATATCAAAGAGATATCCGCACTCCTATGTTTGCACAACACCATTTATAACAGTTAAGATTTGCAAGCAATCCAAGTGTCCATCAACAGATGAATGGATAAAGAAAATTAATACATATACACAATAGAATACTATTCAGCCATAAAAAAGAATGAGATTCTGTCATTTGCAACAACATGGATGGCACTGGAGATCCTTATGTTAAGTGAAATAAACCAGGCACAGACAAACATCGCATTTTCTCACTTATGTGTGGGACTTAAAAACCAAAACAATTGAACTAATGAACACAGGTAGTAGAAGGATGGTTACCAGAGAGTGGGAAAGGCAGCATGGGGCTGGGGAGGAGGTGGGGATGATTAGTGGATACCAAAAAATAGAAAGAATAAATAAATACCTATTAATTGAGAGCACAATAGGGTGACTATAATCAATAACAACTTAATTATATGTTTTAAAGTAACTTACAGAGTGTAATCGGATTTTTTTGTAACTCAAAGGACAAATGCTTGAGGGCATGGAGATCCCATTTTCTATGATGTGATTATTTCACATTGCACACCTGTATCAAAACATCTCATGCACCTCACAGATATATACATCTACTATGTACCCATAAAAATTAAATATAATTTTTTAAAAAAACATTATTACTACTAAAACTGAGGTTATGCAATGGAATAGGGCAAATGGCTGAGAGAAGATACAGAGAGCAGTTAGCAGTTTTCTTTTATGTGTGTAAGAATTTTGTGGACAATTTTCACTTTTCTGACCTTGAATCATAAGCCTCCAAGAAGTCCACCTACACATGGTTTCCTGATGAGGTCAGCATGAGCACCACTCCAGTACTTGCTATGGTTGTTTATCTAAGCAAGAGCAAGTAACAACTGGTACAGTTTCAACCTACAGTGAGTGAAATGAAAAATGGTTTGGCACAGACATCAAAACTATGTTAACATCATTGAGCACTGAGGTAGGGGTGGGGGCAAGCTTTATCCTACTTTACTTTCTGGAAATTATCTTTCCTCTATTTACAATACATTATGATTCCCTGATAGGTGCTGATAGATGTGTGAGAGTCTGTGTCATTATATGTCATTATATACATATATCTTCATTTATTCCACCAGCAAAATAAACTGATTAAAGATGTTTCTATATCTAATAAAATTAATATTAGTTTTCAAAAACTACAAGAAATGTATTCTGCTTGAAATAATGCTATGTTGTTTAAAGATCTCTGAATTGAGTCTATATGTACAGATAACAAAAGGCCATAGTCGTATTTTTGAATTTTAACTTACCTACATTTCACTTTACGTGTAGCCCCTCATGCTATCTTCTATCTAACATAGCAAGGGCCTTGAATTTACATCAATATCAGTGGCTTGTTTGCTTTTTTAATACTTAATAACGATTTCTATGATTTGATCTGAAATTTGCCTATGAAAAGAGCATTGTACTTGGTAGATACATAGCAAAATGTTTCTATTCAAATGAATGATTAATATAAAGAGGACTGGCATCCTTAGTTGGGAATCTAGGGCCACATATGAGTGGGAACCTTGTGGCCCACTGCTAAGCCACAGACTCCTGGCATGCTGGGGTTCAAGGGGGAAAGAGTCTTACAAATCCCATCAGGGCCAACCTTCTCAGCATCCATAGATATGGATCTTTGCCAAAGAAGATAATCCTCTCTGCCCCCCACCACTATTGGTTTGATGGTATTAAGTCCTTCAATTTGAGACAGAAATTCTCCTCTCATCATTGAAGGGAGGTATAAAACCCAACTGAGACAGGAACAATAAGACTACACTGATTTAACCACATGATAAGTAGGAATAAGTAAACAAAATCAGAACTTTTCATAAAGTCTTTTTAAGTTACGTTTTGGATGAGTAACATCTTCAAGGAAAGTAAGCATAAGGAATAAATCTAAAAGGATGACAGAAAGGGAATTTCCAACTTGATGGGGGAAAGCATAATGAAGAAAGACTTAAACAAATGAATATAAATTTGTATTTATTGAAATCACTTGCTCACAACTGATCAAAAATCATAAAACCAATAATAGCGATAATAATTGAGTGTTATTATATGTGAAATAATAAGCTAAACATCTTTTATAAGGTTATCTGATTTAATCCTCTAATAGAATCCTGGGAGGCAAGGAGTATTGTCCTCATTTCAGAAGTAAACAAAGGTTGTAGGTGTTCATTAACTTGCTCAAGGTCATATAATTTAAAAAGTTGTGCAACTGAGATGGAATCTTACGTCTGTCTGCCTCTAAATCCCATGCTCTTTCTTATAAAACACAGGCTATATTTATGTAATCCTTTCCACACAGGTGTTTTTTGTTTGTTTGTTTGTTTGTTTTTGTGAGACAGTCTCGTTCTCTCGCCCAGGCTGGAGTACAGTGGCATGACCTCGGCTCACTGCAACCTCCTCTTCCTGGGTTCAAGCGATTTTCCTGCCTCAGCCTCCTGAGTAACTGGGATTACAGGCGAGTGCCACCATGCCCAGCTAGTTTTTGTATTTTCAGTAGAGACGGGGTTTCACCATGTTGGTCAGGCTTGTTTCGAACTCCTGACCTTGTGATCCTCCTCCCTTGGCCTCCCAACGTGCTGGGATTACAGGTGTGAGCCATCACGCCCAACCACAGGAAGTTCTTATTTGTGGTTGCTCCTACTCCAATTCCCACTTCAAAGTGGAATAAAATTTAGTAACAGTTGTGAAAGATTGGGTTCAAGACAGAAACTGAGTTCAGTCTTAAAGATACTAAAGAAAGTAACATTTCACGTGCCTGAATTTTGATACTTGAGAATACTCTCCCAGCTTGTGGTCATGATGGAATGCTTTATTTGAATTCAATGGGTAGGTCAACCTGGAAATTTGCTTTGTAATCTGCTGCAACTCCATTAACCAGTTGACTTCAGCAAAGGAAATCAATGATCCTAACCAAATCTCATGTGGCTTAGAGCGGCCAACCAAATACATTCCCTCAACTAGAGGAAGTATCCAGTTAGATTTTGCATTTGATATTAAGCACATTAGATTGCCACTAATGAAGGCCAACTGAACATTTATTATTATTTTTATTATTATTGAAGAGCAAGCTAGATACTGACTCCCTCAGGAAACAGTTACTGAGCTTCTACTGTTGGCCAAGCACTGTTATAGGTGCTGGAGAGTCCACAGGAACCATGACAAACAAGGTCATTGCTTGCACAGGACTTTTGCTCTAAGAAGAAAGAGTGACTCATTAAAAAGAAAGAAAATAGTGGAGAAAAAACCAGAATTAAACAAGGTGATGTGAAGGGATGTGGGGCTAGAACATCTTTTGTATGTTCAAAGATGGCCTTTTAATTAAGTGATTTTTAATACACATCAAATGAAAAGATTATCAAACATTCAAGATGAATTTTTAAGTCCCAAATATATTCATAAAGTTTATTAGTAAGACAATCACTTATTCTGGGTAATAAATATTCAAGCCAGTTTGTCTATAATGAAGACATAATAGGTAGTAGTTACTCCTTGAAATAGCCTATGGAATACAGCTGCCTGTCAAGATGATTTAGAAATTCCAAACTTGTTTCTTTTATTCTCCCAAGATCATTGATTATTAATTGCACATTCATGAATTTTAAAGAAAGAAACAATATTAATTGGGCTTTGTGGGGGACCTTATAAAATTGTGCAAGAGTGAGAGAGGCTGATGAAAGGAAAAGATTAATACCCATGTAGTGCCAGGAGGGTGACTAATGCGATTACTGCCTTATGAGGCTGTAGCTCTCAAACTCTCTATTCCAATTTTAACAGAACAAAGCAGATTTGAAGCCCGTGCACTGACTTTTGCCCAAAAATATTTGAAAATTATTTTTACTGCAATTAGAAACTTTATTCCAGAGATAAGAAGAGTTTTCCTATCCAGAATTAGATAATTATCATACGTGTGAACAAATTGACTTTAGCCACAGTGAATAATACAAGTAGGCACAAGCACCAAAAATGTTACCACAGAGTAGTTTTACTTAGTATGGAAATTCTAGTCAATCTAAAGTATAACAGCATAAGGAATTTATTGATTATGGCCATTTCTTCATATAACATCATAGTTATGAGTGGTCTTTTTTATGATATTTATTATACATTTTTAATTTGGATTCAATGTATCTGCATTGGATTTTCTTCTTCCTAAACACAAATCTCTATCTATACTTATATAATAATGACAATGAATTCTTTAATTAATTGCAACATTCTCAGTGTGGCCCTTATTATTGTTTTTCTTAAATACAGCTTCATTTAGTAGAGTGAATTACAACTTCACTCTACTAAAATAAGTGTTTAATTTTGAATTGAAGATGCACAAAAATTAACCATGTCTTTCAGCTTTTTCTAAGAGAAGTCACCTGTTAACCTTCAATACAGTCAGAAGGATTCCAGGAGCAAAATGAAGAAAACTGAAAGCAGTGTTTCACTTGTAAGACTAAGAGAATTTAAAAGACCCTTTTAAATGAATAAAATAAGCATTTTTAAAATCCCTGTTATCTATAGTCATATAACTAACCACCCTGAAACTTACATTTATTATCTCTCACATTTCTGTGAATTAGCTGAGCACAGCTTAGTGGTTCTTGCTTGGGGTCTGTCAGGCAGCTGCAGTCTCACTAAGTCGGACTGAGTGGCCACAGTGGCTCACTCTCATGGCTGGCTGGCTTTTGGTTGGGAGCTTAGGTAGCTTGTCCATGTGACTTGAGTTTCTCACATCATGGCAGCTGAGTTTCAAAAGCAAGTGTTCCAAGACACTAAAAGAAGAAATGTCCTAGTTTTCCATTACCATGTAACAAATTACCACAAACTTGGTGGCATAAAACATTGCCCATTTACTGTCTCACAGTTTCTGTAGGTCAGAAATCTGGGCATGGTTTAGCTAGGTCTTCCGCTCAGTATCTCACAAAGACTGATCAAGGTGTCAACCAGGGTGACAATCTCAACAGAGGCTTAGCATCCTTTTCCAAGCTCACTTGGGTTGTTGGCAGAATTCATTTCTAGCAGTTCTAGAACTCAAGGCAACTGCTTTCTTTGAGACCAACAGGGGAATGTCTCTGAGCTCAGGGAAGACATAAACTTTTTTTGTTTAAGAAAAGAAGAACAGTTGGCCAGCCACAATGGCTTATGCCTGTAATCCCAGCACTTTGGGAGGCCGAGGCAGGCAGATCACGAGGTCAAGAGATCGAGACCATCCTGCCCAACATGGTGAAACCCCACCTCTACTAAAAACACAAAAATTAGTCAGGTGTGGTGGCGGGCACTTGTAGTTCCAGCTACTCGGGAGGCTGAGGCAGGAGAATCACTTGAACCCAGGAGGCAGATATTGCAGTGAGCCGAGATCATGTCACTGCACTCCAGCCTGTTGACAGAGCAAGACTCTGTCTAAAATAAAAACAAAAAAACAAAAAAAAAACAGCTTTATTGAAATATAACTCGCTCATTTAAGGTAGGAAATTCAATAGTTTTTAGCATATTCACAGAATTGTGCAACCTTAATTGCTTTCTAACTTTAGGATGCTTTTCTCATCCCAGAAAGAAACGCTGTGCCCATTAGAAGTTACTTTTTTTTTTTTTTTTTTGAGATGGTATCTTGCTCTGTCACCCAATCTGGAGTGTAGTGGCGTGGTCCTGACTCACTGCAACCTCTGCCTCCTGCGTTCAAGTGATTCTCCAGCCTCAGCCTCCCGAATACCTGGGACGACAGGCAGGCACGCACCACTGCATCTGGCTAGCTAATTTTTGTATTTTTAGTAGAGACCAGATTTCACCATGTTGGCCAGGCTGGTCTTGAACTCCTGACCTCAGGTGATCTGCCCATCTCAGCTGCCCAAAGTGCTGGGATTACAGACATGAGCCACTGCACCCAGCCAAGCAGTTACTTTCAATTCCACCGCTGCCCCTAGCCCTAGACAACCACTAATCGATTTGATCTCTATAAATGTTTTCCTGTTCAGATATATTAGTGGAATCGTTCACATTCACAAAAGACTTAGTGACTGATTCATAATCATGAGTCACTAAGTCTTTTGTGACTTAGCAAATGTTTTCAAGATATAACGTTGTGTTATGTATTTTTACTTTATCCCCTTTTATAGCTGAGTAATATTTTTATGGATATACCACATTTTATTTATCTATCAATGTTGATAGATGTTTAGATTGATTTTATTTGGGGATTATTGTGAATAATGCTACTATAAACATTCATACAGAAGTTTTTGTATGCACATATGCTTGTATTTCACTTGGTTTTATACCTAGAAGTGAAATTGCTAGATTATATGGTAACTCTATGTTGAACAATTTGAGGGACTGCTAAACTATTTTCCAAAGCAGCCATACCATTTTCCATTCTCACCAGCAATGTATGAAGATTCTTATTTCTCCTCATCCTTTTCAACACTTGTTATTATCTGTCTTTTTTATTATTATAACTATCCTATTGGGTGTGTATTATCTCATTGTGGTTTTTATGTGCATGTCCCTAATGACTAATAATTTGAAGGTATCTTTTCATGTGCTTATTAGCCACTTGTATACCTTCTTTGGGAAAAATACCTATTCAAATCCTTTATTCATTTTTAAAATTGAGTTATTTTTATTTCAATTCCTGAGTTTCAAGAGTTTTTTTTTTAATATATTATGAACACATTTCTTGCTAGATATGTGATTTGCAAATATTTTCCCAATTTCATGGGTTGACTTTTCACTTTCTTGATTACATCCTTAGAATCATTACAATTTTAATTTTGATGAAGTACAATTTATCTTTTTTGGTCTTTCGCTACTTTGCTTTTGATGTTGTATCTAAGAAATTATTGCCTGCCCCAAGTTCATGATGTTTATCGTATGTTTCCTAAGTGTTTAATAATTTTAGCAATTGCATTTAGATCAAAAATCCACTTTGTGTTTATTTCTGTGTATGGTGTGAGGAAGGGGTCCAATTTCATTCTTTGGATATCCAGTTGTTCCAGCACTATTTGTTGCAAAGACCTAGCCCTTTTTAAAAGGATCACCTGACTAGTTCTAACCTAACCAGGATAATTTCCCTTTCATTAATTCAAAGCCAACTTACTAGAGACCTTAATTACACCCAGAAATGCCTTTACCATTGCCATATGTGGTAACATAATTCCTGAAGTGACATTTGTCATAGTCACAGGTCTCATCCCAAATCAAGAGAAGTCTACAAAATGAGGCATGCACTCTATGAGGTAAAATTTTGGAGGACAACTTAAAATTCCCACTACTATGGATAACTACCAGTGTCTTCAGGCCTGGACTTGAAAACTGACAGAACATTATTGCTATCATATTCGATCCACAAAGCAGTCATAGGGCCTACCAAAATGCAAAGGAGGAGTAATAGGGTTCTTCTTTTTTCTTTTCATGAAAGGAGTTCCTAAGAACACGTGCCTGTCTTTAATCTGTTGTCAGAAAAAGAAGTTTTAGAGATGGTTGTTTGTTTGTTTGTTTGTTGGATACAGAGTCTCGCTCTGTCACCCAGGCTGGAGTGCAGTGGCAAGATCTCGGCTTACTGCAATCTCCACCTCCTAGGTTCAAGCGATTTTCCTGCCCCAGCCTCCTGAATAGCTGGGACTACTTGTGTGCACCACCATGTCTGGCTAATTTTTTGTATTTTAGTAAAGATGGGGTTTTGCCCTGTTGGCCAGGCAGCTCTCAAACTCCTGACCTCAAGTGATCTGCCCATCTTGGCCTCTCAAAGTGCTAGGATTACAGGAATAAGCCACCATACCCAACCTCGACATGGTTGTTTATTACAATATTTTAATTCTAGTTTTCTTTCTTCTATTTTAAGATTCTTAAATACTCTGAAAATCAAGAAGACAAATTGTTGTAAAGAAAAGTCTGAAACAGAATATAATAACTACCTATGTTTATTTACTGAAAAGAAATTAGAAACCCAATTATTACAGGAATCTGGCCTCTTCCTTTATATGTGCTTAGCACATGCCCAGGTGAATCACCTTGGCTGTTTCACAGAGTGCATTTCTTCTTTGTGAGCAAGAGGTGACCTATGAATGACCTTAGAAAGATGATTCAACTCATATATAGAAGCAGTTTTCTCAGAAGTAAGAGATCCAAAATGACTTGATCAGAACTGAAAGAGAAGGCCTCATATTAATGTTAGTGCTACCAACAACTCTACCCCCACAAATTACTGTTAACTCCCCGCTCCAGCTTAATTCTAACAATGTAGAATAAAAACTCCAAACAGCATTGTTTAATCTATGCCAAATTTGTTAAAGTGTACAGGAAATGGAGACCTATACCAATATGCAAATTTCACAGGTATAATCAGCCTGTAGTGGTTAAGCCATCGCACAAAGCTTGTCCTCATGCAAGAGAATGGGCAAAGTTTTTAAAATTTTATTTTAGATAAAGTACTTCATTTCTGCACAAGTGAATAGACCTATCTTAGATACATAAGAAACATACTCCAGAAATACATGAAAACCAACTCTGTCTCTCTGTCTCTCTCTCTCCCTCTCCCTCTCTATCACCCTCTATCACCACCCTCTCTATCTCTCTGTCTCTTTTCTCTCTCTCTCCCAGAAGAAAACTGAAATGGAAATCTGAGGGAGGTTGATAGAATACTATATGAAGGAAGAATCAGGATATTAAAATAGATGTAGACTTTCTTGGAAAAAAAAGTACAATTACTGTATTCGCCTAAGCTGGAATAATTATAAGTGTCTTTTTTCCGTGATCACAAGGCAGAAAAAGAAAACACAAAACAAAACAAAACAAAAAACTAGAACTCAACATAAAATATCCAGCTTGGTCCCAGAGCAGTTTAATTTCTAAAACTTATCCTGATTAGCAGGCTGAACAAAAAATCCTCATGTCTGAGTTTGTATCTTCATTTTCTAAATGGCGATAATCATATCTAACCTACCTATCTCAAGAGGTATATTATAAGAATCCAGTAAAATATGTTCGTATGTCTTTTTTCATAATTTTATTTTAAATTTAGGGGTACACGTGCACGTTCATTATATAAGTAAAATTGTGTCATGGGGGTTCCTAGTACAGATTATTTTGTCACCAAGGTATTAAGCCTAGTACCCATCAGGTACACCAAGGTATTAAGCCTAGTACCCATCAGTTATTTTTCCTCTCTCTCTCCCACCCTTCATCCTCTGATCAGTCCCAGTGTGTGTTGTTCCCCTCTATGTGTCCATGTGTTCTCATTTAGCTCCCACTTATGAGTGAGAACATGTGTTATTTGGTTTTCTGTTCCTGTGTTAGTTTGCTAAGAATAATAGTCTCCAGGTCCATTCACGTTTCTGCCAAGGACATGATCTTGTACTTTTTATGGCTGCATGGTATTCCATGGTGTATATGTACCACATTTTCTTTATCCAGTCTATCATTGATGGGCATTTATGTTGATTCCATGTCTTTGCTATTGTAAATAGTGCTGCAATGAACATATGCGTGCATGTATCTTTATAATAGAATGATTCATATTCATTTGGGTATATACCAGAATGGGATTGCTGAGTTGAATGATATTTCTGTTTTTAGGTTTTTGAGGAATCACCACACTGTCTTCCACAGTGGTTGAACTAATTTATGCTCCCACCTACAGTGTATAAGCATTCCTTTTTCTCCACAATGTTGCTAACATCTGCTATTTTTTTGACTTTTTAATGATACCCATTCTGACTGGTGTGAGATGGTATCTGATTGTGGTTTTGATTTGCATCTCTTTAATGATCAGTGATATTGAAGCTGTTTTCCATATGCATGTTGGCCACATGTATGTCTTCTATTGCGAAGTGTCTGTTCATGTCCTTTGTCCACTTTTCATTGAGGTTCTTTTCTTCTTGTACATTTGTTTAAGTTCCTTATAGATGCTGGATATTAGAAAATTGCAAAAATTTTCTCCCATTGTATATGTTGTCTGTTCATTCTGTTGATAGTTTCCCTTGCTGTGCAGAGGCTCTTCAGTTTATTTAGATCCCATTTGTCAATTTTTGCTTTTGTTACAATTGCTTTTGGTATCTTCATCATGAAATCTTTGCCTGTTACTCTGTCCAGAATGGTATTGCCTAGGCTATTTTCCAGGGCTTTTATAGTTTTAGGTTCTATATTTAAGTCTTTAATCCATCTTGAGTTAATTTTTTTTATATGGGGAAAGGAAGTGGTTCAGTCTCAATCTTTTACATATAGCTAATCATAGTATCCTAACACCATTTACTGATGAGGGAATCCTTTCCCCATTGCTTGTTTTTATCAGGTTTGTTGAAGATTAAACAGTTGTAGGTGTGCAGCCTTATTTCTGGTTCTCTATTCTGTTTCATTGGTCTATGTGTCTGCTTTTATACCAGCATCATGCTGCTTTGGTTACTGTAGCCCTGTAGTATTGTTTGATGTTGGGTAGCATGATGCTTCCAGCTTTGTTCTTTTTGTTTAAGATTGCCTTGGTTATTTAGGCTCTTTTTTGGCTCCACACGAATTTTAAAATAGTTTTTTTCTTAGTTCTGTAAAGAATGTCAGTGGTCATTTAATAGAAATAGCGTCGGTCTATACATTGTTTTTGATTTGCATCTCTTTAATGATCAGTGATACTGAAGCTGTTTTTCATACGCATGTTGGTCACATGTATGTCTTCTATTGCGAAGTGTCTGTTCATGTCCTTTGTTCACTTTTCATTGAGGTTCTTTTCTTCTTGTACATTTGTTTAAGTTCCTTATAGATGCTGAATATTAGAAAATTGCAAAAATTTTCTCCCATTATGTATGTTGTCTGTTCATTCTGTTGATAGTTTCCCTTGTTGTGCAGAGGCTATATAGTCAGTATAGCCATTTTAATGATATTGATTCCTCCTGTCCATGAACATGGAATCTTTTTCCATTTGTGTTATCTCTGATTTCTTTGAACAATGTTTTTTAGTTATCTTTGTACAGATCTTTCACCTCTCTGGTTAGCTATATTCCTAGGTGTGTGTGTGTGTGTGTGGCAGTTGGGCCAGGAATTGTGTTGCTGAGTTCACTCTGAGCTTGACTGTTGTTGGTGTACAGGAATGCCGTGAGTTTTACACAGTGATTTGTATCCTGAGACTTTGCTGAAGTTGTTTATCAGGTTAAGGAGCTTTGGGGCTGAGACTACAGGGTTTTCTAGTTACAGGATCACGTTATCTGCAAACAGGGGTAGTTCAACTTCCTCTCTTTGTATTTAGATGCCCTTTATTTTTTTCTTTTATGATTTCCCTGGCCAGGACTTTCAGTACTATGTTGGATAGAAGTGGTAAGAGAGGCCATCTTTGTCTTCGGCTGGTTTTCAAGGGGAATACTTCCAGTTTTGGCTCACTCAGTATGATGTTAGCTGTAGCTCTGTCATAGAAGGCCCTTATTATTTTGCTGCATGTTCCTTCAATACCTAGGATTTTTGAGAGTTGTTAACATGAAGGGGTGTTGAATTTTATCGAAAGCCTTTTCTATGTCTATTCAGATAATCATGTGGTTTTTCGTGTTTAGTTCTGTTCATGTGATGAATCACATTTATTGATGTGCATATGTTGAACCAAACTTGGATCCCAGGGATAAAGCCTACTTGATCGTGGTAAATAAGCTTTTTGATGTGCTGCTCGGTTCAGTTCGCCAATATTTTGTTGAGGATTTTTCATCACTATTCACTCATAATAATGGCCTGAAGTTTTCTTACTTTGTTGTGTATCTGCCAGGTTTTGGTATCAGAATGATGCTGGACTTATAGAATGAGTTAGGGAGAAGTCTCTCCTCCTCAATTTTTTTGAATCATTTCAGCAGGAATGGTATCAGCTCTTCTTTGTACATCTGGTAGAATTCAGCTGTGTATCTGTCTGGTCCTGGGCTTTTTTAGTTGGTAAGATACTTATTACTGACTCAATTTCAAACCTCATTACTAGTCTGTTCAGGGATTCCATTTCTTCCTGGTTCAGTCTTGGGAGGGTCTATGTATCCAGGAACTCATCTATTTCTTCTTGATTTTCTAGTTTATGTGCATAGAGGTGTACATAATGTTCTCTGATAGTTGTTTGTATTTCTGTGGGGTTTTGGTAATATCCCCCTTGTTGTTTCTGATTGTGTTTGTTTTAATCGCCTCTCTTTTTATCAGTCTAGCTAGTGATCTATTTAATTAATTAAAAAAAATAAAATAAAACCTCCTGCATTCGGTGATCTTTTGATTGAGACATGATATTTTTGTGTCTCAATCTCCTTCAGTTCATTTTACTCTTGTCACCCAGGCTGGAGTGCAATGGCATGATCTCAGCTCATTTCAACTTCCGCCTCCCGGGTTCAAGCAATTCTCCTGCCTTAGCCTCCCAAGTAGCTGAGATTACAGGCATCTGCCACCATATCCACCTAATTGTTACATTTTTTATAGCGATGGGGTTTCACCATGTTGGCCAGGCTGGTCTGGAATGCCTGACCTCAAGATCCACCCACCTTGGCCTCCCAAAGTGCTGGGATTATAGGCATGAGCCAGGACACAAGGCCTGGTTATTTCTTGTCTTTTGCTGGCTTTGGGATTTGTTTGCCCTTGGTTCTCTAGTTCTTTTAGTTCTGATATTAGGTTGTTAACTTTCTAACTTTTTAATGTGGCATTTTAGTGTTGTAAATTTTCCTCTTAACACTGACATAGCTGTCTCCCGGAGATTCTGTTATGTTGTATCTCTGTTCTTACTAGTTTAAAAGAACTTCTTGATTTCTGCCTTAATTTCATTATTTACCCAAAAGTCATTTAGGAACAGGTTATTCAATTACCATGGAATTGTATGGTTTTGAGTGAATTTTTTAGTCTTGATTTCTAATTTGATTGTTCTATGGTCTGAGACATGGTTTGTTATGATTTCAGTTCTTTTTATTTGCTGAGGAGTATTTTACTTCTGATTACATGAAAGATATTACAGTATGTGTCATGTGGCAATGTGAAGAATGTATGTTCTGTTGTTTGGGAGTGGAGAGTTCTGTAAATGTCTATGAGGTCTATTTAATCAGTAGGGCATTAAAGTCTCCCAGTATTCATGTGTGGGAGTCTGTCTCTTTGAAGGTCTCGAAGAACTTTCTTTATGAATCTGGGTGCTTCTGTATTGGGTGCATATATATTTAGGACAGTTAGAGCTTTTTGTTGAATTGAATCCTTTACTGTTATGTAAGAATGCCTTCTTTGTCTTTTTTGGTCTTTGTTGGTTGAAAGTCTGTTTTGTCTGAAACTAGGATTACAACCATTGCTTATTTCTGTTTTCCATTTACTTGATAGATTTTCTCCATCCCTTTATTTTGAGTCTATGTGTGTCATTGCATGTGAGATGGATTTCTTGAAGATAGCATACTGCTAGGTCTTGGTTCTTTATCCAGGTTGCCAATATGTGTCTTTTAATTGAGACATTTAGCCCATTTACATTCAAGATTACTATTTGTATGTGGGGATTTAATCCTGTCATCATGATGTTAGCTGGTTATTTTGCAGACTTGTTTATGTGGTTGCCTTATAGTGTCACTGGTCTGTATACTTCGGTATGTTTTTATAGTGGCTCATAACTGTCTTTCTCTGTACGCCTTTTAGCATGCTTTAAGCTGCTTTAAGAAAACCGAAGTTAAACTCGCTTGAACAGCCAAATAATTTCCTGTCACATGACTTCCAGAAGTAGGGCAAACATTAGAGTTGACAGCTTCAGTTACTGTGACATCATCAGGAGCACATGTTCTTTCCAACTCTCCTTTCTGTTGTCAAGAGATTTGGCATAATCCACAGCAAATCTCTCATTCCCCTAGTGACTATAAAATGGCTACAAGTAACAGTAGGGCCTTCTTGCCTCTTTCTTTCTAGCCACAGAGAAAATAGAAATTCTTCCCTCCAGACCTTGCACCTATTCCTGGACCAGTAACACCAATCAGTGAACTATTTGATGCTTGACTTATACAAGGATTCCTGAAAGGCTCTGGCTTTGATTCTTTAGGACCCACTCCTGGAGCTGGGAAAGGGGGAATTTCTCATGAGTTGCAAGAGCTATGTGATGGATATAATTACATATGAACAAGATTGGATATCTGTAAAGGGGAAATATTAGAGAGGAAATGAAGATTGAGTAAGCAATCAACAGCATCCAATATAGACTGGGAAGTCATCTGGAAATAGCACATTTTTATAAATATACAATAAGATATTGTTTAGCTGTATTTTCTTCAAAGGCAGCAGCTCATCTTCCCCTACAACGATATTGAAGTTCTCCTAAACAACTTGATGGGGAGGATCTGACTTTCTTGGTGACTACAACTTAATCTACCCTGTTTAAGGTAGATTTTGAAGGTGGATTTTTATAAATTATGACATTAAAAACTGTAATACGAGCAAGAAAAGCCCGAGGCATCAGTATAAAACATGGTATTTAGAAAAAATTTTGATGAGTTAGAAATATTTTCATATTTTAAGTGAAGAACAGCAGGTTTTTAAAAAAACAAAATATCCTTACCTTATGCTATATACAAAAATTAACTCAAAATTGATCAAAAACCTAAAGGTAAGAGCTGAAACTATATCAGTCTAAGAAGAAAACAAGGGGAAAGCTTCATGACATTGAATTTGGTAATGATTCTTTAGATATGACACCAAACCACTGGAAACAAAAGAAAAATAGATAAATTGTGTATCATCAACATTTAGAACTTTTGTGTATCAAAGGACACTTATCAACTGAGTGAAAGGCAACCCACAGAATGAAATAAAATATTTGCAAATTATATATCCAATAAGGGTGTAATACACAGGATGTATAAAGAACTCCTATAACTCCACAAGAAAAGAAATTGATTTTTAAAACGGACAAAGAATTGAATAGACATCTCTCCAAAAATAAATATGTAAATGTCCAATGAGCCCACAAAATAATGCTCCACATCACTAATAATTAGGGAAACACAAATCAAAACTATAAGATACCACTCCATATCTATTAGGATAACTACTGAAAAAACAAACAAAACAGAAAATAGCCAGACTTGGCGAGGATTTGAAGAATTTGGAAACCTTTTGCACTGTTGGGAATGTAAAATCATGCAACTGATATGGAAAACAGTATGGTGATGCCTAAAATAATGAAAAATAGAATTAATATTAATCCACTAATTTCATTTCTGAGTATACATCTAAAAGAATTAAAAGTAAGGTGTCAAAAATATATTTATATACTCACGATGTGCGTAGCAGCATTATTCACAATACTTAAAAAGTGGAAGCAACCCCATGTCCACTGACAGATGAATGAATAAATGAAATGTGGTATATACATATAATGAAATACTATGTAGCCTTTAAAAGGTAGGAGACGTAACACATGCTACAGCATGGATGAAACTTGAACACCTCATACTAAGTGAGACAATTCAGTCACAAAAAGATAATTACTGTATTATTGCACCTAGTATAGTCAAATTCATAGAGACCATAACTAGAACGGTGGTTGCCAAAGGAGTTACTGTTTAATGTGTATAGAGTTTTGGTCTGGGAAGGGGTCAGAGGTTCTCATGATGAATGGTGGTGATGGGTTCACAAGATTGAATTCCTATTCCACATCTGGTGGAGGTTGAAAATGCTCTGAGATTTCTACTAATTTTTAGTTGTAAAGTCTGCCTCTGATTCTCCATTCCTAATTTCACTGAATTATTCTATGTTAAAAAATTTTTAAACACCCTCAAGAAAACCATTTTCCTCTACATTACATTTACATAGACTCTCTTCAATTTCACAAAAGCAAAATGAAGCATTAAAATACCCCATAGATACATGCATTTAAAGAGTTAACTGAAGATTTGAAGAGATGGGAAGTAGGGCTTGTGTATATCTACAACCCAGGACATTTCAATTTGAATATCAAGCACTCAGGTCTTACAAGTCATTTCAGTCTCTCTACTCCGGTCGCTTCAAACTTATAACATCCTAACCTCACATCACATCGACCCCTTATAGCTTCTGTCTTTCTTTTTTTAATCATTCTTCCTCATGCATTCTCTCTTGTATGGATTCTCCTCTTTCTCAAAGCTCAAAATTCTTCTCTATCATATAATCAGTTCAGAGCTCTCTAACCCCTTTACCCCCAAATTCAGCTCTAAAACTTCTCCTGGGATCACTAGAATAAAGGACCCTTTTTTATAGGTCTTCTCCTTCTTAAAACGTAGCTGTAGTCATGATAGGCATTTTCCCTTCCATTCCAAACAGAGGGTCAGAGCCCCAATCTCCTTTTCTACACCCTCACATCTTTCCTGTCACCTACCCTGCTATGAGCTACATTCACCTCCTTGAAGACAGTGAGCTGCCATTCTTCTCTGCTGGCACAGTTCGTCTGACCCTAATCAGGTCTAAGGCCTGCTTATACAATTTTGCAAATCACCATTTTCAGGGGCATACATAGAGTCCATTTACCAAGTCTTTCTAACAAGTGCTAGAACTAGTTGTTGTCATAACCCACTGCAATGAACTCTACTGGGAATTGCAAGAGATCATTTTTCTTCTGCATCTTAAAAAGGAACTCCTTGATGCTCTCTCAGGCCTTGAAAATGGAGTGGAAATAAGAAGAAATATTTCACATTTAGCTAAACAAAGCACAATGTAAAACACGATTCATTCATCTTAGGTGCATAGATTCTTTGAGGGCTTATCAGCTAATGTGTACTATGTATTCGAAGAGAAACAATAGCTCCCTGTGTAAGAAATAGTGCTTTAAAAATAAATGGACAAAAAATTTAATTTTCTATTCAAGACTGACTTGGTTTGGCTTTTACTAACCACTGACTCTGAAGGAAGAGGAAAATGTTTTCAGTAATGTCTTTTAAATTGGTGTAACTTGATGGTTACCGATATTTCAACACAAAAAAAGAAATCCATATTATTCTGATAGCATAAAGGAACTTACTTGTAAAATATTTCAAACCAGTCATTTATTATTTTTTGAAGTCCATTCCATTTATTCTTCAGTCCATAAATTGAGTGACTAATCTATATCCTTTCACCCATTGACATAACTCTCCAAAGACGTTCACATAATGTTGTGTATGTGAGAACAAGGTAGGAGGAATGTAAACGTAAGTCATAGAAATTACCAGAATGGTAAATAAAAGGGATTCTATAATTTATCAACTTTAGAAATCAAAGAAAGAGCTCCCAGTCCAAATATAGCCAAATGGATAATTGTGAATAAGTTGCTAACAGGAAACTGTTAAGCGACCAGCCCAGAAAAGAGATGAGAAATTTAAGAATGGTGCAGAAATTATCTAGGTGTATGTAACTATTTTGTTGTGGTAGCCAGATGAATAGTAACATTTTTCCTAATGTAGTCAGTGTTTAATAGTCTGAAAAGTACCTACAGGTATTCAACAAAGTGGACTCCAATCTATGGAATTGAGGAAAGCAACATGATTAGGTGTGAAAATAATTGAACTAGGTACCAGGAAACCAGGTTCTAAGGTGAGAGCTGTCACTGACTCACTAGGAGACTTCAGGTCATAGTTGCTCAGTCCCATCCATTCGTTTTTTTCTGGTGCCCATTCAATAAGTATTTCTTGAAATATTTATTGCTATGTGCTAACAAAAAGTGGTAAGTTCTGAGTTGCAATAATTGATTAGAAATGGTCGGTGGCCTCAGATAGCTCCCAGTCTAGAGGGAAAGACAAATAATAATGATGTTTGTTCTATAAATAAATGTCTTTAGTTTTAGAGTGGCACTATTGACCAAGTATTGTTGTGGCAGAAAGTAGACCACATTATTGCTCCACATTCCTTACTGTTGTGGGAAATGTCAGGCTGCTATGTCTGGCAGGTACTACAGCCACAATGTGAGAACCCAGGAACTTTTCAAGAGTTTATGAAAGTGTTTTCATCCTGGAAAAAAACAAAACAAAACAAAAAACTATTGGCTGCAAAATTTAAAAATAAAATTGCAATATGAACAATCATTATTGTTTTTGTTCTAAACAAGTTACTTATTTTTCAATGACTCAGAAAATACAGTGATACATAAATTATGTTTCAAGTTAGGTATTTATTTTAATATATTTGAAAAAATATGGACTGGGCTTCCAAAAGTAACAGTGCCCGGGACTCACTAAGATCTTTGAATAGTCACTCCCTATGTAGACAGACATGGGTTCAGTCCTGGATCAGTCACATGTTGGTTGGGGACTTAAGAAACTACCTTGAATGTCTTAAGCTGTAGTTTAGTATTCTATAACATGAAGATAATCATATCCAACGTAAAGTATTATAATGACTAACATATAATGTTTTATATGGAAGTTGCCTAGCATAATGCCTGGCACACATTGGTTGCCCAATAACTGTTATTTTAATTTTCTTTCCTGTATAGTTGGGGCTACTGTTGATATGTTTCTCTTTTTTTCCATAAAGTGACATTTTTGCATTTTTTTTCTTTTAAATTATGTGCTTAGACACCATTGGAATTCCAATGTGATCTCAGTCGTGTAATCTGCCTTTTTCTGAAGTTTTATTTTATTTTTAATTGACAAACGATAATATATAGAAAACAGTGTGATGTTTCAGTACATGTATACTGTGTGGAATAATCAAATCAGGCTAATTAGCATAGCCATAACCTCAAATATATAGCATTTCTTTGCAGTAAGAGGATTTAAAGTTTAGCTATTTTGAAATATACAATACTTTATTATCAACTAGTCACCATGCTAGGAAACAGACACCAGAACTTGCTCCTCCTGTCAAACTGAAACTTTGTGCCCGTTGACCAGCATCTCCCCTTTCCTTGCCTATACGCCTCACCCGGCCTCAGGTGGCAGGAATGGAATCAATCACAACGTATTAACTTTAACAAAAAATGTTAAAGCCTACTTCACTCTGAGCATATCTCCTCCCAAACACTGGACTCTGAGGAAACTGTTAGGAAAACAATGATATATCCAGAGACACCTTGACTTCTCAAGGTGACACTGTTGTGATACTAAGAAGAGGGGCTTGCCTGGCTGATACCCTTGGTGGTGTTTACTCAAGAGACACTTTATAGTCTCTTAAGAGAATTTCTCACCCCACCTTCAAACTTCTCTCTTTCTTCCGTCTTTTTTTTTCTTTCACTGAACCTCTACGAAAAATAACACATTTTGCTGTTAAAAAAAAAAAAAAAAGTCATTCATCTCAATTACTGACATGCTTATTTGTATGATTTCTTTTTAAAATTATGAAGCCTTGAATGGTTCTTGGAGAGTTTATTTTTATTTTATATTTGGTATCTAAAATCTGGAAAAAAGTCCCATACTTCAAGATACAGAAAAATCTGCATGAGGAACAGATGAGTGAAATTTTCACAACTCAGCTTGCATTTCTCTGACTTCTCCAAATGTCATCACTTTTGTGTGAGCATTGTTTTCTTGCCTCTATATCCCAAAGGCAATATTTTATCTTTTCTTAAAGGTTTTATGTGCTTTCTTGTACTTGATATCTTTATTAACTGGTCATGTAGTTAGGTGATCACATTGACTTTATTGATATTGTGCAACCAGTAAAAATGTTATTATAGGTAATTAATGAATTTCCTTCCAAACTCACCCATCTTGTCTCTGTCCCTTAAAAATATGATTTACTTTTAGCATTCTGAGTTTTGCATGACCCATAATACCTTTGCTGTCACTAAGCCTACGCAAGGGCAGGAGCAAAGAATCTTCTGGATCTCCCGCTTCACCCAGAAATATCACATTGTGCCATCTATGGAGGCAAATGTATGTGGCTCCTAAAGGACAAACTTTGGTCACAACGAATTATTTACTGATGGAAATACCATTAAAAGTGTATGTGTTTTCAATTGCAGTGAAGTCCATGAGGAATTCAAACCATGTCAGTGAGCCTCTCTTCCCGATGCATTCTTCATGGGTTGAAAGAATCTCTAGGTCCTGGTTACAAAAGACTCATTTTATAGGAAAGGAGATTCAATTTTAGGAGAGTTAGTGAGTTTTCCAAGGTGGTCACTGATTTGATCAGAAGTAGGAATAGAATTTAGGTCTTCTAGGATGCTAGCCTAGTGATCTTTCCTTTACATCAAAATGTTCTTGCGCTGTGAGCCTCTGCCCATAACCTTTAAAAAAAAATCTCAGGTGGTTTCTGGGAAAAAAGAGAAAACTATTATCCAAAAATCGTGTCCAGAATTATGTGTCTCTGGGCCTAATTAACATGTCAGGGGCCTAAGTTGGCATCTTCTGCCTTTCTCAAGTTCTGCTTCTTAAATTTTTATACTAAGAGCAACATGGGGCCAGATACTGTGTAATACTGTTGTTTCTCAGAGAAAAGTGTACTTTTTCACATATTCAGAGTAATTATGCAGTGTTTTTTGTAGAAAAAAATTATTACAGTTTTTAATGCATTCCCAGTTTTTGAACTCTTTAGCTGAAGAAAAAAAAAAACTACTATTCCCTTTTGCAAAGCAATATGGAGTCACAGGATGAAAACTCAGAAAAATTAAAGCACCAATAGCAGCTGCTTAGCACTTAACAGTTATTGAAAAATCTTTTTGGCCGGGCGCGGTGGCTCAAGCCTGTAATCCCAGCACTTTGGGAGGCCGAGACGGGCGGATCACGAGGTCAGGAGATCGAGACCATCCTGGCTAATACGGTGAAACCCTGTCTCTACTTAAAAATACAAAAAACTAGCCGGGCGACGAGGCGGGCGCCTGTAGTCCCAGCTACTCGGGAGGCTGAGGCAGGAGAATGGCATAAACCCGGGAGGCGGAGCTTGCAGTGAGCTGAGATCCGGCCACTGCACTCCAGCCTGGGCGGCAGAGCGAGACTCCGTCTCAAAAAAAAAAAAAAAAAAAAAAAAAGAAAAATCTTTTTCATATACATTCTCTGTTTTTTGTTTTTGTTTTGAGACAGGGTTTCACTCTGTCGCCCAGGTTGGTGTGCAGCTACAAGAACCCAGTTCACTGCAGTCTTCACCTCCTAGGCTTAAGCAATCCTCCCACCTCACATTCCCAAGTAGCTGGGACTACAGGTGTGCGCCACCACGCTCAGCTACTTTTTAAAACTTTAGAGATGGGACCCCACTATGTTGCCCAGGCTGGTGTCAAACTCCTGGCCTCAAACTATCCTCCCCCCTCAGCCTTCCAAAATGCTGAGATTACAGGTGTGAGCCACTGCACTCAGCCTTGCATTGCCTTTCTTAATCCTACCAAGAACCTTAGAAGATGGAGACATAGAAATCATTGTCTCCATTTTGCATATCAGAAACTGAAGCTCAATGAAGTTACATAATTTGGTCAAAGTTACTCAAGTAGCTGTGTAGACTGATTGTTTTAATCTTAACACCAGCAGCAAAAATCTGAGTATTCCTTTCCATATACATGTTTGTTTATAATTTGTACATACATTGATTAATATTATTAATATTAATTAACATTATTATTATTATTAATAACATTATTAATATGTTGAATATGTTATAAAACTTCCTATCAAAATGAGAACTTTAAAGGGTGAGATAAATATAAAATAACCATTTTTTTGTTACATATTTTTTATCAATGAAATAAAAGTTTTGTTCACACACAAAAAGTAGTATTTATGACATTTTAAGTACAAAATGTATGATTCAATATGCTCTTTTTTTTGAAGAATTGTATTTAATACTTGTGATTTAGCAATATGAAATTCTGGTTCTAAGTTGAGTTTACTTTGATACTTGATTTTATGGCCAGATAAATGGAAAAGCCACTCAACATTAACATATAAATATAAATAGAAGAAGTGCATTATTGATCATACTGATTAAATTGTGGAAATTATTTTCAAGTTTATCCACTAATTATGCAATGTTTTCTCTTAAAATTCTGTTAAAAATTTTCCTTTCATCTGACCTCTGCTAATTATTCTTGCCAACTAATCAGAAGACATTAAGGTAGAGCAAATTTACATTATTAACAAATAAGCTCAGACTTCCAGTTTTAGCTCTGGCAGATAAAGAGCTTGGAAGTCATTACTCTCATTTTCTCAACAAGATAAAGTTGAACCTACTGAAAAATCAATGACTTTTCTTGTACCCATGAGGTAGCAGGGCAAACCACAACCCAGAAATCTCAGCTGCTTATCTGGACAGGAACTACTGGAGTCTTAAACTAGTAAAAACACATAAATAGTAATTTTGATGACTTAGAGGAGATGAAATATGTACTAGCTTACGATTGAGAAAATCCTGGCAGCTGCAGTCTTAGAAGGGCCTCCTCACTTTTACATTTAGAAATCCCAAAAAGCCTTCATGGTGAAGGGAAAAGAAAAATCCCCTCATGGTTCTGGTAGGGACAATCATAGTAAAACACCCCAGAGCATTCTCCATGACAAAAGCCTACTCTCCAGTTGGTGGGGGAAACACTTGACCAGAGCTTTAAAAACCACCTGGAGAAAGGACGTTTCTCTGACTTCCTGTCTCAGCTTAGAAGTGAACAAAACTATGGAACCTTTGCAAAGGTCAAAGCCCCAGAACTCAGGCCTGCTGAAAACAGAGATTTTATTATTAGATTACAGAACACTTCCCTTGCCCTACCTTACCACCACACCAGCAGGACTCCACTAGAATAACAGTGACTTACAGCTGAAAGAGCACATTGCTATTTACATGTTTCTGCTAGTTTAAGCCTCCAGTAGTTCCTGTCCAGACAAGCAGCTCTCAGCTGAGATTTCCGGTCTTACTCCAGATTCCATGTCTTAGTCCAGATTCCACATCTTTGTCCATTCATGCTGCTATAACAAAATACTATAAACAAAATACTATAAATGTTTAAACACCAAACATTTATTTCTCACAGTTCTGGAAAGTGAGAAGTCCAAGATCAAGGAGCCAGCACATTTGCTGTCCAGTGAGGACCCAATTCCTAGTTCGTGGATGGTGTCTTCTTGCTGTGTCCTCACATGGAAGAAGGGGCAAACCCGTTCCCTTGGGCCTCTTTAATAAGGGCATTAGTTCCAATCATAAGAGTTCTATCCTCTTGACCTAGCTATCTTTCAAAGCGCCCCCCCCTTCCTAATACTATCATATCGGAGGTTAGGATTTCAACATAGGAATTTTGTGAGACCACAAACATTCAGACCTTAGCACACAAACTCTATCTGAGGAATATTTCTTAGGGAAGCCTGAAGCAGTGAAAACATAGACACTAGAGGACTTGGAGACCACTACCACCTATAGCTATAGCAAACATTAAGGTGGGCCCAACTCCTAGCCAGACTGCAACAGCTATGTTGTCTGGGGTATACACCCCGGGGTTTGTCATCACGTGCCAGGAAAATTTAGTACATGGACGCACAGGAGGAGTTTAGGAGTGGAAGTTTAATAGGCAGAAGAGAAGAGAAAGAGAAACAGGTCTCTTCATAGAGAGAGGGGTTTCCAAGGGGAAAGGACTGGCTGGCAGTGAATGGGTCAGATTTTATAGTCAGGTTTGAGGAGGTGGTGTCTGAATTACATAGGACTCAGAGATTGGTTAATCAGGTATGACCTTTACATAGTGCACAGGGAAGGCTGATCTCCTCACCCTAATCTTATTATGCAAATGAGCTTTCCAATTAATCGGTGCCATCTTGTCTGTTCCTTACTGTACATGGGGCTGGCAGAGAAGGGAAGGTGGAGCTACCATCTTGAATATGTCTAGTCCCTAGTTCCTGCCAGTATTCACACTTGCAAGCTTCCAGCTTGCTTATCTATGTCTGCAGCTTGACTTTACAGTCATGCTCTTTGTTAGAAAATTATTTGGGGCTGCTTTTCATTGAAAAGAAAAGCCTTACCCAGGACTTCTGTCCCCTCGTTATCTGCCTAAGTGATTACTTCATAACTCCCATATCAAGATTACCATAAATCTTCACACTAAAGGCCTAATTACCTCAGTTCCTATTGCCTTATATGTCATGCCTTGTTTTCAACAACAAAAACAAATGGAAGACATGCTAAAAAGAAAAAGAAAAAAAAAAACCTCAGATATGACATAGATTTTGGAATTATCAGGCAGAGAATTTTAAAATGTTACAATTAATATCTTAAGAGATGTAGTAAAAAAGGTAAATAACATGCAAGCACAGATAAGTAATGTGGGCGGAAAGATGAAAATTCTAAGAAAAATCAATTATATTCAAACCCACATGACAGAATCTGTTCTAATTAAGAAAACATTAAAAACACACACATACACAATCAAATAAGTAATGGCACCACCTTCAGCCTCTCTATGATAGGGAACTACTTCTCTTGTTCTAGGATTTCCTCTCAAATGTGGCAAGGGAAACTGTCACATATCAATCGAATGAATGAACAAGTATCAATCTGTCTATTAAATGTATATGCACCCCATTTTGGCAACAACTACACTATAACCTAATAGCCACGTCCCCATCTACATTGGGCAATTGATCTATGAAGGAAGAGCTAATTTATGTTGTAATTCAATTTTCCATTGAGACACTGATTGAACTATGTCCTCCAATGATTGCATTTTTTTATATAGAGAGGAATAATACTTTCCACTTAACCTGCCAGATGCCCTGAATTCATATTGAGAATCAAAAACTAGTCACAGTAAACCAGTATTTAAAAGAAGATACCAGTATTTAAAAGGAGACTCTTAACTGGTTTCATTAAGAGTCAATTTAGGCCAGGCATGGTGGCTCATGCCTGTTATCCCAACATTTTAGGAGGCCAAGGCGGGGAAATTACTTGAGGTCAGGAGTTCGAGACCAGCCTGGCTAACATGGTGAAACCCTGTCTCTACAAAAAATAAAAAAAATATAAAAAATTAGCCAAGTGTGGTGGTGTGCACCTGTAATCCTAGCTACTCAGGAGGCTGAGGCAGGAGAATCACTTGAACCTGGGAGCAGAGGTTGCAGTGAGCTGAGATCACGCCACTGCACTCCAGCCTGGGTGACAGAGTGAGACTTCATCTCAAAAAGATAAAATAAAATAGTAAAAAAGAGTCAATTCACCATTCACTTAATTTGGAAATAGAGTTGTCTCCAGTTAACATTTATCAGTTATTTTTACTGATGCTAGTGGGAATGAAGGAGTCTTGGGTTTGACACTTTCTCTAGTTAGTTGTGACAGTTCTATTCATCCAATATTCACCTTCCCCTCTTCACTTCCAAACTCTCTTTAAATAAGGCAGAGCCACCTAACTAGCTCTGGCCAATGAGCTGTGAGCAGAAGTGACAGAAAGGTATGAGCTCTTCATGTATGGTCTCTTATGGTGGAGCCTGCATCAGCAGTATTCCTAAGCTTCCATGAGTAGTACAGCCTCATACCACCTCCCTTCGTACATGCAACTATACTGGATACGTAGCATAAGCAAGAAAAACACTTGTTTAAGTCAACAAGATTTCCAAGTTCATTTATTATCTTAGCATAACTTGGCCAATCCTGAATGATACAGTAATCCTGAGGCAATTATGGTTCTTGTTTTCCTTTTCTGTAATAAGAATGAAACTACCAATGCACTCTATCTGCTCCATGAGTTGTCACACAGAATGAGTTATAGGTTAATTAGTGGGTAAATCCCTTATGCATGGATTAGAAAATGCACCCTAGCACTATGTAGGTGAACACTATAGTTCTTATAGACTCTATCAGAAAAACGGGATACATTTTTAGTGCAATGATAGAGATGGTCTATAATTGTCTTAATATTGGTGTAGGCCCTTCTAATCAGAATAGTAAATTCTAACCTCATTTGATTTATCTCAAAGTGTTTTTGCAAATAAAGGCCTTCTATTTGGAGTTTATTTATTCTCCCTTCTTCCATGTGTACATCCATGCACATTGGCTACCCCATGACCTGTATAACTATAAATGAATAATTAAATGAATAATAAAATTAATGCATTGATCATAACTATTTATTTCTTAAACCAATAAAACAATTTTGACATATCGAGACTCTGGAATGTGTTATTCTCCAATTATGGATATGACCTTTTGCAGAAAAAGAAAACTATGTGGAGAGAGATGGGAAAGTCAGAGTAGAATGGACTCTGGCAGAATCTATCTACACATTTCTTCAGCTCTAAAACTCTGAATATTCCATAAAATGTAAACTAAATTCATTACATAAATGAAAACTAAAAGCAGAAAATGTATTGTTGAGTGACATTTTAAATGACCCACAAGTTAGTGCTTTCAGTAAGTTAAAAGATAAAAAATACAACAGCGGAAGCAATGTTTTGTGTTATCACTATGATTCATTAATTTAAAAATAAGCCAATGTTCAAAAAAGAAAGCAAATCAATTTCCTTTTTTTCTATGTGCACAGCCTAATGATTTATAAAAACAAAAGTGAGACTGTGGTCTACATATTATGTTAGAAATATTAATAATCCAACTGTTGAAAGTGATATAAATTTGCTCAATTCTCCTACTTTAACTAAAAGACATTACAACACAGCATGTTGAAGTCTAACTAAATGATACTATTGAAATATTGTGTTGTATGTTTTACACCTGAACCATTGTATCTAACACTCAGA
Organism: Trachypithecus francoisi; assembly: GCF_009764315.1. Classification (NCBI taxonomy): domain Eukaryota; kingdom Metazoa; phylum Chordata; class Mammalia; order Primates; family Cercopithecidae; genus Trachypithecus; species Trachypithecus francoisi. The sequence continues at coordinate 19,689,770 of NW_022681455.1, forward strand.
GGTCTTTAAAACTTTTTTTTATTATACTTTAAGTTCTGGGATACATGTGCAGAACGTGCATATGTATTTATTATACTAAGTATTTATTATACTTTAAATTCTGGGATACACGTGCAGAACGTGCAGGTTTGTTACATAGGTATACAAGTGACATGGTGGTTTGCTTCACGTGTCAACCTGTCATCTACGTTAGGTATTTCTCCTAATGCTATCCCTCCCCTAGTCCCCCAACCCCCAACAGACACTGATGTGTGAAGTTCCCCTCCCTGTGTCCATGTGTTCTCATTGTTCAACTCCCACCTATGAGTGAGAACATGTGGTGTTTGGTTCTCTGTTCTTGTGTTAGTTTGCTGAGAATGATGGTTACCAGCTTCATCCATGTCCCTGCAAAGGACATGAACTCATCTGTTTTAATGGCTGCATAGTATTCCATGATGTATATGTGCCACATTTTCTTTATCCAGTCTATCATTGATGGGCATTTGGGTTGGTTCTTTGCTATTGTGAACAGTGCTGCAATAAACATAACGTGTGCATATGTCTTTATAGCAGAATGATTTATAATCCTTTGAGTATATACCCAGTAATGGGATTGCTGGGTCAAGTGGTATTTCTGATTCTAGATCCTTGAGGAATCACCACACTATCTTCCACAATGGTTGAACTAATTTATACTCCCACCAACAGTGTAAAAGCGTTCCTATTTCTCCACATCCACTTAGAGGTCTTTTTAACCAATATTCTGGGTTTTTAAAAATAATTTTATAAGTTACTTCTCAATAATTTAACCTTTTACTTTTATACTGGGTGTTAAAGACATATAGTAAGATAAGCACTATAATCAATTGACTGGCTAAGTACAAAAAAATTGAAAGAAGAGAAACTTGAAATTTATAATTCTTCTGTGCCTAACTTTAAACGTTAAATGTTTACCATAAGCATGAGTCCTGATCACAAAGGAAATACTTTTAGCATATATTTTATATTTGACTTATCCTAAGACATGGCTTCAAGTGCCTTCTACGAATCAAGCATGGCATTTGACATTAAAGGAAACAGTTTCTGATAGCACCGAGCTGAGAGTCTAGTGAGAAAGATAAGGAAACAGATAACTACAATGAATGTACTGCAAGAAAAGATCCTTTGGTGAAGCTATAGAAACCCATGGGAAGAGGACTAACCCAGGTTGGAATGGGCACGACTATGAAAAAGTGAGTAGGATTTAGCTAAGAGAAAGACAATGAGGACACTCTTGAGAGAGGAAAGAGTTTAAGTAACAATGCAGAAGAAAGTGTGTATCTTTGAGGAACTTCTAACTGTGTTGAACACTGGCTATATGACTGAATCACAGGCAGTGCCGCCCAAAGGAACTTTTTGCATTGATGGGAATATTCATATTGTCTTCACTCTAATGCAGTAGGTGACTGTAAAGCCACCAGTCACAGTGGCTGTAAAGTACTTTAAATGTAATGAGTGTGACTAAGGAATAGAAATTTTAATTTTATTCTATTTTATTGTAAACGACATTGAAGCAGCCACCTATGGCCAGTGGCCATCCTATCAGCAGCACAACTCTAGATTATCAGTTGCTGAAACATGAGGCAGAACACAAGGCTCACACTTCGAAGAGTTTTATAAGCCAGGTTAAGTAGTTGGGATTTTAGCCCGAAGGCAAAGAGGAGTTAATGGTGAAGAATGTTAAGCAAGGAGGGATGTGATCAAATTCCTTTAGAAATATCATTCTGACCGCTGTGTTTAGGATGCAAAGGAGGCTCAAGGCTTGAGGCAAAGACAGCAGATAAGTTTATGGTTAGAGTAACACAAATGAAAAATGAGAACCCCACTAAAGACAATGACAGGGAGTATGAGGAAGAGGAGAGAGATGTGATTAAATGTGAGATTAAGGAACAGTAGAAAGAGACATTCTAGTGTCTGGATTACACACATAGGTGGAAGAAAGTGTCAGTCACCAACATGTGCAATAGGAGTTAAGAAAAATGTGAAGGGTTGCTCTATTTAACTGATATTGAGTATGAACTGTCAGTGGGACAGTGAAGTAAAAAAGACATAATTAGGAGTTGGGTGGGTATGTTAGCAAATAGAGAAACAAATGAAAATAGCACCTAGACATACTTAGTTCAGTCTTTATATTCATTGGCAGAAATTTCACAATATGCTGTTAACATCTTTTTATTTCAAAGACTTCAGATGTATACACATTCTATATAAAATATTATTAAAGGCAATGTAATCAGATTCATAAAGTGCTTGTAAGTTTCACTTTAAACATCAATTATCATTATGTAATGTTTTGAAAAGTATCTTATTTATTTAAACTTTTGGACTAGTTATATTTTGGATTGACTTGAGATTAGTAATTTCTCAGATATGAAATTAGGGTGTTTTTCCAAACTTTCCAAAGGTGCATTCTGGTGATGATATTCTACATCAAATAGGTTTAATTTTAGAATAATATGAATGTTCTTTTACTAGCCAATGAAATAAATATTTGCTTTCTTAAAAAAAAAAAAAACCTTTCTCTCATAAAGGAAACAAACAAGCTTTTATTATTTCAGAACCCATTCTGGAAACTGACTTAAATCCATTATTCAGGTTTCTACAGATAATTATGGCTCATCTCAAGGTATACGAAAGTTGTGAAATAGAAAATATCATCTCAAATCTACACAATAACTATTTTTGGGTCCTCAATCCACATCTGACCTCTAAAAATAAATCTTCCTGAGAAAGTATAGTCCACTAAATACGTTTCAATTTTTGTCACAAATAGTCGTATGATCACTGGTTCCAAGTGGCTCTTTGGGACCTGGATGTTCCTCCAGTGATTTGTATACATCTTTGTAATTTTCACACTGAATGTTTAGTTCTTTTTTTATGGTTCCTTTAAAAACATAACACACATCTTCAAACTACCACCTGGCTGTACCCTAAAAGTTTGTCTGGGTAGGCCGTGTGGCACCCAGAATACATGTTTGCCATAGAAAGAGTGTTGTAAATGTTGGAGAGGTTCCCAGGTAACACACAAATGCCTGTTAGCCCTGTGGATGGAGCTAATGGCACCGCAGAATCTTAGGCATTAGGACGTAAGTTGTTCGAGACTCTGAGACCTGGAAGGCAGGAGTGATGAAAAACCTGGGAAAGAGCTGTACATCGAAGAGGAAGAAAAAACATATGCTGAATGGTGCCAAGAAAAAGGACAAGGGCTGAGATTGTAAGAAATGTTTTTTTAAAAAAGCAAACAAACAAACAAACGAAATACTTTTGAAATGAGGAAGAGGGAGAGAGAAAAAGATGGGGAGAGAAAGGCTATATTACAGTTTGATGTTTTCTATTTTGCTTTCACTCTAACCCTCTAGTGGTAAGTGAAGGAGGAAATAAAAGAGCGGGGGAGCAGCAAAAGGTGAAGGAGAGCTTGCTCTGTCTTTTCCTCTCCCTTCTCCTTCCAAGAATTGGCTCCTTCCAGCCATGCTCATATTCCACCCCTCTACATGATGGCCACATCATGTTGAGATAAAAGACTGTATACAAATTTTTAAAACTTCAAAAAAAAAAAGGCTACCCAGTGAACTGTTTTATATAGATCATTATAATATTGGTCGCTGTCTTTTGGAACAATTGCCTGCTGTGGTGACACAGCTGTAATGAAGAGATCACGCTGTGAAGTGAAAAGTCTCCTTTTCCTCTGGGATTAGATGCGTATTTGCCTTCTTCCAGAAAGGTTTCGGAACACAGGGAGGAGAGAAACAGCGGTAAGGAGCAGCAGAAGATATTGTCTTGATCTCCCGTTTCACTAGCCTGGAGAAAAGGTGCTTTTGCAGGAAACTCGGTTTGCAAACACTGAACATCTTTTGTGTTTCTTGTTGGCAAAGCAATTGATTCTAGTTAGAGATTGGCTGGGTGCCACCGTGTAACCACTTTGTCTTTTCTGTTCTGAAAAGTATAGTAGGAAGAGCTACAATTGAGGCTTCTTTTTTCTTTTTTTATTATAGTCTGTTTATACTATTTTTTTTTTTTTGCCTACTACCCCTTCTGCCATGAACAACTGCACGCGATTCATAAGTCACAGTTCATAGTACTTTTAAAAATATATAAACAACAAAAATATACCTTTCGAGACATTTTTTAAAACAAGAGGGAGAAGACAGTTTTTATACCAGTATGCCTTCCTCCCTAATACGATTCTTTTACTTTTCCCTTCTGAGAAAGAAACCAAGCCAAAACCTTGTGCTATAAGCAGAAAAGGTAACAGAGGGTGTATTATAACTCAGTAATGCTAACACAAAGATGGACTACACTGTGAGCGTGGCATTTAAGGAGCCGAGGACAGCTGCGGCAACCATTACTTTTCTATTTAATTTCTTTCATAAACATTGTAACACTCAGTTCTATTTAAATTTCAATTCAGTTTTATTAAGGAATGAATATCTACTATTGATTATTTATTAGCTCCTGTCTGCCCTCTGTTTAAAAAAGTTCGGATACTTTCACCATGGAAAGTATTATTCAAATGACTTCATGGTAAACATTAATAATTGGCTTTGATGTAATTGACACTTTGAAAGCACCAGGAGTTGAAGAACTTGCGGAGAAGTCATGGAGGCACTGAGGCCTCAGAAGCGCAGCTCTCCTCCCCTCACAAAGGGGACTACAGTGGTGGCAGGGAGGGGATGGGTGAATCCACTCCCTTGAGGCAACTGTGTTCTCATTAGCAAGCTGTGATTTGGGACTGACTCTGAGCAACATCTATTGTATGTACTTGGGTGTCTGGGCTTGGAAGACAAAGCCTGCCAAGAAAGCAGGTCAAGAAGGTAAGCCCTTCCCCTAGAACCGGGAAGAGGGAGGCCTTTTGTTTGCTTTCACACATTGAAGCAGACTTAACTGACTCTCCTTCATGATAGTGAAACAGGTTCTGCAAAATACACATCCAAACTTATTCTTCAAAAGGCAATATACAGCACGAAATCCAAGCAAAAGGCCAAGCAGAAAAAGCCTTGATTGTTGTTGCATGGATTAATTGCTCTCAATGCCAAAGGTTTTAAAAGGAGATACCTTCATTTTAGCAAATGTCTTGATGGCAAGGGAAGAATCTGTTAAAGGGTTAACACTTAGGTGTATTTTATTAAAATGTCACAGAATTATCTTAAAAATATACTACCAATCAAAAGAATTTTTCACTATAAGGTTATCAGGTCATTTTTGCATCTTAATCAACTTTAAGTTTGAAAAACATAGTGACCCTACCACATTCTGATGAAAACTTTATTTAGAAGTACACATTAGTGAAACATTCTTGACAAAACAACTAACCTTTAAAAACTAAACTGTGTGGGCTGGGTGCAGTGGCTCACGCATGTAATCCCAGGATTTTGGGAGGCCAAGACAGGCAGATCACGAGGTCAGGAATTTGAGACCAGCCTGACCAACATGGTGAAACTCTGCCTCAATTACACATTCAAAAGTAAGCCGGGCATGGTGGCAGGCACCTATAATCCCAGCTACTCAGGAGGCTGAGGCAGGAGAATTGCTTGAACCCAGTGTTTCCGGAATTGGTGGGTCCTTGGTCTCACTAACTTCAAGAATGAAGCTGCATACCCTCAGGGTGAGTGTTACAATTCTTAAAAGATAGTGTGTCCAGAGTTTGTTCCTTCAGATGTATCTACAGTTTCCTCCTTCTGGTGGGTTCATGGTCTCACTGGCTTCAGAAATAAAGCTGTAGATCTTCACGGTGGGCATTACAGCTCATAAAGGCTCCATAGACCCAACCACTAAGCAACAAGATTTACTGCAAAGAGCAAAAGGGGAAAAAAAAAACCTTCCACCAGGAAAGGTGCCACAGGATTGCCACTGCTGCCCCCGGGCAGCCTGCTTTTATTCCCTTATCTGACCCCACCCACATCTTGCTGATTGGTCCATTTTACAGAGAGCTGATTGTTCTGTTTTGACAGGTGCTGATTGGTGTGTTTACAAACCTTGAGCTAGACACAGAGCACTGATTGGTGCATTTACAAGCCTTTAGCCAGACAAAAAAGTTCTCCAAGTCCCCACCAGATTAGCTAGACCCAGAGCACTGATTGGTGCATTTACAAATCCTGAGCTAGACACAGAGTGCTGATTGGTGTTTTTACATTCCTTTAGCTAGACACAAAAGTTCTCCAAGTTCCCACTAGATTAGCTAGACACAGGGTGCTGATTGGTGCATTTACAAACCTTGAGCTAGACACAAAGTGCTAATTGGTGCATTTACAAACTTTTAGTTAGATATAAAAGTTCTCCAAGGCCCCACCTGACTCAGGAAACCAGCTGGCTTCGCTTAGTGGATCCTGCCCAGGGCCTCCGGCACAGCTGCCTTTCAGTCCCAGGCCAGGCGTGTGCACTCCTCAGCCCTTGGGCAGTAGATGGGACTGGGTGCCGCTGCAGAGCAGGCAGCGGCACCCGTCGGGGAGGCTGGGCACGTAGGAGTCCACTGGTGGTGGGGGCACTCGGGCATGGCAGGCTGCAGGTCCCAAGCCCTGCCCCATGGGGAAGCAGTGGAGGCTCAGTGAGAATTCAGCCCAGCACAGGCAGGCCAGCAGTGCTGGGGGACCCAGCACACCCTCTGCAGCTGCTGGCCTGGGTGGTAAGCCCCTCACTGCCCGGGACTGGCGGCTCCGGCCGGCCATTCCGAATTGGGGTCCTGAGCCCATGCCCACCCGGAACTGGCCCTGGCCCTCGAAAACCATGCACAGCCCCGGTTCCTGCCGGCACTTCTCCCTCCACACCTCCCTGCAAGCAGAGGGAGCCGGCTCTGGCCTCGGTCAGCCCAGAGAGGGGCTCCCACAGTGCAGCCGGGGATTGAAGGGCTCCTCAAGCATGGCCAGAGTGGACGCTGCGACCTAGGAGGCACAGAGAGCTAGCGAGGACTGCTAGCATGTTGTCACCTCTCACAGGGAGGTAGAGGTTGCAGTGAGCCAAGATCGTGCCATTACATTCTAGCCTGGGCACAGAGAGAGACTCCATCTCAAAATTGACTAAATAAGTAAACTAAATATTGTGTGGTATTCTCCTCCTTGTGTCCATGTGTTCTGATTGTTCAGCTCCCACGGTGAAAACGTGGTGGTTGGTTTTCTGTCCCTGCCCTAGGTTGCTGAGGATAATGGCTTCCAGCTCCATCCATGTCCCTGCAAATGATATGATCTTATTCCTTTTTATGGCTGGATAGTATTCCATGGTGTATATGTACCATACTCACCTGGAACTTAAAATAAAAATTAAAAAAAAAAACACATAAACTCAAAAATGCTTTATATTGTGATGGTAATAACCCCAGTGTTTGGAAACAAGTTTAGGGCAAAAACATGAAGTCACATTTTTGAGTCAAAGTTTATTTTTCAATAGGAAAACAGTAAGCTAAAGGAACTAATAAATTCTTTTAAATAAGGTTGGCACGGTGACTCATGCCTGTAATCGCAGCAGTTTGGGAGCCCAAGTTGGGTGAATCGCTTGAGTTAAGAGTTCGAGACCAGCCTAGGCAACATGGCAAACCTCATCTCTACAAAAAAATGCAAAAATTAGCCAGAAGTGGTGGTCCACGTGGGCAGTCCCAGCTACTGGAGAGGCTGAGGTGGGAGGATGGTTTCTCTGCATAGATGGGAGGCCAATGGAGAATGTTGTGTAAAGAACTGACCTGATCTATTCTGGAATCTTGTGTTGAGACAAGCTGCAGAGGGATAAAGAGGATGAGTAGGTTATTGCAGTCATCCTTGTGTGAGAGATGGTGGCTTAGACTACAGAGTGAAGAGTAACAGTGATATAAAGAGTTTGCATGTCTCTAAAAGGTTCAGACAAGATTTGCTGATGTAGGGTGTGAGAGAAAGTGAAATGTTAAAGGTGAGCCCACCTTTAGTCTGAGCATGGGTTAGGATGTAGCTGCATTTACAGATGCGCCTCAATTTATGATGGGGTTAAATCCTAATAAACCCATACTAAGGTGAAAATATCCTAAGTAAGAAATGCATTTGATACACCTAACCCACCAAGCATCATAGCTTAGCCTAGCCTCCCGTAAACATGCTCAGAGATTTACATTAGCCCACAGTTGGGCAAAAATCATCTGTCACCAGAGTCCACTGTAGAATGTCTAGTGTTTGCCCTCGTGATCACATGAGGAGCTGTTACTGTGCAGCATCGCAAGGGTGTCACACCACATATCACTAGCCTCGGTGATATGGGAAATATTACAATTCCAATTCAAAGTATGGTTTCTACTGACTATGTATCACTTTCACACCATTGTAAAGTAAAAAAATTGTAAATGAAACATGTAAGTTGGAGACAGTTTGTACTAAGTTGAGGAGGACTAATAGAGGAACAGCTTCATTGGGAGAGACAAGGAATTTAGCTTTAGACATGGAGTTAAATGGGAAATGTGAATCTACATTTGAAGGGAGTGGCCCAGTCTAGAGATAGTTGTTAGAATATTTATGATATTTAAAGCCATGTGATAGGATGAGATCACAAGAGGAGTGGCAGGGGAGGAAATTGACTCAGGCAGAGAAAAGAGAGTTTTACAAGAGTGATTAACAAGATCAAATCTGGTACAGCAGTCAAATAAAATTTTATTCAATCACAGGCCATCCTAAGGAATGAATAATCCTGTGACTTTGGATTTTAAAATGTTAAGTGAACTTTTCAGAAAATAACCCTGGCTTCTAAGTTGTCTAGATAATATAGCAACACATATGGTATGCAGACCTCTGAAAGCACCTAAAATAGTACATTGGGGAATGGAAAGAAAGCATTAGAGTCTATGGCCATATTACCCTGAACGCCCCCTATCTTCTCTGATCTCAGAAGCTAAGCAGGTTTGGGCCTGGTTAGTGCTTGGTATGGAAGAAAGCATTAGACATCAATCTTGTAAGAATTTAAAATTCAATATATTATTATAATATATATTTTTTTGAGTTGATAATAATTCGTGGGCATGCGTACATACATCTAAAAACATTTTTAGAGGTGGGAGATGTAAAATGCTTGTAAAACACTGTACTATAGTGAAAGAATTAGCAGAAAGCTGAAAAGGCGTTTTTGCTACTTAGTTGTGTTATGGTTGATCTAGAATCAACCTGTGTTTGGATACATCCTTATATATGAGTAAAAAGGCCACTAAGTGAGCAACTGCTTGACTCTAGTTAGGATAGGCTCTATAATGCCAGCTCTAATGTTCTTGTCCAGCACACTCATGCTGGAGGCCCTGCGGTCCTAGTGCCTGCTCAGCATCCACTCCTGCCACCTACATTCATGGCAGTAGCATGCAGAGCTGCGCTGGGCCTCAGCCACAGCAGCCAGAGGAATATTGGTTGCATCATGAAATCGGAGGGCTTGAGAATATTGCCCTGCTTCCTTTGTTCTGTTTTTCTGCAATTATTTTATCTGAGAGAGACCCTCTGGGGTTCCTGCATTTGTCCTCTGAGGAGGGGGCCTAACACAGCAAAGTCTGGAGGCTGCTTAAAAACCCTGCGTGTGGCACTGTGATCATTTCTCGTCATTTATTTTTGCTGAAGCTATGTACCTTTGATTAAACCTGGCACGGCACTTTAGAAGTCACTGATACACATCAAAGAAGTTAGCGCTCCTAGATCAAAATAGACTGAAGGTTTGGACCTGAACCAGCGCTGCTTGAACACTAAGAACAGACCACAGCAGGAGGCAATTGCTTTTGGACAAGAATCAGGAAATAACCAAATGGATTTCCTCTATTTCTTCCTTCATTAGCAGCATGGCAAATGCCTTCATCCTTTTAGAAGAGAAATCTTTATTGGATTTTTATCCATAAACCAGTTTGGGGGTAAAATTTGAGGTGAAAACTTAAAGAACTTCCTAAACTATAAAACTTTGTGATAAAGATGAACATAATTTATGCTGGATGAATGGAATAAATATCCCAATTTTTCTTTTTATTTTATATGCAATTGTTGATAGAGCTCAAATGCATTTGAGGAATGTAGATTTACTTTGTTTCCATTTGGTGATCTGGGAACAATTAAAAAGATCACACAGATCAATCAAAAATAGGATCAAGTGGAAAAATTACACATGTCGGTAAGTCTTTTTTTTTTTTTTTTGAGACGGAGTCTTGCTCTGCCGCCCAGGCTGGAGTGCAGTGGCCGGCTCTCAGCTCACTGCAAGCTCCGCCTCCCGGGTTCACGCCATTCTCCTGTCTCAGCCTCCCGAGTAGCTGGGACTACAGGCGCCCGCCTCGTCGCCCGGCTAGTTTTTTGTATTTTTTAGTAGAGACGGGGTTTCACCATATTAGCCAGGATGGTCTCGATCTCCTGACCTCGTGATCCGCCCGTCTCGGCCTCCCAAAGTGCTGGGATTACAGGCTTGAGCCACCGCGCCCGGCCTCATGTCGGTAAGTCTTTGAGGAGTTTTTTCCAAAGACATTTTGAGAGAGTGGAGGAGTTTCATTTTTATATCATCTCTCCTCAAAGGTGAGTACTTGACTTGTAATAGACATCCAATAAGTATTTGAATAAATTATTTTAAATGCCATTTTCTAAATAATATCTAATATAAATAAATTAAATAGATCATAAATCATCTATTTAAAAATAAACTCAGTTGAGTTGGTAGAAGGATAAGAATAATTATTAGAGCAAAACATCCAATAATCAGTAATTCCATTTTGACTTTTTTAACAAGGAGATTTCTAAGTGCTGAGATTAACAACCTCATTTGTTCTTCACAATAGTTCTGTGATGTAACTATGTTATTGATCCCTTTCCACAGACAAAGCCATTGAGGCTTTGGGAGTAAATTAATGCTCCTATGACCAATCAACTATAACAGTCCATTGGCAAACGTTTCCTGTAAAGGACCAGATGGTAAATATTTTAGGCTTTTTTGCACCATACAGTTGCTCTTGCAACTACTCACCTCTGCTGTTGTAGCATGTAAACAGCCATAGCCCATACATAAATAAATGACTGTGGCTGTATTCCAGTGAAACTTTAGTTATGGGCTGAAATTTGAATTTTGTGTAATTTTCATGTCATAAAATATTATTATTCAATTGATTTTTTCCCGGATCATGTAAAAATGTAAAACACATTCTTGTTTCACAGGTTGCACCAAAAGAGGTGGTGAGCTGGATTTGGTGCACAAGCAGTAGTTTACCAAGCCCTGATAGAAGAGACAGGCTCAGGAGTTAAACTTAGATTTTCTACCACAGTCCATGTTCTTTCCACTACACCATATGGATTTGTTTCATAGTTGAGGAGAGGCCCTAGTCAGAGACTTGAAATCTGGAGAGTTTTACTGCTGTTCCTACTTTTAAAATTAAGTATAAGACTAAAACATTTTAAGCTTCTGCATCCAAAAAGAAAGATAGAGTAATCACCGGCAGTAGAGTAATTACCAAAGAGAGAGCCAATAGCAAGCCCAGCGAACACTTCATTGTCAGCTAGAGGGTTTGGCTAAAAGTAAATTTAATACTCATTAAGAAATGAACATTGCTTTAATGCCACTTCAGAGGCTGGTAAATTGTAGCTAGCTCTGAGCAATTCAGGAAGCTGGCCCATTACTTTAAGGCTGACATGTACTTACAAACAAATCCTTCCAAAGGCAAGAAGATCAGGAGAAGTCCCATAGTGGAAAGATGAAGTGTCCCCTGAAGCACCCAGACCTGGAATTCTACCCCTTACAAAGGCAATAGGCATGGTCATAAGTAGAAGAGGGAGTGGGTGTTGACTGTACTGAAAATATGGCACACAAACTTCATAAAGTACAGCCCCACAGAGGAAAGATTTTGAGAATTGCACCTGTCTATGAAAATAGTGATTAAAAACACACTCTTATCAAGGTACATTTCATCATTTTTATATTTGTTTTCCTCCTCCCATATCATGATTTATTACAATCCTTCTGAAGCATGAAGCTGAAATTCGTCTCCTTAAACCTCTCTTCCCTGAGTGATTTTGTTGGGATAGTGGTTCATAAGAACTTAGCAATTGCTGGTGTGCTATGGAATAAAACTGTCAGTGTGATTTAAAAATACATATTGCAGAAAATAAGAAAACGCTATTTAAAAACCTTGTCGTCTCATCTTCTATAGAAGACGAAGGCAATGAGGGAGAGAGTTCAAAATAATAAAAAAGACTTTGTTCATTGTGAGGCATTTACAACCTCAAAATCATGTCACAGTGCCATGGGAACTAGCAGGTATCCAAGTGTCTCAGATCTAAAATAACAGGAGCTAATTGCCCAATGATAGATGACTTTAGAGAAATGTACTTAGATAAGTAAATTAGTGAATGAAAGAAGGCCATGAATGACTAACTGCATATATGTCCTTACATATACTTTTTGGGATACTTTGGATTTTGTTTTTTAATTTTGGAATGCAAGGAGTTAATCATCTTGAATATTCCCCATTTCCTTTTGTTCTGGCTCTTCTGTGACATCATGAAATTAAAATGTAGAAATTAACCCAAAATGCTGGCGTTGTCTTTAAGTTGCTTTTGGTTTTCTGTTTGCCTAAAAGTTATACTTGATGAGCTTCCTCATCTATGGGTTTGGTAGGTGCAACATATGAGCTTGTGGGAAAATATTTCATCAGAATAGCATTAATATATCTTTGCTCAGAATGAATATTCTGAGCTGCACTACCCTTTGAAAGGAAAATGCATATTCATGCAGTATTGTGAATGGATAAAGAGAGGAAGAAGGATTCTATGCAGAAGAGAGATGATTTTACTCCTGCCACTTAGCTAGATAGGTATAGAGATAGATAGATATTTAAGTGCATCCTTTAAGCATATACACAGATATTTAACATTTTATAGACAAGTTCTTGCCAACCTTTTTCTTTTATTTTTTTTTAAGACAGAGTTTCACTCTGTCACCTATGCTGGAGTGCAGTGGCGCTATCTTGGCTCACTGCAACCTCTGCCTCCTAGGTTCAGGCAATTCCCCTGCCTCAGCACCCCCTAGTAGCTGGGATTACAGGCACACACCACCACACCTGGCTAATTTTTGTATTTTTAGTAGAGACAGGGTTTCACCATGTTGGCTAGGCTGGTCTCGAACTCCTGATCTCTGATAATACACCCGCCTCGGCCTCCCAAAGTGCTGGGATTACAGGCGTGAGCCACCACGCCCGGCTGCCAACCTCTTTTTAATGAAACATATAGTAAGTGTTTATTTGTGATAACACTGTGGAAAACACAAGGAGTGTGAAAACAGTTATTTGGAATTTGCTATAAAATATTATTTTACTGACATTGTAAAATTTTGGTAAGAAAAAGAAAATGCAGCATATTAGGAAAGATATAGATTATTTCTAAAATAAAACTTCAAACACTTAAAGAGAAATTTGAGCTTGCTTTTATAATACTAGGTTTTAAGGTTGAAATTGTTCTACTTGATTCCTAGCCAAGGTGTTACAATGATGATTTCATCAAATTTTCAGTATTTGCTCTCTGAAATATTTCCATGTAAGTAAATAGTGTATATTTTAAACATTTCTGAAACCACTCATTTACAATAATTGGGTTTTTTAATCTAATAATTCTTCCTTTTCTTAAATGATCAGCTACATTATTGAAATTTCCTGAGATCATGTATTTGGACTTTAAACCCAGGTGAATTTTTTTTCATATTACATGTTTCAGAAATAATGATGAAGTTTCAATCTGCAAAGCATGCATACATTTGCTAGGACAGCCACCTGGCAGCTAGCTTGTATGCTAAAGAGCAGATCCAGCCAATGAACATCAAGTATATAGTTTATGTAAAGGTAAGGATTCAGGGGCTGTATAGCAATGCATTCACTGTAGCTCCCCTCCTCCCATCCCTGATTTCCCACCCTCTACCTACAGGACACCTTTGGGCTGAGTGCCACGTACTCTGTCTGTGCACTTTGTACATGAAATCTAGGAGGCCTTGTACCCTGGTTAATAGTGGGCTACCACAGACACTGCAGCTGGTATGAATACATATGTCCAGGTGCTTACTCATCTCCTTGTCTTTGCTCAGCTGTCATGGTGGACTGGAATGATGGATGTTGCTCATGATCTTCTCTATAGTGAGGCTTTTCTGGTGGGCCTGTAAAGTGTTCCATTGGAGAGTTCAAGAATACAAGGAAGAGACTGCATGTGCTTACCCAGACCAGGCCAAGGCTCCATCTATATCCTCTAGCTTCCTGATTTCCTAACCAAATGGACCAATGTCTACCTTTAGAACACCGCTTTTCTGTCCACAGATAAACTTGGGACTCTGAGGGTCTAGAAGCCACCTGACAGAGTCTCTGTAGAAGAGATGTGCTTCCAGCCAGCGTTAACGGGAGAGGAGGGTGTGCAGCCCGCAGACCAGGACCTTTTTTGTGTGTAGGACAGATCAACTCCTTTCCAGCAATTACATCTCACACTTACCTCAACTGACCACAACCTCAACCAGGAAAGCTTGTTACTTATTCCTGAGATTTTAGTTACTTATTCCTGTTACTTATTCTTGAGATTTCTCACCTGCCTGTCCCAAGCATGAGGCAATTGTAAAAACAGAAAAACAAAGCTTGATCAACATCAGATATACAACTCAAATAACCAAATATTAGTTTTGGCTTTACAGGTAAATAAATGTTAATGTTAAAAAATTCCCTACTGTAAATCAAAAAAATTTTTTAAATTACTGTCATAAAAACTGTGATCTTGGTGAAATCACTGAATGATAAAGAACTTTAAAAATGTTTCTGAAATAAATTACACCTCTTGCCTAGATTTTGCTTTATCCTGAGATTTTTCATAGAAATTTTACTTTGACTTTGGTTAACACGTTAGGATTGGCATTAAAAATATAGGCTTTGCATGAGATAAAATTAGATCACTTGTAATTCCAATTTTTAGGGTTTTCAAAATAATCATTAATATATGTAAATTACTTGTTAAAACGGTCCCCATTCTTTAAGGTATCTAAACACGTAAATAGTCTGGTGGTAGAAAATTTAAGGTCATTTGGAAAGTATAATATTTGAGGTACAATTCTATGAGACCAGGGCAATTCACAGGCAACAAATCAAGCATTACAAAGTAATATTTAGATAGCTACTTGTCATGTCTGGGTAGACATCACAGGTACCATGAAAAACAGCAGAAAGAGCCAAGATTACAAGGCTACATTCTAGTTATTTGGTTACATAGATACAGCCATGGTCTACCAATTTAAGCGGTAGTATTTAATAAAAGAGAAAGCAAATTACAAAATGAGTTGTATTGATAAATGTGATTAACTCAATTTAAATTTCAAGGCTTTAATATTTTCATAGGCTTAGTCTTTTGTTCTTAGTCACATGCATAATTACTTTTCCTCATTCTTTTGATTTAGTGACAGAAAAATCTGAATAATCTCTGTAGAAAAATATACAGTGGGAAAAACTGATCTAAATGAGAATAAACGTTGCCAAAGTCTTGTGGTTACGTTGTGTATGGCCAAGTGGAAAAACAAACCATTATAATCTCAGATTGTGGTTAAAAATAAATACCTCATTTCTTCTAAGTGTGAAGCAAGAGAAAGTTTATCTAGTTAGTTTTTAACTCTCATAGTTTATGTCAAAATTGAAACAGGAGAAAAAAGTTTCCAGCATATAAATCCCAGGACATAGTCTGGCTGCCATACAACTCTTTGTTTTCCCCTGTTTTCTTAAGCACAAGATACACTCAAATTCCACAGAACAGGCAAAATTCAGTGGCTTCATAAGCAGTCTTTGAGAATATACTTCAATGGTTTATCATTGTCAAATTCAAAGGTTCTCAATAAAAGCATATCAGAATCACCAGGAGATGTCAAATTAAAAGGTTCTCAATAAAAGCACATCAGAATTACCAGGAGAATAGCTTCAAAATACATATTTCACAAAAGATAAATTATGCAATCAATAAATAGTAAACTTACCTCCAATCCACTCTAGTTTGGTGACCTCTTAAACTCAAAAAGACCAATACAGGAATGCTATTTATGCAGGTATATTCTGAGATTGTGTGTGTGTGTTTGTGCACGTGTGATGTGACACACATACATATACCAGCTTCTGCAGAGATCTCAGACCCTGCCTTTATGCAGAAGGCATGGTTAGAATGCGGATTTGCCAAGCATACTTTCTTCTGCTTCCTGGTGGTGTGATCATCACTCTGGCCATGTTTCCCTCTCATTCTGCCATGGAGTTTATAAGAGCCCAGACTGGCAAAGACAGAACCAGTATTTGCCCATAATAATTTGGGAAATTCCGTGGCCTCATTCAACATTCATGGGTTTTGGTAGCCCAGAGAGTGGAGTATAGGAAGGGGCCAAGATTTCTCTGAGCTGTTTTCCCAGGAAACATGGGTGTCAAAATATCAGAAATGGCAATACTGTCTTAATAATACCTCCTGTTCGTGGACAAATTCTGTAAATTTTTATTTGTCAGAATAAGTACAGTCTATGAATACTTAATTGTTATGCAGTCATACTTTCCTGGTTTTTTTTTTTTTTTCTTTTTTCTTTTCTTCTAACCTAACGCTCTCCTCCAGGGAAATCAATCACCGCACTAAACATTTACTAACAGGATCTCCCACTTTGGCTACACATTGGGATCACCTAGAGAGCTTTTTAATATACTGGTACTTGGGTCCCACTCCCAGAGGTTTTACTTTGATTGGTCTGGGATGGACCTGGGCATCTGGATTTTTTTATATCACCAAGGACCTTTTTTTTTTTTTAACTTTTATTTTAGGTTCAGGCGTATTTGTGCAGATTTGAAAGATAGGTAAATTGCATGTCGCAGGGATTTGGTGTACAGATGATTTTGTCACCCCTTAGTAATAAGCATAATGCCCAATAACCAAGGAGGTGCAAGGCCTCTACAAGGAAATTTACAAGACACTATTCAAAGGAATTAGAGATGGCAGGTAGTTTTTGGATCCTTACCCTCCTCCCACCTTCCACCCTCAAGTAGGCCCCAGTGGATGTAATTCCCTTCTTTGTGTCCATGTGTACTCAAATTTTAGCTCCCACCTATAAGTGAGAATGTGCAATATTTGGTTTTCTGTTCCTGTGTTAGTTTGCTTAGGATCGTGGCCTCCAGCTCCATCCATGTTGCTGCCAAGGACATGATCTCATTCTTTTTTATGGCTGCATAGTATTCCACGGTTTATATGTAACATCTTTTAAAAATCCAGTCTACCGTTGATGGACATTTAGGTTGAGTCCATGTCTTTGCTATTGTGAACAGTGCTGCAATGAACATATGTGTGCATGTGTCTTTTTGTGGTAGAATGATTTACATTATTTTAGGTATATACTCAACAATGGGATTCCTGGATCCAGTGGTAATTCTATTTTGAGTTCTTTGAGAAATCAACAAACTGCTTTCTACAATGGCTGAACTTTACCACCAGCAGTGTATAAGCATTCCTTTTTCTCTACAACCTTGCCAGGCCAGCATCTGTTATTTTAATAATAGCCATTCTGACTGATATAAGATTATTTTCATTTCTCTAATAATTAGTGAAGTTGAGCATTGTCAACAAACTAGGCATGAAGGAACATACCTCAAAATAATAAAAGTCACCTATGACAAACCCACAGCCAACCTCATACTGAATGGAAAAAAGGTCGAAGCATTTACCCTGAAAACCAACATGAGACAAGGATGCCCACTCCTACCACTCCTATCCAACACAGTACTGGAAATACTAACCAGAGTATTCAGGCAAGAGAAAGAAAAAAGACATCCAAATAGGAAAAGAGAAAGTCAAACTATCCCTGTTTGCAAACAATATGATTCTATGCCTAGAAAACCCCATAGTCTTAGCTCCCTGATCTGATAAACAACTTCATCAAAGTTTTAGGATGTAAAATCAAGGTACAAAAATCAGTAGCATTCCTATACACCAACGTCCAAGCTGACAGCCAAATCAGTAATGCAATCCCATTCACCATAGCCACAAAAAGAATAAAATATCTAGGAATACAGCTATCCAAGGAGGTGAAAGACCTCTACAACAAGAATTATAAAATACTGCTCAAAGGCATCAGAAATGGCACAAACAAATGCAAAAGTATTCCATGCTCACAAACAGGAAGAATCAATATTATTAAAACGGCTATACTGCCCAAAGCAGTTTACAAATTCAATGCTATTTCTATAAACTATCAATGACATCCTTAAGATAATTAGAAAAAAACTATTTTAAAATTCAAATGGAACAAAAAAAAAAAAAAAAAAAAGAAAAGAGCCCCCAAAGCCATGGCAATGCTAAGCAAAAAGAACAGAGCTGAAGGCATCACATTATCCCATATCAAACTATACTACAAGACTATAGTAACCAAAACAGCATGGTACTGGTACAAAAACAGACACATAGACCAGTGAAATAGAATAGAAAGTTCGGAAACAAAGCCACACACCTACAGCCATCTGATCTTCAACAAAATTGACAAAAATAAACAATGGGGAAAGACTCCCTATTCAAAAAACGGTTCTAGGATAACTGGCTAGCCATATGCAGAAGACTGAAACTGGATTTCTTTCTTATACCATGTACAGAAATCAACTCGAGATGGCTTAAAGACTTAAATGTAAAACCTAAAACTATTAAAAAAAAAAAAAAGGCCTGAAAGATAACCATTCTGGACATAAGATCAGGCAAAGATTTTATGATGAAGTTGCCAAAGCAATTGCAACAAAATTGACAAATGGGATCTAATTAAATTATAGAGCTTCTGTACAGCAAAAGAGTAAACCAACAACCAAAAAATGAGAGAAAATATTTGCAAGCTATACATCCAACAAAGGTTTAGTATCCAGAAGGAAGTTAAATTTACAAGCAAAAAAAAAAAATTATTAAAAAGTGGGCAGGAGACATGAACAGACATTTTTCAAAAGAAACATTTAAGTGGCCAACAGCATATTAAAAAAGACACCTGGATTTTAAAAAGCTTTCTAAGTAATTATAATGCAAAGCCAAGATTGAGAACCACTGCGCTAGAGAGAAATTATTCTGTCTGGGAGTGCAAGTTTTTTTGTTTTTTTTTTTGTTTTTTTTAAGTGAGTAAATCAAGATAATCCTGCATTCTATTTCTGAAAGAGAAAGACACCTATTGCTCTAGGGGTAAATGACGCCCTAGTCACCTTAATTTAGAATTTGCAGCTTTGTTCACTGTTTTACAGTCTCCATGTTATTAATTTTCTGTTTCATAAACCTGACAAACGTAATTGTTAATTACGTACCACACACTCCACCCTCACAGTAATGGTTTCTCTCAGAACCTACATCTGATATAAAGCTATAGTACAATGCCCCACTATATTAAATTTCAATTTAATTATCTTTATTACAGCATCACCTCCTTGGAGGAAATATTAACTCTGAGATGGACCTATAATAAGAGAGAACGGTAATGCAGGGAGCCTTGCCCTAAAGCCTTGTGCTACTATATAGGCTACAGTTACAAGCTCAAGAGCCACAATAAAATGGTTGAAAAGGAGCTTCTCTGCCATATCCTCGGCTCCTTGTGATGTGATCCCTCAAAGGCCCCTACTGGCACACACAAAGTGAATGGCATAAGAAACAGATCTTACACACACACACACACACGCACGCACAAGTCATTGTGCGTGCGTGTGTATGTATGTGCACACTTTAGTTGAAAACAGAGAATAATTCACAAATAATTAGCCCAGGTGAGACCAGGAAACTGTGCATGGACAGTACATAGGCTTTACACCATAGTTAATCTTTTAAGAGTTAAACTTTACTTAGCACCATGTACTTAAAAAAAAAAAAAAAAAAAAAAAGCTTAGGGTGTTTTGCCTTAAAACATTACTTGAAGTGACTTTCAATGACTCTCTTTAAACTTGGTTTGAAAGTTAAAAGAGCTAGAAGCCAGCAAACTCCCCAAAAGTAATTGAGTCCATAAATTAACACTAAGGGGCTTGAATCCCATGCAACGATGATATTAGGTGACTGAGAAAAAATGAACTAGAAAATTGGATCACAGAGCTTTGAGGCTGTGTTATTGAAGCAAAATAATAAAATAAACTTTATTATCACTTATTCAGCATTTAAATAATAGGTATTTACAAGAAGTATTTTGGGATCAACTGCTATCAGGAGTGAATTGTCAGCATCCCACATACATGCCTCACCACTCCCGTTTTTGTTCTTTTTAAACATGTCAGGAAGTTTAGGCACAGAGAAATTGATTTGTCCAAATTTCAGCCAACGGAGTCCAACATAAACACAGACAATACCAGTGACACTTGAAATATTCAGTGAATTGGGTGATCAGTATATAGCTAGGACACCAGCTTTAGCCTAAGTTGAACTTATCATAGGATATTGACATCTTTGGGGGCACTGGAAACATGGTGGGGAGAGGCTTCAAACTAAGAATGCTCCTTGATAGAACACACTGCGGGAGAACATATTGAGACGCTTAAGTGAGCAGCCAAAGGGGAAAGGGTATTTTGAGTACATGCTGTGCCTTTTATTCACATAACCCACCCTCTGCTTAGGGAGAGAGGGTTGTAATAAAGAGCAAAACTTCAATTAGATATGATACTAAACTTTCGTGACCAATTGGGGTAAAAGCGCCTTATCTATTGGGGGTTCTAACAAAGTGGAAATTAACAGAAAGAACTCTTTCCAGAATGAGTAAATATTGGAAGCTAGAGGAGGTAGGAAGTGGCTTCATGGCAACACTGCAGCTGTGCTTTTCATGATCATTAATGAATCTGATGGAATGAGACAGTGGAAAATGGTCAGTATTGGGCAGTAGCTGAGAGTTCTGTATTAAGGGGGGAAATGTGAGGGTATGAGATGTGCTTGTTCTTATGATCAAATTGGTGTGAACTGAGTAAAGACAGTTGGTTATTTAATATTTAGAATCCAAGGAAGATTCTCCCTGAATTGTAAATTGGCAGCCTCACTGGGCACACTGGCTAATGCCTATAATCCCAGCATTTGGGGAGGCCTAGGTGGGCAGGTGGCTTAAGCTCAGGAATTCAAAACCAGCCTGGGGAACATGGTGAAACCTCATCTCTGCAAAAAAATACCGAAAAATACCCAGGCATGGTGGTGCATGTCTGTAGTCCCAGCTACCTAGGAGGCTGAGGTGGGAGGATCACCTGAGCCCAGGAGGTTGAGGCTGCAGTGAGCCATGATTGCACCACTGTACTCCAGCCTGGGTAAGAGAGTAATACCCTGTCTCAAAAAAATGAAATAAAATAAATGAATAAATAAGTAAACTGGCAACCTACTTCGCCAAAATATACAATCTTTCTATTCTTTATTATTATTACAACTTTGTGCAACACGTTGCCTATAGACATTTAATAATATTTGCTCATTAATTGAGACCTATCTGAACAACTACTATCAAGTTCCCATGGTTCCTTATTTGGGCTTTTCCTTGCTGTGTGCAAAGGTTCTATATGGTTCTACCAGATCCACCAGTCAGAGCTCAGTCAGGAAAACTGAAACAACCTGAGGAATTTCTAATGGAGGTAACCATGTAGGAAACTGGTTACTCAATATTGGAAGGCCTAAAAGAGCAAAAAGGAGAGGGTTTGATCAGTAACTGCAAGATGATACTTCTATCCTGTCAGTGACAAGACTAAAGGGGAAAATACTATTCAAGAGCCCATGATCTCTGCCATTAAAGTTGCTGGATACTCTCCTGCTGCGGTCAGAGCCACCACTGCCACTACTTGGGAAGACCATAGAAGTAACCTGCCTTTTCTGCTACTCTGCTGATATACTGCCTAAAGCCAAGAGAGGAAAAAATGCCCACAATCTTTTTTTAAAAAAAACAACAACTCTATTTTAAGATCAGAGGTACATGTGCAGGATGTGTAGGTTTGTTACACAGGTAAACCTGTATCATGAGGGTTTGTTGTACAGATTATTTCATCACCCAGTTATGAAGCCTAATACCCATTTGTCATTTTTCTTGACCTTCTCCCTCCTCCCACCCGCCACCCTGAAAGGCCCCAGCGTGTACTGTTCCCCTCTATGTGTCCATGTGTTCTCATCATTTAGCTCCCACTTATAAGTGAGAACTTGCCATTCCTGTGTTGGCTTGCTGAGGATAATGGCCTCCAGCTCCTTCCATGTCCCTGCAAAAGACATGATTTCGTTCTTTGTTATAAAATGCTCTCAATCTTATTCCCATCTTCCAATTTCCTGTTAGGACTTCCCACTAGGAGAGTATAAGAAAGCTGCTTGGTAAGGAGTGAATCTTGTTAAAAATAAAGTTCACAGACTTTCAGCCTGCTTCTAAGAGAGAAACACAGATGCATGAGCATGGAGCTGACAGCCAACAGACAAGTAACCAGTCCATTGGGTTACCCAACTTAAAGTTAAGCAGGAAGCCAACAATATTGAAATAGTCCTGTTAGATTAAATTCCATTGCCAATGAGAATTTGTTTGATAAAAATTATACATGATTGCCTGCTACATTAGTATAACAGGCAACCATCAATTTTCTCCTCTTGTTTTGTAATCCATAGATTTAGCTGTAAAAGACTTGTTTCTATTTACAAAAATTTTAGTTGAAAAACATTTATAAAAACAAGAAAATATACATAGTATACTACAGCTAATAATATACGTCAATATACATAATATATGTTTTATTAGATTAAGAAAAAGTGCAAGAAAGGAAATCTAATGCTTGTCATAGGGCCAAATACAATATCTGAGGATAAAATTTGATGAAAATAGCATTATGAAAATTCACTCCCATTAGATGATGGCTTTTTTATGTCAGCATGATAACTTCCAGGAAATAAATGAAGACATTTTAAAAATCAAAGGGATACAATCATATACGTGGTGCCTTATAAAAATTGTTAATGGTACAGTATACCAGCTCCAAACTATGACAACATTAACCACAGCAGGAGAAACTAATGAATTCTAGTAAGTCTGGAGACAAGAAAAGAAATAATTAATATCTCTGAATCAATTTTGTGGAGCTATTATCTTAATTTTGTGGTATTTTGAATAGAATAAAAAATATTGAGTCACAAAAGCAAGATATTAATTAAGCAGGGGTGGTTCCTGAGACTTGTTGGTACACAGGCTATATTTTTTTCTTTTTATTGGAGACTGGAGTGTTACATTTCATTTTTGGAGAAAGTAATCATCTACTTTTCCAAAGCAAGTTAGCAGTCAAGTGGAATCTAAATGACAAATACCACTTCTCCTCAAAGGTGGTATCTACAGACCACACATTTTATAAAAGAAGGATCAAGTCCAAATTATTACAGTTTCTTTATTCACACTGATAGTCTATGCCACACATTAATAGGTGGTTCAAAGCAAAAGCTATATAATTGGTTTTGGATATCCCAACCTCCTTTATATCTAATAAGTATCTATTGTTCCTAGACCTAGGATCCTGTCATATGAGGAAGCTAGTAGTATCACTCCTCCAAGCCCCAGAGATGACTCTGGTTTGGTGGAGACAGTGGATTAAATATCTGAGCAGACAAGAGAGGCAGCCTCTAGACACACTCCCCCTACAGGAGTTTAAGGGCCTGAGGCTGGGGAACAGCTACCGGCACCAGCAGCGATGCCCTGGAGTCAGTCTCATGAAGCTTAGGAACTTTGAGCAATGTCTATCATTCAGGTGATCCCCCGCAACAAGGAACTACGATGTGCAGAGAGGGAAGGCGCTGTAACTAGAAGAGAATATTGGATACACTTGCCTTATTATGTAGTCTATTAGTAATCCTAGGACAGCCTCTAGCCAAAAACAAAAAACAAAAAACAAAAACAACATGTCTTAAAGCTTGGTGTACTTGATTTGGTATTTCACCTTTCCTGTGCCTGCCTCCCCAGTCAATCTAAGTGTTTATCCTGATTTCCCCTTAGAGAAGACATGTGACTACTCTTTGCAACATTTGCTATGTTTATGAAATACAGGGTGCAAAGTATGTATTTCATAAAGGAGAGATATGTTTGTATTAACAGCATGATCTTATGCTTATAATCTCTTTTTAATCTGGATATATCGTACTGCCAAAGTGATTTCATAATTTAAGTTGATTTTTTTTTTTCTGTCTTACCGGTACATAAAGTGATGGCATATTTTACAATCTTTGGTGTCATAGATTAGATAAAATATGTAATTCACTTAGCAAATGTGAAATATTGGACAAATTTCAGACCCCTACTGCATAAAATGTGAAGGTCAACACTTAACTAAAATGATTTCTTCAAGTTTCTTCCACCTTCAAAACCCGTCAAACTATTTACTAGACCTTCAGCAAAAAAAGGCATTTGGTAAAGAAATTGAGATACTAATGACAAATAATCTATCAAGGAAACTTAAATTATTATTCAAAATTAATAGGCAGGAAATAGTTTAGCTGAGGACAAGACCAGTCTGCCAAAGACAGAGAGCGAGCAAGTGAGAGAGAGAGAAAGAGAGAGAGAGAGAAAGCTTAAAAGCCCAGAATAAAACTGCATACACAATATTTAACATGTTTTTCTATTTCTTAAAATGCCCCCACCATATTACCTGAGCTGCTGAAGTGTGTAGTAGCAAACACAACCCTTCTCCACAGCTCATATTTTAAAGAATTGAGAAGTTACATTCATAATTTATAAATCAAATTAGAAATTTTCTGATTGGAAAAAAGAAGAAATTTGATGCCCCCGCCCCCCCAACTGCCTGAGAATGTATCCCTGTGGACATTGACCTGGGGAAAGCCACTTCGTCATTTCATCTATTGAAGATATAATTATTTTGATCCTCTAAGCTATCTGAAAATTTGAATGTCTTCTGTGTTGTGATAAAATGCCCTTTCCCGTTAGCCTTCTGAAACAGAGTGCACTCAGAAGGCCTGCTAGATGCATTATAGGGACACATCAGGCATTCTGCAAGCTGAAGATTCTCCACTTTGATCTCCCAGCAAGCTGACTGTGGCACAGTGTCCCCACAGAGTTGAATGCACCACCGAGGAGGGTCTTTTAACTAAAGTGCACACGGGGAAAATTTCATGAGGTTCTTATGAAGTGGTTTGTTTTAGCTCTGAATGGAGGAAAAGAAGTAGAGAGGAAAAGGGGAGACGGTCTTGTGACATAAAGATCCAGCTGGACCTGGTGTGATTTTTATCATCTTAAAGCCTGTTTGAGAAGACTAACCTCAAAGTGCAAGACTGTCTCAATACACCACATTTTAAAAAATGGAAGGCAAAAAGTAGCTGGTCTGTAAACAACCCACAAAGCAAATCGCCAGTTGATATTTCCTGAACTAGAATTCTTTGAGTTACAATGGGAACAGCTTCTCGGTATATAAAGAGCATAAGTCTTCTCTTTGGTTCCAACGGAGCTTTGTCATGACTTGTAATGAGCTGAACATTGTAATGCATGTTCTAAAAAAAAAATTGACTATGACTGTGTGTGCAAAAATACAATGCACATGCACCAGGATGTTAACAAAACAGCACCTGCACAAACTAAGATTGCAACTCTATTCTCAGCTTATCTTTGCTTTTCACTCACTGGGATCATTTCTGTTTCAATGGGAAGGAAAGCCGCACACGCCAGCAGAATTCATACATTAAACTGGAGCTACCACTTTTATGTGAATCAGAGCTCAGTAAACAAAACAAAAATCTGAAAAATTTTAAGTCCAAATATTATCTGTCACATAAATACAATAAGCTTCCACAATGACAATGTTAATAGCAATAGATGATAAGTAACACAGGCTTTTAAACCTGAGGTTGGAATTTAAGAGAGGTACTACACAATTCTAGGCTGTTTAAAATTGTTTTAAGTTGACTATACACATAAGAAGCATTTGTTCAGACTTTAAAACTGTTCTTAAAAATATCATTGAGTTATAGAAATTAATGTACAGATGAGTGAAAATACATAAATAGCAAAAAATGATTATATTTATTTGTCCTTTAAAAATGCCAATAGTTAACATAGTTCTCTAAATCTAATCCAACATCTGTTCATGGTTTACAAGTGACAGATTTGCTGATTCATTGAGAATAGATAACCCAGGTAAACAATAGAAACCACCACAACTAACAAATAGTGAATACTTATATTTACCACAAGTACCATGCCTTGTGCTAAATACTTTATATATTTATTTAGTCCTTCAACATTCTGTTAGGTAGGTACTTGTTATGCTTTGAATTTAGCAGATGATCTACCTCGGGGTTCAGGTTTATGAACCTTGCCCCTGTCGCATAGCTAGTAAGCAGCAGAGCTGGGCAGTGTGGTATCGCACTCCTCCCCTAGATCTAGTCATCACATATTTCTCAGTCACTATACCTATAATAGGAAAGAGCAAAACAACATCGAGGATGCTGTTATTTGGGCAAATGTACATTTTTCAATTGTGACAAGTGAAAGCGCTTTCTATAGTAAGGCCAGTTGAAAGTGAACAGTGAGTATCCCTAACCTGAATCATTACAATATTACAAAATGAAGACTTGAAACAACCAAAGAACTTCATATTGGAAAGAGTATTAGAGGGCATCATATTACCCAACATAGGGGTTCTGTCCAGTGCATTCCTGACAGATGGCTGCATTTGAACACTTCCAGTGATGGGGCATTCACCACCCACTAGGCAGCTTATTCCAATTTTAAATGACTTGAATTTTTAGAAAGGGCATCACTACATGGAGCCAAAAATCAGAGCTGCTATCACTTCAAGTAATTACTGCATGCTGTACCACTTGATCATTGAAGAAACTATTGTCTCACTGTAAAATATGGGAGCTAAAGTATATACAAGGGGCAGCATATTTAATTGAATAAGTGGCATGTCCAGGTTTGGATCTCTTCCTCAGCTCTGTCAACGCCAGTGAAATCCAACAGCAAACCTGGATTATACTGCATAACCCTAAATAAAATTTTCCAGCAAACCAAGGGCATCCCACATCACATAACTATTGCACTTTGATCTATCAGCTTAATGTCCATTGTGCTGGTAAAGACACACCAAATTTCTGATTGAAGCAAGATTCAGAACTGGGCATGGTAGCAGAAACATGCAGTAGGTCTGTGAACATAATTGCCACTATAAACCCTCTGAGTGAGGTGCGAAGGAGGACGTGAGCTATAATTCATACGTGTAGTGTATAATGGAGGACACACACGCAGCTGATGGGTGACTGTGGCTCCTCACACTGCCAGCTTGCCTTAGAGGGTAGGGCTGCTGATGGAGCAAGGCATGGTGCCCATTGCACATGCCCACTCCGCACATCCAGCCAAAGAGACTAAAATTCAAGGAAAATATTTGCTCTCAAAGCAAATAGAATCAGCATACACTTTAATCTGTTCTATAGATACACAGTGCCGCCTCTTAACCAAATGCCTTACTCTTGAGCAGTTCACTGCACTCTGTAACCGAACGTCAGACAGGACAGGAGAATGTAACTCCTTCATTTCTAGAGAGAAGTGCAAAGTTTGCTCATATTGCCTAATGTTTTACATCCATTGTGTCTAAAATTAAAATCCCAGCAGTGACCAGGCTTGACTGTATTCTAAACAGAAGCTATATCAAAAGAGCTTTTGAATCTGGCTTCCTAAGCCAGGGTCATGAATTGATACTTCACTGCTGACTTCTTCTGCCCCAATCTCTAAGAGAAGCTCTACCTAGCCTCCAGAATTGGCAAAAATCTGTGATGTCTCTCTAAATTGAAAATCTATTGTTAAAAACAAACTTCTTAACAGGTTGACTGATTTTAATGAGTATCCATAGTTTTTATCAGCATCCATAGACATCCAATGTCTTCTGACATTAATTCTATTGAGTTTTTAACTCAAAAGTTACGTTAAATGCATGTTTGTGTCTTTTTGCATTTCAATCTATTTTTTAAAATATTTGAAAGTATTTGAATTTCAAAATAAGCTGTCACCTATTACAGGTTATCCCAGAAGTCTTAGTGGAGTTTCGAGCTTTCATAATTTAGGCAGAAACAAATGCTACAAACTTCCAAAGAGCACCACTTGTAATATTCATGGTTACCTTTCCTCTAGGCTCATGCAGAACTTTTCAAAATCTGTTTTCTTACTGAAAATGATACACACTGACTAGAAAAAGAAAAAGAAAAAGATCAGTCAAGATTTACAAAATTGCATACATATTAAAAAACATAAATAATTACTATTTTAAGAGACACTTGAACAAGACAGTACATTCATACTTCTGAAATAGTTAAAGCTCAAAAGTGAACTAAGGGTTTTTGAAGACTCTGTAGAATGTTCCAGGTCTGGAGCCCTGCAGAGACAGCCTATGTCAGGCGGGAATATAGCAACCCAAAAGCCATCTCTGTATTTACGCTTCTTTACCCACTTCCTGAAAATGAACAAGCACAATATAGAAAGAGGACCTCTGTCTTTAAGACATCATTTCCACTTTGTGAGTGCATAAATTAACAGTGGAGAAGTTTCAAAAAGAGCATCTTCCCCAGGTCAAACCCTGGGCTCTGCCCCATGGCACATGAT
This sequence comes from Trachypithecus francoisi, assembly GCF_009764315.1. Lineage (NCBI taxonomy): Eukaryota > Metazoa > Chordata > Mammalia > Primates > Cercopithecidae > Trachypithecus > Trachypithecus francoisi. Next base: position 19,718,291 of record NW_022681455.1, read on the forward strand.
TCAAATTTAGAGAGCAGCATTTCACCCACCATATCGCTGTAGAATCTAATCATAATAAAGACAGAAGAGATTTTCTTACTTGAGCACCTAAAGTCAAAGCTTACAAAGAGTCTGCTTGGAGAAATTTGGGCATATATGCAGACTTGATTCATTCTTTCTACTCTTTCTAGAAAAATCTAAGAAAGCTGAGGGTTGTACTCAAGTTTTTATTCTCCTTCTTTAGGCCCCTTTTCTGCCTCCTGCCTTCCCAAATCCTCAAAGAGACAGTGAATGTCACCACCACAGAAAAATCAAACTAGACTGTGAGAAAGCAAAAGAACTCTTTATCACTCAGTTGATATGAAATAGTCAAGCAGAAAATAATCTTCCATCCTAGTCGCCCTGACTCATTTTATGAATGAGAAAAATAAAGAGAAGAACATTTTATCATGCTGTGTTTTATCAATCTTGGGATAAAAGTCTGAGCTGGAGCTTAAGCATTCCCCTCTCAAAAGGGTACAGTGTCAAAGACACCACAGAGATAGCTGATGTTAACCACATAGACTGTAACCTAGTTTCTGGTAGGGACCATTCTATTCATTGTCCAATCACTACCACAGAGCTGGCACATGGACTACAATCAGCAGATGTTTGTTTCACAAAATGTAGCTATCCGGACAATATAAATTTTTATATTATAAAAAGCTATTAGAGTATATTAACCTTTTGCTTCCTGCCTATTCTGGGTTGGATAAAAAAATCAAGAGTGTTTTTAGAGTAAAGGGATAATACTGTATTCTAATTTTGATGGAAAGGACAAATTCCAGGAAAGAATTGCAATCATTCTGGTTTGAATTTTTAAAGGAGGAAGATGAAGGGGCACACAGGAAGACAAAGTGTGCTGAAACGAGAAAGAAGCCTAGAAAACAGCACAGAATACTGAAAGACACAGAAGAGAACACGAAGAGATTGCAGTGGGACTGGGACTTGGAACCACTTTCTCTACATGTTGTTTTAAGTATTAATTTTTGTGTAAATGGCATATAAGATCCTCATCCGCCATCTACATAAAAGATTACGGTGCCAAACAGGACTGCCCCATGTGGGCTTTGTTTCCAAGTCAGCTTTCTCACAAGCGTCTCTCTGTTTTCTGACAAATGAAAGGAACAAGTTCATTGGAACAAGGAGGGGGTATTGTCTCTATTTGCCGTTGACTTGTTTGCTTCCTTGGGGTACTTAATGAAGGAGCAGTATTTGGGCAGCAGGGAAAGAGCTTTGGAGTTGTCAAAAGCGCTAGCTAAAAAGCTTCAAACTGGGTCTTGCCGGTGTGTAACTGCTGTGGAAGAAAACATTTGAAAACAAGACATGCATTTTTAATAAATGGAGACATCAAAGTTATTTTTATTTGATCTGAGCCTGACATTATTTTGTGCTTCTAAATTCCTTTGGAAACACTAGAAGTTTCAATTCCCATGTCATCTTCAGACTGCTTTGAGAAATGTGAATATTGTGCAATTATCTTTTGGATGAATGGAAAGAAAAGGTAATCTTCCCTTGAATGATAACCTTTACTCAGCCTTAAATACACAAGAAATGCTTCATTTCTCACTTTCTTTATCTGACACACTGAAACAACACCAATAATTGTTTAGGACTCTTGCAGAGATTCTCTGCGCCCTATTTTCTATCAGAAGTTTTTATAAATGTTTCTCACATGAAGTTTAAATTGATCAGCATTTAACTAGGTAAACTGGAGACTTCTTTGTTTGTAATTCTTTCTCAGTCTTTTGCCCGTAAATCAAGAAACTGAATGGACTTAAAGACCTCCCATTATTTTATAGGTGATGAAACTGAGACGCAGAATGTCTGATATTTGCGCGAGACCATCTTGTTGGTTCTGCAGACTCAGAACACACCGATTCTTCAAGCCTTCCACTGTTTCTTCTGCTTAATAATAAAACATACACCATAAAAAGCAGCTGCTGCTTTTTGAGGCACAGTGCTAGATGCTTTAAATATATTAGGAAATTTTCTTCATTATCTCCTTACAAGATAATTATTATTCTCTTTTCTTAGATAAGAAAGCTGAGAAAGAAAGTTGATAAAGATCCAAAAAGGTAGTCTAACTCACCCAATGTTACAAAGCTGGACAGTGGCAAAACCTGAACTAGAACACAGCTCAGACTGACCCCAAAACCAGAATAGCTAAGCTAACATATCCCTGAAATTCAAAATAAAATGAAAACCTGGATATGAAAATAGAAATAGAGGCACATGTCTCCTTCGGTACCGTAACAACAACAACAACAAAAGTGAAAATCAGGCTGTTTCTTGAACTAATGGGAAGAAGTCCAATCTAGACATTGGAGTCCTAGCCAGTTCCACAAATCACCTAACTGAGGAATATTGGTAAAATTCAGCCTCACTGAGCCTTGGAGTCATGCTCTCTAAGGCCGGTGTTAATGCTACCTGCGCCACCTCCTTCACCAGACCACTGAGAGGATCAAACGAGAAAGATAAATATGACAACACTTCCAAATATTTATCAGAGAATTATAATTTTAAATTCTAAGCCCCACTGGAAAGGGCATCAAAATTCTGCTTTTTTTTTTTATTAATGGCAGAAATAGATAGCAGAATTAATTTAAAAAATAAAAAATGAACATTTTCTACCGTGTTGCTTAGAGGAAAAATTACATAAAAGATTTGCTTCTCTGATTTGAGAATCCTCTTGCTATTTATATGATCTCGAGAAACATGGAAAGCAAATGAGGGTATACTTGGTTGATTAGTGTGCTCCCCCAATCATATCCACCCAGAACCTCAGAATGTGACTTTATCAGGAAATAGTACCTTTATAGATGTAATTAGTTAGAGATCTCAAGTTGAAATCATTCTTGGATTTAAGGGGATGATTTTCCTAAAACCAGTGACTGGTGTCCTTATAAGAAGAGGAGAGCACACAGAGAAACACAAAAGAAAGCCATGTGAAGATGGAGGCAGGGATTGGAGTGATGTTGCCACAAGTCAGGAAACACCAAGAGCCACCAGAAGCTGGAAGAGGCAAAAGATTCTCTCCTGGAAACCTCAGAATGCCCGTGGCTCTGCTACCACCTTGATTTCAGACTTCTGGCCTCTAGAACTGTGAGAAAACAAATTTCTGTTGTCTTAAGCCACCTAGATTGTAGCTGTTTGTTCCAGCCCTGGGAAACATCTAGAAAAGGTAATGTGCCTTCATCAGTTATGTTCTCAAGTCACCAGGGAGGTGGCTTCTCCTCCACACCCATCCTCGGATGCTCCCCTGAATGCGTGAGGCTCTTTGAACAGTACTATACCAGTTGTTCATAGGCAATTTCCACTCCAAATGATCAGGGCTCAACTACTAAATAAGATAAATATCTTAAATATGCCCCCAGCTCACAGGTATTATAGGGAAGCAGTATTCAGTTGTAAATATATGATTCACTCTAGCTGCTTATCTATTATTATGTTTGATATAATTTTGTGTTCAGAGTTCTTCATGAATAGACTGATGCTGGATGGAACTAGAAGCTCATCTGAGTCAAGAATGAAAATGTTGGTGATAAAAATTGCACATTATAGATTTGAGCACATCTTATGGTCTCAACAGAAAAGGTCCCCAGGGAAGATAATTACTTTTACTTTCCACCTTTGTTACAAAAATAATATAAAAGACAGGAAATGGGAAAGAGCTGCTTCAGCTTATTAAAATAGAGACAGTGGCCATATTTTTTAAACTCTGTTTACATATTAAGGGGCTTGAGATTACCACCATGGTCAAAGGATACTGGGACTCTGCACAGAAGACCCTCAATTAATATTTGATGGAAGGACAAACAATAAATGATTTTTACATATAGCGTACCTTAGTAAAATTACTATAGGACATGCTACAGTACGTGGTCATACAGACTGAAATATTTGGCAAATTATAAAACATTTATCTGTATATAGGGCAGTAGGAGGTGGACATTTCTTAGGCAGGGTCAGCTCCGGGAATACCCTGCTCTTCTTCCCTTTTCTTCCTAAACAAGAATGAGTTTATGTCCTTTGCAGGGACATGGATGAAGCTGGAAACCATCATTCTCAGCAAACTAACACAGGAACAGAAAATCAAACACCGCATGTTCTCACTCATACGTAGGAGTTGAACAATGAGAACACATGGACACAGGGAGGGGAACATCACACACTGGGGCCTGTCAGGGGGTGGAGGGCTAGGGGAGGGATAGCATTAGGAGAAATTCCTAATGTAGGTGACGGGTTGATGCGTGCAGCAAATCACCATGGCTGGTGTATACCTATGTAACAAACCTGCACGTTCTGTACATGTAGCCCAGAACAAAAGTATAAATTTTTTTTAGAGTCATGTATTTGTATATAGGGCAGTGGGAGGTGGACATTTCTTAGGCAGGGTCAGCTCCAGGAAGACCCTGCTCTTTTTCCCTTTGCTTCCTAATTCCTCCTGTATCACCAGTATTAACAATATCTTAACCAGACAGATTAAAAGGCTAAATAACCATGACGGGCTGTTGAGGAGAAGCATACAGCTTAACTGTAATGAAATTATAACGTTTAACACTCTTCACCTCACTGATCCTGTGAATATACCCTAAGGCCCCACCCCACATATGTCTTTCCCAGCAGTAATGAAGGCAAAAGAATAGAAACAGGTGTTCCCCATGAATGCCTGGACCCCGAGGGCACCACCTGTGTCCACATAAATCCAACACAAACAGTATCCAGCACAGTTGTGAGCAAGGTTATAGGACTCATCACGCTCCCCTGCCAAGGCAGGAAAATGAGGACAGGTAATTTAGCTCTTTTAAGCATCAGAGATACACTGCCAAATACATGGAAGGGGACAAAATTCTCTTCCTTCTTGAAATTCTTAGGGAAAGAAGTAGAACTCAGCCAATACAAAATGAAACTTCTAAAAGTGCATTAACAATATCCGGCTGCAGCTACTCGGGAGGCTGAGGCAGGAGAATGGTGTGAACCTGGGAGGCGGAGCTTGCAGTGAGCCGAGATCGCGCCACTGCACTCCAGTCTGGGTGACAGAGCAAAACTCTGCAAAAAAAAAGAAAAATTGGCTGGGCACGTGGCTCATGCCTGTAGTCCCAGCACTTCGGGAGGTCGAGGCAGCAGGATCACTTGAGCCCTGGGCAACATAGTGAGACTCCTTCTCTACAAAAAATAAAAAATATTAGCTCGGTGTGGTGGTACACGCCTGTTGTCCCACCTCCTCAAGAGGCTGAGGTAGGAGGATGACTTGATCCTGGGAGGTTGAGGCTACAGTGAGCCATGATGGTGCCACTGCATTGCCTGGGTGGCAGAGCAAGACCCTGTCTCAAATATACATATATCAAACAGTTCTCAGAGTACACATGGCTTTATTTTACCATGTGGCTCATTCACAAGTATATGCCAAATTATACTCACCAGGAATTGAGGACACTATCAGCTCCAGAAATGGACATAGCAAGTTGCTGGTTGGGAGTCCTGTATATCAGAGGGCCCTTTGTATACCACTAACCCCAGGGTTAGTGGTAAAACTCCCTTTCCTTGGTAACAGAACTACAGGAGAAGTGGCTGGATAAGTGTAGGTTCTATTTCTACCTTCAGTAAGGGAACCCCATATGAAGATGTGCCAAAATCTTCTTTTTTTAACACAGCTGGCAGCCCGAAGCAGCAATGCACGTGGATATCTAAGAGTGCGGAGACATTCAGGGAAGACAGGGCTAATGGAGCCACAGGATGAAGTGGCTGATCTGCTCTAACAACCTTCTCAGTAGCAACCGCAGCTGTTTCTCCTCCCAAAGCAATCGCACATGATTAAAATGCCACGTTCTTCACAATGTTCTGGGGAGTCACATTTACTGTGACTCAGAAATTTTGCGTTTATTGGGCAAAAGTGAGACCTATTGTATCCCAGGCTGCCTGTTGAGTGGATGCTTGGGGGCTGCAAATCTGATAGCCTACTGGGGGGGTGGTCACCATACTTTCACATGTTGAAAGTACACTGCCAAGCTAGATGTGCCGAAAGAGGCATTTGGAAATGACGCGCTAAGAACTAGAGAGCCTCCTTGGTAACAGTCAGTCTCAGAATTGCCGGATTCAGGCTACTGGGAGTTACAGTTACAGTTTCCCCAGGACAATGTTTCTTAGGAAATGTGTCAGATCATTGGTATTTTTGCATGATGGATTTGTTGTTGTTGTTGTTGTTGTGGTTGTTTGTTTCTTGAGAGGGAGTCTCGCTCTGTCACCCAGGCTGGAGTGCAGTGGCCGGATCTCGGCTCACTGCAAGCTCCGCCTCCCAGGTTTACACCATTCTCCTGCCTCAGCCTCCAGAGTAGCTGGGACTACAGACGCCCGCCACCTCGCCCGGCTAGTTTTTTGTATTCTTTAGTAGAGATGGGGTTTCACCGTGTTAGCCAGGATGGTCTCGATCTCCTGACCTTGTGATTCGCCCGTCTCGGCCTCCCAAAGTGCTGGGATTACAGGCTTGAGCCACCGCGCCCGGCCTGCATGATGGATTTTATTGACATAATGCTGGACCCAATACCTGAGCCTCATCAGCCCCATTGTTAATGATTTGTGAATGCTGGTGTGTGGTCTTTGGGCATATAAAGGTGCGCCCTCACGTACACTGTCTCTGTACACATCACGCCCTCAGTGCACAATCGTCAGAGTGTGTGGGAAGTTCCTGGGGCCTCTCCCCCAAATGCTGTATGAGAAAACAAGATCTGGTATCATAAAAATTTTTTACAAGAACTCCCAAACTGTAGATCCCTTTAAAAACTTCATTGTAGTGGTTCAAATCTGTGCTAGTATATATCATACTTAATACACTTTGTTCATTAAATTGGCTTAATTGAAAAACATTTAATTCATTTAGATACTGGCAAAGATCCATTTTTTTAATTTACGAAATCCCCTTAAAATATAGTCTCAGTCTGTTTTGTGCCTACAGGTTTACTTTAACAGCTAAAATATCTGTTGTCATTTCCCCTGGTTTTCAGATATCTCTTTCCCATAACCAGGGTGTCAACACACAGAACAAGCAGGTCAATGGTTTTCAAAGTGACTTCTAGCTGCACTTTTTTTGTTGTTGTTGAGGCGGAGTTTCGCTCTTGTCACCCAGGCTGGAGTGCAATAGTGTGATCTCGGCTCACTGCAACCTTTGCCTCCTAGGTTCAAGTGATTCTCCTGCTTCAGCCTCTCAAGTAGCTGGGATTACAGGCACCCGCCACCACGCCCAGTTAATTTTTTTTTATATTTATAGTAGAGACAGAGTTTCACCATGTTGGCCAGCCTGGTTTTGAACTCCTGAACTCAAGTGATCTGCCCGCCTCAGCCTCCCAAAGTGATAGGATTACAGGTGTGAGCCACCGGGCCCAACCTAGCTGCACTTTTATAGCAAATAGGATGCTTGGATGATAATTTCAATTGCACAGGAATGTCACTTTGCAAAATGTGTACAGATTAAAAAACTAAAAGGGAAAAAAATGCTTGCCAAATGGTCATCGAAAATTGCAGAAATTAAATGCACAAGACAAAATTCCAAGCATTTAATATAGTCAAGTGGCAGTGGAGTTTGTCTACCGCACTACCACAGACTAATGGCTCAAGTTCCTGCTTTGCAAACCGGATTTCTTGCTCAGAATGTTGCTCATAATTGGCTTCTGGGCCAGGATGCCCATTGAGATGTAGGAAATAGCTGTTGTTGATATTTTGATGCCGAAAAGGGTCTGTCAGATTTTTCTTTCCTGTAACCACTCACTTTCTCTTTGCCTGTTGTCACATTTCCCCCGTCTCCTGCTCATTTTACCCACATTAAAGCTGTAAGTAAATAAATGACAGGCTGTGGCCTATCATCAGGTGACAGATCATCCTGCCTGGGCTCTGAAGAACGGAGACGTTGTCATCTGTCTGGTCCCCCTCACATTCCCTGTCAGCCTCACCGCATCCGGGTGGCATGTCACAGTCATCGGAGCAAGATGAATACAGCCGTGTAAACATCAGCTTGGGAGCCGAGTCAATCAAACATGGGACTCTAACTGCACAGAAGCCCTTCGCTGCCAGAAAAGAAAAGCACTCAGAGAGAAAGAAATGCCTTTCAGTGGCCTATTTCTGCTTCCACTGCTGCTACTTATTTCTTAATTGAATTTAACAGGTTGTGGGTTTTGTTGTTTGTTCTTTTCCAAGTTGAAAGGGCAAAGTCATAATTTTTCCCCATCAAGAGTAGGAGACTTAATACAAATCTAGCTGTTTTAGAGCTGATCAATAGTTATTGGATTTGCCTAATCAGCCAAAGCAGAGGCAAATCAAAGCCATAGCCCACAAGGACTCTTACAGAGCTCTATAGCCTCCACCAAGATGAAAGTTAGGCAAGTTGCAAGAAATGACAACAAAGGAGATGATGAAACATCTCCTCGGCTAAGCTCAAGTGGCATTTGGAAGAATAATTTGGAGGGTTGTTCCAAAACAAATAACGAACCATGTATTAAAATAAACAAAGTCATAAAAATGTCAGGAGGAATGCCAGCATAATAATGACTTCCCAGTGCGAGAGAAAAGTCAAAGGAGGATAATGCAACTTCTTCCTGAATGAAAACAGTCAGTGCTCTCTGTCCCCATGGACTTTCCATCTCCTTCTGGATACGCCTTAAGAAGCTTTTGGAGTTGCCATTTTAGAAACTGTCTCTCATGGTACTTAAGGAGAAAAACTGAATGGATCCTTCCTTTGTTCTGTTAAAAATGTAACTGTCAACCACCACATAGCTTTCTCATGTATTTGCAGTGCATATGGAAAGACTCCTATGAGGAGGGCACCTTCTGCTGAGATTTCCTGAACACCCTGACGCTCACCTTGGGAGCAGCCATTGACAAAACTTGTACCACAGGAGGCCCTTTGGCTAAGCATTGATCATTTCTGAAAACGGGGTAGTTTTGTTGTTTCTCTGTCAAAAAAAGGACTTATGTAACTATCCGGCAGTATAAAGCACCATAGTAATAGTGCCGATGACTCCAGAATTATCCCAAACCATTCTGAGGCAACGACACTTGCAGAGTCTGCATGTAGCATCAAACTAAAAGCCATTGAACACTGCATTGATATCCTGTTCCTATATTCCTTGATCTACCACTGAAGACCCTGAAAGTCCTGGTCCCAGCCTAAATTTTCAGCCATATTGCTTTTTCTTTTATTACTTCCCTTTGGCCCTATTCTTTTTCTTTCTTTCTTTTTTTTTTATTTTTAGATGAAGTTTCACTCTTGTTGCCCAGGCTGGAGTACAGTGGTGCAATCTGGTCTCACTGCAACCTCCACCTCCCAGGTTCAAGCGGTTCTTCTGTCTCAGCCTCTCAAGTAGCTGGGATTATAGGCACCCACCACCATGCCTAGTTAATTTTTGTATTTTTGGTAGAGACGGGGTTTCACCATGTTGGACAGGCTGGTCTTGAAACCCTAGCCTCAGGTGATCTGCCCACCTCGGCCTCCCAAAGTACTGGGATAACAGGCCTGAGCCACCACAGCCGGCCTACACTATTTTTTTTTTTTTTTTTTTTTTTTGAGGCGGAGTCTCGCTCTGTCGCCCGGACTGGAGTGCAGTGGCCGGATCTCAGCTCACTGCAAGCTCCGCCTCCCGGGTTTACGCCATTCTCCTGCCTCAGCCTCCCGAGTAGCTGGGACTACAGGCGCCCGCCACCTCGCCCAGCTAGTTTTTGTATTTTTAGTAGAGACGGGGTTTCACCGTGTTAGCCAGGATGGTCTCGATCTCCTGACCTCGTGATCCGCCCGTCTCGGCCTCCCAAAGTGCTGGGATTACAGGCTTGAGCCACCGCGCCCGGCCGGCCTACACTATTTTTAAGAAACTATATTACTTTCCTATATTTGGGGTATTGCTTTTATTACCCCCACCCCTGGAATATGTCTCATCCTTTCATGTATCCAACAAACATACACACTGGCCTAGAAATTCCATTTGTAGACATTCATCTACAAGAAAACAAATTTCCTTCAAGATTCTCTTTTCAGTATGCTAATAATAAAAAACAGATAGCAACCCCAAATTCCCAACATTATATAATACTTAAATAAGTTATAATATATCCATAGGTAATAATGTAGTATTCAGGCAATAAAAAAATGATACCACACATTAATACTGATTCTCATGGAATAACATTCATGATATATATTTTTGATGGAGAAAAATAAGCTACAGAACCAACCTGTACAAATGGTTTTGCTTTTATAAAAAGCAACATATTTAAATATGTATATATTCATTTATATCCATATTCATAATTTTATTGAGAGTGTAGAAATACACGCCAATGTATGCATATGTTATTTATGGATCAAGAAATTGTTTTGTATGTATGCATGTCATTTATCTGTATTCTACAACCTTTCAGAAGTAAAAATGAATTGCCTCGATATAGAAAATAATTGTAATGTAAACTTTACTTCAAACTCTAGCTCAAATGGCTTTCTTCCCACACAAAGCTTTTCCTAAAACTTCATCAGTAAGCTCTTCTTTTTCTGAACTCTATCTGTATCTATTTTATGTCGTTTAAATTTCATCTTGGGTTAAATACATTTGTGTATTATTAAAATATAAACTGCATGAGAGTAGGAGTCCTTTCTAATTTATTCTTGCATGTAAACTTGTAGCAGATGTTTACAAATATCCATTGTGTGAATAAATATTGTGTGCCCAATCAGTAATTCTAAAATTTAGCTGCATATCAGAATTACTTTGAAAGTGTTTTAAAAGCACAGAGTCCTGGGCCTATCAATGCTTTTAGGTCTTATGTGGACCTAAAGGGGTGGAGAATTAGGGTCCTACTGTTCCTCCTAGACAATTCCAGTTTAATCTAGGAAATTATCCTTCCACCTGGCATGTGTCCACATACTTGGCTTTTGGGTCTTTAACGCCCTGAATTAATTCCTGCCCTTGCAAAAAGTGTATAAGCAATTATTAACTGATCAGACTTAATAATCAAAGTGCCTGGAATATTACAAATGTTTTAACAAATGTTTGTTAAATGAATGGTTATATTCTCCTGTCATGTTCCTAAGAGCTTGTACTTGTGACTTCCACCAGAGTTCTCTCTCTAATTCCCTTAATTTGCCCCTTGTCTGTCTCCACGATACTCACCTAATTGTCTTCTTGAGAGCTGATTCACCTCTTAGCCTGATCATAATATTTTTGTAAGTACAGATTTTTCAGCCAGGTTGGCACAGGAAAATTAGCTGTGCACAAGAAGGAAGCTTCAAGATCAACATCAAAAGTTCTTGGGTGAGTAACCGGATCTGGGGTTGAGTATTTAGTAATGGGATTAATCCATGATCTGAGAGGTGAGCCGGAGCAGTTAGGAGCAGTGAAAATCATTGTCTGGTGGTAGAGAGATGGGAAGAGAAGGAAATCTAAACAAGGATATTCCAACAGCATTAACTCAGGGAGAGAGCTGCACATTGGGTACAGAGCAATTCCATCCAGAAAATTTAAGTGGGGAGATGGTTCAAAGAATTCGTCCATATACTATCTCTGCCCGTTTGTCACTGTCACTTATTGTCACTGTTGCTTATAAGCTTTGTTCTTCACTCATCATTTCTCCTAACCTTCACTTGCCTGGTCCTAAGTCCCAGGCTCCTTTCAATCTTCTGGCATTTCTTAGTCAGTCCAGTCCTAGGAGTCATTGTACGTATCTGACCATAGAAAAGATTGACGTAGAAGGTGCTGATGGGAAGAGAAACAAAATATGAAATCGAAGGTGAGTAGGCCCTTTAGACCATTGCATTGCTATAAACCACCCTTCCCCTGTGCAATCATTATACTGAAACAATATAGCACATACAGTGTCATCTATCGCAATGTTATCAAACTGGAAATCCTCTGTAGAGGTCCTTTCTGGGTACTCATGAATTGTAGGTTTTTAAAAACCCATTAGCAAGCACTGAGATCTGTTGTCTCAAGTTTTCTATTTCAAACCAATATACGTGGCAAACATACGTTCCAATTTTTATTTTTAGTAACAATGAATAAGATAATTTGGTAGTTAGAATGTGTGTGGATGTGCGTTAATATCATTACCGCACTTTTGACTTTCCAAATGTGCCCTGTTTTTAATAGAAATAAAACCACTACGAGACACTTCAGAAATCACTTTAGAATAATTTTGAAGACATTTGTTCACAGAAAAAAAAATGAGTCTCATTATCATATGATTTAAGTATTTAAAAACAAAGTCTAGTAACTTTTAGGGAAATTAAGTAATTTTAGCTTCGAGAGCCTCTTTCTCCATAAGCTAGCTATCCGGGAAATAAAATTGCATAAACCACCATTCTGTATACTTTTTCTTTTGCAGGCTTAATTGACTGAAGGATGTAAGTTTTTCCCTAAAAAAATCCGTATATTTACCTTGAATTATCATTTGATGCCTTTTACTCCAGACCTCTGTCTTTTTGAGCATCTGGTCTGTGGTCCTCGGTCTCAGTTTTGTTTCTGGATTCTCTGTGGAGATCTGTCTGTCATTCAGATTTTCATAGTAAACATACTAATACCTTTTTTTTCTCTTTATGAATTGTACTTTATAAAAATCTTGAGTTTTCTCATATTTGTCTACCACCCTTCCCTTTCCCTTACCGAGATACAAAATATGATGAATCCATGGAAACAACATCCACATTAATTATAAATTTGTAATTTTCCTGCTTCTCAGGTGAAAAGACAGGCACAGAGAAAAGCATCAGTTTTAAACTTTACTGCATGCATGGAGAGGGTCAAGTGCAGAGGTACTGTGTACACACAACCAAGGCAATGAGGGGGAGTGTGAGAGGGATATAGAGACAGAGTGGGGAGAGAGAGAGAGAGACGGAGGAGAGAAAGAGAATGAGAACAACGAAGAAAAAGAATGTCGCATACATATGAACACTAAACCAGGAGTGAAAAAATATGCCATTTAAGAGTGTACACTCTGAGGTCTGAAGTTCAAAAGAAGGAAGTCCAAGGGACTTTGATGGTCAGTGAGATCGTATCTGTGCTATTACAGAGGGTCCACCTCTAATCTTTTTACAAATGTTTTTATTTCTCCTGCCTACTCCTGCCCATTCACACACACACACACGCCCACAGACACACACAGACTCACACAAACACACACTCATACACACATAGGTGCATACAGTCACACACATGCACACATTCACACACACAATCACACACATACACACATTCACACCCTCACACACACATTTGCACACTCACACATGCACATTCACACACTAACACATATACACCCACATACACATACACGTTCACACACATACACACACATATGCATTCACACAGTCACACATATGTACATACACAAACATACACACACACACGTTCACACACACAGTCACACGTACGTGCACACACATACACAGACTCACATACACATTCACACTCATATATACACGTTCACACACACATTCACACACACAGACTCACACAGCCACACATTCCTACACATATACATGCATACACACATTCACACATATGCACACATTTACACACACACACTCACACATTCAGTTCACTCACACACATATATGCATACACACACTCATACACACACACTCACAAACAGTGGTGACCATTTCAGAAGAACAGAGTACACCCCCTGCGCCTGGCCCACTTCTCCCAAGATGGAGAACAATTTGGCATGAGGAAACGTTTAGGTCTAAGAGTCTCCTGCTTTGAGAAAATCTATTATACGAAAATACAACCACACAGCACATATACATGGGAGTATCTGATGACTTAACCCAAGAATTCTTCATATTTTAGAAGGATCTGTTGCAAGATTTTTCTAAGTAGCAAATACCATTAAATCATTTATTTAAAATAACATGTAATATATAAATAAACGTTACAAAAGCAATTCCAACATCATAAATTCAGGCATGGCTCTCCAGATTTTGGGGGCACCTTCACTTTCAAACCATATTTCTTTGTAATTTTATACAAAACTATGAAAAAATAACTCCCATAGGAGTCCCACATAGCCTTATAAAGATTCTCAAATGTCAGTTCTGGATAAGTACTTTGGCTCTAATCTGTTATATTTCTCTTCCACTTTCAGCTAATGTAAAGTTATAAAAGTTTACTCTAAAAATTAAAATAGTTAATAGAGAAAATGTCAAAGAACTTTGCTAAGGAACAGCATATGTATCTCTACAATAAAGCCTTTAATGAATAACGTTATCAGAGTTATTTGGTCTAAAATTAATTAACCTAAATTTTCAAATTGAATCCCAAAAACTGTGGATGCTGCCTTTTGTGTTGGCGTGCAAAATTGAGCCTGCATCTGTTTCCATTCAAAAGTTCCATCAATGGGCACTTTCCGTTGGCTTGCTCCGTAAGTAATTCAGAAGGTGGAACAGCAAAAAGATAAGAGGGCTCATTAAGTGATTAAAGTCACTGGAATTGATAAATTTTTATATCAAAAGATGTCACAAAGAAAATGCAACTGTAGGAAAGTTTGAATTAATTTTTTTTTATTTTTTTTTTACTTTGGGGGAAAGGGAGATAGTAAAATTAAATTAAGGGAGGTTCACAAATAGTGTGGGAAGTCAAGATTCTAATTTATATGAAGCTCTTCAAGTCCTCATAGGGGTCATAATAACCATGATTTGGTGGATAATCATTTGACATTGAGTTGACCAGAATTAACTTGCTAGAATAAAGGGAGACTGAGGCTTTCCCAGCTTCCGCTTGGGTGGGGAGCTTGTACCATGATTTGAATGAGTTATGCATAGCCTGAGAGTGCTTTTTGAATTTGACAAAAGGCGTCTTCACGAAAGTGCCCACCCGGTCAACTTATCCATGCTTCCAAAGTCTTATAATCTCTGGTGAAAGAGAACCCCTCTGCACCAGCACTACAAGGGATGAGGACAGCACGTGTTCAGGGGAGAGAAGCAGTCGGTGGCTCCTGCAACAAGAGGCAAAGGACAAACACTCACCTCAGCATCTCAGTCTTCACTAAACCATGAGAAAATTCTCAGTGCCTCAGAGCTTCCACTTTCTTTTCTTAAAGAAGCCTATCGCTGTACAGATATTTTCTAATGTATTTCTAGGAACCCTTCGTGCGGGGGGGGCGGTCTATGAGTCATGCATCAGACCTGTCTTTTACACAAATCTGTGGTTGGCCAAGTCAGGGCTCTGCTGTGTAGAATGCAAGAGTTTCCCAAGGAAGCTGGGCTGCACTGGAATTCTTCCCTCACTGCCTGAGGCATTGTCATCACCTTTGAGTAAGTAAATAGAGACTAGAACATTATTATCACTGTATGCGATGAACCTCACCTCCTAATACACTCCATGGCCATGGTGAGTCAGAACGCCACTGCAGCTTGGCACTAGTGAGTTTAATGATACAGATCCATATCACTACTTTTGTAAAATAAGAAATGCTATTCCTCCACTGCAATTAGGAATTAGGACAAGGGAACCAGAAAACACGGGTTTGGGGACTCAAGCTCCCAAACTTTATCGAAAACTTACTAATAATTTTGTTCCTAGGGTATAAAACGCTGTTAGAATGACTGATCCAGAAAAATTTTATTTTTCAGTCACCACACTGTACCTAGTACTATCACATTTCTCCAATTGGTGGGGTGGTGAGATATATATATATATTTTTCCATATTTCCATCCCTGGGGATAAACTCAGTAGGCTAGAGTATAGAAATAATATTC
Source organism: Trachypithecus francoisi (assembly GCF_009764315.1). Taxonomy (NCBI): domain Eukaryota; kingdom Metazoa; phylum Chordata; class Mammalia; order Primates; family Cercopithecidae; genus Trachypithecus; species Trachypithecus francoisi. Next base: position 19,734,043 of record NW_022681455.1, read on the forward strand.
AATATTTACATTGATACACATTTTTTAAAAATAATATCAACCACACTGAAAAATTATCCAAAAAGAGTTTGGGCAGAGAAGTGACACAACAGACACGATTTGATTCAGGCTTTGTTTTTAATCCAGCCCTACAGTTCCCAAACTGTGTGCTGAGGTCACCCAGGTGCTGTGGTGATTCATATGGGCACTGCAGCACGGACAACATTTTAGAGGAAAACATAGTGACATTTGTCAAATACCACATGAGCCATTATTACCACGACTTTTCTTGGACCTAAATCAACTTAATAAGCAAGCTTGGACCTAAACTCAATTAATAAATGGAACAATTATGTTTAGGGTGTTTTTGGTTTTGTTTTGTTTTACTTTAGCTAGTGTCTTTGAAAAAGAACTAAGACACTAAAGATGCTGTGAATGGAGTAAGTTTGGGAATCCATGGTCTAGCCAAGTGATGATGGCTGGCATTCCTGTGCTCAATGTCTGGCAAGAAAGACAAATATGGCCAAGTCCTATTGCTTGGAATGGTTTGGAAATAAGGTAATACTTTTGCAAAAACAAATTTTCCTAAAATATGGGAAATTTTGACTTACTTGCATATTGATATGGTTAGGCTTTGTCTCCCCACCCAAATCTCATCTTGAACTGTAATTCTCATGATCCCCGTAATCCCCATGAGTCAAGGGAGAGACCAGGTGGAGATAATTGAATCATGGGGGTGGTTTCTCCCATGCTGTTCTCATCACAGTGAATTCTCACAAGATCTGATGGTTTTATAAGGGGCTCTTCTCCATTTGTTGGGCACTTCTCCTTCCTGCCACCTTGTGAAGAAGTTGCCTTGCTTCTCCTTCGCCTTCTGCCATGATTGTAAGTTTCCTGAGGCCTCCCCAGCCATGCCTAACTGTGAGTCAATTAAACCTCCTTCCTTTATAAATTACCCAGTCTCAGGCAGTTCTTTATAGCAGTATGAAAACAGACTAATACACATATATATGCTGTAAAGGTAGTTTAATATAGATGAAAAATACAGTCAGCCAGCACATCTTCCTTTTTGCTTATTCAGTAAGTTAGAACTTAGAAAAAGTTTTGAGTTCACAGATTGCCTAAATATCTTCTTCACGCATCATGCAAAAACTGGTGGTTCATGAAAATGATAGTATGAACGAGACATATACACCCATGAGAAATCATGTTTCTTCGTATAATAGGTCATGATAGGAAACTAATCCTAAGTAGGAAGACATGTTCCTGGATATATAATATAGGCTTCTCAGAACAATTCACATGAAATTTGACCCTAAAGCAGCAGTCCTCAACCTTTTTGCCACAGAGATTGGTTTTGTGAAAGACAATTCTTCTATGAACCAGGGTGGGTGGGAGTATTAGTCTATTTTCACCCTGCTGATAAAGACATACCCAAAACTGGGAAGAATAAGAGGTTTAATTGGACGTACAGTTCCACATGCCTGAGGAGGCCTCGGAATCATGGCAGGAGGTGAAAGGCACTTCTTACATGACAAGAGAAAAAAATGAGGAAGATGCAAAAGCAGAAACCCCTGATAAACCCATCAGATCTCATGAGACTTGTTCACTATCACAAGAATAGCACAGGAAAAACTGACCCCTGGCCCCCATGATTCGATTACCTCCCCGTGGTTCCTCCCACAACACATGGGAATTCTGGGAGATATAATTCAAGTTGAGATTTTGGTGGGGACACAGCCAAATCATATCATTATGTCTCTGGCCCCTCCAAATCTCATGTCCTCACATTTCAAAACCAATCATGCCTTCCCAACAGTCCCCCAAACCCTTAACTCATTTCAGCATTAACCCAAAAGTCCACAGTCCAAAGTATCATCTGAGACAAGGCAAGTCCCTTGCGTCTATGAGCCTGTAAAATCAAAAGCAAGTTAGTTACTTCCTAAACACAGTGTGGGTCCAGGTGTTGGGTAAATACAGCCACTCCAAATGGGAGAAATTGGCCAAAACAAAGGGGTTAAAGGGCCCATGCAAGTCCCAAATCCAGCAGGGCAGTCAAATTTTAATGCTCCAAAATGATCTCCTTTGACTCCAGGTCTCACATCCAGGTCACACTGATGCAAGAGGGTGGGTTCCCATGGTCTTGGACAGCTCCACCTCAGTGGCTTTGCAGGTACAGCCTCCCTCCCAGTTTCTTTTGTGGGCTGGCATTGAGTGTCTGTGGCTTTTCCAGGTGCACTGTGCAAGCCGTCGGTGGATCTGCCATTCTAGGGTCTGGAGGACGGTGGCCCTCTTCTCGCAGCTTCCATTAGGTGATGTCCCATTAGGGACCCTGTGTGGGGGCTCTGAACCCACATTTCCCTTCTACACTGCCCTAGCAGAGGTTCTCCATGGGGGCCCAGCCCCTGCAGCAAACTTTTGCCCAGGTATCCCGGTGTTTCCATACGTCTTCTCAAATCTAGGTGGAAGTTCCCAAACCTCAATTCTTGACTTCTGCATACCTGGAGGCTCAATACCACGTGGAAGTTGCCAAGATTTGGGCCTTGCATCCTCTGAAACCATGGGCCAAGCTGTATCTTGGCCCCTTTTAGCAATGGCTAGAGCAGTTGGTATGCAGGGCACAAAGTCCCTAGACTGTGCACAGCATGAGGACCCTGGGCTCAGCCCATGAAACCATTTTTCCTCCTAGACTTCCAGGTCTGTGATGGGATAGGCTGCCATGAGACCTATGACATGCCCTGGAGACATTTTCCCCATTGTCTTGAGGATGAACATTAGGCTTCTTATTACTTATGCAAATTTCTGCAGCCAGCTTAAACTTCTCCTCAAAAAATGGGTTTTTCTTTTCTACTGTATTGTCAGGCTGCAAATTTTCAGAACTTTTATGTTCTGTTTCCCTTTTAAAATGGAATGCTTTTAACAGCACCCACGTCACCTTTTGAATGTTTTGCTGCTTAAGAATTTCTTCCACCAGATACCCTGAATCATCTCCCTCAATTTCAAAGTTCCACAAATCTCTAGGGTGGGGCGAAATGCAGCCAGTCTCTTTGCTAAAACATAACAAGAGTCACCTTTGCTGCAGTTCCCAACAAATTCCTCATCTGCATCTGGGACCACCTCATCCTGGACCTTATTGTTAATATCACTATCAGCATTTTTGTCAAAGCCATTCAACAAGTCTCTAGGAGGTTCCAAACTTTCCCACATTTTCCTGTCTTCTTCTGAGCTCTCCAAACTGTTCCAATCTCTGCTTGATACCCAGTTACAAAGCTGCGTCCACATTTTCAGGTATCTCTTCAGCAACACCCCACTGTGCTGGTACCAATTTACTGCATTAGTCCGTTTTCACACTACTGATAAAGATATACCCAAAACTGGGAAGAAAAAGAGGTTTAATTGACTGGGTGCAGTGGCTCACACCTGTAAAACTAGAACTTTGAGAGGTCAAGGCAGGTGGATCATAAGGTCAGGAGATCGAGACCATCCTGGCTAACACGGCGAAACCTTCTCTCTACTAAAAAATACAAAAAATTAACCAGGCGTGGTGGTGGGTGCCTGTAGTCCCAGTTACTCAGGAGGCTGAGGCAGGAGAAAGGTGTGAACCTGGGAGGTGGAACTTGCAGTGAGCCGAGATCGCGCCACTGCACTCCAGCCTGAGTGACAGAGTGAGACTCCATCTCAAAAAAAAAAAGAGAAAGAGGTTTAGTTGGAGTTACAGTTCCACATGGCTGGGAAGACCTCAGAATCACGGCAGGAGTTGAAAGACACTTCTTACATGGCAGCGGCAAGAGAAAACATGAGGAAGAGGCAAAAGCAGAAACCCCAGATAAACCCGTCAGATCTCGTTAGACTTACTCACTATCACGAGAATAGCACGGGAAAAACTGGTCCCCATGATTCAATTACCTCCCCCTGGGTCCTCCCGCAACATGTGGGAATTCTGGGAAATACAATTCAAGTTGAGATTTGAGTGAGCACACAGCCAAACCGTAACAGAGGGGTGTGGGGGAGGAATGGTTCCAGGATGATTCAAGTGCATTACATTTATTTTGCACTTTAGTTCTATTATTATTACATTGTAAAATATAATGAAATAATTATACAACTCACCATAATGCAGAATCCTTGGGATCCCTGGGCTTGTTTTCCTGCAACTAGAAAGTCTCATCTGGGGTGATGGGAGACAGTGACGGACCAGCAGGCATTAGATTCTCGTAAGGAGTGCACAACATAGATCCCTCCCATGCACAGTTCACAATAAGGTTTATGCTCCTATGAGAATCTACATAGCAGTTCTACAAGGCAGTCCTACATGGCAGTTCGTGCTTTATTGAACCTAAGCATGAAAATGGACAGTTTCCCCTGCACCTTTGTGTATTCATTCTGAAGGCTCTCATGTCATGGTAAACTATGACCAAGTAAATTTCTATGCCTTTGCTCCTATTAATATGCCTTTGGTCAATTGATTTTTAGAGAACCTTTAGAGGTTGAAGTGGAAGATTTCCCTTGGCTCCTTTAATACTTTGAGTGTCATTTGTCAAAAAGGTAAACACTATCTAATATTGTGAGCTATGGGGTTTCTGTGAAGACACTATTTAAAGACTGTTGAAAATATCTAAAACCTTACCATTATTTTTTCCTAAGACAAATCTTTCCAAGGCATTTTTTGCAGGGAGGAGTTAATAATCCAGAGTAGAAATAACCCTTTTCTCTAGGATGCCTCTGTTGTCTCAGTTAAGTTCTGCTGGAGTTTGTGGTGGGTGAACTCGAATAAGATAACACCACAAAGCCTTGAATCCCCTTCCCTGTATAATTCCAGTTTCAAACTGACTCCAAGGAGGAATTTGCATGAGATACGGAGCAGAAGTGAGGCAGCGGCCAGTACCCTCTGAATGAAACGGTGAGAAGTAGTGACAAGATCACAGATGCTGGTGTTCCCAGCTCATCTTCACTCTTCTCTATTCCGTGTCCAGCTCCTCTGTCCCAATGGACACTGCTGACCAACAGCAGCGCAGGGGCCACCAGCAAATGCTTGGCAGCAAACTCGCAGAGGCAGCTGCCACACAGAGGCAAGCTCCCCAAGGCCTTCCATGGCCTCCCCTTCCCATCCACCTTGGATGGGCTTTGCTCAGCTTATGACTTCCTGACCGCTGACTCTTCTGATGCCCCCACTCCTGCCTACTCCCACTCCCCCAGCTCCTTCTACACTGGAAAAGCTCTCATTCCTGTAATAAACCCCTGGTCCTGTGGCTCACAGTGGTTCCCTGACTGATACAAGTATGTACTGCAGACATCCCAAGTGACGCAGAAAACTTGAAAAATGATTCTCCAGTAAATGTGATTTTTCTTGTAAGTAATTTCCTTTTGGGGACATTGAATTGGAATACAAAGGATCTGTCATTAATCAGTTCTGTTTTTAAAAAACATCCTAGACCATTGCTCCTTAAATCCTTTTATTAATACCAAAGAAGACTTAGGGGTGGGGAAACAACACATATATGCATAGATTGTCTAAAACGCATTAAAGTTACTCAAATTTCTTACGGACTTTTCCCCCTGAGGAAGAAGAAAATGTTTCTACCGTCAGGGAAATAGTCCTATTTGGTGTAGCTTTCTCTTTCAGTCAAGCCGTTTCTTTCCAGATTTAATAAACAGCTTTCAGAAGGGGTATAAAAGTGTCTGCTCAAAAGCCTGCGGTCTGTTATGTGGAAGTGCCTGTGGATTCACAGGCCTGTTTCCAGAGGAGTGGATTATCATCTTGTGATAACTCATTGCTCAGCACTGAGTAATACAGTTCTGTGGGCAAACAAAAAAGCCATTCTTTTTTGGTGACAAAAGATGAAGCTAGTTATTAACAATTTGATACAAAAGAAGTAAAAAGGACTGGAAATGAGGAGTCAAGCCAGGTTTGGCATCTATTATTCACACAAAACCTTCTAGTAATGACAACTACCCCAATCATAGAAAACTCCTATTCAGAGGCCTCATTATCTCGCTTCACTGTCAAAAGTCTAGATGATAGATAACATCCAATGACTGTCAAAATTAAAATCAAATCAATTTTAATGAAAGAAAATAGACCATTTCTGTTTGTTGATTCCAGGGAAAATGTAGGAAGATTAATTTCTGAAACCTTTAATTTATCATTTCACCCTGAAAAGTACCTGTTTTTGCAAATACTTTCTATATTGTCAACATCCTTTCTTTTGTTTAAAAAAAAAAAAAAAGAAATATATCTGCTTAAATGCTGAGTACTATTTCTCTGAATTCCAGTCTACCGAGTTGACGCCCAGATATTTTTTTTTCTATATTATCTCAGAGTTGCAGGCTTCATCAAAGGTCATCAGATCCACTGATTTTTGTCAAATATCCCCATGTTATTTCATCTGATAAACTATAATTTGTTATTGGCCTTTTGAAATTTTAAAGAATGGGAAACAATAGCTGGTTTATTTTCTAAAATAAACAAGAATGTCCGCTAAAAATTAATCTGAAAACTCAAATAAAAATCAAAGGAAAAAATATGAGAAGGCTCACAATTCAGAAGGCTTAATCTCATTTAATAGTTCATCTGTATTTCTTTTTATTTATTTTCCACATGAATATGGGGCCAAATTCTCCATAAATGTTAACAGAATGAGAACAAAGGAACACATGTGACAATTTCCTTCTGAAGTTAATATTTTTAAAATGAATTTATCTCCTATCACAAAGATCACACGCTATTTACAAACACTGGAAGGCTGAAGCCAACTATGTCTATTAGCCAGATGTTATTTCAGTGTTCTTTTAAAGCAATACTTAATCTTATGACACCACTGTGGCCCTTCAGAACTGTGGAGGATGTGAACGTATTAATATAATGCATTTTTCTGTTTCTTGAAATACGTAAAAACAAAACACCAAAATAAGTGAGTATCAGATGGCTGGGCCTGCGGTTCCATGTGCCTTACTACAGCTGATCTGAACCCTAAGCAGTATTTTATTGATTAGTGTCATTACATTATTTATCCCTAGTACAGCTCAGGAACCAATACTTTGATGCTTTCACATTTCCACTGGCATGGTTCTTATCAAATGAAAGGCAGTCAGTATATATTGGCCAAAAAGAATGGATCTGAGAGAGAAAGCAACCAAAATAAACTAATTTGAATAACACCCTACATTGCTCCCAGCCATCTCAATGTCTTCGTTTTTAAAAGGGCTAGTACCCCATGTTTGGTAATTGCAGCCTATGTCTCGATATCCTCCATCCCTGAAGCTTCAGACAACCTTTGAAGCTACTATTTACTGCGAGCACTTTGCTTACATTAAAGATGTAGCAAAAGGTTTGGCTAAAAGTTTATCTGAATCAGCTATTTTAGAAATAATTTATGTAAATGCCTACTCTAATGTTTGTGTAATAAAATGTATATATATATTTTACATGTTAGAAGCCTACCAAGGGCATCAATGCTGGTGATTTAGAGACCTTGAGCTTCAGGAAGCTCCTATGAATCGGTTACCATGACACTAGGACTTCAGTAGGAAAATGAGGAAAGGGTATTGACGGACTGGTTACTGAGAGTAAAAAAGTACAGTGTAGTTTCCATATTACTTTTCTGTGCAAACGCTACATATAAAATGAAATAGTTTGACCAGTAATAAAAATCATAAATAAAAGCAAAATATAATTCTTGAATAACAGAATAGCAAAGTGTTTCTTTTCTCTTTCCCTTCTTTTTCCTCCTTCCTTCCTTCCTTTTTTCCTTCTAGATTTTTCTTTCTTTCTTTTTTGTTGGTAGATGGAAACTAAGTTGGTTCAAATTTTCTGAATAGTCATTTAACATCTTCCAAAAGCTTTTAAATGTTCATCATTATAGGTGAAAATGAGCATTCTAATACCCTATTCATTGGAGAATAATGTAAAAAAAAAAATTCACAAATAAAAATTTAGAAATATATTTTAGTATTTCAAATGTTTACATCTATTGAACATTTCCACTTATATTAGTTTTTTCTGAAAGAAAGTAGTCTCACGGGTACATAATGGTACAAGGGTACATAATGGAGAGAATTTGATAACAATCCCAACATCGATCAGTAAAGGAAGTGTTAAATGAAACTTGAGTTCATCCATATAATGTAATAGTAGGCAGGGATTATTAAACTAGACACGTCTGACTATATTGATGGGAACATTGTTCAATATATAATGGCAAGTTGAAAAATAAAAAGTAAATTGCAGAACAGTATACTAAATGTAGTCTAATTTTTAAATTTTAATATTAATAATATATAGTAGCATGTCTATTTCTGAAACATTTAAATTTTTAGAAATTTATATTTCATTTATTATTGGGGGAAATGTGTGTTTGTGTGTGTATGTGCTGAAGAATTTGACTCAGAAATTCCATTTCTAGAATTTTTTTCCTAATAATGAATAATATGCTTCTTACAACAAATTATTTAAGTTGAGAATGAGTTGAATATTGCATGCATATACTCAAATTCTATTCAGTAAATTTCAGTGATGTTTTAAGGGTTTTTTTGAAATTAAAAATAAATTTGAAATTAAAATGTTTTATATATATCTATATCTATCTATATCTATATCTATATCTATATATATAATTTTTTAGATGGAACCTCCCTCTGTAGCCAGGCTGGAGTGCAGTGGTGCGATCTTGGCTCACTGCAACCTCCATCTCCCAGGTTCAGGTGATTCTCCTGCTTCAGCCTCCCGAATAACTGGGACTACAGGCACACACCACGATGCCCAGCTAATTTTTGTATTTTTAAGAGATGGGGTTTCACCATATTGGCCAGGATGGTCTCTATCTTCTGATTTCATGATGCACCCACCTCGACCTCCCAAAGTGCTGGGATTACAAGCGTGAGCCACCATGCCCGGCCTAATATATTTTTAATTTAGGTGGGTTATAAGGTTTACATATACTGTGACCTCCTTTTTTGCAGACAACTTCTTTATTTTATTTATTTATTTATTTATTTATTTTTGAGACGGAGTTTCGCTCTATCGCACAGGCTGGAGTGCAGTGGCCGGATCTCAGCTCACTGCAAGCTCTGCCTCCCGGGTTTACGCCATTCTCCTGCCTCAGCCTCCCGAGTAGCTGGGACTACAGGCGCCCGCCACCTCGCCCGGCTAGTTTTCTGTATTTTTTAGTAGAGACGGGGTTTCACCGTGTTAGCCAGGATGGTCTCGATCGCCTGACCTCGCGATCCGCCCATCTCGGCCTCCCAAAGTGCTGGGATTACAGGCTTGAGCCACCGCGCCCGGCCCTTTGCAGACAACTTCTATAAATGTTCCTGTTTGTGAGCAAAATACATAGGTGAACATAGACAAATGTACATACACATGCAAATAAAAACATCTGGCAGAATGTGAATGGTGCTTAATTTTTTTGTTGTTAAAATTATGAGTACTTTTTCCTCTCTTCGTTTAATGGTAATTCAGTTTTTTCCTCAGAAGGCACATACAAATTTAAAATATTTTTTAAACACACGGATAGAAACTGACAATGACAGTAATAGAAATACATGTCTAATAAATAAATAAGGTATATTTATTAGGATAATTAAAGAAATATAAATTAAAGCAATAATGACATGCAAATTTTCACTACGAAATTGGCAAAGATTTCTGAGAGGACTCACTGGTGGCGAGAGTTGAGAGACTGCCCTTGCATTGCTCTTGAAGGATAGATTGCTTTGACCTTCTGGAAAGTGATTCAGCAATAGTTAGAAACCTTCAAAATGCTCGTAAGTTGGGCCACTAACTTTGCTTCTAAGAATGTATCCTAAGAAAGTAATCAGAGTTAAGCATAAAGAAGTATGACGTTTGGCCATTTAAAGTTGTGAAAAATAAGAAATAAATAAAGTATTCAATCATGGGGGACACACTTAAACCATATTCATAATTATATCTGACATATTTATAAAATTAGGAGAATAATTATATATGTATGTGTGTTAAACCACTTAACATGATTTCAAATAAGTTGGATAATGATCATGTTACAATAATGTGAAGTGGAAAAAAAAAGAGCCAGGCCTCCAAATTATACACACAGCATAATTTTTTTTAAATGCAAGAAAATATATTAACATGTACTCTTTTTCTCACTATTTGTGGAATAATTGAAAGTAGTTTGCATGTCTATCTTTTTACTCTTTATGTTTTTAAAAATCGTGTCGTTAAAAATTACTTGAAAATTCATTGAGTGAAAGGCATGGGCAAACACAAAAATTTATACACGATGCAGGGTCCAAGAAACATATGGGCCAGAGGTTTTCATGACACACACTGGGCTAGGCTCTCGCCATCCCACATAGAGCAGCCCTGGACCAGGTATGGCTGCATACACCACACTTTGTGCTCCTCCAGGGCAACCCTAAACCCTTGTGTGATATAGAGAAACAGATATTTCATCTTCATTTCTTGGCCCACAATTCCTAAAATCCTTGGAATCCTCAAAGTGACAAGGGGGCTTTTTGTGTACTAGTGAGTTGACTGGTGGCTAGAAGCCCCTAGGTATCTCCAGGAGGGTGGCTTTTCACTGGCAAGACCACGATAGGATTAGAGGGTTGGGACTTTCCGCCCCACTCCCCAACTTCTGGGAGGATCACAATGGTTTGATCATCAGTGGTTTAATCAATCGTGTCTGCATAATGAAGCTTCCATAAAAACACAAAAGGACTATTCAGAGAGCTTCCAGACAGCTGAACACATGGAGGTTCCTGGAGCAGGGAGCCTGGGGAGAACACAGAAGCTCTTCTTCCCTTCTGTATACCTCACCCTATGCATCTCTTCATCCGTATCCTTTGTAATATCCTCTGTGATAAAGCAGTAAATGTAAGCAAGTATTCACCTGAGGTCTATGAGACACTCTAGCAAATTAATCAAACCCTGGGAGGCATTATGGGAATCCCAATTTATACCTGGTCAGTCAGAAAAACAGGTAAAACAATCTGAGGCTTTTGATGGGCAGCAGAAGTGGGGGTTAGTCTTGTGAGACTGAAGCCTCAGCCTGTGGGGTCTGAATGCTCTCTAATGGAATTGAACTGGAGGATACCCAGCTGGTGACTACTGCAGAAATTGATTGCTTACTTGATATAGAGGGTGAAAATCCCCACACATTTGGTAGCAAAAGTCTTCTGTGTTGATTATTAAGTAAGAGTATAGGAGAAACTGAGTTTCGTTTTTTCCCTGTATCCTCAGACCTTGCCACCTCACATGTCTGTACAGGAGTTGTGAGGCGCAGCCACAACCAATCAATGAAGAAGAACTGGAGGTTTACCATTAAGGTTTCGGTGATCAGAAGTGTGGTCCCTGGATCAATAGCATCAGAATCACCTAAGGACTTATACATGTAAATTCTCAGGCCCCACCCCAGACCTATGGAATCAGACACTCTGGAGGTGGGACCCAGCAATCTGTGTTTTGAAAAGTCTCACGGAGATTTGGTGCATACTGAAGTCTGGGAACCGCTGGCCTTGCTAATGTGAGAAACCTCTGTCCTCAGGAGGACAGGGCTGAAATTATGCATATCTGTGCTGGTTTTGGCTGCAAGCATTGAAGCTAGAGGATCTGAAGGAGAGTCTGGGATCTTTCACTGGGCAAATTGCTGGTCTTGCCACAAATGTCATGGCTTCAGATGGCTTTAAAACCAAAGGTGGAAAGTTGCTTATTGTGTTTGCAGAGCTTTGGTTCTGAAAAGGAATTGGGAAATGGTCTGATTTCTACATTTTTTAAGAAGAGAAAAAGACATTCAGCAAGGTGAAGTGATTTGATGGGGACTCATCATCAGACAGAATCTGTACTGAAGTCAGCTATCAGTTTTAAATCACACTGTTGTCTACCAAGCAAAAAATCATAATGGGAGTCTTTCACATTTTTTCTTCTAAAGAGTCAATATTCTTTTATATCCCAAACAAATGAATAGAAACATTTATTTTATTTAATAATATCCTCAATGTATCTTCCAGTCATGCTGTCGAACATCTGTCTATTTTGAATGGCCCTGGGATATTATCTATTCAAAACATAGCTAAAGAGATGCTGTGAGCTGGGAAAAAAAAAAAAACTGGGAAGCCAAATAATTCATAGTTGAGAAAGCTAAAATACACAGAAATTATTAAATTATGTTAATATTTTTAAATTGTGAATTCACTAGGACCTTGTTATTCCTAGGGTGGTCACTGGTGCAGGTAACATTGACATCCTGTTTAGGATGGTAAAAAGACAAGAAATAACCATTGTGTATGCAACTGACAGTGTTGATTTTTTGTGTTTTTTTGTTTGTTTTTTGTTTTTTTGAGACGGAGTCTTGCTCTGTTGCCCAGGCTGGAGTGCAGTGGCTCTCAATCTTGGTTCACTGCAAGCTTCACCTCCCGGGTGACAGTGTTGATTTTAAGAGGCATTGGTAGAAGTTACCAGCCCGGCAGGTCCGGGGAGCACTGATGAGTAGTAACCACAGTCCCTAAGCCAGGAACTCTCAGCCACATGATGAAGACCTGGGTTCATGATTAACACCTCGGTAACCTCTGATGCTTTAGTAAATATAATTGTTCAGTGTCAAAATGGCCTTTCTTTTTTTTTTTTTTTTTTTTTTTTGAGGTGGAGTCTCGCTCTGTCCCCCGGACTGGAGTGCAGTGGCCGGATCTCAGCTCACTGCAAGCTCCGCCTCCTGGGTTTACGCCATTCTCCTGCCTCAGCCTCCCGAGTAGCTGGGACTACAGGCGCCAGCCACCTCGCCCGGCTAGGTTTTTTTGTATTTTTAGTAGAGACGGGGTTTCACCGTGTTAGCCAGGATGGTCTCGATCTCCTGACCTCGTGATCCGCCCATCTCGGCCTCCCAAAGTGCTGGGATTACAGGCTTGAGCCACCGCGCCCGGCCTTAGCCTTTCTTTTTAAAATGATGGTGATAGTAGATAATAGATGCAGCTTTCCCTCATTCCTTGGAAATGTAAAAGCTAGCCACCCCAGTGTCAGCCCCTCATATTTTCATTAATAATTTCAATGGCCAGTGAAATTTCAAAATCAGGGTACAATTTTGTAAGTCTCAGTTATGATTTGACTGTCTCTCAACTAAAGTGTTTATTATTAACATGATTATGAAACTTTCAGAATGGAAGGAAAAGTTTTGAGAGCAATATTAAGGAGGTTTTAAAGGTGAAAAATAAATCATGTCAACTTTCTGCATCTAACATAGTAAATAATTTCACATGGATATTCCTTTCCAGTCTTTGTTCACATGATTACATATTTTAACACAGATATAATCATGGCATAACTGTAATTTTGAGTCCTGTTTTATTACTTTAGCACCATATTGTAAACATTCTCATTAGAATGCCATTCATACAAGAAGTGTTCAGGTGAAAGATATTAAAGCAGTGAACCCCCTGAAAAACTGACAACCACGTGAAAGTTTTCTGTTCAAGTCCATATATTTTAAATCACTCAGGAATTGGAGAAATTGTTTCTTTTGCTTTAAATTTAGCTTTTATTGACAATCCAAAATCAGTAATCATGCATTAAAGCCCCTAAAATATATGGCGCTGATTTTCAAAGAGAAGATATGCATTGCAAGAGGCAAATGGGCCTTTTGGCTAAAGAAGAAATTCTCTTCATTCTTTGCTCTTATTAGGGATTTTGTGATTATGCACATTCTGGTATTTGATGATGTTTCATGGATCTGTAGTGTTAAAAAATTAAGATGGAGACAACAGTTTAAACGTACCCCAAGTCCAACCACCCACACCCAGTAACTACATAGGCAAAACTTGTCATCCTGAAAAGCCAGCTCTAATTATAAACAAAACACAAAACGTAAGCTTTACACCCTTGTCAGAATGATTCAGTGAAATGAAACCAATCAGCTAGAAACAAATCAGTTTAAACAGCTCTGCTTGCCTTACAAAGAATGTTAATATATAACAGCCAATTGCAAAAAAGGTCAAAACACTTCCTCCTTTATGCTTTATAAACTGTGCTGTAACTGCCATAAGCAGAGCTTCTAACCATCTTCACTTCAAAGTCTCCCAGTTGGCAAACATCCCTTTTGACTACACAATAACATTTTCTAACTTGATCAGATTTTATTTTTGACAGTAGAAATATTTGGCACATTAGGCTAAAATGAGATGTGTGCCTGTGTTCTAAATGGAAAAAAATACTAACTATATCCAGTCATTCCAACTGATGGTCACGAGTGAGAAAGATAAACAGATAACAAGAGACTTGTGGCAAATGATATTTCCCTTTCTTTCTGTGCTCAGAAGTGCACAGGGCATGGTTCCACCAGGATGCTGTATGTGGAGGAAAGAGCCTCACATATGCAGTACGGATTCTGCTGCCCAGTTCCTGAGCTTCCTCAGGCTATCATCCTTAACATCTTATTCCCCAACTAGACCGTGAGCTCCTAAATCACATGTGAGTGCTTTACTCTTCCTTGTACTCTAAGCTCTAACCATAGTTGTGAACAGTGCGGTGCTCACTAGATACTGACTGAATTTCTAAATTAATCATGAAACAAATTCCATGATATTTTCTAAGACAGCAGTACAGATGGCCCTCTGTATTTGTGGGTTCCACATGCATGGATTCAACCAACTGCAGATCGAAAATATTTGGGAAAAGACAATAAAAAATAATATAACATTTTTAAAATACAAATAAAGTATAACAACTATTTACATACCAATTTCATTGTATTAGATGCTGAGTATAATCTAGAGATGATTTAAAATATATGAGAGGATATGTGTACATTATTTGCAAATACTACACCATTTTATGTAAGGGACTAGCACATTCATAGATTTTGGTATCTTTGGGGTCCTGGAACCGATCTTCCATGGATACCAAGGAACCACAGTATTCACTGAATGTTTTTTAAACCTGTGTTTTCTACCTACGGACCCTCTCCAAGATGCTTCCTTCATCAAAGGGCATATCTAATAAATTGCCCTCTGATTCAGTGGGGCAATTTGTTAAAGCAGAAGAATACTTTGAGACCACGAGGGCACCATTTCATCAATTACCCCTCAGCTTCCACTGTGAAAGCTTCAGTGAGCATCCTTACAGGCGTCATAAAACACCAAGTGTGTGGCTTCACTGGGGAGCTGTGCCATTGTCGCAAAACTAACTAGTCTAGATTAATTGTTGTGTGATAGGAATGGAGGAAACATTTTCAGAGGAGCAGTCACTCACAAACACCAATGATGAGAGTACTGACTGGCACAACCTTTCTGGGGGAGCTGGCAATATGTCCGTAAACATCCTGGCACACACACACACAAAAAAACGCACTTCCAGGAATTTGGTCTCAAGGAGTATTTGGGGAAATACATAAAATCTTTTAAATAATATTTATGGTAGTAAAATTTACAAATCTTTTATGAGAATGCTGATCATTTTAATATGTGCATGACACTGAGCTTCCTATAATCATAGAAATTCAGTGGGGTGGAGCGTGTACCTTTTCCATCCTAAAGAGGTGTTTTCTATGCAAAGGGGGAATCTGATAGATGACAGAGCCCTCATGAACCAGGATGTATCAAATGCTGCATTTGGGAAATATGAGGGAATACTGGGGTTCTCAATTACCAAAGCAACAACTTTTTCTCCTGTAAATTTCCAGACATCTACTTTTACCTAATAGCCAGGAAGTTACATGTTAATAGGATATTTGTTTGTTGCCATTAGACAAATACATACTATGCATTATAAATCAACATAAATATATATGTGTGTGTGCATGTGTTACTGTGTGTGTGTGTGTGTGTATAAAATATAAAACTTTTTTTTTTTGAGATGGAGTCTCACTCTGTGGCCAGGCTGGAGTGCAGTGGCATGATCTCGGCTCACTGCAACCTCTACCTCCCAGGCTCAAGCAATTCTCCTGCCTCAACCTCCCAAGGAGCTGGGATTGCAGGTGTGCACTACCACACCTGGGTAATTTTTGTATTTTTTGTATTTTGTAAATTTTGTATTTTTAGTAGAGATAGGGTTTCATTACGTTGGCCAGACTGGTCTCGTACTCTTGACTTTAGGTGATCTGCCCACCTCGGCCTCCCAAAGTGCTGGGATTATGGGTGTGAGTCACAGTGTCCACCCTATATATAGCACTTCTGCAGGCAATTAAAAATAACTTTAAAAAGAAATAAGAAATATATCTCTTTCACATTATTTAAAGTTCTATGAGAATGGAACGTCTCTGACAGTCCAAACATTTTAACACCATTTTAAAACTAGCATCATCTTCTTTTATGTTTCTCTTTAAAATATTAGTTATACTATTACTTTCAACTCCTCTGATTGCTGTATTCAAGCTATGTTTGTGGTAACTATGATCCATAAAGCAGTATATATGTAAGATGTTTTCCTGAATATATAAAAAGACCTGATTTCCATATCGAGGATTTTGCCATCTAATTTGCACAAATAAAACACTAGAAGAGTTTAAACCATACCTCCCCTACCCCAAAAGGAAAAATCAAATCGTAGACATCAACTTGTTTATTGTGAAAACCAAGATTTAAAGAAAAGCAAAAAGCAAAAACAACAGAAAAGCTGAAATAAATTTTGTTAGATGTTAGACACAATACGTGGGACTCTATCAACAATTCCATTGCAAGAGGAAAATCAAATTGGATGTATTTTTTATAAGATTTTTTCATTCTTAAAAGGCTTATAGTCACTTCACCCTATAAAGGTTTCAGTGTACTTAATGAACATAAAACACATTTAATCATTCTTCCTATCTACTTAAAACAGTAAGGCATTACCTCCTCCAGTCACTAGGCCCAGAGTGCTTTCTCTCCACAATATTTTCCCTCTAATGTGGATACAGAATAGTCCATCAAATTCCCTATTTTTTAGCCTAAGACAACTTAAAAGAATTGACAAACCAACATTTTGTTTCATGGTCCCTAGTAGCCATAGAAAGCACCCATTGTTCATCTTTGACTTTTCCTTCTGCTTCAGCAATGGTTGATCCTCTGCAGGGGGCAGTGAATGATGGTCCTCAGGCTAAATCTGGGGAATAACCTCCTTTTAATAAATATTTTGCTAAGAAAGCACATAACATAAATTCTACCATCTAACAATTAAGGATATAGTTCAGCAGTGTGAAGTATATTCACACTGTTGCAGAACACATTTCCAGGTAGTTTTCATCTCGCAAAGTGGAAACTCTATGTCCATTAAACAACTTCCTGAAAAACTAAAACTCTGTATCAATTAAACAACTCCCCGTTTCTTCGTTGCTCCAGCCCCTGGAAGCCACAATTCTACTTTCTGTTCCTGTGAATTTAACTACTTTCAGTGCCTTGTGTGAGTGGAATCATACAATATCTGTCTTCTTGTGACTGGCTTATTTTCCAGGTTAACTCAGGTTAGAGCATGTGACAAGATTCTTTCTTTTTAAAGGATGAATAATGCTCCATTCTATATGTATGCCCCATTTTCTTTACTCTTCCGCCCATGAACATTTGGGTTGCTTCCACTCTTGGCTATTGTGAATCATGCTACAATACACATGGCTATACAAATATCTGAAATCCTGCTTTCAGTTCTTTTGGATATATATCCAGAAGCAGGATTGCTGAATTATATGATAACTCTACTTTTTATTTTTTGAGGAATCTCCATAATATTTTCCATAGTGGCTGCGTCATTATACATTCCCTCCAACAGTGCACAGAAGTCCCAATTTCTGCGCATCTTCTCCAACATTTGTTATTTTCCGTTTTTTTCTTTGTGGGTTTCTTAGTTTTTTAATAGTGGACATCTGAACAGATGGAAGATGATACCTCATTGTGGCTTTGTTTTGCATTTCTCTAATGATTTATAATGTTGAGAGCATAATTTCATATGCTTGTTGACAATTTCTTTGGAGAAATGTCTCCCAAGTCTTTCACTCAAATTTTCAATTGGGTTGCTTTTCTGGTTGTTCTTGAGTTGTAGGAGTTTTAATATATTCTGGATACTAACCCCTTATCAAACATGATTTACAAGTATTTTCTCCCTTTTTATAGGTTGCCTTTCACTCGGAAAATATAAATTTAATGCCATGAAACTTCTCTACTGTTTTCTTCCAAGAGTTTTATATTTTTAGGTTATACATTTAGGTCTTTAATCCATTTTTAGCTAATTCTTAAACATAATGAAATATAAAGTCCAACTTCATTCTTCATTATTTTGCATGTGGCTATCCAGTTTCCCAACAATATTTTTTTTAAAGAGACTGTACTTTCCCTACTGAGTAGTCTTGGTGCCCTTGAAGAAAATCATTTGAACATATATATGAGATTTTATTTTTGGACTGTCTATTCCATTAGTCTACATGCCTGTCTTTATGCCAATAACATATCATTTTAATTACTATAGCTTTATAATATGTTTTGAAATCAGAGAGTGTATGGTCTCCTACTTTCCTCTCTTTTCTTTCAAGATTGTTTTTGTTATTTGTGGTTCCTTATGATTCTATGTAAATTTTATAATTTTTTTCTATTTCTACAAAAAATGCCATTGGAATTTCATTAGGGACCATAGTGAAACTGCAGATTACTTTGGGTAGTGTGGACATTTTCACAACATTAAGCCTTTCAATCCATGAACACAGGGTATCTTTCCATTTATTTGTTTCTTCTTTAATTTCTTTCAGTAAAATTTTGTAATTTTTATGTATAAGCCTTTCATCTCCTTGGTTAAGTTTATATTTAATTATTTTATTCTTTTTTATGCTATTGTAAATAAAATTGCTTTCTTAATTTCCTTTTTGTATACATTGTTGTTAGCATGTAGAAACAAATGATTTTTATATGTTGGTTTGTACCATGCAACTTTGCTGGACATGTTTATTCATTCTGACAGGTGTGTGTGTGTGTGTGTGTGTGCGCATATGTGTGTCTGTGTGTGTGTAATCTTCAGGGCTTTCTATATATAAGATCATGTGACCTGTGAACAAAGACACTTACATCTTCCTCTTTCATTTGAACTACTTTTATTTCTTTTTCTACCCTAATTTCTCTGGCTAGGACTTTAAATACTATGAGTATCATTGACTTGTTTCTGATTTTAGAGGAAAAGCTTTCAATTTTGCATCACTGAGTTTCACCACTGAGTTAGCAGTTGGCTTTTCACATATGATCTTTATAATGCTGAGGTTGTTTCCCTGTATTGTTAGTTTGTTGAGTGAGTTTATCATGAAGAGTATTACATTTTGTCAATGCCTCTTCTGCATCAATTGAGGTGATATTAGGTTTTTATTATTCATTCTGTTAAGGTGATGTATTACTTTGATTTCTATATGTTGAATCATTCTTGCATTCTAGGAATAAATCTACTTAATCATGGTGTATAATCCTTTTAATGTGGTGCTGAATTTGGATTGCTATTATTTGGCTGAGAATTCTTATATCAGTATTTATTAGAGGTATTGGTCAGTACTTTCTTTTTCTTGTACTATGTTTGGCTCTAATGTCAGTGTAATACTAGTCTCATATAATGAGTTTGGAAATGCTTCCTCCTCTTCAATTTTTTTAAAGAGTTCCAGGAGAATCGGTATTAATATTTTTAAAATATGTGATAGAATTCTCCAGTGAAGCCATCTGATCTTGGGTTTTGTTGTTGTTGTTGCTTTGTTGTGTTTTGCCCGGGGGGAGGCTTCTGATTACTGATTCAGTCGCCCTACTAGTTATAAATCTATTCAAATTTTTTACTTACTCATGATTCAATCTTGGTAAGCTGTGTGTTTATAGGAATTTGGTACATTTCTTCTGGGTTATCGAATTTATTAGCATGTAATTATTCATATGTTCTCTTATAATTCTTTTGAATTCTGAGGCATCAGTAGAAGTGTGTCTCTTCATTTGTTTTAGATTTCAGTCTTTTGAGTCTTCTTTCTTTTTTCTTTGTTAATCTAAGGGTTTGTCAGTTTTGTTCTTTTTGAATAAACAATTCTTTGTTTTGTTGATTATTTTCTATTGTTTTTCCATTATTTCTTTTATTGTCTGTGCTCTAATTACTTTTCCTTTCCTTCTGCTAGCTTTGGGTTCCATTTGTTCTTATTTTTGTGAATTCTTTTTCAGAGTTCTCTCTTCTTTTTTATGTGAGCATCTATGGCTATAAACTTCCTTCTCAAAAGTGTTTTCACTGTCTCTGATAAGTTGTGGTATGTTGTGTTTTCATTTCATTTATCTCAAGATCTTTTCTTTTTTAACTTTTATTTTCAGTTCAGGGGTACATGTGCAGGTTTGTTATATAGCTAAACTCATGTTATAGGGGTTTGTCGTGCAGATTACTTTGTCACCCAGGTATTAAGCCTAGTATCCATTAATTATTTTTCCTGACCCTCTCTCTCCTTCCACTTTCCATAATCAAGGTCAGTCCAGTGTCTGTTGTTATCCTCTATGTGTCCACGTGTTCTCATCATTTAGCTCCCACTTATAAGTAAGAACATGCAGTATTTGGTTTTCTATTCCTGTGTTAGTTTGCTAAGGATAATGGACTCCAGCTCCCTCCATGTTTCTGCAAAGTACATACTCTCATTTTTATATGGCTGCATAGTACTCCATGATATATATGTACCACATTTTCTTTATCCAGTTTACCATTGATGGGCATTTAGGTTGAACCCATGTCTGCTATTGTGAATAGTGCTGCAATAAGCATACACATGCAAGTGTCTTTGTGACAGACTGATTTATATTACCTTAGGTATATACCCAGTAATGGGATTGCTGGGTAAAATCGTAGTTGTGTTTTTAGCTCTTCAAGGAATCACCATATTGTTTTTCACAATGGTTGAACACATTTACCCTCCCACCAGCAGTGTATAGGCATTCCTTTATCTCCACATTCTCCCCAGTACCTATTATTTGTTGACTTTTTAATGGTAGCCATTCTGACTGGTGTGAGATGGTATCTCACTGTGGTTTTGATTTGCATTTCTCTAATAATCAGTGACGTTGAGCTTTTCTTCATATGATTGCTGGCTGCATATTGGAAAATGTCTGTTCATGACATTTACCCACTTTTTAATGGAGTTGTTTTTTTCTTATAAATATAAGTTTATTTATAGATGCTGGATATTAGACCTTTATCAGATGCATAATTTGAAAACATTTTCTCCCATTCAGTAGGTTGCCTGCTTACTCTGTTGGTAGTTTATTTTGCTGTGCTGAAGCTCTTTAGTTTAATTAGATCCCATTTGTCAAGTTTTGTTTTTGTTGCAATTGCTTTTGCCTCCTCATTCATAAAATCTTTGCCTGTTCCAATGTCCAGAATAATATCATTTAGGATGTCTTCCAGGTTTTTCATAGTTTTTGGTTTTACATTTTAGACTTTATCTTGAGTTAATTTTTACCTAGTATAAGGAGGGGTCCAGTTTCAATTTTCTGCATATGGCTAGCCAGTTACCCCAGCAACATTTATTAAATAGGGAGTCCTTTCCCCATTGCTTTTGTAAGGCTCATTGAAAATCGATAGTTGTAGGTGTGCAGTCTTATTTCTGGATTCTCCATTCTGTTCCATTGGTCTATGTGTCTGTTTTCATACCAGTACCATGCTGTTTGGGTTATTGTAACTGTATTATAGTTTGATGTCAGGAAGTGTGATGCTCCCAGCTTTGTTCTTTTTGCTTAGGACTGCCTTGGATGTTTAGGCTCTTTTTTGGTCTGAAGAATGTCAATGGTAGTTGGATAGGAACAGCATTAAGTCATAAATTTCTTTTAATGACATTGATTTTTCCTATTCATGAGCATAAAATGTTTTTTCCATTTGTGTCATCTCTGATTTCTTTGGACAGTGTTTTGCAGTCTTCCTTGCACAGATCTTTCACATCCCTGGTTAGCTGTATCCATAGGTAGTTTATTCTTTTTATGGTAATGGTAATTGGGATTTCATTTCTGACTTCACCCTCGGCTTGATTGTTGTTGGTGTATAGGAATGCTAGTGATTTTTATATGTTGATTTTGTATCCTGAAACTTGGCTAAGGTTGTTTATCAGATCAAGGGACTTTTCGGCCAAGACTATGGGGTTGTTTCAATATATGATCATGTCATCTGCAAACAAGGATAGTTTGACTTCCTCTTTTCCTATTTGCATTTGCATGCCCTTTTTTCCTTTCTTTTGTCTGATTGCTTTCGCCAGGACTTCCAATATTATGTTGAATAGGAGCAGTGAGAGAGGGCATCCTTATCTTGTGCTGGGTTTTCTTTTTACTTTTTTTTTTTGAGATGCAGTCTCGCTCTGTCACCCAGGCTGGGGTGCAGTGGCATGATCTTGGCTCACTGCAAGCTCCACCTCCTGGGTTCATGCCATTCTCCTGCCTCGGTCTCTAGAGTAGCTGGGACTACAGGCGCCTGCCACCATGCCTGGCTAATTTTTTGTATTTTTAGTAGAGATGGGGTTTCACCATGTTAGCCAGGATGGTCTCGATCTCCTGACCTCAAACTGCTTCTAGCTTTTGCCCATTCAGTATGAAGTTGTCTCTGGGTTTGTCATAGACAGCTTGTATTAGTCAAGGTTCTCTACAGGGACAGAATTAATGAATATATATATATATATATGAGTGTATTAAGTTTTAACTCACATGATCACAAGGTCCCACAAAAGGTCGTCTGCAGGCTGAGGAACTAGAATTTCCAAATCCAGTCTAATTTCCAAAACTGAAGAACTTGGAGTCTGATGCTCGAGGGCAGAAAGCATTCAGCATAGGAGAAAGATGTAGGCTGGGAGACTATCTTGTCTTTTTCACATTTTTCTGCCTGCTTTTTATATTCTAGCCAGCTGGCAGCTGATCATATGGTATCCACTCAGATTAAAGGTGGGTCTGCCTTTCCAAGCCCGCTGACTTAAATGTTAATTTCCTTTGGCAATTCCCTCACAGACACATCCAGGATGAATACTTTGTATTCTTAAATCCAATGAAGTTGACACTCAGTATTAACCATTACACAGCTCTTATTGTTTTGAGGTATTTTCCTTCAATACCTAGTTTATTGAGAGTTTTTAACTTGAAGTGGTGTTAAAATTTATCAAATGCCTTTTCTGCATCTACTGAAATAATTATGTGGTTTTTGTCTTTAGTTCCATTGATGTGCTGAATTATATTAACTGATTTCCATATATTGAACCAACCTTGCATCCCAGGAATAAAGCCTACTTGACTGTGGTAGGTAAGCTTCTGATGTACAGCTGGATTTGGTTTGCCAGTATTTTCTTGAGGATTTTTGCATTAATGTTTATCACAAATATTGGCCTGAATTTTTTTGTTGTTGTTGTGTCTCTGTTGTTGTGTCTCATTTTTTGAAATCATTTCAGTAGGAATGATACTAGCTTTTCTTTGTACATCTGATAGAATTTGGCTATGAATCCATCTGGTCCTGGGATTTTTGTTTGTTTGTTTTTGTTTTTGTTTTGTTTTTGGTTGGTAGGCTATGTATTACTGATTCAATTTCAGAGCTCATTGTTGAATTGTTCAAGGATTCAATTTCTTCCTGGCTCAGTCTTGAGAGGGTATATGTGTCCACTATTTCATCCATGTCTTCTAGATTTTCTAGTTTATGTGCCTAGAGGTGTTCAGAATATGCTCTGATAGTTATTTGTGTTTCTCTGGGGTCAGTGGTAATATCCCCTTTGTCATTTCTAATTTTGTTTAGTTGGATCTTCTTTTCTTCTTAATTAGTCTACCTATTTTATTAATTTTTTCAAAAAATCAACTCCTAGATTTGTTGACCTTTTGAAATGTTTTTCATGTCTCAATCTCCTTCAATTCAACTCTGATTTTGAATATTTATTTTCTTCTGCTAGCTTTAGGATTTGTTTTCTCTTGGTTCTGTAGTTCTTTTACTTATAATGCTAAGTTGTGAATTTGAGATCTTTCTAACTTTTTGGTGTGGGCATTTAGTGCTGTGAGTTCTCATCTTAATATTGCCTTAGCTGTGTCCCAAAGATTCTGGTATGTTGTGTCTTTGTTCTTATGAGTTTGGAAGAACTTCTTGATTTTTGCCTTAATTTCATTATTTACTCAAAAGTCATTTGGGGCAGGTTATTCGATTTCCATGGAATTGTATGGTTTTGAGTGAATTTCTTAATCTTGATATCTAATTTCATTCCACTGTGGTCTGAGAGAGTGGTTTTTATAGTTTCAGTGTTTTGCATTTGCTAAGGAGTGCTTTGTGTGCAATAATGTGATCAATTTTAGAGTATGTGCCATGTGGCAATGAGAAGAATTCTGTTGCTTTTGAGTGAAGAGTTCTGCAGATGTCTATCAAGTCTATTTGATACAGTGCTGGGTTCAGGTTTTGAATATGTTTATTAATTTTATGACTTGATTATCTGTCTAATAATATCACTGGGGTGTTCAAGTCTCCCACTATCAATGTGTGGGAGTCTAAGTCCCTGAAGGTCTCTGAGAACTTGCTCTATGAATCTGTGTGGTCCTGTGTTGGGTGCATATATATTTAGAATAGTTAGATCTTCTTGTTGAATTGAACTCTTTACCATTATGTAATGCCTTTCTTTCTCTTTTTTGACTTTTGTTGGTTTAAAGTCTGTTTTGTCTGAAATTAGAATTGCAATCCCTGCTTTTTTCTGTTTTCCATTTGCATGGTAAATTTTTCTCCACCGTTTTATTTTGAGCCTATAACTGTCCTTGCATATGAGATGGGTCTCTTGAAGACAACATATCAATGGATCTTGTTTCTTTACCCAGCTTGGCACTCTGTGCTTTTAATTGGGGCATTTTGCCATTTTGTCATTCAAGGTTACTATTAATATGTGTGGATTTTATCCTGTCATCATAATGTTAACTGGTTATTATTCAGACTTGTTTATGTGGTTGCTTTATAGTGTCACTGTTCTTTGTATTTAAGTGTGTTTTTGTAGCGGCTGCTAATGGTCTTTCCTTTCTGTATTTAGTGCTTCCTTCAAATGCTCTTGTAAGGCCCATCTGGTGGTAACAAATTCTCTCAGTATTTTCTTGCCTCAAAAGTATCTTATTTCTTCTTCATTTATGAAGCTTTAAAATTCTCTCAGTATTTTCTTGCCTCAAAAGTATCTTATTTCTTCTTCATTTATGAAGCTTACTATGGCTGGATATGAAATTCTTGGTTGGAATTTGTTTTTTGTTAGAAGGTTGAACATTAGCTGGCAATATTTTCTGGCTTGTAGGATTTCTGGTGAGATGTCTGCTGTTAGTCTAATGGGCTTCCCTTTGTAGATGACCTGACCTTTCTCTCTAGCTGTCTTTAACATTTTTTCCTTCATTTCAGCCTTGGAGAATGTGTTAATTATGTGTCTTGCAGATAATCTTCTTGTGAAGTATGTTACTGAGGCGTTCTGCATTTCCTGAATTTGAACATGGGCCTCTCTAGCTAGGTTGGGGAAGTTCTCATGGATGACATCCACAAACATGTTTTCCAAGTTGCTTGCACTCTTTCATCTCCTTCAGGGACATCAATTAGATTTGGTATCTTTAAATAATCCCATATTTCTCAGAGGTTTTATTTGTTCCTTTTCATTCTTTATTCTCTATTCTTGTCTGCCTATCTTATTTCAGAAAGCTAGTCTTCCAACTCTGAGATTCTTTCCTCAGCTTGGTCTATTCTTCTATTAATACTTTTGATTGCATTATGAAATTCTTGTAGTGTGCTATTCAGCTATATTAGGTCAGTTACATTATTTTCTATACTGGCTATTTTGTCTGTCCACTTCTGTATCATTTAATTGTGACTTTTAGCTTCCTTCAGTTGGGTTTCAACATACTCCTGCATCTTCATGATTTCCATTCTTATCCATACTCTGAATTCTATTTCTGCCATTTCAGTCATCTCAGCCTGGTTCAGAACCTTTGCTGAAGAGGTGGTGCAGTCATCAGGGGGAAAGAAGGCACTCTGGCTTTTTGAGTTCTCAAAGTTCTTTCACTTGTTCTTTCTCATGTTTGGGGGCTGATGTTTCTCTAACCTTTGAAGTTGCTAACTTTGGAAAGATTTTTCTTCATTTTATCCTATTTAATAAACTTGAAAGTTTGATTGTGGTATAAGTCGATTCAGCCAACTGGCTTTGTTTCTGGAAGACTTTAGGGGGCCAGTGCTCAGCTCCCAAGTCCTGGACTACATGGTTGAACTCTGGGAGACTTGTATAAGGCCCCAATTTTGTTGTCAGGCTCCCATAGGTTAAGAATCCACTGTGCTGGGGAAGGGGGCTGCTGACAAGGTGCTCCTGGACCAGTGGTCACTACACTCCAATGAGTGGTGTCAGCCAAAGCATTTCAGAGTGCAGTAGCAGAAGGATACATCCTTGTTTGCATGTGCCAGCAGCAGCAGCAGCATGAAGAGGTACATACTCATTGGCTGCAGCAGAGTGCTTGTCAGTGCTGGGGTGCCTGCCTCTGTGTGGTCATTCACCACAGTGGAGTGGGCAGCAAGGTTGCAGGGTCCAGAGGGCTCCTGTCAGGGACCATGCACTCGATTAGACTGATAGTAGTGTTAGCACAGGAGTAGTAGGGTGTTCAATATTTCCTAATTTATCTTGTGATTTCTTTTTTGACCCATTGGTTTTCAAAGAATGTGTTTTACAATTTTTTCATATTTGTAGACTTTCCAGTATTCCTTCAACTAGTAATTTCTAGTTGCATTGCATTGTAGTTGGAAAAGACACCTTGCATGATTTCAGTTTTCTTAATTTGTTAAGATTTGTTTTGTGACCTAAAATGTAGTCTATCCTGGAGACTGTCCCACATGTGCTTGACAAGAATGTGTATCCTCCTGTTGTTGGAAGAAATGCTCTGTACATGTCTGCTGGGTACAATTGGTCCACATACTAATACTCTTCCACTTTACATCTTTGCCTTCCCACCCTACACACTTTATGTTATTAATGTCACAGATTGCATCTTTTTATACTGTGCATTCATTAACATCAATTTAGAGTTATTTTATGCTTGTCATTTAAATTTTATATAAGAATTAAAAGTGTCTTATGCACCAACATTATGATACTACATGAGTGAATATTTGCCTATATATTTATCTTTACCAGAGAGCTTTATATATTTGTGTGGTCTTGTGTTGCTATCTTATATCCTTTCCTTTCAACTTGAAGGACTCCCTTTAGAATTTATTGCATACCAGGTCTACTGGTGATGAACACTCTCAGCTTTTGTTTATCTGGGAAAGTCTTAATTTATTCTTCATTTTTTGAAGGATAGTTTTGTATGATGTAGTATTCTTGGTTGGCAGGGTTTGTTCTTTTTCTCTCTCTTTCTTTCTTTCTTTCTTTCTTCACTTTAAAAAATTCACTGACAATCTTGTAGAAGCTCCTTTATGCAAGATAGTCATTTTTCTCTTGTTGATTTCAAGATTCTTTCTTTGTGATCTTTGGGAGTTTGATTATAATGTGTCTTGGTGTGGGTCTTTTGAATTTTTTGAGTTAGAGTTTGTTGAGCTCCTTGAATTTCTATGTTCATTCCTTTCCTCAGATTTGGGAAGGTTTTGGCCATTGTTTCTTCAAATAGTTATCCATTTCTTTCCCTCTTGCTTCTCCTCTGGGACGCTCATACTACTTGATAACATCCCTTAAGCCTTTTAGGCTCTTCACTTTTCTTCATTTTGTTTTCTTTATGCTCCTTTGACTTGGTACTTTGATCTCTTTGATAGATGCCCTGCTTTTGTAAATTAAAACTTTCTTAGAACACAGCTGCACCCATTCATTTATGTATTGCAAACGTTTTTGTACCTTTTGTGCTACATTGCTAAACTGTATCATTGCTATGATATATTGGCCCACAAATTTAAGTATGGCCCACAAGCATAAAATATTCTGGCCTTTTTCATAAAAACATTGCCCTGATTCCAGCCTAGAAGAGTATATCTCATCTACAAAATGACAGAGTATCTTTTGCAGAGAGTAAGCATTATAAGGATTCTACTTCTTTCATCCCCAACCCATAGGCCATGGACTAGTACTAGTCTGTGGTCTGATAGGAACTGGGCCACACCACAGGAGGTGAGTGGCAGGTGATTGAGTGAAGCTTCATCTGTATTTACAGCCACTCACCATCTTACATGATTTGGCCATGTCCCCACCCACATCTCACCTTGAGTTATAATAACTCCCATGTATCAAGGGCAGTTCCCCCATATTGTTCTCATGGTAGTGAATAAGTCTCACAAGATCTGATGGGGAGTTCCCCTGCACAAGCTCTCTTGCTTGCCACCATGTAAGACGTGGCTTTGCTCTTCGTCACCTTCCACCATGATTATGAGGTCTCCCCAGCCATGTGGTATTGTGAGTCAATTAAACCTCTTTCCTTTATAAATTACCCAGTCTCTCAGGTTTGTCTTTATTAGCAGCATGAGAACAGACTAATACAGTAAATTGGTACTGGTAGATTGGGGTGCTGCTGTAAACATACCTGAAAATGTGGAAGTGACTTTGGAACTGGGTAATAGGTAGAGGTTGGAACAGTTTGGAGGGCTCAGAAGAAGATAGGAAAATGTAGGACAGTTTGGAACTTCCTAGGACTTGTTGAATGGCTTTGACTAAAATGCTGATAGTTATTTGAACAATAAAGTCCAGGCTGAAGTAGTCTCAGATGGAGATGAGGATCTTGTTGGGAACTGCAGTAAAGGTCACTCTTGCTATGCAAAGAAACTGGTGGCATTTTGCCCCTGCCCTAGAGGTCTGTGGAAATTTGAACTTTAGACAGATGACTTAGGGTATCTGGTAGAAGAAATTTCTAAGCGGCAAAGTGCTCACGATGTAACCTGGGTGCTGTTAAAAGCATTCAATTTTACGTATTCACAAAGATATGGTTTAGAATTGGAACTGATGTTTAAAAGGGAAGCAGAGCAGAAAAGTTTGCAGGCTGATGATGCAATAGAAAAGAAAAACCCATTTTCTGAGGAGAAATTCTAGCTGGATACAGAAATTTGCATAAGTAACAAGGAGCCAAATGTTAATCACCAAGGCAATGGGGAAAATGTCTCCCAGGGCATGTCAAAGTCCTTGGCAGCAGCCTCTCCCATCACAGGCCCAGAGGCCTAGGTAGAAAAAATGGTTTCATGGGCCATGGCCAGAGAACCCCCTGCTCTGTGCAGCCTAGGGATTTAGTGCACTGCATGTCAGCTACTCTAGACATGGGTAAAAAGGACCAAGCTACAGCTCAGCCGATGGCTTCAGAGGGTGCAAGCCCCAAGTTTTCATGTGGTGTTGAGTCTTTGGGTGCATAGAATTAAAGAACTGAGGTTTGGAAACCTCTGCCTAGATTTCAGAGGATGTATGGAAATGCCTGGATGTCCCGGCAGAAGTGTGCGGCAGGGTCGGGGCCCTCATGGAGAACCTCTGTTAGGGCAGTGCAGAAGGGAAATGTGGGGTTGGAGCCCACATACAGAGTCCCCACTGGTGCACTACCTAGTAGAGCTGTCAGAAGAGGGTCACCATTCTCCAGGTATGATCCACCACCAATGGTAGATCCACCATGAGTTTACACCATGCACCTGGAAACGCCACAGACACTGAACTCCAGCCTGTGAAAGCAGCCAGGAGGGAAGCAGTACCCTGCAAAGCCAAGGGGTGAAGCTGCCGAAGACAACAGGAACCCACCTCTTCAATTAGCATGACCTGGATGTGAGACATGGAGTCAAAGGAGATCATTTCAGAGCTTTAAGATTTGGCTGCCCATCTAGATTTTGGACTTTTTAGGGGACTTTATCCCTTTTATTTTGGCCCATTTCTTCCCTTTTCAATGGGAGCATTTACCCAATGCCTGTACCTCCAGTGTATCTTGGTAGTAACTAACTTACTTTTGATTTTACAGGCTTATAGGCAGAAGTGACTTGTCTTGTCTCCGATGAGACTTTGGACTATGGACGTTTTAGTTAATGCTGAAATGAGTTAAGACTTTGGGGGACTGTTGGGAAGGTATGATTGGGTTTTGAAATGTGAGGACATGAGATTTGGGAGAGGCCAGCAGTAGAATGATGAGGTTTGGCTGTGTCCCCATCCAAATCCCACCTCATATTGTAATAATCCCCATGAGGAGATTATTGAATCATGGGGGCAGTTTCCCCTATACTGTTCTCATCATAAAGAATGAGTCTCACAAGATGTCCTGGTTTTATAAATGGGAATTTCCCTGCACAAGTTCTCTTGCTTGCTGCCATGTAAGATGTGACTGTACTCCTTATTCACCTTCTTCCATGAATGTGAGACCTCCCCAAACATGTGGAACTATGAGTCAATTAAACCTCTTTATAAATTACCCAGTCTCAGGCATGTCTTTATTAGCAGCATGAGAACAGACTAATATGCCATTGCTCACATTACTGCCTAAGCTCCACTTTCTCTCAGATCAGGGGTGGCATTAGATTCTCAAAAGAGCACAAACTCTATTGTGAACTGTGCATGTGAGGGATCTAGGTTGTGCACTCCTTATGAGAATCTAATGCCTGATGAGCTGTCATTGTCTCCCATCACCCCCAGATAAGAGTAACTAGCTGCAGGAAAACAAGCTCAGGGCTCCCACTGATTCTATATTATGGTGAGTTGTATAATTATTTCATTACATATTACAATGTAATAATAACAGAAATAAAGTGCACAATAAAAGTAATGCGCTTGAATAATTCCAAAACCATCCCTTCCTCCACGGGCTGTGGAAAATTGCCTTCCATGAAACCAGTCCCTGGTACCAAAAAGGTTGGGGACTGCTGCCCTAAGAGGAAATGAACAAAACACAGTGAAAACAAAGAAGAATTTGCAGGTAAATGCTGAGCTTCAATCATCCCACAGGATTTGGACAAAAACTGGTTCAAGGGTGTAGCTCTTCTGGTTAATAAATGTGTTTTACTCTTTACTCATCATATTTTGGAAACTTTTAGACAATGATAGATTAATTGACCCCATGGCATTTAAGTTAGATATGGAACCACAGCAAAGAAAATTCTTGATGTAATATATGTAAGTTTTTACACAGTATATTTGTATATAATTAATTCTAAGTTTCATGACAGAAGTCCTTCAAAGAAATCAAGCTAGTTGAAACATTGCATGGAAAAATTC
This sequence comes from Trachypithecus francoisi, assembly GCF_009764315.1. Taxonomy (NCBI): domain Eukaryota; kingdom Metazoa; phylum Chordata; class Mammalia; order Primates; family Cercopithecidae; genus Trachypithecus; species Trachypithecus francoisi. The sequence continues at coordinate 19,765,101 of NW_022681455.1, forward strand.
TCTTGAGGCCTAATGGGTTTTCATTGACTTCAAAATGATTTACAGATCAAATTGCCTACTTTTCAATATTGGATACTTCCCTTTTATTACACTCACTTTTCTCATTTCCATACCTTTGTCTCTTTTCTTCTCAATGTGTTATTCTTCTGTTAATTATCCTTAGCATCAATTCTTCTTCTGTTAATTATCCTTAGCATCAATTCTTCTCAAATGATGCTATTTCTACACTTGTTTTCCTATATGCTGCATTAATTTATTTTTTCCCATTCACTTCCCCGTCTCCAGACATGATGTATATAAATCACTGAATGGATAATGAAAGCCCAGGTTCTATTCTTGGTTTTGCCACCATCTATCTTGGTAACTTAAGGATATCTTATTATTCCATGAGTGTTAGATTCACCTGAAGCAGAGGAGATTGACCCAGTATCTCTAAAATATGTCAGAAATGTGTGGATAAGATAAACTTTAAACGATTTGCTTCTCAGCAAGGAATGTAACAAGTAATAGGTGTTTTAGAAGCTATGAGTGCAATGCTTCACAGCAATATACCAGATGTATATGGGCAGATTATCTTCAGAGCTGCCAAGAAGATGCACAGAGGCATTTCCATCAAGGACTACAAACTGTGCACTAAGCTCTTCCAGCCATATTGCCAGACATGCCTCTAGAGCCAACAAAACTGGGTCTGATTTCACATAATTCATCATCCCTGTTTTCTAAGAAAATATATGCTGTAGACTATAAAAGTAAATATATGGAATTTATATAAAATATAATTTTATTAATTTTGTATAGAATTATATAGAATTTATATAAAATATAAATCTTGATTTTGGATTATTAAATACATTATATGATAATGATAATTATGTAATGTCATACACAATAATTGTATGTGTTTTACTTCAATTACTTACAATTGGTTTGTAGTTTAATTTTAAGAATACAGAAGAACTGCAGGCACATCACTCTCCAGTTCCTGCCTCTGCCCTCTCTAATTGATATGTCCTTGTCCTGAGCTTCTAGCTCATAGAACCAACTAATTTTCCTCTTCACAGATATGGCTACTAATTATACCAATACTTAACACTGGATCCAGGAAGGCCCATCCGCATTTCATCCAGCAACTCATAGGGTAGCCTGATTAAAGGTAATTCGTTAGCTAGTCGATTTACTTGCATTGCTCTAGAACTTCAAGTAGAGAATACAGCCATTCTCAAAGAAGAAGGAAACAGAGAAGATCAACAGCAAGAGGCACTGTTGCTATCAGTGGGGCCCTATGAGTCATGAAAGGAGGTAAAAGAATTAGCACGTACTACTTCTCTACAACCCTTCAATGATTTCCCACAGCTTCTTAGAAAACTCAAGCATCTTTCCTCTAATGAAAGGCTGCAATACACTTGACATTTGTCTATCTCCCACATCTCATCTCTGTCTATTCTTTCCATTGCTCCTTACCCTCCAATCATACTGTTTTCTGATTTTGTTGTTGTTATTGTCTTTCTTGTCTTGGATAACTGTGTTTGTTATAACTTCTACCTGGAATAAATCTCCTTGCATGGTTGACTGCTTCTCATTATTCAGAACTTAGCTTATATGGCACTTGTTCTCTTACTATCCAAGCTACATTAGAATCTTCCTAGTCATTCCCTAACCCATTGGCCTGTGCTTCCCTTCTGCTAAATTATATTTTTTCCTTTTTTATTGTTGTCTTATTATTTTTATTTATTTTTATCTTCTCCTACCAAAATAAAGTACAAGAGAGACGAAGGGCCCTTAATTGTCTTATTTTTTGTTGCATCTTCATTGACTAGAACAGAGAATGGCATTAGTATTCATGAATTATTAATAGAATAAATACATGAGTGAAAATATAATAAGATAATGAGACCCTAATACTGCCAGGTATCTGACGGATTTCTGATTTCAGTTCCAGGTTACATGTATTCTTACAATAGATTCACATTTTTTTAAAGTGACTTCCATTTCTGCTCCTTGCAACCAAAACCCATCATACACATGACACTCTGTGTGACTTTGAGCGACAGGTCATCCACCACCAAACCCCCACACTGGAGCCTTCTCCCACACTAGGCACATTCCCAAAACAGCCCTGTAGATTCTCCACAAGTTTCTATAACTGGTCATACAGGATTTCTAATTAATTTGCACAGACTTTGATTTCATACAAATTTTGGAGGACAGAAAATATGCTTTTTATAATCACATTTTATTTTTGCAGTTGGCTGAGTTTATATCCTGACATTCTTGGTTTTCTAATTTCATTAATTTGTATTCTACCACAGCTGGTAGTCTACTGGGAAGTTTGTTTTTTAGCTTCACGAACTTTGTTAAGGCAGAGAGATTTTAAATATGGCAAAAAAATTACTTTTCAAACTAAATGTATTCATTAGTAACTTAAAGTACATAGTAGTACAAATAACGAGTTTCAATACCCAATTGTAACTCTCTGTGACAAAGAAAGTTGTGACTAATTGAAGATATACAATGAGATGTTGATTATCTTGAAGATGCCCTTATGTGAGGAATAAGGGCTAGAGGCATCTTTTTTATTTCAAAGCCCTCATAACTATCCTCAACTATTTTTAGGTTTTAATACTGTGATCCCAAAGGGCTCCATTCCCATCTAGATGTGCTCAGCATCTTTAACTACACTGCCCTCCACCTGCATAGAGGTGAGGCAACCAATACCTAGAAAAGTTCCCTTCTCTCCATGTGCTAATAATTTCCAGGAATTTCTCCAGAATCTGGTTACTCTACCCTCAACTACTCTAGTGGCTTAAGATCTGGTTCTTGCTGGTTTTTTACTTTTGGCCTGCCCCTTCAGACTTAATTGGTTCCACACCTTGTGTTCACTCAAATTTTTGTTTTTAGTTTGTTCTACACCTTGCAGCTAAGAGTCATCCCTCTCCACTTCCACACAAAACCCAGCTTCCTGAAGCCCAGCAGGGACCCAAGGCAAGGCCCACCAATTACCTGGGAGAGGAGTTCAGATGAACGTTCCTGTGTCCCATTACAAATCATTATCAGATGTAATTGCTTCAAAGTAATAGAACAATTATGTAATACTAAAAAATTTACAGTGAAACACTACTCTCACCAAATTTTCAGGGTCCATTCCATTTATTCACTACTGGGAGGATAGAAAACATTTTATTCATGTCTCTATGGGTAACTAGATAAGTAGAAAATAATACAGGAATGGACTAGGGGGCTGGCAATGGAAATGTAAAGGAAGAGATAGACGTGAGGCATGCTAGAAATAAAAATGTGACAAGGACCTGGCTGTCGTATATACATTAGGCACAAAGGAGACAAAAGTTTCTACAATAATGACAATTTTTCCAACTTGAATGACTGAATGCTTCATATCAGTGGCAAATAGGCACGTGAAAAGGAGAACAAGAGCAGAAGGAGTTGGGCAATTATTTAAAAAGTAAAACACATAGTCAAAAATACACTTAGTTGCATATTTTTAACTAATGTGGCAATGGTCAGAGACAATGATTAAATCAACTCATTTATCCCTGAATGAACGAGTTGTATATGAAAGAGACAAATGAGAGATAATCTCTCTCTCTCTCTCTCTGCTGGCTCTGCGACCCTGCCACCTCCTATGAGCTTTCCTTTCCCAGACTACAACTCCTATTTTAACGTATACCTTGGGCTCTGTTAACTAAGATGAGCACAAGGAAAAAGAACCCAGAAATTAAAGAGAAAAGAAGTGCTCAAAGAGTTAAAAGAATCAAGCAAGTGCAAGGTTACCCCAAGCCAAAATATAAAGGAACTTCAAGAGAAAGAGAGTATAAAACAATTTGAAATGCTAGAGATTTCAAAGCAAATGCATTTGCAGCTTGAAGATTACTAGTCAATAATTAGATATAGCAGGAAAGGGGGGAAGTATTGCTGTATAACCAAGAACTGACTGCATTTGCTTTTTCATTCTGTGGTGACAGTGTTCAATTTGGGAAAAGGTTCTACATATAAGAAAGCACTTCAGCAATCATTTTGAGTGCATGTGTGAACAAAAAGGGCACTTTCCACCCTTAAAAGAGGGTGAAAAAAAAGAGAGAACTTAATTTCTATGCAAAACAGAGTGGAAAAAAAAATTGTTGACAGAGGATCGGCCAGGCACAGTGGCTCACACCTATAATCCCAGCACTTTGGGAGGCCGAGGCAAGAAGATCACTTGAGGTCAGGAGTTCGAGACCAGCCTCGCCAATATTGTGAAACCCCGTTTCTACTAAAAATACAAAAATTAGTCGGGCATGGTGGTATTTGCCTGCAATCCCACCTGTTTGGGAAGCTGAGGCAGGAAAATCAACTGAACCTGAGAGACGGAGGTTGCAGTGAGCCGAGATCAAGCCACTGCACTCCAGTCTGGGCAACAGAGTGAGACTCCATCTCAAAAAACAAAACAAAACAAAACAGAAAGAAAGAGAGGATCAGGAGCCTAGAGATAAAATAAATAAATACATAATAATAAATCTGAAGATGAGCTAGGTAAAGAAAGAGCCCCAATGCCAAGTTAAAGGCCTTAAGAAGAGAGGAAGCTAATGTCCTATTTTCAGCAATGGCTGATAAATTTTTGAGACTGTAACGTGTGATAATAAATTAATGTCCACATAGATTTTACTGTAGCTATTCACAAGAGAATAAAGAAATTAGGGTGGTGTCCACCATAGGGAAGAGTCAGACAGCAAGAGAAAGAATCTCCAAGTACTGACAGTGATGATTAAGAAGAAAATTACTGTGTGGTCCAATAAACAGGTATCGATCTCCCTGAAATCCACAAGAATATCAGCGATAGTTTCAAAACTTTGTACAGTGTTGCTATAGATGGAATGTTTGTATACCCTCCAAAATTCATATGTTGGAGCCTTGATCTTCAATGTGATGGTATTTGGAGGTGGAGCTTTGGGGGATAATGAATGGAATTAATGCTCTTATAGGAAAGAGACAAGAGAGAGATGGCCTCTCCACCATGTGAGGGCATGGAGAGAAGGTGGAGGTCTGCAAACCAGGAAAAGGGCCCGCCCCAGACACTAAGACCATGCTGGTCACCTGATTTTGGACTTTCATCTTTCAGAATTGTGAGCAATAAATGTTTGTGGTTTAAGTCACCTAGTCTATGACATTTATTATAGCAGCCCAAGCTAACTAAGACAGGGATAGAGTCTTGTGCCAACATATTTGGATATTAAAATAAAAGGTGGTCTTCAAAGTGTAGAGAACTTGATGACACCAAGTCAGCTGACTCTTGGGCTGTAATAGTTTCATCGTTTGCACTTTTGTTTTTGTAATCAGTGTTGCCAGCAGATGCCTGTATTGAGCAGGTAATGGCTTACTTGGTGTCGTTTAAGGAATTACTCTCTGTTTCAAGTTATCTCCCTACACTTTCTTTTTTTTTTTTTTTTTTTTTGAGACGGAGTCTCGCTCTGCCGCCCAGGCTGGAGTACTGTGGCCGGATCTCAGCTCACTGCAAGCTCCGCCTCCCGGGTTCACGCCATTCTCCTGCCTCAGCCTCCCGAGTAGCTGGGACTACAGGCGTCCGCCACCTCGCCCGGCTAGTTTTTTGTATTTTTTAGTAGAGACGGGGTTTCACCGTGTTAGCAAGGATGGTCTCGATCTCCTGACCTCGTGATCCGCCCGTCTCGGCCTCCCAAAGTGCTGGGATTACAGTCTCCCTACACTTTCTGAGTATTACAAGTTATAGATTAATGTGTATAGGGAAATATCAGTCATTTTCACATTGGTCTAAAAATCAGTTAAAACAAACTCTCCTTCCTCTAGAGGCTAAGATGATCTGAAAGTTTTCATGAGAAGAAAGAAGGTAAAGAAACAAGACACTGGGAGATGGAAACCCAGTCCCTGGCAAGGAGAAACTTTCAGGGCCCAACAAGTGGCACTAATGCCTTGGATGCTGGAACTGATGAGGTAGAGTGAGAGGAGACGGGTGTAATGGTGCCAAAGATAATTCCAACTGTTTAGAAATTTTACCTAGAGCATTGCATTTTTAAAAAATAATAATTCAAATTGTCCTTTTCCCCATCATTTGTTTTTTCTTAACCATTTCTGCCTCTTCACATTCTGTTCTTCCAAAGTGATCTTTAATTATTTGTTTTAGCTCTCTCCCCTTTGTTTTCTTCCTCTAGATGTCTGAACAAGCTGAGAAATGGTTAAATTCAAACTACAGGAAAAGGAAGTGAGATTAACAGAGTGGCTTGTCAGTTAGTTGGCATTGAGACGCCTCAAATCCTTGAATCTGACAGTTTTCCTGGATTTTGACCATAGTGTCTGTTTAGTTCACAGACAACCTATCCATATATAGTCAACTCTTCAGTAATTACACTCAGAAGATAGACTTTGAGACTCATCCAAGAAGTAAAGGGTCACATTGTCTTCTGAGTTTAATTTCTCACCTCAGATGTTTATTTGCTCTGAATAAAGCCTGTGGGATTAGAAAGGGAATCAGTTACATATCCCAAAGCAGCTCTTTTAGCTATAGCAATCAGTCTGAGTTCCTATCTTGAGTTTTAATGATGATTAACATCTCTATGATCTCTTGTGTTGGACTGAATTCTCTCTATCTAAGGAGAAAACTTTGTAAAATATTTTAAAGCAATCACAAAGCCATTGCTTAAAACAAGTGTGAGTAAATTATAGCCCACAGGCCAAATCTACCCTGTTGCCTGTTCTTATAAAGTTTCATTGGAACACAGCCACATTTATGTGTTCCTATATTGTCTGCTGCTGCTTTTGCACAACTGCAGCAGAATTGAATAGCTGCAACAGAGATCATCCGATCTTCAAAGCCAAGAATATTTATTATCTGGCCCTTTATAGAAAAAAGTTTGCCAAGCCCTGACTACAGCATTACATCTTCCAGTATAGGTCTCCTTAAATTTGTATGGTTCTTGTTCATTAATCATGCTTAACTGATTTACTACTAAAAGGATATGAATAGCATGGGAACTAGCAAAATCATGTATTAAAAATAAATATTTGAAGTATCCCCAAAGCTGCATGTGCCACAGTCAGTTTGGTGATTCTCTAACTCTCTTTGACCATTTTGAACAGAACACAGGGCTTCCAGAAATCTGCACAGCTCCAGCGAAGCATTTTCCAACCCTTATACAAGTTCTTCAAAGATTTTCGGCTATTACTTAGCAAGCTTGAAGCAACATACTGTTATCAGGAGGTAGAATTTTGATTTATGAAATAGTACAGCAGAGCAAAAGGTATTAGTCACATCTGTACTAGATGAGATATTTATAACACAACTGCTATCAGTTCCCAAATTTCAAAACCTTTTAAACCACTTTAGCTTAGTGTACATTTCAAACACATTTTCAACTAAAGATCAACATTCAAAAGTACTTTAAAAAATACAAGTTAGAGAAAATATTCAAACTCTTTAGTATAAATATAGCATCTTAATATCTCTAATTATACTTGGTAGTGTGAGATTTTCTCATGATTTAATATTTCCTAGAAGCAACTCCCCTGACCATAATCTCTAAAACTTGCCCATAAAGTAAAAAAGAATAACATTCTTAAAAGAAGTATTCTTCTTTTATAGAAAACACCAATGGTGTGAGCTTGGAAAATGTGTGATTTTACAAAACAAAAACATAGTTGGACCATTTTGTATATAAAACAAATAAAATTTGAAAAATATTTTCATATCCCAATTGGCATATTTCTCTCAGATTTTAAGATCTGTTTGTCTGAAATTTTAATATCTTTTTTTTTTTTTTACTCAAAATATGCACTGCCGTGTCTGCCTTTTTCTTAAGTTCTCTTTGTTTTTAAGCTGTTTCCAAAGGCTGTTTCAGACCAATATTAACGGGTAAGACAATCCTTAGTTTGTAACTTTTGCACTCATTACATGCTGTAACAAATATATTGCCAGGCTTCAACAATCCAGAATTGCTTAAAATTCTAAGAAACTGATTTTAAAATAATTTCCAAACACTAAGTTTACAGAACATTCAGGCTTTAATTTGATGCGTCTCACATATCTAAATTTAGCAAACTATAAAACAGCAGTTCTAACTGGTTCCAAAGATGATCTAGTTCAGAGCTGGCTATCTAACTAAGATGATATGCCAAATCCTAATGTTTTCACTCCTTGCTCGAGGAGAGTGTTGTCATTGCGGTTTAAGGAGGATTTTTTTGTGTTTAAGAATCTCCTTTTGACTGGTGCAAAGCAGTGATATCCTGTTAATTTTTTTTTTTTATTTTTCCATAAGTTATTGGGGGTACAAGTGGTGTTTAGTTACATGAGTAGGGTATTTAGTGGTGATTTGTGAGATTTCGGTGCACTCATCATCTAAGCAGTATACATTGCACCCTATTTGTATCCCTCGTCCTGCCCCACCCTTCCCCAGAAGTCTTCAAAGTCCATTGTATCATTCTTAGGCTTTTGTGTCCTCATAGCTTAGCTCCCATATATCAGTGAGAACATACAATGTTTGGTTTTCCATTCCTGAGTTACTTCACTTAGAATGATAGTCTCCAATCTCATTCAAGTCACTGCAAATGCCATTAATTCATTCCTTTTTAAGGCTGAGTAGTATTCCATCACAGTTTCTTTATCCACTCAGTGATTGATGGGCATTTGGGTTGCTTCCACGATTTCACAATTGTAAATTGTGCTGCTATAAACATGCATGTGCAAGTATCTTTTTCGTATAATGACTTCTTTTCCTCTGGGTAGATACCTAAGAGTGGGACTGCTGGATCAAATAGTAGTTCTACTTTAATTCTTTGAGGAATCTCCACACTATTTTCCATAGTAATTGTACTAGTTTACATTCCCACCAGCGGTATAGATGTGTGCCCTGATCACTGCATCCACGCCATTATCTACTGGGTTTTTGATTTTTTTTATTATGGCCATTCCTGCAGGAGTAAGGTGGTATTGCATTGTGGTTTTGATTTGCATTTCCCTGATCATTAGTGATGCTGAGCATTTTTTCATATGTTTATTGGCCATTTGTACATCTTCTTTTGAGAGCTGTCTGTTCATGTCCTTAGCCCTCTTTTGATGGGACTGTTTGTTTTTTAATTGCTGATTTGTTTGAGTTCATTGTAGATTCTGGATATTAGTCCTCTGTCAGATGTACAGATTGTGAAGATTGCCTCCCACTCTGTGGGTTGTCTGTTCTTACTCTACTGCCTGTTCCTTTTCCCATGCAAAAGCTCTTTAGTTTAATTAAGACCCAGCTATTTATCTCTGTTCTTGTTGCATTTGCTTTTGGGATCTTGGTCATGAAATCCTTGCTTAAGCCAATGTCTAGAAGGGTTTTTCCAATGTTATCTTCTAGATATATTTTATATATATATTTTTTTTTTTTTTTTTTTTCCTGAGACGGAGTCTCACTCTGTCACCTAGGCTGGAGTACAATGGTGCGGTCTTGGCTTACTGTGACCTCTGCCTCCCGGGTTCAAGCGATTCTCCTGCCTCAGTCTCCTGAGTAGCTGGGATTACAGGTGTGAACCACTGTGCCAGAATTTTTATAGTTTCAGGTCTTAGATTTAAGTTCTTAATCCATCTTAAGTTGATTTTTGTTCCCATTAATTTTAAATGTAGCAGAAGCAGCTTAGTGTTGATTTGCAAAATTCTCCTACGTATATTATCTCATTCATTCCTGGGAAGAGGATATTGTTATTACCTGCTTTTCATAAATGTGGAATGTGAGCTCAAAGAGGCTAAATTTTACTGGTCATGAAGCTAGATGGATTCAGAATTCGGATTCAAACCTGTGTCTTCTAACTCCAAGATCAGATCTTGCAAAAAGAACAAAGGTAATTAGAGGTTGGACAGATAGGAGAGGTCAAAGCAGGCCAAACAGGTAAGCAGTGCTAATCTCCAGGATAGTCTGGGTATTACAGCAGTTGGAACCCCTGCAAAGTCAGGGTATGCAGTGGATTCAAAGTTAGGAAGACAAGGATCGTAACACTATAAATACTAGGAAATACAGTAAAACAGAAGACCCAAAATATAATGGGAACCAGGGAACCCTCAGAAGCTGAAGAGGAAAGCAAAGTTGATGACCAAAAGTCCTAGCAAAGAGTCAGCAATCAGAAAGTTACAGGAATTGGACCAGGCACGGTGGCTCACGCCTGTAGTCCTAGCACTTTGGGAGGCTGAGATGGAAGGATCACTTGGGTCAGGAGTTTGAGACCCGTCTAACCAACATAGTGAAACCCCATCTCTACTAAAAATACAAAAATTAGACGGGCGTGATGGCACATGCCTGTAATCCCAGCTACTCGAGAGGCTGAGGCAGGAGAATTGCTTGAACACAGGAGGCAGAGGTTGCAGTGAGCCGAGATCATGCCATTGTACTGCAGCCTGTGTGACAGAGCACGACTCCGTCTCAAAAAAAAAAAAAAAAGGCGGGCGCGGTGGCTCGCGCCTGTAATCCCAGCACTTTGGGAGGCAGAGGCAGGCAGATCATGAGGTCAGGAGATCAAGACCACGGTGAAACCCCGTCTCTACCAAAAATACAAAAAAAATTAGCCGGGCGCAGTGGCGGGCGCCTGTAGTCCTAGCTATTTGGGAGGCTGAGGCAGGAGAATGGCGTGAACCCGAGAGGCAGAGCTTGCAGTGAGCCGAGATAGTGCCACTGCACTCCAGCCTGGGCAGCAGAGCAAGACTCCATCTCAAAAAATAAAAAAGAAAGTAAGTTACAGGAATTGAGGAAACAAGAGAAAGCAGTAGAGAAACATGATTTCCTCCATTTATTCATCAAGACTTCATTGACTATTTGAGTTCAGGCACATTGCTATGCTGAGAATGCATTCAGCATTATCCTGGCTCTCCACAGTTTGATAATATTGTAGAAAAGATAAAAATACAACCAAGTTATCATATTCTTTTTTTTTTTTTTTTTCTGATTCTGTCTCACTCTGTTGCCCAGGCTGGAGGCAGTGGCGTGATCTCGGCTCACTGCAACCTCTGCCTCCCAGATTCAAGCGATTCTCCTCTCTCAGCCTCCCAAGTAGCTGGGATTACAGGCATGCACCACCATACCGGCTAATTTTTGTATTTTTAGTAGAGACGGGGTTTCACCATATGGGCCAGGCTGGTCTGGAACTCCTGACCTCAGGTGATCTGCCCACCTCGGCCTCCCAAAGTGCTGGGATTACAGGCATGAGCCACTGCACCCAGTCCCAAGTTATCTTCTTAATACTACTGGAACGTATGCTTAAAAATGGTTAAGATGGCAAATTTTATGTTGTATATATTTTAACACAATTAAAATAAATTTAAATATATGTTTTAAAAAGAGTAAAGATATATAAGTACATAATTACTACATGGTATTACAAATCCTAGCAGGAATGTCATCTATAAAATTGTGTAGGAGCACCAAGAAGAAATCACATAGAGCCCCAATGACAACAGATAAACTTAATAACTGCTTCATAAGCAAAAGCTTTCATATCATTCTGGGAAGGCTGAATTGAGTTTTATAGAGCAAAAAGCTTGAGAGCTCTTGACTGATTTATGGATGAAGAAAGCCAATAGGAATATAGTTTCACCAACATTCAGCAGCAATCTATCGATAACCAGCCGAGACAGAATAAGTGAAAATAGCACAGAGGTTAAAAGACCCAGGAGATGCAAAAGTATGTCCCCAAAAGAGAAGAATGGAGGTGACCTGATAGATGATGCAAGAAAGGCACACGGACTCCTCCTGCTTCACAATGTTGCTTCAAATCAATTCTGGGGCTAATTAATTAGGGTGACTATACAATGCATTGACCAAACCTAGTATTGAGAGTAAAGGGCATGTCTATTAATAATTATCCAGGGCAACTGGGATAAATGGTGATCTTATATATTTGACTCTGGCTGTGGGAATTTGGCCAAGTTCCCTTTGTGAGCTTCCATTTAAATGGGAACTATAACTACTCCAGAACTGTGAGCTTTTAATTTAAAAATATGCGTGTGTGTGTGTGTGTGTGTGTGTGTAAAATGCCAGTTCATTGTAGACAACTGAAAAAATATTATTGGTAAATAATTAATTAAAATAATCTAGGATCTACCCTAATTCCAACTTTGGCCTTATGCCATTAATATACATTCATTAATGGAAAGTAGAAACGACAGGGTAATCACGACGTTTAGAAGCTGAATGGGTGGGGAAATCTACCTGCATGAGAACATTCTTGATCCATTTCTGCCTGCCGGGGGCTTCTGATGCAACTGATGTAAGACTGTAGACCTCTGCATTGCAACAGAGGTCATCCTAAGGGAGTTATCACAGACGCAGAGCCAGACAGGGCAGACACATCAGGGAATAGCTTTATGTAATTTGTATGTAATATTTGTAATTTGTATACCAAGTAATTTGTATGTTCTTAGGTCTGAACATCGCAAGTGATCCCTTTTTCCATCTAATGGTTTTCTTCACCCCTGCTCCTTGTTTATAATGGCTGTGTAGAGTGGACCTAGGAGAGCAACTGCTGCAAATGAGCAGATCTTACGTTTGTTTTACTCTTGTTTTGTCAGAGGGTCCAAGTGAATGCTGCAAAATTATAGCAAAAAGTAGGTGGACAGTTCACCAAAAATAAGGGAAAATATTATCTTTAGTATTGTAGGTGATGATCAGGTCCTTGGGAGGTCTTGCTATAGACAAGCCAGAAAACATGTACCCACCTCTATTTCAATTTCATTTAGTGTTTATGTATTAATAGCTCAGTTTCAGTTTTCAATATGGCTTTAGGGCTGAAGGCACAATGTAGGGGAGAATACAACAATTAGTAATTTTCTCAATCTGTACTGGTCCTAAAAACCCAAACTTGTAGCCCAAATGTATCTTATAATTTACAGGCAGACTTCTCTCCTTGTATATACATTACTGTTAAAGGTTTTGTTACTGAGTATCTGATGACCTTGACTTTGAATCACTTGATCTCTCACTGTCTCTGCTTTGCTTAATCTTAATGGAAACAATAAGTTTCCTACTCTCTAGGACAGGTAGAACATGTTCTTAAAAAAATAAAACCCTTTATAAGTAAAAAATGGTAATGAAGTAAACCAGAAATAAGTTTCAGGTTTTGTTACTTCCATTAAATTACACGACCTTAGACAAATCACCTTATTTCTCTGGGCATTGTGATTCTCATCTATATAATGAAGGGACTAGGCTAAGTCCCTTCTAGTTCTAATGTCCCTTAAAATCTCTTCTAGTTCTAATGTTCTATCATTCTATCATTCTAAAGCCAAGCCCTTCAGACAACCAGGGTATAAGGAAGAAGGTAAGTATTTCTTACACCCTGCAGAGATTTTGAAGAGATTTTGAAAAAGAAAAGAAAAAGACTGTTGTTATTTATTCTTGAGATAACTTTAGGTCTCTGGGAAAGCAGGACCAGGCAGATCTTCTCTCTTATGGAGTAATTTTTTTTTTTTTTTTTTCAAGAAAAGAGGCTATGTGCCTCTCTTGGGTGAACACTTAATTTCCAAAATTAGAATCAATCCCAGTGAAATGAAACATTCATCACAAGTGATAAAACACAAAGGTATTTGTCCCAGTGTTAATAATATATGGCTATATTTAAAGCAACTCTATCGACCCGGCAATGACAAGGTGCCATTCTGAACAGCCATATAAAGTTTCCAAAGCAACAGGCAAACACTTTCACTTTATACTGCAGCGGTACATTTTGCACATTTACAAGGCAAACACACACACAAAAGAAGGGGAAAAAAAGATACTATGTATGATGGTTGATTTTAGGTGTCAAGTTGACCAGATTAAGGGATATTCAGTTAGCTGGTAAAGCATTATTTCTGGGTGTGTCTGTGAGGGGTTTCTGGACGAGACTGGCCTTTGAATCAGTCGACTGAGTAAGGAGGATCAGGACAGGCACCATTGCATTGGTTGAGGGTTCAGATAGAACGAAAGCAGAGGAAAGGTGAATTTGCTCACTCTCTCTACTGAAGCTGAGATGCCCTTCTGCCCTTGGACATCAGAACTCCAGGTTCTCTGGCCTTTGGATTCCAGGACTTGCACCAGTGCCTCCTTGCCCTCCCTCCCAACCCCCATGCTTGATTCTTGCACCATTGACTTACACCATTGACTTTCCTGGTTCTAAGGCTTTCAGACTTAGACGGAGCCACTCTAATGGCATCCCAGGGTTTTCAGCTTGCAGATGGCCTGTCCATGGGTCTTCTCACTTTCCATAATCACCTGAGCCAATTCTCCAAATAAATCCACTCTTATCTCTCTATCTTTCTATCTGTATATATCCTTTGGGTTCTCTCTCCCTGGAGAACCCTTATTAATACACTAGGTAATTTTCTTTAAACCCCCAATGAGAAACTAAAGTAAAAATTCTATGCCTTACATATTTTGAAGAAATAGATAACTTATATTTTGATTTAATAAATATGAATTTAAGTTCTGCAAAGGTAAAATCCTTTTTTAGATTTAAATATCCAAAGTAGGAAGAAGCCTCCAGAATTATTTAGCTTGATCTCTTGCTGCTGTGAACGATACCAGAATCTGCTGCATAAAAAACACCTCGGTGTTGGTGCTTAGGAACTGAAGTTTTTGTCCTGGTACCAGCCAAGTGACCTGAGAGAAATATAGGCTTAATTCCTTATTTGCAAAGGAACATGTTTGAATGCCAAATATTATACATTATTAAAGTCATTCCAGATAGGTAGGGATCTGTCTTGCTGAAACAACCATAAGTACAATGATGATGACAACAAAAGCAACAGACATCCAGAGAAACAAGCTGTGTAAAACGTAACATCAGTAGTGGACGGAGTCAGAGTAAAAGGGCTTTCTTAAACTTAATTCTAATCCCTCAATTTAGTTGAAGTCAATTTCTGTCGTCAGTGAAGACATAATTGCTAGTCCTCCTTAAGTTAAGCCAGAGTTTTCCACACACATAAAGATAGTTATTAGTTATGCTTTCGCTTTCCTTCATTTGCTTCTAGTGTCAAATAGAATTTTTTTTTTAAGTCACACTTCCCTGTTTGGGGGATGGAAGGCAGAGGAATTGTACTTTCTAGAAATGCCTTCTCTATTTCCAAAAGAGCATTCTTAGAAATGCCAAACTGACTCTGATTAAGAAAGCAAATTGACTGCCAGGTGCGGTGGCTCACGCCTGTTATCCCAGCACTTTGGGAGGCCAAGGTGGGTAGATCATGAGATCAGGAGTTTGAGACCAGTCTGGCCAATATGGTGAAACCTCGTCTCTACTAAAAATACAAAAATTAGCCAGGCATGGTGGCACACTCCTGTAATCCCAGCTATTCTGGAGGCTGAGGCAGGAGAATCGCTTGAACCCAGGAGGAGGAGTTTGCAGTGAGCTAAGATTATGACACTGTACTCCAGCCTGGGCGACAGAGCGAGACTCTGTCTCAAAAAAGAAAAAAAAGAAAAGAAAAAGCAAACTTACATCCCAATAAAGTAGAATCATGCAACCAAATTGGTAACATCATTTTTAGATGTATTCGTTTTCCTGAGTATTCTGTACAGTTCTTGCGATTCTTCATACAACATTACCCGACAGTGTCTGGGACTTCTGTCTATAGCTCCCTTTCCTTTCCTACTACAAATTAAGCATCCCTCATCTGAAAATCCAGTATATGAAATGCTCTGAACTCCAAATCTCTTTCAGCACTGATACAACTCCACAGGTAGAAAATTCCACACCTGACCTCATCTACAAACTTTGTTGCATACACAAGATTATTTAAAATATTGTATAAAATTACCCTAGCTTATGTGCATAGGTATATAAGAAACATAAATGAATTTCATGTTTGGATTTGAGTCCCATACCCAATGTATTTCATTATGTATTGTCAAATATTTCAAAATCAAAAAAAAGAAGAACAGAAATCCAAAACAGTTTTGATCACAAGCATTTTGGATAAGGAATACTCAATCTGTATTGCTACTTAGCCATCAGTCTAAGGGAAAGCACTTATCCATCAGGGAAAAGAAGGATAAAGAAGCTATTGGCTAGCCTGACCTTGGCCTTTTATTTCCACACATTTTACTACTGTGATCCCTAAAATGTCGAGATGACATTGGTTCCACCAAAGGTAGAGTATATTGGTGGAAATACCAGGTAGAAACAACTATCCAACATTCCTGCCTCACCCCAATCCACACATGGCCTCCCATAGGCCCTCTGAGGCAGGATGACACAAGGCAAATATTTTCTTTAATTAAAGAAATTGTCCCAAACCTTGCTGCCAAGAAGTGAGCCACAACTTTTAGGTAAAAGTAAGAAAACAAACGAACTAAACTAGCCTTTTCAGCAAAGCTACAAATATATTTTCAGGCAATGAAATTCTAAAGATTCTATCAACAAAGGAAGCTGGACATTTTCCTGAACACAAAGTTGTGGATATTTTTGGATGCTGGAAAACATGTGATTGCCTAGGAACACAGAAGTATGCCGTGCAAACGTCCCAGGCCCACTGGAAGAGCAAACTCTGCGAAGTCTACAACTGCGATATTTTAAGATACTTTTACAGAATGTACCTAATTATGTCATTCTAAACCTTAAGCCTACATGAACATGTATCAGAGCCAACAGCTTTACATCATGCACACATGTTTAACATCTCACTAACGCTTATGATCAGGAGAATAAAGTCTTTGTGTTAGTAACAAAAGCATCATACTGCTTCCTTCAGACAACACCCACTTTTGTATAGCCAGACCCTCCAACTCTGAAGCTTTTAATAAGCCACTTGCCCACAAATTAAAAGAGATTCTCCAATTCCATCACTAGAAAAGAATGTGATTTCAGCATCAGAAGAGTAAATAAAATAGTAATCCTAGTGCCATAAATTATGCGTCTTTCATCTCAAAGGACAATAAATAATGTATCTTTCATCCCTATGAATCCTGAAGCAGTTAACAATTTATACACTAGCATGTGAGAATCAATTGATTCATCACTGAAAGGCATCCTGCTCTGGGATGCTGTGGTATTCTGTTAATAGCACACACAAGTCTTATTGAAAGATGAGACGCAAGGAAATGTTACTCCAATGGTTTAATTTTGATTTGAGAGATTTGAGTAGAGGTGACAGGACTCTAATTGCAATTCACTCATAGTAAGAGTCCTCTCATTTGAGCTCAAGACTTCCCAGATACAAAGGTATAATTCTTCAAAGGTCATTGCTAGTGTTCCCATTTTTTCTCACCTGGATTATTACAACATACTTTTTTGAAGCAAATATTTACTCAGATCATTCACCTATTGAAATACCTTGTCATTCTTCTTTGCCTAGCATGGAACTTCTTAGTGTGGCATGAAGGGTTCTCGACCTTCTAGCTGTTGATTTTGAAAGATCCTCTACCATTCAATAACCCTGGATGAATTATTCTCAACTGGTGGGAGAGAAGGATCCATGGTGAAGATAAGGTGACCATATACCTCACCATTCAAACTGAGCCACATATGAGAGTGCAAGGAACACGCAACAGTAATATTTACATCAGAACAAGAGTAAACTGGGAATGTCCAAGGCACACTGGACTATGGCTCCCCCAAGTGAAGGGAAACATCTCATCAGAGTTTCTAAAAGGTTTGTGTAGGGGGTCATAAGCAGTTTGATAAAACTTGTTTAATATTCCTGGTGCCTTTGTAACAGAATCCACAGCTGAACGACACATTTCTGGTTGACTTGGCTTCTCCAGAAGACAGAATGAGAGAGCGTTACGGGAGTTTTGAGTTTTGAAAGGCTGGATAACACTGTTCTAGAATCAGCATGGCAAAATTCTTTCTGGAAACCCACCAAGCTCTGTGAGCTGCACTTGAAGACATGTGGTCCCACTTCAGCACTCCTGAAGAGAGCTGGCATGATCAGAAAGAGGAGCTCTTCTCCCAGGCTCTTGTCTCTGGCACCGAATGAACCTCTGGATGGTTGCCAAAGGCTTACAAAGGTTGTATTTTCCTCATTCACACATTAGAGATATAACATCATTGGTGATGACTAGTACTAAGGGCCATATTTTTACATTCCATGCCAAATATGGCATCTCATTAATGAACTAGGCATCTCTCCCTATATTTTAGACCCTGGAGTTAGTTATGATCAAATTGGAAAAATTTCATCTACTGAACTATTGACATCACTCTACAGGTATTTATATTTTTCTTTAAAAAACATATTTTCACTGTAATCCCAGCACTTTGGGAGGCTGAGGCAGGCAGATCACCTGAGGTCAGGAGTTCAAGACCAGCCTGGCCGACATGGTGAAACCCTGTTTCTACTAAAAATACAAAAAATTAGCTGGACATGGTGGCAAGTGCCTATAATTCCAGCTACTCAAGAGGCTGAGGCAGGAGAATTGTTTGAACCCGGGAGGTGGAGGTTGCAGTGAGCTGAGATCGCACCATTGCACTCCAGCCTGGGCAACAAGAGTGAAACTCCATCTAAAAAATAAAATTAAAATAAAATAAAATAAAATAAAACCCATAACCCATATTTTCAAGTACATATTCAATACTGAGACTCTATAGTACCACAACGCAGCAGCAGATTGACTTGGCTTCTGAAAAGTACCTTAAAGCATCCTTTCCCCAGTCTTGGACTCTGTCTATGTGAGAGTTGGTTTTAACTTAAAAAAAAAAAATTGTGACCGGGAGTGGTGTCTCATGCCTGTAATACCAGCTCTTTGGGAGGCGGAGGCGGGCGGATCACCTGAGGTCAGGACTTCGAGACCAGCCTGGCTAACACAGTGAAACCCCGTTTCTACTAAAAATACAAAAAATTAGCCGGGCATGGTGGCACGTGCCTATAATCCCAGCTACTCGGGAGGCTGAGGCAGGAAAATCATTTGAACCCAAGAGGCAGAGCTTGCAGTGAGCCAAGATTATACCATTGCACTCCAGCTTGGGTAACAAGAGTGAAACTCTGTCTCAAAAAAATAAAAATTATAATATAAACTCAAATTGGGCTGCACTCTAAGATACATGAAAGCACATACTCACAGAAAATAAGCTGCCTCCAAGTCTGCAAGTCTTAGACTTTGCAAATATTGACAATGTCAGCCTGTAGGAGCCTTTACACATGTACGCATTCAATCAATACATGGATTGATACTTAGGATGGATCTAGAGACAGTTTAAAAGAGCAGTGTTCAAGGATAGTAAGGAATAATGACTTGTTTGCAGCCCTGGCTTCTGAACACACTGCAGAGCTCAGAATAGAGTAGGTGTTCAATAAATATTTGTTGAATAAGTGTTGAAAGAATACCTATAAATCTTTCTCTTCTCACAATGACTCAAACATATAAAGCAGAATGATAGCCCTTGGGCTAGGAAGGTTGGCCTGTGTGATCTCCCCATTAGCCTGCCTGATTCCAGGTGGGAAGAAAACAGCTTGGCTGTCTCTGCTTAACCTCAAGCTCTTAGCTTTCCCATAACTTTATTAGATAACTCATCTTTTCCTCACCCAAGACAGATTTAGGAACATACGCATACCCTATGTTGAAAAAGTAGTACTCTGCACAGGAATGACTCAGCTGTAATGACAGGCCATGGATCGGAGAGGGCAGCTGATTTCCAATATTCACCGTTCTGTGGACCTGACGAACCTACTGAGGCCAACCCTAAAAATGCTGACTCTTACACATTGAGCCTATCTTTGCAAATTAATTGCAGTCCAGGACCACCACAATGTATGACCTCTTCTGTTCTACACAGTGACACTGTGCCTATCCACTCACATAAAGCTTTCTTGATCAAGTAGAATGAAGGGAAGATCCCTAAGAGTACACAACTTGACCAGGAACAACTACTACCACCAAAAGAGAAACCAGCATTAGCTTAGGCGAGGAGTTCTTACACATCTGGCATTATTTGGGAACAAGGTGTTCCAGATTTATGAATTTGCCAGAGTTTAGGAAATGGCAGACTCTGCGTGAAGAACATATGCAATGGACATGCGATAACTAAGGATGGAAATTAATTACATCTGTGCAAGAAGGAAGTGGGGGCCAGAGAGAGGGCAAGGGAATCAAGCCCTCAAGAGTTCATAAAGAGACTGAGGGGAATTCTGGGTTTTTCAGGACACATAGGGATTTGGGCTGATTTCATGTGAATCTAAAATGACAGAGTGACTCTCCACTAACACTGGGGAATCAGGAAACTTGCAAATTTAGGGCCAGAACCCAGGTGTTTTCAACCAGTCAGCAGCTCTTCCCAAACATCATTTTGCCCTTCACATATGTGATAACATGCTCTACAAAGTTGCCCAAGTTTGAGAGGAATTTTTAGAATATAACTTTTTAAAGGACAGATGTGTGTTTTATATTTATATTTATGTAAAACACACGTATATGTTGTGAGAGAGAGAGAGATGGGGGGCTTTATATAACACGCAGCATGGGTTTTATTTTCTCCCTTCTGCATCTGTAAGCTCATTTCTAATCAGAGAGCCCTTTCACAACACAGGCAGCTGAGGAAGAAGATCAGCCCTTCAGGGCTTCAGGGCGAGCCGGCTTGTTTCCACTTGCTACAGAGGTGAGGAGCAGTGGTGCTGCCAGCTGCCCTGACAGTGACTCCGTCTGCCCTGCCCCCACCATCGCTCCAGGCCGTGCCCACACCTCCCCAAGCCAACCGCTGGGCTTCTGAAGGCACCCTGAGATCCCAAGCGTTACCTGGCAACCGCGCACCTGTGAGCCGGGTCAGCTAGGCAGGTGGTGCTAACCTGTGTGTTCAGGTCTGAGGGCGCCCAATGCGTTTGTGTGCTCCCTCATTACAGCTCACTCCCTTGGCCCAGAGAGAACAGAGCTGATTGTTTTCCTTCTCGGTTTCCTAGAGACAACAGATCCACTGATTAGCTTTCTCCATCAAGTGTTCAAAAAGGCCAAGCTACACACCACAGCATTAACCTCGAACATGGAACTCTTAAGAAAGTGCCCAGTTTTATTTGGGGAAAAGATCTCTGCCAGCAAAGCCGACCCTTAATTTGGGAAATTTAAGGAAAGAACTCAGAGTAGTTCATAATAAATTATAGTGCATGTGTGTAAAAAAAGAAAAAAATATATGTAACAATTATGCTTTCATTTTGTTTGGTTTTGCTTTGCTTTGATCTCTGTTCTTCCCCACCGCATCGCCACCAGAAGAGGTTCACCTGTCTGAGGAGAGATGATGGCATGGCTCTGGGATGGGCCTCTCTGGCCATTTC
The DNA here is from genome assembly GCF_009764315.1 of Trachypithecus francoisi. Classification (NCBI taxonomy): domain Eukaryota; kingdom Metazoa; phylum Chordata; class Mammalia; order Primates; family Cercopithecidae; genus Trachypithecus; species Trachypithecus francoisi. Next base: position 19,786,318 of record NW_022681455.1, read on the forward strand.
AAGGAGCAAGCAGTTCAGAGTTTGACCAGCTGTTACTCTCTACTGTATCCAGAGTTCCCGCTGCTGGCATGGAAATCTGACACTGACCTCACTTCCTGTCTGCTGACCTTGCTCATCTCAAGCACCATTTTCTGGAAGCAGATGAACAACTGTAAGGACAGAGAACTAGGTTGCTGCAGTGCCTCCTCCTTCCATCACCCCCAGGGCACTAAGTCTGGGCAGGGTAGGACCCAGCCAAACGTGGTTGTCTGTACGCTGCTGGGGCAACCCCAATAAATATTTTGTAAATGTTTCTTTAGTCCTCCTTAGTTCACTAAGAAAAAAAAAATTCTGTTCTCATTTTTGCATGTACCATATCACTAGCTTTGTAGTTGTAGGCGAAGATTAAGTTGTATTAGATATCCGACTTCCTTTATTACATTACTCTAATTATCTCTTCTTTTCACTGCCTTTATTTGTTCCCCAGTCATTTCTGTCCTCTCTCATTCTCCCTGAATGTTACTTTTTGTCTTAACCCATTACTTTTTGCTGTACTGTCTCTTCCATCTCATCCAACCTTATCCCATGGACTGTGTGGCCTGAAAATGTCCAAATTAGGTGTTTATACCTCTATAAAAAGCATTTTCTGAATCACCCTGCTGGTTCAAAAGGCACGGTATAAAGGAAGCCAAACAGTAAAGTCAATCAGGAGCCCACTGGCTTCCAAAGACTTTTTATGAGTAGGCAATCTTCGATTTAAAGATGCAAATACTGGTTGCTTTTGTTCTAATCAGTTCCATTTTTTGTGTTCGGGTGGTCATTTCTGAATCACCTTATTCCCTTAAATCTTTCATTGTTAAACTTTGCCCCTGAGAGTGCTTGTTCTCCAGTTACTTTACACATACTAATTCCAGGTTAAATCCTCACGGCCTCTGAGCTGCCAGAGGTAAGGTGAGATACTCCTCAGAGCTCCTTTAAAGGATCTGAGCACAGTGATGTGAGATTGCAGGTGACTTTGAGATTCTTCCACCTTTTCTTGCTTCGTCTTCTTACAGATACTCAGATACTTTCCTGTAGTCATTAAAACTGCTGTGCTGCTACTGTTGATTTTTCAAATGTGTTACTTTTTAAAAATTTTCAATGTGGGAATGGAATACCAAACAAGTTGTTTTTTAAGAAAACTAAATCTCTCCCTTCAGGGATCTTTTATAATTTACTTTGTTTCCCAACACTGGGATTTTATAAACCTGTTTCTGGCTTACAGTCTCACTTGGAGAAAGAAAATCTCTAGCTTTTGTTGATAAGATTGATTGTGTTTTGAGTTTTCTTGTTTTAATAAGAAACATTTACATATTTTATGTGCTATATATATATATACACACATATATATATATAAAAGAAATCATTAGCAGTGCCCAAAGTTAATAGCCTAAGAATGTGTAGCATAATATACTGCAGTGTCACTGATAGAGTGAAAAAGATTTAACATAGGACTCAGGGGGGGAAAGTAAAAACAGTATGAAACTATTACTACTCTAACTAGTTCTGAAACAGCTCAATGTGAAACCAACCAGAAAATGATCATCCCACAACCATAAATATAAAGCACTAAAAAAGACAAAAGCTCTCCGGCATTGTGAAAAAATCCATAAATAAAAAGCACCCCCGAAGCATTTGCTGGCAAAAGTATTTAGTGAGGCAGTAAAAAAGAGTATTTGTTTTCTTTATATTAAGTGGTTTTTTATGGAATCTGTACAATTAAACACTACATAAGAACACCAGAACTGGAGTTTGCGTTTGCACCTAATTGAGTATAGAATCAGGAAGATGCAGAATCTGAAGAGGCTACGGGCCTTACATTGTACAGTCAAGGTTACTTGTAGTGTTTTGTTAAGTAAAAAGTGTCCCATACTGAAAAAAAAAAATCATTTTTTGAATGTACATGTATACACACTGACTCACAATATGAAAACGAGGTTCTCTTTTAGAGCTTTATATTTAAATATAAGAGTTGCATTCTGAGGTTGATAGCTGTACTCCAAAAGGCAATCCTATCAGGCCTATCTTCCTATCAGATATCTTTTAGTTAAGGAAGATATGATCTTATTTCATTTTGTTGATATTTATTAGGCTACATAAGAAAGGGAGATTTTTCTTAAAGATAAAGTTGTCAGCTGAAAGGAAGCCACAATAGACCTCAGCACTAAGCCCTAAGCACTTAGAATAAGTAGCAGCAAATTAAAGAATAGATGTGATAAATTAGACACAATATCATCTTCATTTAGTAAGTTAAAGACTTCCACATCTTAATAAAACATCAGGGACCTTGATGTCGATAATGAACCTAATAATGCTAATCATAACAGTAGTATTACCTTATACATGTTTTGTCCCTTGATGAGTCCAAATGACTACAGTGGATGGATCAGCAGTTTCACCCCTCACATTCATTCTGTGGTGTACAGAGGTAATTATGGCTCCCAAATGGACAGAACCGCTGGTGATGAAGGCACAGTGACAGAGGCTGGCATAACCTTTGCCTCCACCCCAGTATCATTCACAAAGGACTTGCTGGTGCAATGTCAAGTGGAACCATGTGCACTTCCAATGACTAGACTCTCCTGAGGAAATGCAAAAGGGAGGTATTATTACTGCTAGTTTGGACCATATGCAGTTTCCAATAACTGCCTTAAAAATTACCCACATGGGCCAGGCAAGGTGGCTCACGCCTGTAATCCCAGCACTTTGGGAGGCAAGGAGGGCCGATCACCTGAGGTCGGGAGTTCGAGACCAGCCTGACCAACATGGAGAAACTCCATCTCTACTAAAAATACAAAATTAGCCAGGTGTGGTGGTTCATGCCTGTAATCCCAGCTACTTGGGAGGCTGAGGCTGGAGAATCACTGAACTCGGGGGCAGAGGTTGCAGTGAGCCAAGATTGCGCCACTGCACTCCAGCCTGGGCAACAAGTGTGAAACTCCATCTCAAAAAAAAAAAAGAAAGAAAAGAAAAGACCCACATAGATAGCAATTTCATGTGGGTGCAAACTAATAACTGACAAACTTAATACAGGACTTGATCCATTGAGAACAGTTTGCCTGTTGCAAAAGAGGGGTTCTTAACTGGTCCAACCCTATTTGGTTTTTCTTACAAATCTTTTCTCTCTGAGAATGACAGCAATTTGGGGAATGTACCCCTGGTTATACCAAAGATTAAATCAAACCGTGTCACTTTAGAATTTACAAAGAACTTTTATGATATTAGGCTCTGTAACCTCACAACAATCCTTTGAGATCATTATTGCTATCACCTTTTTGGAGACAGGAAACTGAGGCAAAGAGAAGTTCAGTGACTTGCCAGAGATCACAAAGTTACTTAATGGTCAAGCCAGGATTCAAGTACAAACCTCCTGTTTCAAAATGCAGTGTTCTTTCCACTTTATTCCAGTGTCTATATCAGTCACTGTGAATGCCTTTTAAACATCTACAATGTGGAAGGCACCATGATCTGTAACGATTGTACATGGAGGGAGGTGGATCAGGGAAAGTGCACATTGAAAGCTGATTCCCAGGTTCCAAATCTATGCATCGGAGAGGATTTCCCCTGTATCAGCAAAAATAGGGCATGCTTGAGGTGAAACGGGGTTTAGAGGGAAAGACCATAAGTATAAGTTTAAGCTCAGTGTTGGAAATTTTATAGCCTATCTTGGAGGTGGCCAATAGTGAGAGCGCTCAGGAAGGAAGTTGAGAATTGGGATGAGATTACCACAGCAAGATGGATGAGATCAACCACAGGAAAAAAAAAAAAAAGTGGAGGAAGGGCTGTGAATAAAATATCAGGGGAACATAGAGGGTGGGGAGGAACACATATATTCAGAAAGACAGAAAAAGCGAAGTCTCATTTCAGAGAGTGGAAAAATTAGTCTTGAGATGGGACAGAACACTACATCCCCAAAGATAAAAAGAAAAGACAATGGAATGTAGTAACCGCATAAGGAAATTGTGACCCTGAAGGAAGAATTGAGGACATGCATGTTGGATAATCCCAACTTTCTCATTGATGACAAATGAAAGAGATGGATTTTATGTTCTCAAGAGTAACATTTTGGGATGGCTACTGCAGAAGAAATTAGAAGGAACTAGAGATAAATAAAAGCAAATGTGCTCAGTAGGGAGGACCTAAGTGTTTTGAGCAAATTTGAGTATGTAGTGGAGAAATGATCATAGTTATTGGGAAATTATCCCAAGGGTAGAGAAATAGAAGAATTTAACCAGGTTTAGGAAATAAACAAGAAACCTACACTATAAGGTAAAAAGCACGAGAGGAATTTTAACATGATTTGACAAGTTAGCTAAGATGGCTAAACATAAAGTCTAAGCTACATACATAGGCAAGAGAGAATGGAAATTTTAAAAAAAAGATTCCAATAAATCAGGTTCAGTAGATATGGAAGGGGGCGGAGTATGGAAATATAATTTGTGTGTTGATTTGGTAGTCTGGACATGTAATCTCAAATTCTCCACAGTTTTTACCCCTCCCACTTTCATTTTCAGCTATTTATTTCATCTGCCTGTCCCTTGAGAACATTTGAGTTTGTAACTATTTGTCAAAACTTTCTCCATTCTTTACTCCTCATTATCTCCTAAATACCCTTTGTATTAGCTTCCTGTAGTAGCTGTAAAAAATTAGCACAAACTGAACAATGTAAAACAATAGAACTTTATTCCCTCACAATTCTGGAAGTCAGGAGTCAGAAATCAGGGTGTTGGTAGGACCATGCTCCTTTTGGAGGTTTAAGGGGAAAATTGTTCCTTGCCTCTTGTCAACTTCTATTGGTTGTCACAAGGATGTGTCTTTGGGGCCACCATTCAATCCACTTCATACTTCAACCTATCTTCTAACCACATCCACTCCAATACACACACACAATGCCACTTAACCAATCTTCACTAATAGCACTGATGTCTTCCTAATTTTTCGTTATAAAGCTTTGGTTTTCTTGGGGTTTTCTACAGTATTGCACATCATTAACAACTGCAGATGTCTGCAGACATTGCCTTGCTACTTTCTCTGCTTTCCTTTCTTCATGCCATTCCTGTTGGGCTCATTTGTTAATACCATCTACTCCCCCATCCTCTTAAACGGTGATGTACACCAGAGGGCTCCCTCTTCTCTCCTCATTTTGTACTCTCTGAATAAAGCCACACTCACAGTTTCAACTACATATCTGTGTTCATTATGCCCCATCTATATCCAACCCTGACTTCCTGCTTGATTTTTACACGAGCACCACCCAATGGAACTCGCTGTTATGATGGACAAATTCTGTATCTTCACCATCCAGCACAGTAGCCACTAGCCACATGTAGCTATTGAACACTTGAAATGTGATCAGTGCTTAAATTTAAGTAGCCACATGTTGTATTGACTACCTTATTGGATAGTGTAAATCTAGTCTCCTCTACCCTATATGTCAGTTCTAGTGAATTTGTTGCCAGTCACACTATATGTCTTTCCACATACTCTTCTCTTTGCTTGGATAAGTCACCATTTATCCTTCAGGACTCAGCTCATCTGTGAAGTCTTTTTAACAACTCCAGGTTGAATTACTTGACCCTACTTTTGTCTTTCCACAACTTATTTTCAATAACGTATTTATACATAAATACATAATTTTAATTTTATATGTTTGTATCCATTTCCCTCACTACACCATGAACTCCTTGAAGAACAAGGGGCTCTATCTTAATTTGTTCTGCACTCTTTACAAGCCAACAAAGGACCTGGCACTTGTTCATTAAATCAGTAAAAGAAATGAGTGACTGCATTTTGCTTAGAAGTCACCCTGCATTGTCTTAGAGATAAAGCTTACCAAGTTGCAAATTCTAAAATACAAGGGGCTTCCACCCTCTTACATAATCTCCTCATGAGAATGGCCAGGTCAGGACCGTTCAGGAAGCTTTTAAATCTGTGCATTAGATGATAGAGAATCTTGTTTTCCTTTGTTTTGGTTTGATCTTAGTTTTAGTTTTTAATGTGTTACACTTTCAGGAGACTTAAAAACTAGAAGTTAACATGGCTAACTGGGCACATGAGCCATTCGGCTATCACGCTTCATGCTTAAAGTGCAAATCATTCTAGGAATCACTCTTCTGTGGAATCTGAAATACAGTCATTCGGAGAATTCCAAATAGTGATGCATGATTTTTCAAAAATATGCTTTTAAGAAAACAGAGCTGACATTTTTTTTTGCTAGAGGAGGAAAGGAGAGAAAAAGAGAAATTCTGCTCTCATTTTGGCCATAGGATGTGCACAGGGGTGTGTGCATCTGTTAATGGGGTGAAGGACAGCATTAGTAAAGGGTTAGGCAGGCATGCCGACTGTAGAGAAGGCAACTCATGGAGGCTTTTTCTGTTTCTGTGTATTCAACCCAGGCTTCATTGCCTATGGCTGCTCTTTTTATGAAAATTGGCGCATATTTAACTGCTATAGCTGTTGGCATCTAGGCTTAGTTTTACCCACAGAGGAGGCATTCATTCACATTTTAGCTATCATTTCCATTAAAGCTTGCAAGTACAAATGGTACCCAATCTAAACGCGTAAAGCACGACCAAATAAATATATCCCCTGAATACCCCAAACACGGGGTATCTAGAAACATAGTGGTGGTACTTACTGAAAGTGACATTAATTACAAACTTAAAATTTTCCTTCCTAAGTATATAGAAAAGCCAAATAATCTTTGTGAAGAAGGTAGGGAGTAGCAACTCCATTAAGATATTACAAGGAAAAAAAAGCTTTAGTCCCATTTTGTCTATTTCAAGCTCCATTTTACTCATATTGTATCTTAGAGAATCATTCAGTGAAATAGAGTGGGAGGAAGAATATGGGCTACATTTCCTTGGAACTTTAGATACATTTTTCTTTCCTGTTTTATCTATGCATGCAGGCGACATCTCCTTAATGAGAGTCTTCAAACTTCTTTGCCTTTTAGAAGTATCTCTGCTGTGCCCTGGGACACCAGTCACTGATTTTAGCTTTTAAATGTGCTCACGATATAAAGTAATTTTTTCCTTAGTGCTATTCATTGTTTTACCTGTCTTAATGGGAATTATGAGTTTGATTAATGGGTGGAAAGATTTGGTCCTTGTTAGAGTCCTTATCTCTATTCCTCCCTGCTGCATGCTGCTTCCAACAGTCTCTGAATACTTAAGAATAATATCTGCAAATGAAGACTAAAACAAGAGTAAAAATAAAAGTTTATCCATGGATTGTTTATCCATGGTCCTGGCATTAGTGGTGACCATTTATATTAAAAGAATTCATAAATATATGCATACATTCAGTCATACATTCATGTATTCATTCAACAAACAATAGGCATTGTGCTTGGCACTGAGAAGAGTCTGGAGTGATTTTAGGTTCTACCAAATTAAAACAAGACAGTGGGCAACCATTTAGCTTTACATTATATGATAATGAAAATGGATATGGGGAGGGAAGTAAGCATGGAAGGTTCTATCTGTTCTGTTTTAATTTGGTTGCTAGCCATGTATACTTAATCAAGTAGATAATCAGGAAACACCTGTGTTCAGTAAATTAATAAAAATGTATGACACATACTTCTGATGAAATAAATGACCAATCTTAGAATCCACAGGTGCTATAAAAATAACCACAAATAACCAGGCAACTAGTCCCATCATCACTGGGAGTGCATGCTTTGAGTCAAACATGGATATTTATCACCCGAGTAGCTCTTAAAGGTGAAGTAATGCTTGTGGGTTTACTCATGAGTGCAAGGAAGAAGGATTACTTAAAAACATTAAGTATTTAGGCGTGAGAAGTAAAATTAAAACACAAGATTTCAGTGAGAGCTTTGACTTGATTTATCTAATGAGTAGAAATGCGCTATTTGGGCAGGTCTATACCTTCATGTGCATGTATGAAACCAGACAAGTATGCGAATTTCTTTTGTCTTTGGAGTAATCAAGTAAAATAATATTCTATCACTAGAATGGCACTAATACTAACTCTTTGGAAAACAGTGTATTTTTTCTCCACTTGGGCAAAATATGAGTAAGTTAACTAAAATAAGCTGGAAAATATTCCTGACTCGTTCAAATGCAATCTGTGAGCTCCAAAAATAAATAAAGATTGCTCCTAAGAAGTCTAGAACATGATAGGATGCAAAGCAGTGGTAACAGATTAAGTACTCTGATGCTTCCAAACATCTGAATCAGCCTGTTCTGCCTGGTTAACATGAAAATAAGATGTGAGCAAAGATCTTAAATTGTAACTTTTCTCACAGGTCCTCAGATTGGAAATTTTAAAAATACAGTCGATGAAATTTAAGTAGTGATCATTGGTGTGTGTGGGAGAGGGTCACTGACAAATGAAACATATTACAAATTAATATTTCATACTTGCTGATGGACCAGATACACTTAATAGTACTGCTATTAAAGGAATAAAGATTATCCTTAATTATAAAATAAATATATTCTGCTTAATCATACACATGCATAGGTACCTACACATAAAAAAGATTCATGCACGTGTTGTCTCTCTCTCTCTCCTCCCAGCCCCTCACCAACGTCTCATCTAATCCTTAATAAAGAGGAATTTGAGCCCAAATGACAGTGAGTATAAAATTGATTACAAAGCAAAATTTTCAGGTGATGCAGCCTGGGAAGATGTAAATGTTTCGCAGGAATTATGATGTCATTTATGTTTCTGCCCAAAGGAGGGCCCCATTTCAGCTCAATCCCAATCAGGAAGTTATTCTTCACATCAAAGGAACATATTTTATACATGGCTGGGTAGAACACAAAGCATTTAGATGCTAGAGAGCTAGAGCAGAAGGGCCGTATATACTGAGATGAGCAAATTTCTGTGATGATAATTTCTTCCTGGAAAAGGATTTTATCACATGGCCCTGGAAGAGGAAAATGCCATTTTTAAAATATTCTTAACAGCAGACTTTGAGTAGATGCAAAAGCTGAGAGTTGCAATTTTGTGGAAATAGCAATAAACTGACCCCAGCTGGAGAGTGAGAGCTCATGTGAACCTATATCAGCCTGGACAGCTGCAATAAGCTGAACCTCAGCCTACTCTCATATCTGTAAAAATAAATGCTTATTTTTTTTACTCACTGAGATTTTTATGATTATTTGTTATGCAGCAGTAGCTAACTGATACAGAGAGAATAACTATCTTCAAGTATATGAAGACATTTTCTTTCTTTCCTGGAGATGAGAAAATGCTAGAAAAGATTCAGGTTAAAAATAAGAAAGATTAGTATTGTCAGTATCTTTATATGAGAGTTTCAGTAGTGGGAAAGATAAATGCTGAAGACTTAGCGTCTAGAAAGAACAAACGAAATGATCTTTGTTCCTTCATATGTGTTGATTTCAGACATAAAGTCACAGATAAGTTTATAAAAATAGAAATGTCATTTGAAACTCTGTCAGTTTCTAAAAATAGATAAGAAATGTGTCCTTTACAGTGAGCTACTCTACCACAGTATAGAGGGTCGATCTAGTACTTTTGTTAAGATATATGGTTCATCTTGGTCCTCATTAACTTGAATCTAGTTTCTCAGAACAAATATTCTCTTAAGAAATGACAGACAGGCTGGGTGCGGTGGCTCATGCCTGTTATCCCAGCACTTTGGCAGGCCGAGGTGGGCAGATTACTTGAAGTCAGGAGTTTGAGACCAGCCTGGCCGACATAGCAAAAGCCTGTCTCTACTAAAGATACAAAAATTAGCTGGGCTTGGTGGCGCACGTCTGTAATCCCAACTACTGGGGATCGCACCACTGCACACCAGCTTGGACAATGGGGAGTGAAACTCCGTTTAAAAAAAAAAAAGAAAGAAATTACAGAGAAACATCCCAAAACTAAAATATTAAACTTTTAATTAAACTAAACTTTTAGTTAAATTGGAAGATTTTACTTTTTCAAATTGTATATTGATGACAACCAAGAATCTCTGGCAAATAAATTTGCTTATATTTGCAAATATAGAGCATATTTGTTAAGGTTCTTTCTAGAGTCAGATAAAATAAATTCAGATCTCAGTTCTGACAAGGATTAGTCATGGTGCCTTTGTAGCAAGTTGGTTTCTGAGTTCCGGTTGTCTATGAAGTAGGAAATTACATGTAATAAGTAGTTAACAAAGAGAAGCCCCTCCATTATCATAATCAATGCCATCATAATCATCATCATCATCACCACCATCATCAGAAGTTTAGGGGAAGATGAGATAGAATCAAAGCTGTGCCTTACAAGCTGAATTTAGCAGGAGTATGCAGAATGAATTGGACCGAGTGAGTAAACTAGAAACACTAATGGTTTTATTTAGAATATTCCTATCTTTGTCTTCACCCTCTTGAGATATCCCACACACCCACACACATCAGAGGTAGAGTGGAAATCCTAATAGTAAAACACATATAAGGCAAGGCTGGCACTTTTGCCTGAAGTACATAACAGCCAAAGATGCAGGCTGAAACATTCCTATGCCCACTTTGCTCAGGAGCTCAGCATTGGCTAATGGACAGACAGACTCCAGGCTTGAGCCTAGAGCTCTTGCCCTCAGCACTCCCTTGTGATGCTCCCGCATGGTTTCTTTGCTGCCTGTGCTCCTGGCCATCCGTTACAGTGGCATCACGCCAGCTTACAGGATAGCTTGCTGGCTTTGCCAAAGCCCAGAGGCCAAGGAAAGGGTTTAGACAAGGAGCCCTTACAAAACTCTCAGGAGTGCCTGAAGAGAGCTCCAGGTTGCCTCTCCCTTTCCCCATGCACCAAGGCCGAGAGTGGTGGTTGCCTCTCCCTTTCCCCATACACCAAGGCCGAGAGTGGTGGTTGCCTCTCCCTTTCCCCATACACCAAGGCCGAGAGTGGTGGTTGCCTCTCCCTTTCCCCATACACCAAGGCTGAGAGTGGTGGTTGCCTCTCCCTTTCCCCATGCACCAAGGCCGAGAGTGGTGGTTGCCTCTCCCTTTCCCCATACACCAAGGCTGAGAGTGGTTTTCTGCTTCACAACATTTTATCTCACCTGTTGATTTAACCAGTTGGGTCTCCAATCTAAATCTTGAAATCTGGAGAGGAGAAAAACATGAACCATGTGTAGGTACCTGTGGTTGCCAAGCAGACAGGTGGTGTTATTGCCTGCTTCTTGGCAGGGCTAACGGGAAGCAGCAGGGTTTCCATCAATACTCCGCTAGAGCCTCCTCTAATTCCCCAGTGTTCTCCTTTGTTCCCCATGATTCCTCCCTCTTTTCCTCAGTCATTACACTATCTATAAGATCTAGCAAAGATGTCTTTGTTTGACTTGTTTTCCAGCTCTATGCCTACTAATTTATATGAAAAATATTAAAACCTATCCACATAAGTTATTCTTACAAGATGTGAGAAAAGACATTTAAATGCAACTGGTGTTTTAAACTAATGCTTTATGTGAGACTGAAAGATATTTTATAACTACATTTAAAGTCATACACTGCTGCAGTGAATAGAACCAAAAGAGTAAAAGTCAATTGGAAATTAATACAATAAAAATCTTCAACCTAATGACCAAGAACATTTTCAGTTCATATTCAATTATTTATTAGCTTAAAAAAAAAAAAATAGGCTGGGCATGGTGGCTCACACCTGAAATCCCAGCACTTTGGGAGGCCGAGGTGGGCGGATCACCTGAGGTCAGGAGTTCAAGACCAGTCTGGCCTACATGGTGAAACCCTGTCTCTACTAAAAATACAAAAATTAGCTGGGCGTGGTGGCATGTGCCTGTAATTCCAGCTACTTGGGAGGTTGAGGCAGGAGAATCACTTGAACCCGGGAGGTGGAGTTTGTAGTGAGCTGAGATTATGCCACTGCACTCCAGCGTGGGTGACAGAGTGAGACTCCATCTCAAACAACAACAACAACAACAACAAATAAATAAATAAATAACAGAAAATTCACTCAAATGTCTAGAGCATGTGGTAATAATAAGTACAACGAAAACACTTTGGATAGTCCCAATAACAGATATGTGCACCTATATTAGGGAGAAAACATAGAGACAACTGGAGTTTAAATCTTACCTGATGATAGAAGAATGTTGATTTTCTAGGCCAATATACACTCATTCATTCATTCAGCAACTAGGGACTGGGCATCTACCAGATGTCAGTCACTAAACTAACATTTAATAATAGGAAAGAAATCATTCAGAACATCTCCCATCAAGGATTTCATTATCTAATGTCATATGTGATTATGTGACCAGACAAACATAAAGCAAAGAACAAATGTAGTGATTGGGATATAGACAGGTATTATGAGAGTGCTTACTCCGTCCCAGAGGGACTTAGAAAAAACTTCCTGGAGAAGATAAAAGACAGTTTTTGTTAAAAATTTGAATACATAAGGCACAAGAAGAACTAGATATTACTAGTCTTTACTTAACAGGTTGAATAATTCTGCACTATTCACTATTCAAATGTTGCAAAATTTCTGGGTCAGATTAAAAAAGAATCTATGAAAAGGGAATAATTCTTGTTCTCTGTCACCAGAGAGTGGATGTAAAAACCAACAAAGATAAAGGATGTGACAATACTTAGGAAAGCGTACAGCACTGTATAACTGAACGTTATGATTATCATTTACCTCTGGTATTCTTTTTTATCTACCTGAGAATCAAAACACAAACACAAAAACCAACAAAAAAACCTGCAATAAATGTGCAGAGTGTTCTCTGCTTATCCATTTCAGAGGTGTAGTTTTCTAAAGATTATGAAATCACAGCACCAGCAGAGGCTTTGCAGGAGGATGGGGGTCTGGTTGTTCATTTCCCTGGCTTCAGAGGAAGGACAGAGTCCCACATAGTGGCCAAACTGTCCCATTTATCCCAATGCTGGCAAGGCTATTTTCCTCGCCAGAAAACTCCTCCATGCCAGAATGCATCATTGTTCACATTAAGAGTGGGATATACAATATAGGAAAAGTTGCAGATGCTGACTATTGCTCTGGCTTCTCAGGAAACAAACAACAAACAGGACTAAGTTTCAGGTTCTTGAATGCAGATGATTACAGTTGATATACTTTCTTCTAAATAACCCAAGTTGCCTCCTGACACTCAGTTTAGAGTCAAAGAATGAGTCCTTTTGAAAATATGTCTAGTCCTTCTATGAGTAAAAGTCACTCAGAGGTTTATAGTGGGTAAAGGAGAGGAAATGGACAAAATAGAAAACAGACGTAATATTGTATAGTATATTGCTACTGGCCACAGGGGCAGAAGATTTAGATTCCAGACCCAACCTAGTCACTGCTTTGCTGTCAAAACATCTTTCTATAAAACATTCAATGGGAACTTCATTTCTTCATCTATTACATAAAGGGAATAGACCAAGGAATTCCCAGGCTTCCTTCCAGCTCTGGATTCTAAATCTTGAACCAAGAAATTCCATCCACAAGCTCCACCCATAGGAGTAATGGTTTCTCCTACCAGTCTCATTGACCCATGAGGGCTTTCTAATGCTTATGAGAAGCCCATAAGGGACTGTAAATCTCTACAAATAACATGACAACTTTTCAATTTCTGTCATTTATAAACTTTTAATTAACTCTCATCGATAAGGATCTTATTTAAAGATTATTGCCTCTTATTTAAAGAGGTGAAATGATTAACTTTCCTAAAATGTCTGATTTTTTGCTTCTTTCAATTACTGCCTAGTACTATGGTATTAATTTTTCAGAAGCAAAATAAACATAGCACTTTTCTTTTTTAGAGTGTCCAAGAAGAGTTAAGTTCTTGAATTCTATTTGAGTCAACATTTAGGATTAGCTATTTCCCAGAAGGTGGGAGGGGGATGATATTTTAACATCTAAATATTTGAAACAAAAAATAAGTGAGTTGATTCACATAGATGTATGTATCATTCGCAAACATGTACATTATATTTTCCCTGATGCACGATCTCAGTAAAATATCAGAGAGAAAAAATGTCAGACATACATAGCATAGCAATCAAGGGCTAATGAAGATCCAGGTATTAAATCAATTAAGAAGTATCAAAAGCTACCTAATCATCAAGGAACAAAATTGGCACCACAATATGTAGTGAGTATGGGAAAGCCTAATTTACTAAACATACCCTGCAGTCACATAATTGCATGTAATTTTACCAGCATAATTAACTAATTTAATTACCACTTCTCAAGTGCATCAATTATTGACATTACAGAGTTTTCAGACAGCAGAATTACTGTGTGGTACATCCAGAGAATGCAAAATGCTTTGTACGCCTATTTTCCCAGTCACAGTCAACTACTGAAGAGGAATGTGAAGTCGGAGGTGGAAATAAGTCCTATCCTGGAAGACTCAGTTGGAGGGCAGGTTTAAAGATGGAATGACTCAAATGTGTCTGGCAAGAGGCAGAGAAGGGGAGGAAGTCCCAAGACTACGCCCTTCAAAGCAGTTCTTTGCAAGAGTGCAGACAAAATACGCAAAGCTCAGTCAGAAAAAGCAATGGAAGGCTCTAATTTAAAAAAATATATATGCAACAGCAATTCAAAATGTGCCTAAGAATACTTTCATAAAGAAAAGGAAATAAAAGAAACAGAAGCGTGAAGCAACAGTTTATGAAAAAACAGAAGCTTGCTCTTGAGAATAAGGTTTTTCTATTTTATCTTTTTTCTTTAATAAGTGTTGCTCAAACATGTAATATAAGGGATCTTCCTGGAAAACTGCTTGAGCTTATCAAGTCAGAGAGATGTCATTTCATGGTGGTTTTTACAAAAGGTGGGGGGCAGTATCAATCGAGAAATGTCATCATGTTATGAAAGTTGTGACCGTGAATGGCTGAAAGTTCTAAGCGCTATGGCATGGTTTTCTGTTTCTTTTCACATTGCCCTCCTGTACCTGACCTTTGTACAGCTGCTTCATACTGTGTGGAGGTGGCTGAACTGTGAAATAATGTTCACATTAGCAAGGCATTTTAATGAGACAATTTAATATGGAATAAAGGATGTGAGACGAACATGTCTTTCTTACCTTTTGAGTCCTTGAATATCTACATTCTCTTCAGATTTAAATCAAAATTTTTAAGTCCATTATTAACTCTGGAAAAAGAATTTCTTACTTCCATCTTTAAGGGTTTACCTATTGTATTAATTTTAAATGACTTAGTCAAGAAATTTAGAGATGAGCTCAAAGAAAAGAAAATTGGGCCAGTGTAGTGACTCATGCCTGTAATCCCAGCACTTTGGGAGGCTGAAACAAAAGGCTTCCTTGAGTCCAGCAGTTCAAGACTAGCCTGGGTGACATAGGGAGATCCCATCTCTACAAAAATTTAAATACTGCCAGGCCTGGTGGCATGTGCCTGTGGTCCCAGCTACTCAGGAGACTGAGGAAGGAGGATCATTTGAGCCCAGAAGGTCAAGGCTGCAGTGGGTTTTGATCATGCCACTGCACTTCAGCCTGGGCAACAGAGCCAGACTCTGTCTCAAAAAAGAAAAGAAAAATATGTTTTCACTCATGGTTGGAAATCAGGTTATATTTTAAAGACCTGACCCATATATTGAGAGAAACTTTCAGAGCTTGGGAATAAGTGGTTGCAAAGGAATCAGGCTGTGTTTTCCAAGGATAATTTCTGTGAATCGTGTTTATTTACCTTATATAATAAACTTGTTGAAACTGAAAGTTGGTGACCTAGAATTATTACTTCACCCTTGGCATGTGTCATTAAGAAGGGTAAAGTTGCCAATTGCATGAAGTTCTCTACGTCCCCACCACTTACACTATATTTTTTTCATAACACTTCTTCCTCCCTCACCACCTCTGAACGTCACAGAGCTCTTTTTCATCTTCTCTTACCTTCTACTGTAAATTGGCTTGACTTTAAGTCAATGTATTATCTCTCCTAGGGGTATTTAATGTAAGCTTCCTCCAGAATTTTATATGTAAAATTTAGGCCTTTAGAAATGATTATGACTTTTTAATACATTTCTAGTATTAATAATCAAGTAAGAAAAGGTAATTTGGGGGGTGACAGCAGATAGGTGGGGAGACGAACTTTCGGCCCACCTAACACCTTATTAGATTAGAAATTCTCTTCTTCTGAGAAGGGTTTTTTCTAGTCTTGGTTCATACCCCTGTGAATCAAGCTTACTGATCTTCTTCAGTCCTGATCCAGTTCTCTACTAAATGTATTAATATAGCCCACAAAAGAGTCAATAGGCCCGGTGCAGTGGCTCACACCTGTAATCCCAGCACTTTGGGAGGCCAAGGAGAGTGCATCATTTGAAGTCAGGCGTTCGAGACCAGCCTGACCCACATGGTGAAACCCCGTCTCTATGAAAAATACAAAAATATAAGCCAGGTATGTGGCTGCGCATCCCTGTGGTCCCAGCTATTCAGGAAGCCGAGGCAGGAGAATAGCTTGAAACTGGGAGGCGGAGGTTGCAGTGAGCAAAGTTCGTGCCACTGCACTTCAGCCTGGGTGACAGAGCGAGACTGTCTCAAAAAAAAAAAAAAAAAAAAGGAGTCAACAAAATGTGTTCTGCATGAGAAACAGCCTTTCTATATCAGGAGTGACTGTTTTAAGAAGGGTATTAGCTTAAGTATAGTCTTCTATACTTTTTTCCTCTAGAGAAAAACTCTACTAATTGGGCTTAAATTAACTTCAGTCCTCAGTTCACCCAAAATATTGGTATTTTCTCCTCACTTCCTATTATCCTTACCCACTGTACTTTAATTTCTGTACCATGGATCTCTGTGCACAATGGTTCAGGAAGACCAGTATAGAGGAAAAAGAGGCCACTCCAGTCAGCAGGTGCTAACATAATTCAATTCGACCATAAACACCCCTCACCATCATTAAGGAGAAGATATGGACCATAAGGAAAGAAGCAATAGGTCCTTGGAGACAGCAAATATATATAAGGCATATTTCCTTCTAGTGGCATTCATAATCTGGCCGGGTCTTCAGACTAGTACATACATTAGAACAATGCAAAAATAAGTCATGTGTTTTCATAGCTCAGTGGGAGAGAAAACTTCTACAAAGGGTGCTCTGGAAAGTCTTCATGGAAGACATAATATTTTAAATAAACCTCAAAGGAAAGATAGAACTTAATACAGAGAGGTAAGAGAAAAGAGGAGAACCAGCATAGGACATATCTTGATCAAACACACAGAGATAAAAAGCTTATGAGGGATGGTCAGTATTCACAGTATTCATGAAGCACAGGGGCACATACAAAATCAGGAAGGAAGTAGGAACAAAGGGAAGGAAATATTTAGGGGAGTGAGGTCCCAGAGCTCTAGTTTCAGTCCTACTACTATCTAGTCATAAGACCCAGAAAAGTAACTTCACCTTTGCAGATGCAAATTGAACAGGTTTAATTGGGTGATCCCTGTGAACTTGCCCAAGTCTCCATAAATCTTGGGAGTTGAACATTAAGTTTGCCATTTTACAAACTTACAAATCTTTATTTTCTCTTTTCTTCTTTGACACGCATTGATGGTCTTCTCCATGCCTACTACACTCTCTAATTTTGTCTCCCATGCTGAGTCCGTTTATCTTAAAACAATCAGATACACAGTACATCTCCTGGCCACATATTGGAGGTGGAATTATAGGGCTCTGTATTAGGCAGGTGATATGGTTTGGCTCTGTATCCCCATCCAAATCTCATCTCAAATTGTAATCCCATGTGTCAAGGGAGGAACCTCATGGGAAGTGATTGGCATGGGGGTGGTTTCCCCATGCTGATCTTTGATAGTGAGTGAGTTCTCTTGGGATCTGATGGTTTAAAAGTGTTTTGACAGTTGCCCCCTTACTTGGTTTCTCTCTCCTGCTGCCATGTAAGACGTGCCTCGCTTTCCCTTTGTCTTCCACCATGATTGTAAGTTTCCAGAAGTCTCCCTAGCCATGTGGAACTGTGAGTCAATTAAACTTCTTTTCTTTAAGAATTACCAAGTCTCGGGCAGTGCTTTAGAGCAGTGTGAGAATGGATGAATACAGAAGAATTCTCCAAAGGGACAGAACCAAGAGGGCTATATACATGTGTGTATTCTCTCTGATAAATATATATATATATATATATATCCTTTTCCTCCAGACCATCCTGGGTTGGGTTAACATATATATATATAAGTTCATCAGAGAGAATTGGCTCACATGATTACAAGGCAAAGTCCCACGAGAGGCTGTCTGCAATCTGAGGAAAGAGAGAAGCCAGTAGTGTGGCTCAGTCCAAGTCCAAAAGCCTCAAAACCAGCAAAGCCAACCATCCAAAGTCTGAGGCCAAACACCTGAGAGCCCCTGGGAGGCTGCTGGTACAAGCTCCAGAGTCCAAAGACTGAAGAACCTGGAGTCTGATGTCCAAGAGCAGGAGAGGAAGCCAAGTGTCCAGCATAGCATCGGAAAGACAGAGAGAGCTGGCTCAGCAAGAAAGCTACTTATCCCCCTTCTTCCACCTGCTTTGTTCTCCTCTGGCAACAGCCTCACAGACATACCCAGGAACAATGCTTCACCAGCCATTGAGGCAATCTTAACCCAGTCAAGTTCACAATCTTAACCATCACAGGCTCCCTGCGGAGGATATCCAAATAACAGTCAGGTGCATCAAGGATGCCTGCAGATCGTTTTGGTCATATACCTCCTTTCTTTTCCATCAACAGTTTTCAAAGTGGTCTGTCCAGTTGACCTCTATGTCCTTAAACTATAGTGTCATTTCTTAGACTCAGAACTGGTTTCTGCCATCACACATTTTACTGAAACGTTATTTTCAAAGATTATTGCTGACGTCCTAATCACCATTCTATGATAATTCTCTACAGAATTTTATATTGCTGACTTATGGAAACAGGAAAGTGGCATTCATGGCCCAGAGCCATAAACACTTCCATATTTAAGAAGCTGATTTGGGGTATGGTCAGGACAAAGTGGAGAATGGTGAATTCCCAGGACTAGTAAATATTACAGATCAGTTCAACTTCGTCCAGAAACACTGAGAGGATTTTTCCTCCTAACACCAAATAAGTAGCATCTTCTCCAACATCAATCAATTTGTTGGTTATTCCATGCCACAAGGGTGGCCAGCAATTCAATTCGATTCTGATACTAACTCCCTGAGTTAGCATCAGACGCCATGGGTCAAGGCTCAGTCCTGCAAGGTTGCCCCATGTAAGATGTTAGTCACAATGGGGTATTCATGAGATAGGTAGGCTGGTTGATTCCTTACTTTAAAGTAGGGAATAAGATGGTCTGGAGGAAGAGGATAAAAATCCTTCACTCAAATTCTAGCTTACCCCAATCAGTAACAAATGACCCAAGAAGCTATTAACTGTAAACTCCTGCTACAGAGGGTGGGGACTTCCCCAGAACCCCACATGCACAGTTAGACTTATACTCCAACGTGAAGTTACCCCTTCCTCATTTTAATGCTAAAATTCATGCCCAGGGGTGGATATTAAAAATTCTAATGCTACATATGATGTATGAATAAACATACTGACCACTGCACTAGTGATGGAAATCCCCTCTTGTACATGCCCTGACATAACCCTTCCCTATAGAAAGACCCTATAAAACTAACCCACACATTACCCTCTGGGAGCAGCTTACTCCTTTTTTCTTTTTCTTGGTGCTGGCTCCCTTGTGCACAAGCTGAAAAAACTTTCCTTTGCTATTATGTTTGGTGATCTTTCTTGATTTCTATCCTGGGATGTCACAAGAACCCAGGGCAGTGGTAACACCCAGGCTTCCCGCACTTCTGCCTGGCTAACTACAATTTCATGGGTTCTCATGACCCTCCCCTTAAGTTTGATAATTCACTAGAATAACTCACAGAACTCAGCAAAATGCTTTCCCTGCTATTACTTATTACAGAGCTAAAAGGCTTATGAGGGATGGTCAGTATTCACAGTATTATAAAGGATACGACCCAAGACTTCCAAATAGAAGAGATGCATAGGGCAATTTATGGGGGGAGGGATGTGGAGCTTTCATGCCCTCTCCAGCTCTCCAGGTGCACCACCCTGTCAGCACCTTAACATGTTACCAACCTAGAAACTTTCCAAACCCCATTGTTTAGGGGGTTTTATGGAAGTTTCATTATGCAGGATGATTACATAATTGGCCATTGGTGATGGAACTCAATCTCTAGCTTCCCTCCACTCCTCAGTGGTGAAGAAAGCAGGGAAAAGCTGAAATCTCCGACCCTATAATAGTGGCTTGGTCTTTCTGGAGACCAGCTTCCATCCTGAAGCTATCCAGGGGCTCTCAGTCACCAGTCATCTCATTAGCATACAAAAGACACGCTTATCACCCAAGAGATTCCAAGGGTTTTAACATGCCAAGAACTGAAGACCAAGATCAAATATTTATTTTTTTAATTATACCGCAACCACCCTATCTAGTGTTAACAAGGCATGTCATGATTCTACCTCCTGGTTCTTGAATAAGAGCTTCCTGCTTTTGGTACAGAAGGAATGCCTAGAATGACCCAGAAGTGATGATACTTCTTATAGTGATCCCCCTGTCCAGGACTGTATTCATGAGCTACTTGAAGCCAGTAGAGGCATGCCACAGGCCAAGTCAGCACATCTGAAAGGCTGAGGATGAATCAAAAGGAGGATCATATTTTTAATTTTTTAATTTTTAATTTTTGTGGGTATGTAGTATGTATATATATTTATGGGTACATGGGATATTTTAATAAAGGCATGTAATGCATAATAATTATATCATGGAAAATGATGTACCCATCCCCTGAGCATCATTATTCATCAAAAATCCATGGTGGTTTTCACAATGTTTAGTCGTTTGCCTGTTGTTTGTTTCATACTCCACATGTCCCTCAGATCTCATCAAACGACAAGCTTTCCACTGGAGATGACACTTTTGGAAAAGCCTTTCAAATCCACATGTCAAAGTCTCTTCACTGAACCCAGGTCTTCAAAATCAGCTGACAGGTGTGTATTTCTTATTGAATATGACAATATCACTTTTCTCCCAATACATTCAACCTAGATATACCATCTCCCCCTGAAATAAGATTCCTATCAATTCCTCCTACTTTCTTTTTCTTTGCTTTCTTTTTTGTTTGTTTGTTTGTCTTGTTTTTCCTTTTTGTCAGTAGGACAACTATTCATTCTCAACTTCTCAAGTTTACAATTTGGGACACAAATTCAATGTTTTCTTTTCCCCAAACCCTATATACAAGCAGTCATCAATCCTGTCACTTATTTCTCAGGAAGAATTCTTATATATGCTCATTTTCTTCCATGTCTCTGACAACCTCTAGTCATGAAGGTCAACTCTACTCCCTAAGTGTTGGAGTAAACATGTTTGTTACCTCATAGCAGGATAGTGGCTACTCTTTTGCCACCAGTTTCTCCATCTCGAGCTAATGCTGCACATTACCATAGGATTAATTTGATTAAGAAATTTCTTTCTTTACTAAAATTCTTTCATTGAAAATGTAATGGTTCCCATTGCCAAATTTCTTAGCCTAGTCTTTTAAAATTTTATTCTATTTTATTTTATTTTAAATTCCAGGGTTCATGTACAGGATATGCAGGTTTGATACATGTGTAAACACGTGCCATGGTGGTTTGCTGCACCTATCAACCCATCACCTAGATACCTAAGTCCAGCATGCATTAGCTATTTTTCCTGATGCTCTCCCATCCCCAGCAATCCCCCACCAGGCCCTGGTGTATGTTATTCCCCTCCGAGTGTCCATGTGTTCTCATTGTTCAGCTCCCACTTGTAAGTGAGAACATGTGGTGTTTGGTTTTCTGTTCCTGCATTAGTTTTCTGAGAATAATAGCTCCCAGCTCCATCCATGTCCCTGCAAAGGACATGATCTCATTCCTTTTTATGGCTGTACAGTATTCCATGGTGTATATGTACCACATTTTCTTTATCCAGTCTATCATTGATGGGCATTTGGGTTGATTCCATGTCTTTGCTATTGTGAATAGTGCTGCCCTGAACATACACATGCGTGTGTCCTTATAGGAGAATGTTATCTACTTTTTTGGGTATATACCCAGTAATGGGATTGCTGGGTCAAATGGTATTTCTGGTTCTAAATCTTTGAGGAATTGCCACAGTGTGTTCCGCAATGGTTGAACTAATTTACATTCCCAGTGTAAAAACATTCCTATTTCTTCGCAACCTCACAGGCATATGTTCTTTCTCGACCTTTTAAAAATCGCCATTCTGACTGGTGTGAGATGGTATCTCATTGTGGTTTTGATTTGCATTTCTCTAATGATAAGTAATGATAAGCTTAAGCTTTTTTTTCATATGTTCGTGGGCTGCATACATGTCTTCCTTTGAAAAATGTCTGTTCATGTCCTTTGCATGCTTTTTAATGGGATTGTTTTTTCTTGTAAATTTGTTTTAAGTTCCTTCTTAGCCTAACCTTTAAGAGCTTTCACAGTCTTAGCCTTGCTAAATGTTTCAGATGCTTTTTCTTTTCTCCTAAACATGTAACCCTCACTCCAGTTATATTGCTCTATCTATTCGGGTGTATTGGAGATGCTAGCAGACCTGAAATTGAAAGATCAGAGTTCAAGTCCAACTTCAGCCACCTGATTTTTATGGGACTTAGAAAACCCACTTATCTCCCTGAGAATATTTCATAGGAATAATAAATACCATCATCTTAAGGTCGTATTGATTAAAAAATTAAATAAAAAAACAAAAAAAAGGTTTAACAAATCCCACCATACTATACAAGCTAAAGTATTTATTAGCTATCATTGAATCAGGAAACAGAAACTGTGTCCCACTTACTGCTTTATTTCTGACTAACACATAGGCCATCAATAAATAGTAACTGAGTAAATGCACAAATGAATGATATTGTAACTGGCTTTGCTATCTCCTGAGATTTGTGAAGAACTTTTTCTGACACCATAACTTACTTCCTCTGACTCTTAAGCCTTTATGAGCTGTAAAATTTTAGCTATATTTTTATGTGAGTCTGACTTGTCTTCCCAGCTAGACCTTAGTTGAATTGAGGACAGAGATTTTATTATATCTCTTTGTATTCTTGCATAGTATCTATCATCTTGGCAATAACTTTACACCTTTTAGCAATAATATAAAACATTGATATTATTCCTAATACAATTATTTAAATTCTCAAGAACGTGTGTGTGTGTGTGTGTGTGTGCATAACAGATCTAACTAGGTCAGAGAGCTATAATCACTTCTGAATTAACTGGACTCTGAAATCAAATATCTCACCCTTATTAGCAGGTGTTTCCAAATTTAGTGTCTCTCTCTGCTACTAATTTGGGGAAAACACCTTCCATGAACACACCTTCATTCCACCCACCAAAATGTTACCTAAGATGTCATCCTTGGACAAATATGTTCTTCATCAAAATTTTCTACTTGACATGTGTTTCATTTTGTTTCCTTTCATTCCTAAATATCCAGAATATTTAATTTTATAGAAACACGAGTACCTCTTATGCATATGACCTTAGATTTTTTGTTTGCTTGTTTAAAAATAAGTCTATTTGAAAGGGCTAATTGACAGAACATTCAAATAGTTTTTTGGAGCTTTATGGCAATGAGAAGAAGAAAAAGTGGGCTTGAGGAATAAAAGTAATAACCATCAGTATCTCATCTCACAAATTGAAACTTTATTTCATGCAACTGACTTCTTCACTTTAGCTTTTTACCATCAACATGAGGGATCTTCCAGTAGAATCTGAACAATTTACATCGCGTGTCATTGTAACAGCTTTTCATTTTGTTGCAGTTGAGGCTGGTAGAAACCTAAGAGTTAATTTTAATAAGACTAATCAGCCAATCTTGACAATAGAGGGGAAGGAACAGAGACAGGTAGATGACTGTATGTTTTGACATTGGATCATTAACATGCAAATCATATGCAAAATCATATGCTAACAACTTTGCGCCTTTGTTTGTGGTTGGACACTTTTTTTCCCCAAATGGACTACAGCCCTGATTCAATCCTACACAGAAAGGCACTTAGCAAAGCATCTGATATGCACAAGAAAAATGTAAACTGCTCTCTGAGTGCTTGTTTTGACCTCTTTGGAAGAGTGGAATTCCTTTAAATTTGACTTTATTGCCTGTTCACTGGAAGGGAGCACCGAAGCATGGCAGGGAACAGAAGTCCATGTAATGCCTATAGCCACCGCACACAGTAAATGACAGTAGTGAGAATGCAGGCCAGCCAGCACAGGCAGCGTCCTCCACATCATCCAGAGGCCACGGCAGAGCTCCCAGGAACAAGCAGCATTAATTATAGACTAATGATTCTATTTGCATGCACATTTTTAAAAACAGTAATGAACGTAGTCCTAATAATTGAGGATGAGTGAGATGAGGCTGCATTAAAATGCTCTACTGAGTCTCTTATCTCCTTTTTTAAAAAGACCTCTGTCACCTTGGTGCTCCTCGGTACACATTAATATTGGGTAACCATGCAGTATGGAACATTATGCTGGTTCTTTACAGATTCAATCACTTCATCAACCTGTTTTTGAGGTGTTTCCCTTCTCTACAACCTCTTATAATCATAAACTCAAGATACTAGTGGGGGATAAAAAAATACATCATAATTTTGGATGTAAGTGGAAAGACAACGAAATACAAGAAATTTTGAAGTAGGTAGGAATAGAAAAATTGTACAATTAAATAGTCAGACATTTTGTATGTATATTGGGATTTTGTTCTGGTACAATCAAGTATCAGTTTACATAGTTCAGGCAGCCATGCAGCAGGAGGACAGGAGGGGAAAAATCAATTTAGCAGAATAACTCATCACTAGCCTCAAAGTCATGGAGGCTCTTCAGACCGTTATGGACTCAAAAGTATACCTTGTGCCCTCAGGAGAGTACATCAGCCAAACCAAGAGCTAAGACTTGCAGCTTATGAGAGCCAGAGGCCAGGGATGCCCTAAGCTGGACTTTATCTCCATAGGCTTCCTCCAGCCATTGCCAGAAGAGCTGCTGGTCATCCAGGAACCTTTTTATGCAGAGTGATTTGTGTTCTGAATTTAGACTAGCCAAGCAGATGGCAACTCAAGGAGATCTGTGTTTCCTCTTAAAGTTTCTTCTTTTTAGAAACTGATTTTCATAAGATTTGTTATATACACTCTTCGTTGCTTTATGTTTTTGTTTTTTTCATTTCATTCATATTCAGATTTTGGGACAGAAGCATTTGAAACAAACGTAACTATTGGTTCTAAACCCATGTGGGTTGAATCTCTCACTTTGACTTCCTAGTCCCCACAATTTCTCGACAGTACAATTTTTTTTATGGAATAAAGATAAATTTCATTTAGCAAAAGAAAAAAATGACAACTCCTCATTCTCCTCATAACAATTGTCAATACATTCATGTTCTCCCAATATTAGGAACATTGACAGCTGAACTGTGGCACCTTAAATATTTAAAATCTACAGTTTCACTAAGGCCTCTTAATAAAAGTCGTGGCATAAGGAATGAGTTTGTATAGCATGTGCTAAATAAATGCCTCATGTCACACTGATTGTCCAAGCTCATGGTTAAAACAAGGCTCGAGTGATCAAAAATCAAAGGTCCTTATAGAAAGGCTCTAAGAAAGTAAATATTTTCATAGAATATTTGCAACTGAGAAACGCTATCAAGATCATCTCCTTCTCTGTCCACGTTTTGAAGATGAAATAACCACATTTTGAAGATGAAATAACACAGAAGTTATTGCATGCCACTGATTGCCAGGCTTGTTAGTAACAGAACTAGAATTAAAACACAAGTCATCTGGCATGCATTCCAGAGTTTGAGGTGGTTTTTACACTCCCATGTATGATGGGTTATAATGAAACTTTTCACAAGAAAATGGAGATGGGAAAGTTTGTGTCTCTTCATTGTTTCACGGTATGAACGTGGTATGGGCAATTCTCACAAGCCTTCTAGGTATGTTTTTCCATTCATAACAGATAAGCATTAGAACCTCACCTTAGAAGGATCTTTTAGCCTTATTATTATTAATTATATCAATATTAACTTTTTATATTGCTATAGATTTTTCCCTTTAAAAGTTCTTTTACAAGCTTCATTCATTCACTCAATCACTGTTTCTTAAGTACTGTACAATCAGTTGTCTTTTACCTACATTATTTTATTTAATTATTAGTTTGTTTTACAGGCTGAGAGAGATAAAGTAACATGTCTCAGGTTATTGTTACTGGTCAGCGTCAGAATCATGTATCAAATCCTGGTCTCTCTGACTCCAAAGCCCAAGTTCTTACAGATGATTTATTCACTTATTCATTCATTCATTCATTCAAAAAAATATGCATGAAGTCCTACCATTGGTAAGCACTCTCTAGACATCAGTTTAAAGGTATGAACAAGATGGACTGAGTTCCTATTCTCATAGAGCTTACTTTGTAGCGGGGGGAAACAGGCTATAAGCAAGCAAATTTGTAAATAAATGACACAATTTCTGATAAACACCAAGAAGAAAAAGCTAAGCAAAAAAAGAGGGATGGAGTGGTATTGGGGTGTATATTTTAAAAAGAGAGGGAAGGGAAGGACATTCTCAGCAAATGATATCTAACCAGAACCTCTATGATGAGAAAGAAAGAGCTACAGAAATCTCTAATGAAACGAAGACCCAGAAAATTAAGCCAAATCATAGAAAAATAAAATCACCCTCCCTGAAGTCACACAGCCAGTAAGTGACAGAGTGGGAACCAAAGCCGAAGCTCCCACTCCTGCCTTCTTTCCACTACAACACACATGGTTTTCGGCAGCTCAACCTTAAACGAATCAGTTGTGTCACTTTATTTTTCTTATATTCTCCTTAAGTGTTTCTAAAAGTTTTTTCACATAGAGACAAACAAGGGAAAGATATGTCTTCCCTTTGCCTGTTAGTTAACCAATGAATTTACTAAACACCTTCTAAGAAGCAGTTCTCAGAGGATATCAGGCATAAGAATTCTTCACTTTTTCTAAAGGCAGAGGGGAACAAACATTCTCATACTTAATGTGTCTTCCTGAATAATATTTCTTCTACTGATATGACTAGGAGTGGTTTCTATAGTACATTCATATCTATTTCATTTGTTTTTGAAATTGTACTAAGTCTTGTTTGTTCCCCACTGGCCAAAATTGGAAGAAAATCCAATATGAGGCAAATTACAGGGATTGGACCCTACTGTGCTGGGATTATCTGAAAACCCTGGGCTGACACAGTCCAAGAGTCCTGGGAGAGGGGCCTCTGGCTTTCCATCCTTGGTAGTCTCCCCAAGCAATGCTCATTGTCCAGGCTCATATGGCACTCAGATAGGTGGAATGACTCTACTAGCAGTGCCCATGCTTTCCAAGCCAAAGTCAGTAGCCAGGATCCTCACTGTCACTCACAAGGCCACAATGTGATGATCTCTCTCCAGGCATTCCCATGGAATGGCAACTTGCTACCTACAGAGGAAATCCATGGGAATAGATGCCATTTGTCACCTACACAGCCCACTGCCTTCTACCTTCCAAGTACTGAGGTCTCCAGCCCTCTTTCTTACATTGTCTCCTGTCTGTCTCTTACCTTCTTCTCTCTGAGACAATCTAGATGGTATATAACCAGAAAGATTATCTCCTCCCTCCCCATTCCTTCTCAAATTTAGACTTCATAAAACTCACTTGGAAAATGTATCAAAACATAGGTTGCTGGTCCCCACCTCAGAGATTCTGAATCTGTAGGTCTGAGATAGGGCCTAAGAACTGCCATTTCTAGCAAGTCTTTAGAAGATACTGCTGCTGTTGGTTCCTGGACCAGCCTGTGAGTAGCTCTTCTTAACATTTTTCTTGCTTAAAGGGGGAGAAAAAATTACGTTTTTAAATTCTTTTTGTGAGGTATAGGGCAGCAAAAAGGACAGGACCCTAATTAATTTTTCAATAACTCACACCATTACACTAGCAAAGACAGGAGAGGGAGAAATTAACAAAGGATATTTTATTCTCTGAAACACAGGTGTGGAATGCTTTTCTGAGGGGGACTTCACTGGCAGGACCTCTTAACCACTGCTGCCACCCCTCACCAGAGCTTGGCTCATAAACCCACTCTCAGGTAGACCAGCTGCAAGGGGAACAGTTGGGTAATTTCTCCTAGGCAAGTCTAGGCATTTCCTTTTCACTACCAATTAGCTAGCCACACTAGAATGCTCAGCCGCCCCAGCCCAGAATGCAATCCACACAAATACTCATTGTGTGACAGATAGCGTCTCTGGCAGCATCAAGAATTTCATATTAAAAGTTCAGGGGGAGGTGATAGGGGAAAAAAGAAAAAATATACACGTGTAACACATTTCAAAAACCAAGAACTGTATCCCTTGCCACTGTGATTTTTTCCACACTTTTGATTTCTACATTACACTATAATCTTGCGTACGGTTGGCCTCTGTCTTCTATTACAATACCCCACTGAGGCTATCTTCTTTTGCCTTGGTGTTTTGCTGGCTTTGGCAGAGGAGTAGCCTGGACTCTTAGAGGAGAACATTTAAACCTAGTATCTCCTTTCATAGTCTGCACATTTACCTAACCTCATTTTAAAGAATGACCCCTGGATTCTGCAAAAAACGCTATAGACGTGCACCACTGTGCAAAGAATCAAAGAACTGAGGCAGAGAGTATATGATATTGTGTGGAAAGTTTTGCTTCCCCATGATATAGCTCTGCTTTCATAACAAAGCCGGGCAATCCAGAATGAAGAGTGTGTTCTGGAAGCACTTTAAAAAAGCCACCTCTAAATCAGCTCTGTCTCGATTAGCTGTTTTCTCTAAGGTAAAGTAATATTGAGTTGCTTGTGGGATCCTAAGGTACATACACTCTGTGGGTATGTAAAGAAGCAGCCTGTGGATATGTAAAGTTAGCCCAATGCCTGTGTCAAGGTGCATGCCACAGTTCTGACAGGATGCCTTCGGTATTGCCAGAGAGCCTTTAATGGGGCAGGAGGAAGTCGAGAAAGATCCCCGCCAACAACACCGTTCATATAGAGCAACTTGATGTTGTTATGGCAGCATAGTTCTCAAATTCAATCTCATCATGGTCACAACCAAGAAAGAGAAAAGTGAATTACTTGCATTTTTCCTACCCTGAGGCTACGCTCAATTTAGGTATCCTGTCAGGCAAATTTTGCCTCGTCCCTTCTTCAGCAGCCTGTAATATGAGAGCACCAGACATCACAATGCATCATTCATTCATTCATTATTCGACCTTGCTCTCACACATTCTCTGTTTAAGTCAGGACCCATCAGGGTGACAGTGAAATTCTTGATGGGAAGGGTTTGCCGAGGAGCCCCAAGGTAACTCAATTTCCCTCAACAACCAGTAGGAAATAGGCTGATTATCGATTCAAGAGAAAACAGAACGTCTGTGGATTTAGGGTCAATAAAACAACCTCCACAAATGTTAAAGTAAACAAGGAAAAATATAGCTTTAAAAAATGGACAACTAGAATTTCTTTTCACATAGCAACGTAATTTTCTTCTCACAGTGATAGTCATAATTTCATACCCTTTCTATATGTGAGAAGAGAGAGCTGGGCATTTTAGCCATCTATTTGCTAATTAATATTCCAACCAAAAACGCTGTGCTATAGATACTGGAAATCAAGTTTCCCACAGGACTGTCACATTGTGTTTAACCCAAAGCAATGATGTTTCCACTTATGGCTCTGAAGGTTTCATGACTGTCTGCTGTGTCTTCATTCTCCTTTGGAACTTCTCCAATTTCCGCAGAAACACAGGTGGTCTTTTGAATAAACAGAACTAACATATTGAGCTCCATAAGCCCTATGATGATATGCATTTCTCTCATTCACAGCTGTTGCTAGCACAGTTGGAATAATATGCAACTATGAGGTGGCTACTTAGTGAACTGGAGGTTCCTATTTAGAGTGTGAATTCCTAGAAAGGCATCTTCAGGTAAAGAAGAAACAGAAAATAACAGGTGATGCTCCACAGGGATCTGTACACTTTTCATTATCGGTACGAGGGAAATGAAAACACATGTTTAGGAATCCATCGAAGAAGTTGATGGTATTCATTCTATTTCAGAGGAATCCCATGCTGAGAGGATTTCTTTCCACCATAAAAATAATTGGTACATAAGGCCCTGAGTAATCAAGTTCTATACTTCTGGCATTTAATAGAAATAGAACTCAAATGTTAGCTGTAATAAAATATTTTACCACTTCTCATTCATCTAAGACTAAAAAGAGCGAGGCATTCACAGAATTGTTTTATAAAGTCCCTTTTACAATGATGTCGCTGTCAGTGTTCAAGGGTTTAAACAACATAAGCAGAATCAACAGCCAAGCAAAGACAATTATGTTTATACCATAAAGTTGTGACATTTCTCTCAGTACAGCAATCTAGAAATTTTCTTAGTTATAATTCCTCTTCGGATATAAAGTTAATTACGAAGGCTTTCAATAGCTTTACCAGTTAAACGGCACATCATATTCACAGCTACCCAAGGAAAGGTTTTAGCAGATGAGACAACGTCACTATATGCCTAAAAAGTAAAAGAAAATTTCTAATTAAAAAAAAACTGTTGATAATACATGAATATATTTTATATCAGAAGTTTGAAAATGACATGTGAAATTTAAACTGAACTTTCCGTTTAGGATGGCAGAATAAGCGTGAAATGAAATCTCATCCTTTTTCACTAAACTCAAAGAAATTATAGAAAATAGAGTAACCTAATCAATACACATTTGTGCTTGAAAACCAAAGAAGAATATCTCCATAGATTAGAAAGACACATTTCAAAACAGGAGAAAACAGAAAACAAAAAACAGAAAAAGTGATAAAAAGAGGTGAATGGTTTAAAAATATACTGTTATACATCTCTGTGTGTGTGTGTGTGTGTGTAGTGTGCATATTTGCAACCTTACGAAATATATCATCTAGTTGTTTACACCCTAAGGATCATTTAAAACTTGAAGTTTAAGTTGTCAAGATTTGAGTTGGTGCTGCTACAAGATGGTCGCCTAAGGAGATCATCATAATCCATAATGAACAAGGAAAAGCTCTTTCTTAGAAAATGAAAACAGAACTGCAAGACACCAAGCAACTGCAAATCTAACACTTGAAGGAGGAGAAACAAGATCCATGTATGGAACCATTTAAACTTGAAGGAATATAAATAATGGAATAAGCTGAAAAGGGTTTTTAAAAATATGTATATTCACTATCCAGGGAGATAATAACTAAAGATGGAAATCGTTTTTTGTTTTTTACAGAATGTGGAAAATACTGCTATTGAGCAATGCTTGCTATATATTAAACAGTCTATGAATGTTAGCCATTATTGCCTTTCACTACAATATTGAATCTACAAAGGCAGAGTTTTGTCTGTTTTATTTACTGCTATATTCTACAGCATCTAGAAGAATTTCTTATACAAAGTGAAAATTGAACAATTCATTTTTAGGGAAAAGAATAAATTTGGTATTTATATGTTAAAAAATACAATAAATTATTAAATAAGAGTAGTGGTTGTGAAACAAGAATAGGTTTGCATTAAAAATGATTAGATAACATAATTATGAGTAGAATAGTTATTGAAATAAAAAAACATGAGATTCAGAATGTATCATTAATCATTATTGCTATGGGAGACTGACCCTCTTATAATAACTAGACCCTGGGAAAAAAAAAACAACTTACTCTTAGAGGTATTGTTGATACTACAAAAGATTGGAGAGTTCCCCAAAAAAAGCTCTCAAAGAAATAAACATGAGCACTACCAGGAGTACAGGGCTAGGGTTTCTGAAGCTAACATCTGAGATGGGAGAACTCAGGAATCAGATTAGGAATACACAGGAAAAGTAGGCTAGGGTAGGCATGACTCAAGGCCACAGAGTTGAGAAGCTGAGCTAGGGCAGAAGAGACTTACAGCATTGGGAGCTGGAGTGAAACTAATATAATGGAAATCTATACTATGTGAGTCTGCAGAAAGAGATAAAATGTTCTGAAATTTGAGTACTGTTTGAGATGTAAAGGTATTAATTTTAGATTTTGTGATATTAGCTATGCCTAATGAAAGTTCAATGGTAACTAATAAGAGATTAAAAGAAGAGTGTATAAATTTGAGTGAGAAAAAATGTTAAGTAGATCAAGCAGAACAAAAATATTCAATCTAAAAATAGTAAAAAGGGGGAAAAAAAATGGGATAAATATAACTTAATTTTTAAAAGGCTCCTAACGCAATAATCAGGATAACCAAATGGACTAAACTCATAGGTTTAAGAAAAACGAGCGTCACATTGGATTTAATAAATATGTTAGTCCTGAAGGACTCACCATGATTAAGAACAAGTAATCAACTCACAAACAAAATTAGCAAAATTACTGCTATTAGCATCAGTATGCATAAATAAGAAATAACAGATTTAGACTCACAAAAACTGCAGATGTTTAACTTGTTGGATATATGTCATAGCTATATGAAATGTTTTAAAAAGTAAAATATTCAATGTAAAGCATTCAGCAAGAAGTTATTGGGAATAAAAATAAAACTTTAGGGAAAAAGGGGGCTTTTAGGAATGAAAAATATATTTGTAGAAATCAGAAATGCTGGGGATGGGCGAAACACCAGCTTGATGCAAGAAAGAGAGAAATGGTACACTGGAAGACATATCCAAAAGCTATCCACAATACAGGAAAAAAAGAAATAAGAAAATGAGAAAATATGAAAAAGATTTTAAGAGATCTTGGAGGATAGTGTGATAGGGACCAACATAAGTCTACTTGCAGACTCATGTAGGGAGCATAGGGGGATGGAGGAAAGGCAGTACCTAAATCTTTTAGAAAGGATAAAAAATCTGCAAATCTGCAGATCTACTAAGTACAACTTGTTCTAAACAGGATAAATCAAAATAAACCCCCTAAGATGTATCTTAGTGAAACTAGAAGATACCAAGGACAAAAAATATCATGCATTCAGAGAGGTAGGACAAGATCATGTCTTGTTTAGGATGAAAGCAAAGATATTGTTTAACTTTAGATTTTGTTATATTAAAACATATAACAAAGTAAAAGTCCAATGGTAATCAATAAGAAATTAAAAATAGAGTGTGAACATTTGAGTGGGAGAAAAGATTCAATAACAAAAACATCAAAGTATTAAATCCAAAAATGGTAAGAAAGACAAATGGCAGAAGTAGAAATTAATTGAAAAAGTCCAGAATATTTCAAGAGTCAGGTTAACCAAATGGATTGCACTCAGAAAGTGTTTTCTAAAAGTCAATCACATTGAATTTAGGAATTGTGATTTAGTTCTCTCATAGCTAAAGACAATAGTAGTCGTGTAATCATCTCTCATACATTTCTTTCCCAAAATATAATGAAACAACTGCATAACCAGGAAAATCCTACACAAAAATGTGGCCTTACCATTTATATCAGTTTGCTTGGGCTGCCATAACAAAGTACCACAGGCTGAGTGGCTTAAACAACATAAATTTATTTCTCCTTGGAGCCTGGAAGTCCCAAATCGAGGTCTGGCGGGGTTCCATTTCTGGTGAAAGCTCTCTTCCCCATTTGTAGATAGCTACTTTGTCCTCACATCTTTTTACTCTGAGTACACGTGAAGGGAGAGGGAGAAAATGGGCTCTCTACTGTCTTTTCTTCGACAGACACTAAGCCTATTGGATCTAGGCCCCATCCCTATAATCTCTTTTAACCTTACTTCTTTACTCCAAATATAGCCACGCTGGGTGTTAGAGCTCCAACCTATGAACTCTGGGGTTGCGATGGAGGAAACATATACATTTACTCCATAACCTTTTGCCCTGGTTGCCCAAAATTCATTCTTTCTCATAGTCAAAATATACTCATCCCATCCTAGCAGCTCCCATAGTCTTAACTCACTTCAGCATCAACTCTGAGATCATATCTAAATATGATCTCAAATCAGATGAATGAGTCTGCAGGTAAGATTTATCCCGAGGCAAAATTCACTTCCGGCGATGAACCAGCAAAACTAAGTACAAGTTACGTGTTCTCAAAATACAGTGGTGTGACATGCATAGGATGGACATTCTCATTCCAAAAAGAAGAAATGAGAAAAAAAAAAAAAGAGAGAGTGATGAGTTCTCAACAATTATAAAACCTAGTAAGACAAATTCCATGAGATCTTAAGGATCCAGAGCAACGCTCTTGAGTTCAATGTTGTCTCCTCCAGGCTTACAGGAGTGGTAGTGATGCAGGGCAGTTAAGCCCCAAATTGGAGCTTAGCCCAGGAGAGTTATTTGCTTTGCCCAGGAGGGTCATTTGCTTTGCCCAGGACGGAATTCAAGGGCGAGCCAGTGGCGGAAGAAAACAGTTTTACTGACGCGGCAGGGTTGCAGCTGCAGTAGTGTTGCAGCTCAGGCAGTGTTACAGCTCCGGGACGGCTCCTGCAGAGCAGGGCTACCCCATAGGCAGGGGAGAGCAGTGGCTCAGGGCTGTTCTGCAGTCATCTGTATAGCCACTTTTAATTTCATGCAGATTAAAGAGCAGTTTATGCAGAAATTTCTAGGGAAAGGGTAGTAACTTCTAGGTGGTGGGGTCCTTGCCATGAAAAGGGGTGGTAATTCCCGGATGTTGCCATGGTAATGGCAAACTGACATGGCACTCTGGTGGATGTGTCTTATGGAAAACTGCTTCTGCCCCGTCCCTGTTTGAGCTAGTCAATCTGGTCCAATGTCTGAGCCCCAACTCTTGGATTGAGTCCCACTTCTGGAGTCAAGTCTCACCTCCTGCCTAAGTAGCATCACCCCAACAGCTCTGTGAGGGTAGCCCGACCACTGAGACACTAGACCATGGCATCCTCGACCCAAAAAACAAAAAGGCCCCAACCTTTGAAACAAGTCCTATCCCCTGGTCCTTGAGAGGGAATGTCAACCCTGCCATTCTCTGAATTGCCTTCAGAGTTATTCTTCCCTTTTCTTGAAAGGTGAAAATAGAGATAGATAGCATACAGTCCTGCATGATCTAAGTACTTTGACAGCCTTCTTTCGTTCTGTCCCATTTTTAATGTCGAGTTTAGTCCCCGCTGGCACTGTTTTTGCTATATAATTCCACCTCTGTTCCTGAATTCAGCTGAAGCGGCTACTTAAATTCATGGTTCACACACAAACTAAACTCTTCATTGAATGGGTGTTCAGCCACACCCTTGGGGTTCTCTTTAGAATAAGCTTTCCCATTTTTTACAGTATGTATAAGATGAGAATTTTCCAAATCTTCATGCTTTGTGTCAATTTTTACTTAAAAATTGCTTCCATTTATTTCTCTTGTATCTCATTTTATTATAAGTAGTCCGGAGAATCCAGTCCATACCTACAACATTTTTGTTAAGAAAATTCTTCAGCTAAATGCCCAGTTTCACTGCTCATAAGTTCCACTTGCCACAAAACACTAGCACACAATTTTTCATGTGGCCAGCACCAGTTTTTGCCACATCATAACCAAGATACCTTTCTTCCAGTTTGTAATACCTGTTTCTCATTTCTGTCTGAGACCTCAACAGAATGACCTTTAATGCCCATCGTTATAACAACATTCCATTCATAATTATTTATGTATTCTGTAAGAAGATGTAGGCTCTCCTCTTTTCTTTTTGAGTCCTCACCAGAATTACCTTTAACATTCATATTTCTCCTAACAGTCTTTAAGAGCAATTTCGGCTTGGTTTAGCATATATCTCAAACTCCTCCAGCCTCTGCCCATTACCCAGCTCTAAAGCTGCTTCCACATTGTTACAGCAACATCCCACTTATTGGTACCAAAATCTGTATTAGTCAGGATTCTTCAGAGAAACAGAAGCACATATACATATATGTTTATGTGCTTCTGTATGTACATATATACAGAAACAATAGTATATACATATACACTGTTGACTCTTGAACAGTATTTGAACTGTGTGTGTTCACTTATATGCAGACCTTTTTCAATAAATATATTGGAAAAACTCGTATTTATTGAACATGTATTTATTGAAACTTGTATTTATTGAATATTTGCAATAAAACTTGCATTTATTGAACATTAGCAATAATCTGAAAAACTCAGATGAAGTGTGTAGCCCAGAAATATTGAGAAAATTGAGAAAACTTCAGATATCACGATTGCATAAAATATATGTAGATACTAGTCTATTTGATCATTTACTACCATAAAATATACACAAATCTATTACAAAAAGTTATACTTGGTCAAACATGCACACACAGACCACACATGGCACTATTTTCAGTCAAGAGGAATGTAAACAAATGGAAAGATGCAGTATTAAATCATAACTGCATAAAATTGACTATAATACTCACTGCAGTACTGCAATAATTTTGTAGCCATTTCCTGTTGCTATTGTGGTGAGCTCAAGTGTTGGGAGTATCCTCTTAAAATGCCACGTGACACTAATCACTAATCATCTCCACATGAGCAGTTTGTCTCTTCAGAAAATTGCATATTACAGTAAAAAGTGTTCTCTTGCAGTTCTCAAGCATTTTTCATCATGTTTAAGCCTTGAATAGCACCATGGGACCCATACAAAGTGCCATGAGTGATGCTGGAAGTGCTCCCAGGAAGCAAAGTCATGACATTACAAGAAAAAGTTGAATTGCTTGATATGTGTGCAGCTTTGCTTGATTGAGATGTGCAGCTGTGGTTGCCCACCATTTCACAGATAAATTAATCCAGCATAAGGAGTGTTATAAAAAAAGAAAAGGAAATTCTTAAAGCCATTACTGCAGCTACCACAGCAGGTGGGAAAACCTTGCATTTCTTTTGCAAAATAGCTTTTTATCTCATATTGAAAATGCACCTTTTATTTGGGTGCAGAATTGCTATAAGAAAGGCACACGTATAGACTCTAAAATGATTTGAAAATAGGCAAAGTCATTATATGGCAAATCAAACTAAAAGAAAGGTAAAGGATCTAAAGCTGGAGAATTTAATGCCAGCAAAGGATGGTTTGATAATTTTACAAAGAGATTTGGCTTTAAAAAACACAAGATAACAAGAAAAACACCTTCTGCTGACCCAGAGGCAGCAGACGAGTTCCCAGATGCCATTAAGAAAATCACTGAGGAGAAAGAATATCTGTCTGAACAGGTTTTAATACACACAAAAGTGCTCTATTCTGGAAAAAAAGAAATCCACAAAGGACATTTATTAGTAGGGAGGAGAAACAAGGACCAGGATTTAAGGTAGAAAGGGATAGGCTAACTCTACCTTTTTGTGCAAATGCAGTCAAGCGTATCATTAGGAATGCCCCCATCTATAAAGCTACTAACCCCTAAGCCTTGAAGCGAAAAGATACATACCTACTTCCAGTCTTCTGATTGCAGAAGAAGGAATGGACAACAAAAATCATTTTTCTGGATTGGTTCTACCCATGTTTGTCCTTGAAGTCGGGAAATATCTTGCCAGTAAAAGATTGCCTTTTAAAGTTCTTTTGATATTGGACAATGCCCCTGGCCACTCAGAACTTTATGGGTTCAACAAGCAAAGCCGTCTACTTGCTCCCAAACATAATGTGTCTAACTCAGCCTCTAGATCAGGGAGTCACAGGACCTTTAGGGATCATTACACATGGTACTTTATGGAAAGGATTGCCAACACTATGGAAGATAACCTCTGTAGAGAGAACATTATGAAAGTCTGGAAGGATTACAGCACTGAAGATGCCATAGTCGTTACAGAAAAAGCCATGAAAGTTATCAAACCCGAAACAATGAATTCCTGCTTGAGAAAACTGTATCCAGATATTGTACATGACTTCTTAGGATTTACAAAGAGCCAATCAAGGAAATCATGAGAGATTGTGATGGCAAAAAAAAAATGTGGAATGTGAAGGGTTTCAAGATACGGATCTTGAAGAATTCAGGAGCTAATACACGCCACACCAGAGGAATTAACAGAAGATGACTTGATGGAGATGAGTGCTTCCAAATCTGTGCCAGATGATGAAGAAAATGTAGAAGAAGCAGTGCCAGAAAACACATTTACATTAGACAATCCAGCTGAAGGATTCTGATTATTCAACACTGTTTTTGATTTCTTTTACAACATGGACCCATCTATGATGTAGAAACATTTTTAGAGGAATGAAAAAGCAAAATGTTAGACAGGAATTATGATATATTCCTGTAAAATTACACTAAGTGTGTCTGACTCTCCTGATTCTCCTTCTAACTCCTCCACCTCAGCCACTCCTGGGAGAGCAAGATTAACCCATCATCCTCCTTCTCCCCCTCAACCTACTCAAAGTGAAGATGATGAGGATGAAGACCATTATAATAATCCACTTACAGTTAGTGAATAGTAAATACATTTTCTCTTCCTTATGTTTTCTTAGCAACACTTTTTTTCCTTTGGCTTACTTTATTGTAACGATAAAATATACAATACAAAAAACATAGAAAATATTGTTGATCAACTGTATCTGTTAACAGTAAGGCTTCCAGTTGATAGTAGGCTACTAGAAGTTAAGTTGTTGGGAAATCAAAAGTTATACATGTATTTTTGACTGTACAGGAGAGTTAGCACCCCAACTCCCGCATTATGAAGGATCAACTATATATAAGAAATTATTTCATGAGATTATGGAGGCTGACAAGTCCCCAGATTTGCAGCTGAGAAACTGGAGGCCTAGGAGAGCCAAGGGTATAGTTCTAGCCCAAGACCTAGGAAGAACTGATGTTTCAATTCTAGTTCAAAGTCAGGAAAAATGGAAGCCTTGGCTTAAGACAATCAAGCAAGGAAAAATTCCCTCTTCTTTGTGAGAGGGATTGATTTTTTTCTATTCAGACCTTCAACTGATTGGATCAGGCTCACTCTCATTAGAAGAGGCACCATGCTTTACTCAGTCTATTAATGTAAATGTTAAATTCACCACAAAATACATAATATACTTCCCATAAATACCCACCATAATGTTTACCACATATCTGGGTGTTCTGTGGCTCAGTCAAGTTGACACATAAAATTAACCATTACATCATTACTTAAAGGCTGAGAATGTCAAAACTGTCAAATTCACCAAATCCCAATCTGCAGTCTCTCATACTTGCCCCTACTGCCCCCAGTTAGCTGCAAGGCTTTACAGGGAGCAAATGCAAAGCAAGAAAGAAAACAAAACTAAACTAAAAAACTTAAACAGATTATATTCGTGGAGGAATTGAAGAAAACCATACTAAAAGGCACCAGACCCAAATGATTTCACTGTGGTATGCTATGACACCTTTAAACATCAAATAATCCCAATGTTGCATGAATTATTCAAGAGTATTGAAAAAGAAAGAAAACTTTCAAATTCCTTTTTTGAAGTAAATATGTTATCAATTAATACAGCAGATAAAGGGAAGAAAACCAGAGACTAATCCCACTAATAAATATCAATGCAAATATACCCAAACAAAATATTAGCAGACAGAATCCAAAACCACTTTAAGAAAGTAATATGGAATGACCACTGGGTTTTATTCCCAGAATATAAGTTGGCTCAATATTAGAAACCACATTAATATATTTCACCATAGTAATAAATATAAAGGGGGAGACATGATTATCTTCATAAATGCTGACAAAAACCTTTGACCAAAATTAACACTCATTCATTAATAGAAAACACTCAAGAAAAAGGAATGAAGAGGTACTTTCATAACATAATAATCTCTATCTATCTAGAGATAGAGATAGACAGAGATAGAAATAGAAATATAGAGATAGAGATGGAGATGGAGATGGAGATAGAGACATGTAAATGCTAAGGCCAAAATCTTATTTAATGGAAAAGCATTAGCTGAGGAACAAGGCAAAGAATTTTACTATCTCTGCTATTCAACCTTGTACTAGACTATTAACCAATATGATTAAACGAGAGAAAGTAATTAGTGACATAAGAATGGGTAAAGAAGAAATAGAAATATCTCTATTTGCAGATGGTATGATATATCTAGAAACCCCCAGAGAATCAATGATAAATCTAACTTAAATTACAAAAGAATTTAGGAACGTATCAAAATACAAAATCAATAACCTTTATATACACAAACAATAAATAGTTAGAAGACATATGGTGGAGAGAAGCTCTTTCACTCTCACAACAAAAGAGATTAAAGACTTAGGGTGACATTTAAGATGAAATGTGCAAAACCTATATGATGACAATTTCAAATCATCCTTAAAAGACATAAAAGCAAGTTTGAAAAAATAGATAGACAGCCCATGCTCTTGGATATGATAATTCAACATTGTAAATATGTCAGTTTTTCCTAAATTAA
Organism: Trachypithecus francoisi; assembly: GCF_009764315.1. Lineage (NCBI taxonomy): Eukaryota > Metazoa > Chordata > Mammalia > Primates > Cercopithecidae > Trachypithecus > Trachypithecus francoisi. Next base: position 19,826,614 of record NW_022681455.1, read on the forward strand.
TTTATAAATTCAATGCAATCTCAATTAAAATATCAAAGAGCAATTTTAAGGAGATTGGCAAGTTCATACTAAAGTTTGTATGAAAAAAGCAAACATGCACAATGTTCAAGAAAACAATACAAAAGAAACAACTACAAGAAATAACTAGCTCTACCAAACATTAAAATATGTTATAAAGAAGCTATAATTAAAATATTATGGCACTGGCACATAAATAAGCAAAGAAATCAGTAGAACTGAATAGAAGTACAGAAATAAACACAAATATCTATGAAAATTTAGTATATGATCAAGGTGCCATCTCAAATCACTGGGAGAAAGGATAGAAAATCTCAGTAAATGGTCTTAACAGCTGAAGAGTGAATCAGTCACTTGAAGGATTGGACAAAAATTATTTTTAATGTAGCATAAAAGGATAAAAAGCCAAGATCTGGCAGAGACACAACAAAAAAAGAGAATTTTAGACCAATACCCCTGATGAACATCGATGCAAAAATCCTCAATAAAATACTGGCAAACTGAATCCAGCAGCACATCAAAAAGCTTATCCACCATGATCAAGTGGGCTTCATCCCTGGGATGCAAGGCTGGTTCAACATATGCAAATCAATAAACGTAATCCATCATATAAACAGAACCAAAGACAAAACCACATGATTATCTCAATAGATGCCGAGAAGGCCTTTGACAAAATTCAACAGCTAAAATGCTCAATAAATTCGGTATTGATGGAACCTATCTCAAAATAATAAGAGCTATTTATGACAAACCCACAGCCAATATCATACTGAATGGGCAAAAACTGGAAAAATTCCCTTTGAAAACTGGCACAAGACAGGGATGCCCTCTCTCACCACTCCTATTCAACATAGTTTTGGAAGTTCTGGCTAGGGCAATCAGGCAAGAGAAAGAAATCAAGGGTATTCAATTAGGAAAAGAAGAAGTCAAACTGTCCCTGTTTGCAGATGACATGATTGTATATTTAGAAAACCCCATTGTCTCAGCCCAAAATCTCCTTAAGCTGATAAGCAGCTTCAGCAAAGTCTCAGGATACAAAATTAATGTGCAAAAATCACAAGCATTCTTATACACCAGTAACAGACAAGCAGAGAGCCAAGTCAGGAATGAACTTCCATTCACAATTGCTTCAAAGAGAATAAAATACCTAGGAATCCAACTTACAAGGGATGTAAAGGACCTCTTCAAGGAGAACTACAAACCACTGCTCAGTGAAATCAAAGAGGACACAAACAAATGGAAGAACATACCATGCTCATGGATAGGAAGAATCAATATCGTGAAAATGGCCATACTGCCCAAGGTAATTTATAGATTCAATGCCATCCCCATCAAGCTACCAATGAGTTTCTTCACAGAATTGGAAAAAACGGCTTTAAAGTTCATATGGAACCAAAAAGGAGCCCGCATTGCCAAGACAATCCTAAGTCAAAAGAACAAAGCTGGAGGCATCAAGCTACCTGACTTCAAACTATACTACAAGGCTACAGTAACCAAAACAGCATGGTACTGGTACCAAAACAGAGATATAGACCAATGGAACAGAACAGAGCCCTCAGAAATAATACCACACATCGACAGCCATCTGATCTTTGACAAACCTGAGAAAAACAAGAAATGGGGAAAGGATTCCCTATTTAATAAATGGTGCTGGGAAAATTGGCTAGCCATAAGTAGAAAGCTGAATCTGGATCCTTTCCTTACTCCTTATACGAAAATTAATTCAAGATGGATTAGAGACTTAAATGTTAGACCTAATACCATAAAAACCCTAGAAGAAAACCTAGGTAATACCATTCAGGACATAGGCATGGGCAAGGACTTCATGTCTAAAACACCAAAAGCAACGGCAACAAAAGCCAACATTGACAAATGGGATCTAATTAAACTAAAGAGCTTCTGCACAGCAAAAGAAACTACCATCAGAGTGAACAGACAACCTACAGAATGGGAGAAAACTTTTGCAATCTACTCATCTGACAAAGGGCTAATATCCAGAACCTACAAAGAACTCAAACAAATTTACAAGAAAAAAACAACCTCATCAAAAAGTGGGCAAAAGATATGAACAGACATTTCTCGAAAGAAGACATGCATGCAGCCAACAGACACATGAAAAAATGCTCATCATCACTGGCCATCAGAGAAATGCAAATCAAAACCACAATGAGATACCATCTCACACCAGTTAGAATGGCAATCATTAAAAAGTCAGGAAACGACAGGTGCTGGAGACGATGCGGAGAAATAGGAACACTTTTACACTGTTGGTGGGATTGTAAACTAGTTCAACCATTATGGAAAACAGTACGGCGATTCCTCAAGGATCTAGAACTAGAAGTACCATATGACCCAGCCATCCCACTACTGGGTATATACCCAAAGGATTATAAATCATGCTGCTATAAAGACACATGCACATGTATGTTCATTGCAGCACTATTCACAATCGCAAAGACTTGGAATCAACCCAAATGTCCATCAGTGACAGACTGGATTAAGAAAATGTGGCACATATACACCATGGAATACTATGCAGCCATCAAAAAGGATGAGTTTGGGTCCTTTGTAAGGACATGGATGCAGCTGGAAACCATCATTCTCGGCAAACTATCACAAGAACAGAAAACCAAACACCGCATGTTCTCACTCATAGGTGGGAACTGAACAATGAGAACACCTGGACTCGGGAAGGGGAACATCATGCACTGGGGCCTATTATGGGGAGGGGGGCGGGGGGAGGGATTGCATTGGGAGTTATAACTGATGTAAATGACGAGTTGATGGGTACTGATGAGTTGATGGGTGCAGCACACCAACACGGCACAAGTATACATATGTAACAAACCTGCACGTTATGCACATGTACCCTAGAACTTAAAGTATAATAATAATTTTTTAAAAATTGAAACATTTGGAATAGACACCCAAAAATGTGATACTCCCTAATGATATTTATGGAAACTAACAATAGAAGAAATGAAAGAGAAGCAATACTAGAACAAATAATGGCTGAGAATTTTCTAGAACCGAGAGAAAAAAAATGAGTCTTTAGAATGACAGTGCTCACTAAGTCCAATAAGGAAAAAAATATAACTTTACTCAAAATACCATGAACACAAACATAACAACAGAGAAAATTATAAAATCTACCAGAGAAAAAAGTTTCATCTTCAAAAATAAGAATCATAATGACATCAGAACTTGTATCCGTACCACAGAACGCAAGAAAGCAATGGAAAAATATTTCAAAATCCTGAGAGAAAATAATTTGACCCTTGAATTCAATATACAATACAACTTCATGAATAAAAATAAATGAACTTTTCAAGAGTGAAAGTAAAATATGGGTATGCTAACATGTTAGCATATTATACTACCTATAGATTCTCCCAGAAGCCAACTTTGAAAGACAATATTTTAACAAGAAGAAAAACAAATCCAAAAGGAAGAACTTTGATAAACAATTCAATGGAAAGTTAAAAATAAGTAGTAAAAACTTATTGGTGATACCCTAAATAAAAATATATGAACAATTAGTTGAAATTAAAATTCCAGGTGGTAATATGGTTTACTTGGGATTTTGTGGGGGGGCAGGGGAGAAGAGCTTGTGAGGGGAACCTTAGAATAAAAACTGTTCTGACATTTCTAACACTCTTATCTTCTCCAATGGAACAAAAAGGTAACTGAAACACAAGACATTTTAGAAAATTCTAAGTTCAATAAAGTGTTAAAAATGTAAAGGTAATCATAGAAGGATAGAAATTGAATGTATAGCTTTTAAACCAGAGGAGGAAAAAATGGAGGAAAACAAAAATACTATATCTCAAAGTGATGAAGGCAATGTGATTCCCAGAGGAGCATTTACAAATTTTAAATTATTTATTAAAATGAATACAATAATTTATTAAAAACAAGAGGAATTAAATAAATTATTTTTTCTACAGAATGTGCTGGAATAAACCCAAATAAAGCAAAGGGAAAAAATAAAGAAACCTCTTCAACCATTGTTGAAAACAATGTGACAATTCCTCAAGGATCAAGAACTAGAAGTACCATTTGACCCAGCAATCCCATTACTGGGAATATACCCAAAGGATTGTAACTCACTCTACTATAAAGACACATGCACACGTATGTTCACTGCAGCACTATTCATAGCAGCAAAGACTTGGAACCAATCCAAATGTCCATCAGTGCTAGACTAGATAAAGAAAATGTGGCACCTATACACCATGGAATACTATGTACCCATAAAAAAGGATGAATTCATATCCTTTGCAGGGACATGGATGAAGCTGAAAACCATCATTCTCAGCAAACTAACACAAGAAAAGAAAATCAAACACCGCATGTTCTCACTCATAAGTGGGAGCTGAACAATGAACACATGGACACAGGGAGGGGAATATCACACACTGGGGCCTGTCAGGAGGTGGGGGGCTAGGGGAGGGGTAGCATTAGGAGAAATATCTAATGTAGCTGACGGGTTGATGGGTGCAGCAAACCACCATGGCTCATGTGTATACCTATGTAATAAAACTGCACTTTCTGCACATGTACCCCAGAATTTAAAGTATAATAAAAAAAAAATAAAGAAACCTCAAAATCACAATAAGCGTGCCAAAAAACTCAGAATTGATTAAACAAACAGGAATAAAGTGCTTCTGTGAGTATGTTAAGGATAAAAAACATCCCAGCACTTTGGTAGGCTGAGGTTGATGGATCACTTGAGGTCAGGGGTTCAAGACCAGCCTGGTCAACGTGGTGAAACCTTCTCTCTATGGGATACACAAAAATTAGCTGAGCATGGTAGCAGGCGCCTATAGTCCCAGCTACTCAGGAGGCTGAGGCATGAGAATTGCTTGAACACGGGAGGCAGAGGTTGCAGTGAGCTGGAATCTCACCATACTCCAGCGTTGGCAACAGAGAGACACTCTGTCTCAAAAAAAAAAAAAAAAAGAAAGAAAAAGAAAGAAAGAAAAGAAAAGAAAAAGGAAAAACACAAAATAATAATAAGTTCAAAACAAAAAAAACATGAGTAATAAAAATATCTACAAGTGAAAATATTTTAATTATATTTTTTATAATTATATAAAATCCATTTATATAATGGATTTATACTATCCATTATATTTTTCAAATACTAATAAACTTGAAAACATGGGTGTAATGGACAATTTTCTAGAGAACTGTAAATTACCAAGGAGTAGTAGAAAGCCTGAATAGACTAATTCACACAGGATGAATTTTTAAAACATTGCCAGTGTTCTACTGCTTCAATGTTACTGGTATCATATAAAACCAAGTTTAATCTACTTGTACTTAACTTGTTACTGTGCTAATTTCTTTTATTTTGTGGCAGGGGATGGGGGGTGGGCAGGGGAATGGAGTCTCGCTCTTGGGGCCCAGGCTGGAGTACAGTGGCATGATCTCAGCTCACTGCAACCTCCACCTCCTGTATTCAGGTGATTCTCCTGCCTCAGTCTCCCGAGTAGCTGGGACTACAGGCGCCCGCCACCACGGCCAGCTAATTTTTGTATTTTTAGTAGAGACGGGGTTTCACCATGTTGGCCAGGATGGTCTCGATCTCTTGACCTCCTCCCAAAGTGCACCGTCCTAATTTCAAAGATAAGACTTTGTTGACACTCACATGAACTACGAAGTGGAATTTAAGCAGCTGTCATAACCCATGCCTACAGGCAGTTAGCATCTGGTTATATTTACAAATATGGAAACCTTTACTAAATTTGTTCTGTTTTTTAAAAAATTAAATACTGTAACAATGGATATAATAAAGGCATCACCTTCACACCCAGTGGCATTCTTAATCACATTAAGTGTATCATTTCCTTTGCCTTGGAATGCTTACTTCATAAAGACCATGCTTTTCAGGTTTCCCAGATATGATAATAAATGTCCAAGTTGTACTTGATTAGAAAATATGGGGTGGGGGGGAATCCTATAGGAAGTAAAAGGAAAGCTCTTTTCTTTCAGTATTCCAGGTATCCAAGTGAAAAAGAATTAGAGAGAGAGACAGAGAGAGAGAGAAAGCAAGAGAGATACAGAAAGAACTAAAACTCTCTTAAAGTACAGTTAATAATAATAATAATGCAGTTAATCAAAAGCTATTACTAATAATATATAGTGAATAAGAAGCTATTAATCCTGATTGTCACTGTGGTTGGCAAAATAATGGCCACCCCCTCCAAAGATGTTCAGCCCTAATGCCTGGAACCTGTTGATACGTTATCCTACACAGCAAAAGAGCCTTTGCAGGTATAATTAAGGTTAAGAACCTTAAAATAGGGAGATTATCCTGAATTGCCTGGGTTGGCCCCATCTAATCACATGAGCATTTAAAAGAAAGCTTGCCCTGGCTAGAGTCGAGAGATACAACAGAAAGGAAGGTCAGAGAGACACCAAGTTGGAGCAGGATTTGACACTACCTCCATTGCTGATTCTAAGACATAGGGGACAACATGCAAGGGCGGCAGGGAGATCTTTGGGAGCTGAGGGCTGCCCCTGGACTACAGCCAGCAAGAAAACAGGGGCCAGGATCTCACAACCACAAGGACCCAAATTCTGCCAACCACCTGAATGAACCTGGGTGTGGATTCTTCCCCAGTGCCTCCAGAAAAGAATGCAGCTCTGCCATCTTGATTTTACTCTGGTGCAACCCTAAGCAGAGAAACCAGCTGAGCCACACTGCATCCAGACTTCTGACCAACAGAAACAACAGATGCTGTTGTTTGTGGTCATTTGTACCACAGCAATAGAAATCTACTACAACCACCAACCAAAATAACAAATACAAAGCCAAGATGACCTTACTCTACACACACCAAAGAAAGCCTTCAAATGTTCCCAAGGCTATCCCCATGATTTGGAGTAGGTATTTTCCAATATTGAACTCACCAATACGAAGACATTTTCCATCATGTCAGCCTCATCTTGACTCCCACGTGTTAGCACATTATGATGAAATGAAACCACTGCTTCGTTCTGCTGGCGTTTCACCATATGGTAGTGGATCTGTGTTTGCTATTATGTGCCAGATGGCACTGGGACACCAACCGCTTACAGTGTCATCTAAAACATAGAGACAAACAAAAATTGAGGAATCCCTGCTGTAAAAATTGGAGACAAGAAGTTTCATGAGTATGTTAGCATTCATGATATTTAATTTGAACTGACCATGAGACCATTTTAAGACTTCTGTCCAAGTGTGAGTCTGACCCCTAAATTATACCACCACAACACAGTGCTGAAACCTTCTTTGTTATCTGTGATACCTTTACCAATCAGAGAAAGCAATTTAAAATACTCAGGTTCTCAGCCATCTGTCATTATTAATGCCCAATTATATTATGTAACTTCCTTGGAAAGTTTTGATGATATAAGATCTTTCTAACACATAGCTACAAACTGATAAAAGGCACATATTTTACCATGTGACATTTCATATTGGTTTGCATCTGATACCAGGTGAAAGATCTGGAGGATCGAGAAACGTCCTATCATAAGCTATTCACATGCTATTTAGCTATCTAGCTACTTAGCATTAGTTATTCATTTATTGCCAACATGAATTATTTGCCATAAATATGACTTTTTTGAAAGTCATATTATTTGCCATAAATATGACTTTTTTATTGTTATAGATTTCTATATCACATGTGCTGGTGACATCACATGGAAACCAACCAGGAATATTTTTTAGCTAGATGGGAAGGGTCTTGTCCTGGAATTTAAGGTGAGGATACAACGATAATAATATAAGCCAGTCACAGTGACTCATGCCCATAGTTCCAGCTACTCAGGAGTCTAAGGTAGGAGAATCCCTTGATCCCGGGAGTTCAAGTTCAGCCTGGGCAACATAGCAAGACTCTGGCTCTAAAAAAATAAAAAGAAAGAAAGAAAAAGGATGATACAGACAAAAGATGATGTTACAAAGTGGTCTGTTACAGAATGTCAAAGATCCATATGTTACTCTGTGATCAAGAACAGGAGTCAGTCCTTCTAAATTGACTTATGAGTCTTGACAGTCACCATTGATAGAAAGCTGGGGGGTTATCAGAAAATCCTACTCTGATAATTTTTCATAATTTTGCTACGTTAATTAAGGTAGAATAAAAAAGGATTGCTGTGTCAGTACTTAAGCATGCCACGACTGTCATTATAGGTCCAGAACACAGGACTTCTAGACTACTGTATAACCTCTCAAGAAAATTAACTGCAGGAGACATCCTTCCAGATGTAAACAATCACAAGAAACATTTTCTGTTTAAACATCTGGCGTTAACTTTTTTCAGCAACACCTGTTGAAGACTAACTAAGAACCTAATGTGAAGGCAACACATATACTTAGTTCATTTTAAGTTAAGAAGTAGAGTCACTTGGAATTTCTATACTCACACACACAGGACAGAAATAGCCTAACAACCAAGTACCAATTAAGTGGTTACAATTTGATATGACTTTTGGGAAAAAAGGGTGCTAAGAAATGCTATGTGTTATAATTTCTTTTGTGTTTCTTTCTCTGTGTTGATTACCCCAGAGCAATTTTACAGCAAGAAAGTGATGACTTGTTAAAGAACCCTTCTTTCCTTTTCTGTTTATCACTGTTCTCAGCAAAGATGAGAGACGTTTCATATGGGTACTAGAACCTGACAAACTCTGTTCATTCTTTTTTTTTTTTTACATGTAATTGAAATTTTTTTATTATACTTTAAGTTCTGAGGTACATTTGCAGAACTTGCAGGTTTGTTACACAGGTATACACGTGCCTTGGTGACTTACTGCTCTGTTCATTCTTTTATAAAACAAAAATTTGTTAATATTTACTGTGTGCCAAATGATGTAAGAAGAAAACTGCAAAAGACAGAGTTTCCACTTAAAAAGTAGGATCTCACAGCTTATAAAAAGATTCTTGCATATACATTTATAATGACTAGAATATCTACAACAAATATCATGTCTCTATTTTGTAAGTTCACATGAGGAATTTATTATGGGTCAGTCCATGTTTCTATATTTCATAATTTTTAAAATTACATCATCCAGCCTTTCCACACACTTCTAAAGCATTCCACATTGGAAGTTTCATATTTATTTCTTTCATAGCACACATTTTAAATAAGCTTACACCAGAGAGGGAAACACATAGTTTAGTCAGAACACTAACTCTCAATCATACGATAAAATAGATTCTTTCTATGGAAGTGTTTTATAGACTTTCCCCGTCCAATATTGTAGCTACCATGAGTTGAACATTCTTAATGTGACAATCCAAACTCTGAAATGCTCCAAAATTCAAAACCTTTTGAGCACTGATATTACAATGTCAGTGGGAAATTACACACCGCATGTACACAAACTTGGTTTCATGCACAAAATTATTAAAAATATTATATAAAATTGCCTTCAGCTTACATGTATAAGATGCATATGAAACATAAATGAATTTTGTGTTTTGACTTGGGTCTCAACCCCGATGTATCTCAGTATAAATATTCTAAAATTCGAAAAAAGTTGAAACTGGAAATACTTCTAGTCTCAAGCATTTTGGATAAGGGATACTCAATCTGTAATGATACATGGCTATTTAAATTTAAATTATTTAAAATTAAATAAAGTTAAAAATGTATTTCCTCAGTTGCTTTTGCAGTAATCACATTTCAAGTGCTCAATAGCTAGCAGCTACTATGATAGACTGCAGAGATCATTATCTTCATCACAGAAAGTTCTACTGAGCAGCACATTTACGGTTGTCATTTATAATTTTCCTTACCCACAAAGGATAATATTTTCTTGGCCTAATGTCTTAGCCTTTTTGTACAATTGTAGGCTGCAAAGGAGGTGTGAGAAGATATACACCAACACTTGTTATTACCTGAGGGAACTGATGCTTAGAAAGTTTTAGGTGACAGAAAGATCACTCCTGAGGTTTTCCTCTAGATTCAGAAGTTCGTCTTGCATTAAAATTTTTAGCCTTTTGTTCCTTGACAGAAGAATGGTGGCTGATTGAAATCAAGGGCTCAGATGATCAGATTTTATCTACTATGACAGTGCTTATTGATTTGTAATAGCTGCTTGATTCACGCTCTTGAGCTCAGAGAGAAAAAGTGGTTTGATATATTAATGATGACTTGCAGGTCAAGAGTTGATGTCACGCTTGCCAGGCATTTTCTATCACTACAAGTATGAGCTAGAAACTAATACAGCTGGCAACTAATATGTACACATGGAGTAGTTAGAAGCGCATGCAGAAGTAAGACAGTGTGGAGGCAGGCCCTGGTATATTTCGTATCCCCTAATGGAAAAAGCATTCTTCAGTTTGGGCTTTTGTACTTTAGAGGGATAAAGAAAGAACTCTGGTGATAAAAAGAAAAACTTTAAATTACTCTCTTCCTCATTCCCCAAACCCTGAATAACCCAGTCCACCTTCTCTCCATCTTTTATAAAAGATATGAGTCCTGTGTGAAGCAAAAAGAAAAAAAACAGAAAACAAAAAAAAAATTCTTTGGGTCTAAGAGACAAACTATAAAATAACTTTCCAAGAGACTCTTTTATGGAGAACATAAAATGACACCTCTTTTTGTAGGAGTCCAGAAATACGTTTTCCTGAAAAACAGAAGACATATGAAAAGACTGTTTCCGGGCACATGATTCTGCAGTAGTCTCTAGAGAGATTTATGAAATACAATTTCTCATTCTTAGAATGTTGCCTATCCATTGTGTAAGTTCCTAGTGCACTCTGTCCCTAGAAAAATAATGTATCATTGGCTGGGCATGGTGGCTCATGCCTAGAATCCCAGCACATTGGGAGGCCAAGGTGGGCAGATCACCTGAGGTCAGGAGTTCAAGATCAGCCTATCTCTACTAAAAATACAAAAACAATAGCTAGGAGTGGTGGTGGGCGCCTGTAATCTCAGCTAATGGGAGACTGAGGCAGGAGAATTGCTTGAACCTGGGAGGTGGAGGTTGCAGTGAGCTGAGATCACGCCACTGCACTCCAGCCTAGGCAACAAGAGCAAAACTCGGTCTCAAAATAATAATAATAATAATGTATTATTTTGCTCACACACACACAAAGGCAGTCTGAGATCTGCTTTACCTTTTTCTATTTGGAAGGTTTGCTTTTATAAATTTCAAAGTAAATTTCCAGCCTTTTCCATATAAAGCTCCTTGTTGAAAGCTCTCGTTCAGCCACTGTGAAGTTACTCAGAGGCTGAATCCAGTCTAAGAGTTGACTGGGAGCTTAGCTTCACTTTCACTATGCTATAGAATATTGGCTATTATACTATGGATCATACATTCACAGAAAGAAAACAATGGAAATCTCCTTTTTCCTCTTCATTAGCAATGCTTATAGAATATATTGCTTAAAAAAAGTTTCTTTGAAACTGTGGTTTTTCAACAATCTATATAAAATTGTTCTCTATTTTCTGGGATAACAAAGAGTATGCAGTATGAAAATAGAAGTAATTTCTAACGTAGGTATTTAAGAAAAAATTCTGTAGAAGCCTCAATACATAATGGAACATTTGCTTCATTTGCATTATCAGAGGCATATATATACACACATTCATATAGAAGAAACACTATTATATATATAATATGTATTTTATATATTATATATTATATATATATATATATTTTTTAAGACAGAGTATCACTCTGTCGCTGAGGCTAGAGTACGGTGGCGAGATCTCAGCTCACTGCAACCTCTGCCTCCTGAGTTCAAGTGATTCTCCTACCTTAGCCTCCTGGGTAACTGGGATTACAGGCATGCACCAGCCCACCCAGCTAATTTTTTGTATTTTTAGTAGAGATAAGTTTTCACCATGTTGGCCAGGCTGGTCTCCAACTCCTGACCTCAGGTGATCTGCCCACCTCAGCCTCCCAAAGTGCTGGGATTACAGGCGTGAGCCACTGCGCTCAGCTGAAGAAATACATCTAAGGAAAAGAATTTAACTTGGTTCTTGTTGAAATGTTTACATTATTAAGATTTTTTTGCTCTAAGTTATAATTTGGCTTCACAGTTCATGCTGGCGTCATTCTGACAATCTTATTTCAATTAATTAAAGGCAATTCACCATTTAATAACAAAAATATCTTTGATGGCCTAAATCAAACTAGCAGGTATTAATCCACAACAATGTGACTGCTAGATAATGGGCCTCTCCATGTTTCTTAAACATACACACACGCTAGTTATAAAACAAGAACAAGAGTGACATAGAATAATGCATAGCCCTGCTACTATGCTAGACATTTCAGCATGCACAAAAGTGAATGTCTGAGGATGTATAGGTGTACTTTAAAAATTCAAAATATAAAAAATAGAAGAAAACATAGGAATTTTTAATAATCTTGGAGTGGAGAAATAACCAAAATAGTCACTAAAGAGAGGTGGTTTTTAAAAAAGTTGTACATCTAGTCTATGCAGTGCTATGCAGCTCTTAAAAAGACTACAGGAGGTATAGTCTTGTGTGAGAAAACATCAAAAATAATAATAAATAGAATATGGTCCTACACGAAATATGTATGTAGTGTGTCGACATATATACACACTATATATATCTGTCTATAAAGCTTATATATAAAATGAAGAATGCCTATATGAAGAGTAGTTTTAATAGGACATTTGAATGTTTTAATTACTAACCTTTCTCCAAAAACATGTATTAAAAAACAAAAAACAAGGCAAGAGTTAAAGATTTAACCTGGAGATGCAAGTGGAATGTCCAACTTTTAACCTTTACTGACAACTTGTAATGTGGCAAATAGTAAATGAACATGGAAAGGGTGAATGATTATATTTCATGTAAATAATTATATTTATACAAAATGTAAATTTGTTCATTTAGTCCTTATAGATCTGCAGGGCACAGTTAACAGTTATATTTCATATATGAGATAACTAAGATTCATAGTGGCTGGCTAATTTGTCCACAGTTACACAGCTGATAAATGCCAACATGGATGCCTGATCTATCTGACATCAAATTATCCCCCTTTTGTGATGAATAGGTAAGAATTGTTTTATATTAACATATCAAAGCACCAGCTTATGAGAGTTGTGTCTGCTTACTGAATTATGGTGTTTTATATTTATATGGTTATTTCCAAAGTACTTGAATATGATCATTTAATTCAAGTATATCAACGCATATTGAATGCTTACTTTGTATTAGGCACTATGCTAGGTCATAAGAACAAAAAGATGACTAAGAGGTTGTTTAGCTCCTCAAGCAGCTCAGTCCAGCAGAAGAGAAAAGGAAATAAATAAATATTTACAAAAACGCCATCCTATATACCATGTAGTCGAAGTACAAAGCGCTTTGGGGGAAAGAAGATGGCCTATTATTTGGGGGAATACATGCCAGTTGAAACCCTGTTTATAAGATTTATTTTTAGCAAGCTTTTTCTACATACCATTTGGAACAGAATCTTAATATAAATTTTAATCAATTCCCAAATAGTGGGTTTAAAATGTTTTAATGGTGTCATCATTAAGACTAACATTTAAGTATATTACACAAACAGTCTAACACACATTCTAGCTATTCTAAAAGGAAATAAGACCAATAATATAACATAGATAATTTTTTTAGAAAAAAAATTAGGGGAGAATAGAGGGGACATTCTTCTTTTAGTCATATGTTCATGAAATTCTTGAATGGTTATATAATAATTTATTGCCCTGTTAGTTTGGTTTTACAGGAAAGATTAAGAATAGAATATGACTGATTAACTCCTATCTGGAGTCTCCTCTCCACCTACAATTTCATGTGAACATCTATCAGACTCCACAATATGAATTAAATTAAGAATCATCAAAAAGTTTCTTTTTTTTTGCATGTTTTGCTCAACAAAATACAGAAAGTTGAGAGTTGTGCCCACCTTATTAAAACGTGATAATATTTTGAATGCTGAGATATGTTACACCATATTAAAATATTTTATTAATAATATTAGGAATATTTAAGGTTCTAATTAGTTCTTCTCATAGACAATACATATATTTTTCAAAATTAAAAACAAAATCTTACTGCCAATAAAATGACAGCACTCAAAATTCTGTATTTTCTTAAGAAATTTTTAATTAAAACTTATTTTTATTCCAAACAAAATGGTGATAGCTCCCTAAATTGGTTTTACCTTAAGGAAATTTTGATTAAATATTTTGTTATCTGCTTAAGGTATCCTTTGTAGAGTAGTGTATAAACATACTACCATACTACCAGGAGACAAAAGGCAGGACAAATGACTCTTCCTTTGTACCACTCCAACTGGCCTTTCTCTGATGGGCAACTACAGGACTAACTCTCTCCTATATCTCTGTTCCTGTCTATTCTGTTCCTAATTCAGTGGTCCCGTAAACTGAAGTTGGACAACCTAAGAGGAGGGAGGGGTAACTGGTGGTGGAAACAAATGTGTTACTTAAGAAAATATGTTGGAGATCAGATAAACCTCTTGATTAGTACATCATTGCAGATTTCTCTTAACTCCATAAAATAGAGGACTTCACAACCATTCTTTTACTGTAACTTATTTTTAGATTTGAGCTAAAAATCATCAGGGAGTAATCACTAGACCATAAGAATGAGACACAGACTTTTCATGGACTAATTTTATCTGTAAAGTGGGAAAGCTAAACGTGATCATCTTTAAGGGCTGGCTCTTAAATTTGTGAGGTCTTGACGCTCAGGAATTAGATAAAACATTTGTCTGCTCTTATGTGTCAGGAATGTTTCTCTTCTTTATGCAGAAAGTATACAATTCTCAGCATTTTAACTTCTATTTTCATAAAAGAGCCAGGTAAATAGTCCATTAACACAGTAGAAGATTTAGAAGATTATTGGGCAGATTCCTATGACTTTCTAGGCCCCTCATAAAATATTAGCAAACTGAATAAAAGAAAATAATAAAGACATACTAAACAAGCTAGGCTGTGTTTGTGAGCTGGTGAAACAAAGCAACCTAAGATTTATTGTTTGAGAAAACCCACACAGTCCCTCTTCCCATCTTTCTCTCTATAAATAGACAGGTATAGGTGCATAAATATATTCATATACCTCAAATATGTACATTGCAAAAATGATGGGAAGCAAATGAAACAAGTCGTCAAGAGTAGTTGCCCCTGGATGGTGAACTACAGATGATTGTTATCTGGTTCTCTCTACTTTTTCTGCACTCCCTAAATTTCCCGCTATTTATAATTTTAAAAATATATTTAGATACCACTAATTTGTTTCTACTAATAGCCCCCAGATGTGGGATGCTTGAAATTTTTAGCAAGAAATAATTTTAAATAATTTTAGCATACAAGAGCATCTATGGCTTAAGTGCCTATGAGCAAGAAATGTAAGACGTTTGATTTAAATACAGAAAAAGCTAATTTCACATGCCACAAAGGGGCACTTAGAACAAAAAGAAAAAAAAGTGTACTCTGGTCCAAAGTGATGGTTGGTGGGCAGTTTACATTTCATAGTTTATATCAAGAGATTAGCTTATGTCAATTTTGTAAGACCTATTCATTGCACGATGTGATGAACAAAAAGATAAAAACCACAAATCATCCATTGACTATTTGTGGATATTTAGAAGGAATTAAAGTAGAAATCTAAGGCATTTATTTTAATGTCATATTTTAGACTCCAGATTCACAGAAGCCCAGTCCCTTGGAACCCTACTGGCCTTTAAAAAAAGATTACACTTATTGATGCGACAGGGTGTCTATACACATTGATGTGACACAATGAAATAGAAACTATTAAGAAGCAGAAACATGTGATTGGGTTTCATAAAGATGTGAAGGTGTTCGCACTCAACATGGACGCCTGGATTGAGCTGGTGTCCTCTTCTCCCTTCTCTCATTGCTGCACTTGAGATAAATAGAATCACAGAATTAGGAAAATTGCAGAGCTATGTTATGGAAACTAATTTGCAATTTCCAAAGAGAGTTACAGAAGAAAAAAAAAATTAACTGCTTCTTCAGCCTTCCATAAATTATGAGTGCTTGATTAGAGAAGCAAGAGGCCGGAGAAGCAGAGGAGTAAAGAAGAGGACTCCACAGATGAGCTTCTCCAGGAGGGTGAATGATGCCCCGCGATCTGGAGAACATCATGGATTCTAAACCAACAGTTGTTGGGAACATTCCGTGAGAACATGTGTCTGCGTTTGGATGGATATAACTGACAAAAAAGAAAAAAGAGTCAACCTTCTGTTGCGATATGTGCCACAGAAGGCTTTTGAACCTTTTACCTCATTATTACTGAAGATCTTGTCTGGGAAAATCGTCAGAAGAAGGCATACATGCTACTTGATTAATTGGAGGAAATGTTGAACATTTATTGACTTCAACTAAGTATGTGTTCAGATATTTCCTGTTTTTTTCCATGTTTGGGTGAGTAAATCTTTAGAATAGGTGATATTGTATTAAAAAGCAATCATTTATGAAAGGTTGAATGAATATGTTAAATGATTTACATGTATTTTGCATCATGTTAATCCTCCTAAGATAGTCGTTACTAGCTTTATTTTTAACATGAAATGACTGAAATCAAGAGAGTAAAATGACATGCCTAAGGTTTCACAGACTGCAAATGGAGGGATTGAAATGTAAAGCTATGTTTTCTGGCTGGAAAGTTCTTTTTTTATTATTATTTATTTATTTATTTATTTAGAGACATAGTCTCACTCTTGTTGCCCAGGCTGGAGTACAATGGCACAATCGCGGCTCACTGCAACCTCTGCCTCCCAGGTTCAAGCGATTCTCCTGCCTCAGCCTCCCGAGTAGTTGGGATTACAAGCGTGTGCCACCACGCCTGGCTAATTTTTGTATTTTTAGTAGAGACAGGGTTTCACCATGTTGGCAAGGCTGGTCTTGAACTTGTGACTTCTGGTGATCCACCTGCCTCGGCCTCCCAAAGTGCTGGGACTACAGGCGTGAGCCACCATGCCCAACTTCTGGCTGTAAATTTCTTACTCTGCACATATAGCATCAGATCTCCATCTATCTAATGTGACTCATGTTAATGATATATCTATTATTCCTATTTTATGAAGTGCTCTTTTAATGAATGGATAAAAAAAATTGCTGTTTTTCATTAGTGGGAAAGCTTATATGATTTTTTTCTTCCAGTTTAAAATGTGAGAATTATTTCAGGATTTTTCCTAATATTGAACCATTTTTAAATTGCTGGCATGGTGTGTTTTTTTAATCTTTTTATTTTATTTTACTTTTTCTCTTAATATGTTGCTAGATTCAGTCTTCTCATTTTATCTTCTATGTTTGCATTTATTCATAAGTAAAACTGCCCTGTGGTTTTATTACAATATGTTATTTATGTGTTTTGTTTTAACTGTTTTTTATCTAAAAAAAAAAAAAAAATCTTTGTTCATGCTTCACGACACATCAAAATAGTTGTGGTATCATTTATTGCTTAAATTTGGGGAGACAATTCACCTAAGGAAAAAAATGAAAAGTAAAGTTTCTCATATCTGAAGAATATGAAAATTGTCTCATTCTTTTTAGAGACAGACGGCCAGTCTCAAACTTCCGGTTCAAACCGTCTTCTTACTTCAGCCTTTTGAGTAGCTGCGACTACAAGTGCACCACCAGGCCGGGTATGCATTTTTTTTTTTTTTTTTTTAATTTTTTTGAGACAGAGTCTTACTTTGTCGCCCAGGCTGGAGTGCAGTGGCGCGATCTCCGCTCACTGCAAGCTCCGCCTTCCGGGTTCACGCCATTCTCCTGCCTCAGCCTCCCGAGTAGCTGGGACTACAGGCGCCCGCCACCACGCCTGGCTAATTTTTTGTATTTTTAGTAGAGACGGGGTTTCACCACATTAGCCAGGATGGTCTCCATCTGCTGACCTCGTGATCCGCCTGCCTCGGCCTCCCAAAGTGATGGGATTACAGGCATGAGCCACCGTGCCTGACCCCGGCCGGGTATGAATCTTTTCTTTAGTTTCCACAGCTGTCTTTAGCAAGCAAACTTGTAGTGGGATCCGGATCATGGAGCTTTTGTCTTAACCTCTCAGCCTAAGCTGAGGAGTTGATTAAACTCAAAGTGAACAAGGACCACCAAGAAGGAATATTATCTGTCATATTTAAAAAATGAGTATAATCATCTTAGAGCCTGAGATTCCAGACTACTTGGCCAAGCTACTAAACACCAACTGTCTCTGTAAAAATACATTGTTTTCAATCTACAAAATGTCCCAGGAACAGGGCAGCTCACTACCAAGGACCCAGGGCTCTCATTGGTCCACTCTTCCATTCTCCGTGTGTTATCAAGACACGGTCCCAGGTGTCACAGGCTGACATATTTCTATCCAGAAAGAAAGAGAGGAATTCCCTCCACATGTCTGTCTTATTAGGTAAAATATTCCCCAGGAGCCCCTAGCAGACATCTCCTCCAGACCCTTTTACCAGGATTGGGTCTCACACCTATACCATAAGGACAAGGGAGATGAGAATGCAAGTATAAAAGGTTTCAGTATCTATTATGGGAGAAAGTTCTCCTAGCAATCAAGAAAAAAAGATAAAGAAATAGCTGTTTTGGAGGCAACCAAGAGTTTTGCCGCAGGAGAATAGAAGAGGAGGGGTACCCAGGTGAGACCCACTGGGGAGGGTTAAAAGAGCAGCAAAGAAGACAGCGTGTGGATACAAAAGGCAAACCAGTGTTTTCTTCCCAACATTGACTAAGAATTGTATAGAAGAGAGTATAAGAGGGAATTGTCTTTTAGTATCTTGCATGTGATAGGCTTTTAATACATTTTGAATTTCCCCATGAGGTTGAATGGATTGAAACATAAGGTTGATGGGGCTAAGACATAGTTATGGTAACTCAGGATAGGAGTATTTGGGTACAAATCTTATTTTTTACATTGAAGTCAGAGAATACAGCAGTGCCTTTTACAACCATCTTGGTGGCAGTCGGAGACAGTGTCTATGACCTGGACACTGCAGGGGCTCAATCGTTATACGCACACAGTTTTGCTTTTCACATGGGATCCAGGTGAGAGAGACTATTACTTTCCTACATTCTTCTTCACTTTATCAACCCATTAATACTATCTTTCACCACAGTGATGAGAATGACTGACACATGAGAACAGAGATTCATTTTTCATTGTGAAAGAAAAAAATCCCGCCTCCAATATGGCATTAAAGAGTACCAATTCCTTATCCTTCTTTGTGTTAAGTGTGTGTTACTTAGTCTTAGCTCATCTGTGTTTAATCGGCTTCCTTCATGCTCTCTCCATGAAGCCAGAGATGTACATATTAATAAACACAGGAGTTTTTGACAGCTTCCCCTTCCCTAGGGCAAGATTGCTCAACTAATAATAACTAAGATATCTTTTGACAAGTGCAGCTAAGAGCTGGGAAAGCTTACTCAATCTACATCAGCCTTGTTGGCACTTTCTTTCCATTTCCTACCTGCATTTTCTTGAATGATGGAAATGCAGAATGTAGAACCTACAAAATCCAGGAGATGCAGCGGATGAAATCAGGCCTAGAAGGTTAGTGAGGAATGAATGCGAAACCAGACTCATATTGATCAGGGAAAGGAAAATACTCTTTCCAACTACAATTGCAGCTGAAACCCATAAATTAGATGATTGAAGCAATAAGACACGTGAAATGGCTTTTAAGTCCACTACCCGCTCTGTGTAATAAATTTCAAATGACATCAAGGCTTTTAGTGGAAAGAATGATTTATTGCCATCTGCAAGAAGGAAGCTTTCAGGGATTATCTCTAACGTGGCAAAACACTATTCCAAATTTCACAAAATTAGCAAAGCTTCATGAAGCCTGGTGACTGAACTGACAAGCAAGCTAGCTCAAAAAAAATTTTAATGGAACAAAAATATTGCAAATGTGCATTCTTATATACCAATACTTAGAGATGTATTACTTCCTCAAAAATAATCTAAATTCCACATTAAATGAAAACTTCCTTTGATTTGTTAGAAAAAAATCCTGAGGATATTTAATTTTTGAATTACTTTTAATATATGTGTATATCCCAAAAGAATAGATACATAGAAAAGTAAAACCTATTCCTGCTCACTTTTGGCATGAATTAATTCTAAATTGATTTACTTTCCTTGCCTCAGTCAACACCCTCCATTTATCTCTTCATTTAGGAGCTGAGACAGTTCAGCAGTGAACCACCTGAACAGGTGAGAGAGGAAACAATCATGGAACTAATTTTACATTGCAGCGTGCTCTTACCTCTGTGATTAGGTTCACACCTGTAATCCCAGCACTTTGGGAGGCTGAGGCAGGAGGATCGCTTAAGGCCAGGAGTTTGACACTAGACTGAGCAACAGTGTGACACCCCTTCTCTACAAAAAATTATAAAAATTAGCCGGATATGGTGGTGAGTGTCTGTAGTACTAGCTACTCAGGAGGCTGAGGCAGGAGTATCGCTGCAGTCCAGGAGTTCGAGATTGCAGTGAGCTATGATTGCACCACTGCACTTCAGCCTGGGCGATGGAGGGTGACCTTGTCTCTATGGGGAAAAAAATGTTAGCAGGCAATTCAGGTAGAATCTAAATCTGAGAGGTTCTTCCAAAAATGCATACTTGTCAAGCAGAAGGGTCTAAAAGAAAATGACAGGGAAATCTGCGTATTGTAACAGGAAACAGTAAGAATGATGCTATGAAGTCTGAGACCTGAAAGATTTCCTAGACTTTGTGCTTCCCTCTTGTCCACCAAGTACTTTTATTCTAGGAAGTTTGCAAAGAATTGGAAAGTAGGAAATTAAGAAGCATGCTTTCTCTACAGACAATAGGCTTTCACTGTCAGAATCTTGGATTTCCAGTGTACAATGTACCCACCAGGTTTTCTGGGTTTTGTCCCTGTCCAGGCCCAGCAGCATCTGGCTACTAAGAGGGAGCACCTGCAAGCTTACAGGCATGGTTTCTCCTCAGGCTCCAGCTCTGCCTCTTCTAACTAGTCCTCTCGCTTTCTGAGGACACATTCAATTCTAAGATATAATTGGTATCCATTAATTAACCATATATTGCACTTCATTGTTTTCCTTCTATGTCACCTATTTTACCACTACAGAGACTCAGATTTAATTATCTCATCTGTCAAGACTATAGTCTAAGAAAGAATATGTTTTGGATATTAACACAGTCTCTTTTCTCCCCCTGTAAATTTAATGGAAGTGTATTCCAATTTTTAATGATTTCTCAATTACTGTAAGATAGAAAAATAGCCAAAAAAAAGTGCCTCTTTCAATTCACATAATCAAAATGAATATCTTCCTTAGACAATTTTCAAGTTGCCATTCTTGAAACTGAACATGGTTTAATTGTTCATAAGTGGTAGGACTAATGACTACAGTGGAAGAGAACTTTACAGTTTAATATCTCATCTTTCCTCAACTCCTCTTCATATAAACAAATTCTTCCTATAAATGATAATTAGTGATAAAAGCCATAAACACATTATATTTGAGGTAGCCAGTGTCTTCACATATACCAAGGCATACTCTCCCATTTATCATTTATAAAAATGTTATGTCTCACAAATTTATGATATGAATATCAAATAAATGAGTTTTCCAAGATTTATAATTCCACTAAATCTGAAGATAAAGAGAACTAGTTCCTACCTGAAGAAATGAAATATTCCTCAAGTGAGTAGACCTATAATTTTACACATGATGGAAAAGTATTTTAGTCATGGATAAGCTCCCAAAACCCTGTGATCTGAATTCAGAAATTAATTAAAGAGTAAATTTTTCTCAGTTTCCAAATTAACTGAAAGACCTGCATGCAGGAATACTGGAGCCTCAGCATAGAAAGCATTCAAAAATAATATGATTCATTGTAAAGTAGTTCTCTCTTGAACTCCATCTGTTCTAATTATCTATTGCTGTGCAACAAACCACTCCAAACTCAGTGACATAAAATAGCAACCATTATGCTCACAGGTTCTGTGGGTTGGGATTTTGAACAGGGTACAGTGGGGAGGGCTTATTTGTGCTCCAGGACATCTGGGGCCTCAGCTTGGAAGCCTCCAGTGGGTTGAGGGTGACTCAACAGCCAGGGGCTGGAATCACCCAGAAGCTTCTTCACTCACAATCTTTTATTCTAAGAAGTTTTTTCTAGGAAGTGCCTGAGCTGGGGTAACTCAAAGGCTGAGCCCAGCTTAGACTGTCAGTCAGCATGCCTGCACATAGTCTCTCCACGTGGTTTGAGTTTCTCACAGCATGGCAGCGGAGCTCCAGAAACAGCCTTCCGAGATGGAGCATCTGGAAAATGAGTCTTCTAGAAGACCAAGGCTCACACTACTTGGTTTTATTCCTGCCCAGCCTCAGAAGCTATACAGTATCACTTTCACCAAATTCCACTAGTTACAAGCGAATTCTGAAAGGCAGCCCAGTTTCAAAGGGAGTGCAATGAGACTCTTCCCCTTGATAACAGAGTTGCAAAGTCACATTGTCAAAGAGTATATGGGTTGGAAGTTATTGTTGAAGATATCTTTGGAATATACAGCTTGGCCAACCATCAAGAGAAGAGGATTGAATGTGAAATGCTTTTATTATCTTTTATATAACAATCTATGCTAGGTAATTTACACATAATATCATTGAATTACCAACAAATTTATGCTTCAGTTCTAACATGAGCCACATTATATTAGCGATATCTATTTTTAATCTGTCTCCTCAACTAGTTGATAAATTACTCCAGAACAATAATTTTATTTTTATCTGTTTCCAGTGCCTTGCATAATGCCAGGCATGTAATAGATGCTCAAATATTTGTGAAATAAAAATCTTCTCTGTAATAGATCTGGTCATAATTATTCATTTACATACATGTTCCCTGTTCAACTCTCTGCCTCTTGCTGGCTTGGACTTTGTCTTGCTTATCCCCAAAACTTAACACTATGCCTGGTACACAGTAATTTCCCAAAATACATATATTTAGAGCTGAACTAGTCTTTGTTAAGAAGATAGCCCCACTATATTGAAACCAATAATGGAACTGCTGTGAGGTTAAAGATAATTAACTACATCCATGCCCCTATAGTAATAGAAACCAAAAGTACATATTTCCCTTATCAAATAAACAAATTAATTTCTAACAAACTACTCCAAAAGCTATCGGGTTAACACAACAAATGTCTTATTATCATTTGAGATTCTGCACATTGACTAGGCAGTTCTGATATTGGCTGATTTGCAGTTACCCAAGCACTCAGTTGATCTGGAACCACCAAGAAGACTCCCTCCCGTTGCTGGCAATTGATGCTTGTTGTTGACTGAGAGTTTAGATTGGCAGCCTGCTAGAAGTCTTGCAGGACGCTTCTCCCTGGGAGACATGAGCATCTCACAGCCATGGGAGCTGTGTTCCAAGAGGGTGGACCAAGAACAAGCATTCTAAGGGAGAAGAAATGGAAGCTGCCAATCTTCATAAAAGCTAGACTCAGAACTGCCACAGTGTCCAGTACTTAGCCATATTTTATTGGTTAAGCTGTCACAGCACCAGTGAGATTCAAGGGTTGAGAAAATAAGTTTCATTCTCAAAGGGGAGTGATCAAGAATATAGAATCATCTTTAATCCACCACAAAATGAGAAAAAGGAAAAACAAATACAGAATACTTTGGTACAACTTCTTTCGTTTGTGAATAAGAAGAATAATCCAACACCACACCAATGGTTAAGCAAAGCTCAAGGTGAAGCTTCTAAATTGATTCCTGCACAGTTCAGAGACAGAAAACCTGGCCTTTTCCTGGTTGTCTAGTAAGACTTGGGTGCTCCAAAGAAGGGATTTATGTTCTCTCTTTATAAATCATTTGAGATAGCCTAAGTGAAGAACACAAGCCAGTTGGACATATACCAGCTAACACCCTGCCCACTTATTTTAACTAATGCTAATTAGGGAAAAAAGTTTCCTGGGAAAACAGTCATAATTTTAGCTAAAAAAGAAAAAAAAGAGTTACAAACTTGTATTTATAATATCATCCCAATTATGTTTTACTTGTGTGTAATAAGTTGAAGCATGTTAAACAAATTTTATGGGAAGCCACTGTTTTGGGCTGAGCTCCTGCATTAGACCCCTACAGACTAGACCAAATCAAAATGGAGTCACTTGTGCTAAGTGCCACATAATCAAATTGAAACTTTAAGCATTAGGAGATGTACCTAATGTAAACAATGAGTTAATGGGTGCAGCACACCAACATGGTACGTGTATACATATGTAACAAACCTGCATATTGTGCACATGTACCCTAGAACTTAAAGTATAATAAAAAAGAAAAAGAAAAAGAATTCCCTGGCTTACCAGGCCAAAAAAAAAAAAAAGAAAGAAAAGCAGGTAGATCACCAAACAGACTAGTTTTTTTCCTGAAAACAGGATGCTCACAACAACCAATTGGAATGGGCCCAGTCAATCTGAGTCAGTGTAATAGGGAAGTCCCTTCTGCTTTAACCCTTATAAGATAGGTAAAATGAAGTAATGAGATGTTAACCAATCCACTTTTTCTAGTGTGTTGTTTCCTTGTTCCCATCTTAAAAAACCCAGCTCTTCTGTCATGCTCTGCAGAATACATGGTCTATTTTATACAAAATGCTGTCCAGATCTAGGATGTCAAATAAAAATCAATTAGATCTTTAAGTTAAACTTGTGATTTTGTCTTTTGGCAGGTGTTGGGCATTTGTTGCAATAGTATATGAAAACTCAAATTTGTTATCTTCCGCTGCTTTTAGACGAAGCTTCTTGTGCATACTTGGAGGATGAGTTTTCAGGTATTATATGTCAAGACTGGAACCGCCTTAGCTCCTGGTAAGTTAAATGGTCTGTGCTGGGTCTAAGGACCTAGAATCTGGCCATTTCAAAGAGAAAGGTGCTTAGGTGAGTTTTTAAATACTATGATTCAAATGAACAGGAAATAAAGGCTGAGTATTTCTCAGGGTTGAAGGAGAGTGTGGCCTGATTTGGGATGAACAAATCAGCAATTAGAAGAGTAGAGGAATTCCTCAGGAATGTGAGGAAAGAATAAGAAGGTTGCCAGTACCTTCAATGAGACAGCCTAGATGGCAAGTTTAAGTGTTCTTGTCTTAGTCCGTTTCGTGTTGCCAGAAAAGAATACCTAAATCTGGGAAATTTATGAAGAAAAGGGGTTTATTTAGCTCATGGTTGTATAGGTTGGGAAGTTCAAGGGCATGGTCCTGGTTTCTGGTGGGGACTCTCCTGCTGAGTCACAACATGACAGAGACAATCAAAGAGAAGCAAACACCTTCGAAGAGCTAAAACCTAAAGGGCATCCTGGCTTTCTAACAATGCACTGTCTCAAGAGCTAATCTATTCCCAAAGGAACTAATCTACTTTCACAGAGTAAGAATTCATTGTCAAGAGAACAACGCTAAGTCATTCACGAGGAATCCATCCCCTGTGATCCAAACACCTGCCACTAGTCCCCACCTCCCACCACCACCACACGGGGATCCAATTTCAACACGAGTCTTGGTGGGACAAACCAAACCATAGAAGTGCTTGAAAGGCAAGCTGGAGGTGTCAGGACCTCCATAGGCAGGTGCATGGGAGGGCCTCTGAAGGCAGAACACTAAGCTCAGTGGATCTGGAAACCACAACAGGTCCCCATGTGGAATGGGGTAAGGGGACTGGGTGGTGCAGTCTCAACTTCACTAGATAAACCGAAGAACAGAAGTCCACCCTAACTTCTTGGATTGTAGAAATGCTGCCAATCTGTTCTAGCCTAAGAAGGGAGGAGGAAGGCACTAAAAATAACTAAGAGTAAACTGCAACATAATAAACAAGAATGCAGTTGACGAAATTTGATTGTACCCATTGTTAAGAAATGTGACACAGTGGCTCACACCTGTAATTCTAGCACTTTGAGAGGCCAAAACAGGAGGATCACTTGAGCCCAATAGTTCGAGACCAGCCTAGGCAACATAGTGAGACCCTGTCTCTACAAAATATTAAAAAATTAGCCAGGCATGGTGTGGTGGCTTTCACCTGAGGTCCCAGCTACTCGGGAGGCTGAGGCGGGAGGATCCCTTGAGCTCGGGAGATTAAGGCTGCAGTGAGCCATGGTATGCCCCTGCATTCCAGCCTGGGTGACAGCTCAGGACTCTTGTCAAAAAAAAAAAAGAGAGAGAGAGAGAAAACAGAGAGGGAAAAAGGAAGGAAAGAACGAAGGAAGAAAGGAAGGAAGGGAGGAGAGAAGAGAGAAAGAAAGAGAGAAAGAAAAAGAAAGAAAGAAAGAAAGAAAGAAAGAAAGAAAGAAAGAAAGAAAGAAAGAGAAAGAAAGAAAGAAAAAGAAAGAAAGAAGAAAGGAAGGAAGGAAGGAAGAAAGAGAAAAAGAAAGAGGAAGGGAAGGGATGGGAGGGGAGGGGAGAAGGAAGGAAGACAGAAAGAAAGAGAGAGGGAGGGAGGGAGGGAAGGAAGGAAGGGAAAAAAGAAAGAAAGGAAGAAAGAAAGAAAGAAAGAACCATCCTGGCTAACATGGTGAAACCCCGTCTCTACTAACATACACAAAAAACTAGCCGGGCGAGGTGGCGGGCGCCTGTAGTCCCAGCTACTCGGGAGGCTGAGGCAGGAGAATGGCGTGAACCCGGGAGGCGGAGCTTGCAGTGAGCTGAGATCCGGCCACTGCACTCCAGCCTGGCAACAGAGCGAGACTCCGTCTCAAAAAAAAAAAAAAAAAAAAAAAAAAGAAAGAAGAAAGAAGGAAGGAAGGAAGGAAGGAAGGAAGAAAGAGGAAGGAGGAAGGAGGAAGGAAGGAAGAAGGAAGGAAGGAAGAAAGGAAGGAAGGAAGGAAGGGAGGGGAGGGGAGGGGAGGGGAAGAGAGGGGTTAGATTAGATTACTATATATATATATTTTTTGAGACAGAGTTTCACTCTGTTGCCCAGACTGGGGTGCAGTGGCGCAGTCTCAGCTCACTGCAAACTCTGCCTCCCAGACTCAAGCAATTCTCGTGCTTCAGTCTCTCGAGTAGCTGGGATTACAGGCTTGAGCTACTAAGACCGCCTAATTTTTGTATTTTTAGTAGAGATGGGAGTCTCACCATGTTGACCAGGCTGTTCTCGAACTCCTGGCCTCAAGTGATCCGCCTGCCTCGGCCTCCCATGCCTGGGATTACAGGCATGAGCCACCGTCCTTGGCTGAGATTACATTAAAGAGCAATTTAGACCTATTTTCTCCCTCTCTCACAATTTCTCTTTCTCACACACACACAAAGAAAACATGCTATAACTTAACAATTGTTATTTATATGCCGTTAAATTATGGCTGGCACTGTTTAATTTTTCGAGTCTTTTTCTTGCAGTGAATATGCATTAACTTCAAAACTGCAAAATATACACAGGAAAAAAGAGCATAATTAGATGACAAGCCAAAACCCAAAGTATATCCTACTTTCCAGCAGTTCCTCTTGATCTGTAATAAGACACATGGCTCCAGGCAAAATCCAAGGCAGAGTTTATATGGTCAAAAGCAGAGCAAGAAGATTGAAGCAAAAATAGTTCTCCTAAGTAGAGAAGAACTAGCTGCCTAGTGTTTACAAATGCTGGCATAAACCGCCTAACAGCTCTTACTTTAGCACGCTTACTATCTATTTTCACTATTTCCAAAAGGTAGGAGATTACTCTGCGGTGGATTCTAGGAATGTGTCTTTACTCTCATTTCAGTGAAATTAAGCTTTCTATGTTGTTCCAGAATAAAAAATAAAAATAAAAAATATTTCAAAACAGTATCCATTTTACTTTCATGTGTCTGGATGAAGTGAGTTCTAGAGGGAGGTGAGAAGGAGAAGGCAACGAGAGAGCGGGAATAGTCAAGACACTGATTTCAAAAAATAATAACTAAAAGGAAAAGTATGAGAAAGGATGTCACTTTCATAAGAGTGGTATTTCTAACGTATGTCATACTAGAGACCCCCAAAATATACATTTCTTTCTCTAAGACTCAAGGAGTGACAAACAGAAATGATGTGGAAGAAATACACACTCTCATCAAGCAGTTTAAGGTTGAGACATACGGAATGGGACTAAGGCAGAAAAACATGACATGACACAGCGACTTCCAAGTTCATCAACTGTCTCTTTAAAATACTGCATAAAAACCCAGCTTCTTGGGAGGCTGAGACAGAAGAATCGCTTGAACCCAGGAGGCGGAGGTTGCAGTAAGCCAAGATGGCGCTACTGCACTCCAGCCTGGGGCGACAGAGCGAGACTCTGTCTCAAAAATATATATATATTGCATCAAGAAACTGAATAGGGTGTGTGTGTGTGTGTGTGTGCACGCGCGCGTGTGTGTGTGAAGGGGTGGAGAAAAAGAGAGAGATTGATTTTTAGGACTCAGTTCATATGATTGTCAGACTGATATATCTAAACTCTGCAGAGTAGTCCAGCAGCCTGGAGAACCAGGGAAGAGCTGATGTTGCAGTTTGAATCCAAAGGCAGTCTCCAGGCAGAATGTCTTCCTCCTCGGGGAACCTAATTTCCTTTAAGACCTTCAACTGTTTAGATTAAGTCCACCCACATTGTGGATAGTGCTCTGCTTCACTCAAACTCTACCAATTTAGAAGTTAATCACATTTTAAAAATACCTTCATTGCAACATCTAGAATGGTGTTTGTTCAAACATCTGGGCACCATAGCCTGGCCAATCTGACACATAAAATTAACCATCCTGAAACCCAAACACTTGAAAAAAACAGAGAGAACTCAGGAAAAAAGTAAAAGATGACTCAATCAGATGATTAAGTGCTGTTATAATGGATGTAATTTTTCTAAACATACTACTCATTAACAGAATTCAGAGCATCAATTTGAATATAGTTATTCTACAGTGGTTGGAAGTCAACCTCCCTGTTTAAAGAAAAAGGTATCAGATTTCATCTGTTTCTCTGAATCAGGTGAATGTTTCAAAGTACCTTGTCTCCAAGCCAGTTTTCACTATGACATTGCTTTTCAGAAAGCACTATTGATTCCTATGGCTATCTTGTGGTTGATGCAATAAATCTAAATTATTCCTGGTCTCAAGTGAGACTCTCATCATCTGGCCACCACACTTAACCTTATTTCCTTCAATTCCCCAGCTGCAACTTCAGCTACAATCAACATGTCTCTTCCTTCTTCTACAGACTCTATACTATTCATGCTGTGTAGCTTTTATTTTCTTTTAGTCCACAGTGACTTCCCCATTTTTCTCTGCCTATTCACCACGCATAACTATCCTTCACAGATCAAATTAAGTTCTACCTAATCTATCAAATCAAGTTCATCTATGAATTCATCTCTGACTACTCTTGCCGATAGTAAATAGCCCACCTTCCTGGTTAAGGAGAAAAGGATCAAATTCCATCTGTTTTTACCAACAAACCTTTCTTTACTGAATACTTTATAATATAATAAAGTAACATAATATCATTGATGCTAGTGTAATAAATTCAATTCCATTAATTTTTTTTGGAAATTTTGCTGATATAAGGAAGAGAAATAATAAACATTGTTCTAAGGAACTGCATCGTTGTCCAAATGATTTATAGTTATATAAGCATAAAATTTTACTTTCAGTAAAAATATTTATTGAATCTCTCAATAAATAAAACTAATTATACATAGTTATATATAATATGTAAAATATTATGTATATTGAGGGGTGTGTGTGTGTATCTGTGTGTATAATATATACCGAGGCTAGGCTCTTGAGATAAATATATACTGGGCTAGGCTCTTGAGATAAATTAAGAAATACAATCACAATCTGGTAGGGAAGAAGAAATAAACCAAATATCAAACTTATTTTTAATATATCATGATACCCGTGTAGCAGATACATGAGCAAAGTACTAAGAAACAACCTAATGCAGCTGTGTTGCTTCAAAGCTGAAAATACTGAGCTCATAAAGCATGTATATTTAGGTAGTGGAATCTGGGACTGGACTCCAAGCTGTGCATTGCTTGCTTCAGTCCAATTAAAGTCTACAAAGAGAAAATTATCTACAGAGAAAAGGTTTACTCAATAGCATAGCAAATCAGCACAGCTCTGGATTTCACCTGAAAAACATCTCACTAAGCTCTCAAGCTCTTAGGCCAGGAATATGGTTTTGTTTTTTTGTTTTTTTTTTTTTTTCTGGTTATAGAGAAATGGCCCAGCCGGGGAGTGGTAGCACATTAATCTCACCATTAAGGCTCTGACATTGCTGAGGTCTTTACCACCAGTGAGTAGCAATTAGTTTTGTAGTAGAGGTCCATGTACAGAGAATTGATTCTCCACTGCATATGAATATCCCCTATTAGCCCCACTTGATAAGTGGGAGCTGTGCTTTCACCTGCCGTGGAGGACTACGATTGCCCAATCGAACACTCTCTCTTCATGCATAAACATCACTCCTGCTATCACTAATGGGAAAGGGTTCCACAGGGCTGTGGAAAATAGAGCCCACAGTCTTTTGATAAATCTGTCAAATGTGACATGTTCTATGTGAAGAGCAGCACCACGGCTGATTAAATGAGCAACCCAGTGTACAGTACAATAATGTGTCAAAGCACTTCAGTGCAGACAGCTGTTTGCAGTTCTGGGAGAAATTCAGGACTTAAAATAAGAGTCATTAGCAGGAACCCAGGTAAAAATGTCCACACTGCCAACATCGCAGACCTCTCTCATTAATATGCCTTTCACCTCCCTTCCCTCCCTTACCTTGTTTTGGTCACTTTCCTAGGACCAAATATGTACACCTGGACAAGGAATTCTGTAGTACTGAGGTGACAGACTGGAGACAAGAACACAGCTTACCTGTCATCTGTGTGGACGCAGCACAGGCCTACGACCTATCTCTTTCTGTCCTTCAACATTGTG
This sequence comes from Trachypithecus francoisi, assembly GCF_009764315.1. Taxonomy (NCBI): domain Eukaryota; kingdom Metazoa; phylum Chordata; class Mammalia; order Primates; family Cercopithecidae; genus Trachypithecus; species Trachypithecus francoisi. The sequence goes on from NW_022681455.1 coordinate 19,857,512, forward strand.
GCCACAGGACATGTTGTGCCTGGCAAAATTCTCACCAGTCAAAGCTTTCCCTTGATGGTCCCTGGTCTCCCTTCTGCATACATGCACCCAAGACCCTCACACCGCTCCACAAGTCCCATCCAGTGTCTACCAGGATCCCCTCGGAGCTCCCACCTCTCCATCATCTGCCTTGGGGCATGCAAGGAGTTTCTAAATTCAGTAGAATAAAGGCTACAGTGTTATCCCTCTTTTTTGTATTTTAAGTAATTTGATAAAAATCTTACATGAATTGGTTGAAAGCAGGCCGATCCTTAGAACAATAAAATTAGCAGATCCTCTCTTATGCTGATGAAATGGACTTGTAAATGTCAGCTAAGGGTAACATTAAGAAATAACTGTACCTGGAGGCTAATTGTTATCAGAAATAACAGTTTAGCATTAGCCATGATAAAATGAAATTATTGTATGAAAATTTCCAAATTAGAGAATATTTTTTAAAATAGGTCAATTGATTCAGATACCTGGAAGAATACTTTTCACTTAATAATTATAAATAAGAGTATTAAGCACCTACCACATATTTAGCATTGTGCTAAGTGTATTGCCTCATATCAGTCTCACACCAGCATCCTGAACTGTGTAGCACCCTTGTGTATGCTTTATAAATAAGAAAATTTATAATTAAAAGAGTAATTTGCCTAAGATCCCACAGGTAATAAATGATGGAGCTGGGATTTGAAGTCAGGCTCATCTGACTTAATCATATCTGGGGCTGATGGCTAAACAATATTGTTTCTCATGAGCCAATTCATATCCATGAGCCCAAAACAAAGGTACTGTATTCTTCTAAAGTCAGTTGCCCTACAGGGCTCTTTGATGGTCTAAGTGTCTAATTGGTAATACCAGTGCTTGCATTTTTTTTCTTTTTTAAGGTTTAAAAAAAAAAAAAAGCTTCCTTTCATATTGTGTGTCCAGAATGCTAGAATCTTCTCTATTTGTTCAAACATGTAAAGAGATTAAACTCCATTTTAAGAATAGTAGTGACTTTGTTTATAACTATTCTTACAGCCTACCTCCACAGGTAAGGTTAAAATTGACATCCGAGTAAATTACAACATTCGAATGTCTGGTATCTAAAACTTACAAATTTCTTTTTAATAAACAATGAAAAATATTCTCCCTTTAGTCTGATCACATAATTTAATCATGAGCTAACTTTGATACTAAAGGTGATTGGAACTCTCATCTTTGAACCAAAGGAGCAGGAGGAAATTAAGTTTGATTAATTAATCAACTTAATCACTGAATTAAGTTTGATTATCAGAAACATGTGATCAACTACAGTTGATCATCAATTCTAGTAACCCAGATTTTAGAAAAATGCTTTCTATGAGTTACAATATCATGTTACAACTTGAACTTTTATAGTCAATACACACTGCTCTCCATTTGTGGAAGAACTGTGTATCTTCTACAAAATAACTGAGCATATCATTTATCACGTTACCCAGTGTCCATTCCATAAAGATCCAAATGACAGATCCCTTCCAGAATTTATTGCAATTGTCTTTCCAGAATAACTTGTAGCCTCCATAATTACTATTCAATAAATGCCATCTAACCCACTGGATTTCCTGTATTGTTTTTGTGCCAAGACTATATTGTGCTTTGTCCTTTGTGAAACATGGAGCCCAATATAATCTTATCAATAGCAACTAACCAATCACGAGTTCCTGTCAAATTTCTGCTGTTTCTCTAAATGATATTTGATATATCTACTTTTTTTCTTTTTAATGTTTATCTTTACGTCCAACTGTATTTATTGTTTAGTTTCATAAATTGTTGCTTATATTACATGGGTAAAGTCAATAGATAACTATAAATTAGATAGATGAATGGATAGCTATACACATTTACATAACATACATAAATAAATACATACACTCGGTCGTCAGCAAAGCCTGAGTCCTGTCCTCTCGCTCTCTACCCACTCCTCCCCCAACCCTGGAGAGAATGAACTTCACCACTGGCTCCACTTTCTCGACCAACTACTGGTCCCTGGGCCCAGCTACGGGTCCGGCCGGTCAGCAGGGCAGCCAGCGTCTATGCAGGCACCAGGGGCTCTGGTTCCCGGATGTCCGTGTCCTGCTCCACCAGCCTCCAGGATGGCATGGGGTCCAGGGGACTGGCCATGGGGATGGCTGAGGGTCTGGCAGGAATTGGAGGCATCCAGAACAAGAAGGAGACCATGCAAAGCCTGAATGACCGCCTGGCCTCCTATTTGGACAGAGTGAGGAGCCTGGAGACTGAGAACCAGAAGCTAGAGAGCAAAATCCGGGAGCACCTGGAGAAGAAGGGACCCCAGTTCAGAGACTGGAGCCTTTACTTCAAGACCATCAAGGACCTGAGGGCTCAGATCTTCACAAATACTGTGTACAATGTCTGCATCGTTCTGCAGATTAACGATGCCCGTCTTGCTGCTGATGACTTTAGAGTCAAGTGTGAGACAGAGTTGGCCATGTGCCAGTTTGTGGAGAGCAACATCCATGGGCTCCTCAAGGTCATGGATGACGCCAATGTCACTTGGCTGCGGCTGGAGGCAGAGATCGAGGTTCTCAAGGAGGAGCCGTTCTTCATGAAGAAGAACCACAGAGAGGAAGTAAAATGCCTACAAGCCCAGATTGCCAGCTCTGGGTTGACTATGGAGGTAGATGCCCCCACATCTCAGGACCTCACCAAGATCATAGCAGACATCCTGACCCGATATGATGAGCTGGCTTGGAAGAACCGAGAAGAGATAGACAAGTACTGGTCTCAGCAGATTGAGGAGAGCACCGCAGTGGTCACCATGCAGTCCGCCAAGGTTGGAGTTGCTGAGATGACGCTCATGGAGCTGAGACGTACAGTCCAGTCCTTGGAGATCGACCAGGACTTGATGAGAAATCTGAAGACCAGCTTGGAGAACAGCCTGAGGGAGATGGAGGCCTGCTACGCCCTGCAGATGGAGCAGCTCAATAGGATCCTGCTGCACCTGGAGTCAGAGCTGGCACAGACCCAGGCAGAAGGACAGCTCGCCAGGCCCAGAAGTACAAGGCCCTGCTGAACATCAAGGGGAAGCTGGAGGCTGAGATCTCCACCAACTGCCTCCTGCTGGAAGATGGCAAGGACTTTAATCTTGGTGATACCCTGGACAGCAGCAACTCCATGCAAACCATCCAGAAGATCACCACCAGCCAGAGAGTGGATGGCAAAGTGGTGTCTGAGACCAATGACACCAAAGTTGTGAGACATTAAGCCAGCAGAAGCAGAGTACCCTTTGGGGACCAGGAGGCCAATAAAAAGTTCAGAGATAAATATAGATATAGATATAGATATAGATACACACACACACAGAGAGAGAGAGGGGTGGTACAGTAAAATGAAATTGAAGATGGGGACTTAGAGTCTCATTCAAGATGGCTAACTAGAGACATCAGACATCCACCTTCTCCAGAAAGAAGAACCAAAATTATGAATAGACAATCATACCTCAAATAGAATATCTAGTAAAGAACACCAGAATTCAACAAAAAACCCACAGGAAACATCTGAGGCACTGAAGGGGAAGGAAGCAAGTGACCACTCAACCAAGGTTGGCCAGGACCCCAGGGGCCTCAATATTGCAGGGTAAGAGTTAGCAAGAGAGCTTGGTTGCCCCACATCCCTGCCATGGACTCCTGCCATCTGAACTGCAGGAGAGCTTCTCTACCCATATGTACAGTGATCCAAGTATGAGTGGCAGTTTGGAGACCCTGCGAGGTCATTGCAGCAGACAGGAAACTCACACTGGGCCACTTATTCCCCACCCCGATACTTGAGCAGGTGTGAGAGCGTGCTATTTGGGGAGTGCAGCCATCATGGGACTTCATCTTGCCCTGAGAACAACAGCCCCCATATCTCCATATTCTGGAAGCTCTCACTGACATTTCCCAGAGTCTAATAGGAGGGCTACAGCAGCACAGAGCTGGCTGGTCCTGAAGGTGCTACAGGGTCCTCAGTTCTCTAGCCCACAGGGAGTGCTACTCACTGGAGAAGAGATGGTACAAGCGTATGAAAAGGCTGTCGAAACAAAGCAAAACAAAGCATGCGCTTTCCAGAGCCCAAGAGCTGTCTGTCTAGAACTGTGAGAAGTGACCCCACCCCCAGTGGCAGCACGAACTCTGTGCTTGCCTTTGTAAGTGAAGGGTAGAATCTACTCCCACAGAGGGGGTGACCTCTGTGCTTGGGCACTCAGGTAGGAAACAGGATCCCTACCCTTCCTCCACACACCCACTTCTGCTGCTGTCAAAGGCTGGGGCAGATGAGTTAGAGGATTACCTGTCTGGGGGGTAAGTGGCAACTGTGACACCACTGGCAGAGTAGCCTTCTTGCCTTGGCTCATGAGTGAGGCAGGTCCCTCACCCCCTGCAACATGGCACTACAACACTACTGCCACAGAGATCAGGTGAGCCTGAGAGCAGAGTGTCTGAGGCTATTGGGTGTAAATGAACCACAGCCCCACCACCACTCAGGACTCAAAGTATCATCTCACCACTGCTACTGCCATTGCACACTAGCTACCCAGAGACCTGAGAATCTGCTCAGCCACCCCCAGCCCACCACTGCCACTACCAGTACCTAAGCAAACCACCTGGAGTCCCAAGAATTGGCCCACCATTAACTGCCAATGCAGGTGCCAGTGTAGACTGCCTTGGGGCTCAAAGTCAGGCATGCATAGCCCACCACTGCCACCACTAGGGCCTAAATATTGGCCCATCTGGCTTCCCAGTCCCCCACAACTTCACCACAACCTCCATCAATGACTGCATACTAACTCCCATAAGAAAACCACAGAAAGCCCTAATATTGTTTATAGCCAAAGAAATCACACAGAGGTTACACTACTAGTTGCATCCAGAATCAAAGCTAAAATGCTGTACACAACCAACACCATATATATATCTTTAGGAAAAGTTCTATTCTACAAAAATAAATTCAAAAATAGGAAGAAGTGACTATTACACAAGACAGGTAGATATCCACATAAGGACACAGAAAAGATGAAAAAGCAAGGAAATATGATACCTTTCAAAAATACAGTAATTCACCAACAATAGATCTCAATCAACAGAAATCTTCAAAATGCCAAATAAATAATTCAAAATATTGATCTTAAAGAAACTCAATGAGATACAAGGGACTTCTGAAAAACAATATTTTTTAAAAATTCTAATTAAGGATACAAATGAGAAATTTATCAAAGAGATAGATATTTTTTAAAATAGCCAAATAGAAATTTTAGAAATGAAAAATTCACTGAAGGAAATATATAATATGTTTGAAAGCTTCAACAATAGACTAGATTAGGCAGAAGAAAGAATCTCAGAACTTAAAGACAGGTCTTTTGGAATAACCCATTCAGGTTGAGCTGTGCAGCAAACAAGCATGGCACATGTTTACCTATGTGACAAACCCACACATCCTACACATGTAGCCTGGAAGTTAAAATAAGTGTTGAAAAAATAAAAGAAATAACCCATTCAGACAAAAATAAAGAAAAAATAATAAAACAGAATGAGCAGAGGCTTCATGACATTTGAGACAACATGAAATAACCAAATATACAAATTATCAGTATCCTCAAGGACAAATAAAAGCAGAGGAAATATAAGAAAACCTATTTAAAGAAATAACAGATGAAAACTTCCTAAGTTAACCAAAATATTCAGTCATTCAGATAGAAGAGGCTCAGTGATCCCCAGGCAGATACAATGAAAAAAAGGTTTTCTCCACAGCACATTATAGTCAGATGGTACAACATCAGAAATACAGAGTGAATTCTGAAAACATAAAGAGAAAGCCCATAGTCACTTGTAAAGGGAGTCCCATCAGACTAACAGCAAATTTCTCAGAAGAATTCTTACAGAAGAGAATGTGAAAATATAGTCAAAAGGAAAAAAGAAAACACCTGTCAGCCAAGAATACAATATTTAGCAAAATTATTATTCATAATTATCTTTCCCAGAAAAGCAAATACTGAAGAAATTCATTACCACTAGACCAGACCTACAAGAAACATTCATGGTAGTACTATTCCTGAAAGCAAAATAACAACATTTACTATCATGAAAACACACAAAATATAAAACCCACTGGTAAAATGATCACACAAAAAAGGAAGAGAAAGGACTCAAATTGTATCACTACAGAAATCAAACAGACCACAATGACAAACAATAAGAGAAAAAGAAACAAAGAATATATAAAACAACTGGAAAACAATATATAAAACAACTGGAAAACAATTAACAATATGACAGGAATGAAGCTGCAACATCAATAATAACCTTGAACATAAATTAAATAAATCTCCACTTAAAATATATAGAATGTCTGAATTAATTTTAAAAATACAATCTAACTACATGCTGCTTACAAGAAACTCACGTTACCATTAAAGACACATATAGCCTAAACGTAAAGGAATTAAAAAAAAATATTTCACGGCTAGGCGCGGTGGCTCAAGCCTGTAATCCCAGCACTTTGGGAGGCCGAGATGGATGGATCACGAGGTCAGGAGATCGAAACCATCCTGGCTAACACAGTGAAACCCCGTCTCTACTGAAAAATACAAAAAAACTAGCGGTGTGAGGTGGCGGGTGGCTGTAGTCCCAGCTACTAGGGAGGCTGAGGCAGGAGAATGGCATAAACCCGGGAGGCGGAGCTTGCAGTGAGCTGAGATCTGGCCACTGCACTCTAGCCTGGGTGACAAAGTGAGACTCCATCTCAAAAAAAATAAAGTATTTCACACAAATGGAAACTAAAAGTGAAGAGGAGTCACTATACTTATATCAGATAAAACAGACCTTAAGTCAAGAATCGTTTTTTTAAAAAGGACAAAAAAGGTTATTATATAATGATAAAGGGATTAATCCAGCAAAAGGATATATAAAAATTCTGAACGTCTATACACCCAACACTAGAGCACCCAGAATCATAAAGCAAATATTGTTAGTGGGGTACTTCACAAAACTAGTGGAGTACTTCAACACCCCACTCTCAGCACTAGACAAATCATCTAAATTAAAAAACCAACAAAGAAAAATTGGATTTAAACTGTGTTTTAGATTAAATGTGCCTAACAGACATTTACAAAACATTCTATTCAGTGACTGAATATATGAAGCGTTTTCTAGGACAGACCATGTTTGGCCACAAAACAGTCTCAACAAATTTTTAAAAATCAAAACCATATCCAGTATCATTTCAGACCACAATGGAATAAAACTGGAAATCAATACCTAGAGGAACTTTGGAAACAATACAAATACATAGAAATTAAACAATATGCTCATGAATGACGATGAGGTCAATGAAGAAATTAAAATGAAAATCAAAGAGTTTCTTAAAATAAAAGAAAATGGAAAAACAGTGTACCAAAACCTGTGGAATACAGCAAAAGCAGTGCTGAGGGGAATTTGTAGCAATAAACCCCTAGATCAAAATGTAGAAGTGCTACAAATTAACAATCTAATGACACAGCTCAAGAAACTAGAAAAGCAAAAACAAAATAAACCCAAAGTTAGCAGAAGAAAAGAAATAATGAAAATCAGAATAGAATTAAATGAAATAGAGACTTAAAAATACAAAGGATCAATTTTTTAAAAAGTTGATTCCTTTAAACCAGTAGCTACACTAACCAAGAAGAGAGAAGACCCAAATAAACAAAATCAGAGACGAAAAAAGGGGACAAGAAAACTGATACCACAGAAATATAAAACAATACAGAGACTATTATGAACAACTATATGCTGACAAATGGAAAACCTAGAGAAAATGAACAGATTCCTAGAAACATACAACCTCCAAAGACTAAATCAGGAAGAAATAGAAAACCTGAACAAACCAATAATGAGTAGCAGGATTGAATCAGTAATAAAAAGTCTCCTGACAAAGAAAAGCCCAGAACTAAATGTATTAATAGCCAAATTCTACCAGTCATACAAAGAATTACTAATATTAATCCTCCTGAAACTCTTCCAAAAAAATCAAAGAGGAAGGAATTTTCTCTAACTCATTCTATGAGGCCTGCATCACCCTAATGCCAAAAACCAGAGAAGGGCACAACAAGAAAAAAATAATTACAGGCCAATGTTTCTTTTTTTTTTCTTTTCTTTTTTTGAGATGGAGTCTCGCTCTGTCACCCATGCTGGAGGGCAGTGACATGATCTCGGCCCACTGCAACCTCCGCCTCCTGGGTTCAAGCGACTGTCCTGCCTCAGCCTCCCAAGTAGGTGGGACTACAGGTGCACTCCACCATGCCCAGCTAATTTTTGTATTTTTAGCAGAGACAGGGTTTCACCATATTGGCCAGGCCAGTCTCGAACTCCTGATATCGTGATCCGCCTGGCCTCCTAAAGTGCTGGGATTACAGGCATGAGCCACTATGCCCAGCAGGCCAATGTTTCTGATTAACATAGACACCAAAGTCCTCAATAAAATACTAGCAAACCAAATACAACAGTACATCAAAAAAAAATATACCTCAATCAAGCGGGATTTATACTGAAGATGCAAGAAGGGTTCTGCATACATAAGTCAACAAATATGATACATCACATAAACATAATTTAGGACAAAAACCATATGATCATCTCAATAGATGTGTAGAAAAAGCATCTGATAAAAATCCATCATTTTTTCATGATAAAAGCTCTCAACAAATTAGACATAAAAGGAACACACTTCAAACTAATAAAGACCATATTCAACAAACCCACAGCTAACATCATACTGAATGGGAAAAACTTGAAAGCCTTTCCTCTAAGCACTAGAACAAGACAAGAACGCCCACTTTCACCACTCGCACTCAACATAGTACTGAAAGTCCTACCCAGAGCAATCAGGCAGGTGAAAGAAATAAAAAGAATCCAAACTGGAAGAGAGGAAATCAAATTGTTCCTTTTTGCTGATGGTATAATCTTATATGTAAAGAAAAAAAAAAAACAACTAAAGACTTCACCAAAAGCTCTTAGATTTGATCAATGAATTAAGATGCGAAATAACAAAATCAACATACAAATCTCAATAGTGTTTCTATAAACCAATAATAATTTAGCCAAGAAAGAAATCAAGAAGGCAATCCCATTTACAATAGCTACAAAAAAAAATACTTAGGAATAAATTTAACCAAGTAGGTGACAGATCTTTACTAGGAAAATTATAAAACACTAATGACAGAAATTGAAGATGACACAAACAAATGGAAAAACACCCCATGTTCATGGGTTGAAAGAATCAGTATCATTAAAATGACCACATTACCCAAAGCAATCTACAGATTCAGTTCAGTCCCTATTAAATTAATGGCAATATTCTGTACAGAATTAAAGAAAACAGTCCTAAAATTCATATGGAACAAAAAGCCTGAAGAGCCAAAGCAATCCAGAGCAAAAAGAACAAAGCTGGAGGTATGACATTACCTGACTTCAAAATATATTACAAGGCTACTGTAACCAAAATAGCATGGTACTGGTATAAATATTTTATATATATGTAGACCAATGGAAAAAATAGAACAAAATCCCAGAAATAAAGTCACATATTTATAGCCAACTGATATTTAACAAAGCCAAGATCTTTAGGGAAAGGACACCCTCTTCAACAAATGCTGCTGGGGAAATTGGATAGCTACATGCAGAGAATGGAACTGAGCCCCTATCTTTCACCATATACAAAATTCTAATCAAAATGAATTAAAGACTTAAACGAAAGACCCAAAATGTAAAAATACTAGAAGAAAATCTAGAAAAAAACTATCCTGAACATTGGTCTAAACAAAGAATTTATGATTAAGACCTCAAAAGCACAGACAACAAAAACAAAAATTGACAAATGGTACTTAATTAAACTAAAAAGCTTCTGTACAACAAAATAAATAATCAACAGAGTGAAAAGACAACTTACTGAATGGGTAAAATATTTGCAAACTATTCATCCAACAGAATACTAATAATATTAAGAATATACAAGGAATTCAAACAACTCAACAGGAAACAAACAAATAATCCCATTAAAAAGTAGACAGAGGAAATAGACATTTGTCAAAAGAAGACATACAAATGGCCAACAGGTATATGAAAAAATGTTCATTGTCACTAATCATCAGAGAATTGCAAATCAAAACCACAATGAGATATCACCTTAACCCACTCAGAATGGCTATTACTAAAAAGACAAAAAAAAAAAGAATAACAGATATTGGTGAAGATGCAGAGAAAAGAGAATTCTTATACACTGTTGGTGGGAAGGTAAACTAGTACAGATAGTATGAAAAATAGCATACAGTTTTCTCAAAAATATAAAAATAGAATTACCATTAAATCCAGCAATCCCACTACTGGGTATCTACCCAAGGGAAAAGAAGTAATATATCAAATGGATATCTGCACTTTCGTGTTTATTGAAGTACTATTCAGAATATAGCAAAGATATAAAATCAAACAAAGTGTCTGTCAATGGAAGAATGGATAAAGAAAATGTGGTAGAGATACATAATGGAATACTATTTAGCTATTTAAAAAGAATGAAACAATGTCATTTGTAGCAACATAGATGAAACTGGAGGTTGTCTTACAAATGAAGTAAGCCAGGCACAAAAGAAAAATATCATATGCTTTCATTTGTATGTGGGAGCTAAAAAGTCTGATCACATGGAGGCAGAGAGTGAAAAGACAGAAAACAGAGACTGGGAATCACGAATGGGGGAGTTGATGTAGGGAGGATGAAGAAAAATGTGTTAAAGGGTACAACCATACGGTAAGATAGAAGGAATATATTCAATGTTTAATAGCGAGTAGGATGACTATACTTAACAAAAATGTATTGTACATGAGTGATGAACACCTTAAATACCCTGACTTGATTACTATGCATTATATACATATTATAAAGTCACATGTACTCCATAAATAGGTACAAATAAAAAAAGAAGATGGGGACTTGATTCATTAGTAAGCAATTATCCTTACAAGGAAAGAAAAGTTTTTCATCATAATATTCTATTTGCTTAAACATTGGCCAGCCATTTGCCACAAACAAGACAAAAACATTTGGATGAGTCTCTCCAAGTCAATACTTCATTGGAAAATCAACTTAAAATGTGTATCACACCATGAGTACCCAAGGAAAACACATTATAACACAGTAGATGGAGAACCAAAAACTTTCCTATCCAGCTGAGAACACTAGAGGTGGCCAATAAATAGAGGATAATGATGGTGTTATCAACACCTATCTGTAGCTCTGTGAATATAAGAATAAATATTTTTCTACTTATACAATACATAACCTTTCATAGATTATTCAGTCAATGCTCAGGTCATACCTGCCAGTCCTTATTCCCTTATATTATCTTTAAATAAAGGCCATATATTTAAAATTTTAAAAAAATTATAAATCAGTGTGTTACATTTGTCACTAACATAGAACAGAATTTTAAAATACGGCTAACCTACACTTCAGGTCACCTCTTCCAGGCTGATGGTGGTGCCTATTTAGAATAGTAAAATTTCACCAAGCAGATTTCCTCCAGTTGTAGATAATGGTGAAAAGAATAAAAAATTAAGTGAGCAAAGAACATGAACAGACAATTCACAAAAGAAGACATTCAAGTGGGGAAAATATGAAAAAAACTCATCATCACCGGTCATTAGAGAAATGTAAATCAAAACCACAATAAGATGCCATCTCATGCCAGTCAGAATGGCAATTTTTAACAGTCAAGAAACAACAGATGCTGGTGAGGTTGTGGAGAAATAAGAATGCTTTTGCACTGTTGATGGGAATGAAAATTAGTTCAACCATTGAGGAAGATGGTGTGGTTATTCCTCAAAAGACCTAGAAGCAGAAATACCATTTGACCCAGCAATCCCATTACTGGATGTATACCCAAAGGAATATAAATCACTATAAAGATACATGCACACATATGTTTATTGCAGCACTATCCACAACAGCAAAGACATGGAATCAACCCAAATGCCCATCAATGATAGACTGGATAAAGAAAATGTGGTATACAGACACAATGGAATACTTTGAAGTCATAAAAAGGAACAAAATCATGTCCTTTGCAGGAACATGAACGGAGCTGGAAGCCATTATCCTCGGCAAACTAATGCAGAAACAGAAAACCAAACATTGCATGTTTTCTCTTATAAGTGGGAGCTGAACAATGAGAACACATGGACACAGGGGAACAACACACACTGGGGCTCTTGGGGGATGGGGTAGGAGGAGCTAGACATCAGGAAAAATAGCTAATGCATGCTGGGCTTAACACCTAGGTGATGGGTTGATAGGCGCAGCAAACCACCATGGCACACGTTAACCTATGTAACAAACCTGCACATCCTGCACAGGTACCCTAGAACTTAAAATGTAAATTAATTTTAAAAATTAAAGCATATTATTAAGACAATTATACATATTTGAAATAAAAAATATTACATCTTGGGTAATATTAATATAGCAAGATAATTAGGCAACTCTAAAATATTGATGAATAAAGAGATATATTCATGAAGACTGAAAAGTTATCAAAATGACTCAGCATAAAGCTGTAATACATTAAAGTACAAGGGGGCACTGCCTCCACCCAACTATTGTTTTCATTTATTACATTAAAAAAATTAGTAAGATACTGCTGTATATAAAATACTATTCTGGACATGAGAGGAACATATAAATTAAGCAGTCTCTACCTTCGAAAATTTCATGACTTATTTAGTGTTCAAATACACTCTAATTTGGGGGTTAGAAGCCTCAAAATCTGTGTCTGGCTCTGTCCATCCTTAGCTGCATGTTGCCACCTTATCACATTTTAACTTTGATTTATCCATCCTACTATTTTAGGATTTTATGAGACTCTATTCCTATTTAAGGTGAAAAGCTTTGTGCCTCCTTCTCCATTTCTATATTTTTTTTCTCTCTTCATTGACAGTTGAAAGAAAAGCCTCCAAGAAAATCTCCCTGCCCATAGTCTTCACTTATGTAATCGGCTAGAGTAACTACTACTCAGCTTTCAGGAGTGAATTCTCTACAGAAGATTCTCTTTGAAGGTCAGGTAAATTACACCGCATACTGAATTGCTGCTGACTCTTCAAAGCGTTGGGGTAAAAACTTTAAGAATCATTTTAAAACAAAAGTATACAGTGGTTATTTTGGATGGAGCAATGAGCAACTTTTTTGCAAATTCTGACAACTAAAGGCACGCTTGAGACTCCAGTCCTGTATCACAGGCATGAGGGTTACCATTACGAATAGAAAATGCAGCATTTCAGGGTTTGAGTAAGATGAGTTCCTATACTTCTTTTTCCTACTGATCAGATTAAGTCCTATTTAAATCATTGTCAGCCACCTGTCAGATTATCTCAGAAAGAGAACATATAGAAAAAAAATAAAGAAAAAAAAAGACAAGAATTTTCCAAATCCTGGGTTAGCTAAAGTATAAAGTGTGATAAATGTGCTTTCTATTTGCTATGACTCTAAATTATTCAGCAGCACTCTTGGACATAGAGAAAAATACACAAATCTTGAGTTTTTATGTTTGGTCTACTTAATGTCACAGGTTCTATACAATGTGACAGCATTGCATAGTGTACACTGGACAAAATGCATTGTTCTATTCATTTCATTCTCATAAAGCTTAATTTCAAATCTTAGAGTGGAGGTAAATTTAGTGGCATTGTCCTAAAGGCTATTATTTGAATCTCTGCAACCTTGGACATGTAGTATATGACTATTCACTAATAAAGTTATTTAGTCTACAGGTCAGAAGGGTGTTCTGAAATCTATTTCAGAACAATTACTATAGAGTTTCCAGTTAGGAACAGGCAAAGTCTGAAGACTCTCTTGATACAAACTTTTAGAAACAGTTAATAAAAGATAGCCAGACTCCTTTTAAATGCTTAGCTGAGCTTTCAGGAATTAGAAAGTAATCTCTAGAAGCCAGAAAGAAAAAGGAATTTAAAAATCAGATAGTAGGACTTGAGCATACTCTGTGGCTGTCTTGCTTGGGGAAAGGGGAAGATTCTATCTTGGTCACTTTGGGGCTGGTTTTTAGTATCCACGTGATGAGCAAACATAAGGCCACCCTCTATGTAAAAAAAAAAGAGAAAGACACCAGCTCATAAAACTAGGATCCTTGAAAAGCATATAAGGCAAAGAGGACAAGGGGGAAAATTTGACAGTAGGCACAGGAAGAGAACAAGAAAGGCCAAAGAATCTTGTACTTTTCTGGGCTCTGCTGGAAAAGAAAAACAAGCAAACAAAAAACCTCCCTTGAAAATTTTGGCCGGGCGTGGTGGTTCACCCTTGTAATCCCAGCACTTTGGGAGACGGAGGTGGGCAGATCACCTGAGGTCAGAAGTTCAAGACCAGCCTGGCAAACATGGTGAAATCCCGTCTCTACTAGAAATCCAAAAAAATTAGCCAGGCATGGTAGCGCATGCCTGTAGTCTCAGCTACTGAGGCAGGAGAATCACTTGAACTCGGGAGGCAGAGGTTGTAGTGAGTCAACATCACGCCACTGCATTCTAGCCTGGGTGAAAGAGTGAAACTCCAACTCAAAAAAAAAAGGGAAAAGAAAATATCAACCCACATATATTTTCTCCATGGTCAGATACGACGACGTGGTCTAGGAAACTCCAAGTTGGTAAGTAATACAGAACTTGGTCCTGAACCATTGACAGTCCCGGAGCACCTAGACATTTCCGAAGCTCAGACCCAAAGGATTCTCATAGAAAGAATAAGCCCTACCTAAAAGATGTGATCACAGTGAAAAATTGCCAAACACAAAATAAATCAATCCAACATGCACAAACCTAAGCAAGGTTTGAACTGGAAGAACTTCAGATGATAAAACAAAAATCAGAAAGTGAATAAAGAATAAGTAAAATAATTGAAAACATAAAAGCCATTTGTCAAGTTGCTTAGGCTAAAATAAGACAATAGGGGAAAAAAACTGGAAAAAAAAAGTCACATAGAACTTATACAAATAACAAATATAATCATTGAAATTAAAAAGAGAAAGAGACTGCAGAAGTAACAACAACACCCATCAACAGATGCACAAAAATGAATAAACAAATATGGCATAGCCATACCCTGGAATATTTTTTGTCAATAAAAATAAACGAAGTACTGATACATGCTACAACATGGATGAAACTTGAAAACGTTTGGCTAAAAACATTATGCTAAAAATTCAATGCACAACTTAAAGAAAAGATTAGACACAGCTGAGATAATTTGTGAACTATAATATGGATCTAAGGAAACTGCACAGAAGAAGGCAGTGAAAATCACAAAGTTAGAAATATAAAGCAGTGATAAAGAGACATAATAGATAAAAATGAGGACTTTCAATACATGACTAAGATAACTCCAGAAGAATAAAGGGAGATAATTTGGAAGGACACAATAGCCAAAATTTCTCAGAAAAAATGAAATACATAAGTTCTCAGATTGAAGATGCATGTCCAGTGACTCTAAAAGAGCATAAATAAAAGTAAATCTACACCTAGACACATTATTTTGATACCAAAGAGTACTAGAAAAGAGAAATGAATTGGCCGGGCGCAGTGGCTCATGCCTGTAATCCCAGCACTTTGGGAGGCCGAGACGGGCGGATCACTAGGTCAGGAGATCGAGACCATCCTGGCTAACAGGGTGAAACCTCGTCTCTACTAAAAATACAAAAAAACTAGCCGGGCGAGGTGGCGGGCGCCTGTAGTCCCAGCTACTCGGGAGGCTGAGGCAGGAGAATGGCGTAAACCTGGGAGGCGGAGCTTGCAGTGAGCTGAGCCACTGCACTCCAGTCCGGGCGACAGAGCGAGACTCCGCCTCAAAAAAAAAAAAAAAAAAAAAAAAAAAAAAAAAAAGAAATGCTAAGTAAGGTCAGGCGCGGTGACTTACGCCTCCAGTCTCAGCACTTTGGGAGGCCGAGGCGGGCAGATCACAAGGTCAGGAGATGGAGACCATCCTGGCTAACATGGTGAAGCCCCGTCTCTACTAAAAATACAAAAAATTAGCCGGGCGTGGTGCCGGGCGCCTGTAGTCCCAGCAACTCGGGAGGCTGAGGCAGGAGAATGGTGTGAAAACCCGGGAGGCGGAGCTTGCAGTGAGCCGAGATCGCGCCACTGCACTCCAGCCTGGGCTACAGACCCGAAACTCTGTCTCAAAAAAAAAAAGAAAGAAAGAAAGAAAAAGAAAAAGAAAAGAAAGAAATACTAAGTAATATTTACTGAAAAAGATAATTGAGGCTAAATTGAAGGAGTAAATGTGATAAACAATACTAAACAAATCAATGAGCAAGTATGGACTTCATAAAATAACACCAACTAAATATAAGACAACGTGCAAATTAAAATATTACACAAAATTACTCATATATGGCATAAGAGATTTGCAGATTCAGAAATTTAGCTTCTTTTGTCTTGAAAAAGTTAAAGATAACCAATACTTAACTTTAGGTTAAGTTTAGGATTTCTTATTCAAATTTTAAGTATAGCTATTAAGAAAATACAAACAAAATCTTTATTTTCAAAACCATTAGAAAAGGGAAAAAAATGAAGACAAACAAACTTTAATACATTTAATAGATACCCGTAGAGAAGAAAAAAAAGCCAAGAAAAATGGAATAAATAACAGATAAAAGTAGGAATTAGAAACACAAATTGAAATAAATGTAGATAGACACAAACCCATAGCTGAAAAACAGGGATTCTCAGATTGGATTTAAAAAGTTAAACCTAGCCATAGACAAATTCGGCACTGTTGATACCCCTCATTTCACCTGAGCTCCCCTGCAGCTGCTACCTGTACCCTGACAGCTCCCCAAGTGTCCAATACCTGTGTCTCTAATATCTCTGTGCAGGATCTGTATGCTAAAAACTGCAAAACACTGATGAAAGAAATTAAACATGTCTATATAAAATGAAAAAATATATCATGTTCACATATTTAATAACTTGATATTATTAACATGAAAATTTTTCTCAAATTGATGTATAGATTTAATATGAACCCAATCGAAATCCCAAAGGGAAAATTTTGAAAAAGAACAAAGTTGGAGGATGCATACTATGTGATTTTACAATCTACTATAAAGGTGTAGTTATCAAGACTAAATTTATAATATCAGAATAAACCCACACAAATATGCCCAACTGATTTTTATAAAGGTATAAAGGCAACTTGTTGGAAGAATAGGCTTTTCAACAAATGTTACTAGAATAATTAGACACTTGTATTCAAAAATCTAATCAACCAATACTCATACCTATTACTGCAATTAAATTATAATAGATCACAGGTTAAAAGTAAAAAAAATGTAAAACTGTTAAAACTTTTTAAATAAATCGGAAAAAAAACTTTTGATCTTGGATTAGGCAAAGAATTCTTAGCCACAATACCATAAGCAAAACCAATAAAAGACAGAAAAACAAGATCATTTCGACTTGCTCATAATTAAAATTGTTTGCTCTGTGAAATACATAGGAGAATGAAAGGCAAACTACCAACTGAGAAAAAATATTTGCAAATCACATGTCTGACAAAAGACTTGTATCCAGAATATATAAAAAAACTATCAAAACTCAACAATAAGGAAACAAACCATTAAAAGAATGGACAAAAATCTGAATGAACACATCATTAAAAAAGTGACAGATGGCAAACACCTGAAGCACAATGAGAAACTGCTACACACTTATTACAATGGCTAATGTTAAAAATTCATAAATAAGTAACTGACCATGCCAAGTGCTGGCGAGAATATAGACCAACTGAAACTCTCACAGAGTGCCTACGGGAATGCAAAATTGTACAGTCACCATAAAAAGCTGTTTGATAGTTTCTTATAAAATAAAACACACTGAACAATTCTACTCCATTTGCCCAGTTAGAAACAGACTATTGTAGGTATATGAGCTTAGGATATGACAGAGCTGCCCTTACAAATCACTGGGGAAAGATGAGCTATTCAATTAAATGGCGATAAAATAATTACTGACGTATCGTAAGAGATGCAACTAGATCCTTACCTTGCATTGCAGACATGCATATGCACACATGCAAACACACACACAGACAAATGGATTAAGACCTAAATGTGAAGAGTTAACTCTGAAATTTTGGAATAAAATATAAAGACTAATGTGCAATATTTGGGTCAAAGAGAATTTACTTTTTTAGGTTTTGCTTTTTATTCTTACCAGGAGCTCACTCTGTCACCCAGGCTGGAGTGCAGAGGTATGACCTCGGCTCACTGCAAGAGATTCTCCAGCCTCAGCCTCCCAAGTAGCTAGGACTACAGGCATGTGCCACCATGCCTGGCTAATTTTTGTATTTTTTGTAGAGACACAGTTTTGTCATGTTCCCCAGGCTGGTCTCAAACTCCTGAGCTCAAAGCAATCCACCCGCCTCGGCCTCCCAAAGTACTGGGATTATAGGTGTGAGCCATCGCACCTGACATGAGGATTTTTATATAAACACCATACCACAATAAGATAAAAAGAAAATATGCTCAATCTGACCATTGCAACTAAAAAATTTCAGTATGAAAAGCATTCCTTCACTAAGGAGAAACAAACAAAAATGATCACAGATTGGGAGATTTTGTAGTACTATTTTGTAGAAGTCTATGTTCTGTATTATACAAGTACAAATGACTAATACTCTAATACTATCCAGGACATAGGAAGAAATCTTAAAAAAAAAAAAAAGAAAGAAAATTTCAGTTAAACAGTGAGCAAAGGCTATAAATTAAAATGTTCTAAAAGCTTGAATAGCTGTTAATTTATAAAATACACTGATATTTTTGTATAGTCCTTCAGGGAAAAATTCATGAAAAAATCTGTGGTTTATTAATACAATGGAATACTACAGAGCAGTTTAAATAAATGAACATATATCTACACAAACCTTAAAACATTTTGTTGAGTGAAAAAAATAAGTTGCAAAAGGACACTTTCAGGGGAACATAAAAAATAAACATTTTTAAATCTTATTGTAAGTTTTCATGCATTTATAGTTTCAAAAACATTTCAAAATGCCTGGGAAAAGTTCACATCAATTTCTCAAAAATGTGTTCCTCTGAGGGTGAAAACGTAGATATAACCATAGAGTGCTGTTTGTATAAAAATCTGTGTGTGTCTGTGTGTGTGTTGTGAAAACAAAGAGACAGAGAGAGAAAAAGAGAACGAGTTGAACTAAACATGGCAAATGTTAACAACTATTTATACTTGGTGTTGCATACATTTTCTGTGTGTTTGAATTTTTTATAACTTTTAAACAATTTATTTAGAGAATCACAGCATTTCATACATGTTTTAAACAATGTCAAAATTATTAGAGCACTCATTTATCCTCCCAAATAGCTCCATTAAAGGGCAACATTCTTATGTGCTTCTGAAAAATAAACGTTATTCCTATTTCACATGTCACTCTTGTTTAAAGACTGAAGTAAGCCTGGCACAGTGGTGGGTGACTATAGTCCCACCTACCCGGAAGGCTGAGGCAGGGGGATCCTGTAACCCAGGAGTTCAAGACCAGTCTAAGCAACAGAGAAAGATTTTGTCTCAAAAAAAAGAAAAAAAAAATAGATTGGAGTAAAACATTGAGCTTTGATATCATTAAGAATTAAACTCATATCATTAAGAATTTCCAGCCAGGCATGGGTGGTTATGCCTGTAGTCTCAGCATTTTGAGAGGCCAAGGTTGGAGGATTACTTGAGGCCAGGAGTTCAAGGCCAGCCTGGGAAAGAGGGAGACCCTGTTTCAAAAATAATAATAATAATTTCCCAGGAAGAAAAGGGGTATAGTTTCAGACTAAAGCTATATCACTTATGACCTGTCTCTTCAGTGTTCTTATCTCTATTTAATTATTGGCATTGTATATTTTTTCAGCAAATATTAGAGTAACATTCTAAGAATATTTCTTCCTTTTGCCTGAGGGGGCAGAGCCTTAGGTAAAGCAATTAGCTTAGGACTGGAAACTAAGGGAAGTCAAGATTTTAATTGTATGCCCCAGTCTAGTTGCCCCTACTGATGCCCACAATTTACAAGAAGTTGTCAAAGCTGTACCCAGGAAATGATATTCAGAAAAGTCTTCATGTTTCCTCCACTTCTTAAAGGATGTCATGAATTATTTAATTTTCTAGAATTCCTTAAGCTTCTTTTTGCAAAAAAAGTTTTCCCTCTACTTTGACATTCATATCACTTTTTCCTCTTCCAGTGTCTTCATGAAACTCTTGATGTGAAAACCTTGCCTTCCTAGACAACTGCTATTTGAAATGAAAAGCTGCATGGGTCTTGTCAGCCTCCATCTTACACTATTTAATTTTCACTCTGGAGTTCACAAAATGGCCATTTCTATAATGCATTTCATGTTTCCGGATAGAGAAGATTGCTAGCACAGTAAATATCCATCTAAGCCTCTTTCTCATCAACAAAACATGTCGTTTGTAGTACTCACACATCAACAGAACTTCCTCAAGCCTGCCACTATTGCTTTTTCATAATTATATTTTATAATCCTCCTTTACACACGAGAGCTCAATTCACTTCCTCCTACAATGCATTAGCATCCTCTTCAAATCCATTAGTGGTATCACAAGCTCCACAGCATCATTCCCTCTTCAAAATATTTTATTATTAAGTTACTGTACTGCGAGCTGGGAGTCTATGAATATTTAAGCAAGGCATCGTATGTTTATGTACACTCTGCCAAGCCAAAAAAAAGCCTATTCACCCTAATATTTTGGCAGTGGATTAAAAGCTGCTATGTACCTTAAGAAAAATGTTTGCTGAAGTTGCAAATGATTGTTAAAAATAAGTAAATAATTTATTTTTAGAAATTCTTTATGATTTAATCCTTACCTGTTCTTCATTCTGCAAACGAAGTCTCAGTGCGAGCTAGCAGCAGGAACAGGAACAGGCGAACTGACTCTAGTTTTCCAAGAAACGTGGACAGTCCTTAGCACTGAAAACTCATTTCAGTTTTGCTGGCTCTGCTTCACTTTTTAGCATTTGAAACTCATCAGCTCTACGTATTGTTGGTTATGGTAAAATAACCAACATTATTGTTTATAATTTTCTAAGCTATACTACTCTCTTGAGTTAATTTGGTACATGGATAGCCACTAATATCCATTAACTTCATCCGGAATAATTATATGATTTGATGCACTGCATAGTTGAGATGCAAAGATACAAAAAGGAGAAAGAGACTGCAGAAGTAATACTAATGTCCATCCATAGATGAGCAAAAATGAATAAACAAATATGGCATAGCCATACCCTGGAATAATTTTGGCAATAAAGATAAACGAAGCACTGATACATGCTACAACATGGATGAAACTTGAAAACATTATGCTAAGGGAAAGAAGCCAGTCACATACACAGACACAAATAAACACACACACACACACACAGAACATGAATTATATGATGAATTCATAGGAAATGTCCAGATTAGGAAAATCTATTAGTGGTTATTTAGAACTATGGGTCTCAGAGTTGGGGATAAGAGACAAGGGGGTGATAGCTAAAGGGTAGACGATTTCTCTTTGCAATGATGGAAACATTATAAAATTGACTGTAGGGATGGATACACATATCTGTAACTACACTAAAAACCATAGAATTGTCCAGTTTACATGAGTAAATTGTATCATGCATGAATTATATCCCAATACATTTTTTTTCAGAAAATGAATTTAGTAATCAACTTCATTTTCTGAACAAAAAAGCCATGAATTAATTCATTAGTTACACCATCTTGGACCCTTGCCATCAGGTTCTCAAGGTGTGTATGGAAAGGAAGGTGGGATAGGAAGAGTATTGATGTATGAGATGGCAAGGAAGGGATGACCTAGAGCAGAATCACTGTGCAGTTTATCAAACTACATGCATCTCTTTTTCCTACAGATAGAGTGCGGTTCCCCACCCCTATGTCAGGAACTACTGCTCCATGAGGAAGCTATTGAAGGTGATGGGTCATCAGTCTAAAAAAGAGTGATGGAAAATGTCTGTTCGACTGATGGATGGTATCTATAAGGTGCTAACAACAATAAACAAATGCAGTGATCAACATTAGAAATTTATTTAAGGAAACGTCGCTACGATGCTATCATTTAACAAAGATAACTGGCAACCTCTTTCTCTTTAGCAATATTTGACCTTATTCCATGCAGGTTAATGCGCACAATAAGGCGGCGGGGGGATGGGAGGCTTTTTTTTAAGCCAAATCAAGCTGGCAATACTTAGGTCAGCCAGATCCGCAGTAAAAGTTTCCGAAGGAAACATGATGTGGAGAGATGAAATCATTGTGTAAAATAAATAAACGCTAACTTTATGAAGCCCTGAGTATTAGGTTTCCTTCCCTGTTTGATTTTTTTTCTTTTAATGTTGAGAGTCTTCCTGAAACCATCCTCCCTTTCTTCTTTTGACACTGTGTCAGCTACTGCTGCTTCTTTTCAAATGATACCTAACTCTTGCATAGTATTTATTATGTGTCAATCACTGTTCTAAGGGTCTTATTTACCCCATGTAATCCTCTCAACAACTCTGTGATATGGTACTATTAACCCTGTCTTTAACCACGAGGAAATTCAAGGGCAGACGTTTAAGTAACCTTTCACTTATACTCTTTCTGCCCCATCTTGAAGTGGCTTCTGACTCCTTCATGGAACATGGGCCAGGGGAAATAGAAGTTTTCATTCAACTGATAATTGTTGTGAGTTGGCATCCCACACTGAAAGTCAGGAGGGTGGTGAGAAGTATCCTCTCTCAGGGTTCCTTTTGTGGGTTCTTGGAGACTCCCATCACTGGGAGAACTTTCACCTGCCGTTCCACTGAGGCAGGCAATGCAATGATCCTTGGTTACTACTGCCTCTGCTCCTGCATTCAAGGAATTAGACAGATTGGGTCTGTTTGGTGAAGTCTGTTTCCTTCTTCAAAGATAATTTGACCTTAGAATCTGAGATCATCTCAAGCTGACGTTCTTTCTCTTACTTGTCTCACATTTAATGCACAGGAAACATTCACTTGTCTCAGCCGCACCTGCTAATCCAGGCTTTATAACACTGCAGTCACTTCTTGCTCAGCTTTTCCAATGGAAGTCAGCCAGTGGATCCCATGCCTGTTACATGTCTTAGGCAGGAGTTGGACTGTCCCCTGGGTCTTCTCACTTTGAGGAACATGCATCAACCCTCAGGATTATCTCAATGAGTCCTTTCTTAATAAGTTGAGGAACTGAACTCAATTAATATCTTTTATTGTGATGAGGTGGGAAAGAAGAACTCAGAGAACCCATGCAGGTCTCCCTAAAAATTCTCTCTCTCTACATGTTCCCCTTTCTGGATCCTTTACTTTTAGGGAGGGAGTTAAAAGTTTTCTACATGGTTTTTGCCACCTACTTGTAAAATCTTAGTTTAGCACCACTTCATTTTGGAAACATAAAATGGTGTCTGAAACATCTATTTTATGTATATGTTCATATATAATATAAAGGTATGTTCATGTTTATTTCTGTTTCCTCTATAGAACTATTTGTTCACTGATGGCATGAACCAGGTCTATTGTATTCACCATACTAGGTGAATACCTACATAATAGGCATTCGTACAATATTTGTGCCGTGAATGAATGCATAAACACGTATTTTTTACTTCTTCATACAAATATAGAGAGAGAGCTCAGAAAGACACACCACCCAGCTCTAACCATGAAGCCATATGGTCCCAAAAGCAATTATCATTGTTTCTACCAAAAAAATGTTTTTTACATTTTTGAGCCTTTCCTGTAAATCCATCAGTTAAGTAACAAACATTATTTTCCGAGTTCTACACAGTTCTGCCAAAATGTCAATCACGCCGTGACACAAACAGGCACTTTTTAAAATAAAGCAATTCACAATACAATTGTGTACTAAGTGCCATGAATTCTCAGCTGTACAAAAATATCTGGCCTCTCTGCTAATGAAATGAAGGAAAATATAATTGACAGTTATCTTATGAGATTTCATTGTAATGCACATGATGTTATAATAAATCTGGTTACTGGAAATTCTGTGGTACACTGTTTAAAGGATATTAATTGATTGCCTTGGAGTCAGCTTATTTTGAAATTCCTGTTGGCGAGCTTTGATACGACTGTACTATACATATGAAGTAGGTTATAACAGGTCTTTTCTAAGCCCAGTGCATATGATCAGTGAAATAGGAGTTTTATAAAAACCTCTGTTACCATCTATGGCCAACTTATAACAGATGTGGCAATAAAAATTCCAATGGGAAACTAATAAAAAGATTCTCCATATTAGCCTTTCCATGGTACCTTTTCTGGATTAGTAATTCTAGATCAAATAAAGGAAAACTAACTCTCTGCAAAACAAAACCACCCAAAAATTTAAAAAATGAAATAAAATAATTTTTAATATGAAATAATCTGACAATTGTGTCATGAGTGAGAATTTATTTAACTTTTAAAATGTAGGGGCTTTGGGCCGGGTATGGTGTCTCACACCTGTAATCCCAGTACTTTGGGAGGCCAAGACAGGTGGATCACGAGGTCAGGAGATTGAGACCATCCTGGCTAATACGGTGAAACCCCGTCTCTACTAAAAATACAAAAAATTAGCCGGGCGTGGTGGCGGGTACCTGTAGTCCCAGCTACTCAGGAAGCTGAGGCAGAAGAATCACTTAAACCTGGGGGGAAGAGGTTGCAGTGAGCCGAGATCGCGTCACTGCACTCTAGCCTGGCCAACAGAGCGAGACTCTGTCTCACACACACAAAAAAAGAAAAGCAAAGAAAAGACAGACAGAAAGACAGAGAGAGAGAGAGAGAGAGAGAGAGAGAGAGAGAGAGAGAGAGAAAGAAAGAAAGAAAGAAAGAAAGAAAGAAAGAAAGAAAGAAAGAAAGAGAAAGAAAAGAAAAGAAAAGAAAGAAAAATGTAGGGGCTTTGTTGGTTTAATTTTAAGAAAACAAATGGGAGGGTATTGTTTTTTCCACTGTTGGTGTTTTTACAGCAACACCCTAACAAGATTCATTAATATAAAAGTTGGGTGGAGGTTTATAACATGCTTCAGAGAGAATCTTCAAAATTTGTGAACATCAAGTTAGGAAAGTAAGTTGTGATCATTGTCATCTAAAGTACTCAGAATACCTATACTTAAAGTTAAAATTTCATGTTTTACTTACACACATACAAACTTAAATTGAGTAACATATAGAAAAATATGTAGATGTTTTAATAAACTTATTTTTATTCTTCCAGTCATTCTTTGATAGTGTGTAGACATAATTTGGGTTCTGAAACCAGGCATTGGCAGATGCACAGAGCAGGGGCTGAAAAGAAACAAGCAAGGAGCATCCAGATGTAACGTGATGGGGAGAAGCAAGCCGGCAGAGCCTACCAGGGGTCCAGAGGTCATTACAAAAGGATGGAATGCTCGAAAGGTCTTCCAGGTTCCATCCTTGCTGCTCACCTTCCTCACTTGGTATCCTTTCCTGGTTGAATGCATCCACTCCCTGGAGTAGCAGAGCCTGAGAGTGGCCTCCAAATAGTCACTGTTCTCCCATATTCTGTTTGTACACCAGTCTGTAATTTTTAATTAAAATTAGCTAAAACATTAAAATTTGAACTAAAATTAGCTAAAAGATATTGCACTTTTCAAGTGTATGACTGAGATTAATAATGTTTAATCATGGCTTTATTAAATGAATACTTGGGTCTTCAACATTAAATTCAACTTACTTCACATTAATGTTTGCAAATACATTATCATCAATTCTTACATATTTCACGTCAACTAACTTGAAGTGCAGAAGGCTTGCACTCAAATAACTCTTCTGAGGTGACAAAGAAGCCCAAGACTTGAGGCCAAGTCTCTAACCAACAATGACTATATCAACACTGGTGAACTCATAAGAAGAAACTTCAAGGTTGGGAGGTGCAGGCCCCTTCCTAATCATGCGAAAGGCATCATAGTGTGACCCATGGCAAGGGCCGTAATAACTACCAGCATGTCCTGCAAATGCAGTGAGTACATAACCAAGGCGAATGCAAACACTTATCAGGATAACCTACTTTAAGTTATGGGATACATGTGCAGAATGTGCAGGTTTGTTACATAGGTATGCGTGTTCCATGGTGGTTTGCTGCACCCATCAACCCGTCATCTACATTAGGTATTTCACCTAATGCTATCCCTCCCTTAGACCCCCACCCCCTGACAGGCCCCGGTGTGTGACGTTCCCCTGCCTGTGTCCATGTGTTCTCATTGTTCAACTCCCACTTATTGGAGTTGTTTGGTTTTGTGTTCTTGTGTTAATAATGGTTTCCAGCTTCATTCATGTCCCTGCAAAGAACATGAACTCATCCTTTTTTACGGCTGCGTAGTATTCCATAGTGTGTATGTGCCACATTTTCTTTATCCAGTCTATCATTGATAGTGATAGACTGGATAAAGAAAGTGGGGTTTCTTTACTTGTTCTAAATCATGCTGTGGATCCTGCAAATGGGGCCTTTCAACTGCAGCTTCCTAGTCAGTTTCCTTCTTGGTTCTGTGGCCCACAAACAGGAGTTTGCCTCTTCCTTTGAAAGGCATATTCTTGCCTTCTGGAATATCGGATAACTTGGATTTGATTTCGACATGACCACCACATCAGCAGAAGCGCTCGTGTTGGGAACAAACTGGGGGAAGACATTGTTGGCACCATATGCGACAGTAGCTGTTGCAGTTAACAAATAAGAGAAGCCTTTTCTAGCCTTGCTGCTCTTTTTTGAAGACTTTGTGCTATCTAAAACTTCATTGTAATGCTACCCAGAAAAGGCAAGCACTTTGATGTCCATAAGAGAACAATGAACAGAAGCAGGGACATTGAGGCCCACGTCCTGGCCACTCAGCGGCACCCAGCACAGGAAGGGCCACTTCTTGTCCAGCACAGGCAGCTCCGGAGCGGCAAGCACCACGGCCCACACCAGGGGTCGCAGTGCACCTGCTACTTCATGGCATGTGGCCAACAGGATGGGTGCTAATTTACATTTATAACAGAACTCCAAGTAGCTGGGCATATATCCATCCAGTTAAATTACTACATTACCCAGAATCACATGACTTGACTATGTTCTAGTCAATGAGAAATAAACAGAAGTGTGGTACTCCCAAGGAGTTTCTTTTGAAAGGAAGATCACAGCCTTCTTTTCTTCTCCAAATTGCAACCCATAACAACATGCAAAGATGTGAATGTTAGAACTCTGGTAGCAGCTTTTGACCTAGGTAGCTGAGAAGTGAGCTGGAAAGAGACAAAACTGTCATAGAGTTATGCTTCTCTCTCTGAATTATATATCTCCAAAATTATTTTAGGTGAGATAGAAATGCATTTTTGTCTTCATTAAGTCACTGTCACGTGCAGTACATGTAGTAAAATGGAAACCTAACTCATAAGTGTGGCTTTAGGACACAACTCCAAAATCAATGCTCCAAACTCTGCTTTCTTCCCAAAGATTATGACCTAGATATCCAGTCATCTTCTGGATAACTTTATCTGAATATATCAACACTCCCCCAACACGCACATACACACAAAACTTAGCAAGAATAAAACACAACTCATATTGCCTCCAAAATATGCTCTTTAAGCTATATTTCTTAGCTCAGTTTGAAGGAAGATTCAACCATTTATTTGCTGAGTGACATATATGCCTTGCCTGAATTGTAGTAACAGCCTCTTAACTGGTGTGCCTGCCTCTAGTTTCAACTCTACTAACAGCCTCCTACAATCCTATATGAAAATCTAATAGCATCATTTTCCGGCTTAAAATCTTTTCACTGCTCTCATTAAGGATGGAAAAAAGCCAAGTTCCTGGCATGGTATTCAGGGCCCTTCAGGATCTAGCCAGCACTGAGTCCCCTAAAGCAAATCCTAATATACCTCTCTTTACTCTCTTCTCCCCTTGCCCACTAAAGCAATACTCACTCTCTAGAAAGCCAGGCTTTTCCAGTCCGCAGCACCTCTGTCATAGTGTTCTTGTCACCTGGAATGACTTTTCCCTTACTTACATGTCCAGATAATTCACCTAAATATCCAGCTCAGGTGACAACATTGCTGTGAAGCTGTCACTGATGTCTGCCCAATAAAATTCATACATACCTTTAAACTTGTACCTTGAAAGTTGCATGGCAATTATTTGCACACTTGACTCCCATGATAAACTGTGAAGTTGTTAAATCGAGGATTGTGTCTATCCATCTTGGCAGTCCCACCTGAAAAATAATAGGTATTTATTACAATGGTAATAATAATAATGGCTAACTCTAATTGAGAATATCCTATACACTGACACCTTTGTAAGCACTCTATTTGTATCTCAATTAATTACCAATGAGGAAGCACTATTACTATTTTACACATAAAAACAAACAAAGGCACAAACACATAAAGTAACACACAGCTAGAGAGTCAGGCTTTGGATCTAGGAAGCCAGCTTCGTATCTGTGCATTTAACCTTGGAATGGCTACATTAAGATGCTCCCAAATAAGCATCCTTGTTTTCTTCTCATCTTTCTCAAATTGTCCAAGACCTTATGAGGTTCCAAAACAGATGCTAAATCTATGAGTAGAGAGTGGAGTTCAAAAGAAATGTATTCATATTTGCTAGGAAAAACAATGGATTGCCCAATTTAAAAAAAAAATGGATTGCCCAACATAGAGATTTCCAAACACAGAAGATGATCAGAACTCCCTAGGGAACTTTGTAAAATACACATTCCCTGCCGGGCATGTTGGCTCAGGCCTGTAATCCCAGCACTTTGGGTGGCCGAGGCGGGTGGATCAAGAGGTCAGGAGATCAAGACTATCCTGGCTAACACGGTGAAACCCCGTCTTTACTAAAAATACAAAAAATTAACCGGGGCGTGGTGGCAGCGCCTATAGTCCCAGCTACTAGGGAGGCTGAGGCAGGAGAATGGTGTGAACCCGGGAGGCGGAGCTTGCAGTGAGCCGAGATGGCGCCACTGCACTCCAGCCTGGGCGACACAGCGAGAGTCCGTCTCAAACAAAACAAAACAAAACAAAACAAAACAAAACAAAACACATTCCCGGTCCCAACCAAGATCTAGTAAATCGGCATCCCAAAAGTTAAAGGAAAATTTGTTTAAAGTAAATAGAAAATTTCTGGGATTTTTAAGCAATATGTTGCTATTTAGACTCAAGCCCAGAAATATATTTACATACTATGTCTACAAAATTCCCCAAACATGTAAGTCTAATTTATTAAAATGTGAAATTAGCTACCCTGGCATTGCTCATTCTCAGTGAACCCATGCTGACTCCTCGTGACCATTCCTCCACAAACTGTTCCTTTCATAACCTACTACAGAGGGCTGCAGGGTTATCAGTGTGCAGTTTTGCAGCTTTAAAACAGATATTTTGTCTCCTTTATGATGATTGAGGCAACATTTTCCATTCAACAGTATTTCATTTCTCCATAAATTCTCAAAATATTTCTGGCAATAATTCTACAAGTTACTTCTGTATCTTAGGGTGTGATGGATCTAAATTCAGTGTGTGCAACTCATTTCAAAGAACTGGGCATTGTCTTCCTCTTAGCTATGTTTGTCCTCTCCTTTCAAAATGATAGAGAATTTAATAATGTTATTCTTTCAAATATTATTTTATGTTTATATGATTTCATATTAAGTCAAAACATGTTTTTTAGTGTTAACTGTTTTATTCATATTTTATTTTACATTTCTTCATGTTAATTTACTGAAGAATAAGCAATTCAGACAAAAGCACTATGAGGAGAGAAGGAGCGTATATATCACATAAGATGTGGAGCGATATAGGCCATAGCTTAAATGCTTGACTTCCTTTAGCCTGTAGGATACAAGTTTAATTGAATTTTGTTAGTTTAAAAAAAAAAAAAACTGTTTCATGGACAAAGTGAGATTAGCGTCAGAATGAGAACAGATATTCTGATTCTTAAATTGAGACCCTTCTCCCCTTATCACCTAAGTGGTTTTCAGTGCAGTATGATGCACATGCAATGCAAGTTTGAGCATTTCTTGAATTAGAATGATTGTATCCGACAACCAAAGTTCAAAGGCAGAAAATATCTTTCACAAATAAAGTGACTCTGGACAAGTTCCCCATCCTCCCTAAAACCCAGTTCCTCATCTTAAAGTTGTCCACATCTCATATTCTCACTATTTGTGTTGAATCAAATGAGTTAACACTTATAGGGCTTTACATAGTGTCTGGGGATAATATTATTAGTCAGATAATATCCCTTAACATGAATAATAGAATGGCAATGACAGAAATAATTCTTGGCATACTTATCTGGTCTAAAACAATAGAACTTGTTCTATTTTCTGAAATCTTCCTTCTCATCTTTCTTTCTTTTTTTTTTTTTTTTTTTTGAGACGGAGTCTCGCTTTGTCGCCCAGGCTGGAGTGCAGTGGCTGGATCTTGGCTCACTGCAAGCTCCGCCTCCCGGGTTCACGCCATTCTCCTGCCTCAGCCTCCCCAGTAGCTGGGACTACAGGCGCCAGCCACCTCGCCCGGCTAGTTTTTTTGTATTTTTTAGTAAAGACGGGGTTTCACCTTGTTAGCCAGGATGGTCTCAATCTCCTGACCTCGTGATCCGCCCATCTCGGCCTCCCAAAGTGCTGGGATTACAGGCTTGAGCCACCGCGCCCGGCCTCATCTTTCTTAAATATAATTGCTATATTTATTTTCATTTATTTCTTTTAAAATATGGAATGCTTTTTATGAATGTGCATGTCATTCCTGTGCAGGAACCATGCGAATCTTCTCTGTATCCAATTTTAGTATATGTGCCGCCAATGCCAGCACTAATGGGCATATTTAAATATATCTATTTTTATATCTCACAGAATTTTATGAAACAGCGTTAGTATTTGGCATTTTGAACTAATCAAAAGCAGGATGCTTAAGAATTTAACTCAAATTAACATTAACATTGCCACTTTCACAGGGATGGTATAAAAAGTTATGATGTTACTAAAGACTCAGCTGGATTCCTGTCAGTGCTAATAATGCTTGAACTTCATCAGTTATTAGTGCAATTTAAAAATGCTTTCAACATTTCCTCACAAACCACACCTCCTCCTAAATAATTCCTCTTATCATTCCAAAGCATGTCTTTAACGTGCTGACTTCATCAGCTCATCAGACTGAATAGGACAAATGAGGAGAGGAACTTTGACCCCTCTCCCAGTCACATATCATCAGAATGCAGAGCTTCTACGTTCTCCAAAGAGGAACAAGGGATTTACTTATAAGAAATTCCCGACTGGGCGTGGTAGCTCACGCCTGTAATCCCAGCACTTTGGGAGGCCGAGGTGGGTGGATCACCTGAGGCCAGGAGTTTGAGACCAGCCTGACAAACATAGAGAAACCCTGTCTCTACTAAAAATACAAAATTAGCCAGGCATGGTGGCACATGCCTATAATCCCAGCTACTTGGGAGGCTGAGCCAGGAGAATCGCTTGAACCCAGGAGGCAGAGGTTGCGGTGAGCCGAGATCACACCATTGCACTCCAACCTGGGCAACAAGAGCGAAACTGTCTCAAAAAAAAAAAAAGAAAAAAAGAAAAAAATAATTCCCAAGCCCCTTGATATGAGACACAGTATTGGGTCTCCAATTATTACAGAGCAAATTAAGCTTTTTTTCATTTAATTTTTATTAAATCCATCACTCAATGTTTTAAAGTAAGTAAAGTGGGTGCTTTATAATATGGTTGCATTGGGGAGACAGCAAATGAAGAGTGTCCCACACAAATATTGATGGAGCCATCACTTTTTTAAAAATTAAAAATCAAGACTTGAGACAGTGTAGTACTGAATTTTTGTAATTAACTGTGATAAAACTCTAACAATCAGACATTTCTCTGCAGTAAATTTTACATCTCCCTTAAAAAATTCATACCTTGTCCATTGTGACAGATCAGAGGAAAAGTTTGAGGGTTTATATAATGCGTTAAGTATGAAAGTTATCTAGCTTCAAGTAAAACTACTTTTTTATTCAAAAGAATTCAACAATAACCCTTCAAATATGATTGATCATTAAATCCATCAAAGACACAGTACAGGACAAAATTTTTATCACTACC
Organism: Trachypithecus francoisi; assembly: GCF_009764315.1. Classification (NCBI taxonomy): domain Eukaryota; kingdom Metazoa; phylum Chordata; class Mammalia; order Primates; family Cercopithecidae; genus Trachypithecus; species Trachypithecus francoisi. The sequence goes on from NW_022681455.1 coordinate 19,889,722, forward strand.
TAGTAAAATCTGTCTAAAGAAATTCAAGTGAAAAGAAGGCATGATTAAAGTATTTCAATTCTCTTTGGGGGCATGTAAATGTAGGTCAGTATGTTTCAGTAGTCAAAAAGAGGTTAACACCAGCTCTAGACTTATTCAAAAGGTCCATTCCAGGTTATAATAATTTTGATAGCATGGTAATAATTTCCCGACATCCCCCCCACCTCGCCATTTTCCCAAACCTTGAGAAAGCCTTCTGATTCTTCCCATATATGCCACTTTTACAAAGGAGCAGAGCCTTTGAAAAGAAAAACATTTTTGGCTCTGTTAATGCTAGTGTATTCTTCCAGCCCAGTATTCAGTGTTCAGGACTGGACAGGCAATTACATGCAAATTTGTCGGGAGCTAGGAGGTTCATTTACTACATTCAACCCCATAGAGGAAGATCAATAGAAGTGCAAAACTTAATCCTAGATGAAAGCACCATGTTCAGGTAATGGTTATAGAGTTAAGGCCCTCAGAAGAATGTTAGGAATCAAAAGGGCATGCTAGAGAAAGGCATTATGCATAGTGCTTTTTTGAACCATATGGGAAAGACAACAGACAAAGTGAACCAAAGAGTTGGAACACAAGAAGGTAGACACGCAGTTCAACACAAATTGTTAGGGTTTTTCAAAAGATATGAATGAGGATTGGACCAATTAAAAATGGCTGCCTCGAAAATCTTTTGTTGGCTATTTAAAGAATAGTGGGGTACAAACAATTGCTCAAACGTAAACCATGCAAGCCATGCTTGCATTTAACTCTGAACTAAAAGGGGGATTCTTTACTGCTAGTTTTCCTGTCTCTTAGTTTTTGTGTGGGTTTTCCTGATGTCTCCCCCTGCCCGAGGCCACATACTTTGTTGACATTTAATAAAAGTTATTGAGCAGTTCATAATAAATATCAAGAAGAATATATACATTAAGAATTATCGTCGATTTCATGGAAGACAGATAACAGAAAAGAACAGGGTGAGAACTAGTTTGTGTTGTAGAGGCTAGTGATTGTTCTGATTGGTTGTTAAGTAATTTGAATATCACCACAGAATATGAATGGGTATGTAGCCTGCATTAGCAGGGGAAGATAAAAGTCCTTAAAGCATATAACTAGTCTTCATCAATACCAACTATCAATGTCTTCAGAAAGAATTCTGGGGATACTTGACCTGGTGTCCAGTGGATTTTCAGAGGATCCTTGAGTTATTTCCAAAATTCTCATGCACCAACTAAAATTGCATGCAAATTTTATGTACGTTTTGCCATTTATTGTTCCCATTTACTGAAGAAAGAAGTCTTTAAGAAGATTTAGAAATTTTTTGAAACAAACAAAAAAAACAGAGTCTCTAAGGAATAAGAAAATTGGCCAACAATTTCTCTGTAGATTAATCTAGGTCCCCTAAGAAGGAGATGTCAAAGACAAGATTAAACATGCAAGGACTTTATCAGAGAAAATGTCTGTGAGAAGAAAATGGGGGAAGAATAGGAAAGACAAAAAGACTCATTAGACCAAGATGCAGGTCTGGCCCTGAGAGAAGAGAGGAAAGAAATCACCCCCAGGCCATCATGTGGTCTATGGAAGGTTATAGGAGAGTTCCTGAACCAAAGTTGGTCATCAGTGGAGTTTCATGTCTCACAAGAACAGGTATGCCTTGGTTATCTCTGCCATACTCACTTTTGGGGAAACAGGTGGGAAGCGTGGCCTCAGCCCAGACATGGTAATGGATTTTAGAGCCTAGCAGCTAGGGCCCTTCATCAGTCTTGTTTGCTATAGTCGAAAGTCTGCAAAGCACATTTCTTTTGATGCCCCCTCCCCAAACCAACACACACAGTCTAAGTCATGTTATTGGTCAACTCTGGTCTCCACCCAGCCCATACACTTGTTCAGGAAATCAGACTGAATTACATGCAGTTGGAACTAGTCGCTTACTTTCCTCATGTTTCATTGTCTTGATCTATATGATAATCCCAATTTGAAACTTGTTTAGATATCTAATCCTTTAATACATTCTAGACATACTAACAGGTTATGTCTTCATAATTTATTCTTGCTCTTATTCAAAACTGAAAAAAAAAAAAGATTTCTCTCTTTTTCCACCTAGTTATCTTTGAATTAGGCATTCACAAATAGAGTTCAGAGTTCATTATGGTGAGATACTATATTAGGTGCAGTGTAGAATATGATTAAACACAAGCTATTAACTGTATAATCCCAGATTGAGTTTTTTAAACTGAATGAGAGAGGCAGGCAGGAAAGAGCATGACCAATAGATAAAATTCCATAAGAAAGCCTCAGCAGTCACAACCTAGAAACATAATGTATATGCCTCAACATGATTACTTTGGTGAATTACAATGTCATTTCAGAAAATCACTCTCATAGTACTTTGATAATGATACATATAAGTGATACATTAAAGAAAAAAGTATTCTGGCTAGAAGGCCTTAGTTTAGTGACATTGACCCAATTCTGATTTTGAAGTTTACAGTAGCATGCTTAATCTATGTTACTTAATGGAACCTAATCAAAGACAGTTATTTCCATGAGAAAATTGTCTAAAATCTTGTCTTGATTCTCTGTATTGAAACTTAAAGAAGGGAGAGAAAGCAACTTCAAGAACAATAAAAATATAATTTTAAAACAAATAACAAATTAGAAAAGTATTTACAGTACACATTGCAAATCCTTAATTTATGAAACACTTTCACAAATCAATAATAAAATGATAAACATTCAAATTTTAAAATTGGCAAAAGTAATGAATACAAAATGTGCAGAAGAAATACACACAGATCATATATGAAAAAAATCACCTTCACTTATAATGAATGAAATGCAAGTTACATAATAAGCTTCCATTTTCATTTATATAATTGACAATTCATAGAAATAATAAAATTTACCATTGTTAAGGATATTGGGAAGCAGTTCTCTCCTGGAAATAGTTTGAAATTTCTGTTGAAGGCAATATAATACACTAAAGGCCTTAAACAAGGTCTGTTTCTGACCTAGATTCTACTTTCAGAAATATAGCCTAAAGAAACATTACAGATATGTAAAAAGCATATAACAATATTTAATAAATGGATTCATAACTATAAAATAGAGGCTTGTTTAAGGATATTAATAAAATGAAATATTACATAGCCATTAAAAATCATGTTTGGAAAAAATAACTATTAACATATGACAGATAACATGTTTCGATAAGTTTCTGCATTAGTGTGTTCTTGCACTGCTATAAAGAACTACCTGAGACTAGGTAATTTATGAAGAAAAAAGAATTAATTGGCTCACAATTCCACAGGCTGTACAGCAAGCATGGCTGAGGAGGCCTCAGGAGACTTACAATCATAGCAGAAAGTGAAGCAGAAGGAGCCACGTTTTACATGACCAAAGAAGGAGAAAGAGTGTGAAGGGGAAGGTGCCACACACTTTTACACAATGAGGTCTTGTGAGAGTCACTGACTATCTTGAGACCAGCAAGGAGGAAATCCACCCCCATAATCCAATCACTTCCTACCAGGCCCCTCCTCCAACACTGGGGATTACAATTTGACGTGAGATTTGGGTAGGGACACAAATCCAAACTATATCAGTTTCTAAATGAAATGGCAGGTTCCATTTTTGTATTTTGTATCTACATTTCCATTGATTTTGCAGGACAGTTCCAAGATAATAATAATTTGATGGCAGCAGTCTTCTGGTGTCGATTCAAAGTTCTGCTGTAAAATCAATAGCTCCATGACTATTACTTGAAAAATATGTCAGACAATAGAGTTTTTGACAATGCACCAGTGCTTATTTCATGTGAATTTAAAGAATATATGGGCAGGGATATTATTCAAATACTCCAGTCACGATTTATCAACCCCAAACAAAAAGCCAAGCTGATAGTGTGAAACAGACTGGAGGATGACCTAAAGTAAACTCTTAGAAAAGAGGACCCAGTATGACCTGGTCAAGTGCAGACAGAGGGCCAGCCTCACAGTCAGCAGATTCTAGGCGGAACCCTGCTCTGTCACCCTCCAAGGATGGAGCCCTTTTCATCTTTCAACTTCAGTTGCCTCACCAGTAAGATGAGGATACTGCCCTCCGGAGACGACTCATATGAAGATTAGGGATGATGTATGTAAAGGCTTCACCCTTCCCATATCTAACAGAAGGTCGGTATTTCTGAAGCACTAGCAATTAAAAGTGATTTCATCACTTTTAAAAACAGGAGTGGTCCTACTGAATTATTAATGGAGCCACAACCCTATCCAGCCAGACTTAAAAAAGGATTCACAAGGCAAATAAGCAAATGGATGTTTATTTCACCCAAGAAGACAAACTTCAAGAAGAAAACCTCAAAATTTGTTAGTGGTCCTACCAGTTTGACCTGGATTTATTTATCATCATGCATTTGGAATTTGGGGATACTGCATGCTCTGTGGACCTTATCTAGATGTGTGTGTCTTTACATTGTTTTCAGAAGAAAAATCATCTAATGTCCTATTATTGCCTATATGATAATAACTAGTGTGATTTATTAAGCAACTATTATGTGTCAAGCCCTCAGTTAGATGCTCTACATATATAACTTTATCTAGAAAACTCTTGCTAAGTATGTACTATTCCCACTTAATAGATAAGAAAATGGCGTCTAAGGAATTAAAACTCTTAGGCCAGGAACGGTGGCTCACGCCTGTAATTCCAGCACTTTGGGAGGCTGAGGTGGGCGGATCACCTGAGGTCAGGAGTTCGAGACCAGCCTGGCCAACGTGGTGAAACCCCATCTCTACTAAAAATACAAAAATTAGCCTGGCATTGTGGCAGGCGCTTGTAATCCCAGCTGCTTGGGAGGCTGAGGCAGGAGAATCACTTGAACCCAGGAGGTGGAGGTTGCAGTGAGCCAAGATCACACCACTGCACATGGCCTGGGTGACAAGAGCGAGACTATGTCTCAAAAAAAAAAAAAGTGTTCCCGGTTGTTTTAAGAGTCATATGTTCTTTAGCATGGCACACAAGGCTCTTCACAACTTTGTAACTAGGCTGCAATTTTCTCGCGCATAAAATGTTTAAAAGACAGTAGTATCTGGGATGACAGAGGATAGTGGTGAATGAGGATCACCTTGAGCTGCGTTATTTGTGGGAAACTTGATAGAGGTAGGGGAATCAATTGGTCCTTGCATAGAAAAGATTTAGAGAAGCAAAGAGTAAGATATGAACCCCATGTATGACAGGAAAAAAATGATGTTCTCAAGCAGCATCAGTGGCCCAGATGGGGAAAGTCCAAATGAATTTGTAGTGAACTAGCTCCATAAAGAACTGGAAAATATTCAGTAAATGGTGTTTGTAATTGTAGATCATATTTCTTGGAAGGTTCAAAATTAGAACCCAAACTGTGATATCAATATATAGAGGGAAAAAACAGAAAGATATACAAGTGCTAATCCTCTTGCCAACTCTAAAGAGAATAACAAGATTGCAAATAATGCTAATTTGAGCAATACATTGATAGATTCATATAAGCAGATATATCTGTAATTAATTCAAGTAAAAATGTTTTAAAACTCCATGCCATGTTTCTCACTACAAATACGCACCTTTTTCGTTCTTAATGTCTTCAAAATAGAAGTGCATCTTAGAGTCAAAGGTACCTTAAAGTCACTGTAACCAGGCAGCACTCTTGACTTAGTTATCTTCTTACTCATGAGCAAAGTTGGTTGCTTTTCTTGGTGGCTTACCTGGCAAACTGCAACTTCTTAGTTTTCAGCCAACAAAACATTTAAGGACCATTAGAAAAAAAAAAATGAGCTCTAATCATTGCTTGAAATCCTTCCATTGACATTTTCTGGGAAGAAATAAAACTGTGTAGACATAAAACTAGCGAAAAGTTGTCAATTACTTAGAGTTTGATGCCAATGACAATCGTGCAATAGTCCTGGAAATATCCTGACTCACTAGTCCACTTCATGCACAGAAGAAAACACTTTGTGGAAAAACATGGATATAAGTGACTCTGAGTTGAAAAATAATTCAGAAGAGTCAAACTCTGAATTTGAAGACAGTTTGGGAATACCTTTAATATACTTTACCTCTGTTTACCCTTTTTTGAATGTATAAGAGTAATATGTGATTAAAACTTCTCTATCTGAATCAGTCTAAAGAGCTCTATCAACAAGTATGAAATAAAAATTATTCAGTAATAAGAATACATTGTGTCAGAGTTTAATTAGCATTTTTTTCTGTCTTGGTATAATAAATGGTGTTTTGGAGTTGATGAAATAAAGCACTAACTGAAGAATACCTTTAAATGCTTTTAAAACTCCTTAATTCCAATCAAAAGAGATGGAAACCCTGTCAAGAACAGTGGTCCATCAGTTGGTAAACAGAATAAATTATGCAGAAATTGTACAGTATAATTATCCATTATTATGGCAAACATGTTCCTTTAGCCCCCAAATGAGTAATCCTATAATGAATTTACTCCAAAGTATCTAAGGTGAGTAAGCAATTCTTTTATAGTAAACTACTTGCTGCTATGAGGTAAATCAACTCTTCCAGACACCATTTAAAAAATCACTTCTTACAGAGTACTAAATTGTACGCTGATGTTCTAGGCAGTTAATTTGCCACACAGGAGAATTTTTCTCCTGTGGGGTATTTTATTCCTCTTACCTCACATGGATCATGTAGAGTCTAAGAAAGTCATCTAGATTACTGTGACTATTTAAATTTGTGCCATTTAAATGAAATACACTGTGAGGTTCATAACAAAAATAAGTTGAATTGAATATTGTTAGAAAACTTGGTAGAATTTCAGACAACAATTTGGGGAGTGGTTTTTAGTGTTTTGTTATTAAGGAAAAAAATATGAGTAGGTTTAGGGTTTGATGCTTCTTTGACTCTAGTTTCTTACAGAGTCTCTGTTTTGATATATATTTTATTACCTGTCCTCTTTCTGTTGCTAAGCAGATGGGACGTGTTGCTACGTGACATTTTACACGACCACTTTTAGGCAGTTTCAACAATAATGACCAGGGGTCATGAAAACATAATCACACACACACTAAAAACTGGAGCACTTGCCTTTTTGTTTCTGGAAAACTACAAATAATATACTCAAAATAGTTTCTCAGGGTATAACACTCACAGTAATATATTTATTAAATAAGTTTTTTCTATATATCACTCCTTTGAAAGTTCACAAAGACCCAGTACAAACATCGTCATCATATTTCAGGTAAGAAAAATGAGACTATGGGCCGGGCGCGGTGGCTCAAGCCTGTAATCCCAGCACTTTGGGAGGCCGAGACGGGCGGATCACGAGGTCAGGAGATCGAGACCATCCTGGCGAACACTGTGAAACCCCGTCTCTACTAAAAAATACAAAAAACTAGCCGGGCGAGGTGGCAGGCGCCTGTAGTCCCAGCTACTCGGGAGGCTGAGGCAGGAGAATGGCGTGAACCCGGGAGGCGGAGCTTGCAGTGAGCTGAGATCCGGCCACTGCACTCCAGCCCCGGCAACAGAGCAAGACTCCGCCTCAAAAAAAAAAAAAAAAAAAAGAAAAATGAGACTATGAAAAGTCAGATCAAATGAGAAATACATGGCAACGAGGGGAAATGAGTTTTATTCATTGGATTTTTTAACCCAGAAAATATCAAAATTATCTCCAAAGCAAAGGAAAGCCGGAAGTTTTACACTTGCATTAACAGCTAATTTCAAGGTATATTTTTACTTCCTGTAGCTCTAGGTGCTAACTTTAATCTTTCTTACTCTTTAATGATACTTAATAATAATGTTGACAGATACCAGTCACCTGATACTGAGTTCTACTAGGTAGCCAAATAAATGTTTTCCCTATACCAGCCCACAAAATCCTCACAACAGTGGAAGATTATGAAGAATCCAAGACTCAGAAATCTAAAATCAAGGTCATTGAATAAATAGTGGAGTCAGGATTAAAAGTGACATGTGCTGACTTTTAAACCTACACCTCTAGGCCTGGTGCGGTGGCTCAAGCCTGTAATCCCAGCACTTTGGGAGGCCGAGATGGGCGGATCACAAGGTCAGGAGATCGAGACCATCCTGGCTAACACAGTGAAACCCCGTCTCTACTAAAAAAAAATACAAAAAACTAGCCGGGTGAGGTGGCGGACGCCTGTAGTCCCAGCTACTCGGGAGGCTGAGGCAGGAGAATGGCGGGAACCCGGGAGGCGGAGCTTGCAGTGAGCTGAGATCCGGCCACTGCACTCCAGCCTGGGCGACAGAGCGAGACTGCGCCTCAAAAAACAAAACAAAACAAAACAAAAACCTACACCTCTAACCACTACACTGTACTGTCCCAGCTGCCAGGTCTTTCAGAATTATCAGAAGTTTCTCTTTCCATTTGAGTATAGGTTGTTCTTTCATACCTACAGTTTTAATTAATGTTTTTCATTCTCAACACAGTACAAGTGCGTTTAAAAAGCAATAAAACATTTGCCTGCAGAAGGCATAGTAAATAGCTGGATGATAGAGAACTGAAAGACAATTACCATACAATGGCAATAATGCAGGTATATGTGCATGTAATTAATTGCTCTAGAACACACGAAATAGAGAAAAGCCAGTGGCCAGGTATGTGTTTCACTAGAATGAGCATTGCATCAGGGACCCAAAACCTGATTTTTGGTCCATTTTTAACATGCATTTATTAAATATTGAATAGATGCAAAGAAACATTTGTAAATATCTGTAGTTTAAGAACCGCAGCAAAATCAGTGCTTATCTCTGGACCATACTGTTAAATAGAGCATTAACGTGATCTGTGGAGTCCCTGCTTCCACCCTTCCATGAGGAACTACTTTCCTAAATGTTTCTCATTCCCTTTGTTTCTTTGTAATTTTACTACACAATTTGCATCCAGAAACAATGTGTTGCTTAGTCGCTTATAATTTAGCACATAAACGTTCCTATATTCATCAGTAGTATTATGTGACTCGCTTTTTCCTTAACATTAGATTTCTGAAATTCATGCATGTACTTGCTCGTTGTTACTTGTGGCTGCAGTTCATTTCCTTGAATTTCTGCATGTATGTGGATACATCTTTTTTTATGACTATACCATATTTTTTATCCATGCTCATTCTAATGGGCATTTTCATTGCTTCCAGTTTTTTGCTAGTATAAAAGTTACCAGCCTAAAGATTTTAGCCTAAAGAGTTGCCTATCTTTCTTATACAAAAATTTCTCTAGAGTATATATCCCTGCAAGGAAACTTGCTGGCTCACAGGATAAGCATATGGTCAACTTTCCTAGATAATGTCTAGTGAGATTCCACAGTGCTTGTACAAGGTATACACTTGCAGTGTGCAAAAGTTACGGTTGCTCCATAAACTTACCAACAATTGTTTCAGTCAACCTCCTAATTTTCACCTATCTGCTGATGAGTATGAAATGCTGTTTCATTATGGTTTTAACTTTGATTTCTTTGAAAACTATTGAAATTGAGCTTCCTTTCATGTATTTAGAAACCGTTCAAGTTTCTTCTTGTGTGAAGTACCTGTTCTAGTCTTATTGTCCATTTCCGCACTGGGTTTTCTTTCTCAGTCTGATTTGCATGCATTCCTTATGTGTCCTGAATACTAATCAATGTTTAGCTATGTGTGCTACAAATACCTTCTCTCAGTCAGAGGCATATATTTTCACATTCTCTGTGAGGTCTTTTTATGAACAAAAGTTCTAAATATTATTGAAGTCAATTTTTCAAGTTGGTGGTTCTTTTTAAAGACATCTATCCTTACACTAAGGTTATATGATCATCTCATACATCATTTTCTAAAAGCTTCAGTTTTGCCTTTCACGCTTCAGTCTTCAATCATCCTAGAACAGGTATCTGTGTTGTATAAAATATGAGGTCTAATTTAACTGTTACAGTATATGGATGGTTCCAGTGTCATTTGTTGAAAAATTCATATTTTCCTTAGTGCCCTGCAATGCCATCTGGATCATAAATCAAATCACAGTCATGTGAGGATCTATTTGGGGCCCTCTGTTCAATTTAATTATTGTCTTTGTTAGCCCATTTGGTGATATCATGTTGTCTTAATTACTCTACACTTACATTAATTCTTGGTATCTGGCAGGAAAATTTCTTTACCTAAGTTTTTGGTTCTTGACCCATGTCTGAGTTCTACATGGCTCCTGACCTTTTCAAATAAATTTTAGGATCAGTTTTAAAGCATCACCAAAAATATTATGTTATGAGTTTTAATGGAATTTTAATCTAGGTAATTTTTATTAAAATTTGCATCTTTAGGATATTGAATTTTCTTGTCCATGAATACCATAGAGTCCTCCATTTACATAGGGCTTTTCCAATGTGTTCTCACAGAACTTTATTATTTTCCCTGTAAAAGCCATGCATATCTTTTACAGATTTTGTTCTGAAAATGCTCTACATACTTTTGCTTTTATAAATCACATTCTCTTTTTAAATATTGCCTACTTATTTTTAAGTTATTAATAGAAATGTATTGATTTTTGTACATTGATTTTATATCTAGCCACCTTGCTAAATTATCTTGCTAATTCAATAAATAATCTGCATATTATTTTGTTTTCTGCACAATTATATGCAAATAATAACCATCTCTTTTTTTACAATCCATATATCATCACAATTTACTTATTTATTTATTTTTGTCTTTTTTTTTTTTTTTTTTTTTTGAGATGGAGTCTCGCTGTGTTGCCCAGGCTGGAGTGCAGTGGCCAAATCTCAGCTCACTGCAAGCTCCGCCTCCCGGGTTTACGCCATTCTCCTGCCTCAGCCTCCCGAGTAGCTGGGACCACACAGGCCCGCCACCTCGCCCGGCTATTTTTTTTTTTTTTTTTGTATTTTTTAGTAGAGACGGGGTTTCACCGTGTGAGCCAGGATGGTCTCCAAATCCTGACCTTATGATCCGCCCATCTTGGCCTCCCAAAGTGCTGGGATTACAGGGTTGAGCCACCGTGCCCAGCCCTATTTTTATCTTAATGAGCTGGTTAGAATCTCCAGTGTGATGTACGTAAGAAATAGTAATGGTATGAAAATTTTCATGTTCTTGATCTTGAGTTAATTTTAAATTAACTGCGAATTATTCCACTAAAATGCTGCATGTTATTTGAAGATAAATATTATCTACTTTTAGTCTGCTAAAAGTTTTTATAATGAATAGATTATAGATCACGAATTTTATCAAAAGCTTTTTCCTTCTACTGAAGTGGTGTACTTTTCCTCCCTTTATTGATAATAAATTAGAATTTAATTTTTTTCCATGTAAAGCAAGCCTTGCATTCCTGGAATAATGCCAGTTTAGTCCAGTATTCTTTTTTACATAGTATGTGATCCATTTTATTAATGTTTAAGAAATGCTCTTCTCTACGTGCAAGATCAGACTTTCTAGTCCCTACATTCATTTGTATGAAATTTGAATAATTTATTCCATGAATGTTACATAATCCACATTGACTAAGTCAACTGGGAATAATGTTTTGTTTCAGTTTTGTTTGTTTCTTTGTGAAAAGGGGAAGTTTTTAACTGCTGAATCAATTTCTTTAATGATTATAGGATAATGTGATGACCTATTCTTACTGCATTAATTATGGTAAATTATATTCTGAAGACTGTTTCCAGGTCTAATAAGACTTCAGTGTTAGCATAATTTTGTTTATTATTCTTTGATTATGAAGACTCTGCAGTAATATCCTCTTTTATTTCAAAATTATTATTTTTGTCCTCCCTTTTCTTGATCAATTTGGCTGGTGGATTGGGATTGTCTTTGTAAAGAACAAAGTTTGGTTTTGTGGGTTCTATTGTACTTTTTAATTTTATTGTAAATTCCACTTAATCTATTTTTAGGTTACATTCCATTAGGTTTTTTTTTAGTGTTATAAATAAAAGTCTTAGCTCATTAATGTTCTGTCTTTTTTTCTCTTTTAATGTATAGTATTTTTGGTTTTGTTCTATTCTAAAAATTTTCTAATTTTTATTATAATTTCCTATTTGGCCCATGCTTTACTTAAAATTATGTTTGTTTGTTTTGGGGTGTTGTTGTTGTTTGTTTTGTTTGTTTGTTTTTGAGATGGAGTTTCACTCTGTCACCCAGACTGGAGTGCAGTGGCGCAGTCTCGGCTCACTGCAGCCTCTGCTTCCCAGGTTCAAGTGATCCTCCTGCCTCAGCCTCCCAGGTAGCTGGGATTACAGGCATGTGCCACCATGTCCAGCTAATTTTTGTATTTTTAGTAGAGATGGGGTTTCACAGCTTGCCTCGAACTTCTGACGTCAAGTGATTCACCCACCTCAGCCTCCCAAAGTGCTGGGATTACAGGCATGGACCACTTTGCCTGGCCTAAATTTATATTTCTTGATCTTCAAATGCCTATGGTTTTGTTGGTGATAGTTTGCTGTTGGTTTCTAACTCAATTGTTTAGTGCTCAAAAAAAATACTCTGAATGAGATAAATCCTTTGAGTTTGTTGAGTCTTATGTGGTGGCCCAGTATATGATCTTTTATTTCCATAAATAACTTGAGATAAACATGGGGTTCACAATTAGCTCTGGTTAATTAAGCTCTTTAGGTCTCTATCTTTACTGATTTTGTTTTTGTCTTAATCTAACAAGCACTAAGACACAATTACTATAATGATAGACTTGGGTATCAACTTCTCTTTGCAGGTCAGTCAATTTTTGCTTTATATGCTTTGAGGCTTGGTTACTAAGCACATATAAGCTCAATACACACACACACACACACACACACAACACATAGACAACTTCTTGTTAGCTAGAAATTTTTATCTTATAATCACTCCTTACCTCTAGTTAGCCATTTGATTTAATGTCTGTTTCCTCTGACATCAATAGAACTATCTCAAATTCCTTGACTAGTATTTACCTGGTTACTTCTAAATACATATCTATATATATATGATAATATATAAGAAGTATATAAAAGTATAGACATATATGTGTGTATATGTATGTACATGTGAAAGATATATATATTCTTCATATATGCATATGTTTGTGTATGTACATATGTATGAAAAAGATATGTATATATCTTTTTCTCTCTGCTTTTAAGATCTTCTGTTTGTCTTTGGTGTCTTGAATCTACACTATAATATCTCTATGTGTAGATTTCTTTGTGACTATCCTATGTCATTTATTATGGTCTCTGGCTTTGAGGATTGGTAACCTTAATATCTGGAAAAATTTTCAGCCATTATTTATTTCATGATTGCCTCTTCTCCATTTTCTCTCTCCTTTCTTTAAGGACCCTAATTCATTTTAATCTCTCTTTCTCATTTTTCACCTGTTTTTCCTTATTCTGTATTACAAATACTCCTAGATATATCCCTATCTATCCTAATGTGTATAATCCGTTTGTACCATTTGTCGAATGTTTATTTTCAAATATTGCCCGTTTTCTTATTCCTAAAAACAAACTATATTTGGTTTTTTAAATCTACTTGATCATGAAGTCTCTTGCTCATTTTCAATTCCCTTTTTAATCTTTAAGCATATTGATAATGTATATTGTATTCTCCCTGCCAGATAACTCTAATATCTGACGTTTTTGAGATTGTGCCAACTTTTGTTTACACCAAGCCTCATTCACAGGGCCATATTTCCTTGTATATTTTGTTATACTTGTATCTGAATGATGAGGTTCAGGGCATGCTACCTCAAAACATGGCACCTTGACATTTGAAAAAAACAGCAGAAGCAAGAAGGTCTCACCGACCTTCTGCCATCAGGTCATCCAGAAAAGAATTTTCTGAACTTCCTCCAGAGTAGATCATAAGATATTGAGGAAAGGATTAAACACACAGAGTTGCCAAGAAGCATCTGAACAAACAGATCGTGCTATGTTCCCCCCGGTTTGTTACCATTAGAGCATACCCTTTTGTCCTCCAATCATACTTCTGCAATAGTCATTCATAAAAACAGATTTCCCTGTTTCTTTGTGTCTTCATTTCTGAAGGCTCCCACCTCATGTAAAAGTTATAAATAAATTTGTATGCTTTCCTGTTCTAATCTGTCTTTTGTTATAGGGGTCTCGGTCACAAACCTTGTAATGAATGGGTGAGGAATCTTTTCTCCCATACATGAGTTTATCTTTCTCAGCATCAGTCTTCGCTTCTGTTAGATGCCTGGTCATACTGGTAACAAAAGTACACTTTAAGTTAAATTATTGGCTTGAGGTTCCTGAGACTATGCAGGTATAAAATTCAGATGTGAGTTCTCAGGGTAAACACTCTCCCTTATCCACAGCCAACACCAAGGTTCAAGACAGGAAATTGCTCCTTCTATCAATGCTACCTGCTTCCACACATACAATCCAGGACAGGGACCAGATTTAATTCTAGCGACTTTTACAGTGATGATGTAGCCTAGTGGGGTCCCAGTTTTATTCTGCTGATCTCTTACTAGATTTCCGTCCTCTCCCCGCCTCTGTGGGAATGCAAAAGCCAAAGCTCAAGGTTATCTGGATTCATCAAATACCTTCTTGGTTGAAAGCAACTTCCATGCTAAGTTACCTCTCCAGATCCCTGCTTTCACTTAGTTCTTAACCTCTGAGTAAGTTGTCAAATTTAGCAAATAAAAATGCAGGATGCTCAATTACATTTGAATTTCAGATAAATAATTTTGTATACATATGTTTCATGCAATATTTGAGACATACTCATATAATAAAGTTATTTATTGCTTATCTGAAATTCAAATTCGACTGGATTGCCTGTGTTTGTTTTCTGGCAACACTGCACTGAAGAAATTCTTATTTTCTTGCCAGTTTGTTGATGTATCTAGGGAGCCTTTTAAAACTTAAACAGCATTTTTTGCCGGGCACGGTGGCTCATGCCTGTAATCCCAGCACTTTGGGAGGCTGAGGTGGACAGATCACGAGGTCAAGAGATCAAGACTATCCTGGCCAACATGGTGAAACCCCATCTCCACTAAAAATACAAATATTAGCTGGGTGTGGTCACGTGAACTTGTAGTCCCAGTCCCAGCTACTCAGGAGGCTGGGGCAGGAGAATCACTTGAACCCAGGAAGCGGAGGTTGCAGTGAGCTGAGATTGCACCACTGCACTCCAGCCTGGCAACAGAGCGAGACTCCATTTCAAAAAAAAAAAAAAAAAAAAAAAAAAAACGTAAACAGCATTTTTGTTGTTTTCTGCAAGAAGGTCAGTCAAGTTTGCATACTGCTAGAAGCAGAACTCATTTTTGCTTTTCTCTTACCACCTATCCACCTTATGAAACTGAGGAAGTCACTGACCTCTGTGAACCTTAATCACTCACAGTATTCTGACTGCATATCCTGAAATTTGGAAAGGACCTTGAGATCATCTCTTATAATCTCCTTATGTTAAAATACAGAAAACTGAGACTCAGACAACTAAAACAACAAGGCCAATATTATACCCAATTTAGCATCAGGGTGGAAACCAGAAATCCTGCCTCCTCACTTATTCAGCATTCTTTCCATTCTACCATGTTGACCGTGAGGATCAAATGAGCTAAGTAATATCAAGGCACTAGGCAGAACATTGAAAGTACATAAAGCATTAGAATAAAATTAAGTATTCAAAATGATTTTGATTACAGAGTCTAACAAAAATTGGGCAGCTTAAATGTGAGATTTACTATGGAAAAATATTTATGGAAGGAACCTCATAGGAATATAATAACATATTTATACATTCTTTCCTTCTAGGAATCTTAAACATAACAAAGAGAATTTTCTACAAATATTTAAAGAAAATGATATTAAAATAAAATATCTGGCCAGAAATATAGTATATTAAGCAAGAATTTTTGACCTAGAACATAATATATTCTCCATAGCAAATAAGACAAAAAACAGAACTTAATTAGCAAAAGCCCTCTCTTCTTTTTTCCTTCCTCTTTTCTTACAAAGAAATGCTTTCAGAATGCTTAAGACTCTCACCATGCTACTTTCTTTGCTACAATCAGTGCATGATTGCCACTCAAATTGCTATACTGGTCCTTTTTCCTCTAGTTCTGCATAAAAAGAAGATGCAGATGAATGGATTTTCTGTGGGTTAATTTATTAGGAGTGCAAAGCAATTATCAGCAAGGTAAATCATGGAACATGAAGTACACTGTTACATGCTGGTTGCTGTATAATGTAGGTCCCTTGGCCACAAATGCAATTAAAGTGTTATATTTTATTCCTTTTAATTTTATCTCCTAGTCTATCCTTGGCTTAACCCAGGTAAGTTTAAACATATGTCAATATATGATCAATAGGTAGAAGTGTATAGTATTTACCACAAAAAAATTCTTTATTTTTGGTGATATGGGATAAATTTTCATGATATTATAGCATAAATCTACAAAATGGGGGTTAGAAAATGTAACCATAGGACTCCATTCCCAGGACATCAGCCTGTCAGTTTCTTGTGTGGCTGTAATCGGGTGAAGTTATATTACTGTCATGTGACCAGAGACTGGAGGGAGGTGAATTAAGCAGTGCTTGCAAATGCCTGTCACATGAATAGTATCTAAATCTTCTGTTTTTAATTTTAAAGGGCAGGTCCAAAGAAAGTCATGTTTACCAGGCTTTCAGGACTCAAAAGAAAGCCCTAACAGCAGAAGCAAGCCTTTTACCTCACAGACCAGTCCAAGTCTGAATACTATGAACATGATAGAAAGGCTCCACTTCAACAAGGAGAGTGGGGCTAAAATCGCAGTCCTGTCATAGCTAAATTTGGTCATTAGGATGACTAATAAACCCCCTTTCTTCAACCCCTACAGTGAAATTCTAGTACAACCTGTATCACGCTGGATTGTAATGTGTCCTTATGTGTCTCTCTCCCTACCAGCTCCATCTTTAGCTCTTTGATGATGCTGAATGAAGGACAATCGTGTAAGAATCAGTGCTCCCCTGCTCAGAACCATTTAGATATTTTAGCAGCTCACCAATAACCAAGTCTTTTATTAATTTTTTTTTTAAAAAAGGTTTTCATGGCTCTTTGTGCCCTGATTTAGAATTTGACCTTGATTCAGTTTTCTCATTCAGTTTCTCCTTGCCTCAGTTTTCTCACAGAGTGGTGATAACAACTGCCTGGTAGGATTATTAATAACACATGAAAAAAATATCTATTTTGTAGATTAACACAAGCTATTGTGATGATGGTGGTTATTCTTTGTTCACCAAGAGCTATAAGCCAACAGCAATATTTAAAATGATACCTCCGAGGCAATACATCAGGAAATACCAAGAAACAGGCCATTAAACTTGAAGAAAGTGACAAAACGGTACCAGTAAAGTAAGTGGTCAGAATAAGTAAGATTAGAAAGAAAAGATGATTGGATAAAGTGAGTCTGTATTCTGAAACAACACACATGGGTTAGAGGAAAGAGGTCAGAGGCCGGGCCCAGTGGCTCATGCCTGTAATCCCAGCACTTTGGGAGGCCAAGAGGGGCGGATCACCTGACATCAGGACTTCAACACCAGCCTGGCTGACATGGCAAAACCCCGTCTCTACAAAAATGCAAAAATTAGCCAGGTGTGGTGGCATGCATCTGTAGTCCCAGCTACTCGGGAGGCTAAGGCAAGAGAATTGCTTGAACCCAGGAGGCAGAAGTTGCAGTGAGCTGAGATTGCATCACTGTACTCCAGACTAGATGACAGAGCAAGACTTCACCTCAAAAAAAAAAAAAGAAAAGAAAAAAAAAGATGATGGCAAATGTGAGACCATAGGGATTGCTGGGATTCAGTAGGAAATTGTTGATTTATTGTAAAGAAATGAGGTGGGAAGAGGTGCTCTTTTAAAAATAGTGTAAAAAGCCGGGCGCGGTGGCTCAAGCCTGTAATCCCAGCACTTTGGGAGGCCAAGATGGGCAGATCACAAGGTCAGGAGATCGAGACCATCCTGGCTAACACGGTGAAACCCCGTCTCTACTAAAAAAATACAAAAAACTAGCCGGGCGAGGTGGCGGCACTTGTAGTCCCAGCTACTCGGGAGGCTGAGGCAGGAGAATGGCGTAAACCCGGGAGGCGGAGCTTGCAGTGAGCTGAGATCAGGCCACTGCACCCCAGCCTGGGCGACAGAGCAAGACTCCGTCTCAAAAAAAAAAAAAAAAAAGTGTAAAAAAAATAGTAAAAAAAAATACTGTCATGAGGTTGAAACATTCCTATTTGTCCTAATGAACAATTAGAAACTTTCGGGGATTCTGGAGCAACAGAGTAAGGCAGAGAAAGTCTATCTTTCTATCATCTATCTTGACTATCATTCTGGCACATCTGTAGGTGAGGAAAAACATATTTTCCTCACCCCTCTCAAGTTCATGGCTAAGGTCCCTGTAACAAAAGGAAGATTAACAAGGGGAAAGCATACCATTTTATTTAATGTAAGTTTTTCATGACACAGGAGCCTTCCAAAGAAAATGAGACCCAAAGAAATAGTTAAACCTGTGTGTTTTAATGCTAAATTTGAAGGGTGGATAGTCGTGAAGAAATAAAATATGACAAAAGCAGTATGATCTAATGGTAATAAACTGGGGAAAACTTAGCAGGGCCTGTTTGTTCCGATTCTTCTCTGTGACCCTTTGTCTTCAGAAATAAGGATAGCCCTTTCCTCTGGGTATAGGGAGGGTACCTCCCACATGAAGTTCTTATGAACTGCGTCAGAGGAAGGTCAGAAAATCCTCCCTAGGTTTTATGACCTGCTTTGGGGGAAAGGTCAGGGAGACCTTCCTGCTTTTGTGGTTTTCCCAAATTCCTTTAGCCTAAAATATTCAGGGATACTATATCCTGAACCCCAATACATGTTTATATCTTTTTTTTTTTTTTTTTTTTTTTTTTTTTTTTTTTTTTTTTAGCTTACTTGGTTCTGTTACAGAAAAGGTCTTGGAAAATGGAAGAAACCCACCCGAAGGCTGCTGCCATCACACAGATAAGAGGTGGCGAAAGCAGTAGGTGTAGTAGGTGACTGATTCTATGATGTATGCTCAAGGGTGAAGAAGATCAACATCTGTTCAGACTGTTTCTTCCCTAAACCAGCTGAATCCTCAAAATACAAGCAGATGCCTTCCCTGTAGCAAAAGTCTCTGTTCATAGTGATAGTGTAAATGCCCCACAGAGAGAGTTAAAATTAAACTTCTCACATTTTAGCACCTCTGTGTGAATACACTTGCTTGTTTGTTTTTCCTAGAGCAGATGCCCATAAGGGATTGTCAGGAAGGTGGTAAGAGCTCTGAGCCCTAAGTGGGTGGCAACCATCACTGACGCAGAGAAGGACATTAAAAGGGGTGGCTGGGGGTGTTGAATGTTGGTTCTCTTCTGCAATTTTGCCTGAGGCTGCCTTTGAGGATGTTAGTGCTGACCATGACAATAAAACTCTGAATAATAACTAAATGTGGTTGGGGGAGAATTAAAAACTAATGTTAAAATAAACAGTGATGCTAAAACAGTGTTTGTCCAAACTCACCCTTTTGCTTTTGCGGGAATTCAGTTATTGTGCGTGCCCCTGCTCCTTTGTGTGAACAAATTTTAGCTTCAATTCAGTTCTGCATTGCACTTCTGTTACACAAATGTCTCTTTGGCTTCGTCTGCCTTCCTTCACTTGAGATAACCCATCATTATTGTCTCCACTTATCTATGAAACATGTGTTTTATGTTTAACTTGCATGTACAAATTGAAGCGAGTTGTCAACATTACTATGGACTGATATATTCTAAAATAAGTAGATGCAATGATATTGCCTCAGTGTTGTAAGCACCCTCTTTGCATCTGCAGCTATCCCCTCTCATGCTAAATTGTGTTCTTTTGAATAATTTAACGCTTTTGTTATTTAAAATGTGATGTATTCATGCTTTGTGTCCTCAATGCCAGTGAAAGCTCTTAGAGGCTCTATTCACCTCTATCCCTCAGCACCCAACACTAGTCTCTTTACTTAGGAAAATACTTGAGTTTTTCGGGCTTAACTACATATTACTCATTATGGATGGGAGTGCTTGCTCTTTTTAGGGTTGATAATTTTGCACTGTATGATACTTTAAGTAATTATGTTTATAATCAATTAGTGAGGGCAGGGGATGAGGGACTCTCAAAACCACTTTTGAGTGCAGAGTGAAACGTGATTAAATCAGATTCCACAACTTCGACATTTGTGTACATTTGAATGTGATTCGTGCATGGAGCTGTTGAGTCCCCTGTTCATCAACTTGGGGTACAAAATAAAGTTTCATATTCAAAATGAATTATTTTGAACACTCACACTCTCTTCATCTTGCTCATAGCTGAATTCTTTTCCAAAATGCAGCTCTCTAAATGAGTCCTGGGGACCTCCAGGAATTCAGTCACCATTCCTGACTCTGTTCCCTCTATTGCTTGCCTTTTGTCGACCATCACATTGTTCCCCGCACATCATACTCCTGTGGCTGCACGGTCCATTGAACCATGACATCAGCACGTCCTGCTAATTCTACCTTTAGGTTCTAGGCTGCAACTACCCTCCTAATTTCCTCTCTTACCACTCTCTCCTTCATACTCCAGGTATTTTCACAGGTCTCTCATGGTAATCACACATTCACCACTTCCCACAGGCCCTTCCCACCATTCCCTCTGCTTAGAATGTCCTTTCTACACTGCACACCCCTCGTCCAAATGGGCAAACATTTAAATCTTAGCCAAATCGTTATGTCCTCCTTACCACTATCCCTGACTCTCAGAATTAGCCATCCGCCCTCCTTTCTCCAATCCCTACAGTGAAATTCTAGTATAACCTGTATCACACTGCTGCCCTGCTCAGAACCATTTTGATATTTTAGCAGCTCACCAATAACCAAGCCTTTTATTAATTATTTAAAAAAAAAAAAAAAAAAAAGGTTTTCATGGCTCTTTGTGCCATGATTTAGAATTTGACCTTGATTCAGTCCAAACCACATTCTAAGAAAATCTGATTTAGGTGAAGCATTGTGTGGCTATTATGTTAGTACATTTGGGAATGGCAGAGAAGATATGGATATATACAAGTCGTATAGAGGATAAGAGAGGTGGGTAAAATTAACTTACCTATTTAAACATTCCAGAAAATTTTAAAAACTGAGCTGTCAGAGAAAAAAAGCAAAGAACCCACATATTGCTACTCAGCATAATTTTGCTTAGAAAATAGCATTATTTCTGCTTGATTTGATTTCATGTGGTTAAGTTTGGAGGAAATGTTATTTATTATATCCACAGCTAAGCTTATGTAATTATCCACAAATGTTCTAGTGTAGTACATACAGCCAACAACAGGGATGCTTGTTGCATCAATTTGGAAAAGAGAGGAAAAAAATTAGCCATGTAATAGTTAATTCAATTTATAAAATTAAATGTGTATTAAAAACATGTCTGGTAAATATTATGCCATCTGCACATGCTCAAACAGTGAGCCTGGTTAATATTTTATAGTTTATCTGATAAAGTTAACAAAAGAATTTAGTCAGAGTGGAGACATACACTGAATATTTCATCACCTTCTTAATTGCAGAATACAGACAAGACATTTTTTTCCCTTTGGGAAAAATAAATGTTAAAAGTTATTACAGATGGAATCAGTTTGGCAATTAGGTTGAAATCCAACTGAAACCAAGCAGAAATGGATGGCTACAAACATCATAGTCCCAAAGTATTTTGAGCCAATTCCATCCATTTACATGATGAAGCAGAAATGTTGATAGCAATGCTGTGAAACTCAGCTAGCAGAGGTTATATTAACACAGAAGAAAAACTGGCTTTGTGCCTTTTTCCCCAATAGTTAATTCGCAGTCATCAAGAGCTGTCATTCTTATGCACAGCAGACAATATGATATACCTAAGGCTTTTCAGTCTGACTTCTGATTTAAAGGTCTTCAGCTTATGCTGTGGACCTTAACCTTGAAGCCAAGTGCAAATTAGCTTTAAATCAATGAAGCTGATTAAAGCTCCATTGTGGTTGAGCCCGTAATAGAAGAAGGGAGGGGAAGGAACCACTTGAAAACAGCAAGACTGGCCTCTCTTAACTTGGAACATATGTAATGCTTTTCAACTCTTCTCTACCCTGACAAAACCATGAATGGTTTTAAGGCTATTTACCTGCTAAGAGAATGGCACCAAATTTTCCAATTCAGTGGGAGAGGTCAAGTGAGAATCAAAGGTATTTTTCACAAGCACTAGGACATAAAAGGTTATTTTAAAAAGAAATAAAAAGGAGAACATCAAAACACCTCCCTAATGGAGGCCAAGAGAACCAAGTTTCTATCATGTGGAAAAAAAAAAAAAAAATCTTAGATTGTAAAGGTGCTGAGGATTTCTGTTTGCTTTGTTTTATGTTTTTAGATTTACCATTTCTCAAAACAGGAGGATGCTGCAACTTCTGACCATGTACAGAAAATGTTTTTCTTCCTCACAAATGACTATGTCTGTAAAAAATATGCCTGCAGAAAAATTATTTGCTTTGAAAGTGGCCAGAATAAACTCCAGCCAAAGGCAGGGTCATTTGTTTATTTATAACCCACCACCATTACCACCTTTCTATAGCCACAGGAATCACTTTACCTGAGTGATTTACCAATTCTTCCTGATTTTTCTGGGGCTATCAGCATCTGGACAAATTCAATTTTTACAAAAGAATATATATATATAGAGAGAGAGATGGGGGGCTCAGTTTTACTGTGTTGCCCAGACTAGACTCCAACTCCTGAATTCAAGTGATCTTCCCCTCTCAGACTCCCGAGAAGCTGGGACTCAGCTACTGTGCCAGGCAAGAACAATTATTTTTGTAACATCTTCAGAAACACTAAAATTATAGACTAGAAAGACTACTTCAAATAGATAAAGACTCACTATTACTGCCTAATTTAATTCTTTAATGTTGCAATTCAATTTGCCCTTCACAGAAACACCATCCCATTGTAACAGATTATAGGGAGTGACCTTCTCAGTCCCATCCAAGATATGGATGAGTCCTTGTCTTTATCTTTCAGGCATGATGAATTTTAAATTAGGGAAAAGAAATTTTTACCAAGAACACTGAAGAAATAAAGCAAATACAAAAACGCAGGAGCTAAGGAGTCATAGAGTACACGTAATTTAATAATACAGAGTTGACCATGCCTAGTTATTATTTATTAAGTGCTTACAACCATGCTTAGCAAAGAGCATGTGCTCAATGCATGTGAGCTGTTGTCTGTTACTCCACCGACTTGGATGCACACCTGACCAGTACACAGTCCACAATCCTTTTTACTCCTCCCTTGAATGTACATGTTGCCAAAACTCTGCTTGGAAGCCCTCAGAATTTCCTCTCCCACTCCAATTTCTATGAAACTTTAATAAACAGAGAACAAGAGAGCTGAACTAAAAAAGAAATCAGTCACTTTGACCTAATCAAGTTACTAAAAACATGCTAACAGTCACCAAAGGCAGAGAAGTATCAACACATAAAAGCATGTACACTAGAAACAGAGCAAAGTACTTAATTCCCCAGTTTTGAAAGTCAAACAGGCCAGGCGCGGTGGCTCACGCCTGTAATCCCTGCACTTTGGGAGGCCAAGGCGGGTGAATCTCGAGGTCAGGAGTTCAAGACCAGCCTGACCAATATGGCGAAATCCCGTCTCTACTAAAAATACAAAAATTAGCCGGGCATAATGGCGTGCACCGGTGGTCCCAGCTACTCAGGAGGCTGAAGCAGGAGAATTGCTTGAACCCAGGAGGCAGAGGCTGCAGTGAGCCAAGACCGTGCCACTCTGCACTGCAGTCTGGGCAACAGAGTGAGACTCCGTCTAAAAAAAAAAAAAAAAAAACAGAAAAGAAAAGAAAAGAAAGTCAAAGAGAGCTGCTTCCCCGCATGTATCTCTACATCTCTAGTTTATCTTGTATAAGCTTCCAAGACAGGGCAAACTAAGGAACAATAGAGACATGAACTGGCCATTGAAAATAGAAAGAGAATAGAGAATGGAGATAGGGGAGGCAGTAGAATGCTAGAAAAGACAGGAGAAAGAAAGGGGAAAAGACAAATTGCTGAGAAAAAGGAATGAGGCAACAGATGAACAGAATGAGCTGAGATGAATTAGGTGTAATATTCCCCCAAGATGAGAGTGAATGGCAACTGACGAGAACAGAGAGCTCTGCTCTTCACAGACTCTGGGTGACAAGGTTCTGTCCATTCACTGAACTGTTGCTACACAGCTCTAGAGGGACAGAAAAGTCAAGGAGAGAGAACAGATGCATCAGCATGACTAGACAGCCAGGACCCAGTGGGTGATAACCATCACGATTTCTTAAAACACAACCACCTTCTATCATTAACAGGATGTTGTGAGAACAAGGAATTTTCTGTCAGATGCTGAAATCTCTGGAAATAGGTACCATTTAAACGCTAACAGTTATTATCAATGGTGATGGTGGTGATCAAGATGATGATGGAATGATGATGACTTTCATTCAGAATCTCCTTACCTAGAACTATCTGCCTCAATGATGCCCAAGCACTTTTCAAATCTCATTAACTCTTACCTGTGTTTTAATTAATCATCATTTTAATAACCCTGGAAAGCATTCTAGAGGCTGCTGATAAAATGAGAAGCAAAATTAAATGATTAAGAGTAACTTTCATCTGACCATGGGAAAATCACAGGCACTTTTGATGGCCTCATTTTGCTAGCGAACAATGCCATTCATCTGGATACATCCCATCCATGACTAGGACTAACCTTACAAGTAGATAAAGGCAGCACGCCAGAATGGTGTAATTTAAGAAGCTTTCCTTGCCCCAAAATATCTCCCTTGCCCAGACATAAAAATACCCAACAATCTGTCTTTAAAGGTCTGTTCCTCTGGATTTCTCAGCAATGAGGTCTCCATTTTTAAAATGCAAATGCTTCTGGATTTTATCAAGAAACTCAGCTATCTTCACATCCTATAAATAGCTGTGGTTGCTTTTAATCTGATGTTTTCGACCTCTCTGAGGAGGGATCCCTGGCTGCATGAAATCATTAGTCATCCTAAAAACTGGGGTGGCACCAAACAATAATGAGCATTTGAAAAATTAAAATAAATAAAAGAGAACAGCAAGCCCCACAAACAAGTCATTCATTTGGAGACATTGCTTAAGACTGATTTACCCCAAGTTATTTTACACATCCAGAGCTAGAATATGCAAGATTGCAAGTTAAAAGAGGACGCAAAGTAAAACATCTTCTGTAGCTCTAATGAAAAACAGCATCCAGGGAGCCCCAGTGGTTGCGCCCAACTTTCTTCTGCTAATACTCAAAGCAGGGAGACGAATAGTGTCCCACCCCTTAGCCCCACACCCACCCCCTGCCCCGTTATTCTAGCTCTCATTTTTGCAGCCACAGAACTAGAGGAAGGAAGTGCTGGAATTGCTGGCAGAGGGACCAAGACATATATACCCCATCCAGTCATTGGCAGTCTCACTGCCAAAATTCCTCCTTTGTTTAACAAATTGCTCCCCTGCAGAGTCAGGGTTCTCACCCCTCACAGAGGGCACAGACAGGTGAGTATCTTTCTAAGGACCTACTGTACTTCCTTCCAGATGAAGGTGCCAGCGAGCTTTCAGAATTTTTTTAAATCTTTTTATGCATCATGGAAAAGCGAAGTGAAACTTGTTTGAGCCTTGAATCCTGGAGGGGAAGTAGACTAACCTTCCACAGACCTGGATGCAGTTCAACACTTGGTTAGAAGACAATTGCTTATTAGACAGCTGCACAGGCTGAGATAGGTCACCAGCCCACAACCTAAGCCTCTCACCTCAGACAGACCACCCAAGTTCACCCACGGGGCAGAGCTGGCCCAGCACCTCAGGCACCCTGCCACTGACATATATGCACCCCAGGAAAAGGAAATTTCGCTTTTCTTAAGCATCATGAAAATCTCCATGTATTGCCACCAGGTTGTTTGTGAGTGTGTGTGTATTTGTGTGTCTGTGTATTTGTGTGTGTGTGTGTGTGTGTCTGTGTTGATATCTAACTATATGTAGATACACACACAAGGACAGAAACAGGGATATTCCCAACAGCAATACTGCGTTACCTAGAGCTCATTTTCATCTGGCTGGCCAGCACTACAAAGTGGTCGTGTATTCTTGTGTAACACTCCCTATCACCTACACCAAAGTATGTGTACTGCCTAGAGAAGCCAGACTGAATCATGGCAGGGAAGACATCATCTCAAGTATCTTTAAGCTCATTATCAGCAAAGTTTATGTTAGCAGGGTTAATAGATGCTCTTCTGAGTCTATTTCTCTTCTCCCTACACTATCTACATTCCTATAACTCACCACTCTCCCTACCCCCTGTAAAACTTTACTTGTCCCATTGTTTGTGAGTAACTCAGTCTAGGGCTTGGGTTTTCATACGGGTTTCAAATGTGGTTCCATTGATGTTGAGATGCATGAGAATCCTCCCAGATCTTGCCTGCTTGTGTCATCCACATTTTATCCTCCATATTTCAGCTAAGAAAGTTTCAAGTAGGTCAATCCACATTTTAACTTCTGACTTTGAAAAATCTTGATGGAACCAGGATGAACTTCAGCCTGATGCTACTTGAGGATCACTTGTCTCCTCTCCACAGTAAGTCATGTTTACAGATGACAAAGGCTATCATCTAAGAAAGCCACTTTGTGAGAGCAGCAGAAGAGCCAGAGGAATTTGCTTACTCTAGCTTTGTTTCATATTCTACCGGATGGCAGAAGTGTGGATAAGTCTCGGCAGTCACTGCTGGTTGGTTGGCATTTTGCTTAGACTCCCCAATGACCCTGAAAAGCATGCATACTTCTATCTATTTTCTGAATAAGAGTTTCTACAAATCCCCAGAGATAGCTTTTCAACGTACAAATGTCCCATCAATCTGCTCCTAAGACTACTTAAAGTCAGTATTTGCTCTGGTCCATATGACACTTAAGGAACAAGGGCCATTTTTTAGTGCACCATGACTCACAAAATCTCTTCCTGGGTAGCTTATGAAAAGAAAGGAAATCAGCTAGGGGAATATTGCTTTTATAAGTCAGCCTTAAGGAAAATAAGACAAAATAAATTGATTTTCAAAGCTATTGTCCTCAAACAAACTCAATATGTAGCTCTTGAAATAACATATTTTGTGCTGTGCCCCTAAAATGATGTGAGTAATACAGGGAAACATTAAAACAGAAAGGCTTCCTTTACAGATGCTACTTAAGAAACTTAGACCCAGAATTAAATTTAAATATTTTAATGCCTTTTTACATTCCGTTTTGCCCCATCCTGTTCTTCAAAAGAAGATGTTCTATGAAACAGAACAAGATACCACTGAACACCAAAATATTTAAACTTTCTAGACGGGATATATTACTGTTTATTAGTTGATTTGATTGGGTAAAAGATTCTTCGCCTGTATTTGATTTTTGTGTTGGCATTCATTACTCCATTGAGTAGAAACTATTTAATAGCTTCCAAATATTTAAAATAAGTTCAAACGGGCTACGGGTATAAAGATTGTATCTATAACCAAGGCCAGGCACTGTGGCTCACTCCTGTAATCCCAGCACTTTGGGAGGTTAAGGTGGGTGGATCACTTGAGGTCAGAAGTTCGAGACCAGCCTGGTCAACATGGTGAAACACCATCTCTACTAAAAATACAAAAATTAACCAGGTGTGGTGGCACTCACTGTCATCCCAGTTACTTGGAAGGCTGGGGCAGGAGAATCGCTTGAACCCAGGAGGCAGAGGCTGCAGTGAGCCGAGATTGTACCACTGGACTCTAGCCTGGGTGACAGAGTGAGACTCCATCTCAAAAATAATAATAATAATAATAATAATAATAATAATTTAACAATAAAGATTGTATCTATAACCAAACAAAGCATACATGATGGAAAATAATTTACATCTCAGCCTACATAAAATATGGAGGAATGTCAGATATCTCAACAGTGGTATGATTACTTGCCCTCAATTTGGGGAACTATTATTTGCTTCCCCAAACCACACCCAAACCTCAACTCCAAAAGCTTAAAATAAATTGATCCACACTGGGAGTACAAAATATATAGTTTCACATAATTTCTTCACTCAGAGATTTAAAAGTGTAGGTCAATTTTGATCATCTTCTAAATTTTTTTAATTAAAAAAATTTTAGAATTTGACAAGAACCTAAATCTAGTTTGTTGCAATTTGATAGCTGTAACAAGAAAAATTGACATATTGGTTTACAAGGTAGCATGTAGGAAACACTTTTATGAAGGGAAAAAAACTAAGACACAAGAAAGATCTATATGTAGAAAATATGGGCCTGGCACAGTGGATCACTACTGTAATCACAGCACTTTGGGAGGCCAAGGTGGGTGTATTACTTAAGGCCTGGGGTTCGAGACCAGCCTGGCCAACATGGTGAAACCAAGTCTACTAAAAAGACAAAAATTAGCCGGGTGTGGCCTGTGATCCCAGCTACTCGGGAGGCTGAGGCAAGAGAATCTTGCCACCTGCTTAACTGGCAGGTGGAGGCTGCAGTGAGCAGGGATCGCACCACTGCATTCCAGCCTGGGCAACAGTGAGCCTCTGTCTCAAAAAAAGAAAGAAAGAAAGAAAATGATTTTAAAGCTGATAAAAATATATATGATGTTTTCCTCCCTAGGAATTGGTGAAAAATCTCTATACAAAATATACCAAAGCTTCCCTTAATTTCTAAAGCAGACATTCTTGGGACTAAAACACAAGCCAATCAAAAAACCATATGTTGACAGTGTAAGAATGTGAAAAAACTTTTCTGTTGGTAGAAAATTCCACCCCTATGGAAGACAAAAAAAAAAAAAGGTGTTTAAGTAGAGTTAAGGGAAAAAAAAGACCTGGTGAGTTTAATAAGCACCATTATTGCTGAGAAATCTAAAAGGGTGATAATATGAATCACAAAAGAAGTACAATAGGGCAGCTATTTGAAATTTGTTTTTCACACATCTAGTGTAAAAACAACGGCTCTTGCAAGAAAGGTCAATCCACCCACATGTTAATCTCCAATCAAACAGCACTTTGAGAATCTAAATGCGATTGCAAATCTCTCACATGCCAAGATGAAGGGGTTTTTCATTTCAATCTATCTATTACTACCAGCATTTTATATTCATTATGGTCAGGGGTTGAAGGGCACATTAGGTACTTGGCTGGTGCTGAATTCCAGCACTTCCCTCATTATACTAGAATAGAATTAACATATGAACACGCACACAACTATGCTATAGTAACATGAAGTGTCTGACTTAACCTCACCCAAGTAATGAGATTCCGATGTAAGGCTTCCTCTCCAACCTTATTTCATCCCCCTGTCACCATTGCAGGGGGGCTCCTCAGCATGTCACAGCTTGCTGCATGTGCCCTAATAACAAGGCGCACCAGGAGGAGTGAAGAGCAAAGTTCAATTAGCAGAGTCTGTCCTTGCTTTTGTAAGTTTAGGCGAAACCCTGAAACTTCCTTTATCAACACATATGATTGTGTCTTCATTTTCGTTTTAAACATAGTTCAGGTATCTTATTTGTAATTATCAAATATAATACATAAAGAGAAGTGCCTAATGAACTGTTGACTTGCACAGCAACATAACTGGTACTCATGGCAAGACATAATATAAGAGAGTCCCAGACTTGCCACTTCTTCAATATGAATGCCTCCCTTCCTGCAGCTGTAACCAGTATCCCTGAAATACCTATTTGCTTCCCGACTTTCTTTAAGATTTTACATACAATTATACGTGCCTAAAATATGATTACATTATGTCTGTTTTATTGATGTAATTCCATTTGCATAGGATATATCATGTCTGGCCTTTTTTTGTTCGATATTATGCCCTTAAGGTGGATCCACATTTCTTGTGTATTTGTAATTTATTCATTTTTATAGTTGCATACTACTCCAATGCATGAGTATGTCATAATTAACTCACGTATTTGATTGTTGATGGGCATTTTGGCTCATTTTAATATATACACATATGCATGCACACATATATTTTGGTCCATTGCAACACTACTTTGAAATATCTCAAGGCTGCGCATGGTGGCTCACACCTGTAATCCCAGCACTTTGGGAGGCCGAGGTGGGCAGATCATTTGCAGTCAGGAGGTCAAAGCCAGCCTGGACAACATGGTGAAACTCAGTCTCTACAAAAAATACAAAAATTAACCTAGCGTGGTAGTACATGCCTGTAGTCCCAGCTACTCGGGAGGCCGAGGCAGGAGATTTGCTTGAACCCTGGAGGCAGAGGTTGCAGTGAGCTGAGATCGCACTATTGCACTCCAGCCTGGGTGACAGAGCAAGACTCCATCTCAAAAGAAAGAAAAAACAAAAAGAAAGAAAGAAGAGAGAGAGAGAGAAGAGAAAGAAAGAAAGAAAGAAAGAAAGAAAGAAAGAAGAAAGAAAGAAAGAAAGAAAGAAAGAAAGAAAGAAAGAGAAAGAAAGAAAGAAAAGAAAAGAAAAGTATTAGAAATCTTTTGATATACTTCAGCAGGAATTTATGGTGAACATATACAGATGAGTGAAATTACTGACTCATAGGGTATATATATGTATGTTTAGCTTTACTAGACACTAGCAAAAATTTTCCTACATTTCCATCTCACAAGCAATGCATGAGGGTTCTTGTTGCTTTACCTTCCCAGTAACACAGAGGGTTTTTTTGTTTGTTTGTATGATTGTTTTATTTTGTTTGGAATTTTGTTGCTGGTCTGGCTGGTGACCCTTCCCTTTTTAAGCAGAATAGTTTGAGGGGAAGGTCTCCTTGGACTTTCTGAACCTCTTAAAACCTGTAAACATTGATCTACTCTAAAGGTCATAAACATTTCCTGTGCATTATTAAAGAATCTTAATTTAGAACCTACTGAGGTGATAAACTATATTAATTCCAAAGGACCTGCTACAATTTATAGTATCTGGAGAAAATTCAAAAGAAAAAAAGACTAAATTGATCAAAGAGCCAATAGACCTACAACTAAGATGACAGAAGAACAAAGCAGGGCTTGCTGTGTTGTTTGTAAATCAAATAAATAAACATGGGATTGGAGAAAAAACTCAGATCTTATTACTGTGTCTGAGAAAAATTAATCACAAAGAAATATAAATCTGAGACAAGTAGTATGGGAATTAAATAAAGTAAAAACCTACTCTACCTTAATTTCTATATCCTCCTACACATGCACGTACACTCACACACACACATTCACTCACCACCTCCAGCATTAATTAGTGAGTGACTTCTTTCTCTTGAAATGCTGACAAGTTCCAGCTGAACACACTAAAAAAAGAAAATTGAAAATCATTTGAATATGGGTTTATATTTTTCCAAGAACATATTTCTGTCATGACTGAGTTCCTACATACAGAGCCTTACACAAAATGGGCATTTTCTTCACAAGTTTTCTGCTAAACAGGGATCTACATGAACACCCCAAGGATGTTTACTAAACAACTCTTTTGTTTTCTATTTAGCAAATTGACAGGAAATATAAATTTGTATGTGAAAGCATAGAAAGGACACAGTCAATAGATGCCTCTATAACCCTTGGCAAAGTGTTTGATTCACAGGCTTTTAAAATCAGGACTATGTCTTTCCTTACCTATGTCTTCCTAGACAGCAGAATGAATCAAAAATTTAAATTGTTTTGGAGATTATTTACTGTTGCATATCTCATCTGTGGCAAAATCCTACAATGCATAGATTAGATCAATAGCTAACCGGGAGAGAAAATATCTTGAATTGATCGCTCTTCTGACATGAACTCGTTTACAAAGAAAAGGAAGAGATTTTAGGAGGTATTTAATAGACGATGGACCAGTGGATCACAATTATCATATTTATCTGAAGAAACTTTTAAAAAGGCAGATACCAAAATTCTGATTCAATGGTATTGGAGTATCATACGTATTTTTAAGAAAGAGAAAACTTGGGACTGTAATAAACTCATATACTCCTTGGTGAGTAGATGAGTTCATTAGGTCTTATGTATAGGGCACTGCCAGGTGGCAACAGGACACCTCTAGAGAGCTGCACTGTGGCCGGGCATGGTGGCTCATGCCTGTAATCCCAGCACACTGGGAGGCCGAGGTGGGTGAATCACCTGAGGTCAGGAGTTCGAGACCAGCCTGGCCAACATGGTGAAACCTTGCCTCTACTAAAAATACAAAATTATCTGGGCGTGGTGGCACGCGCCTGTAATCCTAGTTACTCGAGAGGCTGAGGCAGCAGAATTGCTTGAACCTGGGAGGTGAAGGT
Source organism: Trachypithecus francoisi (assembly GCF_009764315.1). Taxonomy (NCBI): domain Eukaryota; kingdom Metazoa; phylum Chordata; class Mammalia; order Primates; family Cercopithecidae; genus Trachypithecus; species Trachypithecus francoisi. Next base: position 19,921,998 of record NW_022681455.1, read on the forward strand.
TGCCGTGAGCCAAGATTGCACCACTGCATTCCAGCCTGAGAGACAGAACAAGACTCTGTCTCAAAAAAAAAAAAAAAAAAAAAAAATGAAGAGAGTTGCACTGCCTCTGCCTCCCATCTCTAAGTGGCTTTTAAGTTCATTTTCTGACCCTTTGTCTACTCTTGTGTGCGTGCGTGTGTGTGTGTGCGTGATGAGACAGTTTTCCTTGTTTTCCTTGGTATGTTCCCAGCTATGCCCCAGGATGTTTGGGTTCTCAGGGACACCTGCTCCTGAGCTGGGCACCATGACCTTGGCTCATGATCCAGCCTTCAAGACCCAAGCAGCGGGCACACACACTTAAGTTCCTTGGTGGGGGACCCATCACACCACCCCCTGGTGGCTCTGAAGACTAGTCAGTGTTAAAAACAAATGAAATAAAGAAGAAGAAACTTGGCAAAAATCAGATAACAAAGACTGAATCCTTAGATTTGAGACATTTTTAAAGATTATTAACATTAGTGAGTGTTTCAAGTTTAAGGTGTGGCATGCCCAGGCTGCTCCTTTTACCTCCTCCTTGCCACCCTCCCACCCATGGTAATAAAGAAATATGACAATGACTTTGTCAGTTGCACCCTATTTCTGTTCACAAGGGCTACCTTTAGCTAAGCTCATCGTGCGTTTTTTCACAATATGGAAGACTTTATTTCTGAGAGGTCACTAACAACATTCCACTACGTTCTGGTTGATGATAACTTTGTTCCACATATGTCATTGTATCCAAACCAATTGTACTTTTTCAAATATGAAAGAATCAAAGAACCAAATTGGTCAAATGTTAGTTTTTTGAAAGCCACAATATTTTTGGTCTACTTTTTTATTTAAAGAAAAGTATTCCCATGTGCTCTATTAAAATTGCTCTATGGAACAATTCACAAAAGCAGCAATCAAAACTCCAGATAAAAACCTGTGCATTTTAGCAGCCCTGCAAATTATCAGAATTTCACTGGAATAATATGTGTTGTTACCAAATGAAGTGAAAGTGGAATCCAAGTTACACTTTATTCAAAACAACTGAGACTCGGTGACTCCCCAGACACACACTGGCAAGGATCCAACCCCTACCAAAAATAATGATCCTCAATCCTGCCCATCACAAACCTGGCCTACCCCCTCAAAGATGGACAAGGAGATTTCCAGTGTTAATGCTATAACCATGAGGAAAAAACAAGCCACTAAATTCAACTATAAAGTAATTCACTACAATTTTGCATTTTTCCTTTTCAAATAATTAATATAGATATCTTATCTAATAGCCAAAATGGCATGCTTTCTATTAAAGTAGCACAGGCTAAAGCTGTGGTCATTCCAAATAGAAGACTACAAGGACCAAAGCATCAAATGATTGCTGTATATCTGAACTAGAACTTTATGATTAATTCTATAAAAATAATAATGAATTTTTTGAACACCAAATGGCAGACACTATGCAGAATAAGAGAACCAAGAAACTCAGTGATAACAGATCATTAAGAAGCAATATGGTTTTCTCGAATAATAACAAAATGTTGTTTCCTTCCCTCTAAAAACAAAAAAACTATTAGCTAAAGCACTACTTGAATGGCCTATTAAAGCCAAATAACTAATAAAAAAACATGAGGTTATTACCCTCAATGATTAAAAATTGCCCACCCATTATAAATATATCCAGTAATTTGAAATTGCTTAAAAGGAAATCAGATATACACACCATTTCCCCAGGATGAAAGCTGATTTCTTTTCCTTTATTGCCAAAGTGCTTTCTTTTTTAAAGAAATGTTTCTTTCCCACAATGAATAAATAAACACAAACATTCGGAAATCCTTACAGACAAGTGCAATGACACCCTGTCTTCATAGTAAATAATGTCAATTTTAAAGAAACGAGACATTCAAGTTTACCAGGTAAAGTCATTCTCATCCCTTCTCTCTGTTCCACACATTACATATAACCTAAGCTATTGTAACTGAAGTGAGGTCAAAACACACTCAAGATAAAAATTTGATTCTTGGAATTAGAGCATAACTTGGCTTTCTCTAGTCAAGTAAGAGTGCTAAATGCATTGTCCTCCCTGTGGTCAGCAAATTGGAAAAACTTTAATTTTTTTTTTTTTTTTTTTTTTTTTTGAGATGGAGTCTCGCTCTGTCGCCCGGGTTGGAGTGCAGTCGCCGGATCTCAGCTCACTGCAAGCTCCGCCTCCTGGATTCACGCCATTCTCCTGTCTCAGCCTCCCGAGTAGCTGGGACTACAGGCGCCCGCCACCTCGCCCGGCTAGGTTTTGTATTTTTTTAGTAGAGATGGGGTTTTACCGTTTTGGCCAGGATGGTCTCAATCTCCTGACCTCGTGATCCGGCCGTCTCGGCCTCCCAAAGTGCTGGGATTACAGGCTTGAGCCACTGCGCCCGGCCTACTTTAATTTTTTAAAGGTTCATTTGACATTCTTAAGGGTTATCTCTTTAATATAGTACTTGAAAACAAACTTGTCTCACTTTCTTACACTCCTAAATGAAAACCATAGCAATATGCTTTAAAAAATTAGAAAATGTTTTTGCTTTTATAAGTGTGATTATATAAATCAGTACCTGAAACCTCATTACTTTTTCTAACCCATATAGCATAACCAAATATAAGCCTTATATCATTTTTTCATTTTTTAACTTTGTAACTATTTTCTTAAAAAAAAGAAAAAACTTTGTGTGAGAGTACGGTAGAACAAAATATAGTAAGAAAATATTTCAAGTATAGAACTAACATATTTTAAATATTTAAACATATAACTGAGCTCTGTGTGTGTGTGTGTGCATGCGCGTGTGTGTGTGTGTGTGTGTGTGTGTGTGTGTGTATGTGGTGGATATTCTCAAAGGCTGAAAACATCCAGATATCTTGAGTCTATAATTAACCAAGCAATGGAATTAGCAGTGGCCATAGGACCTTCTGCCAAACCATGATGTCAGATAACTTCAGTTTTAATGGCCTGTTTTTTCATGGAGGCCAGAAGACCAAGTCTACAGTCATCCCCTGTGAACAAGTAGAGTGAATTAAGGAAACACACTCACATACACACAGGGTATATGTGATATAGTGTGATATAGATACAGAACTTTGCCTATCTCTTCCTTGACTTGGGATAGAGGGGGAAAGTCTCCATTAAGATTTCAAACATGTAGCATTGGGACTACAATTCATACTATTTAACCCTAAAACTCTAAGCTGATAATTATTTTGAAATGGTCCTTTATTGGTAGTGGCTCCTAGAACTGAGTAAAGCCAAAGGTGAATCTCCATTTAAAGGAAACACTTTCAACCAAGGCCTACAAGAACCCTACAGTCAAGAGTTAAATTCTCACAACTAAAAACAAAACAGTGTATTTGTTATTAGCTAGAGCTGGGAGGACAACAAATAACAAATCAGGTCCATAAACCTACAGATACTAGAATAATCAGATAAAGAATAAAACGTAAATTAATTATATTGAATATGTTTAAATACGAGGGCATTTAAATTATTTCAGAAGAAGGGGAGACTAAAGGATGTATATTTGAAATATAACCACATAGATTATGTAGAAATGAAATATATAATAACTGAAATCAAAACTTTAATAAACTAGTTAAACATCTGGAAAGACAAAGCTGAAGATAAAATCAATGCACTGGAAAGTAGACCTGGGGAAATTATACAGTATGAAGTCCAGAAGGATAAAGAGAAAAAACATGAAATTAAGGGTTAAAAAAAGGTGGGCCATAAATAGAGGTTATCTAATATTCATTAATGGACATGCATAAAAGAAATAACAGAAGAATGGCAGAGAGAATCTTCAAATAAATTTGCTAAGGTTTGCTTTAGAAGTAAGAAAAAATGCAAGTTTTCAGATTCCCAATATACCCTAAGTAGAATAAATAAATAGAAATCTCTCTGGACACACTGAAAAACCTGCAGAGCAACAAAAACAAAAACAAAAAAGACCTTAAAAGAAGCCAGAGGTTAAAAACAAATTTTTAAAAAAATAATTAGGCAGCTGACTTTTCAACAGTAATAACAGAAGCCATAAAAGAGCAAAATTATATCAAAAAGTGCTAAGGAAAAATGTCACTTTTATAAACAGTAAAATTACAATGTAGGAATATGGGCATAATAAAGGCAACAAACAAGACTTTGAGTCTGTACTATTAACAGAGGCTCAATAAAGACATGCATATGTGATTTAATTTAGTAAAAATAAAAATTAGGAAAAAAGTAAAGTCTAAGAGACAAGAAAGAATGGTGAGAAACTCAAGAAAAGAAACTAGTAAACATGGGTTAATCTTTATAAACAACTCTGAATATATAAAACAATAGCTCTAGCCAAGTGCGGTGGTGCACGCCTATAGTCCCAGCTACTCAGGTGGCCGGCTGAGGTGGGAGGATCGCTTGAGGCCAGGAGGTCGAGGCTACAGTGAGCCATGTTTGTCAAATAAGAAACGAGAAAAGTAATGCGAATTCAACTATTATAAAATCACTACATTGTTGGACGAGGGAAGAATTAGTTTAAGATTATAAAATTTTAAATTCAGAGTCAACATTAAAGTCAAAACAAATACTAAAGTAAAAATAGAATAGAGGATTTACAGTAACACATTTGAAATAAATCCAAATGCATGATTAATCACAATAAACTTAAACAGACAACACATGTTAAAAGCCAAGGTGTTTCAGGCTAGATTTTTAAAAATTCAGATATATTAAATATTTTAATATATCTGAATATATGTATTTTAATATATGTATTTTAATTTTAGTAAATCTGAATATAGTATATTAATATATATATTAAATTTCAGATATATATGTATATTAAAATTCAGATATATATTCTGATTCATTTTACATTAAACAACATAAAATATAAAACTAATGTCAGAAATTATATAATTTAAGACAAAAAATAATTCTAGAGATAAAGAGAACACAATAGTGCAAAAGGTTAAATTCATCAGAAAGATATAATAATTTAAGTTTGTAAAGCTCAAAATATAATTTCAATATGAAAGTTGAATTTCACGAAATTCATGAAATTTGATGAAATTTGAGAGAACTACAAAGGTAAACTTACAAATCTGTTTTCACAGTAAGATTTTAAAACACCTTTCTCGTTAAGAAATAAGCACCTTTCGGCCGGGCGCGGTGGCTCAAGCCTGTAATCCCAGCACTTTGGGAGGCCGAGGCGGGTGGATCACGAGGTCAGGAGATCGAGACCCTCCTGGCTAACACGGTGAAACCCCGTCTCTACTAAAAATACAAAAAACTAGCCGGGCGAGGTGGCGGGCGCCTGTAGTCCCAGCTACTCGGAGGCTGAGGCGGGAGAATGGCGGGAACCCAGGAGGCGGAGCTTGCAGTGAGCCGAGATCGCGCCACTGCACTCCAGCCTGGGCGACACAGCGAAACTCCGTCTCAAAAAAAAAAAAAAAAAAAAAAAAAAAAAGAATAAGCACCTTTCTCGTTAAGAATAAGCAAAGATAGCGAGGCACAGTGACTCATGCCTCTAGTTCCAGCACTTTGGGAGGCCAAGGTGGGAGGATCACTTGAGGCCAGGAGTTCGAGACCAGCCTGGCCAACATGGTGAAACCCTGTCTCTACTGAAAATACAAAAATTAGCTGGGCATGGTGGCGTGCACCTGTGGTCTCAGCTACTTGGGAGGCTGAGGCATGAGAATTGCTTTAACCCAGGAAGCAGAGGTTGTTGCAGTGAAGTGAGATCAACTGGCGGGTGACAGAGCAAGACTCTATCAAGAAAGAAAGAAAGAAGAAAGAAAGAAAGAAAGAAAGAAAGAAAGAAAGAAAGAAAGAAAGAAAGAAAGAAAGAGAAAGAAAGAAAGAAAGAAAGAAAGAAAGAAAGAAAGAAAGAGAAAGAAAGAAAGAAAGAAAAGAAAGAAAGAGAAAGAAAGAAAGAAAGAAAGAAAGAGAAAGAAAGAAAGAAAGAAAATAAAAGAAAAGGAAATAAATAGGAACATAGAACACAATTTGTATCCTCAATATTATCAACTATATTAAATTATTTCTAATAATTGGAAAATACAGATTTTTGTAAACCACATGCAGATCATTTGCAAATTATAAAATGTTCTTTTATGAAAATATAATAATTACAAAAATTGATAGTCACAGAGAACTTACTAAATGCTCATACACTTGAAAAATAAAAATATGTTTGTAAGTAACTCAGTAATGTTGGTAATAAAATATTTAGAGAAAAAATTAATGCATTCAATGTCTACAATATGAGTAAGAAGACTGAAAAATACTGAACTAAGGCAAAAACTTAGAAGTTAAAAAAATAAAATGGTACCAAATAAAGTAAGTGGAATGAAGTAATAAAAATTAAAGCCAAAATCACTAAAAAAGAATTAAAACATACAACAGTGGATCAAAAATGCAAAGTTGGCCCTTTAGAAAATACTATTAAATTCACAAACCTCTGCCAACTTTGATTAATAGGGACATCATACAAATAAACAATATTGTAATGAAATGGGTATGTAACTACAGGTGCTCCAACCATTTAAAAAAATAGTAAAAGAATATTATCAAGTTTATTCCACCAATAAAGTTATAGATAAATTCTTTAAAAAATATATTATACATACCTTGCAACATGGACTCAAGAAGAAATAGACCACATGAATAGTTTTAAAACTATTAAAGAAAAAATGGTTTTAAGGTTTGAAGTCTGATTTTATTAGGCAGCTGTGTGATGTTGGTTTAGTTATAAACTTTTATATATAAACGGGGATGGTATTAAGTAACTCACAAGTACATTTCAGCTCAAATGTAGATGATTTATGGAGAAAGTACTTTGTGAAATGTTACTGGTAGTACTAGTTATAGTTGTATGGGCATTAGTAGCAACATGATCTCTGCATTGGGGTAGATTAAGTAACAAACATGATTCTCCCCTCACTTCCCCTCCACAAATTCAGACGCAGGTAAAATTGGAGGCAACCTTTAATATATCTGTGGGCTTTGGGATGGATTGGGCATAGGAGGAACCTGGGGACTACTGATCTTTTGGGTAGATGTTGGTCTCTTCATCCTTTAGTAGAATGAGATGGGGTAGAGTATTATAACTGTATTTCATTCTTTTTATTTTCTCTTTTCTCTTTTTTTCTGTGTTTGTTTTTTGACAACTCAAAATTGTATATATTTATTGCGTACAGCATGATGCTTTGAAATCTGTATACATTACGGAATGATTAAATCAAGCTAATTAATAAACGTATTATCTCATATACTTGTTTTTTTGTGGTGAGAATACTTAAACTCTACTCTCAGCAATTTTCAAGAATACAATTTTTGAGAATGCATTGTTACTAACTGTAGTCACCGTGTTTTATGATAGATCTTTTGAACTTATTCCTCTGTTTAACTGAAACTTTATACCCTTTGACCAACATTTCCCCAGCCCACTCCCAGTCCCAGCCCCTGGCAACCTATATTCTGCTCTCAAATTCTATGAGTTTAATTTTTTTAGATTCCACATATAAGTGAGGTCACATGATATTTTGCCTTTCTTTGCCTAGCTTATTTCACGTAACATAACATCCTCCAGTTTCACCCATGTTTTCACAAATGAAAGAATTTGGGTTTTTTTTGTAAGTCAGAATAGTGTCCTATTGTGTGTATGTACCACATTTTCTTTATTCTCCCATTGAAGGATCCTTAGATCGGTTCCATCTCTTGGCGATTGTGAATAATGCTGCAGCAAACATGGGAATGCAAATATCTCTTCAACGTACTGATTTTATTTCCTTTGGAATATATCCTGCAGTGGGATTGCCAGATCATATGATAGTCCTATTTTAATTTTAGGAAGAAACAGAAAGTAGAATGGTGGTTGCCAGGGACTGAAGGAACAGGAAAAATGGGGAGTTGTTTAATAGGTATAGAATTTCAGTTCTGCAAGATGAAAAAGTTCTGGAGATAGGCTGCACAACAAAGTGGACATATTTAACACTACTGACTCTACACTTAGAAATGATTAAGATGGTAAATTTTATTGTGTGCTTTTTTACTGCTACAATACAAAATTTAAAATTCCAATTTTATTTCTTGAAAAATGTAAATTTCCTTCAACTTTAGAAAATTTATTAATATAATTTACCGCACTAACGAATTATAGGAAAAATATGATTAAAGAGATAGGGTAAAAAGCGTTGATAAAAATCAGTGTTCATTCTTGAGTTGAAAACAGCCTAAGTTTGAGTTCGAGACCAGCTGGCCAACATGGTGAAACCCTGTCTCTACCAATAATACAAATATGAGCCGGTGTGGTGGCACGCACCTGTAATCCCAGCTACTTGAGAGGCTGAGGCAAGAATCGCTTGAACCCGGGAGGCGGAAGTTTCAGTGAGCCAAGATCAGGCCACTGTACTCCAGTCTGGGCAACAGAGCAAGATTCTGTCTCAAAAAAAAAAAAAAACAAAAACAAAAAAAAAAAACACAGCCTAAGCTCTTCATCAAAACTTATCTTCATATAGTTACACACACATACATACTTTACAGCAAATATCATACTTAACGGTAAAATATTAAAAGAACTCCTTTTTTTGGTCGTTTTTTGAGAAGGAGTCTTGCTTGCTGCCCAGACTGAAGTGCAGTGGCACAATCTCAGCTCACAGCAACCTCCGCCTTCCGGGTTCAAGCTATTCTCCTGCCTAAGCCTCCCGATTCACAGGCACCCGCCACCACACCTGGCTGATTTTTGTATTTTTAGTAGAGACGGGGTTTTGCCACATTGGCCAGGTTGGTCTTGAACTCCTGACCTCAGGTGATCTGTCTGCCTTGGCTTCCCAAAGTGCTGGGATTACAGGCGTGAGCCACCGTGCCCGGCCCAAAGAACTAATTTTAAAATCTTGGAAAGACATGCGATTTCCACTGTTTTTTTTTTTTTTTTTTGAGACAGAGTCTTGCTCTGTCACCCAGGCTGGAGTGCAGTGGCCAGATCTCAGCTCACTGTAAGCTCCACCTCCCGGGTTTACGCCATTCTCCTGCCTCAGCCTCCCGAATAGCTGGGACTACAGTACAGGCACCCGCCACCTCGCCCGGCTAGTTTTTTGTATTTTTTAGTAGAGATCGGGTTTCACCCTGTTAGCCAGGATGGTCTCGATCTCCTGACTTCGTGATCCGCCCGCCTCAGCCTCCCAAAGTGCTGGGATTACAGGCTTGAGCCACCGCCCCCGGCCTATTTCCACTTTTATATTAACTCTATTCTGAAGGTCCTAACTAATACCAAAAAAAAAAAGTGGATGTAGGAGACAAACAGGAAGCATCAGAAGGGAAGAAGAAAACAAGGAAATAGGGAAGAAAAGAGAGGCAGGGAAGCAGAAAAAAAGAAAAGAAAACTTAAAGTCATAAGGAAACGCAATAATAAAATTATTATTTTTCTTACATGATATTATTTTTCTTACAAGATGCTCTTCACAAAATAACCCAAGTCAATCTGTAGATAAACTATCAAACTTAGTAAGACAGTGCAATAAAGTTGCTAGATACGGTTGATACATAAAAGTCAACGGTATTACCATAGAAGAGCAATACATAGAGCATTTAATGGATTTAAAATACCACATTTCTAATGCCACCAAAATATTATGTATCCAGAACAAAACCCATGTGAGACCTTCAAAGAGAAAACTATCAACTTTTGTTTAAAGAAAGGATAAATAAAGGGAGAGATTTATCATACTCATGGATTAGAAAATACAATATTGTGATATCAAAGAATATGCCAACTCCTCCAATTGAACTGCAGATTCATGGCAATTTCAACCAAAACTCAGAAAGGACTTTACATGGAATCTATGAAGCTGATTCTAAAATGTATGTGAAAGAGCAAAGGATCAAGAATAGTCAAGATGCTAATGAAGAAGAGTCAAGTAAGTGTTCATCCTCTCCCCAATGTGAACACAAGCCATTCTTAAGATGGTGTAGAATCAGGACATATATAGTGAAATACACTAACAGAACAGAACTGAGGGCCATGAGATAGATCCAGGTATATATGCAAATCTAACATATGATAGAAGTAACATCATACCCCAATAGGAAAGCAGGGGCCACTTAATAAATAATGCGTCATAAAACATGGATGACCAGTTACCCCTTTAGAAAAAGTACAATTGGACTCCTGCCTCACATCATAGGCAAAAAACCAGTTTCAGCCTGATGGAGGGCTTAACACGTTTTAAAAAAGAATGTGATGTCTTTTTGATAGAAGGATTTCTTAAATAAGACCAAAAAAAAAAAGTAAAATAAAAAAAAAGTGAATGTCATGTAAAGCTAAGAACTTCTGTTTATCAAAAGATATCTTAAGAAGAATGAAAATCCCAGTCCCAGAGTAATAAAGATTATTTGTAATATATATAATCATCTGAGGATCAACGTGAGATTATTCCTAATAATCAGTAAAAAAAAAAAAAAAATAGCTCACTAGAAGGGTAGCAAATATATGGAAACGACAAAACATGAGTGAGCAATAAACATGAAAAATGATCAACCTCATTGATCATCAAGGAAGGAAAATAAAAACCAAAATGAGGTAAAATTTTACCACGCTCAGGTTGACAGAATTTAAAATGCTGACAACACAATGTGTTAGGAAGAATATAGAGTAACTGGAACTCGTATACACCGTGGGAAGAATATAGAGTAACTGGAACTCGTATACACCGTGGGAAGAATATAGAGTAACTGGAACTCGTGTACACCGTGGGAAGAATATAGAGTAACTGGAACTCGTGTACACCGTGGGAAGAATATAGAGTAACTGGAACTCGTGTACACCGTGGGAAGAATATAGAGTAACTGGAACTCGTGTACACCGTGGAAGAATATAGAGTAACTGGAACTCGTGTACACCGTGGGAAGAATATAGAGTAACTGGAACTCGTGTACACCGTGGGAAGAATATAGAGTAACTGGAACTCGTGTACACCGTGGGAAGAATATAGAGTAACTGGAACTCGTGTACACCGTGGGAAGAATATAGAGTAACTGGAACTCGTGTACACCGTGGGAAGAATATAGAGTAACTGGAACTCGTGTACACCGTGGGAAGAATATAGAGTAACTGGAACTCGTATACACTGTGGGAAGAATATAGAGTAACTGGAACTCGTATACACCGTGGTAGGAGTGTCTTCTTTTTAGAAAATAATTCTGCCATTATTGTGCAAAGCTGAAGAAGTACATGCCAATTTAATTCTACTGTGCAAACACATGAAATCAGTTTAGGGGTTACTATTTTGTTAATAAAAATTATAAACTCGGCCGGGCGCGGTGGCTCAAGCCTGTAATCCCAGCACTTTGGGAGGCCGAGATGGGCGGATCACGAGGTCAGGAGATCGAGACCATCCTGGCTAACACGGTGAAACCCCGTCTCTACTAAAAAATACAAAACCTAGCCGGGCGAGATGGCGGGCGCCTGTAGTCCCAGCTACTCGGGAGGCTGAGGCAGGAGAATGGCGTAAATCCGGGAGGTGGAGCTTGCAGTGAGTTGAGATCCGGCCACTGCACTCCAGCCTGGGCGACAGAGAGAGACTTCGTCTCAAAAAAAAAAAAAAAAAATAAATAAATAAATAAATAAATAAATAAAAATTATAAACTCGACAGAATAGAAATTAATAATGCATCACAAAGGCAAGATGCCCTAGGGATGACGTGGCACCTGTGGGCCAAGAAACAAGTATAATAATGATTGTAGCAGCATTTTTTATAATAGCAGAATAAATGGAAACAACCCCAATGTCTGCCAGCAGGAGAATTGGTAAACAAAACAGTTACACAAAATAAATAAATTCAAGCCTCACTGTTCTTATCAGTAAGGATATGGAATACCCTGTTTCAGAAGTTTCTGCTCTTGTTAATTCTCCCTTTTCCTCTGGAGAATAAAAATCTGTTATTTCTGGATATCTGCCCTCTACACTGTATTTACATAAAATTGACCTATTGAATTCAATCCATGGTTTTATTTAAGAACTAGAAAACAACCAAGATCCTTATTTATTCTATCACTTTCCCATTTCTTCCATCTAATTTCCCACTTCCATTTCTTCCCTCATCCCAAAATACACACACATACTCACACACACATTTCTTGATGTACTCGTAATTCGACCTCCAAAAACCTCAGGTATCTCAAAATACCTGTGGAAAAAATACTATCACTGTCTCTCTGCAGTGGTAGTTTAATGCCCTTAGAACCCTCACTCCTAGCTCTGCCTTTAGGACCAAGAAAACAATTTTCAATACCTGAACAAGAGCAGAGGATGATTAAGATACAAATTTTATGTGCTAGTTTATTTTATTTCTAATTATATTCTTAGTAAATGATGTTAATATTTAATAGGAATGACTTTGACACTCAGTGCTTTGCCCAGTAAAACCAGAGCCCTTAGCATTTTATTGGCACTAAAGCAGTCAGCTGTGACACAGGATAACGGCAAGGGTAAAGAAGATCTGCTCCGTCCCTAAATTAAATGTCTCCTCAATGACTCGAATGTTCAGGTAGAAATAGCAGTTGCTCAAAGAAAATGACTCCTTTACACTGCAAAACAATCAACAGAGCGTCTCCCACAAATCCAAGGAGACGGTAACGCATAGAGAGGAGATCACAATAATTTTAATGGGTGTTGACAATATTATCATAATAGAGTTGCCTGTTTAAACCAATGCTGACCCTACTGTATGTGCATGTATAATGTGGTTTAAGTAAACCAAAGCAGATACAATATATATAATTCAGAAAGAAATGCAAGGATCGTTTACTCCTCTTGCTGTCAATGAGAAAAGGGTGAAATAAATGACTTACTGAACACTGTATATTTCAACAGCATTGCCTCCCATCCTCAACACAAAAATCACAAAGGCAGTCATTGGTGAGGATCCCTTGTCTTCTAGATCACTATTCTCCAGCATGTTATGATACCCATTAAACGAAAGATAAATTACAGGTGTTTGTTTATTTTACAATGATTTACATATGACTTCTGATGCTGTATATTTCCTTAGTGCACATAAAAATATTACTTGAGTAAAACGTCTTGTACAATTTTACTACTTGCCTCTCAACTAGCCTGACATGTGTCCATGGCCAAGTTGCTAGCCTAAGGTAGGTTTTTTGTTTGTTTTGTTTTGTTGTTGTTGTTGTTTTGGGGTATTTTTGTTTTCTTTTTGAGATGGAGTTTTGCTCTTGTTACCCAGGTTGCCGTGCAATGGCGCGATCTAGGCTCACCGCAACCTCTGCTTCCCAGATTCAAACGACTCTCCTGCCTCCGCCTCCTGAGTAGCTGGGATTACAGGCATGTGCCACTATGCCCGCCTAATTTTTTGTATTTTTAGTAGAGACGGGTTTCTCCATGTTGGTCAGACCGGTCTTGAACTCCTGACCTCAGGCGATCCACCCGCCTGGGCCTCCCAAAGTGCTGGGATTACAGGCATGAGCCACCGGGCCGAGTTGTAAGGTAGGCTTTTACAGAAGATGTATTTCATCCATTTAGCTTAGTAGCATGTAAACAGACAGTAACTTAATGCCAGGCTACTTCATGAGGCATCATCATCAAAATCATTTGTTTTCATGTATCTATTTCTGTGTGGCTCTATACTAGGCATTATGAAAAGTCAGAATGAAGATGTCTAGCCCTTTCAGGATATACAATTTAAAATAAAATGGGAAAAATCAGCATACTCATATGGACACCAAGCAGAAGCAGAAGATTAGTATGTTTTATTACATTAAATGGTTAGATGAATGAAAAGGAGTTGTAAGATTTCACTTCAGGATGGCTAGGGTCTCACATGAAAATCTCAACCTCTCTGTCCTGAAGGCTTATTTGAGGAGTTGGGTTTGAAGAGTTGCCTTAATCATGAATCAGAAGGAGCTTGTCAAGGGTTTCAGAGAAAAGGAACACTCCAGAAGAGACCAAAGCATAGAGTAACTGATAAGAGGGGCATGATTACTAAGAGAGCCAAGGGGAATCTTCAGTGCAGTGGATCTCGATGTAGTTCAAGATCAGTTAAATATATTTCATTTATATACCACCCCCCTTTGTGAATCCATTCATTTGGCCAGGTAGACCTAGTGTTTTCTAATGCTTATCTGTTACTCCAGAAGACTCTATTTGCTTTGAGTTCCTAAATAGGTCAAGTCAGCAATCTCTAAAAACCCGTATTAGAAAAATATTTACATTTAAGAATAGTCCCTCAATTTCACTTAATTCCTAGTGTAGCTGGCTCAATCAACACTCAATCAACACTGATTCAGTGTTGATTGAGCCATCTACAGTAGGAAAATTTTGGCATCTTGTGTTCTCTCGAAAGTATACAGTTATTTGATTCTTTTAGGCTAGAAGTTCTTCAAGTGATTCTGCTGCACACTGAAGTTGAAAACGACTGCCTTATACCTGTCAGGCAATGGAGCGTGTACACTTACCCAGGCTCTCTTTGTTAGAACAGGCATTTCAGCTAGACTGTACCCATACTGCAAGAAAAAAAAAAAAAAAATGGTGGCCGGGCGCGGTGGCTCAAGCCTGTAATCCCAGCACTTTGGGAGGCCGAGACGGGCGGATCACGAGGTCAGGAGATCAAGACCATCCTGGCTAACACGGTGAAACCCCGTCTCCACTAAAAAATACAAAAAACTAGCCGGGTATGGTGGCGGGCGCCTGTAGTCCCAGCTACTCAGGAGGCTGAGGCAGGAGAATGGCGTGAGCCCGGGAGGCGGAGCTTGCAGTGAGCTGAGATCCGGCCACTGCACTCCAGCCTGGGTGACAGGGCAAGACTCCGTCTAAAAAAAAAAAAAGGTTTTGTAGCTGAATACTTGAATACTAACATTGAAAATGGCATATTTCTGTTGGTCATAAATACTCTCTCAAATGGGAAAACATTGTTAAATTATATGCACTTGTAAATTGTAAACTTTCAGAGTAGTCAGCATTGTAAATAGTAGCGTTTTATAAACTATTTTCCAATACATTGTCAATGAAGCCAATAGACAATAAGCTCCCAAGGGTCTTCGTTCCCCTCTTGAGTCTCCCAGTGATGAGGACCCTAACAGGCTGAGATCTCACAGAATTTCAGTAAGGGTGTCAGAGGTGCTTGAACCAAAGCAACTCCATCTTGAATAGGGATTGGGTAAAATAAGACTGAGATCCTACTGGGCTGTATTCCCAGGTGGTATTAGACACAGGATGAGATGGGAGGTCCACACAGGATGAGGTGGGAGGTCAGCACAAGATACAGGTCATAAAGACCTTGCTGATAAAGCAGCACATGGTAAAGAAGCTACCAAATCCCACCAAAACCAAGATGGCACAGAAAGTGTCCTCACTGCTCATTATACGCTCATTATAATGCATTTGCACGCTAAAAGACACACCCAACAACATCACGACAGTTTACAGATGCCATGGCAACGTCAGGAAGCTCTATCCTATATGTTCTAAAAGGGGGAGGAACCCTCAGTTCCGGGAATTGTCCACCCCTTTCTGAGAAGATTCACGAAGAATACAGCCCTTGTTTAACATATAATCAAGAAATAACCGTTAAGTATTATTCATGGAGCAGCCGAAGCTGCTGCTCTATGGATTTGTCATTCTTTAATCCTTTGCTTTCTTAATAAATTTGCTTTCAATAAACTTGCTTTCTTAATAAACTTGCCTGGAATACTTTCTTGTGTGAGATCCAAGAACCTTCTCTTGGGGTCTGGATTGAGCCCCTTTCTGGTAACAAGACTTCACTTTTCTTTGTATGACAGGTGAGAGGATGGCCCCGGGAAGAAAGTTTGGAAAAAGTCTCCTAGACACGAAGTGGAAGGGAGGAAGGGAGGGAGAAAGGGAAAGAGGAAGTGAGATGTCTTTCTTGACCACAGGCAGGTCCTTCATGGTCTTTTTCCTGGCAAATCTTAAACATCTCATGTGCTTCGCCCAGTTCTCACTGTCGATACCTGGAAATTAACGGTTTTATAGTGGGATAATACCATTCCTCTGAAGTCTATGTCTGATATCCATCAGCAGTATTTAAAACCACACATCCCTTTTTGAAATACCAAAATAGATAAGCCGAATAAAAAATAAAACCTTTAACAGGCAAACTAAGATGCCTTCATGCATTTTATGCTAAAACCCTACCAAGTCCCTTTAAAAACTCTCTACCTGCGTTCACCTCATCCCCTGGTTCGCATTGTCCTCAGTAACGAAGACCTCATTGCCTATCACTAACACCAATTAGCTCACACCAAACTTCAGGACGCCAAGGAAAAGGAAAAATCACTCTTCCAGCAGCGGTCATTTAAGAAAAAAAAAATTGATAATGTGGAACTCCCTCCAAAATTAGCCTACACTGTGATATAAATTGGTTTCCTTTGTGATCTAAAATTGACTCGCAGTTCACTAGTTAGAAAATAGTTGCTGAAAAGCCGGGGCCTTGGAGCTTTCGGATCCTGCCCGCCTTTCATCATGTAAACAAACGCATCAGATTTAAAGCTTTCCCATAATTGTTATGCTAACCTTGGAGCGCAACCTCTCCATTTGCATTTGAAGGAGCTAAATATTAGGCAGGAAAGAAAGTGCTCTTTTTGAAAGCCTGAGAAAATGTCCCCGCTCAGGGCTGCTCCGCCATCTGGGCCGCGGGCTGGGCGCGCGGCTCCCGCCCCCAGCTCCTTGGCAGAGGCGCGGGAGGAAGGGGCGCCGCGAAGGGCCGTCATCTTGTTAGAAAAGAATGCAGAAATGCCCCCCGAAGGCTGAATGAGCGCCACTTCCACACTCAGGGCGGGGGAGGCCGGGGGACGTGGGAGCGGCGCGCCAGGAGCGAGGCGTCCCTGGTGACAGCGCGTCCCGAGGGCTCTCCCTTTTCCCAGAGCGCATTCCAAAGGCCGACTCCTTTGCAGGCTCCACGAGCCCCATTCGCGGTGGAGAGGGGCGTTCCAGACTGCAGGGTGAGGGGCTCCGGTGTGTGTGGTGTGTGTGGTGTGTGTGTGTGCGTGTGTGTGTGTACGCGCGCGCGCGCCCTTAAGGAAAAATCCATCTTTTATAAACGCTCTGGCCCACTTTTAACTTGATCTCTTGGAGTATTCAGATACAGCCGGTATAGTGAAGGCTAATAGCATCAGCACAGTTTCGCGCATTAATCTTGGAGTAATTAAAAATAAAAACAGTGAGCGATGGGTTTTGTTAAAGAGGGGAGAAAAAAGGTTCCAACCTCCTGTCAGCCTGTTCTGGGGGAATCCAGAGAGCCCATGCATCCCTCTACCTTTTCATGCAACCTGCACACAAAGCAAGTCTATAGGGAGTCACGGAGAAATCATTCCTGGGAGAATATCTAGGGCATCATAAACCAGAACAGAGCTGGAGGGGATAAGATGCTGCTAGATTGAAAGAATGTAATTATTTTCTTTCACCACTTCTCATTTTAATCTCATTTCTAATATAACTCAAAGGTGCTTTGATTTTAAAATGATTTTTCTGTTGTCAGAATTAGCATTTTTCACTAGTCCTAGGAGACATTCCAGAGGAGAACGGCATTTTTATTTTCCTTTTTTTCCCCCCATGATTTGACAAAGGCTTCTCATGCATCGCTGGACTGTATTACAAAGTTAGGGGATTTTTTCCCTCTCCTCAAAGGAAGATCATTGAGGCTGCAAGTAACCCTGGTAGCTGCTAGGAGATGGAATTCTTCAGGCTAAAACTGCATGTTGCACAAATAACTGGCAAAAAGAGGAATGCAGGGCAGCACTTGAGTCCTCCACAGGAGCAGAAAAGATGCAGGAGTGACCCTGTAGACAATATTGGGATTTAAAAAATGAGAGTTTTTTGTTTTTCTTAGCCGTAAACTAAATATCAGTGTTTGACAAGTCTCTAAAACGCACCAGTTGCTATTTATTCTATTTGCTTCGTAAGTATTTATTAAGGGCTGCGAGTTTTGTTTGTGTGGTTTATTGGGAGTCAGAACTTGGCCTTAGGCAGACCTGGGTTCTCACACTTAACTACCTTAGAGGCCCCAAACCAGTTACTTTGCCTTGCTAAATCTCATCTGTAAAATGGATGTTTTGTGCCCATCTCAAGGGACTATTTTCAGGCTTCAATAAGCACAGTGCCTAGTACATAGTAAGCACTCCATAAATCATCTCCATCATCATTGTGGTCACTATCTTTTCTCTGAAGACTTTAAAAGGATCTTTTATAAGTTAAATGAAGCAAATGAAGAAGGCATCCAGACATACCTTTTTGTTGCCAAATTCTTTTCTAGCTGCTGGAGATACACAGCTCCTTTGTGGAGAGCAGCCAATGAAGGTGTGAAGCTGGAGGGGAGGATAGGGGTCCTCAGCCCTGGTTGCACATTTGAATCACCTGGAGAGCTTTTACAAAGATAAGCCCCACCTGTTTTCATGGACCAGCACCCAGGCATTCTTTTTCATGGTGTCTTTTCAACTCCCAGGTGATTCTAATGTACAATCAGGATTAAAAGCCACTAACTTAGAAGCTGTCTCCCATTATCCGAGCGAGAGATGCTGGTAGCTTTTATCAGAGTGATGGAAGTGGAGATGCACAGAGATGGTCATAGTCAGGATATGTATTACAAGCAAACCAACCTGCTAATGGATTGAAAGTGATGAGGATGGGTGGGAAGACAAAGAGGAATCAGGAACCCCCTAATTTGGGACAACAGCACAGATGGTGATTCCATTTACCAGGATGGAGAAAATGAAGGGAACACAGGCTGGGGAATGGAAACCATAGAGCTGAAGACTGGGACAAAAATACTGACCATGTTACACATATGAGATGCTTATTGGACATATATTAATATAACATTAACCTAATTTGTAAGCAGACAAATCCAGCAGGCAGTTGACTTGCGAGGAAGCCAGAACACTACATGTCATGTGTATGAGCACTGCCAATTAGAACTTTCCTCTGTGACGATGGAAATACTCTAAATCTTCACTGTCCAGTGCAGCAGCCGCCAGCCACGTGTGCATATTGAGCACTTGAAATCAGGTTAGGCTGGTGTGGCTGAGGAACTGAATTTTTATTTTATTTTATTTTGATTGGTTTAAGTTTAAATAGCCGTATGTGGCAGGTGGCTATCCTATTTGACAAATTAGGTATGTATTGATGATTCCCATATTTATATATTTGGCCTGAACTACTTCTTTCAGAATCTGACAACTTCTCACCACTTCCCCTAGTAACAGGTCAAAGCCCCTATCATCTCCAGCCTGGAGCATTACAACAGCCTCCTACTGTTTACAATGTCCTCCACCCACCCTCGTCACTTCTATTGTATATTCTCAAAACAGCAGCCAAAACAATCTTTACAACTTGATATTCATTTATCATGAAAATCATACCAGGTATTTCCTCTACTTAAAGCCATCTAATGAATCCCCATCTTGACACAGTAAAACCCAAAGTCCTTCCAATAGTCCACAAAAAGACCCCCCTCTTTGACGCTCTGACATTGCTTCGCACTTTTCTGTTCCTACCATCGCACTTTTCACCTTCTGTTGTATTGTATAATTGACTCAGTTATTTTATTTATTGTCTGTCTCTCTTTTACTAGAAAATAGTCTCCTTTAGGGTGAGGATTTATGACTGTTTTGTTTACTATTGTATCCTCTGATACCAAAAACACAGTACCCTGATACATATTAGGCACTCAATAAACACTTATTGAATGACTGAAGCAGCATATAGATAATAGATACTCAGCCAAGTTACCCAGAGAGAAAGGCTATACACAGAAAATAGGAGAGGCTCCAGGATTGAACCCTGGGCCATCCAACACTCAGAACCTCACTGTCCAATATGGCAGTCCAATATGGTGACTATTTTAGAACTTTTGAAATATGCTCATCCCAACTGAGATGTACGGTTAAGTCACAGGATTTTGAAAACTTAAGTATTTATTTTTAAAAGAAGAATGTGAAGTATCTCAATTATATCACTTATTGAAATTATAGTATGTGTCTATATTTAATTAATTACATGTAATATTGCAATCAATTTTATTGATTTCTTTTTACATTTTTAACATGTAAATTAAATACTAGGATATTGAAAATCACAAATGTGGCTCATGTCATATTTCTATTGGACACACTGGTTTAAAGAATGGGAAGAATAGCCAGCAGGGAATTCCATCCAGTGAGATAGGAGAAAACATGAGGCAAGCGTGGTGCATAAAAGATTACAGAAATAATTTTTTCGTATAGGAGAGAACAGCTAACCAGATTGAATGAATGAAATAAAGACGGAGAACTGACCAAGGGATTTGCCAAAATGGAGGTTACTCTTAGTCTTAACAAGAGTAGTTTCAGTGAAGTTGTGTGGATGGGAGCCCGATTGGAGAGGATTTGAAGTTAGTATGAAAAGTGAGGAAGTAAAGACAACCAGCATAGACAACCCAATCAAAAATTTTTTGCTATGAGAAAAGTTGTGGTTGCTGGAGGTAAACAGAGAAAAAAAATTAATGGGAGATATTTTTAAAGAATATTTGACAACTGAAGGAAATGATGCAGGAGAGATAACCCCAAATTGGAAAATCTTGGCTAACTATATATAATATAGAAACACAGCACTTTAAATCTGAACAGGCCCTTGAAGATCATCTTTGACAAACATTTTGCATTACAACTAAGAATTTGAAGGTTCATACAAGTGAATGGTCAATGTCATACATCACAGCTGAAACCAGAATCAGAAACACCATCTACAAACGTGCACTTGCTTGAGTTGAGTTCATTTCTGCAGAGACACTTTCAAATTCTCATATATTTGACCCAAACTCTTTTGCCTCATAAAGCACAATATTTCCATGATTTCTAGTGGTTCATTAAGAGCTAACATTAAGTGCAGTAGTGCAATCTCGGCTCACTGCAATCTCTGCCTCCTGGGTTCAAGCGATTCTCCTGCCTCAGCCTCCCAAGTAGCTGGGATTACAGGCACACGCCCCCATGCTCAGCTAATTTTTGTATCTTTAGTAGAGATGGGGTTTTACTATGTTGGCCAGGCTGGTCTCGAACTCCTGGCCTCAAGCAATCCACCTGCCTTGGCCTCCCAAAGTGCTGGGATTACAGGAATGAATCACCGTGCCCAGGCTTATGTGTCAATTATTTTTGATACGTAATAATTGTACACATTTATGGGATACAGAGTGTTATTTCAATACATGTATACAATGTATAATAATCAAATCAGACTAATTAGCATATATATCACTTCATTTATCATTTCTTTGTGTTAGAAACATTCAAAATCTGCTCTTCTAGCTATTTTAAAATATACAAGAAATTGTTAATTACTGTCATGCTATAGTACTATAGAACACTAGAACTTATTCCTTTTATCCAGCTGTAATTTTGTATTTAGTAACCAACATCTGGCTGTCCCTTACTTCCCAGCCTCTAGTAAGCACTATTCTACTCTCTTCCTCTATAACATAAACTTTTTTAGCTTCTGTGTAAGATTAAGAACATGCAGTATTTGTTGTTCTGTGCCTGGTTTATTTCACTTAATGTAATGTCCTCAAAGCTCATCCATGTTGCATTGAATGACAGGATTTTGTTCTTATTTATGACTGAATAGTATTCCATTGTGTACATTTACATACCACATTTTCTTTATCCATTCATCCATTCATGCACACAGGTTGATTTCATGTCTTGGCTATTGTGTATAGTGCTACAATAAACATGGAAGTGTATATATCTCTTTGATATATTGATTTCCTTTACTTTGGATATATACTCAGTAGTTGGATTGCTGGATCATATGATAGTTCTATCTGAAGTTTTTGAGGAAACTTCATACTGTTTTCCATAATGATTGTATTAATTTACATCCCCACCAACAGTGTATGAGAGTTTTCCCTTCTCTGCATTCTTTATTAATTTTTTTATTTTTGGTAATAGCCATTCTAAGTAGGATGAGATGATATTTCATTGTGGTTCTGATTTGCATTTTCATAATGATTAGCAATGTTGAGGACCTTTTCATATACCCGTTGGCCATTTGGTTTTTTGTTTCTTTCTTTGTTCTTTTTTTTTTTGAGGCAGAGTCTCCCTCTGTCACCCAGGCTGGAGTGCAGTGGCACAATCTCGGCTCACTGCAACTTCCACCTCCTGAGTTTAAGTAGTTCAGCCTTCCGAGTAGCTGGGACAACAGGCGCACGCCACCACACCTAGCTAATTTTTGTATTTTTAGTAGAGACAAGGTTTCACCATGTTAGGCTGGTCTCAAACTCCTGACCTCAGGTGATCCACCGGCCTCGGCCTCCCAAAGTGCTGGGATTATAGGCGTGAGCCAGAACCCCTGTGCCCGGTCCTTTTGGCCATTTGTATGTCTTCTTTTGAGAGATGTCTCCTCAAGTCATTTGCCCATTTTCTAATTGAATTATTTGATTTTTTGCTGTTGCATTCTTTGAGTTCCTTTTATAGTCTGGATAATTCCCAAGTTAGATGTAGTAAATTTAGTTTTCTGCTTATCCTGAGGTCAAAAAACATTTTAAAAAATCCCAATCCTATTGAAAATCTTTAAATGTCTTGCTTTTCTTTCCTTACCATGTAGGAAATTGAACATAATTTGATATTTTTAATGATTCAATATTTTTCAGTGCCTGAGAGCATCATGTTCAATAAAATTTCACTGTATATCTAGCACTTTAGATGTAGATATATAGTGAATATAAGGAGGAATATTTTACATTGTTTATTTCTATAAACTTCATAGTATAATAGCATACTTATTTGCTTTTTTTTCTCAAAAAGGTAAGGTAGAATACAGTGTCAGGTAAGGAGGTTACCTATTAATTCAAGTCTTACCACCTTTTTTCTATCTCTTGAACACTAAGATGACACAATACTGCTAACTCATCAAAAATACAATATATGTTAAGGGGTTTGGGTTTGCCGTTTTGTTGTTGTTGTTATATTGCTGATGTTTGTGGTGATTTTTCCACATCCTTCACTTAGAAATTGTTATGAACAGTAATACATCTTCACAAGATGACTAGGCTGAGTTGAGTCATTCTGTGGCCACAAAGAGGCATGCTTTCACATACAAGTGGATTGGGATGAATAACTTGGTATCATAGAAGAAAGATACCATATGTGAACTTGACCACACACATTTTTTCCACTCTAGTTCCACATCAGTACCTATCCTTCCCCAGTCCAAGGCTGATCCTTATATCATACCTTATTTGTTTTCTCATAGTACACACTAGCTCAGGTCTCACCAGCTATAAACTTTCCTTACCTCTTCCTTACCTCGTATCTTCCTTTTGCTACCACACCTCTGGAAAAAAGTACTTTGCCTCCACTATCTCTGATTCCTCCTAATTTTCCATGTAGAGACCCTTCTCAGTCTTTATTTTTCTTAATTTCCCAGGGCCTCTGACATAGTTGATTCTTTCATCTGGAAACTGACTCTCTTCTCTAAACTACCATTTTACCTTTTCCTCTCTCTCTCTCTCTCTCTCTTTTTTTTTTTTTTTTTTTTTTTTTTTGAGACAGAGTCTTGCTCTGTCACCAGGCTGGAGAGCAATGGCATGATCTCGGCTCATTGCAACCTCCACCTCCCAGATTCAAGCGATTCTCTTGCCTCAGCCTCCCGAGTAGCTGGGACTACAGGCACCTGCCACCCCTCCCGGCTAATTTTTTGTATTTTTAGTAGAGATGGGGTTTCACCATGTTGGCTAGGATGGTGACCTCATGATCTGCCTGCCTCAGCCTCCCAAAGTGCTGGGATTACAGGCGTGAGCCACTGCGCGTGGCCAATCTTTTCCTCTCTTTTCTCCTCCTTCCCCTCTGCCCACTTCTTGGTCTCCCGCACTAGTTCTTCCCTGCGTGCTGCCTGAAGATCTGTCTTCCCAGAGTTTCATCCTCAGGCCTCTCCTCCCCTTCTTCTACTCTCTGTGGGTTATTTCATCCTTTTCCCAAGCCCTAATTATTACCAATACCCTGAACTCAGAAGTTTCCTGAGCTCCAAGTGCATATATTTAGTAGCCTCTGGGCATCTCAAATCAAACCCATAGCCAAGCTGTTTCCTTATGAATTACTGGAACCAACCAGTTACCTAGTCACCCAAGCCAGAAATCTCATAGTTCCTTTGAATCCTGCTTTCCCTTCAACTCCTACACTCAACTGATTTTTACCTTAAGTACTTATAACAATCTGCAAATTTATATTTATGTTTTTATATATTTATATATTTGTAAAAATACACTTTTCCTCAAATTTTGTATGCAGCATTCATTTAGATGGTCACCCTTTTCCTCTGGTTTTCCTCTTTCTGGTTGTTCAATGGGAAGTTGCTCCTCCTTTCCCATCCTGCACATTGTTTCCAGGCTCATCTTTCCAAAACTCCAAAACACAAATTTGAACTATTATTGCTCTTCCTGAAAACCTTTGTGGACTACCTTCCCCATCCCCACCACAGAATAACATCCAGAGTATTTGTCAGGGCACGTCATGTCCTCACATCTTGCCTTAGCCTCCCAGCCCCAATGTCTCTGCACATGCTCCTACCACAACGCCCACTCCCCCTGCTCGACACACCCCTGGCCATCTCTCCCACCTGGAGCTCCTACTCCTCCTTCCAGACATCTGGTCAAAACCTCTTTTATAGCATTCATTACAATGCATTATAATTATTAGTTTGCACATCTCCCACGACATTGTTTTGTCATTATTGAATGACATAAGCTGCTTAAAAAAGAGGGAGCATGTTTTTCGCACTGTTGTACTTACACCGTAAAGCATCATACTTGGTTGGTGTCAGATGTGTTGGACTTGAATGACTTAGTGGTGTACTCTGTCTCAGTGAGAGAACCCATCTGGTCTAATGAGCTAATCTTCATTGCCTACCCTGTTGACAGGTTTCCTCCTAGACACAAGAGACAGGTGATTTCTGCCTTCAGACACAGTGTGTCTTCCTGATTTCTGACAAGAGGAACAGCCCCCCGTTTCTTCATTCTTCCCAGGAGAATAAATTGCATTACACAACTGTGGGGTCGACATGCTTTTTCAAGGGCCTACTTTGTTGATCTGTTCCAATCTTCCTCGTCTCTCCTGTTCTTTCTCTGAGCCTGTCAGCCCTTTTTCAAAAGTGAAAACAGCACAAAACATTTCTGTAATAACATGGTGTATATTATCACATTAGCTACAGTTATAATAAAAGTGGCTACATAATCAGATTATACTTTCCTCATAGCCATAGGAATAATGGTGCTTTATCAGGAAATTTGTATAACCAAATGGAAACTCACTAATGCAACAGGAAATTATCAAACATAATATAATTCAGGAGTCCCAAACTGCTAGTGTCTCAGTAGGTATAGGGGGAAAAAAAATGTATTTTACTGTAATGAAACTCTTAAAAGAGACCGCTTATTACTTTTGTAAAAAGTGCTCAGCATACGTTTTCTCCTTATGCAATGATTTCTTGTTTTGTTTTGTTTCTACTTGGATGCTTTTTGTGAATTTTTTTTGAATATCAGAAGAATACAAAAGTTATCAGTGATTAAGGTAAAAAGTCATTCAATTTTTAAAAATATGGACTCATACTTTCAAATGCTAAGAAGGTTTCCAAACTGCTTCTGTAAGTATAATCCACATAACAAAATATCAGTACCCTATGTATTGTGGAAAGTGACAAGCTTTTACTGGTGTGCACAAACAGATAAGCAGGAAGATATATAGCACGTCATTTAGCCAGTGCTCAAATTCTACCCCAAAATTAACTTTGATTTACATCCAAAACCATAAACAAATATACAAAATATATGTAGTTGTGATTTTCGCCTTTGCTAAACAGTTGTTTCGTGATAGCCACAGTATCATATTCAAATAAAAAAGCAAATGGTTTTTCTGCTTCATCTTGCTGGAATTTAAAGGAAGTACAAAGAGTTTATTTTTTGTTCTCAAAAAAATTCTCCACTAGTCCAGGATTAGGGAAAGAGAGACCAAATCAAGGGACAGGGCAGAAATTCAGTCCAAAGACATATTTCCTATGCCATCTCTATATATGTGCATATGTATATACATGTTGATAGATGGTATATATGTAATAGCTGTATAGAAGGATACATATTAATACAATATATACACAGATATTATTATGTATATATTATCACATATAAATAAATATTAATATATACATAAATAGAATATATTTTACATACTAGTAATATGTATGTTAATTACAATTTTATATTAATAATTATATAGTTATTGATTATAAATGTGTTATTTCTAACACATTTAATATATAACACATTAAATGCAGAGGCAGCAGTGAGCTGAGATCAGGCCATGTTATAGTTCATATATTAAGATGATATATTAGTGTATATTATAAACATGGTATATAAACTACATAATATACAATACGTATATATTAGATAATATTATGTGCATAATGAGTGAGTGGCAGTCTCCCACACTGGGAACTTTGAAGGAGAGAAGTTTGTTTAAATGATCTCTTCAGTGGCCTACTCTACTGAGGTGTAGACCTCTTCTGACCTGAATTTCCAACCAATGGTACCATAGCCTTCAACAATTGAAGCCATGCGAAGGCACTTAGGATAGACTGGAAATACTTATTTCCACCACTTGGGCCTTTTGGCTATTTTGTGTACTATCCTGTCTTGTTTCCAACCAAAACATCTCTGCTTTTCAGTCTCAGTATCTGATTTGACCTGGGGGCGGTGGTGGGGGTGGGTTGATGGGGGGCTGCAGCCATATGAACCAGCCCAGCAGGCACCCTTTGCCTGATGGCACAGCTGTTCTCCCCTCCAACATCTAAATGTAGCACAAAAGGAGAGTGAGATTTGGTAACAATAAAACTAGATACATTGGTTTATAGTTTTAAACATCATGCTATTCCAAACAACTTTACTGTGTCATTCCACATGGCCATGGAGATTGGCGGGGGTGTTTGGAGACTATAGGGAGAAATAGGAGCCAATTTAGGGTGGGGACAGGTGGTGTTATAGGATGGCAACAGGTGGTGTTAATTCAAAATTATATATCAAGGAAAAAATCATCTTGGTCTGTAGTTTGAGGACAAAGCCAAAGGAATAAACAAACACTGCAGGAAGTGTCTTTGTATATGCAGAATCAAGATAGAAAACCAGTTTTCTGTCCTTCAGAACAATCCCTTTATCCTCATAGGTGGAAAGTAATCAAGGTTCCATAAGCATCTCCAATGTCTCCAATAGTTCTTGACTGCCCAGGTTCTTCTCCTTTGCCACTAGTTACTGTTGGCTTGATCATTTCAATGCATTTCTGTCCAGATTTGGACTCCCTGCCTTCCTTTATGCAATTAATGATACTGTTTCTCAGAGCACTGTAGCCCCTACAAGCCAGATTTGGTAGAGGACCCCCATGTGGAGCAGAGGCGTCACATGGAAACTCACTCAAGTTACATTATGCTTAAATATCCTGATTTGATGAGGTACAGATTTGTAATAAATCATCACCCCCTTAAAAATACTGGCTTTTGGCCAGGCACGGTGGCTCATGCCTGTAATCCCAGCACTTTGGGAGGCCGAGGTGGGCTGATCACGAAGTCAGGAGATCGAGACCATCCTGGTTAACATGGTGAAACCCCGTCTCTACTAAAAATACAAAAAATTAGCCAGGCGTGGTGGCGGGCACCTGTTGTCCCAGCTACTTGGGAGACTGAGGCAGGAGAATGGCGTGAACCCGGGAGGCAGAGCTTACAGTGACCTGAGACCTCGTCACTGTACTCCAGCCTGGACGACAGGGCGAGACTCCATCTCAAAGAATAAATAAATAAATTAATTAATTAATAATAATAATAATGCTGGCTTTTTATATCTCAAGCCCAGAATTTAAAAAGTCTTGTATTGGTACAGTTCAGTTAAAGTTACAGGAGGACAAGTCACAAAGACACAGACCTCATTTGTCCTGTCTCTTTGCATTTTGTGCATCAAAAAATCCTTAAGCACAGAAATCACTCTGAAAATGCTCTGCCTGGCTATCAATGGACCAGAGATTCAGAGTAAAGGCTCTGCTACCATAATGCTTCTGTCTGATCCCTGGCTCATGCATTGTAAAGGAGCCAGACCTTGACATTTAATTTAAGCTCTGAATACTTTAATCTCCTCATCTGGAAATGAGGGGTAGTAGTAATAATAATAATAATAGCCATATGGGCTTATTATGAACATTAAATGAGATAATATGTGTGACGTTATTGGTAGAGTGCAGGGCATGAAGTAGTAAATGTTGACTTTTATGACTTAAATAATGTACTGCTGGTAATAAAGATCACTAGTGTTCATTCACAATTAATATTAAGAATAAATGTGTTATTATTTATTCTTTATATTGTCAAATATATGTTGCTTACATTTTAGTATTATTGCTAAAATACGTAGCAGTCTTTGTGTTATTTCAGCTATCACAAAGAATATATTTTGTATAATCATTGTAAGAAACAGTGGGCCGGGCACGGTGGCTCATGCCTGTAATCCTAGCACTTTGGGAGGCTGAGGCGGGTGGATCACCTGAGGTCAGGAGTTTGAGACCAGCCTGGCCAACATGATGAAACCCAATCTCTACTAGAAAGACAAAAAGTAGGCAGGCGTGGTGGCGGACACCTGTAATCCCAATTACTTGGGAGCCTGAGGAAGGAGAATCACTTGAACCTGGGAGGCAGAGGTTGCAGTACACTCCAGCCTGGGCAACAAGAGCGAAACTCCATCTAATTAAAAAAAAAAAAAAGGAAACAAAAAGATGATAACTTCCAGACGTAAGCCTATGGATGCCAAACAGCTTCATAGAGTCACATACGGCTGCAATGATTTCCCATCATTTCTCCTGTCTCTGCTCCACTGTGAAAATCTTGTCAATGAACCTATGTCATGTCTAGACCCAAGGTATCCCTGGTTGCCTAGGATCTTTAATCACCGTGGTTTAAAGTAAGCCCAGGCTTCTGAGACAGAAGAAACACTAGCTTTTGCTTTTTGAAACCGAGAAGTGCATTTCTCTACTTCCACAGCGAGATGGTCCCAAATGTAGCAGGAAGAACACAGACTGCAGCAGGACTGTGGATGGGCCTGGAGGGGACCAGCTGGTGGTAGAGTTAGAGTGCTGAACATATGGGGAAGCATCCTAGAGTCCGAGGCTTTCAGCAGGTCTCTCTTTGAGAGATGGGGTCATAGCTGGGGAGAGAAACTGGAGGAAATTTTATAAAGAACTTGGAGCAGGCAAAAAAGGATGATGTTATTAGAGGTTAGACCCTTCAGTTGAATAGATTCTACAGTAGACACAGGCTCTGATTTAAAAACAAACAAACAAACAAACAAAAAACACATATAGGAGTATTCATCGCATAGCTAAGCTAGTTTTAAAACATGACTGAGGCCAGGTGCGGTGGCTCACGCCTGTAATCCTAGCACTTTGGGGAGGCCAAGGTGGGTGGATCATCTGAGGCCAGGAGTTCAAGACCAGCCTGGCCAACATGCCGAAACCTGTCTCTACTAAAAATACAAAACATTAGCTGGGCGTGGTGGTGGGTGCCTGTAATCCCAGCTACTCAGTTGAGGCAGGAAAATAGCTAGAACCTGGGAGGCAGAGGCAGCAGTGAGCTGAGATGGGGCCGCAGCAATCTAGCCTGGGCAACAGAGTAAGACTCTATCTCAAAAAAAGTGACTGAGTAGAAACAGTTAAGTCTTGGCCCCAAATTTGGGGCACCTTGTCATATAGGTTCTCTGACTGGCATGTTAGATGCTCTGTTCTTTCCTAGATGAGTCTGGAAGCAATTGCATAGACAACCATGTTAGTCATATAACGTCTTCATTCTTCGAAGATTCTTAACCAGTAACTGAGAATAAGTTTTGGTTCTATTTAAAGATGGTGAGAGTAATTACTGAATCATAATACTGAGACACCCTGTTTGGCGTCAAACATTCTACCGATGTCAAACAGACTTTTCCTTCCTTACCTGAAGGATAATGCCAGTAGGCCTTTGTGTCATCTATCGGGAGTTCTCCTGTTCGTCATCATTCTGAATTACCTTAATTACACATTTAAAAATCACACTCATGTCCACAGTATGAGTATCAGCAGACTCTATATGTTGCCATAATCCTTCTACTGTGATTTTTATTAAGAACAACTGTGGCTCTCTATTCAAGGGATTCCCAAGATTTTATGGTTCTTTCATTTGGAGAAAGAAAAACAGAAGCCAAAGGTCAGAGAAGGCTTCGTGAAATTGGTGGACTAATAGTGGACAGCTTAGCATGCATGCTAGCATCTAACTTTCACCACCTCATTCCCTATCCCACACTTTTCACTCAAAAAGTCAGGTCTAGTGTTAGGACTCCATTCTTGTCTCTTCGTGCTTCATGTGAACATTTGGGGAAACATGTTGGTTACTCTGTAAATGCCTTTAGCAGATTTACTTCCATTGGATCCCATGAGTTTGGAGAGTGAACCTCTCTAACCCCTAAAGGGGACTTTTCCTGTTTCATGACACCAGCTGTGAGACTATCTCAGTCTTAGCAAATGTATGAAGTCTCCAGATTCTCACAATTTCCTTGAATGCTGTTAAAGAACTGTCCCTCCAGAAAGGGTTTGGAGTGTATTGATTGGTGAATTATGAGTCCAGAGGTAGACCCATGTAAATAAATTTGATCCTAGCACATCTCACGTCTTTCTTTTTTAGACAATGCTGTACCGAGTGCTGTTGAGTGAGTGTGTTCAGTTTTCCTCATTACCAACATTTACTTGGCATTTTCAGAAATTTCTGATGGCTGTGGCTGAGTTTTCCAGTCCCAAGAGGCACAGCATTTTTCTTCCATGTCTTACTTCACTGGCCCCAGGTGTATCAAAGTCTTAAGTAAAAACCAGGGTGCAATATTTTGATGTCCATGGAATCTGAAAGGGTGGAAGCCTTGGTACAGTCAAACAGATCCTCATAGCAATGATCTACTCATAACTAAGAAAGGAAGACTATCACTGCATAGATGGGGCTTACCAGAAATCACCATCATTCTTTCATTCAACAAACATTTATTTATTTATTTGTTTGTTTGTTTGCTTGCTTGTTTGTTTGAGATGGAGTCTCACTTTGTCACCCAGGCTGGTGTACAGTGGCGTGATCTCGGCTCACTGCAACGTCCACTTCTTGGGATCAAGCAATTCTCCTGCCTCAGCCACCCAAGTATCTGGGATTACTGGCGCCCGCCACCATGCTCGGCTAATTTTTATATTTTTAGTAGAGATGGGGTTTCGCCATGTTGGCCAGGCTGCTCTTGAACTCCTGACCTTAGGTAATCCACCCGCCTTGGCCTCCCAAAGAGCTGGGATTACAGGCAAGAGCCACCATGCCTTGGACACAGTGTGGGGAACATCACACACCGGGTCCTATTGTGGGGAGGGGGGAGGGGGGAGGGGGGAGGGGGGAGGGATAGCATTAGGAGATCTACCTAATGTAAATGAAGAGTTAATGGGTGCAGCACACCAACATGGCACATGTATACATATGTAACAAACCTGCATGTTGTGCACATGTACCCTAGAACTTAAAGTATAATAATAATAATAAAAAGAGCCACCACGCTTATTGAGTCACATTATGGAGCATCTACTATGATTGAGGCACTGTAGGATATATAAACATAAATACGAAACAGTCTACTTTTAAGGAAAAAACTTGTGAATGACTAGCATGTACCATATTTTATATTCATTATTCCAATTCACACTTACAACAGCATTTTGAGCTTGGAAATGTTATCCCAGTTTGATAGATAAGGAAACTGATGCTCAAAGAATATAATTAGTTTGCTCAAACAAGATTGGACAGTTGGTAAGTTGAGCAGAGAGAGAACTGTCTGACTCCACAATTAAGGTTACCTTAATGTGGATGAAAAGACAGTTACTCCGATAAGTAGAAATCAATGAAACATGTGATAAGTCCAAGAGAAGAAAAAATAAAATATTACAGGATTTCAGAGGAAACAGGTAAGAACCAGATCCCACAAAAAATGAGCCCCTGCTCATCTGCTGATTGGCATAGAGAAAACTGTCTTAGAAATACATTGGAATGTAGTGTTGCATTTACTTAGATTAAAAGTTTGGGGAGAAGATAGTTCACATCTTATGCATGGATACTGTCACACATTGGTGAATCAGTCCCCAAAATTCCCTGTCAGGAGACCACCTGGGGCTCAGTGGGGAAAAGGCCAATAAGCACCTCTTCACCCCTAGATCATTTTCTGGAATAGGAGCCAATCCTGTTTTCACCTTCTGGAAAACTGATATCCACAAATTTGAAGTATAAATATCAATTTTCCACCCCAGTTGGAGCAATTATTGGCATTAACTACTGGCTTATCTGCTGGATCTGTGAAAAAAAAATAGGCAAGCTATAAGAATATAATGAAATAAAATCACTTTTTCCGCATTTGGTAGCAAACTTGAATTACTTTACATTTCTTGTACTCCATTTCTCATGTCTGAGCTCAAAATAGTACAATAATAAAAACACATTTTATATAGTGCATCACAGTACAGTGGAGTACATTTGTTCCCCACAATTCCTCTGAGATAAATAGGAATTCATCTCCCCATATTAGAGATGAGAAAAATCATTCAAAGAGCTTATGATTCCAAGGTTCAGGAAAAGTAAGTGTCTTTCTAGGATTACAGAGCCAGTAAGTGCAAAGCTAGACCTGTGGCCCAGATCATCCAGGATGCTCCTTTCTAGACATGATGTGGTCTCACAATACATACGGAATTTACTCTCTACTCTTCATCATCAACGGTGACACTTCAGGAAAGCAATTGCTTGGCCAGGTGCAGTGGCTCATGCCTGTAATTCCAGCACTTTGAGAGGCCGAGGCTGGTGGATCACCTGAGGTTGGGAGTTCGAGACCAGCCTGATAAACATGGAGAAACCCTGTCTCTCCTAAAAATACAAAATTAGCTGGACATGGTGGCACATGCCTGTAATCCCAGCTACTCAGGAAGCTGAGGCAGGAGAATCGCTTGAACCCGGGAGGCGGAGGTTGCAGTGAACCGAGATCGCGCCATTGCACTCCAGCCTGGGCAGCAAGAGCAAAACTCCGTCTCAAAAAAAAAAAAAAAAAAAAAAAAACAGAAAGCGATTGCTTTTGCCACCTTCCCCTAAGCAAAAGCCACGTTAATTCACATATATCTCAGCATTTTTACCTTCAGTATGAAAGCCCCATACTTTACACAAAACTACATCTATATTGCTGAAATTCTAATATAGCTTCGTGTGACTTTCTAGCATTGCAGAAAACTTTAAATCTTTACCCTCTCTGTCTACCCTAGATAACCATACATAGGAAATGACACAAATGAATGGAAGAATTCTACGCACATCTAGACACAGAAATGGGTTATGATTTCAGTAATAAGCTTAGTTACAAAGCTGATCCAAAAAAATCATTTAAGCAAAGCTTAGTTCATTTGAGTAGAACACAAATTAAACAATAAGTTTTCCAAACAAGCATCTGAAATAATCAGCATCTCCACAGTTCCCAGGAGAAGCAAATAGGTAGGTAAAGAACCTGTGTATACATTTGCATCTGCAAATAAGGACAACTGGATATGGACAATCTCAGTTTTAAAAAATGTTCTTTATATAATCCGTTTTTAAATTTTTTATTTTCTTATGTACAGAACTCAAATACAACAAAACCACTGACTATATTTCAGGAACCTGAAAATTACTCAGTGAAAAATAATTATGAAGATTTAATACTACTAAAAACATAGACATTTTTCTATGTGAACACATTCATGCTGTGAGCATGGACAGTTTACAAAGAGTCATTTCCACTCCACCTCAGTCTTGCCCTGTTACATTTTCGGAAAATATTTATAATATATTTTCAAGATATTGGGTATGCGCACTTCACTTATCCTGATGATATGTGTTGGGTTTAATAATGTGTTACCAAGTCATAACCTTATCAATTGGAGATAGTCTAGAGAGGCAGTCAAAATGGCCAAGTTTATGCAAAGCTGCAGAAACGAAAGTTCAAATTTAAAAAAAAAAAAGAAAATAACTGGCCAGGCACAGTGGCTCATGCCTATAATCCCAACACTTTGGGAGGCTGAGGTGGGCAGATCACAAGGTCAGGAGTTCAAGACCAGCCTGGCCAACATGGTGAAATCCCATCTCTACAAAAACTACAAAAGAGAATTAGACAGGCATGGTGGAGGGCACCTGTAATCTTAGCTACTTGGGAGGCTGAGGCAGAGAACTGCTTGAACCCAGGAGGCAGAGGTTGCGGTGAGCCAAAATCGTGCCACTGCGCTCCAGCCTGGGCAACAGAGCAAGACTCCGTTTCAAAAAAAAAAAAAAAAGAAGAAGAAACTAAAAACAAAACCAACCCACCAAAAACCTAATCATTTTAGTCCCTCTTCCTTTTGCTTAAGGATTCTTTTTGTAAGTGCTACTAGAATCCTGTTCCTAGCTACCTAATCCTGGGCCTTCGCAGATCCACAGTGGAGCGATGACCTTAGATTATAATAATAAGATTTGAACACCACATTCAGCACTTCCTAAGATTCAGGGACTGGGCAATCTCTTCACCTACATAAAACCTTGCATGCAGCAAATAACATAAAACCCAGTGTGAGAGGGAGCATGTCTGGGATGCAATGATGTTTCATGGAAAATGGGGTATAGACATAATTCCCCCTGAATGTAGTTCATCAGTGCTTTCCACAAAAGTGAGCTTTGATGAGATATCTAGTACCTATGAAATACAAAATATAATATGAATTTTTGGGTTGTTCAACACCCCTCAACATTTCACAGCTTTTAATCATTCATAATCTGAACCATTTACTCTAAGAGTTTGTGATTCGATATTCTCATTGCCATCTTGTTATTATAATATAAATGGAAAATCTAAAACCAAACATATATAAATAGGTTACTTTTTGCTTTAATTCATGTAAAATAGTTTTTAAAGTATTTTTTATTATTTTAAGAAGCAAATTAAAAGTAAGTAATCAAGAAGAATCAAAATATTAGATGTAACTGTCTAACTTCTGTATCTGTTTATTCATCTATAAAATAGGATTGACAACGTTATCCTAAACTTACAGAGGAATATAAATGTAATAAGCCTTTTAAATCTCTGCTTTGTAAACCACAGAGAAAAAGACACTATGTAAATATTGTTATCTTTGTGCCTCATATCTGAGCTAATGATAACTGTAGAAAAGTTAGGTCAAATAACATTAAATGGACACTAGAATAAAACTAGTAAATTGTTTTACCATTTACATTGACAAGTGAGGATTAAAAAAAAGCATGAAGGAAATACAGCAAACACTTTGATTAGATTATGTCACCAAAATTCCAATGTAGAAATATCTAAAATAACAGCACAGTTTCTGTTTCTGCCAATTTCTAAAATAAATCCAACTCAGATTCAGCTTATCGGTGGAAATTCAAATAATACATTTTTAAAAATTCTCTAACCTGCTTCTAAAAATCATAATACAATTCTGATAATTGACCAACAGCATCACTTTGAGCTACTTAACTGCACATCATTAGTAAGAGTGAAAATGCCAAGAAGGTCATATTGACATTGTTTCCATTTTTGAGAAATGGTCAAATGATTTGAGAATCATTTATGCAGACATAGCTTACTCTGACTCACAGGCACAGTTTTTACAGAGGACCAGAAAGGTTCTATGACTGGTATGAAACACTGGGTAGAACGAGAATGGGGCCCACATATTACTACTCTCCAGTTAGTGTTTCATTTTTTGCACATTTATTTTGAACAAGCCTTAAGTCTCTTAACCCATGTATCTGAGCTTTTGTGAGTCAATCTGCAAAACCCAATCTGAAGCTCATCCCAATACACAACAATAAGCTAATCCTTCAGGTTGGTATAGTGCTGTGCAGTGGTTCATGCTTTATAGCCTCTCATTTGCCTCCTTCAAGCCAGGGGAGTATCTTGCTTATCTCTATTTTCTTTGGGCTGGTGCAAACTTTCAAAATACAGTGAGTGTTATTATTTAGTTAATAACAATAGGTCCTTAATCAGGTCCCTAATTTATTAATAAACCAGGTTTGCCTCAGGTTTGAATAACAAACAACTTTTCTAGCTCAATTTGTCATTTATTTTCTTCTTCTTTTTTTCCTCTCTCTCTCCCCGGCCCCCTCTCCCTTGGGCTTTTATTCCATCTCTAGCTTATCCATACTTCTATCACTCTCTTATCAGCTTTAAAAGTTGTCCAAAGCCCTGTGGCTTCTTTCTCCACTGGGAAAGTGACAATCTAAGCCAGGATCCTGAGCCCTGTGTCTGCTTTCTGCTTGCTCAGCAAAGACCTTAGTCATATTGCCAGTGTCTTCACCATCCAGGATGGGTTTTGTTTTTGTTTTTGTTATTTTGTTTCTTTAATTTTCACAGTCAGAAGTAGGGAAAGCTGAGAGAGAATGGTTATTTACAGTAGGGGTCCCCAACTCCCAGGCCACAGATGGTACCAGTCTGTGGCCTGTTAGGAACCGGGAACTGGGCCACACAGCAGGAGGTAAGTGGCAGGCAAGCAACTCACAGGAAGCTTTATCTGTATTTACAGCCGCTCCCCACAGCTTGTATTACTGCCTGAGTGCTGCCCCCTGTCAGATCAGTGGTGGCATTAGATTCTCAGAGGAGCGTGAACCCTATTGTGAACTATGCATGTGAGGGATCTAGGTTGTATGCTTCTTAGGAGAATCTAATGTCTGAAGAGCTGTCACTGTCTCCCATCACCTCCAGATGGGACCGTCTAGCTTCAGGAAAACAAGCTCAGGGCTCCTACTCATTCTACATTATGGTGAGTTGTATAATTATTTCATTACATATTACAATGTATTAATAATAGAAATAAAGTGCACAATAAATGTAATGCTCTTGAATCATCCTAAAACAATCCCCCTCCACCTATCTGTGGAAAAATTGTCTTCCACTAAACCAATCCCCAGTGCCAAAAAGGTTGGGGGCCACTTATTCACAGGGTACATTTCCCAGTAAGACATCTTCAGGATTTCCCCATTACAATCAGAGTATTTTCCCCCACCTAAGCACTCCATCCCTTATTTGCTTATCCTTTGAAGCCAGAGATCCTACTCTTTATGTGTTCCAATGGACGTTTAAGGATTTTATGAATCATTAACCCTCAGATGCCTTCAAAAATCACTCTATTTTTCAGCTCAAAACCCTGCTACACAGCCTAAGGAAGAAACAGTAAGTAAAACCATTTTTTAAAGAGTTTATCTACTGTCATCATCAAGAATTTATTAAATGCTGACCAGGCGTGATGGCTCATGCCTGTAATTGCAGCACTTTGGGAAGCTGAGGCAGGAGGATCACTTTAGTCCAGACATTAGACACCAGCCTGGACAACACAGTAAGATCCCTCTACTATCTCTCTCTCTCTCTCTCTCTCTCTCTCTATATATATATATTTCAATTAGTTGGGGATGGTGGCACACACCTGTGGTCCCAGCTACTTGGGTGGCTGAGGTAGGAGGATCGCTTGAGCCTGAGAGG
This sequence comes from Trachypithecus francoisi, assembly GCF_009764315.1. Taxonomy (NCBI): domain Eukaryota; kingdom Metazoa; phylum Chordata; class Mammalia; order Primates; family Cercopithecidae; genus Trachypithecus; species Trachypithecus francoisi. The sequence goes on from NW_022681455.1 coordinate 19,959,613, forward strand.
TTAAGACTACAGTGAGCCATGATCACGCCACTGCACTACAGCCTGGGCAACAGAGCAAGACTCTTTGTCAAAAAAACAAACAAAAAAGGGTTGCAGTATGGAACTGTGCTTAGAAGTATTTTTAAAATTATATCAAAACCATAGATGGTTAACATGACCTAATATGCCACTGTCCTCAGAAGTTCAGGACAATGCAAGAGCATTGGATGAATCACCAGGAAATCTGAGTTTTGAGCCAAAATAACAAATTATCTAAGCCTAGTTTCCTCATCCATCTACCTCCAGGAACTGTTGTGAAGAGCTGCAGAAAATAATGCAGGTGAAATTAATTGATAAGTGGTAAAATTTACTCACGTAAGCTTTTTATACCTTTTCATTCATTCGTATTTACATCGGAAAAAGAAATGAGTAGAAGTAAAATAAAAGGGAAGGAGAGAAATGTCATAGGTGTGCCAATAAATCCTTGCAAGATTTCCTTTGACATCGTTCTGTAGCAATATGGTCTACTGTCAAACAAACATTTCTTTAAGGGACTTTAATCTCTACTCTAAAGCTCTCATCCTGAAATAATGTCCCAAATATCATAACCAATTTGTTTTGAATACTAAATAGGCCACTTCGTCATTCCTACAATAAGCCAAAAATCATAATTATAACCCTAATGAATACTCGTGATGATAGGCAGGCACTAATTTGATATGTAATGACCAAGGGTTACAAATCCTTAATAGGTAACTTTGCCATACTTAGCAGCTTTTGTTATCCAAATTACTTTGCTCAAACAATAGTTACCCCATTTGATTTTAACTCCTACAGCATCAGACCAACCCAGCCTAATGCTTTCTTGGTGACTGGCTCTAGTTCAAGAGGCAGCATGTCCCCTAGGACGTAGGAAGTCTCAGATCTACTGGAAAGACATCATCACAGACCTTACTAGGAATAAGAGAAATGGTGACTAGAGGCTTCCATGTCACGTTTGTTTTCTCAGGAATGGGAGTGTAGTACAGGATAGCCACGTTTTCCAAAGCAAGTTCACAAGCCTTATAGCTTCAGTCTTATGAACAATCTATCTTTTGACATTTTTTTTTCCTCCAAGGTGTTCTGGAAAGCAGAGAATGTGGGAACATAGTAAACATGAGTCATATGGGGGTGGAGGACCCCCCACTAGGGGCCTGGCATTTGGAGATAAATAGAATGTGAGAAGGTTACTGAAATTGCATTTGACTGGCCAAGTTCTCTTTCAGTGGAGTAGCAATGTGAAATAAAATGCAATACAATGGCTCCGAAGGATTGTTTGTAAAGATAAATAGGACAGGAGACAGACTCTCATGTGCTATGTTTTTCCCATTGCAGATTAATTTAAAAACCAATTATCTAATAAAAAAATTTACTGTTAATTGATATCAGTTAAGTACTACTACTGTTAGTACTATTAAGTACTATTAGTGCAGAAGAGATTTATTTCATCTTCTGCTGTTTGGAAATTTGACATCATCCCTGGCTTTCACCTCACCCCGCTCCGCCCCCCAATTATAATCCATTGGAAATGGGACAGCGACAAGAGCCATTTAATGTGTCACAACACAGAGTGAGGGGAAGAAGTGCTGGAAGTGGAGGCTTTTCAAAGAGTGGAGGAAATAGTGAAGCATGATGATTACAGAATATTTTTTTTTTCCTTCTTTCTCCCTCCTTTTTGTATGAACTTTTTTATGTTTTGTTTTTGTTTTTGTTTCTGTTTTCTCATTTTATGGCCAAAGTTTTATTCCTAAAGGGTGTGTTCTTTCAGGTTTATGGCCCTGACTAATGGAATTGCTCTAAATAACATTTTGATCTTGTAAGGTCACCCAGAGTGCTATACCTTTCCTTTAATGAGTCAGGTCTGGACCAGGCATTTCCCAGAATTGAGATGGTAATGAAGTCATTAGTTTCTTCCTACTTGAAGCCCTGGCTAGAAAGCAGAATTCTATGGGCAAAGTCTGAGTGGGCTTTTTTCATAAATCTCACACCCAGCTGAGCTGTAACACCTGTTACATTTTCCCAGGAGCTTGAGCCATAAGACCATTTCCAATCTATTTGCTCTTCTTCTTCCACAGGACACTGACAAAGGCAGGGGTCCCTGTTTTCTAAGGCACTGCTAATTGAAAATCTCTGGCTGGTGCAAATGTGAGCTCAAACCCACAAGAGTTCCAAATAAGGCCCCAATGATTATTTCCTCCTCTTTTTAAAAATAGCCTTTATAATGCAGGTTATACAAGATTAATTTGTTCGAGGGAAAAATAGTCATTGAACCCTTGCCCCCAATAAACTTCTGCTTTCCATGCACAGTTTTTTAAAAAAGAAAGAAAGGAGAGGGAAAAATAATAAAACCCAGAGATCAGCTAACCCTACAAGCCCTGTGTTTGTGGGAATTGAAGGATGGGGGTAGCATTAAAGTGTGTTTGCTTTTGCTGTGTGCTTTTAAAATCTTTCCTATTTATTAATTTTGAACACAAGAATTGGGAACAAAATTGAGCCAGATGATTGCGCAAATGTAAAGTGATTACAATGGCAATGGAAAGTTTAAAAGAAAATTGTATTTTCAAAACCTGAGTAATTAAAAGAAGAGGCAATTTCCCTATAGAATCCTTGAAAGGAAAAAAAATGCATTCATCAATAGAAAAGATGGGCAACTCCAGCCCTAATAACATTGGGTGGGGAAGAGAAACCCTGAAAAACAAGGACAGGATTATGTGTCAGATGACATTTGATATAAACACATTCACGATTACATATTGCTCTGGGAGTCAGAACACCCTAAGGATGTGAGTCTTGAAGTCAAAACTTTGAGACCCACAAGTCATAACACAGCCAGTTATCAACTGTTCCCTGTAGTCCACCAACTGCATTCTTCACCAAAATCCCCTAAAGAAACAAGCTGCCTCTGAATTCTGTACTGTGCTTCACTGGTTATTTTTTTTTGTTTGTTTCTTGGTTTGTCGGTTTGGGGATTTGTTGTTGTTGTTTTTAAGTGTATTGCTTGTATTATTGTCATTGTTTGAGCCAGGTACTTTTGTATGTCTCATTCTTAAGATACATTCTCGTTAACTATTTTCCTGCTTGTCTAATAATTGAGAATATAGTCTCAGCTTTTTACTATGAGGAGGGAGTACTGATCAGTAAGAAGAGGCTATCATTTCATCGCAAGAGAAAAAAGTAAATTTTTAAGTAATTGTCTAATAAGCTCTATTCCCAGAGCAAAATGTTATTTTATTTAATTTATTTATTTATTTATTTATTTATTTATTTATTTTTGAGACAGAATCTCGCTCTGTAGCCCAGGCTGGAGTGCAGTGGCACAATCTCTACTCACTGCAACCTCCACCTCCCGGGTTCCAGCAATTCTCCTGCCTTAGCCACCCAAGTAGCTTGGATTACAGGCACCTCCCACCACACCCGGCTAATTTTTGTATTTCTAGTAGAGAGAGGCGGGGTTTCACCATGTTGGTCAGGCTGATCTCGAAGTCCTGACCTCAAGTGATCCGCCCGCCTCAGCCTCCTAAAGTTTTGGGATAACAGGTATGAGCCATGGTGCTGGTTCAAATAGTTTTAATTCTACTATGAAATCTATATATAGGTCTAAATCCAATTGTGAAAAGAGCTGAGGTACCCAGAACCTTCAACACTTATTGAAATAGTTCCTAAACCATATATGAGTCTTTAAAAAATAGATTTGGATGTGTATTTATTGAAAAGGAAAGAGATTCACAATCCATCACTGAGTAAAAAGCTTTTAAATGGACCCACTTGAAAGTTGTCGTTTTTTGGGGGGTCAAAAATGTTCAAATATTTGCAATTTCCTATTTTAACTTAAATATTATGCAAGATAATATGAATATTATGATCTGATTTAGTTGTTTTTTAATATATACTCTGAAAAGTTAGCAGCAGTCATCCTTGGGATGGGATTGTGGGTCACTTTTAATTCATTTCCTCTTTTGGCTTACCTATATTTTTTACTTCTTCAGGAATAAATCCCTGGGTTTACCCTCAAGCTCCAGGCTGAAGCTAGCTAAAATATTTGAGAAAATATTAGTCATTTCCTTTTGGCTGCTGTTAATCTTCATCTCAGTTCTCAGCCCACATATACTCTTCAGGGTTGTTGGGTTTTTTCCCTACCTATATTTCAGCAATTCCAACTGTTAATACATAACCCGTAGGGTTTGACACTACAACAAGTCAATCTGATAACCTAAAAATCACACTGGGGCCGGGCGCGGTGGCTCACGCCTGTAATCCCAGCACTTTGGGAGGCCAAGGCGGGCGGATCACGAGGTCAGGAGATCGAGACCATAGTGGCTAACACAGTGAAACCCCATCTCAACTAAAAATATATATAAAAAACTAGCCGGGCGAGGTGGTGGGCGCCTGTAGTCCCAGCTACTCGGGAGGCTGAGGCAGGAGAATGGCGTGAACCCGGGGGGCGGAGCTTGCGGTGAGCGGAGATGGCGCCACTGCACTGCAGCCTGGGCACCAGACCAAGACTCCATCTCAAAAAACTAGGAAAAAAAAAAAAAAAAATCACAGTGGATTAGGAAACACATCTACAGTTGACCTGGATTTCTTTTTTTCTACCTAAACCTACTATAAAAAGAATATGTCACAATTCTGTCCAGAGAACTTTATATTCCTGTCCACTGTACTGAAAATTAGAGCTAGGCTCTCACAGAGGAGACACCATGCAAAACAAAGACTCTCAACAGACTGAACGGAAATATCTAGAAACATATGGTTCAGGTGGTAAGCTCTTATCTGTTAAGAAGGACCAGTAACACTCTACTGATTCTGTCAGACATATTTTCTCTCATTTCCAGAAGTTTGGATTATTTCTAGATTCTTCTATCTCTTTCTCATCACCTACTCCTTTTGGTTCCCTGCTTCTCAAATGAGTGCTTTTCTGACTTTGCATTGATCATTGCCAATTTTTACTTTACTTCTTTCTTGTTTTATTTGGCCATTGTTGTCTTCGCATTGATCATTACCAGTTTTTACTTTTCTTCTTTCTTGTTTTATTTGGCCATTGTTGTCCAAGAGAGCTAAACTTTGCCATCCTGTTTTGCCAATAGATTCTGCCATTTATTGCAATATTTCCTGACAGATATTAGTACCTGACTTGATGGATTTTCTATTTTGTATGTGTTAGTAATGAATATTAGTGTTTATAATCTTCTTTGGAGCTAAGAATTTATTTTAAAAGGAACTATTAAATTTTTAGGTTGACAATACTGATCTATTTTTTTAATGATGGAAAGCTGAGGAAAAATAATTTCAAATTAAACCCCACACCATTAACGGAAGCAGCATGAAGTGTTAGAAATTAAATTGCTAGTAAGTGGATGTTATAACTCAGGTTCTGTAACGAACTCTGGGTGACTTTGAGCATGTGTCACTTAACCTCTTTGGGCCTTAAGTGTCATCATCTGTATGTTAAAAGATTTTCAAGAGACAGAACATAGGTCTTTCTATTTCTACTTTTGTTTGGCTCTCAATCCATTAATCCATAAATCCTCTTTGAGTTCCTGTGTGACTCTGATGCAACATCGATTGTCTACTATGACCAATAGCCAAGATCCACCAGGCCTGTAATTTCCACAGCTCTGAGACTCAGCTCTGAATCTTAAGTTGCCAAGGCACAGAGATTCTCTTATTATTTCTTTACTATTTCCTAATGGCTTTTTTGGTTTTCAAGGCACAGAAAGAATTCTCCTGACAGATGCTTCTATTGGGTGCGGTTGGCCCTGCTGCATAAACTTCTCCTGTGCAACAGCTGATAGATTTGAGTTTCATTGTGTCCATAGATGTCCTACACCATATTTAGGAATTTCCCAGACTCTCATTCTTCCCCAAATTCCCACCCAAACTGCATCGCTGTGGAACAGAAGTGAAAATTGACTAAGAATGTTATTCACAATCAAATGGGAAAGTTTCCACAGTTCCAGGTAATAAAAGTAAAAAGACAGGGTGATCTTTCAATTCTTCTGGAGAAAAATTAAAATGTTATTTATTAGTTGCTAAAGTGCCCGAGGAAAGCCTCCTCTCTCCTTTTTTCAAAAAAAAAAAATAAGGGCTTCTCCTTCCTACACAGTTCTTTTAATACAAGTGAAAAATTCCAAATTCCTCATTTGTTTAGCTTGAAAATCCCCTGCACATTCCCACAAACTACTTCCTTTTCTCTCTTTTTAGCAAGACTCCCCTCTCTTTAATGAAGAGAAGTTCAGAGGGTTTTTCCCATGAATAGATGGCAGGCACCTGGGAGTTATGAATTTTAAAGTGATCATTTTCTTTCAGCCATGCCGGACAATGGGCATCTCCTTTTGACTCACTTTCACAGCTTTGAGAGGCTCTCAGATCAGCCACATTCCAATCGGACTGGAGTCAGATCAGAGCTGTGCTGGACCGCATCAAGGTCTCACACAGAAAGACAAGGAGCAGATGGCCGGCACCGAGCCCTCCTCCCCCTTTCAGCGTGCAAAGGCAGGCAATGTGGGAAAGCGTTCGCCCGGCATTGCCTATTGATCCCTGAATAGAACCACCGCATGCCACCAGCCTGTAGGTATGAACCTCTGTTAACAGATGGTGAGATCATTATGAGCAATTAATTCCTTTAATGTATCAGTGGGAACATGTTGGAAAAGATGATGCAAGCACTGAGTGAATAGTGAACTTCTCACTCCTGGGGGAGCACGCAGGATCTACCTTGGGGGGCGATGGGAATATCTTCCCAGGCTGCAACTATGTCCCAGGCTGAAGACAGGAGCTGGGAACTGACTCCACAGAACAGAGGTGTGGTTTTCATTAACTAATTGTGAATCCTTGCCTTTCTTCATGATTAATGCCAGATTTTTCTCTAGGTCATTTTTACATATACACAAGAATCATCCAAAACACAGAAACAAACAAAAACAATGTTGGTCAGTAAGTCCAAGATGCATGGAGATTTGCTTCACAGAGATCAGCAAAGTGTCAGGTCATGGGTCACATTTGCTAAACACAACTATGGCTGTGACAGTTCTAAATCGAAAATAAATGTTTCTTTTGACAAAGATAAAAGAATGATAAAAATATGCACAGCCCAGCATTGGAGTAAGGAAGACTAAATGTTTGGATGTGTTATCAATGAACAGTTTTTAAAGAGGATTTTTAAAAAAATGAACTCACATATATAATGAATTGGAGCAAATGACACATGTATTTGTTTCCCCCAGCATAAGTTGGAATAATTTTTAGATCTCAGTAACAATATGAGAATGACCATCAGTGGCCAACTGAAAAAACCTGGCATCCTGTATTCAGAAATAGCTCTGAGTACTGATCAATGGAATAACAATGGCATTTTTACACATTTCCCTACTTCTTTTTTTTAAAATATTTCATAGTGGAGGTGTTTTCCTTTCACAGGAAAAAGAAAAATCTTATAACACAGTATGGATCACCGGGTAGCTCCTCGATTTTAAGAAGACAGAAAGTACAGAAACAGGAAATACAGGCAACTATTCACTTAATTCATATTTAAATGACACTTTTTGCTTGTAATTAAGACACTCAAGTAGTGTCTCTGTTCATGAAATTTACATAACTGTACAATAGCTTGCCTAAATGAACAGCAAATGGCAGTTAACCTTGAAGGGTATTATCTTAATTGAATAAATCTGGCTTTAATTCAATAAATTAAAAACATAGAAATAATATGGCAAAGACTTTTAAAAACAGACTTGCCACCCCCCATAAATGCAGCATGGTACTGTTTATAGCTGTGTTGGAATGCTCGGACTTTTTCCAGTATGATTTTAGAACACTAAAAGCATTCCGGTACACATTCTCTGTTTTTCTATCATTGTTTCCAAAGCAAATCAATGTCACTTTCTGGAAATCATTGATAAGAATATCTGAACACGAAATCAAAACACATAAGCTTGCTTATATGAGATGTTTCCTCATCTGGGCTTCCAATTTCTCCATCACCATGGGAAATCTGGTCTTTCTCTTTTTCAATTCTGTATCACTGAGTGTCCTACGACATAGATAAAAGACTAAATAGAGGAAAATCATTTTCTTGCATAGGAAATACACATTCCCATCACTTTTCCATTTAAATCAGATTTACATGGATCATAAATCCCTTCAGCATAGGAGAACTGACAAAAGATGCTAAATTCTCCCCTCCCAAAGTTTGTTGCTTTAATCAGCACCATCGTGTTTCTGTGATGTTATTATACAGTTAAGGAGAAAAAATCATGCAATATGTTTTTATTTGCATGAAATAAGTTAATTAGGCACCACCTGTGCCTTCTATCAGTCTACTGGGGGAAAAAAGCAGGAGAACACAGGTGTTCTAAGAGCATCATGGTAGATTTTATACATTAATTTAAAAACTCTAAAACCTAAAATCATTGATCAGATCCAGCAGTGCGTATTGCTAAGGAATAACCCATGCGTGATTGCGCGCGCACACACCAACACACACACACACGCGCGCGCGCGCACACACACACACAGATATAAATAAAAATCGCTGTGAAGAAATTCCTGGTTTCTTGGCTAGCAAGAAAAAAAAAGGTCGTAATTCATTCTTTCCTCGTTCTCACAGTGTTCACTATTGTACCATCTGCAATATACAATGTACAAGCTCAGCCATAACCCGTACGGCTGGAAAAGAAGCATTCACACTGTGAATTACCATTTTTCCCAGCATCTAGCTCTAGTCAAAGACAGCACAATAATAAACTAGAAGCTCCTTTGTCTGTTAAACATTGTTCTTCATTACTACATGAAAAGCAAATTGTCTTTGTATAGAGGAAGAGTGGCACACACGGCCATGGGAGTGGGGGAAGGGATTTGTCTCTCTCACTGACCACCTCATAGCCACTGCAGCCATTCTTCTATCTTTCTCCACTGGCCCACCCAACTATGCCTTGGAAATGACTTCATCTGCAAGTCCATTGGGGATAGCTCCCTTGCTCCATTGAATGAGATGTTGGATTAGAGACTCATGGGATGCTTTCACACTGAATGTCCTGACGCTTACATCCACAGATATATATTTTTAAAATCAATTTGGTGTGTCACTTTTTACTTTTTTATGAGAAGTGAAGCTTATCCCAGACATTCTTTTTTTTTCTGGGCTAAATATACTCAGCAAGTTATTATCGGTTGTTTGGGCTCCTAAGAGCCAAGTGAAAAGCAAGCAAGGAAGAAAACTAAGAAAATATTTGGAGCAGCAGAGATAGATAAAAATGTAAATACATAGCCCTAGCACATAGTAGTGCTTACTATGAAAGTTACGAAAATGTATACATTAGACCAGAACTACTCATCCAATGAAAGGGTCCTTGTAATGGAAATCGGTCACTTACAAGGAATTAATGATGGCCTAAAGGTTTTTTATTCTTTTGGATTTAACAAATTCCAAAAAATCTTTCACCCAATGAGCTTGCTTCCAAAAACTTTACCAAATTAAAAGATCATGACTATCTATCTACATGAAGGCCAATGGGCAAACTCAAGCTCTTATGTCAAATCTCAAGGAAAACTGCTTCTTTGTGACACCTGGTTTGACTCTCAATGGATCGTTGCCATAGTGTGTTGCTAGAAAGGTGTGCCAGGAGACTAGGCATAAAGTGAGCAGCCAAAGTAGATCTGTAGAATTAACTGTACTGCATAGGGACTGGCTGAACAAAATAAACTCCCTGATTATCAGTCCCAAAGTAGTTCAGTTTATGTGTTCACTGTTAAAAAGAAGCTGAGATCTCATCAGAGACTAGTAAAAATCACTGGGGAGAGAATGTCCAAAGATAAACTGTGGACATAAAACAGCTGCTTCTATGTTGTCGGGTTTTGCAGTATGACTTTGTGATTGCTAGTTTTCCTCCCTTGCATGGAAATAATACTTGGCTCACCAAGTTGTCATTAAGCTTCAAAAACATTATATGTATAAAATAACTCCAATAATTTCCCGTATATAGTAGGTTCACAGTAAGTGCCAGTTGCCTTTTCAGATGCAGATTAACATTTGATTTTAATTTAGGAAGAAAAGAACTTAATTGCCAAGTAGCATGTTCACATTTGTTCTCTTATAGGAGACATAATTTTTTATTTTTAATGTGCCATACTTGACAACCTGAGAACTTCTGTTTGTGAAGTAATCATGATGATTCCTCCCAACTTTGAAATGCTGTTATTCTAGAACAGTCCCCAATTTCTAAACTTTATACACTCAATCCAGAAATTAAGTCTATTCTCCTAGAGGTCACAACTATAGTCTATCTAAAGAGAAGCCTGCTTATGTATTTTTACCATGTGACATGTGACTTAGGGCTAGCTTTGACTTAGGCAGGCCCATTCTATGTAAACATGATGCTGACATCACCAGAAGACAGAGGAAGAATCTCAGTCCATGCCCATGAGAAAGTGGTAAAAATACATGAGTCACATTGGAAACATCTGTCTCCAATCCCAAATTAAGGACTTCCCAGAAAAAGGGACAACTTGTGGATCACATGATCTGCTCTCCAACTTGAACTATTTGCTTATTTGTCTTAATTCTATGAATATATAAAAAATAGCTAATGGTTTCCCTTTCTTAATAATACTGCATTTCCTTGAGAGTTTGCATGCTGGTTTCCAAATTGTTACAACAAATATATTTTTTCTTTTAATTTTCAGCTTGAATGCCCCTTCTTAATTTAGAATGATAACATTTGTTCTTCAATTCATAAAACAAAGCATTTATTAACAGTCCCTATAATTCTGCTTTTTGTCACTTGCAGTGAAACATGTTGAACTTTCTGACTGTAGATCTTCACATTTAAGATTCTCCCTTTTCAATATCTTTTTTCTCTTCTTCTCCATGGGCTCCTTCTTGAAAGTTTCAAACATGCATAGACATCCTCAGTCTAGAGCAATTGTTCTAAACTGGGGACAATTTTGCCTCTAGGGGACATGTAGCAATGTCTGGAATCATTTTGGTTGTCAAGTTGGGTAGAGGGTTGATACTGGTATCTGGTGGGTAGAGGTCAGAGCTGTTGCAGAATTTCTTACAATGCACAGCACAGGGTAGCCCCGTTGCCTGCCCTCACAGCACAGAATCATCCGGTTCAAAATATCAATAGTTTCAAAGTGGAGAAGCCCTCATCTAGAGGGGAAAATAAATGTTTTTAAAAACTATTTTTATATAATTTTTGCATCTGGCTACTCCCTACACATCCTTTATTTCATTGCTAAACTTTTCTCCTTTTTTTTGCTTTTTTAATTTTTTTGTAGTGATGGAGTTTTGCATTTTTGCTTAGGCTGTTCTCAAACTCCTGGGCTCAAATGATCCATCCACCTTGGCCTCCCAAAGTGCTGGGATTACAGGCGTAAGCCACCACACCCCGCCCATTGCTAAACTTTTCTAAGACATCTCCCCTGCATCCATATTCTATTATGCTCTTAATCTTCTGCAGCTGATTTTCCTTCCAAACAAGTCACCGCAACTGCTCTCTTTAGGGTCACCAACCTCCTTAATTGTCAAATCAAACAATCCAATAAACATTTTTCCCATCCTTATCTTATTTTGACATCTCTATTGCATTCAAACTGTTGGTCTTTTTCTCCCTCTTATAATTCTCTTGTCTCTTTCTCTTTGCACATTGACACAATCCTCCTCAAGACTTCATCCTTGTCATTATAATCGTCATCATCATCATCAAACAATCATCGCAACTCCTAACATCACATGCCTCACTTCATTCTGTTCTCCATTTAAATCCCCCTATCAGGAGCACTTCTACACTGCTGATGGGAATGTAAAGTAGTACAGCCACTATGGAAAACAGTGTGGAGATTCCTTAAAGAACTAAAAGTGGAACTACCATTTGATCCAGCAATCCCATTACTGGGTGTCTACCCAGAGGGAAATAAGTCATTATTTGAGGAAGACCCTTGCACATGCATGTTTATAGCAGCACAAGTCACAATTGCAAAATCCTGGAACAAACCCAAATGCCCATCAACCAATGAGTGAATAAAGAAACTGTGGTGTATATATATATAATGGAATACTACGCAGCCATAAACAGGATTGAATTAACAGCATTTGCAGTGACCTTGATGAGATTGGAGACTATTATTCTAAGTGAGGTAACCCAGGAAAGAAAAACCAGACATCGTATGTTTTCACTGATATGTGGGAGGTAAGCTATGAGGACACAGAGGTATAAGAATGATACAACGGACTTTGGGGACTTGGGGGGAAAAGTGGGAGGGCAGAGGGATAAGACTATGCATACGGTGGGTGCAGTATATACTGCTCAGGTGATGGGTGTACCAAAATCTCACAAATCATCACTGAAGAACTCACTCATGTAACCAAATTCCACCCGTACCCCAATAACTTATGGAAAATAAATAACAAAACCATAAATACATAAATAAGTAAATAAATTCTCCCTATCAGAGAAGTTTCTCGTCTACCCTACCCAATATAACACCATCTTATCTTTCTATCCTCTTGTTTCTCTTCATAGCATTTTTTTGCCACCCAATATTATTTTATATGTTAATTTTAATTTCTTCATTGTCTCTCCTTGCCCCACTCCCTTTCCTCCAGATTGTAAACTTTATGATAGAATAGGAACAATTTCTATCTTGTTCACTTCCATCTTATTAGCACCTAGTACTCAGTAGCTACACAGGCATATTTGTTGAATGAATAAAAGGATAAGTGAATAAACGAAGGGAAAACAGGCTATGAAGTGCTTTCTAGGAGCAGGCACTGTGCTTAGTTAGCACAGTATCCATCTAGTACTGGTAGTATATGCTTTCTTACAACTCATTGTCTCCTAAGATGCTGCTCCAAGCTGATACTCCTATTTCCATGACTATTTCTCTGTCTCCTTTGATGCCTCCTCTTCTTCCTCTTACTTCCTGGCTACTTCCAAGATTCCCTCCTTGATGCTATGCCATCCCATTGCTCTGTGCTCTCTTTGACAACATGTTTTAGTGTCCCGCTTAAGTGGCCCCAATAGCACAAAATTCAATATGTCACACCTCACATCTGCAGAACCAGCTGTATTATTCATCCTTGTGGGAGACCTACCACGTCTAGGTCAGTGTTGCTGCTGGTGACTGTTTCAACATTTGCAAAGGCTTTGATGCAAGAAGCAGCCTTGAACATTTAGGGAAGTGGTGAAAGTCCCGTGTGGCTGGAATGAGGAGTGAGGGGTGCAACAATGATAAAATATGCTGGTGAAGAAATTTTTACTGGACACCCTTTATGTGCATACAATTATCTAAGGCGTGTGGGCAAAAAATTAAAGATGAACTTCATGCCCCTTCATCAATGCAGTTCTGTGATTTAGTATCACAAGCATACTGTCTAAATGGTGCTCATGCCTGTGTCCCAATCACACACCTTTATTTCACTGTGTAAAGCCCCGCTCCCTGGCATCATTTCTGAGGTTCTCCTATGGTCGATTTCACTGCTGCTGCTTACTTCACAAAACCAATTACCAGGCATTGTTTATTTTTTAAAATGGTGATCTATATATAACATTATTCAGAATAAGAAAATATAGTTTTATTTGAAAGTGTTAAGAATCCACATGGCACTTAAATTAGATATAACAGAGGAAAACATAAGTTTTGGAAGTGGCCATATAACTTTATTTATTTGTATGTATTTTTTGAGATGGAGTCTTGCTCTCTTGCCCAGGCTGGAGTGCAGTGGCACGATCTCAGCTCACTGCAAGCTCCACCTCCCGGGTTCACGTCATTCTCCTGCCTCAGCCTCCCGAGTAGCTGGGACTACAGGCACCTGCCACCATGCCCAGCTAATTTTTTGTATTTTTAGTAGAGATGGGGTTTCACCATGTTGGCCAGGATGGTCTTGATCTCCTGACCTCATGATCCGCCTGCCTCGGCCTCCCAAAGTGCTGGGATTATAGGCGTGAGCCACCGTGCCCAGCCTAGCCATATAATTTTAAAAAGATGGGCTGGGCACAGTGTCTCAAGCCTGTAATTCCCCAGCACTTAGGCCAGGGCAGGCGGATCACCTGAGGTCAGGAGTTCAAGACCAGCCTAGTCAACATGGTGAAACCTCACATCTACTATAAAATACAAAAATTGGCCAGGTGTGGTGGCGGGCACCTGTAACACCAGATACTCGGGAGGCTAAGCCAGGAGAATCACTTGAATCCGGGAAGTGGAGGTTGCAGTGAGCTGAGATCACACCATGGCATTCCAGCCTGGCGAGACTCCAGCGAGACTCCGTCTCAAGAAAAAAAAAAAAAAAAAGATGCTATTAGCGTTTCCCTCTTGTACCCAATTAAGTTTTCTTCTTCAAAGTATTTCTTTTCTTCCTATGACTCAATTTTCTTATATCCAGGTTCTTTGGCTTTATAGAAAAGTCCTCCATGGTGAGCAACTGCTGAAAGAAATCACATATAATCTGAGTTATCAAGGGGGATTTGAAAGAAATTTCTTTCTAGGAATACCAACCAAGACAAAGATTCCGAGTGTATGTTAGTGTGTGTGCAGGTATACGTGTGTCTGCTTATGGCAGTATTTATATAAAACATGGAATCGGCTTCTGAGGTATTCTTAGACATCGTCTACTTTTAAAATTTTCAAATAGTCATGAACTCAACAAGTAATGAATGAATAAGAGATGACTTCCACTATAGGTGAGGCAATTACATAGATAACTTATTTCAAAAAATCTTTTGAGAAAAAAATAAGCAGGTATTGTAAAAAAAAAAAAAGAGTAAGTTTAAGCATTTTGGAAACTGCAAGGTATTAGACAAATGCAATATGTTATTCTTATTAATAATGACTTGTACACTAACTTGGCTTTGCACATTTAGATATACTGTGTGACTGAAACATTATTATTGGGAGCTGCTGTAATAAAACTGTGAAGTAAATTTGTGAGAGAATCTAGAAGAAAATAATTACTTTTTTCTTTCTGAACTTGTCTTAGAGTGTTTATAGTTGAATTTTTTATTTTAAATCACTGTTTTTCTTTTATATACTAATTACCTTCTAGTCTAATATGCCTGGACATGAAGTGAAGATGGGAGTGTAGATGTAATATTCTGCTTAGAAAGAAGATTAGTATTTCTGTGATACTATACCAGCAATTTAACTTATTAAAGAATTAACCAACTGGCAACCATGGGTGTTTTTATTACTTGGGTATTTTAGCACATTTTCAACTGAGAGAGATAAAAGAGGTAGAAAGCACTTGGGAATCACGGATAATAATAGGGTATATTTAGATAATGGAAATTTGATATTAATTTTGGGGAGAAATCGCTGAAATCCTGCAATATGTGGAATCAAGAACGTTGGTTATTTGTCGGGACCCTGTATTGCACAGTTTAAAACTGATGCTTATAAGAATCGCTTGGTTTGCAAAATTGTCAAGGGACTAAATGACTTAATCAACCTTTCCCATTTTTATCTGCAGTCAATCTAAGCTTATTATTATCAAACCACTCAAGTGATGGCCCCTGATTGAAGAGAACATTCCATGGGGAACAACATGAGTAGCCTTCCCTTGTGGGAGGGAGGATATCCACAGACATTGTAATGTTCTTTTTTTCACCTTCAACCTCTATAGGTAGAAATTTAAAAGCCATTTTGAACATTATCTCATTATCCCTTCACTTTTGAACTAGGAGTTGATTACCCTTAATTTGCAAGGGGACACTGTATTGAGAAGTAAGCCAATTTTGCTAATGTTACATACAAAGCACTCTGCACCAAGCTAAGAACAGAATTCAGACCTACAGGTCATGATTCAACCTCTGCTTCTGCATTTGCATAGTATTATGAATAGGATCCTCTCCTCTTCTGAAAAATAACAAGATATTAACAAAAAGAATCCTTTAATGCACACTTAAAATCCTGTTTCTTAAATCAAAGGTGGCTATTTTTGGAAAAGAAAGAAATTCAGGCATTCAAATATAGCAGTGGTTTTATTTATTTGTTTTTCCAGTTAGAAAGCTGCTCTGTTTAATAAGAGCCCAAATGAATGAGTACATTCTTCAAAGAGACAAACTAAGGTAACCCTGATTGTTATGTTGACTTTGTTAAAGGCAATGGCCCAAAGCATTAGCAATTAAAGCTCATTTAAAATTAATTTAATTTTCAGGAACCCATAAACTCATAAAATCAGACACATGTAAAATAAACAGCTACAGATGCATTTTTGAAACCTAATAGTTTCCAAAGTGAAAAGACAGAACAAGAGAAGGAGAAAGAAAAGGGAATAAAGAGAGAGTGAGAAAAGAGAAAGTGCCCAATATTAGTCTAAGAAGCTTGTCTTTTGAGCCCCTGGTCCACTGCTTCAAAGGCAGGATTAGTTAGTTCACATAGTAAAATTTCAAGTTGCTGAAGCATCATTGTGCTTCTCTTCAGAATGGAGCCAAATTAGATGAAGACATTGGAAAATGCTTCTCTGGGAAAATACTAATTTTGTACACATTTCTCAAAACAGATCAGAGCTCCCATTTCTACAACCTTAACTTTGCAGAAATTAATTAACTACTTTCGGCAGTAGAGTATTACCCAAGCTTTACATTGATGAAACCTTCAACTCTTCCTCACAACTTTTAGACACAGGCTTTTAGATGACCAAACACGGGTTTTGGGAAAAGTGATTAATATATCTAAACAGTGGTCCAACTTTTATTTTTAAAAATAAAATGAAAGAGTAGAAACACCTTATTTTCAAAATAAGGGTTGGGAGTGAGAAATCTATTTGTCCAAATGTGGAAAAGGACAGTGGCATCTACAGTAAACTGCAAGTATAGGTATTTGAGTGTAAGAGCTAGAGGTGGGGTATGCATGTGGGAGAGCAAAGGACATGAAGATAAAAGTAACAGTCTCCTTTATCTCCCTATCCCTTTCTCTCTTTACAGAATACACACTTTTAGTCAAGTAAATGACCTAATATTGAAAATACAAAGGCCTCAGAAAAGATAGACTATTTACAGAACTCTATTCCTGAATCAGACATTAGAGACAATCCAATCCCATCTCTATTAATTCAGTAAATCCAGCAAAAGCCCCTGGATGTCAATGTTTGTTTTCTCTCACCAGCTCACTTGTAGTTGAGGCTGACAAGTCTAGAAGACTTGTCTAGAAGTCTGCCGCACATTTGGTGGCACAGAGCAATTCTTAGAAGACTCTTCTAAGTCCTAATTCTGCTCTCTTGAGCAACACAGGATACAATATGTTGCTCCTCTTCATTTGCAGGCAATAGTATGGTGATCAGACCTGGGTCAGAGAGACATGGGTAGATTACTCAACCTCTCTAAGCATCAACTTCATTACCTGTAAATGGAAATTAAAGGTATTTCCAATCTCATAGGATTTCTGTTAGGGTTAATGAAATAACGCACTTAGAACAATGCCTAGAATTTAACTAATGCTTAACTACATTAGCTGTTTTGATGGTGTTTAGGTGTCAGACAGCCCTGAGTTCAAATCCTAGCTCCACTGTTTAGTAGCTATCCTTAGATTAATAAATTTATCAGAGCTTCCGTTTTTTTCATCTTTGAGACGTCTATCTCACAAGGATTTTGTAAGATTTAACGAAAAAAATTTAAAGTGACTGATATTTGGCTCCAATATTTTTATCGTCATTGTCATCAATGAACACTTAATCAATGTCCTCCTTAAATTATGTTGCTAGAAACTGATAAAAACAATTCCAAACTAGTCAGAAACAGCCCAAAGGGTAGCGTGAAGACTGTCTCCCTTGACCCTAAACCACGATACAGTAGTTCTGCCGCTCCCGCAACAGTCCCCCACCACCCCCACAGCCCCCCTGCCTTCTGCAGTTTCAGTTACCCAGGCCCAACTATCACCTGGAAATATTAAATGGAAAATTCCAGAAATAAACAATTCATAAGTTTTCAATTGCACACCGTTCTGAGTAGCGTGATGAAATCTTACACCATCCCGCTCTGTCCTGCCTGGGACATGAATCATCTCTTTGTCCAGCATACCCACACTGTATGCACTCCCTGCCCATGAATCACATAGAAGCCATCTCGATGAGCAGATCGGCTGTCGCCATTTCACAGTGCTGGTGTTCAACTAACCCACATTTTACTTAGTAATGTCCCCAAAGCACGAGAGTAGTGATGCTGGCAATCTGGCTATGCCAAAGAAAAGTGCATCCTTTAAGTGAAAAGACGAAAACTGTTAATAAGGAAAGAAAAAAATATATTGAGGTTGCTAAAGTCTACGATAGAAATCGTTTATCCATGAAATTGTGAAGAAGGAAAAAGAACTTTATGCTAGTTCTGTGTTTGCACCTCAAACTGCAAAAGTTATGCCCACAGTGCATAAGTGCTTAATTAAGATGAAATGGCATTAAATGTGTGGGTGGAAGACATGAACAGAAACACATTCCTATTGATGGCAGTCGGGTTTGGTGTATCCGTGGTTTCTGGCATCCAGTGAGGGTCTTGAAGTATATCCCCTGTGGATAAGGGGGGCACTATTGTACATTCTTCAATGCAATCTAACATCGTATTTGCTTTTCTTCTTTTAGATCCTTAGCGCATGAAAGAGAAAATACATACTCTGGAATCCATTGGTCCTACCTCACTTATTCAGAATAATTCAATTAAAAACAACACACATCATATAGGAATGTCAACAGTGAAGGTGAGTCGCATGATAATTCTCTTTCGAAAAAGACGTATTTGTACTTAATTTATTTATCCAGTCCATTACTTACTTTACAAACACTTGCCAAGCGCCTACAGACTGCATCAAGCATAGCCTTACTCTCTAGGTCTCATGATTCGGGGGCATCTGGGATCCTATGACGTGTTTAACAGAATCCTGTTTCTCTTAGATGGGCTTAAAATGACCTCTGTGTGATTTGCTCTACATAATTATTCATGTTTCCCAGAGAGGTAACATTATGTAGGTCTTCAAAATACAGATTACAAATTGAAAAGGTTGAACTACTTCCCATCAAGATGGTAGCATATGAAAGGGCAATATATTCCAACCCTAACACAGCTAACCAGTACATAAATCACCTGGACTTTTCCTTCATCTTTAGAATAAAGGCACCATTCTAAGTAGTGTAAAAAGTCCCTTCTAGCCTTCTCATTTGAACATTGTGTAACTGCATTATACTATAATTAAGAATTTCCAGGCTGGGTGCAGTGACTCACGCCTGTAATCCCAGCACTTTGGGAGACCAAGGCAGGTGGGTCACCTGAGGTTAGGAGTTCAAGACCAACCTGGCCAACATGGTGAAACCATCTCTACTAAAAAAGAAAAAAATTAGCTGGGCATCGGGGCAGGCGCCTGTAATCCCAGCTGAGACAGGAGAATCACTTGAACCCAGGAGGCAGAGGTTGCAGTGAGCTGAGATCACGCCACTGCACTCCAGCCTAGGCGATGAGAGTGAAACTCCATCTCAAAAAAAAAAAAAAAATTTCCTGTAACACAAACTAACCATCTATATACGTCCTAGGATAATAGCCTAGGGTCAGTCATCATAGAATCAAATCAAAAGCTGATTTCTTTGTTAACTCTCTAACATATATTCTAGAGGAAATTCCTGATGTCCCAAAGTATACGAAACCAGCCTCAAAAAAATTCCTGCAGCGCACAGTGCTGCTTTTCCTACCAGCTATCTTCCCTCCTCATTCCTATTTCTTTCAAGTTACAGAAGCCCATTTTGTTCATATATTTAATTGCCGCGAGCTTCAAAGGAGGCCAAGCCCTACCTGGTCCCATGGGTTAAACGTTTGTTGGCCTTAGCAAATCAGCATTATTTTAATCCCCTTGCCAATGGCTGGTTTAGGATTGATTTGCTGTTAAAAAAGCATATTTGAGAGGAAGCTCCTTTTTCCTATCCCTTCATTTAGCTATATGAGGTGATGTTCAGAGATTCTGCAACCATCTTGTGATCATAGGGCCATAAACCTGAATATAAAAGTAAAGACATCAAACACAGCAAAGCAGAAAAATGGAAAACACCCAGGCCCTTCTTTACATTGTTGAGTTGCTGAGTTAACTGACTCTGATTAGTTAACTTGTCTACTTGTTATCTGAGATTGGAGATAGTCCTTTTTCATGGTTGTTTCTCAAACTATAGTGTGACTTCAAATAACCTGTGTGTCTGATTAAAATGCAGATTCTGATGTATTATAGGAGGCCCTGGGTTGGGTCTGAGGATTCTGCAGTTCTGACAAGCTCCCAGGTGAAGGTGACACTGCCAGCTCTGAGCCCGAACTCTGAGTAAGAAGAGTTTAA
The DNA here is from genome assembly GCF_009764315.1 of Trachypithecus francoisi. Lineage (NCBI taxonomy): Eukaryota > Metazoa > Chordata > Mammalia > Primates > Cercopithecidae > Trachypithecus > Trachypithecus francoisi. The sequence goes on from NW_022681455.1 coordinate 19,979,920, forward strand.
TTCACTTCAGATCGATATTCAGTAACTAGTAGCTGAAATCATCCTAAATGACACAACCCTCAATCTAGTATTTTCTCTCATCATCTCTTACCTGTGTTGATGAATTCATTTAAGGACCTAAAAATTTTAACATTAATTTTAGTTGCTGTTAACCTGCATGCAATTCATGCTTTGACTCGATTCCTCTCGCTTCAATACCCCACCATCACTGGTACCTTCTTATTCTTTTCTGCCTTAAATAGGGCATTCACGAGTCTCAGCACCCACGGTGGGACAAAGGCGTCTGTGAATGCTAGGTGCCTTTGCCCTGCTCTAGCGCAGAGAGCTTGCCAGCACACCTGGCCCAAAGGTGATGCAGCTGCATGCACGCCGGTTCCTTCCCTGCCATCTCCAGCTCTAAAGACAAATGCTTGAGCGCTTTTGCAAATCAAAACCTTTTCATCCTGAATTTGGTGATTCACCCTGAATGGTGTCTTCTTGGAAAGTCTGTAATGCACTATTGTGTAAGATGGGTAAAATTGGCCTGTCTCATTGACAACGCTCTTATGGCTTGGGATGAGCTGGGGGAGGCGAGAGTCACAATAAAAAGGGTTCTTTACAAACGGCCTCCCTCCCCGGTCGATGTAGCCACGCCAGGGTACCTGCGTGGGATGGATGGGCTGTCTACGCCCGCTGTTGGTATCACTGTCCCCTTTATTCCTCACATCCCTCTGGATGAGAATTAGGTTTCAGCAGGTCTGAAGATGGTGCTTGTTTTTAACAAGGAAAATTTACAAAGCTTCCATACTGAAAAAAAAAGTGTGGGGGAGGCAAGCATTCAAAGGCCATGCCAAATTTGCTTTTCCCCAAAGCAGGGAGAGACAAAGGAAATCCCAAGCATACCTCCCAGACACAAAGAACATGTGTTTACCCTCCAAATTCAAGCAAGTGAACTCAGCTCATTATCCCAGGAGCCGGCCACCGAGTCTATCCAGTTCAAAAAAATGCCTATGGTCCCATTCAGAGTGTAGTTTTATCTTTGTATTCAGAGTCAACTAACGCTTCTTTTCACAGCAGACAACTCTACACTATGAACTTTCACATATATTATCTTATTTGATCTCTTCAACAACCAACCCTGTCTGCTAGGTACTGGAATTAGTAAGAGAAAACTCCAGAATCTGAAATATGCCTATTGAGCCGCAGAAAGAGATTTTTACAAGAGGAAAAGGTAAAATTGCTTTGGTAAACTCTGTTAAATAGTGCTAGAACAGTTTTCAGAGCAATCCATACTTTTTATTTGCCACACAGCTAAAACAGACCTCTCCTTGGCTTGTGCCTCAGTGGGACAGTCGTGGTCTTTGCAGACAGAAAGACTGACCACCAGAACCTTGCCCTGGTAGCTTGCAGCCCTGGATTTATAACCCACAGTCACTTGATGGGCCAGGACGATCTGGTCACAACTTGTCATGTCAGCCGCCAGCAAGCTAGGTCCAGCCCTTGGCCAAGTGCCTGTGGCTCTCTCAACTTTGTTCATTTGGAGTCATCGCTGGTGTTTTAACATCTAGAGATGTCACCTAAAAATTTGGATTTTTGAATTCTCCAAAGAAATCAGAAGATCTGGCTGTACTACACCGTGAGATAATCCCTCTACGTGCTGGGCAGTGGGAGTGCCTCTAATCAGGGAAGGTGGTCTCCAGTTGGCCCACAAAAGCCCTCCCTGCTGTCTTTCCAACATGGGGATCAGTGTTGTTTGTCAAATATCTTATCATTCTACACCAGGGTGTCTCAGGCTCAGCACTGTTGGCATTTGGGGCCGGCCTATTCTTTGCTGTGGGGGACTGTCCTGTACATTGTAGGATGTTTAGCAGCATTCCTGGTCTCTGCCCACTAGATACCAGTAGCACCCGCTACCCCTAGTTATTCCAAAATATCTCCAGGCATTACCAAATGTTCGCTTTTGGGGAGCTGGAGACAAATTTCCCTGGGTTGAGAACCCCAGCTCTGCATACATGCAGCCCTCGCCAATCATTTCAGGTACTAGCCAAGTCCCCATCGATTAGTACTGGAGTCCGTATCTCCTACTGCCCCCAAATAATTTGCCCTTCATACTACTAGTGATGAAAATTCTAGAAATACACACTGACTTCCTTCAATGCAGGCTTTGTGTTCCCTTTAAAATGAGTGTTGGCCTGGGTGAGGCACTATATTAAGTATCAGTCATTTATATATGTTGAAGTCTCTAGATCTTTTCTTAAGGGTAAATTTTCACAGAGGAGAGAATAAGGAGAGCCTGAAACCACTATCTCCTGAAGGAAGGTTGATAAAAGAAAGTGATTTTAAGAAGGAAAGGGAACAGACACAAAGTAACAAATGGGTTAGGGCATTTGCTTAAGTGCCGGCCCAGCAGGCATCCGCCTGAAACATAGCTTTATGGGGATCACCTGTGCACACTCTGCAATTTACTGCTTTGAATGAGTAGAATAGATTTACGCAAGTCCGCCTCCCTCTGCCTGGGTTAATGATGCACCTCATCGTATTCTGATGAAATCTGGATGCAATCATATTCTTGTCTTAACTAGTTGTGCTGGCAAGGGGGTCTTTCTCCAGAACTGAAATATCTCATGTTGGCAACATAGCTAAGAAAAACATACCCATTTGCCAGCTCCCCTCATTGCCGGCCCTAATTAAAGAGGATGGTGCTGCTCCTTTGAAAATGGCTGTTGAGGTCAAGGGGATGCTGAAAGGAGGAGAAACCTCTGCAGGGATGATGACCCCATGTCTCCTCTTAGTAGGAACACTGGGATCTGGCGAAGGGTGTATTGCATCACAGGATCTGAGGAGAGCCATTCAGAGAATCTTGGAGCTACTCAAACCTAACGTTACAAATTGTTTACAATTGAGCAGTCACGCAACATCATACACCCAATCCTCTGGAGTGTGGCCACAGCAGTACCCAGAGGAAATATATAGACTCAAAAGAATCTACTAGAGATCAAGAAGAATGAAGATTAATAAACTCAAAAATCTAGAAAAAAACAGAAGTGTGATTTTTTAAAAGTAGAAACTAAGAATAAAAATGGATATTAATTAAAAAGCAATAAAATAGGCAGTTTTTGAGAAGTATGATATAAAAAAGACATCAAAGTCATAAATAACATCAGGTACAAAAAGGGGCACATAAGTACAGTTACAGATGAGATTTTTAAAATTCTAAGGTATAGGAGATCTTCCGTGCTCTGGCCAGTCAAACCTTACCTGAAACTTTTGCTTATTTCTGCACAACAAAGACAAGTGACCCTCTCATAATACTCTAGGCATAGCTCTATTACAGCACTTCCGCACGGTATATACTTTTTTCATTTGTCTCACTTACTAGCACCAAAATTCTTTTATAGAAGGGAATATATTTTACTTATTTCTGTGCTATAGCTCTAGGCATGCCTGGGATATAGTTAATATATAATAAATATTTGATAAATGAATACATTCAGAGAAGACTAACAAGCTGATGAAACAGATGAAACTTTCATGATGAGGAAGGAAATGAGGATATCTACTTTTTTTTTTTTTTTTAAGACAGAGTTTCACTCTTGTTGCCCAGGCTGGAGTGCAGTGGTGCAATCTTGGCTCACTGCAACCTCCACCTCCTGGGTTCAAGTGGTTCTCCTGCCTCAGCCTCCCGAGTAGCTGGGATTACAGGCGCCTGCTACCATGCCCAGCTAATTTTTGCATTTTTAGTAGAGATGGGGTTTTGCCATGTTGGCCAGGCTGGTCTCGAACTCCTCATCTCAGGTGATCCACTGGCCTTCGCCTCCCAAAGGGCTGGGATTACAGGTGTGAACCACCGTGTCCAGCCTACTCTTCAAAACAGTTGACTGCAGAACACACCATAGTTGCCTGCCTTCAAAAGTGTATGGGCTACACTCCAGCTTGAGGGACAGAGCAAGATCCTGTCTCTAAAAAAAAAGAAAAAAAAGTGTCATGGGGAGGAAAGATTAGATTTTTCTGTATAGACCCATGGAATAGAATTTAGACCAAAGTACATAATGTAAGCAGATTAAGATTCTAGTAGCAGTAGAGCCAATAGGATTACTTGATTTATTAGGAGTTTTCCTTCCCAGTAAGCTTTGATTTAAATTGTTTATAGTTAAGAAGTACCTCTTACTTCCTTTAAATTAATAATGCATCTTCCTGTCTTTCTTCCCATACATGAACCGCCATTTCAGCCCAAACCACCTGAAGACAGTACAGGACTCTAATATAGTGGATGGTCAAGAACTGTCTGGGGCCAGCTTAGGGTTATAACCATGTACATGCTACTTCCCACATCTCCATCAGATTTTCAATTATGGAAATAAACCTCAGCAGGTTGGTATGAAGCCTGATTCCAGAAAGGCTAAATATGCCACTAAGCTGCCTGCCAGACGCTGCTAGTATCAACATTCTGCTCTTCATTCCAAATTGCAGTTTAAAATCAGTCCTTTTTCCCAAATATCATGGCCACCTGTTTATGTCTTCTTTTCCTCTCTGACCAGCATGAAAATATTTCTTTAAAAAATTGAATTAATGACTTTTTCTCTTCATCAACTTCATTAAATGTAGAGATTAGGCTGATTTTTTAACCTGATCAGAGTTCACCATTTACAAATGCTGCAAGGGTGTTGTTCCTCATGCAAACACACACTCTTTTTTTATTATTATTATACTTTAAGTTCTGGGATACATGTGCAGAATGTGCAGGTTTGTTACATAGGTATACACGTGCCATGGTGGTTTGCTGCACCCATCAACCCGTCATCTACATTAGGTATTTCTCCTAATGCTATGCCTCCCCTTGCCCCCAATCCCTGACAGACCCCGGTGTGTGATGTTCCCCTCCCTGTGCCCATATGTTCTCATTGTTCAACTCCCACTTATGAGTGAGAAACATGCAGTGTTTGGTTTTCTGTTCCTGGGTTAGTTTGCTGAGAATGATGGTTTCCAGCTTCATCCATGTCCCTGTAAAGGATATGAACTCATTCTTCTTTATGGCTGCATAGTATTCCATGGTGTGTATGTGTCACATTTTCTTTATCCAGTTTAACACTGATGGACATTTGGGTTGGTTCCAAGTCTTTGCTATTGTGAATAGTGCCGCAATAAATATACGTGTCCATGTGTCTTTATAGTAGAATGACTTATAATCCTTTGAGTATATACTCAGTAATGGGATTGCTGGGTCAAATGGTATTTCTGGTTCTAGATCCTTGAGGAATCGCCACACTGTCTTCCACAGTGGTTGAACTAATTTACACTTCCACCAACAGTGTAAAAGCATTCCTATTTCTCCACATCCTCTCCAGTATCTGTTGTTTCCAACTTTTTAATGATCACCATTCTAACTGGTGTGAGATGGAATCTCACTGTGGTTTTGATTTACATTTCTCTAATGACCACTGATGATGAGCTTTTTTTCCTATGTTTGTTGGCCGCCTAAATGTCTTTTTTTGAAAAGTGTCCGTTCATATCTTTCACCCACTTTTTGATGGGGTTGTTTTTTTCTTGTAAATTTGTTGAAGTTCTTTGTAGGTTCTGGATATTAGCCCTTTTTCAGATGAATAGATTGCAAAAATTTTCTCCCATTCTGTAGGTTGCCTGTTCACTCTGATGAGAGTTTCTTTTGCTGGCAAACACATACACTTGCTATGCTCACCTAAAGTAACATTTTCTGTGAATACCACTTTCACACAAGAAATGCAATTACAAAAATTATATCTGATATTTGTAATTACTTAGGCCTATACCTGTGGTGAATTGGTTTCACGCTAGAGGAAATGCAAATTACTTTGAATCCAGGTGGAAGAGTATTCTCAGGCGTGTTTATTGAAAATTCTACAGCAAAACAAACGTAGCAGCTTAGAGAATCAGTAAGAGCTGGAGAGATGACAATTTTTTACCTGCTCAAATTCAAAATATTGCCTGTGTGCATTTGCATATATATATATATATGCTGTAAATACATAGGAATACATAATACACATTCATTGTCTCCAACAATCAGGGCTAGTCCCCGAAGCACGTCCCGCAGGTTGTTTTTGTGGAAAGCTGACTTCGCTAGCATATTTATTTCTTTGCTCCCCAAAACCTGGCTCTTCACAATGGCAAACCTTTTGGGAATACATAAAATATGCAACAAATGTGTCCGTCAGCTTGCCTAGTTTCTCATTGAAAGCCCAAGTCACCAGAAGAAAAGTTAATAGGAAATTATGTTTAATACACCAAATCAGTGAAAAGCATATAAAAGTTAAAACTGTCCTGTGTCATGAAACCCTCAACCGTGTGCTGGTTGAAGAAATGGCAGATCTTCCTGAGTTGACTTCTGTGTATATATGTTCCTTGACACAACCTGAAGTTCTCTGTAGTGAACATTAGTTCCTGAAATTATTCAGAAAGGTGCTGTTCACTAGTCAGAGTCTTAATGAAGGGGAAAACAGAACAAGGCATTTTTCTGGGAGGGGAGAATTGTATCTTTTTCTCCTGTGGGTATTGTGATCTGCTTGCTTGCTTGCTGGTGAATTTTTGCTTTGCAGAGAGTTTCTGGTTTCCCCAGGAAGTTGTGTTTCTAATCACTCCATTGGACACACACACACACACTTTTCCAGAGTATCTGCTGTGTCATATCATTGTTTTATTAGTTGCACTCCTTGGACTTATGTTAAATAGACTGTTGGATAGAAAGGTGATAAATAGATGGAGAGAGAAAAAATGAGAGAAAGCGATAATCATGTACCCTCTGCTATATTCCAGTCCTCAAAAGTTTTAAATTCCCCCAAAAGGTGCCTGACAGAAGAGAAAAAAATGAAATTTTTGCAAGTCATCTGCACTTTCACCAGAAAGTGACCCTAGTGTGCATTTGATGTTATTTTCAGCTGCCCAGTGTCTGAATCCCCATCCTAAAATCAAGGCAGCTTCTACTATATGAATCTTTACAGAAGGCAGAGCTCATCTCCCCCTTTAGAAGCCTAAACGGCCATTTTTCTGTGACCTCAGCCAAACTGGCCAAGGTTCATGGACACAAAACCTAAACTCACCCAATCAGATGCTACCACCCAAGACATTAAACCTGGTGGTCATGATTAAAAGACACAGAGATGGTGGAGAACGTGCGCCGCCATTAACATCCAGTGACCACTGCAGTGGCAAAGGTACTGTCAGCTAGGGTAGCAGTACTGTCCTCATCAGGAGACTTCATTTGTTCCTGCCCAACTACCAAGCATGATTATCCAGGCTTCCTGGAAATTCTGTGAGATAATCAGTAGTTTTTCTTTTTATTTTCTTTTACTGTAAATGTTTAGAAGTAAAAGAGTTAGGAGGAAAAGCAACTATCCCCTGCTTCTGCTGTTAGTCTCTCTCATCCTCCAACCATGCTCCCTAGGCACTTTTAACTTCTTCATCTATTTCTCCTGGAATTTATCTCCATGTTCCAAAACAACATGCTTACACTACTAGTCTTTGATTTACCAATATTAGGCATTAATAATTAACTTCCTCTAAAGGTTAGATGAGGGTTTAGCCTCTCTACACCATCTCTACTTTCCTTGACCTAATCCTCCAAATACAGTTACATAACCACTTTATTTAAACCAACATATCGTGTCTACATTTTAAGGTTTATATAAAGGCATGTAGTGCATTCTGATTATCTTCTTTTTGTGCCATCAATTTTTGTCTTGCCTTTTTAGAATTGCTGGTAGTTTTCTGTATACCAGTCATTGATATTTTCCCAAATGTTTGATTGTACAATAATTTCTGGTAATTTCTGTGTCTCTTTCCAGATGCTCTATCATATCAGATAATCTCTTCACGCCCCCTTTTTTCCTTGGGGATTTGATGTTTATCTGGTGGGTCTCTTTCCATTTGAAAGATTTTCTATGATACTTGCAAGTCCTTAGCCATCTGAGAATTATAAGACATCCATAGAGTGATGGCCTAAAACCAGTGGGAACTCCCATGCACATGGGCGGGCACAGGCCCTGGATTCTCTCTAGAGTGAATAGGGAAAGTCTACTGCTTCTTGCTGAACTCCTAAGTACATGGAAGTTTTTTTTTTTTTTTGGGTTTTGTTTTTTTTTTTTTTCTTTTCTGGAGCTGTTTAATGTCTCTCCAGAATAGAATCCACCACTGTTTCTCATTGGGGTATAAGCCTGGCCCCTGACCTTCTCAGGGGAGAGAAGCCAGGCATCCTATACCAGGGCCAGCTACATAAATTCCAAGGCCTAGTACAAAATGGCAATGTGGATCCCTTGTTCCAAAAGCAGGAGAAATGGCACTGTTACTACAATATCATTTTTTTTCTTCTGCAGTCTCTTTCTTGAATTGTCATAGTGTTTTGTTTTTGCTATTTAAAGTTCTTCTAAGTTTTAAAAAAATTAAAAATTTAAATAATTAGCATGAATTTTTCAGTGTTCATCTTTATGTTGTACAATACGAGTTTTAAATGCAAATACAAGCATATTTAACACTTAAACTGGATGACTGAAATTACACAATTTCTATTTCATACTGTGTACTTGAATGTAAGTTTCATTCTTACCAGAAAAATGGAAATGCGCAAAACATAAATAGGTAAAAAATCATTTTTATCTTACGCTCTTTTCTCTTTTTTTAAAGACAGAATCTCACTCTGTGGCTAAGGTTGGAGTGTAGTGGCACGATCTCGGCTCACTGCAACTTCGCCTCCTGGGTTTGAGCGATTCTCATGCCTCAGCCTCCCAAGTAGCTGGGATCACAGATGTGTGCCACCATGCCCGGTTAATTTTTGTAATTTTTACTAGACAGGGTTTTGCCATGTTGACCAGGCTGGTCTCAAACTCCTGGCCTCATGTGATCTGCCTACCTTGGCCTCCCAAAATGCTGGGATTACAGGAGTGAGCCACTGTGGCCAAGCTATTTTTATCTCGCTTCTTAATATACACATATTCTACCAACACTCTACATTCCTTCCTGAAGAGTGAATTAGGACAGAAAAGAAACTCGAGTTGTACTACCTGTTCCATTGCTTCTATTTTATCATTTTTATAGTAGGTAGTTTGGCTAATACAGGAAAGTAACAGGACTAGAAACGCCATGATGGGGTTCCTTTGTGGTCGTCATTCTTAGAATGCATTGTCTCGTTCCTGCCTTTGAAAGTCGTTATTGAAACAGGCAGTGTGGCTTCTCAGGCCTGTCAGCAGCAGCGTACTCACTCATAGACTCAACATCTTGCTTTGCACTCACTTTGAGCCTCGCTAACCTACCATTCATCCTGCGTCCACTGCACTTCTGTGCTCATGGGACATCAGAAACACTATATTTAAATAGGGCAGCAAGGAACAGTGGACACACATATTATGCATATCTCCTCTGCTCACGTTCATGCTTCGTCATCCCATCAAACTTCACTTATAAAACACAAGTTCAAAGAAAAAATTATTCAGAATTTCAACGTGGCAGACGAGAGCATTAAGTCAAGCACAAAGCCAATCTGAGTACTGCGCTCTGTGCCTTGTTTCCTACTCATCATTATGCAGACTTTCACTCAAGTCCTGTTTGCAACACAACTGTCTCACCCTCACCTAGTGGCACCTGGTTTCTCTGAGTCTGTAACCTCCTCTCCTGTTCAATTTCTTCACAGAATAAATCCTTTTTTTTTTTTTTTTTGAGACGGAGTCTCACTGCCACCAGGTTGCAGTGCAGTGGCGCAACCTCGACTCCCTACAACCTCCACCTCCCGGGTTCAAGGGATTCTCATGTTTCAGCCTCCTGAATAGCTGGGACTACAGGAGCTGGCCACCACACCTGGCTACAGAGAATGCATCTATTCTGGTTAAAGAACTATACCTTGAGGCCAGGCATGATGGCTCACATCTTTAACCCCAGCACTTTGGGAGGCCAAGGCGGGCAGATCACAAGGTCAGAAGTCCGAGACCAGTCTGGCCAACATAGTGAAACCCCATCTCTATTAAAAATACAAAACGTTAGCCGACTGTGGTGGTGTGCACCTGTAACCCCAGCTACTCGGGAGGCTGAGGCAGGAGAATCCCTGGAACCCGGGAGGCCGAGGTTGCTGTGAGACGAGATGGCACCATTGCACTCCAGCCTAAGTGACAGTGCGAGGCTCTGTCTCAAAAAAAAAAAAAATATATATATATATATATATATATATATATATATATATACCTTGAACATAAGGCAGATCCAAGAGGCACATGGGGAACAGGTCAGGGTTGATAAGGGTCTCAGTGGGATCAGCATGAATAGGAAGTCAGGTAGGTCCCTGCAGCCTGGGGAGGGCAAAGAAAAGTGGGTAGGTGGGGTATGAAATACTAGATCTGTGTCAATCTGGGCATGAAAACTTAATCTGCTATTGACACATCACTTTCTTTATTTAATTGAAGGTTATTGTTTCTATTAAAGAACATGTTGCACCTTAAAAATGCCTTTTTGAGGCCTTCGACAAAATTCAACAGCCCTTCATGCTAAAAACTCTCAATAAATGTGGTATTGACGGAACATATCTCAAAATAATAAGAGCTATTTATGACAAACCCACAGCCAATATCATACTGAATGGGCAAAAACTGGAAACATTCCCTTTGAAAACTGGCACAAGACAGGGATGCCCTCTCTCACCACTCCTATTGAACACAGTGTTGGAAGTTCTGGCTAGGGCAATCAGGCAAGAGAAAGAAACAAAGGGTATTCAGTCAGGAAAAGAGGAAGTCAAATTGTCCCTGTTTGCAGATGACATGATTGTATATTTAGAAAACCCCATCATCTCAGCCCAAAATCTCATTAAGCTGATAAGCAACTTCAGAAAACCTCAGGATACAAAATCAATGTGCAAAAATCACAAGCATTCCCATACACCAATAACAGACAAAGAGCCAAATCACGAGTGAACTCCCATTTACAACTGCTATGAAGAGAATAAAATACCTAGGAATCCAACTTACAAGGGATGTGAAGGACCTCTTCAAGGAGAACTACCAACCACTTCTCAATGAAATGAAAGAGGACATAAACAAATGGAAGAACATTCCATGCTCATGGATAAGAGGAATCAATATCATGAAAATGGCCATACTGCCCAAGGTAAATTATAGATTCAATACCATCCCCATCAAGCTGCCAATGACTTTCTTCACAGAATTGGAAAAAACTACTTTAAAGTTCATATGGAACCAAAAAAGAGCCAGCATGGCCAAGACAATCCTAAGCAAAAAGAACAAAGCTAGACTCATCATGCTACCTGACTTCTAACTATACTACAAGGCTACAGTAACCAAAACAGCATGGTACTGGTACCAAAACAGAGCTATAGACCAATGGAACAGAACAGAGGCCTCAGAAATAACACCACATATCTACAACCATCTGATCTCTGACAAACCTGACAAAAACAAGAAATGGGGAAAGGATTCCCTATTTAATAAATGGTGCTGGAAAAACTGGCTAGCCATATATAGAAAGCTGAAACTGGATCCCTTCCTTCAACCTTATACAAACATTAATTCAAGATGGATTAATGACTTAAATGTTAGACCTAAAACCATAAAAACCTTAGAAGAAAACCCATTCAGGACATAGGCATGGGCAAGGACTTCATGACTAAAACACCAAAAGCAATGGCAATGAAAGTCAAAATAGACAAATGGGATCTAATTAAACTAAAGAGCTTCGGCACAGCAAAAGAAACTACCATGAGAGTGAACAGGCAACCTACAGAATGGGAGAAAATTTTTGCAATCTACCCATCTGACAAAGGGCTAATATCCAGAACCTACAAAGAACTTCAACAAATTTACAAGAAAAAAAACAACCCCATCAAAAAATAGGCAAAGGATATGAACAGACACTTTTCAAAAGAAGACATTTATGCAGCCAACAGACACATGAAAAATTGTTCATCATCACTGGTCATCAGAGAAATGCAAATCAAAACCACAGTGAGATACCATCTCACACCAGTTAGAATGGTGATCATTAAAAAGGAAACAACAGACACTGGAGAGGATGTGGACAAATAGGAATGCTTTTACACTGTTGGTGGGAGTGTAAACTAGTTCAACCATTGTGGAAGACAGTGAGGCAATTCCTCAAGGATCTAGAACTAGAAATACCATTTGATCCAGCGATCCCATTACTGGGTATATACCCAAAGGATTATAAATCATGCTGCTATAAAGACACATGCACATGTACGTTTATTGCAGCACTATTCACAATAGCAAAGACTTTGAACCAACCCACATGTCCATCAATGATAGACTGGATAAAGAAAATGTGGCACATATACACCATGGAACACTATGCAGTCATAAAAAAGGAATGAGTTATTGTCCTTTGTAGGGACATGGATGAAGCTAGAAACCATCATTCTGAGCAAACTATCCTAAGGACAGAAAACCAAACACCACAGGTTCTCATGCATATGTGGGAACTGAACAATGAGAACACTTGGACACAGGGCAGGGCACATCACACACGGGGGCCTGTCATGGGGTAGGGGGACGGGAGAGGGATAGCATTAAGAGAAATACCTAATGTAAATGACGAGTTAATGGGTACAGCAAATCAACATGGCACATGTATACCTATGTAACAAACCTGCACGTTGTGCACATGTACCCTAGAACTTAAAGTGTTTTTTTTTTTTTTTTTGAGATAAGGTCTTGCTCTGTCACCCAGGCTGGAGTGCAGTGGCTCAATCTTGGCTCACTGCAACCTCTGCCCCCCGGGTTTGAGCGATTCTTCTGCCTCAGCCTCCCTAGTAGCTGGGATTACAGGCACGTGCCACCACATCCAGCTAATTTTTGTATTTTTGGTAGAGATAGGATTTCACCATGTTGGCCAGGCTGGCCTCAAACTCCTGACCTCAGGTGGTCCACTTGCCTTAGCCTCCCAAAGTGCTGGGATTACAGATGTGAACCACCACGCCCGGCCAAAAAAAATGTCTTTATTAAGTATGACATCGTGAGAGCTTGTGATTTCCTCAACATGTTTCTGTTGGTGTAATGGGATTTAATGGATCTTGGGGTTTATACACCTGACACTGCGCCCTGGTTCCAGTATTCCCCAAGGGTAGCCATAGACAATTTATTTAGCCCCACAGAGCTTTGTTTTTTCTCTTCTGAAAGTAAATGGAGGTAACTATATCTAATCTCAGATCACTGTCGTGAGGATAACATGAAAATTGAAATTATATAGCATAGTGCCTAACACAATCTTGATGCAAATGAATATTCATTTTCTGCCTTGCTTTCAATATTATAAAAATCTCTTATGAAGATATTTAAGTGAACCAAATGTCAAACTGAGAATGATAGAGGCCAAAACAGACTTTTTATCCTCAGAGGACAATGGATAATAGGTGCTATATAAGCACACAATTTTTTTTTTTTTTTTTGAGGCGGAGTCTCGCTCTGTCGCCCGGACTGGAGTGCAGTGGCCAGATCTCAGCTCACTGCAAGCTCCGCCTCCCGGGTTTACGCCATTCTCCTGCCTCAGCCTCCCGAGTAGCTGGGACTACAGGCGCCCGCCACCTCGCCTGGCTAGTTTTTGTATTTTTAGTAGAGACGGGGTTTCACCGTGTTAGCCAGGATGGTCTCGATCTCCTGACCTCGTGATCCGCCCGTCTCGGCCTCCCAAAGTGCTGGGATTACAGGCTTGAGCCACCGTGCCCGGCCTTGCACACAATTTTTTATTACACTAATGACTTATCCTGAGGACAATGGATAATAGGTGCTATATAAGCACACAATTTTTTTTATTATACTAATGACTTTGCATATATACGTGGCGCTAAGTGATAATGTATAACTGGCTTTTATTTACAGATTGTGCACAAATAAATTTGATTGAATTTGAACAAGTACAAGTGGTTTGTTCTGGAATTTTTTTGGATCACTTTTACTTTTTTAAAGTAAAAGTCACCCAGGCTGGAGTGCAGTGGGGCAATCATAGCTTATTGAAACCTTGAATTCCTGGGCTCAAGTAATCCCCCTCCTTTAGCCTCCCAAGTAGCTGAGACTACAAGTGCATGCCACCATGCTCAGTTAATTTATTTTTATTTTTATTTTTGTAGAGATTGGGTCTCACTGTTGCCCAGGCTGGTCTCCAACTCTTGACCTCATGCATTCCTCCCACCTCACCCTCCTGAAGTGCTGAGATTGCAGGCATGAGCCACCATGCCCCACTGACCTCGTTTTTAGACATATCTTCACTGTTTCTAATTGGATATTTCACAACAAGAAGGTCTTTGTTCATTCTGAACATTCAACAGTTTTATCTTTTGTTATTTTAAGGTGTACTCCAGGTGTCCTTTTCATGTTGCTGTTTGCAGTTACGTCAAGTCATCAAACCATGGCTATCAAGGTGCCATACTGCAGTCCATTCATGACCCACGTTCAAACGGGGTTTCAGTAAGTGCATCTGCAGCACTGGACTGCTTGGTGCATCCCAGGTCCTCCTTTTCAGCAATCATGTTTTGCTTTTTAACATAAATGATAACGATTGTCAGGGGTTGCTAAAGAAACAACTCAGTAACTTCAATGGTATGTGTGACTGGTCCAAGGTTTAGAGTCAAGTAGAGGACTAAATCACCATAGTTATCATACTTTCAGTTTAACCAGAAGAACAAATCTCTGTAGAAGTGTCATAAAGGTACAGTGCATATTCAGTACAGTATAAAATGGTAAGAAAACTAGCAAACTTAACACAAACCAGCACAGGATTGAGTGCCAAGTATTTGATGATGAGAGTATGGTCCATGTTAGAATGTAACAAGGTGTTACAAGTGATCACCCCTATTCAGGTGATCACTCTGGATAGTGGAGCTGAGACTAGAAGGTGGGTTTCCCTAAACTCTGAAAGTGGAGATGTGGCTAAAGAAGATGCGGCAAAGTCATTACACTGACAGGAGACTACCCACATTATCTCATCGGAAAAGCCTTAATGATTCTCATAGTTAGGGGAGTAGTCATGTAACACATATTCTTGATGCCCCAGGATTATTGGTTTTGTGCCTCGCCTTTGGTATTATAAAAATCTTTTACGAGAAATGATGACTTCAAGCGCAAGGAAGAGGATGGAAATACTTGACTCTCACTGGAAAACATGAGAAAGTTCATTCTGCTCTTGTCTTACCCCATCTGCTCTGCAGGGAAGTAAATGCCCTTGGCACCGCCACAAAGCTTCTTCAAAGGAATCTGTGAAAGGGAGAGAAAAACTTTGCAGATGCCCTAGAGCTTCAGATGGCTTGCAGCCCCTTCTTGACAACAGTCCCTGAAGACAGCCATCTATGAACCTCCCCTTAAAGAAAAAAAACAGACTTCCTTCACTTCCAGCATTTAAGCTTATTTGCAGGTATTTCCTGCATATATCTTGCTTAGTAATGACTCCATTTCATTAACAAACTATCCAATAATCCTGTTGTTACCACTCACTTCACAGCTGAAATAACTGGACCACAGAGAAACACCTGCCTAAAATTGCATGGATCAGCAGAAGCAGGAACAACTATAAAATTCCCAATCCACTCAACAAGAATCTCCCAAGTATAGGGAGAGTGTTGGGATAACCTCCCAGTTCTGTTCTCAGCCCTTGCTTGTTGACTAGCTTCCTTGGCACATTGATATATGAGAAATATGGCTTCCATTGTGTATGTACATACATACATACAGAATGCTACAGGGAGTAGTCTTTTCTTTGTGATAAACAAAAATAGCCATGCCTACATCAATACAAAATAACTACACACCTTTTTTTATCCTTTGGATTTGCCCTTGGAAACGGTCATCTATTAACAGCAATTGGATGATTTTTTTTTTTTTTTTTAATGAACTGGCACAGATGGTCTTGTATTTGACTCACTGGAAAGACAGTATTTTCTTTGGTAGGGGACCAAATGGAAAACTTTGGTTAGTTTTTGAGACACAAGGGAAATAACCAGCGTTCTCAGACAAACTTAATTCAGATAAGCCTCTTTTCAAATCCCCAGTTTCAGCCCAAGATAAACTTCTCTAAGATTTAAGTCAGCGTAAAATGTATGAGGTGCCTCTTCCTTCCAGTGTCCCTCGAGCTTGATGAGGCAAAAGGAAGAAGACAGTGAGTGCTTAGCTGCCTCTTAGAGGATATTCATGAAAATCAGAAGAATGGCATGTGACACCTGTGGGAAAAGTTAAGGAAATTAAGATTCTTACATCAAAAAAAAAAAAAACCCCTGGGTATAGTTAATCTTCACGTATGTAAAGAGTAAATAGCTGCAAGATGCCATCTGATTTACTATAATAAGGGCAAAACACAAATTACTACATCTGAATTGCTGTTGCTATAGCAATATTACGCAATGAGGTAAGTGTAACTGGATGTTAAATCAGGCCTCATCATATCTTGCTCTTTACTAAGGTGCCAATATATTAACAGATATCATAAAAAATATGAAACAGGTTCTTAAATGCAGACTTACAAAAGGGGTTGTTCTGCAACTCCTGAAGCCTCTCACTTACTTTGAAAATACAAAAGAATGGACATAGAAGAGACAAGAAGCAATAGTAAAAGGATTCTTCTGCAGAAGACAGTTGCTATGCCTTCCGTCTGCCCATTCAGAAAGGGGTGAGGTGGAAGAGAGAGCATCCTCTGTCACCTTGAGCCTAGACTGGACCATTTGAAGATCTAGAAATGGGCAGTTGGAGGATACAGAGGACTGGTTCCTGACTCAGCCTGAGAAAGCTGAATCAGCACATGAAAGCAGGATTAAAATGACATTGGGATTCATCTTCACTCTCTAGCAAAGGGTATGTAACCTGTCCCCATGGACCAGATAGGAGCTAAAGGGGCTTGCCATTGGGTCCTGTACACCAGGGTGGAATGCTGAGGGGCCCAAGGACCACAGTGCTGGAGATGAAATCCATCAGAACTACATCCTGACTTCTATTTGATTATGAAGATTCAAAGGAAAGGTGTTCTGGCTCTAAAAACAAAAAAAAAATTGGAAGATTTAAGTAAGACTAAGAAAAAAGGAAGGAAATAACTCCCTTGCTTTTAGATTTGCTCAGAGTGAAGCAAGATGAAGAAAAATCAGTTATAAACTTTAAAGTAAGGTGTCATGCTACTGATATAAAGAGAAATTAAGAGTTTTGAGGCAAAACCAGCTGTCAGACAGGTAGAAAACATGATATAGCTCTTGAGAAAAGAAAATGCTCCTGGAACAGATGGGCGCACCTCTGAGCTTTATAAAGCATTAACTAGCTGTTTAAATAAGTCCTTAGCAGATGTTTTCAATGCAATTTTGGAGGTGAAATGGAAAAAAAAAACAAAGTCCAAAGCACAAGGGGAATTGATATCACAAATAAGAGACACTCTTGAATTCAGAGTGCAAGTTATTATACAAAGTTTTTCTTTAAGACTAGCCACAGTATTTGTAAAACATGGAGCATATTACAAAATCTGCAATTAAAACAATATATATTGCAATATTAGCCTTTAAAAGGGAGACATACTTAAGGAAAAAGATACTTTATGATCATATGTACAGCTCTTCATCTGAGACCAAAAAAGCAAGCAAACATTGATATCTACACTACTATCGGTAATCGTTTTTCTTATAATCGTACCCAGCTATGAATACATTCGTAAGAAAGGAGACAAATCACAAAAGGATAAAGGAAAAGATTCTTTTAGGTCTGTGTTGAATGTATTGATACTCAATACTGTGATAAAAATATGTATTAAAAAAATAGAGCTCAGTCCACTGCACAGAAAATAAAGGGGACAGTGGGTTTTCTTGTCAGACGGCTCACACACATACATATTTAATTCAATCAGCAAATGTTTCTCAAGTGCCTCATGATGCCAGGCAGTGGACTAGGTGACCCAGTAGGGAAGATGAATAATATCCAAACTCTACCATCCATGAACCACTCTTTCATGCCTGTTGCTCTCACTATTAGTACCTATTGCAAGTTGATTTACCCATAAATGCTACTCACACCCACACATTTGGCCACCAAGCTGTAGGAATGGTGGAGGACCCATTCCAGGGGTGGAGCTAGAGAGATGGAGTCGGAAGTGAATATGGAGCCTCAAACTCCACCCAAGAGACAGACTGTAGTAGGGAAATGAGTAAGACCAGCACTCCACTGGATGGAGAGCCGTAATCTAACCACAGTTCACAGTAACGTCCACACCATGACTACATGTTATTATTCAGAGTGGGAGAAGAGGAGAAATTGGAAAAGGGGAGGAAAGATAGCATCTGTGCCTATAAGATCTAAGCATATGTATCGAGAAACAACACAGAACAATTCTGGGATGAAAGACATCGACAAGTAGGGTAAAGCAAATGGATTAAACCTATTTTAATTGTCATTTTTTACAGAATTCACATTGTTTAAGAGGTCATTAATTAAGTATCATGGTTTAAAATTTGGGGTTTTGCCCCTAAGAAACTCAGGATTAAAACCATGGCTTTGCCACCCACTTCATGAGTAACTCCTAAGGTTCATTTTCCCCATCTGCAAAATGGAAACAAAACAGTACCCACAAAGGGTTGCTATAAGGATTAAATTAGATAAAGCACACGAAGTACATTTATCACAGTGTGTGAAAATTATCTACGGATTCAACAAATGTTTTATTATTATTTAATATTACCATTATTAAACCTGCTTACAATGAGGTAATTTTTACTGCCGAGTTTATCATCAAGGCATTCAACAAATAGTTATTAAGGATCTATTATATTGCAGATACTGTGCTGGGAATATACCAAGGGCAGGACAGGTCTAACTCTTGCTGTCATAGAGCGCAGAGTTTGGAAGAGAAATTACTCTAGAAATGTGATGTTATTGGCAAAGTTCTTGGCATCAGAGAATGCCAAAAGAATCTTTCCAAGATGCACACATGGGTCAAATAACTTTTACAGAATGAGTAAGAAAATCTCCCCTCTAAGAATACCAGAAGGAAGAAAAAAAAATGGACCTGAAAAACTCAGGCCTGGGAGAAGATGGAACGCTTATCTGATAAAGGATCTTTGGATTAGTTTAATTCTGCTGCCCACAAGCCTTGCTATTCCACACTCAATTTCTCTGATGCTTCCTCTCCCCTTGACCTTCCCTGTCACTATTTTAGTTCCTCATCTCTCACAGGTACTACTGCTAATGACTCCTTACTGTGCCTCTGACATCTGGGCCTAGGCCCCTCTCATCATTCCTCCAACCTTCCCTTCTTTCAAGGCATTTCCAATCATCTCATTCTGTTCAAAACTCTGCAACACCCTCCCATTGCCCACAGGGTACAATTCAACGGCTTTACACAGCAAACAAAGCTGTTCACAAACCAGATGCTTCTTATGTGTCAGGTCTCACCATTTCTTCTACCAAAATTTTTATCCCGTTTTGACTACTTAAGTACCATACTGTCTCTCACCTCTCTTTTATCCACATTCCCTCTGCCCAAAATATCCCAGCCCCTTTGCAGGGCTCCTCCAGTATTATCTCTGCTCTTTAGACCTTGATTTTAGGAATCCTAATGTTGTATCACATGATTTGTTTGTTTGCTTTTGTGTCCATCTCTCTGCTGGATTGTAAGCTCCTTGAGAGCGAGTTTAGTATCTTTCATTTTGGGATCTCTAGATCTGTGATATTGTATAAGCCAAAACGGATACCAGTGGGCCAGCAGCTATGTTTTACAAAGCTTTTTTCACATTCATTATCTTATTTGATATGCCTAGAAATTGTGCCTTTTAGAAACCAGGTGTAACTGGTAGAGCAGGTTTGAGGCTTTTTTACATTGTCAAATGATAAAACCAAAATTAAGAAATATTCAGAAGTGGCAGACTAAGGTTACATAGAGAAAAATAGCAGAAGGTTTTCCTCAAACTCTTCATTATCTTCACATTCTCTCTTCTGCTAGACTATGTGACCTCTGAGTATAGGATTAAAAGCAAAAGAAACTGAAAAATAACGTAAATCATATAGCAAGAAAGCAGAAGGGATTTTCAGATGCAACACAGTAAATGGATCTATTTCATCACTCCCTCGTTGTTAGTCACTCCTCAAAAAATGTATTCACACAAAAGAATTTTCTGAATTGTCTTCTATCTTCAAACCAAACAAAAAATCTTTCAAAATTTATGATCTACTTATTTTTTATTTTTTTGCTCTTTACAACCCTCAGCTTCAAATTTCCAAAATGTTATCAAGTATTACATTTAATTGTATAACAAACTTACATCCCAGGTAGGATGTTGCCTATAGGACTCATGCTGGGTGATGCCTGGGTGATCCAAGCAGGGAAACAATATTCCTTTAAGCCACATTAGCTCTCAACGGTGTCACTGGTCACGCGTAGAGAGGCAAATTCACGAGCAGCATTGGGGAGTTAATGAACGGCTGGCCAGATGGTGCCTGTCAGAAGGTGTTGACTTTTTAGACAACTGGGACTGTTTCCTGGGAGTAAATGAGAGGTGCAGCAGGGACGGATTGCATCTCAATCACACAGAAACAGACAGATTCACTGCTAATGAAAATAATCACATAGCCAGGCATATTTTTCCTCTTTTGATTTTATTTGTTTGTTTTACCTGGTAGACATAGCGCAGGGTCTAGCTGAAACTATAACACCGTATTAAACGATGCAATGGAGTAAATATGAAAAGCTACCTATAAACTGTCTATTAGTATTCTTGATTAGGAAATATCAAACAGAATAAAGAAAAATAATGCAAATGAGTGGTAAACTAATCTGGAATTAATAAGGGTATTTTGATTTCTATAGCATGAACTACTTCAAAATAAATAAAATTTGAAATACAATAGTGACCTGCAGATGCTATTGAAACATCATTCAAACTGGTGGAGTCCATTAAGGATATTCTGGCACTTTTGATTTTTCTAGCATAATACATCTGAAATGAACCACTTTTACCAATTGGACCATTTTCACTTGCTGCTTTACTGAACTGCTGAAGTACATGCTTATTGACATCTTTGGCAGGTAAACCTTGATACTCAATGCTCACATTTCAGCTGATACAATAAGCAGAAAACTTAATTGACTTTTTTGTTGCTATCAGAGAATATTACCTAAACATTTGACTGCCTGTTGTGATTACTCTTAGGTATCGCATAAAATCAGTTAAATAAATGCCATCACCAAACTATAGGTAGCCTGTTTGGTCACAGTAACAGACTCAGCAGATTGGGCAACACTATTTCTTACCAGCTATGTGAGCTTAGGCATGTTGTTTAGCCTCTCCCTGACTTGGCGCCTGGTTAAAGTGAAGATTCTATGAAATGAATGAAAAGAGTTTGACATAGTGGCTAGCATGTAGTCAACTTTCATAATGCTTCTTTGTCCTGACTACAAAGAGCTCTCAGTCCAGGTCATTCATTCATTTCCTTCTTATGTTTCCATCCTCCTTGAATGCACACACTGGGTTTGTCTTCAACCTTGTGTCCATCCTAAACAGCCTTCTAGAAATTCAGAGCGATGTATTTGGAAATTTGCCTTATTATCTAGTAAGAGGCAGTGACCGTATGGAGCATAATATTAAGACACTTAATATTTTACCATCATTTTTTGCCACTTGAGTCAACCCCCCAGCAGGGGTCAATGTAATGGATTTCTCTAGTACAATTTCCTCTCCACTTTGAGGATTTCCTGGGGGCAGAGGTTTCTTACAGACAGCTTAAACAATGCAATCAGCGGAAATAGATGAAGTTCCATATTCCTAGCACTGACCACAGTATGTCCTTTTTTTCTTTCTTAAATGTGATTTATTTTTATTTGTTTGGTTGTGAAACCAAACACATACACACATTGCTCATAACACGAGGTTAAGCGTTCACTCAGCTTCCATCTCCTCCTGCATTAGATATTGAAGCAATTGTCAAGATGTGGAACAGGATTTTCTTGTTGTTGGAATAACAATGGCATATATTTATTTCCAGTGGACTTAATAAAATACAATGAATAACAGAATTGGAAAGATTTTGACAATTTCAACACGTGTGTAAATGGAAAGGAAGGCAAAAACACTCAAAAGAGAACATTAAAGATGTTCAGCACATCATGTTGCAATGTGATTAGCATGGTACAGAACAGAGACATGATGCTGTCCTTGGGTACCACATGTAGTTCAGCCAACCTGGAATATGATGTGCAATGACCACCTTTTAGACGTGGACTTTAAAAACCATGATAGCTAACTCAGAAAAGTCTCTGGTTTTTAAAACTTATCTTAATTTCAACTCAAGACATTCCATTTGAGATAAATATCCTTGATGTTAGTGCTGAATGATTAGAATTCTACTGAAACTATTATTAAGTTGATTTGAGTAATGCTTTGTGAAGACAATGACCTATGAACAGAACTATGTATATTAAAAAGCAACAATGCTTCCACGTTTTAGTCTCTTGTCATGCCTCTCTCAAAACCATGCTTTTACCTGGTTCACAGCATCATCAGTGAGAATCACAGCATTAAGACCCAAGTATACTTAGCACTCTTGATTACTTTCACATTGAGAGTAATGCATGTATAATTGCAAATCAGTTGGCCTCCTAACTCTAACCCATTAGGTTTTCACATATCCATTAGTACAATTTACAGAATTAGAAGTGCTTCACTCACAAACATTTGCAGGCCACCTTTATCCAGTTATTTAAAAAAGTTTACTTGCATATTGCATGTAAGATGTTCACATAAACATGGATAGTATTCCACCTGGAACTGTGAAATATGCATGTCTCAAATAGAAGTTGAATTTTAACAAAGAGTTTCTTCTCAAGGAACCATGATTTTCACACTGCAAGTTCAAAACTAGGATTAGCTTAATCTCTATTCTAGTTTCTTATTAGGAAAATAGCTTTCCTCCATTAGACTCAAACATGTTCAGAAGAAAAGACTGAGGATTGAGAAGATGCTCTGGATCATTTGGACCAAATCCACTCTATCCTCATATATTTGTACCCATATAGCCTTTTTGCCTCAGTTCTATTTTTCTCTTTTTCTTTGCAGACACAATTAAAGAAGAATTAAATACTGATAGATAAAAGTTAGTCTCGCTATAACAATACAGTCAAATCAGCTGGGCACAGTGGCTCACGCCTATAATCCCAGCACTTTGGGAGGCCGAGGGTGGAGGATCACCTGAGGTCAGGAGTTTGAGTCCAGCCTGGCCAACATGGTGAAACTCTGTCTCTACTAAAAATGCAAAAATTAGCCAGGTGTGGTGGTGGACACTTGTAATCCCAGCTACTCAGGAGGCTGAGGCAGAAGAATCGCTTGAACTCGGGAGGCAGAGGTTGCAGAGAGCCAAGATCACACCACTGCACTCCAGCCTGGGTGACAGAGTGAGACTCTGCCACAAAAAGAAAAAAAAAACCAAAAAACTAACAACAACAACAACAAAACACCCAAATTAACCAAACCAGAGAAAATGCAGTAGTGTATTAACTCACCAGTACTCATCAAATGAGGCCAAACAGGTTAAAAACTGGACTTTCTGGGCTTCTACCCCACTGTGATAAAATCACTTATATAAAGGTTTAATTTCTGAGTACAGTGCCCTTGAGTAAATTTCCCTGTCCCCCAGGCTTATCCTCCCCCACAAAATCTTCCCTAAGAATTCTTAAAATTCCTTTCATGTGAAGCAAATTTTTCATTTCAAAAATGGCTCCAGAAGAAGCTATATACTTACTTAATTTTACACTAAGGTATGGATATCCTTAGAAGGGGTACTTCCTCTCTTAGTAAAACTCAAAGCCATTAAAATTTAGCACTGGAAGGAGAATCTACTACTGAGGAAGTTTGGCTTCTTGGGGCATCGACTCTTTCGTATTCCGCTCCTTGCCAGTTTTTTGTTTGGTTTGGTTTTGCTTTGTTTTTGTTTTATTTTGTGTTTTGTTTTTTAAGACAGAGTCTTGCTCTGTCTCCCAGGCTGGAGTGCAGTGGTGGAATCTCAGCTCACTGCAACCTCTTCCTCCTGGGGTTGAGCAATTCTCCTGCCTTAGCCTCCCAGGAAACTGGGATTACAGTCACCGTGTCACCATGACCACTACTTTTTTTTGTATTTTTAGTAGAGACAGGGTTTCACCATGTTGGCCAGGCTGGTTTCAAACTCCTGATCTCAAGTGATCCACCCGCTTTGGCCTCTCAAAGCGCTAGGATTACAGGCATGAGCCCTCGCACCCAGTCTCCTCACCAGTTTTACCCCTTTGGGTCCTCTCCCTGTGGTTTCCGTGGCAGCCCCCATGCTAAACCTCAGGAATATCATGCTCTTCTACTAATATTCTGAGTTATGTATGGCTAAAACTTCTTAGTGCCTCTTAGCATAGCAGATACTTACTGGAACACCCAGGTCTTTATTCTGTATTAAAATACAATGCTAACAGGAACACGGGAAATAGAGAAAACAAGAAAAGGAAAGAAAGAAAGGGAAGTCACACGCTATGACTCTGTATCTAGGGGCTTTACATGTCTGGGAGCTATTTCATTTTGTCCCCACATCAATCATATAGGGAAGGTTTCATTATTCATGCTTTGTAAGTGGTACAAGATTCAGAGATTTAGGAACTTGTGCAAGATCAATCATGGGTAAATGACAGAGCTGGAATCCAAACCCAGGTGTGCATGACCTCACAGAGTAAGGTCACACTTGGCTCACATCAAGGGCTTGCTCAGTTGAGGGCACCAAAGGACCCCCACAGCCTCTCTGTCAAGTTGCTTAGGTTCCCCAATAACTCCCCATAACCAACCTATCTCTGTAGGGAAGCTGCTGACACCTTCCAAAGGGAACCACCTCTCTGACATCTGACTTAGCTCACTGTCAGACCAAAAGAAATACCCTGCCGCCCACCAGGATTTGTCTCTCTCGGTTTTGGCTGTCCAGCCTGAGACACTCTTTCCAAGGTGACCGATACCCACTCCAATCCAGTAGGTCCCTGACCTTTACAAACACACCAGGACACAACAGTTTCTTATGACTACACAGGCTTCCATACGCCTTCCACAAGGCAGTTACATACAATGTAACAATGGAGAATACTTCCCCTACAGACAATAGTATTGTATTCTTCTTTGAAGAGGCTACTAAGTATAGAAAGGAGGAAAAATGAGGTAGAAACAACTGTGAGCAAACGGGCTAAAGAGCAGAGCTGTTTGGGTGTAACACAATCAGTTCCTTTCCCCTTTCTCTGTGAAGATCCTGCTCATTTCTGAGGCTCAGCGCAGATTCCTCTTCCTCATGAAGCTTTCTCTGTTGTCTCCATGTAGTCCAAATTTACCCATTCTCTAACCTCACAATGTTTTGTTTCTACCCTTTTTATTGCCCTAAAATTATGCTGTCCTATGATATAATTAGTTGTTTATGGTCCTCCACCCCAAGTAAAGTGAAAGCTCCTTGTGAGCAATGATTGTGCCCAGTCTTAACGCAGTTCCCCAGGCATGTGAGATGTAGTAACAGTAGTAATAGTAGTAATGGTAACGGCCACCATTTATTGAGTACTTACCACTGAGTACTCCTAGCCATGCGACCCTAGCGATAAGGAACATTACCTGTCTTTTACAGATGTAGAAAACAAAGTTTAAAATGACTAAGCAGCTTCCCCAAAGTCACACAACCAATATATGGCTTCCATCCCACATCTGACTAACTCCCAAAGGACGTGGTTTTTCCCAGTCACCTCCAAGTAAGTGTTTACTGAAAGAATAAGAATAGTAAAACTTCACCTGTTTCCCAATTTCGCTCTGTGAATGCCTCCAAGTAAATCAAACAGGCAGAAGAGATTTTCTGTTGTTGTTGTTGTTACTGTTCAATATGGTCCTGCCCAAGAAATCCAAATTTCATGGGCTTGAGCTTCTAAGAGTATCAGTAGCTCTGATATAAACATGTATGCACATAAAAAATAAATATGTATCTAAAGATGTACCATTTATCTTTTCCATTATTTACGTGGTCCTCTTATACTAGAGATATTCTTTTACCCATGAGGAAGCAAGCTGGCTGACTCACTAACTGTTCTAATGACGGTCTGTCTCCCTGACAACTTCTATAGATACTCTAGGGATACTCACACCCTGTGGGAACGTATAAAACAAACCAGAGAATTTTCTAAAATCTATATTAGTATGTATTAAACAATGTGAATTCAGTATTTTCATTTTTAATAGAATGAAAAATCTATAAGAAAACTAGTCTTCAGATTATTTTCTGTGGGGAAAAAATGATTCATTCCTCGATTAATCAAGCTTCGTGGCATTGTGCACAAAATCTGTTTGCCAGAGGTCAGTGCTGTGAATATTAAATGGTTTCTGTGCTAGCATATTTAGATTCATCCTAGCGTTTGGATACAAAGACTATTACCACTCCACTGAGGCAGAGAAGTGTCTTCTACCTGATGATAGTGTGAATCAGACATGAGCAGACAAGTAATGAGGAATATGAAATTGCCATTATTGATGGTGGGGAAGTTACAAGAAAGAAAAATAAGGAAGTCACACAAACACACTTAAAGACATGTTCTTGGGAGAAAAGACTAGGAAAAGAGACACTATGGCCACTATTGTACATTGGGCAGTCAGGATCTTACATAATGACCAAAGCGATAGGCTAACAACAGTATAAATGTCCATTGATGTTATAAGGTTTAAAAACTATCTTTCGCTCATTTAGTTCATCAACGAATCAAACTTTTTTTTTTTTTTAAACAAACTGACTACGGTTATTCATTCTGTTCGGCTGTTATTGGGAAAACAAGAAAATAATAAAATATGGTTCTTTCCCTTGGGGTGCTCATAGTCTCCACTGCACATATATCGAATGCTGGGGGGATGACCTTCGGAAGGCTTCTCAGAAGAGCTGTTGATTGGGATTATCTTGATTAATGACTAAATGCTAACTACATTGCATTGCAACATGTGCCTGAGACACTCCGCCACTTTTAAAAAACAACAGAGAAAATTAAGCACGCATGGCAGCCAGTGTTTGTAGTCAATGTTTCCGGAATTGAGTTGTCTCACTGACTTCAAGAATGAAGGCACGGACCCTCGCGGTTTGAGTGTTACAGTTTTTAAAGATTGTGTGTTCGGAGTTTGTTCCTTCAGACGTTCACATGTGTCTGGAACTTCTTCCTTCTGGTGGCTTCGTGGTCTCGCTCTCAGGAGTGAAGCTGCAGACTTTCGAGGGGTGTGTTACAGCTCTCAAGAGCAGCTCGTCTGGAGTTCATGCTTCCCGGTGGGTTCGTGGTCTCGCTGGCTTCACGAGTGAAACCTCAGACCTTCGCGGTGAGTGTTACAGCTCATAAAGACAGCATGGGCCCAAACACTAAGCACCAGCCAGACTTACTGCAAAGAGCCAAAGAACAAAACCTCCTGAATGTTGAAGGGAACCCCAATGGGTTGCCTCTGGCTAGCTCGGGCAGCCTGCTTTTATTCCCTTATCTGGCCCCGCCCACATCCTGCTGAGTGGTCCATTTTAGAGAGCTCACTGGTCTATTTTACAGAGAGCTGATTGGTCCTTTTTGACAGAGTGCTGATTGGTGGGTTTACAATCCTTGAGCTAGACACAGAGTCACAGAGTGCTAGTTAGCTAGATACAGAGTTAGCTAGATACGGAGTACCAATTGGTGTATTCCCAAACCCTGAGCTACACACAGAGTGCTGACTGGTGCATTTACAATCCTTGAGCTAGACACAGAGTCACAGAGTGCTAGTCCTCCAAGTCTCCACTAGGTTAGCTAGATATAGAGTACCAATTGGTGTATTAACAAACCCTGAGCTAGACACAGAGTGCTGATTGGTGCACATATGATCCTCTGACTAGATATAGAAGTTCTCCAAGTCCCCATCCAATTCAGGAGCCCAGCTGGCTTCACCCAGTGGATCCTGCACCGGGGCTGCAGGCGGAGCTGCCCACCAGTCCCAAGTCGCACCTGCACTCCTCAGCCCTTGGGCTGTCCATGGGACCGGGCACCAAGGAGCAGGGGGCGGCACCCGTTGGGGAGGCTCAGGCCGCGCGGGAGCCCACTGCAGGGGAAGGAGATCAGACATGGCAGGCTGCAGGTCCGGAGTCCTGGCCCGCGGGGAGGCAGCTAAGGCCCAGCTAGAACTTGAGTGTGGTGCCGGCGGGCCAGCACTGCTGGGGGACCCGGTGCAACCTCCGCAGCTGCTGGCCCAGGTGCTAAGCCCCTCACTGCCCTGGACCCGTGGTGCCAGCCGGACGCTCTGTGTGCGGGCCCGCTGAGCCCGCGCCCGCACCCGCTGGAACTTGCACTGGCCCGCGAGTGCCATGTGCAGCCCTGGTTCCTGCCAGTGTCTCTTCCTCCACACCTCCCCACAAACAGAGGGAGGCAGCTTCGGCCTCAGCCAGCCCAAAGGGGGGCTCCCAGGGTGCCATGGCAGGCTGAAGGGCTCCTGAAGCGCCGCCAGAGTGGACGCCGAGGCCGAGGCGGCGCTGAGAAGTGAGGGCTGCTAGCACATTGTCACCTCTCAACAGCTACTCTCTTGGAAGGCTGAGGCATGAGAATTGATTGAACCCGAGAGGCGGAGGTTGCAGTGAGCCCAGACGATGCCACTGCACTCCAGTCTGGGGGACAGAGCAAGACTCTACCAAAAAACAAAACAAAACAAAAAACCAGTATCCACATGGTAGCATCCCAGTGTCTTTGAGGGAATGGAAACAGAGGTGGCTGGAAACAATGGCAGAGGCCAAGCATAAAGGAACCCAGATGCTTTCATCTGGAATTTGAACTTCATCCCATTAGTAGTGGAGAAATACTAAGGAACTAAATGTACACAGAGAAAAATATAACCAACAGTATAACGGAGTGAATAAGAACTAATGATTAAGAGCTAGAAGATCAGAGGTCCTGTCTAGGAAGGTGAATGAACAAAGAAATGAGAAGATTATTTGTGGCAGACATGACAACCATTTCTTACCCTCTTTTCTCTTGCTTGACACTCAGTACAAAGTCAAAAATCAGGATACTGGCTTTCTAGCTTCCTTTAGAATTAAAGTAGGTCATGTGACCAATCATGTTGCCAAAGGATCCTGGTTAGCACAATGAACTTAAGAGAATATTCACTGGGGCTTTCTGCATACACAAACCCAAAGGAACTGTACTAGCTAACAAAGATTTTCCTTTCTTAATAAGAGTAAAGGCTCACCAAGCAAGATTTCTCTCATCCCCTGCCACTCCCTGTTTAATGCCTTTGTAACAACTACAATTTGGTGAATCCTGATACTACAAAAGCCAATTTAGGATCATGATCAGAAGGTTCAGGGTACTGTTTCCTAAACTGAGATAAATCTCATCAAATAAATCATTCCTGCTTGAAGTGTCTCCTCTAGTGAACAGACCATCAGTAACCACCCAATTATCACAACTTCTTTTCTAAAGTAAGTAAACAAAACTTCATTTTGTAGCATCATCAGGTTCAACACAGTCAGAAAAATAAACAGCAGGTAAGTGAAGAATAAAGTGAAGTCTCATATGGGTTTTTGTTCAGATGACCATGCAATGTAATTTAATAGAATGAGCACTAGACAGAAAGCCAGATTCTGGTACTTGCTTTGTTTTTCATTAGATTATCAGGTTAGATGAACTACAAAATGAGGAAGCCAACTGGAAATCTGGACCTGAAACAGGATTCATCCCCTGGGCTTGAAAGTCACGCTGGGTACAAAGATGCCCATGAATAATGGCCCAGGAAAAGCCCAGGTGAACTACTGTGTTCTTTCTGCTGCTGTGTTTTATTTCTGCCTTTCTTTATGTTGGTGTTCTACTTCAAGATCTTTACAAGTTACGGCAAGAGGGATTATTAGCAGAACAGACACTTGGGTCCCGGGAGCTAACCAGGAATGTATTGCCATAACTGAGACCAGATCAGAGTGAGATCAATAGCCTTTAGAATTGTTATATCTAAATCAATGCTGCCCTTCCTTTCTAAAGTGGAACTGATCTTGAAGACAGGGAGGTTGTCTGGCCACTCCTGGGGACAGGTAGTAAAGCTATACAGGAAGGATGAATTCCCACCAGGAGACGAGATAAGATCTGATAGGCTTCTTTCTATCTGGCTGAAATGAAGACCTAGAATCTCCAAGTTTACTCACTTCTGATTTTCCTGTGACTATTCCGAGATCCAATTCAGAAATGTGCTAAAATGTAGAGCTACATAAAGTACAGATTTTCTGTACTTTGATTTTAATAAGAGATGCTTAGAAGTAGGCTTAATCCCCCCAAAATTAATTGCAATGTGTATATGAGAACCTCTGGGAGATACAGATATACCTTACTTTATTGTGCTTCACGGATATTGAGAGTTTTGTTGTTATTGCTTTTGCGGTGTATTTAGAGATAGGGTCTCAGTCATCCTGGCTGGAGTGCAGTGGTGTGATCATAGCTCACTACAGCCTCAAACCCCTGGGCTCAAGCAATCCTCAAGCCTCAGCTTCCTGGGTAGATGGAATTACAGGCACAAGCCACCCCACCCAACAGATACTGTATTTTCTTTTTACAAATTGAAGGTTTGTGGAAACCCCGCTTTGGGCAAGCCTATTGGCATTTTTCCAATAGCACGTGCTCAGTTTGTGTATTTGTGTTACATTTTGGTAATTCTTACAATATTTCAAACTTTTACATTATTGTAATATCTGTTATGGTGATCTGTGATCAGTGATCTTTGATGTTACTATTGTAATTTTGGGGAGTGGCATAAATTGCATGCATATAAGGTGGCAAATTTAATACATAAATGTTGTGTGGTTGTGTCTGTTCTGAATGCTCCACCAACAGTCATTTGGCCATGTCTCTGCTTCCCTTGGACCTCCCTATTTCCTGAGACACAATGATATTAAAATTAGGCAATTAAAAACCTGCCATGGCTTCTAAGTGATCAAGTGAAAGAAAGAGTTGTACATCTTTCACTTTAAATCAAAAGCTAGAAATGATTAAGCTTAGTGAGGAAGGCATATCTAAAGACAAGCTGGGCTAAAAGCTAGGCCTTTAGCACTAAACAGTTAACCAACTTGTGAATGCAAAGGAAAAGTAATTCAAAAATAGTATTAAAAAGTGCTACTCCAGTGAACATACAAATGATAAGAACACAAAACAGCTTTATGGCTACTATGTAGATAGTTTGAGTGGTCCGGATAGAAGATCAAACCAACCACAACATTCCCATAAGTTGAAGCCTAATTCAGAGCAAGACTCCAACTCTTAATTCTGTGAAGGCTGAGAGAGATGAAGTTGCAGAAGAAAAGTTTGATGCTAGCAGAGGTTGATTCATGATGTTTAAGGAAAGAAGCCATCTCTAGAACATAAAAGTATAAGGTGAAGCAGCAAGTGCTGATATAGAATCTGCAGCAAGTTATCCAGAAGATCTAGCTAAGATCATTGATGAAGGTGGCTACACTGAACAGCAGATTTTCAGTGTACATGAAACAGGCCTATATTGGAAGAGGATCCATCTAGGACATTCGTAGCTAGAGAGGAGAAGCCAATACCTGGCTTCAAAGCTTCAAAGGACAGGTTGACTCTCTGTTAGGGACTAATGCAGCTGGTGACATTAAGTTGAAGCTAGTGCTCATTTATCATTCCAAAAATCCTAGGGCCCTTAAAAATTATGCTAAATCTACTCTACTTCTGCTCCATAAATAAAACAACAAAGCCTGGATGACAGCACATCTGTTTACAGCATGGTTTACTGAATGTTTTAAGCCCACTGTTGAGATCTTTCATTTGGGAAAAAATGCCTTTCAAATATCACTACTCATTGACAATGTACCTGGTTACCCAAGAGCTCTGATGGAGATGTACGGGAGAGGCATGTTGTTTCCATGCCTGCTAACACAGCATTCATCCTGTAGCCCACGTATCAGGGGGTCATTTCGACTTTCAAATCTTATTACTTAAAGAAATACATCTTAGGTTGGGCACAGTGGCTCACGCCTGTAATCCCAGCGCTTTGGGAGGCCAAGACGGGTGGATCACAAGGTCAGGAGATCGATACCATCCTGGCTAACACGGTGAAACCCCATCTCTACTAAAAATACAAAAAAAAAAAAAAATTAGTCGGGCGTGGTGGCGGGCGCCTGTAGTCCCAGCTACTCAGGAGGCTGAGGCAGGAGAATGACATGAACCCAGGAGGCAGAACTTGCAGTGAGCCGAGATCGTGCCACTGTATTCCAGCCTGGGTGACACAGCGAGACTCTATCTCAAAATATACATGCATACATACATACATACATACATACATCTTGTAAAGTCACAGGCAGTGATTCCTCTGATGGATCTAGGCAAAGTACATTGAAAACCTTCTGGAAAGAGTTCACCATTCTAGATGTCATTAACAACATCCATGACCGGGCACAGTGGCTCACCCCTATAATCCCAGCACTTTGGGAGGCTGAAGTGGGAGGATAACTTGAGCCCAGGAGTTGAGACTAAGACCAGCCTGAGCAACATGGCAAAACCCTGTCTCCAGGAGAAAAAAAAAACAACTAACTGGTTATGGTGGCATGTGCCTGTAGTCCCAGCTACTTGGAAGGCTGAGGTGGGAGGATCTATTAAGCCCAGGAGTTCAAGGCTGTCTGCAGTGAGCCATAATCATGCAACTGCATTCCAACCTGGGCAACAGAGTGAGACCCTGTCTCCAAAAAAAAAAAATCAAAATGACAACATTAACAGGAGTTTGGAAGAAGTTGATTCCAACCCTAATGAATGACTTTGAGGGGTTATAGGCTTCAGGGGAGGAAAGAACCACAGATGTAGTAGAAATAACAAGAGAACTAGAGTTAGAAATAGAGTCTGGGCCGGGCGCAGTGGCTCAAGCCTGTAATCCCAGCATTTTGGGAGGCCGAGGCGGGCGAATCACGAGGTCAGGAGATGGAGACCATCCTGGCTAACTCGGTGAAACCTGTCTCTACTAAAAAATACAAAACAAAACAAAACAAAATTAGCCGGGTGTGGTAGTGGGCACCTGAGGCAGGACAAGGGCGTGAATCCAGGAGGGAGAGCTTGCAGTTAGCCGAGATCGTGCCACTGCACTCCAGCCTGGGCAACAGAGCGAGACTCCATGTCAAAACAAAAAAAAGAAAAAGAAAAAAGAAGTAGAGTCTGAAGATGTGACAATTGCTGTAATCTCACAATAAAACTTTAGTGCATGAGAAGTTGCTTCTTATGGATGAGCAAAGAAAGCAGTCTCTGGAGATGGAATATTTTCCTGATGAAGATGCTATGAACATTGTTGAATGACACAAAAGGATTTAAAATATTACATAAACCTAGTTGATTAAGCAGTGCCAGGGTTTGAGAGGATTGACTCCAATTTTGAAAGAAGTTCTATGTAAGTAAAATGCTATCAAACAGCATCGCATGCTACAGAGAAATATTTTGTGAAAGAAAGTGTCAACCAGTGTGGCAACTTTCACTGTTGTCTCATTTTAAGAAATTGCCACAGCCACATCGACCTTCAACAACCACCAACCTAACCATTCAGAAGCCATCCACATCCAGACAAGACTCTCCACCAACAGAAAGATTATGACTCACCAAAGTCTCAGATGATTGTCAGCAAATTTTAGCAACAAAGTATTTTTAAATTATATAAGTTTTTAAAGCCATAATGCTATATTGCACACTTAATAGAGTATGTATGGTATAGTGTAAACTTACTAGAGTTTGTATGGTATAGTGTAAACTTTATGTGCACTGAGAAACCAAAACACAAATGTATGACTTGTTTTACTGTGACATTTGCTTTATTCTGGTGGCCTGGAACCAAACCTGTGGTATCTCTGAGTTATGCCTATATAGAAGTAAAACAGAGCTCAAAGACAAAAACTATTCTTGGCCTGGCGCGGTGGCTCACGCCTGTAATCCTAACACTTTGGGAGGCCAAGGAGGGCAGATCACTAGAGGTCAGGAGTTCGTCTCTTCCAAAAATACAAAAACTTAGCTAGCCATAGTGGCAGGCGCCTGTAATCGCAACAACTTGGGAGGCTGAGGTAGGAGAATCTCTTGAATCCGGGAGGCAGAGGTTGCAGGCAGCTGAGATTGCACCACTGCACTCCAGCCTGGGTGACAAGAGCCAAACTGTCTGGGGGAAAAAAAAAAAACTATTCCCTAACTAGCTCTGGACTAATCCAATTTGTACACTATCTTTAAAAGTTCCGTAAGCATTATGTTAACAATAAGGAGTAACAAAAGTCATACTAAACTGACACTATCCCAAATTTGTAAATCCATTTTGTAAAAACCCTCCTTGTACTGTGGAATGTTTTATTGTTTACTTTTTGTATGATTGCTTATTGTTACATAGCTCTCTGCTGGGGTTTTGAATCTCTTAACACATCTTTTAGAGATTCTTAGTTTCACAGCTTCTGAAATGACAACACAGCTAAAACAGAAGAAAATACAGTATCAAACCCCTGCTGGTGTGATTCTGTATAGCTTACCCAGAATGGAAACATTGTGTTTATAAATTTGCATATCAACTCCAACCTGTGCAGGGATATCAGTTGCTTCCAGTAGCTGTTCTTCTCTTTGTTTTCCTGAAAGTAAGGCATGCCAATGGAGTACACCAGTGAGCTAGTATCTTTTCTCTCCACACACACACAGGAATTATGCTAACCATTTAACTTCAATCTGTCTAGGAAACAGGTATCTTTTTTATTAGCAGATTTGAGAGCAGGTGTAACACTTACTATTAATAAAACATGATAAATCAATGCAAGATTTTAGTTAGAACTAATGTATTTCTAATAAGTTTATTTTGACAAGTATATAGTATGCTATCTTCTCTGATTCTGATTAATACATTGATCATCAAATGAGACACTGGAATGTGGAATGCATTGTCTCAGGTATCCTATTTCAAGGGCTTCAACTGTGGCAATTGAATATAATCATTTCAGTGCCTTGTGATTGTCCATGTCTGATTCACAAATATGATACATGCCTGAAAAGATGCATTGTAAACTGTATCAGGGTAAAGCCTCAATAAATTAGTAGCTTCTAGCTACTGGCATTTGAATCCAATAAAAAAGAAACACTAAGGAAGATAGTTTTAAAAACGGATCTGGTTGGGTGCAGTGGCTCATGCCTGTAATCCCAGCAATTTGGGAGGCTGAGGTGGGTTGATCACCTGAGGTTAGGAGTTCAGGACCAGCCTGACCAATATGGTGAAACCCTGTCTCTACTAAAAATACAAAAATTGGCCAGGCATGGTGGTGTGCAGCTGTAGACCCAGCTACTCAAGAGGCTGAGACATGAGAATTGTTTGAACCCAGGAGGTGGAGGTTGCAGTGAGCCAAGATCACGCCACTGCACTCCAGCCTGGGCGACAGAACAAGACTCCCTCTCAAAAAAAAAGGATCTAAGTTCTGGAATAACATGACCATAATGCGGAACAAAAGATTCCGTTTAGAGAGGACCATACCCACAGCTGCTACCAGCAAGGCCAGGACATTGCAGCACTGTCTTACATATTCAAGGCTGATCATGAGTGCTGTGCTGGAGCTGTGGCTGCAAGAACTGCAGTTCTTTCTGCACTGTGTGTGAGAAAGAAGTCTTCACTTCTGGTTACAGCAATCATTAACAGAACCTACCTCTACTAAAAACGATGCAGCCTATTTTTAATGTGATACCCCCAAGATCTGAACTGCCTTATGGTCTGACATGCCCACTGCTTTCAGGAACTGGGCCTGAGCATCAAAAGTATATTCACATTTCTAAATACTTTAAGAATTACCTGAAATGTTCTTGGACCCTTAACTTAATGTGCACCTTTATTAGTACAAGTCATCTAGAGCTGCTCTGACAGAAGTACTAAAGGAATATAGGATAAGCTTTACAGAAATATCCCACCTCCATCCCACCCCTACTCGTTGCTAAAAGTGTGTATTAATTATTTATATATTCTGGATAAAACTTCCTTATACTATGTGGGTAAAAGACATTTTTTTGAAGAAATTCACAAAGAAACTTTAAATTTCATATAGAAATACAAAGAACCTAGAATAGCCGAAACAACTTTGAAAAACAACAAAGTGAGAAGATGAACACAGCGTAATTTCAAGATTTATTTTAAAACTACAATAATTAAGATAGTGTGCTATGGTGTTAAGATAGACAAAGAAATAGACGAGAGAGTCCAGAAATAGACCTATACTGTATTAGTCTGTTTTCACACCACTCTAAAGAATACCTGAGACTGGGTAATGTATGCAGAAAAATGGTTTAATTGACTTATTTACAGCTCGCTATGCCTGGGGAGGTCTCAGGAAACTTCCAGTCATTGTAGAAGGTGAAGAGGAAGCAAGGACCTTCACATGGTGACAGGAAAGAGACTAGGGGAAACTGACACTTTTTTTTTTTGAGACGGGAGTCTCGCTGTGTCACCCAGGCTGGAGTGCAGTGGCGCGATCTCCGCTCACTGCAAGCTCCGCCTCCCGGGTTCAGGCCATTCTCCCGCCTCAGCCTCCGAGTAGCTGGGACTACAGGCGCCCGCCACCACGCCCGGCTAGTTTTTTGTATTTTTAGTAGAGACGGGGTTTCACCATGTTAGCCAGGATGGTCTTGATCTCCTGACCTCGTGATCCACCCGCCTCGGCCTCCCAAAGTGCTGGGATTACAGGCTTGAGCCACCACGCCCAGCCTGACAGACACTTTTAAACCATCAGATATGATGAGGAATCCCTCACTATCACAAGAACAGCATGGGGGAAACAACTCCCATGATCCAATCACCTTCCACCAGCTACCTCCCCCAACAAGTGAGGACTACAATTCGAGATGAGATTTAGGTGGGGCCACAGAGCCAAACCATACCGTATCACATCCACATATAACAAATTGGAGGTTTTTTTGACAACTATTCTAGGAAAATTCAATGGAAAAATGGAAAACTTTTCAATAACTGGTGTTAGAAAAAAAAAATCCATATGCAAAAAAGTGAAAACTAACATTTGATTCACATACACCAAAAAATTAACTCAAAAGTGAATCACAGGCCAGGTGCAGTGGCTCATACCTGTAATCCCAGCACTTTGGGAGGCGAAGCCAGGTGGATAACATGAAGTCAGGAGTTTGAGACCAGCCTGGCCAACATGGTGAAACCCTGTCTCTACTAAAAATACGAAAATTAGCCAGGTCATCACACCCATGCCTGTAATCCCAGCTACTCGGGTGGCTGAAGCACAAGAATCGCTTGAGCCCAGGAGGTGGAAGTTGCAGTGAGCCAAGATCACACCTCTGCACTACAGCCTGGGCAACAGATCAAGACTCCATCTCAAAAAAAAAAAGAAAAAAAGGATCAGAGACAAATATAAAAATAAAATCGTACAACTTCTAGAAGAAGGCACAGAAGAAAATCTTATTGACTTTGGATTGAGCAAATATGTTTTAACTAGGACCCAAAAAGAAAAAATTGATTGGATGTCATCAAAATGTTACAAGTTTGCTAAAATTTTGCTGTTTAAAAAACACTATTAAGGAAGTGAAAAGGTAGCCTACAAATTAGGAGAAAATATTTGCATTAAATGTAACTATAAAGGTTTGTATACAAAGTGTTTGCTCTTATTTTTTTTTTTAGAAACAGGGTCTTACTCTGTCATTCAAGCTGCAATGCAGTGGCATGGTTATAGCTTACTGTAACCTCAAACTCCTGGGCTCAAGCAATCCTCTTGCCTTAAATCATTGCTTATGGAAATGCAAATGGATCTGCCGCTTTGGAAAATAAATTATAAAGCAGTTCTTTATAAAGTTAAATATACACATACTATATGGTCCAGCAATTCCACTGTTAAGTACTTACCCAAGAAAAATGAAAGTCCATACAAAGATTTGTGTTCAAGTTCAGAGCTGCTTTATTTTTAATGTCAATAATTGTGAAAAACTAGAAAGAACTCAAACACCTGTCAACTGGTGAAGGGATTAATAAGTGATTATTCAGCGACAGAGAAGAATGAACTGATAACAATAAGATAGATGTTACAAAAAGCATTATATTAAGTGAGAGAACCAAACAAAAAAAGACTATCAAATTCCATGTATATGAAATTCTAGAAAAGCCAGACTATAGTGATAAAAAGCAGATCATTGTTGCCATGGAGTCAAGAGGCAGATGAAGGGAGGCACTGCCAAGAGGCCCACTGCAACTTTTAGGGGTAATGGAAATGTTCTACATCATGATTGTGGTAGTTGTCACAGAGCTGCACACAGTTGTCAAAATTTATCAAATTATATGCTTAAAATTGAACTTTAGGCCGGGGTAGTGGCTTACACTTGCAATCCCAGCAACTTGGGAGGCCAAGGCAGGAGGATCACTTAAGGCCAGGAGGTCAAGACCAGCCTGAGCAACATAGTGAGATTCCCATCTCTACAAAAAAAAAATTTTTTTTTAGTTGGCCAGTGTGGTGGTGTGTACCTGTAGTCCCAGCTACCTGGGAGGCAAGAGGATACCTTGAGCCCAGGAGTTTGAGGTTCCAGTGAGCTATGATCGCACCACAGAACTCCAGCCTGGGCAATGTGCAAGATCCTGTATCTAAAATAAAAAGAATTTTTAATCTTTGTTTATTTATTTTGAGACAGAGTGAAACTCTGTTGCCGAGGCTGGAGTGCAGTGGCATGATCTCAGCTCACTGCAACCTCCCCTTCCCAGGGTCAAGCAATTCTCCTGCCTCAGCCTCTCCAGTAGCTGGGATTACAGGCATGCACCACCACACCTGGCTAATTTTTGTATTTTTAGTAGAGATGTGGTTTCACAATGTTGGCCAGGCTGGTCTCAAACTCCTGACCTCAGGTGATTCACCAGCCTCAGCCTCCCAAAGTACTGGGATTACAGGCGTGAGCCACCGTGGCACCTGGCCAAAAAAAGTTTTATTATATGTAAATTATGTCTCAATAAAGCTAACAAAAAATAGGAAGTGGAAATCAATCCCATGTATATCCTACGTGGACATGCAGGTGCCTCATTACCACAGTTCATATCCAGGAAAAACTTCCCAGAAGCTTTATTTTAGATTGGTGAAATTAACAGTGCAAAATATCAGCCTCAACTAAAAAAAGTCACCTAGTAATATATTAAGCTAAAAATATTATTTTACAAATGCTCCTATTTCTTATTTCCATAGGTTTTTGGGGGAACAGGTAGTGTTGCATTACATGAATAAGTTACTTAGTGGTGATTTCTGAGATTTTGGTGCACCCATCACCCATTATTGTAATCTGAAAAATGTAAAACTCTTCCTTGAGTTTACATGTTAGGGTTACATAATATATGTAATTTGTGGACATTAAGTATGGACTCTTCTATAACAATGATTGTGGGGTTACTGGTCCCAGTTGATATTCTATCCTAGGAAAGCTACTTTAAGTTTTCTGCTTGCTAGGCCTCTTCAAAACAGTGAGCAGGAGTGATATCAAGAAATAAACTGCTTTGATGCCTTACTTATATCTTAGAATAGCAAACAAATTAATCGATGAAATTTTGCTAAAAGGTTATGGACATGAATAAAATGAACAGACATCAAGTCAATGTTTGAGGCATCATGGCAAAGTCTTAAAGCAGACATTTTTTTTTTTTCTTTTTTGAGACAGTCTCGCTCTGTCACCCAGGCTGGAGTGCAGTGACACAATCTCAGCTCACTGCAAGCGCCACCTACTGGGTTTACTTACGCCATTCTCCTGCCTCAGCCTCCCAAGTAGCTGGGACTACAGGTGCCTGCCACCACGCCCGGCTAATTTTTTGTATTTTTAATAGAGACGGGGTTTCACTGTGTTAGCCAGGATGGTCTTGATTTCCTGACCTTGTGATCCACCAGCATCGATCTCCCAAAGTGCTGGGATTACAGGTGTGAGCCACCATGCCTGGCCAAGCAGACACGCGTTTTCTATTCATGGGTATTTAATCTATGATGAACCAAATGACTACAGATACGAGAAAACAATATGTGAATATAGTCTGTTGGCTGCCAAGTCTAAAATCCAGGATTCTGTATTTACTAACATGGACATTAGTCAGGATTATACAAAAAATGACTGGCAGATGGAAAATACTATAATGGGATGTATTTTTGTTGAAACGGAGCCTCGCTCTGTCGCCCTGGCTGGAGTGAAGTGGCGCAATCTCTGCCTCCTGAGTTCAAGTGATTCTCCTGCCTCAGCCACCTGAGTACCTGGGATTAGAGGCGCCTGCCACCACAGCCAGCTAGTTTTTTTGTATTTTTAGTAGAGACAGGGTTTCACCATGTTGGCCAGGCTGGTCTTGAATGCCTGACCTGAAGTGATCCACCTGCCTTGGCCTCCCAAAGTGCTGAGATTACAGGTGCGAGCCAGTGTGCCCAGCCTGTATTTTAAAAAGATACGAAATGATGTGTACATATCTCAATGATTTTTTAAATATACACAGGAGATCAAAAGACATATATAAACATGTTAACAGTGATTGTCGATGGATATTTTTTATTCCTTTCTATAATTTCCAAATTTTTATGAGAACATATTATTTTCATTATATTGACTTTAAGTAAACAGGACCACAAATAACACATCAGTGAGTCCATCATGATAGGCAATTTGTTTCACTCTACTAAGCCTACTATTTATAGTTCATGTGTTGCTTATTAGGAAAGAACTTTCACCTTGCACATAACGGTGTGACCTGCAAATAGTTCAGCTTCCACAACATTCAAGTCAGTTGAGCAAGACAGCAATGGCTGGGAACACTTAACTAGCAGGGCAGGTAATTCAACACCTTAATATCAATAGTGCTCAGAAATGGAAACTTCCTCATTGTAAATGGCTTCTTCAAATGCTA
Organism: Trachypithecus francoisi; assembly: GCF_009764315.1. Classification (NCBI taxonomy): domain Eukaryota; kingdom Metazoa; phylum Chordata; class Mammalia; order Primates; family Cercopithecidae; genus Trachypithecus; species Trachypithecus francoisi. The sequence goes on from NW_022681455.1 coordinate 20,020,742, forward strand.
CATTCAGTTCCCTGTGACAACAAGCTTATTAGTGTATTTTTAATATGAGGTAAAGGTATAAAACCAAAGAAGTAATTTGCTTGAAAGTAAATGCAGAACAAGGCATTATCTGTTATCAAAGTATATGAAATGTGTTGAAAATTTGTAAAGAAAACTGATGCTGTGGGAAAATTTAAGTACACTTCATATGGACAACCCAAAATATGAGAGAAATGTCTGGTGCATGTTTTGGGGAATGTTCATGCAAGATAACAGACTTTGAATATAAACAAGTACCTAGAAAACATTTTCGAATTACTAAAAACTATATCTGTTCTTTTAAAAATGTATGGATTTGTGAAATAAATACGAGAAAATACCTGCAGCGGTATAGTTATTGAGCTGGGCTACAAAGCTATGCGTTTTGCCGAAGACACTCGACTGACAAAAATACAAAATGGAAAAGCCTGACTTTTTGCAAGGAAAAATAAAGCATAGGGGATCCAACTCAATCACAAAACATTATGCATTACATAACATATTCATTTGAACCATTCCCTGAAATACAAGCAATTGCTTCATCAAAGAGGTAATAATATCAAATATTTACTGAAATATCTAATATTTGCTGAATTTTTAGTATACACCAATGATTATTCTAAGAACTGATATTTTGTATTAATTCGTGGAATATCTACATATAGGAAATAGTATTTTTCTTCTGACTTTTCCCAGAATTGACAAAGCAGATGGTTGGCTCCTCTTACCACTTCTCCCTAAGTCTATATCAAAAAAATTTAATTAAGTGGTAACATGGGTGTTTTTTTTTTAAATCTCATGCAACAAATTAATACTTTCAAAATTACCCTTAAAACCAGGAGAAATGCTCTTATCAATTATTCCTTGAAATTATTCAAATCCTACCTGACATTTTTCTGACTGATCATTGCTCTGTATTAAGTACATTTTGTCAAAGTATTTATCATTGTTCATTATTAGTACTATTCTATGTATTTATTGTCACAGATTAGTGTCTGTCTGGAACAATGTCTAACTATCTCACTTGAATGTAATGCTTTTTCCAAAGACTAAAAGCTCCTGGAGACTAGAGTCCAGTTTTATCTTTATTTGGGTGGGGACTGCGGGGCAGAACAGTGTAGGTACACTGTAGGTGGTTCACTTGCTTTGAGCTGAAGTCCATTAAGCACTAATGTTTGAAAAGAATTTTCTTCACCTTAGCATGCAGTCAGATAACCTTGAGAGAGTTTCAGATGTGAAGCAATATTAAAAGTGCAAGGCTGCCTGCACAGGTAATTAATAGAAAGCAGGACTCAGCTCATTCCCTGGGAAAATTCAGTAGTGGCATCTTTAGTAGAGCAAAAATCAGTTTTCAAGTACAGTATTAAATGACCTTCCTTCCTGCTCTGGCTAGAAGTAAATTAAGAGGCATCAAACATGCACCCTCCTATGTGACACGTTCAGGCCCCGCTTGGGCTCATTACGAAGTAGGAAACTTTGGGCACCTCTGTGCGCCTTGCCCGGCCTCATTTTCCCTTTCTGTCATTTCGAATAACTTCAGGTCTTAATGAGGCAATGTAAGTAACGCACTTCCTCACTTAGTGAGTGCTCAATGATAGCCAGGTGATCATTACCTCTCAGTAACCTGTTGGTGGAGCAAAACATGGATGTTTGGTTTCACAGCAGACTTTGGCAGATGGCTCTGTTAGTGAAAGAGAGTGCTTCTCTCAGCCTGAAAGATGACTGAGCCAACGGCCATGATGGCCCGGTACTGTTGATCTGGTGAATGCTATATGGAACACCCTCAAAGACTTACTATTTGCAAAACAGCTTTTTCCTGCCCATCCCCAATCCCCATCCCAACGAGAATGTCGCCTTTTTTCTAGCTGTGGGGCACTAGGCAGACTCCTCTTCCAGTAGCTCCAGAGATGAGTCCCACAGGTCCCAGCCATAGGTCAGCCCCCACTCTAGCTGTGGTGACCTTGAGCCCTCTCTCAAAAGCCTGACAGTCAGGCTCAGGAGTTGGTGTTAGGAGGTATATCAACTAGAGTTTACCAAAGAAATGAACCAATAGGATTCTATAGAGAGAGAGAAAGAGAAGAAAATACATTATGGGAATATGGGAAATGACTGCCTTGATTATGGAAAATGAGAGGTCCCACAATCTGCCATGTGCAAGCAGAAGAACCAGGAAAGCCAGTAGTGTAATTCAGTACAAAGCTCAAGGCCTGAAGACTAAGCAAGCCAATGGTGTAAGTCCTGGAATTTCAAGACCCAAGGAGCAGGAATTCTGACGTCCTGGGGCAGAAGTTGGCTGTCCCAGCTCAAGAAGATTCACTCCTTTTCTGCCTTTTTGTTCTATCTAGGCCCTCAAGGATTGCATGGTGCTCACCCACATTGGTGAGAGTGGATTTTCTTCATTCAGTCCATGAATTCAAATGCTAATCTCTTCTGCAGACACCCTCACAGACACAGCCAGAAATGATGCTTTACCAGATATCTGGGCATCCTGTAGCCCAGTCAAGTTGACACATGAAATTAACCATCAGAGTGTGCGTACTGCAGGGAGAGAAACTGTGTAAAGGCTGGGAGGTTACGGTTACAGTGTAAGTAGTTCTACGCTGGCCAGGGAATAGAATGAATGTAGTCTACCGTTTCTAGTTTCCAGGGCTGAATGGTGGTGTCACTCAACTCAACCTCAGTTTCCTCAAGTAGGCACATTTACCATCATAACACTTGCCTTGCCAACCTCAACATGTTATCTGATAATCAGAGAAGCTAAGACTCACAAAAGTGTATTTTGGAAATATAAGTGCTCATTATTTTTTCAAGACACAATTTGAAAAATATCCAACAGATGGATCTCCCAGCTTCCTTGGGAATTTTAGACAAGTCACTGGACTCAGCTTGTCTGGAAAATGGGAATAACAACTCCATCTCACTAGGTTATTGTGAGACATGAAAACACAAACACTGTTTGCCTTCTGCAAATCCCAAAGTCAGCAAAATGTATATTAATTAAACGTATCTCCCAAGGAGAAAACTTCAAGTTTCTATCTGAGACACAATACAAGAACAGCCAGAAATCTTTCTATTGCAATATATTAAGGCAGGATTTGTACTGCTGCCTCACCCCCGGCCACTCCCGGCTGCATCTGTGGCACGTGCTTTCTTTATTCTCACACAGTTTTCCTTTAATGTAGTTGGAAGGTCGAGTCCAATGTTTTGCCATTCCTTGCTCCCTCTTTTTTCTTTAGGTTGTTCATTTCCTAACAGGTTTTCTACACCCTATTACCCCATGCCTTAGGAATTAAGAGTTGCCCCAAACAGTCCTTTGGGTAAAGCTCTGCACTCAGCATGCCTTGGTCCTGCTCATTCACAGACGACTGTGCCTGGATATGGTTGCTCCAGGGGTGGCGTAGGACCCATGAAGTTCTTGCTTCCCTTGGAGATTTGAATTGCAAGGTTCACACGGGGTGCATTCAGCTCACACATACTTTCACACATACTTTCAGTCTCTGTAAAAATTAAAATGCAGTAGGTATTGTTCCTGCAAATCTCTATGCAAAAACATTCTGCCCGCGCTGGCCAAGGAAATCAAGCCCATTATAGCTCCTTGTGCTCATCCTTCCTTCCAAGAAGAGAGGACTCATACATATTAGACTGCTGTAAACAGCAAGAAGATTTTTTTTTAAATTCATTCTTTTTGGCTTTTAAGTCTCTGGCTTTTGAGTATGAGTGAATTAATATGGTCTTTGACATGAGAAGAGTAAAAACAAACCACTGAAAAATGAGTAGTGAAGATCTGAATAGAACTAAATATTCAAAATCTGATCAGAAAATGCTTGTCAATCCCTGTTTCTCCCCGTATCTAACACCCCCCAAACCATATATTCTTCTCAACAATACCAAAAGGAAAAAAAAAGGTATTTAACCTATACAATCATATAGAGTGTGAATCTTAAAACATTAATTTCTCTCAAAGTAAATCTAGTGCCTATGGGCACTAGCGGCAGAGCAGAGCTGCTAACACCTTCCAACAAATCGACGTTTAAATCCTGGCCCTGCTCCTTGGTATCTAATGACCTTAATTAAAGTGTTGTAATATTTCTGAGGTATTGGGATTTGATTAGGGGCACCCACTAGCAATAATTTGAGCAATGCTTTGACTGTATCATTCCAGGTACTGCTCAGCAACAATTCAGAGAATTCATCCTTAAGATTCTGCTCTTTTGGAAACACATCCAGTACCAAAATCTGTATCAGACAGTGCTCACTTCGAGAAGCAGCACCAGTGGGAGGTAGATGATAAAATGATAATTATGTAGGCAGATAGATAATTCATTACAGAAAATTAGCTTACTATTGTGGAGGCTAAGCAAGTCCACATTCCTACCCCAGGGAACCAGGAAAGGAAAGATCATGAGCAGAATGAAACTCATGGGCACAGGCCAACGCTGCCATCCACAGATAGAATTTCATCTCTTTGTAAGAAAAACCTGGAACCGGGAGCGGTGGGTTCATGCCTGTAGTCCTAGCACTTTGGGAAGCCTAGGCAGGCAGATCATGAGGTCAGGAGTTCGAGACCAGCCTGACCAACATGGTGAAACCCTGTCTCTACTAAAAATACAAAAATTAGCTTGGCATGGTGGTATGTGCCTGTAATCCCAGCTATTCAGGAGGTTGAGGAAGGAGAACTGCTTGAACCTAGGAGGCGGAGGTTGCAGTGAGTTGAGATCCTGCCACTGCACTCCAGCCTGGGCGACAGTGCGTGACTTCATCTCAAACAAAGTAAAAAGGAAAACTTCAGCCCTGTTTTGAAGGCCATCCCATTACTCAGTAAGGCTCACCCAGATTTTCTAGGGTAACCTCTCTCACTTAAGGTCAAGCGGTTAATGGCTTTAATCACATATGCAAAATGCCTTCACAGACATGTGTTTATGACATGACATAGACAAGTGTTTGACTAACTAAAGACTGCAGTCTAGTCAAATCGACCCATTAAAACATCAGAAATATTAAAAATTCTGATACCTAGGGATAAACCTAACAAACATCTGCCTGACCTCTGCATTAAAAACTGCAAATTAGGAAAGAAATGTTAAAAGAAATACATAAAAGGTTATATACCATGTTCACAAACTGGAAAGTTCAATGCTGTAAAGCTAACAGTGCTTCCCAACTTTAACTGCAAATTAACGTAATCCCAATTTTATTCTAGCAAATTTTGTATTGATATTGGAATTAAAATTCTACGATTTATATAAAAATGCAGAAGTCCAAAATTAACCAAAATGATTTTGTTTGTTGAAAAAAGCTTATACTCTAGGTATTAATACTTATGGAGTAATAATCATTAAAATATATTATGGCCATAAAACACAAAACTGGGTAAGACTGATGAAACAGAATGGAGTCCAGGAACTGAAACACACATGAGGTTAACTGACTAATGATGAGGAGACCACTTACTACAATGCAGTGGGAGAAATCAGAATTTTCTACAAATGGTTCTGGCTCCATTGGATAGCTAAGGGTGGAAAAAAAAAAAAAAAAAGCTTTATTCTTACTGTGTCCAGAATTGGTGGGTTCTTGCTCTCACAGACTTCAATACAAATGGTTCTGGCTCAATGGGATAGGTATGGGGAAAGAAAAAAAAATCTTTACTCTTACTGTGTCCAGAATTGGTGGGTTCTTGGCCTCACTAACTTCAAGAATGAAACCGCAGACCCTCATGGTGAATGCTACAGTTTTTAAAGATGGTATGTCCAGACTTATATCCTTCTGATGTTTGGACGCGTTAGGAGTTTCATTTTTGGTAGATTTGTGGTCGTCTACAGCTTTTGAAGTAAAACTACAGACCTTGAATATTACAGCTCTTAAGACACCGTGTCTGGGGTTGGTTGTTTTACCCCATCCATTGCTTCCAGGGAGTTTCATTGTCTTTCACCCCATCCATTGCTTCCAGGGAGTTTCATGGTCTAACACTGGTCTCAAAACTGAAATTACAGATCTTAGTGAATATCACAACACTTACAGGCAATCAGGACCAAAAACAGTAAACACCAGTAACACTTACTAGAAAAAGAAGACCGTTTCCACACACTTCAAAGAGACTGGGGCAGAGTTGCCACTGCTGGCTGGGACAGCCTGCTTTTAATTCCCTTATCTGGCCCCACCCACATCCTGCTGATTGGTCCACTTTACAGAAAGCTGATTGGCCCACTTTCCAGAGAGCTGATTGGTCCATTTTGACAGGGTGTTGATTGGTGCGTTTACAATTCTCTAGTTAGACGTGAAAGTTAGCCAAGTCCTTACCAGATTAACTAGACACAGATCACTGAAAGGTGCGTTTACAAACCTTGAGCTAGACACAGGGTGCTGATTGGTGTGTTTACAAACCTTGAGCTAGACACAGAGTGCTGACTGGGGTATTTACAATCCTTTAGCTAGACATAAAGGTTCTCCAAGTCCCCACTAGGTTAGCTAGACACAGAGCACTGATTGGTGCATTTACAAGCCTTGAGCTAGACACAGAGTGCTGATTGGTGTGTTTACAAACCTTGAGCTAGACACAGAGTTCTGAGTAGTGTATTTACAATCCTTCAGCTAAACATACAGGTTCTCCAAATCCCCAGCCAACTCAGGAGGCCAGCTGGCTTCCCCTAGTGGATGCCGCACCAGGGCCGCAGGCAGAGCTGCCCGCCAGTGGTGCACCTGCACTCCTCCACTTCTCAGCCCTTGGGTAGTCGGTGGGACCCTGGGCTGCGGTGCAGGAAGCGGCGCCCTCCCGGGCCGCTGAGGGAGCCCACCACGGGGGGCGGCTCGGGCATGGCGGCCTGCAGATCCCGAGCCCTGCCCCACAGGGAGGCGGCTGAGGCGCGAGGAGAATTCTAGCACTGGGCGGGCGGGCTGACAGTGCTGGAGGACCTGGCGCACCCTCTGCAGCTGCTGGACCGGGTGCTAAGCCCCTCACTGCCCTAGGCGGGCGGGCTGGCCGCTGGGAGTGTGGGGCCCGCCGAGCCCGCGCCCGCCCGGAACTCGCGCTGGCCCGTGAGCACCCCGCGCAGCCCCGGTTCCCGCCCACGCAGCCCCGGTTCCTGCCCGCCTCTCTCCCTGCACACCTCAGGGCAAGCATAGTGAGCCGGCTCTGGCCTCAGCTAGCCCAGAGCGGGGCTCCTACAGTGCAGTGGCGGGCTGAAGGGTTCCTCAAGTTCCGCCAGAGTGGAGGCTGAGGAGGCACTGGGAGCGAGGGCAGCTAGCAGGTTGTCACTTCTCATTACCTCATATCATATACACACAGGAAAATCTGTCCAAGAGGGACTGTAGATCTGAATGTGAAAGGTAAAACAATAAAACTTTTAGAAGAAAACATGAGAATATCTTCATGACTTTGAAGTAGGCAAAATTTTACAAATAGGACACAAGAAGCACTAGATATAAAAGTATACATTTTATGTTTTTTAAACTTACATATATTAAAATTAAGATTTTCTGTTAAAGGGCACCATTTAATCATTTCATGTTGTACATGTATATCAAAACATCACACCATACACCTTAAATATATATAATAAAAATCATAATTGTTTTAGCAAACAAAACAGAGGGCATCATTAAGAACCAACAGAATGCAGAAATAGGTCCATATGTAGATAATCAATTGATTTTGGCAAATATGCCAAGATAATTCAACGGGAAAAAAAGTGGTACTGAAATAATTGAATCACCATGTAACAAAAAAATGATCTTTGAATCCTACCTCACACCTTTAAAATACAAATGCTCAAGACGTATCACATACCTCAATGTAAAAGCTAAAACTATGTGCAGGTAATGGCCTGGCTCTTGATCTGGATGCTAGTTACAGGGTTGTTTATGTTTTCAAGCTATACACTACACTTTGTTGTATGTTTACTGTAATTCTATTAAAAGAAAACACTATGTACAGTCATGTGCCACATAACGACATTTGGGTGAATGATGGAAGATTATAATAATAAGATTGTATAATCTTATGTCATAAGATTATAATACCATATTTTAACTGTACTGTTTCTCTGTTTAGGTATGTTTAGATACACAGATACCATTGTTACAACTGCCTATTCAATACAGTAATATGATGTACAGGTTTGTAGCCTATACCATATAGCCTGGATGTGTAGTAGGCTATACTGTTTGTGTATATATACTCCATGATGTTTGCACAAAGAAACTGCCTAATGATGCATTTCTCAGAACGTAGGGCCATCATTAAGCGATGCATGACTCTGTGTATGTATATGTGTGTGTATAGGTATACAATCATATATACGTATATGTATATGTATATATGTGTACACACACGTGTATATGTATATATACGTGTATACATACATATTTTTATATATACATACATAAATATCTATACACTTATAAGGGTGTGTATGTGTACATGTGTATTTGCTTCAAGCCCCACCCAATGTTGCATTACGAACTGTCTCTAATCCACACTCTAATTCCACAAGGCTAGAAGTACTCTCCCCTACCTTGAACTTTAATTGTATTTATTTGTAACTCCCTTATGCTGCATCTTTATTTCTTTCCTATAGTAATGTTGCCAGGATACAGATTGTATTTCCTCTACTAGACTGTAAATATATCCATCAAAGAGTTTAACATAGTGTTTTGGCCAGAGCAAGTGCTCAGTAATTTCATGTCGAAGGAAAGAATAAAACCTTAGTTTAGTTTTAAAACAAGCCTGAATCCTCAGTTTTTCTTTTTAAACAGACATTATAGCATCAAAATATTTCTTCTGATTAAATGAATTATGGACAAAGTGCAGTGTGAATTAATTTCAGGCATAAATTCTATAATTTTTTATACATAGCACCTTGTATATTTTAATAAAGCAATTTGGTAATTTTTAAACAATTGGTATCTATAGATTTTAACTTCTAACTTAAAATAGATATTTCAACATGAAACAGTAGTCACTATTGAGAGAGAGGCATTACAGTTTGGTGGTCAATACCTTTAGTAGGTATCTGGACTCCCGTAGCACATCACATTAAACTGATTGTTACTCAGTACACTTTCCTCCCTAGACTTGGAGCCCCTCAAAGACAGGAACCACATCTTATTCTTTTTGCACATCCAAGATCAACTAAAATTGCTCTGTGTGTACACATAGTACTCACAAATCATATATAAAATATTTTTGATAAATAACAGAATGAGTGACTTGAAATAAGATCTTCATTTTAAGTCCTGCCTAGTTTTGACGTGTTCTTGTATGCCTAACAGAGTAAGAAGATATTTCTTTCCTTCCTTCCTCATTTTCTCCTTTTCTATCTACAATAACAATAACAATAATGCAGCTATGAAAATTGTAGATAATTTCTATATCGAGTCTTCTTCTTACCAATGTAGTTTTTCTTCTTATCACCCATGATATTACACATTATAGTATTTCAAAGCAACTGTGACATCTGGTTTGGGAAAAGTTGAGTTTTAGGACTCTCCTGTGTCCTGGTATGTTTAAACATAAATACTTAAGATCAGCTAGGGTTAATAGGTCCCAGATAAGTGTCATGTCCATCATTTCATTCTGCCCTTTAAATTACTGGTCTCTCTAAATATTTTGGGGTTGCAAATATATTTTCTTTCAAATGTAACTCCAGTTGATTGGTAGAGATATCTTGGTTTCCTCTCTTGAGAAAGATTCTGAAGTTACCTTCAGTCTCAGCAAGATAGAATGCTATAGTTCATTAGTAAGGGAAGATGAACAACTAGTATGCATGCTATATTCCTGCTATCCCTTTTCCATGGCCCTTATTTAATGCCAAAACGAAAATTCAAATATCCATTCATGTATTCATTGTTTCCTCCATCCGTTCAAGATACACATGCTGAGCACTAACTATGCTAGGCCCATAATGGCCAATATGATTAGAGAACTAGCTAAGAACTCTAGAATAACACTTACTCATAGGTCATTTTGATAAGATATTTTCTGATTGTTTGTATAATCATTTTAACGGTGTTGATTAGTGAGATTTCATTGGCCGTGTCTGTGTTAAAGAATACTATTGTCAGGGGGGCGGAGCAAGATGGCCGAATAGGAACAGCTCCAGTCTCCAACTCCCAGCGTGAGCGACGCAGAAGACGGGTGATTTCTGCATTTTCAGCTGAGGTACTGGGGTCATCTCTCTAGGGAGTGCCGGACAATCGGTGCTGGTCAGCTGCTGCAGCCTGACCAGCGAGAGCTGAAGCAGGGCGAGGCATCGCCTCACCTGGAAGCGCAAGGGGGAAGGAAATCCGTTTTCCTAGCCAGGGGAACTGAGACACACAACACCTGGAAAATCGGGTAACTCCCACCCCAATACTGTGCTTTAAGGAAAGAGGCACACCAGGAGAATATATCCCACACCTGGCCGGGAGGGTCCCACGCCCACGGAGCCTCCCTCACTGCTAACACAGCAGTCTGCCGCGATCTATCCGCAAGGCAGCAGCGAGGCTGGGGGAGGGGCGTCCGCCATTGCTGAGGCTTAAGTAGGTAAACAAAGCCACTGGGAAGCTCGAACTGGGTGGAGCTCACAGCAGCTCAAAGAAGCCTGCCTGTCTCTGTAGACTCCACCTCTGCGGACAGCGCACAGCTGCAGTCCAATAGGGGAAGCAGCCAGGGCCAGTGCAGACGCTAACGACTCTGTCTGACAGCTTTGGGGAGAGCCGTGGATCTCCTAACGCGGAGGTTGAGATCTGAGAACGGACAGACTGCCTGCTCAGGTGGGTCCCTGACCCCTGAGTAGCCTAGCTGGGAGACATCCCCCACTAGGGGCAGTCTGACACCCCACACCTCACAGGGTGGAGTCACCCCTGAGAGGAAACTTCCAAAGGAAGAATCAGACAGGTACACTCGCTGTTCAGCAATATTCGATCTTCGGCAACCTCTGCTGCTGATACCCAGGCAAAGAGGGTCTGGAGTGGACCTCAAGCAATCTCCAACAGACCAACAGACAGTCCTTCTGACTGTCAGACGGAAAACTATCAAACAGGAAGGACACCTATACCAAAACCCCATCAGTACGTCACCATCATCAAAGACCAGAGACAGATAAAACCACAAAGATGGGGAAGAAGCAGGGCAGAAAAGCTGGAAATTCAAAAAATAAGAGCGCGTCTCCCCCTGCAAAGGAGCGGAGCCCATCGCCAGCAACGGATCAAAGCTGGTCAGAGAATGACTTTGACGAGATGAGAGAAGAAGGCTTCAGTCCATCAAACCTCTCAGAGCTAAAGCAGGAATTACGTACCCAGTGCAAAGAAACTAAAAATCTTGAAAAAAAAGTGGAAGAATTGACAGCTAGACTAATTAATGCAGAGAAGATCATAAACGAAATGACAGAGATGAAAACCATGACACGAGAAATACGTGACAAATGCACAAGCTTCAGTAACCGACTCCATCAACTGGAAGAAAGAGTATCAGCGATTGAGGATCAAATGAATGAAATGAAGCGAGAAGAGAAACCAAAAGAAAAAAGAAGAAAAAGAAATGAACAAAGCCTGCAAGAAGTATGGGATTATGTAAAAAGACCAAATCTACGTCTGATTGGGGTGCCTGAAAGTGAGGGGGAAAATGGAACCAAGTTGGAAAACATTCTTCAGGATATCATCCAGGAGAACTTCCCCAACCTAGTAGGGCAGGCCAACATTCAAATTCAGGAAATACAGAGAACGCCACAAAGATACTCCTCCAGAAGAGCAACTCCAAGACACATAATTGCCAGATTCACCAAAGTTGAAATGAAGGAAAAAATCTTAAGGGCAGCCAGAGAGAAAGGTCGGGTTACCCACAAAGGGAAGCCCATCAGAATAACAGCAGACCTCTCAGCAGAAACTCTACAAGCCAGAAGAGAGTGGGGGCCAATATTCAACGTTTTTAAAGAAAAGAATTTTCAACCCAGAATTTCATATCCAGCCAAACTAAGCTTCATCAGTGAAGGAGAAATAAAATCCTTTACAGATAAGCAAATGCTTAGAGATTTTGTCACCACCAGGCCTGCCTTACAAGAGACCCTGAAGGAAGCCCTAAACATGGAAAGGAACAACCGGTACCAGCCATTGCAAAAACATGCCAAAATGTAAAGACCATCGAGGCTAGGAAGAAACTGCATCAAATAACGAGCAAAATAACCAGTTAATATCATAATGACAGGATCAAGTTCACACATAACAATATTAACCTTAAATGTAAATGGACTAAATGCTCCAATTAAAAGACACAGACTGGCAAACTGGATAAAGAGTCAAGACCCATCAGTCTGCTGTATTCAGGAGACCCATCTCACATGCAGAGACATACATAGGCTCAAAATAAAGGGATGGAGGAAGATCTACCAAGCAAATGGAGAACAAAAAAAAGCAGGGGTTGCAATCCTAGTCTCTGATAAAACAGACTTTAAACCATCAAAGATCAAAAGAGACAAAGAAGGACATTACATAATGGTAAAGGGATCAATTCAACAGGAAGAGCTAACTCTCCTAAATATATATCCACCCAATACAGGAGCACCCAGATTCATAAAGCAAGTGCTTAGAGACCTACAAAGAGACTTAGACTCCCATACAATAATAATGGGAGACTTCAACACTCCACTGTCAATATTAGACAGATCAACGAGACAGAAAGTTAACAAGGATATCCAGGAATTGAACTCATCTCTGCACCAAGCAGACCTAATAGACATCTATAGAACTCTCCACCCCAAATCAACAGAATATACATTCTTCTCAGCACCACATCGCACTTATTCCAAAATTGACCACATAATTGGAAGTAAAGCACTCCTCAGCAAATGTACAAGAACAGAAATTATAACAAACTGTCTCTCAGACCACAGTGCAATCAAACTAGAACTCAGGACTAAGAAACTCAATCAAAACCGCTCAACTACATGGAAACTGAACAACCTGCTCCTGAATGACTACTGGGTACATAACGAAATGAAAGCAGAAATAAAGATGTTCTTTGAAACCAATGAGAACAAAGATACAACATACCAGAATCTCTGGGACACATTTAAAGCAGTGTGTAGAGGGAAATTTATAGCACTAAATGCCCACAAGAGAAAGCAGGAGAGATCTAAAATTGACACTCTAACATCACAATTAAAAGAACTAGAGAGGCAAGAGCAAACACATTCAAAAGCTAGCAGAAGGCAAGAAATAACTAAGATCAGAGCAGAACTGAAGGAGATAGAGTCACAAAAAACCCTCCAAAAAATCAATGAATCCAGGAGTTGGTTTTTTGAAAAGATCAACAAAATTGACAGACCGCTAGCTAGACTAATAAAGAAGAAAAGAGAGAGGAATCAAACAGACGCAATAAAAAATGATAAAGGGGATATCACCACCGACCCCACAGAAATACAAACAACCATCAGAGAATACTATAAATGCCTCTACGCAAATCAACTAGGAAATCTAGAAGAAATGGATAATTTCCTGGACACTTACACTCTCCCAAGACTAAACCAGGAAGAAGTTGAATCCCTGAATAGACCAATAGTAGGCTCTGAAATTGAGGCAACAATTAATAGCCTACCCACCAAAAAAAGTCCAGGACCAGATGGATTCACAGCTGAATTCTACCAGAGGTACAAGGAGGAGCTGGTACCATTCCTTCTGAAACTATTCCAATCAATAGAAAAAGAGGGAATCCTCCCTAACTCATTTTATGAGGCCAACATCATCCTGATACCAAAGCCTGGCAGAGACACAACAAAAAAAGAGAATTTTAGACAAATATCCCTGATGAACATCGATGCAAAAATTCTCAATAAAATACTGGCAAACCGGATTTAGCAGCACATCAAAAAGCTTATCCACCATGATCAAGTGGGCTTCATCCCTGGGATGCAAGGCTGGTTCAACATTCGCAAATCAATAAACCTAATCCAGCATATAAACAGAACCAAAGACAAGAACCACATGATTATCTCAATAGATGCAGAAAAGGCTTTTGACAAAATTCAACATCCCTTTATGCTAAAAACGCTCAATAAATTCGGTATTGATGGAATGTACCTCAAAATAATAAGAGCTATTTATGACAAACCCACAGCTAATATCATACTGAATGGGCAAAAACTGGAAAAATTCCCTTTGAAAACTGGCACAAGACAGGGATGCCCTCTCTCACCACTCCTATTCAACATAGTGTTGGAAGTTCTGGCTAGGGCAATCAGGCAAGAGAAAGAAATCAAGGGTATCCAGTTAGGAAAAGAAGAAGTCAAATTGTCCCTGTTTGCAGATGACATGATTGTATATTTAGAAAACCCCATCGTCTCAGCCCAAAATCTCCTGAAGCTGATAAGAAACTTCAGCAAAGTCTCAGGATACAAAATTAATGTGCAAAAATCACAAGCATTCTTATACACCAGTAACACACAAACAGAGAGCCAAATCATGAATGAACTTCCATTCACAATTGCTTCAAAGAGAATAAAATACCTAGGAATCCAAGTTACAAGGGATGTAAAGGACCTCTTCAAGAAGAACTACAAACCACTGCTCAGTGAAATCAAAGAGGACACAAACAAATGGAAGAACATACCATGCTCATGGATAGGAAGAATCAATATCGTGAAAATGGCCATACTGCCCAAGGTTATTTATAGATTCAATGCCATCCCCATCAAGCTACCAATGAGTTTCTTCACAGAATTGGAAAAAACTGCTTTAAAGTTCATATGGAACCAAAAAGAGCCCGCATTGCCAAGACAATCCTAAGTCAAAAGGACAAAGCTGGAGGCGTCACGCTACCTGACTTCAAACTATACTACAAGGCTACAGTAACCAAAACAGCATGGTACTGGTACCAAAACAGAGATATAGACCAATGGAACAGAACAGAGTCCTCAGAAATAATACCACACATCTACAGCCATCTGATCTTTGACAAACCTGAGAGAAACAAGAAATGGGGAAAGGATTCCCTATTTAATAAATGGTGCTGGGAAAATTGGCTAGCCATAAGTAGAAAGCTGAAACTGGATCCTTTCCTTACCCCTTATACGAAAATTAATTCAAGATGGATTAGAGACTTAAATGTTAGACCTAATACCATAAAAACCCTAGAAGAAAATCTAGGTAATACCATTCAGGACATAGGCATGGGCAAGGACTTCATGTCTAAAACACCAAAAGCAACGGCAGCAAAAGCAAAAATTGACAAATGGGATCTAATTAAACTAAAGAGCTTTTGCACAGCTAAAGAAACTACCATCAGAGTGAACAGGCAACCTACAGAATGGGAGAACATTTTTGCAACCTACTCATCTGACAAAGGGCTAATATCCAGAATCTACAAAGAACTCAAACAAATATACAAGAAAAAAACAAACAACCCCATCAAAAAGTGGGGAAAGGATATGAACAGACATTTCTCAAAAGAAGACATCCATACAGCCAATAGACACATGAAAAAATGCTCATCATCACTCGCCATCAGAGAAATGCAAATCAAAACCACAATGAGATACCATCTCACACCAGTTAGAATGGTAATCATTAAGAAGTCAGGAAACAACAGGTGTTGGAGAGGATGTGGAGAAATAGGAACACTTTTACACTGTTGGTGGGATTGTAAACTAGTTCAACCATTATGGAAAACAGTATGGCGATTCCTCAAGGATCTAGAACTAGATGTACCATATGACCCAGCCATCCCACTACTGGGTATATACCCAAAGGTTTATAAATTACTCTACTACAAAGACACATGCACATGTATGTTTATTGCGGCACTATTCACAATAGCAAAGACTTGGAATCAACCCAAATGTCCATCTGTGACAGACTGGATTAAGAAAATGTGGCACATATACACCATGGAATACTATGCAGCCATAAAAAGGATGAGTTTGCGTCCTTTGTAGGGACATGGATGCAGCTGGAAACCATCATTCTTAGCAAACTATCACAAGAAGAGAAAACCAAACACCGCATGTTCTCACTCATAGGTGGGAACTGAACAATGAGATCACTTGGACTCAGGAAGGGGAACATCACACACTGGGGCCTATCATGGGGAGGGGGGAGGAGGGAGGGATTGCATTGGGGAGTTATACATGATATAAACGTTATGCACATGTACCCTAGAACTTAAAGTATAATTAAAAAAAAAAAAAAAGAATACTATTGTCTTTTAAACATGCTATTTCATTTATCTTAAAAAGCATTCCTGTTAATTGCAAGGGCACAGATGTTTCTATACCCATTTTACACATAAGAAACTGAGGCATAATAGAGCATGATGTAGCAAAACAGATAATTGGATTTGGGTTTCTCTAATCATAAAATGTTAAATTTAAAAAATGTCCTGGTAATCATTCCAGTTTCTCCACAATAATGTTCTGTTTTTGTGACCTCCCAAGAAATGCCCCTTTCATGAATTCATTCACTGCATGCCTAGACTTTGCTAAGTATGGAAAGATCAGCACTCAAATGTTGGCGGGGAGTAAATTTAAATAAAATTGGCCAGGCGCAGTGGCTCAGGCCTGTAATCCCAGCACTTTGGGAGGCCGAGATGGGTGGATCATGAGGTCAGGAGATCGAGACGATCCTGACTAATACGGTGAAACCCAGTCTCTACTGAAAATACAAAAAATTAGCCAGGCGTGGTGGTGGGCGCCTGTAGTCCCAGCTACTTGGGAGCCTGAGGCAGGAGAATGGCATGAACCCAGGAGGCGGAGCTTGCAGTGAGCCGAGATCCTGCTACTGCACTCCAGCCTGGGTGACAGAGCTAGACTCTGTCTCAAAAAAAAAGAAAAAAAAATTTAAATAAAATGAGAAAGTGGCATTATAATTACAACTGTCTTTAGGAAATGCAGAGTTTAAATAGTTGTATTTTCTCCTTTCCTCCCTTTTGAGTTTGCTTTTTGATACAGGTGTCAGAAAGGCATAGAAATTTTTAAAAATAATAACGTATTATACACCTGCAACCTTTGCAGCTGATCACCTAACGTATCTCATAATTTTTTTAAACGTGTTTGAGTGTGTGTGTGTGTGTGAGAGAGAGAGAGAGACAGAGAGAGAAAAAAAGAGAGAGAGAGTAAGAGAAAGAGAACGAGAGAGAGAGAGAGTGTGTGTGTGTAATGTGAAGGAAAAGGAGGAAGAAAGCTTATTCAGAAATCCTGCAGGAACAGAGCTCAGGGTGCTATTCTCTTTTCTTTGCATAAGAACCACAGGGCACTAGGAAGGACCAGAGAGTAAAAGTCTTTGATTCTCTGCAATCCTAGGTCATGCCATGTAGATAAAATAAACCCTAAGATGTGGGTAATTTATTTTAAAAACCTGGTACTTTCTACCAGCTCGAGAGCTGGTTACCCCTCCTTGAAACCAAACTTATTTTCATTTTCTAATTTTATTTTCCAGGCAACTTCCCATGAAAAAAATTATGACAAAGTATATTTCCTGGTGCTGTGTCAAGCTCTCAGGAGTGAATATATGGATAGGTAAGGCAAGTACCACATCACTAAGATCAAATGACGTCTCTGCTCTAATCTAAGTTCAACCAATTTTAAATTTCAGGGCTCCAAGTTGCTTTTAGGTCCTATCTTTAGAGTCACTCCTTTCAATAATATATCTTTTCCTCCAGGTTGAGATTTTTAAAATATTGCTCAATTATTTCCTAGTAAAATATTATTGCCTAGGTGTTTCTTAAGGAATTTCTTGACTCTCGAAATTACTGGTCTATCAAACATTTGTGAATGTAATTAATTCATTTTCTTGATTTCATATGTGTGATATCACATGTACAAATTATAATATACAGATCTGCTTTCTGGCAGGGAGCACCATGTGTTTACCACAGCAATCTATTATACCACACACACATTATTCATTAACACTAACAGACATCATGTGCATAAAACCCACTCATTAATTGGAAAATTAAACTCCCTTGTGTATAAATAAATCACCTCCTCAGCTATATAAAGACACTTATTTTTATCTTTAAATTTGTATTTTAGTGATTGTTTAATAAATGCAATTGGATTGGTCTATAATATCTTTTATTGTAGCAAAGATTTGACTGTGCTGAGAACAAACTGCACATCATCCAAAAGTCTGACCTTCCTTTGGTTACTAACATTCCAAGTGTAGCCAAAAGACACACGGTTGAAGTGTGGAAACATTCTGCAGGCTGATCAAAATGCAAGTAGGTCCTCTAAGTAGGAAAAACTTTTGGCTGAGTTTCAGGGGAAAAGGCTTCTTAAACTCAAAATACCACCTTTACCTGTTTCTTTACCTGAAATGCCCAGTGAACTGTCATGAGTTCCTGTGTTCTGATTTTCTCAGCTGTAAAATGAGATACTAATAAGACCTATCTCGTTAGGCTGTTGGGAGGACTTAATGAAATGACAGACATGAAGGGCTTGCCATAGGATCTGGTAGACAGAGGCTGCGAAAGAAGGATGAGATGATCCACCACTTAAATTATGGTAACACGGTCCTACTATGTGTCAGTCACTCTACAGAACGCTTATCTTCCCTTATCTCAAACAATCCTCACAATTCTGACAGAAAGTTATGATTATTCCCAATGTACACATGAAAGACAGTTACAGTTCACAGGAATCGGACTCAGGGAGGTCGACCAGCTCTCTCAAGGTCACACAGATTCTTGTGCAAGGATTCTGTGTGATTATGGTCTTGCTCTTTCCCTGATCAGAATAAGCTGAAGTATACATGCAGAAATAGGAGAATTTTTTGTCCTAGAAAAATGTCCAACGTCCCATAAATTATCATGATGTCCTTTTTTGTAGCTTCTCAGGGAATCCTTGAAGATAGTAGTTTTAGAAAACTGAAAAATATTTTTTAATAATATGGCTAAGTATAGATAGATTCAATGACAGAAACTAGAATATTAAGCATCGTTAGCATCAAATAAATGAGTGCTGAGTAACTCTGGAACCTTGCAAGCTACCTCAGCTCACACTTGCCTTGCTTCACATATGTGGGGAAGAGAAATCCAGTTACATTCTTCTATTTGTTTGTCAATATTTCCTAATAAAACTGCCAAAATGCCAAACTAGAGTTTTAGAGAAAGAAAGAAAAGGATTGGGTTAAAATAAGTAACTACAAAAGAACAAGGATGATTTTATCCACATTTATACAGCGATTTTAAAAATGTTTAATCATAATATGATTAGTGTTTGGAAAGACTTATCTAGTTTAAAAATAGTTTTAAAGTTGTGAAAAAAATGTTTTAAATAAATAAGAGGCTCTGAGAACCATCTAATATTTACAACATTGTTAAGAACTGATTGAAGTGTCATTTTAAGTAATGCTTCTGAAATTTCCTGCACAAACTAGTGCTTTTATATGTGGACATAAACAGTTTCTCCATTGCAAACAATATGTCTTCTTAGCTTTAAACAAAGATGAATCCTTCAAACAGAGATTAGTATCAGTGTTTCTTCAACACATAGTAAAAATTCATTATAACTTTCTATATTAATGTGTCCTTGCATAATTTATTTTACATTTGGACACAAGAAACTGCTGTAAAAATTTATTTGGAAAAAAATGCAGTTTATTGTATCTGAAAGAATTTTCCATATATGCACTGCAACTCTTCCTAGATACAAATGGAAGATTTTTAAAAACAGTTTTAACTAAAAAATAAAAATAAAAAATAAAGAACATTAACAATATTTTGAGTTTTTTTTCTGAAACTCAATACTGCCATATTCTTTGATTGGTACATTTTTTTATTTGTTACCACTCAGTATACCTAGGAATGTAAAATGCTGGCATTCTGAAACATAACCATTAGGATAGTTGTTACATATTTAATTTCATGCTCCACTCAGCATAAAGCAGTTGTGGGACTACAGACCAAAGCAAATTAAGTGGCTTCTTAGATAATTTCTTGCTTAATTGAAAGCAGGTAGCTTTTTAAAAGTAATAATTGGTTTTGTTTCAAATGATTGTAAAGTTATTTCTTTTTTTTGAATACATGGTTATAGAATAACTTTCTACATAATCCAAACACCATGAGTTGGGAGTCTCCCACTGAGTCTAAGGGACAAGACGGTGACCTAGTTCTGGTAGCAAATAAATGGGGGGAGGAGTGGATGTGGGACAAGGGGCAAGGTAGGGGAAGAATGGCACAATGCTTGAGTTGGAACGCACACAGACATGCACATGCATATGTATGTACAGTTATACCAGTTACACAGGTTCAGGTTGAAAATCCCTTATCTGAAATGCTTGGGACTAGAAGTGTTTCAAATTTCAAATTTTTTTTGGATTTTGGAATATTGGCATATACAGAATGAGATTATCTTGTGATGCTCCCCAAGTCTAAACACTAAATTCATTTATGCTTCACATATACCTTATACACATAGCCTAAAGGTAATTTTATGTAATATTTTAAATAATTTTGTGCATGAAACAGAGTTTTGATTGCAACTCGCTACATGAGGTCAGGTATGGAATTTTCCACTTGCGGTGTCATGCCAGAGCTCAAAAAATTTCAAATTTTGGAGCATTTCAGATTTTTGATTTTTGAATTATGGATGCTCAATCTGTGTGTGTGTGTGTGCGCATGTGTACACATATATATGTATTTATCATTAACATATACAATAGATTGGGTTTCATTTCTGTCTGCTCTACTCTTATTATCGGTCTAATGTTAACAAGTGGTCTATTATGAGATTGATAGCCCTTGTTCATACCTTACAGACAGGTCTTCCTTATTACAGTGTAAAAACAGACCATCTGATATGATGGTCTATCATCACATAGAGCTAGAGTATCAGCTGTAATGCTCTATCTTGCTTTTGGAGATACAGTCCTAGGAGTATGAATGTGAGCACTCTAATAAGGATACATGAAAGGAATTCAGTTAACATAAATGCCTATATATTGGGTGGACAATGGAATTGTTTTGTCAGGAGTCAGTATTCAGAGTTTTTGTTTTTGTTTTGTTTTGTTTTGTTTTTGAAATGGAGTTTCGCTCTTGTTGCCAAGGCTGTAGCGCAATGGCGTGACCTCAGCTCACTGCAACCTCCACCTCCCAGGTTCAAGTGATTCTCCTGCCTCAGCTCCCAAGTAACTGGGATTACAGGCACCCGTCATCATGCCTGGCTAATTTTTTATATTTTTAGTAGAGATGGGATTTCATCATGTTGGCCACACTGGTCTCGAACTCCTGACCTCAGGTGGTCCACCCATCCACCTCGGCCTCCCAAAGTGCTGGGATTAAAGGCGTGACCCACTGCATACGGCCTCAGAGTTTTTCAAACAAATCAGAAAAAGCTTTTAAGTCACAAGAAAAAGAGAATGCTTCCTTGTTGCATAGATTGAACAGAGTAAGAGAGACAGAGACAAATGAAAAGATATTTTTCAGAACCAAAAATTTTAAAACACTACAAGAAAAAAGTATATACTGAATTTTTACATTCATCAATTGCCATGGTGATTCATGCAACTGATAACAGTGAGCATCAGCACCCTAGAGCTATGGAGTAAGTGCTAAGAGATGCGCTTTTGGTATTTAATGAAATTCTAACTCACTTGCAGTTTTTTTTTGTTTTGTTTTTTTTTTTCTGTCACTGCTACTTTGGATCACTGCTGTCAACCAGGCTGTACTTGGAACTACTAGCTATGTTATCCACTAATTACAGTGCAATGTATTAACAAATCCATTTTTATTTTTAAATACTTGGAACCACCCTGTAGTACTAAACGCTTGGTTTCCCATTTTTGTGGCATTCCCAAGAATATTTTTAACAGTCATTTTTAAAATGTCAAAGAAAGGAAAGAAGAAAGGAAGGGAAGGGGAAGGGAGGGAGGACAGAAGGGAGGCAGGGCTT
Source organism: Trachypithecus francoisi (assembly GCF_009764315.1). NCBI lineage: Eukaryota > Metazoa > Chordata > Mammalia > Primates > Cercopithecidae > Trachypithecus > Trachypithecus francoisi. Next base: position 20,042,617 of record NW_022681455.1, read on the forward strand.
CCAGCAGAGGAGCCATGAGTGAGTCTTATAGTAATGCTGGAAATAAATGTTCACCAGCTAGTTCAGTGTTCCACCTTCATGGCACAGACTCCATTTCCCTACCTACTTGAAGTTGGGCATGGTAATGCATGTGTTTTGGTCCTTGGAAAATCTCAATTGATGTTTATCAATTCTGCCAGGCAGAAGCCTTTCAGAGCCAACACAAGATGTATCTTGCTTCCCCCCTTCCTTGTGCCACAGCCACCAACTTTCTAGACAGTAGAGGTCCATCGGTCTCACTCAAACCTGGAAGGAGAAAACATTTAGCCAACCCATCATGGACATGTAGCAGGAGTAAGAGAGAAATCTTTGTTTCTATAAGCAACTAAGATTTCACTGCAACATAACCTAACCCTAATTAATTCAGCGGGTGACGGGAGAGAAATAAGAATTCAACTTGTAACGGCAGTTGTCATAAAATTGAAAAGAGAAAACAAGGTGAAAAGAAGAAGATGGCATAAGAGGATATGAAGTTCTAGAATGAATATGAAACTGAAAATTCAAATACTGGCAATAACTGGTCAAGAAACAAAGAACAATGTTAACAGAATTCTGTCAGGTACCCCATAAAGCAAAGAGTAAAACAGTCCTAGGGAATGTTAGTTTTGAGGCTGAGGAGGATATTTTATGTCTCCTTTGACCTAAGTTAGCGTTCTTTCAACATGACTTCCCTTAATGCTCAATTTTTCAGAAATTCCTGAAGGAAAAATGAGCATAAGTTGGTTGTCGTTTGAGTGTGTGGTAGGAAAGAGAGGAAGATGGTTGCGTTTCTCACTTTAGGATCTGAATCAATGGTGGTACTGTTGAATGAGATGGAGAACACAGAAGGGAGATGAATTAGGATATGCTGAGATTGAAAAGCCTGTGTGACATCCAAATGGAGACATCCAGTGATAACTGCAGATTCAATAAATGAGTTTGAATCTGTTAGCTTTTTCATAAGACTCAAATTATGGAATTGGATAAGATTATCTAGGGACAGTATATATGAGAAAAAGAAGGCAGAACCTTACATTATATCAACATTTAAGGAATAGATAAGAAAAAAAAACTCTCAAAAGAAAATGAGAAAGTACAGTCAGAGAAATGGGATGAACTTTACCTGCTAAAATTTCCAGGCCCTAACCCTAACCTCAAACTTTTCTCCCAGTCTTTCACTTCCTGCTCATGGTTTTACCTCCATGTCTATTCTATTACCATAACCAATCACTTTTACCTATCATTTTGTATTCTCAAAGTCTTTCTTCTTGACTTACACCACTACCCTACCATACCTTTTACCTTGAATCATTTTTAAAAACTCACATTTCCATTCTTACAAGGATATCTTCCTTAGAGCCATTTTTCTAGCTATTCCTGAGCCTAAGAGTTAAGAGGCTTCCAGAGTAAGTCCTCTGACTCAAATACTCAGCCCATTTGTTTGGCTTCCTTAATCATTATTCAGGTAATACATAGAGCATGACCAAAAGAAGAAAGAATATTTGAACATGTATTATGTGTTAGTCGTGCACTGTGGTGGGTCTTTTATATATAACATATTTACTCTTAACAATATAATGAATTTTTATTGACCTTAAGAAAGCTAAGAATTCTGACCAAGATCTCATTGCAATACAGATATTCTGCCTCCAAAAGCCTTGTCCACACCATCAGGCTCGGCTGCCTTCCAAATAATAAGGCATTGTTCCTTTCTTCAAAATATTGTCACTGTTTGGGCAAGAGAAAGTCCACATACGCTAAAATTATTTTAAAACTGTTTCAAATCCAACAGAAGTAGAAACTGATACCCCTTCACAATGAAGGGGAGAGACTCTAATCTTTGTGCTAAACAGGCATAGCTAGGTTGTTTTTAACCCGGGTTGTACTTTTTAGAATCACCTACCTTTAAAAGCAAAGGGTCTTCAATTTTCAGAAAGATGGAGTAGTGTTCCATCTATTTCAGACATAAGAAGGCCAAAGACAAGGTGAACAGAAGGCGGCAAATCAGCTAGGGAACTTGGGACCTGATGAACAACAGGTGGTGAGTACCCTGGATTAATTTTTTGCCTCAAATATCCCAGATTAGGTGCTGGAGAAGACAGAACCCCAGAAATACCAAGTACCAACCTAAAAAGCCTCAACAGAAACCTGCCCTCTCTGGAAAAAGGATAAGCAAAAGGCTACCTAGCCAGGTAGAAGATGCTTGGACAGTAATAGCCAAACACCACAGAGAAAACTACGGCCCCACCTCCATCCCAACCAGCAAAAACTGAGTGGGAAGCTCCATTTCCATCATTGCCAGATACCCCAACACTCCTATCCAAGTGGTATCATAGAGGAAAAGTAGAGAGCTGGGAACTGCATCTCCACCAGGCAATAAGGAGTCTTCACCACCTCCACACTGATGGTGCTCATGGAGACCACATGGAGAGTATGGACTTCTGTCCCACCCTGAAGTAATAAAATGCTCCTCCTCTCCTCGCTGGAATGGCATCAGAAAAAGTTAGTGGAGAGGCAGAACTTTCACTATTCCCCAGCAGAAACCAGGCCACCCCAACTCAACTCAAGAATGTCAGTTGGCCGGGCGCGGTGGCTCAAGCCTGTAATCCCAGCACTTTGGGAGGCCGAGACGGGCGGATCACGACGTCAGGAGATCGAGACCATCCTGGCTAACACGGTGAAACCCCGTCTCTACTAAAAAATACAAAAAACTAGCCGGGCGAGGTGGCAGGCGCCTGTAGTCCCAGCTACTTGGGAGGCTGAGGCAGAGAATGGCGTAAGCCCGGGAGGCGGAGCTTGCAGTGAGCTGAGATCCGGCCACTGTACTCCAGCCTGGGCGACAGAGCGAGACTCCGTCTCAAAAAAAAAAAAAAAAAAAAAAAAAAGAATGTCAGTAGAGGCCAAGCAGTAATGAGTCTTCATGCCAGTCCCAGCCAGGATGATATCAGCAGAGGCTTAATGGAGAACCAGAACTTCCACCCTTGCTCAGGAGTTATGAGGAGTCCCTCACCTCCAGTTATTAACATCGGCATGGATTTCTACTTCCACTTGGCAGCAATAAAGCAGCACCACCATAAAAATGTTTTAATGAGTAATTATGAACATCCCCAAAACAAATGAAAAAAAAAATTTAAAGTCTCAGCAAGGAAATCAAAGATGTAAATAAGAACCAAAAGGAAATTGTGTTAGTGGAAAGAGAGCAGAAATAAAAACTCAATGGATGACCTAAACAGCAGAATGAAGGGAACAAAAAAAGGAATCAGTAAACTTGAAGATAACAATAAAAATTACCCAATCTGAAAGACAAAGAGAAAACTGATATTTTTAAAAATGAGCAGGGCCTTTGGGACCAGTAGGTTTATAACAAAACATCTAATATATCTTTAGAGACTCGGAAGGAGAGAAGAAAATGGGTGTGGCTGAAAAGTATTTGAAAAAATAACAACTGAAAACTCCCCAAATTTAGCCAAAGCATAAACTATCAATGAATGCCAAGAAGGATAAACCCACAGAAATCAATACTGAAGCACATTATACTCAAACTTCTGAAAATAAAGATGGAAAACGTCTTGACAGTGGCAACAACAAATAATACCTTATTTATAGGGGAAAAAATTTAAATGACAGATTTCTCAATAAGAAACATGGTGGCCATAAGGAAGTGGCACAATATTTTTTAAGTACTAAAAGAAAAGAATTGCCATCTCAAAATTCTGTATCCAGTAAAAATATCCTTCAGTAATGAAGGAAAAATCAAGACATTTTCAGATGAAGGACAACTAAGATAGTTTGTCACCAACAGACCTATCTAAAAGAATGACTAAAGAGGACTGGGCATGGTGGAACACACCTGTAATCCCACTGCTTTCGGAGGTTGAGGCAGAAAGATCACTTGAAGCCAGATCACTTCAAGACCAGCCTGGGCAACAAAGCAAGACCCCATCTGTACAAAAAGATTTAAAAAGCTAGCTGGGGTGGTGGTGCTACGTTGGAGGCTGAAGAAAGAGGATTGCTTGAGTGCAGGAGTTTGAAGCTGTAGTGAGCTATGACTGCAGGACTGAACTCCAGCCTGGCTGAGAGAGAAAGATCTTGTCAAAAAAAAAAAAAAAGCTAGAGTTCTCTAAACAGAAAGAAAATGATAATTAAAAACAGGAAACTTAGAACATCAAGAAGAAAGAAAGCAGAATCATTTAAAAATGGGAAAACATAATAGATTTTCTTTCTCCTCTTGAGCTTTCTAAGTATTTGACTATTGAGACAAAGATTATAACACTATCTGGTAGGGTTCTAAATGTGTGTACAGGAAATACTTAAGACAATTATATTCATATTTATATTATAAAGTAAAGAGATATGAAGGGAGGGAAGATTTTAACAATTCACTTGAACTGGTACTTCATTAACACCAATAGAGGTAGTAAGTTATGTAACTATAATACAGTACCTACAGCAACCATTAAAATTGCTATAGAGTTGCACTCAAAAACACTATACATAAATCAAAATGGATTTTTATAAAATATTCAAGTAGTCCAAAGCAAGAAAAAGAGTAAAAAAAATGGAAAACAGAGCAAATATAAAATAAAATGGGAAACAAAAGCATAAACATATATCAATAATTACATTTAATGTAAATGGTCTAAATATACCTATTAAGAAAATGAGATTACAGAATGAAGTTTAAAAAAAGAGATGACCCAACTATATGCTATCTACAAGAAGCTCACTTCAAATATAATGAAATAGGTAGGCTGAAAGTAAAAGGATAAAAAAAAGTCATGAAAGTATTCAAAGAAAGCAGAGATGGCTATATTAAAAGAAAGTAAACTTCAAAGCAAAGGACAAGAGACAGAGAGAAACATAATTCACCAAAAAGAATTACATAAGCAATTCTAAGTGAACTGTATTAGCAATTCTAAGTGAGTATGCACCAAATAACAGACTTACAAAATATGTGAAGCAAAAACTGATAGAACTGAAAGGAGAATTAGATATATCCACAATTATAGTTGGGGACTTCAACACTCCTCTCTCAACAACTAACAACTGGATAGAAAATGACCAAAGATATAAGAGAACCCAATAACACCGTCAAGCAACAGAAGCTAACTGACACTTCCAGAGCACCCCACCCAACACTAGCAGCATTCTCTTTAAGCAATCATAGAGCATACACCAAGACAGATCATATCCATAACACAAACTCAGGAAATTTGAAAGAATTAAATCATACGGAGTGTATCCTCTGATCATAATGAAATTAAAGTAGCAATCAGTAACAGAAAGATAATAGGAAAATAAACCAACACCTGGGAACTAAATTCCCTATAACATAATCCATAGCTCAAAGAGGAAGCCAAAGTGGAAATCAAAACATACACTAAACTGAATGAAAATAAAAATACAACATATCAAAATTTGTGGATGCAGCAAAAACAGTGCTAAGAGGGAAATTTATAGCACTAAAAAACTTACGTTAAAAAGCAGAAAAAGTCTCAAATTAAAATCTAGGACTATACCTCAAGAGCATAGAAAAGGAAGAGGAAAATAAACCCAAAGAAAGCAGACAGAGGGAATAATAAAGAGAAGAGCAGAAATCAGTGAAATTGGAAACAGAAAAACAAAATCAGTAAAAGATGATTCTTTGAAAAAAAATCAATAAAATGCACAAATCTCAAGACTGACCGACAAATTAAAAAGGAGAAAAAAACACAAATTAATATTAGGAAAGAAAGAGGGGATATTAGTAACAGATCCTGCAGATATCAAAGGGAAATGAGTAAATACCACATAAATTAGACAACTTAGATAAAATGACCACATTCCTCAAAAAGTACATATTACCCCAACTCACACAATTTGAAATAGATCATTTAAATAGTACTTTAACTATTGAGGAAACTGAATTTATAATTTTTTAAATTACAGAAAAAGAAAACTCCAGGGCCAGCCAGATTGTTTTACCACACTATTCTAACAAATTAAATTTAAAGAAGAATTAACACCAATTATACATACACTTTCTCCAAAAATAGAAGAGGCAGGAACACTTTCCAATTTATTTTAGGAAGCCAATATTATCCTGCTATCAAAACCAACCAAAGATTGCACGAGAGAGAGAGACAGGGAGACAGAGAGAGACAGAGACAGAGACAGAAACTACAGACTGAAATCTTTCATGAATATAAATGCAACAGTCAACAAATTATTAGCAAATGGATTTCAGCACTATATCAATACAGAAGTCTACACCATAAGCTAGCAATGTTTATCCCAGGGATGAAAGACTGATTTAACATTCAAAAATAAATCAATATATTAATAACCTACCATATTAACAAGCTAAAGGGAAAAAATCATATGATTCATCAGTTGATGCAGAAAAATTACTTAACAAAATTCAACATCCATTCATGATACAAATTCTCAGAAAACTGGGAATGCAGGGAAACTCCTCAAACTGACTTTTTAAAAACTTGAAGAAAAAAAAAATCCCTGCAACTAACATTATACTTAATAATGAAAGACTGAATGCTGGCCTGGCGTGGTGGCTCACACCTGTAATCCCAGCACTTTGGGAAGCCGAGATGGGCAGATCACTTGAGGTCAGGAGTTCCAGACCACCCTGGCAAACGTGGCAAAACCCCATCTCTACTAAAAATACACAAATTAGCTGGGCATGGTGGCACATATCTGTAGTTCCAGCTACTCAGGAGGGGGAGGTTGCAGTGAGCTGAGATTGCACCACTGCACTCCAGCCTGGGTGAGAGAGCAAGACTTGGCCTCAAAAAAAAAAAAAAAATTAAATGCTTTCTCCCTAAGCTCAGGAACAAAACAAGGATGTCCCACCTCACTGCAAAACAGTACTGGAACTTCTAGCCAGCACAATAAGGCAAGAAAAGGAAATGCAAGGAAGAACTAAAACTGTTGCTATTTGCAGATGACATGTTCCCCTACGTTGCATTAAAAAAAAAAAAAACAACAAATCCAAGGAAACTTCAAAAACAAACAAAAAACCCCAAAACAACAAAACTCCTAGCCAATAAGTAAGTTTAGCAAGGTCACAGAAAGATCAACATACAAAAATCAACTGTGCTTTTATACACTGGGTCCTACTTGAGTATGGAGAGTGGGAGGAGGGTGAGGATTGAAAAACTACCTATCAGATACTATGCTTATTACCTGGTGATGAAATAATATATATGCCAACCCCCCATGATGCACAATTTACCAATATAACAAACCAGCACATGTACCCCAAACTTAAAAGTCAAAAAACCAAATAATTTAAAAATTAGATTTTATTAAAAACTTTTTCTCTCCAAAAGATCCCTTTTTTTTTTTTTGAGACGGAGTTTCGCTCTTGTTGCCCAGGCTGGAGTGCAATGGCGCGATCTCGGCTCACTGCAACCTCCACCTCCCAGATTCAAGCAACTCTCCTGCCTCAGCCTGCCGAGTAGTGGGATTACAGGCATGTGCCATCAGGCCTGGCTAATTTTTGTATTTTCAGTAGAGAGGGGGTTTCTCCATATTGGTCAGGCTGGTCTCGAACTCCCGACCTCAGATGATCCACCCACCTCAGCCTCCCGAAGCACTGGGATTACAAGCATAAGCCACCGTACCCGGCCCAAAAGATCCTTTTAAGAAGATGAAAAGACAAGCAAAATACTGGGACAAACTATTGCAAACCACATCTCTCAGGGATCCCCAAGCCCTGGGCCTCAAACTGGTACAGGTCAATGGCCTGTTAGGAAGCTGGCAGCACAGCAGGAGGTAAGCAGCTCCTGGGCCAGCATCAGCACCTGAGCACCAACTCCTGTCAGATCAGCCAGGGCATCAGATTCTCACAGGAGCGGAAACCCTATTGTGAACTTCAAATGGGAGGGATCTAGGTTGCACGCTCCTTATGAGAATCTAACTAATGTCTGATGATCTTAAGTGAAACAGTTCCATCTGGAAACCATTTCCCCCACCACCCCTACTTCCGTGGAAAAAACTGTCTTCCACGAAACTTGTCCTTGGTGCCAAAAAGATTGAGGACTGCTGATGTATTTGATAAAGGACTCATGTCTATAATTTAAAGAATCCTCAAAACTCAACAGTAACAAAACAATGAAGAAAACAAGAAAGTGACACTAAGAGGGATTTCACTGAAGAGGATATGTGTATGGCAAATAAAGACATGAGAAAATGGTCGACATCACTAGTCATTAGGAAAATGCAAAGACCACAGTGAGGTATCATTGCACACCTAATCCGAAGAGTAAAATTAAAAAAACAGTGACAATACAAAACGCTGGCAAGGATGTGGAAAAACTGGATCTCTCATATATGGCTGCTGGGAATGTAAAATAGTACATTTCTGGAAAAGGGTTTAGCAGTTTCTTTAAAAACTAAACACATACTTACCATATGACCCAGCAATCACACTCCTGGACATTTATCCCATAAAAATGAAAAATTTAGGTCCACATAAAAACCTGCATGCAATTTTTCAAAGCAGTTTTATTTGTAATAGCCCCCCCAAAAAAGGAGGAGGAGGAGGAGAAGGGGGGGGAGGACGCGGAGGAGGAGGAGGAAAGAACCAAAATGTCATATGATAGGTGAATGCTGAATGATTAAACAAACTGTGTTACACCCATAGTGTGGAATATCACTCAGTAATAGAAAGGAACAAACTAGAAATACCTGCAATAACTTGAATAAATCTCAAGGGCATTCTGCTGAGTTGGGGGGGGGTGGAGCTAATCTTAGAAGGTCACAGATGTGAGGACCAATTTATAAAACATTCCCCAAACGACAAAATCATAGAAATGGAGAACAGACTGATGGTTGCCAAGGATTAGGGATGGTGTGGGGAAAAGAAAGGAATGACCATAAAGGGACTGTATGAGAGAGATCTTTGTGGTGTTGAAATAGTTTGTATTTTGATTGTGGTAATGATTACAACAGCCTTCAGGGATAAGGTGACACACAATCACAGGCACATTTTATCTTAGTGTCAATGTCCTGGCTTTATCATTGTGCTCTAGCTATGTGGAATGTAACCAACAGCGGAGGCAACGTGGAGGCTCTATGAGACCTCTCTGTACTATCTTTGCAACGTCCTGTAAGTCGATACTCAAAATAAAAAGTTTAAAAAATCGGTGCCGAGGCCACATCCCAAACCTTGTAAATTAAAATATCTAGGGGAGGAACCTAGCCAACTGCCTTTTTTTTTTTAAGCACGAGGTAATTTTAAAGTGTAGCTAGAGTTAGGCACCACCGGCAGCTGGCATTACTACTGAAACTACAAGCAGGTGGAACACCTGTAAGTCTGGTGGAAGATGATAAGGAAGGAGAAAACTAAATATACAAATCTATGTTAGGTCTCTTGAGGGTTTTATTCTCCTAATGTTAAAAGCTAGTATTTAAGTGAACGCAAATAATGTGGATGGGATAATCAGTCATCCATTATGATACAGACCATTTTACACAAAAAAGGCCAGTCCCAATAGACTATTCTTTAGATTCTTAAGCATTTGGTATCGATGTTATAATTTTAAAATGCTAAAGAGCAATTACAATCACATTTAAACATGCAGCAATTTTAGAAAATCAATGTTTCACCGAGTTTCTCATTTTAGATGAGTAACAAAATGAGTTCAAATTTTTTATTTTATTGTGTTGACTAACACCAGCAGTGATCCTTGGGAAACATGTGAAAAGCAAGTATTCGTATTTTGACTACATATTCTCATGTATTCATTATTTATATTAATGATCACCAACTATTATCTAGTAGACTCTCTGGATTTAACTGTTTGGGAAGTGAGTTGTAGACATATAGAAGCCAAGGATGATTTTGAGCCAATAAACAGTGACTTGACCCACCAAATGCCTTGTGTGGTTATTGTTATTAATCATTCTATATCACCATCATCATAAGACACTGTGCATCTACTCAGCTGGGCCAGGGGATTAAAGGTTTAGGAAAGAGTCCTTCCTTGCCTTTAAAGGGTTTCAAGTCTGTTTGAGGATGGGTCCAAATACATAAAATGATGAATAACAAAGCGAAGAACATGCTGAAATCTGGACTGACAGCAGAAAAGGGCGAAAGGGCTTGTTTTTACTGGAAGTATTTTTGCATAAGCTGGGAAGGGAGTTTGCATCTTCTGGACTCACAGATCAGACAGATGAGCAGCTTCAACAAAGCAGATTTATGCTATCCACCAGGAGGGTTTTGCTTAGTTGTCAGTTGTGGACTTTCTTCCAAAAGTGCAGCTGTTTTGAAGCAAGAAATCTGGCACCAAAAAATAAATAAAGTGAAAATTTAGAATAAGAATTACCTCCCACGCAACTCTAATCAACAGCTATGTCTCCCTTTCCTCCACCTTCAAGATTTAAAGGTCTGGGTGGAAACTGAAGGTGGGGGGTGGGAATGAGCTATTTGCCTTGCCTCAAGACCACCAATCTCCTCTGTCTCTCTCTCTCTCCAAACACGACCCTCACACACTCTCTATCCTAATTTACACTGCTACGACTTCCCCGATTTGTTTTACGTTCTGGAAGGATTTATCCATTTGGAAGCGTTCTTAAAGTTGCTAACTGTCGCGAAGTTCGATTTGAAAGCAAAGGAAGGAATGATCGCGTTTTAACAGAGGAAGAGTGCAAATTCTTGTAAAGAAAGTTGTCTGTGATTATGGGAGGTAATCAACAGCTACTCAGACATTCTTCTCTTAAACAGCTGAGGTTTATCATTTTCGCTATTATGACAATGAATTTTTTCCTCCTTTGCTTTATGCCTTTTGGCAGGAGCCTCGACTCTGCAGGTGTTAGCGCTGCAAGGGCCGAACCCAACCGCCAGAATGTCTGCCGAGCCTAGCTAGCATGGGATGCTGCCCAGCAAAACAGCGCCCAGGGAGAGGGCGACTGAGGAAGAGAGCCTGTAAGCGCGCTTCAGAAGGGACTGGGACCAGAGCCCTGGAAAACTAGAGCGAGTGGATTCCCTGGCAGGGGGAACCCGCGGGAGCCTGGAAAAAAAACGAGAGGGAGAGAAGAAACTCACCCCCGCGCTGTGAAGCCCGGCGCAAGCAAGCGAGTGAGCGCGCAGGCTGGCTGGGCTGCTCCAGCTGGAAGTCATTCTGCGGGCTGGCGTCTGCGTTGTCAGGGCGACCGCCCGGCCGGCGCCAGCGAAGGGGGGGAGGCGGGCTCCGTGAATGGGTGACGTCACGCGGCCGGCGCCAGGCAGTCTGGGCGGCCGAGCCAATGAATCAGCTGTCCGGGGGAGGGAGCGCGGCGCGCGGGAGGAGGCTGCAGGAATGCGCCGGCAGCCGCGCGGCCCGGGAGGGCAGGAGATGCCTCCGCCAGCCCCGTCGCCCCGCGGCGGTCGAAGGTCCCAGCGTCCCAGGCTCGGCCATCCCGGTGCCCCCCGCGCCCAGTCTGCGGCTGTGCCCGCGTCCCTCGTTTTCCGCCGGTTATCCCCACGGGCGCGCTCTGCGGAGAGGCCCACGAGCTGGGGTGGGGGGGAGGGGCGCTGGGGCGGTGTCAGAGAGGATTTGTTTTCACTTACTGCGACTGTAGCACTTATTTAAAAGGAAACATACAATAAAACTTGTCCTTGTTGATAAAATAGACTTTGAAAGTGTTGATGAATTCACCGCTACCTTACTGTGCGCTCCGCGTCGTGCTGGGTGTTGGGTATCACAATGAAAGGACCAGGGCTCCGAAGTTCCCAAAATTGAACTGGGAAGAAAAACGTGTAAGGAACTCATGATTCCTTAGACTTGGAGCCGACTGCTCTTCCAGTATTCTACAGCGCGGGACTGTACGGTGCCTTTAAGGTTCTAGAAGGCAAATGGCTCCGAAAATCTCCAATTTTTTGGTGTTTCTGTGTTTTGCTTTTCCTCTGTCTTGCTTTGCTCTCCATTGCAGTACCCTGACGGTGGCCAATTACTGGGTTATGGTCATTTCAGTATCCCCAGCATCTGACGCTCTCCTGGACTCCTGGGAAGGACTGGACATTGTTGATGGATAGTCCACAATGCAAGAGCAAATAATGTTTAAGTAAAGGCTGGAATAAAAAGACTACTTCTGAATTCCTAAACATCTTTTTTGGGTGCTTACTTGTTGGTTTTTGGTGGTTTTTCAAGAGTAGTGATGCATTGTTACTGAAACTGGAAAACCAGAAAGTGTGGCCCAGACTCACTCACATAGTAGATGTCGTTAAATCGGCCCTTCCTGCTGAAGTCTGGGCCTCTCTTTTTTAGTCTGGAAGATGAGGAGATCTGGTGAGATACTCTCTTAAGACCCATGAAGTTCTAGCAGCCTATCATTGTATTTATCAACCTTTAAAACGATTGAGTTTATTCCTATCATTGTATGTGGTATACGTGACATTCATTTAACACTTTAGGGTCCCTGCTATGTGAATAGTATGTACTAGAAGTTTTAACTGAAAATTTTTTGCAATAAAAGTTAAGGGCCTGGCGCGGTGGCTCACGCCTGAATCCCAGCACTTTGTGGGGCTGAGGTAGGGAGTTCAAGACCAGCCTGACCAACATGGTGAAACCCCATCTCTACTTAAAAAAAAAAAAAAAAGCTGGGTGTGGTGGTGCACGCCTGTACTCCAGCTACTCAGGAGACTGAGGTAGGAGAATCACTTGAAGGAGCGGGAGGTTGCAGTGAGCTGAAATGGTGCCACTTGCACTCCCACCTGGGCAACAGAGCAAGATTCCATCTTAAAAAAAAGAGAGAGAGAAAGAGGAGAGAGAGACAGAGAGAGAGAGAAGGAAGGAAAGGAAAGGAGAGGAAAGGAAAACTAGAAAACAAAGCAAGTGCTAATAAACGGGTATATACCAGTTCATCTCGACATTTGATGTGCGTGAAGTCACCTGGCAATTGGTTGAAATGCAGAAGAGGCTCGGGATTCTGCATCTTTAACAAGCCCCCAAGTGATGCTGATATTGCTAACCCTGAACTGCACTTTGAGTAAAGAGAATCTTGACCACAGAGTACCAAGGAAAGCATAAAGAATATAATGGATATAAAGTGGTCTGGGTTCCTAAAAGCCTGCGGAGAAGATGAGCTTGGCTCATCTTCAAGATGATTGGCTGAGGGAATGAAAAAGCAGAAGAAACAGCATAAATAACAATCGCATTGGAAGGAAAGAAGCAAAAAATAATTTGAGGGGTGAAGAGGATTTTGTCTGACTTCAATTAAGAATATTTAGGGAAACTATAAAAAATGGGTTTGAAGATTTACTGGTGGGGTAAGACAACCTTGGAAGTTATGAATCCCAATTAATTTGGTGTAGTCGAGGAAACCGAGCAGCAGTACAATCTCGTTAGATAATGGCAGAGCTCAGAATGGAAGCCAAATCTGAGAAATTTAGATTACAAATACCTTACACATCGAGTCCTCGATATAAGAAAAACCACTTGTCATTGTGCAAGGTGAAAATATGAGGCAAGAACAAAAACAAGCGGAGAGACCCATAGGAAATAATATCGTCCAAGCATGGAGTTTTGGGGAAGGTCTGGTCTAGGGAATATGAGGAAATATCAGGAGAAGAGATAAATCAGAAAAACTTTGTGTTTGCATGAATTGTAATGGCTGCCACCAGCTGATTAAATCATCCATTTATGTAAGAAAAGGAAAAAAATTCCCTCCATCCCTCCCATGGTCCAATGAAGCATTTTTCAACCCTGACCTCACATCGGCATTACTATTTTTTTTCAATAGGAATTCCTGAGCTCCATCCCACAGAAATTTAATCAGAATCTCTGGGAGTGGAGCCCTAGAATCAGTATTTTTAAAGGCTCCCTAGATGATTATAATGTGCAGTCAGTGTTGAGAATCACTAATCTAATATACAGTCACCAGCTCATTTTGTCGGCTTCATTTCTGCCCCTGAACATTTCCCCCAGTGTTATCTATTATACTAGCACTAGATCATTTTTAATACTGGGTGTGTTTTGTGGTGGATTTTGATGGTTTATAGCACATTCTCTAAGCTCAATGTCTTCCATCCCTCATTAACTGTCATGGTTTAGTTGTGAACATATCCTGATATCTCTCATTGGCAAGAGAAGGAACAGTGATTTGGCACATGACTGGATGGAAATGATAAACCTGGTTTATGAACCTATATGGTACCATAGTGTGGCAGTACAGTTATTTTACTTGATTTTTATCTTTGCTTTAATAATCTACTTTAACAGCCTCTTTAGGATTAGAGCTGATGAAGGAGCACTTAAAATAGCGACTTGGACCATTGGAACTTTTATTTTGCGTCTACTCTAAAAAATAATCGTTACTTGCTGGAAAAAAATCTGAATGTGAGAAGAGTGTATAGTCTTTTCCTTCGTGACTAACTTAACTTTTAAAAGTTCATTGATTCATTTATTCCTCTAAAATTAATTGAGTACCTCCTATGTGCCAGGTACTTTTTCAGATAGGAGGATGCCAAGAGAATAAAAGCATTTTCTCTGTCTTCAAAGAGGAAAAGATGAGCATAGTGAATTTCGGGTACTGTGTTGATTCAGCTTGGATGTTTAAAAGATACTTGGCTTTCCCATACTATCTTAAGATGCATTTAGTGAATATTTTTTAAAATTCATTTATTTACTTTAAAAAAAAAAAACTAATGAATGCATGTGGTTCAAAAACCAAAGAAAATATTTTCCCCCCATTCTTGTCCTATGTCTGCCTAATTCCCTCTCACACCCTACAGAAGCCACTATTAATTTCTTACCTATCCTCTGAGAGTATTTTTGTGAATATACTAGCAAATATAAACATATTCTTATTTTCTCCCATTTTAACACTGTTCTATATCTTTTTTAAATTTAAAAATATCGGGAGGATATCTTTCTATATCGGCACATTCTGTTTTCATTTTGTTATTCTTCCATAATATTCTATTGTCTCAAAGTACCACAATGTATTTCTCTTACTGCTATTGATGGTAATTTAGGTTGTTTCCAATCTTTTGTTACGAAATTACATAAACAACCTTGTACAACATCTGTGTCATTTTGCCCATGTGCACATGAAGTATTATCTGTAGGATAAATTTCTGCAAGCAAAACTATTGGGTCTTTTAAAGGGTGTATGTTAACATTCTTGATTGTTTCCTTAAGATAAATTCCTAGGCATGAAATTCCTGGGTTGACTACTATAAATACTTTAAAGGTTTTTGATATTCACTGAGAAATTGCCATCTAGAGAGTTCGTACTGATTCATTTTCTCACTTGCATGGTATAAAAGTCCCCATTTCTCTGAAACCTTGCCGGTATTGGAAAATACCTTTTTAAAAATATATATTTGTTTATTTCATGGGTAAAGAATTGCATATCTATTACCTTAACATGCATTTCTATGAATAATATATAATTTGAACTTTACCATATGTTTATTAGCCATTGCATGATTAGAGGTTTGTCCATCTCTTTTGTCCAATCTTGAAGAATTTTTATTTTTATTACTGGTTTGTAATACATTAATACACTAATCATAATAATGATCTGTTTATTAAACCCTTGCCTTGTTCCAGGTACTGTGCTAAGCATTTTTAATTGCTCCTATGTATTGTAAATATTTTATCTGAGTTTGGTATGTGTCTTTAATACTTATTTAATCATTATTTCCTCTTAAAAACCTTTAGAAACTGTACAAATTATGTGATAACATAAACCAATCTTTTGTGTGTTATTGTTTGCTCGCTTAACACATAGGAAAGTCTGTCCACTCTAAAATCAGCTTAGCATTCACTTTATTTTTGCTAGTTCCTGTAGGACTTTAAGTAATTTTTATTTTATTTTATTTTATTTTATTTTTTTTTTTGAGACGGAGTCTCGCTCTTGTCACCCAGGCTGGAGTGCAGTGGCCGGATCTCAGCTCACTGCGAGCTCCGCCTCCCGGGTTCACGCCATTCTCCTGCCTCAGCCTCCCGAGTAGCTGGGACTACAGGCGCCTGCCACCTCGCCCGGCTAGTTTTTTGTATTTTTAGTAGAGACGGGGTTTCACCGTGTTAGCCAGGATGGTCTCGAACTCCTGACCTCGCGATCCACCCGTCTCGGCCTCCCAAAGTGCTGGGATTACAGGCTTGAGCCACCGCGCCCGGCCGGGACTTTAAGTAATTTTTAAAACAAATTAATTACTATTTACAAACGGTTAGCTAACTACAATGTAACTATCTTTTTCTGTTTCAAGAAAATATTTTTATACTTTTTAAAGCAATTATTTTATTATTATTATTTTGCGATGGAGTCTCGCTCTGTCGCCCAGGCTGGAGTGCAGTGGCGTGATCTCGGCTCACTGCAACCTCTGCCTCCTGAGTTCAAGCGATTCTCTGCCTCAGCTTCCCAAGTAGCTGGGATTATAGGTGCCCACCACTACGCCCGGCTAATTTTTTTATACTGTTAGTAGAGACGGGGTTTCGCCATCTTGGCCAGGCTGGTCTTGCACTCCTGACCTTGTGATCCACCCACCTCAGCCTCCCAAAGTGCTGGGATTACAGGCGTGAGCCACTGTGCCCCGCCAAAGCAATTCTTTTTACACATATGAATAACTAAAAACATAGGGGCAGGGGAAGGACTAAAACTGCCCACAATCCCATCAACCTGAGACAATCTCTGTTAACATGTAGAGCAAATCTAGTTGATTTTCTATATGTAAATAAATATCTGTATACTATATATTTTTTACAGAAATGGCATTATATTATGCATATGTTTTGTTGCTTGCTTTTCCCCACTATTAGCCCTGTAGAGTGAATAACATCTTTTTATGTCAGTAACTTCTCATCCTCATCATTATCCATTGTATGGAAGAGAACTCTTTAATGGGATCAATTTCCCCTTCAGAAGCAGGAAACCTGGGCAGAAGCACTCCACGAGAAACCTCACCTGCCTGTTTGATGTTCAGCCGTTCAGAATTTCCTAAGGCAGTTTAATCCCATTGTTTCTCAACTATTTTCCGTTTCTTTGAGGGCCTAACAGCCTACAAGAAAAGGGGAACGCAGTAGTCAATCATTAACCTGCTCCAACTAGAGAGACAACTCAGAAAGAAAACAAAAACACTTTTTTTTTTGGCAAGACATGGTTCAAAATCTTATAGATTTTTTTTCTGCAAATTGTTTTCAGTCCTCTTTCCCATACCCCGTTGTCTTTGTCTCCCTAGCCTACATGGACACATCCCTTCAGATAATTTTTAACTTACGCTCTTTATTTCTTAACAAAAATAATGACATGACTTGCTCTCCCAGAGCTCTGACCTTAGGTTTGTTCTAGCTGCAACACTAGTATAGACCATTCTATTAATTATGAATGTATTCATGTGTATAGAGGCAATGGTAGACCAGTGGTAATGTTACCTTATTCTGGAGACTTACACTTATAAATCAATAATGAGATGCTTCTGTGAAATGCCTTTAGCAAAGGCAGGGGAAAGCATTACTTCTCAAAACACTGTACATTTGAAAGATTGAAAGCTGATACCAAAGGCTCTTCAATAAGATATAAACCACTTCTGTGGAAAAAAAGAAAATAACATGAAAGAAGTGAACTGGAAATTCTATACTGCTAAACTGGGGACCAAAATTTTCTCACTGGCAAAGTGTAAAATCTAAGTGAACAGATCAGAGAATCTAAAATAGATTCTTGGAGATGTAGGAAAACTGGTCTCTGATCCTCCAAATATCTTTCTATGTTATACGTTTAAAATAAATCACTACACTTAAAAATCTGAGATGTTATTTATAATAAAATGCTACATTCCCATCATATCCTGTTAAAGATGGTATTGAAAAGTTGTGTTAAATTAAGTAATTCCGATGAGAGATTGGTATGTATGATTGATTGTTATTGTTAAACAGCATTTTTTTCTATCTTAACTAACTTATATTAGGCTTGTGTATTAAGCTAGATATTCAAGTCTAGATACTAATTAAAACAACTTCATGAAGTATAGTGGCCACTGGCTTCCTGGGAACATTTTTTCTGCACTGACTATTCTAGTCCAGTTTCTAGCAAATAGAAAATGCTTTGTGGTTGCCACTAGAGGGCAAATAGCCTCCTGGACTTCTCTTTGACCAAAGAGTATCTTGGTCCAAGCAGCCAGTTGTAAGGTCTCATATAAACTACTCTTAAATCTTACATTGCCAAGTCTTAGTCAGCTCACCGACTCAGCAAACTCAGAACATTTTAATTTGTTTTAAATCAAAATTTAAATATGTTCTTTTACCAGTCTATTTACATGGTCCAATTTGGGATGATAGATCTCTTCGCTGAGTGCACTAACTTCTGACCTTCTTATCCTACCCCTTTCCGATGTAGATATTAAATCCCACTGCTCGGCCAGCAAGGTGACCTATCTTCACGGCATTCAACAGCATTCTTAGACCTTAGGTGACATCAAAGGCACTTTCCAGTCTGATTCGTTTCTGCTTAACTTTCCAATCTCTCCTCCTGCCATTCCTTCATAGTCCCTTTATTCTGCACTAGTTCAGAGTTGCTGGCACTTTCTCAAATATATGATGTTATTTCATGCCCTTGTGTTTTTACTCAGGCTGTTACTTCTACCTGGGATGCTGTCACTACCCATCACACACTGTTGAAGACTCAGTTCAGGTATTACCTATAAGAGGCCTTATACTCTTTGCTGCTCCTCTTTTTCTTTCCCCTCTTTCTTTCCAGAGCAATAGATTGAGTTTTCCCTCCTCTATGCTCCTCTAGCATCTTTTACACACCTCAATAATAATACTAACCCTGCTCTTGTGATTATGTCTAGCAGAATATGAATATTCAATCTATGTTGAAATGTCAACTTAATTGTTTTGTCTTTTCTTTGCTACATGAGGAATTGTTAGCAGTTCTAGAAGAGGGATGGAATGCAAACAACAACTCCTTTCCTCTCCAGGAAGCAGAGACTGGAAGCCCACGATTGTGGTTTTTGAAGACTGAGCTCTCTCTGCCCTTGAGTAAGGAGGTCCAAGATTTCTCCTTGATAAAAATGTGGACTGCAATGCTACTTAAAAGAAGCAATTGGGGCTTTTGGTATAGAGAAATATTTGGAAGCTGAAGAGACTGAGGTGGACTGGAAAAGTTTTGGAGATGCCAAACATCACAACTCAGAGACAGGAAAGTGGTCTGAAAATATAGCAGCTGCCTGGAGGTGCCAGGTGAGTGGGCTTGGAGAAGAGCCGCGATGAGGGCCACTGTTGGAGTCACACTGAACAAACTCTTCACAGCCCTCACCAGAGGACTTTGCAGTTAAGTGGCAATTCTGCCTTATGTAGACAAATAATCATGGGAGGTGATTCTCAGCCTGTGATCAAGTTCTTTTTTATCCAAGCAAAAATAAATGATTCCTGAAAATTATCAAAATAATCAAACACAAGGAGCGTCTGAGAAACTGTCACAGCCAAGAGGAATCTTAAGGTGACATGATAGCTAAAGGCAATGTGGTACTCTAAATGGGATCCTGGAAAAGAAAAAGAACATTGGGGGAAAACTACAGACATCTGAATAAAGTAGAGACTTAGTTAATAATAATGTATCAGTATTGGTTTGTTAATTATAATTATATAGACCATACTAAGGTAAGATGTTAATAATATGAGAAACTGGGTGTGAAGTATATCCAATGTATCTTTCCAATGTCTTCGTAAATCTAAAATAGTTCTCAAAAATAAAGTTTATTTAAAAAGAAAGAGAAGGAGAAAAACACAGACTAACCTGGGAGGATGTGTCCTCCAAAACCCTCAGGACCCTGGAAGCATCCAGGAGACCTGAACTCATGAATTCCTTGAGTATAGGAATTGATGCATGCTGACATTCTCCGTGGCCAGTGCACAGTATCTGGTTTTAACAAGTGGTCAATGCATAGTTACTGAATTAAAATCTATTTCCAGTAAGGAAGAAGCAAGAGGCAATAAAGAGAATGTTTTTCTTCTGATGATAAATAAAACTGCAAACTATATTTTGTGTACTTAAGTTGATTGAAAATTTTGTAGGGATATCCAGTTCAACAGAGTTTACCCTGACATTTGGGAAAAAACTGTGCTCTTAGTGCAGAAAGTAACACAAGACTCCATTCTTTAAGAATACTGCTATTTTGCCAGATGCAGTGGCTCACGCCTGTAATCCCAGCACTTTGGGAGGCTGAGGTAGGCGGATCACGAGATCAGGAGTTCGAGACCATCCTGGCTAACACAGTGAAACCCTGTCTCTACTAAAACTACAAAAATTAGCCGGGAGTGGTGGCACGTTCCTGTAATCCCAGCTACTCAGGAGGCTGTAGCAGGAGAATCACTTGAAAACCCAGGAGGCAGAGGTCATAGTGAGCCGAGATCATGCCACTGCATTCCAGCCTGGGCAACAGAGCGAGACTCCATCTCAAAAGAAAATAAAAAAGAATACTGCTATTTTTTCTGATGTTAACCTGGAGGAAAACCATCCTTATAAAAACAAGATATTAAAATCAGGGAAGAAAATACACAAATAGAGATCGGGTACATAATGTCTAATAGTTTTAAGTAAGGAACAAAGGTTCAATTTCTTTTTCATATAAAAGGAAGCAAACATATTAAAATTCTCCTAAGTACTAATATTTGAAGTACATAGACTGAAAATTGAAAGTGCTCATATATTTTTGATATGAAATTGTTCTCTGATGTTTTTTAGTCTAGTAAAAGTCCCTTGACAAATGATACTTATTAAGTAGTATTTTATCCATGAGGGGTTACTTCAAAATAATTTGTAACATAGATATTGTATTTTTAAAGTTTGTCTATTTCATGAAATTTGTCTTTCAGCATGGTAAGGTATAGTAGAAACTTTATACTTAAAAGAAGAAGATGTTGCAGAAAGGAAAGATGGCCAAAAAATAAAGGTTCAGATCATGAATTTGAAGCTTTTCTCTGTCCAGATTCTCCACATTGACTGAATCAGTTGGGGGTCTTGCTGACTCAGGACTCTGCTAAACTGTCTTGCTTATCACAAGGGTGACTATCAGCCACACAAATATAAAGCTGTAACCCTCTCTCCTTGGCAAGGAAGTAAAAACTAAATAGATTTTTAGCTTAACAGACAATGCAAACTGATAGTTTATTCTTGACATATTGAGAAAGATAAAAAGGTCATTTTTTGGTATTCTCAGAATAAATCAGTGATGTTTTAAAAGGTACTCACATCCAGATGATGGTAATTAATTACATGAGATAGATGTGGTGTTTCTCTCTCAAAATAAATAAATGAGAGGAATGAAGAAAAGGAGAGAGAACAAAGAAATGCATATGATTGAAAGCAACAGGGTAGTAAGAGGTTTGGGTGGTATAGACAGGAAAGAAAACTGGGTAGATACCCTCTCTTCCAGCCAATAACTCTATGGGTTGACTATCTAACCGGCTTTAAGGCCTACTGTGCTTGTAAGTTTGTGTGCCTGTTTTTTTTTTTTTTGTTTTGTTTTTGTTTGAGACAGAGTTTTGCTCCCTCGCCCAGGTTGGAGTGCAGTGGCGCGATCTCGGCTCACTGCAAGCTCCGCCTCCCAGGTTCACTCCATTCTCCTGCCTCAGCCTCCCGAGAAGCTGGGACTACAGGCGCCCACCACCATGCCCGGCTAATATTTTGTATTTTTAGTAGACAGGGTTTCACTGTGTTAGCCAGGATGGTCTCGATCTCCTGACCTCGTGATCCACCCGCCTCGGCCTCCCAAAGTGCTGAGATTACAGGTGTGAGCCACCACGCCGTGCATTTAGGTGCCTTTTCTAACTTTCTTAACAACTTCAACAAATCAATTATTATGCATATATTTTAGAAATGAGGATGCTGGGGGGTCAGATTGTTTACTAACTGATCCAACGTCATCTACCTAGTAGGAAGCAAACCCAGGGGTCAAATGTAGATCCATTTGATTCCACAAACCTTGGAACCTTCTATACTACCTCTCAGAATTTCCGTGTCAAAACTTTTCTGGAATGATTTTGGATTAAAAATTTTGATTGGTTAATTCATAGTAGTAAGAGCTACCAAAAATCCAATTCATTGTTGAAACTAATTGAACCTTATCAATTATTTCAATTTTTTTTGTATCTCTAATCTTTGCTATCTTTTTGTGATCCTAAAAAAGGTTTTCTTATTTATGCCAAATTCTTTATGCTATACTATGATACAAACAAAGTCAATCTGCAATTTATTGCACTGGTCCCATTATGCTACATCCACACACAGAATGTTGAGAGCAATGCTCAAAAATCTGATTTTCTGTATATGTTATTTGTGACCCATATAGTGTTTTAATTCTGAACATTTCTTTTGGTTAATTATTATTGCTTCCAGTTCTCTGTGGAAAGTTTTCATCTTGATTGTTAATTTCTTAAAATATCAGTGGTGGCCATTTTAAAGTCTGTGTCTGCAAACACTGTTATCTGGATCCCACTGTAGGTCTGTTTCTGGTGCCTGTTTTTCTTTTGTTTTTTGGTTACATCCTGTCTCCTTGTTTGCCTGGTTGTTTTCTTTCTTTTCTTTTTTGAGATGGAGTCTCACTCTGTCACCCAGGCTGGAGTGCAGTGGTGCAACCTCCGGCTCACTGCAACCTTCGCCTCCTAGATTCAAGTGATTCTCCTGCCTCAGCCTCCTGAGTAGCTGGGATTGCACACATGTGCCACCACACCTGGCTAATTTTTATATTTTTAGTAGAGACAGGGTTTCACCATGTTGGCCAGGCTGGTCTCAAACTCCTGACCTCAGGTGATCTGCCCACCTTGGCCTCCCAAAGTGCTGGGATTTCAAGTGTGAACCACCATGCCTAGCCTGCTTGGTTGTTTTCTATTGCCAGATATTGCATGTGGAAATTGTCACAAGACTCTGTATGATGCTTTGTTCCTCTAGAGAAAATGTACACATGCTTTTGGCAAACAGCTAGGTTAGACACACTAGTAACCTCAAAACACTTTAATCCAATCAGCAGTTGGAGATCATCTGAGGTTGAGTTTCAGTTCCTGTTAGATTTGATATCGTTCCAGTTCAGTATTATCCTTAGGTGTAACTCCTCTGGATCCATATTGCCTGCCTGAGATATTTACCACGATCCTACTCTTTAACAAACATTGACCTCCCATTTTTGGTCCCCCAGCCTCATGAGTCTGTCCTGCTCTCTGTTTCCAACCTTTAAGCCACAGCTTTCAAACTCAGCAGTCACCTTTAAGAGAAAAGTGAACCCAAATACCAGGTTTACCTCCATAGACTTTCGTCTTCTCCCTGTTCTTGACTGCATAATTCTTCACTGTTTTGTTGGCTCTGCAAAAATTTCAGATTTTAATATTTTTTGATATTTAGTTCGACTTCTCTAGCCAAACTATGAGATATTTGGTTTCTCATAAAAAATTAGGAGCTATGGCAAACTGATCCCGAGTTCCTGCTTATCAGCCGTCTGTTGAATCAGAGTAAGGGCTGCCACTTAGAGATGGGTCAGGCAGCATCCAGTTCACAAGCATAGTTTGTTTCAATATCTTAGTTTCTTATACCAGAAACCTGACAAGTGGCAGAATGCCTAAAACTAAGAGTAAGAAACATCTAAACACCTACAGCTAAGATGTAAGAAACATCTTAGTTTCTTACACTTTTATTCATTTCTGCCACTTGTCTGGCCCTTTTAGGCATTTGCTTTTGGGACCTCTGGTTCAAGTGAATAATTACAAACTAGGCAACAGGGATCCAAATAAAATATCCCAAGCTCTTTTCCCACAATATTATTTAGCACCCAGCAGCAACACTGTTCTGCTTAGTCCCATTGATAAACCCTCAGAACTAAAGAAATGTTTGTTCACATACTTCTGTTCACTTACTTGAAGTAAATCTCAGAACATTGTTTTTATAGTATATTCTACATCAAGTTTGGATTCATAGACATTTCTCTTTTTAACCCACAAACTTGGATTATCTACAACATAACCAAGCAATTCTAATCTATATCAGTTATTTAAAGACTTACAATTTCTTCTTTAATTAAATCATATCCTTGTTTCCTCAACTGAACTAACTAAATGATTGTGCATGAAATTTTGCAAAAATTAATTTGAATAATAGTGATTGTTAAGGTTTCAGGGGAAAGGTTAACTTTCTCATATATTCTATCCATGATTGGTAAATATTCATTCCATTTCTCACTCATCAAATATTTGAGCAGACGCCCTGTACCAGGCAGGCAGTGTCCTGAATGCTGAAGATGCCAAGATGAATAAGACACAAGCCCTGACCTAGAGAAGCTCACTGTGGTAGGGCAACAGACATGAAAAACAGTCCTTACAACACTCTGTGATAAATATTATAATCGAGTTATGAACCAAGAGCTATGGAAGTAAATGACTAGGTATGTCTGAGGAGTGAAAAAAAAACAAAAAAAAGGCTTCTCAGAGCAAGTGCCATTTCAACCTGCTCTTCAAAGGATAATCTAAATGCCGGTCAAGTACAGAAGAGGAAGGGGGTTTTTGTGTCTTCTTACCTGAACCTTGCTACCCCAAAAGCTCCCGCTGGTAACTCTGCCTCACATTTTTAACTCTAGCAATCCATTATCTATACTGATCTTTTTTTTATTATTATTTTATTTAGAGATGGAGTTTCGCTCTTGTTGCCCAGGCTGGAGTGCAGTGGTGCAATCTCGGCTCACTGCAACCTCCGCCTCCCAGGTTCAAACAATTCAACTGCCTCAGCCTCCCGAGTACCTGGGATTACAGGTGCCCACCACCATGCCCAGCTAATGTTTTGTATTTTTAGTAGAGACGGGGTTTCACCATGCTGGCAGGATGGTCTTCAACTCCTGACCTCAGGTGATCCACTCGCCTTGACCTTCCAAAAGTACTGGGATTACAGGCGTGAGCCACCACGCCTGGCCTATACTGATCTTTCCAAATTATAAATATTATCACTGATTTCCCATCCTTTTCACAATGAATTCAGACCCCTTGGCTGGCATCCAAGGCCTTTGTCATTCTAAGCCCCAACTCAACATCCAGCTCCGAGGCAGGGTATGTGCTGCAGGTGGAATGGAACTTAAAAGACCATGGTACCACATGTCTCCATGTCTTTCGCATGAGTTTCCTCTGCCTCGTGCATGTCATCTAAGCCTCTTTCCATAGCACTTTATGAATGCCTGTATTAGCACCTATCCACTGTATAGTAAACCTAGTTATCTTATCTGGGTCCATCCAAAAGACCACTGGGTCCATAGAGCTTGGCCCATTACTTAACACAAAACTGTTTCTCAATGTATATTTGGAGTCAATTAATGAATTAAAGAAACACTGCAGTAATTAATGTGGCTAAATTCGAGGGCAAAGGGAGAACCTGGAATGAGATGAGATGCATAAGGTACCACTGTGTATGAAGATAACAATATCCTAGGTTACATACATACTTTTATTAAGATGCTGCTGCTAAATCTCTTAGAAATACTGTTCTTCACTTGTGTCCAAGAGTGTATCATAGTCAACAGATTTTTCAGTATCATTTGGATTTAAAAAATATTCTTCTTGGATCATAATAAAGGAAAATTTGAGAAACCCTGACAGTTGCATCAGAAACACACACACACACATACACACACGTGTATGTATGTGTGTATATATTATGTAAAGTAAAATATAAGTATAGCTACATATTTGAAGTCAGGGTTTTTCTAAGGCTTTTGTCTATGCTATTTCTATTTATTCTTCCTGATTGCAGATCTCAGTTGTTATCCGTTGGGTCTGAGATCTTTATAGGTCTAACTTGGGTCCTAATTTTCCTCAAAAGTTGGAGTTCTAAATGTAATTTGGTACCCAGATTGTACTCTGGAATGGAAGAAGCACATTAGTGGAAAAACTGGTGAAATCCAAATGAAGTTTGTAGCTTAGCCGATAGTAATATAACTAAGTTCTTGATAATTGCAAATGTGCCATAGTTATGGAAGATGGAAGCATCTGGGAAAACTGGATAAAGAGTGTATAGAAACTATCTGGATCTATCTTTGCAACTTCTCTGTACACCTAAAATTATTCAAAATAAAAATTTTATTTTTTAAAAAATTGAAGAACATTAAGAATTATGTTCAGAGCATTATATCACCTACAGAGAAATCAACTTCACTCGAAGACTGACCCATGACGTATTACTACAACCTGATAAATCTTAGGCACCTCATACTGCAGGGAATCAATGACTTCCTTTACAAACGTTCTTCTGTGCTGTTCTTTGCCTTCCAGACTTTCTGGATTTTAGATTTGTATGTATATTCTAAGGAAAATTCCCATGTATCTTGTTTTTTATATATATTGTCTTCACCTAGAACTGATATTCCCAGGGTCCCTCATTAAGCTATAAAAGTCACTGGGAAGTAATCTGTATTCTTTGAATAATAATGCTAAACAAGAACAGCTAATTAGAAAAAATAAAAAACATTTACCATAGAAATTCTTTGGTGGTATATTTCTTTTTCATTTTTAATATCACTGACTTGAAATATCAGATAATTGGCTGGGCACGGTGGCTCACGCTTGTAATTCCAGCACTTTGGGAGGCCAAGGCGGGCAGATCACCTGAGGTCATGAGTTCAAGACCAGCCTGGCCAACATCGGGAAACCCCGTCTCTACTAAAAATATGAAAATCAGCCAGGTATGGTGGTGCACATCTGTAATCCCAACTACTTGGGAGGCTGAGGCAGGAGAATTGCCTGAACCCGCAAGGCGGAGGTTGCATTGAGCCGGGATTGCACTACCATACTCCAGTCTGGGAGACAGAGTGAGACTCTGTCTCAAAAAAAACAAACAACAAAGAACAAAAAACAAGGAAACATCAGATAATTAGCCAAGCTAGCTGCCTAATCCGCTCTGTGGAACATCTCAGCTTAATAATAAAGTTATTAAGTGACCCATTCTTCTCCAGGACTGCTGGCTACTAACAGGGCTTCTTTTTTTTTTTTCCCAGTGGCTTCTATATTTATGTTTTTATTTTTAAAGTTCTATGTGAATCTTTTTTCAAACGGCTCTATCTTTTTTTTTTTTTATTATACTTTAAGTTCTAGGGTACATGTGCATAACGTGCAGGTTTGTTACATATGTATACATGTGCCATGTTGGTGTGCTGCACCCATTAACTCGTCATTTACATTAGGTATATCTCCTAATGCTATCCTTTCCCCCTCCCCGCTCCCCACAATAGGACCCGGTGTGTGATGTTCCCCTTCCTGTGTCCAAGTGATCTCATTGTTCAATTCCCACCTATGAGTTAGAATATGCGGTGTTTGGTTTTCTGTTCTTGTGATAGTTTGCTGAGAATGATGGATTCCAGCTGCATCCATATCCCTACGAAGGACATGGACTCATCCTTTTTTACAGCTGCATAGTATTCCATGGTGTATATGTGCCACATTTTCTTAATCCAGTCTGTCACTGATGGGCATTTGGGTTGATTCCAAGTCTTTGCTATTGTGAATACTGCTGCAATAAACATACGTGTGCATGTGTCTTTATAGCAGCATGATTTAAAATCAACAGGGCCTCTTCTTAATGCCACCAAGAAGAGTATTCTCTCTCTGATAACATGCAAAAATATCATTGTAATATATGAGATTCTGAAATCCACAGGCAAATGGACCAAACAAAGAAAGGACTAACCTAAGTGGGAATAATTTTGTTTGACCCTGACAAAGCGACTGGGCAAATGAGACCAGATCCATAACCAGAGTTTGCAAGTGGCTGGCAGCGCTGTTTCCTGACCAAACTTAGAGAAGTGCAAAAAATACAGGTGACCTCACAGGCTGCCTGACAAACCCCTGAATGTTCTCTGGGGTAGTCAGCGATGAAAGGAGGGTAGGAGATAAGAGGACTTTTAAATTACAGATCTCAGCGTCAATGTGTGCTAGCTGAAGAGGAGGCTCAGAGGGTGATGAACACACTACAAAGAGCCTTGTGAAGTGGGGCGTAGAGTGTATCCCCTAATCAGCGGACATTCTATTAGAGTGCATTCATTCATTTCGTCTATCCTATTTACAAGGAAACCCAGGAATACTTTTAAATGCCAAGTAAGAAAAAGAGAAAGAAATATATATTTTTTGACTTAGAGACTTTGGAAAAGATTCTTCTATACTACACTTAAAGCAGGCACTTTGGGTGGCTATATCAACAGTAGGAAAACACAGAAAAGCATTTTTTTTTTGGAAGAAATTACTAGATGGTATCCTAGCAGACTGAATTTAGAAACAGGTGATAATACTTTTACACAAATTGATATGCTCCTATCTACATTCTGAATATAGCAAATTTAAAAGTCGTCTTTCTTTCCTGTGCTTGCTGTCCCAACACACAAGATGATGTAGATAAGGCACCTCCCATTTTAATGGGGTCTTCCCTTGCTTGTGAGGTTTCTTCCAGGCTGTGTTATATTAACAGCATTTGACCTGACTGAGGAACTCCCTGCTCCTCGAAACCATTTCTTTCCTTCTCTTCTTCTCTTGCTCGCTGGCCACTCTTCTCACACTGATTTTCTGCTTCCTCTTCTCCCCAACCTTGGAATGGTGAAGGGAAGCAGAACTCGGTTCTGGGACCTCCTCTCTGCCTACTCTCTCTTCCTGGAAGACATTCTCCAGTCTTACCATTTCCTATTCTGTTCATGTAGAGATAATCACTCCCAAATACGTATCTCCAGCCCAAATGTCTCCCCTGAACAATAGATTTAGATGTCCAATTACCTACTCAACATTGCCATACTAATGCATAGTAGGCATCTCAAATTAATATTTGCAGAATTAAATGCTTCTTCCCCCAACCCTGCTCCTAACACAGGATTCCCTGTCAATATCAATGTCAACCCTGTCCTTCCAGATGTTGAGACCAAAAGCTGCAGAATTGTTTTTGACTCCTCTCTATGACCCACATTTGCTCCACAGGCAAATCCCACTGGCCATGCCTTTCAAATACATTCAGTTACTTCTCAACACCTCCGCAGAATCACCCTGGTCAAAGCCTGGGTGATTACAGTACCCTCCTCCTTCCTTCTGTTCTTTTGTTCCACAGAATGGTCTCAACACAGCAGCCAGAGGCTGTTCCCCTATGTCTCTCAATATCTTACTGACCATTGCTTAAAAACTTGCTTGAGGGAATGGCTATCATTCCTGTGGGAGACAAATCATAACAGCCTACAACTTAAATTTGTTTGAAAAGAAGATTCCATAAGAACATGTTAATTAATTAATTGGAAGCATATAATACTGGAGTTGAGCAGAAAGTTACTAATTAATCAGTTCCTTTTTTTTTTTGAGACAGTTTTTGATCTCAGCTCTGGTATGATCTCAGCTCACTGCAACCTCTGCCTCCCAGGTTCAAGCAATTCTTCTGCCTTAGCCTCCCAAGTAGCTGGGATTACAGGTGCATGCCACTAAGCCCGGCTACTTTTTGTATTTTTAGTAGAGACGAGGTTTTGACATGTTGGCCAGGCTGGTCTTGAACTCCTGACTTCAGGTGATACGCCTGCCTGGGCCTCCCAAAGTGCTGAGATTACAGGGGTGAGCCACCACACCCAGCCCTCAAATCAATCAATTTTATGCTCTCATTGCATTGAAGAGAAAGCTGAAGCAGAGAAGATTAAATGAGCCTCACTCAGTCTACCGTAGAGCTAGCACCACAGTCAGATTAGGTCTCAGGTCTCATTACTTCTCAAAGTAGAGATTCATAAGGATTTATTTATTTATTTACTTACTTACTTACTTACTTTTCCCCCAGAATATTTTGCAGCGGATTAATCACATTTCCTCCCAGATCAACTGATTTTTTCTTCAGATAATGCATTAATTACAGAGGTTATATAGTTCAGTTTCATTAAAAGATATGTTGTAGGTAACCAGTTTAAAATGAAGTACCAGAGTTAATAATATGTTTCTCATGATTTATAATTCTGTTGAATTTTGAGATCTTTTAGGGAGTGAGCTCATGTTGTTCTCACCAAACTCACTGAAGAGTTCTCATTGTCAGAAGAAGGGCTCCACCCTCGCCTTTGCTGGCTCTGATCAACATTAATGCCAAAGCGGCTGTGGTGGTTACACTGCATTGGGAGTTCTCCAAAGCGAAACTTGGCTGAGTAAACTCTACTCCTCCTTTCTCTCCTAAGAGGCTATATTTGGAGAACCAGTTTGCCCTGCTCATCTTGGAGTTTTTGTATTTATTTTTTGACAAATTCTTCCCTGGCTTGATATTAAGCTTGAAAATCTAGCATGCACATGAATACTAGTATTTAAATGATTAGCGGTTAGACTTCTAAGACTAAGTATACTGTATAGGCATACCTATCTATATAGATATTGCTTGGTCTCCCAGGCTCAGGTAATTCTCCCACTTCAGCCTCACAAGTAGCTGGGACTACAGGTGCACCAACATGGCTGGCTAATTTTTGTATATTTTGTAGAGACAGGGTTTTGCCATGTTGCCCAGGTTGGTTTCAAACTCCTGGGCTTAAGCAATCAGCCCACATTGGCCGCCCAAAATTGTTGGGATTACAGGTGTGAGTCACTAAACCCAGCTTTTAAAGTTCTTCCAGCCTTTACTGATGGCAACTGCTAAATAATTTCAGCCTTTCATTTTAAGATAACATGTTTCAGAATTATTGTGAGGTTAAAGGTTACATCTTTATGTAGAGCCATTTCATAGTGCTTAATACATAGTCAATAAATAATAAATCATGCATATACTTCTCTAAATTGTAAACTTTAAGTAACACAGTTAAGTTACAGGGAAACTGGCTTTTTATTTCCCTGCTTTAATCAGAAGATTGAATTTGCCAATGCTCTGTTGCATTTGAGGTAAGTTGTTGCAAATTCTTTTTAGAACCATACAGATTCTACTTTCTGGTGTTCATAAAAAAGCAAGTCAGTAAAAATGTGGAAGATAACAAGAATTCATCTGTATAATAAAACTATAGAGTAATGGGTATATTTTTCTTTGATGATTTATAGAAATAAAAATTGATCATTTAGAACCATATTTTGTGTTTTAAGATCATAGCTACTAAATAGCCTCCAAGCTGCAGATGAGACTATTGTGTTAGATGGTAAACAAGGCATGCACATAGCAAACTGGATGCCTTAAAATAAGTGCTAAATCTTTTGCAAAATAAAATATTAGTGTTATTGATATAGGCCAAGTACCTTCATCAACAAGATGCCTGTTTATCTCTTGGCTGCCCCTACTAAAGTGGTGTTAGGTATTCAAAAGTGAAGTCCAGTGAAGCATTTTACTAAATCTATGATTGTAAAGTGAATTGGATATTGCAAGTTAAGAAGAAATAGCCAGCACGGTGATGTAAGAAGGCTGTGGAATCAGAATCATATGTTTGTAAGAGACCTAGATAATTTCCAGTTCAATCACCTAGCCAGATCATAATATTCTACTTTAAATATCTGAATGAAGGGGAAGTTCCATGTATTTAGTAAATAGATCATGTTCTAGTAACTGTAATTAACATAACTCATTGGTTCAAAATACAGTCTCTAATATTTTTGCCTCCTTGTATTTGCTTTCCTAAATGTCAGACCTGGATCCCTGACCATATCCCTTGTATTTTCTTGTCTATGTTATATCTGAAAAGTTTGGGCATTTGCTTAGTTAGTGTCTAGATACTTCTGAATTGCTGATCCATTCTACTTTCTCTCCATCCACCACCAACTATAAAATACCCTTTATTCAGTATGTTTTATAATCATTGGTAAAATCATAAAAATTAAATGGACCCAAAGAGAAGTCATATTGTTCTAGATGTGTGATTTTTATTCATGACACAGGAAGGAGAATAGCAGGCAGATCCTGAGCCAGTTCCCCTTCTCTGCCATGTACCATTCCATTAGCAAGTTGAAAAATGGTCTTTGGAGCTGGCTACCACACTAGCTTCACCTGTTTACTCACCCCTAATATCTAGGGAATAAAAATATTTGGGTCAATAAGGGTGAATATAATGATTAGTTGCTGTGCAGAAGAGATATAAACGCTATTGCCAAATTGTTTGTAGCCACATTTATGTTCTGGTTATAGGAGATGATTGAGCAAGAAAATAAAGAGTTGAAAGGAAAGAACAGGAAGTTGAGCCTAGCGAAGAATCCTGAGTAGAGAGAGAACCAACAGGGGCAGTGGAAGTCCTAACATGATCCGTCTCATCGTGTATGTCATGGTTCCTGTTCTTGCTCTTGCAGAACTCCCACGTGCTCTTCTTTCTACCCCGATAGCCTCTCCTTCCCATTACTTTCCTCACCTGAGAAAATTTCTAGCAAATTTATAATTTAAAGTTTTAGTTGCTCTCCTAAAGCCTTTTGCTAAGTGTACTAGAACCTTCCTGGGACATCACCTGGTCTGATGGACACACCACCGCTCTGCTCCAGCCCTTTTGCTTCCCATGTCAACAGGCCAGCCACTCTCTGAACATACGCAAAATCTGCAGGTCATCTCTGAACAACTGTATATTGGGATGTCCTCCTAGTAGATTGTGACAACTCACCTGGGCAGCCTTGTTATATGAATAATTCTCTTTACTGACCTGTAAAAATATAAGGAAGAAATTACCTTGCCTCTAAGATGCTTTGCTTTAATCGAAGATCTAAAACACATAATCCTGACATAGCTTGAAAAGAATTGTATAGTATTATGTCAACAAATGCACACTCTCCTGCAACACTGAGAAAAAATAAGCACAGCAGACATGTAAGAGTACACAGCAAAAAAAAAAAAAAAGAAAAAAGAAAACAACTAAAATATTTATTTAAAAAATTTGTTAAGTTATGGCATGTCTATATAATAGAATATTATGTAACCATAAAAAGTATGACAATGAAAAGTAACTATTGCTCTGGAAATACATCTACATTATGCAAAGCGAAAAATTTGATATCCAAGAAAAAGAAATACACACTATAATTTTTGTTCAATAAATATTTATATGCATAATACTTAATACATAAAGAAAATCTGGAAATATGCACAATAAAATAGTTACAGAGGTTATTTTTGGTGTTGATTTGTGGATTACTTTTATTTTCATCTTTATGTTTTGCTGATTTTTCCTTTATGTTTTTTGACATTTTTGCAATTTGTGTATGAAAAAGAAAATAGAAATACATAAATAAATAGAAAATAAAGAAATAAAAGACAGAAAATAAAGTTATTTTAAAATAAGCATAACTAGGGAGTTAATGATAGATGGCTTCCTGAGTGAAGAACCATGCGTCACTAAATCCTACAATATTGTTTTTCAAGAGCTGATTACTGTGGTTTGGAAGAAGAGAGAGTGGAAAGTGTTTTAGATAGAAAGAGTGTCCTGAGATGAGGTAAAATACTAATTGAATAAAAGGAAATGAAAGTTGAGTGTTTAAACTGAAGCAGAGCAAAGAACAAGGGAGAACTTTGCAGTTCCACTCCTCCAAGCTTCTGCACATGCTGTTTTCACTACCATGGAACATCTTTTGCTGATGAAGTCCTCTTTCAAAATCAAGTTCCAGTAACTCTTCCTCCGTCAAATTTCCTTTGACTCAGGTTTTGGCTTTTGCCCCCACTCTGCCCTCTCCATGCCAGTATTGTTTAAGACACTGTATTGCATCAATTGATTTTTAATTTGTTTAAGTGATTTTCTAAATAACAAGTTCCATGAGGGTAAAGGACTTATTTTTCTTGAACACAGTCATGTCATATAGTAAATGTACCATACATGTTTGTGTAGAATTGGCTTGAATTGACTCTAATGGAACTGAAACCATTCTGGAGAAGATTGGTTAGCAAAGAGCCTTAAAAGTGGGACTGAAGAGCTACGGTTGCTAGAATTCATAATATAGAGGTTTTAAGCATATACCTCATTGGTATAGGAGGATGGTTCTTCTAGAAGCTGGATAAAAAAAGCATTACCATTTTTCAGCCGTGTTCTCCAGAGCTGGGAGTTGGCAGTTCTGGAAAGGCTGTTAATGGACAATGTTGGAAGGTGCCAAAAATGATCCATTTAACAATCTGCCAAAGGGCACATTTATTTTATTTATTACAAGTTGTAGATTCCTGATAAAGACAGAGCAGTGGGCTGAAGGTCAATGTTAAAAATACATTCAACAAGTTACTTTCATACGATACAATTTCAATCCTATGCCACAAGCCTTGATGACAATATATGTTGCATTTTTTGCAATGTTGTCACAGTAACTGTCTAATTTTGCCTGATAGCATATATTTTGCTTATTTTTAAAACATAATATAAACAGATTCATATTTTAATGTTGACCTAATGAACAAAATATTTTTAAAACGGTAAGCATGGTTTTATCAGCCCAAGTATTATCTATAGCTTCACCAAACTTTTAGATTTTTCCATTGAACAGCTGTATTTGAAGAAAATATATTTCATTAAGGCTTTTAGTCTTTTAAGATTATACTTTTGATTTAATTCTATTCAAGGGAAAATAATTATACCTGTAATCTCCTGCAAAGAGAAGATTTTGTTTAAACTGGAGGCTTTTAACATAGAATTGCCAATGTTGATAAAGTTCAAAGTTAACCTGATTCTTTTTCCTTTAATGGTGATTTTTAACATTCCTTTAGTGCTTTGTTGCAAATGTTGTGATCGTAGAAAAAATGTACTAGTTCAAGTATTTCACATAACGAGTTTTTATACTGTTCATCGACTTTCCGCTACTGGTACAAAGGTCAGTGACATCACAGCCTATCCAACAACTGATGACAACTGTGTAGGGAGCTACAAAAACGACTCAAAACTTCCTCTTTGTGGGAGAAAAAAGGCAGCTGTTTCTTGAACATTGTATCAGTTCTTAGGAACCATGACCTAGATGTAAATAAAATGGGGAAGTCTTTTCTCTCAGTGAAGGCTGATTTACTGTGATGTACTAATTAATATTCAGTATTTAGTTTCAAGATGTGAAGCAATTTACTGTTTATTTAGTGTCTTTTCTCTAAGTAATTAAAATACATTTAATAATGCTTTTTCTATATTTTGGAATTATTTTGCATTCACCTTAAAAGAAAGAAAAATAAAATTAAAACTTTTTCATTAATGTGAATCTAGCAATAATTTCTGCTATGAGTAGAATAGCTTTTATTTATGACTTCACTTGTGGTATTATTTGCTGAAAGAAAGAATGTAGCAGACAAATGTATATCACTACTGGGATGAATTTTAAGGAATAATAATAATTCTTGTCTCGAATTTCTCTACTAAACTATAATTATGAGTTAAAGCACTAATTTGATCTATTTGGCATCTTCATAACCATTTTACCTATTACAAGCCCCCTTTCAACAATGGTATAGCCATCAGTAGACACTCAGTATCTAGTATTCACTAGATACTGGTGTATTTCCTCTTATCATTCATTTACTGCCTTTCTCCTGGGACTTTCAAAAGCAGTTAATCTTTATTCCATCCCTGTGAACCTCTTGCTAGATGGAGAAGCTGTGCTTGCATAGACTGAACCACAGGCAAAAATATGTT
The DNA here is from genome assembly GCF_009764315.1 of Trachypithecus francoisi. NCBI lineage: Eukaryota > Metazoa > Chordata > Mammalia > Primates > Cercopithecidae > Trachypithecus > Trachypithecus francoisi. Next base: position 20,078,114 of record NW_022681455.1, read on the forward strand.
ACCCATTGGGAATCTTTGCTCCTTGCTCTGGAAATAGCAGTAGGATGTATCTAATCTTGAGAGCCTCTTTTCTTTTCTCGCTAAGAAAAAAGTGGAGAGGAAAAGAAAACGGTAGACCATCTTCAATATGGAATAATGAGGCTTCTTATCTTCCCCACCCAGTGGGTGTTTGTACCAAGATAGTTGCCAACTGTGGTAATCAAGGCAACAGAGGCTACAACTGGAGTGAAGCAGAGAGGCAAGAGTACAGAACATGGCTTTAGTTTTTGCAAAATGGAGAAACATTTCAAATAATTAGATAGGGCCCTCCTTGAAGCCTTAAATCCATGTCATCTCATACAAACCAAGAAAGAGTGAATGTGTTTTTAGCATAGTCCATTTCCAACAAGTGATGAAATATGTTAATGAGTAGCCATGATACCTAAAATATTAAATTAGTCTCATGACTGCTTCAGAGGGTATTTCACTACTGTTCAGTTAATGCTGTGATACGTAGCTGACAGCAATATGATAGAGAGTTGATAAGATAATAAACACATTCATCATTCTCAGGCTCCATTGTGGCCCTTGGATAGAAGGTTTCATTTCTCTTGGGTAAATACCTAGGAGAAGAACAGATGGGCCATATGTTATCTATATGTTTAACTTTAAGAAACTGTCAAATTGTTTTCCAAAGTAATTTTCCTCATTTTACATTCCCACCAGCAGTGTACGATAGTTCCAGTTGCTCCATATACCAGCACTCAGTATGTTCCGTCTTTAATTCTGGCAGTTCTGGCAGGTGTGTAGTGGTATATCATTGAAGTTTGGATTTGTATGTCCCAAATGACTAATGATGTTTAGTATCTTCCATGTGCTCATTTGCCATTTTTTATTTCTTCCCCCCCCCCTTTTTTTTTTTTTTTTTTGAGACAGGATCTCACTCTGTTGCTCAGGCTGGAGTGCAGTGGTGCGACCTCAGTTCACTGCGGCCTCAACTACCCGCCCAAGATCAAGCGATTCTCCCACCTCAGCCCCACCACCACTATCCCACCCCACCCCCCAGTAGCTGGGACTACAGGCATGCACCACCATGCTCAGCTAATTTTTTGTAGAGACAGGGTTTCACCATGTTTCCCAGTCTGGTCTCGAACTCCTAGGCTCAAGCAATTCACCCGCCTCAGTCTTCCAGAATGCTGGGATTATAGGGGTGAGCCATAGTACCTGGCCTATTTCTCCTTTATTGGATTGTACGTTCTTTTGCCTACTTTTTAATTGAGTTGTTTATTTTATTATTATTGTGTTTTGAAAGCTGTTATATACAGTATTTTGAGTACAGGTTCTTTATATGTTTGGACACAAGTCCTTTTTGATGAAATTCACAAACTGATTCTAAAATTCATATGGAAATGCAATATCACCAGAATAGCCAAAATAGCTTTGAAAAAGAACAGAGCTGGAGGTTCAATGCTTGAACACTATCTGATTTCAAGACTTATAAAGCTATAGTAATCAAGAAAATGTGGTAGCAGCGTGAAAACAGATAATCTGTCCAGTGAATAGATTTCAGAGGCCAGAAAGAGACTGACACATATACATTGTACACAATCAATTTTTAACAAAGGTGCAAAGGCGATTCTTTGGAAAACAGGTAGTCTTTTCGACAGAGTGCTGAAACAACTGGATCTACATATGCAAAATATTAATTTCAACCTATATCTTGCACCACACACAAAAATAACCTCAAAATGGATCATAGACCTACACATAAAACAGAAAACAAAGACTAGAGACACAAATTATGTAAATATGACATGAAAATGCAGGTTCCTTTGTTCAAAAATTACTAAGAATTTCAAGAAGGCAAGAACACTAACCCAAGCATAAGGCTCTTCTGAGTGCAGGACCCTGTGTGACTGCATAAGCTGCACACCATGCAAGCAACCCTACCTAAGAAATACAAAACTTCTAGAAGAAAACCTATGAGAAAACCTTTGTTACCTGAGCTATGAAAGATTTCTTAGGTAGATCCAATATCAAAAATATGAGCCATAAAGGAACAAACTGATAAACTAGACATCAACAAAATTTAGGGCAGGCATGGTGGCTCACACCTGTAATCCCAGCACTCTGGGAGGCCAAGGTGGGCGGATCACCTGAGGTCAGGAGTTCAAGACCAGCCTGACCAACATGGTGAAACACCATCTCTACTAAAAATACAAAACTAGCCAGGTGTGGTGGTGAGTGCCTGTAATCCCAGCTACTTGGGAGGCTGAGGCAGGAGAACTGCTTGAACCTGGAAGGTGGAGGTTGCAGTAAGCCAAGATCATGCCATTGCACTCCAGCCTAGGCAACAAGAGTAAATTCTGTCTCAAAAAAAAAAAAAAAAAAAAAAAAAAATTAAAACTTCTGCTCTAAAACAAGACTGTGAAGTAAATGAAAAGTCAGGCCACAGATTGAGAGATATTTGACAAAAATGATAATACATTTTAACATGGTTTGCCCACTTATGTGCCAACCACTGTTCTAAGAACTTTATTGAATTTCTTATACAGAGACCATATATACACACATAAACATCTTATGAAGTAAATGCAATTTTGATCTTCATTCCAAATATGAAAGGTATAGGAATTTAAGAACCCATCTGAATGATAAAAAACTAATAGGCAAAGAGGCCAAAATTGGGGCTCAGACTGCCTCACTTCAGAGTCCATGCTGTTTACATCTCCTAAGGTAAAAACAAACTCCACTTATTTCTCCCCATTTTCTGACTTTTAATCTAAGTGGGGGCGGGCTTTCAAAAAGTCACTTCTTATTTAAACTAACTACCTTTAAAACTCCCCAAATAAGGCATTTTTTATAGCCACATCTGCCCAGCCATGTTCAATGTACAACATCCTCTTCCTACAAGCCTTTTCCAGGACCTAGCAAACTAAGGGGTTATCAGTGTTTCCGGAACTAGTATCAGCAATTCAAGGGTAGCACAAGTAATTTTGTAACACTTAGTGCCTGATAAAGCAGCCTTGAGCTTGAATTGCCACATCACCCAATTTACTCTTTGGGAGCAAGGGACATTCCTGCTGCAGAGTACATAGTGGTTTCTTACGCCCTCAAAGAATGCATATGCCTCTTTCTGTGACCACACACCTACAGAGTGACCAAGGCATGGGAACATTCACGTTTATCTGTGTGAGCCCACTCACTGTTTCCCTGGAGGCTATGGAGAAACAAGTATCAAGTCCTAAAAAGGCACTGGGACTGAATAGCACAATATGCTTCCATACCCTTGGTTCATGTAAACACAGGGTGACTACGACTTCTAAAGGCTTGGGTGTTGCAGTTCAACGAGGGCCTGATTTAGTAGCTAGAATATATCTCAGGGAGGACAGCAGACCTCTTTGTTTGGAGGAAGGGTGTATCCATTACTCGGGTCACCAGGGCTTTCTAGCAATTCTCCCATGAATGTTTCATTCTAGGTTCCTACTGAGGTATATTTTGGGAGCCTCTAGTATTTCCATGACAAAAGGATTTGGGTTAGCCCATCTTACTTTTACAAGTGCAAGTGAAACACTTTGATGTAAAAGAGAGTCACCGACAGATTAAGTTAGCTTCTCTGCACAGTAGAAATAATGTAGCTTGTAAGGTTTATCCAAAATCTGATTGATAATTGCTGGGTAAACTCTGTTTTGAATGATCAGTGCCAGGAGTCTTCCATGATTTCAGCTTTGACGTCACGTTAGTGTCTATGTCTAAGACACTTTGTATAGCCCCTAATCCTCTCTGGTTTCATGAGCCAAAAAGTGCAGGATTGTATTCGTTATTCCCACAGTATAACCTTTTAGGTAGCACTTTAATTTTTTAATGTCTTCATGCCTTCCAACCTTCAAAACAAGGAGCACAATAACTGCCTCTGCCTACTCTGCCAGCAGGATTTACGGATCACATCTTTCCTGGGTGTTCTTGATCTTGTGGCTGAGGTACATTCCTTTGAAACCACCTCTTCCACCCCGCCCCACATAGAGTAACTCAGCCTTTCTAACTTTAAGCCAGTCACACAGAGCATCTCCAACAAAACCTGAAACTTTGGCATTTGGCACTTGTCACACCCAGGGCATGGCTTTCTGAGATTTAGCAAATTCCAAAAATGTCGACATGATTCTTCCTTTGTGTTACCTATTCAAAACTTAAATTTTAATTTTAATCGTTAGGATATGTAAAATTTTTAAATGTTAAGTGTGTCCTGGGCCCATTAGCATAGTTTTATTTTGCCAAACAGAGGAAAGTCTTGGGTTTTGAATTTAGAAGCAAATTTTAAACTTTATGAAAGAGAAAAATCAATGGAACTAAACACCTGTACATATATCTATTTATTATTATCGTCTGTGCTCATATGACTGGCTCTAGGATAATAGCTTACAACCAGTAGAGCTGGCTTCCCCAACTTCCCATTTAAAATTACAACATTTTCTCTGTATTTGCATTAGTTTAAAGATGTATATGACTATGCCTGTCTTTAGAAGAAAGCCCTTTTGAGTTTCATAATTCTGATTTTCTCGATAAATGTGTATGTAGACCATTTACGTATGCACATAAATAAATGAGAATGTCACTTGTTTCCAAACAATTATTAGAGGCAGTAACATACAAGGATTGGGGACAGGAGGGTTATTGCACCTACCTGTGAAACCAGAATTAAATAGTTGCTCCTCATTTCATCAGGAAAAAGGAATGTGCTCTGGGGAATAGTGTAATAGTCATAAAGTACTGACATAGCTAAACAAAATATCTGCCTGGTGCAGGTATTTCAGTTCTGGGAAGGGATGTAGAAAAAGTCCATACAAGGGGTAGACAGGAAGAAATGAGGTCCATGTCTTTTTCTTTCAATTATCTATGAAAATGAAGACACCAATCCATGTCATGTACACGAATGAGGAAAATTCTTGGGTTAATTCATCTCCAAGCGTGTCTAAAGGTGGGAGGGTTTGTAGAGTGAAGGCACTAAAAATTCATTTCCCCATTGACTGAGAATTTTTATGTTCCTTTCTCATCTAAAGGGCTCAATTTTTTCTCGAAGGGTACACACAAGACTCCACCAAAGCTCATTGTGCAATTTTATTTTGAACCCTTGAAGGACATCTTTTCTATAAGAAATCTAACGCAAAAACGCCCTTAATTAACAGGCTTTTTTTGCAGGGTGGGGACCCCAGAGACTGGAAGTGTGAATTTTAATGCTTTGTTGTCAAAAGAGGAGACTCTGGACATTCTCATCACCGTATTTAAAGCGCGGTACGCTGAGTAATACGTGAAGCTGTGCATTAATGGCCTAAATTAAGTTACAGGTATGAATTTTACATAAAACAGGTTAATATTATATGTCATAATGGAATTTTAAATATTCCGTGTCCATGCATTTTTAATCTTTACGTGCTCTAATTGAATGCGCAAGGCAATTGCATTTCTTTAGCCCACTTTTGCATTTAGATGGGGTAAAAGAAACCCCTCCTACGTTTTTGTCTTATTTATATTCCCTTCATCAAAAACCTGCATTCGATTCGGCATTCTTTTCTTTCTTCTTTTTTTTCTACTTTTGCTAAGATTTAGCATTTTTTAAAAAGAAAACGGAAAGGCTACACATTCCATTCCATCATTATGGTTTCAGCAAATGTGAAAAGGCGAATAATGAACGGAGGGGGAAAATACAGAACAGAATGAACGTGCCTTTTTGAACAGCGCGTCTTTCTTAAGGCACTGCAATCCCTTGGATGGAGTGATGGGTGGCGGAGGGTCCCTGGGCGCCGTGCTATTAGGAGTGGCAGGGTATCCGCGAGCAGGGCCCAGGCGCTCCCTCAGCAGCCTAGTCGGGATAGAGGGGGCGGTGGAGAGTGAATTCCGGCCGCACATTCCCGCAGTTCTTCGCAGGAACTTCGCTCTCTCTTTTCCCCTCCCTTGGGCACACATCAGCCTGGCCCGACTCCCACCCAGCTCTCTTTTCTCAGAAACCCGACCCACAGCGTTGACGGAATGGAGTGCCCTTCCCATTGGCCGAGCGTCATTCCCCGAGGTGGCACTGCCCGCCTGATTGGCTAGCAACTCCCGACCCCCCGCCCACTCCTCCACTCGGGTAGCCCGGCTCCCCGCCCCCCAGCACCGCCCGGAGCCCCCGCCCTCGCCTCTCCCTCTGCGCACCCGCCCGCGCGCCCAGCGGGCTCCGCTCGGCTCGCTCTGCGACCCGGCCCGCGCGCTGGCCCCGCCCCCGGGGCGCACGGCTCTATAAATACAGCTGCGCGGCGGGCCGGGCAAGAGCGTAGTGGAGGAGGCGCGGTTGTGAGTAGTAGCGGCAGTGGGGTGATCCCGGGCTGGGGGAGCGCGGCGGCCGCGACTGGGCTTAGTCGGAGCTCCGAAGGGAGTGATTAGGGGACCCGGGTGGGCTACTTTTTTTCCAGTGCTTTTGCTTTTTCTTGCATTGGGTTCGGACTGAGTGTGGCCCACTGAGCAGAGATCCCCTCGAAAAACCCAGAGCTACCCTCTCGTCAATTGTTGGGCTCGGGAGCGTCGCGGTGCCCCGAGCGCGCCGGGCGCAGAGGCAAAGGGAGCGGAGCCGGCCGCGGACGGGGCCCGGACCTTGCCTGCCTCCCTCGCTCGCCCCGGCGGGTCCGCTCGCGCAGGGCGCAGGGCGCAGGGCGCGCGCGATGAAGGCTGTGAGCCCGGTGCGCCCCTCGGGCCGCAAGGCGTCGTCGGGCTGCGGCGGTGGGGAGCTGGCGCTGCGCTGCCTGGCCGAGCACGGCCACAGCCTGGGTGGCTCCGCAGCCGCGGCGGCGGCGGCGGCGGCAGCGCGCTGCAAGGCGGCCGAGGCGGCGGCCGACGAGCCGGCGCTCTGCCTGCAGTGCGATATGAACGACTGCTATAGTCGCCTGCGGAGGCTGGTGCCCACCATCCCGCCCAACAAGAAAGTCAGCAAAGTGGAGATCCTGCAGCACGTTATCGACTACATCCTGGACCTGCAGCTGGCGCTGGAGACGCACCCAGCTCTACTGAGGCAGCCACCACCGCCCGCGCCGCCACACCACCCGGCCGGGACCTGTCCAGCCGCGCCGCCGCGGACCCCGCTCACGGCACTCAACACAGACCCGGTGAGAGGCCGGGCGCCGGTCGTGGGCTGACGCCGCGGGGGTCGGGAGGTTGGTGGCGGGACGCGGGCGCTCACGCTCCTTCGGGCAGGGGCGGGCCGGGAATGACAGCTCCCTCCTCCGGGCTCCCAGCTCTGCCAGCAGCCGGTCGGGCTCGGCGAGCGCGGGTCTAGGAGAACGCGCAGCGCGGGACCCTTGGCTGTGCGTGTCCTGGGCTGTCAAGTCCCGCCTAAGCCCAGAGGTGCCCCCCGGACTGCAGGCTGGGGTGGGGGCGTCGGCGCGCCAGCCCAATTTCCGAGGACGATCCAGGACCGTGACGAGCGCGTTGTTTGCGCTTGCTAACCTTTCCCTTGGTGTTCGGCTGCTGTTCCAGGCCGGCGCGGTGAACAAGCAGGGCGACAGCATTCTGTGCCGCTGAGCTGCGCTGTCCAGGTGAGCGCGCATTTTCCCGTCTCGGGTGGCCGGTCACCAGAGACGCCCGTCCCCGAGGGCTTCCGGTGCCAGGCACCGCGGTGTTCTTTGCCCCCCAGCATTTCTGAGAGCAAACTCCCAATGAAGTAACCCCTCTCTCTCTCCCTGCCACCTAAGTAGCAAGTGAACCCCTACTTAGTCTTAGAACTCCAGGTTCAGTCTCAGTGGAGATGTGTCAGCCCTTGTCCCCGCCGTCCCCGTGTTTTTCCTGGTGATCAGCGGGCCCTTCTGTCTTCCCTAGCTCCCGAGGGAGGGCACCCTCGGCATGGGAGCTGCCCCGGTGTCCCCCCGTGCATCTGTCACCCACAAAGGGGGACGCGGGCAGGGTCCCGGAGTGGGTCCCCTTTCCTGGCTTCTCGAGAGCCGCAGCTGCCTACTCGGCGCCTGGCCCGGCCGCGGGCTGCGGGTGTTGTCTGACCTGGTGGTTTGTTTTGGGTTGTTGATCAAGCATGTCTTGAGTTTGGTCGGTGGCGCCAGTTAGTCTGCAGCGAGAAGGTTCACACACCCCCTCTATTCATTCCTCTTCCACAGGTGTGCGGCCGCCTGAGCCCGAGCCAGGAGCACTAGAGAGGGAGGGGGAAGAGCAGAAGTTAGAGAAAAAAAGACACCGGAGGAAAGGAAAAAACATCGGCCAACCTAGAAACGTTTTCATTCGTCATTCCAAGAGAGGGAGAGGAAAGAAAAATACAACTTTCATCCTTTCTTTGCACGTTCATAAACATTCTACATACGTATTCTGTTTTGTCTCTTCATTTATAACTGCTGTGAATTGTACATTTCTGTGTTTTTTGGAGGTGCAGTTAAACTTTTAAGCTTAAGTGTGACAGGACTGATAAATAGAAGATCAAGAGTAGATCCGACTTTAGAAGCCTACTTTGTGACCAAGGAGCTCAATTTTTGTTTTGAAGCTTTACTAATATACCAGAGCATTGTAGATATTTTTTTTTACATCTATTGTTTAAAATAGATGATTATAACGGGGCAGAGAACTTTCTTTTCTCTGCAAGAATGTTACATATTGTATAGATAAATGAGTGACATTTCATACCATGTGTATATAGAGATGTTCTATAAGTGTGAGAAAGTATATGCTTTAATAGACTACTGTAATTATAAGATATTTTTAATTAAATATTTTTTGTAAATATTATGTGTGTGTTTTTTTAAATCTATGGGAATATTTCTTTTGGAAAATTACTTTTCAGCTCAATTACAGAGCTCTTGATATCTTGAATGTCTTTTCTGTTTGGCCTGGCTCTTAATTTGTGTTTGTTTTGCCCAGTATAGACTCGGAAGTAACAGTTATAGCTAGTGGTCTTGCATGATTGCATGAGATATTTAATCACAAATTAAACTTGTTCTGAGTCCATTCAAATGTGTTTTTTTAAACGTAGATTGAAATCTTTGTATTTGAAGCATACATGTTGAATATATACCTTATCAGTTTTTAAGTACAGGGTTTTATAGTGTAATATATACAGAGTAAGTGTTTGTTTTTGTTTTTCAACTGAGGTCAAAATGGATTCTGAATGATTTTGCATATGGGATGAGGAAATGCTTGGATCCTTTAGGAGTTTATGAAATCTGCTGTTTTATCGAAGTGAAAAAAAAATTGCTTATCACTCTTCATTTTACACTAAAGCTTAATGTCACTAAGTTTCATGTCTGTACAGATTATTTAATCATGGAAATGAAAAAATGTTCTCTGCTTGCTACCAAAGGACAAACTCTTGGAAATGAACACTTTCTGCTTTCCTTCCTCCAAAGAATTATTAATAGGCAACAGTGGGAGAAAAAAAGGCATAATGGCAAATCCTTCAAGCAGGGATAAAAGTCGATCTTCAAACATTAACTTAAGCAGACCAAAAATTCTGATGACCGCATCTAGATTATTTTTTTATAAAAATGATTTTCACTATAGCTATGTTAGTTACGCTAAGCTACTGTCCGGTCTCTTGTGATGTGTAACTTTTACATGTGAATATTAAAGTAGATTTCTCTGTCTTGTACTGTGATTTCTGGTCTCATTTCTTTAAAACCTTACTCATTTTTTTTAAGGCTCTTTTTTTCTCCTTAAGGAAGGTAATATTTTCTAGGTTAGATAGGACTATCAGGGTTTGTGAACATTATGCATTTAATGTTATGGGTACTTCACACACAAGTTAGATGGAATTTTTAGAGTGAAAGAGAATTAAGTAGGATTTAATTGGGTGCTTTGTAAATAGTCAACTGTGTGTATAACGTGGTCTGTTTGATTTTTAAAAGGAAAGGATTTGTTTCAGATTATACAAGAATAAAAGTATTATAGACCCAAGGGACTTTTTATGAGGTCAAATTCAAATATTTATATGAATATGAAATACCATGGTCCCTAGTAGTCAGTTGAAGTGGCAATGTCTAAACAGAAATGAACAAAACTAATGCTAGTAGGTTAAAATCAATCGAAAGGTTTAAAAATTGATCCAATCCTCAGCATGTTATTTCCTCAGCTCTGATAATCTACTGGTCTTGAGTATTTTTAGAATTTGATGTATTTGATGTTGAACATTATAAAGTCAAAGAACTGCTTGTTTAGATGAGGTTTATTTTTATTTTTGATATTATTCATTCTTGTCACACATCAAGAAGAAAACACTAGAGCGCTGCTGGAATTCCAAATCTGAAGAATTCTAACGACTGCATTCTTTGTTATTAAAAAGGGCACAATCCTTCCTTTTTATTTGGCAGTTTAATTTCAGTAGGAAGCATGTCACATGTGCACTGTTGGTTAGAATTATGCATCTGTCATGCCTGACTGCTGAACCCTACCTAAGCCTTTGGGCACAGTTTAAAACTTACACTGGTGGACTATGAACCTCAAAACAAACGGATATTTTTGGAGTTTGAGGATAGATGTTGCTCCTTAAAGTTTATATTTGGGGCATGAAAAACTACTAAAAGAAGAAAAGTGTTAGAGATACTACATTTCAAAGAGTTGGCATTTTCCCTTTGGCCACTCAAGCAGCATTTGATGTATCTAAAGAAACAAAGTCATTGTTTATTTTTTAAAAAATCATATGCAGTTGTACAAGATACCACATTCCATTGAAATGTTGGCTATGTCCTAACCAAGCAACCAGATAACAAAAACATTTTGAATCTTTAGGTAGGTCTAATTATTCAGATACTTCGTTTAACAAAGGAAAATATCCTGACTTCTCTCATTTCATTTGTAGACTTTTCATTGTATAGGCACAACCAAAGAGTCAGACTGGTTTAAAACTGCAAAAGGAAAAAAAGTATCTCACACAGTGGATGTTGTTTCTAAGAATGTTACAAAATCCTGACATCTCAGACATCTCAAGTTAAAGGAAGGAAGAAAAAAAAATTTTCAAAGAACTAATATACTTTGATATTGTGTAAACCTTACTCAAGTTTATTGTCAAGCTTTAACTGCCTTTTTAGAACTTAAATTTTGACCCCACAAATCTATTGTATTGGTTGCCTTCTGTAACAATAAATCTTCACTGAGCAAAAGGCTCTGGAGTTTGTGGTTTCTAATTGACTTTTACTGAGTTATGCAATTTTTCATTATCAAGAATGGGTCTCTTGATGGATCGCCTCAATTATTTACAGTGTTTCTTACCATGTTATGAAAAGTGGTGATATGAATGGAAAGAAAATCTAGGTTGAATGCTGGAGAAAGCTTTTCTAGTCTTTAGTCCCTGCTTAGGATAGGAAGCAGTATTCCTAAAGAAGGCAGCAGGATGATGTCCAGGGAAAACTAATTAAAAAAAAAAAAAAAAAAGTTAAACAATGCAGACAGAATTTATTTCACAGTAGTACAGAGCCAAATGAAACTGGCTCTGCCTTTCTAGCTGGTGCACTTTAATTATATATATGTTAATCAGCCCAGATAGCCCTTGGGTCTCAACAGGGCCAAACACCAAACCCTGCAGGCTTATGAGGAAGGAAAACCTTCCACTTTCTGCTTTGCAAGTTCAGGAAATTAATTTAACCCATCTCAGAATCAGTCTTAATAGGGCTGCCCTCAGTAGGTATTCTTCAGACCCAGATGCTTGCTTTCAATTACAATCCAGGATATTTTGCTAAAATATTAGTTATATTCATTAGAACCATCGCCCAAAAGGTTTTAGGATTGTAACTTTACTTACAGTTCTACCTTGAGCACCGATTTGATCGATGCTCTGAAAGATAAAACCCTTACAAAGGAGAACTAATTTGTTCAAGGGAGACAACCTGCAGTCATATATACTTAATTGAAAATGCTCTCAAATTTGCGATGAAATTTTTAAAGTGTGTTTTGCATTCAAGTGCCTCCTTCATATTTATTCATATCCTGGCTCCTGCTAAAAAGTTTTGCCTAAGTGCTAAAACTTAGGTCTCAACCACATTGCCAAAGGTTTTCTATACTTACCAAAGCAAAGCAAGTCCATGGTGAGGCTGCTGGAGCCCCATCATTCATAAGTCTTCACAGTAAATTCATACATGGGATATGAAAAGAGCTGTAAAAATTGAAGTAACTCGAAAAGCCCCCTCTGAGTCCGTAAGAGTAAACACATCAGTTTCTGGGGAAAGAAGAACAAAATGCATTATCTGTATTCCACTGGCTAAGATATAACTGAAGAGGAATTGAACTTAAAATGTTTAAATAAAGAGACCCAAGAAATATTTTCTACATGAGCCCATGAAATTTTTTTCAGTAAGAAACCTCACACTTTAGATGAGAATTTTCTATGAGATTACATTAATATTAGCAAAATATGCAAATTCCTGGTGAAACAAGACACTATTACTTGCTTTTAGTTGCTCTTTCTCAATTCTTTATGATATAGATTGGGCAGGCATATAAAAGTCACATTGAAAAATTTTATCCTTTATTTCAAAGTTTAATTTCCAAAGGAAAGTATTGTAGAGTTCTTCATGCAAGTTCATAGACTGTCTCTTAAGTATTTGCTTAAATATCCTCTTAAACATTTTAAATGTTTTTCAAATACTACTTCCTTCATAAGGTTTAGCAGTTAATTGAGTGATTGTAGTTAAGTATGAGTGTGTATGTCTAAAAATAGTTCACCAACATACAGAAAAATATCTTTCAAAAGGGATTTTTACTCTAAAAAGTAAGTAAACTTTTCTCTATTTTCTCTCCCTTTTTAGTTCCTAAGATTGGGGATTTCCATAAAGATGTACCTTCCATTTTTTTGGACTGCTATAACCAACCATATTATGTTTAAGCATAAGGCAGGATCAAAACTAAAGAACAGGTTAAATCAACTGTCATGTATATATCATCTCCTAGAATTTGGTTTAACCTCATGATTAATTTCAGAGAGAGAGCGAGAGAGAAATAGGGAAGTTCTTATTTGTAGGTCAAACGTCAGAGAAAGCCAGGAAAACAGACATAAACTTATAGACCAAAATTTTACAACTTAGTTAAGCAATAATTCTTGGGAACACTTTTCATACAAGTTTAACCTGAGTCCACAGCTGTAGTTAAAACAAAGTAGGCTTCTTTGTTTGAGACTTTTCTTTGCCTGTCCTGCAGAGTCTAACAAAGTAACCTTGTAAAATATTTGTTACTAACTGAACTGAATGCCCCCTTAAGAGTCTCTTCCCAGAGTATTTAGTCACTCCTTCTTTGCCCTTTCATCTGCATTGAGTTGCAGTTGAGCTTAAGACCAATATATCTAACTGCCTCTGGTCCTCTCCACCTCTGAAAAGCAGTAGATTCCAGATAGGATTTGATGATCTTCCCCCAAACTGCCCCTCTTTCTGAATTCCTTATCTTGACTAATGCCACCTGTCATCACTCAAGTCAGAAACCTGGGATTGTGCTTGACTGTCTCCTGCCGCATCACATTCAACTGAGCACAAAAATTCCTGCTATAATTCTCTCAGATCCTCTCCAGCCTCCCAGCATCACTGCTACTCTATCAGTATCTGTATCTCCATTTCACATCAGAACTCGCAGTCAGCTCCTAGTCTCGTCTCCTTGCCTCATCTTTCTTTATCTTCTCTACCTTCCATGTGCGCTAACTGCATGACTCCTCAACAGTCACCCCTCTGCCTATGCAGGCCTATGCAGGCAAGTCCAGTTTCTTGGAGCAGCATGCAAGGCCTCCTCATGACCTGGACCTACGGATCCTTCAAGAGTCATTCCCACCTGGACCTATGGATCCTTCAAGAGTCATTCCCAGCAGTCCTCTCTTCCACTTCTGGCTGTCTTCAAGCACACGTTATGCTAAGATCTTGCCCCCTATATGCTAGGCAGCAAAGCATGCTTATTTTGTTAGTCTTGACAGTGCATGATTGATTTCCTGAGAGTTAAGAAGGGAGCAACTTCGGGAAGGACACATGTGGACTGTAGAACAATGCGGTAGAGGGAGCACCTGTCCAGGCAGCCAAACCACCTAAGTCAGCCTTGCCCACCTATGAGTAGGAGCTAAGCCATCCACATTCAAAATGGCATCCTCTTTCACTCTTTCTTGCTTGGCACATCGTGTTACCCCCTGCCTCAATCTCGGACCCTCGCTCCCACTCTTGGCTGTTGCTAAACTCCTACCCGACCATCATTCAAGACTCAACTGTTACCTCTTCGGCAAAAATTATTTGATGCCTCCCTTCCTCACCCCACAAACAGCCTCCACGCCCCCTGCTATATTATAATTATTTTCACATGTCTGTGTTTCTGGTAGATCCCTGACCCTCCAAAGATTCCAGACCACAAGTGCTAGGAGAACATTCCTGTAACTCTTTGTGCCAGCAAATCTAGCAAATTCTTTGCAGCTCAAAATTGCAGTCGAGAGATTTTCATTATCTTTAAAAGCCTTTGGCTGCCTTCAACATGGAAAATAGATAAGCTGCGTGTTCTTGAGAATGAAGGAGTGTGGTCAGCCTAGGGCAAAGAGAGTTTAAAGGAGAGACTGAGAAGGGGGGAAGAGAGGCAGAGCAGATCCTGTATCCCCAGAAAAAAAAAAAAAAAAAAGAAACAGTACTGACCCATGTTGGAATAAGGAAACAAAGACACGTCAGTGCCTGAGATGAAAATGTGGGGTAAGGGGAGATGACTCTCACTGACGTAGGTTGTGATGGGTCTGAGCAAGCAGGGGACTTGGGAACAATTGTACAGTTAAGTCTCTGTGTGTGTTTCTTAGGCCTTTACTCTTGTGAATTGGTGAAGTGACGTGGGATGGGTCAGTTACAATTAACGCAGTGAATCCTCATGAGTCAGTCTTGAAAGGGCAAGCTTGCTGCATGAATGGGAAAGCCTTTCACAGATAGAAGTTTTCATTACCCATACCATGATCTGAGGCCCTAGAGTGGAATCATATAATTAGAAACCTGGAGGCTGGGCGCATTGGCTCACGCCTATAATCCCAGCACTTGGGAGGCCGAGGCAGGTAGATCACCTGAGGTCAGGAGTTCGAGTACAGCCTGGCCAACATGGAAAAACACCGTCTCTACTGAAAATACAAAAATTAGCCAGGCTTGGTGGCGGGCGCCTGTAATCCTAGCTACTAGGGAGGCTGAGGCAGGAGAATTGCTTGAACCTGGGAAGTGGAGGTTGCAGTGAGCTGAGATTACACCGCTTCACTCCAGCCTGGGTGACAGGG
This sequence comes from Trachypithecus francoisi, assembly GCF_009764315.1. NCBI lineage: Eukaryota > Metazoa > Chordata > Mammalia > Primates > Cercopithecidae > Trachypithecus > Trachypithecus francoisi. The sequence goes on from NW_022681455.1 coordinate 20,093,307, forward strand.
CAAGACTCTGTCTCAAAAAAAAAAAAAAAAAGAAACATGGAATATGTCTAACAACATTTCTCTCATTTTCCAGGGAAGGAGACAGAAGCTCAAAAGGTGAAGTGATAGTCAGATCTAGAACCTAGTTTCCCCATCTCTAAGCCAAGGCCACAAAGTTCCCCACTGTGGATGGATTCTATTTTGGTTTACTCTTCAGTGGTTTATCTCGTTCCCTATCCTAATCTACAACTTGCCTCATGTTCTTACCTAAGAAGTGGGGTTCAAATCTTAAGCAAATAATTATTAAATGCTGGACTGATCTGGCTGCCTTTTGAAAAAGAGAGCAGAGGTAACGTACTTTAATAGCAAAGATCAAGAATTGCAAAGCTCTTGGACAAAGAGCAAAGGCAATTCGATGGAGAAAGGATGGCCTTTTCAATAAATGGTGCTGGAAAAATTGGACATCCACAATTAGGCACAGACCTTAAGCCTCTCACAAAAGTTACTTCAAAATGGATTACAGACCGTTACATTTTAAACATAAAGTGCAAAATTGAAAATTCTAGAAGAAAACGCATGAGAAAAATCTACGTAATCTTGGATTTGGTGATGAATCTTTAGATATAATACAACATCAAAAGCACATTCTATGAAAGAATTTCAACCTGTGTTGTTCTCCACAATTATATCCACCACACGTGTGTGTGTAGACCTACCCTTCAGTCTATGGGAACAGTGTGGAGTGGGGAAAGGGCAGAGACCGTCTGGACAAGCCAAAAGACTTGGGTTCCAGTCAGAGGCCTGAACCTCTTTAGCATGTCCCCTCAGGCAAGTCACTTTTCCAGATTCTAATTTTCTCATAGATAAAATGAGCATATAATAATTCTAACCTAGCCTGGGGGGGTTCTTAAAAGAGAAAAAGAAAGTAACATACATGAAAATATTTACAAGACAATGATTATAAGTATGGTATATATAAAAATCATCTGGGCCGGGTGCAGTGGCCCACGCCTGTGATCCCAGCACTTGTGGGGCCCAGGCGGGTGGATCAACTGAGGTGGGGAGTTTGAGACCAGCTTGACCAACATGGAGAAACCCCATCTCTACTAAAAATACAAAATTAGCTGAGTGTGGTGGCGCATGACTGTAATCCCAGCTACTCAGGAGGTTGAGGCAGGAGAATCTCATGAACCCAGGAGGTGGAGGTGGCGGTGAGCCGAGATTGTACTATTGCCCTCTAGCCTGGGCAACAAGAGCGAAACTCCATCTCAAAAAAAAAAAGAAAAAATCGTCTGAAGAGATGGGTTTCTGAGTTCCACTAATCCAGGTACCCCCTACCACTGAGATTCTGATTCATCAGGTGTGGGGTACGACACAGAAGTCTGTATTTGAGCTTTTATCTGGTGAATGAGGCAAGTCTCCCAGGAACCCTATTTTGAGAAATGGTATTGTAAGCTACAAAATGGTATGTAGGTGTAAGCTATTATTGTTATGCCACACACGGTGTGTTTCTCCTACTCTTTGACACCAGTTTCCAATTTTCCAGGAGCTCTCATCAAGTAAAGAGGAAAGGTTAATATAAAATCAGCAGAAGTGGCAATCATAGCTCATGGGAGGAGGGAAGTTGGTAACAGGGGATGCCCAGGAGGGAGCTACGGCATACATGAGACCTTGGAGTGGGATCCTGGGACAGGTCTAGGGTCAAGATGTTGAGTCCTTCATACCCTTGATTTCCATTCCAATCTAGCTATGTGTCAAAACATTTATAATAACCCACTTTGTTCTCACACGAAATCATATTGTTTTCTAAGCAAAAGCTTAAAAGAAAGAATTTTTTCCACCCTTTTATATGTTCTTCCAAATCGTTACCTTCTCTCATTACCTCTATGTGATGTTTGGAGAAGCCAGTAGGCCTATGTAGGTGGCCATGAGCAAGATTGCTTTAATGGTAAAGAGATTTTTCTGGAAAAACAAATTTAGAAAAAAAAAAATTCATTTCCCCTGGTGTAGTATATCATCCTAAGGGATTGCCTATAACATGTAGAAAAAGAGGCTAAATGGTCTTATCTCAACTGCTGCATTTGCCTTAGAACTATCCTAATTCATGGCTATCTAACACAAAAATACTAAATCCATGTACAATTGGGATATGCTATAATACAATAATACCTTAATTTCATATATTAGATTCCTTCTTCATAGAATTGTATATAATTTTCATGAATTAAAAAACAATGAAGAAAAAAAGCTTCAATTCTTCCAAAATTGAATACGATCTTTCATAAAAGGAAAAATCAGTAAGTTTGTAGAATTAGATTCTGAGCTCTAACACTTACTATGTGGCCTCAGGCAAGTTACTTAACCTCTCTGAGCCTTTCTAAAACTTTCTCTTATAACGGTAACACAGTACTACTCAGCCCTGAGAGTCTCCCCTAACACAGTGACAGGCACATGAGCTATATAGCATTTGTAAGTTCCTCTCCTCTAATCATTTCTACCTGTATTCATCCTGCTGCTTCAAGGAGGTAGGTTTTCAGCAAATCGCATGCTTCCTGAATAGGGACAGGAATGATTAGCATGTGCCTGCCCTCTTCCAGTATGAAAATGGGGTTAAGAAGAATAGAGGAGCAGGGTGTGTGTGTGTTCACTCCATATGGAAGACAAAGATTTCAAAAATGCACAAACATTTCAGGGAGAAGAGATTTTTAAGCCTTCCCAGTGCAGAAGCTATTTTCTGTTGCATTTATTTCTCTCCAGAATAAACCTGAAGTTCTCTGCACACCGAAGACATACATGGCATAAATGTTGACGGAAGGGGAAGGATTTGAAGAAGGACGAGAGTCTGAGGAAGAAGAAAGGACTGCAGTAGTGAAACAGCAGAAGAAACTAGGTGATGGCTTCCAGGAAATTAAAAGGGGGCCTTATGTCTGTTGATTTTACTGTTAACATGGTCAGATGGGATATTTGTTTGCTTTTTGATCCATTTTCTGATAGTTAACTAAGTGCTCTAGGACTGACATAAATGCTGAGGATGGGACAGACGGAGGAACTCTACACCTGAACTCCCACATTCAGGGTCAGGTCATCGGTCTACCCTAATAACAGTCTCCTGGTAGAAAACAACTCTGAAAACGAAAGACACAATAACAGAGTAGTACACAGTATGCCATGTGGTATTTAAGAGACAGACTCAGGTTGAAAACAACATAAAATTTATATATTTCTTTATGACTTAGAAAAATGTACCTTTTATAATTTATGTTTAACATAACTTCTAGTGGCTATGCTTCCCTATAAACTAAAGCTGAGATTAATTCAATAGGATGGAGACACCAATATTTGGGAATTCATTATGTTCTTTGCAATAATTCAATGAATCAGAAAATAATAGAATTTTGAAATGAAATCCAATTCCCTCATTTTACCGAAAATGAAACTGAGGCTGTGGCGCTTTAAAATATGCCCTTTGAGGCTGAACTTGGTGGCTCACTCCTGTAATCCCAGCACTCTGAGAGGCCTAGACGGGAGGATCATGTGAGCCCAAGAGTTCCAGACTGGCCTAAACAACATAGCACAACCTTGTCTCTATAAAAAAAAATTTTTTTAATTAACCAGGCATGGTGGCACGCATCTATAGTTTCAGCTGCTCAGAAAGCTAAGGTGGGAGGATCACTTGAGCCCAGGAGCTCAAGGCTGCAATGAGCCATGATTGCGCCACTGCACTCCAGCCTGGCTGACAGAACAAGACACTGTCTCTACAAAAAAATAAAAATAAAATAAAATACGTCCTTCATAAGACGACTTAAGGTAGGGGCAGAGCTGCCAGCAAAATTTCAGGGCTTCCAACTCACAGTCAAGGAGCCTTTATTGAGTTCAGAATATAGTAGAATCATTTATATTATCAGAGCATTTCTTTTTTTTAGTATTTATCTTAGGAGCTGTTTCTTTTAAAAATTCCTATTTGTTCTGATGCATATATTTGTTTTTTTGCAGATCATTTTTCTCATAAAAATTCTGTAAACATAGCCATTCTTTCTGTATTTGTAATTTGAGGACCGACTAGAGTTATTCCTGAGAGGGCTATGTTCCTGAGAGAACGAAATTATTGTTTTTGAAACTCTAGAGAGAACTGCTCTGGCAAAAGAAATGCATCTTTTCATCTACAGTCATTTTGAGGTGAAAGATCTCATGATCACTCTGGACTGTACAACCCACAAGCAGGCTCCAAGGATACCTGCAGGAGCCCCAGAAGTCCGGATTGATCACACAGGCACAAAAGACCCTATCAACTTGTTTATCAACTTGCAGTTCTAATTTCCTGACAGTAAAACACCAGTATAAATAATCTCCTCCCTCAACATTTTAGAGAATGCAAAGAAATACACAGTCACTGTAGACCTATGAGCTTTTGCCAAGTTTGGTTTTTATTATTATACATATGAAGAGAATCCTCTTAGCCAAAATCTATAAAGGGGCTGGTTAATTTGGCTCTGTAGTAATTGTTTCATATTAAATCAGTCCAAAATTTTAGGGCCTGTTTCTCAGGAACCCTTTATCTAGCATCAGGTATGTATCTAAACAGTATAGTATCTGTTAATTTTGAAGTTATATAAAAAAAGAAAATGTGCATTTTTGCAAGTCTTAGTAGAAGCTCTTTACAGTTTATATAATCCAATGTTATAGAGTAATTTTTTTTATTCTTTCGAGAAATCAAAAATGTGCTCTAAATAAAAGTTTCAAAGTTTAGAGGTATCATTTTTTAGATTAGATTGCTTATATGGTTTGATGCTTTCTTAGAAGGTTGAATGATTCTAAAATGCTTTTAAAGAAAACATCAAAAATAAAAAGAATTACTTAAAACCAGGTCAAATACAAAAAGATTCTCAGAGATCTCAAGCCTTGCAGTATCATTTCAAGATTTATTTTAAAAATAAGATTGCATTTTGTTCACCATTCTTTCCCCGCCAAAAGACACAGAACTTCCTTGTGAAGCTGTGTTTAGGATCCATACCATAATATCATCTTTTCCAGGAAACTGAATCGTAAACAAGTCTATAGGGCGATCCTAGAAATGAAATCCCAAAATTCCGCAGGATGGGATTAAGGTCTGTATTTTCAACCTGAGAACTTCAGGCTACTTCTCCTTCAGCAACCTCCTCCTTTTCTCCACTCCAGCTCCCCCCAGCCTCCTTGAATCCCCAGGGAGCTGGTGCCTGTCCTTCCTAACACAAACTTTCTTTCTTCTGGAAGTGCTGGAAAATCTCGGAGAGAATCACTTTCTCCCACATCCTGTAAATTTACGCAGTGGAGAAGCACTGTGCACATTTTGTGAGGAGGGTCCCGCCATTGGAGAGAAACGGTGAAAGCAGCAACAAGACCGTACAAGCACACACACAGCCTCTTCGCCTCACACTCCACAGCTATTTCTCATGCACTCCGGCCTTAACTTTGCTGACCTTGCCACCACAGGTTTTTATATCACTAAATAACAGGGCACGAGGCTGCCATGGTGGACAATCTGCCTGCACTTGCCCCTCCACATCACCAAAGCTCCTTAGATACCATTCATCAAATATTTGCTTTTACACTTAAACACACAATTTATGAAACACAAATTTCTGGTTCACCTAACCCTTGCATGACGGGAGTTTTGAAAAACCAGTCAATTTTCCTGCTGACATTCCTCAAGTTAACACGCTTTCCTGGTCCTGCAGGCAGTGCAAGTTATCTGCTGCCCTCTTTTGAATTTTAGGGCACACTGCACTCCTAAATAGGGCCTATTGCCTGAAGACAGCCTCTTTTCCCTGTCTAGGGGCTGATTCAACCTTCTGGCTAATCCAGAGCCTGCTGGAACAGCACTTTAACTCCCCTTTTGAGTACTACTTTCTCCGCTGGTGTTCTTCCAAAGCAAAAGCAAAACCCATTTTATGAAGCAGCAAAAGAAGTATAAAGCGTGCTATTACTTTTTCTTTTCTTTTTTCCCAGCTTACTGAGGTAAAATTGACAAATAAAGATTGCATATATTTAAGGTATACAACCTGATGTTTTCACATATGTATACGTTGTAAAATGATCATCACAACCAAGCTAATTAACATATCCAGCACTTGATATCATTACCATTTGTGTGTGTATGTGTGTGCTGAGAACACGTATGATCTAGCCTCTTATCAAATTTGAAGCACACAATACAATATCATTAACTATTGTCACCATGTTATACATTGGATTTCCAGAACGTATTCATCTTGCATAACTGAAACTTTGTACCCATTGACCAACATCTCCTTATTCCCCCAGCCCCTCCCCACAACTGCCCTTCTAAACCTGCTCTGATGAGTTTTACCTTTTTACTTTCCATATATAAGTGAGGTTATACAGTTTACTGTTTCGGTTTATTTCACTTAACATAACATCCTCCAGGTTCATCCATGTTGTCACACATAGGAGGATTTCCTTCTTTTTTAAAGGTTGAATAATATTCCAGTTTGTATATTTACACTACATTTTCTTTATCTATTCATCCATTGACAGACATTTAGGTTGTTTCCATATCTTGGCTATTGTGAGTAATGTCATTTCTTATCCAGCCACCCACTCTGGGCTTATCTATTAATTCCCCTAAAGTGCCTGAATGTAGTTCTGTTGATAAAGATACTGAAAGGAAGAAGTATGCCAGAATACAATTTGCAAGCCTGTCCAGCTGAAGATAGCCTCCTTCCCAGACAGTAGAGAGGCTGAGGTTCTCACAGGAGTGACAGGTCACAGGGACATAGGCAGCACTTCTAGGAAGTTAAACCTGCTGGGCTGGCCATGGCTCATTAAGTCATGTTTTGTGCAGACCTCCCCAGCAACTGCTCTCTGATGCAATGGGACCATTCTCGAGTAACCATTGGTACCATGGCCCCTTCCTCAACCCTTCCCTAATAACATCTCCATGTGCTACCCTGACGTCCCTGGGTCATCAACTCTCCTGTTTCCTCGTATATACCAAATACAAGAAAGAACAGGTGAGAACATGTCCCTAAAAACAAAAAGAAAGAAATTATTGCCATCTTTTCCTCAAAATCATAGGAGTTTTTTTGGAGGACAAGAATATGGCAACAATATAGTCCTGGGAAAAAGTATGGCATGACTGAGTCTAAGAATGTCTTATCAGATAGTTGATTTCTATCTATTTTTCTACAGCAATCTCTTTGTCTATCTGTCTCTCACAGGCATCTTTGAGCTCCCCCGACTCCCTGTAGCCTTTTCAGCTTGATCATAAAACATCATTCCCCTTTGACTTGTCTCTTTGCCATAGTAGTCTCATATTGCAAATGGCCATTACCTGGTCAATGAGAAGGAGTGATCTCACTGCAGCTTCAAATAAGGGAAAAAATGAATGGCACGGTCCTTCTCCCAGCAAAAGAAATGCTGAAATTGTCTGATGGTCCAATCAGGCCACTAGAAGATTAAAATGCACCAAAAAAATACAGACGTCTTCCCAAACCAGTAGGCAAATGTCCCTCTGTACACAACGGCCAGCTTCCTGGGTGACAGCCTGTGCAATTGAACAATGCCCTGCACATAGAAGGGCTCACACTTAGTTTAATGTTCTGCTATCACCATCTTGAAATTCTTAATAATTTTATTTAACAAGGGGCCTACCTTTTCGTTTTGCATAAGCCTCAGATTATGTAGCTGGTCCTGCACAGCATTGAGGGATAGCTCAGTCCTGAGGCATCCGACTGCAATGGTGGGTTTTTAACTGTTTATTTATTTGTGCGGTGGAATGGCATGTGGTTTGCGTGGTACCTGTTTTGGTTCTCTTAGCTACAACACCTGCTCGTTGGGGCAATGCTGCATGGCTGACTGGCAGTTACAGTCCCAGGGACTATAGGCTTGGTCAATTATAGAAAGTGAAAGTTTCCATGGAGAACTCTGTGATGTGCCTGGAAGGAATCATCATGGCAGGTAGAAAGGTGCTGAGAAATTCTGCACAGAGGAGATAGTTCAGTAAAAAGATAGGTTCATAAGCAACTCCCAGGAGTAATCTTGCTGTGTCTAGAAGGGAGAGAAAAGAAAAGCCATTTCTTCCAGATTCCTCCTTTTCAGTTGAAGCCACAAGGCCCCTGGTGCACACTCAGCCGCTGTTCTTTATGTTTCTTGCTGTTTACTCTGAATTCTTCCTGAGGTTTTGCAGAGAAGCACTACATCAACACAATTTATTTTATTACGATGCCACGTCATAGCACATATCTCCTGTTCACATTAGGTTGACACGGTGCTGCGTTTGTGGATGAGCATATATGGATACATATTATCACAATCACTACAGAATAGCATTTATTGAGTGACCACTACACTATTAGATGCTGCAAACCGACATGTGAGAGCACAAATAACAACTTAATAACAGAAAAAAAAGACACTCCTATTTAATCCAACTTGCAGAAAAACAAAGCAAAATAACTACTCCATATTTCCTCTCCATGCCTGCTGTATGGTGGCGAGAAAGACCTCTAAAATGCATAAAGCTCTTATCTTCGTTTATTCCCCAAAGAATAATAGATCAGTCAGAGCTCTGATGCTGTTTTAATAATGTACAATTTACAATTCATTGGTTACCAAGCACTCACAGTATAATTAATTTTGCAGACCTGTTCAGCAAATCCACATGGTTTTGTACAATATAGGGAGGAGGAGTGGTGGCAGTGGTGCCAGGAGGAGGGGGGCAGGAGTGGGGAAGGATGAAGAAGAAAACCGTCTTCTCTCCTTTTCCATATTGATGTAGCCGAGTCCTGTACCAGCTGGGTAGATTGGCAGATAACTGCCACGGCTGAATGCGAGACTCAGTCTGAGGTACAAATATCTCCCCACTGAAAAGTTTACACCAGTGAAAACTGTGATCCTGAGGGTACCCTGTTCAGTCTCATGGGGAGATCACACTAAGGAAGACTGCTGACCAAACCACAGAGCTACGTTAATCATCTCTCTTCCAGAAAGGAAGTGATCCCCTCACAGACTGGAGCGGAGCCACAAACTGCAATGCTCTTAAGAGTCTGGCAGCTCTAGGGATCAGCTAGTTTTCTCAAAGGTGGCATTATTTCTTTCTTTCCACACCTCCTCATTTATCAGCATATCTCTTATGTTCTCCTCTTTCTATTATTGACTGTCTTTGCTTCATCAAAGTTTCGAATTCCCCTACATACAGCCCACCATGGCCTCCCACCCTAGCTCTGCCCCAAGCAGTCCCCTTCCCATCTTCTGAATATATGTCTTAGGATGTTTTTGTTCATATTTCCAAGAGAAAATCTGATTGGCACAGCTTGTCTTTTGTGAACAGGTTTATAGGTGTTGTTCAGCCTGAGGGTTTTCTGCTCTTCTGTAGGGTACCCACTTCTATCCCCATCAGCTGTGAAATGGACAGTGTGGGGTCACAGGATACAAAACAGGGGCCTGGGACTGCTCCTCCATCAGTAACTCTGGGCAAGGCAGGTTCTGCCCAGAGAGAGTCTGTCTAGGCACATGCCACAAAGGGGCCGGGTGCACCTCAGACCCAAGTCTGTCCTTCAGGCGGCAGGGCCATGCTCTTGAGGCAGGCCCCCAAAAGGAGGCAGAAAACTGCCTGCAATTTCCCCTGGATTTTCAGTGTATGTTTCCAAGTTTTTCTTGTTTTACCAGCTCCTAGACTCCTGCTAACCCTCTTTGAGAATCATCCTCAACATACACGCCCACACATACACATGCACCCATGGGCACACACATGCATAGGCACCCAGACACACACACACATTGGGACTTGGCATCTCCTACTCTCAATCAGTCCCTGACCTCTGTCTAGCTCTGAATCTGCTCACGCTTTTCTTTCTATGGGTCTCTGGTACCTGTTCTATGTCCTCCCCAGCATCTGACTTCAGTCAAAATTGTTTTTTGCTGTGACTCTCTTGTCACATCAAGTGCCTTGAAGGGACTCCCATTTTCTAAACCACAGAGTCTATGACAGATGGACAAACACGTGTTACTGTCAGGGCATGCTGGGTCACAAATGATACGGAGCTGATGTCTATCAACTGTCCCTTGTCAGTTTGCTCAACAGCATTTGGAGTATGATGTTCAGCCAACTTCTGTCAGAGTTACGAGGGCCTTCCTGTTGCTGCCTGTCACCCAAACACCTCAAATTCTTAGAGTTTGCTTTGGTTTATGGCCAAAACATAGTCTCCAACCAAAATAAGCTTAATTTAGGATTCACTCGATCCTTCTTAATATTTTCATATTCATCCCACTCTATCTTTTTGTGAAATTCTTTTCCCCTTGATCATTTTTTCATGTCCAACCTAATTTCTCCCTTCAGTCTTCAGGACCTCCTGATAATCATTTATTCCATGGCAACTCCCTCATCTACCCATCTGGCCCAGCAGGGTACAGTTTATTTTATTCCTTAAAAAGATTGCCTTCAATGCTGCACAGTCACATCTGACTTTTTTTTTTTTTTTTTTTTTTTTGAGGCAACTGTCATGGGCATCCTAAGTGCCGCTGAAACAGAAGACCCTGATTTTCACTGGGAATCAGATAAATGTGATCCCTTAGGGGAAGATGGAATCTTTTCTTACAGCAACCAAGCATCACAGATAGCTTTATATGTGGGCAGATGGGGACCCTGGTGCAAACTTATAAAGTGCTGGGATGACTCATTGATTTTCAAAAGATCCTTCTGCCTATCTCCTAACTAAATGGTTTCCTATCACATGGGGAGGTTTAAAAATTATGGATGCCAGACACCCACCGGGATTAATGAAGTCAGAATGTCTGGAATTGGGGTCCAGACATGAGTATGTGTTTTAATTCCCTAGGTGGTTCTAATGTGTACCGTTGTTGAGAACTCTTCCTTAGTTCAGTGGTTTATAAACTTGGCTGCACATTGGAATCACTAGGGAGTTTTAAACAATACACATGCCTGGATCTCATCCCTGGAGATTTTGACTTAATTAGTCTGGGTGTTGGCCTGGCCACTGAGAGTTTCAAAGCTCCCCAGGGGGTTCTAATATGCGGCCAAGATTGAGAACCAGTGCCTTAATGAACACCTGAAACTTCAACATTGGGCTATCTAGGTAGCCTGTATTTTTACTTGCTAACCTTGGCCAATCCTATCCACAAGGTTTCCAGAGAGCAGGCTGTGGGAGGGGAGCCTAGAAAAGGCACAGAGACATGGAGACCCAGCGGGGAGGGCATGAGGAAGACCACCATGGAAAGACCACAAAACAAAGAATGGTTATGCCAAACACAAAATTATTTTTGGCTTATTGAACTCATCTAAGTATGAATTCTGCCACATCCTAGAAGCAATCAACAGAATCTCCTCTCCCAACAGTTTAGATGGCAGAGGGCATTGTTGGCTAGAATCCCATAAGACTCCACTGAGACCATCGCCAGCAGCAGACAGCTTCAGTTTAGAATCTTATATCTGCTCCAGCAACAACTAGGTAAAAGTATAATCCATGGCTAATTTACTAACATTCTAAGTTTTTAAACCTAGAATTTGCTATGTTTAGAATTGTAAATTTGTGAACATTCTAAATATGGAATTTAACTTAATCGCAAAAGGGAATTCAATTTTACTCAAAGGCCTCAAAATATCTGGTTTTGACTTAATGGTGATGGTAACCTGCTTCCAGAGAGGCAGGAAAAAAAAAAAAAAAAACCTTCAAAATTGGGGAGAGACAGGAGATAGGAAAATAAATATGATAAAGCTTCCCTAAATCCCCAGTAAACCTATTTTAAGGCCTTGTATTCTTTTGTACCTTTCCTCCCATCCTCCACATTAATTCACCTGTTATTTTTTCAAGGACATTTTACATTTCACTTTTCCTTTGTCTTCTACATCTGAAGATTCCCAGGGAATTTCCTCTCACCCAGTTTCCAAAATTTTTCCAAACCAAAAGCACTTACACCTGGTAATGTGTAATGCCAGTATGCCTAGGAGAACTGGGTCTCTGTCCAGAAATCCTTCCGTGGACTCCTGAGATGCAATACACGTCAACCTATCAGGTTACCAGGGTCTGGAAAAACAAGTGTACTTAAGAACATTGTTTCTGTCCCACTTAAAATGATATTGAGATGGTTCAGTCTGACTGAGCCTGAAGTCAATACTCCAGAAAAGTATGGGGATATTTCTCTCACAGATTACCTGGGTACACACCCGGTTCCCCCTCAGGTTCTCCCTGGTTCATTTCCCTAAAGTTCTCTCATCATCATCTCATTGCCCCATCCAGTCACTCCAGGAGTGACCCTTCCCCAGGCATCTTTGATATCATTCAACCCTGGGTCTGATCACTGCCTGAGACACCTGCCACCCTGCAAGCCCTTCGTTTAAAATGGAAATGGTATTGTCTTTCCAAAGACCATCTAAAAAAGAATTTCAGGAAAATACTCTTTGAATTCCAGCAAAAGTAAAGAGAGTGGAACTCTTCTGCAGCTGGACAAAACCATTTAAGTGTTGAAAATAAGAGACATTCTTCCTCCTTTTTGCACTGGGCATGCCCAACCTTTCACACAGTCACATCTCAAGGCTGTAACTCAGCAGATATGAGCAGTCGGTTTGCAATGACAACATCAGGTATCATGGCTGTTCAGTTTATCCATCTCCCCAAATCAACTTTTTACAAGATCTCTTTCCATCTCTCCCTCTGCATAAAATTAAAACCACTGGAACTCAGAGGAGCCAAGCTAACCACCAGGAAGCACACACTTGGACAAGTAAGGAGCTGCCAATCATTTTAAGACCTGTTGGGCAAGCTTATCAGGTTCCTGATTCCTGCAGTATAAAATGCCTGGCAGTTTCAATGATCGAGATAAGCACAGCTGTAATCTACCATGATCCAGAGCTTATTCACAGATCACAGCTGTGTAATTTCAGGTAACATGCTTCCCTTGTTTGGATTTGTTTAACATTGTTAAATATATAGTCAGACCATCTGCACAGTATTTTTTTTAAATTGGAAATTACAACCATAACTTCCTTTTTATATATCAATAAACTAAACAGCAAAATTTCAAAGGGATCCTTCTGCACCAAGCAGTGAAGCAGAATGCTTGTCCCACGCCACACCACTGCCTAATTGCACACTAATTGGACAAACGTGATTAAATATTTCAAGATCTTTACTAATTGCCTCTATTTTAGCTTTAAAATTTGCTTGCCACCAACAAATTTAATGACACTGGTGTCTAGTCATCAGCAAAAAGCCCAAGAGTTGCTCTTTAAAATGTACCTAGTCAGAATATTTACTGATTGTGCATTGTTTCCAATGTAGCTTAATTAGAAATCCAATCAGTTCGCTAAGTCTAATTATACTTGATTTGTAGATTCAGACTATGATACATAATGAAGCCAAGCAGCTAACAGTAAACGTGCCTGAAATGTAACAATAAGAGAAATATTTTTTAATGTACGTCTTGTCACTTTAGAAAATCAAGTAGTACACACGATCTTTCACGACGGGGATTTTGGAGGTTTGAGCTTTGCAAAGTTTCCATGAACCAGATTCCAATTCCACTGGGAAGAGCTGCTTTGAAAGATGATGACCAGAAAATATTTCTATGTCTCCATATTAAAGATTAAAAAGAAAAAGGAAACAATTGCTTTCTTCACATTGACTCTGTGAGAAACTTTTGTGGCATGATTTCACAGAAGTTGCTTTGATGAAACTGATATGGTTAAAATAGATACATCTTATTTTAAAAATTATCCTCCCAGAAATTTGATTTAGCTATCTTGGAAAATGCCTTATCCGATGCCTAAAAACCACAATGCTTATATAAGCAAGTATTCAAATATGTGTGGGCATAAGTGTATATACACACAATATTTTATAAGAGGAAACATTTCTACACATATTATTATATGTCTGCAATAATTTGCAACCAACTGTTGCTTTGTGAAGACAGGCTAGGTGACATGGAGAAAGGCAAGAAAACTTTATTATTTTTAATGCAGTTTAAAATAACAATCACCATTGTCTTGGTCATCCAAATAGTTTGAGACAAAGCAGTATTTAGAGAGCCCTAAATACCCCTCACTCTATGACCCAGAATTCAAATATCTCCCTGTTAGCGTTCACCACACAGACATGGCGTAATCACCAAATGGGTTCGATGCTGAAAACTGGCCATCTCACCTCACCTTGCAATTGTCATCTGCCAAAGAAGGCAATATTTGGGAACTGTGAGGATGCTGGTGATAATGCTGGTTCAAAACACATCTCCAGAGTCAAGTTCATTTCATTTTCATTTTAAACACAGTAGGAGAAATCAATAGGTGAATCAGAATGGCTATAAAGGAAATGCAATTTCTAAGCTTTCGGGATTATAATATAAATATAATAGAGGATGACTCAAAACAACCTGAAACTCTAAATTAATTACTGTTGACTGTTCAACAATAGGCTATTACTTTAGCATATTTATCTTTCTTTGGAACACATCATTTTCTAACAACATAACCTAACAGAAACATTGAAATATTCTTGGCTGAGAAAGTCTGTAAAAGTGCAAAATCTGAGCAGTTGCAATTTTTGCATTAAAACCCAGCCATTAACATGTACATTCTGTCGTTGCTTTTAAAAGTTTTGCAGGCCAGGCATGATGGCTCATCCTTGTAATCCCAGCACTTTGGGAGGGCGAGGCAGGTGGATCACTTGAGGTCAGAAGTTCAAGACCAGCCTTGCCAACATGATGAAACCCTATCTCTACTAAAAATACAAAAATTAGCCAGGCATGGTCGTGCATGCCTCTAATCCCAGCTTCTCAGGAGGCTGAGGTGGGAGAATCACTTGAATCTGGGAAGTGGAGGTTGCAGTGAGCAAGACTGCACTACTGCACTCCAGGATGGGCAACACAGCAAGACTCTGTCTCAAAATAAATAAAATAAAATAAAATAAAATAATATAAAAGCTTTGCAATAAAATTTCTCCATTGTGTGTGTACATATGTGCACACACACATACATCCACACAGACCCATATGCAAAATTTTTAAAGAATCATGGATGAATTCCTAATTTTTCTTTTTCCTTTTTTTTTTCAAAAGCACTTCATAGCATGTACTGAACCTGGAGAGTTTTCTTTTGCTTTCAGTTCTTTGCCTTCTGACATGGGTCCAAATCAGTGTAGCCTCTAACCAGGACCTTTGTTTATACTGTGCCCTGTGTACTTCTTACTTTTCCCCTGTACTCTGGTATAAGGCTTTACTGATTAATTCTCAGCATTCAAGAAAAATGCTAAAAGCAGATTTTGTTGGTTGGTTTTTCAATCAGAATTCATCACACTGACCTTTGGGTTAACAGAGAAAGTCCTCATTGGCCTCATTTGAGTGTAACACTATAGAAAGTCTCTTCTTGACCTTCCTTCCCAAAGACGGATTGCTTTGGGAATATTGCCACCTGGATTTTCCAGCACAGAGAGGTATGGAAGCAGGGACAAGGCCCAAATCTTATTGTTTCTCTAGGGCTGAAGCAGGCAGGTCTTACCACCTTCCTTAATCGATTGAGGTGAGAGAAAAGAAGACGTAAATACAAAATCTAGACTACTTCAGATCAGCTGTTCAAAAGCAAAAGTTGGCAACCATATTACCCATTTAAAAAGCATGATTTCTGTGTGTAATTGTCATGAACTGAAACAAAATGATTTTTTAAATGTTGCAAAAAATAATAATATAGGAAAGCATATCTTCACAAATTCCTAGGAGATGAGGTAAGAAAAGAACTTCCTGGTGCAGTCTTCTCACTTCTAAACGTCAGAGAATTTCTAAAGGACTGTTTTTTTTTCCCCTTTTTTCCTCACAGCTTAGTTTTATCTTTTCCTCTTCTTATTAATAAGGCCTGGCCCCTCGTTAACATGCAGCCGGAACCTAATGAGCCTTGCAGACTCCTGTAATTTCTTCACTGTTGAAAATGCCTGACACTAATCTATGCCATTTATACTAATAAGAGGTGGATCAGCTGATATTTGGTGCAATGAAAATATGCTAAATATACTTTATTGAATTGCACATAGTTAGTTCTTCCCAGTTCACTATATTACGGCAACAGATGCACAGTCATTACCTCTGCGCTCTATGTGCGGCAAAACCTTTCGTTTGAATAAATAAGAGAAGAAGGAGCCAGACATTTGATATGTTAGCTTCCTTTTTTTAAATTTTCATGCTGACAATATGGACTTTCAAACTCCCACCTCAGAAAAGTAATCTTTTAGGTGATTTTCAAAGCACCAATAACAGTGCTTCGTATTGAAATGGCAAAGAACTGAAGATCTGACCTAAAATACGACGTTTTCTATGACGCGGACTTCAGTGAATGCTAAATTTAAGTGGATTTTGCATAGAGCTTACGAATTACATCCACAAGGATCCCAAACGTATGAATCTTGGTGATTCATACTTTTCTAGTGAATGCCAAAAAAGTGCCCAATTTTAATATATGCTGAATATCTTGTTATTATATTAGGCAAAAAGAACCTTTAAACATTTTGCATTACCAGTATGATTTTTGTATGACTCTGTTGTATTTGCATTTCTTCTCTTACTTGAGAGGCACATGACTGAGGAGACAGACTGCAGGTGTTAGTAAATGTTTCCAACACTTATGTCAATACCTGTATTTGGCTCAGACATCACAAACCAGAGGGTGCTTTTTAAAACCTTATTTAAAATCTACATATTTATTCAAAACACTCAGCTATCATTGCATCTTCTGAGATGTGCTGTGAATAAGATAGAGGCTTAAGGGTCCTGAACTAAACATTTATACCTGTGGTCCCACAATGCATAATAGCCTCCAATAAGTGAATTCCCTAGTAAGTAAGTTCAGCAGGGTAGGATTAGTCTTTTGTGGGAAGTTGATTACATCATTAAAATTTCTCGTTAACTATGCTCATATTTGACCAAAGATTTAGGAAAAGGATAGTAAAGCAATTCAGAAGGCAAAGACGGGGTGAAAATGTCAAATAGCATCCAAACCCTCAGTTCCTCCATGATAACAGTATTTTTCTCTTAACAGGACATACATTTGAAAATAGTCACAAGCTACTCAATGATGAAGAAAGAAAACCATCCTGTGCATTGCTATTTAAACATGTTTCCCATGATTTGACTGTCTTCCACCTGGTAGCCAGCACTCTTGACTGTCTCCTGACCGGTAATTTCTTGGAACATGTTTCATGTTTGTCTGGGCAGTATATCCTGCACTTATCCATAAGCATATTTTTTCAGATTTCCAAATGTCCTCTGATTTATCCTCTAAGAGAATTATGAGTCCCTTCCATCTATACCTCTTCCCTTGGACAATTACTTTATCTGTACCTTCTAGAATCTCTTGTCTCTTAACCTTTGCCAGCACAGGTGCAGTAACTCCCCAAAGATTAACAGTCTGATTGTAGGTGTGATTGAAATTCGCTTGGCTTCCCTTCAGAATCCAGTGCCCTAGCCTACTAAATCACCTCCTATAATCTTGTGCACTTAGGCAAAGCAAACAAAATAATCTGCCAGGAAACACTAATGGTGGAGTGTCAACACAGACATCGTTTGTATTAACTGTCCTATTATTATCGCCCTGCTCCTTAAATCCAATCAAACTTCAATTCCCACTCTGCAGGGGCTGGGTGTTAATTAGAAAGAATGTGTGTTTGCATGTACCTATGTGTACACACACATGCCCCTTCATATATATATATACCCATATACCCCTCACGCATGCATGTGTGTAACCATAGACACAGGTCTCATTACTAATTAATTTAACTTCCAAGTGCTGCCCCATGTTTCCAATTTGTCGTTCCAACACACAAAAGCATATATTCTGTGTGCATGTCTTCTGCCCCGAATCTCGACATTTTCCAACAGATGTTAGCTAATGTGGTTGTAGAAGGTTCACTGTGGATGCTGCGAGCCCAATAAATCTTCCTCTTAAATGTAGGCACTCCACCATCCCAGCATCTTATACCTATAATACATTTTAATTACTTGGCTATTCAAATTATACTAAATTAGATTTGCACAGAACAGCACCATGGATTTCTCAATTTATATTTAATCCGCCGCAAACAGCCTAAAATCGGCAAGTGCGCTTTTATTAGAACTTGCAGGAGCCACTGAAGTCTGATACCTTTAAAATTATTAAGTGACAAAGATTACTAGCACTAAGGTTCTACTTTGCTTCCCCATTAGCCATTTAGGTGACAGCTGCTGTATTACACATAAAGATGAACCATTCCTTGAGGGATGATAGTGGCTCCGCTGTGACACTGCTGGCATAAAGCATTATCAGACCATGGCTGAGCTTGGAGCCACCGAAGTCTCCTAGGCACCTATCAGTACCCTCATTATCTGCATCACAGAGTGCCGAGAATGAACACTGCCAGGCCTCACAGCTTCGCAGCTCATTTGAGAAGCGGAAATTAAATGTCCCAGGAGAGAAAACAGGCACACTGTAACAGCACTGGCGCTGTACACCAATAACATGTCGACCGCTGTAGCACTGACTTCTATCTCATTAATTTAATAGGCTCCTGGAATGAGGATGGGAAGGTAGAGAGGCAGCCTTGACAAGGAGATTACTGAGCAGCGCCGGCATTGTGTGTTATGCGAGCTCATAACAGAACGAGGACTTACTGAAGGTATCACAGCTCTTCAGATATTTGTTGGGGCTTTTAGAAGCTCTGCACAAGCAAAAAGCAATGAAGGGTGGGAGAGAGAAAAAGAGAGAAGGGGAGATTACAGAACAGGAGCAAAATTAGCTGATCGTAAACATGATCTATGTTTATATTATGCAGCATTCCAATGTAAGGTGAAGGAAGTGAAGAAGGCTAGAGATAAAGGCACTCTCTGCACACAGAAAAAAAAAAAACAAATCCCTAATTTTGTGTGTGTGTGTACATGTGTGTTTGAGGAGCCTATTGAACAGAAGCCTTTGCCCTGATGAAAACTGTTTTTATAGCACCATTTTCATAAAATTCAGAAATGCTTTTGCTGCAGAAATATCAGCTCCTTTATGACCAGAGTGACACCAAGCAAAACAAAGCTAAGAGCCAGGAGACTATTCAGATAAGTCAGACCGAAGAAATTTTCCCTTAAGCAAAACAAGATGCCTGAAATCTCCTGGTGATGAAAATAACAGTGTTTTTTCACCTTGAATCATCAGATCATGCTCTCGATTCTCAGCCGGGTAGACCCACCCTTCATATAGGATTCAGATCCCTCCTCAACCAGAGAGACGCAAGACAGTCAGACTCCAAGATTATTAACACAGATTTTTGTACACTGGATTTTTATTTTAAGTAACTGTTCTTTATCGTTGTCATTTGTTTAAAGGCCTCAGGAGAAACAAAGGTCAAGAAATCCAGTCTCCTGTACGTTTTGACATTGCTGAGAATAGCTCTTGTGTATTGGTTAAAGGAACAAGGCAAGACGTGGTGACTTTTGTGGTTATGAGTAATTAGCAATGGTATTTATAGCATCCTGGGTAAATCTCTGATCAGTGTGATCTTTGTCTTCATGCTGCAGCCTGACAGAATTACAGAATAGTGGAAAGAGTGCTTGCTGTTTCCAGTATCAGGGGAACAGTTTTCGTGTACCAGCTGCAATATTTATTTGCGGTGTGTTTTTGGGCAAGTCACTTTACCTCTCTGAACCTCAGGGGTTTTGGGTTGTTTTTTCTGTTTTTGTTGTTGTTATTGTTGTTGTTTTGTAAGTAAGAAGAGAGGACTGACCTCCCTCTTCACCTGGCTGTGAGAATTAAGATAATGTAAATGAAAATCATTGTTATGGTATGCTAGTGTTCAAAGTTGTTTCATCACATCAGACCCTATATTACTGATTTATCCTCCTCCGTGTTCAAAAATAGATTTCTGAGAGAATACCCACTGTAAAGGGGGAGGGGAGCTTTAATAAAGAGAGACAACTAATGAAAAACAGGGGGTAGCATGAACAGAGAGGCTCTCTCTGTCCTACATCTGGCTCCCAGATCCTGGTGGGGATGTTCTCAAGCTGCGTCGGTCGTAGGTTGCTTGGGGATCGGAAGAATGCTGAGGACCTCTTTGCTTAGAAAAAAATTCACTAGTACTTATAATTTCAGAGATTCACAGACTTCCAGCCATGGACCCCAGGTTAATAACACTTGTTACAGAGAAAGGGTATGTCGTGAGACTTTATGTGATATCAGAAGAGAAATCAACCCAGTGCTTCTCACACACACACACACACACACACACGCATGCACACACACTCTGGATAATCCAAGCCCTTTTTTTGTAGCTACGCAAGTGAATTACAGAGTTCTGAGGTTCTGAGAATCACAGGCCATCAACATTGTCCTGTTTCCTATTTTGTGCGAAACCCCTATCCTCCTCCACCTTTAGGATGAGGATATACTTGAAGCTTGAACTCCTGAAGGTATGAGGCCAGTCCTTTTCCTGCACCACTGGAATGTCAGGAGCTAAGATAGCTCCGTACCAATCACCTTGATGGGCAGTGACCTGCGGCGAGGACAGGACAGCTGGGGCATTTTTGTCTTGTCAGAGTGTCCCTGTCTTCAGCAAGGAGCTGGGGTTCCACCCACTGAGGACTGGCCCCATTTAGTCCAGTGTTCCTTTCTGGTTCTTTTCCCAGGAGAAGACTAGATTCCTGACCCCCAATTCAGGCTTGGAAAACTCATGCTGGAACTTCTGCCATGTCCAGTTGCCAGCCTCCTCTGCACATCCTACTCGCCTCTTCCAGACACTTCCTATTCTTATTGCTGCCACCTACCCAGGTGGCCTGTCCCATCTGGTGGCCTGAGGGCAGCACGAAGTCTCTAGATACTAGCTGGTCCTTGGTCTGACAGGCTTTGGACAAAATAGACACGCAATAACTATTCTTAAATAAATGACCTAATAATATATTAAAGAAAAGGGATGGAGGAGGAAGAGGAAAAGAATAAAAGGTGGACAGGGGTTAATAGGGGCTTGGGTGGGGAAGAAATGTCACCACAGTTGTCATCTGCTAAGTGTTAGAATAAAGTGACAATCTCAAAATGTCATGCTACTTTTTCCTACTCCACTTCAAATACAACTTTCCTGAATATTGATGGGAGTGGAGGAAGACAAGAGAAGACATCCCACAAGGGAATACCCACAGAGGATACTGCGGCCCTGCCTCCCCTTCCTACATCCTGTCCTGTTCCCCTGGCAGAAGGGAGTCTGTCATTCATGACAGCATCATGACCCCACTAAGAAAGGGTGACGCTTTCCCCAACATGTATCAATCATGCAATCTTAGACCTGCTTATTACTTGCAAAGGGAATGTGTTCCTTCAAAGCCCTCCTTGAAGACCTATAGAACAGCCCCCAGGAAACTCCCTACACTGTACATGAAAATCTGCTTTGCCAGAACGTGTCTCCTGTTCCACATAAAGCTCACCTTAACCCGCAGCGTTATTCCTCCTGCTGAAAAACATAAGGGGAGGCACTGCGTGACTACTTCCCATTATTGTAGAAAAGTTACAGACTCCAGATGAAAGACTGCACTGCTCTTTGTCTATGAAACCTACCTGGAAAAGCAAAGGTCTGATCAATCCACTAAGACTGTATGGTCAAAACTACTAGGGCAAGAGACACACTTGCCCTGAGCAAGATATTCTGTCAGAAATTAAATCCAGATTACCTACAGAACAAACAGACAAGCATCTGCAATAACAACAGCCTGACACTCTAACCCAGTGGTTCTCACCCAAGGGTAGTTGTGCCCTCTAGGGATATTTGGTAATATCTGGACACATTTTTAGTCGTCACAACCTGGGGGTGCTACTAGCATCTAGAGGGTGGAGTTCAGAGATCCAGAGAAACTCCCTACAATGCACGGGACAGCTTTCCACAACGAAGCATTATCCAGCCCAAAATGTCAATAGCGCTGAGGTTGAGAAAGCTCAGCCTATTGAGGTGAACTATACTCATTAGTTTTTGTTTGTTTGTTTGTTTCCAGCAACATTCTACACTTCCCATCTTCTTCACTTTCTGGCTTCTCCTGCCTCATCTACCATATTTCTTTCTTTTTCACTCTCTGACCCAGACTTCAGCCAAGCTCCAAGCTACATACATATAAATTTTGACCCTGACCCCAATTTTTTTTCTTTTGACTATACCACAGTGACCAAAATTTCTACTTCAATCATGCATTGAGACAAAAGAGATTAACATATCAATGCTCTCTCAATAGGAAAGCTTCTGCCGGGTGTGGTGGTTTATGCTTGTAATCCTAGCACTTTGGGAGGCCGAGGCAGGTGGATCACTTGAGGTCAGGAGTTCGAGACCAGCCTGGCTAACATGGTGAAACTCCGTGTCTACTAAAAATACAAAAATTAGCCAGGCATGATGGCACATGCCTGTAATCCATCTACTCGGGAGGCTGAGGCAGGAGAATCGCTTGAATCCAGGAGGCAGAGGTTGCAGTGAGCCCAGATCATGCCATTGCACTCCAGTCTGGGGGGGCAAGAGCAAAACTAGAAACTACTTCTGGAAAAAAAAAAAAAAAGGAAAGCCTCATAAACCACTTTCAGACATTTGCAATGAAAGGTCACCTCTAAAGTTTAGAAAAGCCCTGTGGGAATGGGGCACCTGGCTGAAAGCTTGTGATAAATGGCCATAGATCTGGGAAACTTTGGGTGCACAGTGGCTTTTGAGAACAGGCCTAGATATTATGCCACAAGGTGTGGTCCTTAACAGCTAGAAAGTGACATGAGGTATCTGGGAGCTAAGGGGAGAGAGAAGGGCCAAACGAGAGTGAATACGGAGAGCCCTTCTGAAAGGAAAAAAGGAAAATAAAGCTACACTGAACTTTATGCAATTCTGCCCATGGGTCATTGGCCCAAACACCTGAACTCTTGCACCAGAAGGAACTCACCTCTCCATCCTCCAATGTGATTCTCCCCCAAACCTACACCAACACATTCCTCATTTTTCTATCCCAATCTCTCTTACTCCACAAAGCCTTCTTTAACTAATTCTACTTTTCACCTACATGCCCTCCACAGTTAATTGCTTAGTTGATTTTCTATTCATTTCTACTCATTTTTAAAGGAAATTCTATCACAGTAAGTTTCTTACAGAACTAAACTTCTTTGTGTTGACTTTCCTTCTTTTTTTTTTTTTTTTTGAGATGGATATTCTCACTCTGCCACTCAGCGGTACGATCTCAACTCACTGTAACCTCCTCCTCCCAGGTACAAGACAGTCCCCCTGCCTCAGCCTCCCAAGTAGCTGGGATTACAGGTGCCTGCCACCACTCCAGGCTAATTTTTTTATTTTTTAGTACAGACAGGGTTTCGCCATGTTGGTCAGGCTGGTCTTGAACTCCTGACCTCGGATGATCCACCCGCCTCGGCTTCCCAAAGTGCTGGGATTACAGGGGTGAGCCACCAAACCTGGCTGACTTTCCTTCTCATAGTTAAAATATTCTTCTGATTTGATTATTACACATTGTATACAGGTATCAGAATATCACATGTACCCTTACAGTGTGTACAACTATTATGTCAATAAAAATTCTATTAAAATCTTCTTTTTGGGGTTAATTTCATGATACAAAAAACCTAGCACCCTGTCTGATGGTGATAATCTAAGATAGGTATTATGGGAAAAGAAGGAAAGCATTGCCTGAGAAGTGTCTACTGTGTGTCAAACACTGTGCTAAGCATTTTAAATACCTTACCTCATTTAACTCACTTAATAATTTTGTAAAGTAGATAGTGGTATCCAAGTTTTTAAAGACATGGAAACTGCAATCAGAGAAAGAGTATAAATTGTGCAAGATCATACAATTGATAAGTGGCAGACTAAGCTGATTTTTAATCCTAGAAGAACAACCCAAAGGTAAAAGATTTGCATCAAATATCTCTGGCTTCTCATGATATTACATTATGGATCTATCATTTACTGACCTAAGTAAATACAATACACTTTTTATTTTTATTTTGGCATAATTTTAGATTTACAGAAAAGTTGTAAGATAATAAAGTGTTCCCCTATAACCATCACTCAATCACTCATCTGCCCTTAATTTTAACATCTTGTGTTACCATAGTACTTTTTTTTTTTTTTTTTTGAGACAGAGAGACAGAGTTTTGCTCTGGTTGCCAAGGCTGGAGAGAAATGGTGCAATCTTGGCTCACTGCAACCTCTACCTCCCTGGTTCAAGCAATTATCTTGCCTCAGCCTCCCAAGTAGCTGGGATTACAGGTATCCGCTTCAATACCCAGCTAATTTTTGTATTTCTTGTAGAGTTAGGTTTTCACTGTGTTGGCCAGTCTGGTCTCGAACTCCTGACCTCAGGTGATTCGCTTGCCTCGGCCTCCCAAAGTGTTGGGATTATAGGAGTGAGCCATCGTGCCCAGCCAGCATAGCACATTTTTTTTTAAACCATGAAATTAACATTACTAAAAAACTATTAACCAAATGCCAGACTTTATTTGGATTTCCCCAATTTTTGTACCAATGTCCTTTTTCTGTTCTAGCATCCCTTTTGGGGATACCACATTGCATTTAGTTGCCACGTCATCTTAGTCTCCTCTGGTCTGTGACTGTCTCAGACTTGCTTTGTTTTTCATGACCTTGGCAGTTTTGAAGAGTACTGGTCAGGTATTTTGCAGAATGACTCTCAATTTGGGTTTGTCTGATGTTTCTCAACAGTTAATTACTCAGTTAATTTTCTATTCATTTTCATTCATTTGTAGACTAGGATTTTGAGTTTTAGAAAGAGTATCGTGGAGTGAGATGTCCTTCTCATTACATTATATAAGAGGGGACATGATATTGTGACTTATTGCTGGTGATATAAATCTTGATCACTTATTAAAGATTGTGTCTGCCAAGTTTCTCCACTATAAAGTTGCTGTCTTTTTGTTTCTCATGCTCTATTTTTTGGAAGCAAATCCATCCCATATTTCTCCAGGGGGAGAGGAATTATGTAACCCTCGCTGGAGGAGAAAGTATCAACATATAGTATTTGGAATTCTTCTGCAAAAAAGATTAGTCTCTTCTTCCCTAGTTATTTATCTGTTCAATCAATTATTGTCATCAGTGTGGACTCGTGGATACTGATTTTATTCTTTGGGCTATAATCCAATACTATCATTACTCATTTTGTTGCCATTTATATATTTAGCCTGCATTTTTTTTTTCAGAAGTTAAAGTCTAAAACTTTCTCATCAGTCATATTAGCTAGAAATTATTTTATTTATCTTCAATGTATATCTTCCCAGCTTCCACGGTTGTCCCATAGTTCTGGGATTGTGAGATTTGCTCCAGGGCTGCCACACTGCAGAACTCCAGGGGGTGCTGATCACAATGCAAATGATGCATGGTGCCCCCTGCTGTTGTGCAACATGGAAAGACAGGCCAACGCTGTTTTGCATGATTTTATACAATTTCACCAAATACCCTCCTTTCAACTTTCGTTGTTTCAGATTAAAAAGAGTCCCACTTTTTCTTTACCACAACATTATAAGACGTAAGCTCTATTCATAGAGACATAAATTCTCAATCTTGAAAATTCAGATTTCAGCCTTTATTTGGCACATAGATCAACTTTAGTCTTGCTACTGAGACCCTGATGTGTGGGTGTCTTCTTCTAGAACGTTGCTTAAACGAAGTTGTAGTTAGCAGGTCTTTATCCATCAGTTATTGGAGGAGCTGTTGCTGGTGACTGGAGTGGCATAGAGGATGGTGGAGGGAGGAATGGTGAGGAGGGGCCAGATATCAACAGATGCAGTCCATAAGATTGGCTTTTACGTTGCAATATGCAGTGTGTACAAATGGAAGTTGATCTCTTATTATTTGAATTATTCTTCTCTGATTCTTCTCCAAGTTTGCTATATTTTTCTTGAACTGTGTAGAACTGTACACAGTACACATAGAAATACCTAATGCTTTTGAGGACATTTCTACTTTCTTATCAACCATCTTTATGTGTTCCAAAATGTATGCATATGAAGTCATCTGATATGTGGGATTTTTTTTTTTTTTTTTTGAGACAGGGTCTAGCTCTGTTGCTCCAGCGGTCTGATCACAGCTCACTGCAGCCTTAAATTCCTGGGCTCAAGCAATCCTCTTACCTCAGCCTGGATCTGCTGTTTTGAAGGAATAATATACAGTTACTCTCAGATCCATCTCTTGTGCCAAGGCCTATCTTAGGTGCCATCACCCCCAAGAGGGCTCTCGAGACCTCTCTTTCAGCTTAGGGCCCCCTTGAGGTGTTGGGGCCCCCTTGAACTCCCTGACACACTGTCATAGCACATGCTGTCCTATTGATCTTCCCCACTGGGCTGTGAGATCTGGGGGGCAGGGATCTCAGTACCTTGTATGATGACTGGAACATACTGGGTGGTTTTACATATGAATGAAGAGTCAATGGTTCACAGTTCATCAAGATTTGCCCACAGTGAAATGCATCCACTACATTGTCCCCATATGCTCAGGTGATAAAAACAACCCTTAAAGTTTCTAGGCATTTACTACTCATAAGAACTCAGTGTTATGTGGATATTTGGTGATTTTCCTGTTCACTTTCTCTTCCAGGTAATTTTAAACCATGTTGTATAATTATAAACCAAGCAGAAGTCTGGGGAGTTCCACAACCATGAATTCATACGGCAATGTATCAGCTTAACCTAATCTTTTGTTTGCTGCTCTGAATAATGATTATTAGTAAATAATTCCATAGTAAAATCATTCTTATTTTAGAAGACATCTGTTCCCCTTTAATAGGTCAGCCCTCCCCTAAGAGGAAAGATTGGCTGTAAGAGCCCTGTGTTATCTCCCCTTCCCGTCATCCATCACCCTTCAGATGAGAAGTAGGCAATTCTATTTAAAATAAAAAAGAAAGGTTTCTGTTTAAAAGTATGTGTGTGATTTAAAAATATATAGATGCATATATGTATTATTTTTTAATATAGAAAATTAAAAAAAATTTAAGTGTGTGTCATAAAAAATATACATATGCATATATATTTTATTTTTTAGAGTGATTTAAATTTAACAACAAACTTGAATAGACAGTATAGAGATTTCCTATATACTCTCTGCCCCCACATGCGCAGCCTCCCCCACTATCATTATACCACCAAAATGGTACATACACGAATCTACATGGGCACATCCTTATCAGCCAAACTCCATAGTTTACATTAGGGTTTGCTCTTGGTGCTGTACATTCTGTGGGTTCAGACAAATGTATCATGACAAGTACCCACCATTGATATGGTTTGGATGTTCTGTTCCCTCCAAATCTCATGTTGAAATGTGGCCACCAGTGTTGGAGGTGGGCCTAGTGGGAGGTGTTTCGATCATGGGAGTGGATCCCTCATGAATTGCTTGGTGCTGTCCTCATGGTAATGAGTGAGTTCTCATTCTATGAGTTCGGCAAGATCTGGTTATTTAAAACAGTTCTCCTGCCCCTGTGCTTGCCATGTGATACTCTGGCTCCATTCACTTTCTGCTATGATTGGAAACTTCCTGAGGCCCCCCCGGGAGCAAATGCCAGTATCGTGTGTTCTGTACAGCCAGTAGAACCAGGAGCCAGAATACTCCTGTTTTCTTTATAAATTACCCAGTCTCAGATACTCCTTTATAGCAATGCAAACTGACTAATACAGATGGTGCTGTACATCTGTGGGTCTAGACAAATGTATAATGACATGTGTCCATCATTTATGGTATCGTACAGAGTCTTTTCACTGCCGTAAAAATCCTCTGTGCTCTGCTCATTCATCCCTTCCTCCTCACTAATCCCTGGCAACTGCTGATCATTTTACTATTTCCATAGTTTTTGCTTTTCCAGAATGTCATATAGTTGCAATTGTATAGTATGTAGCCTTTTCAGATCAACTTCTTCCACTTAGTAATATGCATTTATGTTTCTTCTATGTCTTTTCATGGCTTGATCACTCTTTTTCCTAGTGCTGAATAACATTCATTGACTGGATACACCACAAAAGAAAATTTTCTGATATAGCATGACACACTTATAGTGAAGTACACAAATCATTAGAGCACAGCTGGATACATTTTCAAAAAATGGACACTCCTGTGTAGCTAGCACTCATATCTAGAAGCAAATCATTTCAGTACCACAGAAGTCCCCTGGTGCCCTGTTCCAGTCAATGCTCTCAAAGGGTAACCAGTGTCCTGTTCTCTAACATCATAGATTAGTTTTCCCTGTATAAAGACAGTTCAGAAGTGGACATTGGAAACATTTCTTTTCATGAGAAACCTAGAAGACAACTAGCAATTTCCTGCTAGAATCTGGCATAAATCTAAATTAAAGAGAAAACCTGGGAGATAGAATAGTATTTCTTCTTTATTTTCAGAAAGGACATTTACTAGTTCCCTCCTAGAGGTGAAGGATGCATTTAAAGTGCTTGTTTCCTCTCTGGACTATATGGTCAAGCTTGCACAATACCAAAATGGGCTGTCCGCAAGTGACAAGTCTAAGCATATCATTTATTTGACATTGCCTAGGCCAGAGAGCAGTTGTTTCTTTGAGTGCAGCATTTAAAATAAAACACAATGAGATGGAATATGGATTGTGTAGCTATTCTGTGAATCAGTTTGCTCTCAGGATTCAAGACGTATTTAACCTGTGTTAAGAGCAGACCTACCTGGGAACATTGCGGATCTCTATCCTCAAACCCATACTACTTGGAGGCTGCAATATTAGTTAATGTCCTTAAGGCAAAAAAAAAAAAGGGTGAAGGTTTTAACAGTGGACCATAAAATGTTGAAATACACACTCACAAACGCACACACACATGCATGCATATTCACACACACAACACATATATAGACAAAAATAACCCATAAACTTTCAAGATAGAATGGGAAAAAAGCAACAGAGACTTCAGTGGACAATCACTGTTATGAGAGGGTGGGCTGCATTTTTAAAGAGTCATGCGATTTTGAAGGGTGTAAGGTGACTTACCATGAAGAGTCAGCTGACATTCAGGTGGAGGTTTGATTTATTGGAGAGTCAACACACTTGTCTTTTGACTGTTGTCAGCAAAGACAGACAGAGGCCACTGAGAGTCCCCCAGGAAGCCCTGAGCATCTACATCATCAGCCCAGGAAGGAGTAAGCACAGCCCAACCTCTGCTTAAGAAGCAGGAAAGAGCAGGATCTAAATGGAGAAGATCAAATACTTAACACACTCTATTATATAACACAGCTCCCTAAAATAGGAAACGAAAACATTTAGCGAATAATAACAGCTATGACAGCAGCTTTTATTAAGTAGTTATTATATGACAGTTATTATATTAAGTGTTTATAAACATCCTGTAATTTAATCCCTAGAACAATTCTATGAGCTAGTTGTTATTTATTACTATCATTATCTTTTTATAGGTAAGGCAACTAAAGATTTTGAAAGGAGAGGAACTTGCCCAAGATTGCACACCTTGGAAGTTACAGAGCCTGCTTTGTCT
This sequence comes from Trachypithecus francoisi, assembly GCF_009764315.1. Classification (NCBI taxonomy): domain Eukaryota; kingdom Metazoa; phylum Chordata; class Mammalia; order Primates; family Cercopithecidae; genus Trachypithecus; species Trachypithecus francoisi. The sequence continues at coordinate 20,122,768 of NW_022681455.1, forward strand.
GCCCTCTTAGATACTATGCAAGTCACAGGCCAATAAATGCATTATGTTACTATGACAGTGGGAATGCTGGTTGATTAAAAGACTTGCTCAAGACAAAGAAGGCACCCATGGCACAGCTAAAATAAGAATAATTTGCTCTTTAACAGTAAAGTAATTCTTTGTCTTAACCACCTGATCCTAATGAAAAATGACTGATGATTTAATGCAGACTAAAAACCAAAGCTTGAATTGATTTGTTGACATGGACAAAACTAGAATTGCCTGCAAATATTCCCTCAGCAGTGATAAGAGCCACCCTTACGAAAGAAATGAAATATGCATGAAGGCTGCAGGTGGCAACTCCACTCTCCCCACAGAGTATACCTTTCCTCCATGGGCCTTGCTTACTCCACTTCCCTTCCCCCGAGGCCCAGAGTTCTCATATTCTTTCCCCTTCCCTCCCATTAACCCCTGGACTTGATGAAATAAAACAATTCATCATAGAAAACATAAAGTAGCGATTATTATCCCAAGTACAACCAAGAGGATACTATTCAACGCAAACTGAGGATTCAAAATTGCTTTGAACTTGGTTAATCTTTTGGTGTTTGTCTGATAATAAAACAAGTCTAAGAAGACACTTTGTTTTGTATAATTTTGTTCATGTGTTTTCAAAATACGTTAATGCACCCAACACTCATATTTTAATTTCTAAGTACTCACACCAGTCTCCAATAAAAGAAACCAGGGCTCCTTGGTGAAATGGCTGATTTTAGAGCTGGGTCAAAGAAAATACAAGATGAGCTTAGAGCATGATCTAGTGCCAGAAAATAAGGAAGTGCTACCAAAAAACTGGTAGAGTATGTCATAGGAGGCAACCGGAAAGAGCTCTACCAAAAAACTGGTAGAGTATGTCATAGGAGGCAACCGGAAAGAGCTCTACCAAAAAAATGGTAGAGTATGTCATAGGAGGCAACCGGAAAGAGCTCTACCAAAAAAATGGTAGAGTATGTCATAGGAGGCAACCAGAAAGAGCTCCTAATGGCCAAAGCTGGAGCAATTTGAGTAACAAAAGAAATAATGTTGTATTGGATTACAATCCAAACCATAAAATAAATACACATAATGCTGTATTGATAAAAATAATGATCTAATGAATAAATAGGGGAAAAGAGACAAATCATCTCTATAGAAATTGCCAAATAATATATGCTGATACAACCCCTTCTAAAAGTAGTAAGCTAGTCTTAGGTAACTTGCTTTCAAATAATAAAGTTTGGGAAATGGGAGGATAGTAACTTTTCAATACAGAAACATGGCAAATACTACCTTACCCAATTGATCAATTTAACTTCACCAGTGATAATTCACATTGATATCACGTACTTCCTGATCTTAAAAGCCACTTCACCCTGTGATATTCTCTCCTTTCCTTTTTTTTTTTTTTATGATGGAGTCTTCTGTTGCCAGGCTGGAGTGCAATGGCACGATCTCAGCTCCCTGCAACCTCCGCTTCCCAGGTTCAAGCAATTTTCCTGTCTCAGACTCCCGAGTAGCTGGGATTACAGGCACATGCCACCACGCCCAGGTAATTTTTGTATTGTTAGTAGAGATGGGGTTTCACCATGTTGGCCAGGATGGTCGCAATCTTTTGACTTCGTGATCTGCCCTTCTTGGCCTCCCAAAGTGCTGGGATTACAGGAGTGAGCCACTGCGCCCAGCCTGTGATAGTCTTTCCAAAAACTCACAGACTTGATTGAGTCATGAGAAAAACATCGAACAAACCCAGATTGGTGTACATTCTACAAAAACACATGACCAGTCAATATTGTGAAAACAAAGGATGGCTAAGAAACTCACAGACCAGAGAAATCATGATGCCCAACCGCAACGTGGCATCCCAAAACTGGTGAAATCCAAATAAAGCTGAGAGTTTAACTCATGGCAATGAAACAACTTAGTTTTGACAAGTATACTGTGTTTATATAAGAAGTTAAAATTAGGAGAAATTGAAACTAGGTGATATTAATAACTTAGTGAAAACTCATATGGACAAAACAATTAACATAGATAGAAAAAATAAAACAGATGAGAAACATGAGGGGTTCCAGGTTGCTTCAAACCGAGGACTTGTTCCAGGTATTAATGATGTGTCCCGGAAGGAAAATCTGTTCTGTTTTAAATACATAGGGAAAGCTTGGTCACTTGGGATAGTCATGAAATTTTAAGAGGAACACTTAACAAATGTGTTAAAATTGTTAATCAGTTAAGGGTAACCTACAGACCTCTAGAAGTTTTTTCTCAGGTGAGGAGATGAGCAAGGTCTGAGAAAACAAATTGTCTCATATTGATGCTCATTGGCAAAGAAAATTTCCCATTCACCTTACTGAGTCAGTGAAAACTTCAAGTGTTTTTGAATGAAAGCTTCAACCTGTGGATTGTATGCATGACTGAAAATGACTTTGCAAATTAGCACCTTTTGCCTATTCTTACAAGGCAATCTCACTTCAGTACTCCACCTGTAAGTCAAAGCAAACATGGAAATTCTAACCTGGAGCTGTAGGGTATACACCCCCAGGGAGGTGAGTTGGACTCTTTCCATGGTCTCAACCAGCTGGTTATGTACTCATCTGTCAAATTTGCTGAAAATGTGTTCAACCTTGTTAAGAAACCCTTGAAAGACCTGAGGAAAGATCTTCATAATTATTTTCCTAGTCCAATGAGAGAGAAAGATAAACAACACGTTCCCCAGCACTTCATAGTCATTACCAAGTCATTTGATACCTTCCATATAAAAATAGACACTGAAGATCACTTTGAATGGCTTCTTGAAACAAAAGTCACCTGGAAATATTTAACCAGCATAGAAAACATTCAACATTTATGGCTGCTAACATTTTTGTGTACCCTTCTCACATTTTAAATTTCCGACGTAGGTAAAATCTATGAAGAATTCATATTGCCAGAATGCCTTGCAACTAGGGTGTACCTGATTGACTTGGCTTCAGCCAACTAGAACACCCATGAAAGGCTTGATTCAGAAGTAAACATCATGAAGAAGTGGCTAGGCAGGCGTATGGACCTTCTGTCAAGCACAAGGGCAAAAAATGTTGTTCTATCTGAAACAATAGTGTTCAGTGCTAACCATGACTATGGTTGCCCATCAGCAGTGCTCATGTTTCTCATGGGATGCCTTAGTGTAATTGGGCATTACAACTGTGCAGTCTCAGAATCTGGCTTTCTGATCCTAATGAACCTTCTGTGAGTTACTCAAAACCCTCCAATAGATTCCTTGTCTGCTTGAGGTAGCCGCATTGAATTCTGTTGTTTGCAGCTAGGAACCCCCATCTACACAATTAGCAGTAATTAAATATTTTTCTTCTTTCTAATTATATACATGGGAGTTGAAATGTGCTTAACATAAAAGTAAAGGCTAGAGTTACCTTACTTGCTAAGAATCTCATTTTCACCTTAAACTAGTCATATGGAATCAGATATCCTTTATTGCTGCCAAATAGAAACAAGTTTACTCTACTTGATGATTAACTTAATTTTGGTGCATATTTTTACAGATCAATTTGATTTAGCTTACATTTCATTTATATTCATGTTTGAAATTAATTGTTCAATGAACAACATTATTTTGTTTTCACGGAATTTATTTTGATTAACAGTGAATCATCATCGGAAAAATAATGAGTATAATAGCATATGTGGTATATAACATGGACAAAAATCGGGAAGGTGATACACAAAGGAAAAAAGTAGAGAAAAGAGTTCATAAATATTCCTAAAGGAGTCAGAGAAAGGTTTACAAAGATGAGAGCACGAGGCAACTACTGAGGCAAGGGTTTGCAGGATAGGCAAAGAAGAATGAGTGAATTCCAGACAGAGACCAGAAATGAGGAAACAAGAGGATTGGAACGACATGGTGTGCTGAAGAAAACTCTGATAGTGCAAAATGACTGGAGAGTGAGATATTAGACAGAAGGAAAGGTCTGTTGAATAAGCGTAAAGATGCAGGGATGGGTCCTGAACATAAAGAGCCTCATATATCTTGTGTAAGATTTTAGAGTTTATGGAGGATAGGGAGCAACTGAAGAATTTTAAGTACTGGAACACATGATTAGATTCACTTTTTAAAAACATAACATTTAAAGAGACACCTTTTCCAGGAATATTTGAATTTTACTAGTGACCAAGCCCTATATAAAAAAAATAGTGCTCTGATGGTAGAATCTCAGGCATCATTCAGAAATGAGAAGACTACTCCCAGATCGTAACATTGTACCTTGCATTAGGTTTACCTGTAAGACTGACTTTGTTGGAAACGAAAACTAGATGTTATCTTAATGTGATCCTAAAGTAGCTTGAAACAATAGATACAATCTCCAGAAAATTAGCCCACATCAGGAGAATAATGACCAAGTTGCCAATATTGAAAATGCTAGCTACCTATGGAAATGAGTGGTACATCTACAGCAGGGGCCGTGGGTGACTTGGTTCTCTCTCTCATTGCCAATAGGTTCTTTCACAGTTCCCTAGTGTGATCTGAGGACAACCCATGTCTCACGAGGAGATTTCTCAAAATGTAAAGCAAAGCACCCTCTTCTTTTGCGCATCTCAAACTCAATGCCCTCTTTTGGTTCTAAAATGTTAACTTGGAGGTAATCATGTTTTCTAAGTGATGTAGTCGTTCAAGATTGAAAAGCAAACTATCCGTTTTATCTCCAGTTTTATTCAAATCTTTATGATTTTTCATTAAATAAAGTTGGTATCACAATACTTTCACTATTGTGTGGGCAAGGACCCGAGCATGGCCAGAAGCAGCCAGGCTGTGTGGCAATCTTAGCAGGAGACTGAGATCCTGCTGGAGTGCTTCTGCATCCCATCTGTGCCACTGATGCTTCTTCCTCGGGGCCTTGTGGCGCGATCTCGGCTCACTGCAAGCTCTGCCTCCCGGGTTCATGCCATTCTCCTACCTTGGCCTCCTGAGTAGCTGGGACTACTGGCGCCCGCCACCGCGCCTGGCTAATTTTTTGTATTTTTGGTAGAGACGGGGTTTCACCGTGTTTGTCGGGATGGTCTGGATCTCCTGACCTCCTGATCCGCCCGCCTCCGCCTCCCAAAGTGCTGGGATTACAGGCTTGAGCCACCGCGCCTGGCCTACTTTTGCTTTCTGTGGTCACTCTGGAGGATATTTGTTGGATTTGTTCAACAAAACACTTTTCTTGCTCCAGCTATTTTAATCCCAAACTGAATGGAGCTGCTAGGTTTATCAAGACATTTTGGGCTGTTTGAGAAGATAAATAGACAATTCTGTCTGTCTGTCTGTCTGACTGTCTTTGTGCCTCTCTGATTCTCTCCTGTGTCTTCAACCACCGGCTGAACAGTGAAATATTCAGTTAATCCATTATTTTATTGATATGGTGCCAAACAGCCAATGAGACGAAATCTTTTCCACAAAATCAACACTCTGTATCTCTTTATATACAGATACAGAGGTAGATATACACAGTATCTGACCTAGGGTAGTTCAACTTATGATTTTTTAATATTACAGTGGTTTTACTGGGATAGTAAATGCATTTTTTTACTTATGACATGTTTGACTTTATGATAGGTCTAGTGGGATGTAAACCCATTGTAAGCTGGAGAACATCTGCAGATGTCAATGTAGACTTATATACGGATAAATAGAGATATATGGGAGGGAATGAGTGAATTAATCAGCTTTACCACTGTCGTGATCTCCTACTAACCCCCAAAGCATGATGTCTTTATCACCTAGGATTTCCATTCTGCCTTTGTCTAACATAAACTCTTGAAGGAAATTCAAGTGATTCAGTAATTTGCTTTCCTACTCATTTATTTTTTCCCATTAAATTTGAAATAGTCATATTAAATGTCTATACCAATCTGCATTTGGAAGCTTCAAAGCCAGGTGTTCCAGCCTGTTTGTTTAGTTTCTGGAGGCCTAAACTATTTAACTAAGATCCTGAATATTTACAAAGTACTAAGGAAAAGAGCGCAACTAAGGGGAGAAGCCAGCTCCACACACAACTGCCACAAGATAACCATATATAGTTGTGTCTCTTCTGTCATGTCTTTAGTTAATTTTCACTAATCAGGTATATATTATAGGCTTGGGTCCTATCTTGTTTAGCCGAGGACAGAATCACTGATCTTTGATCTACTCATCTAACTTTGGTTTAATTTTATACTTTTCAGGGTGGTGATATCCCCTTGGTCTTAATTATGCACAAACCTCAACAACCAGGTGTCAGTCCTCTGGCCCAGCTCTGTTTCCCCATTGTCTATCTTGTGACTGGACTGTATTACAGTCCTATTTGATTATCTATGCCAATGTTGTGCTTTATTGGAATAACTGAATTGACTACATGTCTTTACAGACACAGGAGTATATTAAAAGCCAACTGGACTAACAATAAATACAATGTAAAGTAACATAATTATAAGGCTTTAGGGGAAATCAGCATAAGTTTTAACCCCAAATAATAAAAATAACCCTATAATATCTTATTACAAATCTGCCAGAAATAAAAAAGATAAACTATTTTGCTTAATTTGAATTCAAATACATCATATAAAAATTAAATTTATTGAGTCATTTTTAATAATTATTTAAAAATTTTCCACTACTTTAATTCCCCTTAGAAATTAAATAAATATAAATTACCATTATTTGAAAAAATATGCATGCCTATTTTTTAAAAGTAAACAACACTGAAAATTGTAATAAAGAAATCAACAAAAGACCTCAAATTCAACCACCCAGAAATAGCTGACTAGTTCATGCCCTTCATTCCAGACATCTCTTTTGCATGTAACACACAAATGGATACCTAATAAACAAAAGTAACTTTATAACTATTGAAGCATAATATGCTTGTTACTCATTTATTACATTTTTCTACTTTAAGGAAGCTGTTTATCCTCTTGTTGAATCATCTTTGTTAGCCCTTCCTATCAAGCATTCTCTTTCTATTGCCGTCATTATTATTTTTTTTCTCCTCAATACTCAGTTCATTCTGAAGTCTTTTCTTTAAGACAGTTCTAGGAGAACCTATTCTGTTACTTGCTGATAATTATTTATTTTTTTAAATTTTATTTATTATTATTATTTTTTTGTGACGGAGTCTCACTCTGTCTCCCCTGTCTCCCAGGCTGGAGTGCAGTGGTGTGATCTGGGCTCACTTCAAGCTCCCCCTCCTGGGTTCACGCCATTTTCCTGCCTCAGCCTCCCGAGTAGCTGGGACTATAGGTGCCCACCACCACGCCCAGCTAATATTTTGTATTTTTAGTAGAGACTGGGTTTCATCATGTTAGCCAGGATGGTCTCGATCTGCCAACCTCATGATCTGCCCGCTTCGGCCTCCCGAAGTGCTGGGATTACAGGCTTGAGCCACCGCGTCCAGCCAATAATTATTTATTACATCAAGTAATGTTGGTGTTCTGTTTCTCAATACGTTCCCTATGTGTTCAAGTTCCCTTTTAATCTTTTATGGTGGTGTTACCATTTCATCTGCCTTGGTCTTCTGCTTTGTTGAAGTTCTTAAACAGCACAAAACACTTTTCACAGAGAATTCTTCAATTCTTTTGGTTAAGTTTTTGTAAATTTGGGTTTTAAGTGTTATCTTGTGGCTTTAATTTGTATCTTCCCAATGACTAATGCTGTTGAGCATCTCTTCATGTGCTTATTTGCCATCCATATATCTTCTTTGATGAACTGTCTGTTTAAATCTATTGTCCATTTTTTCAAATAGGTTGTTTTCTTATCATTGAGTTTATTCTAGATACAAGTCCTTTACTAGATACTTGCTTTGCAAATATTTTCTCTCAGTCTGTGGATTGTCTTTTTATTCTCTTACCAGCCTCTTTCAAAGGCCAGAAGTTTTTCATTGTGATGAAGTTCAATTTGTCGATTTGTTCTTTTATTGATCGTATTTTGGTGTCATATCTAAGAAACCTTTCCCAATCCCGGGTCACAAAGGTTTTCTCCTATTTTATGTTGTAGAACTTTTATAGTTTTATGTTTTACATTTAAGTCTATAATCCATTTTAGGTTAATCTGTGTATATGGTGAAAGTATGAAGTTTTTTGTTTATATTTTGTTTTGTTTTGCATGTGTTCTAGTATCAGCTTTTCCAACACCATGTGTTGAAAGACTATCCTTTTTCCACTGAATTGCCTTTGTATTTTTTGTGAAAAATCAATTGGTCATACGCATATATGTCTATTTTGGTTTCATTGATTTGTGTGCCTATAATTATGCCACTATCACCCTGTCTTGATTACTATGGCTTCATAATAATCTCAAAATTGGATTGTGCTAGTCTTCTAAATTTGTTATTCTTTATTAAAATTGTTTTGGTTATTCGTGGTTCTTTTTTTTTTTTAGACAGAGTCTGGCTCTGTCGCCCAGGCTGGAGTGCAGTGGCGCGATCTTGGCTAACTGCAAGCTCCGCCTCCCAGGATCATGCCATTCTCCTGCCTCAGCCTCCCGAGTAGCTGGGACTACAGGCGCCTGCCACCACGCCTGACTAAATTTTTTTTATTTGTTTTAGTAGGGACGGGGTTTCACTGTGTTAGCCAGGGTGGTCTCGATCTCCTGACCTGATCCACCTGCCTCGGCCTCCCCAAAGTGCTGAGATTACAGGTGTGAGCCACCGCACCAGGCCTATTTATGGTTCTTATGTTTACATATTAATCTTAAAATCAGTTGTCAATTTCTCCAGAAAGTTTGAAGGTAATTTTCGTTGGAATTGCAGTGAATCTATAGATCATTTGTGGAGAATATACATCTTCACACTATTGAGTCTTTGGATTCTATACAGTTAAATCTTCTTTAATTTCTCTAAACACTGTTTTGTAGCTTTCAGTGTACAGATATTTTCCATGTTTTGCCATATTTATCCCTATTTCATTTTTTGGATGTTATTTAAATTGATGTCATTCATTTTAAATTTCATTTTCAGATTGCTCATTGCTATCATATGCAATTAATTTTTGTATATTGATTTTGTATATCACAATCCTGTTAAACCCATGTGTTAATTCTAGTAACATTTTGTAGGCTCCATTGTAAGTAGAAAACTCTAAGTATTTTCTACTTAAACAGTTATACCATCTGTGAATAAAAATAGTTTTACTTTTTCCTTCTCAATATGAATGGTTATATTTCTTTTCCATTGCCTTGTATATAATAAGAAAAAGTATTACATTTTACAACGTTGAATAGAGGTGTTGAAACAGACATCCTTACCCTTATCCTGATTTTGAAAACATTTAGTCTTTCACCATTAAATATAATGCTATCTGAACGTTTTTTGTAGATGTCCTTATCAGGATGAAAAAGCTATCTTTTATTCCTAGTTTGCTGAGAGTTTTTTTTTATCGGGAATGGACATTAGATTTGGTCAAATCTTTTTTGGTGTCTATTGAGGCAACACTATTTTAGTTTCTCAATATGGTAAATGACAATTTTTGAATGTTAAACTTATATTCCTGAGATTAAACTCAACTTGGTCACGATCCTATTTATACATTGTCGGGTTCAATTTGTTAAAACTTTACTTAGGATTTTTTGCATTTATGTTTATCAGAGACAGTGGTCTGCAGTTTTCTTTTCTTGTGTGTCTGATTTTGGTATTAGGGTAATGCTGGTCTTGTAGAATGCATTGGAAAGTAGTCCCCTCTCTTCAGTTTTCTGGAAGCTCTTGAATAGAATTGATGTTATTCCTTAAATGTCTGGTAAATTTACCAGTAAAGTCATCTGAACAATGAATCTTTTGGGGAGATGGTTTTTAACTAAACATTTAATTTAACAGATATTTGGCTAGTCAAGTTACCTACTTTTATTTCTTGAATGAGTTTTGGTAGTTTTTATCTTTCAAGAAATTTGTCCATTTTATCTAAGTTGTCAAGTTTATTGTCATAAAGTAGTTTATAATATATGCAGATTCTGTATTTATATGATTCTTTCATTCATACTACTCATTCATACTATTGATCATTTGTGTCATTTCTCTTTTTTTCTGATCAACCTGGCTAGAACTTTCTGAATTTCATTTATCCATTCTAAGAACCAGTTTCAGGGTTCATTAATTTTTCTATATTGTTTTCTGTTTTCTATTTTTATCTTTTTTGAGATGGAGTCTCACTTTATTGCCCAGGCTAGAGTGCAGTGGTACAATGTCAGCTCACTGCAACCTTGACTTCTCAAGTTCAAATGATTCTCATGCATCAGCCTCTCAAGTAGTTGGGACTACAGTGTGCGCCCCCACACCTGGCTAATTTTTTTATTTTTAGTAGAGACAGGAATTCTCTTGTTGGCCGGGCTGGTCTTGAACTTCCCACCTCAAGTGATCCACCCACCTAGGCCTCCCAAAGTGCAGGGATTACAGGCATGAGACACCACACCTGGCCTGTTTTCCACTTCTTTATTTCTGCTTTGATTTTTTTTATTTCCTTTCTTCTATTTTCTTTGAGATTAATGTGCTCTTCTTTTTCTAGTTTTTTTAAAAGATGAAGCTAGAGTCATTCATTTGAGACTTTTTTTCTAACACAGGCACTTAGTGCTATAAATTTTCTCTTAAGCACTGCTTTAGTGGTATCCCACAAATTTTGAAGCATTATATAATAATTTCATTCAGTGGAAAATACTTTCTTTTTTTATTATTGTTTTTTTTTATTGTTTTATTATACTTTAAGTTCTAGGGTACATGTGCATAACGTGCAGGTTTGTTACATATGTATACTTGTGCCATGTTGGTGTGCTGCACCCATCAACTCGTCAGCACCCATCAATTCGTCATTTATATCAGGTATAACTCCCAGTGCAATCCCTCCCCCCTCCCCCCTCCCCATAATAGGCCCCGATGCGTGATGTTCCCCTTCCCGAGTCCAAGTGATGTCATTGTTGAGTTCCCACCTATGAGTGAGAACATGTGGTGTTTGGTTTTCTCTTCTTGTGATAGTTTGCTAAGAATGATGGTTTCCAGCTGCATCCATGTCCCTACAAAGGACGCAAACTCATCCTTTTTTATGGCTGCATAATATTCCATGGTGTATATGTGCCACATTTTCTTAATCCAGTCTGTCACAGATGGACATTTGGGTTGATTCCAAGTCTTTGCTATTGTGAATAGTGCCGCAATAAACATACGTGTGCATGTGTCTTTATAGCAGCATGATTTATAATCCTTTGGGTATATACCCAGTAGTGGGATGGCTGGGTCATATGGTACATCTAGTTCTAGATCCTTGAGGAATCGCCATACTGTTTTCCATAATGGTTGAACTAGTTTACAATCCCACCAACAGTGTAAAAGTGTTCCTATTTCTCCACATCCTCTCCAGCACCTGTTGTTTCCTGACTTTTTAATGATTGCCATTCTAACTGGTGTGAGATGGTATCTCACTGTGGTTTTGATTTGCATTTCTCTGATGGCGAGTGATGATGAGCATTTTTTCATGTGTCTGTTGGCTGTATAAATGTCTTCTTTTGAGAAATGTCTGTTCATATCCCTTGCCCACTTTTTGATGGGGTTGTTTGTTTTTTTCTTGTAAATTTGTTTGAGTTCTTTGTAGGTTCTGGATATTAGCCCTTTGTCAGATGAGTAGATTGCAAAAGTTTTCTCCCATTCTGTAGGTTGCCTGTTCACTCTGATGGTAGTTTCTTTTGCTGTGCAGAAGCTGTTTAGTTTAATAAGATCCCATTTGTCAATTTTGGCTTTTGCTGCCATTGCTTTTGGTGCTTTAGACATGAAGCCCATGCCTATGTCCTGAATGGTACTACCTAGGTTTTCTTCTAGGGTTTTTATGGTATTAGGTCTAACATTTAAGTCTCTAATCCATCTTGAATTAATTTTCGTAAAAGGAGTAAGGAAAGGATCCAGTTTCAGCTTTCTACTTATGGCTAGCCAATTTCCCCAGCACGATTTATTAAATAGGGAATCCTTTCCCCATTTCTTGTTTCTCTCAGGTTTGTCAAAGATCAGATGGCTGTAGATGTGTGGTATTATTTCTGAGGACTCTGTTCTGTTCCATTGGTCTATATCTCTGTTTTGGTACCAGTACCATGCTGTTTTGGTTACTGTAGCCTTGTAGTATAGTTTGAAGTCACGTAGCGTGATGCCTCCAGCTTTGTTCTTTTGACTTAGGATTGTCTTGGCAATGCGGGCTCTTTTTTGGTTCCATATGAACTTTAAAGCAGTTTTTTCCAATTCTGTGAAGAAACTCATTGGTAGCTTGATGGGGATGGCATTGAATCTATAAATAACCTTGGGCAGTATGGCCATTTTCACGATATTGATTCTTCCTATCCATGAGCATGGTATGTTCTTCCATTTGTTTGTGTCCTCTTTTATTTCACTGAGCAGTGGTTTGTAGTTCTCCTTGAAGAGGTCCTTTACATCCCTTGTAAGTTGGATTCCTAGGTATTTGATTCTCTTTGAAGCAATTGTGAATGGAAGTTCATTCATGATTTGGCTCTCTGTTTGTGTGTTACTGGTGTATAAGAATGCTTGTGATTTTTGCACATTAATTTTGTATCCTGAGACTTTGCTGAAGTTGCTTATCAGATTAAGGAGATTTTGGGCTGAGACAATGGGGTTTTCTAAATATACAATCATGTCATCTGCAAACAGGGACAATTTGACTTCTTCTTTTCCTAACTGGATACCCTTTATTTCTTTCTCTTGCCTGATTGCTCTAGCCAGAAATTCCAAGACTATGTTGAATAGGAGCGGTGAGAGAGGGCATCCCTGTCTTGTGCCAGTTTTCAAAGGGAATTTTTCCAGTTTTTGCCCATTCAGTATGATATTGGCTGTGGGTTTGTCATAAATAGCTCTTATTATTTTGAGGTACGTTCCATCAATACCGAATTTATTGAGTGTTTTTAGCATGAAGGGCTGTTGAATTTTGTCAAAAGCCTTTTCTGCATCTATTGAGATAATCATGTGGTTCTTGTCTTTGGTTCTGTTTATATGCTGGATTAGGTTTATTGATTTGCGAATGTTGAACCAGCCTTGCATCCCAGGGATGAAGCCCACTTGATCATGGTGGATAAGCTTTTTGATGTGCTGCTGAATCCGTTTGCCAGTATTTTATTGAGGATTTTTGCATCGATGTTCATCAGGGATATTGGTCTAAAATTTTCTGTTTTTGTTGTGTCTCTGCCAGGCTTTGGTATCAGGATGATGTTGGCCTCATAAAATGAGTTAGGGAGGATTCCCTCTTTTTCTATTGATTGGAATAGTTTCAGAAGGAATGGTACCAGCTCCTCCTTGTACCTCTGGTAGAATTCAGCTGTGAATCCATCTGGTCCTGGACTTTTTTTTGTTGGTAGGCTATTAATTATTGCCTCAATTTCAGAGCCTGCTATTGGTCTATTCAGGGATTCTACTTCTTCCTGGTTTAGTCTTGGAAGAGTGTAAGTGTCCAGGAAATTATCCATTTCTTCTAGATTTTCTAGTTGATTTGCATACAGGTGTTTATAGTATTCTCTGATGGTAGTTTGTATTTCTGTGGGGTCAGTGGTGATATCCCCTTTATCATTTTTTATTGCATCTATTTGATTCTCCTCTCTTTTCTTCTTTATTAGTCTTGCTAGCGGTCTGTCAGTTTTGTTAATTTTTTCAAAAAACCAACTCCTGGATTCATTGATTTTTTGGAGGGTTTTTTGTGTCTCTATCTCCTTCAGTTCTGCTCTGATCTTAGTTATTTCTTGCCTTTTGCTAGCTTTTGAATGTGTTTGCTCTTGCTTCTCCAGTTCTTTTAATTGTGATGTTAGAGTGTCAATTTTAGATCTTTCCTGCTTTCTCTTGTGGGCATTTAGTGCTATAAATTTCCCTCTACACACTGCTTTAAATGTGTCCCAGAGATTCTGGTATGTTGTATCTTTGTTCTTATTGCTTTCAAAGAACATCCTTATTTCTGCCTTCATTTCGTTATGTACCCAGTAGTCATTCAGGAGCAGGTTGTTCAGTTTCCATGTAGTTGAGCGGTTTTGATTGAGTTTCTTAGTCCTGAGTTCTAGTTTGATTGCACTGTGGTCTGAGAGACAGTTTGTTATAATTTCTGTTCTTTTACATTTGCTAAGGAGTGCTTTACTTCCAATTATGTGGTCAATTTTGGAATAAGTGTGATGTGGTGCTGAGAAGAATGTATATTCTGTTGATTTGGGGTGGAGAGTTCTATAGATGTCTATTAGGCCCGCTTGGTGCAGAGATGAGTTCAATTCCTGGATATCCTTGTTAACTTTCTGTCTTGTTGATCTGTCTAATGTTGACAGTGGAGTGTTGAAGTCTCCCATTATTATTGTATGGGAGTCTAAGTCTCTTTGTAAGTCTCTAAGGACTTGCTTTATGAATCTGGGTGCTCCTGTATTGGGTGCATATATATTTAGGTTAGTTAGCTCTTCCTGTTGAATTGATCCCTTTACCATTATGTAATGGCCTTCTTTGTCTCTTTTGATCTTTGATGGTTTAAAGTCTATTTTATCAGAGACTAGGATTGCAACCCCTGCTTTTTTTTGTTCTCCATTTGCTTGGTAGATCTTCCTCCATCCCTTTATTTTGAGCCTATGTATGTCTCTGCATGTGAGATGGGTCTCCTGAATACAGCAGACTGATGGGTCTTGACTCTTTATCCAGTTTGCCAGTCTGTGTCTTTTAATTGGGGCATTTAGTCCATTGACATTTAAGGTTAATATTGTTATGTGTGAACTTGATCCTGTCATTATGATATTAACTGGTTACTTTGCTCGTTATTTGATGCAGTTTCTTCCTAGCCTCGATGGTCTTTACATTTTGGCATGTTTTTGCAATGGCTGGTACTGGTTGTTCCTTTCCATGTTTAGGGCTTCCTTCAGGGTCTCTTGTAAGGCAGGCCTGGTGGTGACAAAATCTCTAAGCATTTGCTTATCTGTAAAGGATTTTATTTCTCCTTCACTTATAAAACTTAGTTTGGCTGGATATGAAATTCTGGGTTTAAAATTCTTTTCTTTAAGAATGTTGAATATTGGCCCCCACTCTCTTCTGGCTTGTAGAGTTTCTGCCGAGAGGTCTGCTGTTAGTCTGATGGGCTTCCCTTTGTGGGTAACCCACCCTTTCTCTCTGGCTGCCCTTAAGATTTTTTCCTTCATTTCAACTTTGGTGAATCTGGCCATTATGTGTCTTGGAGTTGCTCTTCTCGAGGAGTATCTTTGTGGTGTTCTCTGTATTTCCTGAATTTGAATGTTGGCCTGCCCTACTAGGTTGGGGAAGTTCTCCTGGATGATATCCTGAAGAGTGTTTTCCAACTTGGTTCCATTTTCCCCCTCACTTTCAGGCACCCCAATCAGACATAGATTTGGTCTTTTTACATAATCCCATACTTCTTGCAGGCTTTGTTCATTTCTTTTTCTTCTTTTTTCTTTTGGTTTCTCTTCTTGCTTCATTTCATTCATTTGATCCTCAATCGCTGATACTCTTTCTTCCAGTTGATCGAGTCGGTTACTGAAGCTTGTGGATTTATCACGTATTTCTCGTGTCATGGTTTTCATCTCTGTCATTTCGTTTATGACCTTCTCTGCATTAATTATTCTAGCTATCAATTCTTCCACTCTTTTTTCAAGATTTTTAGTTTCTTTGCGCTGGGTGCGTAATTCCTCCTTTAGCTCTGAGAAGTTTGATGGACTGAAGCCTTCTTCTCTCATCTCGTCTGTCATTCTCTGACCAGCTTTGATCCGTTGCTGGCGATGAGCTGCGCTCCTTTGCAGGGGGAGATGCGCTCTTATTTTTTGAATTTCCAGCCTTTCTGCCCTGCTTTTTCCCCATCTTCGTGGTTTTATCTGCCTCTGGTCTTTGATGATGGTGACGTACTGATGGGGTTTTGGTATAGGTGTCCTTCCTGTTTGATAGTTTTCCTTCTAATAGTCAGGACCCTCACCTGTAGGTCTGTTGGAGATTGCTTGAGGACCACTCCAGACCCTGTTTGCCTGGGTGTCAGCAGCAGAGGTTGCAGAAGATAGAATATTTCTGAACAGCGAGTGTACCTGTCTGATTCTTACTTTGGAAGCTTCCTCTCAGGGGTGTACTCCACCCTGTGAGGTGTGGGGCGTCAGACTGCCCCTAGTAGGGGATGTCTCCCAGTTAGGCTACTCAGGGGTCAGGGACCCACTTGAGCAGGCAGTCTGTCCCTTCTCAGATCTCAACCTCCGTGTTGGGAGATCCACTGCTCTCTTCAAAGCTGTCAGACAGAGTCGTTTGCATCTGCACAGGTTTCTGCTGCTTTTTTTGTTGTTGTTGTTTAGCTGTGCCCTGTCCCCAGAGGTGGAGTCTACAGAGACAGGCAGGTTTCCTTGAGCTGCTGTGAGCTCCACCCAGTTCCAGCTTCCCAGTGGCTTTGTTTACCTACTTAAGCCTCAGCAATGGTGGGCGCCCCTCCCCCAGCCTCGCTGCTGCCTTGCGGTTAGATCTCAGACTGCTGTGCTAGCAATGAGGGAGGCTCCGTGGCCATGGGACCCTCCTGGCCAGGTGTGGGTATAATCTCCTGGTGTGCCCGTTTGCTTAAAGCACAGTATTGGGGTGGGAATTACCCGATTTTCCAGGTGTTGTGTGTCTCAGTTCCCCTGGCTAGGAAAAGGGATTCCCTTCCCCCTTGCGCTTCCCAGGTGAGGCAATGCCTCGCCCTGCTTCAGCTCTCACTGGTCGGGCTGCAGCAGCTGACCAGCACCGATTGTCCAGCACTCCCTAGTGAGATGACCCCAGTACCTCAGTTGAAAATGCAGAAATCACCGGTCTTCTGTGTCGCTCGCACTGGGAGTTGGAGACTGGAGCTGTTCCTATTCGGCCATCTTGCTCCGCCCCCTGGAAAATACTTTCTACTTTCTCTTTAGATTTGTCCTTTGACCCATTATATTACTTAGAGGTACACTATTTAATTTCCAATATTTGTGGATTTTCTAGAGATATTTCTATTAATGATTTCTAATTAAATTCCACTGTCATTAGGAAATGTACTTTATAAGACTTGAATTCTTTTAAATGTATTGAGAATTGTCTTATGGCCCAAAATATGGTATATTTTGGTAAATGTTCATATGCACTTGAAAAGAATGTTTATTCTGCAGTCGTTGGGGGGAGTTTTCTATAAATGTTAATTAGATCAAGTTGGCTGATAGTGTTGTTCAAATTTTTTATATTTTACTGCTTTCCTGTCTAATTACTTTATCAACCATTGGCAGACAGGTATTGATATCTCAGAATATTTTGAAATAAATCCATCCAAAGACACTTAGAGAATTGAGTAGCCAAATTAAAGAAGAAAACCACATCATTATATTTTTAAAGGAAAAATTTGGGGAATGGGGCATCAATTAACACAAATTAACACAAAGGAATGAATCACTAGGTGTAGAACTGAATGCATAGGAGGAGATCTTTGTTGATCCTTGAAGCAGTCATTTAGGTAACCACCTAGTGTACTTATGCATAAAGATAGGACCCTTCCATTAGTGCCCACAATGAATTTTTCTAATGGAGGAAGTTGAGATGTATGAGACAAACCCACTTGAAAATGAAAACTTTGCCCAGGAATGACAATCTTTAGGGACACCCTTAGCTGCAATCACAAGCAGCAATACTGTAATGTCATTAACCTCATTCCTCTCATTCTACAAAAGGTAACTTTATCTCTGAACTGTGCATCCACACACTCACAGAGATAAGAGGTCATTAACAAAAGCATGAGTGTTGGCGGCCCCACCAACTCTATCTAACCCAGCTAGCACATTTTCTAGCATTTTGTCATGAAGTCATTGGCAGCGTTAGTGTTCGAAAACTGCATGGCTCAGATGTTTCTAAACCCTTTTAATCCATGACAAAGGCCTCTCTTTATTGTTGTTTTGTTTTCCTTTGCTGCCCTACAGCATGGCAGCCAGTGTGCGCTCCTGATAAGCAGTGAGCCATGCAGATGCGGTTCAGTTTCCTTGTGCACACCACCATGCAACCTGCCAAGGCCCCAGTGTGGAAGGCAGCATGGCTTCCCCTCCTCCCTCCCAGAACCAATGCCAGTGGCACCCTGCACAATGCTTAGCTGGCCAGATATCTTCAGAAGAACACAAAATTAATTTTTTATGACACAAGTGACATTTACCATTAACTAATTTTGGAGATACAGCATGGCTAATGTAAATAATTTCATTCTAATCCAAGTGAGATGAAAGCAGCAAGCTTCCTACTTGGAGCAAAAAGGAAAATAACCTGCTACTATGATAATGAGCATTTAAGAGATTACTTTCTTTCTCTTCCTGGCTTTGCATGGTAGGTATGAAGATAGGACTACACTGGTTCAGAAAACAATGCTGATATTTGCCGTTCTTGACAGAAAAGGCTCTTCTGTGTCCAGGGGAGTATGACAAAGGAAACAAGAGAGAATACTCTTTAAATGGTGGTCGCCGAAATAAAGTGGATTGAGAGCAAAACGTGTGAAGGAATTGACAGTCAGTTGAGTCTATGGCCTAAATGACTATTTTCACTACCAAGTTCAGAGGAAGAGCTAAATCAGTGCACACACGGGGAAGACTCTAAGGGGGCTCCTGGGCTTCTGGCAGCAAATGATGGGCCAGGGTAGAGTCATGTTCAAGAGCAGCTATTAAATGGTTGGGACAGAGGAGTCAATGTACAGGGCAATTTAGAATCCAATGGAGAAGGCTAGATGCCAGAAGAGCACTGAGAATCAAGTGGACTAAGAGATAGAGGCCTATTTCCTGGGTTAGAGGCTAATAGCTACATCTGGATTTGAAGAATGAGGATCAGCAGAATCCATAATGACAGACCACACGGAAGGTGGAGGTATGAGATAGTGGAAGTGGAAGACTACTTGTTAAAAACCCACTCAGTGATGGCATGCATCTTATAACTGCAATGCCAAGTCCCTACCACTGCCCCTGATTCTTAAAGGAACCAACATGATTTTGAAAGCTACTTTAAATTCTGCATACACAGCAGGTCAATATCCTTGAACAGTTCATGATAAGAGCTGCGTATCTAAACTTTCACGGCCTTTTCCATTTTCTTCCTGGATTTTCAAATGATCAAGAGACACTATCCTCCTATCTCAAGAAACATACAGTAAATTGAAGAGAACTAGAGAGGATAGAATAATTATATCATGGAAATTTTATTTTTCTGACAATATGCTTTTAACAAAACAATTTTCATTCCAAGCTTCCTACCATCTTTTACCTTTCAGCTCCACCCATGCCACATCTTCCCTGGTACTTTCTACCCTCCAAATAGCAAGGACAGAATGAGCTATCCCACCATGGTACCATAAAAGCAGTCTCTTCCCAGCCTGGGAGATGATAGACCATTTTCCATCAAATGTCTAGTAGATGTCCCAGACTGTCCATTTATCAATCAGTTATTCTGTCCATTTATCAATCAGTTTTACAAAACCGTGTTATACAAATGATTGAGAGACACTTCCAATCTTCTTGGCATTCATCAATCACCCACTATGTCCTTCCTTCAGTTTGCTTCAAATTACTTCCTAATTCATCCCCCTCCTCATCTCAGACTGCTTCCTACAATTTCACATAAGCCTTGAGTTACATTTTTTAAAGCCCCTATAACCTGCCACTTCCCTAAGTCCACTGCCTATAACATCTTTTCTGAACTTGGGACAACACCCAGTGCGTACTCATACTCTCTCTAGTATAACTGGTTGTTCAGAGTTTCTAACTAGAAAAATCTGTTTCTCCTCCTCCACCAGCCATAAACCACACCCCAGCCATCTTTTAAGATCTAACTCAAATCACGTCTCTTGGCTTCCCCTGGTTATGCAAGTTAGTATCTAATACCTAAGCTCAGCTCTCTCTGGTTCATCTGTTATTCTTTCCTTTTTTCCTTTCTTCCTTGCTTCCTTCCTTCTTCCCCTTCTCCCTTCTTTTCCTCCCTTCCTCCCTCCATCCTTCTCTCTGTTTTCCCCTCCCTTCCTTCTTTCCTCCGTTCTTCCCATTTTCTTTCCTTCCTTCTATCAAATAGTTAATGACCTCCTACTGTATACCAGACACTCACTCTTTAAGGAACTGGCTTATAGGAGTAAACAAGACAGACGAGGTCTTGTTCCTACCAAGTTTACATTCTAGAGGGTGGAGACAGACAATAAACTATTAAATAAATAAACAGGAAAACTGTCAGATGTACGATAGTGGCTGTATGGATAGTTAATGTGATGAGTGTGATGAGGAATGTTCAGTGGAAACTTTAAATGGGTGGTAGGGAGGGCCTCTTTGAGGAGATGACATTCAAGTTACCATAGAAATGACTGAAGAAGGAATTCACGCTCCCTAGTTGAAGGGAAGAGCATTCCAATGAGGGGAAATTTCCAGTGCCTGGGAAAATATGATCTTTTATTGTGTTTATGCCATAACTATACATGTTATAGGCAATGTAATATATATTGCACATGTAATAAACATGTAATACTATGAGAGACATCCACATTAATTACATGTTTACAAACTTTTTCTTCCCCAGTGGGTTCTGTTCAGGGTATGTAATAAACTATTACCCAAACTAGTAAGTTCTTAATCTATATTTGAAGATATTGACTATGAATCAGATCCAAACCTCTCACATATGAAAGGAAAAGTGATAAATTTCTGAATAATAGTACATGAATTTATTCTACAGCTGCTCTCTGGACCAAATGATGGCTAAATCCAAGAGAGAAATTAATGCACAGTTCATCAAGATTTACACTTAAGCACACTCCTAACTCTTGACTTTTTCTCATTAACTTTTATGGTGCAAAGTTCTTCGAGCTGCTGCCTTTCACAGAATGACCCATGTTCCCCATCATCCATTAACCAGCTTTCCCTAGCTCAGTTGAACACATCGTAAAATTATTTTCGGTGAGTAAGAAACCACCTATACATTTTATGACTTATATAATAAAGAAACAAGAAAAACATGCACTTTATAAAATGATAATATGCTGTCATATGGAGCTTTTAAGTTAATGGGACATATAGGAAATGGTGTCATTAACAAAAAGAAAAAGAAAGTAATATATTATCATATCCTAAGTGCTGCTGCTGGCTGCATTTGGGTCCACAGTGCAAATAATGGAGCAAAACTCCTAAAATAGGAAACGCGCAAATAATGTCACTTTGCTCCTTAGAACCCCAAAGATTTCTGAATTAAAAAAATAATAATAAAAACCAGCCTGGGCAACATGGTGAAACCCCATCTCTACTATAAATACAAAAAAAGAAAAAAGAAAAAAAAAATGCCAGGCATGGTGGTGAGTGCCTGTAATCCCAGCTACTTGGGAGGCTGAAGCAGGAGAATTGCTTGAACCCGGGAGGCAGAGGCTGCAGTGAGCCGAGATCACCCCGCTGCACTCAGGCCTCGGTGACAGAGCAAGACTCGGTCTCAAAATAATAATTAATAATAAAAATAAGGTAACAGCACAGCTCACATCAGTGAACATAGGTGTGTGAACCTGCTTGTCTTGGCTTTCCAGCAGGCAGAAGTCCAGGGACATGCGGCCGGAAGAACCGGATTTCAGCCCGGCTGAGTCACCCCAGCAGCCACCTTGTGATGGATGTAGCCTGCAGCGGGATCCAGCCGCCTCCAAACAGGTATGAATTGTGAAGTGGGCCAAAGAGAGCAGATCAGCTGCTCCACAGTCTGGTTCAGGTTTCACACAGAAACAGGGAAGTGATGATAAATTTACAAGTACACAGGCACAAAAGGTTCTCACAGCTGGTGCATCTCATTCCACTCTTCACAAAATCAAGGGCAAAACTGCTTAAGAAGCCTTGTGATTTTCATCTCCTGAGAATGGCTGAGAGTAACCAAGATATTTGAAAGCAATGATAAAGCCTGGATTTGTTTTCAGTTTTTATTACAAACATTAAGCTACTGATTACAGGGGAGGCAATGTTTTTTAATAATAAAGGACACAGGTTCAGAAGCCAACGTGCCTGAGTTCAAATGTCTCTGTTATTTACTAGGTAACTTTGGAGAAGTTACTACAATGTGCTGTTTCTCATTGTACCCATCTATCAAATGGGAATATTAGTAACATATAGCATACAGGATTGTTGTGAGGATAATTGAGGTTATTAATTAAAGTGCTTGGCCAGGTATGGTAGTTCACATCTGTAATCCCAACACTGTAGGAGGCTGAGGTAGGAGGATCACTTAAGTCCATATGGTAGTTCACATCTGTAATCCCAACACTGTAGGAGGCTGAGGTAGGAGGATCACTTAAGTCCAGGAGTTTGAGACCAGCCTGGGCAACATGGTGAAACCCTTTCTCTAATCAAAATAAATAAATACATAAACAAAAAATTAGGCAGGTATGGTGGCACACACCTGTAGTCTCAGCTGCTTGGGAGGATAAGGTGGGAGGATCAATTGAGCCTCGGGAGTTCAAGGCTTCAGTGAGCCGTGATCGCACCACTGCACTCCAACCTGGGTGACAGAGCAAGATCTTGTCTCGAAAAAATAAAATAAAATAAAAAATAAAGTGCTTAAAGCCACACACAGCCAATAGTAAGTGCTGTACGTGGTAATTCTTCCCTAGTATCCTAACATGAGAAAACTACTGGGAAATCATCTCTGGTGTAAAACATTAAGGCCCTGATGGAGCCCCAGCTCTTGGGAGCCAGTTTATTCTATAGCAAGGAAGTTGCTGCATGCCATGTGCGTGCATGTGCGCGCACACACACACACACACACACACACACGCAAACTGCAACAGACCTAATGGTGATACTTGCCACCTGAGGAAAAGTGGACTTAGAATCAGAATATGACTTAGAATCCTATGAGAAATGCTTCAGGAAAAACTGCACTGCTCATAAATCTTTAACATATTAAAGTGGATCAGAAAACCCTGTGCAGCACTGTATTAGGGATTTCCAGAGAAACAGAACGAATAGGATGTATAGAGATATTTATATAAGAAGAGACATAGGAATTGGCTCATGTGATTATGGAGGCCTAGAAGTCCCATAAAAATCTGCTGTCTGCACGCTGAAGAACTGGGAAAGCCAATGGTATAATTCAAAGGCCTGAGAATCAGGGGCCAATGGTATAAGTCCTGGTCTAAGTCTGAAAGCCTATGAACCAGAAATGCTGATGTCTGAAGGCAGGAGAAGACATGTGTCTCAGCTGACGCAGAGAGAGTGAATCCACTCTTCCTTTATCTTTTTGTTCTTTCCAGGGCCTCAAGGGTTGGATAAGGGCTACCCACATTGCAGAGGGTGGATCTTGTTTACTCAGCCTACTAATGCAAATGTTTATCTCTTCTGGAAACATCCTCACAGATACACCCAGAAATTATGTTTAACCAGCTATCTGGGCATCCCTTGGTCCAGTCAAGTTGACACATGAAATTACCCATCACAAACACTTCGTTGCTTCATTGCTTATCAAATAAAGCAACTCTTCTATTGTCTATTAATGTTAATTTCTGAGATGGCGAGTCAAGCACTAGCCAGTCAACTCCATCGTGAGGACTTTAAAATAGTCTTGTAGACACATCACAAGGAAGGCTGTTAATCATTTGTGGAGTGCTCCAGAAAAGTGAGAACTCTTAATCATACAACTTCAGAGCTGTCCCCACAGCAGCATCCCCTGGGGAGCTGGATAGATACTCTAAATCAGGGCTCATGCCAGGCAGATTAGGTCAGAACCTCTGTGAGTGGGGCCCAGGCATTGATGTGTTATTAAGACTCCCCTGATAATTCTGATACACAGTGACACTGGACAACCACTGAATGGAACAATGCTTTTACTTTGCAGATAGGGACACTGAGGCCAACAAAGTGATTTCCTAAGACCATGGAGTAGGCAGGTGTGGCTCCTGAGTGGCAGAGCTAGGATTAGTCCAAGGCATTTTTCATCCAAGGCAAGTGCCAATAATTCTCAAATGGTGGGGGTTGGGGGGAAGGAGGAGGGGATTGCAGGAGACGGGAGCATCTCAGAATCATATGAAATTACTTTTCATAGAATCACATCAGCACCACCACTGCTGTCCTGTTCCATCTCCCACCCCTCAAGTTGTCTCAGGATCTGATATGACTCTAACACATTCCTGCTGCCCAGCAATAAATCCCAAACATCTGAACCATCAGAGGTGTGCAGACCCTACCCCATCCTGAAGGTGCAGCCCAGAATCTTTACCATTAAAAAGTTCTTTAGCTAGGCCGGGCGCAGTGGCTCACGCCTGTAATCCCAGCACTTTGGGAGGCCAAGGTGGCCAGATCACGAGGTCAGGAGATCGAGACCATTGTGGCTAACATGGTGAAACCCCTTCTCTATTAAAAATACAAAAAAATTAGCCAGGCCTGGTGGTGGGCACCTGTAGTTCCAGCTACTCGGGAGGCTGAGGCAGGAGAACAGCGTGAACTTGGGAGGTGGAGCTTGCAGTAAGCTGAGATCGCATCCACTGCAATCCAGCCTGGGTGACAGAACGAGACTCCGTCTCGAAAAAAAAAAAACTCAAAAAGTTATTTAGCTAATTCTTACATGAATTGGGGTTTGAGAAATACTTCTTTGATGTCCAGATGGTCAGTTATTGAGGTAGTAACACATTATTCATGATTAATAAAACTTAGGATAAGAATGGACAATGAGGAGGGTATTTTGAAAGGAGGTGTTCAGGTGGGCTGACACAAGCATGCAGGGAGCAAAGGTCTATAACAAACATCTCAGATCTTCCCAGGCCTGGGCAGAATTTTGTGTGACATCTTGCATTTCCCTTATTCTCAATAGAGTTAAACTGAAGTTAAGATTCCTTAGTTTCCCCTTATTTGCTCTGTCTGTGCAATCTTGATGTCTGTTTTATCTCCAATGTAATTAACAATGGATAGAAGGGTGAACATGGATGTTTTTGAGTGGAGCCCCTGGTGTCAGGGGCTTTGCAAATAGGGACAACTGAGGCCAACAAAGTGATTTCCTCAAGGCCATGTAGGGGGTCCTGAGTGGCAGAGCCAGGATTCGTCCAAGGTTTTGGAAGAATCCCGACACACACAAGTCTTTTCATGGATCAAGCAGATCAGTACTGCATGCCATAACTTATCCGAGTTCATCAGAGGAAAAAAGAACACTAGCCGAGACCCTAAAAAGCACACACTATCAATGTGCCCTGTCTTAATCATGATTAGTTCTGCTTGTTAGGGGGCGTTGACTGGGAGATGGTATATTTGCCTGAGGGTGGTGCTAAGCTTGGGGGCACGGTGAATGATTTTGTAATTGGGAAGGGATTCGCCATATAGAAGTCTGTGACTCAGGGTTTAGTCTTTTGGTAGCTCATGAAGCAACTCAAATCCTAGGACACATGGTCAATAATGTGCCTTAACTTAGGATTCTCCCAGTCAGACTTTTGCATAAGTTGTCTTTCTAGTAGTCCAATTAACATGGTGAGATCTATCTCACCGACCGTGGCATCTCTCTAGAACAACTGAAAGGACTGGTGCAGCCACAGCTCGCTGCCCTCTACAGAATAACTTTCTGTCTGTTGCTGCGGTGAGTGGGAAATTGCAGTCTGGATGGGGCTTTTCCCCGACAGTCACAGATTCCTGCTTCTCCGGGCAGCAGCCTTACGTTCGAAGCGTGCTGCAATATAAAAAATCAGGCTTTTGCTGAAAGCCTTTCTTTGTCCGCTTTCTAGCCTAGTTTGCCATCCAAAAAGATTCCACAGAGTTGATGTTTCCGCTCCTTTAATTCAGCGCTTGGGATGACACAGCCCCAGTCCAGCTGTCCACCCAGCAAAGGGGTGTGTGTAAATGTTGCCCAGTGTTCTCGGCCTCTTTTCTTTCTTTGGGTCGGAAGCAAGGCTGTCACACTGTATGTTGTTATTTAAGGGATATGCTGAGATGTTTCCTTTCTGTGGTGGCAAAGATCTTTTCAAGGAAGCCTCTTTATTCCTCTGACATTTCCACTCTTGAAAAGATGACCCAGTTCCCGCAGAATAACAAAGGATGCACACAGAGAAAACAGATTCCCCTGGAGGCCTGATAAACCCAGGTGAACTCTGGCCAACTGAGTTTCCCTCAGAGAGCCGGGCAAGCTGCCAGGAAGCTGAGGAAGATAGTCACATCTCAAAGATAATATGGACAAATTAAGATCCGCTTAGCTTTGAGCTGTCTTTCAGAATTTCTCTTTGATATGAATCCATGTGAGGACATCTGGTCTACTAGTTGTCTCCTTTAAGGCCAAGAGGGGCCTCGTTGGGGCCTGAGAAATCATTGTTAAGCCTGGGTTCCTGAACCAGTGTGAATGAACCAGAGCAGCCCCCAAGCTTTCCAGGACTCAGGTGAGCTCACATTCACCACAGACACTGACCTCTGTAGAAATTACTAGTTGCACCATGTCCCGTGCAACTCAAAAACTTCAAATATTATAATTATCGTTCTAATCATTGCTTGGAAAATTCCAAATAGAAGTTGCTTCCTTTCAACCCAAATGTCCATCAATGATAGACTAAAGAAAATGTGGCACATGTACACCATGGAATACTATGCTGCCGTAAAAAAGAATGAGTTCACGTCCTTTGCAGGGGCATGGATGAAGCTGGAAACCATCATTCTCAGCAAACTAACACAGGAACAGAAAACCAAACACCACTTGTTCTCACTCATAAGTGGGAGTTGAACAATGAGAACACATGGACACAGGGGGGGAACGTCGCACATCCCCTGTTGGGGAGTGGGGATAAGGGAAGGGAGACCATTAGGACAAATACCTAATGCATGTGGGGCTTAAAACCTAGATGACGGGTTGATAGGTGCAGCAAACCACCACGGCACATGTATACCTGTGTAACAAACCTGCACATTCTGCACATGTATCCCAGAACTTAAAGGAAAAAAAAAAAGTTAGTTCCTTTATTGGGATCTCTTTGCCATTCTTCTCAGATATTTCCTGTTTACCTTTTCTTTCTGTGACAACAGAACTAGAGAAATGCTCAAGGTCTGATTTCCTTCTCCTTGACTCTCCTCTTTTTAGGGTGCATCTAAATGATAAAGCTATAGCTGCCTTTCTGCCTGGCCTGTAATTCGCCTTTCCAAGGCCAAATGTTATCTGTTTGGTGGTGGTGTGTACAGAGAAAAAAGGATTCTTTAGATGTGTTCTTTTCATCAAATTCTGTGATCAAAGAATGCCAGTAAAGGCAGACATTTGACTTTTGTAGTTTGTTCTTTATCTTCTCTTACACAATATTCCCTATTCTTTTACATTTTCAATCTAATGTATTGCCTCTCTGTAGCCATCTCTTTCTCATTTTGTCATTCAACAAATGGCTTCCATAGATATTGCTCTAGGACTGGAAAAATAATACAGCTCCCTGCCCTCTAGGAGGTGATGGTCAAGAGGGAGAGACCCACACAAGATCATCACAACATCATTAGGAACAGAACCAAGTACTACAAGAGAGACGGGTACAAAGTACCTCAGGAGCAGAAGAAATGCAATTTATTCTACCAAGGAAGAACTGGGGACGTTTTACAAAGGAGGTCCTGTTTGTACTGGGCCTTTAACAATAAACAGGTCTTTGTTAAGTGCTCTCAACACTAGTTGAGAGCAACTGAGGAAGAAAGAACAGCACATGCAGAGGTCAGTAATCAAAATGGCACATGGGCTTCTGTAGAAACCACTAGTGACTGAGTGAGATGTGAGGCTGTCAAGGTGAACTAGGGGCCTGCCTGCAGGAGGATGTTTTAGAAAGATAATTCCGATGCCATCACTGTCATCCTCACATTCACTGCACAAATATGCACTGGGTGCCACTGTGTGTTAGGTGCTATTCCAGGTGACAGCAGTGCAGCACTGAGCAAAACTGGGCCAACTGTCCCATCTACTCATTTACAGCCCCCAGGGGAATGATAAGAGAGAAATCAGGATTTTAATCTGCTTGAATTTGAATTCATTTTTTAAAAATTATGGATATATTATACAGCAGGTCCATAGCAGAGTCAGAGCTAGAACTTGAACACTGTCCTAAGATTCAGCCCCTACTTCGCCTCTGTGAAATGCATGCTTAGTGGAAGGCAAATGTTCAGTGGCATCAAAGCTACTATGTGTCTGCAGTGAGTGCAGCTTGGCAATAATGATGGGAAAATGTGTTTTGTACACACAAACACGTCTGTTTGCTTACACATACGTGTCCATTCTGCACGAACAGCAGACTTATAAGTGGGAGAGGCAGGTGTGGAGTGATGGCTGTAGAGACACGGTACATCATGAAACCACTACAGAGCAGGTGCTAAACACCTGTGACCCTCATGTGCCCCAAGTGTCAAGAGAAGTCCTCTCCAGACCAATGCCAGCTCCACAGTGATCAGGGACAGTCATGCCACCTCTGTCTTTCTGCCAGCATATTCATCACTCCACTGGTTTTCTGAATGCCTAATGCATGTTCAGCTCTAAAGAGGAGACAAAAAATTTATGTACTGCCTTCCATGTGCCACAATGACAGTCCACTTCCATCTGTGTCATCTCATTTAAACCTCATAATAAACCTGTGAGGTAGGTATTGCCATTCCCAAATTTCTTTTGAGTAAATTGAGGCTTAGAGAGGTTAAATTGTCTGTGTCATGGAACTTACAAGCAGTCATCTTTGCCATGAAAGGTATATGGGTTAGAGGGTAACGTCTGTACAGGAAATCCTCATTTGATGTCACCGGTAGGTTCTTGGAGGCTGTGACTTTAAGAGAAATGATATAAAGGAACCAATGTGGCCATAAGCTAATTGATATAAACAAGAGTTATCTTCCTTTGGCAAATTTCTGGTCACAAAAACACCAACTTCATTTATTTATTTATTTATTTATTTAGAGACGGAGTCTTGCCCTGTTGCCCAGGCTGGAGTGCAGTGGCATGATCTAGGCTCACTGCAAGCTCCGCCTCCCAGGTTTACACCATTCTCCTGCCTCAGCCTTCTGAGTAGCTGGGACTACAGGTGCCCGCCACCATGCCCAGTTGATCTTTTTGTATTTTTAGTAGAGACAGGGTTTCACTGTGTTAGCCAGGATGGTCTTGATCTCCTGACCTCGTGATCTTCCCGCCTCGGCCTCGGCTGGGGTTACAGGCGTGAGCCACTGCACCCGGCCCGAATTTCTTAATAAAGACCAAAACAGTTTTAATATTAAACACTGAAATAAATGTGAGCTACACATACATTTAAGAAAGATTAATAAAAACAAGATAATGATTTACCCAATTTTTGTGAGTCAGTCAGTGACAGTGACATAGTGGTGGCAGGTCAGATAAAAAAAATTCATGTGTGCCAAGCAAAAGTTGCCTCGTAAAAGCATGGAGTTCAGAAACAATCATGAATATGGTGGGCCTCTGAGAGCTTCTGTACTGCATCATTTATTGTCATGTGTCTGTGCAATTATTGTAGGCTTTATGAATGTTTATTTTGCAATAATTTGTACTCATTCACGTATTCATTTTTTTCTAATCTGCTTATTCGAGTTCAGGGTCATGGGTGCTCAGGGTGCCAGAAGGGAACCAGCGCTGTGCAGAATGCCATCCATCACAGAGGGCACCCATACACACCCACGCTCACTCACACCGGAACAGTGTAGACACGCCGAGTCACCTAACATGCACAGCTTTGGGATGCTGGGGGAAACCCACACAAACAGTGGCCCTGGCTGGGGTCATTTTTTTTTTTTTTCGTCAACATTATAGTGAAACATCGTTGAACAAAAGGATGTTATTCCAGGACTTGCTGCAGGTCACAGTTCATCCTAGCTCTGCTCTGGGATAGAGAAATAACGTTAGGTCATCTTGGAGAAGTTTCTCACTATTCCTTAGCCTCAATTTTCTCATCTGGAAAAGAAGGATGAAAATAATTTCAGAGGGTTATTAGGATG
The DNA here is from genome assembly GCF_009764315.1 of Trachypithecus francoisi. Taxonomy (NCBI): domain Eukaryota; kingdom Metazoa; phylum Chordata; class Mammalia; order Primates; family Cercopithecidae; genus Trachypithecus; species Trachypithecus francoisi. The sequence goes on from NW_022681455.1 coordinate 20,152,658, forward strand.
AAGTAAGATAGTGGTTATGTAATTAACCTCTTGCCTCACACATAGCAAGTATTCAATACATAAAGTACATAACAACTATCTTTTTTTTTTTTTTGAGACAAAGTCTCACTTTGTCACCCAGGCTGGAGTACAGTGGTGTGATCTTGGCTCACTGCAAGCTCCGCCTCCCAGTGAGCCGGAGCCTCCTGAGTAGCTGGGGCTACAGGCGCCCGCCACCACGTCCGGCTAATTTTTTGTATTTTTAGTAGAGACGGGGTTTCACCATGCTAGCTTGGATGGTCTTGATCTCCTGACTTTGTGATCCACCAGCCTCGGTCTCCCAAAGCGCTGGGATTATAAGCGTGAGTCTCCACGCCCGGCCCATAACAGCTATCTTAATAAATGGTGAAGCTGGGAGTCCCAGGCTCTCTATTACAGCACTTCTGTAGGAAACCTTGGTGAGTTTCCATTTCCATTTTGTCAGTTTCACCCTAAATATCAAAGAGGTGCTGCCAGTTCAAGGTCAAAGTCTAATGAACCATGAAAGAACAGCTTTCAGGTATGAGCCACCAGTTGGGATGCTTCTTACCTATTGTTCTCTCCCTCTCTCTCTTTCTCTCTGTCTCTCTGTCTTTCTCTGCACTTAGCCCCTAGTAACCCTTAAGAATAAAGACAGCAGCCATTCTGGGGCACTGAAAGTATGTAAGGATGTTTCTCTTCATTGGGTAGCACAGGAAATAATATAACCCCAAATAATACATAAAGCTAGCATGCCTGAAAATACCAACATTCAACAAATAATTATTGAACGCCTGTTTAGGCTAGCCACTAGTCATACAAACAACTCACAACTCTACCCACAGAGGGCTCAAGGTCAAGTTAGGAAGCCCAAGAAGCACAGAAGTTCAATTTGGGGCAGTAAGCACTCAGTGCTGCAAGAACAGAGGAAAGGGGCATCCAAAACAGATTGGGATTTAGGAAAGGTATAGGCCATCACTCCTCCCTGGCACCATAGTTATCATAGCAAAGGAAAAATGGTCCTCCAATGGCCCAAAGCCTATCAGCCTCACACACAGAGGAGACTTATGGTTGGGAGTGCAGGTCTCCCAGCCTGGCCTCCTGGACAATCAGGTTGGCATGTGGATAGCACCGTAATGGTACTGTAGATAACTGGGTAGGTCTATCCACAAGCTTCAAAGGCATCCTCTGACTGGGTTCCATTTATATTACAGAGTGAACTGTTTTCCCCACATTTCCTTGATCATTTAAATCTATTTATATTTCTTCCCACTTAAGTAAAGTTCAAATATAAATTTAACACTACTGCTAATTTCCCATGAAGTTTCAAAATATGATCTTTGGCAGGATTATGAAACTTCTTCAGTTCATTCTGGTGGAGGATTAGAGGTGAGAAGTGGATGGAGAGACACAGAGGGGGATGCAGTGCCAGAACTTGGCACTATCACCAAACATCAATGCGGTCCACCTGGCTAGGGTAGAAGGAAGAAGGAACACTCCAAAGACAGCAGGGCAAATCTGAGCCTCACAGCAGGAGCTAAAAAACTTGCATTGAAATTACTCAGCTCTCTTTAAAGTCTCCCTATAAAGCTCTTGCCATATCTAAAGAGGTTTACTTGTGTACATCGGTGTGTGTTTGTTTTACTTTTAAGGATTGTGAAGCACCAGGATGCATGATAATGCAATGCCTCAAGCACCTGCCGTAGTTTTGGCTGCTATGTTTTAGTCTTTGCAAACACAATGACTATTTTGAAGATAGTTCCTTAACCCTGTTCCTATACCTGACTTTGTGCTGGGCACTGCAGGACCATGAAAGACAAGTTATGTCCTCTGAGCTGCTTATGTGCAGAGGCTGACACAGAGACTGCACCTACAATTGGAAAAACTTTGAGCAAGAATATAAATCAAATGATGAAAAAGAATAACACTCTGAAGCAGCATGGGGTAAATGCTGCATATAAATCTTTGCATTACTGCAAACCTCGAAGGTACTGCAACTACCCTCAGGTGCTTTGGAACCATTCCAACATGCACAGTTTACTTAAATGCACCTATCCAGATGTCGAAATAAAATTAAGGCCTTTCTTGGACTCCATACCAGAGAATTCCATACACATCTCTACATGACTAAGTCACTCTTCTAACTAGTGTGGTGTGAAGGGCCTGTGAGAGAATTTAGAAGTTGGAAATGTCTAAAAAGTTAGAAAAGAATTACAAGGAAAAATGATTAGATGAAACCATTCTGCTTCTAGGAGAGCTAAATAAAAATGAAAGTTCTTCTAGGGCAGACTTAAATGAAAAGCCCCCTCTGGCCCCTAGAAACTAGAGGGAGTCGAGAAGGACCCCAGGTGCAGGGGATAAGGACCTGAAGTGGGTAAGTGGAAAGGAACAGAGCGTGAATCCAATTTTGTACTTAATCCCCAGGTAAATTGGAATGGATCCTCATATTCCTGGTACTCTTCTCCAGCAATCTGGAAAATTTGGCCAGGATTTGTACCATTTTGCCACTGCACACTGCTGAAAGACAGATAAGATATTGTAGTTAAGGTTCTTTGGGATGCAAGTAACAGAAACAGACTTTAGCTATAAATGAAATTTACTTAAAGATACTGGGGTAGCTCACTGAATGCAAAAGAAATCTGAGACAAACAAATCAAAACAAGTTCCAGGAAGGGCAGAATCTATAAGCCTTCTCTCTGACGCCCTACTGTTATGGTGACTTAAGTCTACCATTCCCAGGTTTTTCTCTCTTGCTCCTGGAAGAATCTGCCGGTCAGCCCTGCATCAATTGTGAAGCCAAGAGCAGGAACAAGGATGCAATATAGGCATGGCAGCTGAGCATCAACTGTAGTTTAGGAGCAGTTTCCAGAGCTGAGAGGTTTCTTTGTGAGCCACCCCCATGGTATCCACTACTCTCTAAGACGAGTTCATGGTATGGCAGTCCATGGTGACAAGTTGCATTAAAGCTTCACATAGGGAAGAGAGAAGGAGAGAAAACAGGTATACATTAGAGGAGAAATCTAAGAAAGAATGCTATGTTGGAGAAAATTGTTAAGCATGGAATGTATTACCAAAAAACCCACCAGCAACTGAAACTAGGAACTTGATGTTAAAAAAAATAGAATATGTTCTATAAAAAGATGGCTAAGTTGTATGTCTGCCCAAAGACAAGTTGACCTCCTGAGGCTTTATCTGGTACTAAGATTTTGTGATTCTGTGACAAAATGTCACCCTACTGTTATGATTCGCATTTCTCAAACCCTGTCCATTAGATGTTAATCGACGTTCTACGAATAACAGAGTTTCAAACAAGTTCAAAGACTATAAAAGTTAAACCTTTGTTATTGTTTATGTTTGTTTGTTTTTTTGCTGCAGGACATCTCCCAATCTTAATATATATACCATGACTCCCCAAAAAAGGACAGGATTATGAATGCAAGATTGACCAAATTTATTTAACACAGAATCTTTTGGTTGACGAATGATTCTTATTTTTTATTTTTTTGACATTGAGTTTCACTCTTGTTGCCCGGGCTGGAGTGCAATAACGTAATCTTGGCTCACTGCAACCTTGCCTCTCGGGTTCAAGCAATTCTCCTGCCTTAGCCTCCCGAATAGCTGAGATTACAAGCACCTGCCACCATGCCCAGCTAGTTTTTGTATCTTTAGTAGAGACCAGGTTTGGCCATGTTGGCCAGGCTGGTCTTAAACTCCTGATTTCAGGTGATCTGCCTGCCTCAGCCTCCCAAAGTGTTGGGATTACAGGCATGAGCCACCACACCAGGCCTTGAGGAATGATTTGGAACACTTTTTGAGGAACTCCTAGTGATAGATTAGGGACGTTTTGTGTTCCACAGAACACAGTTTAGAAAATACCACATTAGTCTGTCTAGGTATTTCTTGGTGTACTTCAACTGGTTCAAATGGTTGACATACAACACTACCTTCTCTCTTGATAATGTTTAATTTAATTCTACATGCATTTTTATACAGGCTTTTTTGTTAATTCATACTCGGTAAAATTCATTATTTGTGGTGTACAACTTTACAGGTTTTGAAAAATTCCTAGAGCTGTGTATCTACCACTACAGTCATGATAAGAACAGTTCCACTACCCCCCACCCCCACATTCCCTCATGCTGCCTTTTTATAGTCAAACCCTTCCCCAGACCCGATGCCTGGCAGCCATTGGTCTATTTTTCATCCCTTTGGTTTTGCCTTTACAGAATGTCATATAAATGGAATCGTGCATTATGTAGCCTTTGGGCCTGGCTTCTTTTACTTAGCAAAATGCATCTGACATTCATCCATGTTGTTATATGAATCAATAGTTTGCTCCTTTTCATTGTCGAATTGGATTCCCTTGTTTGAATGGGCCATAATTTGTTTTCCCAGTCATCCACTGAAGAAGGTCATATAGCTTTTTACTTCTCAGAAAATGACAGATCAAATGAGCATATGTTCTTAGCTAACAAATGAAGCATACTCTTGGGTAGTATAATATCAAATGAAATTTTGTTTCAGTAAAAGAGAATATCTGATAAACTGCAAATGATTATATTTTTCTTTTACTTAAGAATAAAAAGCCATGAGAAGAAACTGGGTTTGTCCACGTAATCATTAAACATAAAAATATCCCAAATAAATTCCCATAAAACTTAAGAGATTTCCACAGAAGCTGTCCCTGCCAGATAGGGAAACTAGTTAATAGAATATCCCAGAAGTATTTAAGGATTATTGGTTATTTGATTGTGTACCATGACCTCATTTATAGGGCAGACAAAGCAACTCTCTTAGAAGTAGGAGGTGATGGGCTGAGGTGAAGTTCCTTTCATAAGAAAAATAAGATCAACAGAATATTACTTATGAAGATCAGAATAATGCATTGCATCCACTAACCTACTTACTACGTCATTTCATTCTGAATATGTCCTCTACTCTCCACTGATCCTTGTGGAAATTCATCAGGGTTGCATTTACAGACCAGGAGTGTCTCATGTTGCAAGATGAGACAGGTCACCTTTGGATGACTCAATTCAAGAAAACTTGTCAATTCAAACTCCCCAGTCTGCAACTACCTCTAAACCCACTCCAAAGAGTTTTGCTCTCCTACTGACAACCATGCATTTCCCTTATGGCTTTAAAAGGAGGACTTTGGCCTTGATGCTGTTTCCCTGGAGAAAAACTGTTTTGGGTCCAAAGCATTTCTGCAGACAAAGAGCTACAGAGACACCTTTTATTTCTGCTATTGTTTTCTTTGTTTCACTTTGTTTTGTTTGATGCACTTTGTGGAGGTCAAGCTTACTTCTCTGAAAATGTATGACAATCTCTCCTGCCATTTCCAGGATTCCAAGAGTAACTCCATCTAGAAGATGTAAGATTCCCAGAGCTTCTCAAAGACATCCTGTTTAAGGAGGAAATGGTCTTATTTTACTGGCTTGATATTGAGTGTTGAACAATTTCTATTATTTATGCAACAAACATTGAATAAGTCCTAGGGCAGAGAGCACAGGGCAGTGAACAGGATAGATGCCAGTCCCGGGCTTCATGTGTCTGATAGACACAGGAGAACTGACATGCTTTAAAACAATTTAATGGGGCTAAAAGCTGTTTGAAGCTGGCTTCATGGCTCTATGAGAATATCATCAAACTGTCTACATTCTAGGAAATTTTCCAAATAATGACCACAAGAAATTGGCTACAGACTTTAACATCCTACAAAGATAGAATTTATTATTGTGCATTCTCCTTAAGATTGAAAGTGCAAAAAACTGTTGGAACTCATAAAAATTAAAGAAAAACAAATTATAAAAGTAAAGGAAAATGCTGTTCATTTGAAATTGTGTGTGCCCAGAAAGGTCACTGCATTCACTTAAAGAGAATATCCCTCAAGGTAGTTGAGAACTTAGACATAAAAAGTGAAAATAAAGATTTTTTTAAAATTGTGTATAGATTAAATGTCATTTGTTTTTAAGATGTCCCCAATTCTACCCATTAAAAGAAGATAGTGAGAATCTTGTTAGGTCACTGATGAGTACTGACAGCTTTTGTTGTGGGCCCCAGGCTCTGCTGGGCTTCCAGGTAGATATTAACTGCCTTCTCCTCCAGCCCAGAGAAGGGAGCCTATCCCCACCCCACTGCACAGAAAGATGCCAACTTTAGCCAAGCTCCCTATAAGGAGGTGGTTAATTAGGAGGACCCAGAAAGATGTGATAGTGGGAATGGAGCAGTCATAGAAGCTGAAAACCTCAGAGACACCACTCCCCTGTATCCACCACAGACCATGGTGGGCCTGGCTTTGCCCAGAACAAAGTCAGGTCTCAGTGTCTCGCTCTGAGTCATGATCCTCATTTCTCGCTGTGAGTGTATTCATCATAACAAAATATCGTAGACTGGGTGACTTAAATGACAGAGACTTATCCTCATGGTCCCGGTGGTTGGAGATAGGAATTTTTTAGCTCCATCATAGTCTTATGGGACCACTGTCATGTATGCGGTCCATTTTTGAACCAAACATTGCTATGCAGTGCAGGACTGTGTGTGAATGAGTGAATGAATGTATGAGTGGCTCTTTGTTCCAGCTCTATCTCTTATTAGCCATTTTTTCCTTGAATAACTCAATTTACCTATTCAAACCTCAGGATTCTAGAGTTAGAGCCTTAATTCACATGGCAACTGTGTTGCTCAAATAAGAGAAAATATATGAAAATGCTTTATGAACATTTTACTTAAATATTAAGAGTTACTATTCTGGTCTGTCAAAACACAGAGAAAAGAAGACAAACGACTAATTTTTATGAGTCCAACTAAAATAGATTTTTTATTTTCTTAATATAGCTAGTCTATGCAAATCCACATGTATGGGACCAATTTTCCAATTCCAGTCTCATCCTAGGAGTTCCCAGATGTCCAGAACTCATAATATAAACATTAGAGAGCACTATTAAATTATAGCAAGGACATGGCACTTCTCTTTATAGCAATCCAAGGTCAAATGAACCTCTAATGGGACACATAGAGATTCTTCTCTTGGATGACTTCAAAAAGGGCTTGGGGACATACATGTTTATACAAAACATAATCAGGACTCAGAATTTATAAGTAAAATTATACCACAACTTTGGAATCCAGGCTGCAGAATTCCAATAGTATTTAAACTTGAAATGAGATGAAAACTCTGCCATTCCTTTGGTTTGCCTGTCCTGTGCACCAGATTGAATTATGTGGAGCAGAGGGCAAACAGACATCAACCTCAGTTCCTGGGAGATGAAGCTGGACTTAATTATTTTTCTCTTTTTTTTTTACACAAAAACTATTTCAGGGTTTACTTTGACCCAAATCCCCTGTTGGCCTGCTTTGAGGACGAGGTGAGAGGTCTGAGGACTGAGAAATAATGAAGGCCAAGCATCTTCATTTGTAAGAGGGAAAGGAAAAAAAATAGAAGCAAAGAAAAATGGAACAGGCTTGTAAGGTAATTAGCCATTTTCAAATGCAGCGATGGGCAAAGGAAACAAAACGTAGAACATGTATTAAAAGTCAAGCAGATGGTTTAGAAAATACAGCTGTAGGATCACACAGATTTTGACCATCCAAACCAAATTCAATTATCATGTCTGTGCTGCTTTTCTCTTTCTGCGACTGAAAGGCTATTATTAGGTGCTCTCTCTCTCTCTTTTTTACATCTCCAAGTAATGCCTTCGTACAACATTCCAAAAAGTAAACATTAGCTTTAGGCCGTTTGATTACTGGTTTCCCAGAACGCTATGTTCTGTCCCATTTCTCTCTATATTCCTTTAATATTAAAAATAGGAAATGACTGAGGCAGTTGAATGAATCTGCCTTGGAGGCTGTTCCCCCAGCCAGTCTCCCAAGCATTGTTGGGTCCTCATCCCACCAAACCCCATTTCATCTTTATGACATACACAGCCCTATGCCAAGCAGACAAAACCAGGGCATCCATCATATCTAACATGGAAAGTATTTAGCAACTGAGCCCTTCTTTCTTCTCCACCAATTACTAATTTCTTAACAGTGCCTTGTTTTGTTTAAAAAGCTTCCTTGACTGTGGCTCATTTTAGGTAAAGGTCGTTTTATTTTTCACATTGGCTTAGCATCTAAATGGAAAGAACTGACTATAAATGAGTCTTTGAACAGGCGAGGTAAATGGAGCCCTGGATAAGAAGAAAGCTCACAGAAGGCCCTCTTTGGTCTAGTAGAACCCAGGAACTGATCCGGGCTGACACAGTGATCAGTTGTGATTCCTGCAGATACTCTTATTCCCACGTTACTACCTTCAAGCTCTGAGCTGACTCAGGGGAAAGCATGTCTGACAAGCCTCGTAGTAGGAACCATTCCCTGGAGTGTCAAAGGGCAGAAAGGCAGCTAACAAGTCAGGCCATGAATTACTTTGCTGCTGGGGACAGATACCAGATGAATATGTGTACCCAGGTTCTGCACAAAAATTTCTTTCATGCTCCTCAAAAACAACGTCACAGAGCAAAGTTTGTCCTAGTGAGTTTGTTTGCCCTCAATATGTGCCTCTGAAGCAAAATGAAAAGAGAAAATGTGAAGGAAAGCAATGGTCATTGCAATTAAGCTAGCAAACAACTTAATCCTGAAGCCAAATTCATTCTCCCATAAATTTAAATAACATTTTAGAAAACCTTAAATTATCCGTCATTTCAAATTCTATTCTGTGTTTTGGTAACATTCTTAAGCACATTCGTACACATTTAGAATTGTTGGACACATACTATTTTGCCTTTTCCTTTTGAAATGTAACATGATTTCACACATTTTCATACATCACCATTGGCCATGAACTTATTTGTAATAGCAGTATGAAGCTCAGTCTTTCATTAGTTTAGTCATTCAACAAATATTTCTGAGCACCTCTAGTTACTAGAGACTTATATATAATCAAAAAGAGGATCCCTAAGGATAACCCAATAGGGTTGTTTTTCAACAGTCTTAAAACTGATTTCTTTATATTTTATTTATTTTGCAGAGTCAGGCTTCTGTATCACCAAATAAAGAGACATTTTTCCTCAAGAAAAAGTGAACGTAAAGTACAAGGTCTCACTTCACTTTCTGTGCCTTAATCTCTTCTATGGAAAATGAGGGAGGGATAAATTTGATACCGAAATCCTTTGTTTCCCTAGAATTCTGTGGTCTAGGTTTAAGGAAACAGTAGCAACATAACATGTATTGTTTTGTTCAAGCATCTTACAATTGCTCTAAGGAGTCATTATGCTGTCTCTAGTCTCTAATTCACCAGCGACAAACACTTAAGAAAGAAAATCGAGTTTATGTCATAAAGCCCCACTAAGTGTTTAGCTGCAAAGTGTGAATCCTCAGAAACAGACCAGGAATTTAGGAACTGGGAACAAAGGGACATATCTTTCACTACGATAAGGGAAGAACGAGGAGGCCTTTGGGAAAACAAGAAAAATCCCATTATGGGATTCAATGAAAGAAGAGAAAATTGTTTCCTCTTAATAAATATGACTTTCTTTCTTTCCAGCCACCTATTAATCCAAACTTTTAAAACATGTTCTTGGCACTGGTGATTCCTGTCTGATCCCATTGCTGTTCTGATTTCCCACTGAGATCTACAAGTGATCAAGAGATCAATAATTCCAAATGGTGTTTTTACAGGAGCATTTCCTTCCAGAGTACGGAAAATGCTCTTTCATGAAGACAGATGGACGCAGTCTGCAGGACCCTGCTTACTCGAGAGAAACCGTCTTTGAAAACTTTTGACAACCAGCGGGGTAGCACGTCTGTTTCTATTTAAATGAGCTCATTACAGTTAATATTTTTGTGACTTCCAACCAGTTGTTCAATCATTTCTCAAGTGTGATATGTTTTAATCAAAAATGAAACACTTCAGGACACAGATACTGTTAACACCCTGTTTTCACTACATCTTTTCTAGAACAAAGTTTCTGGAATAAGGCAGTTTTTTAAAAAGGGGGGATGGTACTTATGATATTTCTTTGTTGGCTGGAATAAAGCAAGCGGAATAATAAACAGGCCCCAAGTTACTGTAAGAATGACATGCCCCTCGTCTACTTTCATAGGTCTGTTTCTTTGGTAAGCCATTTTCTGATCTCGCTTAGAGGATTTTATTTTATTGACTACTTTAAAAGACATAGTAAATCTAGTCTATCTGGCATTTTATTGACCAAAATAATCTAGTAAATGGCACTTCTGAGTTTACCAGGAAAATCATAGTTGACACTTATAATGATGATGGACAGAGGAGAATAGGCTACCAGCCAAAAAGTCAGATGGCAACCAAAGCACACTCCCAGATTCAGGAAATGTCTGAAAGTGACACTTTTGAAGAGAATAAAACTCTCCTTATTATAGGACCGCAATGTGTGATTCTGGGGGCATTCTAATACTAGAGATTAAGGGACTCCCTTAAATGTGATTAAAGTGGAACTTTAGTCAGTGTACATTTGAAATGGTAACCTGTTTGGGAGAACAGTCTTCTAGGTTGACATTTGAAGTGGTATTGCTATGGCAAATGCACCCTAGAGGCATGGATCTAAACGGAATCTAGGAAAGACAGAGTGCAGAGTAAGAAATTCTTATTACTTCTTTGTCAGGGCAAAGATAAAAATCACTGGGATGCCGGAAGAGCTGTGGCATTTCAATAAGCCACCACTGCTCCACAGAAATGACCAACAGGACACTCAACACCCCATGTGCACAAATCAGCCATGGAATCTTAATTTGACTTCTTGATAAAAGAGATTAAGTTGATGGAACCATGCAAATATAGCATTCAATTTGGTAGCAAATGATGGCCACTATAAATTAGTAAATTGACATTTGGGTCCAGATTTATCTCATGCAAGCTGGATGGCCCCTGGGCAAAGCTGGGATGTTCATTCCTAATTCACATTATGTGGTGAGGTCCAGCTTAACTGATGTCAACTCCCTGACTAACAGAATTACCAAAGTATTGTTGCCTCTGCTTTTGTTACCCAAGAAAGATTAAATAATGTTAAATTGTGTTGTATTTTAATTCCTTAAAAAGTATAATTAAAATAATAAAAATAACACATAATAGTTACTGAGTATTTGCTAAGTGCCAAGCACTATTTTAAGTATTTTTATGTAGATAGATAGATATGTTTTAATGTATAGACAGATAGATAGATTTAATCTTCATGGCATTCCTAAGAATATGCCCATTTTATAGATGAGGCAAGAGAGGCACATAGAAGTTAAATAAATTGCCAAGAACACACAACTGGTGAAAGGCATAGTCCAGGTTTGAACTCTGGCCAGCAATTTAGATCTTCAGTCCATCTTCTCAATTACTAGACAAAATCGCTCTATTAAATAGATGTTTTATTGAGCAGTGTATGCCCTTGACCAAAGAAGTCAGAGAAAAGTTTTACTGAGTTAAACAAGAGTTTTCCATATGTAATAGCATTCCCTAACATTGTTCTTTCCCCCTCGGTTTGACTTTGGTATTCAGAATACATCTTTTTTCAAAACTCCCATGTGTCTGAGGTCAGGATTTTCACATGTCGTGCAAATACCCATTCCCAAATCAACCCATTGACCTCCAACCGCAAGTTTACTAGGAGTAATTAAACACTCTGCAATGCAAAGATCACGTCTGGGTCAGAGAAAGCAAGGGCAGGGTGGAACTTGGCCGCAATGTTTGTTTGTTTTTCAGTGCATATACTGAGACTATACGACAACTTTCACCTCTTATATTATTTTTCTCCTTTGCCAATTATTGACCCTAGGAGCAGTAAACAAAAACTTGTCTTCCTTGCTGCTCTGAAGCAAATACACAATTAAAACACAGGTGTGTTTGTCTTATTAGAATCTTTGCCATGGAAATTCTAAAATATTACCAAGGCAGGGTCATGTTATCTTGCTGTGTTACTGAACAGGAGAGATGGGGAAGTCTAAATAGAGACACTAAGCACAGAATGTACCTGCACAGAGGAGTATGTAAAACAGGCGCTCTGACCACAAGTATTATGTAAGAGGATGACGTTTTCCATGGGGAGGGCCACAATGGTCAAGCCAAGCCCAGAGAGTGGAGACCCCAATCTGTTTCTAGTCAACATCACTCAGGGGTCAAAGTCATAATAGCATCAGGTTGATGAGATAGGGACAGGAGCTGGAGATCCACTGACCAGCTAGTTGAGATGGATCGGGCATCTTCTACAGTGCAATCTTTAATCATTTATTCATTCATATAAATATATTGTTGAAGGCCAACTATGTTCCAAACACTGAGTAAGACAGGAACTATCCCCTGATCCCAAGGAATGTGTAGTCTAACTCAGGAATCCAGCTCAGCCAGAAGTCAAATTCCAACCATCAGGCCTACCTGGAAGAAGTGGGAAGAGGTGTCCTGATATAGACAAGACGAACAGTTTGGGATAGAGCGTTCAGAATATTTCCAGTCTAGGACCTGTGTTTGCTGGAACATCTGCAAAAACGAGAAGACCACTGGTAAAGTTCAGAATATGCGGGGTCAGAGTCAGTTAAGTTTAGAACAGCAAGCATGTCACCTGATAGAAGAGGCTGATCCTGGGCTAGGCACGGTGGCTCATGCTTATAATCCCAGCACTTTGGGAGGCTGAGGCAGGTGGATCACTTGAGGTCAGGAGTTCAAGATCAGCCTGGCCAACACAGTGAAACCCCATCTGCACTAAAAATACACAAATTAGCTGGGTGTGGTAGTGCAGGCCTCTAGTCTCAGCTCCTCAGGAGGCTGAGGCAGGAGAATTACTTGAACCTGGAAGGCGGAGGTTGCACTGAACCCAGAGCGTACCACTGCACTCCAGCCTGGGAGACAGAGCAAAGATTTTGTTTAAAAAAGGGAAGGGAAGGGAGGGGAGGGGAGGGGAGGGGAAGGAAAGGGAAGGGGGGAAGGGAAGGGAAGAAGGGAAGGAAAAGGAAGGGAAGGGAAGGGAAGGGAAGGGAAGGGAAGGGAAGGGAAAAAAAGAAAAGAAAAAGAAGAAGAAGAGGCTGACCATAAAACAGGTTGTCTGCTCTCTGCCCAGGTGCAACTTCCTGCTGCTGGGCAGCCAATGCTCCACAGACCTCTAGCCTAGACTGAAGATGGCCCCATTCTTGCAGGAGGACTGCCCACTGATGCAGGGGCAGGGATACTGGGGTTGGCAGAAGGTGCTGAGGGCACACTTGGAATTCATGGTATTATGTATATTTTTGGCATCAGATTAACTTTTCTCTAAGTGTTTATCTCCGATTGACATTAAGATTAATCTTGCATTCACTGAGAGCACACCAAGTCATGGCAGAGAAAGGTAGTCCAAATGAATGGTGCATGAAAGAAAGGGACTACTAGATACTTAACATTTGGCTAATAGTGAATTAATAGAGAGTCAGTGATGTAAAATACAATTCATTTCATATATTATAGGTAGACAGACATATGTATATAAGATATATAGAACAGATACAGCCATGTCAGCAAGCAGCTCCCATGATGGTAACTGACTGATAAAAGGAAAGAACAACAACAACAACAACAAAATCTTACCTGCATGAAAACAATTACAAAAATTAGAACTGCCAATGTCTCCAGATGAGAAGGAACTAGCACAAAGACTCTGCACCATGAAAAACATGAAGGTAGTGACACCACCAAAAGATTGCACTAGCTCTCCAGCAATGGTCTCTAACCAAAATGGAAACTCAGAAATTACAGACTAATAATTCAAAGCATGAATTGCAAGGAAGCTCAATAAGGCCAAGACAAAGTTGAAAATAAACACAAAGAAACTTCTAAATCAATCCATGATTTATAAATATCTTCCTTCATTTCATGGATTGATTTAGAAGAGATCAATCAGAGTTTCTGGAACTGAAAAACTCACTTAAGGAATTTCAAAATACAATTGTAAGATTTGTCAACAAACTGGACCAAGTAGAAGAAAGAATTTCAGAGCTTGCAAGCTGGTCTTCTGAATTAACCCCAAGCTGACAAAAATAAAGAAAAAGAATTTTTTTTTAAGGAGCAAAGTCATTGAGAACTATGAAATTATGTAAAGTGACCAAACCTATGAACTGTTGGTATTGCTGAAAGAGAAGAAGGAAAAGCAAAAACCTGGAAAATGTATTTGAGAAAATAATTCAAGAAAACTTCCCTAATCTCGCTACAGAGGTAGACATCCAGATACAAGAAATCCAGAGAACACCTGTGAGATACTATACAAAATGAACACCACCAAGGCATATAGTCACCAGACTGTCCAAAGTCAATGCTAAAGAAAAAATCTTAAATGCAGCTGGAATTAAAGGGCAGATCACGTACAAAGAGAACTCCATCAGACAAAATGCAGATGTCTCAGCAGAAACCTTACAAGCCTATTTTCAGAAAATATTCCTGTATTCTCAGAGAAAATAAATTCCAACCAAGAATTTTATATCCCATCAAACTAAGCTGCTTAAGCGGAGAGCTAAAATCTTCTCCAGACAAGTAAGTACTAAGCAAATTCATTACCACCAGACCGGTTGTAGAAGAGATCCTTAAAGAAGCTCTAAACATGGAAAAAACAAACAAACAAAATAAACAAACAAAAAATACCTCCTACCACAAAAACATACTTAAGGACAGAGCCCATAGATCCTGTAAAGCAAAAACACAAGAACAAACTAACCCTAAAGCTAGCAAAAGAAAAGAAACAAGTAAAATCAGAGTGGAACTGAACAAAATTGAGGCCCAAAAAGCCATACAAAGAATCAACTAAACCAAAAGTTTGTTACTTGAAAGGATAAACAAGATTGATAGACTGATAGCTAGACTAACAAAGAAAAAAAAAAGAGAGATGATCCAAAGAAGCACAATCAGAATTGACAAAGGTAACATTACAACTGCTTCCACAGAAATACAAAAGATCCTCAGAGACTTTTATGAACACTTTTATGCAAATGAACTAGTAAAATCTAGGGGAAATGAATAAATTCCTGGAAACACACAATCTCCCAGGATTGAACCAGGAAGAAATTGAAACCACAAACAGGTTAATATCAAGTTCTGAAATGGAATCGGTAGTAAAAAGCCTACCAAAAAAAAAAAAAAAAATTCCTCGACCGGATGGATTAACAGGCAAATTTTACCAGACATACAAAAAAGAGCTGGTACCAATTCTACTAAAACTATTTCAAATAGAAACTCCTCCCTAACTCATTCTACAAAGCTAGCATCAGCCTGATACCAAAACCTGTCAAAGACACAATGAGGAAAGAAAGCTACAGGCCAATATCCCTAATGAACACATGCAGAAATCCTCAACAAAATGCTAGCAAACTGAATTCAACAGCAAATCAAAAAGTTAATTTGCCATGATCAAGTAGGCTTCATTCCTGGGGTGCAAGGTTGGTTTTGACATATGAAAATCAGTAAGTGTGATTCCCCACATAAACAGAATTAAAAATAAAAACCATATGATCATTTCAATAGACATAGAGAAAGCTTTCAATAAAATCCAACATCTTTTGTGCAAAAATCAGTACCGTTTCTATACACCAATAACGTTCAAGCTGTGAGAGAAATCAGGAATGCAATTCCATTTACAACGGCTACTAAAAAAAAAAAAAATACGTAGGAATATACCTACCCAAAGAGGTGAAAGATCTCTACAAGGAAAACTACAAAACACTGCTAAAAGAAATCACAGATGACACAAACAAATGGAAAAATATTAAATATTATGGATTTGAAGAATCAATATCATTAAAATACCCATAATGCCCAAAGCAATCTACAGATTCAGTGCTATTTCTATCAAACTAACAACGTTATTTTTTACAGAAGACTAATCTAAAATTCATATGGAACCAAAAAGGAACCCAAATAGTCAAAGCAATCCTAAGAAGAAGAAAAAAAAAGTCAGAAGGATCACATTACATGTCTGTATACCACAAGGCTCCAGTAACCAAAACAGCATTGTACTGGTACAAAAACAGACACATAGACCAATGGAACAGAATAGAGAACCCAGAAATAAAGCTGCACACCTACAGTTGTCTAATCTTCAACAAAGTCAACAAAAATAAGCAATAGGGAAAGGGATCCCTGTTCAAAAAATGGTGGTGGGATAACTGGATAGCCATGTGCAAAAGAATGAAACTGGACCCCTACCTTTCACCACATACAAAAATCAACTCAAGACAGATTAAAGATGTAAATGTAAGACCTCAAACTATAAGAATTCTAGAAGAAAACCTCAAAAACATCATTCTGAACGTGGGACTTGAGAAAGCATTTATGAGTAAGTCCTCAAAAGGAATCACAACAAAATACAAAAATTGTTAAGTGGGCCCTAATTAAACTAAAGGGCTCCTGCACAGCAGAAGAAACTGTCAAAGAGTAAACAGACAATCTGCAGAATGCTAGAAAAAATTCACAAACTATGCATCTGACAAAGATCTATAGAATCTATAAGGAATTCTTCAAACTATATCTTCAAACGGAATCTATAAGAAACTTAAACAACAGGCCAAGCAAATTACAAATAATCTCACTTAAAAATGGGCAAAAGACATGAACAGACACTTCTCAAAAGAACACCTAGAAGCAGCCAACAAAGACCTGAAAAAATACTCATCACTAATCATCAGAGAAATGCAAATCAAAACCACAATGAGCTACCATCTCACACCAGTCAAAATGGCTATGAAAAAATTAAAAAACAACAGATGTCATCAAGGCAACAGAGAAGAGGGAATGCTTACACACTGTTGGTGGGAATGTAAATTAGTTCAGTCACTGTGGAAAGCAGTTTGGAGATTTTTCAAAGAACTTAAAACTACCATTTGGCCCAGCAATCCCATGACTGTGTATATACCCGAAGGAAAATAAATTGTTCTATCGATAAGACACATGCACTCACATGTTCATTGCAGCATTATTCACACTAGTGAAAACATGAAATCAACATAGGTGTCCATCAATGGTGGATTTGTTAAAGAAAATGTAATACATATACACCTCAGAATACTATATAGCCATTTAAAAAATGGAATCATGTCCTTTGCAGCAACATCGATACCACTGGAGGCCATTATCCTAAGCGAATTAACATGGGAATAGAAAATGAAATACTGTGTGTTCTCACTTATAAGAGGGAGCTAAACATTGGGAACTCATGGACATAAAGATGGCAACAATAGACACTGGAGACTACTAGAGCGGGAGGGAAGTTTGGGCAAGGATTGAAAAATTAACTGCTGGGCATTATTCTCAGCACCTAGGAGACAGGATCATTTGTACCCCAAACCTCAGCATCGTGCAATATGCCCAGGTAACAAACTTGCACATGTACCTCCTGAATCTAAAATAAAAGGTGACAGAGGAAAAAGAAAGTTATTTAGCCTCTCAACAAACTAAATGTTTGCCCATTTTACACATAAAACAATTTAATCTGTAATATTAACTTTCCCTTGGAAGATTTAGTATGAAGACTAGATAAATGCCATGTGTTCAGCAAGTACCGTGTTGCCTGACACATAATACGTACTCAATAAAAAGCAAAGCATTTGCTAATTACTCAGTCCTCTCAGTTCATGAACCAAGAGAAGGTTACCAAGCCAGAATCCTCTATCTCAAGCCTCACAGTTAATTAGGAAATGCAAAATACACTCCAGAAGCAAGTAGAGGATCTTGCTTAGAGCCAAGTTCTTTTCATAGCTCATGGTGGGGCTCTAAGGAGGAGGTTGAGTGCCAGGTGGGGCTATGGGAACCTAAGGAAGCATGTGGATTGCTATGCTCATCTGGCAATGACTGTGACTTCTAGGACCAATGATGCATACACAGGCAAATGGGATTAAATTGAGCACTTGAATTATCTCGAACACAGGAGATGGATGAAGGAGCATCTCAGATCATATTGTAGGTGCGGCTTGTATTTCTATCCTCACCTTAGCTGAACTGTCTAGAAGGCTATTTGATATCTGTGAGGTCAAGGTAGAGCTCAGGGACTGCAAATAAGAATCTCAGCCCTGGTGCTCAGCAGAAAGCGCTACAAAAATGCATACACCCATGATTTGAGTTGTTTCATATCAGGCTTATTTTTCCCCAAGGTTTGCTTGATTGCCCCCCTCTTCCTGGTTTTACTCTCCCGTGAAATAACATTGATCGGTTCTCTCACAGTTGTCCGGGTTGTGTATCAATCCTCCTAAGTTGGAATGGCATGCATGCTTCTCACTGTTCCTTGTAAAGTGCAACCCTGCTGCCCTCTGTAGCAGGCTCTTTATTTCCTCCCTTGTGCTAATCAGAAACACTTAGCTGCTTTCCTGTTCAGAGGCTGAATTAATAAATTACAAATGCCTGTTATCTAAGATTTGGAGGTTTTGACAAGTGCTTTAGTTGATCACAAATGCAAGGTTGTGTCAGGGAGAACCCGTGTTTTCAGGATATAGAAGGTGGATCAGCCTTGAATTTGAAAAATAAACAGGTGAGTTTGATGAGCTCAAATTCGTGGCAGAGCTTCTTAATATTTCCTGAGGTTCTAATCAAAGGAACATCTTAACTAGTCCCAGAGGGAAATGAAAGATAAAAGGCCCACTGTACCTTGCCTTATCATGACTTTCTCCCCACCCCCACCTCATTCCTTTTGCCTGTTTCTAAAAATATCTTGGCAGGTAAGAATTAGTACTAGGATGTTATTTAGTCAAAAACAAAAACCCACTGCATAATGTACCGTACCTTTAACATTTTTAACATCTATTAAATTAAAATCAAGGAAACTGACATAGATAGGATGAAAGAAGATACAGCACCTCTAGCTTATGCCAACTAAAAATAAGAATTATTAATGAAGCCCGGCTTTCTTCTGCTGTGCACATTAATTATTTATGATAATAATACTCTGTACTGCCATATTAAAGAATTTTCTTCACCCAGCTTCCCAGAAAACTCCATCTTCTTGGGGGGAAAAAGGAACTTCAACATGTTAAGCCCACAAAAGAACACATTCCTCTTTGTATATTTATTATACTGGAAGATGAATATAGTCTTGGGTTATTAAACTGGAATGAAAAACACATATTAGAACTTACATGGTGATTTTTATTCTCACTAGTTTCATATAAACTTAATGATGCAGACTGCATTTTATGCTCATCTATTTTAAAATGGTGCCTGGAGCAAAAAAAGCTTCCATTAATGCCAGTTTGGTATTTCAAATACAATTTGATGTAATTTACTTCAAATATATGTGAACAGAGAAGGATAATACCAGTGCATTTTCTGGATTCAAATGTGACTTAGCTCATGGCAATGATTTGTTAAATCTAAGTTTTTTGCAAAAGAAAGAAAAGCCGAAAGAAAATTTTTGTTAGTTATAAAATACATATATAAAAGAATGAATCTAACCAGTTTTTGAGGAGAGAAGAGAAAATGGTGGGTTTTATGATAAAAGACTATTTTAACTTTATTCTCGGTTTTAATATTTATCAACCACAAGTAAATAATAATGCATTTTCCTCAGTGATATGCTGAGCTATCGAAATGCATTGTTTTCTCATATTCATATATTGTAGCATTATATTCATGGATATGTCAACATAACATCTTGCAGTTTAGAGAGACTTGATATGTTTTAAGCTTGGCAGAGAAATATTAAATAAATGTTTATATTTCCTAGTCTTCAAATTTTCTCTCAGTGATTTTTAGAAGAACTATATTTAAAAGAACTTTTAAAAATAAATAGCATTGTCCTAACAGCTGCTTCTAGAAACACATCAAGCCTGATTTGATGTGTGAATCTCAAAAGGAGAGTTCATGTTCGTCTCATCCTCTTTACTTGGTGATCAATGTGCTTGCATGTCTGTTTCCCCTGCTCCATGTTGACGCTAGGTCAGACTCCATGTTAGGAACGGGTGGCTTGTGTGTCTGTTGGAAATGCTCACAAAGGCATCTTGATGCACTGTAGCTGTCCAAGGTCTCTTCCCTACAGAAACACGCTCTAAGAGGATTACAGAGCCTGTGCTAATTCAAAGGATTTAATATTTTGCTGTGACACCCCAAAAACAAATAGAGAGCCCTTCCATTCCATCTCTGCTCCGCTTGCTGTTAGAAATTGTTTTTTAAGGGGCCAATCATTGCTTATTAACCCGAAAATATCCCTTCTACTGAAACACCAGCTGCTGAAAGGAGAAGGGTCCCAATATTAATATCCTCACTGACTTTTCAGCACGGTGGCACCTCTCTGGAACACAGAGAAGTTGAATGATGATAGACTTGGGCTGTGTTTTCTCTTTCTCATTCCTGGCCAGGCCTGCCATGTGCCTCGGCTGTGGGCAGCTGCCCTCATCCTCTCCTTCTTGATTTCCTCAGGGAAGCAATCTTGCTGTGAAGCAACTGGGCTTGCTAGGGAAAGAGGAAAAATATCCTTGCTTTTCCCAAGGTTGCTGGGTGAATTATAGGAGAAGGACTAGCTAGGCGTAAAGGAAATCCAGAAAACGCTGTGCAGTGTCCCGTGTGCAACACGGCCCCTGCAGGTAGGCAGCATAAAGCATAACGTCTGTCCTGGTGAAGGACTAGGCTCTCTGAGAAAAGAGGTACAATCTCCTAACGGGTAAGATACTGATTTAGGAATACTGTCCTGTCATTGTCTTAAAGTTGCCAACCCAGTAAGCAAAACATAACCTCTAGTTTCACAGTTTTCCTGCATCCAAGGCTGGAGTTAGGAGCAGGGTGATGGGAGAGTCTGGGAGGGAGGCTGTATCTAGAAAGAAAGACAAGGGAGAAGAGGTGGCTTTTACATTTAATAGGCGTGTCAGCAACCAATACGTTTGCTTCCTTGGCTGCAACTAATAAAGGCAGTTCTTAAGAAAAACAAACAAGCCTATATTTTAGGAAGACTCATACATTTCCAGGAATCCTGGTTATGTATGTCTGTGCCAACAGTCATCCCCACCCCCTGCCCCAAATGCAATGGGCTTTGCTTTCCCCATTGTCCTTATATAGGAACAAAAGAACAGATTTTCTTTTTCAGTTCTGCAATCACCACCCACTGCAGCCTCAATCTCCTGGGCTCAAGCGATCTTCCTACCTCAGCCTCCCGAGTAGCTGGTACTACAAGCATATGCCACCAAGCCTGGCTAATTTCGTTTTTTAAGAGACAGGGTCTCCCTGTATTGCCCAGGCTTGTCTCCAATTCCTGGGCTCAAGCATTTCTCCTACCTCAGCCTCCCCAAGTGCTGGGATTACAGGTGTGAGCCATTGTGCTCCGACTCCGTTGTTTGTTTATTTGTTTGCTTGTTTTTTTAAGCTACATCATTTGCATTTCAAACTAGAAACTAGAAATGACTAGCAATATAACTGTGTCAAAAATCTAGGTCTTAGTCTGAGCCCAGTAAGAAGCCCACCTAGAAGGGATTCAAGGAGACCGACACAATGTACCGATATTTCTCATTCTACTTCCCTTTTCCTCATTAGCTAGACGATAAGGAGACTGAGACTCAGCCAAATCAAAGAAGTGCCTCTAACAGTGTAAGAAGTACATTTCATATTACAAGCCAAGACACACATGCAGAAACACACAACTGAAACAAGTCTCACAAAACAATACTTACCCCTTTTTTTTTTTGGAGACGGAGTCTCACACTGTCACCCAGGCTGGAGTACAGTGGCACGATCTCAGCTCACTGCAACCTCCACCTCCCAGGTTCAAGCGATTCTCCTGCCTCAGCCTCCCAAGCAGCCGGGACTACACGCGCCCGTCACCACACCCTTTCTATAGATGGGAATATGCTGATATTTCTATTTTATTCTATTCCAATTTCAAGAGCTCAGTTGATTGGACAGCCCACTACTGGGTCACCATGCTGGGTTTGAAAACCATGAGGTCAAAGGACAAGCCCCAAGTTCTACAAAGGTTTAGGATTTTCCAGAGTCCCAGTCTGTCTTCTATTTACCTGTAATTGTGGAAGAACATGTTATATAGATTGAGTGGCAAAAATACATTTAAGAGCAGAAACTGTCTTTCTTTCTCTACTTTGCATGGGAAAGAAAAGAGCATACCTGAAAGGAGATAGACACAAAAAAGCCATCTAACTGTTTTGAATGAGTGATGGTCAGGAATCTGGGGGAACAGAAAAAGGGAAGTAATAACATGGTAGGGGACGGGAGCTTGGAGCATAAAGCATCCAGAATGCCCACTATCCACTTTACATTGTTTACCTCACTCCAACGTAACCCTCTCCATACCCTTGTACTGTAGTAAAGTATGATACATTCAAATAGCCCCTGTGGTGGGGTGGAAAATGAAGGGCCTCAACCATTCAATGGAATGTGAACTGTCTCACATGCACTCTCTGCCTAGCGAAGTGTGCAGGAAGCAGAAGCCTACTGAGGCATCCAAGTCCAGCCTTTCTAGAAAGTGACCACTGGCACCATAAGGAGCCGGCTGTGTTTACCAGGAGGAGAAAAGGAGGACAGTGTTACTTAATGAGGATGTGACCTCAGCAAGCATGCTGATCTGAGCAAGAACTCTGGCACACAATTATTTAAACTATGAGGGGTTTAGGTGTTTATTTCTTTTTTTCATGGTTGCTATATATCATCATAAGCCAAAGGCTTCGGCCTTTAATGCCAAAGAATCATTCATTTTTCCACCAAATATTTATTGAGCATATCTTAGGTACTGGGCCCTATTCTAGGGGCAGTGGAGAGTTCCTACTCTTTTCATGACAACTGTATTTTAGCAGTAAATCGATGTGTACGTATCCAAACTGCTAAACAGTGATAACTGCCACAAATCTTGCACTGTGGGCATTCAAAGAGGAGTAGGTTCTCTCTCAGTATTGAGATCAGAGAAGAATTCATGAAGGACTAGAGTTGGAGGGGTGGTAAGAGAGCACCCAGCATTGGCAAACTATTAGAGCAAGAACATGGGGTCAGTGTACTGAAATGTAAAATTGCTTTTTCACCTTTGTTACCCTAATGCCTGGCAAAAAGTAGGGACACGGCAAATAAAATTAACTGGTCCTTATAGAGGAAGAATGAATCAGAAATGCTAACTTCTTTGTTCCTGAACAAACAAGCCACAGGCTAGTGTTAAGATTCCAAAACAAATGGAAGAAATGTGAGAAAGTTACTACAGATCTCAGTTGTTAATTAGTTCTTTCATCCAGTTTAATAGATTTTTCCATTCATGAGGATTTGGCCTCCTAAATCTGGCTTCTCGTCAGAATGATCTGGAGAGGTTTTCACAACTGCAGATCCCCTGGCACCACTCAGGAATTTTGATTCAGCAGGTCTGTAGTGGAGTCCAGAAATCAGAGAGAACAGGCACCACTACAGTCCTTCATTCAACATAGTAATTAAGGTTTTGCATCCCCCACTTTGCAGTATTTCTTTATTAAAAATACTTTTATTTTATCTATTTCCTTTTTACCATGCCATCTAAATATGCTGTGAGAGAAATACAATAAAATGTGGCACTCTAAGTGAACTTGTTTAGATAATCGCAATCATAGGTAATGTTAATTACCTCATGGACCCATTGAAACTACTGAAAACGAAAATCAAGTTTTCATTTCTGCTTTTGCTAAGGAAGGACTTTTCCACTCAGGGCTTATACAATTAGTTATTAGTATTTTTGTGTTTTTAAAAAACTCAAATGACAAATTGTACATTTACCCCAGTTTAAATTTTATTTTGTTGTAGTTCACTGACAGTGATGTTAAGTCATAGAGATTCTGTTGATTCTCTAACTGTTATCCATTGAACTTGTGAGCTATCCAGGCTTCTCATTGCTTGCAGACTTGACAATAATACCTTCTATGTCTTCAGGCACATCTTAATGAAATTGTGGAAGAGAATGGCGTGAAGAACAACATCCAATGGGCAGTCACTAGAAATCTCTGTCTACAGCTGTTTAGCGCCTGGCATTCTACTAATTAACCCACCTCAACACGTTAGCTTCCAGTACATAATGCCCTCTCTTGTCAACAAAGATCTCACAAAGGATGTTATCAAACACCTTGCTGGAATCCAGAAATAGGATGTCTGATGTATTTCTCTGATTTACCATATAGGTAACCTGTCAGCAAAGGCATGAGAACAGGACATGACTCGTCCTTAAAACCCTCGCTCCATCCCGCTGGAAACTGTGTTTGCAAATAATTGTCTTTATATGCAAATCTAGAGTCTGACTTGAGATTTCAGTCATGTAGGACATGCTCTTTCTGGGATTGGTGCTAGTTGTACTTAGTTCAGCCATACTTTCTTTGACAATCTGGCCAGCCTTTTTGAGAACTGTCTTGAGTAGAGATACAGTTTGTGCCATGCAATAGTGTCTTCCCTTTGTGTGAAACCATTACACCTATCCTGAGACCACACCCCAAACTGTGGCCCTGTCAGAGTCATGCTCCATCAGTTGACCTGAAATTCATCCACACGAATAATCCAGGTAAACTGAGTATCTTGCTCCACCACCACTCTCAGTCAACGAAAAGACAGTAAAGGAGTATTTCGGGTTTATTCATTTTTTACCTCTCTCCACAATGAATCAGTGCCATCCCATACATTTTTATTGATTATTGCTAACAATTTCTACTGCTCAAACACACACTTGCAAAATGTTCATTATTTCTAACGGAACAACTCAGATATTGTCTTAGTTCATTTTGTGTTACCATAAAGGAATATCTGAGGCTGGGTAGTTACAATGAAGAAGGTTTACTTGACTCAAGTATTCTGCTCAGTAACCTCAAGTACTCTGCTTGCTGCAAGGTGCAAGACTGGGCATCTGAGGAGGGCCTCAGCCTATTTCTACTCATAGCAGAAGGCATAGGGGAGCCAGAACCACATGGTGAGAGAGGAAGCAAGAGAGAAGGGAGAGGTGCTGGGCTCTTTTAAGCAACCAGCTCTAGGAACAACTAACAGAGTAAGAATTCATCCCCAAGGGAGGGCATTCATCTGTTCATGAGAAATTGGCCCAGTGACCCAAACATTCCCCATCAGGCCCACCTTCAAGAGATTTAGGGGGAACAAACCATATCCAAACCATAGCAGATATACAGAGGCTATTGTGATCAACCACAGAGAAAGATATTTTTATTGTTTTTATTTTTATTTTTTGAAAGAGAGTCTCTCTCTGTCACCCAATCAGGAGTATAGTGGCACAATCGTGGCTCAATGCAGCCTTGAATTTCTGGGCTTGAGCAATTCTCCTGACTCAGCCTTCTGAATAGCTAGGACTACAAGCACATGCCACTATACCTAGCAAATTTTTCAATTTTTTTTTTTAGAGATGGGGTTCTTGCTTTTTTGCCTAGGTTGGTCTTGAACTCCTGACCTTGAGCGATTCTCCTATCTCAGCCTCTCAAATTGCTAGGATTACAGCCATGAGTCACTGCAAGAAAGATTTTTTTTTTAAGCCTGTGATTCAAACCAAGCATTGACAAACAAGGATTCACTGGCCAAATTTAGCCCGTGACATGTTTTTGAAAGAAGCACAAGCAAAAGAGTTGTTATATGAGTACATACAAATATATTTGATTCTCTTTCTGACCTGCAAAGCCTAAATATATGTTGTATCCCAAATACATTAAAAAATTGCTACCCTGATTTAGAATAGCCAAACTCATCATGAAACAGTTACAAATCCAGTTTGTGACAACAACAAAAAGTTTGTTGATAATTTACATTTTACTTTAAAAAACAAAAAAGGACGGAGTTAATACGTATCACTTCCTTGCCACTGAGCGACATGTTGAAAGCAATCTAATATATTTAGGGCTTGTTGAGTGGGTAGAAAGAGACTTGAAACCATAAGGCATCAGGAACCCAAGGTCTCTCCCTCCTGGCCCATTGAGCAACACATCAAATGATGTGAATTAGTTAACAAAGCAAACGAGAGATCTTGCCATAAAACAGCACCCTTTCTCCACAGTTACTGAGACAAAATCTCCAAAGAGGCTAATCAGCTATATTAGAATGAAGATGACACAAATCATTGATGTAAATAAGCAAACTAAGAGAAGGATCAAAGTTTCTCTTTCCCCACAGTAATTCAAAGTATCTTTCCAAGCTTCTTAATTGTAAAGAGCATGAAATGAGGATAAACATAGAAACTATAAAACAGCAGATTATATAAATAAAATTAGAAGGCATCCTCCTAATCCCATATTTCCTACTGATGCTTGCTACCATTCAGTGATGCCGAAGCACAAGTTGCCATCAGATCCTAAGCTCAAGGTAAGGGTGAAAAGCAGTAACGTCACCCCCCATGTCATAGTTGCTGTGAGTTAATATAAGTCTAGTAGCTATCAGATCCACTGATTTGGGACTCATCTTTTGACAAAGTATATATGCTGATGAAAAGCTGCTTTCGTTGCAGTGAGACTGCTAATTGTTTGATTATACAGGTCTTCACATTAATGAAGCACCAGTCCATGGGTTCGGAGCATGGCGTGCAACCAAATTACCAGCCCAGCACTCATGCTGTGAAATCTGATTATTCATTAGCCAGTCAGTGAGTGGTACCAACATCTTTTCTTTTTTCAAACCATCAAATGAGAATGACTGCTGTTCTCCATCCCCTACCCCCACTTTAAGAATATGAGGATTTGAATTTTTTGCATATGGGAAAGGGGAACGGCAGAGAGAGATGGGGTTTCCATAGGAGGATTTTTTTTCACACATTTAATGCAATGTATATAATGACTAACAGGCAGTGATATGGATTGGCATTTCCTGCGAAAACTGATCACTGCTCACATCATCAAGCTTCATATGTGATCTATCCTGGGCCTCCTTGACCAAGCTCTCAACCACCAAATGTGGTTGCTTGAATGAACTGGAATTTTACCATCTCAGAACTGATTGATGAGAATCACTATAAGGCAAGTGTTCAAAGTAAAACAAGGGGAGGGAAGTCTTTTGTGTACGTATGTGTGTGTGTGTGTGTGTGACTTTTGTTCTTTTGTTTGTTTATTATAAGAACTTTTACCCCCACAAATAAAAATAGGGTATTCATAAGAGGACATAATTACCAGATTGATTTATGAAAATCATTTATATATTTTTTGTAATTGAACAGAACAGTTGCTTCATTTACACGGCAAAAAGATTATGCCCTTTCTGTCTAAAGCCAAGATTGATAGGGATTTAGTGTGACAAGTTTAAAGAACGCATCTCTCATCTGTTTCAGTGCCAGCATCAAAAGTCAAAAGAACTCAGCTATGACTGCTCTATTTATAACTCAAGCTGGATTGGGTTTCCAAATCAAATGATAGGAATTCCATCTTCTTTACCAAAGAAAGATACTGACACTCTGGCAAATGGGATTATCTCTAATGAGATTACACACAAAGTGATTAAGATGTGAATTGACACGCCCCAGGAGAGACAAAGAGGTTCCTAAAGAAGCAGAGACAGAAATCAGTAAAGTACAGAAGGGAGAGCCTTTCCGAAGAAGTGGGGACTCATTTCATAAAGCCTCAATGAGAGAATTAGGGAGCAACCTTGCTTTTTTAAACCTGTGCACAAGAAAATAAAAGTTTGTAATCATCGTTAAGAGGGTCCCAGAAGCAAATTGAAACTGACCCCAAACCTATTTCAGACCATTTTTAATAACAGGACATTTAGAGGCTCTCTTCCCCATTGGCAAGACATCTCTCCTATAACTGTTTGCCTTATATGCTTTCAGCATGCAGACTGCCCTGAAGAAATACTCTCAAAGGATTTTCCTATATTGAATTATGTTCTTTTATTGCTTAAAGGAAACATAGAGATACTTAAGCATGCTCATTTTATGGATGAAGAAACTGAGATTCGGGAGACTTGGGGACTTGCTTGGGGGTCACAGTGGTTTTGACAGCTGGGACTAGAACAGAAATCCTTGATGTAAGGCTGGAAAAGTAATCAATTGAACCAGGCCAAAATAATGTAGACCCACAAAAGGAAAGACAAATATGTGAACTGAATGGCAAAGGGAATATTATCAGTTGTGAAAATCTCTGTTACAAACAAGACAATAGACCAGGCATGGTGGCTCACGCCTGTAATCTCAGCACTTCGGGAGGCCAAGGCAGGAGAATCACAAGGTCAGGAGTTCAAGACCAGCCTGGCCAACATGGTGAAACTCCATCTCTACTAAAAACACAAAAATTAGCCAGGTGTGTTGGCATGCGCCTGTAATCCCAGCTACTCGGGAGGCTGAAGCAGGAGAGTCACTTGAACACAGAAGGCAGACACTGCAGTGAGCCAAGACTGTGCCACTGCACTCCAGCCTGGGCAACAGAGCGAGACTCAGTCTCAAACAAAACAAAACAAACAAACAAACAAAGACAATAAGTCTATCATTCAGTTTCAGCAACTCCTCTGAGGCCACCATAGAATATTGTATTTCTCCATGACATCCTGAACAATGCATCAGTCCCAGATTCCCACAGGTCATGAACCAATGCTGGTAGAAAAGAACTCATACACCTATAGGCACCAGGAGACATACTGGAATTCGAGGGGTGGGAGATTCCAAGTATTGCTTTAGTGTCTAATCTTAACTTGCTATATGACCTTTAGAAACTCTTTTATCTAAAGATATAAAATGAGTATAGTAATACCCGTCTCACTAGGGTGTTGTGAAACATCACTAATTAGACTAGTTTACAATGCACTTTGAGACTTTCAAATGAAAAGTTCCACATACAATAATTATGAGTATTAGCATTATTATTAACATAACAACTTTAGTTACCAGCTTCATTATCACTTGCTTTCTTGACTTCTTGCTAAGACAGACACTCTCAACAGTTTTTTGCTTCCCCACTTACAGGTCTTCGTAAGAAGGATTTTTAGCATACCAGTCCATGGGTCAAGAAACCATGCAAGAAGTCACATTGCTACAGTTTCACGTGTTTTATTCTAATTAAATCCCCAAATCAATCATGTTGTGGTAAACATAACATAGTAGTTTTAAAACTGGTTTTAGTCACAGTTCCTGTTAACTATGTGATAAAATCTGTGAGACTGCTTCGGGAAAACTGCATACATACATTGCATACATACATTTGCAATCAATTTAAAGATTATCATAAAACCCTAAATCTAGAAAATATTTATGTAATCACCCACTACTGCCTAGGCACTGTTTTAGGCACTTGAGAACAGCAGTAAATAAGACAGACCAAGATCTCTGCCTTGGTGGATCTTGTATGGGTGTCAGGAAGCAGACGATTAAAAAATAATAAATAAGGTCTATTATGTTAGAAAGGGGTAAGTTTTATGCAATAAAGAAAAAGTAGAGCTAAAAGTAAGCTAAAAGGAATAGGAAACACTGTGCAGACACTCTGTTCAAAGGATGAAATAGCATAGTCCGGGTAGAGCTTATTGAGAAAGTAAATTTTGAAGAAACAATTTGAAGGAAGTCAGCCAAGTCTGTACCTGGTGGAAAAGTATTCCAGGCAGAGGAACGAGCCAGGACGCAACCTCTCAACTGGACCAGTAAGCAAGGGGAGAAGCAGTAGGAGGTGACGTCATTATTGCAGTGATGGTGGTTTGACCCAGACATGGTAGCAATAGGGGAACAAAATGATCAAATGGTTAGTCTGGAAATATCTGGAGGCAGAGTCAATGGGATTTTCTGACAGTTTAGAAGTAGAGCAAGGGAGGAAGCAGGGAGGGTTAAAGCTGACTCTTTGGTTTTTGGCCTGAGTAACTGGAAAATGGAGCAAATTTGAGGAGTAAAGCTATTCCAGAACTCCTGTGCACTTTGCGTTTTCCCTGCTGAACCCTTAGAGCTGAAAATATCATCTGACACATATTGGGGCTCAGTAAACATTTACTAGATGAATAAATCCTCTCCTAACAATGGAGAGGATACCACACAGAATATGGGGTGTACTGTCACAGAATAGCCCATATCACAGAAATCCCCATTCTTCCAATATTATCTCCTTCATCTTTCTAGGATTTAAATTAAGGGTGAATATGTAGAGGTTTTGCTACAGGGTTATCTCACTTCCACTCCATCCCTGCCAAGCCAGCATTTTTTTTATTTTAAATGGGGATATAACAGGGAATCTCAGAAATATGCAACTAACTAGCAATAGGAATGGCAAGGGGGTTGTAATTTATTGTCCAAATAAATTACATCAAAGCTCCAAATAGCTTTAATTGATAATATTATCAACATCAGTCAGTACCCCTTTCTTCTTCTTCCTCAAGGTGGTCACTTCAGTCCAAGAGAGTATTTCAAAGAATCAGTAAAAAAGGAGTCCCAGCCCAGAGACACATGGAGTAACAAAGAAAACTGGCAGGGTGAGGGCTGTTTATGCTGCTATTGCAAAGAGTTCAGAAGTCACCAAAACATGCATGTATCTGTTTTTACAAAGTACTGCCCAGTAGAATATGTTTAAGTCAAACTTACGAGAAACTACATCAAAGCTAATTCCCATTGAAGCTAAAAGCATCAGGCAGAGTTGAACAATGAAGAAAGCTGAACAAAGCTTTGTTATAGTCAGTCATTCCCACAGATTGCTTCACAATTCACTTGCTAGTTGTGACCTCGAAGTTGAGTTAACCTCAAATTGTTGATCTGCCACCCCACTATAGAGAGGTAAGATGCACTCTGTGGTAGGGATAGAAATATTTTACTCAAGCAAATAGCTTTGGATTCCATATATGCTCATTCAATTCACTCAACAACACACCCAGGTAGTGGTTTAAGACTCTCATCCCATTAGTAAACTCTGAAGTCTTCATGCTAACTCCCACCCATGTTCACTGAGTTTGAAATTGACAAAAAGGAGTAGGCTTAGATGCTAAAATGTTAGAACATTAAAGTATCACCTAATGCCGTTCCCTCATTGAAAAGCGAGAAAGTTGAGATTCAAGGATGTAGACCTGCTTATGCTACATTTGTTTAAAACACAGACAGGCAAAAGCACAGCTAGATCCCATGTTTACAGACAGGACTCCCAGTGAGCTTTTTCCTGCTATACATGTGTCTCAAACTCTTCCTACCAGCAAGCCCTCATTACCTGAACAGGCAGGCTGAGAGACTTCAACTTTGTTGATTTCTAATTGAACCACGCCTACGGTAGCAATGGCTTCAAATTTTGGGCATCATGCTGAATACCTGCTAAAGAAAAGTGCTTTCTCCTTTTGATACTTCTATAATTGCTAGAAGCATGGGGCTATAAACCTGGTTCTGCTGTTGACTGGCTGAGCAATCCTGGACAAGTTCGGAAAATGTGCCTCATTTTCCTCTTATACAAGATAAAAGCACTGCAATCCACTGACCCTAAGGGAGCCTTGCATGTTTAAGATTACATGAGTCGATGAATAATGTCCCTCTTTAACAGTAGTGTCTTTAATTATTTGAAGATTTATAGTAATTTAGCACCTTCCTTCCCTCCACGAAAATAACTTCACATTAGGGAAATGGATCAGTAAATTTTGATAAATGGATATAATAAAATAAGCAACAATCTTAAATTATATATGCAAAAAGTTAGTAATAATGCAGGAGATACTTTTTTGTTATGCTGATAACTGAGGAAATCAGAACAAGATTGTATATATATTATCCCAGGTAGATGTGTTTTGTACCTTGCACAACATTTAAAATAGTGGTTGGCTCTCACAGGTGGGATCAAGGGTGGATAGTTACTTTTCTATTTTTTACTTTGAGTTTGTCTCTATTTTCCATGAAACAAACAGCCACTTTATTTTTAGGGAAAATAAATAAGCTTTGTTTTTTAAAAAGATTTATGACCCTGGCATTTTGCAAGTACCTGAAAATTTATGCATTTAGCAAACACAGGCCACCAGACTCTGCTGAGAATATAAATGAGCCCTGATAGGGTAGAATGTATCTCATGCCTCTTCTAAATTTTAGTAGTTACCTAACAAATATTTTTGCCCTTGACTGTAATGCTAGAAAAATCAAATCACAAGACTGTGAGGCTAGAGCTGAGAAGTGAGGTCTTCTACAAGAGCCAGGAAAGATGATTCTCAGCAACTAATTTGAATTCTTACATAGTATAAGCCACATGGTAGATAATAAATAAAAACAGATTAATTGATTGACTTATGACCAAAAGGTATCTGGCTTCAGCTTTCCCCTTATGCCATTTGTCAGCCCTGCAGCTCAGGGGCCTGTATCCAGGCCGAGGGGTACTTTCTAGCCTATGGGCTCCTAACTGAGGATATAGGCTTAAAAAACAAGAGTCAGAATACTTAGACCAGAGATGGCAAATATACAGCTCACGAGTCACTGCTCCCTGCTTCCACGTCCTTGACAAACATTACCGATGGATAAGGCTTCCATCCTTTATTCTCAAAAACAAACTCAGAGACTTGGAAACAACATTGGCCATTCCTACCAACCATTGGGAGCTGGCATGTGGTTAAGAATCCAATTCACTACCTCTTACTTGGGTGAAGTCTTGTTGTTGTTGTTGTTGAGACAGAGTCTCCGTTTGTCACCCTGGCTGGAGTGCTGTGGCGTGACCTCGGCTCACTGCAACCTCCACCTCCCGGGCTCAAGTGATTCTTCTGCCTCAGCCTCTTGAGCAGCTAGGACTACATGCACGCGCCACAACGCCCAGATAATTTTTGTATTTTTGGTAGAGGTGGGGTTTCACCATGTTGGTCAGGCTGGTCTCCAACTCCTGATCTCGTGATCCACCCGCCTCAGCCTCCCAAAGTACTGGGATTACGGGCGCCAACCTCTGTGCTTGGCCAGGGTGAAGTCTTAAGACATGCAGCAATGTCTTCAGAGGAACAAACAAAAGATATTTGACAAATGAATGGATGGATGTGAGTCTTGTAATAAAAATGTTTTGACAACTCTAAAGTGCAAGGCATCAAAATCTTGACTCTGGATGGAAGGATTGACTTCAAGCTGGCTTATTCACAGACTTGGTAATTTACTGCTGGTTGCTGGTAGGAGGTCTCCATCCCTTGCCAGATGGATGTCTTCATAGGGCTATATATCTGTTGCCACAATGTGGCAGCCAACTTCCTCCTGAGCATGTGATCCAGGAGAACACAAGACAGAAGCCACAATGATTTGTATGGCCTAACCTGGGAAGTTGCACCCTATCCTTTTCTCACTATCCTGTTACTTATACAGGCCAGGTCTATATAATATGGAAGAGTACTACACATAAGTATGAACACAGGAGGCAGGAAACATCGGGAGCCATCTTGGAGGCTGGCTACCATGTAAGTCCCTATAATAGAGTTAAAGAAGTATGAGATTCAAATCTTGCTCTCAAGGAGCTCACAGTGTAGTTGAAGGAAGCCCATATATGCAAACAACAACCACCATAAAAACCAACAATCTACTTAAGGAAAAAATAAAAACTATGATAGACTGCTAGAAACCCCCAGTATCTAAGTTCTCTGCCTCTTCCTGGGAATACTGCTACATTTCATTTCTCATCTCCCTTGGGTTTTCGTCTGGCCGTACAACTAGTTTTGGGCAATGGAATATAAGTGGAGATAATATGTATCACCTTCAAGCTGAGGTAGTAAAGAGCGATATTGTCACCTCCACACCCTTTCTCCTTTATTTAATGGTTTTGCCATGTAAGGGTGGAGTCACTGTGTTCCTGAATGACTGTTTAGAGCAGGCTGTGGCCCACACCTTCTCTGGACCCATGGTGGGCTTCAATGTGTTTTCACAAAACTCACATGTGAAATTTTATTACAGCACCTGGTATTATTTATCCTAACAAAGTCATCCAAGGCAACAACCAATCTGTGCAAAATAAATGACTGTAAGCCTCCTCCAGATGAATCCATGTTTTACCAGACTTCTCACACATTCATGGGGCTCAGTTCAGTACAATGGCCCAGTAGACATTCCACAATTATTTAGACAGAGAGTATAATAGAAAAAGTAGGCAGCAACACTTCAGAAAACAGCCTGAGTGGATTCTTCACACTGCTTTGCAATCTCTTTCCCCCAAACCCCTTCCCTCAATAAGAGTAGCCAGCAGGAATGCAGTAAGTCTCCTGTATGCTTTTCCTGCCATTAGTTAGTCTCTTTTCCCACACTCCATGTTGTACAGTGCTGTGAGATGAATCTTCCTTAAGGTCAACTCTGATTATACCATTCTTCTGCTCAACAATCTCCAGTGACTCCCCACTGCTTTCCAAATTAAGTTATGTGCCTTGTATTCACTTTCAAGGCCAGAAACAACTACCTTGTATTTTGCTCCTTTCATTCATTCATTAAGCAAATTTCTATGCACCTACATTGCACCCAGACACCATGTTAAATGCTACTTAGGTGTGGCTCTTGCTGTTAAAAAGCTGAGGGCCGGGCATGGTGGTTCATGCCTATAATCCCAGCACTTTGGGAGGCTTAGGTGGGAAGATCACATGAGACCAGCCTGGGCAACCTAACAAGACCCCATCTCCACAAAAAATAAAAATAAAAAAATTAAAAGGAAAAAAGTTCAGTCTAGTGAGGGAATGATAGCACAATGTGAAAGTAAAAGAGGTAACTCAAAAATGATGAAGCGGTAGAAGTATAGAAGAAATGATAGCTATTTGGTGTAAGATTTCACTTAATAAAAATGGAATACCTGCTATGCCCCACATCCACTTCATACTTTATTCCACTAAAAAGCCATTCTCCCATTCCAGAATACCATCTTTGCACCAGATTTACAGAAGAGTTACAAAGAGCTCTACAGAGATCCCCCATGTACTCTTCAGAGGTGACAACGTACTAGCAACCCTCCCTGTCGGCGCCTCCTCTGCCTCCACGTCCACTCTGATGGCGCCTGAGGAGTCCTTCAGCCCCCCACCACACTGTGTGAGCCCCTCTCTGGGCTGGCCGAGGCCGAAGCCGGCTCCCTCTGCTTGCCGGGAGGTGTGGTGGGAGAGGCACAAATGGGAACCTGGGCTGCGTGTGTCGCTCACAGGCCAGCGCGAGTTCCCGCAGGCGCGGGTGCGGACTCGGCGGGCCCTGCACTCGGAGCGGCCGGCTGCGGGCGCCAGCCCAAGGCAGTGAGGGGCTTAGCACCCGGGCCAGCTGCTGCGGAGGTTGCTTTGGGTCCCTCAGTACTGACCGCGCTGCGCTCGAATTGTCACAGAACCTCAGCCGCCTCCCCGCGGGACCGGGCTGGGGACCTGCAGCCCGCCATGTCCGTGCCCCCGCGGTAGGCTCACGTGCGGCCCCAGCCTCCCCAGTGGGCGTCGCCTACTGCTCCGTGGCTCCGGGTCCCACACGCGGCTGGCGACTGGCGGGCAGCTCCGCCTGCAGCCCAGTGCGAGATCCAGTAGCTGAAGCCAGCTGGGCTCTTGAGTTTAGTGGGGACTAGGAGAACTAGTTCAGGGTTTGTAAATAACACCAATCAGCACTCTGTGTCTAGCTCAGGGTTTGTAAATACACCAATCAGCACTCTGTGTCTAGCTCAGGGTTTGTAAATACACCAATCAGTTCTCTGTATCTAGCTAACCTAGTGGCCACTGGGAGAACTTTTATGTCTAGCTAGAGGATTGTAAATGCACCAATCAGCATCCTGTCAAAATGGCCCAATCAGCTCTCTGTAAAATGGACCAATCAGCAGGATGTGGGTGGGGCCAGATAAGGGAATAAAAGCAGGCTGCCAGAGGTAGTCAGTGGCAACTTATTAATTTTTGTTGTTGTTGTTGTTTAAAAACAGTCTGGAAGGTTTGTTTTTTTGCTGTTTGCGGTAACTGTTAGTGATCATTGTTTGGGTTCATGCCCCCTTTATGAACCCTAACACTCGCGGGGAAGATCTGCAGCTTCCTTCCTGTCAGTAACACCAGGGACCCACCAGAAAGAAGCTTCAGACACATGTGAAGGAACAAACTCTGGACTTCCCGTCTTTAAGAACTGTAATATTCATCATGAGGGTCCTTGGCTTCATTTTTGAAGTCAGTGAGACCAAGAAGCCCTCAATTCTAGACACATTCTCACCCCACTCCACCTAATGTTAACATCTTGCACAACTGTGGCAGTTTGTTAACACAAAAAATTTAATATTGGTGCACTATTAAACTACAGATTTTACTTGGATTTCATTAGTTTTTCCACTAATGGTGTTTTTTTTTCCAGGTTTCCCCATTGAATTTGGTTAGCATGTTTTCTTAAGTCTCCTTAATCTGTGATGGTCGTCTATTTTTCATAACCTTGACAATTTGCAAGAGTACTGGTTAGGAGTTTTGCAGAATGTCTCCCAATTTGGGCCTTTCTGATGTTTGTTCGTGATCACACTGGGTTTTGGGAATGGATAATGCGGAAGTGAACTGCCATTATGTCAGAGGGGATGTGATGTCAACATGACTTGTGGTTGATGATACTAATCTTGATCACTTGGGTAAGGTAGTATTTGTGAGGTTTCTACATTGTAAAATGTGTTTTTCCCTTTCCGTACTCTATTCTTTGGAATCAAGCCACTAAGTCTAGATGACACTGAAAAGGAAGGGGATTAAGCCTGTGACCCAGGAAAGGGGAGTATCCACATATATCATTTGGAATTCTGCAGAAATATTTGTCGATCTTCCCTCCCTGCCTCCCTTCGTTTTCTTTCTTCAATTATTTATTTGTATTACTGTGGACCTATAGATATTTTCTTCTTTCCTTGAGTTGTGTGATGCTCTGCCATTTTTAACATAAAGTTCATAGCTACATGCTTAAGGTTCTATACTACATTAAGTGCAGTCTTATATCTTTCTTGATAGTAAACTTCCAGGAAAAGGAATGTGCCCTGTTTCACTTATCAAAGTTAGGTCAAATGTGACCTTCCAGATGCCTACATTGGTCAGTCCTCTAAATTAGTGCCCACCCCCTACTGCTGTCAGTCACTCTCAGATTATTCTGTTACATTTTTATTTTCTTTATAACACTTGCTGCTTGATGGTAGTTTTATAGACTTATTTATATATTTAATATTTGTCTTTTCCCACTATAATAGCAGCTTCCTGAGATCAGGAGCATTGTTTTTCTTGTTCATTTCTGTATTCTCAGTGTCACAAACAGGGTCGGGCACATTGCCAGTACACAGTAAATGTTTACTGAGTAAATCAATAAATCTTCATATTTCTCACTATGCCCAGTGACTGGCCTTAGAGGGATCAATAACTACTGAGTGGAATCTGGAACTCTCCCAGTACATGTTAAATTATGGTTAAATACATTTTTATTTATAAAATTCTGATGTATAAAAATAATTTTCAGGACAACACTGACATTAAAAATAAAAATAACAAACATCTGAATATGTCCTTGCTGTCAGGCAGCAGATTCTACTTCCTGATTGTGTTGTATTCCTGTTAACACTGGAAATTCAAGCCAGTGTTCTCTGAGCCCACACCAGCTGGCTGTGCAATGGAGAACAAGAGTAGAAACAGAATTGTCCCAGATGCTGAGGGTCTCTGGCTCATGCCTGATCAACAAAGTAGGCCACTGAGATGAGCCTGGATGGTCAGATAATAAAGAGACTGGCATAGGATGAATGAAGAAAAGAAAGAAAGAAAGAAAAGAAGTAAAAGAAAGACAGTTGGCCAAAGCCAACTATCTAAATTTGAGTTCATTGTGGGTCAGCCATTTTAAGCCTCATGGAGAATTTACCCAGTTGGGGAAGAAATAAATGGAAACCTGAAAAGCCAGCAACAGTCCTTTCCCTGAACTGGAGAGGTGGCTCAAGGCTGGTAGGAATTTGTACTTTTTTCCTGGGTTGTTTGGTGAAAATTATCAATGGCTGACATTTAAGAGAAATGAAATCTGATGAGGCAGAGTAAATGCAGTGTGAATGATTTGCTTTTCCCCATAACTGAGTGGATAAACATGATTATTTACTTAATAAAGAATTCTTTGATGTTCCCAAAACAATCCTATTAGTTTAATAAATGGTTGAAAAATTATGATTTATACAAGCTTGGTTAATAAATATACTCTGCAGTCTCTGTCCATTTATCATTGATTTCCATATGTTTGTACAGACAGCTGAGTTCTTTCTTTTCCTCTGAATGCTGCATTTGCAGGAAAATCAGGATTGAATTTAAAACATGAAATAATCATTATAAACCTCCTAGGTAAATAGTACTGACTCATTTACTCATACACTGAAAAATCAGGGCCAGCACCCAGGAATGAGAGTCTTTTTCTATTTTTTTTTCTGTCTTTTGGAAGAGAAAACTGACCCAGGGTATATCATCACCCCTAACTCGGTGCCAGAGTTGGGGAAGATAGGAGAAACTATACGTACTCCATGATCATTGCCTGCCAAAATCACTTACCGGTGCATCAGAGATGAGCTTCTGAAAAGACTAAGAGCAAAAACCTAGTATCTGATCTCAAGTATGAAAGGCCATCCTGAGTCGTATTACGAGGCTGCCATAGTATATTAATGTATCTCACAGGTTTATTCTTTTAGATATGCCAAGTTCCTAAAATCATCATCTTTGTAATCAAAAGCCTTTGCTAAATACGTCACATGGTGGTAAGATAGTGAACCGCTTTCAGTTGAAGTATGCAAACTGAACCTGAACGGCCATTTGTGAAAAATGCTTTGAAAGAACATGTAGAGCAGATGGAGGGTTGGCTTGTAGGAACTCCAGGGTTTTTTTTTTTTTTTTATCTTTTTTTTCCAACTCCAGGGTTCTATGGAGTCAGCCACCTAATATCGTACAATCTAAATAGGAGGAACCATGTGGATGCTAGTCAATATTGAATACCTGCAATTAAAATAATTAAATTAAATGAATACATAAATTAGGTGAGAGCACCTCGACATTGGGTGGGAAGGTGAGTGAGGAGGATATGAACCGTACTTAGAAGGCAATCTATTACACATGCTGAAAAGGTAGGAGACGAATTCTTATTGGAATGACAGATTAATATTTCAAGAGTTTGTGAGTGATGGGAGTATAGCAGAGCTGTCACTGCTCCATTCATACCCCCTAGGCCTTATTACTTCAACACCTGCCTGCCCAACTTCCAACCCCCAGCAGCTGCATCTCTTTGCCCCTGAGCAAATGTAGTGACTAGCTTCTAATGAATAGAACATATCAGAAGTATTCATGTGAGACTCCTGAAATTAGGTCATAAAAGGCATTGTAGCCTCCTCCTTGCTCTTTAGCTTGGATCGCTCACTCTGGGGTAAGCCAGTTGCCATGTGGTGAGGACAATTGAGCAAGCTTATGAAGAGGCTCACATGGTAAGAAACTGAGGCCTCCTGCCAACATCCCTGTGAGTGCACCATCTTAGAAGTGGATCTTCCAACCTCAGTCAAGCCTTCAGGTACCTGTGGCCCCTGCCAACATCCTAACTGACACCTCTTGGGCAAGAACCACCCAGCTAAGCTGCTCCCAAATTGCTAACCCACAGAAACTGTGACATAATAAGTGTTTATCATTGTAAGCCACCAAGTTTTAGGGAGGAAAGCAATTTCTTACACAGCAATACATAACA
The DNA here is from genome assembly GCF_009764315.1 of Trachypithecus francoisi. Taxonomy (NCBI): domain Eukaryota; kingdom Metazoa; phylum Chordata; class Mammalia; order Primates; family Cercopithecidae; genus Trachypithecus; species Trachypithecus francoisi. The sequence continues at coordinate 20,192,083 of NW_022681455.1, forward strand.
AATACATTCAGACTAAGCTAAAATACAGAGAATGATCAATAAGGCCAAAGGCCAAAAAAAAAAAAAAAGTTCAAAGACTTGAGAGATGAGCAAGACAAAGTGTGGCTTATATTATTTTTAACAAAAAGTAGAATGACACTGTTTATGTTATTTCATAAATGAATTTTTAAAAAACTGAACCTCAGATGGAAATATATTAATCATAATTCTTAGATCATGACAGTCATCTTTCATTCAGCAATGATCCTCTATTTTATTTATGATTTTAGTAATATAATGCACACTCATGAAACCAATGTTCAACTCGAGAATTAACTAGTCATTTACATTCACCTACACATAATTATATACTTTTTCATTTAATAATATACCATATTTCTTCCTCGTATCATTAAATATACTTCTACATAACTTTTTTATGTCTACACAGAATTCTGTAATGAATGTGCCATACTTGATTACACCAGTTCTTTATTGTTGCACATTTAAAATAGTCCCAACTTTTTGTTATTAAAAATAAGATGGTGATGAATAACCTCATGCATAAATTGATGTGCTGCTGTGATTAATTCCTTAGGATACATTCTCAAAAGGGCAGTGGCTCATGCCTATAATCTCAGCACTTTGGGAGGCTGTGGTGGGTGGATCACGAGGTCGGGGCTTCGAGACCAGCCTGGCCAACATGGTGAAACTGTCTCTTCCAAAAATACAAAAATTAACCAGGTTTGGTGGCATATGCCTGTAATCCCAGCTACTCGGGAGGCTGAGGCAGGAGAATCGCTTGAACCTGGGAGGCAGAGGTTGCAGTGAGCTGAGATCACACCACTGCACTCCAGCCTTGATGATAGTAAGATTCTCTCTGAAAAAAAAAGAAAAAAGAAAAGAAAAAGTACAAGTCTCTATGAAAAGGCAAAATCCAGCTCTACAGCTCCTGCAGCAGCTATCTCTATCAGAAATGTCTCATTTTCTCCATATGAAGCCTCTGGATCATATAGCTAGGTCCCAGCAGTTCAGCTTCCTCTGAAACAGTGGTCCCCATTGTTTTTGACACCAGGGACCAGTTTTGTGGAAGACAATTTTTCCACAGATGGCATGGGAGGCATGGTTTCAGGATAAAACTGTTCCACTCCAGATCACCAGGCATTAGCTTCTCATAAGGAGCACACAACCTAGATCCCTCACATGCACAGTTCACAATAGATAGGGTTTGTGCTCCTATGAGAATCTAATGCAAAGGCTGATCTGATAGGCGGTGGAGTTCAGGTAGTAATGTGAACTATGGGGAGCGGCTGTAAATACAGATCAAGCTTCACTCGCTCTCCTGCACCTCCCAGGTTTGTGCCATTCTCCTGCCTCAGCCTCCGGAGTAGCTGGGACTACAGGTGCCTGCCACCATGCCCAGCTAATTTTTTGTATTTTTAGTAGAGATGGGGTTTCACCGTGTTAGCCAGGATGGTCTCGATCTCCTGACCTCGTGATCCGCCCGCCTGGGCCTCCCAAAGTGCTGGGATTACAGGCATGAGCCACTGCGCCCGGCCAACTCACTCCTTTAATACCAATATTTTTCTTCCTTATGGAATAAAAATCATTCTCATGTGTCTGGCAACTTCCTCTCTCTTTACAAGAACCATAGAGCAATTTCATGGTCATTCTCCTCACTCGAGAAAGACATAAGCACATGTCTTCTTCTTCACCCCAACTCCTGACATCTCTTGACATAGCCTCAAGTTTGGCCGCTCAAATCTTTAGTCTTCTCATCTCCAATGTTCTTTCGCTCTGTGCTACACTTGATTACATCCCTGACCTCATCATCAACAGAAACCACACCACATGCAAGACTGGGAACTCAACTCAAGTGATAGCCAAAAATGGAAGCTATTGAACTATGTGCTGATTCACACAATGGGCACAGCTGAAAAAACTAGATGGAACAGATCAAGACTTGATTGAAGCATGCTATAAAGGGCCCGAAGCTGCTCCTAGAAGAACAGAGAACTGGAAGAAGAAGAGAAAAGCATTAGAACTGTACGTTGAAGTTCTAGAAGAAGATAGGGCTACAACAGAGGTGAGAAGCAAGATCCTAGGGAAACTGACAAGCAAAGGGGATTTAAAATGTTTTGTTGTGACAAAAAATATAATACTTGTTTTTTTTTTTTTTTGAGACAGAGTCTCACTGTGTCGCCCAGGCTGGAGTGCAGTGGTGCGATCTCAGCTCACTGTAAACTCTGCCTCCCAGGTTCAAGCGATTCTCCTGCCTCAGCCTCCTGAGTAGCTGGGATTACAGACCTGGGCCACCACACCCGGTTAATTTTTTATTTTTAGTAGAGACGGGGTTTCATCATGTTGGCCAGGCTGGTCTCCAACTCCTGACCTCAGGTGATCCTTCTGCCTCAGCCTCCCAAAGTGCTGGGATTATAGGCGTGAGCTTCTTTGCCCCTTTTCAAGGTACTTCAGTTCAAAATTTAAAATCCTTGTTATGCTTCCTTACATGTTGGACTGATGTTTCTTTTGAATGCGACACCAGGGTGAGACCAGGCAGCCCAACATTATTCAAGGTACACAAACACTTCTATCTCTGGCCTACCCTTCTCACTCACTTTTCATACAAGGAAAATTCTTTGACTTCATTGAGATCTCCAATCCCCTAAATTACGTCATCTTTTCTCTATAGTCATCAACTCCTTCCTATTTCCTAATTTCTTCCCAACTTCAGACTCTGTGTCCAGTAGTTTAGTAATCCTTGACCTTGGATGGATGCCCACTGCAGGCCTCTGTACCTCTGTGCCTGCATAATGCAGCTGTAACGGTGCTGGCAGCAATGCCCATAATGCTGCAGACATTTTTTAGAATCTATGTTCATAAATAAGATTAGTCTGTCATATTTTACAATTACACTGTCATCTAATTTACACGAATTTACCTTTTAAATGAGATTTGGGGCATTCTTCTTTTTTCCTATCCTCTGGAAGTGTTTTATAGGATTTGAATTTTGATCATTAGATGTGTTTTCTTTTTATTGTTTTTTTCTTTTTTTTGGTGCAGTTGTAATTATGTTAGTCATCTGTCAGATGTGTTTTAGATAGAACTTTGTTAAAGACATCTGGGCCTAATAATTTCAGGCACAAGTTCAAAGAAAAAGTAGATGTTAACCTACTGATTCAATTTCTTTATTGGTTGTAAATCTTTTCAGATTCTCCATTTCTACTTAAGTCAATTTTGGTATACATTATTTTCTAGGAGATTGTCTGTTTTGAATATTTTTATATTTATTATCCTGAAGCTATTTATATAACTCTCTTATTTTTACTTCTACATCTGTAACCATGTGCCCTTTTCATTCTTAACACTATATATGTGTGCCATTTCTTTTTTGTCAGAAATTGATTTGTTTAGGTGTTTATTTTAAAAAACACTTCTTTATTGATGATCTCTATTTTTATTATTTATGAATTTATGATCTTTAAAATGTTTTTCCTTCTACTTTTTTGGGGTTTTCTTAAATTGAATGCTTAGCTTTTCATTTCAGGCATTCTTTTTTAAAAAACAAACTTGTTAAAATATAAGTTACATACAATAAAATGCACAAATTTTTATATTTCATTGAGTTGTGATGAATGTGTAACCACCACTGTAACCAATAAAGAGATCATTTCCAGTACACCAAAATTCCCTTGTGCCCCTTTGCAGTCAACCTTCACCACTACCCTAGTCTGGTCCCAGAGAACAATTGATCTGCTTTATCTCAGTATAAATTAGTTTGCCTTCTCTGAAATTTAATATAAGCAGAATCATACACATATTTTCTTCTGTCTGTTTTTTTTTTTTGCTTAGCATAATGTATTTGAAATTTATCCATGTATTAGTAGTTCATTTCTTTTTATTACTGAGTAGTGTCCCATTCTACAAATTATATTACAGTTTGTTTCACTTGCCTATCAATGGGCATTTGAGTTATTTCCAGTTTGGGGCTATTATGAATAAAGTTGGTATACATACTTGTATACAAATCATTTTTTGAATGCATGTTTTTATTTCTCATGAGTAAATACCAGAAATAAAATTGCTGAGTTATATGTTAAGTACATGTTTAACTTACAAGTAATTGTGAAATTCTTCTCCTAAATATTTATACAATTTTACAACTACTTTGGAAAACATTTGAGATTTCCAACTGCTCAATATTTTCACCAACACTTGGTACTGTCAGTCTTTTTTTTTAACTATTCTCAATAATATGTAAAGTCATCTCATTGTAGTTTTAATTTACGTTTCCCCAAAGTCTTCTGATGTTAAACAACTTTTTATGTGATCACTAGCCACTCATAAATCTTCTTATCAGCTGTGTTTTCCTCATTTTTTGTCTTATTATTGAGTTGTAAGAGTTATTTTTGGGCCGGGCGCGGTGGCTCAAGCCTGTAATCCCAGCACTTTGGGAGGCCGAGATGGGCGGATCACTAGGTCAGGAGATCGAGACCATCCTGGCTAACACGGTGAAACCCCGTCTCTACTAAAAAAAAAAAAAAAAAAAAAAGAGTTATTTTTGTAGTCTAGATATAAGCCCTTTATTATATTTGTGATACATAACTGAGACAAAAAGAGAGGGAAAGTTTTGATATTAAATCTTTTCTATTGTTCTTTAATCAGTATTTCAAAAATTTCACTGTAATTACATATTGACTCATGAGTTAGAGATGAATTTTGAATTTTCAAACATGTAGGTTCTTTTACATTATCTCTTTGTTATTGATTACTATCAATTGTATGCTGGTCAGAGAACGTGGTCTGTTTTATGCTGGTTCTGAAATGTGTTCATACATAATCATTTATGTTACTTTATGTGACAAATTTCACAAATGTATGCTCAAGGCAAATCTGTATTCTCTGTTTGGTTCATATATACTTTTCACTGTGATCAATATTAGAGCAATATTTTTAATTGTGCTGTTAAAATCTTCCATATATATATTATGACATAAAATCTTCCAATACAACCACAAATGTGTAAGTTCTACTGTACTTCTATGAGCTTTTGTCTTATGTATTTTCAGATCTTAGTATTAGTTGGACACAAGTTGAAAAATATTAAATATTTCTTGTGAATGTTAGCTATTATCATGTAGTGAGTGTTATTTCCCTAATAATCTTTTTGGCCTTACACATATGACCTTTTAAAAAGTATTAGTAATAATATCTGCCTGCTGTATCTTCCTCTATCCTTTCACTTCGAATCTTTTTTGTGCTTTTGTTTTAGATGTGCCTCTTGTCAATACCATTGTATTAGTCTGTTCTCATGCTGCTAATAAAGACATACCTGAGATTGGGTAATTTACAAAGAAAAGAGGTTTAATTGACTCACAGTTCAGCATGGCTGGGGAGGCCTCAGGAAACTTACAATCATGGCAGAAGGGGAAGCAAACAGGTCCTTCTTCACATGGCAGCAAAAAGGAGAGAATGAGTGCCCAGCAAAGGGGGAAGCCCTTTATAAAACCATCAGATCTCATGAGAACAAACTAACTATCATGAGAATAGGATGGGGGTAACCCCCCCATGATTCAATATCTCTACCTGGTACCTCCCATGACATGTGGGGATTATGGGAACTACAATTCAAGATGAGATTTGAGTAGGGACACAGCCAAAGCATATCAATGACCGAACTAAGTTTTTTGAAAAAAAAATTCAATCCGACAATTCTATTTCTTTTAAAAAAAAAAGTTTATTTACATTTATTGTGATTATATACATACATACATATTGAGGTATAATTACCTAATGTAAAATGTACAGTGTATAATTTGGTGAGTTTTGACAAATGTATACCTTTGTAATCAACACAACAATCAAGGTTATTCTATCCTAGAAATTTCTCTTAAGCTCCTTTCCCTTTACTCTCACTCTCCTCACAGAAACAAGCAGTATTCTGATTTCTTTCCCTGTGGTTTAGTTTGGTCTGTTTTGGGACTTCATATAAAGAGATTATTTATGTCTTTTTTGGTCTGTCTTCTAATACTTAACCTATTTTTTTTAGATTCATACCCATTGTTGCATGTATGAGAGGTTTATTGTTTTATTGCTGAGTAGTATCATATGAATATAGTCACATTTTTTATTAATACCATTTCACCTTTTGCTTTTAATTTACTTGCCTATTCTGTCCTTCTTTTGATTCATCATGTCTTTCATTCCATTTTTTTCCCCATCCACTAGTTTGGGAGTTACATATTTTATTTCTATTCTTTTGATAGTAATCATTAATAATTTAACATGCACACTAACAAAATGTAAAATTAATGAATACTTCTCATCTCCTCTTGAACAATACAAGTACCTTAGTACACTTTATTTTCAATATTCACTTCTCATTTTACAGGTGTTTTGTCCAGCATTTTAGCTCCATCTTGTTTTCTAAAATTCCCAAATTATAATTGCCATTTCATATACTGAAGTTTAGTTTAGAGTTACATATGATAACTAAGTTTTTTTGCTATTTCTTTTTATTTGGCGGATTCTTAAGGGGTCATGGTTTCTTGTAAGACACCTTTTAAAAATCCCTTAGTGATAGTAGTGGTAAACTCAGTTTTGTTTGTTCAAAATGTATTTACTTTGCCTTTATTTTTGAATAACATTTTTAAAATAATATTTTTAAAGAGAGACATAATAATTGTTCAATAATAATTTTTTCTCAACAATTTGCAAATATTCTACAGTCTTTTGGCTTCCATTTTTGAATAAATAATATTTAAATTTTAATTGACATTATAATTGTACATATTTATGGGGTACAGTTTGACATGTTGATACATATATGTTGTATAATTATTCAATCAGATAGTGTATTCACCACCTCATGAATGTATCACTTATTTGTGTTAGGAACATTCATTTGGTAATACACAGTATTTTACTATTAACCAAAGTCACCCTCCTGTGCAATAGAATACCAGAATTTATTCCTTCTCTTTAATTGTAACTTTGTACCCATTGACCAACCTCTCCTTATCCATCCCTCCTCAGTCTGTGATAACCAGTGTTTCATGGTTCTACATTCTACTTCTATGATATCAACTTTTTAGAAAAAATTTCATATATGAATGAGATCACATAGTTTTTGTCTTTCCGTGTATGGCTTATTTCATTTAACATGATGTCCTCCAGGTTTGTATTGTCACAAATAATATAATTTCTCTCTTTTTAAAGGCTGAATAGTATTCTATTTTGTATATATACCACATTTTATTAATTCATTCATCCATTGCTGGACATTTAGGTTCATTTCATATCTTGGCTATTGTAGATAGTGCTACAGTAAACATGGGAGTGTAGATTTCTCTATGACATATTAATTTCATTTCCTTTTAATATATACTCAGTAGTAGGGTTGCTGGATCATATGATAGCTCTATTTTTAACTTTTTCAGGAGCCTCCATACTGTTTTCCATAGTGGTTGTACTAGTTTACAATCCCACGAACATGTGCAAGTGTTCCTTTTTCTCCACATCTGTACCAGCACTTGTTTTACTTTGTCTTTTTGGTAGTAGACATTCTAACTGGAGTGAAGTGGTATCTCATTATGGTTTTGATTTGCATTTCCCTGATGATTAGTTATGTTGAGCATTTTTTAAATACCTGTTGGTCATTTGTATGTCCTTAAATAAAAGTCTATTAAGGTCTTTTGTCTATTTTTTATTTATTTATTATTTATTATTATTATTATTTTTGAGACAGAATCTTGCTGTGTCACCCAGACTGGAGTGCAGTGGTGTGATCTCAGCTCATTACAACCTCTGTCCCCTGGGTTCAAGCAATTCTTCTGCCTCAGCTTCCCTAGTAGCTGGGATCACAGGCGCGCACTACCGCATCCAGCTGGTTTTTGTATTTTTACTAGAGATGGGGTTTCACTAAGTTGGCCTGACTGGTCTCGAACTCCCAACCTCAACTGATCCACCCACCTCGGCCTCCCAAAGTGCTGGGATTACAGGTGTGAGCCACCATGCCCAGCCTCTTTTGTCTATTTTTTAATTGTGTTATCTGGTTTTTGGTTTGTTTTTCGTTTGTTTGTTTTTTGCAGGTAAGGTGTTTAAATTTCTTATGTATTCTGGATATTAACCTCTTCTCAGATAGATAATTTACAAGTATTTTCTCTCATTCTATAGGTTGTTTCTTCATTATGTTAATAGTTTCCTTTGCTGTGCAAAATTTTTTTAGTTCAGTGTAATCCCAACTGTCTATTTTTGCTTTTGTTGCATGTGCTTTGTGCTTTTGAAGTCATATTTAGCAAATTTATGTGCAGCCCAATGTCATAAAACATTTTTTCTATGTTTTCTTCTAGTATAGTTTCACAGTTTTTGGTTTCACATTTAAGTCTTTAATTCACATTGACCTAATTTTTGTGTATGGTGAAAGATAGAATATAGTCTCATTCTTCTGCATGTGAATATCTGATTTTCCCACCGCAAAATTTATTGAAGAGATTGTCTTTTCTCCAGTGTGTGTTCTTGGCACTTTTGTTGAAAGTCAATTGGCTGTAGGTGTATGAATTTATTTCTGGACTTTTTATTCAGTTTCATTGGTCTATGTGTCTATTTTTATGTCAGTACCATGCTCTTTAGGTTATGATAGCTTTGTCATGTATTTTGAAATCAGGTTGTGCAATGTCTCTAATTTTTTTCTTTTTATTCAGGTTTGCTTTGGCTATTTGAGGCTTTTGTGGTTTTATATGAATTTTATGATTTTTTTTTCTATTACTATGAGGAATGTCATTGGCATTTTGATAGGGATTGCATTAAACTGTAGATAATTTTGGGTAGTGTGGCCATTTTAACAATATTAATTCTTCCAATCTATGAACACATGGTATCTTTTCATTTATTTGTATCCTCTTCAATGTCTTTCACTGAAGTTTTACAGTTTTCATTGCAGAGATCTTTCATCTCCTTGGTTAAGTTTATTCCTAGGTATCTTTTTTATGTGTAGCTATTGTAAATGGAACTTCTTTTTAAATTTCTTTTTGAAGTAGTTCACTATTAGTGCACAGAAATGCTACTAATTTTTGTGTGCTGATTTTGTATCCTGCAACTTTTCTGAATTTTTAAAATTAGTTCTACAGTTTTTGGTGGTGTCTTTGGAGTTCTCTATATACACAATTATGTCATATACAAACAGGGACAATCTGACTCTCTCCTTTCTAATTTGGGCGTCTTTTATTTCTGTACCTTGCTTAATTGCTCTGGCTAGGACTTACAATACTACATTGAATAAAAGTGGTAAAAATGGTCATACTTGTCTTGTTCCTGTTGAATATAATGTTAGCTATGAGTTTTCCATATATGGCCTTTCTTGTGTTGAGGTACAGAACTTCTGTACCTAATTTCTTGAGAGTTTTCATCATGAAGGATGTTGAATTTTGTCAAATGCTTTTTCTGTGTCTATTGAAATAATAATTTGACTTTTGTTAAATTACGCTTGCATCCCTGAGATGAATCTCATTTGATCGTAGTGAATGATCTTTTTAAGGTACTGTTGGATTCAATTTGCTAGTATCTGGTTGGGAATTTTTGCATCTAGTTTCCTCAGGGATATTGGCCTGTAGTTTTCTTTTCTTATTGTGTCCTTTTCCAGTTTTGGAATCTGAGTAATGTTGGCCTTATAAAATGAGTTTGAAAGTACTCCTCTTACATTTTCTGAAATTAGTTTGAGAAGTGGTATTAGTTCTTTTTTAAATATTTGGTAGAATTCAGCAGTTTTCAAGTCTTTACTTACAGTTGAGTTGTGGATATTTTCCCTTTTCTTTCTAATTGCTTTTAAGAACTATTTGTCTCTGTGTTCTGCTCCTTAACAACAGTGAATCTTGGTAGAATTTTCTTTTATTGTTCCTTTTCTTGTCCTTTCTAAATCTGATGATTTATTGTCTTCACTTCTAGAAAATTCTTAGCCTTTGATATTTTGAATAACAAGGTGCCAGACTCAAGGTACAGAATGCCAAGTGAGAACTATCAAAGGTCCTGACGAACTGTGGAGCTGTTGTGCCAGCCTTCTGCTGAGCTCTCTCACATGAACTTACTCCATGTGAGAAAATGCACCTTGTGTGGTGAAGGCTTTGGTATTGGTGGCATTCTGTCACATATGGCCAAACCTAATCCTAACTTATGTAGCCTGAAAAATTTTTGTTATTAAAAAAAGAAGCCTTTTTCAGGTGCCTTATAAAGTAGAAACTTTTTGAGTGTTTTTAATCTTTTGACATAGCAAATTTAGGGATCTATCAAGAGCCAGTCATGGGCTCTAAAGTTAAACTTTAACAAATTGACTGCTTTCTTCAGCCATTTGGCAAAACCTCAAATTTACAAAATTGAACTGAAGTGAGTCATGAATGTAATGATATTTTCTTAAGATTCGGAGGCCACCTTTCTAAAACATTTTGTCAACAGCTCTCCATGAATCTTAGAGCTGATTAGGAGATAAGCTGGTACTGCCAAACTCTTCCCCCATAATTTTCAAGTTTGTTTCTTAAGACTTCTAAGTTTATAACCATTAGCGTGTTTTGCTAAACCTGAGAAGGATAAACCATGACTGCTTTTAATTAATAAATCAACTACATCGCAAAGGATGATTTTTATTTTTCCTTCCTGCTGGAATACCAGTTCCCTGAAATAGACATGCACATAATATTTAACATGACTAGAAATATAAATGTGACCACACAAACAATGACCTTAACAATTACGCCAGCAGTGCAAATTGTTCAAGAAAGGAGGTGGGAACCACCTCCATTTATATACTCAATCAGTCAAAGCAGGGATGTTTGACTATCAAAAATCATTCAAAACAAACAAATAAGCAAAAAAGCAAGCAGCCCAACCAATTCTAAAAGGCATGAATACAACCACCAATAAAAAACTTCCACAATTTAAATTTATCACATTAAATGGTCTAAGGATTGTTACAATGAGTCAGGCACTCTGATCATCTGAAGCTAGGCTGCGGATGGTTTCATGCTATAAAAGGGGACAATATACTCAGACTTTTCACAGAAAATGCCCTTTCGAGGATATTAAAACAGATGCTCTCTTTCCCTCACTCTGGAGCCTCCTGTGGGGTGAATCCAGTAGCTTCTAGATAAAGTGCCCACACTGAAGTATTCAAATCCATTTAATGAGGCATCATGACAAAATTTGGCAAGGGTTTTATCCCCCTGCTTCTTTTCCACCTCAAACTGTTTTGATTCATTTGGGAAAAATTTACTTTTGCCAATTGAAAAACCCTTTTGTGGCTGCCAGTCACTAATCTCCCCTCTGACACATCCATTCAACTAGACTAAATCCAATATTGACATTTGTATCTTAGGGGAAAGGAGGTTAAGCACTGGGAGGAAAAGCAACTCCCGAACCACACCAAACGCTACACAGCATCTAAATGAGCTACGACGGGTTTGATTCAAGGGGAACTCCTGAGAACTTAGGGGGCTTTGATCACATCCAGGGGCCGTCATTCTCTAGTTAGGCAGCCAAATAGAAGTTGTTTGATGCTATCTATAGGTATCCGTAGCAGCCTAATTAAAATTCTTCCTAGTGCTCAGAAGTCATTCTTCAGTACCATCATCTCAAGGGAATCTCTTCAATGTTTCTACTGGACTTGGCTTTCTCTGACATTAAAAAAAGTAATCCTCCGCTGTAGTTCCTTGAATGTTCTGCTCACTTCTAGGATGACTAGAATTCTCTTTCTTAGACACTGGCCTTAAGGTAATAGGTAATAAGGATCCTTCCTACCAAAGCCATGCTAGGTGATTTATTTAGTGAGAACCCTCCCATACTTCCCACCTCCATGCCCAAAATATGTGACTACATGTCTTCAGTGTGCGATGAACATACTGACAGCTGCTTACTTAATACAGGCATTCCTAGAAAAACAAACATGTTTTACTCTGAAATTTAAAATACAGATTAAATTGCCATGTAAGAAAATAAATATTTGCCACGGCAATTAAATGTTAAAGTGTGAGTTTGAAATGGATGAAGGAATTGAATGGAAGTCGAAGTTAGAAAAAGTCAAAGTACAATTTGCAAACAAGGGGAATGACCCGGGATTACTTGTATCCAACCTTCTTCATCACTGAGGCATTACTCTTCTTTGTGTTCTTACCAAGTTTAACAAAAAGTAAACTATAATATTATACAGAGGATGCAATCCTTATAGCTTTCTACTATTTGCTGAGCCTTGGTTTCTTTTTTCTTCTTAATTAAAAATATTCTCTAGTAAATAATATCTGACTGTCAAAGCATGGAACCACTTAGCCCCTATGCCATCTTGATAATGTATTGCAAAATTCTGTTGCTTTGAAAACATGTTAATTTTGTCCAAGCAAGATAGGGTGCAGGTTTGTCTGCGAAATTTTAACACAATACTCTTTTATGTCTTTCTGCAGAGTTATGTACACACTTCTGTTACTGTAAACCTGCCACAGTACAAACTTTGGGAACACAGAGTACAGTCATACGTTTTTGAAAAGGTATTTATATGACAATTTATATTTTGTTTCCAATTATCTTTAAAAGGAAAATCACTAGTAGTGATTTCCTCTCTTTATTTTTAAACCAAGAGTAGTTAACTTTTTTCTTGACAGTGTATGATTTTTGCCTGTTTTGTATCTATCACAAATATCATAAGCTGGTTTCACCACATATTAACAGCCACATCAGTTTCTTATTGTTCCTCATGTTCAAGACAGACAAGCCAACTTCCTATATTCAAGCTCTCTAGGTTCCTCTTTCCTACCTACCTTTGAGTGAAACTGATTGTCAAGCTCCATTAAGTTATTAATATGTAAATGTTATAGCATGCTGCACCAGCTACTCGTCACTATTGCCACCAACTCCATAGATCAGTTAGAAAAATTGTGAAGCACAGAAAATTTATAGTGTTAATGTCAGAGGAAAAAAATCTGAAGCTTCAATCAACATTTAGACAGAAAATTCCATCTATTTAGGTTTCCCTGAGAGCATAACATTGGTTTGTGAGTGCTGATAAGAAATAAAGATCATCACAGACTCTTGGAGTGGGAGGGATATTGAATATCTATTAAGCCAATATAGTTTGCTGTTGAGCCAATTAATATCATTTTCCCAACAAATTCATTGTCAAACCATAACTGTCAAAAAGTTAAAACTTGTACAAATATTGTATGCATCTGTGTTAAAAATGTATTCAACTTATTAATGAGTTGAACTATTAAAATGATAACATTAAAATTAAGATGAGAAAATATTATACAAGGAGATAATTCTAAAATAAGTTTGCAGAATTAGAGAAAAAACTGGTTAATGTCCTGTAGGTTATAAGGGTAATAAAACCATAACTTTTGGGGTTATCTTTCCTTGACAACAATGATTTCCATCTCTTTTCAGGTTTACAAATTAACATATATTTAATACTTAATCCAATGCCTGAAACTTTAAGTAGTAGAAATAAAATCAAACACAGGTAGAGTTCCTAAATAATTAAGTAATATTTGGGGGTTTTAAGCAAACATTGACAATATGTAATTGGAACATGTTTCTTTCTCCATTGGTTCATATTACCCAGGTTTACATATGAGGTTATAAAAGGCAAATGTAAGCATGTTTTCTTTTTTTAACTGTTATTTTAAGTTCAGGGGAACATATGCAGAATGTACATGCTTGTTACATGCTTTCTTAAAGATTCATTGTAACCTTTTTCATCATAAGTTGTTTTCTTTCAGTAAACGGAAGTGTTTGACAGAGAAACACCTTTGTAAGCTAACCTTGAAAATATGTTATTAGAAACATGTTCTTTCTCCATTGAGCCCTAGATATTTAGGTGACCCTACTCAAAAATAAAACAAAACTTCAGTATGACATTAAAAGAATATACCTTCCATCTTTTGTTTTATTTCCAAGTTTTAAATTGCATGATTAACAAACTGTTAGTTTATCCAGGGCCTGTGGCAGACTGAATAACAGCCCAAAGATATGCATGTCCTAATACCCTGAACTTGTGAAGATGTTATCTTACATGGCAAAGAGACCCTTGCAAGTGTGATACAGTTAAGGACTTTGAAAAGAGAAGATATTGTGGATTATTCCAGAAGGCTCAACGTAATTGCAAAGAAGGAGCTCTATAGATCCCCCTCTTTAGAAAAGGGAGGCAAGAGGATCAAAGGCAGAAATATGAGATGTGATGACAAAAGCTGAGGTTGAAGTGATACCCTATGAAGATGGAGGAAGTGGCCATGAGCCAAGGAATGTGGACAGCCTTTAGAAGCTGGGAAAGGAAAGGAAGTGGATTCTCCTCTAGAACTTGCAGAAGGAATGCAGCCCTACTTTGGAATTCTTACCTCCAGCAGAGTAAGACAATAAATTTGATTTGTTTTAAGCCTTTCCATTTGTGCTAACTTGTTACAGTAGCCACAGCAAACTCATACAGGGCTCATAGAGAGGAACCTCATAGCATCTTAAATACCAGACTTGGCAGAATAATGGCAAATTCTAAAAATCCAAGCTATTACCATAAGCAGTTTGACCACCTACAATTAGTAGATTTAGAATGTAGAAAAGTTGCTTTGAATGTTTAAGAATAACTATGTACAAAAACTACTCTTACTAAGTTAAGGACAGTCTGGTTAATCAAAACTGAATATGTAAACAAACCAAAAATTTCCCTTTGTTGAGTTTGCAAATTTAAAGAAAATCAAAACATGCTTTCATATGCTCACCAACAGTATGACTGCATAATTAGCACAGACTCTTACATTCAACAAATGTGGCTTAAGTTTTTAATTCTTTTAGCTGACTATAAACTTTGAGTTTCAATATTATACAGAATTTTCTCTGCTGTATATACAGCCAGGAATCAGAGATTGTTGTTTGACTCTCTCCTTGATATTGACTTCTAAAGTGACTAAATTTAATTCCTATACTTAAATGAAGCCCCCTGGGTTTTGTTTTATTTATTTATTTATTTATTTATTTATTTACTGAGATGGAGTCTCACTCTGTCACCTAGGCTGGAATGCAGTGGTGCAATCTTGGCTCACTGCAACCTCCACCTCCTGGATTCAAGTGATTCTGCTGTCTCAGCCTCTCGAGTAGCTGGGATTAAAGGTGCGTATCACCATCCCACCTAATTTGTGGTATATTTGCTAGAGACGGGGTTTCACTGTGTTGCCCAGGCTGGTCTCAAACTCCTGACCTCAAATGATCCACCTGCTTCAGCCTCCCAAAGTGCTGGGATTACAGGTGTGATCCATCATGCCTAGCTTGTTTGTTTGTTTTAATCCATGTTCCCTAGCCACCCCCCAGGGACGTCTTAACTGCAGATATGATCTTCAAGGTTGAAGGAGGAATGATGTCACTTATCACTCCCCTCTGCAGAACTCTTTAAAGTGTTCCCATTGCAAACTGTTTACCTGAGGCTGGCAAGACACAGCATAGTCTGGCCCCTCTTTGACCCTCCAGCCCATCTTACTCCTCCTGGCCTCATACTCTGGGCTGACACCCACTGTACCTCATTCAAGTTCCATTGATCAATGCACCTCTCATCAGGAGAATTCACCCTGCTCCCCTACCCACAGCCCAGGAAACATCCATCCTTT
Source organism: Trachypithecus francoisi (assembly GCF_009764315.1). Lineage (NCBI taxonomy): Eukaryota > Metazoa > Chordata > Mammalia > Primates > Cercopithecidae > Trachypithecus > Trachypithecus francoisi. The sequence continues at coordinate 20,207,688 of NW_022681455.1, forward strand.
CTTCAGAGCCAGGCTTAGACTTAATCTTTCTTGGGAGTTAGAGACTCTGCTACATACTTCCTCATTGCTCTGTCTACTTATTGAATGAAAGATCACTGGAAATGGGGACAATGTCTATCCATTTGTCCTCTGTTGGGTTACACTAGGCCGACACAAGAGCCTGCGTACTTGAGTCCATGCCATTTCCTCCACTGATAAGATCTAGGAAAAGAAGCAGCAAATGGTAGAGGTCAGGTTTATCAAGCCCAGACAGACCTTTTACAAGACACTGGTCACAGAGATCATGAGCAAGGGTGCAACCTCCAAACTTGGGAATGAAACAACAGAGTAATATACTGCAATGTCAACTGCTATAGCACTAGCCTCTGCAGTATCATCAGGAATTACCATGTGAATTTCTCTGAGATTTCCAATGGGATTCCCTATGACTCATTTCTTGGGCACACTGGAAGCAGCATCTCTACAGATGGTGGTTACTTGGAAATCCTTAAAGGATGTGACAAAGCAACAGGCTTTTCATGGGGACCTGCAAGGTTCTACAGTTTAGGAAATCCTCCATGTGCCTGAACACATGTTAATAAACATTTGTTGGTCAATAAACATTTGTTGAGCAATGAAAAATCTTAACATTTTTGCTAATTTGTAATTTTTGCTAATTTGTACATTGTCCTATTTCATCTGAGCTATTTACCTTAATAACATTATAACATAATTTGGTTATTAGGCAGCAATTTGGGTGTCAGAGGTTATTTTTAACTATCTGATTTTATTCATCTTGTTACTACTATGAATTTTTTGTCTCCCATCCATACCCAAGCTATCACTCACTAACAATACGAGAACAGGTTAAGATGAAACAGAAGTTAGCAAGAAGAAAGAGGAGAAGGAGAAGAGATTATAATTAGTTCTTAATGGCATTTTAGTGCAACTGGTTTTTTTTTTTTCAGTTTCTTGATCTTTTATTCATTTCCAGATAATTCATGCTTTATCTGGTTAAAACCTTCGCAAGTACCCAGAGAAGCCAAGTGTAATAAGGGGTTTCAAACAAAGAATAGTTACAGAGTCAAGAGATCAACTTTTTAAGTCAAAAATAATGCTTTTTTTTTTTTAAGTTCACCATCATTAAAATGCTTTCTTCTAATGCTAGATGTTATTGTTCACCTACAATCAACCCAAGAGCTCCACTGTACATGAAATTGTAGGAGAGAAATATATTGCATGCACAGAAGCAAACCTGCGTTTCCCTGCTCTACCCTAATTTAGGATGCTATTTCCCTCTCATCCAACTTACCATTACCAGAAAATGAAAATGTAAAGTATTGGTATTACTCAAAGCAAAATGTATACCTAAACTGCTAGAAGTTAAAAATTGTATCTTTATATCCAGGAATTTGGAAGTTTTTTGGAGACAAACAGGAAACACGAATGTCACAACTGCAATTGAGAAAAATGTAAAGCAATTAATTATAGACTGCCTAGATTCTTAAATTAGAATTATACACAAAAAAGTAGTCTTTTTTTTTTTCTCAAAACGGCCCCAATGGGAAGGTGATATAAATTTAATTTAGCTGATCATCAAGAAAGCTTTTGATCTAGTGCCATTTAAAAACTACCACAAAAGTTACCTTTTAGCTCTTTTAATACAAGTAAGCTAAATTTTGGAGAGAACATTAAGTAGATAAAATACGAGCTTGGGAACCGAGACAAATAACATTAATAAGGAAATGTTTGCAAATGGAGAGTTGTGTCAAACAGATGTTGAAAGAATCAGATCAATATTAGAAATTATTTAGTTCCATTTTATGACACTAAGGTCATAGGAAGGCATGATAAACCAATGTTAAATTTCATAATCAAACTTTAATTGTAACAAGTAACGTGCAAAGAAACAACATCAGAATAGATTGGATAGATTACATGGTTACTGTTTTTTCACATATTAGTGAGTGCAGTATGGAGCAGTTTAGCAGCCCTTTGTGCTCTTTAAACATGTCTACCCACATTCCACAAAGAGAGAAACAAGCTCCCTTACGTAATTTACAAACCAGAATGGAAAACTGAGATGGAACACGAAACCGCCAGCGTGAGCTGCAACACACTGTGAGTAGCATTGGAAGAGAAAGCACAAGACCGTGTCTTCAGAAGAGGAGGTCGTGTGAGAGCTGGATAGCCCAGCCAGGGAGCACAGCAAGAGCTCCTGGAAGAAAAGCAGATGCTAAATATGGTGGGCAACCACACTCAAAGTATCTCCTTCTGAGAGAGAGCAGCAATCACGGTCACTGGGACTAGACACTCACAAACAGCCCAACTCAAACTGTCTAACCTCACAGTGGGGGGGAAGCGGAAGTCCTGCTTGAATCAAACTGACCAGAACCTGCAGGCTGAGCTCTCCAAAGCCTCACATGGATACAAAGTATACGTCTCCAATTCCCTTGTCTTTTCCTTCTTCCTCTTAAGTAGCAAAGGTAGGTCCTTAAATTGTCTTTTTTTTTTTTTTGAGAGTCTCACTCTTGCTGCCCAGCCTGAAGTGCAGCGGTATAATTTCCTCTTACTGCAACCTGTCTCCTGGGTTCAAAAGATCCTCCTTCCTCAATCTCTCAAGTATCTGCTATTACAGACACATGCGACCATGCCTGGCTAATTTTTGTTTTTTAGTAGAGATAAGGTTTTACCGTGTTGGTCAGGCTGGTCTTGAACTTCTGTTCTCAAGTGATCCACCCACCTCAGCCTCCCAAAGTCCTGAGATTACAGGTATGAACCACTGTGCCTGGCAAAGTTACCATATTTTTTCCATCCCCCCCTTTTTTTTGGGATGGAGTCTGTCACCCAGACTGGAGTCCAGTGGTGCAAACTCTGCTCATCGTGAACTCCACCTCCCAGGTTCACGCCATTCTCCTGCCTCAGTCTCCCAAGTACATGCTGTCCAGTATTTGTGGGTCCCTGGTCTCGCTTACTTGAAGAATGAAGCTGCAAACCCTTGCAGTGTTACAGTTCTTAAAGATAGTGTGTCTGGAGTTTTTTCTTTCTGGTGGGTTCCTGGTCTCACTGACTTCGGAAATGAAACTGCAGACCTTCATGCTATTACAGCTCTTAAAGGCAGCCTGTCTGGAGTTGGCTGTGAGTTATGTGGTCTCACTGACTTTAAAAGTAAAGCTGCAGACCTTCGTGATGTTACAGCCCATAAAAACAACACAAACCCCAAAACCTTAGGAGCAACAAGATTTATTGCGACCACCAACACAACAAACCTTCCACACCGTTAAACACGACTAGAATAGGTTACCAGTGGTGGCTCAGGGCAGCCTGCTTTTATTCCCTATCTGACCCCCCCCAACATCCTGCTGATTGGTCCATTTTACAGAGAGCTGATTGGTCCGTTTTGACAGAGTACTGATTGGTGTGTTTATAATCCCTGAGCTAGACATGGAGTGCTGATTGGTGTGTTTACAATCCTTTAACTAGACACAAAAGTTCTCCAAGTCCCCACTAGATTAGCTAGACACAGAGCACTGATTGGTGCATTTACAAACCTTGAGCTAGACACAGAGTGCTGATTGGTGCATTTACAATCCTTTAGCTAAACATAAAAGTTCTCCAAGTCCCCACAGACTGAGGAGCCCAGCTGGTTTCCTCTACTGGATCCTCACTGCCCGGGCTGGAGGCTCCTTGGCCTAGGCATCCACTCTGGCGGGGGTTGAGGAGCCCTTTAGCCCACAGATGCACTGTGGGAGCTCCTCTCTGGGCTGGCGTAGGCCTGAGCGGGCTCCCTCTCCTTGCGGGGAGGTGTGGAGGGAGAGCCGCGGGCGGGAACCGGGGCCTGCGCGATGCTCGCAGGCCAGCGCGAGTTCTGGGTGGGCATGGGGTCGGTGGGCCTACTCTCGGAGCGGTTGGCCAGCACCACTGGCCCCGGGCAGTGAGGGGCTTAGCTCCCGGGCTGGCAGCTGCAGCGGGTGCGTTGGATCCCCCAGCAGTGCTGGCCCTCCGGCACTGCACTCGCTCCAGGCCTCAGCTGCCTCCCTGCCCGGCAGGGCCCGGAACCTGCAGCCTGCGTGCCTGAGCATTTCCCCCTCCGCCATGGGCTCCTGCATGGCCGAGCCTCCCGAGGAGCATGGGCTCCTGCGCCGGACGCCCGATCTGATAGAGTACCCAAGGGCTGAGTAGTGCGGGTGCAGGGCGCAAGACTGGCAGGCAGCTCCGCCTGCAACCTGGTGCCCTATGCACTAGGTAAAGCCAGCTGGGTTCCTAGGTCCAGCCGGTACTTGGAGAACCTTTATGTCTAGCTAAGGGATTGTAAATACTGCAATCAGTACTCTGTCTAGCTCAAGGTTTGTAAATACACCAGTAAGTACTCTGTATCTAGCTAACCTAGTGGGGAATTGGAGAACTTTTCTGTCTAGCACTCTGTGTCTAGCTAGATTGTAAAGGCACCAATCAGCACTCTGTGTCTAGCTCAGGGATTGTAAATGCACCTATCAGCACTGTCAAAATGGACCAATCAGCTCTCTGTAAAACGAACCAATCAACTCCCTGTAAAATGGACCAATCAATTCTTTGTAAAATAGACCAATCAGCAGGATGTGGGTGGGGTCAGATAAGTGAATAAAAGCAGGCTCCCCTAGGAAGAAGGGGTGGAAGCTGTGTTTTTTGTTTTGTTTGTTGTGGTAAATCTTATTGCTAGTTCATGTGGTTTTTATGAGCTGTAAAAGTTACTTTGAAAGTTCATAGGTTTATTTGTATCAGCGTGGACCGCACCACAAAGCAGCAGCTCCAGACGGGTATGAATGAACAAACTTAAACACATTAACTTTAAAGAAGTGTAACATTCATCACTAGGGTTTACAGTTTTGTTCTTGAAGTCGGGGATATCAAGAACCCACAAATTTTGCGCAGTGCAAGTCAGAATAGTTTCAATCTCCTGACCTTGTAATCTGTCTTCCAAAGTGCTGGAGTTACGGGAGTGAGTTGCCGCTCCCCACCTCCATCCACATTTCTAAACAGATGATGCATCATTTAGCACAAAACCTTAAGTGAAAAGTTTTGGTGTGACCTTACGATTACAAAATGTTGAATAATCCACATTTTTTTGGTGGGGGGAATGGAGTCTGTCTCTCTCTGTCGCCCAGGCTGCAGTGCAGTGGTGTAATCTCTGCCTACTGCTACCTCTAGCCACATTATTTTAAAGTACATGGTTTTTAAGTGTCTACTATGTGAAGGCATTTTGATGTTTGCTCTTGAGATGTTCAAGAGGAATCTAAGATACGTTAGACGTACAAGGAAGCCTCAAAAAACATGGCTTGGCCAGGCACGGTGGGTGACGCCTGTAATCCCAGCACTTTGGGATGGTGAAGTGGGTAGATCGTGAGGTCAAGATATCAAGACCATCCTGGATAACCCGGTGAAACCCCATGTATACTAAACATACAAAAAATTAGCCAGGGGTGGTGGCATGAGCCTGTTGTTCCAGCTACTCAGAAGGCTGAGGCAGCAGAATAACTTGAACCAGGGAGTCAGGTTGCAGTGAGCTGAGATTGTGCTATTGCACTGCAGCCTGGGTGACCAGCCTGCAGACTGAGATTTTGTCAAACCAAAAAAAAAAAAATGTGGCTCCATAGAAGTAAAAAGCTAATACAGAAATAGCAGTAATATATGTTCACAATATTTTGACTGGTCAGAGACTTTGTAGGGTGGTGTCTTCACTATCTACTGCTATGTGACAAATCACTGCAAAATTTAGTGGTTTACAACAATAACTTGTTATTTCTCATGGTTTGTGAGTTGGTTATCCAAATGGTTCTTCTGCCAGTCATAGTCAGGATCACGGATATGGCTACAGTCATTTGACTGCTCAGCTCAAGCTGGTAGATCTAGATAGGCTCACTGATGCAACTGGCAGTTAATGTTGGCTATCAGCTAGATGTCTTAGTTCTCCATATCACTGCTCATGTATCTAGTAAGCTGTACTAGGTTATTTCGCAACATGGTGTCTTAGTGTTCCAATAAGGGAACAGTGAAAGCCATGAGCATCTTAAGGCCTATGCATTTTATTGGTCAAAACAAGTCACAAAGCCAGATCAGATTCAAGGGGGTGGGAAATAGGTCCATCTTCTTGCTGACCGGAGCTATAGTGCCACATTACAAGGGCATGTAGACACTGGGAACATAATTCATTGGGGGGTCACTATTATATCTACCGACCAGAGAAGGCAGGTAGGTGGAATTAGGTGACACCTGCCTCGCAAGTCCACTAGGAGTGCTGTGCAGACCAGCTTCCAAACATCACAGACTATTTCAGAAACAACATCTCTATCATGGAATGTCTCATTGTTTGAGAATTACTCCTACAGTGATTATAAACATATCTGAATTTGGGTTCCCAGGTTTTGGAGACAAGTATCTTGAGTTCTATCCCAAATTGGAGATCAAACTGTTGTTGAAGTTGGCCCTGCTAACGAGCCTCCTGATAAAAGAAATCCCATGTGTGAACTGAAGCACAGGTCTCTGAGTCCAGGAACCCATGGGCACAGCTACCATGTGAGGCTGTATGTGGCTGTGTGGTTTGTGCACTGCTCAGAAGCCTTGGCTGACAGGATGAGTTGGGGTTGAAATCCGCAAGGCTAGTTGTTCACTCAACTGTGTCCTCCTACCCTCACCCCAGAGCTGTGCTCATCCAGAGAAGGTGATTTAACTAATTTGTCTGCTCAGAGAGGATGCTTATTTCTATTCATTACTAAATACTTACACCTATGCATCTGATACAAATGCGTGTTCTTTATCTGTGGTGAAGGACCGGTTTTGTGTTGTGCTATTTCAATTTCCAAGCTACTGAAGAGCATCCTGTGGTCCTACTGCATGTGACCAGTACTCGGTGTGTGAGGCGTGCAATTTACCAGGTGTGTTTGACAACACCCCAACTGGTCCGTATCCTGATTGCAAGACTTTCAAGACGACTGATCATGCATTTGGCTGTTTCAGCAAAGTCGAATTGCTGTTAACATTCTCTATCCACTTGTATCAGCATTGTGATTTTCTCACTCAGACTATTAATAGCTTGTGAACCAGGACTGGTGCCTGGACAAACAACACTTTGATTAGTTTATGCCATCCAGGCTACCTCCCCATGCCAGTGATGCAGGGTTGAGCTAGACCTTGCACTGCGGGAGCCCCTGATAGAACCAGGTTGGACATCTCACCCGCAAAGGGCCTGCTCATTGACTGACTATTAGTCTATTTAATGAGACACAGCACATGAAAGTCAGCCTGATTGGGAGAGGCTAATCTCTGGACCAATCAGTTGGGTTCTCTCCAGTGGAGATAGAGCACAGTAGCCAGTGAACAAAAAGAAATAAGGGCAGGGAGCACAAAGAGAAAGGCAGAAATATGCCAGAAAGTAGAGAACCCAGGGCCCATGAGAGTGAAATGGAAGGCAGCTGCCCCCTAAAGCCATCAGACAGCTTCTCAGGACCAGTACCAGACCTCATGAGTTTTTATAATAAACTCCCTTCTCCTAAGATGGCCTGGGGAAGGGTATAGCCCAAAAGGAAAAGAAAAGTTAAGACACCCCTCAAGAACTTCAAGAATTGTGTGCAGCATGAGGGAGCAGGGAGTTTTAGGAAAACCCAAAGTCCTGCTACAGGGAAGAGTCAAATACTATTGCTTCTAAAATAGCTAACTTTGATTGAATAATTACTACATTCCAGGCACTGTGCTAAGCACTTTACAAATATTTTATTTTATTTTATTATTTTTTTTTTTCGAGACAGAGTCTCGCTCTGTCGCCCAGGCTGGAGTGCAGTGGCGCAATCTCAGCTCACTGCAACCTCTGCCTCCCGGGTTCAAGTGATTCTCCTGCCTCAGCCTCCTGAGTAGCTGGGATTACAGGCACCCGCCACCACACCCGGCTAATTTTTGCATTTTTAGTAGAGATGGGGTTTCACCATGTTGGCCAGGATAGTCTCAATCTCTTGACCTTGTGATCCGCCCGCCTCGGCCTCCCAAAGTGCTGGGATTACAGGCATGAGCCACCGTGCCCGGCCAAATTTTTAAAAGTATATTTAATTCTCACAACTCTATGAAGTGGCCATCATTTTTATCCGTATTTTATAAAAGAGGAAACTGAGGCAGCTTCCTCAGTTTAGGTAGCATGTCCAAGGTCACACGACAAGTAAATGAGAGAACAGGGACTTGAAGCTAGGTGGGGTGGCCCAAGAGTCTATGCCATCTTTCTCAAGTAAAGCTAAAAAATAAAAATAAAAATGATGGGGTGGGGTGGCCCAAGAGTCTATCCCATCTTCCCCAAAGCTAAAAAAAAAAAAAAAAAGATGTTTATTCTTGTTTCAATGACCCAGTTTTCTCTGCCCAGACTAGAGTCATCTAACAAGATACGGGTTGTATATATATTGCACTTCTTTTGTATAATTATTGGCTTATCTGACTGTGTCCTAACCTTGGAAAATATTTATCTTCCTAGAACAGTGTCTGGTATATACATAGAGCACAATACAAATTTGTGTTTTTTAAAACAATTATATCTGGAGGAAGCGAGATTATGAAAGATCTTGACTGTCAGACAAGAAACTAGGTTTTGTTCTATGCATATTTGGATGCACTAGATGGTTTTTGAGCCTGAGTGTGACCATGGTACATAAATGAGAAGGAGAATAGAAAGGTTAGAGGCAAAGCTACTTGGAAGACAGTATTTACCAGGCAAGAATCTGAGGAGAGCCACAGAAATGGGAAAGATGGGACAGATGTGTGTAAGAACATAAAAGATTTCTTATTACATAGGAAGCAATATTAGGTCATCCCAAGGAAGATATCTGCCGCTCAAAGTTACATCTTGAAAGTTTTACTGAAGTAAACAGTGACCACTCTTCTAAAAAATCCCACACCAACAATTTTCTTGATGGCACAGGGAATGAACCAAGGGGGAAAAACACAGAGGATAAAGATTTTGAATAGAAAAGTTATCTAGAAGAGTTGGACTCTGTGCCACTCATGGAATGGTCAGGGATCAGAATTCAGCATCAGTGGTTCAAATAAAAAGACTTTAATAAAAGAACTAAGGTCCCACCGAGAAGTCATTACTACCCCTAGTTTTGAAAATATTAAGGCAGGAGATCTTCATAGGAACTCAGTGAGAACTGGAGAAGCTCTAGTCCCAGAGGGTTACAGTGACTACCAGAGACGTTGCACCATAGCTGGCAGAAATACTCCAGTATTCCTTTTCTCATGTTCCCCAGTCTCCTGAAGGTGCCTTTCACTGGCTGGGCCAATCAACACCTGGAAGACACTCAGCTTGGGAGATGCAGCCCACAGGGGTGAACTCCCCAGGGCACAGAGCTGGACAGAGAAAGATAGACATATAGAACTAGAGGGGCAATTAGAGAATATGAAGAAGTTCTAGAATATTTAACGAATTTATTTTACGGACACAGGGGTGAACTCCCCAGGGCACAGAGCTGGACAGAGAAAGATAGACATATAGAACTAGAGGGGCAATTAGAGAATATGAAGAAGTTCTAGAATATTTAACGAATTTATTTTACGGATATTTTCCTTTATGTGCACAGAAACAATAAATGACAAACAAAAATGTCTAAATTTGTATGAAAGAGCTTTTGCAGAAAGTATACAACAAAAACTGGAAGTAACAAAAACATTGTGTCAGTTTAATTGGCAGCTTTTTTCCCCCTTCCTAATAGTTCATAAAATAACAGTGAGTCACATAATCAGTAGCATGATGCTGCTCCTTTTTTTTTTTTTTTTTTTTTTAAACAACAAAAAAAGAGGATTTGGTAATTCAGGATGCATTTGTTGCAAGAAACAGAACCCAATGCAAGACGAGAAACAACAAAAAGAGTATTAACTGCTTCCCATAACTAGAAAGTCCCTATCTAGGGTGGACATAAGGGCTGGGTAGATTTGGTGGCCCAATGATAAAATCAAGTACATAGTTTCTTTCTGGCCTTCTGCTATGTGTTTCATTGTATCATACTCATCCTGGAGCTGGATCCCTTCCTGTGGCTGAAAGAAGGCAGCAAACAACCCCTTGAATTATATTTTCAGTATAGATAGAAAACAAGTTGTTGCTGGAAACTCCCTCAGGAGATCCTTCCCAGAAGCATCTAGTACACTACCCCCTGCATCTCGCTGGACCAAATATCTGCTCTACAGCAAAGACCAACAAATAGAATTACACTGATGAACATAGGCTTGAGTGACATGACTGTTTCTAGCGTCAAGGTAGAGTTAACTTCTCCCCACAGCCAGACAGCTACACTAGAGAACTGTGAATTGCTACATGTTCCCTGCCCTCCAAAAGTGAGGGTAATTACTAACAGAGGGGTGAATGGGTCCTTGGGAAATAGGCACCACCTGTACAATACTATTTAACTAAAATATCATTACTTTTGATGGCATTATAAAACATGTAATACATGCACCATGGTCAAGATACTCTTTTTTTTTTTTTTTTTTTTTTTTTTTTTTTTTTTTTTTTTTGAGACAGGGTCTCACTCTGTCACCCAGGCTGGAGTGCAATGGCATGATCACAGCCCACTGCAGCCTCGACCTCTCAGGCTCAAGCAATGCTCCCACCTCCGCCTCCCAAGTAGCTGGGACTACAGGCAAGTGCTACCACATCTGGCTAATTTTTGTAGAGGCTGGGTTTCACCATGTTGCCCAAGCTGATCTCAAACTCCTGGGTTCAAGCCATCTGCTTGCCTAAACCTCCCAAAGTGCTGGGATTACAGGCATGAGCCACCACACCTAGCCAGTCAAGATTTTTAATAGCAAACAACGGAATACACTCTAGCTGGTGAAAGTAGACAAAGACTTTATTAAAAGCATTAGGGAGCTCTTAGAATTTTCAGAAGACTCAGAGAACTAGAGCATAAAGCTAATCAATCACACCAAATTCTTTGCTGTTGAAACACCTCATGATACCATCTGGCAATACAGCATGTAGAACCGAATGCTGGGAAGCCAGTACCAACACCAAAAAACGGAACAGCCAGGCATAGTGGCTCATGCCTGTAGTCCCAGCCCTGAGCAACAGAGTGGGACCCCATCTCTAAAACAAAGAAACAACAACAACAAAACCCAAACACCTTTGCCACAATGCTTGCCTGGAGATTGATCTCATGATGCCTTCAACTGTATCCAAATCTCATGTGTGCATGTCCGACTGTCAGAGCCCAGGTCATATGTCTGAACCTTAGCTTCCACATGCCATGGTGATGGCATGTCTGGCATCTACCTGAGAAGGTAGGATTCAGTGTGGGATATATTCAAGATCAGAAAAGTATCCAGAAGATTTTGAGCAGCACCAAATAATATTTCAACAGACAATGTTATTCACTGCTTCTGTGGGCCCAGGAAAATGTACTCCTGGGCAAAAGAATCACAGCTCAGAGAAAGAAAGATTTGTCCAGGAAATGCCACAAAAATGCCTCACTCTGCAGTTTAATAGAGTGGCAATGCAAACAGGATGCTTTGGGAGGAAAATCATGCCTAGCTATCTCAATATGTATCTCTACCAAGCTCAAAAGTCACTTAATTCTAGGACCAACACTGATCCCTGCCATAACACAAATACTCATTTAACTACTGTCCTATGTATTACCTGTGTATCACTTAGTTTCTTGGCTCCTGACAAAATCCATCTTTCATAATATACTTCAGATCTAAAAGTGTATTAAGAACAGATATATTTAAGATTCATTTCTCTTTTTTGATGTGGCATGTTCACTATTAGGGATCTAGAGAGTAGACAACTACATGGATGAACCAATTTGCAATGCCTTGACTAGTGTTTTTATAATAATGACCCAATTGCTTATAAAGAAATATAATAAAACTAAAATATATTTGACACCAACTATGTGTTCCTGTATTAGGTGTTCTTTCTACAAACAGTATCCCATTTTATCTTCCAAAAAAGAAGGTAGGTGTTGTTATTCCCATTTTACCAGAGAGGAAACTGAGGCTCAGAGACATTATCTATCTTGCTCTCCGTCATACAATCTGCCTCCTAGAATCATCCACTTATGAAATCTTGCAACACAGAAACAAAGAGATGACCTGCTTCAGAGATGAGGGTAGGATTCTTATATTTCCCAGGACTTTTCTACCATGCATCTCCAACCATTGTTTCCCCCATACTGAGATATCATCCCTGGTTTTACTGTGCATCTCAGATAACAGTTTCACCAACTCATCAGCTCTAGGTTTCTTCCAGCCTTCATTAACTCTAATTTCATTATCACCTGTTCTGGTGTGACCCTGTTCCCTGTGCTCTTCTCTCCTTTCTCATGGGAAATGAATTTCTGTCTCTGCATCAGCTCTCTATCCAACTGTGTGAGGCCCGAGGCAAAGCACTCATTTGTATGTGAGTACTGTCCATTTCTCCTGTCATCCCCAGCTACCTCCTAAGGCTCTGACTCTTCAGTCACCTCTGGCTTCAGATGAGAATAAAGGGAATTTCTTAGCCAGCATGTTGTGTGTGTGTGTGTGCGTGCATGCACGCATATGTGCACATACAGTTAATATCACTCAGATCATTCTGATTTCGTGTATGAATTGTAGTTCTGCATTTTATTAAAGTGTCCTTTCACCCCTTTTGTTTTATTTTGTGAATTCTCACACCAGTATTGAATACGGCTCATGTATCCTTTGGGAGAAATAATAAATAATTTTCTCGTTGGGAGCAAATTAGGTGAAGTTTATTTGATTTGCTCAGAAAGGCCAAATTTCTCAAAACAGTAAGTAAATGGGAGGCTGCTCTAGCATACCAATGGAGAATCCATCAAAAAGCTCAGAAGTCCTACTGATTGAGGAAAAAAAGATATAAAAGACAAGACAAGGAAAAAAAAAAACCTGCCTCTCTTTTCTCCTTCTTCCCCATCTAACCCCCTAAGCTCCCCCTCCCCACTAGCCCTCTGCAGTGTGATTGTCTTCTAATTTGAGGCCAGACAAAATAGCAGGGCAATAATGTTTTATTTCTGTTTTGTTGCCAGTGAGCTTGTGCTAAATCTCTCTATTCCCAGCCTCTTCTCTTCAAGTATATATAGTTCAAGCAAAACAGAGGCAACAGAACTGGAATGTGTAAAGTCAGGGGAAACACAACGTGCACACGAGCACACACATTCATATAGGTACACACAAGCATATATATTCTTATAACTCATTCTTTTACAAATGAAGGCAGTACTTTTTGTGATCTAATAACATTTTAATAAACTTGAATTTCGAACTGCTACTAAATGTAACATTAGGTAATGTATTAACTTATGTTACATAAAGTCTCCATTATTAATCACTTTTTAAAGTTTCTTTATTTTATATTCTCACAAGAAGTGAATACTGTCATCATGCTCGTGGTCTGTTTCTCTTGAGTATGTATGAGAAGTATTATGAAGGCAAACCAAGAAACTAGGACAAATATCATTACTGATTACAAAAAATAAACAAAGAAACAGAAGATTGTGCTTCTCTGACCAAGACAGAAGGGAAAATAAGTGTAACATGTCCAAAGAGAGAAGTCGTAGCTATTCGGCAAAGGAAATAACCAAAACGATGTTGAATCTTTCCAAGAAAAGTTATGTTTGATTAAATTTTTCCCTCTGATTCATCCTAAGAAACCATTTTCCCCCAAGGCCTGGAATGGACATTTTGAAGGACACGTGCCTGTTATTGATACTGAATTCAGTCTCAGTGCGTTATTGTAAAGCGATCACAGTTGTAGCTATACACCAGTATGTGTATAGCCTTCAGATAAGCAATTGACTGTGAAATAATGGTACACAGAGTTTAATATATACCCTCTGGTTATGGGTGTGCATACTAAACAAACAGTATTTAAAAATATATGCGTATACATATAAACACGCAAACCCCGCAAGTTAAAGCTCTCTAGCTCTAAATGGACTGGCAGCTGCTTGAAATTTCCCCTCTACTCTCCCTAAGGTCTCAGGTGTGGGATCCATGAGCCAATGTCTCAGCTAGAACAGGTGTCTATCGCTGGGTAAATAGCAATTAGACCCAAATTTCAGACTTTTTTTTTTTTTTCAAATCCCTTTCGGAGGAAAAGCCCAGGAATAAATAGTTGCTGTAACGGCCAGGGGTATTGTGTAGCATTATAGCCTCCAGCTGGTCTATTACATACTATAGACAGGCAAAGAATACGGGCACCTGACAGATGTGTTCTGTTAGCTTCATTAGGAAAGAAACAAAGAAACTCCTCAATTAATAGCAGCAGAGCCAAATGGGGGTGGGGGGAGAGCTTGAGGGGAGAGGAATCATAGCCTGTTATTTAAACAGAGTCAGGGAGCCTTTCACTAGTGGCTTAATATGATTCATTAATAAAAACAGCTTTTTGAATGCCCAGTTTAAGTCAAAAGAAATCACTAGCATTTTTTTCCCCCAGCAAAGGAAGGGCAAAATGACAAATTGCTGCTGTTAAATTCATTTCATGTGGGGATGGCCTTTCTCAAAGATCCCTTAAACGGCAAGGCTGGGTGTTTGTCACATTAAGTGGCAGAGCAGTTCTCAAAAATCGACTGTGGCACATCAGGGTCTCAGATGAATGGGCAGCAGTGGCCATCCAATAATTTTATATATCCAGACCAGGAAGCATTTAGTGTTGTTTACATGAACGAGAATTTTTAAAGTAATGAAATGCAGCTCTTACCCTGATGAAAGGAAAATCTGTCTGTGGAGTCACTTTTAATTTTTTTTCTTCTTCTTCTTGGAATTGTTTGAAATGCTGGAGAAGCCCAGTTAGTGATTGCAAGTTTTGTTTCTTGCAAGCAGTAGAAGTCTGGTTATTTCTCCTTTTGTTTTTCCTTTGCTGAAGATACACAGGGAATCTATGTACAGTGTAAATATGTACAATTGTAAAAAGGGGAGTTATATTAGCAATATATGAGTTCTGAATAAAAATAGGTCTTTTTCCAAGCAAGTCGGAACTACAGTAAGAACTCAGCTTTCATAATAATTCCCAATGATAATTCTGGTGTGATACTTGAAAGAAGAATACTACTTGCTACCAGGAGGTTAAAGTAGACAGTCTGACCTAGTTGCTGGGCTTAAGGAATGAATTCCTGACACCCCCTCCCACCGCAATCACCACCACTCTATTTATACAGCACATAGTAAAAAGGACTCAGAGGCAAGGACCTAGAAAATTCAGGGGAATTTCTGGTCAATTATCCAGGTAATTCAGGCATAATTACTATGAGTGTATTAACCTGGATAGTTTTTTTATATGCTAAGAATTCATGGATAGCAGGATTATAACTACCAAAGCACAGTTCAGTGGAGAGTAGCCACAGGAGTCCCGGAGTAACCTAGGCCAGCAAGAATGTGCTCCAAAATCAGAATTGAACACTCATCTGTCTAATTGGGGTGTTGTCCCGCCAAAGAAATAGAAATCAAAACATAAATGATCATGGCCAAATATGATGGGCCAGGGTCTTTGTGATGGAAATGTAATTGTAAATCTTTATGGCCAACTCAGGCTGTGATGTCTTGATGCTCTTCAATTTTTAAAATATACTCTTGGCTTCTATTTGTATTTTCCCCCCTCAAATAATAGCTACAGAACAAGAAGGCCTAATATCTATTCCCAAATGAACAGGAATGAAAAGGAAAAACAGCAAGCTTTCCTGGAAGCAAAGGCATTTTTCACCCAAAAGTCTCTTTCTACACGGCTAATATTTCACATTTGACATCAAGGAATTGCAACCATGAAGGAAAAAGGTCAGAATGTGAAACTGTTATGTTCAGACTCTAACTCATTATGGATCTTAATCTTTAGAAACAAGTAATAGCTCCAGCAGTAACTTACCATTGGTTTATAAGTTAAAGTTCCCTCTCAGAGACCTGATGAAAGAAACCTTCATTGTCGTTGTTTGGCAGATCCTTGTAGAATGCAGTTCTTCAAACCTACAATCACTTTTGATGAGGGTGCAGAAAATGTACAACACTCCCACCAAAAGATGAGGTCGAAATTCAAAATCATGAAAATAATCACTTAGTCCAAACAACCAACAACAGCCAACAAAGTATAATCCTAGCCTGCAAGTCTGGGTCACAAATGAAGTGCATTTCAATTTGTTTAGAAAAATACAACTTGGATCTTTATTACTTTTCCTTTCTCAACTTAATGTCAAATGCCATTTTTTTTCCTTTAGTGTTTTAAACAACTCAGAAGCATGGATGCACATTTGGTTTCCAACAGTGTATAGACACCTTCAACATTAGGCTTGACTCCTCTCATTCTTACTCCCTCATTCCCATGTTCATCAGATTCTGATATTTTTGCCTCCTAAGTGAGTCTCAGATCTACTCCATGCTTTCCATCCATCCCATCATCATTCAGCTCCTTGTCATTGCTCACTTGAGCTATTACATAGTCTCCTTTTTTTTTTTTTTTAATTTTATTTTGAGACAGGGTCTTACTCTGTCACTCAGGCTGGAATGCAGTGGCACAGTCATGGCTCACTGCAGCCTTGACCTTCCAGACTCAGAGGGTCCTCTCACCTCCGCCTCCCGGGTAACTGGGGCTACAGGCACACCACCACGCCCGGCTAATTTTTGTATTTTTTTGTAGAGATGAAGTTTCGCCCAGTTGCCCAGGTTGGTCCCAAACTCCTGGGCTCAAGTAATCCGCCCACATCGGCCTCCCAAAGTGCTAGGATTACAGAAGTGAGCCACTGCACTCAGCTGCAAAATCCTCTTAATCAGTCTCTTTGCCCCCAGTCTTAAACCCTCCAGACTTATCTTCACTCTCCTGCCAGAAGGAGCTTTCTCAAATGAGAATCAGATGTCCATTCCTTGGTCCAAAAGCATTCCTTGGCTCCCAAAATGAATTCCAAAGTCTTTAGCACAGTAGACAATGACTGGACTGACAACCTCCTGCCATTCCCTGTCATTAGTGTAGCTTTTCTGGAGACTTCTAGTATATCCCATGTAAGTGATCATATATATGATGTTAGCTGTAGGTTTCTTGCAGATGTCCTTTATAAGGTTGAGGAATTTCCTTTTTACTTCACCTCTGACAGACTTTTTATCGTGGGTGGGCGCCCCACAGAAAGTACCTTGAGGACTTGATGTTAGTTACAAACAACTAGCCATTTACATATATTAGGTGAATAAATGTATTAATACATCTCTTCTGATGTCATGTGTAATGTTTTTGGTCCACTCCTACTATGATTTAATATTTTTATCTTACTGTCTCTATTTCCCTTACACTGTGTAGCCAGCATGGTCTCTCTCACACTGCAAGCTCCTTGCAACCAGGTGTGCTGACTATGTAATTCTTTATACTCAGCATATTTACATGCAGAATTCATGACTCAATAATATGTTTTATTATAAGCACAGAGTTGAAAGGATAGAATTTCTGGTTTGATTTCTACCTTGCTCTGGAATTAATGTTTGCAAAGAAAATTAGAAAGTAGAATACACTCAGACAGAAAAATGTTTTGATTACTGAAATTTGTGCATGTGACCAACTTTGTTTTTTAGGGGGTTATAGAATTTGCTACGAAGTGTGTTGAGATAGCTTAATTGGGACCATAAGCTGAGAAGGACTTTTCATACGGTTTTCTTGTTGGTGTAAAGAAGAATCACATTCGTGTAGATTTCCTTCTACTCAAAAATCATTCATCTTTTGCTGTTCACAGATTTCCAGGGCCAGATTCAGTTAGATCTGTCACAGACAGGCACAGACAAACACAAACAGGAAAAGTGTTTGAGGGGAGCAAAAAACTGGATAGATTCTGCCACTTATTTTACTGTCTCTTGTTGTCTCAAATATAACTGTTTGTCCCATCTGTCAAGAAACCTGCTGATTTTAACATTCCATTTTGTTGTCAACAACTCTTTCTATTCTCTCCAAATCTTGAAACCACAGAATGAAATTCCATTGGCACTTGGTTTAAAACAAACAAACAAAAAAAACCTCATAAATAATTTTCATCATGTTTGAGGCTTGTATTTGTGACCTTTCTCTTCCATTCTACCCTTCAGTTTCCCTAACTAGGGTCACAAAAAAAGGAAATCATGGACTTTTTTTTACAGACAGCTTAGAAACTGTTTGGGTGGCAAAATTTTTTAAAGAAAAAATAAATAATCATCCCAGGACCTTCTCTTAAGGGGTAATCTTAAAAGAAAAAAATTCATGACGAAAGACAAAATACAACTTTAAAAACAAAGCAACTTCAATATGTATTTAAAAAGTAAAATACTGAAAAACATTCACAGCAAATCGACCAAGTGTTTATCTTTTCTATACAGAGAATACATTTAAATGGATGAGAAAATATGAGAGTCCCAATAGCCAAACTAGGACACAGGAGGTGAAAGAACAATTCTAAGCATTCAACCAGAGTCATAAAAATTTAAACAGCAAGATACCATTTTTTACTATTGCAAAATATTTGGAATAGTAATCCTCAGTGTTAATAAGGCTGAGGTGAAGCCGAGACTCTCACCTGGTGATACATTAATGACCCTGTTCTATAGGAAAGCAGTTGGCAATGTTTCAGGAGTCATAAAGATGTGCATACTCATTTACTCTGAAATTCCTTTATGGAAAATACTCAGAAATTAAGAGAATGTTTCAAAATATGTGAGTATATTTATCTCAATGTACATTTCAATAGTAAACTATTGAAAATATCCTATATGTTTTCGACACACTTCTATAAATAGAATATACAACCAAAAAATTACATGTGCTAAGAGTTTTTAATAACGTAAAGAAATGCTAATGGATTATACTTAGAGAAAGAAGAATAGAATACAGATTCTAACTGCTTTGCTCTTATTGAAGAGCTGGCTAAGAAAAGATAATTTTTGAGAGGCTTTCCTTCTTCATTTATATGTATATATAACATATAATATAAAATGCCTTTAAAGGGCTATAATAAATGCATATATTGTTAGCAGACAAATAGGGTGGTGAAATTATGAATAATATTTTTTGTTTCAATAATTTGTTCTTTAATTTTTTATAAGAATATGTGTCACTTCTACAATCAGAAAAAAGTAGAGGGTTAAAAGACTTGAAAAGTTAGGGCTTTTTCCATTTGCTTTTTTTAGGTCTTCTGTAATAAATGACATCTATCTAATTATTTAACCCTTAGAGGAAAATCATTTGTATCAAATATGTGTCAGGCCCTATGCTAAGCAATTGGACATATTTCATTTAATCTTTATGATAACCCTGAAAAATAGATGTTAACGTTATTTTTTTTATGTAAAGAACACAAGGCTCAAAAAGTGTAAGCATCTTACCCCAGATCATATGAATAAGAAGAACCATGGTTGGTGTTTCAACACCATACAATTTCCACATTATCTTCAATGTTGACATGCCTAAGATGGCAACCCTTCCAGGTGAAGTCATTTGTTATGGGGAGAAACAAATTATGAATTTATTTATTAAAGGAATAAGATTTAAATTCAATTTTAATTTGAACTTTTTCATTGCCTTTGTTTAGAGATTGAAAGAGCAGGAAAGAAATTTAAGAAGTGTCTTTTCCAAAATCAGCCAGCATTGTTTTAGTTTTTCAAATGAGTGAAAAATAATTTGCAATGTATAAGGATAGTTATCCTTTATCAACCATAATTTCTGTTATACATCTAGTCTGATCATATCACCTCCAGCAACACGGTATTTACCTCACCAATAGTACAACAAAGGCACTCGGAATCATTCTCATAAGCCTCTCCTGCAGCTTTTGTGATTAATCTATAATAAAAAGAATGGGCAAATGACTGTCATTTAAGACTGAGTTGCTGTTCTTAAACTTCACACCAGTTTGTCAAAAATACCTCATGAACATAGGATCACCTGCAAGGCCTGAGACAGCTTTGTTCTTGCTTCCTTGTTGGTGCTGTTTTTATTCCTTCCTTAATTGTTTTATGCCTAACTAGAAACAATTTTCAGCATCTTCCTCGTACTGAGGGCAAAGCTACACAGGTGAGTAAAATCAGTATCAGCCTCTTACATTCTAGATTCTGGGGTTTGTTTCAAGGCATGTCATAGGCTTGAGCCAGAAGCCAAAAACAATCTCATCAATGCCCAAAAGGAAATGTTTATGCTCTCTTTGCCTCTCCCCACTCTTTTAAAAAATCAAAGGGACACAGCTCGTTCCACCCCTCTCACAAACCTTCCCTTGACCATAAGGACAAATCAATTATGGCTGAACTTTTATTCTCTTGTTATGTGTATGGGGAAGTTTTTGAAACAGAAGAATTAGTGCAATCTGAAAAGTCTGTTTTAATCTCTGTGTGCTTTTAATTTTCAAACAAATTCCCTCTTTCATCTTTTCTTCATACTCTGCTACAAATTATGCTGGTTCTATTCCTCTAGTGCATTAAGCTAGTGAGTTGCTATGTCTCAGCTCTCCATGTGGGTTCCGGCATCAAAGCCTTGGGCCAATTTTATTTCATTTGTATTTGCTGTCAGAACAATGTCTTTATTCTAAAATGCCCTTCTCAAATCACCTCTCAGGTGGTTTGATACGAGCAGCATGCAGCAGAAAAATATCTTTTAAAAAAATCCATGTTATTTCTTTTATGTTTTACCCTGTGAATACTGAATGCATGGCACACTTAGTTAAACAACATCTTGAGTTCCATTTTTAAGATGAAAGGTACCTTTTATTTTAAATATCTCTGAGACAACGGATCCGCTCTCCTTCTATGGAAGGGGTTTTTGTTTGGAGGGGACGGGTCTATTCAAATTATTGCTCGGCAATATAAACATTTTTACAATATCGTTTGCTTTAGACTGCCAGATGACACCTAGATTGATTCGATTTTGTACAAAATTCTCACAAAATAAAGACTGAAATGCATTTAGGGAGCTGACAAGGCTGCAGAATTCCATCATGTCAAATTAGCATGAGAAGGAAAATGAGAGCGAGGGTGGACTGAGAATCTGATCATCTTGCCTAACCACGCTGTGTAAACGTGGAGCGCTCACAAGAAAACACCTTTCTTTCCTTTATTGCGTGTATTGTAGGGAGCCAAAGGCAGGGGGAAGAAGAGATTTAAGGAGACATTGCAGCGAGCTGGCAGGTAGTGGGCAGGGGATCAATCCAGTTTGTCACATTAAGGATTGTAAAGAATCCATCTCAGAATGACACTGATGACTCAGCGTATTCAGTTCAGTCCAGACTAAGGCAAGTGGCAGTGGCGCGGCAAGCCCAGAAGTCAACAGGGAATTCAACCTCGGAGAATGCTGGCAGAAAGGGAGACAAGCAAGACACAGCCCAGCAGCTGATTTTGCAGGGTTGCATGTGTGAGAGAGCTCTCGCCCACCCTCACCATTTCTCTTTGACCACAATGTCAGACATCCTCCATCAGGTTCACCCTTTCCATAGCTGCCCTTTGCAGACGTTTGTCGACTGAGAGCAAACTGGTGTGCACGCCTGTGGTCTACTGGGCTAAGGAAAGGACAACCTGCACAGGTTCGCAGGCACATGTGCTGTTCTTAGAGAAGACATTCTTAATACAAACTGCCCTACACCCACTATGACTTCCTGCTTCTCACTGGCCCCCATCAGAGTAACAGAGAGTGTGTACCCTCAGACCCTCCCCAATTCCTTTGACCCTCTCTATCCACAGAGTAACTGCCAGACAACAACCACTGTTTGCCCTTCATTGCACTCTTCCTAATTAGCAGATATATATGTGTATTTATGTGTTTATTTGTTTAGTTTCTGTCTTCCCCCGTAGAGAAAAGGGAAACCCTATGGGGCATGTCTCATTCGCTGCTATCTCCCCACTGCCAAACACAGTGCCTGACACGTAGTAAGGCCTCAGTAACTATATGTGGTATAAATGAATAAATTGTTGGATGGGCCGGGTACAGTGGCTCACGCCTGTCATCCCAGCACTTTGGGAGGCCGAGGCGGGTGGATCACTTGATGTCAGGAATTTGAGACTAGCCTAGCCAACATGGTGAAACCTCGTCTCTACTAAAAATACAAAAATTAGCCAGGCACGGTGGCAGGTGCTTGTAATCCCAGCTACTTAGGAGGCTGAGGCAGGAGAATCACTTGAACCCGGGAGGTGGAGGTTGCAATGAACCGAGATTGCACCACTGCACTCCAGCCTGGGCGATAAGAGCAAAACTCCGTCTCAAAAAATAAAAAGTAAAAAATAAAAAAGTTGGATGGATGAGTGCACAAATTTATAAAGTATGTCTCCAGGAAATAGAATATAGAATTTCTATCTTACAGATCTGGTCAAGTAAAAACAAGATATTTTGTCGCATTGCATTGATTCTGAGATTTTCTCATAGTTGTAACATCTTTCAAATGGGATAGATTTTACAATTTATAGAGCCTTAAAATTATAATCACCAGAGTTTTTCTTTTCTTTCTTAATAGCATATAATATAATAGTGTGTCTTACAATCACTGGTGTCTTAGAAGAGTTATAATCACAAATCACAGCCAATACAAAGGCAAACAAGGACATCTCTATGGGTGATTTCACTCATAAGCTTCCCAGGGTTCCTTCAGACTGAGGCTTATCAAACTTTACATCAGAATCACTTTGTTGAAAACACATATTCCTGGGATCAACTCCAGAGATTCTGATTCAGCAAGTCTGAAGCAATGCGCCCAGGAATCTGCACTTTTAAAGCCTTCCAATATTTTTGCTGCAAGTGATCCTCTGCCCTCACTTTGATAAATATTCCATCAGTAAGGTTCTTCAAATGCTTCTCCAGCCCTATTAAGGCACGTGGAAAGGTTCCAATATATTTTTTAGCAAATCATTGAAGGTCTAGTCTTCAAAATAGAACTAACCATAGGTCCCACTGCCTTGGGTCATTCATTACTGTCCCTATCGGAAGACACACTTGGTAATTGCTGGGCACCTCCACTGACTGTGATACTACTAGAAAATGCAACTGTATCTCAGATCATACAGTGCCCTTTGGCTGAATTTTCATTAGAAAGCATAATAGTTGAACCATGGTAACATATCCAAGAGGTAGCATTTGGGTGGATTTGCAGAAGGATTTGGGTGGATTTAGCAGCTCTCAGGTGAACAAGAGCTGGGAAGGAGGCTTTTTTCTAAGCAGGATGAATAGCGTATACTGGTAGTAGATATGGATATCACCTCAAATCCCTCTTGGAAGCAGAGAGTCAATCAACAGTTATAAATGAAAATATTATTACTACTTTTTTGTAAAGGTTTATCCTCTATTAAAGCAGGTATTTAATACCTAATGCTTTCCTTGCAACTACCCTTAACAGTGAGAATAATATTTGTGTTAGGAGCCTCTACTGGAGCCCCAGTGATCCTCACATCCTGGTATTCATGCCTTGAGTGTGGGCTGGACCTAGTGACTTCCTTCTAGTCAACAGAAAACCACACACATGATGGAATATTACCTCCAGGATCAGATAACAAAATGGCTTGCTTCCATCTTGCTCATACTCTTGCTTTCTCATTTACTTGCCCTGAGGAAACCAGCTGTCATATTGTGAGTGGTCCTTTTCAGGTTCATAAACAAGGAACTGAAGGGGGTCTTCAGCCAACAGCCTGCAGGGAACTGAATTCTGCAAATAATCATGCAGACGAACTTGGAAACATACCCCGCTCCCTACCTTTTAGATGTGACAACAGCTCTGGGTGACAGCTTGACTACAACTTCATGAAAGAATCAGAGCCAGACATATCAGCTAAGGTGGGTTCAGATTTCAGATCATCAAAATCTGTGAGATATAATAAGTGTTTATCATTTTACGCTGCTATGTTTGGGGTAACTTGTAACATAGCAGTAACTAAGTAACACAAGACTCTTTTGGGTGCACTTTACATATCTCACTAGGTACGCACAAAATCTTTGAGAAGTAGATGGCAGGTATCATTACACTCCATTTTACACATAAGGAATCTGAATCTGAGGACTTTGTTATTTAAAAAGGCATTTAACTCAGATATGGCAATACTAAGACTCAAACCTAAATTCCATGCTCATTCCTTTCAACCACATTTGCAAGAGCATTCCATTAAGGATCTGCAGAACTGAGTCCTGATTCTAGCTCTACCAAATACTATCTGTGTCACGGAGTAGCTCAATTAACCCACCTGGCTATTAGATTCTTCATATATACAGTGAGATGGTGGGTTGAGGATCATCAAAGTCTCTCTTAGCTCAAAATTTTGCCCATTTTATAAAAAGAAGACAAACGATGTAACAAATTATTTTGGTCCATTTTTCTTCTGCATTATTCCTATGCTAATCTCAATGTGCTTAACTTGTTCCTTTTACCATCAATTCTGGGAGAAATGTGGGGCCTTATTATCCTGTCTTTGAGCTTCCTCTTGAGGAATAGCCCCCTGCTATGACCTGCACAGATCCAGCAATGCCCAGTTTGGGGGGCCATAAATGCCAGGTGACAGTAAGATGGCCAATTTTTTATCAGCTGGTTCTGTTCACTAAAGTATTGAGTTAAGCTATCCATGCTCAGAAAACCATAATCTCATTTCTGTGACTTACCTTAAGTAGTTAGCACCTAATGATTTGGAGAGCCAGAGGCATCACCAAGAGTAAATCGACACAAAATATATTGCTTGACTATTCATTGAAAGAACTTGCCATTACATGATGAGTTAACAGTAAGTTATCGGAAATGTGACTACCTTTATTGTAAATGATTCTTTTTTAATCCACATGGGAGAGGAGTGGGAGAGTAAATGTACTGTGCCATTATGAACCTGTCAGTCACACATGCATGAGACATCAGCTCCATCTAGAACAAAATTTGCTGCCACTCAGAAATCGTGTTTAACATTAATCTGTTATTCTGATCTGTACTCACTAGATTTTTGATGGACAGATGAACTTATAAAATTTTTAATACAGCCATTTTCTAAAAAGCTAAAACCTGAAGTTACATTTATTCTTGGTAAGAATTAACCATAATTATCTAATGTCCATTTCCATTGTTCATTCTACTCTCATTCATCTTAAATGCCTAGTAAGACTCTGTAGGTATACACATAGTATAGACAATATGCTCAAGATTGTAGTCAAATAATTGGTGTTGGCAAAATTGAGAGTAAGAAACTACACTACAGCACCATCACAAATAAGCACTAAATTTATCTACTCACAGATGCAGACAACAATACATTTTAAATACTTGTTTTCCCTCAGGCAGGAAAAAGATGGATAAATAAATAAAAATCAGCAATGCTCTGTCCAGGGCCTAGAATAAAAAATCTATTTTTCATGAGATGACATTCTGAATTAAAATAAACAGCGACGTTTTAAAACACAAATGGGAGACCAAAATGAGCTGATAAGCAAACAGAAAAAGATAAGTAGAAGAAAAGGCATTTGGGCCAGGCACGGTGGCTCACGCCTGTAATCCCAGCACTTTGTGAGGCTGAGGTGGGCGGATCACGAGGTCAGGAGATCGAGACCATCCTGGCTATCACGGTGAAACCCCATCTCTACCAAAAATACAAAAAAAAAATTAGCCGAGTGTGGTGGCAGGCGCCTGTAGT
The DNA here is from genome assembly GCF_009764315.1 of Trachypithecus francoisi. Lineage (NCBI taxonomy): Eukaryota > Metazoa > Chordata > Mammalia > Primates > Cercopithecidae > Trachypithecus > Trachypithecus francoisi. The sequence continues at coordinate 20,233,239 of NW_022681455.1, forward strand.
CCCAGCTACTCAGGAGGCCCAGGCAGGAGAATGGCGTGAACCCGGGAGGGGGAGCTTGCGGTGAGCCGAGGTCGCTGCCAGTGCACTCCAGCCCGGGCGACAGAGCGAGAAAACAAGAAAAGGCATTTGGAAAAACCACAGGAAATATCATTCACTTGAACTGGGAAGAGTGCCATCACCTTAAATAATAACAACCCAGAAGTGCTCCAGAAGCATCCAGGTGGACACTGTCTTTTGTGGATCCCCTTCCCACCTTGAAATGCAAGAACCCAGTATAGTCTGGTGATTTCACAGATTCAAGCTAACTTCAATATTTGGATATCAAAAATTACCTCTTTGACAAGGGTTATATACTATTCATTCTCCCAAATCACTAGAAGGCACCCGCAAATCAAAAACACCCTTTTAAACAATGCAATTATTTAACATTTTATAAGCATTTTTATATTTCAGGATATTTTAACAACTTTATTGTAAAACATTCATAACTTTAAAAGTCTTCATTGTTTCTCTGGAATTCAAATTTAACTGAGAATCTTGTATTTTTATTTGCTAGCTCTGACAAACCTACTCCTATCCTCTGGGAAGCAACAGGTAGTTAGCTAGCTAGTTGGAGCATAGCAGAGACCAGAACTCAAACCTCAAGAATCTCAGCTCTGAGCACCTTCCACAAAGGATTAAACCCAGGAGGAAAGTTACAACTAACCCAATCTGAGGAGCAAATTATGAAGCACAAAAATGGGTGGAGCTAGAAAAACAGGGGAGGGAGTATACCTTCCCAACTGGCCGGGGGGAAAAAAAGGGTTTCAAAGCAACTGCAACTATTTGAAAATTATTTTCAAACAAATTTTTTTTTATTTTCCGAAAGTGTCTCTACAAAAGTCAGTGTCCAAAACCCACATTAGATTCTGTCCAACAAAATACTGTTTCTCACCTGGATCTGAATTTCCCAGAAAAGTTGGATAAATGTCACCAGAATCTGAAAGATATATGATCTAACATGCAATCGAGATTCAGCACCTCGGACAGTGGTCGCTATTATGATAGACAATACACATCCCTTCTTTCTAACTCTTCTTGAGTCCTGAGGCTTTGGAGACTTACTGCTCCCTCTGTGAAACTAGCTGCGCGTTCTAACACGGTTCCCGTCCCTCTAATGGGTTACCTCATCATAATGGCAGATTAGGTTTCCAAACAGATGTTGGACATCAACATCCAAGGCACTTTCTATCATAACTAGAAGCCCTTCTTTTGTTCTTTGTTTTTAAACCCTTTCCTGCCTCTTCAAATTCTCATCCATTATTTTTTTCTCATCATTTTAAAACTTTCTTTACTCCATAAATCGGCATGCACATCGTGTAGTCCTGATGCAGACCCTCATAACTAAAATAACATTGCACTTGAGCAATAAAGATGTGATAGAAGAGGAAAAGGCAAAACTATAAAAAACAGACAATGTGTTAGTGATTGCCAGGGGCTGAAAATGAGGACTGAGGGTAGAGTTGCCTACAAATGGGCACAAGGACCATGGGGAAACTGTTCTATACCTTGATTGCCATGATGGCGGCACAACTGTTTACATTCAACAGAACTCACAGGAGTCTATATTATAGAGGGTGAATTATATTTTATGTAAATTATACCTCAATAAACCTGATTAAAAAAATACATTATAAAAGAAATATATGTCTGACCACTAGCTCTGCAGGGTGGATCATGGTTAGTCCTGCCACAGGCTGCATTGCTTTAAGACAGCAGCTGAATTATGTTTGCTCTAAAAACTTCATTTGAAGAGGGACATTCACCAACTAGAGATGATCCTGATGTTGGTGACTAGGATTAAGAAGCTAGACCTTTTAGGGTGGTTTCAGCAGACAGAACTTGTGCCAATAAGTGGAAGTGAGAAGGAGGAATTCAATCATTTAATAGAATCAGTTGCCTTTTTATTTCTGGGGGAAGGTATTCAAACAGTAGTTGAAAAACATTGTAGCAGCGATTATACTAAAGAGATGCAGTGTTAGATGGGAGTTAAACTACATGTCAACTAACAGCCTTTACAACTCTAAAATTCTATTGAATTAATCCAAAGTCCCATTTATGCATCATGCTTAATTCTTAGTATGACCTTATAATGCATTACTTTTCAGAAAACAATTTAAAGTTCACTCCCTGGCAAACAAACATAACCGTTTTTTCTTTAGAAGATAAAAATATATGTATTATTCCAAATGAATTTCCAATAACATCAACAATTATTACCTTTATATAAAACGTATAATATTTACACTAACTTTATTCTTTAAGAGTACAGTACAAGTTGTTCTGTGCAAAATGAGATTAGAAACTTGTTTATTTCTTTTTTATTTATTTATTTATTTATTGAGACGGAGTCTCGCTCTATCACCCAGGCTGGAGTGCAGTGGTGTAATCTCAGCTCACTGCAACCTCCGCCTGCTAGGTTCAAACAATTCTCCTGCCTCAGCCTCCCAAATAGCTGGGACTACAGGCATGTGCCACCATGCCCGGCTAATTTTTTTTGTATTTTCTGTAGAGATGGGGTTTCAGCATGCTGGCCAGGCTGGTCTCGAACTCCTGACCTCATGATCTGCCCACCTCAGCCTCCCAAAGTGCTGGGATTACAGGTGTGAGCCACCGCACCCAGCAAAACTTGTTTCTTTTACAGATTCTGTATAAATATTCCCAAGCTAATATCTTAGCATATTCAAGAAACTAGCCATCCTTTCTTCAAACTAAAAAAATCTCGTTACACATGAAACTTGTTGTGATTTGAAATCTTAAAGGTGACATTCCAATAACCACCAAATTTTTTTCTTTTACATTTTTCCTTCTGTGACAAATGGAGTCATTAACCTCCTATTCTCTGGAGCCCAAAAGTCAAAAATTTTGGATGTTTAACATGTCCCAAAGGGTTTAGAGTCCTTTAATGTACTCTTTTGACTGGAATAAAATCATCAGTGGTAGGAATGTTAAACTGCCACCCTTCTAAGGTTATTAACAAAAATAGGACTGTTCCTTAAGTTAGCTACCCATTTTAAGTAATATTAAAAATGCATTAATGACAAACAGCACATACCACTCTCACGACAGTCACGAGTTTATATTTGCAGTTTAATACATTCTGGAAAAATCACCACCATAATTTTTTAATGACTCCTCTGAAGAAATCACATTAAGACATTTAACCCTTGTTCTTGTCATTTTCATATGAACTAAGCTTATGAATATTGGCTAAGGTAACATTTTTGTCAGTCTATATGTAAGTATTATGTAAAAAAAAGTCTGGGTTTCTTCCCTAATTATTATGTATTATATATAACATGTTTATGATTAAATCTGGCCCGTATTTTAATAAAGAGCATTTTTACTCTGTTTTTAGTTGTAATGCCCTCTAAATGGTTCTAATCAGAATAGAAACTCTTGGGTAGGAGGTAGAGAAGACACAATTTTAGTTAAGAAGTCCAGGCACTCTGCAGGTAAAATGTGAATTGTTCCTTACAATTCAGTCAAGTAAAAATATAAAAATAAATTTAAAAACAATAAAAGTCACGAAACTAGTTAAGATACTTAAATTTTAAGGGTTGTATGCATGGTGGCAAATTTCAAGTTTGTTAGTTCTCTTTGTTTAAAATGAAATTTCATATGCAAAATACAGAAATCACTGATTACTGATGGAGAGATGCATATTTTCTTGCTCTTGTTATAAAAGTATACAATATAAAAATCTGTTAAGCAATGAAATGACCAATGCAAGAAGCATAAAGAAAAATACAGCATTTAACCTAAAGCTGTGTTTTTCAAGCTTAAATGTGAGAATCAGGAGGGCTTGTTAAAGCATGGATTGTTGAGCTCCACCCCCAAGGCCTCAGATTCAGCGGTCTGGTTGGCACCCAAGAATCTGGGTGTGTAACAAGTTCCTGGGTGACACTGATGCTGTTGGTCTGGGGTTACACTTGAAGAACCACTGTCATTGAGAAGACATAACAGTTTTTGATATAGCAGGAGGAGCATTGGTATGGGAATGAGAAGCCTTCTGCGCCAAAAGCAGGTTTAAAGGTAGAGGCTCTGGAAAAATGTACCTGTGTTTGACTCTCAGCTTCTGAGCATCATCTTTTTTATCCATAAAACTAGGATGACAGTAACTCCAGTTTCATTAAATTATATCATTCATTTATATTACATGGCATACTGCCTAGATGTTGTCAAAAAATCAGCTAGCATTATTATTAGCTGTAACCTTAGAAAAGACACATAACATATATGTCAGTTTTTATAAAAAGAGAAGGTTGTATAAAATTATCTTTAAGAATTTATCACTCCAAAACCCTATAATTCTAAATATATTTTCCATCTTCCTTATTTAAGACAATTTAATATTAATACAACTTAATATTGTTCTGATTTTCTAAGTGATCAGGGACATGAAAAGAAGGGTAACACAAGTCCCCTGCTCTTACTCTTAAAGCATTGCCAATTTGGTACAGGAGAAACACAGGGTACAAATGAGACTGTTAATAATAATAGTATATGTTGAAGTGCTATCGTTAGTGGTTCAGCAATAAGCTACATAGAAGTTTGGGGAAAAAAGTAGCTTCCCTAACTCCAAAGAGGACTTGGACCTTAAGCTTCATAGTGAAGGATATGTAGAAAAATATATTCATATAGCTCTACACAGTTTCCAGAGCAATCTACATATGCTATCCCAGATATTAACCTATTTCATAAATGAGAAGAAACGAAGACTCAGAGCCGTAAAGTCATTTCACAATAGTCACATAGCTAACAGCGTGGGAACCAGGACATGCCCTCGGCTCTTCAGACATCCTTTTTTCATTGTATTATGAAGCAAACAGCAATTTAACCAAGGGCATGGAGGAAAAAAATAGTGCATGATATTCAAGAAATAGATCAATATATCTTGGCCAGGAGATTTAATTTAATAACTATTAGCTCACAAGATCAGTTGGAGCTAGAGCTGGGATAGGGCAGAGGACAATGATATTCTTGAAATCCATTTTGAGGGTTTATATTTTATCTTGAGATCACTGGGTAGTGATTGAACATTTATCTGGATACAAGCCAGATTTAAGAAGATGCATTTATCCACTTATTCAACAATAATTGATTGGGCACTGATTAGGTGCTAGGTTTTGTATTAGGTTCTGGGAGACTAATAAGACATGGTTCTATCTTTAAAGAGATATGGTGTCTAGTGAAAGAGAAAGAAATGTACATAAAAAATTATAATGGCAGGCCGGGCGCGGTGGCTCAAGCCTGTAATCCCAGCACTTTGGGAGGCCGAGACGGGCGGATCACGAGGTCAGGAGATCAAGACCATCCTGGCTAACACGGTGAAACCCCGTCTCTACTAAAAACTACAAAAAAAAAAACTAGCCAGGCGAGGTGGTGGCGCCTGTAGTCCCAGCTACCCGGGAGCCTGAGGCAGGAGAATGGCGTGAACCTGGGAGGCGGAGCTTGCAGTGAGCTGAGATCCGGCCACAGCACTCCAGCCTGGGTGACAGAGCGAGACTCCGTCTCAAAAAAATATATATATATATATATAATGGCATGTGATAAATGTAACACTAAAAGTAGAATGCAGTCATATGCAAACCTACATTGGACTGCCAAAATATTTATTGGTAGTGCTTTTCTCCATTCAAGTAGATATAGCATTAAATCAGTTACCAGTGAATAACTAATTCATGTAAGAGAACTGCAAGTCCTATTTTGGTACAAATCCTAGGACAGCAGATACAATTGTTATTTGAAGAGGAATGAGACTTCTCCTACAGGGTAAGAGAAGGAGCAGGAAGGACTGAATATAATATGGGATACATTAGCTGGAGCCTCAGAGATGAATAGAAATACATCTGACAGATTAGGAGGAAAGGCATCCCCAAAATTGTAAAGACCTAGGGCCCTGAAATAGCCTTGCCTATTAAGAGATTTGCAATAAAGTCGGTTTTGCTGGAGCATAAAAGGCATGACTGTTAATAGCCAAGAGCCTGGACTATGGTGATTGCGGTGGACATGCATATAAATGATAAATGTGCCTCTTAGAAAATTTAAATGAAATTATCTATATCAAATAAATGCCTAACACCATTCCCGGTACACCCTAGATCCTCATTATGTTACTTTCTTTCCTCCATCTTCACTTTATTTCACCTACTTCTCTTATAAAGCTACACATAGGTTTGAATTTAAAAACTTATCATTTTATTCATCAGTGTCACAACTCAAAAATGTCAGATATGATTTTGACCAACTATTATTGCAGCCTTTTAAAAAACACCAACTGGTTGTCTCAGAGGCATGGTAGAGATAAAGAAAAAAAAAATCAGCTATTATCTAATTCTCTATTAGAATTCACTATTACGAATTCTTTCCCTTCCAGGATATGCCTTAAGAAACCCCGGAATTTACTCTGAAACCCAGATTCCTGGACAACTTCACAAACCTCTAGAGTCAGAATTCACAGACTGGGACTCTGTGAATACAAGCTTCCCAGGTAAGTTTAACATGCAGTCAGATCTGAGATGCACAGAAACAGTACCAGGAGTTCATGGGAGACCCTCCAGTTGTGGGACACTGTACCCACATTTGCTACTAATTTATAAAAATATTTGTTTATGGTTTTGTTAAATTTGAGGTAAAATTTATATTCTGTGAAATGCAAAATCTGGAATTAGTTCAACAGGTTTTGATGAGTTTTGACAAATATAAATCTCATGTTTCCCACACTCTATCAAGATATGGAATAGTTCCCTCACCCTAGAAAGTTCCATCATGCTGCCTCTCAGTCAATCCTATCCCCTCCCCATCAGACGCAATCACTCGTCTGATTTTTATCCTTAATGATTGGTTTTGTGTGGTTTAGAACTTCACATAAATGGAATCATACCATATGTACTCATTTGTGTCTGGTTTCTTTCACAAACATAATTTCTGTAAGAGCCATCCATGATATTACATATAGCTACAGTTTGTTTCCTTTTATTATTGAGTAGTAAGTATGCCATTGCATAAATATAACAATATATGTATCCATTCTTCTGTTGATGCAATTTCCTGTCTTGGGTTACTGTGAATAAAACTACGATGAACATTCTTATAAAAGTATTTTTGTGGACATATATTTTTATTTATTTTGAGTAAATACTTGAGTAAATTTATCTTGAGTAAATACACCAGTGGCTTTAGTGAATCATAGAGAAGGTATAGGTTTAACATTATAAGAAAATACCAAACTTCTTGCCTTTGTCTTTTGACATGTTCTGTGGACCTTATAACTTTTCCTCTGGCCAAAGTTTGCTTTACTATTGCTTCCCAGGAATGAAGCTGAACAAAAATTGGGACTCTCCTATTGCCATTATGAGACGCTGTTTGCTAATTGTGGCATTGATACCTGAGATTTTTTAAGTCCCTTCCCTCCCTACAGCTGTGGTACAGCATGTGGACATGACATTCATGTCGTCACAAGAAGAAAATGCTGCAAAAAGTCTCTAAAACACCACTGTGCTAAAATCAATGCTTACCTTCTCAGTGGATCAACTGGACAAAATCACTTACCATAGAATGTCCTTATGAAGTGAAATTTTTGCAGCTCAAAGCATCGAATGGGAACAATTGATATGCAGCTGCCCTAGAAAGTAGCTCCTAAAAAGATAACAAAAAGTTTGGGCACTATTTTATCAGCTACATCTCCCACCCCACAACCAGTTTTTTTCTCCCATTTGTTCCAGAAATATATTTTATTACCTGATCTGTGTTGGGGCTGGGGGATAGAGGAGCGAGAAGAGAACAGCTGCAATAATGACAATTTCCTTCCTTCCAAGACATGCTAGTTCAGTAACAGTGACAAAACTCTAGCACTTTATCATAATTCTCCCTTTCCAGAGAGTGGACACATTACCTCAGTTTCATTTCCCCAAAGTGCTCTCCTCAGCAGTTCAATATTGTGCTTGAAGCATACTTATTTGATACTCCAGCATACTAAAATGAGCCAAAAAAGAAAAATAGGTCCAGCCCATCTGCCAGGTTTGGAAGGGAAGAAAGCATATAGGAAGAGCTTGTGCATGCATGTGAAAGATGAAATAAACAGAGACTGTTCTGGAAATGCTAAAGGGCTGGAGGTGTTATTAATGGTAGTGTATGAAGCAGAACCTACATCCCCACAGTGCAGGGGCCATGGAGGGACAGAGTGGTGGACATTGTTTGAGGTAGAATAAAAATGAAAATTGTGTGTTTGATATAGAATAAAATGAAAATTGTGCTTTTAAAAAATTTTATGATAGCACCATACACTTCAATGGCCTCACTTTGTAAGTCATAGTCTATGTCTTAAGGTACTTGTTTTGCAACCGGATTTCCTCCCCTGTTACCAGGCGTTATATAAGCCCCAGCTTCTCTCAATTTAAAGACAATTTTAAAAACAAACAAAAAAAGGAAACATCTTTCACAGCTACCATCTGACTAGCAATGTAGAAAGCTTACTCTCCAGTTGACCTTGCTCAAAGTGCTAACTGTAAACCAGAAAGGGCAGGTCTCCAAACTGAGGCAGCAGTGAGCAGCTTCCTTCCCAGAAGCTCCGGAACAGAGGGCCCTTCTTTCAGCCACCGCCAAAACCACAAGGAGTGTCCACAGCCTCATTCCCTGTGCCCTGGATGACTCCCCCACTCCCCCACCCTTTTTCTTTTATTTTTTTCTTCTTTCTTTTTCTGGGGGCAAGAGTGAGGGGCATCTGGTGCAGCCTCATCATCCTCCTCCTGCTGAGCCTGGGCAGCAACTCAGGGGAGGCAGTAGCGGGTGCAGCGGCCTTAGGGGCGGGAAGATGAATTCAGAAACACAGGATCAGCAGAGAGATTAGGCTGTCAGCCTCCGAAGCACTTTCCCGCTTAAGAGGAGATAAGCAGGAAAAGGTGAATGAGAACACTAGTCACGGCAGATGGTGTGTGAGATTTGGAGGTGAGTGGGGGGGAAAGGTTGTGGGTGTAGGAGAGAGAGGGGGTTTGGAGAGGTGCTGGTGGAAAGAGCAAATGGTGTCAGCGGGCAGGGTCTGGGCCCAGCCAGCCGCCGCCCTTGTCCAAACACCTGGGTCCCCTGCAGGAGACTGGGTTAGGCAGTGGGGAATCCACTGGCCCCATTCTGGATTCTGAACCTGGGCGGGTCCAGGGGCTCCAGCATCAGGCATGTGAGGCCAGGATTACGCTCTGGTCCCAACCCCCCTTCACCCAATCCAAGGTCACAGATTCTACCCTTAAGCCAGCCAGCCATGAGCAACCCCATGGAAATCAACACAGCGCCTGATACCCAGTGGGCATTCCACAATTATTTATAGAAACAAACGGAACAATGCTTCCCTCAACTCACTTCTGGGAAAACAATTCAAAGCACACAGTAGCAGTTCTTGTTCTTAAACAAAGTGGAGCTGAGAGAGGTAAAGTCAAACTTATCCCTGTGACAAATGTATTAGACACTTTTTCTCGCAGAGAAAACATTAAAAGCCATCATAGGTGGGAGTCCCAATAGACAGACCAGGTAAAAACAAGAGTCGTTTTAGCTGGACCAAGAGTGGGCACATCTGCACTTGACCACCACCCCTTGCCATCTCTCCTCACAGTTGTCCCATGATCCTATCAACTCCTCGGGGCTCAGGAGAGCACAATTCAAAAATCACTGCCCCAAAACATACTGAGATCAAATGGCCAACTATCAGTGCCTCAAACAAAATTGAAGACAAAACCAGTTATACGGAACACCTCATCTTTAAAAGGGGAGGAAGGATGCCATAACAACAGTAAAACTCAATTTAAAAATGCGCAAAAAATCTGAATAGACACGTATCCAAAGAAGATATACAACTCGCCAGTAAACATACGAAAATATGCTCAACATCATTCATCATTAGGGAAATACAAACCAAAACCACAATAAGCTGCCACCTCACATCCATTAGGATTGCTACTATCAAAAAAAAAAAGGAAAGAAAGAAAAACAGAGAGAGAGAAAGAAAGAGAAAAGAAAAGGAAGGAAGGAAGGAAGGAAGGAAGGAAGGAAGGAAGGAAGGAAGGAAGGAAGGAAAGAAGGAAGGAAAGAAAGGGAAGAGAGAGAACCAAGGCAGGGAGGGAAACACGGAAAGGAAGAAAAGAACAAGCCAGGGGTATGGAGAAATTGGAAACTTTATTCACTGTTGGTGGGAATGCAAAGTAGTACAGCCACTATGGAAAATGGTATGGAAGTTATTACTCAAAAAAATTACATAGAATTACCCTATGAGATTCAACAATTACAGATCCAGAAGAATCAAAAGCAGGTACTTGAAGGGGTATTTGTACACCTGTGTTCATGGCAGCATTTTTCACAATAGCCAAAAGCTGGAAACAACTCAAGCGTCCCTTAACAAATCAATGGATAATCAAAGTATACTATATACATACAATAGAATATAATTCAGGCTTAAAAAGAAAATTCTGATACATGCTACATGACTGAACTTTGAGGTCATTATGCTAACAGGAATAAGCCAGCAACAAAATAACAAACACTTTAGAATCCACTGGCATGAGGTAACTAAGCTAGTCAAATTCATAGAGATAAAAAGTAGACCGGTGGTTACTAGTGGCTGGAGGGAGTTGTTTAACGGGTACAGAATTTCAGTTTTGTAAGGTAAGAGTTCCGGAAATCAGTGCTGGTAGGTTAACACAATAACATGAATGTACTTAATGCTACCAAACTACATACTTACAAATAGTCAAAATGGTAACTTTTAATGTTAGGTGTATTTCACCACAATTTAAAATTTTGAGACAGAGTCTCGCTCACCCAGGCTGGAGTGCAGTGGTGCTGTGCCCACAATTGGTGGGTTCTTGGTCAGCCCTGACTTCAAGAATGAAGCTACAGACTCTTTTGGTGTTAACAGTTCTTAAAAGATGGTGTCCGGAGTTTATTCCTTCTGATGTTCAGATGTGCTCATGGTTTATTTTTCCTTCTGGTGGGCTCCTGTGGTCTCACCAGCTGCAGGAGTAAAGCTACAAACCTTCACGGTGAGTGTTACAGTTCACAGCACATCCAGAGTTGATTCATTCCTCCTGGCAAGGTCCTATCTCCCTGACTTCAGGAGTGAAGCTTTAAACCTTCATGGTGACTGTTACAGCTTTTAAAGGCTACACAGACCCAGTGAGCAGCAGCAAGATTCATTATGGAATGCAAATTATGGAAGGAAAAAACTATGCTTTCACAGCGGGTAGCCTGCTTTTATTCCCTTATCTGGCCCCACCCACATCCTGCTGATTGGTCCATTTTACAGAGAGCTGATTGGTCCGTTTTGACAGAGTGCTGATTGGTGCATTTACAAACCTTTAGTAGACACAGAGTGCTGATTGGTGCATTTACAATCCTTCAGCAAGACAGAAAAGTTCTCCAAGTCCCCACCTGATTAGCTAGACACAGAGTGCTGATTGGTGCATTTACAAACCTTTAACTAGACACAGAGTGCTGATTGGTGCATTTACGATCCTTTAGCTAGACAGAAAAGTTCTCCAAGTCCCCACCCATCCCAGAAGCCCAGCTCTCACTGGCACTCGCCACAGGACTTTGCGGCACCTAGCCCAGGCACTGGAGCAGCCCAGAGGGCGCTCGTCCCCCTATCAAGCCCAGCAGGCACCGACTGGCTGCCCTCAGTGCAACTGCAAGGCCCCTCGAGTCCACGCCCACCAGGAACCCGAGCCATGCCGGCCAGCCAGTGCCATTCGCAGCCCAGGCTCCTGTCTGCGCCTCTACCCTGACAGCAGAGGGAGCCTGGTCTGGCCTCGGCCAACCCCAGAGAGGGGTCTCCACAGTGCAGTGGCAGGCTGAAGGGCTCCTCCAGCGTGGCCAGAGCGGACGCCGAGGCCAAGGAGGCACCGAGAGAGAGCGAAGGCTGCTAGCACTTTGTCATCTCTCAGCGTGATCTCAGCTTGAGAGGTGACAATGTGCCAGCAGCACTCACTCTTGGCACCTCCTAGACCTCGGCGTCCACTTTGGCGGTGCTTGAGGAGCTCTTCAGTCTGCCACTGCACTGTGGAAGGCCCTCTCTGGGCTGGCTGAGGTGGGAGCCGGCTCCCTCTGCTCGGGAGGAGGTGTGGCGGGAGAGGCGTGGGCTGGAACCTGGACCCGGGGCTGGGCGTGGCGCTCACAGGCCCATGCAAGTTCTCCGGGACACCAGCTCGGCAGGCCCCGCACTCAGAGCAGCAGGCTGGCGCAGCTGGCCCAGGGCAGTGAGGGGCTTGGCTTAGCACCTTGGCCAGCAGCTGCGGAGGTTGTACTGGTTCCCCCAGCACTGCGGGCCGGCATGCACCGCGCTGGAATTCTCTCTGGGCCTCAGCCTCCTCCCCACAGAGCAGGGCTCAGGACCTGCAGCCCACCATGTCCAAGCCCCCACCCCGGGGTGGGGGGGGCTCGGCTCCTGCGCACCCCCTGCTTCATGGCACCCAGTCCCACAGACCACCCAAGGGCTGAGGAGTGCGGGCACATGGCGCAGGACTGGCGGGCAGCTCCGCCTGCAGCCCCAGTGCGGGATCCACTAGGTGAAGCCAACTGGGCTCCCGAGTCTAGAACCTTTATGTCTAGCTAAGGGATTGTAAATACACCAATCAGCACCCTGTGTCTAGCTCAAGGTTTGTAAATACACCAATCAGTACTCTGTATCTAGCTAACCTAGTGGGGACTTGGAGAACTTTTCTGTCTGGCACTCTGTGTCTAGCTAAAGGATTGTAAATGCACCAATCAGCACTCTGTGTCTAGCTCAGGGATTATAAACACCCCAATCAGCACTGTCAAAATGGACCAATCAGCTCTCTGTACAATGGACCAATCAGCAGGATGTGAGTGGCAGTCAGATAAGGGAATAAAAGCAGGCTGGCCAAGCCAGCCACTGTGGTCGTTTTTCACACTGTTGTAGTTTTATTCTTTTGTTCTTTACGACAGATGTTGTTGCTAGTCAGTCTTTGGGTCCATGCTACCTTTAGGAGCTGTTAACACTCACTGCAAAGGTCTGCAGCTTTACTCCTGCAGCCAGCGAGACCATGAAGCCACTGGGAATAACAAACAATTCTCAGACGCGCCACGTTTAAGAGCTGTAAAACTCACTGCAAAGGCCTACAGCTTCATTCCTGTCAGCGAGACCAGGAACCCACCAGAAGGAAGAAGCTCCAGACACATCTGAAGGAACAAATTCCGGACACACTATCTTTAAGAACTGTAACACTCACTGCGAGGGTCTGTGGCTTCATTCTTGAAGTCAGCGAGACCAAGAACCCACCAATTCTGGACATCAGGCTCACTGCAAGCTCCGCCTCCCAGGTTCAAGTGATTCTCCTGTCCCAGCCTCCCTAATAGCTGGGCTTGTAGGTGCCCGCCACCGTGCCCACCTAATTTTTTGTGTTTTTAGTAACCAGATGGTCTTCATCTCCTTACGTTGTGATCCACCTGTCTTAGCATCCCGAAGTGCCTGGATTACAGGCATGAGCCACTGATGTTTTTATAGGGAGAGGAGATGAAGGAAACTGCATGTCTGAGAATAGGGCCTCAGTTCTGGATGGTTATTTTTTAAGGTTACATCCACTAACCAGAGAGAACTGTCCAAGTCATGCGTACAACAGCCCCAATTTCATCACATCCTTTTTCAAACTCACGGCTAAGAGGGCTTAATTTGAATCTGTTGTTTAGGTCAGATTCCATTGCTGCCACTAACTGCCCTTACGTGGACAGAATTTTTGAATTCTCCACCTTCTCATTTTAAATTTATTCTAGCCTCTTCCTCCTGCCTTAGCAAACCTCATCAGGAAAGCAGACAGGTGCTATTTAACCTAACAGTAGTCCCATGCTAGTCTCTCTTGAGTAGTCTGGATTGCTCTCTTCTGGAAAATATTGACCCTTTCTGCTCACTCAGCCCAAGCAGAACACTAAGAATGAGGATTCCAGCTATGCTGGCATCATGTGTTATATTAACATTATGTTAATTAACTGAAAAGCCACACATTGATTTTTCTTGAGAGGTTCCAAGGATCAAATATCAATGCATGGAGTCAGCTAAGCCTAATTTACTAATGGATTTTTAACTTACATTTAGAAAAGAGCTTCAAGGGAAAAGCAATTTTCCACTTGCCAGAAGACATGAAGGACTTACCTTGTCCAATTGATTTAGAGAATTTCCACATTCCAAGAAAGCCAAGAAAATATGTTTATAAACAAGACTTATGTTTTTCTTTAATTGTTGTAGAAAAGGTCTAATGGAAAGAATCAATCTTAAAACATGAACCCAAGTTCAACTAGTATTGAATACCTCGGAACTGTGGATCAGGATGAGCATAATTCATTAAACTTGGGCATTAAAATCTATTCTGTCGAGGCTTTGAACAATATTATATATCAAAAAGTATTCTGTGCTTATGCTTATGTATTTAGGAGTAAAAGGAGTATTCTTTCCAATAACCCAATATAATAACACTGTGCTAGACACTGGGACCCGAAAGTAAATGAGGCATGTTCTGTACTGGAACTCAGAGTAAAATAAAAGCAACCATTGGAAGCCCCTTCAGTGAATGGCAATAGGTAGAATTTAGTGATTGGACTGTCCAAATTTCTCACTAGACATCTCCTTTTACTCATAGTCATTACCATCATCCCTTTGGCTGGTTTCCAAAAACCACAGTAGGGTGGGGGCACAAAGAGTGTAAAACTTCCGGTTACAAAACAATAGTCTCTGTCAACAAACAGGACTCAGCCTCAAATGTCTTCTCTGGTTCAAAAACATACCAGGAGTTTTTTTGTGAACATAGATGACCTTTCAGCATGCTTCCTATGGCTCTAACACTGTTGTCTTGCCATACTTGTGTCACTCTAGTCCCAACTGTGGGAAAGTTTCATCTCCTCCGGTGTCAGAGACTTCTGTGGTCCACCAGAACCATTTCCTCTTTCCCCACAGCACACAGTTATACTACATTTCCCAGCCTCCTTTGCAATTGCATGGCCATGTGATTGAGTTCCAGCCAATAGACTGTGGGAGGAAGTGATGGTCACCACTTCCTGGCCTGGCCCATAAAAGCGTCCATGATTCCCTGCCTTCTTTTTCTCTTCGTGGTTGTCAGTGCCTGGGGCAACTTTGGAGGCCAAGTATTGAAGATGCCAGAACGTCTGTCAGACTGTGTCCCTACATGACTGAGCAAGGTCTCCCCTGCCACCTACCATCCCATCACCTTGCTCAATACCACTACTGCCACCCATCAATGGGTCTTCGTATGAACAAAATATAAACTATTGTGCTAAGCCACTGAAATTGGGTAGTTTAGCTGTTACAGCCAGAGGCATATAGTGAAGCATAAGTTTCAGGACCCTTCACATGCATGGCTCCTTTCAAAGATCATAGAAAAGGGCCTGGCAATGTGCTCTGGTAGTGGCCAGGGGCATTTTTGGAATCTGGTTAAGGGTAGTGTATTATAGATTTTTAATGGGATCTATTTATCTAGATCAAAATCACTTCCAGATACAGTTATTACCCTAGCTGTACCAGTGTAGAAATGGCTTCCAGGAATTCTCCTACTGCCTTTTGTGCCAATTCACCTGGCATCCAGATATGAAGGAGCATAACAAGAAGGTTTAACTCAACATGCACAGGTCCTATGGTACCTTGCACCAGAGGGGTAGGTAGTAGGGAAGAATAAAGTACAAAAAGTAGCATGTTGGAAGCTTCTTTGTGGAAATATCTTGTAATCATAAGACATGTAAACATGTAAGCAGAGAATTTGGTTCTCATCAAACCTAGTAAAAACAAAGATTGTCTCTCTGTTTCTTATGAGAATCACTCAAAATTTTTCAGAATTTTTGTGTTTGTTGAGCACCTGCTGTAGGAATGCCACAAAGAGTACATTGTTTGCATTGTTTTCATTCATTTATTCATTCTAACAATCAATAATTAGGAATCGATTTTGATTAACCATCCTAAAAGAAAGGCCAAATTATGTTTTCATTCTCTCTAAAGAAATTGATATTATAAAATCATTGTCATATAAAGAGATGATCAAAAAGCATGCCAACAAAGAAAGGGAGAAAAAAGGTATCAGAGAGGTATGTCGTGTCACTAATAAAATATATTATTACTTTCCTGAGCTTTGTAATATTTGTCAGATTTTTAAAATGTAATTTATTGTGATTTATTGTATTATTCTAGAGAAATATTCACTTTCATATCAAATTTTATATTTGTAATTGTGTATTCTTTTCTCAAAGAAAGCCTGCGACATTTTATTAATATAATCTTTAGGCCCTACTAAACTTAAGTCCACTCCAACACAGCGGCTAGCATCACCCTGCTAACATACCTTCTGCATTGCCCAGAGTTACTGGGTCTTATAGAGGAACGGGTCTCACTCCTAGCGCCCTAGGGCATCTCCAGGGATGGACCTCTTTTCATCCTCACACCAGTTTCCTTCTCTCAAGGAACGTCGTGAAGGTTCTTCAAGATTAAGTTGGAAGGCAATATGAAGACACTTCCTCACCTATACTCACAACTATTGCTTCCTTCCTTTCAACCGGCATTCCTGGACTCAGAATGAGCACCTTTTTTCTAGTTCCCCATTACACATGGCACCAATTGTTACTCTTGGGAACCAATTGTCAGATTCAATCAGACCACTCATTGTGCCTCCCCTGAGCTTGTCAGGCAAACCCAAACTGGCCTATGTGCCAGTTAAACATCCAGACATGTCCAAACACATCAGAGGCCACAGCAGTGACCTAGTTTGGCCTTGGCTTCAAGTTTTTCTAGACAAAAAGTTCTCCTGGTAATGAAATTTCACTTGGTCCTATGGGAATGTAAGCAGGATTCCTCCCCATGTTATAGGTAAGGGAATTGGACATTGGAGAGTTTAAGTGACTTTCCCAGGGTCGCAGAACCTATAAGTCACAAATTAAGGGCTGAAACCCAAACTTGCTGTCTATAGAGTGTGTAAAAATACAAAAATTAGCCAGGCGTAGTGGTGGGTGCCTCTAGTCCCAGCTACTTGGAAGGTTGAGGCACAAGAATCGCTTGAACCCGGGAGGCGGAGGTTGCAGTGAGCCGAGATAGTGCCACTACAATCCAGTCTGGGTGATAGAGTGAGACCAAGTCTCAAAAATAAACAAATAAATAAAAATAAATAAATGAAGATTGATTCCTAACGCTATTGCATAAAGTGTAATTGAAAGAAGGATAGGATAAAAGGAGAGGATCTGATTTTAAACAAAACAGACTGCTATGGTCTGAATGTGTTCCAAATTCACGTGTTAGAAACTTAATCCCCAATGTTGGTGTTGGAAGACCCGGCCTTTTGGGAGGTGTTTGGGTCTGACGGACTCTACCCTCATGAATGGATTAAAGTCATTCTAAAAGGAGCTTGCAGGAGTGAGTTCACTGTCAGTGTTCTTCTGCCATATGAGGACACAGCATTCATTCTCCCCTTTTTGCCCTTTTACCTCCACCATCTTAGGTTGCAGCAAGAGGGTTCTTACCAGACACTCAACCTGCTGGTGACTTTCCAGCCTCCAGAACTGTAAGGAGTAAATGTCTGTTCTTTATAAGTTATCTAATCTCAGGTATTATGTTATAGCAGCACAAAATGGACTAAGAGAGAGACTGAGCAGCTTTAATCTATTAGTGGCATAATTCAAAGCAGGGGAGATGACTCTGGGTTGGAAACATTTCTTGACAGATCTTTGATTGAGGGAGGTGAGCCCCAGCCCCACTCTACTGCCCCCAGGGACCACCTAAAAGCAAAGATGAAACTGGAAAAGAGCTGTGTGTCTGCATATGAAAATAACAGGATGTTAAGGATTGTTCATTGACAGCTTGAGAGGCTGGACTGAGGTGTGTGAGGGAACCGGGAGGAAGGAAGGAAGAAAAATAGAAGAAAGTTCTACAAAGGGGTTATAAGTAGAAGCTGAAGTGGGAGATGACAGCTCAGTAAGAAATGCCCCAAATGAAGAAAAGCATGGAATCTTTAAGACACAAATCTACAATTCATTAAAGATTTTTCTTGCAGCACATTGCATTGTTAACAGCCTCAAACCCCTCCTCTCCCGTAAGGCTGCCAATAAAGTTCTGTTCTTCTCCACAATAGCCCCTGTTAGGACACTTTGGGGAGAAGGAACCAGGATTGGGCCCTGCATGAAAACGACCATCCAAGAAGAGAGCAGTCTCAGGAGGCAAGACAGCTGCTTCCCGATAGCTTCCAGGATTGAGGCTCCTCTGACAGTCCAAGGAATATCAGGAATAGTTCCAGAAATATATGTGATGGAGACTCAAACCATCTCATTTGGATACTAAAGGATGACCAAAGACTTTTGCAGGAAACGGGGATGCCTGGGCTGCATACGCCTAATATCATCAAATGGCTCACTAATAAGATTAATGTCAGTCTTTGAGTCTTAGCCTGAATCAAAAGACATCATGCAGGAACAGAAACCCAGAGATCTAAAAGACTAAGAGAACCAGCTAGTGGCAAGACTAGGGTTAACTCAAGCAATCTGCCTCTCTGTTCACATCTCTTCCCAGAACCATCTGTTACTGCTGAATTGTGTCTCCCTAAAACTCACGTGTTGAAGTCCTAACCCCCACCAGTACCTCAGAATTTAACTATATCTAAAGATAGGTTCTTTAAACAGGTAATTAAGTTAAAATGAGGTCATTAGGGTGGGCCCTAATCCAATATGACTGATGCTTTTTATAAAAACAGGACACAAATATGTACACAGTGAAGACCACATAAAGACACGGAAGACGGCTGTCTACAAGCCAAGGAGAGAGACCTGGAACAGACCCTTCCCTCTTCGCCCTCAGAAGAAACCAACCCTGTTGTCACCTTGGCCTCAGACTTCCGGCCTCCAGAACCATGAGACAATAAATTTCTGTTGCATAAGTACCCCCTATCTGTGCCCCTACCAGTCTGTGGCACTTCGTTACGGTGGTCTCAGGAAGCTATGATGCCCCACCCCCGTCTCCTATGTGGTGGGTAAGGTGGCACAAATGCTGTCCCTACATGTCAAAGTGACAAAACAAAAATTTCGAACTATGAACAAAAATCCTGGGTTTATTTGCATTTTGCATCTTGAGTAATTTGATCAACCAGGAAACTAGATTTACTCCATATGTACAAAGAATTTTTGCATATAAACTTGTAATTTCAACAAATAAAATCCTCTTGTAGGCTAAACATGAAAATGAAAACAATCTGCGCTCTCTTTTGCACTTGTCTCCAGGAAAGCAAAATATTTCCATTATTTAGGAATAAAAATTATTTATTTTGTATTTCATTTAATAGTTAATCCTATGTTTCTAGAGCTTTTTACATTGTGTCTAATTCTGTGAAATCTAATTCATCACCTATTTAGAGTAGAATAGTGCCAGTGTGTTCTCTGCTACGTTGCCAAGATATTTATTAGTTTGGGGTCCATATTACTTACGTCTGCACTTTAAAATTAACCGAGGAATCCATCATGATTTTTAGGCTTTATCAATATCAAGAAGACAGTATAAGAAGGACAGGTGGACAGGAGCGGTGGCTCATGCCTGTAATCCCAGCACTTTGGGGGGGCCAAGGCAGGTGGATCACGAGGTCAAGAGATCAAGACCATCCTGGCCAACATGATGAAACCCCATCTCTACTAAAAATACAAAAATTTGCTGGACGTGCTGGTGCATTCCTGTAGTACCAGTTACTTGGGAGGCTGAGGCAGGAGAATCTCTTGAACCCAGGAGGCGGAGGTTACAGTGAGTCAAGATCACACCACTGCACTTGCACTACAGCTTGGCAACAGAGCAAGACTCCATCTCAAAAAAAGAAAAAAAGAAAAAAGAAAGAAGGAGCAGGTCCCCACAGAACAGTACACTTGTACAGCCCTTACTGAATTGTAGCTAAAAGGAAACACGGCAAATGACTCAGAAAATGTATAAATTGTCACCTTCCTGTGAGAAACTTTTGTCCCACTTGTCAGAGTGTATTCAAACATTTTCCCAAACCGAAACTACATGCATCTCAAACAAATCGCTCTTCTCATCTTCTCTAAGTGCACCTGTAGAATTAATGCACATGGCAAACAGTGTTTTTAGAGTGTTCTATTTGACCTGAGTACTAAAAGAACAAAAGTGATTTCACCTCTCTAGACTCACATTCTCCTCCCCCACATGAGCTCTGGGAGACTTTGGATTGAGTATAGGGCTAAAATTGCAATCCAAAGAAATGCAGAACTAAACAGTGTTGGGTCAATTGGATACAGAAGCAGCAAAACATAATATTGTATCTTTATCTCACAAATAAAGTTATTTCCTAGACCAATACCTCTTAAAAGTTAGTGTGCACAGGAAGATGTTGGAAATAGCAGACCTGAGGCCTGAGGTAAGAGCTGAGTGCATTTCTAAAATTCTAAGGTGCTGGTGCTGCCAATTCATAGAACACACTTTGAGTTCTAGATTTATAGATTTATAAAACTATAAAATGTAGTGATATAATTATGAGACAAATGTAGCAGTATTTGTAATTTGGGGGTCAGGATTTCTTTTTACAGTAATTTTTAAAAAGACAAGCAAGGTTAAATACATAAATATTTTAAACTTCTATGTGATGAAAACTTCTGTATGATAAAGTTGAAGAACAGTTAAGAAACTGATCAAATATTTACAACCTACATAACAAAAATTCCTATTCACAATATATAAAGAACTGCAAATCATAAAAAACAGAAATCACAGAAGAATTTCAATTTGCTAATAAACATGTGAAATTGCTGCAACCTTATTAGTAACCAAGGAAATGCAAATTGAAACCACACAAAGTATTTTCTACTCACCCAGGTGTCAAAAATTAAAAACAATGCTATATCAGCATTTTATGATCTGTCCATTAAGTTTAAGGCAATACAGCTCCAAAACTGGGAATACCATATGTTATCATAGATTCCATTTCAAAGATGAGGAATCTGATGCTTAGGGACGTGAAGTGATTTGCTCAAAATTACTTACTGTAATAGTTAGTCCAGAACAGTGGTCTTCTAGCTGTCAGTTTAGCTTTGGAAATAAAAGATATTGGGGTAAACATTTTTGGTGGCATATTGTAATCCATAAAACAGCAAGACCTATCATTCTACCCCATTTATCCTTGCTAGTAATGGTGTTTGTGCATTACTTTATATCACAGATTATGGAAATAGAGAATTCAATTTTTTGATCACCTATATAGACCTATATATGCTGTGATGTATATATAAATATATGTAACATATATGTTATACATGTGATGTATAAATATATACATCACAGCACATATGTCTATATATAAATAATTGTAATCAATCATACTGTGAAGAAGCTATATCAACCATTACATGAAAGTATGTATCCAAAGTATGTAGAAACATTTTCACTTTTAAAAAAATACCTTTTAGAATAATTTCCTAATAGTTCACCATATGATAGGATATGCTGTAATGTATTCCACAAATCCCCAACATTGGACATTTGGTTGCTCCTCTCTTCCTTACTCATGCTATTCCAAATGCCATCTTGATAAACAAATAAATCTATGTTCACTTGGCTATTATTTCTTTAGGATACTCACTGAAAAGTAGACTGCAAACCAAAAGGTGAAAATATTTTTAAATATTTTGATGTATATCAGCAAGCTCCTGTTCAGAAAAGTTATGGCAACTAAGGCGCCCACCATCAATGTATAAATGTTATCAATATTTAAACAAATAATATGATTGCTGAAAAAAATCACTGTTTAAAATTTTAGTATGTTAACTATTAGTGAAGTTCCACATTTTTGCAGGTTTATTAACCCATTTGTATTTTCTCTATGTGAACTCCCCCTCCCCACTTCCTCTGCTAGACAGCTGTTGGAGGTCTCAGTGTCTTTTCTGGCCATTTGAATACACTTTTTAGATATTTAAAAGACTTGTTTTTGCTCATCATATTTGTGGTAAATATTTTTTCCACATTTTGCCGACATTTTTCTTTTTCATGGAGGAGCTTCTCTGCAAGATCAATAGCTCTATGCCCTTTTCATCTGTAGCAAATTCTTCTTCAGCCCTACTGCCACCATTATGGGCCCAGGCTCTCAGTATCTAAATATTAAATCTCCACAAGAGCCTTATAAAGATCTCCTTGGCTACCTCTTTCCTCCCAGACCCATCCTGCTTGACAGCACTAGATTACTTATCCTAAAACCCTTTTGAATCATTTCACATGTAAAAGAGATGACTTGCTTGGGAGCAGTATGAATGAGTTCATGCTGATGCACCTGCGTTTGCTTATACAGAGGATCAATATATTTTCTACTTTTGTCCAGATTAGGTGAGAGTAACAACTTAATTTACTCGGACACCTCTATTAAGGACTCACTCAATCCCAGGGTTACTTTAAGCAGATTTTCCAAAACCTCTGTCTCTATTTTCAGATTCACCTGTTGGTTGGGCCGAGGAGCTATCCATTCTCATTAACTCAAATTAAAACCTTTTGTTTCCTCATCACTTTCTTCTGAAACAGCATCAAAGACTTGTCCTGCTCTGGTCTATCCTTTTCTCAAACCAGTGTTTTTGTTTTGTTTTGTTTTGTTTTTTCAAAATAGCTAGAAGAAAATAATTCACATATTTTCAGAATAAATAAAAGACAAATATTTAAGATGAAGTATCCTTCATCCATGTCCAATTACACTGACATGACCTTTACAAATTATATGACTGTATAAATTTATCACGTAACCCCAAAATATGTACCTCTATTATGTATCAATAAACATTTTTAAATCAAATTAGTGTTTTTCGTTCCACATCTAAATAGCTAGTCAGAGGCACTCATGTGCTTGTATTTCTTCACCATCTCTCTTCACTATTCTTGAGAATAGGCTATAGTTATCTGTTCTGCCAAACATTAGAGACACACTGTCTCCTTCGGAGGGTCATCTCTAGGTCATTCTCATGAAAGGAGGGAGTTCAGTTGAAGTGAATGTGACAGCCAGGGAGCTGGTCTCAAAATAAAATGAGTCCCTGGGGTCAACTCACCAGGGTGCCTGTAAGTGTCTACAGAAGCAAAAAAAAAAGTCTCTTCAAGGACAGAGATGGAGTTGGCAGCAAGGGTCCTTCAGATGAATGCCCCCTACTCTGCAGCCTGTGACCTCTACCTCTCCAAAGACAGTGTCTGAAGGGGTCATCACCCATGCTTTCACAACGGAAGACACAGACTTTTCCAGTTCCCAAAAGAATGTGCAGCTGGGGCGTGAGTGTCCTCCAAGTTCATTACCCTGTCTCTTCTGTCTCCAGCCCCTCACAATTCGGGTACAGGGGGAGGGTCTGACTAATAAATTTGAGTCATATAACCTTCTGAAAATGCTAATGAGAAAGAGTAGGGCCCCAGGAAGCATCAAAATGCTGACATGATTAGGGATGTGTTTGAACCTGTGCAAAGCAATGTGGCATATTTATCAGGCAATTTTCCAAGCATGCTGGGTCTCCTTGAAGATGCAACGAACACATGGACTTCTGGAGATCAGACTCTGTGTTTAACGGCAAGATTATTTTAAGTTACTTTTGCTCCCCTAACTCCTGCTACAAGTTGACCAAGGAGGTACACATGTGCTTTTTCTTTGGCAATGGTTTCTTTAGGAAGGAATGCTAACAAGGCAAGAAAGTCAATGATTAACTCTGCTTTCTTTTAGTTCTTCTTTGCTTTAAATGCTTCCTTCACGCTTTGCTCATTTCCTGCCTTCACTCCTTTCTTGCTCAAGCCATTTTCCATCATCTCAAAGAATCACAGAACTTAGAATTGGGCAGGACCTTGGAAACCAACCCAGCTGCCTCACTGCACAGATAAGAAAACTGAAGCCCAGTGAAGTGAAATGCATTGCCCCAAATCACACTTCTAGAGAGCAGCACCCTGCCCCACAACGAGAATGCCCTTGTCACCATCCAGCATCATCCAGGGGAGCAACCAGCCCAACTTTCCTGACTGCTGTTTGCTCTGCACCCCCCTCAACACCTTAAAGTCTGCGTGACCCAGACGTCAGTGATGAATGGGAACACAGTGACGGGATGGAGTCCTGCTCTATTTCACAAATCAGAGCAAAAACAAACTCACACCTTGGACAGGCCCCAGAAATCCTCCCAGTCTGCACTCTCCGGTTCCCAGCTTCTCAGGCTTCTAAGCGATCCTCAGGCAGAGTAGTATGTTTTGTACAGAACTCAGTGATAAGTTATGTGTTTCTCTTAAAGAATCCCGAATATTGTCCCTCTTCATCCACCCTTTCAAGCCAACAGAATATATATGTGCATATATATATATATATACTTTTCTTTTATTGAGATGGAGTCTTGCTTTTGTTGCCCAGGCTGGAGTGCAGTGGCACAGTCTCGGCTCACTGCAACTTCCACCTCCTGAGTTCAAGCGATTCTCCTGCCTCAGCCTCCCAAGTAACTGGGATTACAGGCATGCGCAACAACACCTGGTTAATTTTTGTATTTTTAGTAGAGATGGAGTTTCACCATGTTGGCCAGGCTGGTCTCAAACTCCTGACCTCAAGTGATCCACCTGCCTTGGCCTCCTAAAGCACTGGGATTACAGGCGTGAGCCACCACGCCCGGCCATGTGCGTATGTTTTTATAGACAATGATAGGAGAACTTCTATGTGTGTGGCACAGTACCTCAGTGTACACATGCACACAGGCACATGCGTGCACACACACGCACACCCCAAGTATATAAACCACTTAGTACGGTTCCTGATGCCAATGTTCAGCAAAGGCTAATCATGATTATATTTATAAAACTAAAAATGTCAGACCT
The DNA here is from genome assembly GCF_009764315.1 of Trachypithecus francoisi. Classification (NCBI taxonomy): domain Eukaryota; kingdom Metazoa; phylum Chordata; class Mammalia; order Primates; family Cercopithecidae; genus Trachypithecus; species Trachypithecus francoisi. The sequence goes on from NW_022681455.1 coordinate 20,258,107, forward strand.
TAGTATTCAGCCATCTAATTGGTTTATTGCATAGACTAAAATCCACGGGGAACAAGGAGGAGGTGGCTTTTAATTTCTTTCCAAACCACAGCTTTCAAAAACACTCCCTGAAACACCTCCTCTCCTCGCCTTGAAAGCCTCTCAGCTGCAAACCCTTTTAGCCATCTGTCCCACTCAGAACAGTCCCATTTAATAGCTAGGACTCACTCTCTGGCTTTAGAATGTTCATGTTCCTCCAACTCCCATTCCAAGCCTACCTTCTCCACCAGCCCAGTCTGACCCTTGGCTCCTGGACCTGCACTTTCTTCCCTCATCTGGCTCTTCTAGAGGTTCCCCTTTGGAGGCCTCCCTCCAGGCCCCAGCACTTCCCTAGGCTTTTACCTCATTACTCCTCAAATTCTCTTCTTCCATGAATTCTAGGATTTTGCTTAAATGGGCTACATCTACATGGTTGGTGGAGTGAGGGTTAAAAGATAAGCCTGGTGATTCTTAGTCCCTAAAATGGGATCTTGGCAGTCCTGTGGCTGTTGTCCCATGAAGCAGAGGTCCTTGGATCTACTGTCCTCATCTTTAGGGTGTTGAGCAAAAACCTAAGGCAACAGGAAGCATCCCATTTCATACCTTGTCACACGTGTTTCTTCTGGGCACCAGATGAAAAGGAATGCTTCTCTGTAAGGGCTAATGCAGTTCTTTCCGGGTATCGCTAAAGGGACACAAACCTCCATTTCATATGAAAGATGGCAAAGGGAAGCAGGAAGAGTTGGAGAGTTTTAGCCTTTGACTAAGCCCCATCACTGTCTGACTTTTGCTGCCTCAGGAGTTTCTTCCAATGTAATACTAACCCATTACACAGCAGAGATCTCTGAACACCTTGTTAATCTGTTAGGACAGCCTGGGATGTGCAATAAGAAATGGCTTCATGCTTTAATGATCCAAGTGTTTGATGCAATTCATATGTGTATGAAGTACTACCACCATCATGGGTGCCATCTGATCATCTCCCGAACTAAGAGCATCTTTTGTTCATTCATTCATTCATTTATTCAACACATATTTATTGTTTACTATGTGCCAGATTTGGGGGCTAAAACAGAGATCAAGATGAATAAAGTCCATGATAGAGCTAAGAGATAGTTCATGATGATAGAGCTCAGAGAACTCTTAGTCTAGAGTTGGACAATAAACTAATAAATAAATCATTGTAAATGGTGAGAAGGAAGTAATCAAGGAGTTGCTGCTATAGAGGATGATGCAAAGACCTACTTACATATAGTTACAGGGGATGGTATTAGATTGATGCAAAAGTAATTGTGGTTTTCGCCACTACTTGAAAGTTTTTGCCATTACTTTCAAAGTAAGTACTTTGAAAGTAATGGCAAAAACCACAATTACTTTTGCACCAATCTAATATTTAAGCTGAGAGATTACAGAAGGAATGCCCAATGACAGGGATGGGTGAAGGAATTCTAGGCAGAGGTTTCAGTATACACAAAAGCCAGAGGAAGAAACGCAGTTGGCCTGCTTGAGAAACTGAAGGAAGAACCGTGTGGCTAGAGCACAGTGAGAGACAGTGGAGAGCTATGGAGAATGCCAGAGGGACAAGGTCTTACAAATCATGGAAAGGTATGTAAGCCTTTCCAGATAAGGCATGTAAGTAATGATGTAAGTCTAAGTGCAATGGTAAGCCAGGACTGGATTTTAAATGAGGGGAGTTTCTTATCTTGCTTTTGGACATTGCAGCAGGATGAATGGTGCCCCCTCCCGCAAAGTATTATGTCAAAGTCCTAACTTCCAGAACCCGTGAATGTGACCTCAATGAGAAAAAGGGTCTTTGCAAATGAAATCAAATTAAGGATCTCAAGATTAGACCATCCTGGATTAACCAGGTGGGCCCTAATCCAATAGCAAGTGTCTCATAAGAAACAGAAGAGAGGGTAGACAGAGAAAGGAGGCCACGTGGAGACAGAGGCAGAGATTGGAGTGACGCAGCCACAAGCCGAGCAATGCCTGGAACCACCAGAAAACTAAAAAGGCAAGGAAAGATTCTTGAGAGCTTCCAGAGGGAGCATGGCTCTGCCAGCATCTCAGTTTTTGCCTTCCAACCTCCAGAACTGTGAAAGAATAAATTATTATTGTTTCAAGCCACCCAGATTGTGGTATTTTGTGATTGCAGCCCTAGGAAACTAACACAGACACCACTGAAAACTGGTGGCTTCTGCTGAGCCACCTCAGAGTGCTGATGTTGGAGATTTGGCAAGCAGTTCGGAATTCAACCATAGGAGGTTAGAACTGAGAATTTGTTAAAGATCTTCCCAAAGCCGCAAAACCGTATCTCTATTTTACCCAAGGTAAGAACTTTTAATCCATCATCTGCCTTGTGCCATACTACTGGGCAATTGTGAGAGAATTCATTCTCTTAGGGACACCAACAATAATAGCACTGTGTGTGTGTGTGTGTTGTATATGTGTGTATGTGTGTCAGCATGCATGTGTGTGCCCATGCAGGAGTATATGTGGGTATGTTTGTCTACATGTTCATTTGTGCATGAATTTTGGTAGAACTTGAAGGAATTGGACCCGCATTTTCATTCACTTTGGCCACTAGCGAGAGTTCCCTAACAGGAACGTCTCTTCAGTGAGCAGCAAGAGGCAAGTGAACCAGAATAAAGGCAAGAGAACATGGCACTGAACCATCCCCACCAAGAGAGGCAGATCACTAACTGTTAGTCTCTCCAGTGTAATAACTTGAAAGGACTTGCCATCTCATGCTTTCCCCACTGTTTTATTTGTCTTCTTTTATAGCATTCTTTCTTCTCCTTCTCCGCTTCAGACAATATTCAGTTTAATGGCTGAATTGAAATCGGCCATGAAAAGAATCCAAGCAAATGAGCTCAGACCACTGCACAAAAGAGAAAGTGGAGGAGGGAGAGGAATGAGATGAGGGGGAATGTGTAGGGACGATGCTATAGAAAGAGGAGGTTTTGGCTCCAACACTGTTGCCATAGGCAGAGTGTCCCCATACAGCTCAGCTGTCTTCACAAAGATGGTTTTTGCTTCACCCAATAGTCATTTTTGTCAGATCTCCATCTCCGGCCAGGGACTGAATACCACAGTGCACAGAAGAGGCATGCCAGAACTGGAGGATTCCCCATCCTAGAAACAAGGCCAGCGCTGTTGCATCCTGTGGCAAAAGCACAGACCAAAAAAAATGCTGCTCGGTCAACCCCTCTCATTCTGTTCAGGCCACTGGACACAGCTTTTGCCAGCTCCAGATTCACTTTTTGTCCAAAGAATCAATACACCTATTGAAAGGGTGTCCAGGAATGGCCTTTCCTCTGTCCCTTTCTGGTGCTGCCAGGCAGAAAGCCCAGCAGGCTCTGTTTTGTTTGCTGAGCTCCAGCCACGGGAGGACTGGACCACATGGGGTCCCCCAGCCCCCCGCCCTGCTTGTCTGCATTCAGCACTCTTGCTCTGCTTCCTTGTCCTCTGCCACAATAGTGGCCCATTTATTGAGCATCCACCTGTGCACAGCACCATGCTGAGTACTGAGAGAAGCAGGATAAAGGGAATAGGAGTTTCAAATTGCCATAGAATTTCCAAACAGCAGCATCCAGAAACCTGTGTGGATGAAAGATTCTAATCAGCAGGTACAACCTACGCATCTTTTTGGAAGGGGGTCGGGTCTTCTGCCTACAACCTGTAGGTAAACTGTTTTTACACCCTAGTCCTGCAAGTATGTGTAGTTAAGGATTGCATAGTGTCTATTTGCTATTTTTTTGCTTGCTTGTATTTTGGGTGACTTCCCCTTTTTCATTGATTTATATTTCTTGTCAACCCCTCTTCTCTCTAGCATGACTCCTCAGTTTTCAGTGATAAAGACATATCTTTATTCATAGTCATACAAACGTATACAAATGTTTGTATTTTCCATTTCTCTCTCTCTCTTTTTTTTTTTTTACAAAATGCATTCATATTATATATATTTCCTTGCCCTTTGTGTTCTCACATAATGCATAATGAGCATTCCCCTTAGTTAACGGATATAGTTCTAAGTTCTTTATTTTTTTTTTTTTTACAGGTACATTGTATTCCAAGGTTATATATATCACAACTTATTCAATTATTTCTCTACCACTGGTCATTGAGGTTGCTTCCACTACAAATACTGCCACTAGGAACATGGTTACTTAAAAGTCCTTGTTCATATATACTTACATCTTGAGTTTATGTTTCTACAGGATAACTTCCTACCAGTAGCATTCCTAGGTCAATGACATGTAGTTGCGTTGAAATAGATGCTGCAAGCTTGTTTTCCAAAAGACAGGCAGTGTTTCTCATTCGCACCAGCAAGAAAAGAGAATGCCCTTTTTGGACCTCCTAGCCCACAGAGGTTTTAGTGTTATTTCATCCCCTTTCCTCCCTTTCCCCGCACAAACCTAAAGCTGTGGTCCCAGAGCTGGAAACATGCATGCTGTGTAGCCAAAAGCTACATCCATGCAGTCACCTGAGAAATGTATTTCGATAATGATTGTGCTGTATGACTAAGTAATATTTACTTACTTTTCTGGTGGCTGCTTAGGCAAATGTACTTGACTCTCTTTTCACATGCCTGATTTCCAGAAAACTTTTATACCTCAAGTAGCAAATCTGGGGAATAAATTTTTACCTGGATAAGACATGTTGAGCAAACCATTAATCCAAAATTTTGGACTTACTTAATTCTACCTAGTTAAGACAATTTTTTTTTGTAAAAATTATCCTAGTGAGTCATTCAAGAATATTGTTCTTCTCAAATAAGTATTGATGAGTGAGTTTTACAGATGTGTTCAAGGATGATGCAATCATTTCTTTAAAAAACTCATAGCATAAATTAAGCTGGAACAGCTTTTACACCTCATTATTATAAAATGTCCTTTTTATTTCTGCTTATACAGTCTTAAACAAAAATGCATAAACAGGTGTTTCAGAGTTCCTAAAGAAAATGCATTAAATGGTTTTGCACCAACAACCTTAACACAATGGAGTTTACACACAGGAAAATCCATCTTTTCATGTCAAAAAGTTCAACTGCTCCAACAAATTCCAATAATTCTGAGCTCTGAGAATGATCTTAATCAAAACAGAAACCTTGACTTTATGTTATCTATATTCAATGTGGGCTCTCTTAGACTTTCAAACAAAAATTTCTACTCCACTGAATGGTGGCCCCATAATTTACATCTGGTGCCAGTCGGAGGAGATGGGATGGTTTGTCTGTGGGCCTGACTATTACACCTCAGGGATAGGCCCAGCATGTCCAGGGCTTCTCCATGCAGTTGGTACCAACGTTCCTCTTTCTTTTCTAAGTCTATTATTTTTTAACATATATTAAGGCTAAAGATACATGCTGGCAAATCTTATAATTAACAAAGTAATTGGTTATATGGTCATAATAACCAAACCAAAAAACTTATTCATTTATTTCTAATTACAAGTCTAACTTGGAAATGACATTGTGTTTGCATTTCATGTTTGCATTTTAATTGTTATATTTTATACCAGGAACTATGATGAATAAATAGTTTCCTGATGGAATTTAGTCTGTGTTCCCCTTTCTAATCCTGAAATCCCCTCTATGGTACTACTACAAGGTGGTCTCCAGCTAGGGCTTGAATTCTTTTTTTTTTTTTTGAGACAGAGTCTTGCTCTGTTGCCCAGGCTGGAGTTTCAGTGGCATGATCTCAGCTCACTGCAACCTCCGCCTCTGGGGTTCAAGAGATTCTCATACCTCAGCCTCCTGTGTAGCTGGGACTACAGGTGTGCACCACCATACCCAGCTATTGTATTTTTAGTAGAGACGGGGTTTCACCACGTTGGGCAGGCTGGTCTTCAACACCTGACCTCAGGTGATCCACCCGCCTCAGCCTCCCAAAGTGCTGGGATTACAGGCATGAGCCACCACCCCTGGCCTAATGACAGAGAATTTGCTACCTCATTATTTGCCATAGTTTTAATGAGCTAGTATTTACTGTCTTGTATGCCCATTGAAGGTTAAAAATTTTGCATAATCTTCTTTCCATGTAAGAGCTTGCGCCGGGCACGGTGGCTCAAGCCTGTAATCCCAGCACTTTGGGAGGCCGAGATGGGCGGATCACGAGGTCAGGAGATCGAGACCATCCTGGCTAATATGGTGAAACCCCGTCTCTACTAAAAAATACAAAAAACTAGCTGGACGAGGTGACGGGGGCCTGTAGTCCCAGCTACTCGGGAGGCCGACGCAGGAGAATGGCGTGAACCCGGGAGGCGGAGCTTGCAGTGAGCTGAGATCCGGCCACTGCACTCCAGCCCGGGTGACAGAGCGAGACTCCATCTCAAAAAAAACAAAAAACAAAAAACAACAACAACAAAAAAGAGCTTGCATGAGTGATATCGAGAGGAAACACTTATGCATATTATTAAGAAAAATTCAGTGGACCTGTGTAAGGTTATTTTGCAGTAATATCTTAGAAGTCCAGAACATGAGGCCACTAGGCCACAAAGATCCAGTAAGTCCACAAAGATCCACAAAGTTTCACAAAGACTTTGTCTCAGAATATGGCTTCCCTGTTTTGTGTTGCTCTGTGATGGACACGGATGTAGCCTCTAACATCTCAGTGTCTCTGACTTTCTCATACTGTGTCTGTCTTTATTTTTCCTGAGACTTTCTTTTTTCACTGTATTTTCCTCCTCTTTCTTGCTCCCTTCGTTCTTGAACTTCAGTACCCAAGACTAAAAGATTTCCCCAAATTAAGATCAGATTCATTGAGGCAGAACTGGGATTTGAAGCAGAGTTTTAAAAAGAGAGAGAGAGACATCTAAAGTAAAGTGAGGTTAATACCATTAAAACTTGGGTTTTTCAAACAACAACAACAACACACACAAACAAGATTTGGAAAACAGAAAACATAAGCTGTTTGACAGCAGGCTTTGATGCTGATTTTACAAGATGTAAATTCTGCCCAGCACACAAAATAAACGAGAATAAAATATTCTCTAAGCAGCCCTCTGAGGGTCATACGTGAAACAGGACTAGGAGAAAGCACAGCGGTCCTGACATCACAGATGAAATAAAATGTGTGTTTTCCAGCTGTCTCATTCGTGGCTCCAACAAGAGAGACAATACTGTATACCCAAAAAGGCCCAGCCAGCAGCAGGGTAGGCAAGACCCAGGCTCCTTCAGGCCCAGGACATCCTTCCTTAGACCTGGCCCTCCCGGCCCTGTTAGAGCACAAAATGTACCGGACATTTGTTTTGATGATAGACACAATTTGGTAAAAGAATTCAAACTCTGATGTAGAACCAGGCAGTCACTGGAGAAGCTGCGCTGCAGGTAAGCACATGCAGTCATTATCACAGTGACTTTTTTTTTAACCTGTTACTAATAAGTATAGGGGCATGTGTGCACGCATGTACGTGTGTGTTTAATGGTTTAATTTTACTCAAGACAAGATATTTTTCACAAATCTCCAGAATGGAATCATACTCGCTTACAATACTAAAAATGAGAGATAAAAACATTGTATAACCTTTCAAGCAGCCCAAAAGGATAATAACAAAGAATGTGAATGCTATATTCACATTTACAACTTCTTAACAAAGCAGATATTTTGGGAATCTTCATTCATTTCATTTTACAGAATTCATTATTGGTTAAACTTTAAGACAGTGATATCTACATAAGAAATATTTACCTTAGACCAGGTATTTGCTGGATATTACCTCTTTGGAATGAACACTCCATAAAGGCAGGGACTAAGCTGAGTCTGCAAATCCAACCCTGAGCGCAATGTTCAGGAAACATAGTCACTCCAATATTAGGTCAGTAATTGTGTTAACTGATTTCATATTCAGAAACCCTTAATGTAAGTATTTTTACCTTTATTTTATAGATGAAGAAACAAGTTTCAAGCAGTAGTTTAATACCTTATTCAAGGGCACACAGCTAATCAGTGAGACATGTAACATTTGACTGTCTTTACTCAAAATGCCAAACCCCAAGTGAGATCAAAATCCTCACATTACTAGTCCTCAGTAATACAGTACCTGCCTTGACAGAAATTAGTACCAAGGGTAGATGGTAATGGTCACTATTATAGGGTGCATTGCATGGTATGAATATCTGCAGGAGAGAAGTTGATGTTCCTTATCATTGTCCTTGCTGTCCCCCAAAACCAACATGGTTTTAGGGTACTTACCATAACTGCCCTTTGACGCTTTGCTAGCATCAAGTTCAAGCCCAGAAATAAGCAAGATCCCTGCTAGGAATTTTTCTGATCTCTTTCCAACATCTAAGACCATTTGGGAGGAAATTAAGAAGGCAGTAAGGAAAGCACCTTAGAAAAATGCAGTGAACAAAGCAAATCTTGAGCAGAAAGAACAAAACAGGAAGCATCACACTACCTAACTTCAAATGTATTACAAAGCTGTAGTAATCAAAACAACATAGTATTGGATAAAAACAGACAGAGACCAATAGAACAGAATAGAAAGCCAAGAAATAAATCCACACATTTACAGTCCATTGATTTTCCCAAGGTACTATGAACACATAATGAGGAAAGGATACTCTTCAATAAACAGTTGTGTTAGTCACTTTTGCATTGCTATAAAGGAATACTTGAGGGTGGGCAATTTATAAAGTAAGGGGGTTTATTTGGCTCACAGTTTTGCAGGTTGTGCAAGAAGCATGGAGCCAGCATCTGCTTTTGGTGAGATCTCAAGAAGCTTTGATTCACAGTGTAAGGCAAAGGGGAAGTAGGTATTTCACATGGCAAGAGAGGCAGCAAGAGAAAAAGGAAGAGGTGCTCAGGCACTTTTGAACAATCTGATCTCACTTTAACTAACAGAGCAAGAACACATTCATTACTATGGAAAGGATACTAAGCCATCATGAGGGATGACTCAAACACCTTCTACTAGGCCCCACCTCTGACACTGGGGGTCACATTTCAGTGTGAGATTTAGAGGGTACAAATATCCAAACTATATCAATGGTGTTGGGAGAACTAGGTATCCACATGCAGAAGAATGAAATTAGACCCTTATCTCACACCATACCCAAAATCAATTCAAGATGAATGAGAGACTTAAACACAGACCTAAAACTGTAAAATGACTAGAAAAAAAAAAAAAAAACATAAGGGAAAAACTGCATGACATTAGTCTGGCAATGATTTTTGTGCATATGATCCCAGAAGCACGGGCAATAACTACCAAGCTTCTGCACAGCAAAGGAAACAATCAACAGAGTGATGAGACAATCTATGGAATGGGAGAAAAGATTTGCAAAGTACCCATCTGATAAGAGGTTAATATCTAAAATGTGTAAGGAACTCAAACAACTCAATAGCAAGAAAACAAATAACCCAACTAAAAGAATAAGCAAAGGACCTGAATAGATCTTTTTCAGAAAAAGATACATAATTGGTCTTCAGATATATGAAAACATGTTCAACATCACTAATCATTAGGGAAGTGCAAATTCAAACCACAATGCAATATTACTTTACACCCATTAGAATGGCTATTATCAGTAAGACAAAAGATAACAAGTATTGGAGAGGTTGTGGAGAAAAGGGCACCCTTGCACACTGTTAGTGGGACTGTAAATTACTACAGCCATCAGGAAGAACAGTATGGAGGTTCCTCAAAAAATGAAAAATAGAATGATTATTTGATCCAGCAATCTCACTTCTGGGTATATATCCAAAGGAAATAAAATCAGCAAGTCAAAGAGCTATCTGCACTCCTGTGTTTATTGGCCCACTAGTCACAATAGCCAAGCTATGGAAACAACCTAAGTGCCCATCAACAGATGAATGAATGAGGAAATCATGCTATACAGACACAATGGAATGCCATTCAGGCTTTACAAAGGGAAATTAGGCCGGGCCTGGTGGCTCACACCTGTAATCCTAGCACTTTGGAAGGCAGAAGGGAGCAGATCACCTGAGATCAGGAGTTCAAGACCAGCCTGGCCAACAGACAGAAACCCCATCTCTACTAAAAACACAAAAAACAGCCAAGCGTGGTGACGGGCACCTGTAATCCCAGCTACATGGGGGGCTGAGGCAGGATAATAGCTTGAACCTGGGAGGTGGAGATTGCAGTGAGCTGAGATCGCGCCACTGCCCTCCAGCCTGGGTGACAGAGCGAAACTCCATCTCAAAAAATAAAATTAAATTAAAAGTAAAATAAAATGAAAAGGGAAATTATGTCATTTGTGACAATGAACCTGGAGGGCATCACGTTAAGTAAAATAAGCCAAGCACAGACAGACAAATACCACATGATCTGACTTAAGTGTAGAATTGAAAAGAGTTGAACTCAGAAGTGGAAAGTAGAATGGTGGTTGCCAGGAACTGGAGGGAAGTGGGAGGGAGAGATGATGGTCAGAGTACAAAGTTTCAATTATACAGAAGGAATAATTTCAAGAAATCTATTGTACAACATGGTGACTATAGGTAACAACAATGTATTGTATTCTTGAAAATTGCTGAAAGAGTAGACTTTTTAAATTATCAGTATTATTTATGCTGCTTTTGAAATTATAAAATACTTAGCACTAAGAAGTAGGAAATAAATATATTAACGTAAAGGTGTGGTCCAATGACCACTTACTGTATAAATTCTCAGGATTCTTATTTAAAATTAGAGTCTTTCTTAAATCTTAAATGTATAGATTTTAAACATTCTCACCACAAAAAAAAGTATGTGAGGTAATGCATATGGTAATTAGCTCAATATAGCCATTCCACAATGTATACATATTTCAAAATATCATGTATGCGATAAACGTATACAATTTTCATATGTTCATTTAAAAATAGTTTTTTTGGGGCTGGGTGCAGTGGCTAACGCCTGTAATCTCAGCACTTTGGGAGGCCAAAGTGGGTGGTTTACCTAAGGTCACAAATTTGAGACCAGCCTGGCCAACATGGTGAAACCCTGTCTCTACTAAAAATACAAAAATTAGCAGGGTTTGGTGGTATGCACCTGTAGTCCTAGCTACTTGGGAGGTTGAGGCAGGAGAATTGATTGAACCTGGGAGACGGAGGTTGCAGTGGGCCAAGATTGTGCCACTGCACTCCAGCTTGGATGACAGAGCAAGACTGTCTCAAAAAAAAACAAACAAAAAAAAATTAAGAAAAGAAATGAAAAAAGGCAATGAGAAGTAAAAAGGGAAAAGGACCGTTCAAGCATGGCAGCCAAACATCTAAAGACCATCATTTGACAAAAGATTTACCTGAATCAACAGAACTTTCCTGACATTGATTAAAGTGGTGAAAATGACTGTGGAGGAAAAAATAAGTGGATGATTGTATTTAGGGATGAAAAGGTGGGAGAAGTGGCATAATAGTCTTCAGGTACCCAAGAAGATAACATATTCATCATTCCCACAGACAGCAAAAAAAATGAAAAAGGAAGAGGAGAAATAAATGTATCCTGAGGCAGGAGGCATTAAGATTGCCAACAGAAAACCTAATTTCATCAGTGCCCTGGGGATTCTCAACCTGCTTGGGCTTGTCCTTGTTTTTGTTTGTTGTTATGGCAGAGTTTTGCAAATCACCCAAGAGGAAAAAAGATTGGGTGACATATGTACACACACATTAAAATTAATGTGACTTGGAATTAATTTTGTTGATAGTGTCCCAGCCAGAGTTTTAATGCCAGACTCTGGTTGGTGGGGCAGGAGGGCTTCATGGGGAGGGACATTTGAGATAAGGATGTCCAATGTGTTTTTGTGCCTATCTATCACATTTATAGTGGGGCTTTGTAGACAATCCCAGCTCACCCAAACAGTAATTGTTGCCTAGCTTCCACTCACTCCAGAACCTAGCACCTGCCCTTCTGGCAAAGCAAAGCCTCCATGTGCTGTGGGTTTCCTGTGGAAGTCAATTTCCCACTACTTGAATGTGCCAGGAGGGAGCAAGGTTTTCAGGAAACAGCCCAGACCAGAATCAGGAGAACCTGGGTTCAGAATCTCTGCTCTTCTCTTGGCTGTATGACCTTGAGCAAGCTATGTAGCTTCTCTGAGCCTCAGTCTCCTAAACTGTGTAATGGGAAAATAATACCACCTTTATTGTGATGTGAGAACTGCAGGAGACGAAGCATGTAAAAAGGCAGGGGTGTGGAGAACACTTAGATGTTAGCTACCTTTCCTCATCCTCCCCTGTTCCTATTAAGTTACCCATGGGGTCACCATAGTATAAGGATGGCCACTAGCAGATGGCAGTGTCCTCAGGGCTCTGAGACCTTCATTTGCCCTTTTAAAATGAAAATAGAATACCTGGGTCCCACTTTGCCAAGAAAGGAAGGTGAAAAAAAATCAGTCTTCTTAAAAGGTGCAATGGTTTATACAAAGTATACCTGATTAGAGCTAAAATAGTGTCATATATGTCCCCACCAACTCTCATGTTGAATTGTAATCGCCAGCATTGGAGGTTGAGCCTGGTGGAAGGGGTTTGGGTCATTGGAGAGAATCCGTCATGGTTTGGTGCTGTCCTCATGATGGTAAGTTCTTCAGAGTCTGGTTGTTTAAAAGGGCATGACACCTCCCCCACCATGCTCTCTCTGGCAGCTGCTCCCACCATGTAAGATACCTGTACCCGCTTTGCCTTCTGTCATGAGTAAAAGCTCTCTGAGGCCTTCCCGAGGCCTTGTAGATGCCAGTACCAAACTTGTACTGCCTGCAGAACTGTGAGCCAATTCAACCTCTTTTCTTTATAAATTACCCAGTTTCAGGTATTTCTTTATTGCCAAGCAAGAACAGTATAAAACAAGATGATTGGTAATTTTTTTTTTTTTTTAGAGACAGGGTTTGGCTCTGTTACCTAGACTGGAGTGCAGTGGAATGTTCATAGCTCACTGCAGCCTCAAATACCTGGGCTCATGTGATCCTCCCATCTCAGCCTCCTGAGTAGCTGGGCCTACAGGTGTGCATCACCACATTGACTATTTAAAAAAAAAAAAAATTTAGTTGAGACAGGGTCTCACTATGCTGCCCAGGCTTGTCTCAAACTCCTGACCTCAAGTGATCCTCCCACTTCAGCCTCCCAAAGTGCTGGGATTACAGGCATGAGCCACCACACCAGGCTTGATGGTTGGTAATTTAAAATACCTTTCAGGTTTGAGCAGGAGGACTGATTAGCACTGCAAACTACCCATCCTCCTCCTCGGGAGGAAGACGACTTCACATAGATCCTAAGCTGCCCACCTGGGATGTCTGAGATGTTTGGCAGAAAATGAGTCCAGAAGTTTATTTCGACTTAACCCAGGTGCACTTGTGAGGTTGCCCACTTCCGCTCACAGCCAGCCCTGTTTACACGTGCACATGTGTTCACACGTAGAGGCAGGCAGCTTTGATCACAGATGTGGGTGCTTCCATGACACTTCTTCCAGAGGTATCTCAGCAGTGACTGGGTTGCACAAGCATTTCCCTTACCAGATGTTTATAAATGATTCTTTTGCATCTACCACCCCTCAACATCATGGCTATGTCCAAAATCAGTTTCCTGATCCTTCATACCAGCATCCTAGATTTCTTGTGAAGATGACAAGTCACCCTGACACTCACCAAATATTTGTCAAATCTGAATATGCCGATTGCTTAATCAGGCAAAGGCTCCACATGTTTTCTGAGTATGAGGCTCCCTTCTTAAATGTCAACTGGCCAGATCCACCTCCAACACAGTAGTTACACTTTCACTCTCGCTGATTAAGCCTAAATATGACAAAGAAATATAATAAATTTACATAATCACAAAAGCACCTATATACAGTTTATAAACTGGGAGAAGGGATGACCTTATTTGTATTCAGACTATGCACAATGCGTGGTATACCTATGGGGTCTTAGATTCCCTTGAAGTAATTTTAAGTCTTCCTAGGGGTCTGCCACCGACCGGCTGAGAACTGCTCATGTAGGGTGCATGTAATTGTGGGGTTGCTGCTTGTGCTGCTTGCTCTGTGCATCTAAAGCAAAAATACAGTGTGAAATCAGTAGAAAGGAACCTGCCTAAAATGATGTGGGCTGAATTATCGTGGCCCATGTTCAAGAGGCCAAGCTCTTAACCATTCTGGATCCACTGGGGACGATAACACTGTCTCTTTCTCACTGTGCAATGCAAGTAATGTAAGCCTTCTTGATTAATGGACACAGCAAGCTTTAAAAAATTAAATACGGTAAATTATCAGTAGATTCACAGTGATGTTAACCTGACTTGAACTCAGAATCTAAACTTGGTTTCAATTTGGCTCATATTTGTCAGTGTTTCTAGGCAGCCTAATTTGGTTTAGATGTTTATTTTTAATTTGGTTCTGGATAGCACTGTGGGATGAACATATTTCCCAAAAGGAAACAAATAATGTTAATTCCAAGGGACTTCACACTTAGCTGCAATGCATTCTCTAGAATACAAGAGATAGTCAAGGGAGCTGAAAATTTATGTCCATTTTTTCCTTGCCACTCAGTACAAACTCATTGTGAGGTGGCTTCAAACCCTTTTCTAGGCTCACAAAGCCCTGGTCTGGCCCCTGTTGGTGTCTCTCCTGCATTTCCCAGTAGGTCCTGCCTTGCTTTCTGTACTCTAGACACACTGTTCTCCCTTCATTTCTTCATGCTCACAATGGTCCCTCCTACCCCAGGGCCTTTGCACATGCTCCTCAAGTACCTTCTTCCATTTCACCCTCTTATCTCCTACTCATCCTTAAGAGCTCAACTCAGGAGATTGTGTCTCTCAAGAAGCTTTCTCTGAAATCCCTAGTGTGGTCAAATCCCTCCTTCCTCTCCAGTACAGCTTTTCCTAACACCTATATCTCTAGCGTTCTTTGCGCTGTTCATGGTTTCTACTTTGCATTTGTTTGTGCAGTTTTTTGGATGTCTCCCGCACTGAACTCCGAATTCCACAAGAGCAGAAACTGTATCTATTATTTGTTTACCACTGTTTCCCCAATCCCTGAGACACTGCTTGGGGAGCATAAGAGAGCCTCAATAACATGAGGTGTCTCATTTATTTGTTGAATGAATAAATCAAATATATATTGTTATTTTTATATTTTAATGGTCATAATTGATGAAGGGAAAGGAAAAAAGTAATACTGAGATATCCTAGTATAGCTAGAGGCAAGGTGGCATGACGGAGAGACTGGATTTTAGAGCAGGAAAAATTAATAATGAGCGTTTTTCAGCTACGTGACATTGGGACTATTATTTAACCTCTCTGAGCCTCAGTTTCCCCATCTGCTAAATGTCTATCTCGAAATATTGTTGTGAAGATTAAATAAGATACAGAGGAAAGAAAAATTGATTGGCTTCTTTCCACTGATTATCTTCTTATATTTTACTTTGCAAAAGACAAAGTGTGAAATTTGGCAGGACATTAATACCCAAGGGGACCAGCCTAGCTGGCCAGTGTTCAGAGATACCCTTCTAACACATTCTGCTTCTCCTGGTAGCAGAACGATCAGGTTTTCAATAGCAGGATATCAGATAAGCTTTTTTTTTTTGAGATGGAGTCTCGCTCTGTCGCGCAGGCTGGAGTGCAGTGGCGCAATCTCAGCTCACTGCAACCTCCACCTCCCAGGTTCAAGCAGTTCTCCTGCCTCAGCCTCCCAAGTAGCTGGGATTACAGGCACGTACCACCACGCCCAGCTAATTTTAGTATTTTTAGTAGAGACGGAGTTTCACCATGTTGGTCAGGCTGGTCTCGAACTCCTGACCTCGTGATCTGTCCGCCTTGGCCTCCCAAAGTGCTGGGATTACAGGTGTGAGCCACCGCGTCCAGCCTGAGATGAGCTTTCTAAAGACAGACATGCCTCAGGAGCTAGGTGCCACGTGATAGGTTTCTCCCTGAATTTAAAGACACTTTGGAACAACTGATTACCAGCAGCCATTTTTATAGATGAACCATCATGGCTTTCAACAGCATGTCTTCATTTATCTCTTTGTTTCCATCTTTCTAAGTTAATGTGTCATTTTGGAAAAAGTTTCAAAATAGCTTTGGAAACAACTTTAAAATAGCATCCAGCGATTCCATTTATTTTTAAGTCCCCCAACAGGCCAAACTAACCCAGGCTGTCAGAAGCAAGGGCAGTGGTGACTCGGAGGAGGGGCTGTGGCCAGAGGGAGCAGGAAGGGGCTGGGGGTGTGCTGTTTATTGAGCTGGGTACTGGTGACTTTCTGTCTCCCTCATCCGTCCTTTCCCTTCTCTTTCCAGTCCTAACCTCTGCAGGAGCACATGTGCACACACATACATGCATGCAAACACACACATACTTGTCTTTCAGTCACTCACTGCGATGGCCTGGCAGCTTCTGGTACTCACATCTAACCCCACTTGTTAACAACTCTAATTTGTTAAAACCAGACTCTGGAAGTTTCTCCTGTCCTTAGTAAAAAGAATTTGTTGTAAAATCTTTAATAACTTCGTATCTCAGACCTTTAGCATTTCCTTCCTACACACACACACACACACACACACACACACACACTCCATGTCCATCTCCATCTCCATCCTGGTCCCTCTCGCTAGGATGCAGAGCCAGGGATCTTCCTGTCTTATCACCTTTTCCCTTCTGCACCTCCCTCTGGTCCAGCCACATGTGTGGCACATACCAGGTATATGGTTGATCGTTACTGACTCAGGGGAGAACTGAATAAACATCAAACCCTGTTTTATTCTTGCCTCTGCTTTTTCTGTCTTACCAAGTCCCCACCCTGTACCCAGGTCTAATATGATGCCTCCTTTCCGGATTCCTGCCTTAACAGTCTACCTGTTACACTGTTCTCCCGAGCCTGGTCTCAGTCTGGAGCCCCATGAGGGAATTCGACCCCACTCCACCCTAGCGGCCCTCCCATCTGCTGCCGGTCCTCCAGGAGCTAACTCGGGCCCAGGGTGACGCACACGGCCTGTTCCCTCACTTCCTGTGCTTCACCCCACCCTCCACAGCCCTGCATCTCCTGACGCCCACCAGCTGCTTGTGCTTCCACCTGCCACCTGCTTCTTACTCCCTCACAGTGAGCTCCACCCACTGGCCAAGACGCTACGTGCACCCCAGCCCTGTGGATGTGGCCAGCAGCTTGGCCTGCCGATTCCCCATCCGGCAGCTCTTAAGGGTCCAGGTCCGGCCAATTCTACCCGCCAAATGTCACTCTTCGCAGCTTCCGTCTTCTCCTCGCTCACTGCCCTAGTTCAGGCCCCATCATTTCTCCTGGACTACAGCAATAGCCTCCTTCCAGGCCTTATGTTTTTCTGTTATCCACTATTTTCCAACTGATCACTGTATTACTTTCACAATTAGAAACATAAGCCAGGAAGACATTTAGTGAGCATATATTTTGTGTAATGTATAACGTTAGATGAAGATGGTCCAAGACATGGCCTTCAGCCCTCTGGGATTCACAGTCTGTGGGGTGATGACACACACAGGGGCTATTTGGCAAGTGCAATTTAGTGCCAGAGGGAAGAAAGGAAGCCCTGTGTGCTCAAAAGATGAAAACAAATGAGAAAACCAGAGATCAGCAAGGCACCTTGGAGAACAGCAGGACGACATATCAGGCTGTGAGCTTCAGCATGGCCAGGACCAGGTCTTCCCGTCCTCTCCAGTGGACACAGACGCCCTAGCAGAGTCCCTCATTCAAAGCAGATGCTCAGTGAATATACAGGGAATGAATGAATGACTCCAGTACAACCCCTCTTATTTTGTGTAACAGACATATAAGAGAAAACTGAGGGCCCAAAAGTTAAATGATTTGCTAAAACGCCATAAAACTGGTTGGTGCACAACCAAAGCCCAAATCTGTCTCCCAACCCTGGGCCCTTTCACACACTGAATAGTTAACCTTTACCTTTCCTTCTCTGAGCTAATGAGCCCAATTTATTTTATCTTTCCTTTCCATGTCACTTTTATATCCCTTTAAACATATTCCATAATAAAAGAGCAGGATATGCAATTCTTAGAATAAAAAATAAACTATTACCACTTTCAAAAAGTTGATTATAAAAATACAGAGCATGATATTTTTATTTAGAATGCTGCTTTTGTATTTAATTATTAAACATGCAATAGATATAACCGCATATAGTGCCATCTAGCTGGAAAGAATTCTTTACAGACTTTGATATTCTCCTGTCAACTTTTCTCATCTTGACAGGTTATCATGGACTGAAACATGGCATTTTTCCATAAAAGATGTCTGTATCTCTGTAATATACTATATATTCCATGTATTGTGAGCTTTCAAAGCACACATGTAAATATGTTTGTGTGTTGGTTATTTTTCTTGTAGTAAAATATATATAACACAACATTTTCCATTTTAACCATTTTAATGTACTATTCATTGGCATTAAATACTCTGACAATGTTGTACAACCAACACCACTGTCCATCTCCAGAACTTTTTAATCATCCTAAACAGAAACTCTGAACCCCTTTAATTATAACTCCCTATTCTCCCTCCCTTCCACCCTGGAAATCATCATTCTATTTTCTGCGTCTGTGGATTTGGCTAGTCTAGGTAGCTCACATAAGCGGAATTATACACATTTGTCTGGCTTATTTTACTTAGCATAATGTTTTCAAGTTTCATCCATGTTGAAACATATGTCTTTTCTTTTTAAAGCTGAATACTATTTCATTGTGTGTATATACCTCATTCTGTTTATCTATTCATCTGTCAACAGATGAATTTAAGTTGGTTCTACCTTTTGGCTCTTGTGAATAATGCTGCTATGAACATTAGAGTACAAGTATCTGCTTCTGTCTCTGATTTCAATTCCTTCAGCATATACCTAGCAGTGGAACTGCTGGATCATATGATAATTCTATACTTAGCTTTTTGAGGTACTGTGACACTGCTTTCCAGAGTGGCTGCATCATTTTACTTTCTTACCAGCAATGCATGAGAGATTCAATTTCTCCACATCCCCACCAACACTGCTCATTTTCCACTGCTGTTGTTTTAATAATAATCATCATGATGGACGTGAAGTGTTGCCTCACTGTGGTTTCAATTGCCTGTGTGTGTGTGGTGTGTGTGTGCACGCACACGTGTGTGTGTGCCAGGGAGAAAGCAGCCAACTCTCTCGGGGCTGGAAAAGACCTCTATCATTACATCCTGAGCGCTATCCTCTTGAGAAGACCAGGACCTCAGTCCCCAGAGAGAGGATAGAACTCTTCTTGATCTCAGCTCAGATGCCATGAGCAAGTTCACAAGAGTTTACAGAAGCATGTTAAGCTGCGAAGCTAGCATCCTTCCAGGTTTTTTCAAACTCATTTCCTAAAGATTCTTCAGAGTCCTAAAGAAAAGGAGAGAGGGAAGCAAGGAAGAGGAGACAGGAGAATTAGGGTATACATCAGAGCTCAGCATGGCCGAGAGGGAAAGTGCCAACGTATCATTATTAAGGGAAGGGATTGGGCTTCTCTCACTGAGTTACCAAAGAAAATTGTATAACAGCCAGGGCCCAGCCCAGACTCAAGATAGAATCAGATATTAACAAGGGAGAAATTCAGAATCTGGGTAAGGTTACCAGGGAGGTCAGAGCCTCTAAGATTAGGATCTGGAGTGAAATAGAGGCAAAACAACAGGAAACAAGGTCAAAAACTGGAAGGCTTGATTTTGGCTTCTAAATTGGGATTGGTTACACAGGAAATTAAATTCAAGAAAAAACTGAGGAGGCAATAGGGTTCAAGGTCACTGACTAAGTCCAGTTAAGTGCAAAGTAGCAGATTGGCAGCATCATGCTGGGTTCCCCAACGTCCCTGGCTCTACCCAATGGTGTATCGTCTTCCACTCAACCAATGGTCCATCCCACAGGCTTTGCCTCTATCCCCCATAGGACTATAACACACTCAAGATCTTTTCAAGTAGCCGTTAGGCAAACCATACCATTGATTTTCCAGTTTTTCAGTGGGGTAAGCAGAGAAGTCAGAGTAAACAGAGAGGTCAGAGCTTCCAAACCCAGATGGATCCGCCCCACCTCTGAACCAATATGAGAAAGTTTTAAGACTGGTCGAGTGGGGTCATGGGCCAGAGAGGTACATTAATAGAGAATTTGGAAACTTTGTGCAGTAGGTGGGCTTCTCTGATGAATCCCAAGACCCCCACCTCCTGATGTGCATGCCTGCATCTGTATCATTTCCTCCTCCTTGAGCATGGGGGACCTGTGAATATGACTGATATCACCCCAGGCAAAATGGAGATTCTCCTGGGTGGGCCTGGCTTAATCAGGTGAACCTTTAAAAAGGTGGAGCATCAGAGACACCTTCCCCCACTGGCCTGGAGGGAGACGCATGCTGTGTTGTGACCAGCCTAGGGAGACCCCATGACAAGGAACTGCAGGCAGCTTCTCGCAGCTGAGAGCATTCCCCAGCCTTGGGATGTGCTTGGAAGATGACCCTGAGCTTCAGATGAGAACATAGCCTCAGTTGACACTTTGATGTCAGCCTGGTAAGAGTATGAGTAGAAGACCCAGCCTGGGCTTCTGGCCTTCAGAAAGCATGGTCGAGTGTGTAGTCCTCTGTGACATAGCAATAAAAACTAATCTACCTCACCTACCTGATGGAAGGCAGCAGTAGTTTCTTTGTTTTGTTTTTCGTTTTTTGTTTTTGAGATGGAGTTTCACTCTTGTTGCCCAGACTGGAGTGCAATGGCGTGATCTTGGCTCACCACAATCTCTGCCTCCCAGGTTCAAGTGATTGTCCTGCCTCAGCCTCCTAAGTAGCTGGAATTACAGGCATGAGTCACCACGCCCAACTAATTTGGTATTTTTAGTAGAGATGGGGCTTCTCTATGTTACTCAGGCTGGTCTTGAACTCCTGACCTCAGGTGATCCACCTACCTCGGTCTCTCAAAGTGCTGGGATTACAGGCATGAGCCACAGTGCCCGGCCAGCAGCAGTAAGTTTAACTTGAACCTCAAGCTGCTTTGATGTGCTCTGTGATGCAGAACAATAGATCAATATACACATCATAGATTCATAAATCCACACAAGGCCTTAGAGAGCATGTCTTCCAACCCTCAGAGAGGTTTAAGTGACTTGCTCAAGGACATGCTACCAATTAGTGGCAAATATGGTGGTGATTCTTAATCATTCCCATATCTGAAAGTAAAAAGTAAATGGGTCAAGGATCCAGAGCACTCAAAAACGAGAGGAATCTTAAACACCATCTTGTGGAAGCCCCTCTGTTTGGGACAAGAGGAAACTGAGGCATGGAAGATTAGGGAGTTTGCAGTGTTCTTTCCAATTCCCAGAGCCACATCAAAGCAGCAGGTGCAGCCCTACAACAGATAGCCATGTGCATGCCTTGCCCTACTAAACAGAAATCGGCATGCACCAAAAACCATTGCCTGCCCACTTATCCCCAAAATAAAACTCAGCAGCAAGATGCATCCAAGATACAAGAGCTCCCCTGACAGACAACCAAGTTATTCCCAGCTCACAGGAGACAGAATTCTTACGTGGCCACTCATGGCCCGGGCTTTCTCCTTTGCAGGAAGCCCGGGCTACATTGAAGGAGAAAGCGGGGAGGGCTGGGGGACAGAAAGAGGGGCAGGCTTGATAGGTCCTTTTTTGGAAGCTTAGAAACAAAAGAAAATATTGCATCTTTGTTAGTCAAGGACCTTTTGTGGAGGTTGATGTGTGCCAGTCAGATCTGAGGGGTGTGTGTGGGGGCGGGAGGGGGTGTGGGTGTGTGTGTAACCGAGTAGCCTGTCAGAGCCTCATTTTCCAGGATGCAAGTCTCCCCCTAACTGATAACACTCTAAATAACAGGTGAGTGACTCCTGGCAGGAAGGAGATTGTCTGACCTCATTGTTTGCCTTTTCCCCCCTCTTTGTTCTTCACAAATAAAGGTTTTTTAATAAACTGAAAGGTCCTCCGCTCTTGCCTGATGATAAAATGAAAGGAACCAGTGAGGTATGGTACAACGTGGCAGCAAAAAAGGAGAAGCTCATCAGAAAATAACAAAGGTGCAAGTTAAAGATAAGGCAGCTGTCAGAGATTAATCCTGCCCGCCTGATTGTTTTCTTTAATACCAAAGCCTGCAATAGCAAGCGATAAGTTTGCTGAGTAATTTGGTTTTTGGTGAGGAAATAAAATTCAGGTAGGCCCCATAATTGATTTCCCTTTTTTTAGTTTTCTAAACATTAAACAACAACAACACAAAGCCCTGCCTTGGCTACACTTTTTTCCTCCAGCTGCGCTGCCAGTGTGCTGTGCTCTTGACCACACCCCCCACCCCTACCCTTCCCTGATCCCAGAATTTCCAAAAGGAGGGAGGAACGAGAAAGAAAAGTTCCCTTCTCTCAGCAACATCAGGTGCAGTTCAGGTGAAATCCTTAAATTCATGTCTGTTACAGACTAAATCATGCCCCTCTCCCTCACAGCAAAAAGATGTTGGAGTCCTGACCCCTCATACTTCAGAATGTGACCTTATTTGGACATAGGGTTTCTGCAGAAGCGAGGAGAGAGGCATGGAACAGATTCTCCCTGGGAGTCTTCAAAACGTACCAACGCTTCTCTTTAAAGAGGGAATAAATAAATTAAAATGAAGTCGGTAGAGTGGGCCCTAATCCAGTATGACTGGTGTCCTTGTAAGAAGAAGAGATGAGGACAGAAACACACACAGAGAGAAGACCATAGGAGGACACAGGGAGAAGACGGCATCTACAAGCCAAGTGGAGAGGCCCCAGGAAAAACCAACCCCTGCCAACACCTTGATCCTGGACTTCCGGCCTCTAGAACTAGAAGACAATACATTTCTGTTATTTAAGCCACCCAGTACCAGCCAGCTGGTGCCACCTTGTTATGGCAGCCCTCAGAAACTGACGGAATATTTATCTTTAATATTTGCATGCAGCAAGAAACCCTCACCTTTAACTCGAATGTGACGTTAATCCAAGTTCTCATTTTCTTCGCATCCTAGACCCCGTCAGTTTCTCACAGCGTTAAGCACATTATTAAAGAAGTCAGTTGAGGGGAAGTGGAACCCTAAAACAGATCCCTATCCCCTCCTTCTCCGTGAGAGCAGATCGGAGTGTCTTCCCTCCTAAAACATCAGGGCTTTCATGGATATGGACGCTAGTCACAATATCCCTTGCCATTTCCACAGACTCAGTCACTGCCCCTTCATTTTCCTGGTGTGTTGGAAGCCCAGAGCAGTCACCTGGTTGATCAGTGTGTACTGAAAGAATGGCTTGGAGGTGGGGTTCTGCACCAGAAGTCCCAAATGTCAGGCAAAATGCTCACTCTCCAGTGCCTCATCAGAGCATCAAGAAATCCATGTTAGCTCTTTTAGACCAGAGCTTTGTGCCCTTCAACCTTTAATTGCACAGGAATGAATCAACCTGGAAACCTTGTTAAAATGTTGATTCTGATTCGGGAAGTCTGAGCCCGGGCTGCAGGGTCTGTGTTTCTAACAGGCACCAGGTGATGCCGACGCTGAGCTGGTGCCTGAACTGCGCCTAAGGTGCAAAGTTGCAGATCATCATAGCGTAGAGGTGTGGGAAAGGTGTCTTGGGGAAGGGGGTCCCTGTGGTTGCTCAGAGGCAAAGTTTTAAGTGGCCACAAAACTCCACAGATTCAGAGGTCTCTGGATTGGGAAAACCTTTAGCAGGATGAGAGGGAAAAAACAGAATAGGAGCTGTCAGTAAGGATGAGACTGGGAGGCTCTGAAATGAGAAAGTGCAGCATGCACCGCGCACCAGGAAATGTGCTAGTAGGCAGCGCCAGCATGAGCAGAGCCTTATTTATTGTGACAAAATGAACAGCCCCCAGGTTGCTCATCCAGCAGCTAATTTCTCATCTTATCTATTATGTGAATGAGATGGGAAAACAGTTTCCTGTTTCTCACAGATATCACTGACATGAAAGATACTCAGAGAATTCCCTGGAAAGCCATGCAGTCACATCCATCCGCCAGCTTGCTGGTTTCAAGGGGAGGAATTGATGCAGCCAGGGTGGCTCCCAGATGGAGAAGCGAGTAAAGAGGCTTCTTTGCAGATGCCCTCAAGTCAATATCACCTTGGAGAATGACTGAGGAGCTGACAGGTCTTTTTCTGCTATAATATTCCATGGCAGATATTCCTTGAGGTCCAAGTGATTGTCCTGCGAGTGGCTTTGAGTCTTTCCTTGGTCTGTTTCTAAGCTGGCTGTGTGATGGGGTGAAGGATCCCCAGCTGGAAGGGAGGCTCAGCTGGCAGCCACCACCACCTCCTTCAACCTGTCCTCCCACCCACACAATGAGCTCTAACAGCCTCACACCCCCACCTTCCCAAAGCAGCAATGATCTTGACTCTTCCCCAGGAGAAGGATAGTGCCCTGTTCTGATATAACCGAGAGTACCTGAGAGAAATGATCAGCATTTGTTTCAACTCTCTTTTACTGACAGTGAGGAAACTGAGATCCAGCGTGGTGGGCAGATTTGCCCAAGGTCACCTAAGTAGGTAAACAGTTGAGCCTTTTGGAGCCATGCATTGATCAAGGTCTGGTGGAAAGGCATGTCTTAGATAGGAATCAGTGTTGGATGTAGGAATCCAAAGAGGATGGATACCCAGAAAAATCCTCCCGACTCTGAGAGTTCATGTTTTGCCCTGGAAATATAACACAGCTGACAACAGTTTCTAATGGAGAGACACCGAAGTGGAGAGTCCACAAGAGGAGTTCCCAACTTGGGCCACTTGTTAACATCACTGGGCGGTGAGGGGAGGTAAAAATGCTGATGCCTGGGCCACACTGCAGAAAACCTAATTTGAATCTCTCAGGCCTCACAGCCCCTGTGAGCTGCTTAGAAATGCAGACTGTCAGACCCCACCTGGCCTACCGAATCAGAACCCAGGTGATTTCTGTGCTTGTTGAAGTTTGAGAAGCACTGCTTGAGTTACACAATGGAACCACCTGATGCCTGGGCCCCACCCCAGGTCAAATACACTGGAATCTCCAGACAATGTGGCCTGCCATGGGTGGTTTTTAGAAAGGCAAGGACCATGAAGAAGACAGCAGGGCACAAGATATGAGCTTAAAGGCCTCAGAGACAAATTGACCTGAAATCACATTTTGCGGAGTCCCCAGACACATTCAGGAAAAGAAGTGTGGGTGAAGACATAGAAGCTGGAGAGGCCTGGTCCTGCCTCAGCCTCCATCTGTCCCCCAGTGATATGGCCTGGAGCAGACCACGGCTGACTCCAGAGATGAAGATCTGAAGTCTGATAATTCTGTGTCCACCTTGAAACAGGGCAAGAGCAGAAAAATGACTTTCAAGTCACAGTGTACTATGCGGGACAAGTAGGAGTAGTGCTATGGTTGGAATGTTTGTGTCCCTCCAAAATACATGCGGGAATGTAATCCCCATTGCAGTCGTATTAAGAGATAGGGCCTTTAGGAGGCACCTAGGTCACGAGGACTCCTCACTCATGAATGGAATTAAGGCTCTCATAAAACAGGCTTCATACAGGGCCCTTTTTGCCCTTCTGCCATGTGAAGATGTTACAAAAAAACACTAGCTTAGAAGAGAGCCAACCCTCACTAGACACAGAGACCACCAGCGTCGTGATCTTGGACTTCCCAGCCTCCAGAACAGTGAGAAGTTAATATACCAATTATAAATTACCCAGTCTGAGATATGTTGTTATAGCAGCACAAATGAGCTAAGACAAGAAGGTTATGAGGTAGGCAGTACATAAGAGATGCTAGAATTAGGCCGGGCGCAGTGGCTCAAGCCTGTAATCCCAGCACTTTGGGAGGCCGAGACGGGCGGATCACGAGGTCAGGAGATCAAGACCATCCTGGCTAACACGGTGAAACCCCGTCTCTACTAAAAAAATACAAAAAACTAGCCGGGCGCGGTGGCGGGTGCCTGTAGTCCCAGCTACTCCGGAGGCTGAGGCAGGAGAATGGCGGGAACCCGGGAAGCAGAGCTTGCAGTGAGCTGAGATCTGGCCACTGCACTCCAGCCTGGGCGACAGAGCGAGACTCTGTCTCAAAAAAAAAAAAAAAAAAAAAAAGAGATGCTAGAATTAGAACTAGGTTCTAATAGTTGTGTCACAGCTGCGTGACCTTGGGCAAATTATTTATTATTTTATTATATTTATTTATTTATTTATTTTTGAGGTGGAGTCTCGCTCTGTCACCCCGGCTGGAGTGCAGCGGCGCAATATCGGCTCATGGCAAGCTCTGCCTCCCGGGTTCACACCATTCTCCTGCCTCAGTCTCCCGAGTAGCTGGGACTACAGGCGCCTACCACCATGCCCAGCTAATTTTTTCTATTTTTTAGTAGAGATGAGGTTTCACTGAGTTAGCCAGGATGGTCTCAATCTCCTGACCTTGTGATCTGCCCGCCTTGGCCTCCCAAAGTGCTGGGATTACAGGCGTGAGCCACCATGGACCTTGGGCAAATTTTTTAACCTCTAAGCTTCGGTTTGCTCATCTGTTAAATGAAGAACATAATCACTAATTAGGAAGTCATTGTGACCCGTCAGGAACTAAACGTTTAAAGCTCTTGACAAAATTTCTGGTACCTACACTCAAGAACAGTAGTAATAATTAATGGCAATTCAATTTCAACTCCCTGGTCATTCTGAGTAAGATTTTAAGTTAATAGAAGGCAGGTGAGATGTGAACAATAACCTCTTTGTAGAATGAAAACCTAATGTCATGGTTTATAAATAACTCTCCCAGCTATGGAATACTGTTATGTCTCTCTGTCCCCTCCAGGCAAGCCTTGTTTAATCCACCACAGTGGTTTCCTAAGAATATATATATATATACAAAAAAAGAACAATGATAAAGAATATACACAATAACGTGGGGAGGCATGCAAATCAAAAAGACGTTAACTGATAGGGAAAAGGGAGCAAGGAACTAGGTTGAAATTATGCGGAAGGGCCTCTAGATAAATACGACAGTGAAAAGACAACTAATTGAAGAATGAGAGAGTTTTCTTAACCAGTGCTAGCTGAGTAAAAATATAATTATCTTTGATTCATGAAGATTGCTACAATATGACTCATTTACCAAAACAGTTACTAGCAGAATTACACTTGTTACTGTGAGAAGACCACGTGGGAGCGAGGGCTGTAGTAAATACCAAATGTGTTTGGTATTTCACAATGGCACCTGGAAGGAGAGTTCTGTTTCCTATTCAGTGGTTCTCTGTGATGCTGCTGCTCTCAGCAGGGCCATTTGTGATTAGCAGGAGCACAGAGACCTTCCTGTGAGATGGGAAATGCTAATGTAAGTGCACCTAACCAGGTTCTGGGAGAATTTCGACTACCCTGATCTGAACACACATCATCTAGATCCCAAACTTCTTCTTTTCTACAGGTGAAGCCAGGGCTCAAAGGCCACTGTGCCTTTGATTTTTATGCATATTCAGTTGATGTCTCTTTTGCCAAAGACTGCACACACACCAAGAAATTAGAAGACTTTCATGACTGTTTATTAGTTGTCTGATGGCTCTAAAAAGGGGAAAATTACCTTTTTCCAATCAAATATTTTCTCTCTAGCTCAACTACGGTAGGCTTGGGAGTTCATCCCATAGAACAGAGCTGCTTAAAGGTTCAAACTTTCAACAATTATGGGAAGCTGACCACTGGGACGATGCACTAAAATGGGTGGAAGACAGTGGGCAGGGCACCCTCAGAGGTAGAAGGGATCTCACAGGTGTTCTGGCCCAAACGTCCTAAGGCCAGACGTGGTTCTAGGGAGTACGTGTATGTAAGTGATGAGGACAGCCATATGTTCTATAAAAACAGAATGAAAGACACAGGAAGAGATAAGAAGATGCATTTCTCACACAGCAGAAGAGCTCTGCAGGGAGAAATGTACAGAAAAAGGCAGCAGCAAACGGTCCTGCAAGCACAAGAGTAATGAAAATAAATACAGCTCACAAGCCTAATGAAGAACATTTCAGAGCAGGTTGAGACCCTAACTGATACAAATGAGGATCATTAGCTTCCCTGGGCTCTCCTGTTCAGTGTAGGACAAGAACCGTGCAAATAGAAGGAGATGACCAGGACTGTAATGGTAAAATTATAACCCCACACCAGACCTGGGTCTTTTAATAAGAAGAACCATGTTCATCTCCAGTCTCAAAGCCACTTGAGGGCCTGAAGACCATCAATATAGATGACGCTTAGCTGTTCTCATCCAAGGATAACAAATGTTTTCAGAACCATCCACTTCTCTTCCCCTCCAATATGCACAATACTTCCACAAGGCCTGGAAACTAAAGAAGATTCCAAATATGATTCTCTCTCAGGCTGAGATCAACCACACTGTTTATGATTATGAAGCACCTACTACATGCTAGGTCTTGCACTCAGTACTTTGCATGCATTATTTCATTTCACCCCATCCACAGGCCTAGGAGGTAGGTATCATCAATACTCCCATTTTAATGATAAGGATAGCTGAGGTTCAGAGAGATTGGGTAACTTGCCCAAGGTGAAAAAGTAAGTGACAAGTCAGAGATTAAAACAGAAAGCCAGCTTTGATAAGTTGTTTTTAGGATCAACTGTTGTGGAGAGGTGACAAAAATGAAAATGAGCAGACATGTCAGAGCAAACACGAAAGGAAGAATTATTCTGTGAAGAGAAAGGACCTGTTCCAGGGCCTAGAGACAGAAAAGAGCTTGGGAGGTGTGAGGACCTTCTAAGTGTCTATTGCTGACTAATTGTCAGCCCCTACGATGTGACTTAAGATATCAGGGGCCTTGATTCTCCTTCATAGGCCTCTCCACATGGCTGCTTGGGCTTCCTCCAGCATGGAGGCTGTGTTCCCATGGGGATGTGATGGAAGCTACTAGTCTTTTTAATCGCAAAGCACAGAAATGGCACAGTGTTACCTCCACCATATTCTTTTGGTCAACTCAGTCACCACTAATTCAGTGGGAGGAATGACAAAGAGTTAAAAAAAAAAAAAAAAAAAAGAAAGAAAGAAAACCAGTGTGGTGGAAACACAGTTGACTAGGGATGAAGGAGCAAGAAATGGAAGGGTTTTGGAACAAGGTGATGGGAGAGAGATTTTTCAAGGCTTTATTGGCCATGTGAAGGACTTTGGATTTCATGCTAAGGGCAGAAGAAACCTTTACTCCTTTTTCTCCCTTGCTCTTATCTCAACTGTGGTAGAAGACTAATTCAACTAAGGCCTGGAGGGATTTCATCTTCAGTCCACAGAGCAAATCTGCATGCACATAAGATGCATTTAATGATTGTAAGGTATTAGTAAACTGTCATCTTCAACTAAAGCTCCCCCAAAATATCATCTGTTGCTGAGGGAGTCACATAACATTCCAGATTTCCAAGTTTCAGGAACAATGCCAATACACCTCCCCAGGTGTCATACCAGGTACTGCCACACCATTTTCACATGCAGAATGGCTGCTGCTTGGTTTTTTGCCTACCTGTCACCCTCACATAGTTTATACCCCTGAACACAAAAAAGCCAACAGCCCTTCACTTTGATTATCAGCCAGTCTGTCTGTACATAAACACTGCTTTGAGGTCAGGGAGTTTTGCTGTGCCCATACAACTAAATTATTGGGTCCAACATGGCTCCCCAATGTTTTGGTGTCTTCATGGTTAGAGAACTGGGTTTCTTGGTGCCAGTTAGAGTTATTCGGTGAGGAAGAAGTGAAGAGGAATAGCTTCCTTCCATTGCTAAAGCCAGAACTTCTCTGTACAACAAAGAACGTAAACGTTATGACATACTGGAGAGTGGGATGATGCTACTCAACACATTAAATACCTTCTGTGCTGTGGTAGCAAGACAAGTCGGACAGACTCCAAATTCTAGAATTGCTAAGAATAGAGAGAGGAATTATCCATAAATATGGTTTTTATTTTTCAATACAATGTAGTAAGTGTAGGGATACAGGCATTCAAAGGGTACAATGAGATCCCAGAATTGGGGGCTCTAGCTGAGTTTTTGGGAGTGATGAAGCAGGATAGGTTTCAAAGAGGAGGTAATTTGGGACCAGAATTTAGGAGTGGCAGTTAACAAAAGTATTTCAGACAGACAGGAAATTGAAGAAAAAAAAAGGCTCATTTGTGTGAGGCAGCGAGGTAAGTGTCCGTTTTGAGGAGGAGGGTTGCATAAGAGGGCAACATTACTGAAATATAACTTTAAAAAAAAAATCCTGCCTCAGGTTTATTTGTACAAATAGCACAGGAGGACACCAGCCCCATGCAGACAGCAGCCCAGGGGGGCCACCCCAGTCCTTCTGTCCTCACGTTGGCAGACCGAGATCTCTACTCTGAAGCCTTTGGAGGGGTCTGGGCACCTTTGGGAGCCTGAGCTGGAACTGAAGCTGGGGCTGTAGCCTGGGCCTTGGTTTGGTCCTTGGTCTTGGCCTTTGGCTGGCACAGCCTGAGCCCCTTGGCAATGCAGGCACGAGCATGCTTCCTAAGCTTGCGGTGGGCAATGTAGGCAACTTGATTGAGCTTGCAGCTGACACCCTTTGGGATCTTGGGTTTAACCTCCTTGGGCTTACGAGGGCCTTGATAGCCACGGTACGTGGTTTTGGCACTGTTGACCTGCATCTTTTTTAGGCCCTTCTTCTTGTGCTTCTTGGCAGAGCACATGTTCCTCAGGAATATGGGGTCCACCCTCTTAAGAGATTTGTATCTTTGTATTCGGAGTTTCTTGATGCTATTTCTGTGCCATTTTCAGGACTGGTTGTGTGTGGTGTGGTTCTCGGACTTGGCCACGTCTGCACTTTAAGCCACAGCTCCTGAAGCACCTAGAACCGGAAACGGAATATAACTTTAACACAAGTTGTGACAAGGGACAGAAAGGAAAAGATAAACAGTGGGTAGATCACAGAGGGCTGTGTATACTATGTTAAATAACTTTGTATTTATGCTGTAGCTATCAGTGATGTTTAAGGAGAATGACTTCATCAGATTTTTGTTTCAGATAAATTATTCTGGTAGAAATATAAAGACAGACAATATTGAGCCAGGATTGAAAGGAAGAGAGACCAGTGGGAGCTACTGACTCAATAGTGTGGGTTTGTTGTATAGGTAAACTCAGGCCATGGGAGTTTGTTGTACAGATTATTTCATCACCCAGGTAGTTATCTTTTTTGCTCCTCTCCCGCCTCCCACTCTCCACCCTCAGGTAAGCCCCAGTGTCTGTTGTTCCCCTTTTTGTATCCATGTATTCTCATCATTTAGCTCCTACTTATAAGTAAGTGAGAACATGCAGTATTTGGTTTTCTTTTCCTGCATTAGTTTGCTAAGGATAATGATCTCCAGCTCCATCCATGTCCCTGCAAAGGACATGAACTCATTCTTTTCTATGGCTGCATAGTATTCCCCCCAAAGTGCATATGTACCACATTTTCTTTATCCAGTCTACCATTGATGGGCATTGAGGTTGATTCCATGTCTTTGCTATTGTGAATAGTGCTGCAGTGAACACACACGTGCATGTGTCTTTATGTTAGAGTAATTTCCATTCCTTTGGGTATATACCCAGTAATGGGATTGCTAGATCAACTGGTATTTCTGTTCTTAGCTCTTTGAGGAATTACCACACAGCTTTCCACAATGGTTGAACTAATGCCCACTCCCATCAATAGTGTATAAGCATCCACTTTTTTCTCAGCAACCTTGCCAGCCTCTGTTATTTTTTGACTTTTTAATAACAGTCATTCTTACTGATGTAAGAAACCTATCATTAATAAGATAAGGAAATCTAATTTAAAAAAGACAATTTGTGGCACAAGATATAGAATGATATGAGGGGTTGGAATCAAGGGGTGGTCCTTAAAACTTGGAAGAGGAAACTTATCCTCTGAGACTGGTGAAGGAAGAGTTCAGACCTCCCTGTGATAGCATGTGAGGAGCAGGAAGAAGTGCATATCTGGTTGTACCCCATTTCTTATATGTTCTGAGCCCAGGGCAAAAGTATAAGTAGATATTCGCATGTCTATATCCAAATATTTAAAATTTATCAATCAAGCAAAAAATTAGTTAAGTAAAATATGTCAGATAGACATGTTTAATAGAATATGCCTATCTTGACAGATATACCTTCTTTAATATTTGGGAAGCCAACTCCTCATCTAGAGTTTTGGACTCCTCAGAGTTCCATGCTAGAATACAGAGACCTGGGAGAGCCACCCCAGCCCATGACCTAATTCTCTTGTCTTCCTACTTCCGGCCCCACAGTATACCATGAGAGACCCGCAAGGACACATGTGGACACCCAAGCCTGCAAGCCCAGGCTCAGGCCACATCCCTCTGGAAACAGCCACTCCTTAGCCACCCCTTGAGCCTAGAGATGCATGCACAGTGGGTTCAGCCATCCTTAGGAGAAAAGATTCTGGAAGAAGTCCATAGAGAACCTATAAATAGGCTCATGGCAATCTGTACAAGGGATTCTGAGGTTCTGGGTACTCATGCATAATGTAGAAAAGGAAATGTGGTTCTGGGTGGACATGTCCCCCTTAGCTTCACACACCCCTTGCCCTGTATGGAGGAGCTCAGGTATGTGGCCAGAATGGTGCTCTCTAAAGATCAGGGCACAGGGCAGAAGCTCCTCTTGCCCAGGCCTAGGGGTGGTACAGTCCAGTAGCCTCCATGTTCTTGATGGAACACACACACACACACACACACACACACACACAGCTAAAGTTATTAGCCAACACTGAAGTTGGTCGGGAATCCATCCAGAGGAACCAATGCTACCTCTCAGGTTTTGTTCTTTTAACTCCTGGGAAACAGTCTCCAAGTAGTTTGCCAGGAGAATTTGTTTTTTCTCTTGAAGTAGAAGCACTCACCAGTCAAGCAAGCATGGATTAGAATCCCTGAGGTACTACAGCTTACAGGCATTCGCTTGGTAGATTTTTTTTCCTTCTCACTGCCAATTTGAGTGGACTCATAAAGTTTATTTTGTGCCAGAAGCATGAACTGGAGGGGGAAAAATGACATCACCACAAAACTCACTTCAAAGCCAGAGAGCTCTTGAAACTGACTTCATCTCAGGAGTCCCTATCGGTGCTGAAAGCAGGTCACCTTCAGAAAGAGATCTGTCCACCATGAAGGCTGCAGAGCTTTCATGAAGAGCAGGTCTTCTCCCCTGACATAAAGGTAAATCTAGGTGTAAATGGCATCACTGGCCAACAGAAACAGGGGCCCACAGAAAGAGGAATGTCCAGAGAGCATTTTTTAAAATCTTGATATTAATTTTCTTTCAGAGGAAATAAAATATTTCAAAAAGGATAAGGATGACATGAATAAATAACAGACCAATGACAAGACACAAGTTATATCATTTTACAAAATATTTTTATGCATGTGTAAAATGTTCATAACATTACTTTAGGGGTACTTTAACTTCTCTTCCTGTGTATTATACCTGAATAAAGATGGAATGATGTTTTTTTAAAAAAATTAGGATTCTAAAGACCTTTTCTACCATTAATTTTCTATAATGGCTGTTGAAATCTTATTATCTGCATTTTATTGCTATGAAAACTAAAATATAGAGCAGTTAAGTGACTATCCAGTGAACAAGTGGCAGAATTGGAAATAGCACCCAATATTTTATCCTACCTATTAAATCATGTATCTTGCTAACCTAGAGGTGCCTCTTTTCACACTAATCTACTTTTGATTCATAGCTGTTGAAGTCCTGAATGCTGACCTATTAGAAATCTGTAACTAGTCAGCACCTAACTATATATTAGATTCTGTTAAGTAATTTCATTACAAGAATAAGGGGGATGAAACTGGAAACTTTTCGAAGACATAAAACTATTCCTAAATCTTTGAAGACAGGTTAACTTATGACTTGTCATCCCATGCACCATGTATCAATGAAAAAAAAGTTCTGGTTTAGAAAAGAAATGGTAAGGAAAATGTTCATGAAGTATTTAGATAAATTCATGCATAATGCATTCTTAATATATGGTCTAATATTAATTACCTCTGTTGTCTAAATCCTCCTACAGTAATTTGCCTTCTCTCGCAGCGATTATTATTGTCTACCTTATACTTAGATCTATGTATGCAGATTTTACTTTCTCCACTAAATTCTAAAGGTGGTGATTGTGTCCCATACATTTTTGTGTCCTCTGCAGTGGGTAACAATGCCTCGCTCATGGTAGTAATAAGTTGTTGCTGAATGAAAACAATGAATATATTGGATTATATAACTAGGCTTTTTAGATTGATGTCCAAGACAACCAGCTCTAGTCATTAGGTCTGTCCCTAGGACCCCTGTCAAGGACAGAGCTCTGGGTGAGATAAATTGCAGGTCTAAACCAACAGCAATTCTCATGCTCTAAATTCACAAACCAAATGAAAGATTGTACACTCTAGAAAGGCTGCTATTCAGATTAAAGAAAATAAAACAAAGTAGATAAATATCCCTCTTTTAGTGTTCACTCTGACTGCAGGGAAGGATATACATGTATTTCTTATCAGGCCAGAAAGACTGCTTAGCCAATAAATAAGTTAAAGATTTTTATTTCCACTATATGGGCAACTCTTGCATGGTGAGCTTGCACTCAGAGAAAATCTGTTTATTGTGCAGTAAAAGGAAAGTCCCAAATAATTAGGAACATCATGTGTGCTCGAAGAAATGAAGTCAATAACAGTATTCCAATGTGTGTTGTATCTAAACTAAACTACAAAAGTAGCTTTTTACCATTGCATGCAAATGATGGCTGGAAAATAGCCTACTTTACGTAATTGCACAGCTGTGGGCAGTCTGGCTTCCAAAATTCAGGATGCATCTTGATAACATGTGTAGGACCCAGAAAAGGGTTAATTTTGAAAACAGTCACTTTCATATACTCAGATGGAGAGAGAGCACCATCATCGATGTTTAATCAATCAATAGGCATTTCTTCCTATGATATGAAGTTTACATTACCCTCCATCTGGAGAGACTGAAGGAATAAGAAGGAAATCTGTCAAAAGCAAAATTACTTCTTATTAGCTTTGCCCATGTCATTTCAGTTCAGCTTACTAAATGTTAATCTTTTCAATGACTTAAATAAAGCAATAGAAAGTGATTGTAGTTTAACCCTCTTGTAGATTTCTCAAACACTTTAATCTAAATGCAACAATTTAGACCATGCTCCAGGATGAGCTATCATATCTCTGTCTCATAACATGATCAAGTAATTGGCCAGTTACTTCATAGGTTCCATTTCTTCACCAGTTCTATAAAATCCTGTGGTTCCAGATTTCTCAAATCCCTTCTTTCTGCAACAACTCTGCTCCCCGTTTCAGTTTCTAAGTCTAGAAGGCAATGTGGTAGGATGCAACGAGTATGAATTTAGCTAGCTACAAATAGACCACGTTTAAAATTTCAGTTCCATGGAACTGCCTATATGAGAACCTAATCAATATGTTAACCTCTCTAAGACTCCATTTCGGTATCTGTAAAATGGTTACACTAGAGCCTGGCTCATAAATGAAATAACATATATGAAGTGGCTGGTACATAAAGGTCACTTAATTCATGCATATAGCCTTTCCTCACCCTCAAATGGGATCACTTGTTTTTTTCTGCATTTAGAATGATGTTTTGTGAATGGTGGTGTTTGTTTCATTTCCTAGACTCTGGCTTATTAATTCACATAGTCAAAGCATAGTGTAGAAGGTGCAAATTTGTATCTTCTATTTCAGAAAAAAACAAATTAGTAAAAATTTTTTGAAATGGTGAAACAGGCTGGGCACGGTGGCTCACACTTGTTGTAATTCCAGAACTTAGGGAGGCTGAAGTGGGAGGATCGCCTGAGGCCAGGAGTTTGAGATGAGCCAGAGCAACATAGAGAGACCTCTGTTACTACAAATTTTCTTTAACTAGCCATGTGGCATTTGCCTGTGTCCTAGCTATTCAGGAGGCTATGGTGGGAGGATCACCTGAGCTCAGGGGACTGGTGCTGCAGTGAGCCATGTCTGTGCCACTGCACTCCAGCCTGGGCAAGAGAGTGAAACCCTGTTTCCAAAAAAAAAAAAAAAAAAAGCCAACCAAGCAAGTGTGTTTAGTTGATGACCTAATGACCAGGGAGTAAGATTGTTTAGTGCTTTGGTAAGTTATTTGAATTTTGTTATGTATTATAAGTTTGATTATTACCATTACTTGGGTGGAAGTGAGGGGGTGGTCAGGACAAGTGCATATCTTCCTGAATGGATAAATAAGGCAGAGGAAGGCACGTGACCTAAATGTGTGTGCTACAGACCATGCGTACTATTCTCCATCGTATATCTCCTAAATTTTCTTAGTAAAGAAAGACATGAACAGGAAGCCCCCTCCCTAACAAGGTCTCGCTGTGTCCCTAGGATTTCCCTATTCATGCCTACAATGTTAAAGTCTTCCAAAGGAAGAGTCTTCAGATCTTCTGTACATGTAGTGACAATCATCTGCTGTGTACAGAAAACCTCCAGGTAGAAGAGAGAGAGCTGCTGCCATTGTGTTTAAATTCCTAAGATCAACACTAGGCAGTTTAAGGTAATAAATAGCAATAGTTCTTATTGTAGCAATTTCTTTTTTCTTCCTATTTTTATTGACAAATCATAATTGTATCCATTTGTAAGGTACTATGTGATATTTTGATATATGTATACAACGTGTAAAGATTAAATCAAGTGAATTAACGTATCCATTACTTCACTTCTTCTTTGTGGTGAGATATTTGAAATTTACTCGTTGCTATTTTGAAATACACAATTTCTATCTAGTTCAGGGCCACATGGGCAGCCATTAGAAAGTGGTATAAAATCAGTGGGTACTAATGAATAATGAATGAAGGCTCACTCCCAAACCGGGCGATCTAATGGAAAGTTTAACATAATTTCACAATCCAAACCATTGTTCACCCACTTGTTCTGCTTCTTGCTCTCTGTATATCCTACCTTTGTGTGTGCAGGCTGCTCAGCTACTAAGAAACCTATTACCTGGAACAAGTTCAACCTGCTGCTTTCGTCTAACCTAGACTTTGCAACACAATAAGAGATCCTTCTGTATTAACAAACTAGAATATGGATTATAAGTGTTAGGTCTTCTTTGGTCATTAGGGTTCCACAAGGTTGTCCACTGAGCATGCTCATGACATAACATCAAACCTGTCAAAGTGGAGCAGCAGAGATTTCATTTGTGATGGGACCTCCTGAAAGGTGCCAAACCAGACAGAATGTAGCCAATCAATGACCATTCACCAGCACAGAGAGTACAAGAAATATCACATTTCCTTATTTTTCTGTTTTCTTTCTTTTCTTTTTTTTTTTTCTTTTTTTTTGAGATAAAATCTCACTCTGCCACCCAGGCTGGAGTGCAGTGGCATGATCTCGGCTCACTGCAACCTCTGCCTCCTGGGTTCAAGTGATTCTCCTGCCTCAGCCTCCTAAATAGCTGGGATTACAGGTGCACACCACGCCTGGCAAATTTTTGTATTTTTAGTAGAGATGGGGTTTTGCCATGTTGGCCAGGCTGGTCTCTAACTCCTGACCTCAGGTGATCCACCCACCTCGACCTCCCAAAGTGCTGGGATTACAGGCGTGAGCCACCGCACCCAGCCTCCTTATTTTTCTCTAAATCAACTTAAGTCCAATTCTAATCCCCACTCTCCTGAGAAGTAGAAAAGTCAAACTCAGTTATTACTGGAGCTCTCCAACCAAAGGTCACATAAAAGTCCCCGGGTCTGAAGCAGGACGAGACACTGGGGAGGCCCCACTTGTTATGAGACATCGGGAGACACAGAAAACCACCAGAGTCTCCACGGTCCTGGCCCTTTGGGATAGGGGCACTCATCTGCTTCTGTTCCATTTGTGGGGTTCAGAAAATCCTCAGCAAAACTGGAAGTGCCCTGCCTTTGAGGTACATCAAACAGGTGTCCCATTTGAGTCATGCTGCTCTCTTGGGTGGCTGCCACTAGAGGGGACATGCACCCCACTACTGATGAAACTCATCAACCTCCAACCTTCTCTCCCCTCCCTGCTCAATGCTCTCAAAAGCATTCTGGGCTCTCCCAGCCTTCTCTGGTGAAATCTAATCTCATCTGAGCTTAGGCTTTTTCAAAAATCAGGAAGACCTTCTGCTTTTGAGGCAACAGAAGGCAAAGCCTGGATTTCGGTTAGAAATGGGAAGGATGGAAGTGACTCCAAGAAGGAAGCAAAACTGAAATCTTAGGAAATTATCCCATCCCGTCGGTGTCATAAATAAGCAGATGAGTTGCCCTTGACTTCCTGGCCTGGGAACTGGGTAGGACCAACTCTCCCAGACAGAGAAATCTTAGGAGCTACACTCAGGAGGCACCACCCCCAGGCACACTGGCTAAGTGTGAGAACCAAGAAATTATCATGGGTGTTTCAGGCAGCACCGCCGTGTGCCTTCCCACCCATCCCTCAAGGGATTCTGGGCAGAGGTTCCCATGGGCTTGGAGTAGCACTAAATTCAATGGAATAGGAAGATGAACTGAAAGAATCACAAGACCAAAAGCATGGCAGGAATTTGCAAACACAAGACCAGCTTACCTTTGAGCCTAAAATCCAGCTGGACATTTGTGGAGAGGTCACCTTATTCATGACCAAAGGGCTGACCAGATCCACGCTAGCAGGGAGTGCTGAAGAGGAAGAGAGAAGCTTCCCCACAGGACAGCATTGGCGCCTAGAGCCGGCTTGAAAGGGCCCTGAGGACCAAGCAGATAACAGAGGTCATGTTTAGGCAGGGACTATTGAGAGCCATGACATGGACACACAGCCTTGCAATGGACACACAGCAGACAAACAGCAAAGGAATCACAGGGCACCAGAGCAAAAGGACTGGCAAGGCAAATGTGCCCAAGGCTTGGAGACTCTGCCAGGGAACTGGGGCCTCCATATACGGGAATCCCACTGCTAGAGGTTCTGGAAAATGTCCCCTCTAGACATGGACTTCAACTGTGCCCTGTCTGACTGGTATTGCTGAGAAAACTTCAGTTACGCTTTCAAGCACAAGCAAAAATCTCTTCATATCTTATAATCCCTTATAAGAAAAAAAGATCATCCTTTTAAGCAATGAGCTCTCATGTTCTGGTCCCCAGGTACTTTGACTGAGATTGAACTTAGCAAATGTTTACGGAGACAGAAAACAACGATTAACAAATTCATTAATTCAATCAGGGCACAGGGTAGCTCCTTCAAAAATGTTTGTTGTTGCTGCTGCTGATGATAATTAAAATCTTGTTTATAGATAGGTTGTGGTATATAATCATTTCATAACTAAGTCCTTATGCCTTGATGAGAACGATCATTATGTGTAAATATTGACTAAGGCTGAGCTTCACACATGCCATTGAAATTCCAGTTTATAATCTCCTGTTAACCAACAGTAAGGAACTAAACTGAGACCTCAGATCCAACAAACAACCTGCTGGCATTGACAGTTGGAGGTGCAGATGTGATCCTCAATCAACGTATCTTATCATCATTTTTTGCATTTTGCAGACCATCTGGGCTTAACCAATAGAAAGAAATTCTTCACGAGAATTCTGAGATTTCTTCGGTATTCAGTGACTTCTAGGATTTCTAATGGTGCAGGTCTTCTCTAGGACTCAGGCTCCCACAGAGCACGAGGAGGCTGGGGGACCAAGAGCTTCTGTATTCAACGGGTCTGTG
Organism: Trachypithecus francoisi; assembly: GCF_009764315.1. Taxonomy (NCBI): domain Eukaryota; kingdom Metazoa; phylum Chordata; class Mammalia; order Primates; family Cercopithecidae; genus Trachypithecus; species Trachypithecus francoisi. Next base: position 20,297,741 of record NW_022681455.1, read on the forward strand.
ATACTCTCAGTGCCACCCACTGCAGTTTTGCTAGAAGAGTGGTGGCTTTTTCATTAGGAAACCATCTTGTCCTGAGAATGACCCCCCCCAAAAACTTTTCTAACTGTCAGCCCAAACTGTCAAGAATGAAAGTGCTGAGCTGAGTTTGGTGCCAGTGGCAAGAATCTACTTTTTTTTTTTTTTTAAATTATTGTCAGCAGTAAGTTAAATATTGAACAGCAGGCCAGGTGCAGTGGCTCACATCTGTAATCCCAGCACTTTGAGAGGCTGAGGTGGGTGGATCACCTGAGGCCAGGAGTTTGAGACCAGCCTGGCTAATATGGTGAAACCCCGTCTTTACTAAAAATACAAAAACAAAGTTGGCCAGGCATGGTGGTTGGCGCCTGTAACTCGGGAGGCTGAGGCAGAAGAATTACTTGAACCTGTGAGGCGGAGGTTGCTGTGAGCCGAGATCACGCCATTGCACTCTAGCCTGGGCAACAAGAGTAAAACTCCGCCTCAGGAAAAAAAAAAAAAAAAAAAAAAAAAAGATTGAATGGCAGTGGAAACTGGACTTTCCTAGGCACTCCCTCTGCCCATCCCAACCCTCCAAATACACACCTCCATACACACACACGCCCCACACATCCATGCCACAACACACCCCACCACACCCACAAATGTCACATGTACTTTACTTAATAATTTACCAGATGGGAATTTAAATTATGGGATACTGTCTGTAAGTAAATTAGAGTAAGTCAGTAACTTAAACATATTCACTAAAACCCAAATCCAAACTCGCATTTTGCCACAAGTTACCCTATACTACCATTTACTCCAAACTAATCAGTTGAGGTGTTTGCACCGACAGAACTACCAGAAAAGGGAAGCAACATTTCCTCTGCATAGAGCTTGGGGGAGGGAGGGACCCTCTTTTACAGGCATGAGTGAAATTAATGTGAAAGAGGCAAGAAATCTTACTGTGCATTCCTGTACGTAATACGTTACCTCCTCTCATCTGGAAGCATCTACCGTAGGGCAGGCTACTGTAGAAGGCATTAGGATTATCAAGACAAATTCAAGAGAAATAGCGTGTTTGAATTTAGCTTTCAGCATTCAAAGCTGGAAAAGATGATAGTTTGATAGATTTTTGTAGACAGGAGAGAGAGAGAGAGAGAAAGAAAATCTTCTAAATTCTTTCCTGTATCAGGAAACAAGCCGGAGGGCTCAGGTCTCAGACTTTCTTCTATAATGTAGATAAGATTCCCATTCTGCTGATGACAGGCCATTACGCTTGTTGCCCTAAAGTGGAAAGAGGATTTGCCAAAGAGGAAGACATACAGATGGAAAATTCTGAACCTTTAAGAAAAGTCTAGAGGCTGCCCCTAGAAGGAGATCATGGGAAGAGGAGATGAGAAAGGCCAAGAAAGCAAGGTCCAATATCAAGGTTCTCCAAGTCCACTCTGGGGTGGAGCAGCTTCTAAAATATCCAATAAGGGCTGGGTGCAGTGGCTCATGCCTGTAATCCCAGCACTTTCGGAGGCTGAGGTGAGCGGATCACCTGAAGTCAGGAGTTCGAGACCAGCCCGGCCAACATGGGAAACCCCATCTCTACTAAAAATACAAAAATTAGCTGAGCGTGGTGTCACACGCCTATAATCCCAGCTACTGAGGAGGTTGAGGCAGAAGAATCGCTTGAACCCGGGAGGCAGAGGTTGCAGTGAGCCAAGATCATGCCACTGGACCCCAGCCTGGGTGACAAAGCAAGACTCTGCCTCAAAAATAAATAAATAAATAAATAGAAAAAATATCCAGCAAGGTATATGAGAACCCCCTAGTGGCACCTTTCTGGGGTATAGTAGGGTATAGTGGCAAGCCTTCCCCATGGCCCAGGGCATAGGCACAGCCTCATCAGAGAAGTGGCCTGGTGAGTCTTCTGACATTCCTGCCCCAGTAGCGTTCATGGGGACTCAGATAACCACATGCCTCACTGTGAGGATGCATAAAGGACCCACGCAGGCTGGGTGAGAATGAGGATGCTCTCGGGTGGGGGCTTTAAGAAAAGGGGCAAATGGCCCAAAGCCAGATGGAACCAGTATTTCTCCATGATCATCAGACCAGGAAGCAGGAAAGGCCAACCACTCTGTCTCAGAAGCCAGTGAGGACATAAATGGCCTCACTGCTAGATTGCATGCCATCTGGGGTGGGGGGTGAGAGTTAGGGGTGGGAAATGTGAAAGATCCAAAGAGGCAGAGGCACAACTACAAATCAGACTAGGTTTCTAGAATTTTACTAAAGGTGGTGTCCCCTGCCCTAACTGCCCCCGCACCTACCCAGCAGACAGTGGCTTGTGTACAAGATGAGAACAATAAAGAGGCCAGGATTGCTTTGAGCAGAAAAGTGTAGCATGAGCAAATTTGCCTCTTGGGTTCAGCAGCTTCAGGAAGTCTCAATTAGCTACATGTGTAGACGAAAAATTCCGAGCCTTGGAGAAGATGTTACTGGCTTCAAAAAGACAAAATTTTGGCTGGGTGCAGCGGCTCACACCTGTAATCCCAGCACATTGGGAGGCCAAGGCAGGAGGATTACTTGAGGCAAGAGTTTGAGAACAGCCTAGGTAAAATAGGGAGACCCCATCTCTTTAGAAATAAAAAATAAAATTAGCTGGGCACAGTGGCCCATGCCTGTAGTCCCAGCTACTCAGAAGGCCAAGGTGGGAGGCTCTCTTGAGCCCAGGAAGTCGAGGCTACAGTGACCCATGATGGCACCACTACACTCCAACCTGGGCAACAGAGCAAAACTCTATCTCCAAAAAAAAAAACAAACAAAATTTAATCCTTTGACCATGTGATTTTGTATCGTATGTTACACTATATTATGTATTATGTATTATGTGTATGCATTATTTAGACATTTTTTGCTTTTAAATTCTTCAAGTGGATGTGCCCAGGTAGCTGGACATTTTGTCTTCTCGTCCTTCATGCTGGATCTGGGTTATCCCACATCCGTTATCCCACTACCATCTCTTGGGCAGATCAGGGAGCTCTTCTGCTCTGTCAGAAATGAGACAGGAATGGAACAACTAGCTGTGTGGTGAGGCAGGGCCAGAGAAAGGAGAAACTCAGGGGTACAAGAGTGAGGGGAGGGAGAGAGACTTCTAGTAAGTCTTCTCATGAGGTCCGAGAGAGAAGCAGCCCCATGATGACTACAGAAACAAGGAATGAAGGTTTTCATGTCTGGCGTGTGGAGCACATGGGGCCATCTGAATGCCTTCTCCAACCTTGGAGAGAGCACTTTCTATTCTCTGCACAAGGGGGATTATGAATTATGGATTATGGATTGCAATGGGGATACTTGAGCCAGAGGTAAGAAGGTGAAGTGCATGTCCTACTGGAAACTCTGTGTATGTGTGTGTGTGTGTGTGTGTGTGAGAGAGAGAGAGACAGACAGAGAGAGAGAGAGACAGAGAGAGAGAACAGGAGTAAGAACAGCAAGACTGGCTAGTAAGGAATCTACTAGGAATGCATTTCTAGCATGAAAGGCATGATCCTGAGATGATACATAAACACAAAGAATCAACAGCCCAATTACATTTCGCCTGTAGTCCCAGCTATTCGGAAGGCTGAGGTGGAAGGATCACTTGAGCCCAGGGAGGTGAAAGCTGCAGTGAACTGTGGTCATACCGCTGCACTCCAGCCTGAGCAACAGAGCAAGACCCTGTCTCAAAAACACAAACAAACAAATGTTATTTTATTCTTTTATTGTAATTCGGAGCAATTTCAATAACTAAATAATATTTAATTAACTCAGATTTTCTTTTCTAACAGTTGACTACAACTTTCTTTTTGAACTAGGAAAGAAATATGTTACACATAGATATGCTAGTCAGAAACAAAAGTCATGGGTAAAGTAATGAATATTCAAAGTTACTTTAAAACAGGCCCATTTTTGTATATGTATGTGTGTGTTTTCAACCACCATGCCTTCCCAAAATTAAAATATACTGTGAAATGAGGGACTACAGGGATGGGGTGGAGTAGAGATGAACAAAGCAACATTTCCAGTTCCTGAGCAGGATTCCCCAACTTGTTATTAAGACACTGGGATACATGCAGGATTTGGACTGTTCATATCTGGACAACCTAATCCATTGTTTTATTTTCACTCCTTCGGCCCAAACAAGTGTCCTCACTCTCTTCTGTCTTGCTCCTGAATCTTAATGTTTGCATGAACAAAACATTAAGAAACAAGAGAGCAATCCAGTGTAGCAAAGTGCTATTGCTGCAAATAGTCACCTTGAGGTTTGCTGGATTTTCAGAAAGTAAGACATGTTCACAGTTATGAGTGGGCATCCGATTTACCTGCTAGAAATGTAAGTGACTCTTCACATGGTCCCTTTTCTCCAAAAACACCATCTTTCTGAGAGATGAAGTCAAATGGGGAGACGAAGAATCTAATATTTTCAGCTACATAAATTCATTTCAGCATAAACTCATTTCAGCTGGAAAATCTTAACAATGTAAATTTACTCTCCAGAAAGAAAGAGAGAGAGAAGAAACAGCAAGATTTTTCCCTGGAATCTGTTGAGAATAAGGAGGGAGCATGGGTGTGGGGACGTGTATTTTGTGCTGTACCTTTGAAAAGAGAACAGAACACAATGTCCTAAGATAAATTGTCATTTTCTGAAGCCAGCATTTTCTCCCAAATTCTTAAGGAAATGTTGCCACCTTCTGGACAAAAGCTCAGTAAGCATTCACCACAACCCTGCTCTCCAGCTTAGTTATAAACTCATTTACATGAGTTAATACATAATTTTGCTGTGGCTTTTCTGTTATTCTACCTGCACAGCACTGATAGCCTCAAAAAATCAAGTCACTATAAAAGCACTAATCATATGCCTAACAGAACAGAAAGCCCACTTCGCCAATTAAGCAGATTCTTCAAGACAGAAATAATCACACTGACAAAGTTTACCAGATTTTAAAAAACCTCATTCATGGACTTCTTAACTCTTACAGGGTTTGAAGAATGGTGGGTAGATTCTCAACCAGGTTTTCTCTTTACAGTTTTTAAAAAAATTACCACTTCTGTCTTTTAATCATAGATTCCAATTCATCTAACCAAATAGTCTTGAATTTGATTTTTTTCAATGTATTTTAAGGTCATCAGTAATATTTTGAGCATTCAGAAACAAAGACACCTGTACTCATATCCTGAGAATCTGTAAAATGCTCACATTTACCGTAATAGGCCCTTCCCATCAGTCAATTCTCATTACCAATGTTTTCAATAAAACAAGGCAGTTAAGGTGGACACACTTTATTTGAACAGCTATGCATTGTGTCCTGCTGAAGAAAAACAGCAAAGAAGGTGCCTGCCCATTTAGTACTGAGCATTTTCCCCATGCTTATGCCTGAGGCTTGCGTCTCCAATGTAGAGGAGTCCGGAAGACGAGGAAGTCCATTGTTCTGCTGGATGAGGACCGCATTACTTGATCTCAACGCTGTTTAAATATGCAATAAACCCAATGTCCCTCTTCATTCAGGATCTCGCCAAGGGCTTAGGGGAAGGCTGCAGTACTTCTCTGAGAAGCTCTATTTGTTTTTCTGAGGATGTGGCTGATGAAACTGACAGCCCTGTCCACCTCATCCAGGTTTTCACAGGTGGAAAATTCGGTGGTGAAGCCCCAGGTTGCAGCATGTCCCTCACACTGTTGATAGCTTTGTCTTCTGTTCTCCAACCCTTCAGGTGGTTGACCAGGAGCCCTACTGCATGATCAAAGGTGTTAACTCAATCCTGTGTTAGACTGTTGCCTTGGTTTCCCCCACAGTCATCCTCTGGCTGGAGGCAGCCACAGGCTTCATGGCATCTCTGCAAATGAAAGAAGTGCATGGAAAGGAGAAAAGCCAACTGTTTTGACCAAATTGCAGACTTTCCTCATCCACCAGACATGAGAACCAATGAAGGAAAATAGAAAAAAAACACATTCTTCTTAGAAATCTTGTTTGGGCCAGGCGCAGTGTCTAACGCCTGCAATCCCCGCACTTTGGGAGGCCAAGGCAGGTGGATCACCTGAGGTCAGGAGTTTGAGACCAGCGTGGCCAACATGGTAAAACCCCATCTCTACTAAAAATACAAAAATTAGCCGGGTGCAGTGGCAAGTACTTGTACTCCCAGTGACTCGGGAGACTGGGGCAGGAGAATTGCTTGAACCCAGGAGGCAGAGGTTGCGGGAAACCAAGATGGCACCACTGCACTCCAGCCTGGGCGACAGAGCAAGACTCTGTCTCTAAAAAAAATTTTTAAAAAAGAAAGAAAAGGAAAGAAAAAAAGAAATCTTTTTGTTTTGAATGGGGAAGACCCTGGTGCAGAAATGTCTTTGGTACTGGTGATAATCTGGGCCTGTGAGTGCTAAATTGATTCTCTGTCCTGCAGGGGCTGAATATCAAGGAACAAATGCATTAATCATGGGAGAGCCTGTGTGCCAATGTGCATAAAGACCACTGCGCCCAGCAGCGGCGATTTCATGAACCTTTCCACAGACCACACGCTCTGAAGTAGCTCTCTGAAGTCTCATTACTGAGTGTGTAGGGGAGGGATGGGGGGTTGCATCTGACTTTCACTGAAATGTGCATTTAGAAATAAGTGTATTTACATTTAGTTTTGTGTTTAAAAAGGGGGGTAGGGATGGGGAATCTTTGGGCCAGAGTCATTATAGATGAGACAAACACACGGACACAGATACACACACATGCACATGCACAAAAGCTTTCAGGGAGAAACAGAAAATAATGTTTTGCAATTACAGTCCACAGCTGCTGCAGTTCCAGTGTGCGTGTGCTACACAGGTGCGGCCATTATAACAATGAATAGCGCACATTAAAGGTGCTATCCATAGGGGTAATAATACTGGGGTTGAAAAGGTATTTTCATTTGCAGCCTGATGTTAGGTAGAAAATAAAATAAGGCATTTCACAGCCAGCCTGATGGCTCGGCTACCACATGGGAGGCCCAAGCCTGAGATGAATCTGAGACCCTTATGTGTGTGTGTCTAATAGTGGGAACCTGGCCATAGTTCCTAGAGAGACCACCAAATTTCTTCCTGTTCTAAAAAGCCTGCTGACAATGAATGGGGGAAACTGAGGCTCCACACAGTTTATCCAGTTAGCAGCATCAGTCAGCATGACATCTATCCCTGCCTGGGACTTACTAGTATCTGGATCCTAGAACTAGTATTGGGGGAAAAATACAGAGACAGGTTCCCCATAGGTGGGGAAGTAGAATGGCTCCCACAGGGAAGGAACCCTGGAGGAGGAAGTGGCTTTGAGACAGCTCCCCTTAGGCCCTGTCTCTGCATCATGCCATCACTAAGCTCCACCCCACAACACAGCAATGTTCTTCCCAGGGACAGCCCCAGAAGTCTCGGCTCTAAGCCCAAAACAGCCAACCTGCTTTGCTCACCTCTCTCTTTAAAAGCCCAGCAGCAGGATGGGCACCGTATCTCATTTCATTTACTTTCCACAACTTCTCAAATCACTGAAATCTTCACTCTCGGTGGAAAAATTCATCTTCAGGCAACCAAGCCATTCATGCAAATTGGCAATTGGAAAATGCTGGGAAAGAGAGAACTTTGGGTAGTGACAAGAGAGTGAGCTTTAGAATCAGAGGACAAAAGACCCCATCTCAGCACGGCCAGCTCTGTGATCTTGAGCAAATTATTTAAACTCTCTGAACCTCTGCAAAATGAGGTTAATAGTATCTGCTGCATAGGGTTGTCGTGAGGCTCTAATGACACCAAGTATGTGAAAATACTTAACGCCAAGCTTGGAACTAGCAAGCACCAAATAAATAATAGAGATAATGAGAGTAACGTCGATTTCTTTATATTCATTTTCCTGAGTGGGTCTGTGAATAACTTCTAACCCATTCTCAGCAAGAAAATGGAAATCTACATCAAGAAAGGAGGAAAAAAAAATGTACAACACATATTTCCCACAACCATAGAGGCAACTTCAGACCAAACATTTCAGGAAGGCTGTTAGAAATGTGTAATGCTCTGCAGAATAATTGTTTTCATATTGTCTACTTTTAACAGTGGTAAAAGCAAACAATAAAACAAAAAATAATGCATGTTGTGGAGTGAATTTTAAAAAGCTGAGGATCCATCAGACCCAGGTGGGTGTTGGCGTGGCTCTCATGGACTGGGCATGCTTCCCCAGAGCCCAGGTGGAGGGCCGCCCACAGCTTGGAAGTCTGGAAGCCTGCTGCCCTGGCACGGAGTGGTGCAGGGGAGTGGGAGCACACAGCCCTTGCCAGGATGAAAGCCATCCTAGGGAAATGGGATAGGCCCCAGTTTACCAAGGAAGGCGGGAATACAGCCCTTTTTAGAGGCCTTAAAAGTGAGGAGAGGATTAAAATTAATTTAAAACTTCACAGGAAGCCTGCATAATGAAAACAAAACTTGATTGCAATGCTGGCTGGCACGCTGTGGATCTGGAAAAGCTCACACAGCAGAGCTCTGGATAGGTTGGAGCTCACTGGGGAGATAACAACAAAACTATAGTGACGGTGATGATGATGATGATGATGAAGATGATGATGATAGCGGTGGTGGGGGTGGCAGTGATGGTGAAACAAAAGTCTTATCTGCCAAGCTCTCATGGATCACAAACCCCTGAGGCACTTTCACAATATGTTCATTCATTTACTTATTCTCCCAGCAAAAGATGTTGACCATGTAGTATGGACTAGCAACATCCTAAGTCCATTAATAAAACACCGGACCCCATGCTCAAGAAGCAGAGACAGGTATATCAACACATGATACTAAAATTCAACATTAAAGTATTTGGCAGAGGAAGGACGGGGTGCCATGAGAACACTTAGGAGGGGTAGCTAATTTAGACTGGGGGTTCAAGAGAGGTTTCTAAGAGGAACTGATGCCTAGACTGAAGGTAGATGAAGGAGGTATGTGCAGAAAATGCAGAAGCCTAAGGTGAGAGTACAGGTCATTCTGCAAAACTACAGTGCAGATTGAAATGTGAAGGCGGAAAAGAAGAACAGAGGCTGGAACGGCAAAAGTTGGTCCAGCCCTGTATGCTGTGTGTACTAAGGAGGAGTAAGGGCGAGGGGAGACCTTTGGGCCAAAATAATTACAGATGAAATACATGCACGTACACACACACACACACTCAAGAGTGGTAGCCGCACTTCAACATGGCCACCAACAATCCCCACTCCTTGTGTAGCCCTCCTCCCCATACTATACTAATATTAGTGACCCACAGAGCACTATGACCAATAGAACATGCCAGAAGTGATGGTATGCCACTTCTGAGACTAGGTTATAAAAGACATAGAAGTTTTGCTCTCTCCAATCACTCACTCTAGGGGAAGCCAGCTGCCATGTCTTGAAGCAGCCCTTTGATGAAACCCACCTGGCAACAAACAGCGACCTTGTGAGTGAGCTTGAAGCAAACCCTTCAGCCCCAGTCAATTTTCAGATGACTGCAGACTCGTGAGAAACCATGAGCCAGAACCACCCAGCTCAAGTGTGTTTCCGACCTTCAGAAACTGTGGACGATACCAAATGTTGGTTGTATAAAAGCTGCTAAGCTTTGGGCTAATTTGTTATGCAGCAACAGATAGCTAATACACATAATAACATGGGAAAAACCTATTATATATTCCTATGTTAAAGGGCAGGTTGTGAAGAAACATATTTAATATGATCCTCCTTTTATACATCACAGATTAGTATGTTATATTTATAAGGGTAAACAATTTTTTATTAATCTTTGTATCAAATGAACCATAAAAGTAATTTTTAAAATATAAAACTCTATAATAGTGTCAATTAAGGTCTGTAAATAGTGTGAAAACCAGATCACCAGAGGCTTTTTTTTTTTTTGTAAAGACAGTGTGTTGGTCCCACCCAGGCTGGAGTGCGGTGGTACAATTATAGCTCACTGTAATCTTGAACTCCTGGACTCAAGGGGTCCTCCCACCTCAGCCTCCTAAGTAACTGGGACTACAGGCATGTGCCACCACACCTGGGTGATTTATTTTTTAATTTTTGTAGGGATAGGGTCTCACTGTGTTGCCCAGGCTGGTCTCAAACTCCCGGCCTAAAACAATCCTCTCACCTCAACCTCCCAAATAGCTGGGACTACAGGTGCATGCCACCACACCCAGCCACAAGAGGCATTTTTAAATGACAAGCTAATTCTGCAGAGCATTGTTAAACTAGAGAGTTAAACTCACACTATGCCTCAGTTGTAGGTAGAAGTCCTGACTGTGGTTGAGAGCAGGAAGGAAGCCACCTCGTCAGCAGAGAGGTATATTAACCAGAAGAGTAGAGCAAAATGAGCTGAGGCAGGCCAGATGATTTTGAAGCCAGTTTGTGTGTGTGTGAGCTGAAGAGCAGGACAGACACCCAGAGAGGCCAAGCTATTCTAGAGAAGGTTAGAAGGGTCTGAGTTGACAAAAGAGGAAAATGTACCTACTCAAGGATTCTCAAAGTTGGGAGAATGGCAGCCCTGACATTTTGGCTTCAGCAAGAAGAACCAGGCAGAAGTCCCAGTGGATGTGAAAACCTGTCCTCTTGTAAGGTACCCCAGGGACACCCCTCAGTGGGGTGACTGGAGCTGACCCACCATGCTGACCTCCTATGTGTCACACAAAGGTTGTTTGCTTGCTTTCTCTATCGCATTGGGCACAATGTCCCTTAATTATCAATAAAGTGCAATAATATTAAGTATCTGTTTCTTGCCATCCTAACACCTTTTCTCCTAAACAGTGTTTTCCTATATTGAAGACTTAGTATTTGTTGTAAAGGTGATGCTTAAGGATATATCAACTTTTTCTTTTTGTTGTTGTTTTTTTCTTTCTTGACTCTTGGGGAACAGGGGCTCGTAAAGAGTATTAGCCACAGATGTTTGAGAAACTCTCCCAAACAATGCCTCTCTGCATGAAAATATCCCAGTCTCTGGGCCTCAGGGTGACAGATCATCATTAAATTCCCCATCTACTGAGAGATAAATCATTAAATCCCCTATCTACCATTCTCATTACTGAATGCCAGGGGTTTAGCCTAGGTCGTGTTGTTTGCTGCACAGAAAACCAATCACTGAGGCAATGAGTATTACCAGGAAAGAAGGCTTTATTACAGGTAACATCAGTTGGAGAGACCAGAGACAAGCCTCAGATCCGTCTCTTTCCCCGACTGAAGTTAGGGGTTTACATAGATGGGGAGGAAAACAGGAGGGGCAAGGAAGAGGAGTTGGGCAACAGGCAGCAGGCATATCTCATTGCGCAAATATAAGTTTCTCAAGCTTCAGTTCTATGGGCATCTGGCTCATTGTAAAATTGGTCTGGTTTCATTCTCGGTGGAGAGGACATTGGCACAATGGGGTGGGGCCAAGTGAAGACCCATCTGGTCTCCTCATTGAAAAAGCCCACTCACCAGTGGACACCAAAGTCTTTGGTGGAGTTTGGAGTGGGAATATGAATTATAATGTCCACAAAGGAGGAAGGATAGAGAGGACACTAGTAATACAAATGGTAAAGAAATCATGGAAATACATCCAAGAAGAGTTTATTAAATTTTTCTCTCGTTATGGGCTTGGAACAGAGCCAATTTTATCAAATTGACTTGAATCAGCCCTCAACTTCAATAAGCATTTGCCCAAAAGACCAAGTTCCCAACCCATTGTATGTTTAGATTTAAAGGTAACTGCTTTACCTACTCCCACTAAATAGGACCCTGTTTCTCTACATGTACATATGACATTTATTTTTACTTGTGATGGAGATATTAATCTCAGAGAACGCCTTGTTGCCTTCGCCAGGGTACTGGGAAAGCCCTCAGTCTCCACAGTCTGAGGTGAAGTATACACCCACCAAATTGCTGTATTCTTTCCACCAAATAAACGGGTTCCTCTTAGGTGTTTTCCTACATAAAAGAGCTCCTTGTGGTCCTACACACTCCATAAAATAGCACAAAGATGGTGAAACATAGTTAAACCAAAAGAGCTGCGTTAACTACTCAAGCAACTACTACTGCCAACACAAAATATGAATCACTAAGCGAAAGGGGATCCTTAGGAATGATGGTTTATATTGGTTATTGACTTAATAAACACTTCAGTTAAAAAATTATTCACTTTTCCTCACTATACATGGACGATTGGCTATAATCTTTCTCTGAGATATACTCCATCACTCACAAACTCAACTTTTACATTGTCACTCAAAATCGATGACAAAATGAGGGAACTTTGCATCCCTGTTTTTTTTTTCAAGTGTGGATGGACGTCTAATTTTTTTACATTTAGAAATGCCTAAAATTATGGATATATTTTGGCAAGATTCTGTTAAAAGAATTTAAAGAAATATAGAAATATTGCCTTATTTCATAAACTGGCTAATGGTGGAACCTGACATCTGTCAAGTATGTTGTCATACCTGGACATCATTGTTGAGAAAGGAAGAGGGGTTTTTTTAATCAGATTTCTTGACTGTAAAATCTGTATCCCACTGAAAATTCAGCAGGTTTACAGCACATCACAATGTCTCCCTCTTTGCCACCTACTCTTTTATTTTATTTGTATAACTATGCAGTTCTGTTATTTGTAAGGATGTTTGAGATGGATCACAAAACCTGCACAGACTCTGCTAACCTGATGTGACATTGGAGCTACTAGGATTCCTTTAAAAACCATTAGCATGCTTTAAAAAGAGATCGAACTCAGATGATAGTGAAAAATGTCAGTCTCACAGACATGGCTAAAATGAGCAAATGCTTTGCCTCTTGAATTCTGGTCATATTGGCGGGGAGGTAGGCAAACTGACCTTGGGGCTGTTCATGTGGAGGGCACAGCCTTCTGACATTGTCTACTTTTAAATGCTTCCTGAGACTTCTTGCCTATGCACCATCTTTTGCCAATGGCCTGTTTAACCAAGTTCTTGGGCAACTAGGACTTACTGCCTCCTTGCTGTAAGGTCTATCGTAGGTTATTAAATTTTTGGCTTAAACAGTTTATAAAAATGCTTTCTATAAAACAGATTTAGCAATAGGCACACCCTTTCTCCGACTAGTGGAGTCCACTAGGCAGATACTGTTTTTTGGCCATTGGGATGAATTCTCTGTGGGAAGCCGCTTAACCACTTTGTATTGGTTTGATTTAAGGCCTTGATGTGATAGGCTTGTGGTTTAAAAATATTAAAGATATTAAGACTTAATTTACTAAAATGTATTCCAAGGTGGGTGGAGATTTTATACTTTTTTACTTGTTTAGAGCCTGTATTTTAGCAATCTAAAGTTTAATGCCCAAATTTCCCCCAAAAAATGACAAATAAAATTGTATATGAATAAGCATTTTAAAACCTGATGGCAAAATAAATCACTGGTTTATTGGAAAGACCATGGCCAATGGAGTAAAACAGACCTAAGTTTAAATCCCAGATTTCCTACCTGTTATTACTTAACCTCTCTGGATCTGTTTTTTTTCTATAAAATGAGGAATCACATCCCCTCTCTACCTCCTAGGTTATCACTACAACGTGCCTTACGAAAAATGGCATTTCACTGCAGATGAGTTCTTGAGATCAGAGACTTATCTTGATATTCCTAATGCAGGCTGGGCATATACTCAGAGTTCAAAATGTTTTGTGATGTAAATTAAGTTGATGTTGAACCATTGGGAGGTTGTGAGTTCATTTTCTCCCTCTTAAGTGATGGTGACAGATTTCCTGCTGAGTGGACTCACCATAAACAGGACTCGAGGCTCCCATCAATAAAATAAAAGAAAAATGGCTCCAGAGAAGGTCCTCCGGCTGGTCCAAAAGTAATCCCAGTATAAAATATTAGGCTTCTTTGTTTACTTAAACCTTGGCCAACTGTGAATTTAACACTCAGAAATGCATATGCAAAATAATGGTTCCATGTTTTGGGACAAAAGTTTCACTTGTCTGCTAGGAGTTTTGGCACCACAACCAGCAGCAGATAAGTTCACTGGGTCTCTTACCCTGACAACGTTTGAGAACTTGAGAACCCAAGATTTCAATTCTAGTATTAGCTCTTCAACTAACCAATCTGGACCATGGAAGGTCTTGAAACCTCCTTATTGCTGACCTTTCCCATGAGGGCAATCTCTGGGTCAGTGGAGTAAAGATCATCACTCTCTTTTTCAAAATGGGGAAAGAGGAATCATCATGAAGTGATTTGCCGTGCCCAGAGCTCCTCCCTAAACAGGGAAATAGGCCTTGAAACCTTGGGAACAGGGCAGCCACTTTTAAATTTTAAATTTCAAGTAAGTAGTACATTCACATTATTCAATGTGTATAGATATATGTGTAATATATAATATATATCATATATTATATAATTATATATGATATATTTATATATAAATATATGTATTTTATGGGGATTGTACTTCAACATGAGATTTTGAGGGGACAACATCCAAATCATATCACATATTCATATGACATTCTTGAAAAGACAAAACTACAGCAAGAAGGAGAAAGCTGTCATAATTAGAGAAACAGTCTAAGCCCGCCCAGGAACACAGCACCGTTACACCCCAGAGTCAGTGTACGTGTCCCAGGAAGCTCTCCTTGACGCTCCTCCATCACCCTGCTATGCTCCAGCAGCAAATTGTTTCAATCCATTCTATTTCTTAAATTGTTTTAAATTGACACGTTGTAATTATACATTTTATGGGTAAAGTTTGATGTTTCAATACATACATGCATTGTATAATGATTAACTCAGGGTAGTTAGCATATCCAGCACCTCATGCATTTATCATTGCTTTTCAGTGAGACAGCCCATCATATTTTAAATTATCAGTTTACACGCTTAGAAACTTCTCAAAGCCAGGATCCAAGTCTTTTTCATCATCACATTTTTGGGGAAGCATTTCCGTGTATAAATGTTTATGTAACCCATAGCGTTGTAACCCCTTGTTCCTGGCATAGTCCTGGACATACAGGAGGAACTCAATCAATGTTGGTCCAACTTCAGTGTTGGATTCTGCAAGGAGAGAGGGATTTAAGAGCCCCCTCAGGAGTTTCTAGAATCCTTATGTCATGGTCATAACTAAAGTCTAGAATTGGCGACCTCCAAATTATGGGTCACAACATCATAATATTAGTCGATTGGCAGAACTTCAGGACACTGCTTATCATAATTGCCGTAATTTTTCTCTCCCCCTTTCTAAAAAATGCACAAAATTTCAAGTGTCTCCAGTGTACCTTTGGACAAAGAAAATGCCCTGTGATGTAAACATTTGTTAATAATGATAGCAATGGTCCCTGTTTTTCCAAATACAAGGAGCCTTTACCTTTTTATTCAACTCATCACTTCTGTAAAATCATAGACTTTTATTCCTGACTTTTTAACAGGGCCTTCAGACTAAGAATTCATAAAATCACAGCATTCTAGAACTGCATGGAGCCTGGGAGCTTCCAATTCAGTTTTCCTTCTTAAAACTGCTTCCGCCTTAAAGAGACTCGTTTCTTTTAGAGCTGCTTAAAACAGTGCAAATCGTACCTTTTCACTTAATTACAATCTTGCATTTTGCAAATACTTTGCTGGTTTCAGAAACCGGTGTTCTGGGTTTTGTTGATGCTGTTGCTGCTTCTGTTGTTGTTGTTGTTGTTGTGTTATTAGCTTTGGCAGTGTTAGCATTGGCAGCTGAGAGTCCCTGATTCACAATCCGGTGCTTTATTTGCCAAGTGTAGACACAACCCAAAAGCGGGAAGCTGAGCGCCCAAAGGAAGAGGGGCTGGTCCCCCTGGCATTGTGCGCTTTGCAGAGAGGAAATGAGAACCCACCAGGCCGGCTCCTTCCCCTCTCCCTATCTCCTGAATGCAGTTTTTCCAATAATTTAATAACATTCACAGGGATATTAGATTAATTGGATTTTAATTCCGAATGACTGTGAAAGCGGAGAAATGAGTCACCAGCTCATGCTAATGAGAAGATCTATTAAGGGCTCTTTTCTGATAGACACATACAGCAGGGTTATAAATATTTCATATCCAATTAATTGAATTTTGCCCCCTATATATGACACTGCCCTGAAACATCAATCAAACAGGACCAGAGAAAGAACAGAGGGATGGAAGAAAAACTAAGCGCGTCTTTGGAATAGCAACAACACAACTACCGGCCCTTCCCTCCCTCCCAGCCCCTGAAATGTACCCCCGCACCATGAGAACCCCCGCCATTCGCAGGGGGCCTGCCGAGAGGAGCTGGAAGCATTTACACCAACTGCAGCTGGTTCCATACGGTGGGGAAATTAATGTTAATTAATCAGACAGCAGTTTTATACAAGGCTGTGTGCAGAAGGTTATTCGAGTCCTGCTGCAAATAGATTTATAGGTGTAATTGCTATGTTGAATGACCCTCTGTAAATAGGCTCATTAAACTGGCCATCAGTCAAAAAGTCTAATTGTAGCCATGCAGTAGCCTGCAATCGGGAACATGTGGCTCTCGATAAACAGCTCGTCCATGGCAGCCTGCGCTCTGGACGGTTTAGATAGGGCTGCTGGTCGTCCTTCAGGTGGCCCCGGCTTCTCTGCCTCCTCCAGTTCATTATCTCGGCAGGAAGGCGGAAGCATGCCGTCCGCCCAGCTTTATCGTCTTCCTCTCTGTCGGCCCCTGGAAAGCACATGGAAGTCTGCAATGATACGGACCGAGTGGAGACCCTGTGTAGAGCAGGTGAATAGAGTTTTCTGAGAGGCATGAATAATCACCACCCTGCTCCATTATCTTGCCAGTGTGGTCACGGTTGGGCAGGGACAAGTAGCCAGGCATGTACAGGGCGTGCATGGGCCCCATCTCTGAACATCCCCACAGCCATTTACAAGCTCCCTGTCAAATTCTTATTCTCCTTTCTTTTTATTCCCCCACACTCCCATATCCAAATAATAAATACAATTTATTTTTCTCCATATATGAAAAAAAGAAAAACAAGCTGTAGTTATAACTGAAAGTCTCTGAAAGCTTTCTGGAGTGAATTGTGTCCATTTAATTAAAAGAAAAAAAAGTCCATCAGTAGGGGTCTGAGTGTCTACATTTTGACATTTATAGACAATGGAATACCAAGGACATATTTAAGATAATTTTCATGAAGATCTATATTTATTAATCCAGAAAGCTATGATGTATATTTGCATGGTCAAAAAAGCAGATTACAGAACACATATAATGTGTTTCCATATATTTATCCATGACTGAATAAGCAGAGAAAATGTAAGGTTTTTTTTTCCTTGGTGTCTCTCCATTCCCTCTCATAATCCCCCATTCAGCATTTAGTAGAAAGCAAAAAACAAACACACAGAAAACGAAATTTCTAATTTTGATTAAGCTGAATCCAGTCTGACCATGTAAATGGTCCTTTCACTAATACTCTATCTCTTTTAGGAAAACTTCCTGGTTTCTACACGGCTTCCTATGCTGGTTAATTTTGTGTCAACTTGACTGGGCCACAGGGTGCCCAGACGTTTGGTTAATCATTATGATGGGTGAGTCTGTGAGGGTGTTTCTGGATGAGATTCGCATTTACGTTGGGAGATTGAGCAAAGCAAATTGCCCTCCCCAATGTGGGTGAGCTTCATCCAATCTGTGGAAGGCTTGAGTGGAACAAAAAGGCTGAGTAAGGGAGAATTCACTGTCTTTCTGTCTGTCTTGGAGCTGGACATTGGCCTCCTCATGCCTTCAGAGTCACACTTGGCCTGGAATTTCCACCATCAGCTTCTCAGGCTTTTAGCCTCAGACTGAAACTCCACTCTCAGCTCTCCTGGGTCTCCAGTCTGCCAACTACACATCCTAAGACTTCTCAGCCTCCATAACCATGTAAACCAATTCTTTATAATGACTCTCTTTATATAGTGCTCTTATTGGTTCTATTTCTCCGGAGAACCCTAACTAATATACTCTCTTTACCCACTTCTCTTCCCTACATGTTGCCCAGGCGTGTGAGCTAAGAACTATGTGTTTGGCGGAGGGAAGAGCCAGGTCTTTGATGGTCTTTTGAGTAGTCTCTGGTGCCTGGGGCAGTGTCCTTTGTCCCTCAACTAACTTCTGTGGCCACTGGTCTCTTTCTCAGCTTGCCTAGAGTGGGAGCTCCTTCCTGATCGATTCAGGTTTGCCTGGGTTTCACAAGCCTCAGACCCCAGATCTCTTTCAAGCTCCCCATCCAGTCTGCAGGCCCAGGGGCTCACCTAGCTTTGTAGCCTAGCCAAGTCATTGGGCTTCACCTTGAGAAACTCCCAAAGCAGGCCCTCTGGGCCTCCATCCATCATCCACCCCATATAGAACTTGAGGAAATCAAGAAACAATCTCAGGCTTCCCTTGGCCTGACTGTGTGGTGCAGCTTCGAGGTGGTGCAACTGTGTTCAAACTGGGGTTCGGACGTGTTAAGAGGGAACTTCTTCCCAGAGTTCTAAGAGTCACCACCTCTGCCTTCCACATTACCCTCCCTTAAGAAACATACCTCCCTGTCACAAGGGCCTGTGCCTGGAACCCCAGGTTGGACTTTGAATCATTCCCTCTCTCTCCCTCAGTTTCCTTCTCACCCTCATCTAGAGCTGGAAAAAAGAAGTCTTCCTTTACTTTGTTTACATCCTACCCTCCTTCTGCTTACAAGTGGCAAGTCTTGCGATAAACAGGCTCCTCTAGGCTAGGCCCTTGAGAGATGGAAGAGAGAGGATCAAGTTACTTGAGAAATGCTCTCTCTAGATCCTACCCTGTTTACTGTCTTGCCTTCTAATCTATTTTGTATGCCGGAAGTTGGAAATGGCCTTATTCTTTCTCTTTGTGTGCCTTCTTTTAAAAAATCCTAAGTTTCCCCAAGTCTGATGAATATCTAGGGCCAACCTGGAAAAAGGTCCAAGCTGCAAAATGAGAAACAAAAAGGTACAATAGTGATGCTAAAATATTATCTTGTGAGTATTTATATATACCCAGAATCATGTCTGGAAGAATATTCACACAAAGATATCGTTAACTATTTCCGAATGCAATAGTCCCCGCTGATCTGCAGTTTCACTTTCCACTGTCTCAGTTACCTAAGATCACCTGTAGCTTGAAAATATTAAATGAAAAACTCCAGAAATAAACAAATCATAAGTTTTAAGTTGCATACTGTTCGGAGCAGTGTGATAAAATCTCACGCCATCCTGCACCATCCCACCTGAAATGTGAATCCTCACTTTGTCCAGCCTATCCACTTTGGAGATGCTCCCTGCTCGTTACTCACTTAGTTGCCCTCTTGGTTATCAGGTTTTAAAAAATATATAGTATATAGAGAATTGGATACTATTGGAGGTTGCAGTCATACACTGGGGATCTTGGAACATATGCCCTGTGGATAAGGGAGGACTACTGTAGTAAGAATAGAATAGGAAATTAGGATGATTTTTAACTTTCTTCATTTTGTTGACACCAGCTTTTGTAGCATTAAGAGAATCAATTCCTTAATTAACAGCACATACTGAGGAACTACCATGCCCAAGCTCCATTCTAGGTGCTGGGACTGTAGTGGTGTACAGAAGAGGCAGGAGAGGGGATCTACCGAAGGACCACTGTGGTCCAACCTATGTTTCAAAGGCATTGCTCCAGCTGCATTGCTAAGAATAGAGTAGAGGCAGGGCGTGATGCCAGGCTGGAAGCAGGACCAGTTATGAGGCTCCAGCAATGTTCTGGGAGAGCAATGTCTGTATTTCCCTGGTTTAAATTGCTGAATCCATGTATTCGTTCCCTACAGCTGCTGTAACAAAACATCACAGACTTAGTGGCTTAAAACAACACAAAATTGTTACCTTACAGTTTTGGAGGCCAGAAGTTAAAACTAGTTTTATTGGGATAAATGTTCTTGAGCAGGGCTGTATCCCTTCAGGAGACTAGAGGAAAAGCCTTTTTCTTCCCCATTCTAGTCTCTAAAGGCTCCCCACATTCCTTGACTCAGGGTCCCCTTCCATCTTGAAAGCCAGCAATGGTGGGTGGAGTCTCTCATTTTGTATCCTTTGTGATTGATTGGGCCCATCCAGATAGTCTAGGATAGTCTCCCTATTTTAAGGTCAACTGATTAACAACCTTAATTCCATCTGCCATGTTAATTCCCATTTGCCACAGAATATATTCATAAATTCTAGGGATTAGGGTGTGGACTTCTTTGTGAGGGAGGGTGTAATTCTGCCTACCCTATCCCAGCAGGCCAATCAGACTCTCCCATGAGATTTTTTTTTTCATTTTTTTGAGACAGGTTTTCACTCCCTGGAGTGCAATGGTGTGATTTCAGCTGCAACCTCCATCTCCCAGGCTGAAGTGATTCTCCTCCCTCAGCCTCCCAAGTAGCTAGGACTACAGGAACACATTACCGCTCCCAGATAATTTTTGTATTTTTTTTTTTTTTTGTAAAGAAGGGGGTCACCATGTTGCCCAGGCTGGTCTCCAACTCCTGTGCTCAAGTGATGTGCCTACCTTGGCTTCCCAAAGTGCCAGGATTACAGGTGTGAGCCATCGTGCCTGACCCCCTGATATTTAGCATTGACACTCAGAACCATTTATCAATTAGGTTTCTGATTTGACCTTATGGAGTGTGAGAATTAAATGAGATAACCTCAGTTCTTATTTACATAATAAGTTACATATTAAAACTTATATAGCTATAATATAGTTGCAGTCACATATTAAATGCTCAATAAAGATTAGTTTCTATTGGTATCACTATCTTTAGAGATGGGCTTAATTGTCTGTGCTTAAGTCTCTCTATTATTTTAACTTCAATGCATTTATTAATAACATTTGCGGGGTACTAGCCATATGCCAGGTGCTTTGTATGTACTATTCATTTAACCTTTAATACATCCCTTTGAGATAATTACTAGTATTATCCCATAATAAAAAAGAAAAAAATGAGACATTAAAAAAAAACGAAGTCACATGGTCAAGGCCATACAACCCAGAAATGTTAGCAGCAGTATCTGAATCCCAGGCTCATAACTTTAACTCTAACCTGCCCCAGTGTTCATGACAGCACCGTGACTTGAGAGCTGAGAAGATGTGAAGGATGCTTTTCACCAGTTACACAAGAAAAACTGATTTATCATTTAAAATGTTTTCTCATAAAAATGACATATGATCATTGTAAAAGATTCCAAACAATCCAGAAAAGTGGTTTCTTTTGATTCCAGGTAACACATAAATGTCAAACTCATTTAAATAAAACAAAGGACTCACTCTTCTTGGGGAAGATTGAGCAGATACTGCTGCTGCCATTTCTGGCTGTATGCTCCCTTGACCATGTGACTTTGTTTCTTGTTTAATGTCTCATTATTTTTCATTTTTATTATGGGATAATACTAGTAATGATCTCAAAGGGATGTATTAAAGATTCATTCTTCTTGGGGAAGAATGAATTTTAAGGTTAAGTTCCTGTAGCCCAAGAGCAGAAACGGCACATGGTCTCCCAAGGAACTCACTCAACAAGAATCTCAGGAAATAATTTAAAAAGCGGTCTGCGTATTCAATTTTTCGGAAATGGAAGTGGCTACCTATATTTTGTCAAGTCAGTCAACAAACATTCATTGAGGGCAACTCTATACCAGACACTGTGGGAAAGACAAGAAAATCATGGTTGAGAGTTTCTGAAAATGGCAGATTAAGATGGTGAATAGGAGGCAGCTCCCACTCAGGCAGCTCCCACTAGCTTGCAGCTCCCACTCAGGCAGACAGAGCAGCATGTGGAGACTCACATCATGAACTTTTGCTCCAAGAACTACCAAAGAAACATACCAGGAAAGCCAAGAGAATCCACAGACCCTTTGTAGGAACTGGATCCCCACTGCAGGCTCCCTGAGATGCTGATAAACTGTGAGTCTACTTGCTTTCTCCAAGGGGAGGCTCGTGGTCTGGAGCAAGTTCTCAGCCCTGGTCACCGGCTGCCTGGAAATAGAGTCAGTGCTGTTGTAGGGGCATGGTGGCAATGAGACCAGCCTTTAGGACTGCAGGCTGCATCGGAGCAGGGTGAAACCTGTGACTACCCTCTTTACTCCCACTTCCCTGGCAACTTGTATGACTCAGCAGACGCATACATTCCCTGGGAATATAACTCCATTGGACTGGGAAGCACACCCGCATCCCCCACAGCAGCTGCAGTAAGTCCCGCCCAAGGAGAGGCTGAGCTCAGACATGCCTATCTCTGCGCCCACCTGCTGGTCTTTTTCTACCCACTCTGGTAGCCAAAGACAAAGGTCATAATCTCTTGGGAGGTCTACAGCCCCGCTCACTGCCTGGGAAACCTGAATACTTAACCAGGTGTCCGTAGGGCAAGTTTGCATCCTCTCTATAGGACCGCAGCTGACGGGCTCTTGAAAAAGCACCACCCCTGGCTGGAGGCCAACACAAAACCAGCGCACTAAACAAAAATACAATCAAGGACGCACACAGAGTCCACTTCACTTCCCTTCTACCTCCACTGAAGCAGGTGCTGGTATCCACAGATGCAAGACCTAAAGATGGGTCACATCACAGGACTCTTTGCCAATACTCCCCAGTACCCCAGTCCAGAGCCAAGTAGCTCCACTGGGTGGCCAGATCCAGAAAAGCAAAAACAATCACTACAGTTTGGCTCTCAGGAAGCCCCATTCCTAGGGGAAGGGAGAACACCACATCGAGGAGAACCCCATGGGACAAAAGATTCTGAACAGCAGCCCTTGAGTCCTAGCTAGATCTTCCCTTTAACAGAGTCCACCCAAATGAGAAGAAATCAGAAAAACAGTTCTGGTAATAGGACAAAACAAGGTTCTTTAACACCCCCAAAAGATCATACCAGCTCACCAGCAATGGAATCAAACCAAGACAAAATATTTGAATTGACAGAAAAAGAATAAAGTCAAGAAAGTCAATTATTAAGCTAATCAAGGAGCTGCCAGAGAAAGTTGAACTCCAACTTAAAGAAATCAAGAACATGATACAAGATATGAAGGGAAAATTCTTCAGTGAAATAGTTTGCATAAATAAAAAACAATCACAACTTCTGGAAATCAAGGACACACTTAGAGAAATGCAAAATGCACTGGAAAGTCTCAGCAACAGAATCAAACAAGCATAAGAAAAAACTTCAGAGCTTGAAGACAAGGCTTTTAAATTAACTCAATCTATCAAAGACAGGAAAAAATTTTTTTTTAAAAAATGAACATAGCCTTCAAGAAGTTTGGGACTGTGTTAAATGCCTAAACCTAAGAAAAACTAGTGCTTCTGAGGAAGAGAAATCTAAAAGTTTGCAAAACATATTTGAGGAAATAATCAAAGAAAACTACCTTGGCCTTGCTAGAGATCTAGACATCGGAATACAAGAAGCTCAAAGAACACCTAGGAAATTCACTGCAAAAAGATCATTGCCTAGGCACATAGTCATCAGGCTATCTAAAGTCAAGACGAAGGAAAGAATCTAAAGAGCTGTGAGGCAAAAGCATCAGGTAACCTATAAAGAAAAACCTATCAGATTAACAGCAGATTTCTCAGCAGGAACCCTACAAACTACAAGAGATTGGGGTCCTATTTTAGCCTCCTTAAACAAAGCAATTATCAGTCAAGAATTTTGTATCCAGTGAAACTAAGCTTTATAAATAAAGGAGAGATAGTCTTTTCCAGAAAAACAAATGCAGAGAGAATTCACCACTTCCAAGCCAGCACTACAAGAACTGTTAAAAGGAGCTCTAAATCTTGAAACAAATCCTTGAAATACACCAAAATATAACCTTCTGAAAGCACAAATCTCACAGGACCTCTATAAAAATAACACACACACACACACAAAAAGGTATTCAGGCAACAAATAGCACAATGAATAGTACCTCACATCTCAATACTCAAATTGAACGTAAATGGCCTAAATGCTCCACTTAAAAGATACAGAATGGAAGAGAGGATAAGAATTCACCAACCAAGTTTCTGCTGTCTTCAGGATATTCACCCAAAACATAAGGACTCATATAAACTTAAGGTAAAGGGATGGAAAAGATATTGCTTGCAAATGGACACCAAAAGTGAGCAGGAGTAGCTATTCTTTTTTTTTTTTTTTTTTTTTTTTTTTTTTTGAGTCAGACTCTCACTCTGTCATCCAGGCTGGAGTGCAGTGGCGTGATCTCAGCTCACTGCAAGCTCCGCCTCCCGGGTTCACACCATTCTCCTGCCTCAGCCTCCCAAGTAGCTGGGACTACAGGTGCCTGCCACCATGCCCAGCTAATTTTTTGAAGTTTTAGTAGAGACAGGGTTTCACCGTGTTAGCCAGGATGGTCTCAATCTCCTGACCTCGTGATCCGCCCGCCTCGGTCTCCCAAAGTGCTGGGATTACAGACGTGAGCTACCGTGCCCAGCCGAGTAGCTATTCTTATATCAGACAAAACAAACTTTAAAGCAACAGCAGTTAAAAGAGACATAGAAGGATATTATATAATGATAAAAAGACTAGTTCAAAAGGAATATAAGGACACAATTCTAAATATATACACACCTAACACTGGAGCTCTCAAGTTTATAAAGCTACTACTAAGCCTAAAAGATGAGATAGACAGCAATACAATAATAGTGGGGGACTTTAATACTCTACTGACAGCACTAGACAGGTCATCAAGACAGAAAGTCAACAAAGAAACAATGGACCTATCTATACCCTACAACAAACAGACTTAATAGATATTTACAGAAGGTTCTACCCAACAAATGCAGGATATACATTCTATTCATCAGCACATGGAATATTCTCCAAGATAGACCATATGACAGGCCACAAAACAAGTCTCAGTAAATTTAAGAAAATTGAATTTATATTAGATGGTCTCTCAGACCACAGCAGAATAAAATTGGAAATCAACTCCAGAAAGAACCCCTAAAACCATGCAAATACATGGAAATTAAATAACCTGCTCCTGAATGATCATTGGATCAGCAATGAAATCAAGATGGAAATTAAAAAATTCTTTGAACTGAACGATAATAGTGACACAACTATCAAAACCTCTGGGATACAGCAAAAGCAGTGCTAAGAGGAAAGTTCACAGCATTAAATCAAAAAGTCTGAAAGAATACAAATAGACAATGTAAGGTCCCACCTTACAGAAGTGGAGGAACAAGAACAACCCAAACCCAAACCCAGCAGAAGAAAAGAAATAACAAAGATCGGAGCAGAACTAAATGAAGTCGAAAAAAATATATAAAATATAAATGAAATAAAAAGATAGTTCTTTGAAAATATAAATAAAATCGATAGACTATTAGCTATATTAACCAAGAAAACAAAAGAGAAGACCCAAATAAGCTCAATTAGAAATGAAATGGGAGCTACTACAACTGATAACACAGAAATACAAAAGATTATTCCAAGTTACTATGAAAACCTTTATGCACATAAACTAGAAAACCTAAAGGAGGTGGAT
Source organism: Trachypithecus francoisi (assembly GCF_009764315.1). Taxonomy (NCBI): domain Eukaryota; kingdom Metazoa; phylum Chordata; class Mammalia; order Primates; family Cercopithecidae; genus Trachypithecus; species Trachypithecus francoisi. The sequence goes on from NW_022681455.1 coordinate 20,323,178, forward strand.
AAATCCTGGAAATATACAACCCTCCTAGATTAAACCAGGAAGATATAGAATCTCTGAACAGATCAATAACAGGTAACAAGGTTGAAAAGGTAATTTTAAAATTACCAACAAAAAAAAAGTCCAGGACCAGATGGATTCACAGTTGAATTCTAATAGTCATTCAAAGAAGAATTGGTACCAATCCTATTGACAGTATTCCAAAAGATAAAGAAAGAGGGAATCCTCCCTAACTTACTCTATGACATCAGTATTACCCTAATACCGAAACCAGGGAAGGACATAACAAAAAAAGAAAACTACAGACCAATGTCCCTGATGAGCATAGATGCAAAAATCCTCAACAAAATACTAGCAAACCAAATCCAACAACATATCAAAAAGATAATCCACCATTATTAAGTGGGTTTCATACCAGGAATGCAGGGATGGTTTAACATATATAAGTCAATAAATGTGATACACCACATAAACAGAATTAAAAACAAATCACATGATCATCTCAATAGATGCAGAAAAAACATTGGACAAAATTCAGCATCCCTTTGTAATTAAATCTCTCAGCAAAATCAGCATAGAAGGGACACATCTTAAGGCCATCTATGACAAACCCACAGCCAACCTTATACTGAATGGGGAAAAGATGAAAGCATTCCCCCCAAGAACTGGAACAAGACAAAGATGCCCACTTTTACCACTTCTATTCAACTAGTACTGGAAGTCCTAGCCAGAGCAATCAGACAACAGGAAGAAATAAATGGCATCCAAATCAGTAAAGAGGAAGTCAAACTGTTGCTGTTTGCTGGTGATATGATAATATGCCTAGAAAATCCTAAAGACTCATCCAAAAAGCTTCTAGAACTGGTAAATGAATTCAGCAAAGTTTCCAGATAAAAAAGTTAATGTACAAAAATCAATAGCTATACTGTACACCAACAGCGACCAAGCTGAGAATCAAATCAAGAACTCAACCACTTTCAGAATAGCTGCAAAAAAAAAAAAAAAAAAAAAAAAAAACTTAGGAATATACCTAACCAAGGACATAAAAGATCTCTACAGAAAAACTATAAACACTGCTGAAAGAGATCATAGATGACATAAACAAATGGAGACATATCCCATGCTCATGGATGGATAGAATCAATATTGTGAAAACGACCATACTGAGCAAAATGACCACACTACAAATTCAATGCAATTTCTATTTTTAAAAACCCCATCATTCTTCACAGAACTAGAAAAAAAATTCTAAAATTCATATGGAACCAAAAAAGAGACTGCATAGCCAAAGCAAGACTAAGCAAAAAGAACCAATCTAGAGGCATCACATTACCCAATTTCAAACTATGCTATAAGACCATAGTCACCAAAACAGCATGGTACTGGTATAAAAATAGGCATGTAGACCAATAGGCATATAGACCAATGGAACAGAATAGACAACCCAGAAATAAAGCCAAATGCTTACAGCCAACTGATCTTCGACAAAGAAAACAAAAACATAAAGTGGGGAAAGGACATCCTATTCAACAAATGGTGCTGTGATCATTGGCAAGCCACATTTGGAAGAATGAAACTAGATCCTCATCTCTCACCCTATACAAAAATCAACTCAAGATGGATCAAAGACTTAAACCTAAGACATGAAACCATAAAGATTCTAGAAGATAACATCAGAAAAGCCCCTCTAGACATTGGCTTAGGCAAAGACTTCATGACTGAGAACCAAAAAGCAAATGCAAGAAAAACAAAGATAAATAGATAGGGCTTAATTAAACTAAAAAGCTTCTGCACAGCAAAAGAAATAAGAGTTAACACACAACCCACAGAGTGGGAGAAAATCTTCACAATCTATACATATGACAAAGAACTAATAGCCAGAATCTACAAAGAACTCAAACAAATTAGCAAGAAAAAAACAAACAATCCCATGAAAAATTGAGCTAAGATATGAATAGACTATTCTCAAAAGAAGATCTACAAATGGATAAGCATGTGGAAAAATACTCAACATCACTAATGATGTTGAGGGAAGTGTAAATCAAAACCACAATGCAATAATACCTCATTCTTGCAAGAATGGCCATAATCAAAAAAACAAAAATTAATAGATGTTGGTGTGGACATGGTAAAAACGGAACACTTTTACACTGTTGGTGGGAATGTGATGTAGTATCACCACTATGGAAAACAGTGTGGAGATTCCTTCAAGAACTAAAAGTAGATCTACCATTTGATCCAGCAATCCCATTACTAGGTATCTACTGAGAGGAAAAGAAGTCATTGTATGAAAAAGATACTTGCACATGCATGTTTGTAGCAGCACAATTTGCAATTGCAAAACTCTGGAACTAGCCCAAATGCCCATCAATCAACAAGTGGATAAAGAAAATGTGGTGTGTGTATTATATATGTGTGTGTGTATATATATATATGGCGTGTGTGTGTATATATATACATATATAATATAATGTACACACACACCATGAAATACTACTCATGGAATATACACACACATATATTATATACACACACACACACACACACACACACCATGGAATACTACTCAGTCATAAAAAGCAATGAAATAATGGCATTTGCAGCAACCTGGATGAAATTGGAGATTATTATTCTAAGTGAAGTAAGTAAGGAATGGAAAATCAAACATTATATGTTTTCACTCACACATGGGAGTTATGCTATGAGGACACAAACACATAAGAATGATACATTGGACTTTGGGGACTTGGGGGAAAGGGGGTATGGTGATGCATAAAAGACTACACATTGGGTATAGTGTATACTGCCTGGGTGATGGGTGCACCAAAATCTCAGAAATCACCACTAAAGAACTTATTCATGTAACCAAATATCACCTGTTCCCCAAAAACCTATTGAAATAAAAAAATTCAGGCTGTGACATCTCATGACCACCCTTCTGTCAACTAACCTCTTTTGCTAGCACCCTGATTAGCCATTACCATGGTCTGTTTCCAGGATCCATCCAGTGAGAGTGCAAACTAGATCACAGCATATGATGATGTTAGCCTGTTCCCTTCATAGGGCTTTGCAAATGAGAGGAAGAGGGATCAACCTAACTCTAAACACAACTTCAACTTCTTGAAGATACTAGTTCTGCCCAAATCTTCAACGGCAGATTCCTAGAAAATAAGGCCGTAACTAGACCTACATTTTCATACTACAACTTTTCTCTTCAACACCTGGCAAATATTCCATATTATATAATTAGTCACAAGTGTCAGACATCTGGTTGTCACATTCTGACTTGATGCAGAGATAAATACTCCTAACTATTCCCATCAAGTCGTGAGAAGGAAAATATTTATAATTAATACCAGTTCAAAAACCAGGGAAGGTTTTAGCCTTCGTGTCTCTTTGAATTATCATATCATTGCATTTTTTTCTTCTCCTCTTCAGTCTCGGATCATTTCTTTTTACCTTCTTTTGCTTCCAAACTAAGTGTGTTTCCAAGGTTATGACCTTAGAAACAGAAATGTTTTGTTCTTTGAAAGTTGTAAAGAACTCAACTATTTTTTTAAAAGTTTCCTTTTTTCAATGGTAAATAGATCTTTAATGACCCTACAAGTTGTTCTGAGGACTATAACTGTAGAATTACTCTTCAACAGTTATAGTCTGCCCAAGTTTGGTCATTGATAATTTGTCTTTTGCTAGAAAATTATCTGTTTTCTTTACATTTTCAAATGTATTATAGAATTGCATATAATATCCTTTTATAATTATTTTCACCATGTGAATACCTGTGGTTGCATCTCCATTTTCATCCCAATGCTAAACACATTTGTTTTCCTTTCTATCCAACCTTTAAATATTGGGCTTTCTTAGCCCTCTTCTCTATTCCACTCACTCTTTAGACAATATCACCCACACTCATGGCTTCTGTTGCTGTCTATGTGCTAAATGGCCTCAAACTATCATCTTCAGCACAGAACCCGTCCCTGATCTCTGGAGCTACAAATCCACTGCCTACTGTAACTCTCCACTTGGATATTTTAAAAGTGTCTTATATATGTTGTACAAAATATAACTCAGCAGCATTCTCTTTAAGCCTGCATCTCCTACTCTCCCTTATTTCAGTGAATGGCATCACCCATTGGCTCTACATCCTTCTCTACTCATGTCTACTTCGTGTCTTAAATACCTCTTGATTCCATCCACTCCTCTCCATCTCTGCTGCGATCACTCAACACCAGGTTACCATAAGCATTCTCTTAGATGCCTACACTGCCTGCTAAATGGACTCCATGTGCTGTATCGCCTTTAGTCCTCTTTTAATGGTTTCTCTTACTGCAATCTAAGCAATCTCTTTTAAAATCGTGAAATAATTTCAGACTTACAGAAAACTTGCAAAAGCAGCATGATGAATTTATTGCACCTGGGTTCTCCAAATATTAATTTTTCCTGAATTCTGAGCGTCAACAATTATTAATATTTTATCACGTTTTATCATGGTTTATTTATTGTTTTCATAGTCACTCTCATTCATTCTATCTCTACGTTTTCTCCTAAGCCATTTGACAGTAAGTGATACACAAGATGCCCTTCTACCCTTAAGTTAAATTACAGTGTGTAAAGACAAGGATATTCTTTGAGATAGCCTCAGTATATTTATGAAAATCAAGAAATTGACATTGACCTGAGGTCTAATCTATAGATATTTTTCAAATTTTTCCATTTGTCTCACTAATGCCCTTTATAGCAAGAGAAAAAAGTGCTGGTCCAGAATCCAGCCCAGATCACATGTTGCCATGTCTCCTCAGTCTCCTTCTACCTGGAACAGTTCCTCAGTCTTTCCCTGTCTTTTGGTACTTCACTATGTATGCTTGTGTGTGTTTTTAAAGAATACAGGGCACCTACTTTGTAGAATGTCCCTCCCATTGGGTGTGTCTTATGTTTTCCCACAATCTGATCCAGGCATGCATTGTTGGCAGAAGTATTACAGAGTGATGTTATCTTCTTCTCAGTGCATTATATGAGGAGGCACATGATGCTGATTCATCCATTAGTGGTAATGGTAACTTTGATCACTTGGTTAGAGTGGTGTCTATTAGATTTCTCTATTTTTTTTTTTCTCTTGGCAATCAGTAAGTATTTTGTGGCAAAGTACTTTGAAACTATATAAATATACTGTTTCTCGTCAAACTTTCACCCATAAAATTTAGCATTACATGATCTGCTCTGGTTTGAACTTTGTAATAACTTCTCATGCCTTTAAGATAAACTCTGAAATCCTTAATGTAGCCAGAGGCCCTGAATGGTCTGGTTCTTGCTTACATTATCAGCCTCATTATGAGCTGCTTTCCCCCTTGCTCTCAACTCTAATCACACTGGCCACTTTCAGTTCCTTACTAATGCACTGCACACCTTCCCTATTCAAGATTTTCACATAGGCCGTTCCTTCTTCCTGGGATATGTGCCCCCCAGTTTCATTTTTGCTTAGTTAATCCTAGATGAGTACAGATCGGAGTCACATCTACAAAGAAGCATTCCCTGTTCCCTCACACTAAGTTGAGTCTCATGTCCCTTTTTCATTGTTGTAGGACTCACTGTTGGTTGCCTGTCATTATTCTTCCTCTGAGATAAGTGAACAAGCTCCCAATAAAAAAGAACTATTAGAGAATACAAAACATTTGAAATCAAGCACATGAAATGTTCAAATTCAATAAGAATAATGAACTGTAAATTAACATCTGACTAATAAGAGTCCCAGAGAGGGAGAAGGGATAGCAAAAGGAGGAAACTTTCAAAGAAATATAAAAGAAAATGTCCCAGTACTGTGGAAACTTGACTTTGCATATTGCAAGGATCTACCAAATGTCCAGAATAGTAAATAAAGAATGACCTACACCAAGATATAAAGAAATATCAAAACATGACACATTTCTATAAATAAAAACCTCTGGAGCCAAAAATAAAAACAATCTACAATGGCGCAACTGATGGAGGTTTATTTTTCCTTGAACCTCTAAGGGAAAATGGCTTTTGTCCATAAATTCTATACCCTATCAACCTCTTAATAAAGTTTTGAGTAGACTAGACATCATGTCTCATGCAATCTTTCTCCTGAATAATCTTTCTCTCTTACTCCAGTGGAGTAGCATCAGGAGAAAGATTGAAGTAAAAAAAATGGAGAAAACCAAGAAAGAGTTATGCAAAAGACTCCAAGAAACAGGGGATTCAATAAAGGAGGGTGACAAAGGCAAGTCCTAGGTGGATGAAGATGAGCAGCCACCCAAGAGAGAAAGGAGTCTATATTGAAGGAAAACGGAAGGCTTCAGGAAGGTATCTCCAGGGTGGTGGGGAGTAAAATGTGGAACTGATCAACAATCTGAAGAGATTGACCATGTGATAAATAAAATTGAGAGACACTCATGAGATCTATGAGATAGTTGGGAAGAATGACCAATAGGTACAAAGAAAAATAGGCAAACTATAAAGAGACAATTATTAATCTAGGCAAAATAGAAGTTGTTCAAGAAAGGAAATATTATCAGGATACATCACTTGGCTTAAGGGTGGACAATATTTACCTAAGAACATAATGTAAATATTGAATCTTAGGAGAGTAGAGGAAGGGAAAGTGAATAGAGGTTTAAAGAGGTACAAAGTACCATAATAGGAAGTCAACAGATGAGGTCTAAAATGGGTAAATGAAAAAATGTCAGTAGGATGCTAAGTCAAAATATGGAGATGAAGTAACTGAAGAAAGAGATGATGAAGAGTTGAAGTTGGGTGCCTCTGCGGGGCAGGACTGGGGAAGGTGCAGGAGCAGAAGAGGGCAGAGCACTGTGCAGGAAGACCATTCCAAACGAGAGGCTGCTAAGGTCACTGCAATGCCAGGTCAATTTACCAAGCACCTTTTTCAGACCCTAGATTCCTCCAGGCAGTGATGCCAATCTGTTAGTGTCACAGATGTGACACCTGCATACATAATTACATAACTAATGACACAGATGTGACCAGAGAGGATGGAAGAAGTGATGCACTTGTAGTATTCCAGAAATTCTTAAAGACACGTGCTTAGGTTTCATTATTTATATTACATTGGTGCAAAAGTAATTGCGGTTTTTGCCATTAAAAGTAATGGTAAAATTACTTTTTGCCACAATTTGATTGTGGTTTCTGTGCTTATAAATTAATGCTGGTTGGTTTTCTTCCAATTGCCTTCAAATAATTTAATGTTTCTAAAGTTAACATTATATGCTATTTATAGATACTATTGCTTACTAAACTGATCTACCAGGCTTTCTGTTGTGTTAAATGTTCTACACACAGATTAGTGAGCAAAACATAAGTGTACAGCTCATTTATCACAAAGTGAACATCTGTGAAAAACTATCTAGATCAAGAAAGAGTGCACTAGCCCCCTAGAAGAACCCCTTCCTCCCACACCCAATCACTACTCCTTCCTCTTCCTCAAAAGTAACTGTCATGATTCTAATAATATACCTGAGTTTTTCTTGGTTTTTGGACTTTACATAAAACGGGGTTCTGTATTATGTATTTATTTGTGTGGATTTTTTGCTTGTTTCTTTTATGTTTATTATAGAAGTACTTTTGTATATAGACTTTGTGTTTCATAATTTTGCTAAGCTCACTTATCAATTCTAATAATTTATCTGAATGTATTTCCTACAGGATTTCTATGTACAAAACTATAACAACTCTATTTAATTAAAAAAAAATCTTCCATTCCAAATCTTTTCTCTTGTATTTCTTTTTCTTACCTTATTGCATTTACCAGTAACTCTAATACATGTTTTCTTGTCCCTAATTTCAAGGAAAAAGTTTTCAACTTTTCACTGTAACACATGTTGGTTGCTATAGGTTTTTCTGTGTTCATTAGATAAAAGAAACTCCTTTCTATTGCTAACTTGCCAAGGATTTTAACATCTTGAGTAGATATTGAATGTAACCAATTGCTTTTTATGTACCTAATAAAATCATCATTATAATTTTTCTTCTTTATTCTGTGAGCATGCTAATCATATAGATTTTTTTAATACTAGACCAAATTGGCATTTCCAAAATCAACCAATCTGAGCAAGGTTTATTATCCTTTCGACATATTGCTCCATTCACTTCATTAATATTTTGTTCAGGGTTTCTGAGTAGGATTCACCTGTAGTTTTCTTATAATGTTTGTTACATTTTGTATCAGGGTTATTCAAACATTAGAGATTATCTTTGTTCTTTCCTATTCTTTGAAAAAGTTGCAAAAGTTTAGCATTACTTCTTTCTTAAATATTTGGAAGAATTCACCACTGAGACTTCTGGGACTAAAGTTTTCCTTGTGGGAAAGTTGGTAATTATAGATCAAATTTATTTAATAGTCATAAGATTATTCTGATTTTTATATTCCTCGTTGTGTCAGTTTTGGTCAGTTGTGACCTTTTAAAGAACATGTCAAGTTCATCTAACTCATCAAACTTACTGTTTAAAGCCGTTCATTATATTCTTATAATCTTTTAAATTTGCATTTGCAAAGGATCCTGTTTACATCAGGATCTATGGTATTGTCTCCTTTTTGATACGTGGTAATAGTTGTTTGTGTTTTCTATCTATTTTTCTTAAATGAGTATATCCAGGAGATTATGAATTTTATTGCTCCTTTTTCAAGAACGAACTTTCAGTTTTACTGATCCTCTTTGTTGATTGTTTTCTATTTCATTAATTTTTCCTTTTACCTTTATTCTCTCCTTTCTAAATTTTTGGGGAGTTTAATTTTCCTACCTGATTCTAACCTCTGAGATGAAAGCTTAGCTCATTTATTTCTATACCTTGTCCTTTCCTAACATATAAATTTAAGGCTATAAACTTTATGGCTTTAACAGTACCCCACCGTCTGGTTCAGTAGTAGTAGCACCTTTGTCACTTTGAATCAATTAGTTTTATCAATTATTTTAAAAATATTAGATCTACCTTTAATCACATCCCCTCATAAGCCTCTAAACTACTTTTTCTTTTAAGTTATCTTCACTTTTTTTTTGAGATGGAGTGTCACTCTATCACCCAGGCTGGAGTGCAGTGGCATGATCTCAGCTCACTGCAACCTCCATCTCCTGGGTTCAAGCAATTCTCCTGCCTCAGCCTCCCAAGTAGGTGGAATTACAGGCACCTGACACCAAGCCCAGCTAATTTTTTGTGTTTTTACTAGAGATGGGGTTTCACCACGTTAGCCAGGATGGTCTCGATCTCTTGATCTCGTGATCCACCTGCCTCGGCCTCCCAAAGTGCTGGGATTACAGGCATGAGCCACCGCGCCTGGCCTTATCTTCACATATTAATTTGATAGAGGAGGGGGAAACTTTCAACTTCCCATTGTCTAGAGGACAGGTGAGAACGATGCAGCATACCTGCCTCTTCAGTCCCACATTCAAGCTTCATTCTTCCCACCCAAATCCCTTCAGCCCTAGGTTTTCCTCCTCAGCAAGGCTTTCTTGGCTGGTTACTCCCTTCTCTGAGCTTCTATAGTATTAGACTTCTGCTTTACTCATTTTGACACTTGACAATAAACCATCTTACTGTGCTACTTTTTCAGGTGTGCACGGATTTTCAATCAACATGTTGTGATAAGAAGAGGCACTAGATCCTTACAAATATTTTGCATCTCCGTTAGCATGTTGCATGGTGCTAGATGTGTGAATCACAGTTGGTAATCACATAAGACACAGGCAGAGCAGGTGTATGGATAGAGGGGACAGGGCTAGCGTGCCCTGCCCACGTGCTCTCAACACTCATGTTTCCTGTGCAGGCAGCAGCTTCTTACTGCAATCCTCTACAGCTGTACCAAGGGGCTCTCTCCAACTGCTAAGCATGCTTTTCCTGCTTGCAGGACATTCCATGATGCTGGGAGTTGGGTCAATGACAAACAAGAGTTGGTCCATGAGCACCCCAGCCACCTCTTCTCTCCAGTGGAATGACTCTGAGCTGTGTTCTGCGCAGTCTCACAGAGGTATCTGGTGTGCTGAGCCCCAGAGCCCACAATGGTCATCTGCCAATCAATGTACTCTGCATTAGCATCCGTCCCTTCCCTGTCTCACCTCCCCATTCCAAATCCTTCCTGAGATCACTTCCCAAACAAACTACTTTTACTTAAATTCAATCCTCAATCTCAGGGTCTATATATGGGGAAATAACCCAAGACTGTCTGTTGGCCTTTCCGTCTCTCTAAAGGGACTATCCATCATTCAGAGATTAACAAAGCTTAAAAACCAATTTTTTTCTTCTTCTTACTTTTTTCTGCTTCCCAATTTTATTTACATGACCAAAACAAACAAATTGTAAATACAAGTTATAAGTTATTCAAATAACGCAGGAAGAATTTTTGGCTTTTTTTTTTTTTTTGAGATGTAGCCTCACTGTGTCATGGAGGCGAAGGGCAGTGGCATGATCTTGGCTCACTGCAACCTCCATCACCCAGGTTCAAGTGATCCTCCTGCCTTGGGCTCCCGAGTAGCTGGGATTACAGGCATGTGCTACCATGCCTGGCTAATTTTTATATTTTTTGTAGAGCCGGGGTTTTACCATGTTGGCCAGGCTGGTTTCAAACTCCTGGCCCCAAGTGATCCGTCTGCCTCAGCCTCCCAAAGTGCTGGTACTACAGGTGTGAGGCACCGTGCCCTGCCAATATAATTCTTGAAATGAACTTAGGGAGTTTGGTGATGCCTGACCTAAATCCAAGGGGAAAGCCCACGGTTTCGATTCTGTTGCCATCACTCACTGGAGGTGTGTGCATGGGAAACTCACTCAACTTCTTCAGGCCTCAGGTTCCTAATTTTAAAATGGATGGTAATATCTGGTTCTACTAACTTTGGATTGTTGGTTTGGGAAACAAAGGAGAGTATGTAAGATAAAAGGCTTTATAAATTGAATTACAAACAAAAAGTGGGATGAAAAAGAATGTCATCTCTTTTCACAAGGTTCTGAAACTAGTCTTGTAGTGTTAGGAAAACTAATCACAAGAAAGAGGGAAAAAGAAGGAAGGAAGGAAAGAAGAATAGACTTGCCTAAAAGATAGGTTGTTTTAGAATATTTTCCCCCATGACGGTAAGACATAAACTCAATCTGTGAATTTTATCCAGGTCTCAGGTTTTGTTGAGAAACAAGTGATCTGGGAAGGAAGAACTAGAAAGAAAGATTAATTCACTGCATTGCTTGGCCTAGTGACCATGGGCCAGAAGAGAACCTATGCCTACTTCACACTTCCGTGTGTGAACAAAGCATGTTATTTATTGTGCCTGCTAGCCACAGAGTGAAGACTTAAATATTTGCCATGATGTTTGTGCTTCTTTCTAAATTCAGAAACTTGCCTAAATGGCCAGGCACAGGGGCTCAGGCCTGTAATCTCAGCAGTTTGGGAGACTGAGGCGGGTGGATCACCTGAGGTCAGGAGTTCGAGACCACCCTGGCCAACATGGCAAAACCCTGTCTCTACTAAAAATACAAAAATTAGATGGTCGTGGTGGCACATGCCTGTAATCCCAGCTACTTGGGAGGCTGAGGCAGGAGAACCCCTTCAACCCCAGGATGTGGAGGTTGCAGTGAGTCGAGATCACACCACTGCACTATAGCATGGGCGACAGAGCAAGACTCTGTCCCCCGCCCCCCCAACAACAACAACAAAAAAAAACAAAAAATAAAAATAAAAGAAACTTGCCTAACTGCTCCAACCATAAACTGAAATGTCAGTGGTGGAAGATAATGTATAAAACACCTATATTTTCCTTTAAGTCATTCAGAACTTACTATCCAGGAAACAAAATACTTACTACGAAGTTATAGGCCAAAAAATAGGTGTTGAGAAGCTCACTACTGGAAATAAAGAGGTTCAGAAGAGTGTGAAGAAAAACATCAAATTATGGAATGTTAGAAACAGAAGCAACCTTGCTGGTCAGCTTATTTAACACCCACATTTTACAAACAAGAAACTTCATCTCCAAAAAACTTATATGGCCCCTTATCACAATGACCTGACTATTTCTGCCATATCATCATTTGAGAATTCTGTCAGCTTCACAACTCACGTTATGGTTTAACTCATTTAATCCCCACAGTTCTGAAGGGTAATTATAATTGCTAGTATTCCTCCTAAGAAGAAAAGTATTCAGAGCGGGTTGCTCACTTTTTTTATGGTCACACACATGTAGAGGCAGAAATGTGCCTTAAATGAAGCTATTTTGCCTTCAGCATCTCTGCTGCCTTGAGTTTACACACCCTCCAGTGTGTTTTTTTCCTATAGTGGAGAGAGGACAGGGCAGGGAAACAATTATTTGACCCTATAGCAAAAGGGTCATTAAAATCTGACCTTTACTCCAAAAGACTATCATGTACTGTTCAAAAGAAACACCAGACAGTGACTCATACCTGTAATCCAGCACTTTGGGAGGCCAAGGCGGGCAGATCACGAGGTCAGGAGTTCAAGACCAGCCTGGCCAATACAGTGAAACCCAATCTCTACTAAAAAATACAAAAATTAGCCAGGCATGGTGGCGCATGCCTGTAGTCCCAGCTACTCGGGAGGCTGAGGCAGAAGAATCGCTTGAACCCAGGAGGCAGAGGTTGCAGTGAGCCGAGATCATGCCACCGCACTCCAGCAGTCTGGGTGACAGAGCGAGACTCCGTCTCCAAAAAGAAAAAAAAAAAAAAAAAAACACCAGAGCAGAGAGGTTAAAGTGGCAATTGCTAAGCATTCTAAGCATTCAGAGTGTGAATGAATGAATGAATGAATGAACAAATGAATGCTTGACTTCCTAATTCAACATGGAAATCACCAGAAATTACCTCACATGGCCACAAGATGTCACTACTTCACACCACTTCAGAAAAACCACATTCCAAGTCAAGAATTTTAGATCTTTTGGACGGAGGGAATTTCTTGTTCATCATTGAGAAAGGCTTAGTTATTTTGCATGTGTTTTGGGACTGCTTCCTTGTTTTCTCTTAAATCTATCTACTTCAAGAGATACTGCAAAACGTAGACTTTAAATGAAGCCTGAGGCTGAATGCTCCAAAGCTGGGAAGCATTAATCAAGAAGTCAATCACTCACCTGTTTCCAGGGACTTCTCAGCAAAAAACAAAGGGAGGATTGACACTTTGACTACTCCGTTACCCTGCTCGGTTTGCAAAGCTTTCTCTCAGCACTTTCTTGTAATTCTACCTCTCTCACTGCTTCAGATTCACAAAAAAACAGTGATTCAGCAACATCCAAAAGGCAGCACACTGGGGTTTTAAATAGTGCTTTCTTCTTGAAATGTTTGCCTCACACCTTCCTTACCGGGAATAAGGTTCAAATTACTGTGGTGAGTTTACATAAGCTATTAATGCATTTAATTATTCATTTCAGGGCTGTCCTAGGCGTATTGGTATTTTTCTTTAAGTATCATTAGAATCCAGTTTGCAAATCATCATTCCAAGTTCTTAAAAGCTTTTAAACACCAAAATGATGTTAACCAAGTTTGCTATTTCAACTTCAGCTATATTTAACATTGATAAAATAAAGTTCAAATTTATTTTGCGTGAAATAGTTTATTCATACGAGATCAACTGATGCTTGTAGATTGACTTTTAACAGTCCTAGAAAGTTTTGGAGTTTGATGTATTTTATTGGTGTTCTCTATTAGATTCCCCTTCCTAACATTTCTTATTGGAATTGTTGATAAATAATCTTCATTAATTAGCAATTTAAGTTTGATGAGCCTGAGAAGGAAGGAAGCTCATTCATAAAAAGAAGCTGCTTGGTGGGTTTGGGGATTATTCAATTTTATAGGCCAAAAAAGCTGTTTTGCCTTAAAGGTTCATATTTCCTGAACAAATACATCCTACTTACTGAGAGGCTAAACGAACAGTCACTTGCCAGGCTAAGGGTTAAATGGTTCAGAGAAGGAGGCCTCAGTCTCCACATTGTGATGAACTATACAATATGTAAAAGTAATTTGTTACTAGCAATAGTTTAAAGAGTTAAGGTTTGCAAGTGATTTACCACTTAAAATTAAATAAATTACCTAACTGCATTCAAGTCAACCCTCATTACAACTTCACTTGTTTTCATTCCTTGCTATGCTCATTAGAGCAGAAGAGAAAGAGATGGGAGATTTCATGGCATGGGGACATTCTCATCCTGTAAAGTTAAATGGAAAATTAAAATTCCAAACTCTATAGGAAGCATTAGACTTTTCTAAAGATAAATGCCGATACCAAAGAACAACCAGAAATATAAAACAACAAAATAAAACAAGCCTTCAACAGAAAAACTAGAAATAAAATGCCAACAGGGGCTGGGATTATAGATGCCTTATTCCTTTTCTGTATTTTCAAATTTTTCTAAAAGGAATATATTTTTTAAATAAAGTAGCAGAAGCCAAACGCTCAACAATTAGGGGAATGCTTTTCAAAATTATGGCACATTTATTTACAGACTATTATGCAGCCACCAAAAACAACTTTTAGAAAGCTTCTGCAATAATATGGAGAAATGCTTATGATATGAAACGTATGAAATGTTTGCAACAAGTTGAAAAGCTCGATGCAGGGCACAGAATTTCTCTGAAAGGCCACATAAGAAGATAATAGTGGCTGCATCCAGAGGATGAAACCAAAGAGCTGAGGGCAGGCCTAGGAGGGAGAACTACATTTTTTTTTTTTTGAGACGAGTCCCCCTCTGTCACCCAAGCTGGAGTGCAGTGGCATGATCTCAGCTCACTGCAACCTCTGACTCCCAGGTTCAAGAGATTCTCCTCCTCAGCCTGCTGAGTAGCTGGGATTATAGGTGTGTACCACCATGCCTGGCTAATTTTTGTATTTTTAGTAGAAATGGGGTTTCATCATGTTGGTCAGGCTGGTCTTGAACTCTTGACCTCATTATCCACCTACCTTGGCCTCCCAAAGTTCTGGGAGTACAGGCATGAGCCACTGCGCCCGACCTGAGAAGTACATTTCTCTGTACATTTTTTTTCTCACTGATCCAATTGGCAAAACATAAGAGTCTGCTAATACCAAGTACTGATGAGAATGTGGACAAAGAAAAACTGTTACACGTTTTGGGGAAAGAAAAAATGCATACAACCAGCTGGAGAACAAGAGCACCCGGGTAAGCTGAGAGTGCATTTCTTCACACTAAGATCTTGCAATGCCACTTCATGATGTCCACCCTGTCACCAGAGAAATACAAAAGAATGTTCACCAGCCAGGCACGGCGGCTCACGCCTGTAATCCCAGCACTCTGGGAGGCTGAGGCGGGAGGATCACAAGGTCAGGAGATCGAGATCATCCTGGCTAACACAGTGAAACTTCGTCTCTACTAAAAAACACAAAAATGTAGCTGGGCGTGGTGGCGGGTGCCTGTAGTCCCAGCTACTCGGGAGGCTGAGGCAGGAGAATGGCGTGAACCCGAGAGGTGGAGCTTGCAGTGAGCCGAGATTGCACCACTGCACTCCAGCCTGGGCGACAGAGTGAGACTCTGCCTCAAAAAAAAAAAAGAAAAAAAGAATGTTCACCATAACATGGTTTACTACCACAGAAACAGCAAGAACCACTAAAGGTCTGTATGGGTTGAACTGCATCCTTCCTGAATTCATATGTTGACGTCCTAATCCCTGAGACTTAGAATGTGAATGGATTTGGATACAAGGTCTCTGAAAAGGTAAATAAGTTAAAATGAGATCATTAGGGTGGACCTTAATCCAATATGACTGGAGACTTTATAAGAAGAGGAGATGGTCAAGCATGGTGGCTCATGCCTGTAATTCCAGCACTTTGTGAGGCCAAGGCAGGCGGATCACCTAAGGTCAGGAGTTCAAGACTGGCCTGGCCAACAGGGCGAAACCCTCTCTCTACTAAAATTACAAAAATTAGCTGGGCATGGTAGTGGGCGCCTGTAATCACAGCTCCCTGGAAGACTGAGGCAGGAGAATCCCTTGAACCCAGGAGGCAGAGGTTGCAGTGAGCCAAGATTACACCACTTCACTGAAGCCTGGGTGACACAGCGAAACTCCATCTCAAAAAAAAAAAAAAAAAAAGAGAGAAAAGAAAAAGGAGATTAGGACAAGACACACAGAGGGAAGACCATGTGAGGACACAGTGGGGAGACATCAGCCACAAGCCAAGAGGAGAGGCCTCAGAAGAAACCAAACTTGCTGACACTTTGATCTCAGACTGCTAGCCTCCAGAACCATGAGACAATATGCTTCTGTTGTTTAAGCCATGCGGCCTGTGGTACTTGGTTATGCAGGGTTAGCCAGTTCATCGGGAGAAGCACAGAGGAATACATTCTTGGTTATACAGAAAATGAAACACTACATAGTCTCTAATGGAACCACTAACTACCAACAGCTGTAAAAGATGAAAGTCCAGTATGGACTCCCAGGAAATGGAGAACTCTTAGGAACTTCATTCCAGCATGCTGGACTTACCCAACCTGAATCCTAGCCAGAGAGCTTGATGGAGCACCACAGTCAAGGGAAAGCCCGCACTTTAAGGGACTAGGAAATAGAGAGCCATTAGCTCATTTTTACTAGCGCCATTTCTAGTCCTGGTCAGTAAATGCAGGGGCCAGAACACCAAACTCAACCCACCTGTCCAAGATGGCCCCTTTTCATTATCCCAGAGAAAATCCTGCTGTGGCTAATGGAATTCATTCATTCCCTCATTTGTTCAACTAACATTGATCCAATACCCTTTTGAGTCCGAGCCTTGCCAGGTGTGAAGAAATGGGTTGTCAGGCACCTGGCAGTCTGGTTGGGGAAGGACAATTGACACCAAGCTAATCACAACACAAGGTATTATTGGGGATCTATGAGCAGAAGCTAGAAGTGAGAAGGACTTCACAGAAAAAATAGAATCTTGTACTGCACATTTTCTCTGTCTAAAAGGCCTTCTGCCCTTTTTGCTTTGGGAAGTGTCTATTTAAAAAATGTTGTTCTTTTAGGCAGCAGAACTTAAAGGTACAAAGGCACCGAGTCACAAACTCTGGCTGCACATGGAACAGCTGCCCGCCTGAAAGGAGGGCCAGGAACCCAGGTTGGTGAGGGTGGAAGGGAAGGGCATGGGTTTTATGGTGTAGACAGCAGGAGCCGGCAGGAGTTTTGATAAAGAGTGGCATCCTGAAGGGTTCACCAGGAAGAGTCCCAGGCAGCAGCGTGAAGGACTGGGGGGAAAAGGTTACCAGTGACCATGCAGAAAACTTGTACCAGCATCTGGTGGCTTTTCCAGGCCAGCAGACACAGAGACAGTTGCGACCTGGGACTGCAGCTGGAAATGCTGAAAGGTTATTTTGCCTGCCAAGCAGACAATAGACCGAAAGAAGGCCAAGGATGAATGGACGATTGATTGTAGCCAGCAACTGCTTAGACAGTGTAAATTTTAATGCCAAAAGTGCTTATCCTGTATGAATTTTCTTTGTTTGAGAACAAAAGAGGCCATTGGATCCTGAGGGCCATGTGGATACAGAAAGGTTTTTTCTAGAAAATTGTTCCCAATCTGCCTCCACAGGTTGGATCAGCAGTTACAATAAAACTGTCTATGAGGCTGCGTAAGTTCGGAGGCCAACCCACACTCAGAGAGTGCAGAATTACAGGTCCTTAGGACACATCCGCCTCACCTAGACCCTCATTTTCAGGCCTAACGAGGGTGTTCTCATCTGAGAAAATGTCCCAGGAAAGATAGCGGGCTCCTCTGAGACCCACCGCGCTGGGTGTTTTTTGGAGAAAGCATGTCTGTTTGTGGGAGGTACACCTTAGTGGGTCAAGAGAAGGTGCTTCCGCCCTCATCTCTGCTACAGAAGTGATCTATGATGCCTGGGGCAAGACATTAACCCACCCACCCACCTTGAGCCTGTTTCCTCAAATGTAACGAATAAGATGAAGCCAGTACTTCCCAAACTCGGCTGTACATCAGAATTTGTGGGAAACTCGTTAGGAATACTGATTCCCGGGCATGGCTTCGGACCGACGGAATCCGAATATCTGAGGATTGGGATCCAGGAGTCTGTTTGTAATCAAGTATCCGTGAAGGCATCTGTTACCTGCATGTCCCTAAGGTCTACTGCTTTATAAGATGCCCTTGGATTTAGAAATTCAAATAACGGAGAACATAGCTCCATTCCCCAACTCCACGGCTAGTATTTTGTATTTCTGGAGATTGATTCTTGAGGGAGGCTTAGGTTACTGCTAGGCATATCTTAGTTTGTTCTCTTCTTTCCTCCCAATGCCAGCCTAAACTGGAAACAGGTTTTGTTCTCTTTTTAAAGATGAAATGTGTCTCTAGCTATGGTAGTAGAGGAGAACATTACCTAAGAGTCCAGGAATTCTCCACCTTCAATCTTCCAGGGAGATTCTTAAAGATCTCCCTGACCAGGCCACCCACTGGGAATTTCCTTTCTCCTTAGGCCCCAATTTTCTGCCATCTCTTTATTCCACTGAGTAGTCTCTGCCCAATTTCCCCAAAGTTTACACATACCAGCTACTTAAAATCTAGGTCAAACTTTGCATATCTCAAAATGCATTAAAACAACCATGTTAAAAGGTCTTTTAGGAACACAAAGCAATCACAGATGTTCCAAAATACCTTCTTTTTGAAGTAAACAATCTAGCTAGGCTCTCACCTCCCCATTCCACCAGGATATAATCACCCTTAACCACTGGGAAGAAGGTTATGGTAACACGACCATTATCCCACATTGATATCAATCACACCGTTCTCCTGAGAAAAGGGAATGGTGACCATCAGCAACTTAACAGCACATCTATCTCCCCACTCCTTGCGTGTTTAGCAAGCTCCCCAAGCGACAAGGCCAGCTGGTCTGCATTAGGAAACCGCTAGACCAGGTGAGTGTTGGAGTTACTTCCAGCTTTAAAACTCTGTCTCTTTGAAAACGAACGTGCTCTGCACCAGGCGGTGAGATGGTCTCTGGAGTCAGCCAAACCAGGATTCCAACCTCAGCTCCTCCACTAACTAGCTGGGTGACTGTCAGCAAGTTACTTGCTACTTGCTTTCCACATTTGCAAAAGAGAATACTGCCAAGTTCACAGACTGTGTTAGGAATGCATGTGAAAGTAGCTGTCAATGACTGTTAGTTTTCTTTGTCTCAGTACAAAGTAAGTAGTGTCAGATAATTTTAGGGCATTAAACAAAGTTCACGTGGGCTGCACCATCTCTAAGCAAATACCTTCCCTCTGGAGCTTCATGAAGTCTTTCACTAAGCCTGCAAACTTCACTAAAGGTCCCTCCGGAGGGGGACTGGCCACCCTACTACCCCTATGGGCAACCATGAGAGCTCATTCTGCTCCATTGGGTAGCTACTGCATTGACTGGCACTGACATGTTGCAAGCTCAATACCCAATTTCAGGACAAGGGCAAGTTTCATTTCACCTGGACATGAGGCTAGGCAGCAGTGATGCTGCTGTCCTGGGTAATTCTCAACACTGTAAAATGAGATCACTCTAAGAAAACAAGGATTAGGCAATAGATCACTTTATAACTTCTGAATGCTGGAATTCTCCTGGGCACTCCTATTGCGCACTTCTCTGGATCATGTCTTTCTGGGCATACTGTGAACTCTCCAAGAGCAGAGAATGGGGGTTTTCAACATCTTTTACCTGCAGTGCCTCACAGAGTGCCAGGCCCACACCAGACATGACACATTTGATAAATAAGTGAATGCATTAATTAATGGATGGGTGGATCAGAGGGGTTCAGACTATGTAAACTGGCTGCCTGAGTGATTATATCACATAATGTGCTTTCAGACTTCCCCCAAAACACAAGCCTTTATTTCAGAAACTAATTCTGAAAAGCAGAAACGATGTTTCCCAGTGTAAAAGTGACTCAATCAAAACTGTCAAGTGCAATGATGCATTAAACTAATCCATTCAATCCCTCATTCATTCAACAAACACTTACTGAATCTTCATTACAGGACAGGCACTATGCCAAATGCCAGAGACAAGAAGAGAAAAAAGATGTGGTCCCTGGAGAAATCAGGCATCAATCACTTTCTTTAAGTTTCCTGTGTGGTTCCATTGTGCCGTGGGAGTTGAGAAGGACCACCTGGGAGCCTGCAGAGTATCAGAAGGACACACACTGCACCAGTTCTGGGGGCCACCTAACTCCTCTGTTCTTCTTCCAGTTTTCTCCTCCTGCCTTTTTCTCTCTTAGCCAGTCAGAATCTCAGACTGAATTATTTATTGCTTTTTGCAACCACTGAATAATATTTGAATAATATTCTTGCTCCATATAGTTACCTTCAAAGTACGAAAAAAAAATAGAATATTTTAGATTTGGCTTTTTCAAAAACAAAACCAGAAAGTGTATTTATTTTCAACTGAAAACTCACAATCCAATAAGTATTTATTAAATGCATCTCATATTTAGGACAACTTGGAAATCTAAGGTAATAAAAACAGTCCCAACCTTCTGTCTAAATGTTGGTCCTCAATTGAAATCTTTTTCTATGGGTAAGTGGTTTTCAGAAGAAGAAGGATGCTAATCAGTCTCCTATGTGTTCCTGTATGTTCTTTTTATACAGAATAAAGCCTCATGTTTGTGTCCCAGAGCCTACCACCAAGTCTAACATATAGCATCCATAAGCTCAACTCCTAGAGGTTTGACTTCTCCTCATTCCATAAGGAGTAATCAATTCTGGGCAGTCACTAGTGGGACCAATGGCCTCAGTTTGCCCAGGACTGAAGGCTTGAGAGAGTCCTTGGTAAACGAGGGCAGCTGGTCACTGAAGCAGACACCCCTCCTTTCATTACCAAGTTCTTCTTTCAGACATGAGGATACTTACATTACATACAGTGAAACCTGGTCATCAATCACATTGTAAATTCAAAGACTTCACTGTAATATGAATATTCTACATGTTCATATTATTACTACACACCAATGGTAACATTTACCATTTTTGCTAGTTTACAAGATGTACATTTTTCTTGGTCTTGTACCTCAAGCTATTCCTGGTGGAGACAAACTCTGACAGATTTTAGGTACCTACAACCCCTTCCCCTACCCACTATCTAAGATTCTTCCTGAGACAGCAAAGTAGGGTTGCCCCAAGATTTCCTTGTTAAAGTAGGGTGAGACTCATGCAGTAGCTCACATCTACTACTTCTTAACTTTCACTATCCCAAATAAGGACTAGAGTTTGGGTTCTAGTACTCGCCCCCAGCACCAGGACTGTATGCATGCTTTAGAGGGACAGGCACACCACATTCACATTTCACTACCCTAAGAGAAGCACCAGTAGGACACCTTATGGAAAGACTCACAGCTGGTGGTCTTCATAGGAGCATCTGGGGCACAAATCTCAGCTCTACCACTTATGCTGTGATCTTACGGCAGCTGGCAAATGTACCCTCATCTGTGAAAGGGGGTAAAATCCTACCTGTAAAGTTGGGAATAAAGATCTGAAATTATACCAAAACATAAGACACCCAAGGGCCTGAAATATACAGTAAAACCTTAAGTTGGTGCACATTTGTTAAAACACACACACACACACACACACACATGCACAGGCTTCTGAACATCAAGTCTCTATTCATAGACAAAAGCAATTCTTCCCATCAGAAACATTTCCTTTATATGGGAACATACTCTTTATTCAATAAGAAACTAATGTTTTATCATTGGATTTGAATAAATTTTCTCCTCCCAAGCAACCTGATTGAGAGTACACCATTGCAGCATATATTTTATTATTATCATCATTATTATTTTTCACAACATTTAATATCATGTTTCCTTCTCTCACATAGAATATTACCCAATAGAAGTCTCCAAAAGGGGCCATAGCACATTCATAACAAAGATAGAAAAGACAAATTTCAACATCTGCTTTCCAATATGATGATTCAACTAGAACAAAGCTGAACTTCTCAGCCATGAAACTGAAAAAATGAAAATCAGCCCATGCGTACATCACGGCCAGCCATGATCATTAACACCTCCATGAAATGAGGGGAGAAGAGAGAAACAACTGCTTCTTCTCACCAAACTTCTACATAACTTTAAATTACTTTTTAAAAATTTCCTAAAAGGCATTCTGCTGCCTCATGAACATTTGAGTGTCTTCTCAAGGCCATCCCTGGGCAGGCAGGCGG
Source organism: Trachypithecus francoisi (assembly GCF_009764315.1). Lineage (NCBI taxonomy): Eukaryota > Metazoa > Chordata > Mammalia > Primates > Cercopithecidae > Trachypithecus > Trachypithecus francoisi. Next base: position 20,345,313 of record NW_022681455.1, read on the forward strand.
CTCCTGTGAACTGGAAAACATTCGGGAAACAGCAGCCCTCTTCAGCTCCATGTACAGGAAACTTTCTGATTTTCAGTCTTGGCTCAGGTCAGAAGAAAAAGGGGAAAGGTTACATTCCCGGGAAAAAAAATGCAGCCTATTTGAGGGCATGTCTGACTTTCAGTCCATGCACTAGTCCTCTTGACTCGTAGAATTTTCGATGCCCTGAAACCATGATCCCTCCGCCTCCATGGTCCTCTGAGTGTAGTTATTATGTCTGCAAACTAGTAATGTCACAAGTCAAAGGATCTGGGGCTTCCCAGGGAACTACCATGTCTGAGTATATTCTGATTTGAGAAACCTGTGTCAAGTCTTCTCAGCACTCGCCTTCTAATTTTTGGAGCCAATGCCTGGGTTCCAGCATCCAGGTCACAGTAGCTGGAAATCATGCTGGAAGGGCGAAAAGCCAGCACCCCAGAATGGACTGTCTCTGCAGCTCTGGCACATTCTCCACACACTGCCGCATCACTCAAATGTCCTATAAAATATTAAAACCAATCACCTGGACATGGCCGATTTATCTGTACAAAAAGGCTTTATAAAAATACTCCCTGCACTTTAAAAAAGAACAAAATAAAGATGCATGTAAACATCGCCTCTAAGTCACCAGAAGAACCCTTGAGTCTTGTCATCTCATCTTTCGAACGTTCTGAAGTTCTGCTTGTCCGCTTCTCTTGGAGGTATCAATCTGTTTTTCTCTTATTGATAGAGTTCACAGTCTGAGGCCGCCTTTGCGTATGAGCTTGTGGTTTCATTGGCAGAAATAGTATTATCAGGAGACTTATGATGTGCAAATAAAAGTACATGGACCTGGGAATAAAAATACACAAAAATTATATTTCAAATAAGGATGTAGATGGGAAACATCACCTAATTACATCACCTACAGTATGGCAAGTGAGAGCACTGTTTTTGGCAGTAGGAGACCTGTCTGTGCTCAGGCTTCCCTTGATTTGCTCCACAGATAACTCCCTTTGGTAGGTGAGCGGGTCACGGATAGACTGAAACCACAAAACTGGGCAGGGCAAACCAACTGGCTCATCTGTGGATATACATGGTACCATCCCATTGACATAACAGGCCAACCAACAGAATTAACCCGACAGCCAGACACCTGCAATATTCAAAGTCTAAGGACTCCCAAGACCAAATTCAAACCCAGTATTGTCATATGACACTTAATGACATTTCAGCCAATGATGGACCACATTAATGATGATGGCCCCATAAGATTATAATAGAACTGAAAAATTCCTATCACCTAGTGACGTCGTAGCCATTGCAACGTCATAGGCGACGCATTGCTCACGTGTTTGTGGTGATGCTGGTGTAAACAATACTACACTACCGGTTGAATAAAAGTCTAGCACATACTATCACATACAATACATAGTACTTGATAATGACAATGAATGATTATGTAACTGGTTTATATATTTACAATACTATACTTTCCTTTGTTATTTTGGAGTATACTCCTTCTACTTATTAAGAAATAAAGTTAACTGTAAAACAGCCTCAGGCAGGTTCTTCAAGAGGGATTCCAGAGGCACTGTTATCACAGGGGATGACAGCTCCATACGTGTTATTGCCTCTGAAGACCTCCCGCAATGGGACAAGATGTGGAGGTGGACCACAATGATACTGATGATCCTGATCTTATGTAGCCTAGGCTGATGTGTGTTTGTGTCTTAATTTTTTTAACAGAAAAGGTTCCAAAAGTAGAAAACAAAATAGAAAATAGCTTACAAAAAACATAAAGAAAAATGTTTGTATACCTGTACCATGTTTGTTGTTGCTGTTGTTTCGTTTTTTTGTTTGTTTGTTTTTGAGATGGAGTTTTGCTCTTGTTGCCCACGTTGGAGTGCAATAGCATGATCTCAGCTCACCACAATCTCCCACTCCCAGGTTCAAATGATTCTCCTGCCTCAGCCTCCCAAGTAGCTGGGACTATATGCGCCATCACGCCCAGCCAATTTTGTATTCTTAGTAGAGACAGGGTTTCTCCATGTTGGTCAGGCTGGTCTCAAACTCCCAACCTCAGGTGATGCACCTACCTCGGCCTCCCAAACTGCTAGGATTGCAGGCATGAGCCACCATGCCCGGCCACCATGTTTGTTTTAACCAAGGTGTTTTATTACAAAAGAGTCCGTTTTTAAAACGTTTAAAGTTTATAAAGTTAAAAAAGTGACAGTAAGCTAAGGTTACTTTATTATTGAGGAAAAGTTTTCTTAATAAATTTAGTACAGACTAAGTGTATGGTGTTTCTAAAGTCTACAGTAGTGCACAGTGATGTCCTAGGCCTTCACACTCACTCACTACTCACTCACTGACTCACCCAGAGCAACTTCCAGTCCTGCAAGCTCCATTCATGGTAATACAGGTGTACCCTTTTTTATCTTTGCCAGATTTTTACTGTACCTTCTCTATGTTTAGATACACAGATACTTACCATTGTGTTTAAATTGCCTACAGTATTCAGTACGGTAACATACTGCACCAGTTTGCAGCCTATGAACAATAGGCTATCCCATATAGCCTCAGTATATAGTAGACTATACTATCTAGGTTTGTGCAAGTACACTCTATGCTGTTCAAACAACAATTAAATTGCCTAACGATGCATTTCGCAGAACATATCCCTGTTGGTAAGTAACATATGACTGTATCCTATTCCCTAAACACAATGCAACTAACACTTTAACCCATTGCTCTACTCAAGTATAAAAGGTTCTTCTTTTGTGTCTTATGAGCTAGAAGAATCCCGATTTTGAAAATCCAGTCCATAACCCTAAAAATAACTGTCATCTAAATTAATAAAAAAACAAGTTTTGCTTTGATGTTTGTGGATTTCTATTGCGAAGCGTAGTATTCAGCAGTATGCACAACGTAGATATGCAATAAATATTGGGCATATCAATACATGCAAGTAATTAGAAACAGCTGCATTGGCACAACTGTTCTAGATCCATCTGGAAAGGTTCAACTTATATTTTCCCTAATGCTTTTTGAAGAAAGGAAAATAACGCTGGGGAAGGAGGAAAGCACAACTGATTTATGCATCATTCCCCAACTTCTGTGATTATAAGGTCAGACACATTAGAATCAGAAAACTCACATATGCCCCTAAACTTCTCCATCCTTTAGCAGGAGGAATGCCTCCTCGACAATATTTACAGAATAGTGAAGAGCTCGAACAGAAGCGAACATACATGCATTCATTTATTCTTTCAATAAGCATTTACTGCTTAGGATATGCAAAACAATAAACTGGATCTACAAAAAGGCACCAGCCTCCACCCCTTCCCATGTGGGAATGGAAACAAGACAAGTACATGATTGACAGCTGTTTAACCAGGGAAGGGGTAAGCAGCCACAGCAAGGGACCATCTAATTCACTGTCTAAACCAAGACATTACTGAGAGTGGAAAAAGTGCTCCACAGATAAACACGGTGGTTTAACAGGTATAGACTGGGATTCTCACAGGCACACCTTAGACACAGATAACTCCAGCTTTCAAAACCTGCACATCCAAAATATGTGATACTTTGTTCTTGAGCTTTGCCTTAGTCTTTCCTAGGTGGCCAAATCTACACTGGGACAATTATGTTAGGTAAAATCCAGCTACTTTGAGCACCAAGTGGAAAACACCTAGTGAGGTCTAGTAACCTCTTCTGACATTTCATATTTCTCTAAAATTTGAAGGAATATTTCATCTTTCTATTATGGAAAGACTAAACTAACATTTATTGATCATGTCAGGTACTGACCTAAGGATCCAGATATAAAGATGAATTAGGCAGGGTTCCTGCTCTCAAGGAGTTTGCCATCTATGAAAGTTTCTATGCAAATTCTAATGTTCCGGCCAGGTGCAGTGGCTCAGGCCTGTAATCCCAGCACTTTGGGAGGCCAAGGTGGGTAGAATGCTTGAGTCCAAGAGTTTGAGAACAGCCTGGGCAACATGGCAAAACCCCATCTCTACAAAAATTAAAAAAAAGTAGGTGGGTGTGGTGGCACGTGCCTGTAATCCTAGCTACTCAGGAGGCTGAGGTGGGAGGCTGAGGTGGGAGGATCACCTGAACCAGGAGGCAGAGGCGGGAGCAAGCTGAGATCGCAATCACGCCACTGCACTCCAGCCTTGGCAACAGAGGAGAACCCCAACTCAAAAAACAAAAAGAGAAACAAATTCTAACGTTGTTACCCACTGAATTTAAGAAAGAGTTATCCAAGTAAAGACAAAATGATGTATGTGAATTCGCTTTTCAAAATGATTTCATAGAAAGGTTCTTTCATAATATATTTGAGTATTCACTTGGGCTCATCTACTACTTAAAGAAGTTAGACTGAGCACTCTAAGGCTAAGATCTGAAGCCACTTTCGACTGAACACTGACTAGACCTAACAATGAAGTACAAGTGAAATTTCAACGTTAAGCAATGAGGATCTACTGAGAAAAGGGTTTGCAAACATCTGTGGTTTACTATTGGCTACTGAATTTAGCCAAAGGGGAGGAACAGATCTGGAACACAACCAGGCCTGCCTTCACTAAAAAACTATGCAATTTTCTTTCTTGTCCAAATTCAGGGATTTTCTTAAAAGATTATGAAACCACGGCTTGAGGTGTAATCAATCTGGAATAGCCGCTGGCAACATGTGGCTGTTAAAATTCTAATTAATTAAAATTCAATAAAATTGAAAATTCAGTTCCTCCGTCCAACTAGCTGCATTTCAAATGCTCACTGGCCACACATGTTGGGTGGCCAGCATCTCAGACGGCACAGATGTAGAGTATTTCTGTCATCATAGAAACTTCTTTTTTTTTTTTTTTTTTGAGATGGAGTCTTACTCTGTCGCTCAGGTTGGAGTGCAGTAGTGTGATCTCAGCTCACTGCAATTCCCACCTGCCGGGATCAAGCAATTCTCCTGCCTCAGCCTCCTGAGTAGATGGGACTACAGGCACATGCCAACATGCCTGGCTAATTTTTTGTATAATTAGTAGAGACAAGATTTCACCATGCTGGCCAGGCTGGTCTCAAACTCCTGACCTCATGATCCGCCTGCCTTGGCCTCCCAAAGTGCTGGGATTACACTTTGGGATGAGCCACCATGCCCAGCCATCATAGAAATTTCTATTGGACAGAGCTGATCTAGACAGGAAACTTAAATTGTATAAATAACTAGAAACCAGAAAATACACTAGGCTGGATCATTTAAAATAGGCCTACTTGACCCAAAAAAATGTCAACTCCTGTTTCATTCTAAACAAAGATGTTTAAAAAAATATATTCTGGGTTGTTTTTAAAAATAAGTGAAAAGTAACTTAAAAGCAATAAAAAAATAAATAAATAAGTGAAAAGCTACTTGATAATTTAATTCTGCCCCTTGAGTTCCTGCCAAGCCCAGGAATTGTTGTTTTAGTTGGTTAAATGCAATATTATCACTAACAAATCACTTATTATGATCCCCAAGCAGTAGTTTGCATCCAAAATAACTTCTCCTAAAGAAATTTTTAGTAACTCCACTACTGATATTGCTATTAAGGGAACGCTGAGTCTGAAACTCGGGTTTAACATTTAGCTGCTGTGTAAATTTTGTTACTCACCTTCTCTGAGCCTCCACTTCCTCGTGTGATAAACAGGGACACTGATGCCTACCCCTGCTCTCCTCAGCTCAGCTCACCTCCCTCCACCTTGGATTCTATGTTCTGCCCACATTCACGTTTCCCTGGTCTTCAGTGCATGGAGCGTCATGTACACTATGGGAGGCTACATGATGGGGCTTTTCCAGGCTATTTCCAAGTCTGGAGCACTGCCCACAATGCTCACACACACTGAGCCTGCTTCACTCCCACTGCACAACCTCCAGGACTGAGCTCAAAAAGATGTCCCCAATGCCTAGGCTGAGGCAGATTCCTGTTACATACTCTCTTAAAACTCTCTACCATTCGCTAAAAGTATGATCTCAGCATGTATTTATACATTTGTCAATTACTACCTGTCTTTTCCATCAAGCTATCACCCCAGCGAGAGCAGAAATGATTTCTATATTTTGCTTTCCATTCTAGCCCCAGATTCCAGCACAATGCCTAGCACACTACAGGTATTACATGATACTGAGTGGAATACAGGCACTTCTGCTATAGCATGATCAATATATTCCTTAAAAATCTCTTATGAGGCAATATCAGGGGCTTAGAATACCAGGGCTTACAGGAAAAAAAAAAAAGTCATGTTAGAAGTACATAACTCAAAACCTAGGAGGACTCTGTAACAAAAACAGAGCTCTAAAGGAAACAATTTGGACAGCCCCTGCAGACAGCTCAATGGTGCCAAAGGCTGCTTCTGGGCATGTTAAAAATGCAGAAGGCAAAAGGGCAAATGTTGGCTTGAGGGCACTGAAAAATGGGAATGAAATTGGAGCTGGAAGCACATGGGGCGGCCCTAGGTGGGCACAAGGAGGCAGAAGCAGTCAGAATGCCAGCTTGGGGGTGCGCCTCTCTGGGGAGGGAGTCCCAGTGAAGGGGGCTCCTGTTTGAGGTGTCATCAATCTGGAATAGCCGCTGGCAACACGCGACTGTTAAAATTCTAATTAATTACAATTCAATAAAATTGAAAATTCGGTTCCTCTGTGCCACTAGCTGCATTTCAAATGATCAATGGCCACATATGTTGGGTTTCTCAGTTCCATTTTCTTCATCTAGGACTGAAATGACTCCTACCTCTCTAGCAGCTGAACTGAGGGCTTCTTTTTGACTGAAGCTTATAATCCTCTTCCCACTCTTCTGACACCCCTTTGCATAGAAAAATTTGGGTATAAACCAGTACAGCTTCCACGTTATATTGACATAAGTTCTTATCACCTAACTAGAAGTACAAAAGCATATATTGTAACAACATGGACGTCATTGATCTGTGTTGTATGGTTCCCTCAACCTTCTCTTTCTATAGCCTCAAATAAATCATCCCACTTATAGATACTTTTATACATGAGTAGTAAAAAATTCTTCAATCCCTTCATGACCCCTCCATCGGCTATAGGGAATTCCCAACTTAAGAAGAAGGTGTGTTTGCACTGTTCATTTCTAAGTCATCTTTTTTTTTTTTTCTTTTTTTTCTGAGACAGAGTCTCGCTGTCTCCCAGGGTTGGAGTGCAGTGGCGCGATCTCGGCTCACTACAAGCTCCGCCTCCCGGGTTCACACCATTCTCCTGCCTCAGCTTCCCGAGTAGCTGGGACTACAGGTGCCTGCCACCACGCCCGGCTAATTTTTCATATTTTTAGTAGAGATGGGGTTTCACCGTGTTAGCCTGGATGGTCTCGATCTCCTGACCTCGTGATCTGCCCACCTCGGCCTCCCAAAGTGCTGGGATTATAGGTGTGAGCCACCACACCCGGCCCCTAAGTCACCTTTTAAAAAGTGATACGATGTTCCAAAGTTAACCTAAAAAGCCCGTGCAACTCATTAAATCATGCAAGGTAGCATTTATTAGGTACAGATTATACGCCAGATACTGGCCTGAGCCCTCTGCACATTTACCTCATTAATTCTAATACCCAGCACTAATGATGGTGCTCTCAGGTGAATTCTCTTCTCAGCCTCATTTTCCAGTTGAGAAAATACAGGTAAAAGAGGTTAACAACTTGCCAAAGGTCACACACCATCAGTTCACAAGAGCATGTGCTCAACCACTTCACAACCGTGGAGAAACACAACTCATTACACATAACTGTGCAAGAATAAAAGTCAGTAATTAGAGGTTTGCAGTTCACCTGGAGCACAGGTGTTTGACTATAAGGGTTGGTCTGTGGTGCGAGCCTCCTCCTCCTCCAGCCTCAATTCCACATACGCCCCTCCAACACATGCAACTGACCGCATAAATCCCCCACCAGCCTCACCATGAAGCCCCTCTGCACACTGCTCGATCAGACAATGCCAGCCTCAGCTGCTTCCCCAGTCCTGCCTCCATTTCTGTCTTACTCTCAGACACCTCATAGTCCCCAATACAGCCTACCTCCCATCCCCCAGGCGAAAGAGCTAAGGGCAGCAGATTCACCCTCTAAGTTTTTTATCAGGGTCCATCCCTTCAAAATATACTGCCATGAGAGGGCCCCTGAGTGACATTCTGAATGGCTTAAGGCATTTCTGTCAACAGTGCTCTTATGTATTGGAATGTATGCACTGGCGTCTCCAGGACAGCCATTTCCTTTTAAAGCTTCTATGGACATTTCCCACATTGAAGCCCCCGTTAGAAGTGTTTAGGACTCCTTCATTCAATGTACCGCCTCCTAAGTCAAACACAGTGAAAATAGAGTTGTTTACTAGATGGCAACTGAGAACAATGGAAACTTACTTGTATAAGCTGATGGTCGGTTCAACTGCCAACATCACGAAGGGCGCCACCGTGTAAGAGACAGCCAGCTGAGTGACGGCCCAGGTGCCTGCAGCATACACAGCCTTGAGAGCTCTTGAAGAAAGGAAGTAATGTCTGTAGTTGTTCCTGACCTGCAAGCCAACACAGGCAATTGCAGTGAGGAGGGGTTAAAAAACAAATGACAACTTCTACTCTGTGCATGCAGGTAGTATGCCACAGGAACACAGGCTACAGAAGACAACCAACATCTGAGTTGTATTCTCAACTACAAATACCGTCAGGACTCCTTTTTTTTTTTTTTTTTTTTTAAGACAGAGTCTTACTCTGTCACCCAGGCTGAAGTGCAATGATACAATCATAGCTAACTGCAGCTTCAAACTCCTGGGCTCAAATGATCCTCCCACCTCAGCCTCCCATGTAGCTGAGACTACATGCACATGCCACCATGCCCAGCTAGTTTAAAAAAAAAAATTTGCAGAGATGTGGGTCTCGCTTTGCTGCCTAGGCTGGTCTTGAACGCCTGGGCTCAAGCAATCCTCCCGCCTCAGTCTCCCAAAGTGCTGGGATTACAGGCGTGAGCCACTGTGCCTGGCCAACTTTTCTTATTAAAATAATAATAATAATAATACGTGTTCACTATAGAAAAATGGTCAAACAACTAAGCAAACAAAAAAATTTTTCTTTCTCTTTTAACACCTCCCAAAGGAAAGCATCACTTAAAAACTTGGCGCAGAGCCATCCAAGCTTTTTCTATTCATATGCATCCATGTTAATATTCTTACTGGCACCAATATAATTCCTAGCTCATTTTTTCATTTAGTAATATATCATACACTTTTTTCCATGTCAGTAAATATTAATCTCTAATATAATTTTAAGTTAATCTGAAAGAGTTAGCTTGTCTTCCCATCCCATTTTGCTATTATAAACAATTCTGTGATGCATATCCTTGTAAATAAAGCTCTGCCCTGTTTCCTAGTTACTCCCTTCAGGTAATGATAACACAAATAATATTACTATTACTAATAATACAAGCAGCTACCATTTACTGAGTGCTTACTCTGTGTGCCAAGCCTGTGTTAACACTTTGCATGGCTCATCTCTGGTTGATTCTCCCATCAAGCCTATTATGTTAGCATCATAATTCTCATTTTACAGATAAAGAAACTGAGACTTAGGTAAAGAGACAATTTTTTGAAATGGAAAATGCTAGGTCAAAGGATACACTCATTTGTAGGTCTTTTGACACATGTGACTAGACCTGCCTCTAGAAAGACCCCCAGTTTCCAGATTCAGGTCAAAGGCAAAGATGGAGACAATGGCTGGGCGATAGGCAGGTCAGCCTCAAAGCAGAAGACGCATCAGTGCTCAAGGCTGCCTCTCAGCCCTAAGTTCCTCAGGACAGAGACCAGGGTCCATCCATCGAGCAATGCTGCACATCAGGTATGAGATTTTACTGGGTAACTTCTAGGGCCCAAAGACACTTCATGACTGTTGAGTTCAATCTCCTTCTAGACAAAATAAAAACACTGTTCTATCAACTTTCTCCTCTCTATCCCCTACATAATTTGTTTGCGAATAGTGTTTCCAGGCCATCCAAAAGAAAAGCTCTACACAAATCTGAACCTTTATGCCAGTTGACACCATAGAGTAAAAGACACCTGAGGGAATAATACTCTGGATATATTAGCAAACAGAATTCTGAGTTTTATTTCTTAATTTGGCCTGACCACTTGTTCTTTTCTTTTATAATCTAAATAGTTACATGAACAGGAGAGAAGAAAATGTCTCCCCTATTTTCTATGTACAAATATGTATAATATGCACTTAATTTTAAAAGTATACTAGCCAGCATGAACAGTAATTCACTTTGTTCATATATATATATATATATATATTCCAGCACACCTGTGTCTGACTAAAACAAGAGATCCTCAGGGGAGTGACTCTTGTCTTGTTCACTGCAGTAGCCCAGCACCTAAATCACTGACTAGCACATAGTAGGGCTCCCGAAACTTTCACAGGATAAAATGAATTAAAGGGTGAGTGGATAGCTATGTGGGGAGCTCCTGAATTCACATCCAAAATGTGGCTCAAACAATGTCAATTAAAAACTCTTGGCATCAGAAATAAGGAAGGCCACAATCACAATCAAAGATTAAAATAAAATTAAATACAAAACTCCTGTATTTGGCAATGAAAGCACTGAATCACAATTACTTCTATGCATGCTCATCTTCTTCTTGGAGGAAAGTTTTATTCCTTATTATTGTGCTATACAACAAGCAAATTGCAAAACAATCTAGAGAAACTACAGGCTCCTGAAAAAACCTAGAGAAGCAAATTTACAAAATTCACAAACACAAACTAAGCTAACTGTGTTGGGCATGTGAACACATGAGGTTAGATTAATCTCCGACAGACTCACTTCCTGTGGGCGCTATCTCATTGACTGCTCAAGAGACTTTGTGAGTTATTCTAGGCTCAGAGTAATGAAATGAGAAATTAAGCAAAGTATAAGCAAATTGAAGTCCTATGGTGCCTACATTAATTAATCATCATCATCATCTGTACTTAGTAGACTGTATATGTTCACAGACTTTAACAATTAAAAATGTTTTCATCTCTTAGGGTACTAAACATTGTCCCTACAATTCCTTTTGTTTCACAAACTACGAACATAAAATGGTTAACCATTTTTGTAATGACTCCAGGTTCCTACATATGCAAGTATTTCTCTAATGGGAAGACACTTGCATACTGTTTGATTTTTCGAAACATCGCTCCCATGTTCACATCCCACCCCCAACCCTACTAGGACCCAACAGATAACAAACATGCAGGCATCAGATTGCTGAGGGGAAAGACCCTAGGCCTAAAGGATGCTTACCGCTCTAGCTGCTAATGTGACAAGAATTCCAGTTAAGAAGGTAAAATAGTATCCGGGGTAGACACCATGCCACAAAGCGGACAGGATGAAGGTTAGCACCGTGGGGTACCATGGAACCCGTTCATAGCACACGCTGCGAAGACAGGAAGGAACAAGACATAGGTGAAACATACCAGAAACTTCTAACTACAGCTGTTGTTTCTTGGATAAGACTATGCAGAAATCATTTGGTCCATTATTGATGGGATGCCTCCCTAACCGTCTTCAGGGACTTGCAGTGCAATCCAAGCAGCCTGGACTACCCTGATTTCCTTAAGCATTACCAGATAGGTAATTCACAGCTCAGCCTTTTGAAGAGATGTTATACATTTTTAACTTCCATAGACTAAATGATCTGGACCCATCACACTACATCTGTTACATCTGTTATAGGTCTGAGTGATCACTTTCCACCCAGCAGGAGTTCCTGCCTTACTGATGCTTACTCCACCAACGGCCTCATTTACTGGGGGTGCTTAGGTAAGTGCCATTATCAGTAACAATTTTGGAATCAGGGTCTTTAGAAATGAATACCCTTATTTAGTAAAAACTAATTTACCTTTCCCACCAGGCTCCTACGCCATCTAATCTAATCAGCACCATCACCCTGTTCATCTCTTTTGGCAATGACTCCATTACAAAATCAATATGTCGGTTATGTGACCTCTTCAGGTCTCCCAGTGTTTATCAGACTGCAATCCATGAATCTGCCTTAAAGAGTGATGTTGTGACAATCTAGCAAATGTCAGCAAATACCCTGAAGGTTTCTGGCTTTCTGATTGTTTATTTGAAAAAAAAAAGTGATAGGGAATTTCCCCCCAAAACTCAGTCTACGAATTGCCAATGGCACTGTAAGGAAGCCACCACCTCATTTGCTAAATGAGAGGACCCAAATAAAAAATAAAATAGAAATTCAAACAGTTAACACCAACACAGCACTGTATGGGTGGTCAACAGCAACCAATTTAAACACTAACTAAGCATGATGGCTCCCTCTTCATAGGAAGAAAAACAATGCATTTGGAGAGAACATTGAACTGAGGACTGAGACCAGATTTGGACATTGGATGATGCAGCACACTGGGAGTACTCAGTATATAGAAATGGAAGTTTATGCTAAAATCATTTGCAAAATTAACTAATAGCAGTAATGTTGAGGCCAAAATTTCAAGATGACTATGTTCAGATCAATTGTCAGAAAACACTGCATGAGTTCACTTTGGAGGAATTACTACACACTCTGTCTCTTCTCTTACCCCAATGTTTTGACCCACGAAAGATGCTGCTTATCAAAACAGTGGAATCTCCTTTAAAGCTTAATATTTTTACATACTCCCTGTATTAATTAATTAATTAATTAATATGATAGGCATATCACTAAGTAACAGAGCTTGCTGCTTCAAGGACAGCATATTATTATATCTGTAGTAAATAACGTTTTTAATTTTGGAACATGTAGGAAAACAAAAGGATAGGGAAATATCAACAAAAATATACATTTTAAAAGCATAAACAACTGGGATACCATAAAGCGTTTACTGCTAGGGGTGAACACTGCAGTCATCAGTAATTTGATGCAGGCATTAACCTTCCTTGACATCTGAGCAATAGACTCTCCCTCAAGGTAAGAGGCAGCACAGCAGAGAGGGCAAGAATCTAATTCTGGGCCGGGTGCGGTGGCTCCCGCCTGTAATTCCAGCACTTTGGGAGGCTGAGGCAAGTGGATCACCTGAGGTCAGGAGTTTGAGATCAGCCTAGCCCACATGGTGAAACCTCATCACTACTAAAAATAAAAAAAATTTGCTAGGCTTGGTGGTGGTCACCTGTAATCCCAGCTACTCGGGAGGCTGAGGCTGGAGAATCGCTTGAACCCGGGAGGTAGAGGTTGCAGTGAGCCAAGAGCACACCCATTGCACTCTAATTTGAGTGACAGAGTGAAACCCCTTCTCAAAAAAAAAAAAGAAGAAGAAGAAGAAGAGGAAGAAGGAGAAGGAGAAGGAGAAGAAAGAAGAAAGAAGAAGAAGAAGAAAGAAGAAGACGAAGACGAAGAAGAAGAAGAAGAAGAAGAAGAGGAGGAAGAATCAAATTTTGAAAGCAGGCCATTTGCACTTGTATCTATCCCTTAGCTGGGTGACTTTGGGCAAATGACATACCTCTCTGGGTCTCACTTTTCCTCACCTGTAAAATGGGGGTAATGACTCACAACATCTCATGGGATTGATGGAGGATTAAACCAGGACCTGGTATACAGGAATGGCAGCATTCAGGGATATAAAATAAATATGCTACATTATGACCTTCTCAAATCACTGTATTTCTACTTCTTCATTTACAGGGCACAGATGTTAATACAAAACAAGAGTGTCAGATGACATTACCACAGGCAGACTCCCACTGTTCATCTACTGACTCCTCTCCAAACATATCCCAGTACCCTAAGTAATGAGGTCGCTTTTGTTTTTCTTACCGCTTTAGCCAAGTAGCTGTCTGAATATTCCAGTTTTCCAAGTACATTTTGAAACTTGTGGCAGTCTGGAAAGAAGAAAATAACACCTATCATTAACTTTAAAAATACCCCAAGTAATGGGAAGTTCTCCCCAGTTTCCCTGGCAGCAGGTTAGATACGGTATTTCAATAGTGACTACTCAGAGTCAAGAGCAAATCAGCTGTTCCAGCCTACACAGGACAATTTTCTGCTGTTTATAAGATCCACTTTGCAACTAAAACTTGGCTTGCAAGATCTCAATTTTTTTTCAAAATGTATTTTCAAATTACAGGAAAACTGAAGGAACGTTTTGTGGGTTTCCCTTCCACTCTGGTTAAAATTTTTTAAGCCATCTGAATTTTATAATTAAATATTCTAAAAAGGAATTTGCCCCAGGAAAAGTTTAATCATGGGAATTTGGTGCCTTTATGGAGACAGCTTAAATTTAATTGTCATCTTTTCACTGTGTAGCCCTCTAAAACTAGGTCAGTCTTGTGCAGTTAACGCTATAGATAGCTACTCAGGTTCCAATGTTTCCAATTGTTTCTGGAATACTAAGAGATTTTATGCATGAAGGGATCACAATACAGGAAAGGAAATAAATATCACCCAACTGGCAGTGACGCAAGCAAATCAACTACTGAGAAGGGACATCCCCACGATAATCATTACCTGGGTTTTCTCTTTAGAAAAAACCAGCCGGGCGCGGTGGCTCAAGCCTGTAATCCCAGCACTTTGGGAGGCCGAGACGGGCGGATCACGAGGTCAGGAGATCGAGACCATCCTGGCTAACACGGTGAAACCCCGTCTCTACTAAAAATACAAAAACTAGCCGGGCGAGGTGGCGGGCGCCTGTAGTCCCAGCTACTCGGGAGGCTGAGGCAGAAGAATGGCATAAACCCGGGAGGCGGAGCTTGCAGTGAGCTGAGATCTGGCCACTGCACTCCAGTCCGGGTGACAGAGCGAGACTCCGCCTCAAAAAAAAAAAAAAAAGAAAAAAAAAAACCAAAAAAAAAGGTCTTATCCAAGTCTAGTGATAAAAAGCATGATGCAGCTGGGCGTGGTGGCTCATGCCTGCAATCCCAGCACTTTGGGAAGCCGAGGTGGGCGGATCCCCCGAGGTCAGGAGTTCAAGACCAGCCTGGCCAACATGGCAAAACCCCATCTCTACTACAAATACAAAAATTAGCTGGGCATGGTGGCGGGCACCCGTAACCCCAACTACTCGGAACGCTGAGGCAAGAGAATTGCTTGAACTTGGGAGGCAGAGGTTGCAGTGAGATGGGATCGCACCACCGCACTCCAGCCTGGGCGACAGAGCAAGATTCCATCTCAAAAATAAATATATTAATTAATTAAATTAAATAAAAAGCATGATGCAAACATACCAGGATCAGAATTCCTAAAGAAGGTAGAAAGTCTAAGTGCCACTTTTTTCTGAAGTGTTTTCAACCATAAGAAAATCATATATAGGCCATACATTGGCCTAATGTGGTATGTCTGTAAGGGACAGAAGGAAGGAGGAAGGGAGAGAAAAGAGGGAGGAATGAAGATAGATGGAAAATAGATCTTTTTATTGTGAGTTTTTATTTCAAAACCTCAAGGAGTTTTATTTATCTATTTCTTCTATGGCTAATAAAATACTATAAGCCCAGCCTTGGAGTATCTTAACTAATCAGACTTCCTTGTTTTTCTTTACCTCCTTATTCTATATCAAATGTATGATGACAATGTAAACTTTCTCCTTCTGGTTTTCTTTTACAAGAAATACATACTTAATGACTTAGCCCTTTACCCTGAAGACACGTCCACCGTGGAAGGATTCTGTTTTTTTGGCACATAGCTAGGGGGACTAGTAGGCAGCCAAAGGTCAAGGGGGACCACCCTAAAGGACATTTACCCAACAAAACTCTAAAGCAGCCAGTCCATGAGTTTTGAGGAAGAGAAGAATCTTAGTGAGAAAAAGGGGAAAGTCGTAACACACTTGGACTCTCTCTGACATCATCTATGTAAAAAAGAGAAGCTTACGGATCACCTATACTGCTTTTCCAAAACTGAGATAGGTCATTCTGAAAGCTGGACCTTGTCCACTTACATTGTGGCCCATCGTGACTGGGGACTGCTTCTTGCCTCACATGCAGCGACCAATAGTAAAAGCATTATTTGTTCATTCAGAACTGATGCTGGACCTTGGCCATGCTCTTTCAGCATCTGCCAAGGCTTTCCACCCACAGGAGACCCCAGATCCTCTACGACTATACAAAAATAAATGTTTTGCCCACAGTGGGCCCTCAATTAATATCTGTTGAATCTGATTGACCTGAGTAACCAAATAGCATGATGAGTTTAAGTTGAACATATGATGTAATTTACTTAGATAACAGTGGCATGCTTCTATTTCTTTCTGCTTGTCTGCCTTTTGCAGTAGCGCTGTCTCAATGCTGAAAAAAAAAAAAGAAAAGTAAAAATATAATCCTCCCTATAAATTCCACCATGTTTTGTAGTTAAAATGCAGATCACTTTCCCTCTAGAGGCCATCCACATGCAAAAAGCCTCAGGCAAAAGATGTTGGGGGTTTCCCCCATGCCTTCCACCCAATGTGGGTGGCAGGTGGTCAGTTTCCATCTATCTCTGGCTTCTTGCTCTATACACACAATCCCTCCTGACCAAACTCTCCAGTGGGCTCTGTCTGCCCTGTGGCAGGTGGAAAACCAAAACCAACAGCAAATATGAGTCACCTGGCTAGGAACCCAATGCTTCTGCATGTTGAGAATCATGCCCCTCCTCCCATTCAGCTAAAAGGGGGAAAGGGTCTGAGACCTGGCATTGCTGTCTACTCCAAGAGCTAGCAATGCAAAGAAAACCCAGAATGATGTGGCCCCAAGAAGACCACCTCTGATAACGACAGCAGACCAAAAATTGTGGTGCAAGAATGAAGACAGAGAGAAAAACCACACTATTCTAGTGGCCTAAAAGTTGTACATTATGACAATTCTTCTTAAAAGTGAATGCATTATAAATGCCTCCAAAGGAACTACACAGAACGTTTGCAATATTAAAATCAAAATACAGGAGATTCCAGTCTGCATGCATCAGTGAAATAGGTAGAAAGAGAAGAGAAAGAGATCACACATTGGGACCTTCTAGTTGAAAGAACAGGAATATAAACAACCAAAAGATTTTCCTGGCTCTATTTCAGATATTTTTGTGTCATTCTCCCTTGAACCATTAAAACTGTCAAGAAAGTAGATATCTTAAAAAAAAAAAGAGAGAGAGAGACAGAAAAAAACAATTCGGAGATTCAAAATGTCCAGGAGGCTGCTGAGCCTGGCAATCCCCTGAGAGCAGCTTTTCTTCAGACACATGGATGAAGCATTCTGGGGATATCACACTCAAAGCAAACCATTTGCTTTCTTCACTATGGAAGTTGGACTTAAAAGCATCATACACTCACCTCAATTTTCCAGATGTTTAGGTTCGAAAGCAGATCCCAACAGAAATTCCCATTCTTATCCACTCCGCTGAACCCAAAGCCAGCTGCATTATTCACTGCATCAGCTATGGTTTTTAAAGTAACACATTAGGATATGGAACAAAAGTCACATTGTTGCTTTTAAAAGACACTAAATATCTGTCTAGCTTCAAGATGGAGAAACATACAGTAGTGTCCTTGGAAAAGGAACCCCAAAATGTAAAGGATCTGCTAACATTCTGAAGCAGAAAAATATGTACTGGCTGTTTGGTAACCTTGATTTTTAGGCATTCATTCCCTTGCATTTAGGGAACACCTGCTAAGGTAAGAGGAAAGAAGCTAGATGTCTGTAGAATGCAAAAATGAGAATAAACAAGAAACGAAGAACCAAAATGAATAAGTAAACAGGAGAATTTAGTGACCAACTTGACAGGAGGGGAGAAAAGAAAGGAGGTAAAAATAGATCTGAGTTCAAATACAAAGACCAGAAGAAACAGGGGACCCAGAAGAAGTCTCAGAGCTGTCACTAAAGACAGCAGGGCATTACCTCAGAGGCAGTGCTAAATCAGGAGGAGAACCAGCTCCGCAAGAGCGATTGGAGCTCCTTTTGGATATGTTAAGCATGACCTGTCGGTAGTGTATCTGTTGGAGCTGACGAGATGGGGTTAAAAAAAGTTTAGGTCCCAAGAAAAAGGACAGAGCTAGAGGTGTGACTCTGGGGCCAGCTGCAATGGAGGCCACGTGTGGACAAAATCATCCAAGCCAGCCACCCATAAAGTCCCTTTAAAAGCTCCTGTTTCCATCTTTATCTTACGTCACTGAACTATAAGAGAATGTCCTCCTGCTGGAAATATTTCATCTCCATTAAGTTCCTTAATGAACTCAACACACTTTTATTATGATGACCAAGAGGCTAATTGTCTCTTTCTGCTTATTTAAAAATCTGTTAGAATATTTTCTAAGAAAAAACTAAAATGAACTAATCAAAATAATTAAGAGATAGCACTATGAAATCTTTTTTTTTTTTTTTTTTTTGGAGACAGAGTCTCGCTCTGTCACCCAGGCTGGGGTGCGGTGGCGCGATCTTGGCTCACTGCAAGCTCTGCCTCCCAGGTTCACTCCATTCTCCTGCTTCAGCCTCCCATGTAGCTGGGACTACAGGTGCCTGCCACTGCACCCAGCTAATTTTTTGTATTTTTAGTAGAGACGGGGTTTCACAGTGTTAGCCAGGATGGTCTCGATCTCCTGACCTCGTGATCCGCCCATCTCGGCCTCCCAAAGTGCTGGGATTACAGGCATGAGCCACTGCACCTGGCCAGCACTGTGAAATCTTAGATCTGGAGATCTTAGAGAAATCTTTCTTTTTCTATAAAAGTCCAACTCTAGATGGCCTTCTGAAGAGCTGCCTTAAAGAAAAACAACCTGTCCTAAGTCAGGTTGGCAGAGATGATGATTTAACACTGCTTCTCTTACACTTGGCTTCACTGTAAGATGATCTGGTTTCTTTTAGAAGGAAGCATGAAAGAGACCAAGTCCTTCTATGTGATTCTCCCCTCGCCAACTGGATGGGAACCCAGTGGAGAAAAAAAGACAAACAAAGTGAGGGTGTGCCTATAAGAAACTGATGGTTTTAAACATGTGGGAACTAATTCGTGAGTGACAGAGATCAACGACACTAAGGGCCTTGAGGTCTGTGTTGAGAACTAAAACCAGAGCCAGGCTGACCGTCACTGGGACCAGTATAACCACTTCTAAATTCCTTCTTCCATCTCCAGCCTCATTTCTGGCACAGCTGGTTAGACCTAAGAGAAGAGAATAATGAAACTATCTTTTCTCTCTCTCTCTCTCTCTCTCTCTGTGTGTGTGTGTGTGTGTGTGTTTTCAGTGCTTATTATCTTTCCAGGACTCTATATAATAATTTACAGGCAGTTCCTCATTTAATCTTCATAACAGTATTGAGACAGAAGGTTAAGAATGGGCTCCAGGGGGAAATTGGACAAGTTTCTACCTCCACTTGGCAGCATACTACATACACGGGCCTGGGAGAAGAATCATCTAACTTCTAGAAACCTATTCCCTTGAGCATAAAATGGATATAATAATGGTACTCATTTTAAAGGGCTGTTGAAAGGATTAAACAAAACTAAATATGTGTGCAGTAGATAGCTCAGTGCTGGCCCAAGTTAACACTCAAGAAAGGTTAGCTCCTATTATTATTATTACGCTATTAAGGGGACTGAGGCTAGAGATATTAGGTAACCTTTAAGATCATGTAACCTCTGGGAGGCTGAAGCAGGCGGATCACCTGAGGTCAGCAGTTCGAGACCAGCCTGGCCAACATGGTGAAACCCCCATCTCTACTAAAAATACAAAAATTAGCTGGGTGTGGTGGTGGGCACTTGGAATCCCAGCTACCCAGGAGGCTGAGGCAGGAGAATCGCTTGAACCCAGGACACGGAGGTTACAATGAGCCGAGATCACACCATTGTACTCCAGCTAGGCGACAAGAGCAAAACTCCATCAAAAACAAACAAACAAACAAAGAAACATGTAGTTTGTCAACAATGCCAGAATCTCAATCCTAGAACTCGATTCCACAACCTGAGTAGGTAAGAGCCACCCTGAAAGAGGAAAATGGTGAAAGGTTCCCAAGTACTGACTCTCAGAACCACACTGAGCCGATGTTGGAATCCCCACTCCGCCTAGTGATCCCACAGTCATTTATCCAAGCCTGGTTTTTGTCTCAGAGCAGTGACAGACTCTAAGTTCACCAGTCCAAAAGTGGTTTTACTTGTACTGTGCGTGTCTCCAATCTATTATTACAGATAGATTAATTTGTATGCCCATCTGTTGGACTATGTGGTCCTCAGAAAACAGCCCAGACTAAAGTCTCACTAACTAGTACTAGCACTAAGTAGTAGGGGGAAAACAGCCAGGACCATATACTAAGTCCAAAAGAAATAGTTTGATTATTTGAATATAAACAGTATCTAGAGCTAGGCTGACACAGTGAAGCTCAGTGGAGATTCATCAAGAGGCCAGCTTTAAGGATTAAATTTATAATCATGTGTAATTAGTCCATCAATTATATGTAAATGGTGTTTAAAGAGAGCTGGAGAAAACAATTATTCGGTTAAGCAGTTTAAATATTCCCTGATACACTATTCATTGCTTCTTTATTCGTAAATAAGACTAAGGTTAATTTCCGACCAGCCCATGCAATCTAAACTGTAACAAACTTCAAATTGAGGCCATACAAATTAATGAAGTGTTTCTACTGAAGCTACCCAAAAAAAATAAAGAAAAGGGAAGCATGGGGGGAGAAAAAGAGCTAAGTCCACATAGAAAGTGCTCCACAGGAAGGGGTACCTCTCCACTGTACTCCAGATGTCCGGGGAACTCCCCAAAGGGTAGAAAGGTGCAGGTGCTCCCTGTTCCCATGACACTTTCCAGTCCAGGTCCCTCCTTGTCTCGGACTTTCCCTATGGAAAGGAATGGCCTTTCTTTCCTCCTGAGATCAGGAGCTGATTTAGTCCAGAAGCCAGCCCTTAAGCTCTGAGATACAGAAAATGGGAGCGGGAGGATAGGAAGAGAAAAGAGAAAAGGAAGGTGGGTGAGGCAGCAGAAGATAGTAGGAGGGAATTAGATATATTCTCTCTTTCTCTCTCTCAGTCCCCTACACACACACACAGTCATTCAGATTAGAGGAAATTAAAACTATTAATTATTTAGCCAGCAACAGTGGCTCACGCCTGTAATCCCAGCACTTTGGGAGGCTGATGCGGGTGAATCACCTGAGGTCAGGAGTTCGAGACCAGCCTGGCCAACATGGTGAAACCCCATCTTTACTAAAAATACAAAAATCAGCAGGGCGTGGTGGTGGGCACCTGTAATCCCAGCTACTTAGGAGGCTGAGGCAGGAGAATCGCTTGAACCCGGGAGGTGGAGGTTGCAGTGAGCTGAGACCGCACCATTGCACTCCAGCCTGGTGACAAGAGCGAAACTCCATCTCAAAAAAAAAAAAAAAAAAAAAAATTAACATAGAAAAAATAAGCTCAATGTTCCAAGTAGGATTCCAACCGTAGCAGGTTGGAGGCCTACCTGCTACAGAAGTCATCATCTGTAACTGCAGAACAAGAAATAAGATAAAAGACTACTGAACCTTCCCCAGTGACTAGTCCGTATTCATCCTTTTCTCTTTATTCCTCCCACTGGGACGGCGCTTGAAGAGTATTGCCTGGTAGTTGTATGTCTATGTTCCCAACCATGCAACAATCCTGAGGGAGAGTCAATGTCCTACCTTTCGATTCTTCCTAGCACAGAATCTGGTACTCAACAGAAACTCCTTGAATTAAATTGAAAGTATACACAAACAAAATTTCCCTCATTGTAAATTTTACAAAAGCTCTAAGTCAGATGTCTCCGGCCAAATGTTACATAAATACAGCATTGGACTGAACTTACGCAGGAACATTTTGGCCCTTAAAAATAATTTGGACTGGGGAAGGAAGGAATGGGGAGTTATTTTTTACTGGGTACAGAGTTTCTGTTGGGGTGATGAAAAAGATCTAGAGATAGACGGTGGTGATAGTGGCATAGTATTGTGAATGAGCTTCATATCACTGAAGGGTACCCTCAAAAATGATTAAAATGGTAAATTTTACATGTATTTTGCCACAATGAAAAAAAAAAATTTTTTTTTTGAGTCAGAGTCTTGCTCCATCACCCAGGCTGGAGTTCGGTGGCGTGATCTTGGCTTATAGCAACCTCCACCTCCCCGATTCAAGCTATTCTCATGCCTCAGCCTCCTGAGTAGCTGAGATTATAGTACCTGGGATTATTCCGCTAATTTTTTGTATTTTTTATAGAGACGGGGTTTTGCCATGTTGGGCAGGCTGGTCTTGAACTCCTGGCCTGAAGTGATTTGCCAGCCTCAGCCTCCCAAAGTGCTGGGATAATAGTAATGAGCCATTACACCCAGCCAAAAAATAATAATTTTTTAAAAAAGTAATTTGGTACCTGCAAACTTTAATTGAAACTTAAAACTTGAAGGATGAACTGAGAGGGAAGAGGAACTCAAGCAATTAAGTGCTACTCCCTCATTCGTGAGATGTGGGCTGAACCCTCGGAAATCAAGTTTAATAATCTATTTTATTTAATAAGCCAAGTCACTGTTCTCTGATATCAAGTGCAGGTCACCTGCAGCTAAGATGTCCAACTCCCATCCCTGAAAGCATTCCAGTGTGATACAGACAGGGCTTCCATGCTTCATCAACACCCTTTCCAAGTCTCTAAGTACACTGACAGGTTTATAGCTCATATTAGCAAAGCTTTATGCAACTGCAGTCTAAAATTGTTTGAAAGGAAAGAGATAAAAGCTTAATATGAACCAAGTTATCCCACAGGAAAAAAAAAAAGTGTGATAAAACCAAATGAAGTTGAACTTTCTACCTAAAAACAAAAAATCACTTGAAGTCAGCTTCTTTCTAAGACATAAAAACCTAACCAACAGTTCCTTAAAGAAGTGTAACCTAAATTAGCATGTGTGTTGGTCAGATTAATTCAAGGTGCATCCTATATTATATAAAATCCAGAAAAATTACAAGAAAACCAGATCATTCCAGAATTTCCCCTCAACTTTCCACTGCTTTACATGGCCAGCTTTGATTGGTAAAAGGAGAAGCTTCCAAGTTTTGACATCTGTTAATAACATTGGGTCTAAACAACGGCCAGGATGTTTTTCTCCTTGTCGTGGAGAACTGAGTTTATGGAGGGTGGGAGAGAGGAGTGCTATGTTGGAATGTTAAAACTGACCCTGGCTCAACTGCCTCCCATTACGTGGTGAGCTTCTTTGATTAACTGATCCAAAATGTCATTCTGGCTAAGCCATCCAAGGAGTAGCATTTTTCCCTCATTCATTTGCAGCTACTCCATCAAACTTACCTAAAGTCCATGCAAAGTAATACTTGGGCTTTGAGGCTTGCATGACCACATATAAGTAGCAGAGTCGAGCTGGAAAGCTTGCTTTATGGACAAACCAGTCATCCACAAGGCAGGTGACAGGAAAGGTCTTCGTGAGCGTCAAAAACAAAAGGAGAGACACCAAGGTGATGCCCAACTTGTGTATCACAGCTCCCTGAAAATGGGAAAAAATCAGTGTCACCACGCAGAAGGCTCAGGTGTGAAGAAAACAGCTTTGGCATGGGCCTGCTAAGGACAACATTGCTCCAACAGCTGCTTGGCATTATTCCCCAGAAGGAGTGGCAACAGGCATTCTTTCTCATGAGACAAATCTGACCATGGAGATTAGGTACTATATTTAGATACAGAACATGCCTCTGACACTTGAGGGTTGAATGTATCTAGACTGGAAGAAAATCTCCATCAGCATATTCAACGAACAAAATGCAAGTACTTCTATTATCCAAAACACAAGAGAATGGGTAACAGGGTGGCAAGTTTCCATCAAGAAAAACGAAAAACATTTGCACTTTTGCCTTCTATTCCTGTGACCAGCAGAGCCCAGGAAATGTCCTTGAGTCACCAGCAGAGAAGACAGAGGCTCAGGTATGAAGGATTCTGAGCAAGTAATTGAATACCTGGGCCAGCCAGGACATAGGCAGATAATGGGGAGCTCTAGACAGCCTTCCAGGATGGTTTAGATGTAGCCTACTCTGGGGTTAATTGTGTGCTGACTTTTTAAATTCCTCTGGACAGAGTGACTTTGCCCAGTTTTCCTGACATTTCAGGGAAAGTCCTTCAACATTCAACAGAACTCTAGTCTCCAACCTCATAAGAAAAAAAAAAAAAAGACTTTTATTGGTAATATGGACATCGCAATAGCACCTCCCTCAGAGGGCACCTTGGGGTTTAAGTGAATGAGTGTTTGCAAGGTCCTGTGAACAGTGTCTGGATCCCAGTTAAGTGCTTAGCATGCCCAGCCACAATTACAGCTATACCACTGATAGGCACCGCACATGGATCCCAGCCCTTTCCCAGCTGTATGTCTTGAACTAAAACGCAAACTCACCACTTCACCTTATCTGTGCACAGAAATGCAAGCGTTTCCTTGGAGAGTGGCAGAAAGACTCTCTGATGACATAATTTTATAAATAAAAGCACAAGAAGCATGAAAACACTAAGGTGACAGATACTGCCTAGAAACACGGTCACTTTGGTGTCTCTCACAGCCATGGTGACTTCACTCCTAGATCGTTTTGGTAAAGCAGATGAACTTGAGATACTTGACCAGTCGTAAGTGCTAAGAACTGAATGATGTCAAAAATCTCTAAAAACTCACACCTAATTAATAAATCCCTTACATTTTAAAATACTTAACTCATATTCTTTGCCAAGGCTTTAGCACTTTCAAAATATTTAACTCAAATTATTCTCATTTCCTTCCTTTCCCAATTTTCACCACTCCTTTCATTAATTACAAATGTCCCTTAAATAAAGGATACTTGATCTGAATAAATTCAGCATATTTGTAAAGTTCAGTGAGTTATCCTAATATTGACTAATTTGAGATGGATAAAACTCAGGTTAAATTTTAAAATATTATTTCAAAAAGTCATCTTAAATTCTCTCAAGGTCAATATAAGCAAGCTTTGGGCATGCCAAGGTAAAACTGGTTTCTCTTGCAATAAGTGGGCTCTACAAGAAAAACACATTGATTCCAGTTCCGTGGTCCCCTCCACCTTCTATGACATATTAACTTTTGGCTATAGTTGAATTTCAACTCATAAAGGCAAAACACCCATAGTATTCAAACATGTTAACTCCACAGTGCTGGGCATATTGTATGCACTAAATATTGATTGATGAACTTATTGCTTTCATTTTCCTAGCCGATGAGCTTCTCAGTAAAATAAACACCCATTGCTCCAACATAGAACTGCTGCAAATAAGTAACTACACTGGTATTTTAAAAAAATGAGAAAAGTTATTGGCCAAGCTTTCTGGTAAACTGTTTCGCTTCTTAATTAGAACCATTATTAGACAGAGTCAATCCTGGCAGCAAAACCCTATTCTCTAGACACTAAAAACTTACTGTGGGAGAAGGTTCTGGCAAACTGTGGAAACCTTTTTGTTTCCGGTTCACCTCCAGCAACTTCATGTGTATATGCTTCCCCTCAATGAAGGCTACGTAGTCCTTGAAATTGTTACAAGGACCAGCTATGACACTCATGAAATTGAGAAGGTAACTTAAGTATTCCAAAAAAGAGGGTTTCACTCTGTGAAAATAAAGTAAATAAATTGAAAAGTCTTCGGTCTTTGCTTTTTCTTCAGAATCTATAAATAAGCAAACACAAATGTTATCTCTGTAGATTCGATATATGACATGACCTTTCCTTGTTTTGTTTCTATAAAGTCGGCCGAGGAGAAATCTTGTGGAAAGGAAAGGTTAAAGAAGCAGGTGGCTCACAGCAAGCGCAGAGCTCCATGCCGCCCTCTGCTGGCTGGACACAGCTGTAGGCACTCAGAGCTGGGCGAGGGTAAGTGCAACTCAGGCTGGGCAATGTCCTTTTCTCATCAACCTCCCCTGTCTATAGGACAAAACGAAGGTAAAAAACATAAAGCAGGGTGGAGCCTGACCTAATGTTAGCTGATCGAGATGCTTCCAAATGGGAAAACTCCCTCCCGAATGCCAACATAAATACTAAACAAATGATGGGTGGAACCAGTTTCCACTGGAAGAGGCCACACAGAAGAACCGCAGTAGCAGCCTGTTGTCTGCTTTGGCAACCAGGCCGGAGTTCCTGAGCAACAGACCAGGGTAGTGGCAGGAAAAAAGTCTGTAGAGAACAGTTCTGTGCGGTGCTTTCATGGCATTTTGGAAGGCCTGTTCTAGCAAGATAGAATAAGGCTCCCTGAAATGCCATTGCTAACCAGTCACTGGAATTATGCTCTATAGCAGGGGTCCCCAACCCCTGAGGCTCAGACTGGTATTGGTTTGTGGCCTGTTAGGAACTGGGCCAACAGCAGCAGGTGAGCGGCATGTGAGCAAACGAAGCTTCATCTGTATTTCCAGCCTCTCCCCATCATTACCGCCTGAGCGCCACCTAATGTCAGATCAGCAGTGGCATTAGATTCTCATAGGAGTGCAAACCCTATGGTGAACCGTGCATGCCAGGGATGTAGGCTGCCACTCCTTATGAGAATCTAATGCCTGACGATCTGTCACTATCCCCCATCACCCCCAGATTGGACCACCTTGTTGCAGGAAACAAGCTCAGGGATCCCGCGGATTCTACATTATGGTGAGTTGTATAATTATTTCATTATATATCACAATGTAATAACAATATAAAGTGCACAATAAATGTAAGGCCCTCCTGAAACCATCCCCCCCACCACCACCTGCAACCCTGGGTCAGTGGAAAAACTGCCTTCCACTAAACTGATCCCAAAGCCCTATAGCATTTACACCCCCACTGCGCTTAGGAAAGGGCTGATTCATTAGAATCTTTCCAGAGTGCTCCACTGCTTCCAAGTCCCAATTCCTTAATGCAGGAATGAAGAAGTCAACCTCCTCTACTACCTGGGACCTTCCTCACTTCTGCAAGTTGTCCCTAATTCTGTCTAGCAGGAACCCCCTGCCCCTCCACCATGGCTGCACCCGATGTGCTACCCCACATGCCATCTTTATTCTCAGATCAAAGTTATTCCCTTCCCTCCCACTTCTTCTCCAACACTCTCCCTTCCTACTTCACATCAATACTGGCAAAGCCACCTGTAGCCCTCCTCCTGTATTTAACTCAGCTATACTCACCTCTCCTGCCCTACTTCCTATCTTTTTTCACAGTGGCACTTAATCATACTGACACTGATCATTCACTATTCTTTAGGACTCCCAAGACACATGCCCAATAAGAACACTTCCGGAGGAAACATAACAACCCCAGGGAAGGAGAGCCTTGCAGAGGTACAGTTCTATTTACTCTTTGACCTAACAGATTCTACTTCTGAGACTCTATGCTCCAGTTCTACCCTAACACATTTCAAAATGACCTAATACAAGATTATTCATCACTTAATCATTTGTAAAAGTCAAAGACTGGTAACAATGCACATGTTCATCAATAGCAGATTCATAAAATAAACGATATTATATCCATAGAACAGAATTAACGTGCAGATATTTTTTAAATGCGGAAAATCTCTAGATACTGATATGCAAAGGGCTCGTTAATACATCGTTACACTTCACTTACTTGATAGCAAGTCGATGTTGTTCAGCAGAAAGGTCTTCAGCTCTTCGACCTAATCCTATGAAAAAGAAAAAAATTTAGAAATAAGATGTCTGAAGTGAATTAGATGACAAATTATAAAAGGCTCTTATCAAAGTCATTTGAACCAGGTAATCTTTGTTTGCTTTATAAATCATAAAGAGTTTCTGTTTTCTTTTTTTTTTTAAATGCCCTGGACCAAAAGAGCTACCCATAAGTACATGTGTGAGAAGCAAAGTCTCTGTAGGTTCACATGGAGAGGCAAAGATTCAAAGTTTTCTCCTACTGAATCCGCACAGTATGACATGGACCCAGAGAACCCTCCCCATCTGGTACATCTGGGAGTTCCTTTCCACTTTATATATGTCTTCCCTGATACATCGGAGAGAGTATCTTGCCTTTAACAGGCTGCCACAGCTTAAATACCTCCCTGGTGGCACTAGGTGCAGACACCTACTACAAGCTGAGAGCTTGGCTGTGGGACATAATGGAAAAAGAAACAGGAGACTTTCCTCTTCCAAAAAAACTTGGGGGCCGGGGGAGGAATGTAATCTTGAGTGAGAAAATTACAAAGGAATTATCAACGTTTTCTTCTTTTTATCATTTGTTTGTATCAGAAAAACTCCCAACCAAGTCACATCTGTGCTTTCTGTGAAATGTACACATTAACGTAGAGTCAAAGAAACTGAATCTTAAAAGCAATATGTCAACTGTAAAACTGTATATTCAGCTAAGGCTGAGTAAGGTCACCAACCATGAAGGCAATTCAAAACCATGCCTAAGAGGAGGTAGAGTATTTCTGGAATTTACTTGTTCCTCCCACACACCAGAAAAAAAAAAGAAAGAAAAAGGCAAGTAAACATTTTGCTGCATTTAAGGGATGTTCCAGGAAATATGGTAAACTGAGAATGCTTTAAAAAGTAAATTTAGGCAACAAGGCTGCTTAAAAAGAAAAAAGAAGCAGTGTTTTTAAAAACTCATTTTTATAAGATCTCATCAAATAGTAACCTCTGGCAATCCTAGAAATTAAACTGATTTTAGCTATTGATTTCAGTTGCTACTGTCTATAACCGCTACCAAGGGGACTTTCCAACTACAAAGAGAGTGACTAACTCACCCTGCTTTGCTCAGGACTCTCTGATTCTGGCACTGAAAGTCACATCTTCTGAAACCTTTTAGTACTGGGCAAACCAGGACGGTTGTTTACCCTAGAAAGACTCCATCCTTGGTATAAAACTACCCGGTTCTCTACAGAATGACTAAATCACCAAGTATGAACTAGGAATACACTAGGTCAAATGAAATTAAATCAGTTCCCAGGCTTTAAGGAAAAATAAGGAAACTAGCTGTCAGAGATAAATTTCAACCTGTCAACATATAAAAAAAAAATGTTAACAGTCAAAAAGTGCTTGTTAGAGCAGTACCAATCCACAGAATATACTTTTACTAATTGTTCCTGGCCTCTCTAAAGCCCATATTGAAATCTTCTACCCAGCTGAAATAATCTTCCTCCCTTTCTTGGAACCCAGTCTGAACAATGTAAATCACACTTTCTGGCCATTTTTAGGCAGTGCCTGAGTGAAGAAAATGTTCAGCTTTATACAAACAGAAGATTCTTCCTTTTCCCAGCTTTGTTGTTGTTGTCGTTGCTACTGTTGTTGTTGTTGTTACGGAGTCTCGCTCTGTCACCCAGGCTGGAGTGCAGTGGCGCGATCTCGGCTCACTGCAACCTCTGCTTCCTTGGTTCAAGTGATTCTCCTGCCTCAGCCTCCTAAGTAGCTGGGATTACATGTGGATGGCACATGCCACCACGCCCGACTAATTTTTGTATTTTTAGTAGAGACAGGGTTTCATCACGTTGGTCAGGCTTGTCTCAAACTCCTGACCTCGTGATCCACCCACCTCGGCCTCTCAAAGTGTTGGGATTACAGGTGTGAGCCACCGTGCCTGGCCCTTTTCCCAGCTTTTTATAGGGAATTATCATTAGATAATTTTCCAAGCCAAACAAACAAATGAAAACAAAAACAAAAACAAAAACAACCTAGCATTTAAAAATGATTAACCAGCCAATACTATTTCATCTTTCATTAGCTTGTGAGCTTCTCAGAGATTAAACCAAAGCAAAAAGGATGTCACTTCTTTTCAACAGATTGGAAAACAAAGGGCAGAGAGTATCACAAATTAACTGAAATTTAAAACACTGTAAGGATAAACAGAAAACACCGAGTTCTCAGTACAAATACGTCAGCAAATCTAGACTGCCGATTCCGCAGGAAAATGGTGAATCATGGCTGGAAAAGTGAAAGGCTATGATTGACGAGGCCTGGAAATTTTGAACAAGATAAAGCAAGATCTGCCAGCATTTGTCCAAACTTTGGACTGTGTACACAGTATAAAAAGATGAGCTCTGCATGTCAGGCTCACTCTGAGAACTAAAAGGAGGGTTGCTATTCTCACCATCATGAACTTGGAATGCCAAGGTTGTGATCTTCTGTGTGACAATCATCAGAGGCCTGGAAGGAAGATAGAAAATAATCAAGATTGGCAAGAAGGCCATTGATGTGCTCTGGCTGTGCTCCCATCCAAATCTCATCTTGAATTGTAGTTCCCATAATTTCCACGTGTTGTGGGAGGGGCCCAGTAGGAGGTCATTGAATGATGGGAGCAGTTACCTCCATGCTGTTCTCGTGATACTGAGTGAGTTCTCACAAGACCTGATGGTTTTATAAGGGGCTTCCCCTTCTCCCTACACTCTGCAGTTCTCCTTGCTGCTGCCATGTGAAGAAAGCCACGTTTGCGTCTCCTTCCACCATGATTGTAAGTTTCCTGAGCCTCCCCAGCCATGAGGAACTGTGATTCCATTAAATCTCTTTCTTTATAAATTACCCAGTCTTGGTTATGTCTTATTAGCAGTATGAGAACGGACTAATACAGCTATTGGAAAGAAACTTTTATTCTATTTCTCTGGATGGTGGTTTTTTTCATCTCGAAGTTTATTAAATAAAATACAAAAATAATGAATTTGAAATAAACCATTTTTATTTCCCTTCGAAATCACTTTACATAGGTAGATATAACAACAGTGAATAACAAGCTCACATTAGACACTCTTGTGCCGTTACTAGGTGTGGCCCCTGGACCAGCACCATGAGCATGCCCAAGAGCTAGCTGGAAATGCGAACTCCATTCCAGACCTAGAAAATGAGAATCTGATTTTTTTTTAAAACTCTGTTGCCCAGTGGGGAGTGCAGTGACATAAACATGGCTCACTGTGGCCTCAACCTCCTGGGCTCAAGCAATCCTCCCACCTCAGCCTCCCAAATAGTTAGGATTACAGTTATGTACCATCGCACCCGGCTAATTTTTGTAATTTTTTGTAGAGACTGGGTCTTATTGTGTTGCCCAGGCTGGTCTCCAATGCGAGCTCAAGTGATCTTCCCACATGAGCCTCCGAAAGTGCTGGGATTACAGGTGTGAGCAACCATGCCCACCTGAGAATCTGCATTTTAACAAGATTGCCAGGGAATTCACTCATTAAAATGTGAGAAGAGCTTGTTTGGAAGATACCTAATCCAGTGCACTGATGCCACCTGGATAGACAGATACACAGGCTCCTTCATCTAAAAGTGTTCTACTATGCTTTGTTCTATAAAAGGCAATTTTTCCCATACACATGAAGTAGAAGACACATTTGTAAAATGCAGCTGCCTATAAATAAACCATTTATTGACCAACAATAACACCAACTTTAATTTGGAAAAAGCCATCAAATAAAAACTTGCCTGAGAAGTGGCATCTATGTCAACAAGGCTGCCAAGATATCTTAATGAGGGGAAGAAGAGTCTTTTTTTGTTTTTTTGAGACGAAGTCTTGCTCTGTCGCCCAAACTGGAGTGCAGTGGCCGGATCTCAGCTCACTGCAAGCTCCGCCTTTCAGGTTCATGCCATTCTCCTGTCTCAGCCTCCTGAGTAGCTGAGACTACAGGCCCCCGCCACCTCGCCCGGCTAGTTTTTTGTATTTTTTAGTAGAGACGGGGTTTCACCGGGTTAGCCAGGATGGTCTCGATCTCCTGACCTTGTGATCCACCCGTCTCGGCCTCCCGAAGTGCTGGGATTACAGGCTTGAGCCACTGCGCCCGGCCGGAAGAGTCTTTTTTTTTTTTTTTTTTATACTTTAAGTTCTAGGGTACATGTGCATAACGTGCATGTTTGTTACATATGTATACTTATGCCATGTTGGTGTGCTGCACCCATCAACTCGTCAGCACCCATCAATTCATCATTTATATCATGTATAACTCCCCAATGCAATCCCTCCCTCCTCCCCCCTCCCCATGATAGGCCCCAGTGTGTGATGTTCCCCTTCCCGAGTCCAAGTGATCTCATTGTTCAGTTCCCACCTATGAGTGAGAACATGCGGTGTTTGGTTTTCTGTTCTTGTGATAGTTACAAATGGTATTGGGACAATGAGATGTACACAGGAAAGAACACAAAAATCAATTCAAAATGTATCAAAGACCTAGATCTAAGAGCTAAAACAAGAGAACCCTTAGAAGAAAACATAAGTATAAATCTTTGCAACCTCAGGTTAGGCACTGGTTTCCAAAAGCACAAACAATAAAAGAAAAAAATAGATTAAATGAATATCATTAGAATTTAAATGTTTGTGCTTCAAAGGACACATACCACCCAAGAAAGTGAAAAGATGTTTCACGGAATGCAAGAAAATATTTGCAAACCATGTATCTGATAAGGGACTTTACTAGACTATATAAAAAAAACTCTTACAACTCAATAATACAAACCACTTTTAGACCACATCTGATGTTGTCAATGACACTCATCCACTTCTCTGTGAGTCTATTTTCTTGTTTCATTACTCTTATCCTAATTCCCATTTCCATCTCTTGAAAATAATGAAGACATATTGTAAACTATAAATATATGTAAATAAGATAAACTATTTTAAAGAAAGTACCAACAAATACCCTTTGAAATCTTACCACTATTACCCAAATTTATATCTTATTTGCAATATCTTTATATCTTAAAGCCCAATGGCCAGTGTTCATTATTTGAAACAAAATTGCTAATGTTGTACACGAGGCTGAGAAAGGGAAAGAGAGCTTGGCTGTGAGAGAAGGAAAGTCATCTACTCCACCAGATCTGGTGAGGCAGGTGTAGCAAGATGTACTCACAGATGACAGTCACTTACACCATGCTCTTTTACATTGAAAACAAAATTCCTCCGCAGAAGCATGAGGTTTTGGTCTCAGTAATAAGGGCTACATTAAAGCTTTTTTAGACCAGACTATAGCTCACCCTCTTGACAACAAGACTCCTGACCCATAACAGGTAACAGATGACAAGGGCTATTTTTCTTGAAAGAGAGTCACTCTAAGCATCACATTCAAGGTGGTTTCCAAACACGGCCTTCAAAGCACAAGAGTTTTCTTTCCAAAGCCTTTTTGTCTTATTTTTCTTTTTCTGAACGACAAAAAAATAAAATAAAATAAAATACCTCCAGGAACCAGCCTTCTTTATACAAAGCCCAGTGTGCCAACCATGCTATTTGCAAACCAAGTAAGTTCCTATGTTCAACTGATAAAGAGATAAGATATGTCATGGTATTAGCCTACCTTTCTGTCTCTGTAGAAAGAGAACATTTGTTTTCCTCTATGTTGGGTTAGACCTAATGTATTCCATGATTGGGTGGTACACGTTAAGCAAAACATTTAGTAGCCTAATATTCACATGTGCTGTGGCCATGAGAATGCACCTCTCAGATCTGGTTCTGTGTGGGTGAGCTGGCCCCATTGCTGCGATTTTACCCATGATCACACTGAGGCCATGCCTCCCTTGGGCTGCTCCCAGCTCTGACTGAGTGCAGCAGGGGTACTCAGGCAGGCCCCTCCCTACAAACTGTGATTCTCATCTGTCCAGGAATTTTATCTCATTCAAGGACTCTCTACTGAATTTGCCAAAACTGTCTTAGAACTGCACTCCAATCCAGGACCTCTCTTCCTTCCTTTCCTTTTTCCTTCTCAGGCGTCAAACCTGCATTTCAATCTGTTGGCTTTTCCAGCCTCATCCATTTCCCTCTCCAATTTCCCTAGCAGGCATTTCACCAAACAAATCTCTTATATGCCTGTTTCCAGCTTGGCATCTGCTTTTCAGAGAATCCAGACTAATGCAGTACATAATACTGAATAGCTAGAGCAAAGTCAATAAATACTAATTATTCAATATAAAATCTGTACCATTGGGTCTACGTAAAAGCCATACTGTCATTCCTCAGAAAAGATGTTTTTATAGAAAAAAAATTAGAAGCTATGGGTCAAATGTTGTCACACATCATCTAGACCATACTTTCAACAATATATTGCTTCCATTTTAAATAGCTAAAGAAGTTAATTTAAATATTTAAATTTGACAATCTAAATAAAAAGAAACAACTCACATACTCACATGACAGTGAGTTTATGAAACACGATGAACTAGTAACTTATAAAAATGCTGACCTAAAAGCAACTAAAAGGGAAAAGAGTTTAGAATCTTCCTACATGCTTACTTTTGTGCAGTGCAAGGAAAAGCACCATACTGTCTTTCTCAGAACAAGTTCTCTCTGAACACTTTTTAATTTGATGAATTTAAACTTATAGAGAGACCTGATATGAAAATTTACTTTGCCCAAGTTACTAAGACTCGAGAATCAAATCCTTAGAGTTACTGACTTAAGATAAAACTTAAGTCATCTATGTCATACTTCAATCAAATCATAAAACAATCCAGAACACATTTATTGACTTATTATTGGAATTCACGTTCATTTTTTTTTTTTTTTTGGCAAAAAAATACAAAACTCAGTACAGAAGAACATACTAAAAGCACAGGAAGGACAAAAAAAGGAGGAGATCCACAAATGGCTCCTTGATGCAGCCCAACAATTTCCTTAGGATTATGAGGCCTCCAAACTTGAGCTTCCCTCAGATTTTCACTTCTCCCACCTTGGATTTAAACACACTTGTCAATTATAGCATCCAAAGAAACCATCTGACCAACATGGAGTTGGACAGACTCCAGCATGGATGAAGTATTAATTATTTTCATTATCTAAAAAAGCCAAAGAAAAATCTTATGTTTCTTCTCAAAACTAAGATAATTAGTCATGACTAGAAAATGAAATATAATAGAATAGGAAAAATTAAGAGAAAACAAGTAGCTGAAGATATGTCTGAAGTAAAAAGAAAGCTAGAACAATGCCAGCGCCCCCCATTATTGCCTTCTGATACAGACTCCAGGCAATTCACTAGATGTGGTACCCATTCATTAATTCCCAATATCAACTTCTAACCAAAAATAACTTATCTTTAAAACATTAAACAAAATCTTAGATTTGAGCAATATTTCAATAAAACCTACCTATTTTACCTTAATCTTTGGACCTAAAGTGGTCGGTTACTGGTGTCGGAAGAGCCAACCAACCACACATCTGGCTGGCTAGCATCAAGATGAACTGACATTCAAGCCTCTAATATTGTCCCAACAGATAATTTTAGAACCAAAAGGCTCTACTTCATATCTTTATTACTTCCTTTGCTTATAATAAAAATCCACTTGTGGTACTTGGATAGTAGAAAAGCAGGAAGTCAGGCAAGCAAGAAGTTTGGCAGGGTAAGAGAATACAGGTTCAACAAATTTCCACTCAACAGCAACCTAGACCACTACTGCCATCTTGCACAACTCCAGTGGGTGCCAAGATATAATGTGACTTGTACAACCTGTAGCTCAAACCCAGTAGCAAGGGACAGAGAAAGCTCAAGCAGCATTTCTTCACCTCCCTATTGCTTCTGCCTCTCCTATACCCTCCCCACACTCCCTGAATGACTGCAGAGGAGGAGGATGATATTATAGCTTCAGTGAAATGCTCCCAATTCCTATCAATTATGCCAGCATGAAGGGAGAAAATAAGCTACTCCAGAAGTTGCAGCAAAGGAAGTACATAGTTCTACCAGGCTTCCTAGGGATGCAAATAAAGGCAGAGATCACCCTCTGGACTCATTTCAGAGTTCACTGGTATCTATTCAGAACCATCCAGGGGTCAACTAGAGTAGGAAAGCTTTTACTCTTTTAATTTCTTCAAAAATTTAACTTCTATATTGTGGCACTCCACAGCAAAATCACCAATTCTCTATTTGAGCAAGAACCCATCGAATATACTTGGTATAACTTATGTCTGCAGAACTGAATTCCAAGTGACTGCACTAGTTATTGAAAAGCTGGCAGCAGCATGAAAAAGAAACATGAAATAAACAAATCTGGAAATCTCTTTGCAAATATCCTCTTTTTTCCTTATTATAGAACCCAATTATTTGAACTTACTGGCCTGGTCAGATGGAGTGACCAAGATGTCATAAACCAACAGAGGAAAACATTGTGCATGGAACAACAGGACAAATGATCTTCATCACTAGCAAGAGGTACAGGCAAGTAATATTTCTATTACACCCAGTTAAGGCAACAAGGAACACAAATGGCAGTTGTTCCAATTCTGTTAGCTTCAGTGTCCCATAACCTTTTAACATGCATGCAAATATATTTAAATAAAATTCCAGGATTTTCCCTCATTATTATAGTAATATCAAAGAGTAGAATGAGTATCAAAATCACCAATACTGTTTTTGCATTTTCAATATTTCCTTTCACTCTTTTTCTATGTATGTCCACACTAAAAAGAAAAATGCAATCTTGGGACATGTATTTGTCTTGCGGTTTCTATAGTCTTTGAAAATATCATTTTCAATGGAGGCATATTAGCACCATAATTTAATCATTCACCTCTTTTAGACCATTTAGGATGTTTCTGTTTTATCACCATTATTGACAAGAGCTGAACGTCTTTATGAACAAATTTTGATTTCCTCATGGTAATTTAACTCCTAGGAATTTATCCTATCATAGGACATGAACATTTAAAAAAAAAAAATTCTTGCTTGAAATTGATGGTGAAACTGCCTTCCAGAAGAGTTATGCCAGTTTACACTCCCACTAGCAGTACATAAGAGTTCTCATTTCACAGTGTTTGCAGCCACACGTGGGCAAATCAACCTGCCATCATGATGGGAGAGCAATTATCTGCCTGAATCTAGCCTACCATGGCAAAAGGAAATAAGAGTTCTTGCTGGGGCCCTCCAAAGAAAACTCGATTTGCACCCTTCTGTGAGCAAAAAGGAAGAATCGGTTTGCTCTCACACACCTAAAAGGAACCAAGTACCAGCCGTATTACAAGCAATCATTGAGCTTCCTTCAGGAGAACAGGAAATACTCTAGTGCTTTTAACAGCCCACATTCACAGAGAAAACATAAAGGATATTCACCACCACATGTATTGATATGAATTGTATTAGCAGCACCAATAAAAGTGTATCTTGTTTGTTTCCCTTACCATTAATTCCAGTCCAGTCCATGAAAACTTGATTACTCTTAGAATGATAAATACAATTTCAAGTCCCAGAATAACCTAAAGTACAAGTTTATGTGTTCTCCAAAATTAAACACATACACACACACACACATCCTCATCTGATCCCATTCAATTCCTATCTGTGCTCTTATTCTGAAGGCATAAGTATGCTAAATATTTAGATTTGCATGCATGCTCAAAAGAGAATGGCTATACATCAGGCTGCTTTAAAACACCAGGTTCAACTTCAAAATACTACTTTATCTCTTGACAAAATCCTAAACAAGATACTTCAACTGCAATAGTAGAGTTAAATCAATTCCATTCTGATGAACTTGTGGTTTGCTTGCATGCCTGTAATGAGAATAAACGCTGGTAAAGAACCTCTCTAATTGGCAATTCTTGTGATTTAAAACATTTTGTCAATTTCAGGTTGGTATGTACTCTCCATGGATGTTAACTGACATTACCCAGGAAGAGGGATTTATGGTAGTGAGGCAGTGTGCCTTTATGGTGGTAGGGAAAAATAATGCTGCTTAATAATGATAAAAAGAAAAAAAGACAACATACCCTTCGAGAACTAGATAGTAGGGCCACTCAATAATTAGAGAACCGAATCACGTGCAATTTTCGGGCAGATTTTTATTCTGTATTATTTCCCTAACAACAGTGTCCTTTCTAGTTCAAATATTTTGTAGTTTTGTGGGTAACATCAGAGATTTCTTAATACAAGGAGATCCAAAAAATGCCAGAGAATAAACGTCTCTCGAGGACATTTATCAAGACTATGTGGCTGAAAGTGAGGTTGACAGGAACTGATTTCCATCCTCCTCTGGTGTCAGACCCCCAAATCCACGACATTCTGAAACACGTGACTGTTTTCCACAAATGCCCTTTATTTTTTCCCTTTGGTAACTTCAGAACTCTAATTACACCCAAAACGATGTAGGAATTATTCAAGAGTTTATGGTTTTAATAAAACAAATGGAGATGTGACAAGAACAGCAAGAGATGCAGACAGTAGAGGCATCCTTATCCCTTACGATCAGGATCAGGGGACGGTTGTTAATTCATCAAAAGGTGGGGATCATAAAACAATGTGCATGAGCTTCCTAGGGCGGCTGTGAGAAATTACAAGCTGGGTGGCTTACAACCACAGAAATGCTTTCTCTCACAGTTCTTGAGGTTAGAAGTCCAAAATCAAGATATCTGCAGGACTGATTCCTTCTGGAGGCGCTGAGAGAGAATCTGCTCCAGTCTCCTTCCTCGCTTCCGGTGGCTGACGGCGACCCTTGAGCTCCCGGGCTTGCCGTTGCAGTACTCCAGGGTCGGCCTCCGTCTTCACACGGCCGTCTTCCCTCTATGCATGTCTGTGAGTCTGTCCCTTATGGCTTTCTTACCAGGACACAGTCATACTGGATCTAGGGCCCACTCTAATCCAGTGTGACCTCATCTGTTTGTTTTGTTTGTTTGTTTGTTTGTTTTGAGACCAGGTCTCACCCCGTCGTCCAGGCTGGAGTGCAGTGACCTGGTCTCAGTTCCCTACAACTTCCATCTCATGGGTTCAAGTGATTCCCCTGCCTCAGCCTCCCAAGTAGCTGTGGGACTACAGGCGTGCACCACCACATCCTGCTAATTTTTGTATTTTTTGTCGAGATGGGGTTTCACCGTGTTGGCCAGGCTGGTGTCAATCTCCCAGTCTCCCAAAGTCCCAAAGTGCTGAGATTGCAACTGTGAGCCACGGTGCCCTGCCCAATGTGACCTCATCTTATCTTAACCTAATTGCATCTGCAAAGACTATTTCCAAATATGGACATATTCTGAGGTGCTGGGTGGACACGAATTTTGGGAGGATACTATTCAACGCAGTACACAATGATACACTCATATTTTAACCTTTTTTTTTTTTTTTTCTGAGACAGGGTCTTGCTCTGTTGCCCAGGTGGAGTACAGTGGCATTATCACAGCTCACTGCAGCCTTGACCTCCTGGGCTCAAGCAATCCTTCTACCTCAGCCTCCTGAATAGCCAGGACTACAGGTACACACAACCACACCCAGCTGAGTGTTTAATTTTTTTGTAGAGATGGGGTCTCACTAGGTTGCCCAGGCTGGTCTCAAACTCCTGGACTCAAGTGATCCTCCCACCTCAGCCTACCAAAGTGCTGAGATTACAAGCATGAGCCACTGTGCCCAGCCTTAACTTTCTATACAAACTTAAAATATATAACTAGACATTCGTTCTGCAGTCTTTGCTCGCTTCTGTCTCCTGTCACCGGGCCTGGAGATAGGACGCCAGGGTACCCCAGTCACTGCCTCCTGAAAAATTAACTAAGGAGCTTTCGACACAGGACCAAAGTCTTTCCTTGGAGTGCAGAGCTGCTGAAGGATGGCATCTCTCTCGCATAAACCGCAGCCACTATCTCCAGAGTCATTCCCTCTAGCACAGGCTGAGAAGGTAAAAGAAAGTAAAGATACTTGCAAAAGCCATCTGAGTGAAGAATCCTTCATGTTTACACTTCCTTCTCCCAACCCCCAATCCTTTCAGCATTCTCACTCACATTTAATTCAATGGCAATTATTTTTAATAGACTAAACTTATTTTGGGGGCTTTCCAAGAGACCCAACCTAGATTCAGAGAAACTATTCTCTCTCCTTTCACGTTCATATATAATCAGCTTACATGTAAGTTGTGATGGTCAATTTTGTGTGTCAAATTGACTGGGCTCAGGGATGCTCAGATAGCTGGTAGAACATTGTTTCTTGGTATGTCTATGAGGGTTTGCAAAAGAGATTAGCATTTGAATCCATGGACTGAGTGAGGAAGATCCACCCTTGTCAGTGTGGAAGACCATCATCCAGTCCTCAGAGGGCAGGAACAGAAAGGCGAAAGGAAGGACTCATTCTCCTTCTGCTTGAGCTGAGACATCATCTTCTCCTGCCCTTAGGTATCGGAGCTCCTGGTTTTCAGGCCTTTGGACTCTGGGACTTACACCCCTAGTTCTCAGGCCTTCAGCCTCAGACTGAAACATACCACCAGCTTTTCTGGATCTGTA
Organism: Trachypithecus francoisi; assembly: GCF_009764315.1. Classification (NCBI taxonomy): domain Eukaryota; kingdom Metazoa; phylum Chordata; class Mammalia; order Primates; family Cercopithecidae; genus Trachypithecus; species Trachypithecus francoisi. Next base: position 20,385,357 of record NW_022681455.1, read on the forward strand.
GCTCACAGATGGCAGATGGTGGGACTTCTTGGCCTCCATAATCACATAAGCCAATTCCCATAATAAATCCCCTCACATAAAAATCCTATTGGTTCTATGTCTCTAGAGAATCCTGATACTGATACATACATACAACGGCAATAAACAAGTTTGGGAATAAACACATAAAACACTAGCTAAGAGTATGACACAATGGATGAGGGCCACCAGCTACAAACACTCTGTGCACCAGGGACAAGATATGACTGACAGGCAATAGTAGCACCAACCCTTGAGAGCCAGGCAAGAGACCTCCTGCTACCTGAGATCCAAATGCATGACTCTGGGGTGCAGGGAGCCCGGGGGAGGGAGGGGATGACGATCAGAGAAGCTTTTTAAGGAAAGTGATCTTTGAGTTGAGTTTCTAAAAATAAAGTAAGAGATTTCCAGGTTGACAAAGATAGGAAGGGCTTTCTGTCAGGGGAATGAGCAAGGCACAGGCACAGAGGCAGGAATTAACCCAGCATGTGTGCAGACCACAGACTTTTCTGCATTGTACAGTGGGAGCAGATGGCAGGAGATGAAGGCTTAGCAGGTCCAGAGCATCATCAGCTTTGTATTTTAGAACCTCATTCTCATTTTTTCTTTTCTTTTTTTTTTTTTGGACACAGTGTCTTGCTCTGTTACCCAGGCTAGAGTGCAGTGGCACAATCATAGCTCATTGCAGCCAAAATCTCTTGGGTTCAAGAGATTCTCCCACCTCTACTTCCTGAGTAGTTGGGACTACAAGGCACATGCCACCACACCTAGCTAATTTGATTTTTTTGTTGTTGTAATAGAGATGTGGTCTTATTATGTTGCCCAGGCTGGTGTCAAACTCCTGAGCTCAAGTGGTCCTCCTCCTCTTGGTACCTTGGCATCTCACAGTGCTGAGATGATAGGTGTGAGCCATGTGCCTGGCCTAGAATCTCATTCTGATGAGTGTAGAGAGCAAAGACTGGAGACGGGGCAGGGCAGAAGGAAGGACAGCCAGTCGGGAAGGTGTTGCAGGCTTGGGGTGGTCCAGGGTGGTGGCAGTGGGCATGAAGGGCAGTGGGCGGATTCTAGTGATAGACAGGCTGTCACACTGAGAGGACCTGGTAACACAAGGACGCAGGTGGTAAAGGAAAGGCTCTCTCGTACCTCCACAGGCACCTGTCTTGCATTTCTGTGCTCTTGCAAAGCCCTCCCTTCTGCCTGGAATATCCTTCCTCCTGCCTAGAATACACAGTGTCTCTCGAACCTGGCATTGACCTAACATATTGGCCACTCAAAAGTTGTTGCAGAAATGAATAGATGCTTCCTGCCTTAAAAAGAGAAGACGATATATATGAGCCATAGGTATTAATGTCATTTCAGCCAGTCAGCGATTTTTATTTAATATCCCAACCAATATGGATGTTTAATAATGAGTCTCCTGGAAACCTTAAAGAAAAGAATAGTAAATACTAGAGTATTTAAAGCATTCATTTCTTGAGCACCTATTAAGTGCCAAGAACATTTCTAACTGTAGAGGGGTTCTGGGGTGAAACCAAAAAAGTGGTTTGTTGATTGAATGCTATGGAGAGCTGCAATCCTCATTTTGAGATTCCTTTTGATACTACACCTGCCTGGCTATTTTGTTATCATTGTTGTCCCCATGTTTTCCATATTTTACTAGCAATGCATGTTGGGCTTTTTGTTTCTTTTGTTTTTTGTTTTTTTAAGACAGGGTCTTGCTCTGCCACCCAGGCTGGAGTGCAGTGGCGCGATCTCAGCTCACTACAACCTCCGCCTCCCAGGTTAAAGTGATTCTCATGCCTTAGCCTCCTGAGCAGCTGAGAGGAGGTGCCTGCCACGACACCCAGCTAATTTTTCTATTTTTAGTAGAGACAGGGCACCATGTTGGTCAGGCTGGTCTCAAACTCCCGATCACCTCAAGTGATCCACCCACCTCAGCCTCCCAAAGTGCTTGAATTACAGCCATGAGCCACCACGCCCAGCCTGCATATTGTTAAAAAACAAAGTCTGTGAATTTCTTTCTGACAGACTGAGAAAGCATGCTCTACAGTGTAGGGGAGAAGGCACACCACTGGAAGAAAAATAGGTAAAATCTCAGAGGCCTGAGGGTAAGAAGAACTTACGCATGAAAAACCAGTCTGAGACCAAACCATGGTCGTAAAGATTTAAATGCAACAATCTCTGTCCCAAAACAACACTCTTTGCCTTCCTGAGCCCTTTCAAGGTGGGATAGTTGAGTTGCACAACTTGCAAAGTTAATGAGCCATGAGCAGTCACTCCCTCATTTCACTGCCTGGTCGCCAACAACTCACTGAAGGAGGTACAGTCCAACCTGAGTGGGGAGCTTGGGTTCTCCCTGTCCTCAGGCTGCCTGCAGAGAACACAACCAAACTCCCAGGAAGTAATGTGGATAACAGATTACACATCACCAGGAACAGCTCTGCCGTAATGTTCATTCTTCAAGATTCACAAAAAGTTGTTCCTGAACTAACCTCAACAGGGCACAGAATTCTCAGTGTTCTATCCACAGTCTTTACCATGTGACCAATCGGAATGGGGTGGCCCAGCAGATTAAGGCCATGGTGATAGACAAAATGTTTACAAATTATCCTAGTTGCTGAAGGTCAAGGAGGCCTGGGGGCCGGGACAAGGGCAGCCAGGAACACTCAAAGTGGTCAGGGTAGTAGGTATTTATCAGCTAGTATGAAAGAATTTCTATATTAATGAGTGAGAGATGAAAACACTAACACAGGGATAGAAAACCAAATACTGCATGTTCTCACTTCTAAATGATGAGAATATGTGGATACATAGAAAGAACCACAGACACTGGAGCCTCTCAGGAGGTGGAGGATTGGAGGAAGGAGAGGATCAGGAAGAATAACCAATGGGTACTGGGCTTAATACCTGTGTGACGAAATAATTTGTACAACAAACCACCATGGCACAGGTTTGCCTACGTAACAAACCTGCACATGTACCCCTGAATTTTAAAAAAAGAAGTTTAAAAAAAGAGAGAGATGAAAACCAACCCAGAGTTCAGAACCTCAGAACAGGGGTTGACAAACTTTTTCTGTAAAGAACCAAATGGTAAATATTCTAGACTTTGCAGGCCACGTGGATTTTCCACAACTACTCACCTCTGCCACTGTAGTGCAAAAGCAGTCATAGACAATACATAAATGAGTAAGTGCCTGGTTGTGATCCACTGTAACTGTAAAAGACAGGCAGCAGGACAGATATGGCCCACAGGCTATAGTTTGTGATTCCTGTCTTACAGCATAGCAGAGCTAATAGTCCTACCAATCAATCAAGTCTCGAGCCTCAATCTCATTAGCAGTATCTTACCAACTAATCTAACCAAGCACCAATGATTCTTTTGTGCATGCTTGATGTTTACAGACCCCAAGAGACCAAGTCAAAGTCAGCAGTCAAACCCCTCTCCCTAAAGTAAGATACTCACCCAGAAAAATCTGTAGTGAGAATTCCATAGTGGAAGATGTATATTCGGCTGATGTGGCATATTGTAAGATATCCCATGGCTACAAAAAAGGAATATCTGGAAGCAAAAACATAGATGATCAGGTTATTATGCATAGCAATAATGCAGTTAATGTTCCCCTCTTCCTCTCTTTCACCTTCCACATGCAATTGGTCTCAATGTCCTATCTGGTCCAGCAACATCCCAGTCCACCTTTCCACCCACTACTCTAGCTGAACCCTTCATCTCTTCTCACCTGGACCACTACAGTGGCTGTCAGCCTTAGCTGCATAATGGAATGGAGCTTTGCAAACCACAGATCCCTGGGACCTGCTCCCAGCTATTCCTGTTTAATTCCTGCCTCACCTGGCAGGTGTAATGGAAGTGCGCAGCCAGGGCTGGGAATCACTACCTGTAAGGTCTCACACTCAAGATGCTCCTCTTCACAGCCCTCATGTTTGCATGATGATTTTTGTAAAGTACAAATCATCACCATACTGCTGGCCACTTCCTCTTTAAACATTTTATTCTCTTGGCTTCCATTCTCCTGTTTTCTTCCCACCTCTCTGGTTAATTCCTCCAAGGCTCCTTGCTCAGCTTTCCTTCCTCCACCTACCCGTCAAGTGTTGGCATTTCCAAGCTCAGCTTGGGACCCTACCCATCCATGCCTCAGGCTTCAATTACCACTTGCTCATGAGCACCCCCTGGCTTCCTTCGGAGATGTGTTCCTGACCACGTTATAGTGTACACTAGCAATATACACACAAGCCACACAAACACACACATCCACATATAAGTATTGTCAAATGTGTAATTATAAATATAGGTGATAAGCTGTGCAATGAATGTTTATGTCTCCCCAGAATTCCTATGTTTAAGTCCTAACCCTCAACATTAGGAGGTGGGTCCTTTGGGAGAGGACTAGGTTATGAGGGCAAAGCCTTCATAAATGGGGTTAGCCCTCTTACAAAAGAGGCCCCCGAGAGCACTCACTCTTTGAGCTATGTGAGGATACAAGAAGACGGCAGTCTGTAACCCAGAAGAGAGTCCTCACCAGAACACGCTGGAACCCTGAACTCAGATTTCCAGCCTCCAGAACTGAGAACTATTAATACATTTCTGCTGTTTATAAGCCACCCACTCTACATACAGTACTTTGTTATAGCAGTCCCAGCTAAGACAATCTGATTAACACCCATCTCCCTGACCAACCTGTAAGCTCCATGAGGGCAAAGATGGTCACCTGTGCTTTGTTCACCATATCCACCTACTGTGTGTCAAATGAATAAACAACTATGTGACTGCTACTCTTCTTAAAAGTCTCCAGTGGATCCCACTATCTAGTGAAATTGCAACCCCTGAACACAGCATGCAAGGTGCTTCACACGCTAAGCTCTACCTCACCTTTCTGGACTCATCTCCAGCCATGCTCCATGTTTACCTTACTCTCAAATGACACTGCACTGCTCATGTTCCACAATGAAACTCTGTATTTTCAGGCAAGAGTCTTTCTGCGTGCTCCTTCTTCTGCCTGCAATTCGCATCTCCATCCAACAGTCTATCTGGAACCTGCCTAATTTTCAGATGAGGCTCAGCTCCAAAGTCACCTCTTCGATGTTCCTTGGCTTGGTCTTACTCCATGCATCCCACCACATCTCCTGTTCCCCACCCCCAGCACAATTCATTGCTCCACTGCCTGTATGTCTCTAGTACTACATGCTAATATACATAATTACAATATTAGAATTATTTATGTATGTGTCTGTTTCCCCAACTCATTGTGACCTTCAACATCCCTACCCTTGACCTGACACGTGGGTCAGTTACTGTTAGTTGAAATGAACTGAAATGAATACATTACATATTTGAAGTGATTCAGGAGCCCATCAGATATAGACATAAAATCAGAAGGTATAACTTTTAAATATGTGCCATAAAACAGGGAAGAGGTATATTCTGATATTAAATTATATTGAAATCACATATTCACATTAAAATAACTCATGAAGACTAGATCAGCCTAAGGAACAGTAAAGTAGGGATAATAAAAATTCATTTGGTAGCAAGGGATAGCCAGACTTTAAACAGTGTGAAGGAGTTCTGTAAACTCTAAATCACTATATAACTTTTAAGTGCTATTCACCATTATTTTCAAACGAAGTGGTTACTAGCAGAAAAGATTTTTTCTCCACCGTGGGTTCATCCTAAACCACTTCCAAAATAGGAAGATGGTCAACAATGCAAATGACTAAGAGAAAATAACTCCCTCAGGAGCTGAAGCAGAAGTGGAATGGAGTCAGGCCTTATCACCTCCAGCAACTATTCCCTTTCTCCAGCCAATTAATGAAGCTCAAGGCAGAAACACAAAGCTGACTCAAAAGATAGATTCTTCCAGAACCAATTCCAATGCAGCCATGCCTGCTGCTTCCCCTTTGTCCTCAACAGGAGTTAGACCTGTACCTTCCCCTGGCCCACAGGAGAAAGAAAGCAAGTTCAACTCAATTGTTGTAAGACCCCGCCTGAGGACGGCGCCAAGTGCTAAGTCCCAATACAACAGGGCAATGTATTCATGCCCTGGCCAAACCTAAAACATCTAAGAAATCAAGAAGTGGTAGCAAGAACATGTATTCTACAGACTGACTGTAGATATAGTTTTGCTGTGTCCCCACCCAAATCTCATCTTAAATTGTAGCTCCCAAATTCCCACGTGTTGTGGGAGGGACCCAATGGGAAGTAATTGAATCATGGGGGTGAGTCTTTCCTATGCTGTTCTCGTGATAGTGAATAAGTCCCACAAGGTCTGATGGTTTTATAAAGGGGATTTCCCCCACACAAGTTATCTCTTGCCTGTTGCCATGTAAGTAAGACATGCCTTTTGCCTTCCACCATGATTGTGAGGCCTCCCCAGCCATGTGGAACTGTGAGTCCACTAAACTTCTTTTTCTATACAAATTACCCAGTCTCAGGTATGTCTTTATCAGCAGTGTGAAAACAGACAAATACACAGACCAGTATGAGCTCAAATCCCAGCACTGGCAGAAGTAATCCGTGGTGGGAGAAGTTGGCAAAGCAGTTATTCTAAGAAGGAGAGGTGTGGTAGAGATTGGCACATGAGGCGGGTGCAGTGGCTCACACCTGTTATCCCAGCACTTTGGGAGGCCAAGGCGGGTGCAAGTTCAAGACCAGCCTGACCAACATGAAGAAACCCTGTCTCTACTAAAAATACAAAATTAGCCAGGCATGGTGGTGCATGCCTATAATCCCAGCCTCTTGGGAGGATGAGGCAGGAGAATCACTTGAACCCATGAGGCGGAGGTTGCAGTGAGCCAAGATCACACCATTGCACTCCAGCCTGGGCAACAAGAGTGAAACTCCATCTCAAAAAAAAAAAAAAAAGAGATTGGCACATCAGACACAGTGGTTACACGGTTGTGTTCACTTTGTGGAAATTCATCAAACTGTTTACTTATTTATGTCTCTGAGCTTTTGTCTCATCTCCGAAAAAAAAAAAGAAACAAAACTATATTCCATAGTGTTGTCCTAGAGTTAATATATTTGAAATAATGAAATATTAAATAACAAATTAAGTGATATATTAGATAATAGTTTATATGTTAAAAATGAAATAAAGTATATTAAAAAGAGCTTGGCTTAAGACTTGGCACAAAGCACGGACTCCAGCATTGATAACTGCATCACCAAGTTCTCACGCTAGGCCCTCTGCCCCAGGAGACACAAGCCATGTTCTGCTCCAGCTGGTTCATATAGGGCAAACTGATGCCTGTGACTTCTGCCTGAAACGGTGGCTCGGGAAGGAAACATGGGGGTATCCCTGAAACTTTCTAAACAAATGCTGTATAACAGTCCAGAAATGGCTTAGTTTTGGCCAGGTGTGGTGGCTCATGCTTATAATCCCAGCACTTTGGAAAGCCAAGGCAGGCAAATCACCTAAGGTCAGTTCAAGACCATCCTGGCCAACATGGTGAAACCCCGTCTCTACTAAAATTATAAAAATTAGCTGGGTGTAGTGGTGGGTACCTGTAATCTCAGCTACTTGGGAGGCTGAGGCAAGAGAATAACTTGAACCGGGGAGGAAGAGGCTGCAGAAGAGCTGAGACCATGCTGTTGCACTACAGCCTGGGCAACAGAGTGAGGTTCCATCTCAAAAAAATAGGGATTAGTTTCATATGGCAGCAAATACTAACCTTTCCCTCCTCTTCTCAGCCACATAGCAGAACTCTTGTCACTGATTCAGTGAAGTAAAGAGGAGAGCAATTCACACAGAATCATGACATCATGGTACTGAAGAGAACTTGCGTTCAAACTGCTGCAAACCCAGCATTTTGCAGGTGGGAAACCTGACATATGTAGAAGCTGCACGACCGGTCCAAATTCACACTGCTAGGAGGACCTTGATTTCCTGACTCCAGCCTAGAGCTCTTTCCATAAACAGGAAATAACGTTGAGACTTTTAAAAAATTTACATTGAGTTCATCCAAGGGGAATTGTGAAACAATTTCCACTTTGGCAATATTGGCAACCACAAGAGCAAACCAAGAGGAGCATCAGCCAGGTGTGATGGCTCACACCTGTAATCCCAGCACTTTGGGAGTCTGAGGTAGGCAGACCACGAGGTCAAGAGATCGAGACCATCCTGGCCAACATGGTGAAAACCCATCTCTACTAAACATACAAAAATTAGTTAGGTGTGGTGGTGCGTGCCTGTAGTCCCAGCTACTCGGGAGGCTGAGGCCGGAAAATCACTTGCACCTGGGAGGCAGAGGTTGCAGTGAGCCGAAATTGCACCACTGTGCTCCAGCCTGGGCAACAGAGTGAGACTCTGTCTCAAAAAAAAAAAAAGGAGCATCTTGTGCTGGCCTCTTTCCTTCTTGGTCTGATGGCAGAGCCCCCTGCTACCACAATAATACCATAGTGGCACCATCATACCCTGTCTGTAAACCACGTGACTCTGCCAAGGCCAGAGTATTCCATTCCTAGACACTGGAATGGAACTTTGTGAACCTGAACACAGTGAAACAGGCCCAATATGAAGCAAGTGTGCGCGTCAAGTTCCTGAACCTCTAAAAAGTCGACCACACCCCATCAGCATCACACAAGTGTGGGAAGAGCTGACAAGTTACAATGTGTAAGGAAGTTGGGAATGTGCTATACAGTTACACCAACATTATTATTAATCATTTACTATGTAATTGCTTCCAAAACCAAGTTTTGGAAAAGCCAAGCCTTTTCATCCTCCAGTTAAAAAACAAAAGCTTTTATAATCATTTTGTCATCATATGAAACATTTCCAAAACCCATTCTTTCCAAATTAGAAAAATGGATTTCCTATTTCCTTTCTAGAAGATCACACACATACAAAAATATCTCAGCTTGCATTGTTCATTCCCAGTATCTTACCTGTGAATATTGGATACACTGGCAGTGACCATGATTGCATAGCACATTAACACCAGCACAAAAAGATGCACAGAGTACCTTTAAGACATAATAGGTAGGGGGAGGAGTAATGAATATATTTCATATTAACACACCTTTTGGTCACCCAAAATGTGAATCCATCACCATCCCCGCCAAAAACACAAATGATCAATGATCAGTAACTCGTGTTTATATGAGAGAAAATAAACCAAATATTTTTCTTCTATGTAATTAAGATGCTGTATCTTAAAATGACACAGGGAACTCATGACACAGTTTGCCAACTGCAGGGCTAATAATGTCAGGAATCCATAAATGGAATGCTTACACTTTTTTCACATATGCAATTAAGAGTCCAGAGAGATGAGTTCTTTCTTTAAGACTTTATTTTTTAAACTGGGCTTCCCCAGATACCAAGAGTTCTACCTGGTGGCTGATTTAAAATACCTGTCCTTTCTCAGATATTTGTTGAAGGAATAGGGGCAGAATTCTAGCATAGTACCCTGAACAAATGCACAAAATTCCTGAAGGGGTACTTCTCAATATGTTGGTCTCAAAAGCTTCTTCCCTAACACCTTTCAGGGTATTTGCCCAGCTTACTAGTAGAAGAAAGTACAATTGACCAGCTTTCCCTGTTAAAGAATGATTCGCATTCCCCCAAGATCTGCACCAAACACATTGTTCTACTCTGGTGAAATCCAGGACTTACACTCACGTCTCTAGCCGTAATGCAAGAAGTACATCAACATCTACAATAGTTAAGAAAGGTTCCTTTTGGGAAAATTAAACCTTATAACATCCCATTTACACGACTGGGAAGGATCTGTAGAAGTCTAATTTTAAGAAAAAATGGGCTGGGCACGGTGGCTCATGCCTGTAATCCTAACACTTTGGGAGGTCAAGGCGGGTGGATCGCCTAAGCTCAGGAGTTTGTGACCAGCCTGGGCAACATGGTGAAACCCGTCTCTACTAAAAAATACAAAAAAAGATTACCTGGGCATGGTGGTATGCACCTGTAATCCCAGCTACTCAGGAGGCTGAGGCAGGAGAATTACTTGAACCCAGGAGGTGGAGGTCGCAGTGAGCCGAGATTGCGCCACTGCATACAGCTTGGGCCACAGAGAGCATAATTAAAAAACAAAAAATTAAATTGGAAAAAAAAAAAGAAAGAAAAAATGAACTATACTGACTTCCAATGGATAGTCAGTTTATTGGCTCTCATAGTAATTGGAGATTCCAGGTTCTTACAGTAAATGGAGATTCCTGCAATGTCCTCATTATCCTACTATAAGGTATTTACAATATAAAATTTTATAATACATATTTTATAATACCATCTATTTCTTGCTTTAGTGCAGTTCCAAGAACATTGCCACAAAACATCCAAATGACCAAATTAGAACATATGAGACTCATACTCACCAGCCGAAACAAAAGATGACAAAATAGATGCCAAAAATGGTGGCAACTGCATGCCGGACATCAGAGCTGGTTGTACCAGGACGTAAGTAGATGCGAAACCAGAAAGCAGCAAACAGAGCAACAAGCTGGCATACCACAAAATTCACCTATGACGGGGAAGAGAAAATGAAAACCTTTATTGTTTCACCTTTCTGTGAATTTGCTCTTGTTTTTTGCAGATTTCCACATCAAGTGGCTTCTCAGACTTGGATTTGTTCTTTCTCCCCAGTAGATTGTTTGGAAGAGGAAATGAATATAACAGAACAAGATAACTATACCCTCGTGTGGTATAAGATGTGAAAAACCCAACAGTTTCTTCTCTAACCTTTAAGACTGGCCAAGGTTGCCTTCCCACCCACAAGCAGGGGGCTTCTCATGGAAACAGCCTAAGCTAACTGTGAGCTCTGTTTAGTGGGCCTCTTTTCTCACCCTCAGCAGGACCCTAAGACGAAGAAGGTATTAGATGCAAAGTTTGACAAAAGAGCTCCCTTATTTGGTACCTAGGAAATCAAATTGTTCTCCAAAGTGATCACCAGTTGTTTTCTGACTCTGCGAATGACTCACATTCCCTAATACTGGTACTAAACCCATTGTTCTACTCTAGCAAAATGCAGGACTTACAACAATGTCTCATTTTAAACCAGCATCCAATAAACAAGAGCTTTCCTCAAATTCAAGGTGTGACACTGCAGACCTACAAATAGTGACACAGTCCTGCATTCAACGTCCAGTGCCAAGCCTGTCCAGTTATGCAGGGTAGACACCAAATTTCCTTACAAAATCTCAGTGGTCTACCTCTTGAGAATATTGTGCCTAAAAGAAAACAAAAAATTTACTGAAATCTATAGAAAAGGTCAGCTGATTTTAGAAAGCAATAAGCAAATATGTACCTTTGCAATTTATATTTACCCAAAATCAAATTCCAAATACATTAAGTGGTTTAACCATTTATTAAAACTAGAAAAGTAACTTAAACTCTTCGAAATATTCAAAACTGAAACCTCAGTATGAATTCACTTTTAGAAGGCACTTAATTGAAGAGAGACCAAAGATAGAGACACAACTTCAGCATCAACATTTCATGCTTCAATAAACTGCTGCTGATAACAAAACTCATTAGGGCTGAGCTGGGAGGTAGGGCTGGAGGGAGCAGAAATCAACTCCATTTGAGCTCATTTTGTTTGCCCAGTGAAAAACAATACTTTGGACCCTTTATGACTCATAGAAAATATTGCTTTCAGAAAATTTCTGTTTTGGTTTTTTAAAAGTTGACGGTTGGCCGGGTGCGGTGGCTCATCCCTGTAATCCCAGCACTTTAGGAGGCCAAGGCAGGCAGGTCACCTGAGGTCAGGAGTTTGAGACTAGACTGGCCAACATGGTAAAACCCTGTCTCTGCTAAAAATACAAAAATTGGCTGAGCTTGGTGGCGGGTGCCTGTAATCCCAGCTACTTGGGAGGCTGAGACAGGAGATACTCTAAGGAACTCATAATGCTTATGACTGGTATCCCCCCAAAATCCTTATTTTAATACTACTCTATCCTCAGTGTTGCAATTATTAGCACCTTATTTTAATACTACTTACTCTATCCTCAGCGTTGCAATTATTAGCACCTGCTACAAATAAAGTTTAGGGAGGAGTTGGGCATAAATGGAAGATGTTACACTGTAAAAAAAAAAATCTCATCTTAAAAAGACACTTTTTATAGACAGCAAAAGAAACAATGTATAACAGTTAACAGTAATGAAAGTAACAGTCAAGAGTAAAAACGTGGGTGGCCAAAGAAAATGAAAACATGAGCCAGCCTGCAGTGGCTCACGCCTGTAATCCCAGCACTTTGGGAGGCCAAGGCAGGCAAATCAGCTGAGGTCAGGAGTTTGAGACCAGCCTGGCCAACATGGTGAAACTCTGTCTCTACTAAAAACACAAAAATTAGCCAGGTGTGGTGGCATGCACCTGTGATCCCAGCTACTCGGGAGGCGGCTGAGGCAGGAGAATGGCTGGAACCTGGCAGACAGAGGTTGCAGTGAGGCAAGATCACATTAGTGCACTCCAGCCTGGGTGACAGAGCAAGACTCTGGCGAAAGAAGGAGGAGGAGGAGGAGAAGGAGAAGGAGAAGGAGAAGGAGGAGAAGGAGAAGGAAGAGAAGGAGAAGAAGGAGAAGGAGGAGAAGGAGAAGGAGAAGAAGAAGGAGAAGGAGAAGAAGAAGGAGGAGGAGGAAATGAAAATATATACCTGATTACTGGCCTAAAAACAACCACATTAACCAACAGAATAGGACAGAGTCCACAAATAAGCCTACACTTCAATGTCTGTCGATTTTTGACAAACGTGTGAAGAATGCACAATGTGGAGAGGATGGTCTTTTCAATACATGGTGTCGAGAAAACTGTATAAACACATACAGAAGAATGAAAATGAACTTTTATCTCATCCCTTATATAAGAATCAACTCAAAATGGATTAAAGGCTGAAATATAAGACCTGAAACTATAAAACTGCCAGAAGAAAATATAGGGGGAAACTACATGACACTGGTCTGGGCAGTGATGACTTGGATTTAACCCCAAAAGCACAGGCAACAAAAGCAAAAATAGGTCAATGAAAGCGCACCAAACTAAAAAAGCTTCTGTGCAACAAAGGAAAAAATTAACAGAGTAAAGAGACAACCCACAGATTGGGAGGAAATATTTGCAAATCATAGAGGGCTCATATTCAAAATATACAAACAACTCCAACTGCTTAATAACAAGAAAATAAATAATTCTAATTACCAATGGGCAAAGGATCTGAATAGACCTTTCTGAAAAGAAGACATACAAATGGCCAGCAGATATGTGCAGAAATGCTCAACATCTCTAATCATCAGAGACATGCACATTAAAACCACGAAGAGACATCACCTCACATGTGTTAGAATGACGATTATCAAAATGATGAGAGACAACAAGTGCTTGGAGAGCTTCTAGAGAAAAGGAAACGCTTGCACACTGTCAGGAGAAATGGGAATCAGTACAGCCATTATGGAAAACAGTACGGAAGTTCCTCCAAAAACGAAAACTAGAATTTGCCATATAATCCAGCAATCACACTTCTGGGTATATGCCTGAAGAAACTGAAATCAGTATGTTGAAGAAATATCTGCACTCCCATGCTCACTGCAACACTATAGCCTAGATATAGAAGCAATCTAAGTACCATCAAGGGATGAATGGATTTTTTAAAATGTAGTCTAGATGCACAATGGAATACTATTCAGCCTTTAAAAAGCAGGAAGTTATGTCATTTGTGACAACATGATACGCCTAGAAGATACTGTGTTAAATGGCATAAGCCAGGCACAGAGAGACAAACACCGTAGGATCTTAAATATATGTGGAACCTAAAAAACTCAAAAAAGCAGCGAGTTTAACAGTGGTTACCAGAGCCTGGGGGTGGAAGGAAGCAGAGGAAGAAAGGGGAGATATTGATCAGGGGGTACAAAGTTACTGTTTGAGGTGATAGGTTATGTTAATTAGCCTGATTCTATCCTTCCACAATATACACATGTATCAAAACATCACATTGTACCCTATAAACATATACATTATTTGTCAGTTAAAAATAAAATAAAACTTACAAAACATATGTATCATGATGTTCCTTAATAAACCCTTCACATTTAAAAGAAATATATACAAAGTTTACTTTTCTACTGATCCACTCCCTCCAGAGCAGCAAATAAAGTGGCACTTTCATTCATGACATCCAGCAATGTGCTCTCAACAATTGAAGTATTGTGTGGGCCTTTATGTAAGAGGGGACAGTAGAGTACAGCTATTTTGATCAGATTCTTACAGACAAGCAAGACTGACATAGCTCAGATTCAGCAAAAGCTCAATTTCCACAGCTCTTGCAAGATTTCAAAGACACTGCAAGGAAATAAAACACATGCCCAAGTGTTTGACTTCTTATTTCGTCAAACCACAATCAAACTGTGTGCAAATTTTCAAACACAAGTCTTAAATCTATTCTAATGTGCTGCTAGAAAGACATTATTTGGGGATTTCTGTTCCATGGACGTCATACTCTTCCAACAAAACAACACACTTTGCCAGGAGTTAAAAACACCGCCTTTCTCCTAACCAAGAGATACAAACAGGCCATTTTTAACAAATAGCAAATATTAACGGTTCAAAAGTATTTCCCCTACTGCAGTGGTTTACCAGTGGCTCGCCAATGAGCAACAGTCAACTGTCCAGGCCTGGAATGTCCAGTGTAACAAACTAAAAAGCTTCTGTACAACAAAGGAAAAAATTAACAGAGAAGAGACAACCTACAGATTGCGAGAAAATATTTGCAAATCATAAGGGGCTCATATTCAAAATATGCAAAGAACTCCAACTGCTTAATAACAAGAAAATAAACACTCGGCAACACTGCCTTATATGCTCCAAGGCAAAACCAATCAAGTTAAACAATTCCTTATTTAATGGCAAGCCATTCTTCCACCACAAAGAGTACTCTTTTGCATTGCCCCCTACAAATAAATGTAGCTGGGAAAAAGTGCTAAAAATGCTTTCCTTCCTGTGCCACAGAACAAAAGTGACTATAGAATACTCTTGAGTTACTTCACACTTTCAAAGGGATCCTTTGTTACACTTTCATTCCACACTCCCCAGAAAGTTGGCAAGAAGTATTTTTAAATCTCTAAAGAGCCTTCTTTCTCCCAGTTTGTGGATAAGCAAATATTATTTAAGATTGATAATCAATGTACACAATTTATAGCCCAAAAGACCTCTAATTCAGGGATCCCCAACCCCCTGGCCACAGACCAGTACTGGTCCATGGCCTATTAGGAACCAGGCCACACAGCAGAAGGTGAGTGGCAAGTGACCAAGAGAAGCTGCATCTGTATTTACACCACTCCCCATCGCTCGCTAATTTACCACCTGAGCTCCACCTCCTGTCATATCAGCAGTGGCATTAGATTCTCAGAGGAGTGCAAACCCTATGGTGAACGTTCATGCCAGGGATGTAGACTGCACACTCCTTATGAGAATCTAATGCCTGACGATCTGTCACTATCTCCCATCACTCCAGATGGGATCATCTAGTTGTAGGAAAAGAAGCTCAGGGCTCCCACTGATTCTACATCATGGTGAGTTGTATAATTATTTCATTATATATTACAATGTATTAAGAATAGAAATCAAGTGCACAATAAATGTAATGAGCTTGAATAATTCTGAAACCATCCCCATCCCCCACCCCCACTCCATGGAAAAATTGTCTTCAACAAAACCAGTCCCTGGTGCCAAAAAGGTCAGGGACTGCTGCTGTAATTGAGATTTTGTCTAGTCATCACAATAAATGCCATTTATCCAGTGCCTAATATGTGTTGGGCACAGTGATAAACCTTCCATACATGACTCCATTGCAGCCTTCCCACCCCTTAGGAAATAGCTCACTCCCACTTTACACAGGAGCAAAATGAAGAACAAAACAGTTAAGCGCACGGTGCAAGTTACAAAGTCAGGGAGTGGTAGAGCCAGGGTTTCAAATGCAGCCTGAGTTCTCTCATGGTATATTCCCTTGCTTCACTTTTAACCCCCAACATTCTCCCCAGAAATAATATCACTCAGGGAGAATTGAGTAATGGCCTGTATTCATTTTCTAGGGCTGCCACCACAAAATATCAAAAACTAAAGGGCAGGGTAGGGGCAAAACACAACAGAAATTTATTTTCTCACTGTTCAGGAGGCTGGAATCTGAGATCGAGGGTGTCGGCAGGGTTGGTTTCTTCTGAGACTTCTGTCCTTGGCTCCAGATGGCCATCTTCTCCCTGTGTCTTCCCTCTGTGTGTGTCTGTATCCTAATCTCTTCTCACAAGGATACCAGTCATGTTGGATTAGGACCCACTATAATGACTTTCTTCACTACTAAGTTATTAAGTAATAACTTAATGACTGCTTTGAAAGCCCTGTCTCAAATACAGCCACATGCTGGGGTACTCAGGGTTTAGGACTTCAGCAATTAAATTTTGGGGGAACACATTTGACCCAAAACACTGTCCAATAAAAATCCTCTACTCAAACCCATGGAATGAAATAGACTTCCTTTTCTTTGCCCCTATAGCTAGGAAGCAGGTAAGACTGAAAGCAAAGGCTGTGTGGGATGCTGGGAGCCTCAGAGCCTGCTATCTGCCTGGAGGTGCCTCAGCCACTATAAACAGTGCCAGAGAGGGTTCTCCCAGCTCCTGTGTGTGTCCGAAGCTTATTAACCTATAATGGGTATAATGGGCTTACACATGTTGAGAAAGTTCATTATCCTTTGACCTTTCTTTTAAACACATAAGTTTTAAAGCAATAATAATCAGCATTTATTAAACACCTATTATGTGCCATGGTCTCCACAAATATTGGCTGTTATTCTGCATGCTTCATGTCTACTATCTCATTTAATCTTCTTGACAACTGTCAATGTGCTACTGAGAAAACTCGCACAAAGTCAGTGGCCCCAAAACCCTGAGCTGTAGGCAGCTCCATAAGTCAAACTGAGAGGCTCAGGCTGCCTGCAGTGGCCTCTCAAGATCTCATTCTTGTACAAGGGAAGATTTGAATTAAACTGATAGAGCTGAAAGTCCTTTCCAACAACTGTTCTTTTTGAGGCATGTATAAACTCTCTGTCTATGGTATAGTCATGAACCAAGCTTCTTTCCGTCAGTTCAGGGTATGTCCCCTATCCCTCTAGAATGGGATAATCCCTCTTTTAATGCTCAGAGAAAGTCCTTATACACTTGGTTAGAGATTATATCGTACATGGAGACTTTTGGCTTACCTTATTCTGCAAATATCATGTCACATGGATTAGTTACGATTTAGAATGAAAGCCCTTTAAAAACTTACTCCAGTGGCTAAAAGGTGGAAAATGATTGTGCTGTCTGTTTAGGCTTCGAGGCAAGAAAAAACCCTGAAGTACATAGGTGATATCTACATATTTCAGCCTGCCTCCCATCCCATAAGTCAAATCCTTATAATCCTTGGCCCAGCAGGCAGGGAAGACTGCAAAGAACTCAGGACCATTTAGGAGTCTTAAAAACCCTGTCCACAAGCACGCTGTCAATCCCCTCCTCTGGAAATAAAACATTCCCATTAGAGTTAATTCCACTGTTAACCAGTTAAAAATGTTAACACTATTCATACTTTATTGTTAATAATATTAACATTGGCTAGCACTAACGTGCTGACTACCTCCCAGGAACTGTTTTCATTCCTTCTGCCTGCATAATTCCTTTTATCTTGACAACTCTCAACGTGCTTTGAGGCTTTCATTCTAAAGATACGGAAATTCAGTCACGGAGAGGTTAGAAAATGTACCCGAAATCATACACCCAGTCAGCCAGTCAGTGGCAACACTGGAATCTCATCTCAGGGAGTCTGGTTCTACTCAGGCAGAACCTTCCTGCATGATTCAATATGTCACTTTCCAGATGAAGAAACTGGAGCCCCAAGACAGTACATGACCTGGCCTGGGTCACACAGCCTCTGAGCATCAGCGCTAAGACCAGAACTCAGGCATCCTGACTCCAGTCCAGCAGGCCTTCTGAGGATTCCCCAGCAGCCCTGGAGGTGGGGAGGGAGTAAATTGGGGTGCAGGGAGTCAGTGGGGGCACATCTAGGAATAAGAGCCTGAGTAAAGAACTCTGGGCCTCCACAGGGAGTGAGGGGCACACACTGCAGAAGGGATCCCACTGAATAAGGAGGTGGAATGTTAGGGGATGACGTTATAACCTTGACTGGGGCCGGGGATGTCAAGTTTTATAGAGAGAGATCACCACCAACAGCATGTATGTGTGCATGTGTCTGTATAATGTGTGTATACAATATATACATATTTTTAATATTTGTGTATATATTATGTACATAATATATACTTATATTTAATATAGAATAAATGCATATAAAATCTCTATATAATATAAACATATATATTTAATAAAGAATGCATGTACATGTATACACACACACATACAAACACACCCCATATATATATGTAACCTGAAATTTCTCCTGTGGCTCAGGTCCACCCACCTGGGCCTGCAGTCACCTTTTTTCAGTCTGGTTCCATCGTGAAAAGTAACCTCAAATAAGACACCACGACCACCTACAAGGTTACGTGGGTATGTGGGATACTAATAACATCTACTCTACCAGATTGTGGTGGGCACTAAATGGAACGTGAAGGTACTATGAAAGTATTTTGTATAGTACTCTAAAAGAACTATAAAGCTTCACAAGTATTAGATAGGCTCCAAAGTGGCAGCTAACTAGCAGGACCTCTCTAAGATAGCAGCTCTCAAAATGGGAATCAACCAAAGAGCTGTTTTTTTTTTTTTTTTTGGAAAACTAAAATTTAAATGACTGATTTTAGAATCCCTATCCAGATCAGAATGTGTTGGGGGGGAGGGGGCGGGGGTGGGGAGTAAGGCATCTTTAAAACAAATTTTTTTTTAAGTTCCAAGGCGATTTTAATATTCAGCCAGGGCTGAGATCTACAGCTTCAATTTATGATGCCAACTGGGAAGAAAGAGGCAGTTTAACAAGTGTATGTTAGAGTACAGACATTCCCTGACTTATTTATGATGGTTCAACTTAACGATTTTTCTACTTTAAGATGGTGTGAAAGTGACTTGCATTCAGTAGAAACCGAACTTTGAGTACCCATACGACCATTCTGTTTTTCACTTTCAGTACGGTATTCAACAAATTACATGAGATACTCAACACTTTATTATAAGATAGCCTTTGTGATCGATTATTTTGCCCAACTGTAGTGTTCTGAGCATATTTAAGACAGTGTGGACTAAGTTATGATATGGATAGGTTGGGCATATTCAATGCATTTTTGATTTTTCTGGTATTTTCAATTTAGGATAGGTTTTTAAGGATGTAACTCCATCATAGTTTGAGGAGCATCTGTAATTAAAGATTTAAATCAGGCATAAAATAGACAAGAGAAGCGAAGACTATTAGCAATTATCTGGTCCAAGCCCCTCATTTTGTGGGTAAGGAAACCGGTCCACAGAGGGGAAAGGTTACGGTGGCGAGATTCTCCTGACTCCATGGTCCAATCAGCTTCCACTTTATAAATGGACTCAAAACTACATGTCCAACAATTACAACATCCGTGCTTGATACTTTTTTGAGAACTAGTCCACATGTACCGGCTGACAGACTATGACTGCATCTTGGCTCTCTAACATTCCCTTACCACTCCATACACCCTGCTCCACGAACCCACAGAGGGGCTATGAGAAACGTTTGGCACACTGTGTGCCCAACTCTATGCAGAAGGCTTAAAAATGAATAGTGGACTGGGTGCAGTGGCTCACGCCTGTAATCCTAGCACTTAGGGAGGTCGAGGCTGGGTGGATCACTTGAGGTCAGGAGTTCAAGCCCAGCCTGGCCAATATGGTGAAACCCCATCTCTACTAAAAATACAAAAATTAGCCAGGCGTGGTGGTACACACCTGTAATCCAGCTACTTGGGAGGCTAAAGCAGGAGAATCGCTTGCACCAAGGAGGCGGAGGTTGCAGTGAGCCAAGATCATGCCAATGCACTCCAGCCTGAGCAACAGAGCGAGACTCTGTTTCAAAAAAAAAAAAAGAAAGAAAAAAAAAGAATAGGGAAACCAGTTTGGTTAGAGTAGGTAAAAGTCATCTAAGCTAACTAACCCAACATCCTATATTCCGAAGACGGAATGAAACATATAAGAACTGCAGGCCCTTCTTCCAGGCATCTAGGAGAATTACATACAAATGAAGTCCATTAAAATAAGCCATAGAGCTCAGGCTAATTTCATTTTATTATAAAATTAATGAATGCTCCTTTTTTAAAAATGAACAATACAGAAAAGTACAAGAAAGAAGCTCACAGATCCCTCATAATCCCAACCTTCTATGTCTCCCTTTTTAGCAGATGGAACATACACTTTAATACTGTTTTCTATGTTTACTTTCAAAATCCAAAAATATACCCATATGCATTGATTTCTCCTTTATTTTTATTTATTTATTTTTTTTTGAGACGGAGTCTCACTCTGTCACCCAGGCTGGAGTGCAGTGGCCGGATCTCAGCTCACTGCAAGCTCCGCCTCCCAGATTTACGCCATTCTCCTGCCTCAGCCTCCCATGTAACTGGGACTACAGATGCCCGCCACCTCACCTGGCTAGTTTTTTTGTATTTTTTAGTAGAGACAGCGTTTCACCATGTTAGCCAGGATGGTCTCGATCTCCTGACCTCGTGATCCACCCGTCTCAGCCTCCCAAAGTGCTGGGAGTACAGGCTTGAGCCACTGCGTCCAGCCAGATTTCTCCTTTACTTTATTATAACCATGGTATAAAAACTACACTGTAACTTGTTTTTCATTTCACAAAAGATGGACATTTTTCCAAGTCAACTCATATTGAGCTAGCTTGTACTTTTTAAAGTTGCATAATATTCCACACAGTATGGCAGGTGTGGTAAACTTTCCCCATGCGTTAGATTTTCTTAGAGAGAGGGTTATCTTTACTCCATTCCCTAGGAGGAAAAATATGGAAGGAACATTTCCCCTTTTTCTCTGCCCTGACTCCCTCCCACTCTCCTCCCCAGGGAAGGAGGACTGACTTAATTAACCAGCTGCTAAATTGAGAAGAGGCACTGAGCAGGCCCAGCTCAGGCCTTTGAGGACTTCTCTCTTTGGGAGCCAGCCTGCTTTTAGACAAAGGTATTCTCTGTTCTGTGCTCCCTGCACAGAGTTGTTGCACATAATGTTGTCCCGCCCGCAGTGGTCCTGGAGTGTCTGCTCAGCAGCATCAGGAATTGGGTGGCCCAATCAGTGTCATTCAAGGATAAAGAAGTAGGAAAATTGCCAGGTGTGGTGCTATAATCCCAGCACTTTGGGAGGCCGAGGCAGGAGGATCGTTTGAGCTCAGGAGTTCAAGACCAGCCTGGGCAACAGAGTGCGACCTCATCTCTATGAAAAATTTTAAAAATTATCCAAACGTGGTGACTTGCACCTGTAGTCCTAGCTACTTGAGAGGCTGAGGTGGGAGGATCACTTAAGCCCAGCAGATCAAGCCTGCAGTGAGCTGTGATGGTGCCACTGAACTCTAGCCTGGGTGACAGAGTAAGACCCTGTCATGAATGAAAGGAAAGGAAAGGAAAGGGAAAGGGAAAGGGAAGGAAAAGGAGGGAAAGGAAAAAAAAACGGAAAGAAAAGAAAGAGAAAATCCATTGTGGTCAATCAGTTTTATCATTAATGAAGATAATGATTTGATCTCCCTCTGTCTGTCTCTTGGGTCTTATTTCTAAACTGGTTCCACATCTAGGAGGAAAGCAGAGTGTTGTCTATTAGTTGCCCGAAACTCCAATACTATGGATGTGACATAATTTACTCAACCTTTCTACAACTTCCAAGTTCTTTTCAGTTTTTTTACTATTACAAATAGCACCATAAAAATGATTATTTTCATGTACTGATAAATTTATGTCTATAAGATAAATTCCTTGCTTGATCAAGTAGTATATAATTTTTTAATTTTATAAATACCACCAGATCACATTCTCCAAAAGTTAAAGCAATGTTTTACTTCCCCCAATAACATGTAAGAGTACGTTCTCCTCACCCTTGCCAGCATAGGGTGCTGTTAATCTGTTAAATTTTTTTCAGTGAGATTGTGAAAAACTGATAGTGCATTAATTTTAATTTGCATTTTCCTTACTGCTGGTTGAACGCCTTTTCATTTATTATTGGCTTTGGCCAATGAGTTTATTACCCACTGAACTCACGTTTTATAACAAGTATTTGTTATAAAAAGGGTGGAGTTACCCAGATTAATTAGATGCATAGATTTTAATCAGTGGTAATTGAGAATTGGTATAAAGTTAAGAGAACAAGCTTAGACTGCTTGAGATAAAGTCCCACCCTAACCCCTGAGTTGTACAACATTGGCCAAATTATTTAGCCTGTGTCCCCAATTCTTCTTCTATAAAATAGGAATCATGTAACTACGCTCACAGAATTAAGTGAGTTAACACGTCAAGTGATTCCACAGTGCCTGTCACAACATTAACTGTACAATGCATGCTAGATATTATTAGTATCTCTTTTGTTCCATCAGACTCTTTACCCAACACAGTGGCAAGCAGAAAAGCTCAAAGACACTAATTAGAGTTGATGAATTTCCCTGGACATCCTCCAGTAGGAAGCATACAAGATGAAATGACCTCCCCAGAAACCCTACCTGGCCTACCAAATGCATAATAAGTTCCATCATAGTCAAAGAACTGGTGCGTCCTAAATCTAAAAATGCAATTAGCCCATCTTCTTTCCCAAATGAGATTTGGGCTGTTAATTGTGCTTTAAAGAGGCCACATTCATTACTCATTTTTTAATCTCTTCATTATTTATTTTAAAATTCTTAGATATACACATTTGAACTAGTAAAAGTTAATCAAAAAATATAAGCCCAAGCAGCATGAATCAATTATGCTCTGATACTATAGTGTTATGTTTCTTACTAAAAAGTAACCGAAATAGCCAGGCATAATGGCACATGCCTATAGTCCCAGCTACTCAGGAGAATCGCTTGAGCCTGGGAGGTGGAGGTTGCAGTGAGCTGAGATCACGCCACTGCACTCCAGCCTGGGCCACAGAGCCTAACTCAAGAAAGACAGAAAGACAGAGGGAGAGAGAGAGAGAGAGAGACAGAGACAGAGAGAGACAGAAAAGAAAAGAAAAGAAAAGAAAAGAAAAGAAAAGAAAGGAAAGGGAAAAGAAAAGAGGAGGGGATGGGAGGGGGAGGGAGGAAGGAAGGAAGGAAGGAAGGAAGGAAGGAAGGAGGAAGGAAGGAAGGAAAAGAGAGAGAGGAGAGGAGGGGAGAGGAGGGGAAGAGAAGGGAGGGGAGGGGAGGAGGAGAGGAGAGGAGAGGAGAGGAGAGGAGAGGATTTGGTTGTTAAATATCCCTAAGGAAGCATTAAGTACAAATATCACCAGGGGTTTCCCAATGGGTAAAATAAAGAGGTTAAATAAGGTCATTTAAAGAGGGAGAGGAAAACAGATGAAACAGATTCCCAAGTAACGCCTTATCCCAACAACCTATGCTGTCTCCTAAACAACAACAACAAAAACTGACTTGAAGAGTTATTTTCCTGGTGGACTTAGGTAAAACCTTTATCAGTCCAAAGTGATAAAAACATTATCACTCCATAGCCATATATACTCTCCTATATACCAATAATACGACTTGCTATTTAAGATGCTGCCATGAGTAAGATCTCTGGGGACAATGGAAAAATGCAGAACCAGGGCTATATTTTCTTATGCAACACCCTAGGGTGTGACCAATTATCTCAGAGTGTGTTGTGAAATTCTCAAAAGTCTCAAAACAAAATTAATTTTAATTTGGTTTAACTTGAAAATAAGACACACTGCCATTTAGCTTTCCCCAAACAGAGATCTTATAGGGCAGGCTGGGATACAGCACAATTGTCACAACTCCAAGAGTGGACGGACCCAAAGTTTGGTGACCCTTGTGCAATGCGGGACTGATGAAATAGGAATATCTGTGATTCTGCCTGGTCCCTAGGAACTGAACTATTTTGAGCTTCTATTATGTAATCACCTTCTCCAAAATATGTGTGTATATTAGAAAGGAAACTCTGATGTGGACCAAGAGTCAAAGTAACTACAATTCTCTGTTCCAAAAAAAAAAAGAAAAAACCTTATCCTACCCAACAGCAAACTAGACAACAGTTTTCAAAACTGGGAAACAAGTTACCAATTACAGGTTTTAAAAAGCTTAATAATAAACAAGTTTTGCTATGCTGCCTATTAATTCTCCCATCCTCCCATCTCTTGATAGTCATAGGAGGAAGGAAGGGGGAGGGATTTGTATCCTTCAAATTTAACCCCACAGAATCTCTAAAGTTATACTCCATTTTTAACCTCCCCTTTGTGCCATAAATGGCAACATATCCCTGACACGCCCCAACTACTCCGGCCAAGTCATCAACTATCTCCTTGCTTGCAAAGTCAATGAACAATAGCCAGTCTTGGCCTGCCATGATCTCTTGGCAGCCTCTGACACTGCACATTACTCTCTGCTCTTCCTTCTTGAGTCCCTGACACCACATTCCCATGGCTGTCTTCTCTTACCTCTCTGACCAGGCTTATCCCTCTCCTTTGAGGGTGGTTCCCCTGTTGCCCACCCCTGCAATGATGGTGCCCTTCTAGGGGCCATCCCAGGCCAGTGTCTCTGCTATGCCATGTTATATGCCAAGGTAACCTTTCTCACTCCTATGCCTCCAAATACTATGCCTTCCAAATCTTGACCTCCAGCCCAGATGTTTCTCCTGAAGACATACAGTGCACCCTAAGCATACAGCCCAATGCCTACAGAAATCCTCACTTGGATAAACCATAGACACCTAAATTTCACTGTCCTTAACAGAGTTCATTCATCTTCCTCCTTGACTGTTCCTCCTCCAGGTCTCTTAGCTAACAGTGGGGTCGTTCAACCAGCCAGTCCTTCAGGCCAGAAACTAGAGTTGTATCTCCCTCTCTAACACCCCATTAAACAGAATCAATCATCTCATATTATTTCTTTTGCCTCCTAAGTCTATCTTAAATCTATCCATTTCCCACCATATAGCTACCTTAATTCAGGCCACCATTCATTTCACCTGGACAACTCTAAAAGACAGCTATGCCTCTGACTTTGCACAACCCTCCTGCTCCTCCCCCTTAGTCCTTCTGATATCAGCTTAGAAGTCACCTCCTCCAGGAAGCCCTCCCTTCTGCCCAAGTGCAAGATAGGTGGTCTGCTGCAGTGCTGTGGGAACACCCTCAGCTTCTGCAGTCACAGCACTTCTCACTCTGTATTGTAATAACCTCTTAACCTGGGCAAAAAACTTCAAGAAGGCAGAAACCATGTCTATCCTTTTCACCAATGTATCCAGAGTGCCTGGCATATATTAGGGTCTCAATATTCTCAATGAATGAATGAAGGAATGAATGAATGAAAGAAAGAAATGCTCAGGAGCAAGGGAAATTGGTCAGCATGCTAGGGAATTTTTTTTTTTTTTTTTTTTTTTTTGTTGAGACGGAGTTTCACTCTGTCGCCCAGGCTGGAGTGCAGTGGCCGGATCTCAGCTCACTGCAAGCTCTGTAGCCTCCCAGGTTCACACCATTCTCCTGCCTCAGCCTCCCTAGAAGCTGGGACTACAGGCACCCACCACCACGCCTGGCTAATTTTTTTGTATATTTAGTAGAGACGGGGTTTCACCGTGTTAGCCAGGATGGTCTCAATCTCCTGACCTCGTGATCCGCCCACCTCGGCCTCCCAAAGTGCTGGGATTACAGGCGTGAGCCACTGCGCCTGGCGGGAAATTTTTTAAAGGTAGAAAAAGGAAAGATAGAGCAGAGAACAGGTAATAAAGGCCTCTAAAGACCACACTTACTCTTTATTCTATAGGAAATATAGTTTTGGTAACTTCCTGCTGGCAAGGATTTAAAAAAAGAAAAAGAAATACAGTTTCAGGCCTCTACAAGACATTGAGAAAACCTTCACTGAAAGGCTGATGTGTAAGAATGGAATGTTTTAGAGCTATAGGTGACTTCAGTAAAAGGGTTCCTTTCTAAGACATAGGTATCATTTTAATTATCAAAGTTATTTAGGCTGGGTGCAGTGGCTCATGCCTGTAATTCCATCACTTTGAGAGGCCGAGGCAGAAGGATTGCTTGAGCCCAGGAGTTCAAGATCAGCCTGGGCAACATAGCATGATGCCATCTCTACAAAAAACTTAAAAAAAAGAAAAGAAAAAAAAAAAAAACTAGTCAGGCATGGTGGTGCACACCTGTAGTCCCAGCTACTCAGGAGACCGAGGCAGGAGGATCACTTGAGCCTGGGAGGTCGAGACTGCAGTGAGCTATGACTGCACCACTGCACTCCAGCCTGCCAAGACCCTGTCTCAAAATAATAATAACAATAATAATGGTAATAATTTTAAGGTTATTTCATGTATGTCTGTTGGAAATGATTAATTCAAACCCAATTTGATGATGTCTTTCAAATCAAATCCTCACTCCCAACTTAATGGAAAACATTATAGCTAACTCCATGTATCCAATCCCAGCAGTACCACTGACAGCAGAAAATCATTTTACATCCTTATAGAAGAAAAAAGAAGCCAGGCGCAGTGACTCATACCTGTAATCACTTTGGGAGGCCAAGAAGAGATAATTGCATGAGCCCGGGAGTTCAACACCAGCCTGGGCAACAAAGAAAGAATCTGTCTCTACTAAAAATTAAAATAATTAGCCAGATGTGGTGGCGCTCACCTGTAGTCCCAGATACTTGGGAAGCAGAATCAAAAGGATCACTTGAGCCCAGAAGTTCAAGGCAGCAGTGAGCTATGATCACCCCACTGTACTCTAGCCTGGGAGGCAGAGTGAGATTCTGTCTCTAAAAAAACAAAAACAAATAAGAAGAAGAAAAAGAAAAGGAAAAGACAGAAGATAGTAAGTGTGCTGTGACTGATAGAAACAACTGTAAAAAATTGACTCCTAGGTGCCAGGCGTCGTGGCTCATGCTTATAATCCCAGCACTTTGGGAGGCCGAGGCAGGCAGATCACTTGAGGCCAGGAATTTGAGACCAGTCTGACTAACATGGCAAAACTCCATCTCTACTAAAAATATAAAAATTAGCTGGGCATGGTGGTGAGTGCCTGTAGTCCCAGCTACTCAGGAGGCTGAGGCATGAGGATCTCTTGAAACCAGGTGGTAGAGGTTGCAGTGAGCCATGACTGCACCACTGCACTCCAGCCTGGGCAATAGAGCAAGACTGTCTCAAACAAACAAACAAACAAAAAATGTTGATTCCCAGGTATGGCTAAAGTTTCTCATACTATCTACACCCTCTTGTGCCTTGCTTCCTCAACTCTTGCTCTTAAAACCAAACAGAATGTGAAGTCAGCCTTTTTGCCTGCCCAAATGTGTAGTTAGCAAATACCCTAAGTTTTCGTGTGCTTAAGGTTTTTTTTTTCCAAAAAGGACAATTCCAGAGAGAAATACAATGAAAACGCATGCAAGCAAATAAATGTAAACTATGTATACGCAAATATAACACTGATCTACACAGACCATCAATAGCATATTTAATAAATGTTTCAATATGATAGGATGTTCAAAAATATAGGGGGTAAAAAGAGGAAAAGCATGATTTAGCTTCCTTGGATGGTGACATGGTGATATGGTGATCAGTGTCCCCACCAAATCTCAGGTTGAATTGTAATCCCCAGTGTTGGAGGCAGGGCATGGTGGGAGGTGGCTGGAATATGGCCGTGGATTTCTCATGAATGGTTTACTGTCATCCCCTTGGTGCTGTTCTTGTGATAGTGAGTTCTCACAAGATCTGGTTGTTTGGAAGTGTTTAGCACCTCCACCCTCACTCTCTCTTGCTGCTCTGGCCACAGGACATGCCTTCTCCCCCTTCAGCTTCCACCATGATTGTAAGTTCCCTGAGGCCTCCCTAGAAACTGATGCCACCATGCTTCCTGTACAGCCTGCAGAACCATACGCGGATTAAGCCTTTTTTGCTTGTTTTAATAAATTACCCAGTCTCAGGTATTTCTTTATAGCAGTGTGAGAATGGACTAATACAGATGGATTCTATGAAGAAAATGTGAGTTTTCATCCACATCACACAAAATTGAAACTTGTGGCCTCTAAGTAATAGAAACTGGTGTCTTCTAGACTTCCGGGTACATGGAAAAAAAAACAAAACAAAAAACAAAAGAAGCTTCTAGAAGTTAATCTAGAACTTAAATTTCAAAACAGGTTTTTAATAGATATCACATTGAATGGAAATATTTGATCAGAAATGATTAAAGCCTCATTTTGGAAAATACCTGAAATAGAGTCAAAATACATTTGGCTGTTCATGAATAGAAAGACATATCAGAGATTGATGAAGAAACAGACCAGAAATCAGACAACTTTTTAAATCTGAGTACTACACACAGAGCTAGGCAGTGCAAGTAAATATTTAGGAATACCATGTTTAAATAAGACAGGGCCAGGCACGGTGGCTCGCTCCCATAATCTCAGCACTTTGGGAGGCCGGGGTGGGTGGATTAATTGAGGTTAGGAGTTCGAGACCAGCCTGGCCAACATGATGAAACTCTGTCTCTACTAAAAATACAAAAATCAGCCAGGCATGGTGGCAGCGGCCTGTGATCCCAGCTACTCTGGAGGCTGAGGCAGGAAAATTGCTTGAACCAGGGAGGTAGAAGTTGTAGTGGCCGGGATCACACCACGGCACTCCAGCCTAGGCAACAGAGTGAGACTCTGTCTCAAAATAAATAAAGTACAAAGAAAGGAGAAAGACAAAAATGTAGGGGATGGGAAATAAGTGCGAAGAGGAAAGACAAAAAGGATGTGGTAACCCTTGGTTCTTCACAAGACAGTTATAAAGCTCAGATAAGGTCTTAGCACCGACCGCACAGTGTAAACAATAAAAACTCTGGACAGAGTCTAATTATTTTTCCAATTGAATATGAGGGTCTCATGGACAGAAACATAGTGGCTTCTTACTCTGGATCCCTGGCACCTGGCACAGTGCCTGGCATATAAAAAGTACAATCCTGCATCGCTTAACAATGGGAATACGTTCTGAGAAACACGTCATTAGGCAATTTCGTCATCACGCAAACATCATAGAATGTACTTAAATCAACCTAGATGGTGTAACCTACTGCATACCTAGGCTACTGATATAGCCTATTACTTCCAGGCTACAAATCTGTACAGCATCTTACTATACTGAATACTGTAGGCAAGTATTTGTGTATCTAAACATAGAAAAGATACAGTAACAATACAGTAGAAAAAATGTAAAATGGTACACCTGTCCAGGGCATTTACCATGAATGGAGTTGTAGGATTGGAAGTTGCTCTGAGTGAGTCAGTGAGAGGGTGGTGAACCTAGGACACGAGTGTACACTTTTATACAGCTGGCAGCGTGGTAGGTTTGTTCACACCAGCATCACCACAAACACGTGAGCAATGTGTGCTATGACATTACAACAGCTAGGGAATAGGAATTTTTCAGCTCCATTGTAACTTTATGGGACACCTATAGACTACATGGTCCTTCACTGACCAAAACGTTATTACGTAGTACATGACTGTATTTGAAAACAGTTCCACTCACAGGATCCGCACTGATGGCAAACTATATCAGCTAACCAAGTTTTGAAGGGGTCTTTTCAAAGCAAAAAGTTAGTTACGACTTTTTAAAGTTCTTTGTTATTTTCACATCTGACATTAGGGGTACACGTCAGAAGTGAGGAAGTATTAGTCACAAGAGGGAAATTAATTTACCCTGGATACACCATTTAATAAGACAGTCAAGAAAGTTTGCAGAAAAGCCACTGTCTGGTAGATACTAAAGGCAGAATGAAGACTTCTGCAGGCAAGCAAAGGAAACAGAGACACCTCAAAAACCATTCTCTCTCCTAAGTGCCGGTTTCCTATAAGAGCCCACAAAAGAAAAAAAATTTAATTACTAAAAATAATATAATGAGAAAGAATCAAAAAGAAAAATTGCCGTTAGCATAGACACTGCTTCTTTTTAAGTTGAGTGTTTTAAGCTCAGGTTCTTTTCTTCTTAGAGATGGGGTCTCACTCTGTTGCTCAGGTGGGAGTGCAGTGGAGAGATTATAGGTCACTGTAAGCCTGTAACCTCAAACTCTTGGGCTCAAGTGATCCTCCCATCTCAGCCTCCCGACTAGCTAGGACTAGAGGCACGAGGCACTGAACCCAATTAATCTTTTAATTTTATTTATTTATTTTTTATTTATTTTTTTGAGTCTCACTCTGTTGGCCAGGCTGGAGTGCACTGGCGTAATCTTGGCTCACTGCAACCTCTGCCTCCCAGGTTCAAGTGATTCTCCTGTTTCAGCCTCCCAAGTAGCTGGGACTACAGGCGCACGTCGCCACGCCTGCTTGAGGCCAGGAGTTCAAGACCAGCCTGGGCAACAAAGTGAGAACCCGTCTCTACAAAAAGTAAAATAATTAGCTGGGCATGGTGGTGTGCACCCGTAATTCCAGCTACTCAGGAAGCCGAAGCAGGAAGATTGCTTGAGCTCAAGAGTTCAAGGTTACAGTGAGCTATGATTACGCCACTGCAGTTAATCCTATGCAACAAAGTGAGACCCTCTCTTAAAAAAAAAAAAAAAAAAATTACAGTCTCTCGCCAGGCGTCCTCGTGGAAGTGACATCGTCTTTAAACCCTGCGTGGCAATCCCTGACGCACCGCCGTGATGCCCAGGGAAGACAGGGCGACCTGGAAGTCCAACTACTTCCTTAAGATCATCCAACTATTGGATGATTATCCGAAATGTTTCATCGTGGGAGCAGACAATGTGGGCTCCAAGCAGATGCAGCAGATCCGCATGTCCCTTCGAGGGAAGGCCGTGGTGCTGATGGGCAAGAACACCATGATGCGCAAGGCCATCCGAGGGCACCTGGAAAACAACCCAGCTCTGGAGAAACCGCTGCCTCATATCCGGGGGAATGTGGGCTTTGTGTTCACCAAGGAGGACCTCACTGAGATCAGGGACATGTTGCTGGCCAATAAGGTGCCAGCTGCTGCCCGTGCTGGTGCCATTGCTCCATGTGAAGTCACGGTGCCAGCCCAGAACACTGGACTCGGGCCCGAAAAGACCTCCTTTTTCCAGGCTTTAGGTATCACCACTAAAATCTCCAGGGGCACCATTGAAATCCTGAGTGATGTGCAGCTG
This sequence comes from Trachypithecus francoisi, assembly GCF_009764315.1. Classification (NCBI taxonomy): domain Eukaryota; kingdom Metazoa; phylum Chordata; class Mammalia; order Primates; family Cercopithecidae; genus Trachypithecus; species Trachypithecus francoisi. Next base: position 20,416,586 of record NW_022681455.1, read on the forward strand.
ATCAAGACTGGAGACAAAGTGGGAGCCAACGAAGCCACGCTGCTGAACATGCTCAACATCTCCCCCTTCTCCTTTGGGCTGGTCATCCAGCAGGTGTTCGACAATGGCAGCATCTACAATCCTGAAGTGCTTGACATCACAGAGGAAACTCTGCATTCTCGCTTCCTGGAGGGTGTCCGCAATGTTGCCAGTGTCTGTCTGCAGATTGGCTACCCAACTGTTGCATCAGTACCCCATTCTATTATCAACGGGTACAAACGAGTCCTGGCCTTGTCTGTGGAGACGGATTATACCTTCCCACTTGCTGAAAAGGTCAAGGCCTTCTTGGCTGATCCATCTGCCTTTGTGGCTGCTGCCCCTGTGGCCGCTGCCACCACAGCGCTCCTGCTGCTGCTGCTGCAGCCCCAGCTAAGGTTGAAGTCAAGGAAGAGTCGGAGGAGTCGGACGAGGATATGGGATTTGGTCTCTTTGACTAATCACCAAAAAGCAACCAACTTAGCCAGCTTTATTTGCAAAACAAGGAAATAAAGGCTTCTTTAAAAAAAAAAAAATTACAACCTGTGTCATATAGGCCAATGGATGAAATGACTGTCTACAAAGAGCTATTTAGAACTTCACTATGAGAGCCTGTGCTTCTGCTTCTGTTTGAGTTAATACAATACAGCAATACAGTTTCATGACTATGAGCACAGGATCTGGAGCCTGCATGGGTCCAAACCTGGGGTCCACTACCCACCTTCTTCTTCTAGAAAATAGACACATGCCCTACCTCATCAAGTAATTGTGAGTTTTTAATATTTTAATATGTGTACAATATTAATACTGATAACAGTACTGGCAAAGGACTATCAAAGTGTTTGTTATGATAATGATGATGATTTTTACTTCAAAAACAGTTTTTTTATTTTTTTCAGACAGTCTCACTCTGTCACCCAGGCCGGAGTGCAGTGGTGCAATCTCTACTCACTGTAACCTCTGCCTCCTGGGTTCAAACAATTCTGGCGCCTCAATCTCCCAAGCAGCTGGGATTAAAAGCACGTGCCGGCCAGGTGCGGTGGCTCATGCCTGTAATCCCAGCATTTGGGGAGGCCAAGGTGGGCGGATCACGTGCCACCACGCCCAGCTAAGTTTTGTATTTTTAGTAGAGATGGAGTTTCATTATGTTGGCCAGGCTGGTCTTGAACTCCTGACCTCAGGTGGCCCGCCCACCTCACCCTCCCAAAGTCCAAAGCATGGTGTGAGCCACTGCACCCAGCCTACTATCAGTTTTTATTCAATTTCAAAGATTACAAAGAGGTCTAGCTTCATAATCATTCATTATAATTATGGTCAGAACTCCACAATTTGCACAGCTACTTCATACATATTAGAAACACTAAACATTTCATGGTGGTCTAACCTACCATTGAGAATGTCCTGCCTACAATCAGTACCCTGAAGAAAACAGCACTAAAGACCTCCCAGGGTGGTGTTTCAACAATTAAACACAGGCCAGAACTTTGTCACCTTTGCCAGTGCTTGGCCTTCAATCTTCTGTAAGGTACATTTTCTCCTGGTTCATTTTCTTAAGCAGCCAACAGATGGGTTTAGACCTATCTTGGGGATGATAACAAACATATCTATTTTAAAACCCACCAAGGTCCTCAGATATGGACAATAAAGTGAAGCACAGCATCTGGGGTTGTTTGTTTGTTTTAATTTATTTTTATTTTTTGTAGAGATGCAGTCTTACTTTGTTGTCCAGGCCAGTCTTGAACTCCTGGGCTCAAGAGATCTTCCTGCCTCAGTCTCCCAAAATGCTGGGGTTACAGGTGTGGGCCACTGTGCCTGGACAAAGCACAGCATTCTGATTTCTCATAAAACTTGGCAAATGTTTCCAAGGCATTATCCTAAAATGTCTGCTTTCTCTGACACTTTTTTCTTTACTCACTTTTGTCTCTTTCCCCAAAGCTCAGCCTAACTGCCAGCACCCCTACAGCCTCACTTCCCTCTTTCCCTTTACTCTGAAGCCGGTTCCCCTAAATTCCTCTTGGTAGAATGGATACCCAGGGAGACTCCCTGGCATTGAGTGTCACTCGCAAGATTCATGTCCCACAGGTACCTGAAAGGTTCTCAATGCTCTATTCTGACATTAAAGCTACTCTATCCCCATGTGGAAGGAAATGTACTTTGGTTTTCTGTGTAAACTCCTTAGCCCTATACAGTACACAATTAATTTTTTCAGTGGCATAAACTTTAAAAATCTACTGCTTTGGAAACCCACTAAGCCAAGATGCAACTTCCTGTCTCCTACTGTGGTTGTTTTCTATTTCTGTTTTACATTTAAATTGGACCATTCCAAGTAGAAGTGGAAGTCACTTTCTGCTGCTACTAGTTAGTCCCCAGGGATATAAGTTCTGTGGGCAAGGGGGTTGCAATTAGGCAGAGGGGCACTCAGGAAAGTTGATAAAATTGATAAATAAAGTTGACAAATAAAAATAAAACTTGTTGATAAATAAAAATAAAACATGTTGATTCAATGAATAATCCTCTAACCTGTCCCAAAGGACGCCACTTCCCTTTGGAGAATAGGCTAACCTTGCTATGGCCACCAAGTTCAAAGAAGATCTCATCCTTGCAATCCAAACACTAATCCCTGGAACACACATGCTAGAAAAGCATCATAGAATTCTGGGAAATAAATATTTTAAAATTAGTAGTTGTTGTTGTTCTAAACATGACAGTCCTTCCAGGTATACCTGAAGAACACCTGGAGTCAGAGTGAAGACATTCATTCCCTGATTCTGAACCAGCCACCACCTAGCTCTGGGACAAGCACACCATGGGATGCAATCATTGTCTGGTATGAATTGAACACCAGACAATTCATCTAGTCGCTCAGGGGCTAAGCTTTCTAGCTAGGAAAATTAGAAGATCATATTAATGATCCGTAAGATTCTAACTCAAAAGCTCCTATAAATGTGTTTAATGGTTTTTTTTTTTTTTTTTCAACTTTTAAGTTCAGGGATACATGTGCAGGACGTGCAGGTTTGTTACATAGGCAAACGTGTGCCATGGTGGTTTGCTGCATAGATCATCCTATCACCTAGGTACTAAGCCCAGCATTCATTATTCTTCCAGATGCTCTCCCTCTCCCCACCTCCACACCCCACAAATGTTGACTTTTATTCTGCATGCTTCAAGTCTACTATCTCATTTAATCTTCTCAACAACCCTCATTGTGCTACTGAGAAAACTCCACACAAAGTTAATGGCCCCAAAACACTCAGCTGGAGGCAGCTCCATTAGTCAAACTGAGGTGCTTAGGCTGCATGCAGTTGCCTCTCAAGATCTCATTCTTGTACGGGAGAAAATCTGAATTAAGCCCCATTGTGTGCTGTTCCCCCACCACCACCACCATGTGTCCATGTGTTCTCATCATTCAGCTCCCACTTATGAGTGAAAACATGCAATATTTGGTTTTCTGTTCCTGCATTAGTTTGCTGAGGATAATGGCTTATAGCTCCATCCACGTCCCTGCAAAGGACATGATCTCATTCATTTTCATGGCTGCATAGTATTCCATGGTGTATATGTACCACATTTTCTTTATCCAGTCTATCATTAACGGGCATTTAGGTTGATTCCATGTGTCTGTTACTGTGAATAGTGCTGCAATGAACATATGCATGCATGTATCTTTAAAATGACTTATATTCCTTTGAGGATAGACCCAGTAATGGTATTTTTGCTTCTAGGACTTTGAGGAATTACCACACTGTCTTCCACAATGGTTGAACTAACTTACACTCCTACCTACAGTGTACAAGTGCTCCTTTTTCTCCACAACCTTGCCAGCATCTGTTGTTTTTTAACTTTTTAATAATAGCCATTCTGACTGGTATGAGACGGTATCTCATTGTGGTTTTGATGTGCATTTCTTGAAATATCAGTGATGCTGAGCTTTTTTTTCATGTTTGTTGACCACATAATAGAAGCAGCAGGGCTATCCCACCAAACATCCACTCCTCCTCAAAGTTCAGCTCACCAGAACACACACAGGTGTCTAGTAGGTACTGGGAATTTGCCAGGGGTTGGATTAAATAAATAAAACAACAGTAACTTCCCCACAAGAACCAGAAAGAGACAAGCCCTGAATCTTTCCCTCCTTTCGGTGACACTGCAATTTGCTTCTGCCAGCCTACTGCACCCATGACAGATGGTCTTCTGCCACAAGTAACTGCGAATATGTCATCGCCATTACTAGCCTGACTCTTCTCTGAAGAGAGGACCCTTACCCAGTAGACCTTCACCTTGCCCAGAGAGCAGATACTTTCTTTTTTTTTTTTTTATTATACTTTAAGTTCTACGGTACATGTGCATAACGTTTATAGCATGTACTTTCATGGGCTCTTTTCAACAAACCCTGACAGCTCTTGATGTCCTCCAACTTGCTCCTATTTCCCCTTCATTCCTTTTCCCAACCACCTCTGCTCACTCTTGCCCTCATTACTTGCCATTTTCCCCTCTCTCAGCCCTGCTATTTTTCCTTATTGGTTCACCCCTGCCATCTCCCGAGGGCCTCCCCAGTGGGGACTCTGGGACCCCTCAGACAGCTCGCTCACCCCTTTCTTGCTCCAATAAACACCACGGCTCTGCATCACTCACATCCTACTCTCTGACCCTCATAGAATGAGCTGCTCTAGTTTTTGGCATTAAGTTCAAGACTTGTCTACACTTGATGACAACAAAATCCCACTTTGAGCTGCCCTTACCCTCATGAGAATTGCTGGACTTTAAATATGAATTCCTGGCTTTTAAATTTGACACCATCTCTCCCTTTTGGCCACTTAGTAAATACCAATTACTTGATACTTCTGATGTTTTAAATTCAGAGACATACAATGTATCCATGGGCAAGTGCATTTAATTAAAACTTTCATTTAATAAATGGCATGTCTTACGTAAACTTGCAACATGTTTTCCAACTGGAGGCCTAGAAAGGCTTAATTAGAACTTAAAATTTTAGAATTAAAGAAAGCGAAATGACCAGGAACCAGTTTGATTTAGCCTAATGAGACATATAATTAAAATAGAAATACTACCAAACGATTACCCTGAGCCAATCAGTTTTAGGCAGTGCTAATAGCAAGTTAAAAATAGAAACAGGATGATTTCATCTTTGCCTGCTTCTCAGCTGCCAAAGTACTTGCCTGTTGAGGGCATTTCCCGTCTGTGGCTGCAGTGGGGAGAGATGAATTATGAATGACAATCTGGCCACAACTTCCACTGTTACTGTGACTCCCCCCTCCCCAAGTGCCACCCTAAGATGAGGAACCCCAGGCCACCTCTGGATGGCCACAGCATCTCAAAAAGGATAGAACCACCACAGGTGGAGGAGGAAACGCCACTCCCTGGCCCACTTCACCTGCCCAGGGTGAGACCCTTCCTTTCTTAGATTTCTTTTCTTTCTCCTCCTATTACCATCTCCCTTCTGCCTTCTTCTTCCCCTCCCCCATCCACCCCCACTTGATTCTATTTTCTCCTGCTGGCCTTTGCATCCATCTGTTTTCCTCTTTCTTGAACTCCAAAATGGATGGAAAGTAGTTACAGACTCATTCAATTAAATAAAAATTCCCAGAGAGCCTCTCTCTGAGTTCAGGGACTGTGCTACACCGTACTGTGCTTACAAAAATGGCAGAAGCTTTGCTATCCACCTTCTAAAGAAAGAAGTAAAACAAGCACAGCAGACCCTTACACATAAGGTGGCCTCGGTGCTCACGCACGTTAAACACACACCCTGTGGGCGTCCAAAGGGGAGGGTGCACGCCTGCACGGAGACCAGATGACAAGGGAGGGATCATTCTAAGTAGAGACTGTGTTTCCCAGTATATAGCACTATGAAAGGGCAGGGTATATATGTTTATAATTTAGTGCCTCTGAATAATGAATAATGAGAGATTATTTTACAGCTATAGTAAATTTAAGGAAGGGCTACCAGCACACAGAACTTCTCATAGACAACACTACGGGATACAAGAGCCTGGGCTCTGGAGTCGGAACAATTGTGGTTTAAATCCCCGCTCATCTACAGAGATCACAGGGTAACCTACGTAGATGCCTGGGTCACCCTGGATAAATGGCTCAAATTCCTTGGTTATAAAATAGGTGTCTAATGCCTATTTCCAGAGTTGTTAGGAGAATCTGAGCAATGCATGGAAAGTATTTGTCATTGCCTTAGTCCGTTCAGGCTGCTATAACAAAATACCTTAGACTAGGTAATTTGTAAACAACAGACGTGTATTGCTCATGGATCTGGAGGCTGGGAAGTCCAAGAGCAAGCAGATTGGTGTCTGGATGAGGACCCATTCCTCATAAACAGCACCTTCTACGTGTCCTTACACAGCAGAAGGGCCAAACAAGCTCCCTCCAGTAAAAACACATTTCCCACTCCAAAGGCCTACCTCTTAATATTATTGCATTAGGAATTAGGTTTCAACATACGAATTTTGGAAGGACACAAACATTCAGACCATAGCAACATCTAACAGACTGCTAATCTTTCCTCTGGGTCCACACATAATTGAGGACCTCTCATTTCCAGAACACTTGGAAGAGACCTTCTTCTATTCTCTCCCTCAGTCTGCCCAAGGGAAGGGAATGAGTGACTCTGGGAGATCCTTTCTCCCAGGGGAACAATGTGTTGGGTCTGTTCTCTGGCCTGTTTCCTAAGCTGCCAGCCCACAGACGGCCCCTTGCCCCTTCCTCCTGCCCCCAGTGAGCCAAACCCCTGTGATACCGTGCAGCTGCTCCAACCACCTGGCCCCCCTTACCAACTCCATCTGCATGGGGACAAGGGGTTTTGCCAACCTTGGTACTAGCTTTGCCAGCCAGGCTGGACTTCCACGTCAGCATTGGCATCGGGGGGCTTCCCCACATACCCTCCCCTCATGGGTTTCCCAACCACAGTAGGGAAAATCAGCACCATTCAGGTTGCAGGAGCTCCTCCCTTAACCCAGGTCCATATTGACACCTCCATTTTAGCTTTCTCCACATCAAAGTTGATATCTGGAACCCTGACTGGCACCTGTGTGTGTTTTCCGATTGACTGCCAACTCATAGGAGGGGGTGACAATGAAACTCTCAAACCCCAACCATTATTATAACTATGGGAGATGACAAGGAAGTTTTCAGATAGACACAGTTTCAGAAAACACAATGGAAAGGATCGACAGTACATGCATAAAAAGAACAAGTAATATAAAGTGCTCTTCAGACAGCGAAGATCCCCTAGCCTGATCTCCCACTCCTCTCCAGAGAGGCCAACCTGTAGCCACAAAGAACTCCCTGTCCTCTGCGTCACCTCCCCTTCATGAATCTCTCACTCAATGCATCTGGCAGACTGCCCTGTCCTCCAGGCTGGAAGAAACTAAAATAAACTGTAACATAATCCATGGTATGATCTACCTGGAAAAAAAAAATGTGTTTACAGAAAGGAGAAGTCTGCAAGGATTCTACTAAAACAAACCAAAAAAAATAAGTTTACTAAGACTACGTGAGGATGTTCCCAGCCTTCTATAGGTGAGCAGGTGCCACAACCAGCTGAGCCAGGTACAGCCACACGACACACCTGGGTCCAGCTGACCAGCTTGGCCCAACCACCATGGCTGTGATGCCCACCCAGCTAACTCCCTTTGCTTCTGATTATACTTTGAATTTGCCAGGAAAGTCTCCTAGACAGGATATAAAAGCAATGGCTATCCAACATCAGTATCTTCATCCTGTTTATTAGCTGTATAAGTCAAAGGAAATGGATAAAATGGCATTCCATCTGGTTGGCATCCATCTCTAAGCCCTGCCAAATATAAGTTCACCAACAAAAAATTATATTACTTAGCAAAGCTAAGGACAGTACCCAGAACAGTTGTGACTGCACAAAAGTATTGCTGCTGGCAACACCCTGCCCAAAAGGCTTGCCAGCCCCAAAATGTCATTGATATCTCTTTGTATTAGTCTGTTTTCACACTGCTGATAAAGACATACCCAGGACTGGGAAGACAAAGAGGCTGAATTGGACTTACAGCTCCACATGGCTGGGGAGGCCTCATAATCATGGCAGGAGGCGAAAGGCACTTCTTACATGGTGGCAGCAAGAGAAAAATGAGGAAGAAGTGGAAACCCCTGATAAACCCATCAGATCTCGTGAGACTTATTCACTATCATGATAATAGCATAGGAAAGACCGACCCCCATGATTCAATTACCTCCCCCTGGGTCCCTCACATAACACATGGGAATTCTGGGAAATACAATTCAAGTTGAGATTTGGTGGGGACACAGACAAACCATGTCACTCTTCCATTTAAACTTAACAGTATTTTAACAATGCATGGAGTCTTTGGACAGGAACTCAAAGCAAGAGGGGCAGGAAGAGGCAGGCACCTGCATCAGGCCCACCCATGAGGGGAGGGTATGTGGGGAAGCCCCCCGATGCCAATGCTGACGTGGAAGTCCAGCCTGGCTGGCAAAGCTAGTACCAAGGTTGGCAAAACCCCTTGTCCCCATGCAGATGGAGTTGGTAAGGGGGGCCAGGTGGAGGACAGGACACTAAAGTAATGTCACATCACAGCAGGTGGACAGGGAACAGTGGATGACTACCTAGTGTAGCCCACACTGGAAGCCCATACTGGCAGACAGGTGGGCAAGGGATGGACAACGACCCTTGGAAGTGGATCCTAGTCACTAAGCCAAGGTTCAGACTACACCTCAATCCCTTGAAGGATGACAAGCCCCTGTGTGTCTATAAGCCCCAGATTTTGTGGTGAGCAATTAGCGTGTCCCTCCCCAACCATCCTCCACCAAATGAACCATGGAGGACACAAATCCAGCGTGCCTTTCCCAGGCTGAAAGCCCTTTATGTATACCTCATTCCCTACAGAATGGAACCCTGCCATCATCTTATCATTCTCCCTCGACTTCCTACCTCCCTCCCCCTTTTAGGAAACCTTCCCCTCATCCTTACCCTCCTGTCCCCAACCCCTGAGCACACACACATGCTGGGCTAGATGTCTGCCTTGAACTACCTCTGTGCCACCTCTATACTACCTATGCATACCTAACATGATAACTGCAGTGTGTGTGTATCTGTGTGTGTGTGTGTGTGTGTGTGTGTGTGTGTGTTCTAGCTACATTTGAGTTCTCTGAAGACAAGAACAAGTTTTATTCATCTGTGTAAGGGCAGGTATAGTGGCTTACACCCATAATCCCAGCACTTTGGGAGGCTGAGGTGGGAGGATCGCTTGAAGCCTGGAGTTCGAGATTAGCCTGGGCAGCATAGTGAGACCCCACCTCTACAAAAAAAATTTTTTAATTAACTGGGCACAGTGACACATAACTCAAGTCCCAGCTACTCAGGAGGCTGAGGTGGGAGGATTGCTTGAGTCTAGGAGTTTAAGGCTACAGTGAGCTCTTACGTAGAATGGAGAAGAAACCGTTGCCTTGAACCAAGTGGACTAGCAAACTCTTCCCTGGAGCTAGTGGGTCTCTGAATCCAGAGGGTCCCCAACAAGGCCAGCCTGAAATGCCGTCACCTTGGGGCAGAGTCCTGGGGGAGCCTTTGAAGAAGTAGCACATATGGGAATATTTTATCAAAGGTACACCTGTGGCAATGTAAAGAGGTAAAAACTGTATCTGGGTCTGGGACTTAGGACAACTACATGAGAGAGAAAACGTGTACTTCTGAAAGTAAATAAACTAACCAGAAATTCAGAAGGAAAAACCACAGAGACTTGGGTCAGGCTCAATGATCAATTTCTAGTTAATTTAACAGGTTCTACACTCTGACATGGAGAAAGCAAAGCGTGAGCTGTGGGCACCTGGGCCTTTGAGCTTTAAGCAAAACCTGCAGCCTATAAACATGGTTAATGAAACAAATTTACCAAGTTAGGTGGAAATGTTTATTGCAAAGTTAAACATATTGGGATAAAAATAACCTTTTATGTTTATTCTTTTAAAACATCTTTGACTACCATGACTTGCTCACTCAGATATTAAAGTCCTCCCAAAGACATGAGACAGGATTCCTAAACTGCCTGGAATGTTTAAACGCTGACCAACAACTCCACTGGCACTAAACGAATTCAGATGTCTAGCCTCCGTACTGTACCACATTTACTGATTCTGAAGGATGAGTAAAGTAGCAAGCATGCCATCTTGGAAAGAGCATGGACTTTGGTGCCAATCAGTTTTGCCTTGGGCACGTAAATCTAATCTCGAGTCTACGTCTCATCTGCAAGTGAGGGAGGGAAAAGGATTATTATTAGGATAATTCCTAAAATTCCATAACAAGATAAATACAACACATCCTGCACAAGCATCTAAATGGCCCCTCCACATGCAACTAATGCACACGGGGGGTGTTCATAGGAAGTGTGCCTCAGGGCAAGTCTCTGCTGTGGTTTCAGAGAGTTCACCTTCTCCTTCCCACTTTCCCACTGAAAATAGTTTCAAATTCTAGTTTTACAAATTTAAAATCATTTACAAAACCAGAAAAGATTCAGCTAGCTCAGTTTTCAACAAAGAAGAGAAGGAGGAAAAAAGAGTCACATCAATAAGTGGTAGACCCCTGGATTCATTAATATGAAAGAATAAGTCAAAAAAGAATAATGCCTATGGTCAGGTCAAGAAGGGAAGGAGGCCGGTGGTGTATACCTGTAATACCAGCACTTTGGGAGGCCAAGGCAGGAGGATCACTTGAGGCCAGGAGTTTGAGACCAGCCTGGGCAACAGGGTGAAACCCCATCTCTACAAAAAATACAAAAATTAGCTGGGTGTGGTGGCACATGCCTGTAATCCCAGCTACGTGGGAGACTGAGGCAGGAGGATTGCTTGACCCCAGGAGGTCAAGGCTGCAGTGAGCCAAGATTGCCCCACTGCACTAAGTGACAGGGCAAGACCTTGTCTCAAAAAGAGAGAGAGAAGAGCGTAGGTTTTCTACCTACGTTTAAAAGTAAAGTTACAGCACTATATGGATCATGTGTAAGAGGCAACCCTTTGAACTACAAGGGCATCTAACGAGAAGGATTAGAGGGTATTCAGAGATGCCTCAGTCTTTGTAGAGACAAGAAACTGCAGGCTAAGAATGCTAAATAACACAATGCATACACACACAAAAGCTGGCTTGGCCTTAGAAATAGTAAGATGCCTAATCATCATGGGAGACACAAAATTCCCACATGAGCAAAAATTTAGAACAAGTCCCTAAAGGAGTAAATGCTCAGACAAACCATACCATACACAGCATACTTACACCCTAGAAAATCTTGCTTCTTCCTAAAGACCCTCAGCTTATCCCAGGTAGTTCTGTTACAGTCTCACCAATGCACCACAGTGTAGTAGTTTCTCATTCTGAGGTATTACCTGGAGTTCTTTGTCTCACGACAAAGAGAATTAAGGAGTGTGGACACAAAGGGTGAGGTCGGAAGCAAAAGTTTAATAAGCGAAAGAAGAAAGCTCTCTGCCGCAGACAGAGGGCCCAGAAGAGGGTTGCCATTTTTACAGTTGAATGCAAAGCCTTCTATAAGAAACTGATGAGGGCCGGGTGTGTCTCATTTGCATAAGGTGTGAATCTCTGGTAGCTCCATGCCATTCTCCTAATGCACATGCAGGCCCTTAGCTTGAGTTACTCCATATTGCTTTGTTCCCCTTACTGCACATGTATGAGGGGATGGAAATTTCCATTGTGGGTATGTCTGGGCAAGTCACCTGTGTAGCTTTTCTTATCTGTGTGGCTGTGGGCATGTCTTAGGCAAGCCGCCCTGTGCAAGTTCCCTTATCTGTGCCTGCAGGTTGTTCTTTTGTTTGAAAGAACTCAACCAAGGACCCATCCTAAATGCGTGCCTGACCAGTTTCTTCCTTTCCCCCCTCACAGTTCCTATGGGATAGATTCCTTCTTTTTTTTTTTTTTTTTTTTTTTTTTTTTTTTGAGACGGAGTCTTGCTCTGTCGCCGGGGCTGGAGTGCAGTGGCCGGATCTCAGCTCACTGCAAGCTCCGCCTCCCGGGTTCACGCCATTCTCCCGCCTCAGCCTCCCGAGTAGCTGGGACTACAGACGCCCGCCACCTCGCCCGGCTAGTTTTTTGTATTTTTTTAGTAGAGACGGGGTTTCACAGTGTTCGCCAGGATGGTCTCGATCTCCTGACCTCGTGATCCGCCCGCCTCGGCCTCCCAAAGTGCTGGGATTACAGGCTTGAGCCACCGCGCCCGGCCGATAGATTCCTTCTTTATATTCCCTCGGAGTCTTGGAATTCTTAGAAAATTCCGACTAAGAAAGATCACAGACAGAGCCCAGGAACCCATGTATTTAAGAGCTGCCCAGAAGATCCTGATGGTGATCACTGTTTTCAGAATCAGTGCTGTAAACCATGGACATTTTGCACCCCTTAAGAATGCCTTAGGTCCTTAGGACATTTTGAGACTCATCTACCATTTGATCATTTCCATCCACCTGGCTCCTTCTGAAGGATAAATTGGGATAAATTAATTTTAACATTTTCACTTATTCTTCAGTTGAATAAAAAATGTTTTGAAATACACACACATTGTGGAATGGCTCAATCGAGCTAACTACCATATGTATTATCTCACACACATCATTTATTTGTGGTGAGAACACTTAAAATCTACTTTCTAAGTAATTTTATTTTTAAGAGGCAGGGTCTCACTATGTTGCCCAGGCTGGAGTGCAGTGGCTATTCACAGGTGCGATCATAGCACACTATAGCCTTGAACTCCTGGGCCCGAATGATCTTCCTGCTTCAGCTTCCCAAATAGCTGGGATTATAGGCATGCACCACTATACCCAAGTAGCAATTCTCAAGAATGCAACACATTATTATTTTACCTATCATCACCATGTTGTACAATAGATCACTTGAACTTATTCTTCCTGTCTAACTGAAATTTTATACCCTTTGAGGAACATTTCCCCACCCACCTTCCAAACCGCAGTTCCTGGTAACCATCACTGTACTCTCTGCTTCTATGAGATCAACTTTTTAAGACTCCACTTCCTAGTGAGATCATATGGCATTTGTCTACCTGTGTCCAGTTTATTTCACTTAGCATAACGTCCCCCAGGTTCATCCATGTTGTACTAAAGAGCAGGATTTTCTTCTTTGTAAGGCTAAGTAGTATTCCACTATTTATATATTACATTTCCTTCATTTACCTGTTGATGGACACTAACATTGATTCTATATCCTGGCTATTGTGAAAGCTCTAAGTTTTTTTTTTTTCTTTTTTTTTTCTTTTTTACCTTCTTCAAGAAAGTCTCACTCTGTCACCCAGGCTTCAGTGCAGTGATGCAATCTCGGCTCACTGCAACCTCCACCTCCTGGGTTCAAGCAATTCTCCTGCCTCAGCCTCCCAAGTAGCTGGGACTACAGGCACCCGCCACCATGCCCAGCTAATTTTTGTTTTTTTAGTAGAGATGGGTTTCCACTATGTTGGCCAGGCTGGTCTTGATCTCCTGACCTCATGATTCACCCGCCTCAGCCCAAAGTTCTGGGATTACAGGCATAAGCCACTGTACCTGGCCGCTCTAAGTTTTTAAATATGAAAATACTATGCTTGTTTAAAAAATATAAATGTAAAAATTAAAAAATAAAAGTCTTCTCCACCCTCCCCAGTAAGCCAGGTGATTGAGAGAGTCACGGTCAACATAACCTCTGTCTTTATTTTAATGACTGCCATTTCAGAACTACATAGATAGGAAGATAAAGTATTTTTACGTTTTAAATTTAATGGGACATGAGGTCATAATACACACTACTCTACCACTTGTTCTTTTCACTCAGTATGATGAATACTTTTCAATGTGACCTCATTTTCTATAATACTTGCATATAATTCCATAGCCTGCGTATACCATAATTAAATCTATTCCTCTACTGCTTCATATTTAGGAATCTTTCTATCTTTAAGTGCCACTGAGAAAGGCCACTGCTTAAACCACTTATTTGTCAATTAATACTAAAACAAGAACGGCTGTGGACTGGCAGCTAGATAAAAAGCAGAACTTCGGGCAGATAGGTAGGAACATCAGGCAGGCAGGAACTAGTTTCTGTCGATAGCAATCATTACCAGACAGCCTCTGCCTGACCACTACGAGGGACAGGGGACTCATCAACTCCAGCAGTGATCAAAATTGATTTACACAACTCTCATTAATAAGGAACTCTACTTTATGATGAGTTGAAACCTACCTTCCTAAAGTTTCCATCCATTGGGCTTAATTCTGCTAAGGACACAGAATAATTATTCTCCTCAAACTGCCAATAATTGCTATCATATCTGCTGTGGTTTGAATATGTCCCTCAGAAGTTCATGCATTGGAAACTTAATCTCTGATGCAACAGTGTATGAGGGCAGAATGGATTAATGTCATTACTGTAAAATCCAGGTTAGTTATCTTGAAAATAAGTTGCTATAAAGCAAGTCTGGCCCCTGGTGCCTCTTTGTCTCACACACTCACTTCCACCTTCTAATTTCCACCCTAGGATGCCCCTTGTCAAAATGCTGGCACCATGCTCTTGAACTTCCCAGTCTCTAGAACTTTGAACCCAATAAACATCTATCGTTTATAATTTACCCAGGCCATGGCATTGTGCTATAGCAGCAAGAAAAGACTAAGACAATATTATATTGAAGGCTTTCTCTAGCTTAACATCCCCACTTCCTCCAACAATGTCTCCTCATAAGAAATAGGCCACACTTGAATGCTCACTTTCCTTCGGCTACACCTCAGTTTGCCAGTGTCCCTCCTAAAAGCTAACACCCAGATTTAAGCCACTGACCACCTGGGTGAGTGGTGACTTGACCAGCACAGAGTGGACCACTGTGGCCACCTGCCTGCCACAGTATCTCTGAGTCATTTCGCCACATTGGACAAGCCCAACAGGGCAACTGCAGAGATGAGATAACCCATGCATTTAGCTCGATATAATAATACAGGAAGCACTCAATTTTAAAAGGCATATTTATAGCTTTTATAGCTATATTAGTACTATAACCAGAAGTTGAAGGTAGAAATACTCCCATATGATAGAACAAATAAGGGTACCTGTGGCCCATACCTTTTCAGGAGTTATGAGTATTTTCCTTTACATTGGAAGAGACAGAAAGAAGTTATATCTTTTACATGTCCAACCAGTTGGAAAATAAGTAAACATTGTGGCTCAGCATCTGTTTTAGAAAACAACTAATTCTTTTTTTTAATTCCCACAGATGAAGCACTCAAGTGGCTAAGAATACACCCAAACTAACAACCTCTCAGTCCACTGACAAGAACTAATGTTTACCTGATAAAAAGTCATTCCTTTGCGAGGTTCTTTCATACTTCCTGGGTACACTAAACTTATTTGCATTTCAGATTAGATTTCCACCCTCCCATTTCACAATAGTCAAAAATGTTTTTCTTTCCATCTGTCATCTATTTCTCACTTATTGCCTTCTTCTGCCTCATCTTTTCTGCCCTAAAGTAACAGAAGTTACTTTATCATCCCCTTGTTATCCTCCAAGTTAAGTCTCTTCTTTCTCTTCCAGCTACTAACTAAAAACCAAACTTTCCTTCCAAACACCACCCACGCCCTCCTCACCACCCAGGCATCCTATCTATTCATTAAGAGAGTCCCAAGAACACATTTAAGTCCAAGACATTTCAGTGGAGTCTGACAATTGTCCAACTTAGACCATCAGAAATAAAGTCCTACAAGACAGAAAATGTCTATTTCTGACATTCAGTGCTGTAACAATGAAGCCTTTTCTCTACTGGCTTCAAAAATGTGATGGGGCTGACAATGGGAAATAACAGGAAACAAAAACGCCTATCTGTTGCCTAAAGAGTGCACTGAAACCTTTCCCACGCTTCCCCAACCTCATTTCACATTCATAACAACCCCTTCATGTAGGTATGATTAGCTCATTTTGCAGATAAGGAATCAGGCTCCAAAAGTTTAAATAGCTTGCCCAAGGTCACACACCTAATAAATACTGGCTCCGGGCCTAGATCCCAGCTCTTCCTAGTCCTATGCCAGTGTTTTTCCCATTACCATAGCAAGGTGAGCTCACAGGACACACCTCAGGAGGAAATCCAAACATCGGTTACACAACCTGGATCTGAAGTTTTGTCTACTTTTATTCAGCCGGTACGCTATAATTTCTCAGAAGCAGATTTTTGCATGGATTCTTGTGGCTTAGACAAGATATGCTTAGAATGATTCTGTAATAAGGAGAGACTGAATCCGGTACCTGAGAGGCAGAATAGCATTTCCAAGCTTGGAACTTAATGAGAGGCCACCTTGGTGAGCAATGGTAAATGCATGAAGACTTTCATTTGGGTATGGCTCTGATGTTTGATGTTATGGGGAGATAAAAATATTTCCCTTATTAAAAAACTATTCATTCATGAAAATTACCTGTGAGGAGCCTAAAGAGTCAAGAGGAACCAAAAATCCTTTACATATGAAGAGTATTGCTCAGGTATTTTGTAGAAACCCTCGATTGAGATTTGTCTGATGTTTTTCTCAGAGACAGGGGTTAAGGGTTATAGGTTTTTGCAAGGAAGACCACAGATGTAAAGTGCTGTTTTCACCACATCATATTAAGGGTAACGCACTATCCACAGAGCTACTACTGTTGATGCTCACTTTGATCACTCAGCAGAGGTAGTGTCTGACAGGTTTCTCCACTGGAAAGTTGTTCTCCCCACTCCCCTTTCCACACTGTACTCTGGAGGGAAGTCACTATGCACAGCTGACATTTAAGGAGTGGAGAGTTACATTCCACCGTCTTAAGGGTGAGTGTCTACATAATTATGTGCAATTCTTCTGCAGGGAGATTTGTCCATTTTCTCTATTTATTTGCCTATTCAATCATTTATTTATATCGGTATGAACCCACAGATGTTTATTTTATACTTTGAGTTACAACCCAAAATTTCTATAACCTATAGATTACAGATTTATAGATCTATAATCTAACTTTTTTTTTTTTTTTTTTGAGCCAGGATCTGGCTCTGAAACCCACACTGGAATCAGCAGTGGCCCAATCATGGCTTCACTGGAACCTCTGCCTCCTGGGCTCAAGGGATCCTCCCACCATGGCCTCCTGAATAGCTGGGACCATAGGCATATGCCACCATGCCCGGCTAATTTTTACATGTTTTGTCGAGATGGGGTTTTGCCATGATGCCCAGGCTAGTCTCAAACTCCTGGGCACAAGTGATCTGCCTGTCTTGGCCTCCGAAAGTGCTAGGATTACAGGCGTGAGCCACTGTGCCAGCCTAGACTTCTCTATCTAGTCTATACTTCTATAATTGAATGCTTCTTTATTTTGTTGCTCAGACTGGTACAGCTTTGGCCACTGACAGCAGCTTCAGTTGGCTCCTATGTCCATTTGGCATACTCTTATGACTTTTGGTTTTTCTGTTGGAATTCTTCCACACACTCTACCATACAAAATGTTCCAGGTTCATCTTGTATATATTCTGGCCCAGTGCTAGAATCAGGCATTTCTCCAAAAAGCCTGGATCCTTTTACTGGAAAATGGTGTTAGAAACCAAGATCCAGGCTTAAGTGTACTCGTTGCTAATGGTGTGTCACCTTTTGTAGACCTCTCAGTTGACACGGAAAGAAATTGCGTGTGTGTGTGTGTGTGTGTGTGTGTGTATGCATGCGCACAAATCCTTGAATATACACCGATCTATAAATATGTTTATATGTAACCATCTGTACCTATATTAAACTAAACATGAGTTCATACTGATACACTGATCACTTCATGCACAACCAAACTGTCAGAAAGTAAGAAGATTCCTCAGATGCCAGAAATGCAAGAAAAAGCAAAAATCAGAGAGACAAGCATGCCTGGAGCTGGTATTTTTCCCTGGGGTATATACCCATCCAGGTGGCCTAGAGTTTGGGCAAAGGAGACAAAGCAGGCTGAGAAGGGAGAGGTGGCAGGAAGAAATGAAGGTTGTGCATAAAATTAAGATTTATCCCGAAGCCAGGAACCCCTCCTAAATTCTGAAGGGAGACACCTCACAGGGATGAGGTCCTCCCCACAGAGGGAAACAGCAAATGTGTTCTTATTTGGGCTTTGTCTCTGGGTAGAGGGACAAAAAGTGCAAAGACTCCCCTGAGAATGAGAGTTTGAGGGCGTAAATTCACATGCCCTGTGTGGTCAACAAAAATCCAAAGCAGCAAATGCATTTTAAGGGAGCCTGGACTGGGAATACCTCAGGTGCAGAAGCCTAAATTCTATCAAAAGGATTCCACTTTAAATCTGGTCTCAAAATATTTCCACAGATAATGCACAACAGAACATAAGCACCCAATCAAAAATCACCAAAGACCCTTGGAAATGTAAGAAGCCAGTCACAAAGATCACATACTGTATGATTCTATTTATATTAAATGTCCAGGAGAGGCAAACTGAGTGAGAGAGAGTAGATTAGTGATTTCCAGGGTTAAGGAAGAAGGGGGGATAGGGAGGTAGAATATGGGAGGAAAGGAGGACTACTAATGATCCAAGATTCTTTTAGATGGGATGAGAATGTTCTAAAATTCAATACCATTGTCACAATCTTGTGAATATACTAAAAAAACAGTGAACTGGACCAGGTGCAGTGGCTTACACCTGTAATCCCAGCAATTTGGGAGGCTGAGGCAGGTGGATCACCTGAGGTCAGGAGTTTGAGACCAGCCTGGCCAACATGGTGAAACCCCATCTCAACTAAAAATACAAAAATTAACCAGGCATGATGGCGCATGTCTGTAATCCCAGCTACTCAGGAGGCTGAGGCAGGAGAATCACTTGAACCCAGGAGGTGGAGGTTGCAGTGAGCTGAGAGAGCACCATTGCACTCCAGCCTGGGCAACAAGAGCGAAACTCCATCCATCTAAAAAAGAAAAAAAAAAAAGTGAACTGTACACTTCACATAGGGGAATTATAAGGTAAGGTAATGAGATCCCAGAATAGAAAGAAGACATTAATGGAAAAACTGGTGAAATTCAAGTCTGAAGTTTATTTAATGGTTATATACTAATGTTGGTTTCGTAGTTTTGACAAATATACCACAGTCATGTAAGATGTTAACACTGGGGTAACCAGTGTGAGATGTATGTGAAACCTCTCCATACTATCTTTACAATTTTTTTTTTAAAGAGATGGGAGTCTCACTATGTTGCTTAGGCTGGTCTCAAACTCCTGAGCTCAAGGGATCCTCCTGCCTCAACCTCCCATGTAGCTGGGCTTACAAGGACGTGCCTCCCATGAAAGGAAAATAAATTTCAGGACCCCAAAATCACTAAACCAAAGGGAAGTCAAGCTGGGAACTGCAATAGGTAAACTTTCCTCCCATTTTATTCCTAAATAAGATAACTACAAAGATAAAAAAGCTACAAACCACCCTCACCATCTGCCCACAAGGAAATTCCTTGTGGACAAAGGACAAGCAGAACTCAAAGCCATCTCTCTGCCCATGTGACACAAATGCATATCCAATGGCTTCCTCTGCCCTATGGTTTCACTAACCCAGACTAAGCAAAAGTGACTGTTCCTCTACACTCCTCTCACATGTAAATTGTGTATTCAGTGAAAGGCTAATCAGAAACTCAAATGAATGCAACATTTGTCTCTTATCTACCTATGACCTGGAATCCCCGTCCCCTGCTTCAAGTTGTCCCACCTTTTAGGACAGAACCAATGTACATCTTACACAAATTGATTGATGTCTCCTGCCTCCCTAAAATGTATAAAACTAAGTTGTACCCCGACCACTTTGGGCACATGTCGTCAGGGCCCCCGAGGCTGCGTCACAGGTGCGTCCTTAACCTTGGCAAAATCAACTTTCTAAATTGATTGAGACCTGTCTCAGATATTTTGGGTTCATACTCTACACCCGGCTATCTCTATAACTTCTCTTTAAATCTAAAAATATTACAAAATTAAAAGTTTATTTTTAAAAAATCACCTCTCTGGTCACAGTGGCTCACGCCTGTAGTCCCAGCACTTTGGGAGTCTGAAGCGGGTGGAACAATTGAAGTCAGGAGTTTGAGACCAGCCTGGTCAACACGGTGAAACCCCATTTCTACTAAAAATACAAAAAAAATTAGCCAGGCATGGTGGCAGGTGCCTGTAGTCCCAGCTACTTGGGAGGCTGAGGCAGGAGAATCGCTTGAACCTGGGAGGCAGAGGTTGCAGTGAGCAGAGATCACACCACTGTACTCCATCCTGGGCAACACAGTGAGACTCTGTCTCAAAAAACAACAAAAAAAAAAAAAAAAAAAGAGAGAGAGAGAGAAAGAAAAGAAAAGATCACCTCAGAATGTGTTCCATCTTATACGAAGCAAATGGCAATCTTTTAAATCCTGCAAGTCACTTTTTGAAATGCCCATGAGACCCTTGGCACTTTCACTTGAGGTAAAGAAGGTTCATTGCAAAATAACAGAACAAAGGTGCTTTCTAAAGACCATCAAGTTCAAGATCCTCTTCAGGAAATGAGATGCATTAGTGGCCCACCCTATCTATGGTTGCCTAACTAGCATTTTCCAGTCTTCACTGATGGTCACTCTACCATCCTGTGACTTTTCTTAGTCAATTCATTGACATTTAAGTTCATTTCCTTTTGTTTAGCAATTTTCAGCCTAGTTGTTCTTGTAACCATTTTTCTTGCTCTTTTCTAACTTCTCCAGTTCTTCTAGAAACTTTGCAGCAGGGAACCAAATCTAGACACATATTACTCTAACAAACATTTGAAGGTTGCCAAGTATACAAGAGGTTTTTCAGCTCTCATAAAAGTCATAAGCAGTCAATTTCTAAATTGTTTTATAGCCCACTAGCTTCCTCAGGATTCTCTCTGCAATTGCAACCAGCTAAGATAAACAGCCATAATTCATCATTCATTGTTAATGTTAAATCAAGTTTATCCTAAAGTTGCCTCCTTACATATTTTAATTTCGACCTAAATGTTCTTCTGTACATCATAAACTTTAACAAGTGGAGGTGTAAACAGACCATACCTACATACTAGTGTCAATCACCGAGTTTTGGCCAATCAAATGTATCCAAAAGTTTGAATCTTCTTCAAACAAGGCAAACGCCATCCTGTAATCAATCCAGCTGTTTCCGTACCTTACTTCCATTTCCCGTACTTCACTTTCCTTTTTCTGTCCATAAATCTTCCACCACGTGGCCGTGCTGGAGTCTCACAGCCTACTCCGGCTTGGGAGGCTGCTTGATTCAGGAATCATCCATTGCTCAACTAACTCCTTTAAATTTAATTTGGCTAAAGTTTTTATTTTATCATTATGATGAAACAGAGCTCCACTGTCTATTTTGATGAAATTATTGTTTTAATATACAGCCTCACTTTGCCCTTCTTTTAAACTAACAAAACTGGTAATGAGATGAATATATTTTCTAAAGACACTCTAAATACATCTGTAGACAGAAAAAAACCCGTGTACATCAACTTAAGTTTTGCACCATAGTAAAACTAAATATGAAACCAGGTAAACTTTAACTCAACAAGAATGAAAGTACCAAAAAAAACCAAAAACAAAAACAAAAAAACATAGTCTTTTATTTCCTTTTTGTAAACTCTTTCCCAGTCTGCATACATGAATAAGAAGAAAACCTTCTTTTTGTCCTTCCTTCCACAATTTATATAAAGTGACTTTCTGAATTTAATTCTGTATATATGTTGATTTCCCTCCTTTTTGTTAAATAACGTGCAGGGCCCGGCACGGTGGCTCATGACTGTAATCCCAGCACTTTGGGAGGCTGAAGCAGGCAGATCACGAGGTCAGTAGTTTGAGACCAGCCTGGCCAACATGGTGATACCCTGTCTCTACTAAAAATACAAAAATTAGCCAGGTGTGGTGGCAGGCACCTATAATCCCAGCTACTTGGGAGGCTGAGGCAGGAGAATCTCTTGAAACCAAAGGGCGGAGGTTGCAGTGAGCCAAGATCATGCCACTTCACTCCAGCCTGGGCAACAGGGTGAGACTCTGTCTCAAAATACATAAAATAATAAAATAATGTGCAGGTAAGTTAACATTTATTGTTTGGAGACAATAGGCAATTATCTTTTACTAGAATGCAGAAAGGAGGCTATAAACACCTCAGCATTCCTAACGGACAAAAAATAGAAGCTCTTTGCAACATCTTTCTGCCAGAGTATAGTTCACATGTTCCTAAGGCATCCTGGCCTTACTTTAGGTGAGGTGAAAGAAGACAGAAGATTCCAGAGCCCCAAAGGTCAACTCAGTTCACCCAACATGTGGTGAATTGCACACATTTCGTTTAGAGAAATAAGAAAGCAAATTATACAGGTACAATCTTTTTAGCTAAGTCTACTAAAATTGGAAGAAAAAAAGCCTTGGTTTGTCATCTTTACCTTCAAAATGTGTTTTTTACAAGCTAAAACTAACCCTTTTGCACTAAGGTCGAAGGTCTTGAAATTCCACAGCCAAACTGGTTTTAAAGAGCACTGTTTCCAGGAGATGGGGATATTAAGAATTCTGGAGAAGTCTACTGCCACCAGGCCAGTAGGAGGCAGAGTCATTTTTATCCCTAAGGCATAAGAGATAAGAGAATAGTTAATGTCCTTATGCCCATCCCAAGTCACTTCTCTCCATTTAAGGGGACACTGGAAACAAACCCCAAGTCTTCTGCCTCCCCCAGCTCATTGCTCTTCCACTCACAGGTC
Source organism: Trachypithecus francoisi (assembly GCF_009764315.1). Taxonomy (NCBI): domain Eukaryota; kingdom Metazoa; phylum Chordata; class Mammalia; order Primates; family Cercopithecidae; genus Trachypithecus; species Trachypithecus francoisi. The sequence continues at coordinate 20,439,335 of NW_022681455.1, forward strand.
TCATTGCAAGTAGCACTCCAGGGTGTCCATATTCCTGGGAATGTGAGCAGAGAAGGTAGTGCCACCATGAAAGGACTCCTCTCCAACCCTCTCACTGCCCCAACACCACCATTTGCAGCATTTGCTAAAGGAGAAAGTGTAGGGTGACCAATCCCCCACCAGGTTATTTAAGGGTGTACGTCCGCTGCTTGAACATTGAAGGCTGGGCAGTCAGCCAAGGTCATGGTGCCCAGCCAAGGAGCAGGTGTCCCTGAGAACCCAAACATCCAGAGAGTATCTGTGAACCTATCCCAAAAAAAAAAAAAAAAAAAACACACTTGCATTACTCAAACACAGGAGGCAAAGAGCCAGAAAATCATCTCAAAAGCAATTTAGACACAAGAGGTGATGAGGATCTCTAGAGCTGTCCTGCAGCCACCCAGGAGTGTCCCATATATAAGTCCTACTAAATTCATCTACTTGCCAAGTTGGACTTGTCTGAGTCATTCTTTGGTCTCTCAGCTCCTTCCCGGTTTGTGGGGGAGTTATAATTCCAGATTTTTCTCATAACACAAAACCATGACTGGAAGAACAGAAACAAAGCTTTCAGAAAAGGCAGAAAGGAAGTTCAAAAGTCACCAGAGCTCTATATATACAGACATGAATCAATCCCTAAGAGACACTGTTAAGTTGAAAGGAAGAAAAGAAGAAAAGAAAGAAGGGAGGGAAGGAGGGAGGGAGGGAACCATAGGCTATCACTTATGTCAGAAAATGAGACAAAAAGATTCTGGGCATATGTAGACACAGACTATCTCTGAAACCATGCAACTGAACCATGGAAATCTGGCCAGCTGGAAACAGGGGAAACAGAGGTAAAAGAGACGGACCTTTCCTTATATCCCATTTTCTGCTTGTGACTTCGATAGTAAGTGCCTGTACTACCTAATCGGAAAAGTGATTTTTTTTTTTCTTTTTTTTGAGATGGAGTCTCACACTGTCGTCCAGGCTGGAGTGCAGTGGCGTGATCTCAGCTCACTGCAACCTCCGCGTCCTGGGTTCAAGCAATTCTCCTGCCTCAGCCTCCCAAGTAGCTGGGATTACAGGCATGTACCACCACGCCCGGCTAATTTTTGTATTTTTAGTAGAGATGGGATTTCACCATGTTGGCCAGGCTGGTCTCGAACTCCTGACCTCAAGTGATCCACCTGCCTTGGCCCCTCCAAGTGCTAGGATTACAGGCATGAGCCACCCTGCCTGGCCTGAAAAGTGATTTTTGTAAACTGCATCTGTATAAAATAAAAGCTTTTAAAAAATCAATAAAAAATAAAAATTTAAAAGAATGTAATAGATAAATAAAATGAAAACAGAGAGCAAAAAAGAATACCGGGGCAGGGGGTAGGGGAGTCTTAGGAACAAAGAAGTTTAACTGTGACACTCACAGTTAAACCACTTCATGAAATTTCATGAAATGACTTTTGAGTTTAGTAACTTCCTGTAAGTCTTAGCAACCTTTTGCTGTGTACCTTTGCTGACTTATCTGTTTCAAGTCAGCCACAGAATGATGAATGAGACAAAGTTAAAAAAGAAATAAATAAATAACAGAATATTTTAAAATGTTAACTCCTTGTTTGAAATAAGAGTTTAGGGCAACTTGAACACAAACTTTTCAAAGGTACCCTTGCTCTTCTCCAAATTACATTAGAACCTGAGTTCCCTGTTTTGTTTTGTTTTTGTTTTTGTTTTTTGGTAAATAAACCTGAGAATGGAATATATATAATAAAATGGTAGTTTGCTGGAAATCCCCAGCAATATCAGCCCAGAAACCTTCATTAAACCCTTTAAGGTGATTGTGGACTTTCAAACCCATCTCTCAAATTAATCAGTTTTACTAATGCATAAAAGATTAACCACTGATAACTTTAAACAATTAACACAGAGCTCCACTAATAAAAGGAAGTTGATAAATGATTCATCAAGGGCTTTTTTTCTTTTCTTTTCTTTTCTTTTTTTTTTTGATAACTAAAAATCACAATGCAAATAGGTTAATGAATTAATCTTTTTGCAGATAGTTACATTTCTCAAGCTTTATTAAAAGAAATAGTTATCTTTTAATAAAGCACATTTTTAACCAGTACAAACTCTTTGGAGTTACTTTTCCCACTGATGACTCTCTATCTTTGTGTTTGCATGGCAAAACTACTAGAAATTGTTATTAATGAGACTGCAATAAGTTATCCCTTTATCTTGTTTACTAAAAGAGCTGACTTAAAATAGAAAGCTGGCCGGGCGCGGTGGCTCAAGCCTGTAATCCCAGCACTTTGGGAGGCCGAGACGGGCGGATCACGAGGTCAGGGGATCGAGACCATCCTGGCTAACCCGGTGAAACCCGGTCTCTACTAAAAAATACAAAAAACTAGCCGGGCGAGGTGGCCGGCGCCTGTAGTCCCAGCTACTCGGGAGGCTGAGGCAGGAGAATGGCATAAACCCGGGAGGCGGAGCTTGCAGTGAGCTGAGATCTGGCCACTGCACTCCAGCCTGGGTGACAGAGCGAGACTCCGTCTCAAAAAAAATAAATAAATAAAATAAAATAAAATAGAAAGCCTTTGAAAAGCACACAGTCACTGTTACTAAGTGACACAGACTGAATTCTTTATACAAGTCACTGGTACAAAAGATATTTCCGGATTTTATCTCTTTAGATATAATCTTTTAATGAAATTTTCCTTTATAAATGTAATTCCTGGCTGGGTATGGTAGCTTCCGCCTGTAATCCCAGCACTTTGGGAGGCTAAGGTAGGAGGATCACTTAAGCCCAGGAGTTCAAGACCAGCCTGGGCAACACAGCAAGACCCTGTCTCAATAAAAAATAAAAATAAAACAAATAAATGTAATTCCAAGGCCAAGCTACAGAATACTTAAGAGTATTTGACTATATGGCATCTTTTGTATGTATGACTTGACTTTAGACTGCTAAGGGAAATTTCTACATGTTCACAGAAATCTGAAACGACTGGGCCAAAAAAAAAATGATACTAATAGCTGCATTTATAACTGGAGGTGATGAGTATATGAACTGCACACAATGAAAATGGGAATGGAGTATGCCATCTTTAAATAATCCAAGATAAACATTTCACTATCAGCAACTGAGCCATGAATTAATTTTCAAATTAGAAATTAGGCCCATTTAATCTGATATTCAGGTTCCAAATAATAAACAGGCCTAATTCAGTTGGTGAAAAGAACTGGCTCCCAATTTTATCTTAATTAAGTCATTCATTCCAATCCAAAAATGTAAATAAAATTCCATTTCAATTCAACAAACATGTATTTAGCTCCTACTTTGTCCTAAGCATACAAAGATGATGAAGATTTATCGTGGGTGGTGTTAAATAAAATTAATAAGGAGCGATTGCTTTGGACCGAGCTCCTGCACTAGGCCCCACAGACCAGACCAAACCAGAATGGAGTCACTGGCACTAGGAGCTATATAAACAAACAACTTTACAATGGACCCGTTTTCAAAAAAACAAAAACAAAAAAAAACAGGAGCTTCACAGCAACCAACAGAAAAGGGGCCCAGGCTACCTGAGCCAGTATAAGGAAGTCCCATCTTTTTAAACCTTATAAGGAAAGTAACTTTGCTTCTTATTCTTTGCTTCTGCTTTCTTCAGCCTTTTCTACCTGTAAAGTCCACCTCTTCAGCTCAGCTCAGCCTTGCCATTTTACAGATGGGATGCTGCCAGATTCATAAATCACTAATAAAAGACAATCCAATGTTTAAATTCAATTTGTTGATATTTTCTTTTTGGATAATGATCCCTGCCCACAAAGAATGTGACTCTCTTCTCTTCCTCCTAGAATATTCTGATGGTCTCATCTGGCCCCTCTCCCCTCTAATTTCCCTCCTGCTTCTAAAGCAGCTGCTCCCAGGAAGTTCTTCCCGAGCACTGTCTCAGGAGAGGCCCAGAGATGCCGAGGCCCCGTGTCCTCTGGCAATGGTGTGTGCGTTGAGCACGTGTATTTCAAGGCTTACAGGCAAACAGCAGTTTACCAAGTGTCTACATGTCTGTCTCATAGAAGGCACAGATAATTCACTAATCTCTGTATCTCCATTTAGCCCACTAGCACACAGTGCTCAATAAGTAACTATGGAAAGAAGCCTCTCAGTCAGGCAGGACAGAGAGACCAAAAAACATCGACGACATAAAGTGAAAGGCAGAGCAATGTAATATGGATAGAATGCTATGGAGAAACAGAGAGGAAGAAGGAGTCCATTTGGCCCTGGTGGGGAGAGAGAACTGGGTTGCAGAGGGAAAACAGGAGGAAAGGATTTTAGGGCCCAGCCTGAAAACAGGAATTGAGGACCAGGACGAGGAATAAACCTCCAAGGAGAAGGAAGTGTGTGTGTGCAGAGGCTGGAGGGTGTGAAAGACACACCGTGTTTGACAGATAGGAAGTAGACAGTCCACTGTGGTGGAAGCACAGCACACAGGGAAAATGGTGCTGGGATGCAGTGCAGCAACCAGAAGCACGGCCTCCAGTGACAGACCTGAGTTCAAGTCCTGCCTCTGCCCCTGCCCAGCTACAAGCAAGTAACATAAGCCCTGGGGACTGCTTCCTAACTTGAAATTTGGGGAACAGGCTGAGTGTGGTGACTCATGACTATAATCCCCGCATTCTGGGAGGTTGAGGCGAGAGGATCATTTCAGGCCAGGAGTTTAAAACCAGCCTGGGCAACATGGCAAGACCACATCTCTACAAACAATACAAAAAAATTAGCCAGGTGGGGTGGTGTGCACCTTTAGTCCCAGCTACTTGGGAAGCTGAGGCAGGAGGATTGCTTGAGCTCAAGAGTTTGAGACTGCAGGGTGCCATGATCAAGCCAGTGTACTCTAGCCTAGGCAACAGAGTGAGAGCCCATCTCAGAAAGAAAAGAGAGAAAAGGAAGGAGGAAAGAAGAAAAAAAAGAAAGAAAAAATTTGGGGAAAGAAGGAAGAAATTTGGGGAATAACTTTTAGTACTGTATTAACTGAGAGAATGCATGCAGAGCAGTGCTGAGAGCATAAGCATTCAATGTATAGAGTTGTCAGTGTCCTTAAGCCAGACAGGTAAACTGAGGCCAAGTTGTGAAGAACCATCTCTCGTTCCATGACAGGAAGGCTAAAGCTCCAGGACACACTAGGCCTCTGCTTCAAATGCCAGGGAATATATGGCCATACCTGTGATCTCTCTGTCCTCCCTTCAATTTTTGTCATATCTAGCCACCAGACTGTGACACCAGCCAGCAGTTTCCAGTAGGCCAGCCCACCTTCTGGACTTATCCGGAATCCTCCACCATGGAGATGGCCCATCCTCACACAGGCTCTGAGGGACAGTCCCCAACTCCACCAGCCCTGTCCTCTGCAACTGTGTGGACCTGGGGGTTTATACCTCACCATCTTACCCCCATCCACATTCAATGCCCTCAGGCTGCTTCCAAAAGGCCCCCCCACCTGCCACCAGCAAGCTCTTCAGAACCACAAAGGAACTTTCCACCACATGAATGTACAGCTCCAGGAAGGACTGCAAAGTTCAGAGTCAGTCACTGGACACCGCCTCATCAGGGTTCTGAGACCCTAAGGGGCCACCCTACCTGCCTAGACCCCTCCCACACCTCCCAACCCTCGCTCACATTTTGCAAGTGCCACTTCTCAACTTGCATCCATGTGCTGCCCCTGACTTCCTTCTCTCCCTCCTCTGTGACTCATATTCCCACTCCCTTCCTTTCTACTGCTGACCTTCACAAAGCCCGCCCTCTGTTCTCATTTTACCACCACGACAGCAAAGCCAAGGTCAGAAGCAGCAGGTCAGGGCTTTTCCAGACCCCCCATTGCTGCTTTGCACTGTTTTCTTTTTCTCTTTTTCCTTTTTTTTTTTTTTTTTTGAGATGGAGTCTTGCTCTGTCACCCAGGCTGGAGTACAGTGGCACAATCTTGGCTCACTGCAACTTCCCCATCCTGGGTTCAAGTAATTCTCCTGCCTCAGCCCCCCGAGTAGCTGTGGCTGCATTCATGCGCCACCACACCTGGCTAATTTCTGTATTTTTAGTAAAGATGGGGTTTCACCATGTTGGCCAGGCTGGTCTCAAACTCCTGACCTCAGGTGATCTGGCCCCCTCGGCCTCCCAAAGTGCTGGGATTACAGGCGTGAGCCACCAAGCTATTTTCCTTCCACTATCCTCATAGGAAACCTTTCCTCCCTCCGAACTCCCTCACACTCCTAATGTTGTGTGAGAAGATGCAGGCAGAGGTGCAGGCTGAGTGCATGACAGACAGCAGGCCAGGTCACACCCTCTCTGCTCCCTCTTCCTGCTTTCAGAATCTACCCACCTCTGGTGACTCCTCCATATTCCTGGAAACCTTAGGGACCTCATAGTCTTCTCCACCGCAACTCCCCAAATTCACCTGGGTACCATCAATGTCAAGAAGGACAATCCATCAAATACAAATACCCCATTTCCCCTGTTTGCTACACTGAACAGACTTTCATCCCGACCCTCAGGTGCACACCCCGATTTTCACCATCACCCAGAAAGACTTCACTAGAAATCCTTCACTCGCATATCCCAGCCCTCCAGCTCTCTGACTTCCTCTGTACCTGCCCCTCCACGAACCACCATCTCAAGAAGTTTTCCTCTTCACTCTTATCACCACCAACCATTTGTCAGCATCTTTTAACATCCGAGCTTCTTAACTTCCCAACAACCTTCTCTGAAAACTTCTGTTTCACTTTTGCTCCTGAAAGGAGCTGCTGAAAGAAAAAAAGCACATATTTGTGCATATTCATTGGTCTAAAAATGTATAATTGTCAGTAAGTTGATTATATTCAGCGGCTCATTCAACTGACCTTGTCAGGGCTTTCTCAATTTCCCTTAAATACTTCTTTTTTTTTTTTTTTTTTTTTTGAGACGGAGTCTCGCTCTGTCGCCCAGGCTGGAGTGCAGCGGCCGGATCTCAGCTCACTGCAAGCTCCGCCTCCCTGATTCACGCCATTCTCCTGCCTCAGCCTCCTGAGTAGCTGGGACTACAGGCGCCCACCACCTCGCCGGGCTAGTTTTTTGTATTTTTTAGTAGAGACGGGGTTTCACAGTGTTAGCCAGGATGGTCTCGATCTCCTGACCTCGTGATCCGCCCGTCTCGGCCTCCCAAAGTGCTGGGATTACAGGCTTGAGCCACCGCGCCCGGCCTTAAATACTTCTCTAACCCTGCACTCATCCGCAAAACCCCTGCTTCCTCCTCCATCTCTACCTCCTTCAGTGAGGACCTTCCATACCCCTTCACAAAATGAAAATCTTTTCACAACTTAAACCCTGCAATATCCTCCCTTGACTATAGTAATGGCTCTCAAACTTTAGTTGGCATAAGAATCACTTGGGAAGTGCCCTCACACCCTGATACTCAAATTCAGCAGGATAGGGCGGGATCCCAGAAACACCCATGGCAGAAGATTCTGATGACAACCCATGCACCATATTTGAGGAGATCCGATTATCAGGCCAAATCCAGCCCACTGCCTGTTTCTGTGTGGCCTACATGCTACAGACGCATTTTACATTTTAAAGGGCTAAAAAAAATCTAAGGAAGAACATTTCAAGACTTGTGAAAATTACATGAAATTTAGATGTCAGGATCCATAAATAAAGTTGCATGGGAACTCAGGCCTTGACTACAAAGAGACTTTAAATTAGTTTGGAATTAAGCTTACAAACCCAGCAAGATAACTAACAATATAAGGTAACATTTACCAAGCATTAAATGTAAACAGTAAATTCTACATGAGTCCAGCATGTCCTGTGGGCATCCCTTCTCTATTCTACCACGGCACCATCTACAAACCTGTACAGCGCCTACACAGGTCTGTGACCATATACAGCCTATACACTTACATTGGCCTTTTGTTTCCTCTAGAGTATATAAGCCCTTGTAGGATGGGGACATTGATTTTTTTTCATCCTTGTATTTCTACCACATGGCCAGGTACCTGGCACTAATAGCATTAAATAAATATTTAATTGATTTAACAATGACTGGAATGTGAGCTGAGCTTTTAATGAAGGACAAGACTTAGATAAGAAGAGAACTGAAGGCTGGGCTTTGCAAGCATGGCCAAGGGAAGCAACCAGGACTGACAGCTCCAGATAGGTAAAGAAACTTTGTAGTCGGCCGGGTGCAGTGGCTCACGCCTGTAATACCAGCACTTTGGGAGGCCGAGGTGGGTGGATCACAAGGTCAGGAGTTCGAGACCAGCCTGACCAACATGGTGAAACCCCATCTCCAATAAAAATACAAAAATTAGCCAGGCATGGTGGCGTGCTCCAGTAATCCCAGCTACTCCGGAGGCTGAGGCAGGAGAACTGCGTGACCCTGGGAAGTAGAGCTTGCAGTGAGCCCAAGATCGTACCACTGCACTCCAGCCTGGGTGACAGAGCTAGACTCCGTCTCCAAAAAAAAAAAAAAGAAAGAAAGAAAGAAACTTTGTAGTCATGGGCCCAGGTGAAATAATCAAACTCACTCCTGGTATCACCATCAGTCTGGAGTACCACGTCTTTAAAGCTGGTCTTCATTCATTCAGACTTTTAAGTGGTGACACAAGTTTACATTAATAATCCTAAACATTCGCTGTTTTAACCTCAAAATTATTTCCTGGATTCTTATCTCCTGGTCTATTTTCCCCTTGCCTCTTTTGCTGCTGATGCTAAATGGGGGCGGGGGGGGGGCGGGAAACACCTCAGAGAGTCCTAGTGTAACACTGAATTCATACTTCATGCACGCACACACACACAGTTTGGGGGCACCATCAGGTAAAATACCCCAAAAATGCTTTGGTGGTGGGCAGAATTTCCAACCACCAAATTGGAAGTTCCTTAAAGCCTGGAAAAACTTTCCATTTCAGCTTTCACATCTCCTAGGACATAACTGTGCACTACACAAATTACTAATGTCAACATTATCATCTGTTTTGGCAACTGAGTCAATCTTGCAAACCTTTAGTTTAAAGGCACATCAAGTTACACTCCACAACCAAAACAAAGTGGGGAGGACAGGAGTAGATGATTCCTTGATTCCCCCAAAACGGGAAAGAAAAGTGCTTGCCTGATTTATCCTAAGTGAAGGTTTTTATTGGAGTAGTCCTACTAACTACCGTAGCTCTGTACTTGCTCACTGGACAGGGGCCCATGATTTAGAAATAAAGTTTTCAACAAGCTTATCTTTGAAGCACCTATAGAGGCCCACAAGTCATCATCCCATTCCCTGTATTCTGCATCTGAATTACTATGCTCTATCTGTCTCTAATTAAGGGAGATAATTTTACATTACACATCTTTAGAAGGATGTCAGACTAATCAAAGTCCCTGGAAACAAAAACCATCGACTTTTCCTGAGTGTAGTTCTAACCACACACAGGCTTTCCTATTTAAGGATGCCACAAAGTTAACAGAAACAGATAAATGCAAGAATCAGATGAAAAAGAATGAATAAAGAGTTCTCCACACATGAAGCAGAATGCTTACCAGGTATTTCCATTTTTGCTGATAATAAACTACTTGACACAGGATCCAGAGGCTAAAGACATTCACAGGAGTGCAATCAATCAGGAATTAGGATGTAAAGATATTAGGAAAATGATTCAGTGTCCTTAAGAGGCATACAAAAAAACTATTTGAGTAACTTGAGATATTTATTTTATAATTTTGAGCGTATCCCAGACCAATCAAAAGTCACTCTCTAATGGGACAGGAGCAAACACGTATCAAGGCCTGCACTCTTATCCTCGGGTTACCCCCCAGATCTGGCTCCACCTTTATCCTGCCTGTCCTGTGCCATAGGAGGAGCCCCTGCAGGCTGAGGCCAGTAACTTTTGGGGGTCACTGTGAAGAGATGGAAGGGCTACAAGGTAGGAAGAAGGGCTGAGGTTCTCTCTTATTCTTCACAACCTCCAAGCTGGTCCTGCTCTCACAAATGGCAGTGAAGTTCCTCCACTTTCCCCTCCAGCTGCCCCCTACTTCTGATCTCAGCACCTCAACATCCTTTGTTGATTCCCTTAACCTCGCCCATGCCCCTCTAAGTAACTCATTAAAGTTCGTTCATTTCAGCCAATGGGGTTGGTTCCTGTTTCCTGCAAGGACCCTGTCTGATACAAGAACCTTCCTAATGTAAGGCATTTTACATCATATAAAATTTCTCAACCTCAAAATGTAGGTCTTATTGTCATCTCCCATTTTACACAAGGATGCTGAGGCTCCAAGAGGGTAGAGTACCAGCTGGCAGTCATGAAGGGAAGTTTGCTGGCAGAGCTGGAATTGCACCTAGGTCAGTCTGACATCTAAGCCCTTAAAAAGCCTTAAAAATGGGAAAGGGAAAAACACACAAAGCTTCCAAACTCGCAAGTCACAATGTAGCCTCCTTGGGCCTAAACTAAGCTACCTGGGGCACTGCGTTTGAAGTGCTTCTTCCACCAAGGGTCATCCAGACTCGCTCCTGCTGGAGGGTGGTCAGACTGACCTAAGAGCCAAGAGATCCCAGGTGCTCCTGGCCATGGCAAACATTTCTCCTTCGGTTTATCCCAGAAGTCCCTCCCTCGCTCCCAGTCTTAAACATCCATAAGGCTCTTTTGTTCCTTTTTATGAATTAAAACCAGAATTACCTTTATAGGAAAGTAGGCGATGCAATTGAAAGACATTAAAAACATTATTCTAGCACCTCCCAGCCGTAACTTGCCATGGTCCTTTAGCCATACAAAAAGCCTTCCTGGAGTCTTTCTAGCTATGTAGAAGAGCTTAGAAGAGAAAATGCAATTAAAATACCCTCTGATATGGAGTGGAGAGGTAAGTACAAAACAAACTCCCCTTAAGGAAATTCAGCTATGAGTTTTATTTAATTTCAGAACTAAAGAATTTGCTATTATGTCTGCCTCTGCCTGGGTCCCTGGGGCTATCTCATCCTCACCAGAAACTAAAGAATAATTTACAAAAGCACAAATGCTTTGGCACCTGAAACCCTTCCCAAGTTCCTGATTTTCTCGATTTTGCGACTGATGAGAACACAATGGTCGCATCAGGTGGAGTTCTCAGTGAGGTCCTCAGAGTGAGCCAGGTATGAGGGTGGCTCAGTGAACAGGACCCGAATAAGGCAAATGTCCAGGTTTCACTTTCTCATTGCTGAAGGGGTGTGCGGAAAGGGCAGCAGGTGTGCTCTTGTTAAAAGGAAAGGAAAAGGAGCACTGGTGAGAGGAAGGGGAAGAAAATCGGGCAAAAAGCATGAAACAAAACAGGAGCGCAGTGGGTCCTCCCCCCGCATGCTCTGCCCATTTCCATTTAAATCAACATTTACTGATTGGGTCACTACTAAGCATCCCGCAGATCTAGCCTGCAGCACCTGAAGAGACAAGGAAATGCGTAAGACTAGGCTTCATCTTCAGGAAGGCTTCTTGCCAGGAATCACTGTTGTTGCCATTTTTAATTTTAATGGTTGTAGATAATTCCTGGACAGTTCAAATAACTCTGCTGGGGCCCCTCTCGTCCCACTAACCTGTCCTACTCGGAAGCTGCAGCCCCAGGCATATGAGCCAACCGAACCCTGGGAAAACCGAAGTGTCCTTGTGTGTCCCGCATCACACATGGTACAAAGTAACTGTCACCCCTGAACAAGCCTCGCCGCAGAAGTCTAAAACCCAGGTCTTGCATTCAAAATCTATAGACTACAGTCTACAGATTAATCGCCCTTATTTTTTAAGTAGGGTCATCTAAGTTAAAAATAACAACGACTTGAGGACACTGATGAACGAAACTCTGGTTTCATTTATCAGACTACTTCAGAACTTGAACTTGATTAAAGGAAATGAGGCAATCCCAAACTTAAAGAAAAAAATCTTAAAAAAAGAAAGAAAAAGTTCAGTCAGTCGAACTTGCCGCGCAGGCTGTACCAATATTTTTCACACAAGGAGAAAAACACTAACACCAACTCAAGAAGGAAAAAAAAAAAAAAAAGCCAACTGTCTAGTGTGTGGCTGTAAAATACGCCATGGAGGCGGAGGGACGGTGGATAACACTTTCGCCCGCCCCACGTCCGCGATCGCTGGGGAGCTGGGGTCGCTGCGCTCGCGGCCCACAGTTACCTGGTCCAGCGGGATGCCCAGGAGCTCGCTGAGCGGGTGTAGGCAGGTGGAGCCCGTGGTGCGGTAGGAGAGGCTGGACGGCTGCGGCTCTGCTGCCATCCTGCATCTTCGGGAGGTGGCTGCCCCGGTCCCAGCCCGCAACACCCTCTGCTCGGCGTCCTCCCACCCGGGTGCTCGTGGGTGGTTGCCCCGAGGGGCGCACGTCTGCCTGGTTCGCGGGGGAGCGAACGGGAGGCCGGGGGACACGAACCGGCGCAAACTCTCTGGGCGCAAACTTGGCGTTGGCGCTGGCGCTGCAGCCGCGGGCGCCGTAGGAGGGCCGGGCCCAATGCGCCCCGCTTCCCGCTCCCTTCCTCTCCGCGCCCATTGGCCCGGCCGCTCGGGACGGCCCCGAGAGGAGGGAAGGAGGGAGGAAAAGTGGGGACTCCGAGCCCGGCCCCCGAGCGCCACCCGGCCCGCCCAGCCCGGCCTGCACCGAGGCGGACCAGGAGAGGGAAAGCGACGCCAGCGGGCGCCGCCGCCTGGCCCTGCAGCTGGAGGCGGGACGCGCCTTTCCTCCTACTGGGCTGACCGTCCTATCCCCCGGCCAGACGCAAAGACCTCACCCAGCGGGCGCCTTCCACTACAGAGCACCACCCACCCCGCCCCACCCTGTTTTGGTTTCGTCGCCGCCGCAGTCGAAGCGGCTGAATGGCTGCGTTTCCCTTTCAAGCCCCAAAGGGTTCCTCTGCCAGTGGCTGGAAGCTCGAGAGACCCTGCGCTGCTAGAGAATGCCGCAGCCACCAGACTCCCTACTTCCTTTACCCTCCTCTGCGCTAGGCATAGTTTCCTACACCCTAATCTGACATGCTCGGTGTCACACAAGCAAATACAGGAGACTGCTAGCTTCGGGTCACTTCCGTCTCTGTGGAGTGAGAATTATTTCACCTCTATAAGAAACGGTGTTTACTGTTATACTATGTGCATTCTGATAAGTCGTTTGCATGCCACAGGTCCTCAAAAAAGGTGCCTTGCTCCTTAACTTCTCTGCCCCCAGACACCCATGCATCACTGTTACTTGGAAAACTTTTCCAAGTTATTGCTAGGTTCTGAGAAACATAAAAATCTTGAAGATTCTTTACAGGAATCGCTAGCTGATGAAAAGGGGTTTCAGGAAGGCTATATTCCAGGCTGCCGGGTAGAAAACGAAAGAAAGTGAGCTCACGTGGCCCCCAGCCTCCGCCGGGTAAACCCCTGGAGCATTCGCTCGGACAAGCAATGACTTTCGGGGCAGACTTGATCAATGTGGCCTCTGGCTTCAAATTAAACCGAAGGCCTTTCAGGCACTGACAACCACTTTCTCTCCAAGACTCAGGCCTCTTGCCTTCTTCGGGAGTTTTATAACCTCCAAGACTCAGGCCTCACTCTTGCCTTCTCCAGTTTTATCACCATTAAACTGCACTGAGCATTAAATTGCCAGGCCAAAGTTTCTCAAAGTATGTCCCCTGTGGAGGAGGCAAAAAAAAAAAAAAAAAAAAAAAAAAAAAATCTGTACCACCACTCCCACAACCTAACCAAATGGAGATGTCACCACCAGATGACAATCTCTACCACTCACAAGCAAACCCACACCACAGACAGAAAGACAGACACACGCACACACGCACACAGGCATATACTTGAGGATCACTAGGCTAGATAGGTCCATTTAATATCATATAGTCCTGGAAAATGACCAGCATTGGAGCAACATTGATCTTTTCTGGAGCTAGATGACAGCTGAAGTGAGATATATGAGAGCAGATGGGGCTTTGTTTTAACAGAAAAAAAAATTAACACTCAGATATGAGTTGCTGAAAAACAGAAGTAGGTCACTTTGGGAAGTATTTCTGGAGCAAGTGCCTCAAACCCTTTATAATTTTCACAAAGCTATGTCTTTCAGACTTCAAAGAATAGTCCTCGTATAGGCTATATATATGTGTGTGTGTGTGTGCGTGTGTGTGTGTATATATAGTTATATATAAATAGTTTAATGTATATATTTATAAATAAATGTATACATAAATATTTAATTTATATATAAATATTTTAATTTACATATATACATATATTAGCCTTCCACAGGTTTTTTTTCTCCTCAACAAACACAGTTCATAACCTAGTCTAAATTTTTCTTTTAAAAATGGCCAGGTGCAGTGGCTCAGGCCTGTAATCCCAACACTTTGGGAGGCCAAGGCGGGCAGGTCACCTGAGGTCAGGAGTTCAAGACCAGCCTGGACAACATGGTGAAACCCCATCTCTACTAAAAACAAAAATTAGCCAGGTGTGGTGGCAGACATCTATAATCCCAACTACTTGGGAGGCTGAGGCAGGAGAATCGCCTGAACCCAGGGGATGGAGGTTGCAGTGAGCTGAGATTACGCCACTGCACTCCAGTCTGGGTGACAGAGCAAGACTCCATCGAAAAGAAAATAAAAATAAAAATGTAGTAACTATGGTTAGAGCTTACAAACAAACTGGCACAGAACTTAATAGTTCTGTTCTATTGATACTGTAGTACAATTAATGCTAAAAAAAAAAAAACTACTGTTGGATAACCCAGAACCAAGACAGTAGCTCAGCTACACTACAGATGAATGAAACAGACTTTGAAGAAGTTGTTTACATGATTCTCAGATGTATAACAGCAGCACCGTGGACACATTGCTCTCTTTTCCTTCATCAGTATCTCTATTGCCATCCTCTGTCAATTGAAGGTTCATAATAATTATTACATGTTAGATATCACTTTACAAAAGCTGTTTCATTTACCAGTGCTAATAATCCTGTGGTAGTTACAGTAATCTATTTTATAGATGTGAAACCTGGGGTTAAGGGAGCTTAAGTAACTTGGTTGTATTTAGGGAGGTTAAGGGAAATGTGTCTGTCTGATTCCAGAGGCTGGGCTCTTTATTCATTATGCATTGCCTCCTCTAAAACATAGCATTTTTCTCTTTATCAAGAGGCCGGCCCACACACCTGATACAGCCTTGTCATTTTTGTAGACAAGGCATTACATTTACTGTTCAAAATGAGATGCTAGGGGTGATGCCACAGACACGCTGTCTCTCTGTCTCTCCTGTTTTCTATTTGCAGTAGAGTGAGGCCTGATATCAAGGTCAGTTTTATAAATCTTCCTTATGGAGCCATACTCAGAATGTGACATTATCCAGGAGATCCACTGCACATCCTGAAGACTGGTCAAAAATTAAAGCCAGGCACAAAAAGACCTGAAAAAGATTCTAGCATATTGGGAAGGCTGCATGTTACCATGCACTAATAAAAACTCTTCAAATTGCCGTAGAGTCACGAGGCTTTGGCAGAGTGCCTAAGGAGTTCCTAAAGAAGTGAAGTATTTTGATTTTAAGTAGATAAACTCCATGCCACTCTATCATGGATATTCAGAGGCACTTTCCATACTTCCTACTTCACATACTAAATCAAATCAAACAATAAAACTGATAATCAAAGAACAAAACTGAATTAAATATATCCTCAAAGTTTACAAAAGTATAATCTCTCAAAGTGATAAAACTCTACTGATACCTTCAGTCTATATTCAATCAAAAACAATCACCAATAAAACTAAATTTAAGCCATCTGAAATGATATAACCCATGTAAAAAGAGAATTACCATTTTAATAATACTGCTTATTAATGTAATGATACTATATATTCACAGAGCATACTCACTTGTCCCCTTTGATCCTCCCAACAACTCTATGAAGTTGGAAGGGCAGGTGTTATTTTCATTTACATTATTATGTCATCTCAATTTTCATTCAAATGAATACTGTTTCTAATAAATTGCAGCTAGCTTATCCATCTAGTAAACAGCAAGTGTAGGGTTCAAACTTGGGTATTCTACTGTTCTTTTTAACTATACAGAAATCTTTTTATTATACTTTTTATTATGCTAAGAGTATAATACTATTTTCCTTCAGGAAAATAGCAGAAATTGTTGCCTACATAGGACATTAAACCCCAGGCTTAACATTTGAGAGCTGATGTGAAAGAATGGTCAAAATTGACCCATGGTAGGTATCACCATTGTTTTTTAAGTAGTTTCTTTAAGCATCATCCACAAAACTTCAGGTAATTTATGTTTTTCAGTCAATGATCCATTTCTTCATGTTTTAGCTCAACTGATATGTGTTTGCTTGGAACCTGTATTGCAACCTGCCTACTTAACATATTTTCCAAGTGGGGATCACAGTTAAACATTGTACGTGTTCAGAAAATGAAGAAACTGATATAACTGAACATCTACCAGATTTAGCTATGTTACAGCATTTTTTGCTTAAGAATACTGTATTAAACCAGGAATTACAGGTGCAGTACAGGAATTACAATGCTGCAATTCTGATACTTTGGGAGGCCAAAGCAGGAAGGTGTCTTGAGGACAGGAGGCCAAGAACTCAGCCTTTAGAGTAAAACAACTGGGTATGAAAACCCAGTGCGGCCTTTTACTAGTTTGGGGACTTTGAGCAAATCGATGAACTTCACGAAGCCCCAGCTTCCACCTCTGTAACCTCCTCTGTAAAGTAGGAATAAGAATAATGATCCCTTGCAGCAGGTCTAAGAACTGAAGGAGAGATTTTGTTCAAAAAACATAAAAGAACTGAAGCTTACCCTTTATACGCTAACGTTTTATTTTTGCCTTAGTTTTAGGGGAGGGAGATCTTTCTAAAATGCATTGCACATGACCCTGAATACTAAAACAGAGTTAGTGATCTTACCTTAATCCTTACAGATGACTCAGGCATTATTGCGAACAAGAACCCATCCTGCAATACAGCAATGTCTTGAAGTCCACTGACACATCAAGAGTTTGTCTTTGCGGCAGGACGCGGTGCCTCACACCTGTAATCCTAACACATTGGGAGACTGAGGGGGGCGGATTGCCTGAGATCAGGAGTTTGAGACTAGCCTGATCAACATGGAGAAACCCCCGTCTCTACTAAAAATACAAAAATTAGCCGGGCATGGTGGCGCATGCCTGTAATCCCAGCTACTCGGGTGGCTGAGGCGGGAGAATCGCTGGAACTCGGGAGGCGGAGGTTGTGGTGAGCCGAGACCGCGCTATTGCACTCTAGCCTGGACAAAAAGAATGAAACTCTGTCCCCCCCCCCCCAAAAAAAAGAGTTTGTCCTTGCACTAAACTGTGCCCAGAGAGGTACACTTTCTCGACTACTGTGTCTGCTTTCCAGTTTTTCCATCTCCCCTTCTGCTCTCATATTTCACTTGTTCCTACCTTGCCTGCTACTTTGGTTGTCCTGTGATTTGGGGAGCTCTACAAATCGCCGTAGTCACTCGGCGTTGGCAGAGTGCCTAAGGAGTTCCTAAAGAAGTGAAGTATTTTTATTTTAAGCAGAAACTCTCCACGCCATTCTACCCTCCATGCCATTGTTTGAGAGGCACTTTCCATACTTCCTACTTCTTTGACTGTGTTCCACATAGTTACTGTTGCCAAAGAAGTGTCCTATGAATAACAAAGCATGATTGAAGATAATGTTTGAGTACCTAAAGACAGACAAAAACCTGTGCTACCCAGATTCCATGGTTGGCTGCAGTAAGAAAAAAGAGCAAGCTGGGGCTTTGCCTAACGCCCTGGAACCACTGGGTATTCTGAGATGCTTGGCCCCACCCTCCCCGTCCTCTACCCTAGCTCCACCTTGGGTGTTGTTGCTGAGGCCACTGCCACCTTAGGCTTCAGGGAGCTGCACAGTGTTAACCCCTCAACCCAAGACTTTATATTTGCCTTGGAGACCAATTGGAATCTCCCTTAACTCTTGTATTTTTCCTTTACTCTTCACTCTGTTCTGTGGCCCGCTTCCCAGGGCCCATGATAGTACCAAGCACAACAATGTTTTGGAATGAATGGGTGGATAGTTTCCTGGCAATCAATGCAGCCAGCTGAACTCATGACTGTCTCTTCTCTTCTCACTTAAGTCCTCATGACCCAGCTTGTTGTTATGAGTCCGTGTGGGCTTCCGTCAGCACATTAGACTGGCCAGCCCTAAATGCTGAGTGTACAGTGAAATGTTATTTATAGCACTAAAGTAGGTATTTGCCCCTATTCATTAGGCTCTCTTCTTATACTCCTAATGTATAATTGCTGCAACTTTCATTTCATTTCTAAACACTTTTCCATCAGGACTGGTTGATCTCCTTGAGTATCCTGTAAAGTAAGTTTTGATATTCACAGAGATCACAAAAAAATCTACCAATAAGTACTCATGTCAGTTTCAAAGAAGGGGCCATCAAAATTAGCTGACCACAGGATTTGTTTTGTGTACATCCTTTAGAAGAAAGCTTCCCCAGGTTACTGTTCGGGAAACAGTGCTTTTGCTTATGAAAATGGACTTGACGGTCAGCAAATATTTATTAAAAACTATTTTTTATAAACACTGTTCTAGGTGCTTGGGATACACATCAATTAATAAACGAAATTGTTCCCTTCACAGACCCTACACTCTGCCAGGGAAAGACATGAACACAAACATTTAAAATAAAATTATGATGTTAGATGATGATAAGTGCGTAGAAAAACAGAAGAGCACAGCAGAGTAAATGCTGCAGCCCATATGCTGTAGTATTTAATAGGGTGGTCAGGGTTGGCCTCATTGAGAAGGCTACATTTAATCAAAGACTGGAAGGAGGTAAAGGAGTTAACCAAATAGATTTCTAGGTAAAGAACATTCCAGAAAGAGGAACCATCTACAGCAAAGGCCCTAAAACAGGAGCAGGCCATCTGGCCAATGAGGCTGGAGCAGAGTCACTGAGGAGACAGAGAAAGAAATTAACCCAAAAGGTATGGGGAGGCAGCCCATGGGAGATTGGGGGCAATTGCAAATGCCTTGAGCTGTTCCTCTGATTGCTATGGGGAGTTATTGCTGGGATATGAGCTGAGGATTATATATTATATCTGGTTTATATATATATTTTAAATCACTGTGGCCACATGTTGAGAACAGATAATAAGGAGGACAAAGAGTGAAGCAAGGAAACCAATTAAGAGGCTATTTCAGGACTCTAGACAAGAAACTGGAGTGGGAGGAGTGGGGATGGTAACAAGAAAGAAGGTGAGAAGTGATTAGCTTCTGGCTACAAATCTTGGATGATAATGTGTCTTGATTCATTTGGGCTGCTGTGACAAAATACCTTAGACTAGGTCAGTGAGGTGGCTCATGCCTATAATCCCGGCACTTTGGGAGGCTGAGGCGGGTGGATCACTTGAGGTCAGGAGTTCGAGACCAGCCTGGCCAACATGGTGAAACCCTGTCTCTACTAAAAATACAAAATTAGCTGGGCATGGTGTTGGGCGCCTATGATCCCAGCTACTTGGGAGGCTGAGGCAGGAGAATCACTTGAGCCTGGGAGGCGCAGGTTGCAGTGAGCCAAGATCGCACCACTGCACTCCAGCCTAGGCAACAGAATGAGACTCCATCTCAAAAAAGAAAAAATATATATCTTAGACTAGGTAATTTATAAGCAGAAATTTGTTGTTCACAGTTCCGGGGCTGGAAAGTTCAAGATCAAGGTGCCAGCAGATTCAATATCTAGTGAGGCATTGCTCTCAGCTTCAAAGAAGGCACCTTCTACCTGTGTCCCCACTTGTCAGGAGTGAACAAGTTCCCTTGGACCTCTTTTATTTTATTTTTTAATTTTTATTATTACCATTTTTTTTTTTTTTTGAAACAGGGTCTCGATCTTTCACCCAGGCTGGAGTGCAGTGGCACGAGCTCAGCTCATTGCAACCTCTGCCTCCTGTGTTCAAGTGATTCTCCTGCCTCAGCCTCTTGAGCAGCTGGGATTACAGGAACCTGCCACCACACCCGGCTAATTTTTGTACTTTTTTTCTTTTCTTTTCTTTTCTTTTTTGAAACGGAGTTTCCCTCTTGTTGCCCAGGCTGGAGTACAATGGCAAGATCTCAGCTCACCGCAACCTCTGTCTCCTGGGTTCAAGTGATTCTCCCTGCCTCAGCCTCCAGAGTAGCTGGGATTACAGGCATGCGTCACCATGCCCAGCTAATTTTTGTATTTTTAATAGAGACGGGGGTTTCTCCATGTTGATCAGGCTGGTCTCAAACTCCTGACCTCAGGTGATCCGCCCCCCTCGGCCTCCTAAAGTGCTGGGATTACAGGCGTGAGCCACCGTGCCCAGTCTCGGGCCTCTTTTATAAGGGCACTAATCTCATTCATGAGGCTGGAGCCCTTATGACCTAATCACCTCCCAAAAGCCCCATCTCTTAATAGTATGGTGTTGCAGATTATGTTTCAACATAAGAATTTTGGAGGCAAGCATTCAGACCAAAGCATAATGACTATGTCCAACCACACTGGAATTATTGCCAAAAATAGAACTAACCCTACCCACTTTGCACTTCTTTTATTGCTTTTTCTTTTTTTCAACCCCTGCGTGTAGCATTCAAACCTTTATTGCTTAGAGTCTTTTATTGCAAGAGAAGGTGGGGGGAGCCAACTTAATCACTTAAAAGCTTTTGAGCATTATACTTTAAAAGTTATTTCTGTTAATATTAAACACAGTAAAGGAGAATTATTTCACTTTATACTTACCAGTAATTCAAGACATTTTCCAGCATATTCATTTGCTAGCATCTTTGGTTAGCATATTTATTAAGTTGAAGTTGACAAAGGCATATTTTGCATACTGCTTGTGCAGACACGTATGTATCCTAGATCCCAACAAAGTCACTCTGTCTTGTGGAATTCAGATAAATTAACGTAAGCCTAAGATTGCATATTGTATGCAAAGTCTTATGCCAGCTGCAAGATTTTACCAATGCCTGGGCATTTCTCTCATCTAGACCCCTGTTCCCAGTGCTTCTGGGTCCTCACTTGCTTCTCTCTTTCCCACCACCCACATTTAGCAGCTGTGTGTGACCATATACTGAAGACGTAAAAGGAGCAGGGAATCCATATTGCAGACATTCAAAAGCCTTAACATTCCTTATTGGATGTCACTATTTCTAGAAGATGCTTCGGCATCTCTTCTACTTGCAAATTTTGCACTTTCTCCTTTCTCTCTAGGTGCAGCCCCAGCTAGGTTCCTTGGTTACTCTCTCCCGCCCTATTCTTCTTCCCACTCCTCTCTGCTTTCCTGTATACCTGAATTCTTTCATGTTTAATTTAAAACTACTAACCTATCTCTTTGCCTACCAACCTCCTTAAAATTCAGCCCCTAAAGGAGCTTATTGTTTTCCTCCATAAACAAGACAGTTCTGAAAGAAATCCTACTAGTTGTGAACATTTTACATTTTCCTCCAACTGTCACACTGATGGAGTTCAGATCATATCCCAACATACAGCATCTTGGCGTTTGAGAAAATGACAGAGGCAGAAGGTCACTCTCACTTTCCCTTCACCTTTCTTTGCTGAAGCAGGTCATAAAACCCTCATTCAAGAGGTAAAACACCTCATTGAAGAGGTCCCCTCCCTGAACCTGGGAGGAGACACAGGGACACAGAGAGGAATCTGAACATGCGTACCTTGCTAAGTTCCCCGAGTTTATTTCCATGAGATCAGATCCCCTTTGACCAACCACACTTCCACAGGACTATCCACTTCATCAAGTCTAAGCATAAAAACACACAGGTTTCCCTGTGTCTTTGGGTCTTTATTTCTTAAGGCTCCTGTGTCATGTATAACTTACATTAAATAAATGCAGATGCTTTTCTCCTGTTGATCTGTCTGTTGTTATAAATGCCTCAGCCATGAACCTAGTAATGAGTGAGGAAAATAAATCCTTCCTCCCCTACAATGCCTATAAACCCAAACTTCCTGGGCTACAGCGTTCATGTGTGTAAAATAACACTGCCCCATGAACTTTGTAGATTTTTTTTTAGTGAGAGATATCTCGTATGTATAAGTGTAATAATATATATAATTTAAATAAAAATGGACTATTAGCTTAATAGATTCAGTAGATTTTTTAAAACTTTAGTGAGAGACATATGTATAAGTATAATAATATATATAATTTAAACAAAAAGTCTATTAATATTTTATATATATATATATTTTTTAGATGGAGTCTTGCTTGCTCTGTCGCCCAGGGTAGAGTGTAGTGGCGTGATCTGGGCTCACTGAAACCTCCACTTCCTGGGTCAAGCAATTCTCCTGTCTCAGCCTCCTGAGTAGCTGGGATTACAGGTGCCTGCCACCACGCCCAGCTAGTTTTTGTATTTTGTGTTTTTAGTGGAGATGGAGTTTCACCATATTGGTCAGGCTGGTCTCAAACTCCTGACCTCAGGTGATCCACCTGCCTTGCCTCCCAAAGTTCTGTAATTACAGGCATGAGCCACTGTGCCCAACCAATTATATATATACAATGATTTAAAATAGTCTAATGGTCTATTAGCCTGGTGTGGTGGCCCACACCTGTTGTCCCAGCTACTTGGAAAGCTGAAGCTGGAGGGTTGCTTGAGCCCAGGAGCCTAGGAGTTTGAGGCTTCAGTGAGCCAAGATCATGCCATTGCACTCCAGCCTGGGCAACAGACCAAGACCCTGTCTTAAAAATAAATAAACAAACAAATAAATAAATAAATAAATAAAAATTTTAAAAGTCTAATAAAGCAGACACCCATTTTAAGAAGTAAAACAGGCCGGGCGCGGAGGCTCAAGCTTGTAATCCCAGCACTTTGGGAGGCTGAGACAGGCGGATCACCAGGTCAGGAGATCAAGACCATTCTGGCTAACACGGTGAAACCCCGTCTCTACTAAAAATACAAAAACTAGCCGGGCGAGATGGCGGGCGCCTGTAGTCCCAGCTACTCGGGAGGCTGAGGCAGGAGAATGGCGTAAACCCGGGAGGCGGAGCTTGTAGTGAGCTGAGATTCGGCCACTGCACTCCAGCCTGGGCGACAGGGCGAGACTCCGTCTCAAAAAAAAAAAAAAAAAAAAGAAGTAAAACATCAAAAATTCCATCCACAGTGCTCTTCAAGCTGAGCAAGCACCCCATCCTACCCCACCGCCCCCACTGCCCCATGTATGCAAGGACTTTCTGAGGGCACATAGGCACCAACCATTAAAATGGTTGCTGTTAGGAATCTACTAGGAATTATTAGATACCCCAATTCCGTATATACTCTTTCCTGCAACCAATTTGCTTGATAACTCCCGAGTTCACAATAGCTCTCCTTGTATTTGACCAACGCATTCACTGCAAATCTCACAAGGGAGCAGGGGCCCTGGGTGAGAACTGGCTCAGCTCCAGATGATCCCTCTCTCCTGAGGGATTAAGTAAGGTCCCGTAAGCCTACAGGACATTCTGTGTCTCTCATTTTATACACATTCCTGTAAAGGGTCAAGCATGGTTTTTAGAATTGAGTATTTGGGGCCCTGTTAAGATGTTTTGAATTCAGATGTATGACGGTAACGAGGACAAAGACGTGGGGGATGACTATGAAAACGTTCACCTCTTCCTTCCCCAGCCCATTTTCAAAGAATGAAGAAGTGTCCTGGGAGAGCAAAACAAAAAGAGAAGGGGTAAGAAATACTCAGCGCTAGACACTTGGGCTTTTATTTTCTGTATATTTAAGTAGGAGGACTTCTTTTCAGCTATGCTCAATACTTTCTTAGGATGTGTCATTTACTGGAAATAAAAACATCTTGATCAGCTGAAACAGAAAGGGTGATTTTGGTTTTTTTTCAATGTAACTGGAATATTTTTGGGAACTGCCAACATTTTCATGATAACTTTGGATAAAAATCCAAAGATAAAACTTGTATGGAATTTCTTTCAGCTTTGGTATGTGTTATTCAATGTAGTAATTAAAACTTATTCCAGCAATTAAGAAATGTTTTGTAATTAAAGTGATTTTTCATTTTATTTCATCCTATAAAATGCTTACCATTTTCTATCTCCATGAATAAAACATTTTTAAATAAAGTAACTCCTAGTCCCTGCAGTTCTTGCCAGTATAAACTTTTATCTTTGTTAAAACCATTTTCTTACCATTTTCTACCTCCTATGAATAAAAAATTTTAAAAGTCTAATAAAGCAGACACCCATTTTAAGAAGTAAAACAGGCCGGGCGCGGAGGCTCAAGCTTGTAATCCCAGCACTTTGGGAGGCTGAGACAGGCGGATCACGAGGTCAGGAGATCAAGACCATTCTGGCTAACACGGTGAAACCCCGTCTCTACTAAAAAATACAAAAACTAGCCGGGCGAGATGGCGGGCGCCTGTAGTCCCAGCTACTCGGGAGGCTGAGGCAGGAGAATGGCGTAAACCCGGGAGGCGGAGCTTGTAGTGAGCTGAGATTCGGCCACTGCACTCCAGCCTGGGCGACAGGGCGAGACTCCGTCTCAAAAAAAAAAAAAAAAAAAAAAGAAGTAAAACATCAAAAATTCCATCCACAGTGCTCTTCAAGCTGAGCAAGCACCCCATCCTACCCCACCGCCCCCACTGCCCCATGTATGCAAGGACTTTCTGAGGGCACATAGGCACCAACCATTAAAATGGTTGCTGTTAGGAATCTACTAGGAATTATTAGATACCCCAATTCCGTATATACTCTTTCCTGCAACCAATTTGCTTGATAACTCCCGAGTTCACAATAGCTCTCCTTGTATTTGACCAACGCATTCACTGCAAATCTCACAAGGGAGCAGGGGCCCTGGGTGAGAACTGGCTCAGCTCCAGATGATCCCTCTCTCCTGAGGGATTAAGTAAGGTCCCGTAAGCCTACAGGACATTCTGTGTCTCTCATTTTATACACATTCCTGTAAAGGGTCAAGCATGGTTTTTAGAATTGAGTATTTGGGGCCCTGTTAAGATGTTTTGAATTCAGATGTATGACGGTAACGAGGACAAAGACGTGGGGGATGACTATGAAAACGTTCACCTCTTCCTTCCCCAGCCCATTTTCAAAGAATGAAGAAGTGTCCTGGGAGAGCAAAACAAAAAGAGAAGGGGTAAGAAATACTCAGCGCTAGACACTTGGGCTTTTATTTTCTGTATATTTAAGTAGGAGGACTTCTTTTCAGCTATGCTCAATACTTTCTTAGGATGTGTCATTTACTGGAAATAAAAACATCTTGATCAGCTGAAACAGAAAGGGTGATTTTGGTTTTTTTCAATGTAACTGGAATATTTTTGGGAACTGCCAACATTTTCATGATAACTTTGGATAAAAATCCAAAGATAAAACTTGTATGGAATTTCTTTCAGCTTTGGTATGTGTTATTCAATGTAGTAATTAAAACTTATTCCAGCAATTAAGAAATGTTTTGTAATTAAAGTGATTTTTCATTTTATTTCATCCTATAAAATGCTTACCATTTTCTATCTCCATGAATAAAACATTTTTAAATAAAGTAACTCCTAGTCCCTGCAGTTCTTGCCAGTATAAACTTTTATCTTTGTTAAAACCATTTTCTTACCATTTTCTACCTCCTATGAATAAAAAAATTTAAAATAAGGTAACCCCTAGTCCCTGCAGTTCTCACTAGTATAAACATTTATCTTTGTTAAAACCACAGAAAAAGCAAAATCATTATTCTTCTCATCAAGAGATGTATTTCCATTAAATTTTACTTTTTATGTTTAATGATTATCAATATTTATAATGTTTTTAAGGATTTTTGATAAAATGTATACTGATAATAACTATAAAGATAACTCAAAGAATTTTTTATCTTAGAGCTTTCTAACTTCAGGAAATGAGATAAATGTTAAGAATTACAATTATATGCATATTTTGTTTTGAATAAATACGATGGTGTTAACAGAAGACGTTCAACCATAAAATGTATTATATTAAGATAAAAGTCTATGGAGGAATAGACTAGAAATAGGATTCAAGTAGAGAAGAAGAATTACTTTTGTAATGCTAAAGAGTTTATTCATGAATGTTTTCCATTGTTGGATGGTAGTAGTATCAACTTACAGTTTTAGATTCCATGGGATACTCTTAAAAGGGATACAAAGTTATTTTAAAATTTATTTATTTATTTTTAGAGACAGGGTCTTGCTCTGTCACCCAGGCTGGAATTGCAGTGGCTTAATCATAGCTAACTGCAGGCTCGACTTCCCAGGCTCAAGCAACCCTGCCACCTCAGCCTCCTGAGTAGCTAGGACCACAGGTGTGCACCACCACAACTGGCTACTTTTTAAAATTTTTGTAGAGATGGGGATCTCACTATATTGCCCAAGCTGGGCTCAAACTCCTGGACTCAGACAATCCTCTTACCTCAGTGTTGGGATTTACAGGCATGAGCCACTGCATCCAGCCTATTTTATTTTTGAATGTCAATATTTGCAACATGCTAGAATTTACATTCTTTGCAACTATTGCTATTTATGATGAAAAATTTTAGATGTTGACTTTAACATGTAGGAGCAAATATATAGTTTTTCAAAATTCTTTAAGGGAGAAGTGAACAGAATGCTCGAAAGCCAGTGCCTTTATAAAATCTTAGATGCCCCTTCTCACTGTGTCACCATCTCCCTAAAGCAAAAATGATTTGAATTTTGTGTTATTTACTTTCTTGTTTTGGTAGCTTTATCTCACACCTATATATCTCTAGGCATATATTGTTAGGTTTATCTGTTTTGACTTTTGTATAACTCCTTTGTTACTTGTCGGTTTCTTTTTTCTTTTTACTCAATATTACATTTGTGAGAGTCATCCATACACAGATATGTTAAAATAGCTTAATCATTTTCAGTACTGTATAATATACTTTTGAATAAACTATACCACAACTGATTTAACAATTATTTGGTCAATTGACATTTGAGTGGCTTCCAGATTTCTAGTTTTATTTTTTATTTTTCATTATTATTAGAGTCAGAGTCTCACTCTGTCACCCAGGCTGGAATCATGGCTCACTGCAGCCTCAAACTCCGAGGCTCAAGTGATCCTCCCACCTCAGCCTCCTGAGTAGCTAGGACTATAGACGCACACCACCACACCCAGCTGAGATTTTCAGTTTTAAAAAACAATGCTGTCATGAATATTCTTGATTCCTGGTAACCAAGTACAACAATTTTTCTGTAGTATATACTTAGGAGTGAATATTTCTGGGTAATGAGCTGAATGCACATTCAATGTTACAAAATAAAGCCAAATTGTTTTCCAAAGTGATTGTACCAATTTAACCTACCTCTATCAGTGTGTCAGACTACAGACAGCCCAGATTCTCACTAACACTTGGTATTGTCAGTCTTTTTGATTCTTGCCAAACTGGAGAGGGCGAGGTGCTTTTATTATTTTTATTCGTATTAATGAAGGCAAACATCTCTTCATTTGTCTCTTAACCATTCATGTGTCTTCTTCTCTGAAATATGTATTTGTGCCTAGATCATTCTATAATTTTTATGTTTTGCCTATTTCCTTATTTTTCAGGTCTAGTGCAGTGTACTTGAAAAACAAAAATTGTATATATTCAAGGTGTACAACCTGAAAATTTTTTCTTTTTTTCTTTTAGTTTACATCTAATACTTCTACATATTTACGGGATACAGAGTGATATCTCCTTTCTTTCCCCACTTTCACTTCCAGTTTTCCCTATTTCTTTTTCTAAATTTGGTATTACTGTAGTACATTTATTGCAATTGATGGACCAATATTGATTTTTTTTTTTTTTTTTTGAGACAGAGTCTCGCTCTGTCACCCAGGCTGGAGTGTAATGGCACGATCTCAGCTCACTGTAACCTCTGCCTCCAGGATTCAAGTGAGTCTCCTGCCTCGGCCTCCCGAGTAGCTGGGATTACAGGCATCCGCCACCACGCCTGGCTAATTTTTGCATTTTTGGTAGAGACGGGGTTTCACCATATTGGCCAGGCTGGTCTCCACCTCCTGACTTTAAGTGATGCATCCGCCTTTACCTCCCAAAGTGCTGGGATTACAGGCATGAGCCACCATGCCTGGCCATGTTGTTTAGTTTTCCGTTTTTAGAGATGGAGCCTTGCTATGTTGCTCAGGCTGGACTCAAGTTCCTGGGCTCAAGCAATCCTCCTGCCTCAGCCTCCTGAGTAGCTGCATGCTGGGGCACCCAGTTTCTCCATGTTTTACATGCCTAATAGCTTATTTATTTTTATTACAGAATAGTATTAATAGCAGAGATGCACACCACAGTTCACCTATTGAAGGACATCTTGGTTTATCTGACAGTTAATTTAATGTGTCAACTTGATTAGGCTAAGGGATGCCCAGTTAGCTGGCAAAATATTAATTTGAGTGTGTCTGCAAGTGTGTTTCTGGAATAGATTAGCATTTGAATTGGCAGACTGAGCAAAGATTTCACTCACCAATGTAAGTGGGCATCCTCTAATCTGTTAAGGGCCCAAATAGAACAAAAGGGGAAAGGAAGAGCAAATTTGTTCTCTTTTGTTGAACTGGGACATCCTCTTTCCTCTGCTCTCAGACATCACCACTCCTGGTTCTTGGGCTTTTGGACTTGGACTGGGGCCTATACCCTTGGCTCTCTGGTTCTCAGGCTTTTGAGGTTGGACTGGAACAACATCACTGGTTTTTCTGAGCTCCCAGTTTGCAGTGGCAGATTGTGGGAATTTCTAGCCTCCATAAACATGCGAGCCATTCCTTCACAATAAATCTCTCTCTCTCTCTCTCTCTCTCTCCACCTGTCTATCCATCCATCCTGTTGGTTCTATTTCTCTGGAGAACCCTGACTGCTATAGTTGCCTAACATGTTTTTTATTTTGTTTTGAGACAGGGTCTCACTCTGTTACCCAGGCTGGAGTGCAGTGGCATGATCACAGCTCACTGTAGCCTCAACTTCCTGGGCTAGAGCAATTCTCCCACCTTAGCCTCATGAGTAACCGGTACTACAGGCAAACACCCTCACGCTCAGTTAATTTTTACTTTTTTTTTGTAGAGTCAGTGTCGCTATGTAGCCCAGGCTGGTTTCAAACTCCTGGGCTCAAGCAATCTGCCTGCCTCAGCCTCCCAGAGTGCTAGGATTGCAGGTGTGAGCCACCACACCCAGCGCTAATATATTTTAAAGTTTGGTTTTATGTTTAAGTGATTGTCTGATCTGGAATTAATTCTTGGGTATAATATGAGGTAGAGATCACATTTAATTTTTTTCCATATAGAAAATCATTTTTCCCAGAGTCTTTTTATTTTTTCTCCCCTTTTCCCCCCATGATCTACAATTCTGGTTTTGTCCTATATCAAGTTTATATTTATGCATTGATCTGTTTCTAAGCTTACTATTTTTTTCCACTGTTTGTCTACCCTTAGCTTATCTCCCAATGTCATAATGACTACACATGTGTTTTAAGTCTTGGTATCTGGTGGGACATGCTCTCTGACATAGTTCTTCAGGAGCATATTGACTGACCTGGGATGTTCCTCTTCCACATAAATTTTACAACCAGTTTGTTGATTTCATGAAAAACTTCATTGGGATTTTACTGAATCTATTTCTCAATTTGTGGAGAATCAAAATATTTATGCTAGTTCTCGCTCTTTTGCTCCATAAGTATATTTCTCTCCACTTATTCAAATCTTTTTTAAGATTTTGAATAAAGTTTTATACTTTTATGCATAAATATTTATAATTTTTATTAGATTTATTTCAGAACTTTACATTTTCTATTGCAATTATAAATGTTCTCTTTTTTTTAAACGTTACTTGCTCTGTTTATTGCAATTTATGGTTTTTTTCTTTTTTTTTTTTTTGAGATAGGGTCTTACTGAGTCACCCAGGCTGGAGTGATGTGGTGCAGTCATATCACACTGCAATCTCAAACTTCTGGGCTCAGGCAATCTTCATACCTCAGCCTCCTGAGTAGCTAGAACTACAAGGGCCACACCATCAGGCCTGGGAAATTTTTAAAAATTTTTTTGTAGAGATAGGGTCGCACTTTGTTGCCCAAGTTGTTCTTGAACTCCTGGCCTCAAGTGATCCTCCTACCTTGGCCTCCCAAAGTGCTGGGGTTACAGGTGTGAGCCACCACACTCAACCTAGACTGATATATTTCTTCTTCTTATCCTGTTAAACTGGCTAGGCCTTCTAATACTTTTATACAGAATTTGATAAGACATGGTCCTTCTTCTTGGAGTGCTTCATTGGGGGAAATAAACACATCAATATTGTACAGTGTGACAGGATACAGTAACAGTTTGTATAAGGTGTATGGAAACTAAGGCAATATTTAATTCCTCCTTAGAAAACAGGGATCAAGTCCTACTATGTGCTTATCATTGTAGCTTAAAAGTACAAATTCACCGGGCGTGGTGGCTCACGCCTGTAATCCTAGCACTTTGGGAGGCTGAGGCAGGAGGATCATGAGGTCAGGAGATCAAGACCATCCTGGCTAACACGGTGAAACCCCATCTCTACTAAAAATACAAAAATTAGCTGAGTGTGGTAGCAGGTGCCTGTAGTTCCAGCTACTTGGGAAGCTGAGTCAGGAGAATGGTGTGAGCACGGGAGGCGGAGCTTGCAGTGAGCCAAGATGGCGCCACTGCACTCCAGCTTGGGCAACGCAGAGAGACTCCGTCTCAAAAAAAAAAAAAAAAGGACAAATTAACATTTTACTAATTGAAGTCAGTTATATAAGCATTCACAATATTATTTATCTATCTATCTATTTATTTA
Source organism: Trachypithecus francoisi (assembly GCF_009764315.1). Lineage (NCBI taxonomy): Eukaryota > Metazoa > Chordata > Mammalia > Primates > Cercopithecidae > Trachypithecus > Trachypithecus francoisi. Next base: position 20,470,088 of record NW_022681455.1, read on the forward strand.
TTTATTTTGAAACAGAGTTTCCCTCTTATTGCCCAGGCTGGAGTGCAGTGGCGTGATCTCAGCTCACTGCAACCTCTGCCTCCCGGGTTCACGCCATTCTCCTGCTTCAGCCTCCCGAGTAGCTGGGATTACAGGCATGCACCACCACACCTAGCTAATTTTGTATTTTTAGTAGAGATGGGGTTTCTCCACGTTGGTCAAGCTGCTCTCGAACTCCCAACCTCAGGTCATCCGCCCCCCTTGGCCTCCCAAAGTGCTGGGATTACAGGCATGAGCCACGGTGCCAGACCACATTCACAGTATCTTACAACAGAGATAGAAAATTGCTTTTGAAATAAGAAGACAGATGTAAAACAAATAATCATGTTATTTAGTGAACATAAACCTATAAAGCTCTTACCCAACATTGCCCCAGGCCATACAGATGCAATGTTGTGCAGACACTGTCCCTACTCTTGATTATTAACTGGGTGGGGGTGGGGGGTCTATTTAAAGACTGAAAAGTCTTTGTGTCAACTGGTTCTTCCAAGAAAATAACAAACATATGGGAACTCATGTGTAACCCATGACAGATACTGTAGCAATACCATATTGGTTGAAACTTTTGCTCGTTATTGATTTAAAATCTGCCTTTCTGTCGGAGGTTGCAGTGAGCCAAGATCGCACCACTGCACTCCAGCCTGGGTGACAGAGCAAGACTCTGTCTCAAAAAAATAAAATAAAATAAAATAAAATAAAATAAAATAAAATAAAATCTGCCTTTCTGAAACTCTTAACAACTATTCCTAGTTCTGCCAAAGAAAAGAAAATGATAAAATAAAATATATTTTTTTCCATTTGACAGTAATTAAAGTATGTGAAAGGCATTTTTTCCTCTCTCTCTTCTAAGTCTTCGTTTTCCTTGGCTAAACCTCTATTTTTTCAAGAATGGGGTGATGTTAAATCCTATGCTCTCCTAGCCACCCTCCTCCTGAGAGCCCATTGTTTATCCCTGTCTCTCATGAAAACCATCCTTCAAAACTGAAAATTATCTCCCGAATGAGATGTAACCAGTGCAGAGTAGATGGAAACTGTCATCAGCTATTTGTGGAAGTTAAAAATATCCCTTTCAGACAGAAGTGACTTTCCATTGGTTCATTTGGTTCCTCAGTGCAGAACTCAGACCTATCTTTATGTATTTCAGGAAATCAGATTTCAACTTCTACTGCGAGCCTTTTTCACACAAATAACTGTTAGACCATGTCTCCCAATCCTATACTTACCAATTAGTACTTACCCTTTAGAGTCATGTTTTCATTGTTTCTTTTTTTGAGAGGGAGTCTTGCTCTGTCGCCCAGGCTGGAGTGCAGTGGCACCATCTCTGCTCACAGTAAGCTCCGCCTCCCCGGTTCACGCCATTCTCCTGCCTCAGCCTCCCAAGTAGCTGGGACTACAGGCTCCCGACACCTCGCCCGGCTACTTTTTTGTATTTTTAGTAGAGGCGGGGTTTCACCGTGTTAGGCAGGATGGTCTCAATCTCCTGACCTCGTGATCCGCCTACCTCGGTCTCCCAAAGTGCTGGGATTACAGATGTGAGCCACCGCGCCCGGCCCACTGTTTCTTTTAGTTGCAAATGACAGGAATCCCAATTCAAATATTCTTAGACAATTAAAAAAAAAAAAAAAGACAGGAAGGAGATTTACTGGCTTTTACATAATCCAGTCAGATAAATGGAAGTCCAAGGGCATTTACCCTTCAGACACATCTCAGTGCAGGCCCTCAATGTTTTGAGGACTGGCCTTTTGACATCTGCTGGGTTTCCTTTCCTCTGTGAAGGCTCTGTGCTCAAGCAGTGCTCCCCTTAAGGTAGCAAGATGGCTGCCTGGAACTGGGGGTTAGTACCCTATCCTCTCAGCAACCACAGTGATTCTGTCTTCCCAACAGAAATCCCAGGATGGGGTCTCATTGGCTCTGGGTGGGTCTCATGATATCTCTGAACCAAGCAAGGGATGCACCTCTCTAATTGGCCAGGCCTGTACCATGTGCCCATCCATGGAGCTAGCAATTGAATTAACTCAACCCAATCTCAACCCAATCCTTTTAGACTGAAAGTGGGGGAAGGGTAGTTTCCTAAAGAAGGGAGAATGGTTAGCAGGCTTTCAATAAAAACAGATGTCTACTTCAGCTCTACATTTTGGTTATATTAACCCCCGTTAACTATTTTTCTAATTCCCATTAGAAATGGGAATCCCATTTTCCTAACTCTAATGTCAGTGTCTTCAATAGCTCACTCTATGGTTTTGGTTAAATCATTTAACCTCTCTGAGTTAATTCACTCACTAAAATGAAGGAGAGGAGAGAAGAAAGTGAAATAATCCTAAAGCTCTTTTCACTCTCAATTCCCTCATTTTGTGATATATGTGTTAAGTCAGTGGAGGGAAACAAGATTTAAAATGTATTCTCAATTGGAAGCAATGATCATATTAAAATTCCTGTGGCTATAGGGTTTTTCAAGTGTGCTAGCTCCCTGGGAATCCCTAAATTAAATTCTAGAAATTGTCATTGAGTGCCTACAATCAATTAATTGGCAAGCACTCTTATAAATGGAAAAAGGCTCTTGGGAAGTATTCAAGAGAGGAATTCTGATTTCATAATTGCAAATGATCACCAAAAAAGAAAAGAAGATGGGGATCTAAAGAAATAGTTTTAATTGCAGGCTCTATTAAACTCTGATTTTTCAAAAGATACTCAAGAAAGATAGGAGGGAGAAAAAAAAAAAAGCAGAAGGGAAAAATGATATTGATGTATAAGAAATGCCAGGAAGTCCACAATTCGGAATAATTGGAGACATGCCTTGTGAGACATGACACGGTGTGAGAGAAAGACAAACAGAGGTTTGGATTCAGACAGAATTGCATGTACAGGTTGTCTCTGCACTTACTGTTTGCTGGTTGCAGAAACCTGAGCAACCTACTAGCCCATCTGAGTCTGTTCCTCTTCTGTAAATGGATATACTGATATTACCTCAAGAGAATGGGATCACATAAAATTAAGCCCCTGGCACTAGAAAGTCACTCAATGGACTCTCCTTCTTTCTTCAGTAGGCCTGGCCTTGTAAACATTTGTTTCAATTACTTGTCTAAAAATCACAGAGACATTCCTTTGATATCATAAATGATATGAAACTAAAGGGATAGGAATTATATTAGATAACAGTTGAAGTCCCGAAAGATCTTCTGTTACCAAGAGTCCTTCAGCCTTTGTGTTTTGAAACTCCTATTTTGGAGATAAGGAGATCAAGTAACTTGCATGAATTCATGTAAAGCAAATAAGTGGCAGCATGGATCTTTGGCATTCCTTAAACCATTGGAACCTCAGTTGCCTCAACTATAAAATTCAAATAATAATATATTTACCTATTTTATAGATGATTCTGAAAACCAAATTAAATCTCTTTTTGGAAAACTTGAGATGTGAGGCACTGTATAAAACAATGCTCATTCAGGGATGCCATGTGCAGATGTGCATTGCACAAAGGGCTGTATAGAAGGGGACACCATTCACTTCATGGATATAGATTTGTATGTGTACAGCAGCAGCTCACTGACTGGCAGCAACAAAATGCCTCATGACACAAAATTGATAATTAACAATTTCCAACAGAAGAAAATATTTTGAAAAGAGAGAGCCCTTTTTTTCCTAATTTGCACAAAAGTACCTTATAAGCTAGCGATGTCCCTATGGTTAGTTATTACAATTAAGTCCAAAACACAGAATAAATCTTATACATAAAAACTGTAGAGAAGAGGCTGGGCATGGTGGCTTATGCCTGTAATCCTAACACTTTGGGAGGCTGACATGGAGGATCACTTGAGGTCAGGAGTTTGAGACCAGCCTGGATAACATAGCAAGTCCCCATCTCTAATATATGTGTGTGTGTGTGTGTGTGTGTGTGTGTGTGTGTGTACTCTAATATATATATTTTATTTATATATATATAAATTTATGTACATGGCACACACCTGGAGTCCTGACTACTTGGGAGACTGAGGTGGGAGGATCACTTGAGCCCAGGAGTTTGAGGCTGCAGTGAGATGTGACTGCACCACTTCACTCTAGCCTGGGCAACAGAGCAAGACCTTGTCTCTAAAAAAATTTGTTAAACAAATAAATTAATTAAAAACCATAGAGAAGAGTGTTTGTAAAAATCATAACTCTGAAAACAGAATGGGCAGTGAGTTTCCTGTCCTTTGAGGTATTCAAGTAAAGGCTGACTCACCCTTAATGAAGGATATTATATTACAAATGTCTAGATCATGTGAAAAGGTGGAATTAATTATCTCTACAGGAAAGAGACTTAACACTTATGAAGCATCAACTATATGTGTAGGTGCTAGAACCTTCACATACTGTTATCTCATTGAATTCTGATAAGAGTCCTTCAGCCTTGGTGTTTTGAAACTCCTGTTTTAGAGATGAGGCGATCAAGTAACTTGCATAAATTCATACAAAGCAAATAAGTGCCAGTATGGAACTGTCAGACTCTGTTGGTTTCCTACTGCTATAATAAATTACCACAAACCTAGTGGCTTAAAAACAGCACAAATGGGTTGGACGCGGTGGCTCATGCCTGTAATCCCAGAACTTTGGGAGGCCAAGGTGGGTGGATCACTTGAGGTCAGGAGTTCGAGACCAGCCTGGCCAATATGGTGAAACCCCATCTCTACTAAAAACACAAAAATTAGCCAGGTATGGTGGCATGTGCCTGTAATCCCAGCTACTCAAGAGGCTGAGGCAGGAGAGTCCCTTGAACCTGGGAGCCAGAGGTTGCAGTGAGCCAAGATCACGCCAGTGTACTCCAGCCTGGGTGACAGACTGAGTCTTGGTTTAAACAAACAAACAAACAAACAAACAAAAAACCACGAATGTATTATCTCACAGTTCTGAGGTTCAGAAGTCCAAAATGGGTTTCACTGGTTTAAAATCCAGGTGTCAGCCAGGCTACATTTGTTTCTGGAGGCTCTAGAGCAGAATCTATTTTCTTACCTTTCTAGCTTCTAGAAGCTGCCCGCAATCCGAGACTCACAGCTCCCCTCCATCTTCAAAGCGAGCAGTAGCTGGTCGATTCTTTCTCATATCTCATCACTTCGACATTGACTCTTCTGCCTCTCTCTTCTTTTAGGGCCCCTCATGATTATATTAAGCGCACGTGGATAATATCCCTACTCTCAGATCAGCTGATTAACAACCAACATTATCTGCAACGTTAAATCCCCCCTTCCCAGGAACCTAACATATGAACAGGTTCTGGGAATGAGGACGTGGACATCCTTGGGGTCCATTATTCCACCTCCACAAATTTTAAAGCCTATGTTCTTTTCTTCATGTCATACTCCCCTCTCACTGTGTCTCTACCATCTTTTCCAATTCTAAATGAGTAAAAGTCATGGTCCCTGCTCTTGAGGAGCTTCCAGAGAGGTTAGGGTGGTGAGACCAACCTGAGTACAGTGCAGTGCTCAGTTCAGGTCTGTCAGTGAAAAGACCTATGACGGAAACCACAGCTGTGTTCAGTTTACAAATTCCCTGGCTATGCAAACCTAATGCACATTTTAGTGCTATCATAGCTGTGGTCCTACGACAACTTGCTGTGTGGCTACAGATAGAGAGGGTGTAGAACTAATTGATTTGGGGGTTGTATTGAAGAAAGAAAGTGATGTCCTAGAGGCAGGGGAAGGAGGGGTTGGTGCTGAGAAGAAAGTGGCAGTAAGGTCCTGTGAGAGAGGCCGAGGGGCACTTTGGAGGGCAAAAGAGGTGGCCACAGAGGCGTCAGGAGAAGAACCCTTTCTTAGTACTGACGCCTCATGGCCAGGCCAGAGCCTGGAACCCTCTTCATGGAGTTTCTGGCAAGAAGCAATATTCAAAATGCTTCTGCTTCATCCCTTGTGAGGCAGCAAGTTTAGAAAAGCGGCCTTCTGTAAAGACTAAAACAATCGTTGAAATTCTTAATGATGTTATGAGAACCGTAAGGTGAGCACTTTGGGTGGTGGTGATGAGAGTAAAGAAGAATTCCGTGGTAGAGGAAACTATACAAAACAGGGTGGAGGTCTAAAAAGAGAATAGGCGTGGTGGCTCACACCTGTAATCCCAGCACTTTGGGTGGCCAAAGCAGGTGGATTACCTGACATAAGAAGTTGGAGACAAGCCTGGCCAAAGTGGTGAAACCCCGTCTCTACTAAAGTACAAAAATTAGCCGGGCGTGGTGGCACACACCTGTAATCCCACCTACTCAGGAGGCTGAGGTGAAAGAATCGCTTGAACCCAGAAGGCCGAGATTGCAGTGAGCTGAGATAGCGCCATTGCACTCCAGCCTGGGTGACAGAGCAAGACTCCATCTCAAAAAATAAAAAAAGAGAACAGACAACTGGAAGAGCCTCTTCCCAAGGCTCTTCCAGCCCTGGTTTGACATTTTGCATCCCCAAGTCAGGAGTATTTTAAAAGCATCTTTATCATAGTGATGCTCAGCTACTGCAGCATCAAAACAGGCTCAGACACTGCCAGGATCAGAATCATATTGAGGTACTTGTTAAAAATGCAGACTTGGAAGGTGGTGGAGGTGGTCTGCATCGTCAGACCTTCCCAATCAGAATGTCTAGAGTTGGGGACCAGGAATCTTCATCTTAAACAAGATCCTAAAAAATAAAAAGAATTTGAGAGCCAAGATGGCACATTTTCTCCCCTGCTAGAGAGATCATTCAAAATAAATTAACACATCATCATCAGGTGAAGATCAAGGAACTAGGGCAAGAGGAAGAAAACGTGAGAAAAAAAGATTTCTTCTGTTTCCTGGTACTGTGACCACTGCAGACAGCAGCCTTGAGAACTGCAAATGTGGTTGCTAACAAACATTCTAGATTCCCTACACTGTCTGCTTTCAGACTCAAAATTTTGTGCCACTGAATATTTGGTAAGCAACAGCTTACCAAGAAGACAGGGACAGGGCTGTATTTTGCTCCCTTAAACAATATTAATTGAATTATTGTATCTTCTATAGCTATGGTAAGAATATGTATTCTTTGCGGTGGGGAGAACTATCAACAGCGTTTAAAGGGAGCATGTTCCCTCAAGCATGTATTTGCCTATTCACTGATGGCTGTTATAATTTTAGGCAAAGTATGAGAAAAGTAACCACATGGATGCACACTGGACACAACTAAAATTTTTTCAAACAATAAAAAAAGGAGCAAAGCAGCAACAAATATGTAACTATGTCTGCCATTATTGATCTTATTCCAGATGGGCTTCTGGATGTAGTTCAGGGTTCAAATTCTATTGCTGAGTTAACCCAGCTTTAAATAACCTTTAAACACTCAACACTGTTTTTTTGTCACCCTCTGCATGGAGGAATACATGCTTTCACATTGCTAAATTGCACCACGCCTATCTAGAGTATTTTACCTCTAAAGGGTATGGCCAAGGCTACACCTAAGTCTTTTGGGTGTTCAAGTTAAGTAAGAATTCTGTGGCTAGAGACCAATTCTTTTCATTTTTTTAATGTTTCACCAAAACTAGTTCAGCTACATTTGTGAACCTAGGTACGGGCATTTAATGGAGACTGCTTTGCAAGGCTGGAGATAAATTGCTATTTCTCTCTCCTCCTTTCACTTCTTTAAATTTCATTTTCTTAAAAGATCCCACCTATTCTTTAAACTTTCAACCCCTGAGTAATTTGCTCTCCAAGAGACATTTTTGTTTAGGTGTGTCTTGCCATAAACCAAAGTTCACACCCTTGACTATTCGTCAGAATCACCTAGGGAGCTTTTAAAAAATACTGATGCCAGGGCTGTAGTCCAGACCAATTAAATAAAAATATCCTGGGGTGATCCCCAGCAAGATATAGGCAAGCTTATTCTAAAAGGTATATGGAAACAGAAAGAACCTAGAATAGCTAAGATAGTTTTTGAAAAAGAATAAAGTAGAAAGAGTCACTCCAACTACTATTAAGGCTTATATAGTTATGGTAATCAAGACAGCATGGTACTAATGGAGGTTTAGATACATATGTGATCTGAGAGACCAAAATATCAACTAAGACAGACCCTAAGCTTAAGGAAACAAAAGTTACCTATGGGTTGAGGGTTCAGGGCCCAGCTGCTGTGGCAAATTTCTAAATTTCTACAGCTACAAGAAAAACCATACCCTGGCTAAACTCCCTAACAATAGGAGCTACGAGATTGTATTACAGCCTAGACCACAGCAACTCTAATTAGACAGAAGACAGGCCTTACAAACATTATTTTCTGAAAAGTAACAGCAGTCCTTATAGACGTTATGCACAAACTGTCTTTACGTCCTATAGTTCACCTTTAAAGTAAAGAGCCAAATTCCACTTCATTTGAACGCTAAGACCCCGCCCCAAAGTGAACATGGATCTTATGTAACGTATACATTTTTCCATTGTGCATGCACTTGCTACCCTCATAAATATGTATAGCTTTCCCCCAAATTTGCTGAATATGTACGACTCTAATGTGTAATACAGGCCTCTTGAGGCATAAAACTCAACCTGTAGTACTTTCCTCTTCAAGGAGAGAGCAGCTTCGGCCCACATCAGAGACTGTTTCTGGTTTGCAAACCAATCTCACCAATAAAGCTCTCCCTTTTACTATTCAGCCATCCTGGTGTTCTTTCTGAGACGGGAGAGTTCTCTTGACCTCTTCTCAGGACTCAGGAAGTGGGTGGCTTGTTTACTCGGCCACTGAGCTCAATCCCTTATGGGAGGGAGCACACAAGCTGATGGGTGCAGGAACCAGAAGGAATGCTGGAACCAACCAGTCGCTGCTCTCTGGCGGGAGCAGGCTCTGTGCAGGCCCCGCAGCAGCCTCCAAGCATGTTACAATGCTCTTTTAGCTCTACCATCCAGGAGGGGATGTCTGCAACTCCCAGAGCCCCAGAGGGGGTGTGTTACAATCAGTGCTCTTTTAGCATTTTCCATCCACAGATGGCTAAGTGTTAACCACTTAGCCTTTGATAAGATAGCAAAGACTTTGTTAAGCCTTTGACACCCTGCCCTCTTGGTACCCAAGTTCTTGACTGGCGGGATCCAGGAAGAATCACGTCACACAAATAAGTTGAAGGGTGGTGAATGTGGAGGACTTTATTGAATGGTGGAAGTGACTCTCAGCAAGAAGGGGAGCTGGAAAGGGGGTGGAGCAGGAAGATGATCTTCCCCTGGAGTCCGGCTGTCCCCAGTCAAACTCCTCTCCAACCAGTCTCCAACGTCCAGCTGCTGCTTCCCCTCTTGATGTTCAGATGCTTCTCTTTTCTGTGTGTGTGTGTCTGCTGAGTCTGGGCCTTGGCGTTCTTATAGGCACAGGATTGGGGGCGGGGCAGGCCAAAAGGCAACATTCAGGAGGGAAAATGAATAGTTTTCACTTTGGGCAGCAGGTCCAGTCTTGAAGGTGGAGCCCCTGCCAGGGACCCCACCCTCTTCTACCCAGTATTTCCGTGCCTCCTGTCTGTATCATTTTGAACAACACATATATCAATGGAACAGAAAAGAGAACCCAGAATGAGACCCACACAAATATGTCCAAGTGATATTTTTAATGATTTTTAAAATTAACACATAATAATTGTACATATTTATGGGGTACAGTGTGATATTTCAATGCATGTATACATTGTGTAGTGATCAAATCTGGGTAATTACTATATCCATCACCTCAAACATTTATCATTTGTGTTGGGAACATTCAAAATCCAATCTTCTAGCTATATGAAAACATGCAATAAACCAACACTGATTTTTGACAGAGATTCAAGAACAATTTGTTTGAAAAAAGATAGGCTTTTCAGTAAACGGTGCTGGAGCAACTGGGCATTCTTAGGCAAAAAATGAATTGAAGACTAGACCTCACATCTTATGCAAAAACTAACTGAAAACAGATCACAAACTAAACACAAAATATAAAACTATAAATCTCATTTTAAAAATTAAAAAAGGGGCCAGGCATGGTGGCTCACACCTGTAATCCCAGCACTTTGGGAGGCCGAGGTGGGCAGATCACCTGAGGTTGGGAGTTTGAGACCAGCCTGACCAACATGGAGAAACCCTATCTCTACTAAAAATACAAAACTAGCCAGATGTGGTGGCGCATGCCTGTAATCCCAGCTACTTGGGAGGCTGAGGCAGGAAATCCAGGAGGCGGAGGTTGTGGTGAGCCAAGATGGCGCCATTGCACTCCAGCCTGGGCAATAAGAGCGAAGCTCTGTCTCAAAGAAAAAAAATAAATAAAAGATATTGTGAACTCTTATATAACTAACTTCAGTTAGTAAAATGTTAATTTGTATTTTTAAGCTACAATGATAAGCACATAGCAGGAGGTTGCAGTGAACTGAGATCGTGCCATTGCACTCCAGCCTGGGCAACAAGAGTGAAACTCCATCTCAATAAATAAATAAATAAATAATTTAAAAAGAAGAAGAAAATCTTCAAGAGCTAAGTATGATTCATTTTACTCACGCAATACTTCTGACACCAAATGAGTAGATTTTTTCCACACCACCAATTCTCCAACTCTCTGGACACCAACTGGGTGTCCAATTATTCCATTTAATTCTGACACCAACTACCCAGAGCAAGCATTAAACTCCACAGATAAAGTACTCAGTCCCACAAGACTGACCTCACTTTAGATGTGTCAAGAGACAAAATTACAACCTATTGTAGTTATAGATCTAATTGGCTTTTATTTACAATTCATGACTGGGCAGCCTTCAATTTAATGATATAGAATGAGAGCTCCCACTAAGCAAGAGCAGAACAGTGTTATTTTGTTTCATTTTGTTTTGTTTTTTATTTTGTTTCATTTTGTTTTCTAAGATAGAAACAGGGAAACAGAACAATAGAAAAATAACTACTTTATTAACTTGAGACTAATTCGGGCTACTTGTTTTTTGTAAGGATTAAAGCAGAGGAAACTTCATTATCATGCCTACAGAAACTCACCTATTTGAGAATTTGGCTATTATCTCTCTCCTCTGATTTCTCCAATGGTCAGATAAGCAACTTAGTTTTGATTTGGTGATATGCAACTTTAGTATGAGTGACTCCATTTTGGTTTTTAGTCTTGTGTGTTGAGGCCTAGTGCAGGAATCTCATCCCAAACCATGGCCTCCTGTGATTTTTGTTTAACAGGTGCCAGTTGCAGCTTCTGGGCCTGTGGCACCTTTGACTAGCTATAAATGGGGTTCCCGTAATGCCCTCCTCAGGTTCAATAATTTGTTAGAATGGCTCACAGAATTCATGAAAGTGCTTTGTTTACCATTACCGTTTATTATAAAGGATATTATCAGGAATATAAATGCATGGCCAGATAAAGAGATACATAAAGAAAGGTTCAGAAGTTTCCAAGCACAGTAGCTTTTGTTTCTTTGGAGTTGGGGTGCACCACCCTCCTGGCAGGTGGATATGTTCACCAATAGAGAAGCTCTCTGAACTCCATTGTTTAGGGTTTTTATGGCAGTTCCATGACACAGGGATGATTTATTGTGTCAGCAGCCATTAGTGATTAACTCAGACTCCAGCCCCTCTCCCCTCCCTGATGGGTGGGGCAGTGGGGCTGAAAGTTACAACCTGCTGATCACATGGTTGGTTCCTCTGACAACCAGCCCCATCCTGAAGCTATAAAGAGGCCTTCAAGGAGTCACCTAATTAGCATAAATTCAGGTGTGTTGAAAGGGGCTTATTATGATAATAAAAGCTATTCCTTTTGCTCCTGTCACTCAAGAAATTCCAGGGATTTTAGAAGCTCTTGTGTCAAAGACCAACTATTACAAGAGATGCTCTATAACCCCATCACTCAAAAAATTACAAGACTGGGTGCTCTGTTCCAGGAACCAAGGGCAAAGACCAAATGTATATTTCTTAGTGTACCACAATGTCACACAGGGCTAGGTGAAGCATTCTTAGGCTGAATGCCAAATGCATGACCCATAAAAGAAAAACACAGAACAATTGAATTTCATTGAAATGAAAAACTTGTACTCTGTGAAAGTCTCTCATAAGAGGATAAAAAGACAAGCTACAGAGTGGAAGAAGATATTTGCTAACCACCTATAATCCCAGCAGATGTGGAAGGCTAAGGAAGGCAGATTATTTGAGTCCAGAAGTTTGAGACCAACCTGGGCAACATGGAGAAACCCCATCTCTACTAAGAATACAAAAAATTAGCCAGGCATGGTGGTGCATGCCTGTAGTCCCAGCTACTGAGGAGGCTGAATCACTTGGGGTGGGAGAATCACTTGAGCCCAGGAGGTGGAGGTTGCAGTGAAACATGATCACACCACTGCATTCCAGCCTGGGTGACAGAGTGAGACCCCGTCTCAAAAAAGAAAATAAAAAAAAGATATTTGCAAACCACATATCCAACACAGAAATTGTAACTCAAAAGTATAAAGAACTCTCAAAACTCAAAATAAAAAAGCAAGCAATCTAATTAGAAAATAGGCAAAAGTTGGCTGGGTGCGATGGCTCATGCCTGTAATCCCAGCACTTTGGGAGGCCAAGGCAGGCGGATCATGAGGTCAGGAGATCGAGACATTCCTGGCTAACATGGTGAAACCCCGTCTCTACTTAAAAACACACACACACACACACACACACAATTAGTTGGGCGTGGTGGCGGGTGCCTGTAGTCCCAGCTACTCGGGATACTCGGGAGGCTGAGGCAGGAGAATAGCATGAACCCAGGAGGCAGAGCTTGCAGTGAGCTGAGATTGTGCCACTGCACTCCAGCCTGGGTGACAGAGCGAGACTCCATCTCAAAAAAAAAAAAAGAAAATAGGCAAAAGTTATGAAGAGACATTTCACCCAAAGGGATATACAGATAGCATCAAATAAGCACATGAAAAGCCATTCAACATCTTTAGCCATTAGGAAACCACAAATTTAAATTACAATGAAATATCACTATGTACTATCAGAATGGCTAAAATAAAAAATAATGATATCATCAAATGTTGGCAAGGATGTTACAGCCCAGTGGATTCTTCTTGCCTGTTGCAAAGAAAAAGCCAACATGGTGAGACAGAAGGTGTTGCAGCAAAGAAAGAGTTTAATAATTGCAAGGCAGCTGAGCAAGGAAAATGGCAGATATTTCTCAAATCTGCCTCTCTGAGAATTAGGAGGCTAGGGTTTTTAAGGACATTTTGGTGGGCAGGGGTTAGGAAATGGTTATTGCTGATTGGTAGAGTCAGAGATGAAATCACAGGGGTGTCAAAACTGTCTTCCAGTGCTGAGTCATTTGCTAAGTGGGGGGTCACAGGACCAGTTGAGTCCATTTCTGGTTGTGGCTCATTGGTCTTGGTGGTGTCACTTGGTCCACCAGAATGAAAAGTCTGAAAAATATCTGAGATACCATTCTTAAGTTTAACCATAGCAATGTTATCTATAGAAGCAACTGCTGGAGAAGTTACAAATTTTGTGACCACCAGCTATGTGACCCTTGAGCAGTAAGCAATTATTAAAAAGCAAGTTAGGGAACAATGATTGGTTATTGTTTAACCATTCCTGTATCTTAGCAGAATTCAGAATTAGCAGAATTAACTATGCCTATATCTTAACAGAATTCAGACCCCTAATGTAATTTTAACTTTGGGGCCTTTCATTGGTTTTACAAAGGTGGTTTCAGTTCCTGAACAGGGAGGGAGTGAATTTTGGAGACTATTACCATCTTCGCTTTAAAGTTAAACTGTAAACAACATTTCTCTCACAGTTAACATGGCCTACACCCAGGAATGAGCCAATGCTATTAGCTTGTGAGGTTTGAAATAGGATGGAGTCAGTTATGTTAGATTTTTCTCACTGTTATAATTTTGCAAGGGCGGTTTCTAGAAGACAAAGAAACTAGACTACCATGGGGGAGAAAATATAATTTATTTCTTTTTCCTCATAGGTTCTTAGTCGAGACACTGTCCTGACAACAAAAGTCAGATTAACAAGAGAAAAATCAGCAGAATTTTATTAAAGTGTGCCATACCCATCACGCAGGAGAGACCTCAGTTCCAAGCAGTTCAAAATGTCAGGCAGTGTTTTAGGGGCCTTGCTTAAACAGTATTTTAACAAAGAGCCATGAATCCTGTATAGTGACAGACAAAGAGAAGTCCATCTTCAGGCTTCCAAAAAGCAGGAAAATGAGGGAAGGTACATTTATGGGAAGAGTGGAGTATGCATCTAGATCCTCTTGTGTCACTGTATCTGAGCTCTGTCTCTGAGCTGACAAGAAAGTGTTGTAAAGGGCCCAGAGAAAGGCAGAGAGGAGGGCAGGAAGCTCTTTGTCTGTAAATTGCTGTCCAAACATCAGGCAAGCAAAGGTAGGGGCAGAGTGTTCCCCCGCATTTTAACCTTCTTCAGCTCAACAATACCCAGTATTCTAGAGAGAAGCATTTTTGTTTCTTTCACTACTCATTCATTGCTGGTGGGCAGTAACATGGTACAGCCACTCTGGGAAACAGTTTGGCAGCTTCTTATTAAATGAAGCACACACTAGCCTTACAACCCAGCAATTCCACAGCTGGTCATTTATGCCGGAGAAAAGGAAACGTATGTTTACACAAAACTCTGTACACAAATGTTTATAACAGCTTTATTCATAGCAGCCCCAAACTGGAAACAACCCAAACATTTTCAGTGAGTGAATGGTTAAATCAACTGCAGTACCTCTATACCATGCAATATGATGTACCAACAAAAAGAAACAAGCTATTGGGGCATGCAGCCACTTGGATGGATTTCAGTGAATTGTGCTGAGCGAGAAAAGCCAATCTCAAAATCATATGCACAGTATGATTCATTTACATAATGTTCTTAAAATAACAAAATCATAGAGACGGAGAACAGATTAGTAGTTGCCAGGGGCTTAGAAATGGAAGAATAGTATAAGGGAGCCTTGTGGTAATGGCACATTTCTGTATGTTGATTGTAATAGTGATTATGTGAAACTACATGTAAGGTAAAATTGCATAGAACTATGCTCATACGCATGCATGCACACGCGCACACACACACACACACACACACACACAGTGTATGTACAACTGGTGAAATCTGAATAAGCTCTGTGAATTATACCACTATTATTTCCCTGCAATTGATATTGTGCTATAGTTATACAAAGTTATCATTGGGGGAAACTGGGTGAAGGGCACATAAGGCCTCCCTGCACATTTTTTAAAACTTCCTATTAATTTATAATTGTTTCGAGTAAAAATTTTAAGCAAAAAAAGTACTTTAAGAAAATAACTCAGCCAGGCAAGTGGCTCACACTCCCAGTGCTTTGGGAGGTCGAGGCAGGCAGATCACTTGAGGTCAGGAGTTTGAGACCAGCCTGGGCAACATGGTGAAACCTCTCTCTACTAAAAATACAAAAACTTAGCTTGGCCTGGTGGCACATGCCTGTAACCCCAGCTATTTGAGAGGCTGAGCCAGGAGAATTGCTTGAACCTGGTAGACAGAGGTTATAGTGAGCTAAGATCGTGCCCCTGCACTCTATCCTGGGCAACAAAGTGAGACTCTGTCGAAGGAAAGGAAGGGAAGGGGAAGGGGAAGGGGAAGGGGAAGGGGAAAGGAACTCATGCCTGAACCCTATCCCAGATCAGGTATATCAAAATCTCCTAGGCTGGAACCAGAATATCAGTATTTTTAAGCCCTCCCTAGGTGATGGTACTATGCATTCAGGGTTGAGCTGCTGTTATTATAAGCATGAATTTTCAAAAATACATATACTAAGAAGATGATAACTTGCTTTTTAGAGTCTGTGCTTTGAAATTGATCACAAGCAAGCTGGGCACAGTGGTTCACGCCTATAATCCGAAAAGTTTGGGAGGCCAAAGCAGGTGGATCTCTTGAGGCCAGGAGTTCAAGACCAGCCTGGTCAACATGGTGAAACCCCATCTCTACTAAAAATACAAAAATTAGCCGGGTGTCATGGCTCATGCCTGTAATCCCAGCTATCCAGGAGGCAGAGTCAGGAGAATTGCTTGAATATGGGAGGCAGAGGTTGCATAAAGTGCACCGAGATCATGCCATTGAACTCCAGTCTGGGAAACAAGTAAAACTCTGAGAAAGAAAGAAGAAGAAAGAAAGAAAGGGGGGGGGGGAGGGAGGGAGGGAGGGAGGGAAGGAAGGAAGGAGGGAGAGAAAGAGAGAGAGAGAGAAGGAGAGAAAGAGAGAAAGAGAGAGAGAAGGAAGGAAGGAAGGGAAGAGAAAGAAGGAAGGAAGGAAGGAAGGGAGGAGAAAGAAGGAAGGAAGGAAAGAAAGAAAGAAGGAAGGAAGGAAGGAAAAAGGAAGGAAGGGAGGAAGGGAGGAGAAAGAAGGAAGGAAGGAAAGAAAGAAAGAAGAAGGAAGGAAGGAAGGAAAAAAGGAAGGAAGGAAGGAAGGAGAGAGAGAGAGAGAGAGAAGGAAAGAAAGAAACAAAAAGAAAGAAAGAGGAGTAAGATGGCCGAATAGGAACAGCTCCAGTCTCCAACTCCCAGCACGAGCAACACAGAAGACCGGTGATTTCTGCATTTTCAACTGAGGTACTGGGGTCATCTCACTGGGGAGTGCCGGACAATTGGTGCTGGTCAGCTGCTGCAGCCGGACCAGCGAGAGCTGAAGCAGGGCAAGGCATCGCCTCACCTGGGAAGCGCAAGGGGGAAGGGAATCCCTTTTCCTAGCCAGGGGAACTGAGACACACAACACCTGGAAAATCGGGTAACTCCCACCCCAATACTGCGCTTTAAGCAAACGGGCACACCAGGAGAATATATCCCACACCTGGCCGGGAGGGTCCCACGCCCACGGAGCCTCCCTCATTGCTAACACAGCAGTCTGCGGCGATCTAACCGCAAGGCAGCAGCGAGGCTGGGGGAGGGGCGCCCGTCATTGCTGAGGCTTAAGTAGGCAAACAAAGCCGCTGGGAAGCTCCAACTGGGTGGAGCTCACAGCAGCTCAAGGAAACCTGCCTGTCTCTGTAGACTCCACCTCTGGGGACAGGGCACAGCTAAACAACAAAAGGGGAAGCAGCAGAGGCCTGTGCAGATGCGAACGACTCTGTCTGACAGCTTTGAAGAGAGCAGTGGATCTCCCAACACCGAGGTTGAGATCTGAGAAGGGACAGACTGCCTGCTCAAGTGGGTCCCTGACCCCTGAGTAGCCTAACTGGGAGACATCCCCCACTAGGGGCAGTCTGACACCCCACACCTCACAGGGTGGAGTACACCCCTGAGAGGAAGCTTCCAAAGTAAGAATCAGACAGGTACACTCACTGTTCAGCAATATTCTATCTTCTGCAACCTCTGCTGCTGATACCCAGGCAAACAGGGTCTGGAGTGGACCTCAAGCAATCTCCAACAGACCTACAGCTGAGGGTCCTGACTATTAGAAGGAAAACTATTAAACAGGAAGAACACCTATACCAAAACCCCATCAGTACGTCACCATCATCAAAGACCAGAGGCAGATAAAACCACGAAGATGGGGAAGAAGCAGGGCAGAAAAGCTGGAAATTCAAGAAATAAGAGTGCATCTCCCCCTGCAAAGGAGCACAGCTCATCGCCAGCAATGGATCAAAGCTGGTCAGAGAATGACTTTCACGAAATGAGAGAAGAAGGCTTCAGTCCATCAAACTTCTCAGAGCTAAAGGAGGAATTACGTACCCAGCGCAAAGAAACTAAAAATCTTGAAAAAAGAGTGGAAGAATTGATAGCTAGAATAATTAATGCAGAGAAGGTCATAAGTGAAATGACAGAGATGAAAACCATGACACGAGAAATACGTGACAAATCCACAAGCTTCAGTAACCGACTCGATCAACTGGAAGAAAGAGTATCAGCGATTGAGCATCAAATGAATGAAATGAGGCGAGAAGAGAAACCAAAAGAAAAAAGAAGAAAAAGAATGAACAAAGCCTGCAAGAAGTATGGGATTATGTAAAAAGACCAAATCTACGTCTGATTGGGGTGCCTGAAAGTGAGGGGGAAAATGGAATCAAGTTGGAAAACACTCTTCAGGATATCATCCTGGAGAACTTCCCCAACCTAGTAGGGCAGGCCAACATTCAAATTCAGGAAATACAGAGAACACCACAAAGATACTCCTCGAGAAGAGCAACTCCAAGACACATAATTGCCAGATTCACCAAAGTTGAAATGAAGGAAAAAATCTTAAGGGCAGCCAGAGAGAAAGGGCGGGTTACCCACAAAGGGAAGCCCATCAGACTAACAGCAGACCTCTCAGCAGAAACTCTACAAGCCAGAAGAGAGTGGGGGCCAATATTCAACGTTCTTAAAGAAAAGAATTTTAAGCCCAGAATTTCATATCCAGCCAAACTAAGTTT
This sequence comes from Trachypithecus francoisi, assembly GCF_009764315.1. NCBI lineage: Eukaryota > Metazoa > Chordata > Mammalia > Primates > Cercopithecidae > Trachypithecus > Trachypithecus francoisi. The sequence continues at coordinate 20,488,444 of NW_022681455.1, forward strand.
CATAAGTGAAGGAGAAATAAAATCCTTTACAGATAAGCAAATGCTTAGAGATTTTGTCACACCAGGCCTGCCTTACAAGAGATCCTGAAGGAAGCCTAAACATGGAAAGGAACAACCGGTACCAGCCATTGCAAAAACATGCCAAAATGTAAAGACCATCGAGGCTAGGAAGAAACTGCATCAACTAACGAGCAAAATAACCAGTAATATCATAATGGCAGGATCAAGTTCACACATAACAATATTACCTTAAATGTAAATGGACTAAATGCTCCAATTAAAAGACACAGACTGGCAAACTGGATAAAGAGTCAAGACCCATCAGTCTGCTGTATTCAGGAGACCCATCTCACATGCAGAGACATACATAGGCTCAAAATAAAGGGATGGAGGAAGATCTACCAAGCAAATGGAGAACAAAAAAAAAGCAGGGGTTGCAATCCTAGTCTCTGATAAAATAGACTTTAAACCATCAAAGATCAAAAGAGACAAAGAAGGCCATTACATAATGGTAAAGGGATCAATTCAACAGGAAGAGCTAACTATCCTAAATATATATGCACCCAATACAGGGCACCCAATTCATAAAGCAAGTCCTTAGAGACTTACAAAGAGACTTAGACTCCCATACAATAATAATGGGAGACTTCAACACTCCACTGTCACATTAGACAGATCAACGAGACAGAAAGTTAACAAGGATATCCAGGAATTGAACTCATCTCTGCACCAAGCGGACCTAATAGACATCTATAGAACTCTCCACCCCAAATCAACAGATATACATTCTTTCAGCACCACATTGCACTTATTCCAAATTGACCACATAATTGGAAGTAAAGCACTCCTTAGCAAATGTAAAGAACAGAAATTATAACAAACTGTCTCTCAGACCACAGTGCAATCAAACTAGAACTCAGGACTAAGAAACTCAATCAAAACCGCTCAACTACATGGAAACTGAACAACCTGCTCCTGAATGACTACTGGGTACATAACGAAATGAAGGCAGAAATAAAGATGTTCTTTGAAACCAATGAGAACAAAGATACAACATACCAGAATCTCTGGGACACATTTAAAGCAGTGTGTAGAGGGAAATTTATAGCACTAAATGCCCACAAGAAAGCTGGAAAGATCTAAAATTGACACTCTAACATCACAATTAAAAGAACTGGAGAAGCAAGAGCAAACACATTCAAAAGCTAGCAGAAGGCAAGAAATAACTAAGATCAGAGCAGAACTGAAGGAGATAGAGACACAAAAAACCCTCCAAAAAATCAATAATCCAGGAGTTGGTTTTTTGAAAAAATCAACAAATTGACAGACCGCTAGCAAGACTAATAAGAAGAAAAGAGAGAAGAATCAAATAGATGCAATAAAAAATGATAAAGGGGATATCACCACCAACCCACAGAAATACAAACTACCATCAGAGAATACTATAAACACCTCTACACAAATAAACTAGAAAATCTAGAAGAAATGGATAATTTCCTGGATGGACACTTACACTCTTCCAAGATTATGCCAGGAAGAAGTTGAATCCCTGAATAGACCAATAGCAGGCTCTGAAATTGAGGCAATAATTAATAGCCTACCCACCAAAAAAAGTCCAGGACCAGATGGATTCACAGCTGAATTCTACCAGAGGTACAAGGAGAGCTGGTACCATTCCTTCTGAAACTATTCCAATCAATAGAAAAAGAGGGAATCCTCCCTAACTCATTTTATGAGGCCAACATCATCCTGATACCAAAGCCTGGCAGAGACACAACAAAAACAAAAATTTTAGACCAATATCCCTGATGAACATCGATGCAAAAATCCTCAATAAAATACTGGCAAACTGGATTCAGCAGCACATCAAAAAGCTTATCCACCATGATCAAGTGGGCTTCATCCCTGGGATGCAAGGCTGGTTCAACATTCGCAAATCAATAAACGTAATCCAGCATATAAACAGAACCAAAGACAAGAACCACATGATTATCTCAATAGATGCAGAAAAGGCTTTTGACAAAATTCAACAGCCCTTCATGCTAAAAACACTCAATAAATTCGGTATTGATGGAACATACCTCAAAATAATAAGAGCTATTTATGACAAACCCACAGCCAATATCATACTGAATGGGCAAAAACTGAAAAATTCCCTTTGAAAACTGGCACAAGACAGGGATGCCCTCTCTCACCACTCCTATTCAACATAGTTTGGAATTTCTGGCTAGGGCAATCAGGCAAGAGAAAGAAATCAAGGGTATCCAATTAGGAAAAGAAGAAGTCAAATTGTCCCTGTTTGCAGATGATGATTGTATATTTAGAAAACCCCATTGTCTCAGCCCAAAATCTCCTTAAGCTGATAAGCAACTTCAGCAAAGTCTCAGGATACAAAATTAATGTGCAAAAATCACAAGCATTCTTATACCCAGTAACAGACAAACAGAGAGCCAAATCATGAATGAACTTCCATTCACAATTGCTTCAAAGAGAATAAAATACCTAGGAATCCAACTTACAAGGGATGTAAGGACCTCTTCAAGGAGAACTACAACCACTGCTCAGTGAAATCAAAGAGGACACAAACAATGGAAGAACATACCATGCTCATGGATAGGAAGAATCAATATCGTGAAAATGGCCATACTGCCCAAGGTTATTTATAGATTCAACGCCCATCCCCATCAAGCTACCAATGAGTTTCTTCACAGAATTGGAAAAACGGCTTAAAGTTCATATGGAACCAAAAAAGAGCCCGCATTGCCAAGACAATCCTAAGTCAAAAGAACAAAGCTGGAGGCATCACGCTACCTAACTTCAAACTATACTACAAGGCTACAGTAACCAAAACAGCATGGTACTGGTACCAAAACAGAGATATAGACCAATGGAACAGAACAGAGTCCTCAGAAATAATACCACACATCTACAGCCATCTGATCTTTGACAAACCTGAGAGAAACAAGAAATGGGGAAAGGATTCCCTATTTAATAATGGTGCTGGGAAAATTGGCTAGCCATAAGTAGAAAGCTGAAACTGGATCCTTTCCTTACTCCTTATATGAAAATTGATTCAAGATGGATTAGAGACTTAAATGTTAGACCTAATACCATTAAAACCCAGAAGAAAACCTAGGTAGTACCATTCAGGACATAGGCATGGGCAAGGACTTCATGTCTAAAACACCAAAGCAACAGCAGCAAAAGCCAAAATTGACAAATGGGATCTCATTAAACTAAAGAGCTTCTGCACAGCAAAAGAAACTACCATCAGAGTGAACAGGCAACCTACAGAATGGGAGAAAATTTTTGCAATCTACTCATCTGACAAAGGGCTATATCCAGAATCTACAAAGAACTCAAACAATTTACAAGAAAAAAACAAACAACCCCATCAAAAAGTGGGCAAAGGATATGAACAGACATTTCTCAAAAGAAGACATTCACACAGCCAACAGACACATGAAAAAATGCTCATCATCACTGGCCATCAGAGAAATGCAAATCAAAACCACAATGAGATACCATCTCACACCAGTTAGAATGGCAATCATTAAAAAGTCAGGAAACAACAGGTGCTGGAGAGGATGTGGAGAAATAGGAACACTTTTACACTGTTGGTGGGATTGTAAACTAGTTCAACCATTATGGAAAACAGTATGGCAATTCCTCAAGGATCTAGAACTAGATGTACCATATGACCCAGCCATCCCACTACTGGGTATATACCCAAAGGATTATAAATCATGCTGCTATAGACACATGCACACGTATGTTTATTGCGGCACTATTCACAATAGCAAAGACTTGGAATCAATCCAAATGTCCATCTGTGACAGACTGGATTAAGAAAATGTGGCACAAATACACCATGGAATATTATGCAGCCATAAAAAAAGATGAGTTTGCGTCCTTTGTAGGGACATGGATGCAGCTGGAAACCATCATTCTTGGCAAACTATCACAAGAACAGAAAACCAAACACCCCATATTCTCACTGATAGATGGGAACTGAACAATGAGATCACTTGGACTCGGGAAGGGGAACATCACACACCAGGGCCTATCATGGGGAGGGGGGAGGGGGGAGGGATTGCATTGGGAGTTATACCTGATATAAATGACAAATTGATGCGTGCTGACGAGTTGATGGGTGCAGCACACCAACATGGCACAAGTATACATATGTAACAAACCTGCACGTTATGCACATGTACCCTAGAACTTAAGGTATAAAAAAAAAAAAAGAAAGGAAGAAAGAAAGAAAGAAAGAGAGAGAGAGAAATCACAAGCAATATTTCAAATAGTGAGCCTTTTAAATTACTTAAGAAATTTAGTCAGCTGGGCAAGGTGACTTATGCCTGTAATCCCAGCACTTTGGGAGACCAAGGCAGGTGGATCACCTGAGGTCAGGTGTTCAAGACCAACCTGACCAACATGGTGAAACCCTGTCTCTACTAAAAATACAAAATTAGCTGAGCGTGGTGGTACACGCCTGTAATCCCAGCTACTCAGGAGGCTGAGACAGGAGAATCACTTGAACCCAGGAGGCAGAGGTTGCAGTGAGCTGAGATGGTGCCACTGCACTCCAGCCTGGCAACAAGAGCAAAACTCTTCTCAAGAAAGAAGAAGGAAGGAAGAAGAAGGAGGAAGGAAAGAAGGAAGGAAGAAGAGGAGAGAAGAAGAAGAAAGAAAGAAAGAAAGAAAGAAGAGAAAGACAAAAAAAAAAAAAAAGAAGGAAGGAAGGAAGGAGGAAGGAAGGAAGGAAGGAAGAAGAAATTAGTTTACACATTATCTTTTTGGAATGCATATATCTATTGTTTATGATGAAGTGCATGACCAGTGATATATAGGTATTGCTAGAAAGAAAAATAAATATGAATATTTTAAAAATAAATGTATGTCTGCCAGTGAATGTGGACCTCAGTGGTCATCTCTGGAAATATTACTACTCAGATGGCAGTGCTCAGAACAGTACCAGAACTTGTTTGCTATAATCCCCAGACCCAACCTTAGCATTTGCAGAGCCTGGAACAAGAGCACAACTTGAGACCCACATACCTTAGGTCTAAATAATTAAAAGTTATAAATCAAAATAAAATTAAATAAAATATATTCCATTCTTCTCATTTGACAACTATACCTTTGTAATAAAAAAAAGAAAACTATGTGTAAAGCCATGTTTTTTGTTTTCTGTTTGAGATGGAGTATCGCTTTTTCACTCAGGCTGGAGTGTAGTGGTGCTGTCTCGGCTCACCGCAACCTCCACCTCCCCAGTTCAAGCAATTCTCCTGCCTCAGCCTCCCAAGTAGCTGGGATTACAGGTGTGTGCCACCACACCCTGCTATTTTTTTTTGTATTTTTAGTAGAGACGGGGTTTCACCATGTTGGCCAAGTTGGCTTTGAACTCCTGACCTCAACTGATCTGCCTGCCTAGGACTCCCAAAGGGCTGGGATTACAGGCGTGAGCCACCTTGCTCAGCCTTAAATCCTTGTTTTTTATATGCCTGAAAGTCAGCAAAATATCAAGGGCAACTTAGTTTAATAGCTATTGCATAAGTTTGGATATTTTATCGATGGGTTGGCAAATTTGGATGAGTACAAAGTTAAATATGGTATATAAAATTTATAAGTTATTTCAGAAAAGTTATTTTTCTTTCATGCCTATCAGCAAACATCAGTAGTTGTACTAATCAAGTTTGTGTTCTATTCTTGGTAATGATTTAAAGGATTAAAAATGAAGTACATTTGTAGTCAAAGTATCAGTTGAATGCATTTTCATAAAAATATAAAGTAACAGTTAAAATAAAAAACATGATTTGCCTGTAAGCTTTCCAAAAACGTCATTTTTCTTCCAAACTTAAAAAAAGTCATCTGTAGAAATCAGTGACAAATTATAAATTATAATAATAAGTATTAAATTTTAAATCAAATTATATAAAGTTGACATTTTTGTTATTTTTCCATATTGTAATTAAACATTATTCAATTTTTATAAATTTATAACTATTCATGATTCTAGTCTTCAATATCCATCTACAGTAGTCCCCCTTATCTGGGATTTCACTTTCTGAGATTTCAGTTACCTGGGGCCATCCACGGCCCAAAAATACTAAATATGACATTTCAGAAATAAACAATATAGAAGTTTAAAACTGTGCACCCGTCTAAGTAGGATGATGAAATCTCTGTCTTATCCAGGACCTCGGTACTCCCTTTGTCCAGCTGTCTCCTTGCTGTACATGCTCCCCACTCATTATCACTTAGTAGCCATCTCAGCTCTCAGATGGACCGTCCCAGGACAGCAGTGCTTGTATTCCAGTAACCCTTATTTTATTTAATAATGGTGTTAAAGGGCAAGAGAAGTGATGCTGGCAATTCAGATATGCCAAGAGAAGCCATAAAGTCCTTCCTTTAAGTGAAAATGAGACAGGATCATTCCCTTGACTCTTTCATGGGCAGGACCTGGAGTACACCGGCTGAGTCTAGCAGGCCACTTTGGTGCCAGCAGGGATGAACTTCACTCCCTGGAACCAACTGGGCTCAGTCCCTCATGGGAGGGAGCATGCAAGCCAGCATCTAGGGGTGTGTTGCAATTAATGCTCTTTTAGCTTTGCCATCCATGGACAGCTAAGCATTGACAGCTCAGTGGAAAGTCAGTATGACAGCCTTCTCCACCTGCCTTTTTGACACCCAAGTTCTTGTTCAGCATCCAGGAATAATCAGGCTGCACGAACAGTTTGCAAGGTGATGAATGCAGAGGATTTTATTAAGTGGCTGTCAGTGGAAGGGGAGCTGGAAAGGGGATGGTGCAAGAAGGTGATATGTCCCTAAGCCCGGCCAGGCCCTAAGCCAGCCTAAGCCCCATCTCCAGCCAGGCTCCCCTCCAAGGTCTTGCCTTCTGAAGTTAAGCTGCGTCTATCCGTAGTCTCCGACGCTCAGTTGCTTCTTCTCCTCTCAATGTTCAGCCACTTGTCTCTTTGCCAGTTGAGGTCTGGGGTTTATATAGGCACAGGATAGGGTGGCAGGGTGGGCCAAAAAGGCAACATGTGGGTGAGAAAACAGGGATAACTCTTCTCATTTAGGGCTGCAGTTTCCAGGCCTGAAGGTGGGGCCTTTGCTGGGGAATTGCCCTCTTCTACCCAGTATTTTCCTGCCTCCTGTCCATATCAAAAATATGACCGTGGCATTTCTTGGTTGGAGTTCAGTCTATCCACAGTTTCAGGCATGCACTGGGGGTCTTGGAACATACTCCCCTCAAATAAGGTGGAATGACTGTAGCTGCTATTGTAAAGATTTAGCCTCATACTTCATACATGTTACATCTAGACCTACATATATATATATAAAGTGCTTAATATTTTGAAATATTTCCCAGCCACCGTGGGTAATTCTTGTGAACAACGTCCTCATTCAAACACTGTAACATGAAGAGATGGGTGAAGGTAGACGCTAGACACAAATAAGAAATGATACTTTCTTACACAAGAAGCTACTGCATTCAACTCTCTGATGGGGTCATTCATTTATCTTTTCTCTCAGTTTATCTTTTGAGCATTTCTGCTACTCAAAACCACTGGGTTCTCCAAAGCAGAGTTGGCAGAGGAAAAACCACACAGTGTTCAGACGCAGTTGCCTTTTGTTGCAAATGTATCAAGGATATTGTGCAGGAGTTTTTCTGAAGTATTATCCTGGGGCTTGATCAGTGCTGATCATGATGGCAGATGTTTTAAGGTTATGAACTGTACTGTGTCAGGGCTGAGCACTGGACCTTGAGTGACAGAGGCTCTGTGTGGTTTTTTTTGTTTGTTTTTTTGTTTTTTTCGTGTATTTGTGATATGTGCATGGGCCTTTAAATCGTGGGCTCAATATAGGGTCTGTTCTTATGCAGGATGGAATTGCACCCATTCCATAAAATCAGACTCATTTTATTGTCTATATCTCAATTGGACATGTGATTCATTTGATTGCGCAACTTTATTTACCATCCTGGGCTTGAAATAACTTCGATTGTTCTAAAAATCATGCCTGTCCACAGATGATGGTCTTCTACCATCCAATGATGTCCAAAAAATTTCCAGAATATATTTTGGATTCATAAAGAGAATCCCAAAAACGTGTGAACAACAACAGCAGCCCTAGGCTATCTTTGTAGTTTCTCAAAGTAAAGCATTTCAAAGTAAACAATATTGATTTATTAAAGATCATGTTATTTTAAAATCCTATCTTGAGAGCTCATGGGTACCTGGCTACCATTCTGTAAAACCTAGATGAGGCTGAGAAAGTTGCTGAGGAAAGAGGGAAGTTTGAAGGTTATTGCAATTAGGCTTGATGAGAGACAGAGAAAAGGTGGAATCACAGGTAATTTATTTATTTTTTATTTATTTTATTTTATTTTATTTTATTTTTTGAGACAGAGTCTCATTCTGTTGCCCAGGCTGGAGTGCAGTGGCGTGATCTTGGCTCACTGCAACCTCCGCCTCCCAGGTTCAAGCAATTCTCCTGCCTCAGCCTCCTAAGTAGCTGGATTACAGGGCTGTCACCATGCCCGGCTAGTTTTTTTGTATTTTTAGTAGAGATGGGGTTTCACCGTGTTGGCCAGGCTGGTTTTGAACTCCTGACCTCAGGTGATCCATCTGCCTTGGCCTCCCAAAGTGCCAAGATTACAGGCGTGAGCCACCGTGCCTGGCCAAGTTCCAGGTACTTGAACTCACAGATGCTCAGCACTTGCCAAGTGAGGTACACCAGAAGTAGGGAAAAGAGTTTGGTGTTGGTGGTGGCTGTGTAGGACTTGGGAGGACAAAGTGCTGTTGTTGAGAGATGGATAAAGAGACCAGACTGATGGGCTAGAACCTGAAGTATCTGAGTGCTGCCAAAGAACAGCACTCTCAAAGGAAGGCACATGAGGAAGAGATAAAGAGCCTTATTAGGCTGGGCGCTGTGGTTCATGCCGGTAATCCAGCCCTTTGGGAGGCTGAGGCAGGAGGATCACTTGAGGCCATGTGTTTGAGACCAACCTGGGCAACATGGTGAGACACCTTCACTACAAAAATTTTAAAAAATTAGCCAGGCATAAAGGCATGTGCCTATAGTCCCAGTGACTCAGGAGGCTGACGTGGGAGGATTGCTGGAGCACAGAAGTTGAAGGCTGCAGTGAGCTATGATCACACTACTGTACCCCAGCCTGGGCGACAGAGCAAGGCCCTTTCTCAGGAAAACAAAAAGTCTTATTAAATCCAAGGAGGGGAAGACTAGGGTTGAGCTTGCTGAGAGACTGAGAGCCACATCAGAAAAGATGATGACTTGGAAGCTGAATCAAAATGCACCAGACAGGCAACTCTAAACATAAAAAAAATACTGGGCCAGGCTTTCCTGGAACTGATTAAGGTGTGGAATACCCTCATTCCTGCACTGAGCTACTCCTCCCTGACTCCACCTGAGCCTATTTACCCCAAATTGACCTTTAAACTGAGGGCTGACATTTACCTGGCAGACATCTTTCTTCTCCTCCCTCTTTCCTTCCCAAATTGCCTATGCCACTCTCCCCATAAATCTCATCTAAGCTCTGGGTCAAAGACCTTCAGGAACAACATGTAAGGGAATGTGAGCAAAAAAGTCTTTAAAAACATATGATGTACACATTTTGTGATTACCTTTACTGATGTTGTGTATAAAACATTCCAGATAATTCTACAGCTCTTAAGCTATATCTAAGCACTTTTTCAATTTTTAAAGGTAACTTTTCAGCCTAATATATACTGGTCCCTCTCTCCTTATCAGAGCCAAACACTGAAACTTCATTATTCCATACCAAGCACCAGGTAAACCAGAAAGATGATTTCAGGACGAGTTTGCGTACCTTCAAAAACAAAATTCCCAGGTTCAGGGCATCCTGGGGCATGTTTTTAAGTTAGTGACCAAACAAATCAACCTGATGAGACTGTTTTATAAAACCAAAGCTTTGTCTCATCCTTTCTGTAGCCTCCTCCAACAGAACAACCCACATATCACGTTATGACATCTACTTCCTCCCATGACTTGTTTGCAAAAAATGTTTGCCACTGATTTAGCTAGGCAAAACTCATCTCATCCCATGTTCCTGGATCAAAAGCTTCCCCAGTTTCTTTTAGAGGGAAATGGCATTTCAAGACCACAATCTGGGCTGTAAAGATGCTTATTGCTATGAGTTGATCACTGTTTCATGAATATAATATTCTCCAAGTTCTCACAAGTTGAAAACAGATTGTCTATACCCTTCATACTTAAAATTCGTTTTTCCTGGATATAAAATTCTTGGCTCTAATTTTCTGTCCTTGAGTATTTAAAATGTTGACTCCATTTTCTTCTAACGTAAAGTAGTGGTGTTGAAAAATGATAATCTCAGTTTCTTTCCCTTATGAATAACATGATCTTATTGGCTAGAGGCCCAAAGGATTTTCTTTCTTTTTCTCCCTGTAATCCTGTACTTTTACTAAAATATGTCTTAGTGTTGGCCATTCTGGGTCAATATTCTCAAACGTGCAATGCACTTTCTTCAATATAGAATTTCAATTCTTTTTCTATTTCATACGGTTTTCTTGAACTATAATTTGTGGTAGTTGTTCTATTCCCTAGCTTTTGTATTTTTTTCCAGAAACTCCTATTAGCCATATTTTATATCCTCTTTGCCTATCTTCAATATTTATCCGTTTCTTTTTGTTTTTTCATATATTTCTTCATTTTTTAACCTTTAAAAAATTTTCCCTTTCCATCTTCTATTTCTTTTAAGGAGTTTGTGCTTGCATTTTTTCTTGTTTAGTTTTCATTTAAGAAATTATTTTCTTTCAAGCTCTTTCCTTAGTTCTGTGACTACATTCTAAGTTTTAAAAAATTCTGATTTGTGTTTTTTTTTCACCATTTTGTACAAATTTTTTTATTGCCTTTTAGTTCATTATGAAATAGATTACAATTTTGATCTTCTCTGTGGACATGGCTTTCTGCCATGCTCTCAATGTCTGTAAGGACATTATTTTGCTCTTCGTTATCTTTTTTCTTATAATAGCTTTGTGTTGGAATTGGTTGCTATCAATTTCCCACACTCATTTTATGTGAAATTGGTTTGCTGAACTTTTAGAAGGAGACATGGTTCAGGGTAGCTTTTCTAACTGCATAGGACCCTCACTTCTGTTACCTGAAAGCAACAGAATGTAATGAATACAGTGTTCAAAAATCAAGTGACTTGCTTTCTGAGATTTCTTGGGTGTGTCCTCTCTCACATGTATCTAGATCTTCTCTTTAGTATTCTCTCTTATTCCTGTGCACTCACTACCATCACTTTTTCTTCAAAGTGCAGTGCTCTCTTGGAAAGAGGCCCTGGTGGACCAATTTTGAGAGTTCATAGGTCTTCGGGCCTCCTGGGTGTGAGTCATAGCCATATTCCCAGGTGTAGAATATGTTGCCTCTAGAATTCATAGAGGCCAACCAGGCACTGTGCTTCCTTCTTCGTGTTAGGGGATACAAGGTGCAGCAATCTGCCTTTACTTTGGAAGATACGTACCAATACACTCCTGTCCACTAGACCTCTAAAAATCTTCCTGAATTGGCAGCTCTCCGGATCTTTGTAGGATTTATTTCCCATTCTCTGGAGTACATGGGTCTCACCAAGGCTTCCAACTTGCACAAGCCACCTCTTACTCATCCTTCCTGGCCAGTATGATATCACAGATGTAATGAATCAGTGTGATGCTCTACAGCATTGATTAACAGATAAAAAGTAGAAATAAAAATTTCTAATAAAAAATTAGAAATATCCTAAATACCCATCAGTGCCTACGATTGAGTAAATTATTGTATAATAATTAATGTTGTATAATTTACTCAGTCATAGGCATGGATGGGTATTTAGCATATTCATCAATGGATATTCAGCATATCTATATTTAGGCATTGATGATATTTAATATATCATAGAAACCTCTGTGAATCTATAGAAATGTTTCCTTTTTTTTTTTTTTTGAGACAGAGTCTCGCTCTGTCACACATTCTGGAGTGCAGTGGCCGGATCTCAGCTCACTACAAGCTCCGCCTCCTGAGTTCAAGCGATTCTCCTGGATCAGCCTCCTGAGTACTGGGATTACAGGTGTGTGCTACCATGCCCAGCTAATTGTTTTTTCTATTTTTAGCAGAGACAGGGTTTCACCATGTTGGCCAGGCTGGTCTTGAACTCCTGATCTCAAGTGATCCACCCGCCTCGGCCTGCCAAAGTGCTGGGATTATAGGCATGAGTCACCACACCTGGTGATCTGTTTCCTTTTAGTGGCTGCATGAACATGAACATGAACATGAACATGCATGAACATGCAGCCATTAAAAGGAAACAGATCTGTACATTTACAGAGGTTTCTATGGTATATTATTACATGAAAAATGCAAGTTGCAGAGTACTGAGTATAGTGTGTGCCAATTTATGCACAGAGAAAAAGATATGTTTGTATTTATTGTTATTATGGTTTGTATATGCATAAAAGGTCTGGAAGGTACACAGTAAGCTGCTGTGTCAGTGTGTCTCTTAAGAGTGGAGAATAGGCCGGGCGCGGTGGCTCAAGTCTGTAATCCCAGCACTTTGGGAGGCCGAGACGGGCGGATCACGAGGTCAGGAGATCGAGACCATCCTGGCTAACACGGTGAAACCCCGTCTCTACTAAAATATACAAAAAATTAGCCGGGCGAGATGGCGGGCGCCTGTAGTCCCAGCTACTCGGGAGGCTGAGGCGAGAGAATGGCGTAAACCCGGGAGGCGGAGCTTGCAGTGAGCTGAGATCCGGCCACTGCACTCCAGCCTGGGCGACAGAGGAGACTCCGTCTCAAAAAAAAAAAAAAAAAAAAAAGAGTGGAGAATGAGGCTGGGGGTGGTGGCTCACGCCTATAATCCCAGCACTTTGGAGGCCGAGGCGGGTGGATCACCTGAGGTCAGGAGTTCAAGATCATCCTGGGCGACATGGTGAAACCCTGTCTCTACACAAATAGAAAAATTAGCCTGGCATGATGGCGGGTGCCTGTAATCCCAGCTACTCGGGAGACTAAGATGGGAGAATTGCTTGAACCTAGGTGGTGGAGGTTGCAGTGAGTCAAGATCATGCCATTGCACTCCAGCCTGGGCGACAGAGCCAGACTGTGTCTCAAAAAAAAGAAAAAAAAAAGAAAAAAAATTAAAGAGTGGAGAATAAAATAACGGCGGTAAAGACTGGAGAAAAGAACTTCCAGTTTTAATTTCCACAAGACTGTCAGAAATTCTGTGTTGCTCAATAGTGCCTTGGGGATAATATGATGATTTTGAGGAACTATACCATGTTTTGGCTCACATGTCACATGCCTGAAACAATGAGCCCCTAAAATTAAGGGGGAAATGAGCATTAAAGTCGCATACACTTTTCCACAGAAAAACGTGGCTTCAAAATTATTCATTTTACTGACTATTTAGTATTTCATGAAGAGGTTGTATCTGTTTATTTAAGTTTTACCTGCCTCTTGAACATGAAAGTTACCTGCAATTTCCCCCGTTTTCAACATCTCTGCTATAAATATATTTGAATATGTAGGTTTAAAAAAATTCTTTGAGATCATTCCTTAGATAAATCCTCACTGGGTCCAAATCTGTGATCCTCTCACAATTCATGTTACCTATTGCCAGGTTGTCCTCCAGAATGTCTGTCACCTCCAAGTGAAATTGCCAAAAGCAGTTCCCACATTCTCAACTTCCTGGAGTCCTATTTATTTGTGTTGAGCTGAATTTATTCTTTCACATTAAAGGCCAGAGAGCACTGCCTGGACTACTTAGAAATGGTCCGTGTGCCACTTAACACCATTGGCTTTCCCAGTTCTCAGACCTTCAAACTCAAACTGGCTCTAAACCACCAGCTCTCCTGGATCTCCAGCTTGCTGACTACAGATCCTGGGACTTCTTGATCTCTGTAATTGCTGAGCAAATTCCTTATAATAAACATATATCTCCCATTGGCTCTATTTCTCTGGAGAATCCCAGCTGATACAATAAGATAAAAAACTAGATAAATAATTTAAAGATATTATAATTAAAATAATATTTCAATTTAATTATCAACTATGATTTGCATAGGTATCTCTGTAACCTATGCTCTCTGAATAAAATATTCAAATAAACATGTTACGGTGTGCATGTAAACACAGGGGTGCATGTAAAAAATAACTGAAACTGAGGCTGGGCACAGTGGCTCAAGCCTGGAATCCCAGCACTTTGGGAGGCCGAGGTGGGCAGATCACCTGAGGTCAGGAGTTTGAGACCAGCCTGGCCAACATGGTAAAAATCCATCTCAACTAAAACTACAAAAAGTAGCCAGGTGTGGTGGCACACGCCTGTAATCCCAGCTACTCAGGAGGCTGAGGCAGGAGAATTGTTTGAACCTGGGAGGCGGAGATTGTAGTAAACTGAGATTACACCATTACACTCCAGCCTGCGCAACAGAGTAAGACTCTGTCTCAAAAAAAAAAAAAGTGAAACTGAATCAATCCATTGACAGACTAGATAGATGAAGTGCTTATGTATAATGCTAAATGATGAACACATCAACACGTCCACTGACGTACAATAATGTCTTATGTGATGCAGAGTGGAATACAGTCCAAAATGGTAGAGTTGAGTTTAATGGACAGATATTTTTGGCTGGGCTTGGTGGCTCATGCCTGTAATCCCAGAACTTTGGGAGGCCAGGGCAGGTGGATCACTTGATCACTTGAGGTCACACGTTTGAGACCAACCTGGGCAACAAAGCAAGACTCTATGTCTGCAAAAATAAAAGAGAGAGAGAGAGAGAGAAGAAAAATATTTTGTACTGTTTCCATTTCTGAAATCTTAAATGCAGCCCCTCAGTTACACTCGCCATATTTCAAGTACTCACTTGCCACATGTGGGAGTAGCTACCAGATTGGGTGGTAAAGGGAAATACAGTGTCATATGGAAGCTTCCTGAAAAATAAGAGAGATTTGCACACATTGTACAGAGAGGGATATAGCTAATAGACTGGGAGAGTGGGTGCTACACAGTGATGGACAATGTCCCCAAAAAGACATGAAGATACAGGATTCAGAGCAACCATTTTTGGAGAGGAGGAGAGACATCCCATTTCAGCCCTAAAGCTGCCACTATGTAGCTACTCCTTCTCCATGTACCCACCCCCACCTCCTAAAGAGAATAAGGTAAGACTAAAGACTCCCAAATGGTCGTGAAAGATGGGGAGCTAGCATGGGATATTTTAAAAGAGCATGCCTGCTGCATTAGACAGTCCTATGTTCAAATCCTGTCTCCACCATTTGTCATGTGACATTTGTCAAATTATTTGAGCTTCTGATTCCTTATAATTTGGGTAGGGAAGAAACTGCCCATCTTAAAGTATAGTGTAAGAATTAAACAAGGCACACAAAGAAATACTGCAGTAACTGTTCTGTTAGAAGCACTCAATCTCTCATATCAATTATTAAAAATACTGCTTACTGGTTGGGTGCAGTGGCTCACCCCTGTAATTCCAGTACTTTGGGAGGCCGAAGTGGGTGGATCACTTGAGGCCAGGAGTTCGAGACCAGCCCGGCCAACATGGTGAAACCCTGTCTCTACTAAAAATACTAAAATTAGCTGGGCCTGGTGGTGCACACCTGTAATTCCAGCTACTTGGGAGGCTGAGGCAGGAGAATTGCTTGAACCCAGGAGGCCGAGGTTGCAGTGAGCCAAGATCTCACCACTGCAATCCAGCCTGGTGACAGAGTGAGACTCTGTCTCGAAAAAAAAAAAAAAAAAAAGCATTGCTTGCCTATTTCATGAATTTGCCTGGTACTCTATCAGGTAGCTGAGAGGAACCCTAAGCCTACCATATAATAAATCGTACTGGGTACAACTGCCAAGTCGCAGAATGTTCGCGGTGGACTGAACGTGTCATGGGAGATTTGGACAGCTTCTAAGGTGCTTTAACTTAACCACCATCCTTTTAGGTAGGGCCTGCTGCAACTAAATCTCCTGCCCCCACATCAAAACCACATTATGAGCCTGAAAGAGGACAAAATATAATTAAAAGATAGTCAGATGTCCCTTGGTATCATCTGTTTGACCTTTCTTCCTTTCACCTCTGAAAATCTAAACTTAATGTGATATTTCACGAAGTGCTTGAGATATTTCCCCAGTTTTGTGGGTGAGACCCCCTTAGCTAGACTCTTGAAAAGGCATTCTTAGGTCCTGTGGCAGCCAAATCACCTCAGAAGTATCCCAGCCAACGCCCAGCAGTGAGGGAACCTGTTCCCGGGGAGGATTACCCATCATGCCTGTCTGCCCCGCCTACACCATGCATCTAGCAGCAATCCCCTCAACAAGCTTTGGAGGGACCTGAGGAATAAACAAATTTTTACTCCTCCAGATTGTCCACTCCTACTGGTCACTTTCCCTATCTCTACTAATTGGTTGGAAGTCCTAGTCACTTTACACTGTCATTTTTTGTGGTGTAATTTCCTCAGTGGTAAATCAAAACAATGATAAAAGAAGTGGAATGATTTGATGGCTTATAGAAATGATCAGGTCTTCAGAAAGCCTGTGTGCAGGTGTTTTTATTATGAGGCATTTCAAAACAGTCAAGAAAGCAGGGAGAATAAAATAACAGGCTCTCAGTTACCACCATCCAGATTTAATAAATGTTCCCATTTCCCCATGTTTATTTCACATGTTTCTAAGGAAATAAAATATCACAGATGTAGCTGAAGTCCTGTTTCTCCCTGTTCTTGAAGTCACGTTATCATTTTTTTAACTTTAAACTTAAGCACCTACGTTGTGAACATAGCAGTAATAATCTGAAAGGAGCGTTCAAAGGCAAAGTGAAAATTCTATTATTGTGTTCTATGGGTTTTAATTTAACTACTGATAGGGCCATATGTTCTTTCTCATTTATGGTGCCATTCTTTTTCCTTTTTCAAAGAATCTCAAACCCAGAATTAGTTTTTCATTGAGTACTGGTAGGTTGTGAACAAAAAGTGGATCTATCTTTGCTTCAAAATTTCTACCTGCCTTCAATCTAAATTATTAAGGTTTGCTGGGCATGGTGGCTCACACCTGTAATCCCAGCACTTTGGGAGGCCGAGGTGGGCGGATCACGAGGTCAGGAGATAGAGATCATCCTGGCTAACATGATGAAACCCCGTCTCTACTAAAAATACAAAAATTAGCTGGGCATGGTGGTGGGCGCCTGTAGTCCCAGCTACTCGGGAGGCGTCTCCAGGAGAATGGAGTGAACCTGGGAGGCGGAGCTTGCAGTGAGCTGAGATTGCACCACTGCACTCCAGCCTGGGTGAGAGATCGAGACTCCATCTCTGAAAAAAAAAAAAAAAAAAAAAAAATATTAAGGTTTAAAATGCCCAAAGACATCATGGAGGTCTTGTGTAATTTCACAAGTTAAGATATTTGGTTTATATTATATTTTCTCATAGAGTAACCATTTAGCATTGCAGTGTAGCACAGTGCTAAACAAATAAACAAAAAGAAAGAAAAAAGCCAAAAAACAAAGTGCTGCTTTTGTCCAATCAAAATCTTTCTATTCAACTCACTTTTTATTCATTTCCATCAAAATCTGAATATTTACTTATCCACCAATCTGTTCAAAGTTATATAACTCAGGGTGAAAGCTCAGTAAATGTAATAAAAGTTTGTGTTTTGTTATTGACTAAATTTTAGTTAGCATCTGAATTTTTACATCCTATAAGATTGCACTGTCTAGAAGTTAAGAAGTTTTTATTATTTTCCAAGGATCTATTTGGAAAATCTAGATTTCCCCTTAAGTTCATTATTTTAAATTATTCTTTAAGAAATAAAAGGCATTCAAATAGAAAAGAAAGTTAGTAACATTTTCACTGTTTGCTTACATGACCTTATATATACAAAACCCTGAAGACTCCATTTAAAAAAATGTTAGAAAACAAATAACCCGATTTAAAAAATGGGCAAAAGATCTTAACAGATATTTCTTGAAAGAAGACGTAAAAATGGCCAACAGATACACAAAAAATGCTTAACATCACTAATCATTAGGAAAATGCAAATTAAAAGCACAATGAGATATCTCACACTTAGAATAGCTATTATCAAAAGGACAGAAGGTAACAAGTGTTGATGAGGTTGTGGAGAAAAAGGAATCCTTGTACACTGTTGGTGGGAATGTAAATTAGTACAGCCATTACGGAAAACTACACTATGGAGGTTCCTCAAAACACTAAAAATAAAATTATGATATGATGCAGTAATTCCTTTTGTAGGTATAGATACAAAGGATTTGAAATTAGTATGTCGAAGAGTTGAGTTATCTGCATTCCCATGTTAATTGCAGCCTTATTCACAATGGCAAGTCGTGGAATCAAACTAAGTGTCTATAAATGGATGAATGGATAAAGAAAATGTAATAGATACCTACAATGGATTACTATTCAGCCTTTAAAAATAAAGAAATCCTATCATTTGCAACAATATGAAATGAACCTGGAGGACATTACGCTAAGTGAAATAAGCCATAGCCAGGCACAGAAAGACAAAGACTGCATTTCTCTCTTACCTGTGGGATCTAAAACAGTTGAACTTCTAGAAAGACAGAGTAGAATGGTGGTTACAAGGCTAGGGATTGGCAGAATGGGGAGATATTGGCCAAAGGGTAAGAAGTTTCAGTTAGACAAGAAGAGTAAGTTTTTGAGACATATTTGCACAGTGTAGTGACTATAGTTAATAACACTACATCATGTATTTCAAAATTGCTAAGACAGTAAATTTCAAATGTTCTCACACAAAATGCGATAATTATTTGTGATGATGGATATGTTAATTAGCTGGATTTAATTATCCCACATTATAACATGTATCATAAGATCACTTTATACTCCATAAATATATACAATTATAATTTGTCAAAATACAATAAAAATTTGAAAACCAAATTATTCTTTGATAAAGCCTTATAGCCATTCTCAAAGAAGAAAATTGCCCGAAGGATATAATCACTTTCACCAAAGAGTAAAGCAATGCTTCATCTTTCCAAGATTTCTCCATATCTCCTTCCCAGAGTTCCTTTTTTTTTTTTTTAAGATGGAGTCTCACTATGTTGCCCAAGCTGGACTTCAACTACCCGTCTCAAGTGATCCTCATGCCTCAGCCTCCCAAGTAGCTGAGATGAGACTACGGGCAAACATCACCATGTCTGGCTTCCTTTCCAGAGTTTTATTTTCCTCCAACACAGGAATTTCTATGACATTATCTACTTCTTTTATATGTTTTATTAAATTTTATCTTATAGTTATTTGTGAACAAGTCTTATATTCCCTTTCATTTATTTATTGAGACAGAGTCTCGCTTCGTCACCCAGTCTGGAGTGCAGTGGTGCAATCGTAGCTCACTGCAGCCTTGAACTCCTGGAATCAAGGAATCATCCTGCTTCAGCTTCCCAAGTTGCTAGGACTACAGGTGCACACCACCATGCCCAGCTAATTTTTTTTTTTTTCCTTGTAGAGATGGGATCGCTCCTTGTTGCCCAGGATGCTCTCAAACTCCTGGGCTTAAGCGATCCTCCTGCCTTGGCTTCTCACAGTGCTGGGATTATAGGAGTGAGCCATTGTGCCTGACCTATATCCACTTTTAAATGTTGGATATATTAAGGGGTAGGTCTATATCTTATCTTTTTTTGTTTGTTTTTCAATCTTCCATGGCACCTAACTCAACACTTTGCACAGAGAATGAAAGACGGAAGAAATGAAGAAATGAAGTAGTGGACAAGCAAACATCATTGTGGAGACAGATCTCATTTTTGCCATTTGGTCTTGACTGCTTAAGAAAAGGTGACAAGCAGGAGAAGATGCTTCCCAGCACTGCAGCGCAGGGCAAAGTGGAGCTGACAAATGGAAAGAATGTGACCTTGGGAATCAGATTCTTGCCTTTTCTGAGGTATGACTATTAAGTAGTATTGCATAAGAGAAAGTGCCTTGCTTGCATAATTGATGAATAATAGCTATCACGATTGTTCCTGGAGAGAGCACTCACTCATAGAAAGATGGGAGATCCAGACTCCAGGCCTGATTTTACCACAGGCTGAGCAACTGTGCAACTTCAAGCAAGTCATTCACCCTCTCTGGGCCTCTCTTTTCTCAATACTGAAGTTGAAAAGTTGTGTGTATAATTGATGAGATAATCGATGAGGTGTTCTCCAGCTCTAAGATTTAGAAAATAAATGTTTAATGTTATGAATTCATCATCCTAGTTCCTAGTTGAGGAACTCCATAATTTCTCTCTCTCTCTTTTTTTTTTTTTTTTTTTGAGACAGGGTCTCACTCTGTTGCCCAGGCTGGAGTGCAGTGGCATGGTCAGCTCACTGCAACCTCCACCTCCCAGGTTCAAACAATTTTCATGTCTCAGTTTCCTGACTAGCTGGGATTACAGGCATGCACCACCACGCCTGGCTAATTTTTGTATTTTTAGTAGAGATGAGGTCTCACCATGTTGGCCAGGCAGGTCTCGAACTCCTGACCTCAAGTGATCCGCCCACCTTAGCCTCCCAATGTGTTGAGATTGCAGGCATGAGCCACCATGCCCAGCCCTCTTGTTCTGTTCAATAGCAACACACTTGACAAATTTATAGTAACTACTACTTCTAAGTTTTGTTTCACTCCATGAAAAAATAAGAATTCAATTTTTAAAAAATGTATGCATCTTTCAGAGAAAAGTATTTAACTGCTTTTTTATGTTATACCATCCATTGAGCATGTCTTCAACATATTTTTCCTGAATGAATGAATAAGGCTTTAGTGGGTGTTTGCCAAAAGTCCCAAAAATAACAATTCATATTTCCTACTAGGTTTGATTCTTTATAGACCTCCAGCTTAGCTTTTCTTCTCTACTAAAATTGGCTTTGAGTCACTGGTATGATTCATAACTTTAAAAAGCAGGTTGAACCTGAAATTGTCCTGGCAGGAAATTAGCTGAGGAACACAGAACAAGTGAAAGGGAGAAGCCCACCACCAAAAAAAAAAACATGAAAAACAAAAAACAGATAGTTCTTTTTTTCATTTTCTGGTTCCTGATATGAAATGAGGAAGTGTCAACAAGTAGCTTTATTCTCATTTCTCCCCTTCCATTCGTTGAAATAGTCAAAATCAGATGCAAAGTACAGAGCACTTAAATCTCCAAAATCCAAGAGGCACATGTTTAAGGTGTGGCTGGCCTCCCCACTCCACCCCCAGATGAGTCAGTCATTCATCAAGAGGTAAGCAGAGCAAGATGAATTGGCATCCTGTGGGTGAGAAAAGGTACAGACTGGGTTTCAAGAGATCCAGGTCAGGCCTTGACCCACAAAGAAATCATTGATGTCAGACAGGGAGAGACGGATGAGAAGAGCAGAGAGATGGCTGTCAGAGAGCGGAGATTATCTAACACAGCCAGCTCCGCTGGTATCCCATAAAAGGGCAGAGAGAGCAGAGGGGCAAGATGCATAGGTGACATTGGGCAGGGGCTCTGACTGATGTGAGGAGACAAGGCTTTTCCTTGTTATAGAAGGGCTGCCGTCTTTGAAGGTGGATCCTGAAACTTAAGAGGGTGCTTTCAGGTCCCTGCTTTCAATATCCATCCTCTCTGCAACCCAAGCTTCCAGTAATATCTCGCAGTTTGTTAGGAAGCCACTTTGTCTTCTCCTGGGCTATTTTCCCATGGATAATAGCATATCCTCTTGCTTGTCCGGAAGCCAATAAAAGTAATGATTCTAGGAAAGTAAACAAGACACCCTGGGAGAGTATAATACAGTCAGGTCGGAATGGGGTGGTTTGAGCCTTTAGTCAGTGCAAGGTGGGTACGAAGGGGTCCTGCCCTGGACCCCCTGCTTCAGGAAGTTCACTCTCACTCTTCCGTGATCATGGCCTTCCTTCAGGGCCAAAGGGACACACTTGCCTGGAGTTCATGCCCTCTCTTCTAGGTCTCACTCCAGGTATGTGGGGCCCCAGGATTCTCTCTGCAAATAGCGCTCAGCCCTTTTCCAGGCCCAGCACTGGTCTCTTCTCTGGGTCTGCTCCAAGGAAGGACAGAACAGCTAGAGAACACAACGTGGCACTGCAGGTGGCCATGGCAGCCAGTGGGGAGGTGGTGGAAGGTGCATTAGCTTGTCTGTGCAAGAGTAGGGTGTCCACATGGGTACTATGTGCCACAAGCCTCTGTAGTACAGGGGTGGGGCTGGTGGTGAGAAGAGAAGAAGGGCACCCAGGAGGTGGGTGTTGCAGCCTGGGGACTAGACTGGTTCTCCACACTTCAATGAGCAACACCAAGTAGCCCAAGAATTCTAAATCAGACCTTGCCTTCCAAATGTCACGAAAGTACACTTGTCAGCCGGGCGCAGTGGCTCACGCCTATAATCCTAGCAGTTTGGGAGGCTGAGGCAGGTGGATTGCCTGAGGTCAGGAGTTGGAGACCAGTCTGGCCAACAAAGTGAAACCTTGTCTCTGCTAAAAATACAAAAAATTAGCTGGGCAGGGCAGTGGGCGCCTATAGTCCCAGCTACCAGGGAGGCGGAGGCAGGAGAATTTCTTGAACCTGGGAGGCAGAGGTTGCAGTGAGCCGAGATCACGCCGTTGCACTCCAGCCTGGGCAACAAGAGCGAAACTCTGTCAAAAAGCAAAAAAAAAGAAAGAAAGAGAAAGAAAGAAAGAAAGAAAGAAAGAAAGAGAGAGAGAAAGAAAAAAGAAAGAAAGAAAGAGAAAGACTTGTCAATATCGAAGGATAGACCATATTTTATTTAACAAATTATAAGCTTCGTTTATAACTTTTAGACCTATGTCGTATGGGCCTCCGTTTGTACTCTTGCCTGGGCCCTGAAGATGCTGGAAGTGGGGTGACCACACCATGTATTTCAATCCTAGATTGGTTATTTATTGCTTTTATGGTGACAGACGGATTTGAATTTGGTCAGTAGTGAAGGACTGCTTCTTTGATACATACCAATTTTTCAGTCTGTCAAAGGGATCACCAGGCGCTATATCCTAGAGCAATATTTAATCTAACATCAATAATTCATGACAATACCAGAAGAGGGTCTATAGTTTTCTTTCTAAAGGAAAATGAAGGTATCAGGTTGGATTATGGCTTCAAGAAATAACTGTAGTGACAGCTTCTCTTTATTTAAATTTCTAGACTTTTTCTAAGTATCTTTATTAAAGGACTTTGTGAGCCTGAGTATTTAGCAAATTAGTGAATTTTCTGTGTTTTCATTTATTTTAGAGAAAGAACTATCACAATATTAACATTTCTAACCCTAAAAAAATTTAATGGATCTCAAAACTTGCACTACTTATTGCTATAGCAACTACCCTGGGCTGCTAAGCCCATTTGTCTTGCTGCTCTACAAATCATAAAAATACCAAATAGACACCAAAGCCTTGTTAAATGCATCCTGACACAGTACAGAATTCTGTTTTGTAGTCTGTTTCTAACACTGTTTAAGGGGCTTAGTTGCCAGGGAACCTCGTCATCACAGGATCTTGCTTGGACTCTGGTCCTAACAGCAATCTTGGAGAACAACTCATTGTAAAATGCCAATTACCATGAAGAAAAATGCTTTGAAAAGTCTTCTTTAAAAAGAGGCAGACTCTATTTCACTTTTTGTAGCTTCATCACCATATTTATTTGGGCTTTGTGCATTTAATTAATGATTCTGTAATAGATATTTCATTCCATTGATGATTGGTTTAGTATCGCAAAGCATAGTGGTAAAAGAATGTGCTGGAGAGAATGAGTTCACTCACTATCCAGAGGAGACCCAACAAATAAAGATCATTCTTTTTCAGAAGTGAACATCCACAGCCCAATCCAAAGTCTTCAGAAGAAGGGAAGAGGTCCTCCCTCATTTCTCCCTTTCCTAAGGAGTGCATAGACCCCAGGTACCACCACAGATGCACCCCGGCCAATGACGTTACTCAGCCTGGTCGCTATCAGCCATCACTGATTTCACCACCGCTGACTCTGTCTTCTCTTTACGGCATTAATTCCTTGGAAAAGCTTTAAAAAAAAATGGCTGGGCGTGGTGGCTCACGCCTGTAATCCCAGCACTTTGGGAGGCCGAGGCGGGCAGATCACAAGGTCAGGAGTTCGAGACCAGCCTGGCCAACATGGTGAAACCCCATCTCTACTAAAAATACAAAAATTAGCCGGATGTGGTGGTGGGCACCTGTAGTCCCAGCTACTCAGGAGGTTGAGGCAGGAGAATCACTTGAACCCGGGAGGCGGAGGTTGCAGTGAGCCGAGATCGTGCCACTGCACTTCAGCCTGGGCGACAGAGCGAGACTCGGTCTCAAACCGAAAAAAAGGAGGGACATATGGGCGAGTATTTCTACCCTCTGGATCTGCCCACTGCAGAACTTTGACCTTGCTCTTTCACCGGAGCTAAATGAGTCAAAACAGCCATCTGTTTTTCTATAGAGAGGGCTGGACAGTTCCATCAATTCTCTCTGATTAGCAGGCTGCGTGATATCATCGCCTCCTCCTTAACATCTTCTAAGACCTCTGTAATAACACTTGTCTGTATCTCCTTATATTTACTTGACCACAAGCTCTTTGACAGCAGAGATTTTATCTACCTTGCAATGATTTCACGTACTTTACAGATGATTACATCTCTAGCACCTGGTCCTGCCACACCGTGAGTGTCTTAGAAAGGTTCCTTGAGACGGGCGGATCACGAGGTCAGGAGATGGAGACCATCCTGGCTAACACAGTGAAACCCCGTCTCTACTAAAAATACAAAAACTAGCCGGGCGAGGTGGCGGGCGCCTGTAGTCCCAGCTACTCGGGAGGCTGAGGCAGGAGAATGGCGTAAACCCGGGAGGCGGAGCTTGCAGTGAGCTGAGATCCGGCCACTGCACTCCAGTCCGGGCGACAGAGCGAGACTCCGCCTCAAAAAAAAAAAAAAAAAAAAAAAAGAAAGGTTCCTTGAACTCAACTGAACCTCAAAATTTAGGAAAAACAGTGGTGCAGGGATGCTTTCAACGCTGCAGTGGGTATCTACTCACCCTCTTTCCCAGCTCTCACCCATCTTCCCAGCCTAACAATCTCACGTTACGGTCAAAGAGAAAACCCTTTATCACCTACAACCAGCCCTGATCTCCAGGCCCAGCCTCCCAAGGTGTATGGAGGTTGTTCTAGATGGCTGGGTTGCATTTTAGTCTTGGTGCTTTTGGTTTTAATACAACTCCTCAAAATTAAGCGTGTGACCAGGAGAAGAGGAGGAAGCACATTTCTGTTTGGATGCAGCAGGGGGCATAGCATAAGCTCCCTGTTCTGGAAGGCATTCAAGCTAGGACCTTTAGCTTCAGGCTATGACCCCACTGTGTCTACTCATTTGACCTGGTTGGGTGGTGAAAATGGGATCAGGAGAGTTGGGTACTACAGAAATAGAATAGAGGAATGGAACATGGAAGAAGGATGCTCTTATGTTCATTCTTAGCTCCTAATCTGATAAAGTTGTAATTAACTAAATTATAACTTCATTATTCTCTAAGAGGGACTAATTCTACCTTTCCTTCTGGCACTCACCCTTTGCTGAACAATTCTTTTCTGAGTGTGGAATGTGACTCTACCCACCAAGGCAAGCCCAGCCACCTTGGTAACCATCTGGGTAGATACGAAAAGATTGTTTCTTGGTTTGGAGACAGAGCTGCCATTTACAGAACCATCATGACCGTTTACAAATTGGCCTCTTCAACAAAAAGCCTTTAGGGCTCTTGACCATAGAATGTAAAAAAACATAGTCCCTGGTCTCAGGTACCTCATAGTTTAATGTGGGAGAAAGACCCAAGTAAACCAGTAATTATGGCAAGTTTATTTGGTAAGTGTTATTTATGACAGAGTTATACTCAGAGTACAAAGAAATATTTGGAATACAAAAAAAAAAAAAAAAAAAAGGGCACCAATCAGACTGGGGAGGAGAGTGTCAGGAAATTAGGAAATTCCAAGATTCAGGATTAAACTGAATCTCGAAGGTCGAGTGTGATGTGGAAGAGGTGAGGAGAGGAAGAAGACACACCAGGACCCCCTGGCAGGGGCCTTAGGACATGCAAAGACGCAGAAGTATAAAAGTTGGGGATGGCAAATGTAGCACATTGGACAGTGGTGGGAGGTGAGCCCACATAAATCATCTGGGGCCAGATCACCGAGGAGCTGATGTGCTAAGTTCAATTCAGAGGACTCACATTTTGGCTTAGCCTATCCCCTGTACTGTAAGCTCCAGAGAGGGTAGAGAACATACCTTCCTCATTTATTTCTGTATCTACAGTGTCTGGGCCATGGTAAACTCTCAACAGATGTGTGCTGGATAATTAGATTAATTCATTCATTAAACCTATCACTGGGAGGGGAATGTGATTTTTATCAATGACAAGAACAATATTAGCATATTGTTACTGAGGAATGAATTTAAAAACAATGTAAAATACAAAAGATACTTAATTAAAGATAAAAGCTTTTAGCACCTACCACAAATCATATGAAGAGGTTTAGATTCTATCTCACAGAGCTGTTACGGGAAAGAGGTCTCTATCCAGACCCCAGGAGAGGGATCTTGGATCTCTTGCAAGGAAGAATTCAAGGTGAATCCATAGAGTAAAGTGGAAGCAAGTTTAATAGGAAACTAAAGGAATAAAAGAATGGCGACTCCATAGGCAGAGCGACAGCTTAAGCTGCTCGGTTAAGGATACTTATTTGTTACTTCTCAACTGTATTCTAAACAAGGGGTGGATTATTCATGAATTTTCTGGGACAGGGGTGGGCAATTCCTGTAACTGAAGGTTCCTCCCCCTTTTATACCATATAAGGTAACTTCCGGAGGTTGCCATGGCATTTGTAAACTGTCATGGCGCTGGTGGGAGTGTCTTCTAGCATGTTAATACATTAAAATTAGTGTATAATGAGCAGTGAGGACGACCAGAGGTCACTTTTGTCACCATCTTGGTTTTGGTGTGTTTTGGCTGCTTCTTTACCTCATGGTGTTTTATCAGCAAGGTCTGTGTGACCTGTATGTTATACGGACCTCTCATCTCATCCTGTGACTTAGAATGTCTGAACTCCTGGGAATGCAGCCCAGTAGGTCTCAGCCTTATTTTACCCAGCCCCTATTCAAGATGGAGTTGCTCTGGTTCAAATGCCTCTGATGGAACTTTTTTTTTTTTTTTTTGAGACAGAGTCTCACTCTGTTACCAGGCTGGAGTGCAGTGATGCAATCTCGGCTCACTGCAACCTCCTCTGCCTCCTGCGTTCAAGTGATTCTTCTGCCTCAGTCTCCCGAGTAGCTGGGACTACAGGCGTGCGCCACCTTGCCCAGCTAATTTTTGTATTTTTAGTAGAGAGGGGGTCTCACCATATTGGCCAGGCTGGTCTCCATCTCTTGACCTCGTGATCCACCCACCTCAGCCTCCCTAAGTGCCGGGATTACAGGCATGAGCCACCTTGCCTGTCCTGACAAAGCTTTTAAGGATACATGGAGTTCTGGGAAGTTAAGCCTGTTTTCTTGTCTCATCAGAAACACATCAGAAAACACCTTTGAAGTTTAAGATGCCAACAAGTGTCCCTCAGCATTCTAAGCCTACATGCTGTGCCCTGTGCAATATCACTTACGCTAAAAATTTATTCCTTGTTTATCTGAAGTTCAACTATAATTAGATGTCCATACAGTATTTTATCTGGAAACCATATTTTATGGTCAAATAGGTTTGCGAAATACCGAGTTAAATAAAGTTAAACTAATACCTTTTCTGCTGGTCTTCACAGAGCTACTAATATGTTCTGGTACATAACATTTTCTGTGAGAGGAGAATCAAGAATGCAATTTTGGCTGGGTGCAGTGACTCACAACTGTAATCCCAGCACTTTGGGAGGCTGAGGCGGGCAGATCACCTGAGGTCAGGAGTTCAAGACACGCCTGGCCAACATGGTGAAACCAGGTCTTCTACTAAAAATACAAAAGTTGGCCAGGCACGGTGGCAGGCGCCTGTAATCCCAGCTACTTGGGAGGCTGAGGCAGGAGAATCACTTGAACCTGGGAGGTGGACGTTGCAGTGAGCTGAGATTGTGCCACTGAACTCTAGCCTGGGTAACAGAGCGAGACTCTGTCTCAAAAAAAAAAAAAAAGAAAGAAAGAAAGAAAGAAAGCAATTTTTCCCAACCATATTTGAACAAAAATTCCTTTTTTCAGTGAGCGTCCTCAGAAAGCTAATCTAAACGGCAATTGTTCAATTATCTCTGGAAGTGTTCTATTTACTAAGCATTTCTGTGATTTCCTATCAGATTCTGATCAAATCATCTCCGTGAAATATCATTAAATCATTCCTTCCAAGAGAAAGTTTAAAATCCTTAGCATGAAACATGCAGGCCTTCCCAATCTGTTATCCAGCTTTCCAGCTTCACTCCCAGCTTTTCTCATGTACCACCCTGCCTAACTATCCTGCTGAGCTCCCCTCTACCAGCTAAACATTCCACACTCTTTCAATTCCCTGTGACCTTTGCGCATATTTCCTTCTCCAGAAAGACCTACCCACAACCCACAATCTTCTCCTGGAGCCTGCTGCTCTCACCTTTAAGACTGGTAAGTACAGCTGTTCCTGACTTCCCACCAAGAATGGTTAGTCATTTATTCCTTCCTCCTCCCACAGGATTGTACATTTGCCTGTGAATATTTACCTCCCTGCATTATAGTTATTCATTTGCAGGTCTATCTCCCCTAGAAAACTGTCAGCTTTTAAAGGGCATAGCTTTATCTTATTTACCTTTCAGTCCTCAGCTCATAGCATCGAATTTCACACATAGTAGATGTTGAACAATGATTGATGAAGGAGTGACTCAATAGTAAATGTGATACAAACGTAGGAGTAATGAAATTAGGTAGATTTAGGCCAGGCGCAGTGGCTCACGCCTGTGATCCCAGCACTTTGGGAAGCTAAGGCGGGCAGATCACAAGGTCAGGAGATCGAGACCATCCTGGCTAACATGGTGAAACCCTGTCTCTACTAAAAATACAAAAAAAGAGTTAGCCAGGTGTGGTGGTGGGCTCCTGTAGTCCCAGCTACTCAGGAGCCTGAGGCAGGAGACTGGCGTGAACCCAGGAGGCGGAGCTTGCAGTGAGCCAAGATTGCACCACTGCACTCCGGCCTGGGCAACAGGGTGAGACTGTGTCTCAAAAAAGAAAAAGAAAAAGAAATTAGATAGATTTCTGTAAACACAGTACCTGTCTGTGGGTTCTTGCCTTCCAATTGTTTGTGATTATATGATAAATTAGTTAATCATCATGTCTTTCTTTAGTTACATAGTAACATATTAAAAGATGTTTACTAGCATCTAATAAACCTTTTTGCTTCCAAAGGTGAAGTATTATTATTCCCACTTTAAGAGGCATGAAGGTGTAAGGAGTCATACCCAGATGAGAGTAGTCCCTCTTTAGACATCAGTCTGTTCTTGACTGGATTGACCACATTTAGCTTAAGTGGAGACCATAAATGCTAATAATTAGTGAGGTATCTCCCATTAAGGATATGAAAAGGAATTCCTTCAAAACTCAGGACTTTATAAATTCAACAAAAGGACTAATTACAAAAAATGAACCTGCACTGTGAAACAAATAATATACAACTTTCTAATAGCAGACACATAGTCAGGTACCTATAACCCCTTCTCAACTGAAATTTGCTGTCATGCAAACTTCTGATATATAGAGATTTATTTTTAATACGTTTTCAGCCAGTAAGAGAGTTTCACTTCAAGTACATGAAAATTATTACTCCCTCTATCAGGGAAACGCAGAAAGAAAGAAAACTAGAAACTGAGAAAAGAACAAGGAAGTAATATGAATGATAGCAAGCACAGTACTTGGCATGCAGTAGAACCTCAAGAGACTTAGTTGAGTTAAGCTGGACTGAGATGGGGATACAGAAGTTTGTGCAATGAAGCAAAGAAAAAAATTCTTTTAATTTTTATTTTAGGTTCAGGGGTACATAGGCAAGTTTGTTTGTATAGGTAAACTTACGTCACGGGGGTTTGTTCACGGGGTTTGTTGTACAGATTATTTTGTCACCCAGGTACTAAGCCTAATATCCAATAGCTATTTTTCCTGAGCCTCTCCCTCCTCCCACCCTCCACCCTTTGGTAGGCCCCAATATGTGTTGTTCCTCTCTATATGTCCATGTGTTCTCATCATTTAGCTGCCACTTATAAGTGAGAACATGCGGTATTTGGTTTTCTGTTCCTGCATTGGTTTGCTATATGGACAATGGCCTCCAGCTCCATCCATGTTCCTGCAAAAGATATGATCTTGTCCTTTTTCATGGCTGCATAGTATTCCATGGCATATATGCACCACATTTTCTTTATCCAATCTGTCATTAATGGGCAATTATGTTGATTCCATGTCTTCACTATTGTGAATAGTGCTGCAATAAACATTCGCATGCATGTGTCTTTATGATAGAATGATTTCTATTCCTCTGGGTATATACTCAGTAATGGGATTGCGGGGTTGAATGGTAGTTCTGTTTTTAGGTCTCTGAGGAATCACCACACTGTTACCCACAATAGTCAAACTAATTTACGCTCCCACCAACAGTGTATAAGGTTTCCCTTTCAAAGAAAAAAAAAAGCTGAGGGAAAGTAAAACTAGGCCTTAGAAATGCACTATTGGATATATTAAGAATGAGAAGACTATGGTCACTAAAAGAGGGTCTGACAGCCACAGAACCCATGAAGCCACTGAGGGCAGTGAGGGATCATTGCTGCAGAGCAGCAGGGAGCGGCTCAGAGATATGGTCCTACCTGATCAACACAAAGCTTTGCCCATCATGAGCATTCAAGTGAGGCTTTATCTCTGGAGTTCTATAGGGATTCTGGATTTGGGGAATAAATTGCTTTGCAACATAAAATGAAAAAGACTCTCACTGTGGAGCAGAGGCCTGGAAAGATGAGGGGCAGCCTCAGAACCCCATTGAGCACTTTTCACAGAAAGCCTGTCTGGCTTACAGTGTGCAAAAGATGATGAATGGGAGGTAACTTTACAGACTTCATGGTCTGCATGGGGCATGGAAGACAGCATAGAAATCGTCCTTATGAATGGGTTGTCTTTCTGGTTTGATTTCAGTGACATACACGTTAGTAATAAAGATAGCTAATCTTTCCTGTTCCAAGCTTGTTTTCTAAGGGCTTTAAATATAATAAACCATTTAATCCATTTAACAACCTCATGAAACTGGTATCAGCATTATTTTCATTTTATAAACAAGGAAGCTAATACGTGAAAAGAGTTTGGCTAGTAAGTAGTGGAGTAGCGCTGGGAACCCAGTCAGTGTGACTACTGCACCCACAAATACCTCCAGGCTGGGGTTCTTTTGTTTTGAGACAGAGTCTCACTCTGTTGCCCAGGCTGGAGTGCAATGGTGCCATCTTGGCTCACTGCAACCTCCTCCTCCCAGGTTCAAGCGATTCTCCTGCCTCAGCCTCCCAAGTAGCTGGGACTACGAGCACTCACCACCATGCCTGGCTAATTTTTGTATTTTTAGTAGAGACAGGGTTTCGCCATGTTGGTCAGGCTGATCTCATACTCTCGACCTCAAGTAATCCACCTGCCTCAGCCTCTCAAAGTGCTGGAATTATAGATGTGAGCACCGCGCTGGGCCAAGCTGGGGTTCTTATAGTAACTGCCTCTCCTCCTCAGTCAGGTATTAGGAATGACCAAGGTGGTGATTGTCAGAGACCCGTCATAAGGGCTGTCCAGCACAAACAAATGTACTGGACAGTGGTCATGTCTATGCTAAGCCACATCCTAATACGGAATCTGCTTGCTCTGGATCAATGACAAGAACATGACCCAGGGTGGGTCAACATTGAGCCCACCCCCTTGATCACAGTGATAATTCAAAAGATGGGACTAAAAATCCAGTCTGGAGAGTCTGAGCCATTCCCTGAGATCTTTCAAACTGAGACTGAGAAAAGGCATCTTTTCATTTCTGCTTACAGATCTTTCAGGATGTGACTTTGACACTTGCTACTGGCTACATTTCCTGCTGGGCAGAGAATGTCCATCTCTATTAGCAGAGAAGGAAGCTTAAGTGGAGCAAAGGAGAAAGAGGTTGGGAGGAGTGAGCTGACAATGTTTGGATTCCTGGTTCCAGTTCCTGGGAACCCAGAGTGGCTCTGAGTCCTGTCAATGGTCTTTTGAGCCACCTCTGTGTTCTTCAGCTAAATCTTTTTTTTTTTTTTTTTTTGAGATGGAGCCTCACTCTGTTGCCCAGGCTGGAGTGTAGTGGCACCATCTCAGCTCACTGCAGCCTCCGCCTCCCAGGTTCAAGCAATTCTCTGCCTCAGCCTCCCGAGTAGCTGGGATTACAGGCGCCCCCCTGGCTAATTTTTGCATTTTTAGTAAAGACCAGGTTTCATCATCTTGGCCAGGCTGGTCTTGAACTCCTGACCTCATGATCCACCCGCCTCAGCCTCCCAAAGTGCTGGGATTACAGGCATGAGCCACTGTGCCGAGCCTAAATCATTCTTTTTGGTTAACCTGGTTTGGGTTGATTTTCTATCATTTGCTGCTCCAAGTGTCCTAACTCAACACTCTTCTCTCAATATGCAGCTCTGCCAGCTCCCGTCTTTGCTCAAGAGGTCAGCAGCTGTGGCGCGCCTGCATCCCACGTAGACCACATGCCATGCCAGTGTGTGTTCTGTGCCAGTCCGCATCTGTCTGCACCACACGGTCTGTATTCTGATCCATGTATTTCAGAAAACATTGCAGTCATTTATACCTACAATTCTCAAAGTTTAGTTTTTCTGACATATATATATATATATATATAGTATATATAACATGTATATATATGTTTATATATAATGTTTGTATATAATATATATAATGTTTGTATATATGTTTATATATATAATATATATAATGTTTATATTGCCTTCGCTTTAGATATGTAAAAGGAAAATATATCTTGGGGCCCCCAAATCACTAAGCTTCAGGTAAAAGTCAAGCTGGAAACTGCTTAGGGCGCCTGCCTCCCAATCTATTCAAAGCCATCCCTCTGCTCACTGAGATAGATGTTATCTGATTGCTTCCTTTGGAAAGGCTAATCAGAAACTCAAAAGAATACAACAGTTTGTCTCTCACCAACCTGTGACCCCCTCCGTGCCTCAGCTGTCCTGCCTTTCTGGATGGAATCAATATACATCTTACATATATTGATTGACGTCTCATGTCTTCCTAAAATGTGTAAAAGCAAGCTGTGACCTAGCCATAGCGGGCGCATCTAGTCAAGACCTCTTGAGGCTGTGTCACGGGTGCATGTTCTCAACCTTAGCAAAAATAAACTTTCTAAATTAACTGAGCCCTGTCTCAGATATTCGGAGTTCACAGATAGCTCCATTCTAATTGCTCGTACACAAATCCAAGAAAATGTGGAACTTCAGGGAGGATTCCAAAATTTGGGTACTTTTTCTCTCCTGTGATGAAAATCCTTGTCTTTCAGCAGAAAATGAGTAGCTTGCACATAAAATGCAGGCTGGAGAACTTTTTCCTTGAAGTCTGTCCCGTTCTGATTGATAGTCTCTTGTTGTCACAGCAGGGATTAAAAATAAGCTACTTCCTTCCTCCCTCTTTGGAGTTTTGGTTTTTAACTATTTAATATCCACTCTATGTGAACCATAGTCTGACTAAATATTTTGCCTAAGGTATAGCTGATTAATAGATAAGTAGATCTCTTCTCCTCCCATGTATATCCTAGTAGTCAACACTCTCTCGAAATACATACACAAAAATCAAAGGACTAGAAAAACATAAAGTAGTGAGTAGATATGTCAAAGTTAAAGACGATAACCAATAAAAGTTGACATTTAACCGCCTTAAATTATTTTTTCTCATAGCTTTCAATAAAAAGCTACACTGTAGATTCCAGCCGAGTTCCATCTCATTGAGTTCTGCCTTTTTCTTCGGTGGCTTTGTACATGGAAAACCGATAGAGGCCTTCTCCTAACAAGGGCCACATCTCCTCTGATTAATTTCCAGGCTTCCAACCATGGGCACAGTGATCACCCACGACTTCCCTCCCCTGGTAGCTCTGGGGACAAGCCCGCCCAGCAAAGCAATCTAGAAAGTGATTTCGTTTTCTGACTAATGCAGAAGAAATCCTCTTATAATGACTTAAGTAAGCTGTCAGTCAAGAAGTACTTATTGAGCACCACCTTCAGAACATTCAGGAAGGAAACTAATGCCAGAGATAATAGAGGAAGCCAGTGCCAAGGGCGTCAGCTGTCCCTGAAGAGTCTAAGTAAAATTGCAAAGTGGGAGAACTTTACCTGCCTTCTTCCTTTCTTTTTTTATGTATTTCTTTTCTTTTTTACTTTCTTTTTAAGAGGTGGAGTCTCACTGTGTTGCCCAGGCTGGCCTTAGACTCCTGGGCTCAAAGGATCCTCCTGCCTCAGCCTCCCACGTAGCTAGAACTGCAGGTACACAGCACCATGCCCAGCCCCTCCTTTCCTCATGATTTCTTGCTCTCTCTACACCTATTCCTTTCCTAATATAACCAGTCTTTTCATGCTGTCCCACTCCCACTCCTAGCCCTGCCATTCATTCATTCCTAAAGGCATACATTTATTCATTCAGAAAATATATATATTGACTACCCACTGTGTTCTAGGCACTGTTCTAGGCAGTGGTGATACAGCAGTGAATAAGCAAAAATCCCCAGTCCTCAGGAGCTTTTATCTTAGTGATGGTAGACAGAGACAAAGAAACACACAATAGGTGAGATGTTGATAAATGCTGTAGAGAAAAAGAAACTAGACTGAAGGGGTCACAGAGAAGAGGGGCAACGCTTGTTTTTAGAGGGTGGTCAAAGAAGGCCTTGCTGAAAACATGATTTTGGGGCAGAAACACAAAAGGAGTTAGGGGCCTAAGGCCTGTGGATATGGGATCCTGGGGTAAGAGGGTTCAGCCAGAGGAAACCACAGATGTCAACATCATGAGGCAGGAGAGTGCTTGGGATGTTGCAGAAACTGTAACAAATCCAGTGAGGCTGGAGTCCTGTGAATGAGGAGGGTGGGAGGAAATCCCCAGGTGCACATAAGTCTGGGACCTTCAAAGCACCTTGTTCTTTCACCATCACCCTGATACCAAAACCTGTGAAAGGGTAGGCTTCCCCGACTGTATAACAAAAAGAGCAAACAAATTGATCTCTATCTAGGAAACGGGGAAAAAGTCTCTCGTGAGAATTTGTGCCACTACATTTGTCTGTATATGGATCTAGGCTTTGAATTTAAATATGTGTGCAACTGTTAAATCCCCAAGTTGAGAAATTAAATGAAAGTGGTCTCAGGTTATTAGTACCACACAAGGCCAAAACCAAACAAATGAAAATCCTCTTTGGAGAAGAACATCTTCATCTCAGTCTTCCCAATATTCCCACAGATTCAGTTCTGCCAAATATGAGGTCACAATCAAAATGTGTGAAGCATCTGAGGAAGGAAGCCCCATGAAAAAGAGTCAGCAGAAATCACAAACAAAAGATTTAGAGCTCCTAATGACTGCAAATGTTGGAATGATGAGATATTATATTTTCAGAGTATAAAATAACTGTGTAAAATGTTTAAAGCAACAAAAACTGGGATTTTAAAATATCAAAGGAAAAAGCACTATTAAATATGCCTAGGCAGATTTGAAAAATAACCTAATAGAAATTATAGGAAAAAAGATGGTGGTGGTTGAAAGAAGAATCTGAATAGCTATATAAAAAACAGATAAGTGATAGCTGAGAAGACAATTGGTGAACTGGTAGATAGATCTGAAGAGATTGTGCATAACTTGACACAAAATAAAAGCAAATGAAAAATATAAAAGAAAGATTAAGAGATATGCAGTTTAGAATGAAAGAAAGATCCCAAATCGATATTCTAAACTTCCCACTTAAGACATTGGAAAAAGTAGAGCAAACTAAACCTAAAAAGTAGAGCAAGCAGAAGGAAGGAAATAATAAAGATTAAAGAAGAAATTAGTGAAATATTCGATACAAAAACAATAGAGAAAGTCAATGAAACCAAAGGATGGTTCCTTGAAAGGATTAAGAAATTGACAAAACTTAAGCTACATTAACCAAGAAAACAAAGGGGAGAATTAAATTACCAGAACCAGAAATGGAAAAGGGGAGATTACAATCAATCTTATACAAACAAAAGGTTCATAAAGGATACTGTAACCAATTGTATGCCACTAAATTAGATAACGTAGATGAAATGGACAAATTCCTAGGAAGACACAAACTACTGAAACTGACTTAAGAAATAGACAATCTGAGTAGACACATAATGAATAAAGAGATTGAATTTGTAATTTTTAAAAAAACTAAGACTATATTTTCAGGGATCATTTCTACAGTTTGTTACTAGAGACGTTTATCTGAATGTGTGAAGCACCAAAGACCTCAAATTAATGATCTAGCATCACACCTAGAGGAACTAGAAAAACAAGAGCAAACTAACTCCAAGACTAGTAGAAGAAAAGAAATAACTAAAATCAGAGCAGAACTGAATGAAATTGAGAACCAAAAATTCGCACAAAGGATCAAATAAACCAAAAGTTGGTTCTCTGGAAGGATAAATAAGATTGATAGGCCACTAGCTAGATTAACAAAGAAGAGAGAAGATCAAATAATGATAATGAGAAATGACAAAGGTGACATTACAACCAATCCTACAGATATACAAAATATTCTCAGACACTTTTATAAACATTTTTATGCACACAAACTAGAAAACGTAGAGGAAATGGATAAATTTGGGGAAACACACAACCTCCCAAGATTCAATCAGGAAGAAATTGAAACCTTGAACAGACCAATATTGAGTTACAAAATTGAATCAGTGATATAAAACATACTAACCAAAAAAGCCCTGAACAAGACGAATTCATAGCTGAATTCTACCAGATATGCAAAGAAGGTATATCTACCAGATTTACCAATTCTACTGAAACTATTATAAAAAAAAAACAAGGAAAAGGGATTCCTCCTTAACTGATTCTATAAAGCCACCATCACCCTGACACCAAAGCCTCTCAAAGACACATGAAAAAAGAAAACTACAGGCTAATATCTGTGATGAACATAGATGCAAAAGTCTTTAAAAAATGCTTTCAAACTGAATCCAGCAGCACATCAGAAAGTTAATTCACCATGACCAAGTAGACTTCATTCCTGGAATGCAAGATTGGTTCAACATACACAAATCAATAAATGTGATTCACCATATAAACAAAATTAAAACAAAAACCATATGATCATCTCAATAGACACAGAAAAGGCTTTTGATGAAATCCAACATCCTTCATGATAAAAACCCTCAACAAACTAGGCATCAAAGGAACATACCTCAAAATGAGAGCTATCTATGACAAACCCACAGCTAACATCATACTGAATGGGCAAAAACTGGAAGCATTCCCCTTAAGAACAGGAACAAGGCAAGATGACCACTCTCAGCACTCCTATTCAACATAGTAC
Source organism: Trachypithecus francoisi (assembly GCF_009764315.1). NCBI lineage: Eukaryota > Metazoa > Chordata > Mammalia > Primates > Cercopithecidae > Trachypithecus > Trachypithecus francoisi. Next base: position 20,526,016 of record NW_022681455.1, read on the forward strand.
TGGAAGTGTTAGCCACAGCAATCAAGCAAAAGAAAGAAAAAAAGGCACCCAAAAGAGGAAACGAAGTCAAATTATCTCTTTGCTGATGATATAATTCTATACCTAGGAAGCCCTAGAGACTCCACCAAAAGAATTTTAGAACTGATAAATGATTTCAGTCAAGTTTCAGGATACAAAATCAATGTGCAAAAATCAGTAACATTTCTATACACCAATAGCATTCAAGCTAGGAGACAAATCAAGAATGAAATCCCATTTATAATAACTACAAAAAAATATAAAATACCTAGGGTTACATCTAACCAAGGAAATGAAAGATCTCTACAAGGAGAACTGTAAAACACCGCTGAAAGAAATCATAGATGACACAAACAAATGAAAAACCATTCCATGCCCATGGATTGAAAGAATCAATATAATTAAAATGGCCATACTACCCAAAGCAATCTATAGATTCACACTATTCCTATCAAACTATCAAGATCATTTTTCACAGAATCAGAAAAAAAATTCTAAAATTCATATAGAACCAAAAAATGACCTGAATAACCAAAGGAATCCTACCCAAAAAGAACAAAGCTGAAGGCATCACGCTACCCAACTTCAGACTCTACTATAACACTACAGTAACCCAAATGGCATAGTACTGGTAGAAATACAGAGATAAAGACCAATGGAACAGAATAGAGAGCAGAAATAAAGCCACACACCTACAACCATCTGATCGTCAACAAAACTTACAAAAATAAGCAATGCAAAAAGACTGTCTATTCAATAAATGGTACTGGGATAATTGGTGAACCATATGCAAAGAAATGAAATTGGACCCCTACCACTCTCTATATACAAAAATTAACTCAAAGTGGGTTAAAGACTTAAATGTAAGACCTGAAACTATAAAAATCCTAGAGGAAAACCTAGGAAATACCCTTCTCGACACTGGCCTTGGCAAAGAATTTATGGTTAACTTCTCAAAAGCAATTGCAACAAAAACAAAAATTGGCAAGGGGGACCTAATTAAACTAAAGATCTTCCGCACAATGCAAGAAACTATAATAAACAGAGTAAACAACCAATTGAATGGGAGAATATATTTGCTAACTGTGCATTCAATAAAGGTCCAATGTTCAGAATCTATAAGGATCTTAAACAAATCAACAGGGGAAAAAAAAACCCATTTAAAAGTAGGCAAAGGACATGAACAGACACTTATCAAAAGAAGACATACAAGCAGCCAACAAGCATATGAAAAATGCTCATCACTAATCAGTAGAGAAATGCAAATCAAAACTGCAAATAAAAAATTTTTCGTGTTAGCCATTCTGACCGGCTACTACTACTATATCTCATACCAGTCAGACTGGCTACCACTAAAAAGTCAAACAAAAACAGATGCGGAAGAGGCTGCAGAAAACAGGGGATGTTTATACACTTTGGGTTGGAATGTAAGTTAGTTCAGCCACTGTGGAAAGCAGTTTGGAGATTTCTCCAAGAACTTAAATAAGCACTCGACCCAACAATTCCATTACTAGAGAAATACCCAAAGGAAAATAAATCATTCTACCAAAAAGACACATGCATTTGTATGTTCATTGCAGCACTATTCACAATGGCAAAGACATGGAGTCAACCTAGGTGCCCATCAACAGTGGGCTGGATAAAGAAAATGGGGTACACGTACACCATGAAATGCTATGCAGCCATAAAAAGAAGGAATTCATATCATTTGCTGCAATATGGATGCAGTTGGAGACCATTATCCTAAGTGAATTAACACAGTAACAGAAAATCAAATACGGCATGTTCTCACTTACAAGTGGGACCTAAACACTGAGTACACATGGACATAAAGATGGGAGCAATGGACTCTGCAGACTGTGGGAGTGGGAAGAGCAGGAGGTGGGTGAGGACCGAGAGACTGCCTACTGCATGCTGTGCTCACTGCCTGAGTGACAGGATCATCTGCTCTCCAAACTTGAGTGTCACACAGTGTTACCGTATGACAGACCTGCACATGTATCCCCTCAATCTAAAATAAAAGTTGAGATAATTTTCTTAAAAAACTACCCACAAAGAAAAGTCCAGGCCCAGGTGGCTTCGCCACTGAAATTGATCAAACATTAAGGAATTAATTCCAATAACTCATAAACTTTTCCCAAAAAATACAAGAGAAAAGAACACCTCCCAGTTCATTCTATGAGTCTGGTATTCACTGGACTAATAGTAAACTAGACAAAGGCATTGCAAGAAAATCAAAGAACATTATCGCATGAATATGAATGCAAAAATTCTCGGCAAAATACTAACAAACCAAATCTAGCAATGTATGAAAAGAATAATGCACCATGACAAGTGCGATTTATCCTAGGATATAAGGTTGGTTTACCATCCAAAAATCAACTAATGAAAAACACTATAGCAATAGAATAAAAGGTAACATCCACAAGATCATCTCAATAGATTCAGAAAAGGTATTTGACAAGACCCAACATCATTTTAGGATTAAACACACTCAACAAGCTGAGAATAGAAGATAATTTATTCAACCTGATAAAGGGCATCTATGAAAAAACCCACAGCTAAAACTGTAATTAATGATGAAAGACAGAATACCTTCCTCCTAAGATTAAGAAAAGTACAAGGATGTCTGTTCTCACTACTTCTATTCAACATAGAATAGCCATGGCAGTTAGGCAAGAAAAGAAAAGCCATCCATATTGGAAAGGACAAAGTAAAACTAATGTTTTCATAGATAATGTGATCTTGTATATAGAAAATCCTAATGACTTCACTAAAAATTACGAGGACTAATAAATGTGCTCACCAAGGTGATGAACATAAGATCAATATACAAAAATCAGTTGTATTTCTATACCTTCACAATGAACAATCCAAAAATACAACTTTTTTAAAAAAAAATTCCATTTACAATAGCTTTGAAAAGAATAAAACACTTAGGAACAAACTTCACAAAAGAAATGTACAATACACACTTCTGAAACTATAAAACATTGTTGAAAAAAGTTAAAGAAGATGTAAATAAATGAAAGAATATCTGACGTTCATGAATTCGAAGACTTAGCATTGTTAAGATGGCAATATTCCCCACACTGATGTATAGATTCAACGCAATTTCTATCAGAATCCCAGAACTGACTTCTTTGTGGAAATGGACAAGCTGATTCCAAAATTGCTATGGGATTACAAATGACCCAGAATAGCCAAAACAATCTTGAAGAAGAACAAAGTTTTGGACTCACATTTCCTGATTTCAAAACTTCTACAAAGCAACAGTGGTCAAGACAGTGTGGTACTAGCATAAGGACAGACACACAGATCTGTGGAATCGAATCGAGAGTCTAGAAATAAAACCATGTGTCCATGGCCACATGATTTGTGTAAAAGGTAAAACACCATTCAATGGGGAAAAAATAGTCTTTCCAACAAATGACACTGGGACCAGTGGGTAAACATATATGCAAAAAAATGAAACCAAACTCTTATACCATACACAAAAATTAACTCAAAATGAATAACAGTCATAAATATTATAAGAGTTTTATAGCTAAGAAAACTGAGGGGTAAGTCTTCATGACCTCAGTTTTGACAACGGATTCTTATATGTGACACAAAGGCAACAAGGAAAATATACATAAATTAGAGTTCATAAATATTAAAAACTTGCACTTCAAAGGATACAATTAAGAAACTGAAAAGACAATGTCTTCCGCAGTGTGGAAGAAAATATTTGCAAATCATATATTTGATAAAGGATGTTCCTCTAGAAGATATAAAAACCACAATTCAAAAATAAAGAGGTAAGTAAGCCAATTTAAAAATTAGCCAAAGAATCAAAACAGACATTTTTTGGAAATGCCTGTTTGGGGAAATATGCAATGGAAAATATGCAAATGGCCAATAAACACTTAAAAAGATGACTCACATCATTAGTCATCAAGGTAATGTAAATCAAAACCACTATGAGTGACCAGTGCACAACCAGCAGGGTGGCAAGAATCGAAAAGTCATATAACAATACGCATTGGTGGGGATGGATAAAAACTGGAAACCACATACACTGCTGGTGGGAAAGTAAAATGGCAGAAACCAAACTGCCAGTTCCTAAAATGATTAAACATGGATTTACCAGACGACCCAGCAATTCCACTTCTAAGTATATATTCAAGAGAAATGAAAACATGCCCACACAAAAATTTGTACATGAATTTTATATCAGCATTAGGCATAAAAGCCAAAAGCTGAAAACAATCCAAATGTGAATCAACTGATGAATGGATAAACAAAATGTGATATATCCTTACAGTGGAATGTTATTTGGCTGTAAAGAGAAACGAGGTATCAGTTAGGCATGGGGGTTCATGCCTGCAATCCCAGCACTTTTGGAGGCCAAGGTGGGAGGATCCCTTGAAGCCAGTAGTTCAAGACCAGCCTGGCAACATAGCAAGATGGTACCTCTATCCAAAAAAAAAAAAAATTTTTTTTTTAATTAACCTGGTGTGCTGACACATGCCTATAGTCCTAGCTACTGAGAAGGCTGAGGCAAGAGACCCCCTTGAGCCTCAGAGCTCGAAGTTACAGTGAACCATGATCATACCACTGCACTCTAGCCTGGACAACAGAATGAGACTCTGTCTCAAAAAAAGAAAAAAAGAAGCATTGACACATGCCACAACATGAATAACCTGGAGCATATTATGCTCAGTTACAGAATACAGATACAAATACAGAACACAAATACAAATACAGAACACAAATACAAATACAGAACACAAATACAAAAGGACACACACTGCATGATTCCATGTATATGAAATGTCCAGAATAGGTAAATCCACAGAGATAAAAAACAGACTAATGGTTGCCAGGTGCTGGGGGAATGCGAGAATGAAGAGTGCATTTGTTTCTCAGGGCTGCCATAACAAACTTTCACAAACTGGATGGCTTAAAACAACAGAAACGTATTGTCTCTCAGTTCTGGAAGCTAGTAGTGCTAAATTTAAAATAGTGGCCATGCTATCTCTGGAGGCTCTAGGGAAGACTCTTTCCTTCCCCTCTTCTAGCTTCTGGTGCCTCCTGGCAAACCTTGGCGTTCCTGGGCTTGCAGCTGTATCCCTCCAATCTCTTTCTCTATTTTCTTTCTTTTATTTCTTTTTCTCTCTCTCTCTCTTTCTTTCTTTCTCTTTCTCTCTCCTTCCTTCCTTCCTTCCTTCTTCCTTCCTTCCTTCCTTCCTTCCTTCCTCTCCTTCTCTCCTTCTCTTCTCTCCTTCCCTCTCTCTCTCTCTCTCTCTCTCTCTCTCTCTCTCTCTCAGTTTCACTCTTGTTGCCCAGGCTGGAGTGCAGCAATGGCATGATCTCGGCTCACCGCCACCTCTGCCTCCCAGGTTCAGCCTCCCAAGTAGCTGGGATTACAGGCATGCGCCACCACGCCCGGCTAATTTTTGTATTTTTAGTAGAGACAGAGTTCCTTCATGTTAGGCTGGTCTCGAACTACTGACCTCAGATGATTCACCCACCTTGGCCTCCCAAAGTGCTGGAATTACAGGCATGAGCCACCGCACCCGGCCCTCTCTATTTTCACGTGGTCTTCTCTGTGTGTCCTCTCCCCTTCTCTAAGGACACTCATTACTAGTTCAAGGGTCCATGCTAATCCACTATGACCCCATCTTAACTGATCACATGTGCAGACACCTTATGTCCAAACATGGTCACATTCTGAGGTTCCAGGTAGATATGAATTTGGGGAGGACACTGTTCAGTCCACTATGGAGTGACTGCTAACAGGTAAAGAGTTTCTTTTTGAGGTTATGAAAATGTCCTAAAATTGACTGTGGTGATGATAGCACATATCTGTGAATATACTAAAAAACATTTAATTTTATACTCTAAATAGGGGAATTGTGTGGTATGCAAATTATATCTCAATAAAGCTATCTAAAATGAAAAAGAATTAAGATTCAACAAACCCCCAGTAGAAGAACATCTAAGAGATATACAGGAAAAAGAGGGGAAATGATCCCAGAAGGAAGATCTGAAGGCAAGAAGAAACAGTTTGAGCTGGAAATTAAGTCCTGTAGGTCAGAGGCTTCCTTTTGCTCACTGCTGAGTCCTCAGGCCTATAGTAACTGTTCAAAAAAATATATGTTCGATAAACAGATTGATATGCAAACAAATTAGTAAATAGAGGCACAAATTGAAATAAACATCTTTATTAAATAATAATGTCTAGTTTTTTGGTTAAAAAATAAGATATAAAGAAAAACACCAGACAATAGCATTGTAAGCTGAAAGTGTGGCCAAAGCTAGAACAATGAAAGGTCTTGGAATTTTTGAAACATAGGCTAAAGATATGGAATAATTTTGGATTTTTAAGTTAAATATACATGAAAAATATTTCAAAAGTAACCATTGAGAGAATAAAGACGGTATATAACTTCCTAGCTAATTGAGCAAAAACTTGGGGAAAAAAAGAGAAGCCCAATTAATCCAATAGAATGTTCGAAATAAGAAAACTGTAGACAAAGTGGAATATTTAGAAAGCAAAGAGAGAGAAGACAAAAACATTCAAACACACCAGAAATAGATTTTTCTATTTATTTTAATTTTTTATGTTATAATTGCTATTATTTTTTTGAGACAGGGTCTCGCTCTGTCACCCAGACTGGAGTGCAGTGGTGCGATCACCACTCAACCTCTCGGCTCAAGCCATCCTCTCACCTCAGCCTCCTCAATAGCTGAGTAACAGGGATTACAGGCATGTGCCACCACACCCAGCAAATTTTTTTTTTTTTGTATTTTTATTTTTTATTTTTATTTTTTATTTTTTATTGTTTTTTGAGACGGAGTCTCGCTCTGTCACCCAGGCTGGAGTGCAGTGGCCAGATCTCAGCTCACTGCAAGCTCCGCCTCCCGGATTCACGCCATTCTCCTGCCTCAGCCTCCCAAGTAGCTGGGACTACAGGCGCCGCCACCTCGCCCGGCTAGTTTTTTGTATTTTTAGTAGAGACGGGGTTTCACTGTGTTAGCCAGGATGGTCTCGATCTCCTGACCTCGTGATCCGCCCGTCTCGGCCTCCCAAAGTGCTGGGATTACAGGCTTGAGCCACCGCGCCCGGCCTTTTTTTGTATTTTTAATAGAGGCAGGGTTTCGCTATGTGGCCCAGGCTGGTCTAGAACTTCTGGGCTCAAATAATCTGTCTGCTTCAGCCTCCCAGAGTGCTGGAATTACAGGTGTGAGCCACTGCATCCGGCCAGAAATAGATTTAAATAGCCTAAATCTTCCATTTAAAAGACAGATTGTTAGATTAGATTAAAGGCAAATCCAGCTAAATGCTACTTAAAGATACATACCTAAAACATAAGAAGACAGAAAAAGACATTTATAGAGAGTGCACCCCAAACTCTTGACCCAAACCCTAGAGCCAAATGTGTTTCAAATTCAGATTAATTTAAGAAATTAATACAGGGTCTATGTTATACATTATATAACACAGTGGAGTTTGAGGCAGCACCCCAAAATCAAACACAGTAATATTTCTGAAAGAAACATAAATATTCACACTAAGTAGAATAAATAAAGACTATAAATAGTGTTACATTGGCATAGATCAGGTTTTGCTGCCAAAAGAATTATAAAAATAACTTTGTTTTCCAAGCTTTTTAGTTTTCAGAACTGCAGATACTGAATCACAGACCTGAACCAGGCAAATATTAGCCAAAAGAGAGCTGGCGTACTCATGGAATATCAAACAAATGAGCTTCTCAGGAAAACAACACTATTAGAGGTTACCTTACGTGAAGGTATTTGCCAGAGCCTCAATTCTCCAGGAAGATATAATTCTATATTTATAGACTATTGATATAGCCTCAAAACATATAAAGACAAATTATTAATATGATAAGGAAATTTGGGTGTACACACCAAATCATTTTCAATTTATTATCTCCTGTCTGTTCCATATTTAAGTGTGTGTCTTGTCTTCCCAGTTACTCTATAAAAAATCAGCGATGAGCGGGTGGGGAGGTAGAAGGGAAGGGAGCTTTCGTGGAATGACTTCCGCAAAAGGCTCTGGCCAGGCTCACACACTCATTGACTCCTTTGAGCTACCTGACCCTACAAAGTGGGGATTGTTGTCTATTTGTTGCAACAAGAGAGTTTAAATAATTTGCCTGAAGTCACAATAAGTGTCAGAGTTTAGATTTAAGTTCAGTTCTGTTTGACTCCAAAGATCCAAAATTTTTCAGTGTATCATGAAATAAGCATGAGACGTTGACCCTTGATATAGTGAAATTAAAATGGCAGCCATTATATAGCACGGATTGCAATCAGGAGTAGGGGTCTATGGATACTATCCATGATCATTTTCCAAGAGGCATAGTATCAAGTGTCCATGCATGAGGGACACATGCCGAGAGCTTACACAATCATTCTATATCACCTCCAAACCTCATTTTCCCACTGACCTTCAGACAGCTTCTGAATGAGAGGAATTCAAAATCCCAAGACATTCTGTTATTTCTCATCCTTAAACATACATTTTTTATGCTTTTAACACAAAAATGGGAAGTTTTCTGGATAAGGAGTGAAGTTCGAATTTAAAATGTAAAGCCTTTTTAAACCTATTTAAATTTTTTCTATTTCCATTCGCTAATTATCCTCCATAAAATAAAAAGAGAAAATAATTACAACTAAAATTGGTCACAGTAACAGCAGTGGGCATAAAAATATAAGTCAAAAAATAAAGTCTAGAAATAAAAACAGCACATTTGCCCTTATGTTTAAAGAACATCAGAGACTACCCAAGAACTAGGATCATGCAGGGAGTACTTCTCACCCCGGATGTCAGGGAATGCTCTAGACAAAATACTGTTCCCGGCTCACAAAGAATCTTGTAGATGGAGCCGTGCATACTCACAGTTCACCACAAGAGGGCGGTCATCAAAAGGGAGTGAAAGGTCACCCTGCCCTAAGCCCACACCGGAAGGGTGAATCCATGTTTAAGGAGGTTGAGGGTATTTTTATAATCAGGGGCTGCTCCTGGACTTGATAAAACACCATCCAAATTAAGATCTGCTTTTCTTCAGTACTATTTTTGTGTTGTTAATCCCATTTCAATAATAAATTCTTAGAGATAGTATATAAAGAACAACAAATTTTCCTGCCTATAGAGTAAAATAGAAGCCACATGAACTACCCACATAAGGCAATTCCAGTAAGTGTAAGCAGTAAATGGATTTTATTTTCGGTAAACTTTGCTGAAAAGTGGAGACTAAAAGGGATTCAACCTGCATGTACCTTTCTTAAAAATGTGAATTTAAGCCTTGTGTTCCTTATAAAACATTGAGAAGTGAAAATGAGTTTAAATTCCAGTTTTCTTACCTTTTCAAAGGGTGCAAGTGTAGCAGCTGTCTTAGCCTCTTCATCAACCCATATCGAGAGCACCAGGTTGCTCTTGCGTAACTCATTCCTTCAAATGGCTTCCACTGACACTTCCAACCCATAGATCTGATCTTTTCAATGTACCAGCCAACCAAGAATCTGCTGAGCTTCTTGGCGCCAGTCAACTAGGACGTGGCCAGAGCAGGCTCTGGGGTCTGTGTGTCTGTGTTTGAACCCTGGCTCCACTTCTTAGTAGCTATGTGTAACCATGGGTCAGTCTCTTACTCTGCCGGTCTCTTTCCTTATCTGTAAAATGGGAATAATAATAGTACCTGCCCCATAGAGCAATTGTAAGGATTCAATGATATAAATAATGTAAAGTAGCAGTCCCCAGTCACTTTGGCACCAGGGACTGCCTTCTTGGAAGACAATTTTTCCCCAGATGGGACAGGGAGGGAGTTGGTTTCAGAATTATTCAAGCTCGTTACATTTATTGGTGCACTTTATTTCTGTTATTATTACATTGTAGTATATAATGAAATAATTACACAACTCACTATAATGTAGAATCAGTGGGAGCTCTGAGCTTGTTTTCCTGCAATTAGATGGCTCCATCTGGGAGTGATGGGAGACAGTGACAGATCATCAGGAATTAGATTCTCATAAGGAGCACAACCTAGATCCCTCACATGCGCAGTTCTCAATAGGATTCATGCTCTTGTGATACTCTAATGCCACTGCTGATCTGACAGGAAGCAGAGCTCTCGTGGTAATATGAGTGATGGGAAGCGGTTGTAAACACAGATTCTGCTTTGCTCACTCACCTTTGGCTCACCTCCTGCTGTGCGGCCCTGTTCCTAACAGGCCACAGATGGGTACCAGTCCATGGCCCCAGGGTTGGGAATGCCTGATGTAAAGCACATGACAAAATATGTAGTCTCAGAATATGCTCAGTAAATGTTAACTAGCATGATTTATTTATTCCCAAATATGTATTATCCTAGATAGGATGTGCAGAGTATTCTGGGTGCTCGCAACGTATCCATGAACAAAATAGTTAATGATCCCTGCTCTTGAGGGCTTGCATTCCAGCAAAAGAAGGCAGACAGTAAACAACAGGTGTTCTAAGTGAGTAAAGCATGCTAGCAGGCAAGAAGACAGTAAGTGCTGTGAAAAAGAAAAGAACCAGCATGCTATAGAGACTTGGGAGGGGTGGTTACAGTTTTAAACAGGTTGGTCAGGTGGGCCTCATGCAGAAGGTGTGGCTTGTATAAAGAAGTGGAAAAAGTTTGGGAGTATCACGTAGCGGTGGGGGAAACAGCATTTCTTTCTTTCTTTCTTTCTTTTTTTTTTTTTAGATGGAGTTTTGCTTTTGTTGCCCAGGCTGGAGTTCTATGGCGCAATCTCAGCTCACCGCAACCTCCGCCTCCTGGGTTCAAGTGATTCTCCTGCCTCAGCCTCCCGAGTAGCTAGGATTACAGGCATGCGCCACCAGGACTGGCTAATTTTGTATTTTTAGTAGAGACGGGTTTTCTCCATGTTGTTCAGGCTGGTCTCGAACTCCTGACCTCAGGTGATCTGCTCACCTCGTTCTTCCAAAGTGCTGGGATTACAGGTGTGAGCCACCGTGCCTGGCCCAGGAAAGAGCATTTCAAGCAAAGGGAATAGCCAGTTCAAAGGCTCTGCAACTGGAGTGTGTCTGCTTGTTCTGGGAATGGCAAAGGAGCCCAGAGCAGCTGGGGTGAAGAGAACATCTCCAGACTGGATGGCCCATTCTGTAATCTTTCATCTCCGCTCCCCTTTTTGATTAGTGTTCTCTGTTTATTGATGCTAAATTCTTCCAAGATGTTAACTTTGAAATCACTGTTTTAACCCATCTCTACTTCATTCCTTAAATTCTAGTCTTTTTCTTCCCTCTCTTTTTAGTGTCTTTGGATTTAGTCCTTTCTTTCCATCTCCTCTGCCATGACAGAGACAGATGAGGGCCTGGCCCAGGACAAAAAAGTGCATGGTGCCCTTCTTTATAAGTTACAAAGGTCTGTAAAACCTGTAATGAAAGCTGAGGGTTTCTCATTTTTAGGTGCCCCAGCTTTGTCCCTGAATATGTGCTTAATCTGCCAGCCAGGGATCCAGAAGCACCATCTCCCCGTCTGCATTTTGATCACCCACCTCACTTCCAGGTTAGTGCAATTATTTCTTAAAGAGTTTTCCCCTTCAGTACCTCCCAGCTATAATCTATACAACACAGAACTTTCTGATTGACCTTCCTAAGATTTGCATTCATTAGTCATCTCTATATTTAAGGACTTTTAACGACCATTTCTTACTTACCAGATAAAGTCTTAATTGCAATGCCTGTCCTCATGCTTATGAACAACTCGAGGTCAAAAACCTAGTTTTAAACTTCTTTTGTAATCTCAGAAATGCTTAGCAGGATGAATGATACATGTAAACATGCAACACTTTTTGGATTGATACGAACAGAAAAGAAAATTGAAAGAACAAAAGTGAAACTCACAAACTGTCAAGTTCTTCCAGCTCTGAGGACCATATTGATTTCTGAACATAATACAAATTCAACTTACATACTTAAAAGATTTACTCTTCGTAGTATATAAATCTCTGAGTTTTGACTAATGCATATGGTCATGTACCCACCATCACAATCAAGATATAGATCGGTTCTATCCCTCTGTGTCTAAACATTTCCTGGTGTCCCTTTGTAGCCAATTCCTCCCCCTGCCTGTGGCAATCATTGATCTGTTTTTTTGTACCTATAGATTTTCTTTTTCTGGATGTCATAATGGAATCATCCAGTATATGGCCTTTTGAATCCAGCTTCTTTCACTTAGCATAATGCATTTGAGATTCATCCATTTTGTTGTATATATCAATAATTTGTTCCTTTTGCTGAAGCAGTCTTTCTTTGTATGGGTAAATCACACTGTGTTTATCCATTTACCAGCTGAAGAACATTTGGGTTGTTTCCAGTTTAGGACAATTATAAGTTGTCCATAATTATTCATGTCCAGATTTTTGTATAAACATATGTTTTCACTTTCCTTGGGTAAATGCATAGAAGTGGAATCGCTGGATCATGTGGCATGCTTAACTTTTTAAGAAAATGTCAAACTATTTTCTAAGAGAGCCTCATCAGCACTAAGTATTGTCCATTTTTTTCTTTTTTTTTCTACGCCTCATTATTGATCAAAGTATTGTCAGTTTTTTAAAATGTTTATTATTTCACCAATTCTAATAGATACATTTATTGCGGGTTTTAAATTTTAAAACACATTTTAATTAAGCAAATATATGCAAAACACTACTGTTTCCATCTATAATCAATATTCAAACTTGTCCATGAGTTTTTTTATTGATACATAATTGTTGTACAAATGTTGGGGGCACATTTGGTATTTTGATACATGCATAAAATATGTAATGATTGAACCAGGGCAATGGAGACATCCATCACTCTAAACATTCACCCCCTTTATGCTGGGGACGTTCTAATTCCACTCCTCCAGCCATTTGGAACTATACAACAAATTATTGTTAACTATAGTCACTATACTGCACTATTCAACAAGAGATCTTATTCCATTTAACTCCATTTTTGTACCCATTAACCAACCTCTCTTTTTTCTCTCCACCATTACACTTCCCAGCCTCTGGTAACCACTAATCAACTCTCTGCCTCCATAAGATACACTTTTTAAGCCCCCAAATACGAGTGAGAACATGCAAAATTTGTCTTTCTGTGCCTGGCTTATTTCACCTAACATAATGACTTCCAGTTCTATCCATGTTGCTGAAAATGACATGATTTTAGTCTTTTTAAGGCAGAATAATATTCCATTGTGTACGTGCACCTCGGTTTCTTTATCCATTCATCTGTTGATGGACATTTAGGTTGATTCCATATCTTGGCTATTTTGAACAGTGTTACAATAAAGTAACATATATCTCTTCATTATATGATTTCCTTTCTTTTGGATATATACCCAGCAGTGGGATTGCTGGATCATATGGTAGTTCTGTTTTTAGTTTTTTGAGGAACCTCCAAACCGTTTTCCAGAATGGCTATACTAATTTACATTCTCACCAGCAGTGTACAAGTAAGCATTCCCCTTTCTCCACATTCTCGCCAGCATCCATTATTTTTCTGTCTTTTTGATAAAAGGCATTCTAACTGAGGTCAGATGATGTCTCGCTGTTGTTTTGATTTGCATTTCCCTGGTGATTGGTGATGCTGCATACTTTTTCATATACCTGTTGTCCATTTGCATGTCTTCAACTGAGAAATGTCTACTCAGATCCTTTGCCTGTTTCTTAGTTAGATTGTGTGTGTGTGTGGTTTTGGCTGTTGAGTTGTTTGAGTTCCTTATGTATTCTGTTTATTAATTCTTTGTCAGAGGCATAGCTTGCAAATATTTTCTTCCACTCTGTAGATTGTCTTTTCCCTTTGTTGATTATTTTCTTGCTGTGCAGAAGCTTTTCAGCTTGATGTAAACCCATTTGACAATTTTTGCTTTTGCTGTCTGTGCTTTTGAGGTCTTACCCAAAAAACTCTGCCCAGATCAATGTCCCAAAGCATTTCCTCAGTGTTTTCTTCTAATAGTTTCATACTTTTAGGACTTAGATTTAAGTCTTTAATCCATTTTGAGATTTTTTGTGTATGCAAGGTGAGAGACAGGAGTTTAACGTCACTCTTTTGTATATGGTTATCTAGTTTACCCAGAACCATTTATTGAAGAGACTCCCCTTTTCCCAATGTATGTTTTTGGAGCCTTTGTCAAAATGGGTTGGTAGTAAATGCATGGACTTATTTATGGCTTATCTACTCTGTTCCATTGGCCTATGTATCTGTTTTTATTCTAGTACCATGCTGTCTTTTTTTGATTTTGTTTTTGTTTGAGTCAGTGTTTTACTCCTGTCACCCAGGCTACAGTGCAATGGCATGATCTTGGCTTACTGCAAGCTTTGCCTCTCAGGTTCAAGTGATTCTCCTGCCTCAGCCTCCCAAGTAGCTGGGGTTACAGATGTCCGCCACCATGCCCAGCTAGTTTTTTTTGTATTTTTAGTAGAGACAGGGTTTCACCATGTTGGCCAGGCTGGTCTCAAACTCCTGACCTCAGGTAATCCACCCACCTTGGCCTGCCAATGTGCTGGGATTACAGGTGTGAGCCACCGCAGTAGCCACCTGGGCTACTGTTTTTGTTACTAAGGCTTTGTAGTAAATAGTCAAATATTTGAAATTGAATTCAAATAGTGTGATGTCTCCAGCTTTGTTCTTTTTGCTCAAGATTGCTTTGATTATTCAAGGTCATTTGTGGTTCTATGAGAATTTTAGAATTTTTTTTTTCGATTTCTATGAAGAATACAATTGGTATTTTGATGGGGTTGCATTTAATTTGTAGATCACTTTGGTTAGTATTAACATTGTAACACTATGAATTCTTCTAATTCATGACCATGAGATATCTTTCCATTTTGTGTGTGTGTCCTCTTCCATTTCTTTCATCAGTGTTTTATACGATTTTTGGAGACATCTTTCACTTCTTTGGTTAAACTGATTCCTAGGTATTTTATATTTTTGTAGTTATTATAAGTAGGATTTTTTTCTTGATTTCTTTTTCAGATTGTTCACTCTTGGCATATACAAATGCTACTTATTTCTTTTGTTGATTTTGTATCCTGCAATTTTGTTGAATTTGTTCATGAGTTCTAGTAGGGTTTTTTTGGTGGAGTCTTCAGGTTTTTCAAAATATAATACCATGTCATTTGTGAACAAAGTTAATTTTCTTTCTTTCCAATTTGTATGCCCTTTATTTCTTTCTCTTGTCTAATTGCTGTGGCCAGGACTTCCAGTACCATGTTGAATAGAAGTGGTGAAAGTGGGCATCCCTGTCTTATTCCAGATCTTAGAGGAAAGCCTTTGAATTTTGCCCTGTTCAGTATATGTTAGTGGTGGATTTGTCATATATGGCCTTTGTTATTTTGAGGTATGTTTTTTCTATACTCAATTTGTTGAGAGTTTTTATCATAGAAGAATGTTGGATTTCGTTGAATCATTGTGGTTTTAAGTTGCATTTCCCTAATGACAATGTTGAGCATCCCTTCCTGTGTTTCCTTGCCATCTGTAAGTGATCCCTGATTAAGTATCTATTCAATACTTTTGCCATTTTTAATTGGGTTGTTTGTTTCTATATTGAGTTTTGAGAATTCTTTAAATATTCTGGATATACATCCTTATCAAATACATGTTTTGCAAATATTTTCTCCTAGTCTGTGGCTTGCCTTTTTTTATTTACATACAATAGAATTCACATTGGTATACATGTCTATGAGTTTTAATACATGCATAGATTGTTGTAACTACTATCACAAACAGGACATTCCAACACCTGAAGAATTCCCTCATGTTCCCCCTTTGCTCAGACCCTCTCCACACCCTAACCTCTGGCAACATATTCGCTGTCCCTGTAGTTCTGCTTTTTCCAGTGTCTCAAATAAATGAAATCATATAGCATGTAATCTTTTGAGACTGGCTTAGTTCACATAGCATAATGCTGAGTAGTATTCTGTTCTCTGAATACACCACGGTTTATTTATCCATTTGCCCACTGAAGGACACTGAAGTTGTTGTTTCCAGCTTTTGGTAATGAGGATTTTTGGGAAATAAATGCAATTATCACAATGAATTAATACAAAGCATTAGACATTGTCGAAGACAGCAGATTCAAGAAGCACTGTTATGTTTGAGAGAGTCAGTAAAGAACAGGCATCAGGAAAGAGGAAAGAAAGGCCAACATGGGCTCAGCTCAATTAGGATGATATACATACAGGGAATGAGAGAAACAAAACATTCGTGTGAGGAACTGGATGAGCCAGAAGAGTTGCCCAGGTCAGCACTGGATCCTGGCTTGCAGTTGAGTGCAGGAAATAGAGAACTGTTGGTAATATTATGAAGCTACAATCACATTAAATATTTTATTTATATTTTTATAATTTCTCCTCCTTGCTTCTGAGAAAGCATTATCATAAAAAGCTATTTGCATCAAGATAGCTTAAAACTGAATCATAAAGAAAATTCAGAAGCCATATTGAGGAAGAGGCAAAGGGGAAAAAATCAGCTAAGAACCTGAAATGAGGTATTTATTTATTTTCTGGGCTTCCTATGGTCTAAGACAAAGAGAGATAGCTTTTATTCTCTTGGTTGTTAATTGAAAGAACATCCGTTTTTCAGCAGAGGAAAACTTTTTTCTGTCATTAAATCCTCAGATATATTTGTCACATAATTTCTGATATAAAAGACCCATAAGACAGCACTCTAGAAGGCCGAGGAGGGCGGATCACCAGGTCAGGAGATCGAGACTATCCTGGCTAACATGGTGAAACCCCGTCTCTACTAAAAATACAAATAATTAGCCAGGCGTGGTGGCGGGTGCCTGTAGTCCCAGCTACTCGGGAGGCTGAGGCAGGAGAATGGCGTGAAACCGGGAGGCGGAGCTTGCAGTGAGCCGAGATCACGCCACTGCACTGCAGCCTGGGCGACTGAGCAAGACTCCGTCTCAAAAAAAAAAAAAAGACCCACAAGAGGCCTGGCACAGTGACTCATGCCTGTAATTTTAGCACTTTGGGAGGCCAAAGCGGGCGGATCACTTGAGGTCAGCAATTTGAGACCAGCCTGGTGAACATGGTGAAACCCCGTCTCTACTAAAAGTACACACACACACACAATTAGCAGCCTGGTGGCGTGCACCTATAATCCCAGCTACGCAGGAGACTGAGGCAGGAGAATCAATTGAACTCGAGGGGCGGAGGTTGCAGTGAGCTGAGATCAGGCCACTGCACTCTAGCCTGGGCAACAGAGCTATACTGCATATCAAAAATAAAATAAAATAAAAGACCCATAGAAAATATGGAACAGCACCATGAAAAACAATAGTTTTGCGAGAGATGCAAAATATTTCTTCATATGAAAAGTTATTGTATCCACCTTCAACATGACCTAGTGGAACATAGGTTATGCAGAAATTCAGTCCATTCACCTTCAATTTCCCAAATATGGTCAGTAGGTATCACTTGGATCAAAATTACCTGGAGCTACATGATAAACATACAAATTCTTAAGTCCTATCCCAGACCAATTAAATCAAAATTGGTGGTAGGTGGGAGACAGGGACCAGGATTCTAGCGCATTAAACTTTGAGAACCACCTCTATAGAATAGTATGTCTGCTTTGAGGTCCTGTAGTAATGCAGAAACAGAAATGGAAAAATTTAGAAAAATGAATAATTCACATGTACTTGAAACCTTCTCTTTTGATATTAATTGCTTCTGTTGTGCTTTGGCAGTCCATCTGAGTTCTTTGGTAAGAACTAGGGTGCAAACTGTTGGTATTATTGAATACTCTTTGAGAATGGAAATACTTTGAAGTCTGTAGTCTACAAAAGAAGTTGAATGGTTGCTCATCTCTTAAAAAAAAACTCACAAGCAAATTAATAAAAACAATAAGATGATTCATAGTATTTTCATGTCTAATTGCCCAAATGATCTGCTTTGAGAATGTTAGCATACTACATGTTAGTGTCTACACTATCCATCACAAATGAGACATAAACACAGACCAGGAGGTCCTTGACATGGAAACACCTTGCCTCCAGCTTTAGTTTATGTATGTGCCTGAAAGTAAGTAATAAACTACAGTTCTTTAAAAGTATTCTGTGGTTTAGATGTGCTCCCACTGTTAGTCAAGGTTATTGGAGTGTTACAGTCAATGATTCATGAATCTCCTTATTCTTACTTCAAGAAACTTCTGGAAGATTTGAAAATTTTCTCTTTAAAAGCAGGATAAGTAGATGAGGCTAACTAGTGACAAATAAGTGGAAGTTTCAAGTCAAGAAAATATATTGCATTCATATTATAATCACATTTATGCTTAGATCTATCTCATAGCCAAAGATCTTGATACACATATACTTCCTAGGAGAAGATGGCAGCTTGTACAACAATGTCCAAAGGCCTTGTCTGTGTCTGGCAGCAAATGGCATTTGTTAAGCCCTGCGGAGAGTGTGAAATGCTGGATGTGTTAAAAAGCATCTATGAGTCTACACTGTGGGAGGAAAAATAACACCATTAACATTGAAAGACACGTTGGAATAATCCGAATTTCTAAATCTCGATAGAAAAATAGGAAAAATATTTCCACTAAAAATAAAACAACACTAAACTTTAAATCTGTAACTTAAAAGCACCATTTTGCCTATCAGAATGTGCCAAAAAAAAATACCAACAACCACCTCTGTTATTTTGCTTTGGAAAAGTTAGCAAAATAAGATATGTGAACATTGTGTTTGACTTACCGATTAAAATTAACTTGCATTTCTATTTAATCCAATTCTTTTTGTCTCATGGGCTGAAATAGTCTAAGTTTCCTATCCAATATGGAATGCTCTTCCTTTTCCCCACTCCCACCTTTGACTCCCAAAGTATGTACTCCCCAGAGGGACTTTATGATCTATTTTCTCATTTCTGCACTATATACTATATTATGTATACACGGAAATATGCACCGTATGATTTTTGCCCCTAAAGGACTTTAGTTTGTATGGTTCCCCTAACACTCAATTTCTTTTCGATCATGCAGTTTACAATAGCTGGAAGTTCTCTTAGATATTTCCCCAATTTTAAAATATTTTAGACTAATTCCAGCCCATTTCCTTTTCTAGTCCTTGTCTCTTTCTTGAAATGACCCCTTTTAGTTCAGCCAAATGTAAACAAAACTGAATTTTAGCTCTGCTCTTATAAGAGTTGTGTTTGGACTATGATTTGCTCCAGGCCAATGCTTTTCAAAGAGGAGATTTTGATCTCTGGAGAATCCTTGAAGGTGAAAGATACCAGAAATAGGAAGCCTGGATTTTCAAAAATATATATTTGTTCATCATAACTTATGTGGGAATAAAAAATGACATTTAGATGTAAGTAAAAAGCATCTAAGCATGGAAGACCACTTACATAACTCAAAAATGCAAAATGATCCCATAACTCATTGAAATAACTATCTGGATTCCCACCTGATTTTAAAATGTATTTTATTGTATGATTCTATATGTAAGAAATGTTCAAAAAAGACAAATCTATAGAGACAGAAAGTAGATTGGAGGTTGCCTGGGGCTGGGCGGGGAGGATGAGGGCAGTGGGGAGAGGTTGCAAATGGGGATGGGGTTTCTTTTCGGGGGACGAAGTGCTCCAAAGTTAGAAAGTGCTGATAGTTGCACAACCCTGTGCATATACCAAAAGCCACTGAATTGTACACTTTAACAGGGTGAATGTTATGGTATGTGCATTATGTTCCAATAAAGCTGTGGTTTTAAAAAATGATTTATATAATTCCCATCAGTCCATAGGAAAATAATAAACAATACACTAGAAAATGAGCAAAGGATATGTGTTAGAAACACACAAAAGAGGAACCACAATTGGACAAATAAGTATGAAAACAGACACAATATCAGGAGTGGTCAGGAAAATGCAAAACAAAACAAGATATTTTAAACCCATTATATTGGGAAAATTATAATAATTCCAAGTGATAGCAGGATGTGAGAATGAGAATCTCATACACAGCTGGTGGGGATGTAAATTGATAACAACAGCTTTGGAGTGCAATTTGGCAACACCTCAAAGTTGAAAGTAAGTACACCTTACAACCTCGTAGTTCCATTTCCCAGTGCACTGTCACATATACAAGGAAAGACGCATGACGCATGCACAGAAGCCTTCATTAGCATTGTTTGTAATAGAGGAAAATAGAAACGATTCAAATACCTACCAATGAAGGGATGCAGAATCAAGCTGCAGTGCATATATACCATAGAATACCATATGGCACCAAAATAAATAAATTAGATTCCCTGGGAAATTTGTGTATTTACAAAACACATGCCACAGGATTTTTTTTTAAGAGAGATAGAATCATAAAAATAAGATTACACTAAGGGTTCCTGCTATGCACAGCTCAAGGTTTGACTCCCCTGCTACAGCTGGGTCATGATTTGGCTCTAAAGATTTAGCGGCCAATGTAAAAAAGGAAATGTGATCAATGACAGAATTAGACCGTGTTATAAAAACATGCAACTATTCCTGGCACTAAGATGAGAGAGAAATTTCCTCCAGAACTTTCATAAAGAGGCCACCATGCAAGGTGGGTGGTAGGCAACTTTGTCAGCCTCATTCTTTTGTCCGTAGGACTGAGTCTTGTTTCCTCAAAGATGAGTGCAAGTCTCTAAGTGCTTTATCTGAAGATTCATTTCTAAGAGCAAGAGTCAGAAACTGGTGTACCCAAAGTGTTTCGTTTGGCCAGAAGAGTGTTTCACATTTTCTTTTTTTTTTAAGGGACAGAGTTGCTCTGTCACTTAGGCTAGAGAGTGGTGGCATGATCATAACTCACTTCAGCCTCAAACTCCTGGGCTCAAGTGATCATCCTGCCTCAGCCTCTTGAGTAGCTGGAACTATAGGCACACACCACCAAACCTGGCTAATGTTTTTTTAAAAAGTTTGTAGAAACAAAGGTCTCACTATGTTGCACAGGCTGGTCTCAAACTCCTGGCCCCAAGAGATCCTCCTGCCTTAGCCTCCCAAAGTGCAGGGATTACTGGCATGAGCCACCATGCCAGCTAAAGCTTTAAAATCTGAATACCTTACATGAGACGTGCATTCCTTAGAATAACACTGTCAAACAACACTTTCTGCAATGATGAACATGTTCTGTGTCTCCACTGTCTGGCGTAGTAGCCAATAGCCATGTGGCTACCTAGAGACCACTTGAAATGTGGCTAGTGAGATGGAAGGGATGAATTTCAATTGTATTTAATTTTAACATAATAGTCACATGTGACTAGTAACAATCCAATTGCATAGTACAGCTCTGGAAGGTCACAAGTCCTACCGTTCCCTACTTTATCAGCCCGTCACTCTCAGCATCACACATTTTCGTTTTGTGTCTGGCCTCCGAAGGTATTTTTGTTTGTGACTCATATTTTACTTATCTTTATTTTTAAGTTTTTAATTTTGAGACGGAGTTTCGCTATGATGCCCAGGCTGGAATGCAATGATGTGTAACTGCAACTTCTGCCTCCCGGGTTCAAGTGATTCTCCTGCCTCAGCTTCCCAAGTAACTGAGACTACTGGCTCCTGCCACCATGCCCAGCTAATTTTTATATTTTCAGTAGAGACAGGGTTTCACCATGTTGGCCAGGCTGGTCTTGAACTCCTGACCTTAAGCGATCCACCCGCCTCGGCCTCCTAAAGTGCTGGGATTACAGGTGTGAGCACCAACGCGCCCGGCCAAATCCACCATTATCTCTTGCTAAAACTATGCATAAACCTCCTAACTGATCTCTCTGCAGTCGTTTTTGATCCCTTACAATGTATTTTCCACAGAACAGAGACAGTTGTTTTGAAACAGGAAGCATGTCTCATCTCCCCTCTGCTGAAAAGTTATCAGTGGACGGCCAGGCCTTGCCTGGTCTGGTCCCTCCTCACCTCCCTGGTCTTATTGCCTCCATTCTCCCTCTGGCTCACTCCACTCCAGCCCCACTGGTCTGTTCACTGTTGTTCGAACACACAAAGCAAGGGTCCACTCTAGAATCTTCTCAACCAGGAATGTTCTTTCTTCTGATATTCGCCTAGTTTGCTTCTTCACTTCATTCTACTCAAATACCACTCTTCAAGCCCCTCCCTTGACCATCCAATCTAAAACATCCCTTCCTTGTTCTCCTCTGTAGCAATTACCCCTAACCATCATTTTATTATATATCCACTTGTTCATTTGTTTATTGTCTGCCTCTTCTGCAATGTAAGTTCCGTGAAGGCAAGGACTTTGCTTTGTACACAGGACTGGAACAGTACCCAGCACGTGGGAAACATTCAATAAATATTTGCTGAATAAAAGAATGATTGAATGTGCATCTTAGAAAGATTGTGAGAATGGATTGGAGTGGGAGTCACAATAGCAGGCTGGATGGTGGTGATTCATGCAAGCAGTAGAGAGGGCCAGGACAGTGGCAGCTGGGCCACAGAGAAATTTAGGGATACAGAGATCTTTAGAAGAGAGAATCAAGAGGCTGGATGCAGGGTCCATTGGCTGAGCTGGAAACTCAGGAGGAGGAGCAGGTTTTCAGGAGAAGAGAAGGAGCTTGGTTTTTGAACTTGTTCAGCAGGCTATCCCAGTAGAGATGTTCAGTGGGCAGTGGGATATGCTCAGCAGAGAGTTCTGGGCTAGAAATGTAGATTTAGCAGTTCATAAATATAACATTAGTGGAAATTTTGATAACTGTGAAGCAGCAGTTAGTTGGAGGTTATACATTTGAATAAGTACTTGAATGCACATATTCAATGTTGCCAATTAATGTCAGACTCATGTGCTTTCATAGTCTGCCAAGCTGGTCATATTTTAAAAAATGTGTATGGAATGCAGGAAATGAAATGTCTACTTAAAAATAAAAAGTATTGCTTTGCTGAAAAGGGATTTAAATTTTTTTAAAAGATTAAAAAAATTTAAAAATTAAATAAATAAAAAGTAATTTTTTATTGTAACTGAATCAACTTTAATGAAGGATATCCAATCTTAAGGCCATATATTCTTCAATCTGGCTAATTAAATATGTAAATTAATGTTCAGCCTCTATGGAAGCATCTTTATCCTTTATATTTAAAATAGATCTCCTACTCCAACCTCATCATTTCACACATGAAGAAATAAAATCCCAGAGAGTTGGATTAGGAGATCTCTTTTAAATATAAAGGATGGATAAAGAGTTCATAATTATGGGCACATTGTTTTCATTTGTGTTTCAGTATATCTTTGGAAGACTCCTTCAAAATTGCTCATTGTGATTTCTTAAAGAACTAAAAATAGAACTACCATGTGATCCAGCAATCTCACTGCTAGGTATCTACCCAAAAGGAAAGAAATCGTTATATCAGAACGATACCTGTACTTGTATGTTTATTGCAGCACTACTCACACTAGCAAAGATAAGGAATCAACCTGTGTGTTCATCAACAGAGTACTGGATAGAGAAAAAGTCTCTCTCCCTCTCTCTTTCTCTCTCTCTCTCTCTCTCTCTCTCTCTCACACACACACACACACACACACCCCATGGAATACTACTCAGCCATAAAAGAGAATGAAATCAAGTATTTTACAGCAACATGGAGGGAGCTGGAGGCCATTATCCTAACTGAAATAACTCAGAAACGGCAAGTCAAATACTGCATGTTCTGCACTTGTATGTTTATCACAGCACTATTCACAATAGCAAATACACGGAATCAATCTGGGTGCTTTATCCAACTGTGGGTTAGATAAAGAAAATGTGGTACATATATGCCATGGAATACTACACAGCCATAAACAAGAACGAAATCACGTCCTTTGCAGCAACATGGATGCAGCTACAGGCCATTATCCTAAGTGAATTAACATAGAAACAGAAGACCAAATACCACACATTCTCACTTACAAGTAAGAGCTAAACATTGGGTCCTCATGGACATAAAGATAGCAATGATAGACACTAATAGAGGGGGAAGGAGTCGAGGAGCAAGGGTTAACAAAAAGAAGCCAAATATTAAAATAAGTCAAATTTCTGTATTATAGAATATTAAAAACAGTTTTCCAAAAAAGCTGAGCAAATCCAAAATAGGAGAACCCAAAGAAATACATTCCGAGGCAAATCGTAATTAAACCTCTGAAAGCTAAAGGAAAAAAAATCTGGAAATAGAAAAATTAAAGAAAAAAAAGAATTATATGAAATTCAAATCATCATAGCTATAAAGTTTTATTGGAACACACACGCACAAAAAACATACCCCATGTTCTCACTTATAAATGGACACTAACCTATGGGGACACATGAACATACAGACTGGAATAATAGACACTGGAGACTCAGAAAGATGGAAGGGTGGGATGGGGGTAAGGTTTGAAAAATGACCTATTGGATGCAGTGTTTACTGTTCTAGTGATGGGTACCCTAAAAGCCCCTACTTCATCACTACACAATGTATGCATGTAAGAAAACTGCACTTGTATCCCCTAAAGTTAGAAAGTTGCTTCAAAAAATTGCTCATTGTTACTGAGCAATCTGAGTAGTTCATCAATATCAAGGCTACCTGGATATCCTGCAGTTATCCATCTGTTTCACTCAGTGAAGCCATTGTCAAACACTGAGTTTTCACTTTATTACATTTCAGCAAAATGTAACTGGCTGTTGAATATGTAGTGGAACTGCTAGAGAGACGAGATATGATCTCCAAGATGTGTTCAGATTTCACACTACAAATTAAGTTGGTGCAAATGTAATTGCAGTTTTGGCCATTACTTTTAATGGCCAAATGGCCAAAACCACAATTACGTTTGCACCAACCTATTAAAACGTATAGCCATTTCTACCTTGGTTTAGAGATTTTTAGACTTTAATACCATTCAAAGGCTAGTCTTGAACGAGTTTCCTCCTTCATGGAAAAGTAGTATCAGAGGGTGTCCCTGAGGATCAAAATTTAGTGACTGCTCTCAGCAGTGAAAATATTCTATTAGTGGCAGAATAAAGCATGACGGTCAATCAGCCCTAGTAATGTTTCTGTTCATTCCAGAAATTAGTGGTGGCAGATCCTTTGAATGGCTACTCCTAAAGCCTTCACAGCCTCTTCTCCCTGTCCTTCCTGCTGGCAGCTCTTCCTTGCAACAGGAGGCAGTCAAGTGACCCAATACAAGACCATGAGACACAAGTGGAGGTCTCCTTGCACAAAAATGCCTGAACGTTGGCATAGCCGTCTCCCCTATTTCCCTTTCTTCCTTCTGGACAAGATGACTTGAATTCAGGGGCCATCTTGAATTTTTGAAGGAAAAGGACAAGGGATTCACACACTGTAGGTCCTGACAATGTCTAACTGATAAACGAAAACCAGATTTCATGTCGTATGAAAACAAATATTTTAATTTAAGCCACTGTAGATGTATTTTGTTTCCTGTAGCTAAATATTATTGCAATGAAAATGAGAATGAAATAACTCAAGTTGAAAGGGTTGGAAGATAAAATTGGGTTGGCCCGGGATGTTTACGTATATGTACGTGTATGTGCATGTTTGTGTAAAGTCCCTAATACCTCCCCACTGGTTGTAAACTACTTGTGTAAGTTTCTCTGTTGCCCTGGAGTGCAGTGATATGATCTTGGCTTGCTACAACCTCCACCTCTTGGGCTCAAGGGATCCTCCCACCCCAGCCTCTCTAGTTGCTGGGACCACAGGCGCACACCACCACACCTGGCAAATTTTTGTATTTTTGGCAGAGATGTGGTTTCGTCATGTTGCCAAGGCTGGTCTGGAACTCCTAAGCTCAAGTGATCTACCCACCTGAGCCTCCCAAAGTGCTGGGGATTACAGGTATGAGCCACTGAGCCTGGCTAGGTTTCCATAATAGGTTCAGTTTTGTCTCTTTTACATTGCCACAATCAATGATGAAAAAAGAGAGAGAACCTAGAGAGTTGGTATTGGAAGACAACTTCTACACACATGAAAACTTTCTAATTTGGTAAGCTTTGAATATTACCAAAAGATTTGAGATAGCTTAAGAGCATGAAATTATAAAAACTGTTAGGGACATTCTTAGAGAATTTGTGAAGCTCTATAGGGCTGCACCCACATGACCAAGTGCTGAGGAGCTTAGGGAAAATCTGCTTTGCCCAGCCGGGACTCGGATGCCGCTCTTGTCCTTACACAACCTTGGAACAACCCGCTTCCTTGTCTGTGCAGTCAGCTTCAGCTGACTAAGCCATTGCGAGCACTGGGCTCTGTTGCTATTAGTCCCTTGGCCAGATCACTATAAACCATCTGCTGGCTTTCCCTGCATCCATCATCTTGCAAAGATCACGGTTCAATCTGTTCTACCACACTGGGGCCAAAGCTCCCTGATTGACAATGTTTGTCAATTCAAAAGTGAAGACCTTACCAACAATGGATTGTTTCTTATATCCTTTATATCCCCTGCCCTGTTTCAGTTTTACAAATAACTTTGATAGTTGGC
Source organism: Trachypithecus francoisi (assembly GCF_009764315.1). Classification (NCBI taxonomy): domain Eukaryota; kingdom Metazoa; phylum Chordata; class Mammalia; order Primates; family Cercopithecidae; genus Trachypithecus; species Trachypithecus francoisi. The sequence continues at coordinate 20,552,504 of NW_022681455.1, forward strand.
CTTTGAAATCCAGAGACATTTGCTTGGCTCTCTAACTTTGCAGGAAGCAGCTGGGCAGATGTCTGAACAGGATTTTGTCATCCTTCTTAGACTTACCACTAGCCCACTGTGAAACAGGTGAAATCAGCCCTTTCTTCTTGTACTAGAACATCCCGTTAGCACCTTCAGAGCTTCCTCTTCTCACCGCTGCCACCTTGTGACTCCCTGACTGCCCAGACCCACCCCCTGGAAAGCCTGTACACGTCTCCCCAGCCAATCATCTGTCATGTTACAGAAAGTGACCTCTCATGAGCAAGCTAGCCTAGGCTTAAGGTTTTATACCATCTGGGTACCAGCTTTTTAATAACCACTCTAAATCCAAAAGAATGAACCCAGTGGCACTATTTCAGGCACCAGTGACAGGCTGCTGGGAGACATTGTGTGCCAATACCTGCCCCAAGAGTGCCTCGACCCAGCCTTACTTCAGGAGGGGGACTCTGTATTCTCCCTACAGTGGGACGAGGTGATTACTCTAGCACTTAAAAATAACAAAGTAGAAATAAATACAAGCTGTACATGTTTTATTTGTCCTCTTCCTCCTACCAATTATTACCTAAATCAAGGCATCTTTTTTTGTTAATTATATGAGTTAGAAAATGGTGTCCATGTGTGCAGTGGTCGAAATCCTAGAAGCTTACCCAAATAGTTGACCTGTACCATGCCACGGTAACCACACACAGGCAAAACTTTCTGTCTAAATGAGTCGGAGAAGAAGTCTACTGGGTCACTTTCCTTCAGATCAGTGTCTGCCCAGTAGCCACTAAGTATCATTCGATTGCTCTCCCATAACATGAGTGTCCTCTGCTGTGACTTAGTTTGTTTTTGTTTCATGAATGTCTTTGTTTATTCGGCTTACTACAAATGAAACATCAACAAATTATTCTCTCATTAAGTGCATTGTTAGACTCTGCTACGAATTTTGCAAATTATTCTTTTCCGTGGTAGGTGGAAGCTGGCAGAATCAATGATCTGCTGAGTATCTGTCCTGTTTCAGTGACTCTTGAAGAAAAAAGCATGACAATTATGATAGCAATGTTTTGGGTACTTAAGGCTGATGTCATCACTCATTACAAAAGTCCTTACAATTACCATCTCCACTCATACCTCCTGCCAGACTTTTCGAGTCTTGTTAAAAGTGTCTGTAAAATCATGAGAAGCATGTTCAAAGTAATTTAAGAAAACAAACTTTACACCTTTGCAAAAATAACCCGCCGGGAATTATTGGTGTCAATTCCAAACCCTGACGGACTTCATGGTGTGAATTTCACCTGCCACTTACGAGTTCCCAAAGGCTTGATTCAGGGCAGCTGGGAAGTAAACAGGAGACTTATGGAAAAATAATTAGAAGGGGACCCCCTGTCCCATGAGTGTTTTTATTTCCTTCTCATTCTCTGTGGAATGGACTACCAGACTAAAAATCCTTCCTGTTAGAATATGCCAAACAAGAAATGGGCAGATGCATTCTTGTCTGTGATGCAAAGCAAGCTTATGCTGCTAACTCTTACTGGGAGCAAAACAAACCAACATGTAAACAAAAGGCACTACCAGGCATATGAAGTTACGGATGGACGATTTCACCTGAGGTGCTTCAATGCATTATCAGTTCAATTCACCAGTCCTGCTGTGAGCTCTTCTCTCCTCTTATGTCCCTAGTGAGCCCTCAAAGGAAGCTTGTGCTCTTCCAGGTGTGAAACAAGCACAGTGATAAGCTCACACATTAGGCATGTCATCAAGGATTGGTCTCACAGCCATGTCTCTGTGTCTGTCTCACTTTACTTGCCTGCGCCTACAAGACCAACATAGAAATGTGCAAGGGGAATGTCTGTTTTTTTCACTGTCTTCATTACAGCCTCTTTTCTTATTCCTGCTGTTGATGCTGTCTCTCTAGTTCTACTAACTTCCATCTGGGTGCCAATTCTGTCCCGCAAAGCCAGATGGAATTACAACCCAACACCGCATGGTTTGGGTGCAAGTGGGTTACCTACTTGTTCTATACCTCCTATCTGTACTTAGATAAATGGGAATCTTTGGACATCATAAAATGATGATTACTTTTTAGTTTACATGTTCAAAGGTCATGAAGAGATATAGGAGGGAGAGTCTTATTAAGTTCTTTTTTTTTTAACTGTATGCTTTCAATCAATTCAATGGGATTATATGATAAATTTGTAAGGAAGTAATTTTGCATCTATTTTCTGCTAATCTGGAAAAAAAAGGGGGGGGAATGATAGTGCTGTAATGCAGTGAATTAGCTCAGGCTTAACAAGTTCCTGCAATGACTGCTTTGTTAGGTAAATGATATCTTCACATGTTTTAAGGATTAGAAAAACCCAGTGCTGGAGAGACAAAAATGGATCTGTCAAACAATCTGAATGAACCCTGCCAGAAGTTTTCCTTACTTTTACTTCTAAAGGAAATTAGGCTTAGTATAATTTTGTGATAAATTTTTCAAACCTAGGATCAAATCATTGCTCCTCAAAAAGTCTTTGAGAAGGCTGAGCATGGTGGCATGTGCCTATAGTCACAGCTACTCGGGAGGCAAGGCAGGAAGATTGCTTGAGCCCAGGTGTCTGAGGCCAAAGTGTGCAGTGATCACACTTGTGAATATTCGCTGCACTCCAGTCTGGGCAACACTGTGAGAACTTGTCTTAAATTTCTTTTTAATCTTTGAGAAGTAATACATTTAACAATGTAATATTTAAAGGCAGTGTTTGGCTTCACACTGACATAGGTTCAAATCTTGGCTCTGCCACTCATCAGCTCTATGACCTTGGATAGGTTAGTAAGACTCAGTTTCCTTATCAACAAAGAGGAATGAAAGGATTTCTTTTTTTTTTTTTTTTTGAGATAAAGTCTCACACTGTTGCCCAGGCTGGTGTGCAGTGGGGTGATCTCAGCTTGCTGCAGCCTTTGCTTCCCAGGTTCAAGAGATTCTCCTGCCTCAGCCTCCTGAGTAGCTGGGACTACAGGCGTGCGCCACCACACCCAGCTAATTTTTGTATTTTTAGTATAGACGAGGTTTCACTGTGCTGGCCAGGCTGGTCTCAAACTCCTGACCTCGTGGTCCTCCCACCTCAGCCTCCCAAAGTGCTGGGATTACAGGCATGAGCCACCACGCCCAGCCGAGAGGACTTCTGTGAGGTTTAATGTGAGGCATCATGTATATAAAAGTGGTATAACATAATAGTGATGAGGAATCCCTGACTTGAGATCAGATCCAGGCACAGCTTATTAGTTAGGTGACTTTGGGAAGATTATTTAACTTCTCTGAACTTCAAAGGTGCTGTGATTCATATGTCACAGTGCTGCTGGAGTTTCAGTGAGACTCTAGCACAGGGGTCGGCCAATTTCTCTCTCTCTCTCTTAAAAGCAAGGTCTCACTATGCTGCCCAGGCTGGACTTGAACTCCTGGGCTCAAGCAATCCTCCTGCTTCAGCCTCCTGAGTAGCTAGGACTACAGGTATACACTACCATGCTTGACTACACTTTTCTTTAAAGGCTAAAATAGTAAATATTTTAGGTTCTGCAGGCCATATGGTCTCTGTCACAACTACTCAACTCTGCCCTTGTTGCACAAAAGCAGTCATAGAGAATATTTAAATGAATAGGTGTGGCTCTGTTCCAAAAAACTTTTACTCACAAAAACAGGTGGTGGGTCAGATTTTGCCCATGAGCCATAATTTGCCAATTCCTACTCTGGTAGATATCGATAAATGATGGCTCTAGTAAGAAACAATCTTTTTAATTAAGACAATTGATAACAGATGAGATATAAAGAAAAAAACATTGAGGATTCTAATCTTTCTTTAGCCATATGTAAGGTTTTCCACAATTACTCCATGTTAGATTTTCACATGCATTTTATGAATAATAGTGTAGGTCACTTCCTTCTGACAAAATCTTTTTTTTTTTTAAGTTGTAATTTCTGGCAAAACAAAACAAAGACAAAAAGAGGCAAGTTTTTAAGACAATACACAAATCTAAATGTTTTTATTACATGTATTAAGTAAAAAGAATTACAAAACTGAAAGAAAAAGCAAAATCCCAAAACAGAAATTATGCACAATAGTATAACTGGCAATCCTCCCTGAAAGACTCCAAAACAACAAGAAATCATCTGACATCAATTAGGTTATGAGAGAGAAAAGAAGAAAGTGTGACTACAAAATTAGAACAGGCACCAATACAGAAAGACTTCAATAAACTTGTGAACATTGGGAAGAAATAACAAAAGTAATTAATTTGTAAAGGATAGAATTAAAGGCAAATGCTTCGTGGTGCACTTAGAAAACAGAAACTGCAGGTAAATAACACAGCAATCAATAAAAATGGAAAATTAAATGGCATACTGAAAATAAAGAACAAGAAGATCCAACTTAAGGATAATAGAGAAACTAAACAGATGAGGCTGTAATGTAAATCACCGTGTACAGTCACTGCTAGTTGCTAATGTTATATCCACTCTTAAGAGCATGAGAGAACCAAGATGAAGAAAGCCATGTGCTAAGAAAGGCAGAGAAGAAAAGTTGAAGAAACCTGGGTAATTGACAGAAACCATGATTGATGACATCATGGAGCTGCTAGACCAGCCTGGGCCTGCCTGTCTCCATGATTCTTGGAACATGAGAAAAATAAACTGTATTTGATTATGTTCCGTTATTCAGGTTCTCTTACATGCAGGTGAATATAATCCCTAACTGATGTTCATTCTACATATTATCAAGTCTAGAATGCTGTCGACTTTAAGATGCCCCATTATTTTGTGCACAACTTACTACTAAGGAAACAAATCTTGCCGATTATGCTATAACACAATGCCAAGATAGTCCTATTAGATATGTGAATTAAACACACCTAGCTTTCTTACTTTGACATTTCTTCTGCTTATTCTGAAGGATTTTTCAGTTTCTCTGGACATCCGTTTCATTGTAGGAGGATGATAAGCAATCCTTTTACACATATTTCAGTGACTAAACCAAATCTACTTGTGGATATCTTCTTTCCTTTGGTTCCACTTGGCTTTTGCTTTTCAAAACCACCGCATATCTTGTGCTTTGTACAAAAGCAGTCATAGAGAATACAGAGACGGAAACATTTTGCGACACATCTGCCTGTGGAAAGGCCTTCTCCTGGTTTGCACAGTGGGTCAGTGTGTGGTAGCTGTAGCCCTGGCACTGGGGTATAGCGCAAAAAGGGAAAAACATGGTTCCTCACTTCATAGCTTTTCTAGGGAAGAGAGATTGCAAAGAATGAAGTGTGATGATGGCTGTGAAGGAGAAGGTCCCAGGCTCTGGGACACAGGACAAGCATGACTAACATGAGGGGGCGGGGGGGGTCAGGAAAAGCTGACACCTGCTGAGTGGGAGTTAGCTGGGTGAAGGGACAGTGGTGGGAGCAAAGACTTGGCAGGAGGAGAGAACTGCATGTGTGAGGAATGAAAAGAACACGTTGCAATTGAGGAAAGCATGAATTTATGAGGAGAATGTGGAGACAAAGATTTAAAATGGTGAGAAAGGGCAGAAGCAGTGGCTCACTCCTGTAATCCCTACACTTTGGGAGGCTGAGGCGGGTGGATCACTTAAGGTCAGGAGCTCAAGACCAGCCTGGCCAACGTGGTGAAACCCTATCTCTACTAAAAATACGAATGTTAGCTGGGCACAGTGGCGTGCGCCTATAGTCCCAGCTACTTGGGAGGCTGAGGCAGGAGAATAGCTTGAACCCAGGAGGCAGAGGGTGCAGTGACCTGAGATCATTCCACTGCACTCCAGTCTGGGTGACAGAACGAGACTGCATCTCAATAAAATAAAATAAAATAAAATAAAATAAAAGTGAGAAAACCATATGTTGGCCAAAAAAATGAATGGATTTGAGAAATATTTAGAAAGTGCAAGTGACAAAATAATTAGATTGGCTTGTGGGGAGAGAAGGGTATAGGGAAGAATGAGGTGAGAAAAACAGGAAAACAGCACAGGAGAAGATAAGAAGGAGAGAATAGATGGTCGTACCATTTATTCAACTAGGGAAGAAGAGCGGGTGTAGTCTAGGTACCAGATTATTCCATTTTGAACATGTTGAGTCTCCTGCAATATCCAGCTGGAGACAGACAGGCCCTTCCATCTCTCCTCCCCCACCTCCAGCCATGCTCCTCTTATTTTATCTCGTATATTTCCTCTTCCGTGTTCTCCCTCCCTCCTGTGTCCAAGGCCTCCCAACCTCAGGTCTTCAATTGCCATCAAAGAAAGCAAACAAAATATTTTTTAAACCAAATAAATAAAAATGATTAATTATACTCCCCAGAGAAGGCATTCACAGCAAGACATGCAGCAAACTGTTTCATATCAGAACCTGAACCATCTGCAGTTGGATTATGGCCTCTGGTCTGTAGAGCTTCTCCCAAATGATGGGTGGGTAATTAACCCTGTATCTGCTGAGGAAAAATGGTCTCCAGGGGATTTTGTCTCAGAAGACAGCAAGAAAGTAACGCCTCTCGAGTAGCCGAGGCGGGCAGATCATGAGGTCAAGAGTTCAAGACCATCCTGGCCAACATGGTGAAACCCAGTGTCTTCTTTCTTATTATGATAAAGAATATATATTTAAAACTGATAGTAACTATTACACTTAGCATAGAACATTAGAAATGTTCAGGCTGGGTGCAGGGGCTCACACCTGTAATCTCAACACTTTGGGAGGCCAAGGCAGGAGGATCAACTGAGGCCAGTCGTTCAAGACCAGCCTGGACAACATAGTGAGGCCCCTGTTTTGACAAAAAATAAAAAGTATATCAGCCGGGCATGGTGGTGTGCCTGTAGTCCCAGCTACTCAGGAGGCTGAGGTAGGAGGACTGCTTCAGCCCAGGAGTTTGAGACCAGCTAGGTAATATAGGAAGACCTGTCTCTACAAAAATTTTTTTTAAATTAGCCAGGTGTGGTGGTGGGTACCTGTGGTTCCAGATACTCAAGAAGCTGAAGTGGGAGGATTGCTTTAGCCCAGGAAGTCAAGGCTGCAGTGAGTCATGATCACACCACTGCACTCCAGCCTGGTGACAGAACAAGACCCTGTTTATAAATAAATAAACAAACAAACAAACAAATAAATACCCTTAGGATACATCTTTTAAATTAGGCTGTTGCAGTAAATTAAAATGGAGACCAGACTTGAAGAATCCCTGAGCAGACAAAGCCAGTTAGGCCCCATGAGTGACTTTAACCGTACTTGATTTGTTAACATAAGGCAAACTTAGCTTGAGCAATGTCTTGCAAATACTTATGTCAAAGAAAAGCAGAACTTAAGCTCAACCAATTGGAAGCAGCCAGCAAAATTAAATTATGTAACTAGGGACTTTCCAGAGGGATAGATCAAGTAAGGCAACTTTATAACTACAACCAATCAAATATTTTCTTTGTATTACTTCCAAATTCACTCTATAAAAGTCTGTTCTTGACACTTCTTAACAGAGCCCTAAAACCTCTTTCAGTTTAGCGCTTCCCAATTCATGAATTAGTATTTGCTCAATTAAACTCTTTTAAATGTTATAGTGTTTCAATTGATTCATATTATAAAAATCTGGTATTTTTGTACAGTTATACAAAATCTGTATATATTTTATACAGTTATTTTTAAAAACTGTATATTTTTATACAATTGGGACTATATATAGACAAGTATACTAACAATAGTCGGTAAGCTGTAAAGTGGTATGCCTTTCCAGAAAGCAGCCAGGCAATATTTGAAAGCATTATCAGGTGAGGCATGATGGCTCACACCTATAATTCCAACACTTTGGGAATCTGAGGTGGGAGAATCTCTTGAGCCCAGGAGTTTGAGACCAGCCTGGGCAACACAGGGAGATCTGTCTCTACAAAAGATAAAAAAATTAACAGGCCAGGCGCAGTGGTTCAAGCCTGTAATCCCAGCACTTTGGGAGGCCGAGATGGGCGGATCTCGAGGTCAGGAGATTGAGACCATCCTGGCTTACCTGGTGAAACCCTGTCTCTACTAAAAAATACAAAAAAACTAGCCGGGCGAGGTGGCGAGGTGGCGGCGCCTGTAGTCTCAGCTACTCAGGAGGCTGAGGCAGGAGAATGGTGTAAACCCGGGAGGCGGGGCTTGCAGTGAGCTGAGATCTGGCCACCGCACTCCAGCCTGGGCGACAGAGAGAGAGACTGTCTCAAAAAAAAATAATAAAATAAAAAATAACTGAGCGTGGTGGTGCATGCCTGTAGTCCCAGCCACTCGGGAGGATGAGATGGGAGAATCACTTGGACCCAGGAAGTCAAGGCTGCACTGAGCCAAGATCACACTGCTGCACTCCAGCCTGGGTGACAGGGTGAGACCCTGTCTGAAAAAAAAAAAAAAAAAAAAGCAGTACAAGATGATTTTGCAAGTTGACAAAATAAAAACAATTTAGATTTATAATCCCATTCCCCCCAAAATTCCAAATTTTAAAAATAATTCATATGAGAATGTTTATGGTGACATTTTAATAGCAAGATGTTAGAAAGAGCAGCCACACATACCCAAATGCTCAACAGTGAGCGATGCCTACACCAGATGACTGTAAATGTCACGCCAAGTCTCTCTTGTCCCTTACATGCCCTGACTCAGCAAATAACAGCACCACCCAAACAGTAACCCAACAGAGAAACCCAGGAATTCTTCCTTTACCTTATTCCAACCCTCTCCCATGTATTAGCTTCCTAACTTGTCTCTGCCTCCAATGTCACCCTTCTCCAACTCATCTTCCACAGTGGTGCCACAGTGCTAATTCTGAAATTCAAACCTCCTGGTGCCTCTCCCCACAATTGCCTATAAATTAAAATCCAAACAGCATGGCGTCCAAAGTCCTCCAAGACCTGACCCTACCTACCAGTTTGTTTCTTCACCCTCACACACCTTATTCACTAACCATCTGGACTGTTTACAGTTCAACGAGTCTGTGCTCTTTACAACCCTGTGCTTTGCCCAGATTGCCTTCCCTGGCCTTCTCACCCTCCTGACAAAGTCTCCTCATCTTTTAACCTTAACTCAACTTTCAAGTCCTCATATACCCCTCTCAATATAGCCAGGTTGAAAGATATGCATTTCCACTAAGGTATGCAAAACTGTGTGATTTTATTTATTTTCTTTCTATTATATTATTCCTGCTAATAATAGGGGTAGCGGAGTGGGAGAAACCCAACTTGTCCATTAAAAGTAATTCTGTTTCTTTAGCTTTAAAACTGCTACTTTAAGGAAGACAGAGAACCTCCTCCTGAGACCAGAAGACCCAACATTTCATGAAACAATATTTTATTAAACAATTTCTTTCCTTTCTTTCTTTTTTTTTTTTTTCGAGATGGAGTCTCACTCTGTTGCCCAGACTGGAGTGTAGTGGCACGGTCTTGGCTGACTGCAACTTCTGCCTCCTGGGTTCAAGCAATTCTCCTGCCTCAGCCTCTCAAGTAGCTGGGATTACAGCCACCCACCACAATGCCTGGCTAATTTTTGTATTTTTAGTAGAGATGGGGTTTCACTATGTTGGCCAGGCTGGTTTCAAACTCCTGATCTCAAGTGGTCCACCCACCTCAGCCTCCCAAAGTGCTGGGATTACAGGCACGAGCCACGGCGCCCTGCCAATTTCTTTTTTTTTTTTTTTTTTTTTTTTTTTTTTTTTTTTTTTTTTGAGACGGAGTCTCGCTCTGTCACCCAGGCTGGAGTGCAGTGGCCGGATCTCAGCTCACTGCAAGCTCCGCCTCCCGGGTTCACGCCATTCTCCTGCCTCAGCCTCCCGAGTAGCTGGGACTACAGGCGCCCGCCACCTCGCCCGGCTAGTTTTTTTGTATTTTTTAGTAGAGACGGGGTTTCACCGTGTTAGCCAGGATGGACCCAATTTCTTTCCTTTCAGAGGAACTCATGCACTTCCAGTGCTTCCCAAGATGGCATCTGGATGCAGAAAAATACATCATTTCATTCCAGTGAGGTGACATGCTTCAGATTCCTCCCTGGCTGTGTTGACATGTCATTTGCCTTAGCAGGTTTCTGAATATCCTGAAGTGGTAGCTGCTGAGATGTGGCTTGTCCAGCTTGGTTTGTTTTAACTACTGTGATGATATCAGCTGGAGAAATCCAAGACCTCTGGCATCCGTGGTTGAGAAGACCTATATTCTGAAACCTTCTCATTTCTGAGCCCAGGAGGCTTTTCTGGCCCCATCCTTTGACTCTTTAGAGCCCTACACTGAGGTTGCTGGAGCTTCTGGGTGTCTTCAGTGCTGTGTGCAGGCTGCAGACACCTGGTGCACTGTCTCACACCCCTATATTTAGATTCGTCCTCTTCCAATGCTTTTCTGCTGTTCCTGTGTCATATTGGATGTGGTGATATGATGAATTACCCCCAAATAATGTCCAAAGAAGCAGGAATCTACCCCAACATTCTAAATTGCCACAAAACTACCTGGGTATTCCTACACCCTCCTCAACTCTGAAGGGGGAGTCCAACATTCATCCCTAAACTCTTGCCCTTTTTCTCCTCTCTCCTGGGTGCCTTCTGTTAGTGCTGGAATGGGTTTCTAATCTCCCTTCCTGATTTACAAGAGTCCTCTACATCAGCAAATATAAATCGCCTGAGGATCCCATTAAAACGCAGACTCCAATTCAATCATTCTGGAATGTGGCCTGAGAGTCTGCATTTCTAACAAGCTCCCTGGTGATGCCAACCAGGCTGGTCAATGGCCACCTTTTGAGAAGCAAGCCTGACCAATCCTTCTCTTTCACGAGATTGTATTTACTTCTCCCACTCCACGTCTGCAGGACAGTGACAGCAGGCAAGGTGCAGGGAAAGAAAATAGGTGAGCAACAGGAAAATACATCCGCAAGTGCTTCAGGAATGTCATCTCAGTTACTCAGACACCACCACCTTTTTCTCTCCCACTGGCACCACTGCTCCTTCCTGGGGACTCCTCACAGGCTATAGAAGTTTCAATCATTGCCTGTGTATTTGATGATATGTGCTTCTCCCTAACTATACTATCATTTTCCTGAAAGCATAGAGCAGAATTCACAAACTGGTGGCGACAGGCTGCATATGGCCCCACAGATGTTTTATTTTACCATCACAGTGTTTTAAAAATATATAAGTTAGTTGCCAAATGTAAAGCACTAATCCTCAACCCCAACTGCACACCAGAACCACCTGGAACACTTTCCGAAACATGTCAGTGTTTGAATCCCACCCCCTTAACGATTGAGCCTCAATTTGCCTGGGAAGGGTCCTAGATGTCAGTATCTGTTTTTAATAAGCTTTTTACTTTAGAACAGTTTTAGATTTACACAATTATTGCAAAGACAATACAGAGTGTTTCCACGTTCAGTTTCCTCTCTTATTAACATCTTACATCAGTATACTACCTTTGTCACAATTAATAAACTCATATTTATACATTGTTATTAACCAATATCATACTTTATTCAGATTTCCTCAGTTCTTCCCTAATGATCTTTTCTATTCCAGGGTCCCATCTGGGACACCACATTCTATTTAGTTGGTGCATCTCCTTAGGCTCTTCTTGGTCATCACAGTTTCTCAGACTTCTTGGATTTGATGATCGAGACAGTCTTGGGGAGCGCTGGTCAGGTGTTTGTAGGATGCCTCTCATGTGGGATTTGTTTGATGTTTTTTTCATGATGAGGCTGGGGTAGGCATCAGTACTTTTTAAAAGATACTCTGGTTATCCTAACGTCCAGCTAGTGTTAAGAACCATTGATTTTAAGGATGTGAAGAATTCATGTAATTCTAGCACTTTGGGAGGCTAAGGTGGGAGGATCACTTAAGGTCAGGAGTTTGAAAGTAGTCTGGGAGACATAGCAAGACCCTGTCTCTACAAATAAATAAAATCTGTGTTACAAGAAAAAAAAAGCATTTGCATGAAAATTTAAGACTTTGGCTTCGCTTGACTGTGGGGGAATCTGACCACATGGAGACTGCAATCTTCCGTGGAAATAACAGATTGGCCATGAGAAGTGGCTGTCAGCACCCTCCAGTACTCCACAATTGGCTTTGCTGTTGGCCCTCATCTTCTGAAATTCCACCACCCACACAGATCTTAACTTCATCATCTTTTATGCAGAGCACCTAGCACGCTGCCTGACACTTGATAAATGACTGACAGAATAAATGAATGAGTGAATGAATGAATGAATGTATAAAGAATAAATCTGTGGTTACTGAAAATGGCAAATGTGTAGATTACATGATCAGGATAAAATACTGGGCAATGGGCCAGGCATAGTAGCTCATGCCTGTAATCCCAGCACTTTAGTAGGCAGAGGTAGACGGATTGCTTGAGCCCAGGAGTTCGAGACCAGCCAGGGCAACATGGGAAAAACCCCGTATTTACTAAATATATTTATATATATATATAATATTTAGTTTTGCTATATATTTATATTTACTATTTCTCATACACACACACACACACACACACACACAAAATTAACTGAATGTGGTAGCATGCAGCTGTAGTCCTGGCTACTCAGGAGACTGAGATAGGAGGATCACTTGAGCTTGGGGAGTCAAGGCTGCAGTGAGCTGTGATTGCACCACTGCCCTTTAGCCTGGGTGATGGGAATGAGACCCTGTCTCAGAAAAATAAAATAAAATACAATAAAATACTGGGCTAAACATTGCAGATTGATTTACTCAACATTCATTCTAACCCACTTCCTATGTAATAGAATCTTGAAAGCTAAAAACTGCATTTCCCAGTAAAAACTGCATTTCCCAGACTCCCATGCAGCTAGGTTCCCTCTTGGGAAGGTAGTAGGTTGGTGCAAAAGTAATTGCGGTTTTTGCCATTACTTTTAATGGCAAAAAATAATGACAGACTCCTCACAAAACATGGAAGGAAAAATGAAGCCCCATGAGGAGGAAACCATGCGTAGGGAGATGGTTTTACTGGCAAACACAGGGGTGAAGACATTTGGTTATTCTAAAACCAGCAGCTTCCTGATTGGTGCAGAGGCATCATGACTGTGGGCCCCAGAAGCAGCCAGTCCTGTGGCGTGGTTCTGGAAAGTTGCTCTTGAAGCATAGCCTCCTCGTGTCTGCTCTTTCAATCTTCCCAACAATTTCTCTGTAAAATTATAAAATGATTTCTGTCATCGTCATTACTCATCTTGAAGGATACAATAATTGTGCAGAAACTGCTAATTGCCTGCCTGGTATCCATTCTCTTCTTCACTAACTTCTATATTTGGGAGGCGTAAACATGTCCTGCCTTTACAACATGCTCTATTTCCATATTCCCTTGCAGAATGGAAGGCCAAGGAGATGAAATGGAAGACTTTGGACAGAACTTCTGGGAAAGCTCTTTAAAGGAGTCTACTCGGCTGGCAAGCACTCATTCATTCTTCTCTTCTGACTTAGACCTGGTATTTTTAGCTCCAGCAGCCGTCCTGTGAAGATGGGAGCACATGTTAAGGGCAGCAGAAAAGAAAGCCAGAAGGAGGTTGGATATTGATACCACCGTGGCTCCATCTTACCTGCCCTCGGCCACCTACCCCAGACTTCTGGTTATGAGAAAGAAAAACAAAATTAGCTTAAGCTACTATTATGCAGAGGTCTCAATTCCTGAGAGTATAATGCATTTCCTTATATACATATGCATGTCGCAGAATACCCAGCTGGAAATTAAACTTTCTTAAAATTTATTTATTTATTTGGAGAAGGGGAATCTCACGATGTTGCCCAGGCTAGCCTTGAACTCCTAGGCTCAAGTGAACCTCCTGCCTCAGCCTTCTAAGTAACTAGGACTACAGACGTTCACCACCATGCCTGGCTGATATTAAACTTTGTGGGTGTTTTTCAGGTCTGGAAAAGGGGCACCAGAAAGTCAACGTGGACTTTTCACCTGCCCAGTCCAATCTCTTTTGAGCCATCAAAAATCTCTCTCTCCATCTTCAGCACTGCTTAAGGTTTCTGGATACTTACCTGGGTAGCCAAGGCTGGGAGAATGAGGAATAGCCCTATTATCTGGCAAGGAGATTTGTAATCAGCCCCTTCATGTTTTCAGAAATCCAGACAGAGCCCTAGAGGGAGACCGGGGAAGGGAATGCAGCTGGGGCTCTAGATTCAGGTGTTTGTAGGGAGATTTCTAAATATTGTATGTCTACTGTATGCCAGCCTCTGTAGGCACTGGGGTGCAGCAATGAATGAAAGATAAGATCCCTGCCCTCATGGAGCTTGCACTCTACTGAGGCCTCTGTGAGGAAACTGAGCTGTGTTACAGAATCACCCCAGTTCAGGTGACTGTGCAGGTGAATATGGCGACAAAGTCCACCCTCTGATCTCAGCCAGTGAGGGTGCTACAGCCTGCCATAGAGCCCTGCACTCTTTCAGAGAGGGTTTCTCTCCCAAGTCAGCTGTCACTTTAATCTGCCCTCCCCACTGTGATCCCAGCTGGACACGTGGCTCACTGGTTTTTCTGTTACTTTGTAAGTGCAGATAAGAACCCTATCCCTCACACTTTGGGGACAGAACAGAGTAAGCTGGGGTACACTGAGCTTGGAGAAGGGGAAGTAGAGGTCTGGCTAAATATTTATAAAATCTTGATTTTTTTTCCCTAAGGACAGAAGTCAAATAGAATGTATACACTGATTACAACCACTTATTCGTTCATTCATTTTATAATGAATATAGAATATGACCAGCAATGTGCTGGGCACTTGATCTTATTCATTTCCACAGAAACCTTGGGAACAAAGTACTGTTATCTTCATTTTACAAACAAGGAGATCAATGCTTAGAGAAGTGAATTATCTTGATTGAGTGCTGTAAGAAAGCAAAATAGATCCATCTGAGTCTAAGGCTGAATTCTTTCCACTTCATTATTCTGCCTCCCCCATGCCAGTCTGCAACTAAAGACACCGTGTCCTACAGAATTTTGCCAGTCTTTTTTTTTTTTTTTCTCTTTTTTTGAGACAGAGTCTCTCTCTGCCACCCAGGCTGGAGTACAGTGGCATGATCTCAGCTCACTGCAACCTCCGCCTCCCGGTTCAAGTGATTCTCCTGCCTCAGCCTCCCAAGTAGCTAGGATTACAGGCACCCACCACCACGCCTGTGCCAGTCTTTCTCAAGCAAACCTTGCAAATCCAAAGCATAGCCACAGCAGTCACTCAGCAGTTGCTGAAAGCTAAAGTAGCCTGTACAGCTTGGAGGAAGGCACAGGAGCCATTATGAATCTAGGAATTTAGTACTTTTCAGTAGATCCTTTTGGAGAGTATATCCAGCCATAAGAAATACGTGACAGTGCAATAAGAATATTCGCCTTTGTTATTTTCGTCATTTACATGACCTATTCTTGCAGCGGAGAGGGCTTAATGCCAATTACTGCTTCTCTAAAGAGAGAAAAACATTTTCTCTTGCCATTTTCACCTGCTCAGTCTTTGACTAAGACTGTGCAGTCTTCAGCAATATCTGCCAGTTAATGGAAATGTACAGTCTAGGGGAAATTGGAGAAGAAAGGGAGTTGCCAGAAATTTTTTCCAGACCACTGGATTTTCCTAGAACTAATTAGCTTGAGGCATGTGAGGAATAGAGATTGTGTATGTCTTATGGTCAGCAGGGGTATAGGCGAGGCACCAACTGTTGCCCTTCCCAGGATGAAGGCACTTCCTCCCCCAGACAGAATCAGCCTCTCCCTCTGCTCTGCCCGCACCACACTGGGAACATATCTCCACATTCACACTTACCACACTTGAGTTTACATGTCTGCCGCCTCAGGATCAGGAATGCTGTCTTTTCATTTGTCTCTATATCAAAACTCTTTCAGTGTTGGTGGCAAAAGACAAAAACTAATTCAAACTGGCTTCAGCCAAGAAGATGGGGTGGGAGGAGAAAATCTACTGGCCCATGTAATTGAGAAGTTCAGGGCTAGGGCCAGATTGATCTAGCCTGGATCTAGTGGCTCTAATAATATCTCCAGAATTCCATTTTTCTCTGTCTTTGCTCTGCCTCCTGCAGTGTGGGTTTATTTTAGGTACTGGCCATTCCAGACTCACGTCACCACTTCGGTAAGTAACCTCAGGAGGAAAATATCTCCCTGGTACATCTCACTTAGGCCCTTAGTTCATTGCTATTGGAGGAACCTGAGTGACTCAGTCACTACAGGAATCACTAGCAAAGGGAATTCAGTGCCGTGAGTGGCCAGACCTCAGTCACATGCTCCAGCCTGGAACTGGGGGTGGAGCCTATCTAAGCCAAGCCGACTAAGCAGGGGTAGGTGGGAGTGGCTCCCTAAAAGAAATTCAAGGGCTGCTACCAGAAGAAAAGGTGGAGTGGATGGTAAGCGACCAAGATGACACGTTTCCGCAGCGGCCCCACTGCCAAAAATACGGCATGGCACACAATAGGAACCCAGAAGTCTTTATTCAGTTTATTTTGAAGAAGGAAGTGCTGCCAGGTGCCGACTTGGGCTTAAAGTGTGCTCTGATTCAGGCATTGCTGCATAGATGGTGTTGGTAAGAGACACCCATCGCGGCTTTCTCTGCTCTCTTACTACTCTTCTCTGTGATTCTCACTCAGCCTGGTGAGCTGCACTTGATCCTGGGTCCTCTGTTTCACAGCATGCCATGTATTTTCCAATCATGACTAGTCTATCCTCTGTCAACTGAGAAAGAGCTCTCTAAAGGCAGGGCCCAAGTTTCCTCTCTCCTTGGTCTACACAGCTCAACTGGAACTGAGCTGCCTTGAGGAAACATGAGTTGGGCCAGATGCATTGTTACACCAGGATGAAGGACGGGAAGCAAAGGAATGCCAGAACTGAAATTCTATCCTACAGAGCTCCCATTCCAAGCAGCCCATGACCTCTTTTCCACAATTTATCTGGATGATATCCTGAGAATGAATCCAGTGACCTTTCAAGATGGCAGCAGTGTCTAAATAGTTATAGTGTTGCTGGTAAATTTCCATCTCACAGTATTCTGCCAATCCACTTAGGGAATATTGTGCCTTGAGACAGTTAAGTCCATAGCTAAACTCTGTATAGCATCTATGAGAAGATACACCCATTTCCAGGCCGCTGTGATTTTGGAGGCAGTCTTTGACAACTCTCAAAAGAACTTGGGGTTGATGGAATCTTCCTATACTATTAAACTCCTATGCTAAATTAGCATGACAAGATATTAGCAATCCTCTTTGTTTTCCTACACTAACGAATTAATTTTTTCTATCCTTTAAAAAACAATGCCCTCATTTAAAAATTTGCATTGTATATAGCAATGACTGGCTTTATCATAAAATGTGTGTTCCACAGGATAAAACAGCCAATTTCCTATTTTCACAATCCATATGCTTTTAAATAAACCTGAAATTGAGGACTCAATTTAGATACATAATCCCGTTCAGGCTTCATATATAAACCTTGGAGTAACTAATAAAGTTTCTATTTCTTATGCATTCCAAATAAGAACTTTAAAAAGAAAATAGGGAAGTAATTAATCCAGGACAAGAAACTTTGATGAGTACCTGAGGATTTGCCTTAGAATATTGCTTTAGTATACTTTAGTTACAGGAAACTGAAAGTAAAACATAGCGCTGCTTACAGTAAGTGGTGTATCCCACATGCTTGCATTACATTTTGTAATCTTTATCTTAGTGATCCAATACCAACAAGGAGAGTTGAGTAGGTGGTTCAATGAGTCCATTTTACAGATAAAGAAATTGAGACACAGAATAATTGTGTTTCTCAAAATCACATACGTCAAAGATAAAGCTGGGAGTCAACTCCAATCCCTTAATTATCAGTCAGTCCAGAACTTTACCAACTCATATTTTTAGAAGCTAAGACCCGTCTAGCTTACTTATTAACCTTTATTCTACATGCTGTTATTCTTTTCTGTCTTCCTTGAAATCCTGTTCTTGTTTGCTTCCTGCATGTCAATTCTCTTCCTGACACCCAATTTTTTTTTCTAATCCTTAGTTGCCGCTCAGTATAAATTGATTTCCTGTTTGTGTTCCTGAAGCTCATGAATGCATTCATTTTACCACCTAAAAGACATGAGTCCAAATCCTTGTAACACACATTGTAATGCAGTCAGGTTGTTAAATGGAGCAGAAAATGTTGCAAAAATCAAAATGCAAAGGTGTACCAGTACCCAGTATGCAGGTTTTATGCTACCCACTGCTGATTTCCAGAAGGCATGTGTCTGCCCTTCCCCAATATCTGTCTAAATTTGACAAATTTACCTTGTTTCAGCCAGTGCTAAATAGCTATTAATTTCCCAAGAGAATAACTTCCCTTAGGTGTTATAGGAAAATGTCTTTGCCATGCCTCATCATGGCTAGGTGACAAAAGAGTTGAATCTTTGGTTTTTAAATATGCTTTTGACAAGCACAGTGCTTCATATGGCTTGCACGCAATACCATACTTTTTTCTTGATCATTTCATTTGTTCTTTAACCTAGTGCATCTTCTGGAAAGAGAAGCATTCATTTAGAATTGACTGCCTTCTAGGACTCTGTTCTAGGTGCTTTCTCCCTGATCAAAAATGTATTGTTGAAAATTAAATACAGAGAAATCAACAATCAATATTTGATTAGGTCTTTGATAAGAGGGTACAGCATGGTGATTGACAGCATGAGCTTCCAAGAGATGTGGATTCCGAGCTCAGCTCTGCAGCCTTGGGAAAGTCAATCGATTTCCTGTGCCTATCACCTCTTCTATAAAACCGTGCTAATGATACCTACTTTCTAGTGTCCTGATGAAGCTAAAATGAGATGATATATGTAAAATTCTTATGATACTCAAGGAATAGCAATTGTTAGAGGGTATGTTTGAAACTAAATAAGGCTATTAATTGCCCTTGTGTGTATGAGTATTCAAGGCAATTTCTTCCTGAGAATCAGTGAGAACTTGAGCTCTGAATCATGTTCTGTTCATTTTACATACAGAGTATATATCAAGCATAAGATAGCAATTCACTAACTTGTTCATTTACCATTTGAATGAGTATAAACAGTCTAGTTCTCTGTCTTATGTGTGGTAGAGATTTATGGTTCCATAAGAAATTAGAAAATTGATTTTCCATCTTGCAGAGAGGGGCAGAGAGGGTTCCCTCCGCTTCCTCTAGGGTCACAGAAAGGTACTGATGCATCCTTGAAGAGTAGAAAGCTAGGCTGGTTACGTTTTTAAAATCTGGGCAAATTACAGAACCCTCCCTTACCTGACCCTTCATTCTATTTATTCTCTACCGCAAAAGTTGCATACTTTTTAAAGCCATAGGACTCTTTATTAAGGACAAAAATCTGCAGAAATCAATATGAAAACCAGATATAAGAAGAGAGGTTCTGGCTTGGTGCAGTGGCTCATGCCTGTAAATCCCAGCACCTTGGGAGGCCGAGGTGGGAGGATCGCTTGAGCCCAGGATTTCAAGACCACCCTGGGCAGCATAGTGAAACCCAATCTCGACAAAAAAGAATATTTTAAAAAATTAGCCTATAGTGGATAGTCCCAGCTACTTGGGAGGCTGAGTTAGGAGGATTGATTGAGCCTGGGAAGTCAAGGCTGCAGTGAGGTGTGATCATACCACTGCACTTCAGCCTGGATGGCAGAGCAAGACCATGTCACACACACACACACACACACACACACACACCACACACACACACAGAGGGGTTCTGGTAGATGCAAAGTGTGGCCACCTGGGCATCTCTCTATTGAAAACCTGAGAAACCCTTGGGTACCACAGAACACAGTCTGTATAGAACAAACTGTCTGTATCATTTACTTGGCAGTTAATCATACATTGCCTTGTGTTTTCCATGATTCTTATAGATTTGCTAATTAGATTACAAATTTCTAAGGGGCAAAGATTCAAATGAAAGACAACAGAATCAGCAAGAGGTGGGAGTTGAGAGATGGAGGTTCTGTGCCTGGCACCAGCACTGTCCCCAGCTTGCAGATCAGTTCATTCAATGTGCTGGGCCAGTGAGGGCTGAACCAAACAATACGTAAGAAATGTAATCATCATTTCCAGTGGTCCATGATAGTCCTAGTTTACACTTGCTATAAAACAAATGATTCTTTAGAATTGCTATCGCTCTCAAAATCTCCCAATGCGGATGATCAGTCACATGCTCTCCCTCTCTCGAAGGCTCTTTCTTATTCATGATGCTACGTGTGTGCTGCCCCCTATCCACTCACCCCACCCTAGGATCTAGCACAGGGAAAAGGGTATAGTAAGGACTCAGGATTTACTACATTAATTCAGGATAAGACATGATTATCACCTTAAAGGAGCCCAAAACCCAATTTAGAAGGTGATGAATTATATGGATGAAGCTTCTAGAAATCAGTACAATCTGGGGAAAGGGGATAAGTTGCAAGACACATGGGAAGGGCCACAGGTAGATCCCATGTTTTCAGAACCATGGGCAGCCATTCATTTCCATCAGAGCACATTAAGATTTTGAACAACAGAGCCAGGGAGATAGGCCAGATGAGGAATGGGCAGGCAGGGCCACCTCATGGAACATGTGATTGGGGTAGTTACAAGGTGGTGAGTGTCGGGGGCACAGTCTGGCCCTGGTTGGCTGTCTTGCTGGCTGGCAGAACTCCATGGAGTGAGGCAATCGGCAGCGATCCAGACAGGCAGTTGGTGTCAGTGAGGTCCATATGTGGATGGGACCAACAGCAGTGTGGGCAGCACGGTAGGGGAAAGCCAGGCACTGGGTCCTGGGAACCCCAGGCAGCCCCCAGCCCTGAAGAAAGGGAGTACTGAAGTGAGAACAGGGCACCGAGGTCTAGTCAGGGACTTTCTGAAAGTTGGGGGAATGTGGAGGCTGTCATTTGGGCCGACTTGGCTACACAGCATGCTGGGATCTCAATGGTGGGTGAGCACTGAAAGAATGAGCTAAAAATTGGCAGTGACCAAGCAAGAGGGATTAATTTGGTTTTTGGCCCAGCCCCAAGGAAAGAAGCCAGCTGTCCAAACCACAAACTAAGGTCTGACACGGGCTGGTGCCAGTGTTCAAATCTGCCAGCAGGGGCCCGGTGCCTGTGTCTCCTGTCAGGCAGGAACCAGGCAAAATTGCAGGGGCAAATCCCATGAGCTAAGGTAGGTCGCTGGACATGGCAGGTCTTACCTAGGGCGATGGTTATTGCGGCGAAGGCTGAGTGAAAGCACAGACTGAGAGTCATGTCGGGTCTTCGAGAGCAAATCTAAAATTGGGTCATAAAATGAGTTTGAGAATAAAGTTAAAGAGCTTGATGGGAAATCATGAAACTAGGAAGCAAGAGAAGAATGGAGGATCCAGGTATATAGGATACCTCCCAAAGCAGTTTCATAGCAAACTGTAAGCTTGTGTGTAAGCACTATATATATATACACACACATACACATACATATATATACACACATACACATGTGTGTGTGTATATATGTGTGTGTGTGTGTGTGTGTGTGTATAGTGACCTTATAGGTAGTAGTCCCAACATGGGCTGACATACATGTGCTTGAGCATTAAAGGGGGACTGACAGGAAGCAAGGGCAATAACACACAACCATTTCTAGGTAGCGGTCATGCATGTAGTCAAGCAGGAGGGGGTTCATGGTTCTGGGAAAGTCCTGGCCAACTGACTACAAGACTCCATCTAGCAACTGGAGGGACCAGGCCCAGCCTCCAGAAAGGGGAGGTAGGCAAGGCCCCAGGAGGGATATGAGGTCCTCAGCAAAGTAACCGGGGTCAGAGCAGAGCTTCAGTCGCAAAAATAAAAGTCAGGACCCAGGGCAGACACACAGTCACATAGACAGGGCACACACATGTGAGGGTGAGATGGGAAGGTGAAGCTTGTTGGACCCACCCAGATGTAGCTGATATTGGCCAGGGGCAGTGAGACTTTGGGGTGGCAGAGTATGATCTATACTCTGGACTTGACTAATTGGGGTTTAGTCTTGATGCTGCCATTTACTGACTGTGAGACCATCAGCTAGTTAATCAACATCTCTGAGTTGTGGTTGCCTTATTTTTAAGATGGGGATAACAACATGTACTTGGCAAGGTTGTTGTGATGATTCAATGATGCAACGTGTATGACGCGCCAAGCTCAGTGCCTGGCACCATCATAGGTGCTCCATAAACAGAGCTATTACTATCACTAAGACTAAATCCAAACCATACCTGCAGGGAAGGAAGCAGGGATGGGGTTTGAAATACACTGCCAGGCTGGGCTGGATCACCAAAGTAACTAGGGGATGCTGAGCCTGGGTGTGCAAGGCTGGATGGTGCTGGGAGAGTCAAGGACTAGGACTGGACTGGGTCCTGTGGAAAAAGCAAGGGCTATATTTCCCAAACAGAATGTCATGTTCAGAGAAGGACCAGCTGTGAGGCGCCGATTTACTGTCCTTTTTCCGGTTTGAGGAGTACTAAGCCTATAGGCAGAGTCCAAACAGCCTTTGTAGAAACAGGAAAGAGACATAGGATTAGGTAACAAATCAGCTCATTGTGCAAAGAGTCAGTGCACCTTGTCATCCAAAACTTACCCTCTCTCCTTCATTCAGGGGCAGTGCTTCCCAAAATTTTACCATCATATACTAATTTCTTTCTTTTTTTTTTTTTTTTTTCCTTTGAAATGGAATCTCACTGTGTCTCCCAGGCTGGAGTCAGTGACGCGATCTCAGCTCACTGCAACCTCCGCCTCAGGCTTCAAGCAATTCTCCTGCCTCAGCTTACTGAGTAGCTGGGACTGCAGGCCTGTGGCACCACGTCCGGCTAATTTTTTGTATTTTTAGTAGAGACAAGGTTTTATCATGTTAGCCAGGATGGCCTTGATCTCCTGACCTTGTGATCTGCCTTCCTCGGCCTCCCAAAGTGCTAGATTACAGGCGTGAGCCACTGCGCTTGGCCTACCATCACATATTAATTTAAGTTAAATATTCTTGTCCGAAGGCAAAATTGTTCTAAATGTCAGTGTTGCAGGATGTAGGACAAATCGAGTCACTCATAGTTTGTGTATCCGGGCCTTGATCTGCTGAGATGCCTACAACTCACCAAGAGGACTTATGGAAGCAGGGACATTTCCCAGGCACAGGGCAGCTGGTGAAAGAGAAGAAGAAGCATCTGTAGGACTTTAAAGTCTTGGGAAGGAATTAGGAAAAGGTGGAAGCTTACAGAGTGTTTGTTCTCCTCTTCCTGCTGACATTGGCAGGGTTTCATGCGATCTAGTTTATACATTCAGTTCTTTCTGCGGCATAGAAGGTCTTGAGCAGCTTGAGAACCAGCACCTGGTTGTGAGGACGATGGTCTAGAAAGGGAGAGGGACACTGTCTGTACAATTTCCTCTCCTTGGGGCTCAAGCATCTGATGCGACCCTCTTCCTTGGTCTCCAGACTTCCCCTAAAGAAGCTAATACCTATAATCCTTGGCTATAAAGCTAGCTGAGGTAGCTTTGAATTTAGGTGTCAGTGCCACATGGGAAATGCATATGCGTGATTGGCTTGCAAAGGCAGAGTTTTTGTTGTTTTGAGACGGGATCTCACTATGGTGCCCAGGTTGGCCACGAACTCCTGGGCTCAAGTGATCCTCCCACCTCAGCCTCCTGAGTAGCTGAGACTAAAGGTGCATGCCACTGTGCCAGCTCAAAGGCAAGTTTTTTTTCTTACCTGTGTGGTCCAACACAGTGGCCCTAGCCCTGTGTAGCTGTTTCAAATTGAGATGTGCCGTAAGTGTAAAATATACAACAGAGTTCAAAGACTCATTACGAAAAAGACAAAATAATGTGGCTGAAGGTGGTGGCTCATTCCTGTAATCCCAACACTGGGCCAAGACAGGAGGACTGCTTGAGCCCAAAAGTTCTAGGTTACAGTGAGCTATGTTCACGCTAATGCATGCCAACCTTGGTGACAGAGCAAGACCTTGTCTCTAAAAAAACTAAATAATAATAATAATAATAAGTAAATGGACAAAAGAACGTGAAATGTCTTTTAATAATATTGTACATTAATTCCATGTTGAAACGATATTTGGGATATGTTAGGTTAAATAAAATATATTATTAAAATGAATTTCACTTTTTAAAGTTTTTAATGTGACTACTAAAAATTTTGAAATTCCATATTTTGTATTATAATACATATTTTGTATGATAACATGTAATATATTATAGATAATATGCAATATAATATACAATGTAATACTTATTATATTTCTGTTAGGCAGCACTGTCTTAAACAAATTGATGAGTTTGTTTTGCCCATGGAGCCCCCACTCAAAAGGTCTGGCCACTCCCATGGTGACTTATCAACCTGGTGGGTACCTGACCTTTGGCTGGTTGCAAAAGATTCAGCTCATCTGGGGAGAGGCAGGGTGATAGCCCCAGACAGCCAAAGATAACTGGACAAGCCCTCTACCCCTGCTGCTGGAATCTTTTAGAAGTGCTGTCTCTCTTCATGTCAGACACACAGGACACTTAGGCAGCTGAGAATCTCTCCAAGCCTTTGTCTGCCCATCACAACCTAATGGCCACTGCCTGGTTGCAAGGAAACAGAAATTCTTAGCCCTCCTGTGTTTCACCTGTTGGTACTCTGGAGGGACAGCATTGCTGTTAAGACACCTTATGTTGTTTTTGCCTTAGTAAGTTCAAGGCTCTGAATTAAGACTCTCTCATCTGGATCAATAAACCTGCTCTAGCTCCACCTCAAAAATGCAAAAATTACCCCTTTGTAAGACTCATAAAGGCACAGACCTCACCTTGTTTCTTTATTCATTCAAAAAATATTCAAGTAGCATCTACTACTGGAAGAGAAGAGAAGAGCTTACAAGACAGACATCTGGCTCTGCCTGCCAGCAGACTTCCAAGAGTCCATCACTTCTTCCTTCTTGAAAACCTTGCTTCACTTGGCCTGTAGACCTTCCTTTATCTCAATTCGTTCTTTCCATCTTCCTTCCTTCCTTCCTTCATTCCTTCCTTCCTTCATTCCTTCTTTGCTTCCTTCCTTCCTTCCTTCCTTCCTTCCTTTCTCTCTCTCTCTTTCTTTCTTTCTTTCCTTCTTTCTTTCTTTCTCCTTCTCTCTTTCTCTGTTTCTCTCTTTCGTTCTTTCTTTTGAGGGAGAGTCTCGCTCTGTCGCCCAGGGTGAAGTGCAGTGGCCCAACCTTGGCTCACTACAACCTCTGCCTCCTGGATTCAAACGATCCTCCCGCCTCAGTCTCCCAAAGTATTGGGATTACAGGCGTGAGCCACTGCACCCAGCCAATAGGTTCCTAACTGATCTCATTGCTATAATCCTTGTCTTCTTATATAGCCTATGCTTAAGCCAACTGCCAGAGTGATCCTTGAAAAATGTAAGTTATAGCAAATCACTCCCCTCCCCAGAACTCTCCAACAACTTCCATGTCTCTCTGAGTGAAATATAAAGTATTTACTGAATCTACCAGCCATCATACACTTGATCTCTCCAGTTTAGCCACTCTGGCCTCCTTGCTTTTCTCAAACATGCCAGCCAAGCTTCTCCCACTTCACAGCCTTTCAACCCACTGTTGCCTCTACCTAGAAAACTCTTGCTCCAGATAACTGCATGGCTTGGCTCCCTACATTCTTTAGGTCTCTGCTGAGATGTCACCTGGGGAAGACCTTTCCTGACCATCTTTCAAAAAGCAACACCCTGCACCCTACCTTTCTATTCCCTTATCCTGCTGGATTTTTCCTCCTGGTGCTCATCTTCACCTGATATGTTGATTGCATCTTTTCGTTCATTGCTGCCTCCCAGTATTTGCTACAGTGTCTGGCACATTGTAAGTGCTCAATAAATATTTGTTGAATGCATGAAGGCCAAGAAATGGTTCTCCTTTGTAAAGATGATAAGAGGCAGACAATAAACAAGTAGAAGAAAAACTACATATCATCACCAATTGTGGCAAGTGCTGTGAGAAAACCAAGAGATAGAGTAATGGAGAGCCTGCTTTATGGAGATTTTCCAGGTGGTCAAAGGGGAGTTTCTGAAAAAAGTGACATTCAGGTTGGGATGAAAAGGAGGAGATAGAGCCAACCCTGCAAATTGTGGGAGAAGACAATGCTGTGGGGCAGGGAAAATAGCACATTCAAAAATCCCGAGGCAGAAATGAGTTTGATGTCTTCAAAGAATCGAGAGGGCAGGCCCAGCGCAGTGACTCACACCTATAATCCCAGCACTTTGGGAGGCCAAGGCGGGTGGATCATCTGAGGTCAGGAGTTCGAGACCAGTCTGACCAGCATGGCGAAACCCCGTCTCTACTAAAAATATAAAAAATACCCCGGCATGGTGGCAGGTGCCTGTAATTCCAGCTACTCAGGAGGCTGAGGCAGGAGAATCACTTGAACCTGGAAGGTGGAGGTTGCAGTGAGCTGAGATCACACAACTGGACTCCAACCTGGGCAACAAGAGCTAAATTCTATCTAAAAAAAAAAAAAAAAAGGATTGAGAGGGAACTAATGGGGAATGAAGAAAATGATGTGTGATGTTGAAGGGGTGTTTAGGCCAAATCATAAAAGATCTGGTGGGCTATGGTAGAGTTTAGATTTTCTTCACAGTTTTGTCTAAGTCTGGACCTGTTAGTAGCAATTTGAGGGGGAAATCTTAGATGGTATCCAGATGGTGGAATCTGGGTTTCTGGACCATTAACTTAAGCTTCTGCATAAAGTTTCTTAGATAGAAATAGAGTGGCCTTCACAAGGCCCACAGACTGATCCTCCTACAACAGGGTTTCCAAGACAGTAATTCCTGTAAAAGAAACAACAGCCTTCTCCCTCTATCAGAGCAGGTCCGCAACATTCCAACTCTTCTGTTATGTGGTCCCTCTTTCATGATGTAGCTGGCCTGATCTCCAGCTACAATAAATTGTCCCAGATAGCATTTCCAATCCAGTGGCCTGGTCCCTATTCTCTTTCCTGCATTTTCGTAGCTACCTGGGGGCTTTTGCTTGTGTTGTTTCTCTGCAAAGAAATGTCCTGTGCTTCATCCACATGTCTAAAACTCAGCTCTAATTCTAAGGTAACCATGAGATCAGGTATATAGGCCTAGGTCATGATCTAAAAGTTAGTTTATTACTATGGTAAGCTGGATAATGGCCTCCCAGAAAGAATTCCACATCCTAATCTCTGGAACCTGTAAACTTGACTTTATATGCAAAACAGTGCTTTGCAGGAAAGACTAAGGGTGTGACATGGGGAGATCATCCTGAATTATCTGAGTGGAACCTGAAAGCAATCACATATGTTCTTACAAGAGGAAGGCACAGGGCCAGGTGTGGTGGCTCACGCCTGTAATCCCAACACTTTGGGAGGCTGAAGCAGGCAGATCACCTGAGGTCAGGAGTTCCAGACCAGCCTGACCAACATGGAGAAATCCCTTCTCCACTAAAAAAATAAATTAAAAAAAAAAGTACAAAATACAAAAATCAGCTGGGCATAGTGGCATGCACCTGTAATCCCAGCTACTCGGGAGGCTGAGGCAGGAGAATCACTTGGACCCAGGAGGTAGAGGTTGTGGTGAGCCAAGAGCATGCTATTGCATTGCAGTCTGGGCAACAAGAATGAAACTTCATCTAAAAAAAAGAAAAAAAGAAAGAAGAGGAAGGCACAGGGAGAACTCACAGACAGGAAAGCAGAAGGCAATGTGACCACAAAAGCAGAAACTGGAGTGGGGCAGCCACAAGCCAAGGAATACCAGCAGCCACCAAAAGCTGGAAGAGGCAAGGCCCAGATTCCCCCCACTAGAGCCTGCAGAGAGTGAGTATGACCCTGCCCACACCTTGATTTGGGCCCAGTGATCATGATTTTGGATTTCTGGCCTCCAGAACGGTGACAGAATAGATTTCTGTTGCTGTAAGCCACCAAGTTTGTGGTCATTTGTTGCAACAGCTACAGAAAACAAATGCAGTTACCTTGTCGTGTACCTTGGCATCTGTACTTCATGTCATCCTTATTGCTCCCCTGTCGGCTTTCCTGCTGAATTGCCAGGTACAATTGGCACTCCGTATCTAAGGGTTCCACATCTATGGATTCCACCAACCTCAGATGGAAAATGTAGTTAGAACTAGAAGGGTTGTGTTTGTATGGAGCATGTACAGAATCTTTTTCTTGTCATTATTCCCTAAACAACACAGGATCAAAACTATTTACATGACAATACGATTTTAAGTAATCTAGAGATGATTTAAAGTATACGGAAGGGTGTGCATAGGTTATATACAAAAACTACATCATTTTATATTCAAGACTTGAGCATCCACAGATTTTGGTATCCTTTGAGTCCTGGATCCAAGGATATGGAGGGATGACTGTAGTTCCTGCTCTTAATTAGGTTCGATCAATATATCATGAAAATTCCCAGAGAAATTAAATTACAGGTCAAGGCTATGAAGCTAACAGGGGTATCTTGGATCCTGGATCCAATCCTCCAAGGATATCTAGGGACGACTGTAGTTCCTGTTCTCTTACCCTTCTTAATGTTATATGTGCTCATATTTACTGCGTGCTAGTTTCACAGGTTTAGGTAGATATTTTATCTTTCCCACTCTCTTCATTGTAAAGTCACATTATCAAGTCAGACAGGCTCCAGGCAAATAAATTCTTGGTAGCAGCATGTGGGATAGATCCTGGTAGGCAGGCCTGGGAGCCAGAGAGACCACCTAGGAGGCCAGGTCTGTGATTCATAAATGAGGTGATGGAGGTGTGGACTAGTAGGTGGTTTTAGCTGGTTAGTTTGTTCTGTTTTTTGAACTTTGGTAATCCTAAGTGCCTGGAATTGTGATGACTAAAGGCAGAAAACAAAGTCCCCCCAGGCATTATTGTGCCCAGGGCGTAAGGGACCTGAAATGTTAGAAAAGAACTGATAGGACTTAATAGCTGAATGGAATGAACAAAATCGAAGCACAAGGTTTTAAGCCTGAATCACTGAGAAAATAGTACTTTTTATAGCAACAGAAAAATTAGGAAGCAATGAGGATTGTAGAGAGAAAATTATGAATTCTATATTTGAAATGTTGAATTTTAGGTGAGATGAAATAACTACTTGAAAGCCATCTCCCCTGGAAAGTTCCCCCCAACCACATATCCAAGTCTGAAAGTCTGATGCTTCCAGAATCCCCTGGTTATGCTTTTTTCTGAGAACTGATAACCCTATATTATGAGTACAGGTCTACTTTTCCATCTTTCTGACAGTCTGAGTTCCTTAAAAGATGAGACTGTGGCCAGGCATGGTGGTGGCTCACACTTGTAATGCCAGCACTTTGGGAGGCTGAGGCGGGTGGATCACCTGAGGTCAGGAGTTCGAGACCAGCCTGACTAACATGGTGAAACCTCGTCTCTACTAAAAAAAAAATACAAAACTTAGCTGATCGTGGTGACGCGCACCTGTAATCCCAGCTACTTGAGAGGCTGAGGCTGGGGAATTGCTTGAATCGGGGAGGCAGAGGTTGCAGTGAGCTAAGATCGAGCCACTGCACTCCAGCCTGGGCAACAGAGCAAGACTCTGTCTCAAAAAAAAAAAAAAAAAAAAAAGATGAGATCATGTCTTAATAAATCTCCAGCCTCAAATATACTACCTGGTACCTAGTAGATGCCCAATCAGTAAATTTTCAGGGAATTAGCAAGCAGAGTTGAGCTCAGACAAGAGGTCTAGGCTGGAAATGAAGATCTTGGAGTTTCCTTTCAAAAGTGAGAGTTAAAGTCATGATAAATAGCACCACTGAAAGAGACGACAGTTTGCTCTGTCATTGACTGAGTTCCTCAATAATAGGAAATAGTTCTAGCTAAGTAGATTTTTAAAACTTTGGCCTAAGAATCAGGTGCCAGAGATCAATATCTCAATAAGGAAGAAGACAGGAGTCTGAGACTGTCATCTCTCCAGGGCTGTCATGAAACTAAAAGTCATTTTTCATTTACCAGCCAGTTCAAGGTTCACTCATCCTTATCAATGTGGTTACACAACATTATAATAAGCATTGGTCAGAGGTACAAAGATGTTCTGCATGTGATATTTCTGACTTCTGGGTACGTGTACTTATATTTTGTGCTATATCAAAAATCGGTCAGGTGGGAAACTATAGAGGGAATATACTTTTTTTCTTGGATATTGTGACGTCTAAAAAGCTGCCAAAGATATGGGAGGATTCCTTAAAATATATTTCAAGGCAGTACTTTAGAACTCTCTTTCTTATATTTCCAGCTAGATCCTTTTTACACATACCCCTTGTAGGCATCAGGGCTGGGGTCAAATTCTTTTGAATGTCAAGAAAGATTGATAATAATCCTGGCTGTTTTAGATACCACTGTTAGCATCATAGCCTTGACCTGTAATTGAATTTCCCTGGGAATTTTATGATATATTGATTGAACCTAATTAAGTCAAGGACCTGCTCTCCATTATCTGCCTTCACAGCCTCTACACAGAGCCATTCAATCCAAACAACATTTAGTAAGTTCCTAATAAGTACGAAGCCCTGTGCTGGGCCTCTGCAAAACATAAAGATAAATAAGCTGTAGTCACTCATTCCTCAGCAGTCCAGTCTTGGAACAGTTGGGGTGCATACACATAAACTTGAACACAAGAAAACTAAAGCAAACACTCTAAAAGAAATGTACAGACCTACAACCTTAGCGCAAAGTTGGCCATTAATTACTGGGTGGAAATGGTGAAGACTGAAATTACTTGTTTGAAATGATAATGACTCATTCTACACACTTTCAAGCATTTGTTCTTTAAACAGAGTGTAAGGAATACTGACTCACTTGGTATTACATACCCCTATCATTTCCTTCATAATTAACCCAGGCACATTCTTCTGGTAACCATCATTCTTGTTCCTCCACTTCTGGAGTTCCCATTTGAACATACACAGGGTTGGGGGATAATCTCCTAGGGTCTGCAGGAACATTTTTAGGATGACCCTGGGTAACTTTTGTTTCCTTAGCTGCAAAATCTCTTTTTCACATTCTCATTACTTGATTGCCAGTTCCAATAGGTCAGCTCCATGTTGCCCTGAAACTCTGGGCTACTGAGTTTCAACATTCTTGTGTGTGACTCTCCTTTCCACAGGACTTTCCCTAGTACCTTAGCAAAGACTGTGTAGTGCTGAGTTAACATACTTCACAATTCTTTCCTGTTCCTTCGTCATGAGAGACACGAATGTTCTTACAAAGCAACTACCATCAAGGCTCCAAGCCAGGCATTTAAGAATTGGATGAACCAAACTTTTATTTTTAAATTAAATTTAATTTTTTTTAAGACCAGGTCTTGCTCTGTTGCCCAGGCTGGAGTGCAGTGGCACCATCATTGCTAGCCCGAAATCCTGGACTCAAAGGATCCTCCCACCTCAGGTTCCTGAGTGGCTAGGACTACAGGCACATAACACTATGCCCAGCTAATTTTTTAATGTTTTGCAGAGACAAGATCTTTGTATGTTGCCCAGGCTGATCTCAAACTCCTGGCCTTGAGTGATCCTCACACCACAGCCTCCCAAAGAATTGGGATCACAGGCATGAAATACCGTGCCTGGCCACAAACTTTCAAACAGACATCTCTGACCGGGAACAGTGGCTCACACCTGTAATCTCAGAACTTTGGAAGGCTGAGGGCAGGTCACTCGAGTTCAGGAATTCAAGATCAGCCTGGCCAACATGGTGAAACTCTGTCTCTACTAAAAATATAAAAATCAGTCGGATGTGGTGGCAGGCACCTGTAGTCCCAGCTACTTGGGAGGCTGAGGCAGGAGAATCGCTTGAACCCAGGAGGCAGAGGTTGCAGTGAGCTGAGATCGTGCCACTGCATCCCAGCCTAGGTGACAGAGCAAGACTCCGTCTCAAAAAGAAATACATACATAAATAAAATAAATAGACATCTCTCTACCTTAAGTTTTGAGAAAAAAGAAATAGGTTTGAGGAAAATACAGCTATTTCCTTAGAGTATCATTTGACATCATATAACTTCAAGGTAAATGGTATTAGATTTGTATATATGTGTCTGTGTATATGTATAGATGTGTATGTATGTGTATCCATCCTAATGCCTATATATACAATGTGTATGTGTGTAAACTTGTAATTTTACACTTCATGGTTATTTTCAGAAACTGCACCCGTAATTAGAGCAGACTACAACCAGGCACTAAGTGCTTTGATTGCATCACACAGACTTCCAGACTTAAACTGTACGTGTTGTTAATTTAGAAAGTGATCACCATGCTTTCCCTGTGCATAGTAACTTGAAAAAGTCACTTAATCTAAGACTTTGTTACTTTTACAAAATGAGAGTGATAATATCTGCCCTTCAGAGCTTTCAAGGTGATTATGAGGAACAAATAAGATGATGTTGGTAAAACCGCCTTATCTAAATGAAGGGAGTTGTGATTGCTATTCAAGCATCTTCTAGACCTTTGGGGTCCTGTGCCTTTTGCAGACCGTCTGGCCACTTAGCCATTGACAGCATTGAAAGTAGACTTCTTTGTGTCTTTCCATTAAAATTACATGTAATCTTGGACCCTAAAACATCTAAGACCAGAAGCTAGTCCTCTCAGAATATTCTAAAAACTTACCTGTCACTTATTTATTCAATGAGTGTTTTATTAAATGTTCCTCTGTGCCAGGCATAGCAAGAGACTTTGGAGATACTAAGACAAATAATTGACAGTCCCTGCCTCCCATCTAGCAGAATATTGGCTTAGAATCTAACAGAAAGAAACAAATCAATCAATAAGATGTTATAGGCACTAAATAGAGGCATGTGTGGAGGAGAAACAGCAGAGAGGAGGGAGTGGTTGAATCTAGCATTGGGTGGGAATATGCTGAACTTTGCTGATTGCCTCCCTAACAATCATGCTTCCCCCTTCCCCACACCACCTCCCACTAAATCGACTTGAAAGTCAAATACTCCCTCTCTCACCCTTCCTAGCAACTAAACATGCATGTGACATAGAAGGATTCAATGTAAGTGTGTTGTGTAACCGCTGGGTTGTTTCTGGGAAAGTATTGCTTTCTTAATAAAGGACTTGTGACTGTGTTTTTCAGACATAGCCACAGCAATATCTCCCATCCTATGTGCTCTTCTCACAATGTGCTCTTAAAACTCCCCCTCTCAGCTGGGCTCGGTGACTCACACCTATAATCCCAGCAATTTGGGAGGCCAAGGTGGGCCGATTGTTTCAGCTCATCATTTTGAGACCAGCCTGAGCAACATGGCAAAACCCTGTCTTTACAAAAAATAGCCAAGCATGGTGGCACTTACCTGTAGTTCCAGCTACTCCGGATGCTGAGGTGGGAGGATGGCTTGAGCCTGGAGGCACGCCACTATACCCCAGCCTGGGCGATAGAGCCAGACCTTGTCTCAAAAAACAAAAACAAACCCCAAAACTTCTACTTTTAAAAGATGGGGTCAGGATGAGTGCAGTAGTTCATACCTGTAATCTGGCATGGGAGGTCAAGGAGGGAGGATGGCTGGAGCCCAGAAAGTGAAGATTGCAGTGAGCTGAGATCAGCACTGCACTCCAACCTGGGTGACAGAGGAAGACTCTGTCGAGAGAGAGAGAGAGAGAGAGACAGACAGAGAGAGAGAGACAGAGAGAGAGAGTGAGAGAGAGATGGAGTCAGTGTCCTCTTTCCTCTTCCTTGACCCTGGAGTGAACTTTATGATTGTCTTAGCCAGTAGAGTGCAATGGAAGTGACAACGTGTGACATCTGAAACTAGATAACAAAAATTCCATGCATGTCCACCACTTTGTTCTTTCAGAATACTTGCTTCTGGAATCCAGCAGCCATGTTGTGAGGAAGCCCAAACTAGCCCGTGCCAAGAGACCACACGGAGAGGCCACATGCAGATGTTTTGAGTCCCAGCCAGCAGTTAGCATCAACCAGACATGTAAGTGAGAACATCACTCAATAATTGCAGCCCCAGCCCCTGAGTCATCCTCAGCCTTTGAACCTTCCTAGCAGAGACCCCGGACACTGTGGAGCAGAGACAATGTTTCCCTACTACACTCTGCACCAATTCCTGTGCCATGGAATCTGTGAACATAATAAAATGGTTGATGTGTGCTACTTAGTGTTGGGGTGGTTTGCTTCACAACTCTGGTAACTGGAATATAGATGTGGCTGGCATTACCATTTCTCCTTTCTTCCAGCCTGGATTCTAGGAGCTGGGCAGGAGTATGAGCAGAGACATCTTACCATCATGTGGTAAAAGTGTGATGTTGGCTTTGATGTTGTTGATTTGCTAAACCAACACCCACAAATGTTTATCTCCAGGCCTCTTGGAATATGAGAGAAAAAAAAAAAACCCTCTTGTTTATTTAAGCCATCCTATGCCAAGTTATATGTTACTTGTAGTTAGAAGAGCCCCTGCTGGAAAGATCTGGTAGATCTGTGAGGGATAAAACTTGATTTTAAAATGTTAATGAATGTCTAATCAGAATAAAAGTAGAGATAGCAATTATAGCCTACTCTTCTAAGAAGTTTGACTATGAAGAAAATGAGAGAAATGAATTAGTAGCTGGGGAATCCTAAGGGCAAATTTTATAGTCTATGAGGAAATATCTAGTAGAACCAGAAAGATTAAAAACTGGAGCAACAATAACCTCAGCAATTACTGGTACAGTTCAGCTCTGTGCTGGCCCTCCTGTCTTCAACAAGTCTCAAAGACTCTCTTGGAAATTTTCAAAGCAAGGCTGGCTTCATTGGCTTGTGACCTGTACAGCTTCACAGGGCTCCTTGCTTAGAGGGACCCTGTATTTGATTTAATGCTCTGCTGTCACTGTCTTGAAATTAGTAATTTTTGAACAAGGGGCCCTATGTTTTCATTTTGCGCTAAGTCACATAAATAATGTAGTCAGTCTCACTTAAAAATGTTTCTGCTTCCATTCATGTGAAGATGTTTAGAAACAACTTGGAGGCCAGGCATGGTGGCTCACACCTGTAACTCCCAGCACTTTGGGAGGCCAAGGCAGGAGGATCACTTGAACCCAGGAGTTTGAGACCAGCCTGGGCAACATGCTAAGACCCAGTCACCATGTAAAAATTTTTAAAATTAGCCAGGTATGGTGGCACGTGCCTGTAGCCCCAGCTGCTCACCGGGCTAAGGCAGGAGAATTGTTTGAGCCTTGGAGGTCAAGGTTGCACTGAGTTGTAATTGAGCCCCTGCATTCCAGCCTGGATGACAAAGTGAGACTCTGTCTCAAAAAAAAAAAAAAAAGAGAGAGAGAGAGAGAAAGAAGCAACTTGGACTTTGATTACCAATGGATCTCAGTCTTAAAGTCACTATATTTTTCCAACTTTTTAAATTCACAAGGCCCTTGGGTCCCTTGAATTTATTCTGTGTATTTATGTAAACCAGCATAGCCATTGTTGTTGGAGGTCTACATTCTTCTGATTTTAAATAACATGGTATATGTCATGCATACAGTGATTCTTGAACAGCATAGGTTTGAACTCATGTGTGGGTCCACTTGTTTGTGAATTTTTTTTCAATAAAAGTATAGGGTGTGTCTGTCTCTCCTGCTTTCCCTTCCACCTCTTCTGCCTCTGCAACCCCTAAGACAGCAAGACCAACCCTCCTCTACCTCCTCCTCCTCAGTCTACTCAATGTGAAGACAACAAAGATGAGGAACTTCATGACGGTCCACTTCCACTTAATGAATAGTAAATATATCTTCTCTTTCTTACAATGTTCTTAATAACATTTTTTTATTTAGCTTACTTTATGGTAAGAAAAAAGTACATGATAATATAACATACAAAATATGTGCTAATTGACTGTTTATGTTATTGGTAAGACTTCCAGTCAACAGTAGGCTATTAGTAATTCAGTTTTTAGGGAGTCAAAAATTATACTCAGATTTTCAACTGAACATGGGGCTGGGGGTTGGCGCCCCTAACCCCACTCAGTGTTGTTCAAGGGTCAACTGTGCATATTCTCAGATGGACATTAAGACAGCAGCCTTTCTATCGGGGAAATTTTCCAGCCCTGCGGAATCCTGGGCTAGATGATTGCAAACCGAGTTAGACTTCTTATTAAAACCCTGCCTTTTCAGCCTGTGTATACTCCACCCACCACCTGTATCACAACAGCCAATCACACTCACAGAGCTGTGTATCTGTTCCTCAAGAACTATGCCACACATCACCCAGATGATTGGGCAGCTTGGCAGCCCACTACTGACTAATACCTTCCATATGACCAACTAAAACATTGCTTCCACAGTAACTATGGCTTCTTCCAGCCATTCTTTCCACCACCTACCACGGAATTACAATCAGGCCTATAGCATAAGCTCCAGGTCAATCTCTGGCATACAATTCATGGGGCAAAGACTTGGTATGAGGTCTCTACAAAAAATGCAACTAACTAAAGGAGATCCTTTATAGGTAGAATGGCCTTGGTTGCTCTATGATACAGTTTGGATATTTGTCTCCAACCAAATCTCATATAGAATTGTAATCTTCAATGCTGAAGGCGTGACCTGGTAGGAGGTGTTTGGATCATGGAGGTGGATCCCTCATGGCTTAGTGCTATCTTTGGAATAGTGAGGTCTCAAGATATCTGGTCATTTAAAAGTGTGTGGCACCTCCTCCCTGCACGCACACTCTCCCTCTTGCTGCTGCTTTTGCCAGGTGCACCTGCTCCCCCTTTGCCTTTCGCCATAAGGCCTCGCTAGAAGCCAAGCAGATGCCAGCACCATGCTTCCTGTAGAGCCTGTAGAACCATGAGCCAATTAAACCTCCTTTCTTGATAAATGACTGAGTCGCAGGTATTTCTTCGTAACAATGCAGGAACAGCCTACTACAGTATACTTTTTACATCTAATCTCTCTGGCTGTCCAGAAGGCTTCAAGATGTCTCTCTGAGGGCATGAATGGCTAAAAATGGTCAAGTGAGTGAGAGTTCATCAACTTTCATTGAGGTGGACAAACTAAACAACATCTCTGTTTCCTAGGTTGAGCTTACCAGAACCCAGGACTTCCCCCATTGTTCCCCATAGACACTTCCTGAGGTGGGGTAAGCAGAATGTTCTGCATAGCCATCAGGTATATGCCATAATTATAGATTTGGAATTTCAGAGGCAGAGTTAATTCTCTTTCTATAGACAAGGTGACTGGGTCTCCAGCTAGCTGAGCTGTTTGCAGTCCCACCAAGAGCGAAAACTAGGAATGGGGGTGGGAGGTGTGTTGGGGGATGGACCACATATAATGAGAGTACAGTTAGAGAGACAGGGGGATGGTAGTGGATGTCCATGAGGGTGTCTATGGCTCCCTCTCTCCCAGAAATAAGATGGCAGACCATTGCCAAGCTCTCTCATCCTCCCCACCAGTGGGCAGGAAAATGCTGGCATCCCCGGTGGACCTGGCTGTAACTGGCTCTGGGCTTGGGATGAGGCTGATAGTTGTTTCTAGCAAATGAGGGTATATGCTGTGGGTCAGGGACATTGAAACAGAAACTTGGCCCTTCTCCAGTCACCTCTCCCTGTGCTAGATGGGTTCATGCCTGCATTTTTGTCAGCAGGGCTCGACAGCCTTTTTGTTTTGTTTTTTCCTGTAGTCACTAAAGCATTTGGGACTTTTTAAAAACATATATCCCCGAGGTCCCCCGCTACTCATGAGATGGAGTCTCACTCTGTCGCCCAGGCTGGAGTGCAGTGGCACAATCTTGGCTCATTGTAACCTCTGCCTCCCGGGTTCAAGCAATGCTCCTGCCTCAGCCTCTCAAGTAGCTGGGATTACAGGCGGGTGCCACCACGCCCAGCTAATTTTTGTATTTTTAGGAGAGACAGGGTTTCACCATGTTGCCCAGGCTGGTCTGGAACTCCTGACCTCAGGTGATCCATCCACCTCGGCCTCCCAAAGTGCTGGGATTACAGGCGTGAGCCACCACTGCCGGCCTTAAAAAATACTTTTTAAAAGAGCAATTTTAGGTTCATAGCAACATAGAGAGGATGGTACAGAGATTTCCCTTATACCCCCTTCCCTGACACATGCATAGCCTCCCCATTATCAACATCCCCACCAGAGTGGTGAACTGGTTACAACTGATGCACCTACACTGGCACATCATCATCACCCAGTGTCCATAGTTTACATTAGGGTTCACTCTTGGTGTTGTACAATCTATGGGTTTGGACAAATGTGTAATGACATGTATTCACCATTGTAGTGTTATAAAGAACAATTTCCCTGACATAAAAATCCTCTGTGCTCTGCCTCTTCATCCCTCCCTCCCCCAAGCCCCAGGAAACCACTTATCTTTTTATTTACTGTCTCCATAGCTTTGACTTGTCCAAAATGTCATGAAGTTGCAGTCATATAGTATGTGGTCCTTTGAGACTGGCTTCTTTCACTCAGTAAAATGCATTCACTTTTCCTCAATGTCTTTTTATGGCTTGATGGCTCCTTTCTTTTTAGCACTGAATAATATTCCATTCCCTGGACATATCACAGTTTACTTATTCACCTACTTAAGGGCATCTTGGTTGCTTCCAAGTTTTGGCAATTACGAATAAAGCTCAGCGACCATTTTTTAAAAATAAATTTTTGTATGTGTTTTTAATGACAAATAGATAAATACTATCAGAAAAATAGAAAGTAGAAAATGGAATTCTACTGACCCAGGAGGAAAAGCCACTAAAAGCCATAGGTATTCGGTAAATATCCTCAAGACCGCTTTCTGAGTCCACAATAGAGAGACCCTGTGGTTAAATGCCTACATAGCTTGGCAGTCTGAAGTCACTGCAGCGCAAATATCTTGAAGAGACACATCATGCACAGGTATACTTTAAAAATCTTCAATTTTCGGCCGGGCGCGGTGGCTCAAGCCTGTAATCCCAGCACTTTGGGAGGCTGAGACGGGTGGATCACGAGGTCAGGAGATCGAGACCGTCCTGGCAAACACGGTGAAACCCCGTCTCTACTAAAAAAATACAAAAAAAACTAGCCGGGCGAGGTGGCGGCGCCTGTAGTCCCAGCTACTCGGGAGGCTGAGGCAGGAGAATGGCGTAAACCCAGGAGGCGGAGCTTGCAGTGAGCTGAGATCCGGCCACTGTACTCCAGCCTAGGCGACAGAGCGAGACTCCGTCTCAAAAAAAAAAAAAAAAAAAAAAAAAAAAACTTCAATTTTCTCTCCCACCCACTGTCCCACACTCAACTCAACTCTTGCTTCTCAAAACCCCTCGGAAAATATCCTCCTCCAACCCTAGCCAAGGTGCCTCATCTTTCTCCTCCTTCTTTCCTCTCAATTCTCATCAGAAAAGCCCAAAGGAGTTCCTTTGGCAAGATAGGTCTTTCCACAGAGAATGAGGGAGAAGAAGTAACCTAGTGGGCAAGGTTAGAATTCTCTTTTGCAGATGGAGAGAAGGGGAAAGTGAGAAATCATTTTCTTGTCTTATATGCGATTTTTTTTTTTTTTTTTTTTTTTTTTTTGAGACGGAGTCTCGCTCTGTCGCTCAGGCTGGAGTGCAGTGACCGGATCTCAGCTCACTGCAAGCTCCGCGTCCCGGGTTTACGCCATTCTCCTGCCTCAGCCTCCCGAGTAGCTGGGATTACAGGCGCCCGCCACCTCACCTGGCTAGTTTTTTGTATTTTTTACTAGAGATGGGGTTTCACCGGGTTAGCCAGGATGGTCTCCATCTCCTGACCTCGTGATCCGCCTGTCTCGGCCTCCCAAAGTGCTGGGATTACAGGCTTGAGCCACCGCGCCCGGCCAATTTTTTTTTTTTTTTTTTTTTTTTTTTAGAAGGACTTTCGCTCTTGTTGTCTAGGCTGGAGTGCAGTGGTGCAATCTTGGCTCACCGCAACCTCTGCCTCCTGGGTTCAAGCTCCTGCCTCAGCCTCCTGAGTAGCTGGGATTACAGGCACCCACCACCATGCCCAGCTAATTTTTTTATTTTTAACAGAGACAGGGTTTCTCCATGTTGGTCAGGCTGGTCTCAAACTCCTGACTTCAGGTGATCCACCCGCCTCAGTCTCCCAAAGTGCTGGGATTACAGGCATGAGCCACCGCGGCTGGCCTATGCATCTTTTAAAAAGTGAATGTCTTGGCCAGGCACGGTGGCTCACGCCTATAATCCCAGAACTTTGGGATGCCAAGGCAGGAGTTCAAGACCAGCCTGCCCAACATGGTGAAACCCCGTCTCTACTAAATATACAAAAATTAACCAGGCGTGGTGGTGGGCACCTGTAATTCCAGCTACTTGGGAGGCTGAGACAGGAGACTTGCTTGATCCCAGGATTGTGCCACTGCACTCCAGCCTGGGTGAAAGAGTGAGACACCATCTCAAAAAAAAAAAAAGAAAAGAAAAAAAAGTGAATGTCTTTCTACAACAATAGTTTTTGTATGGTTTCATGTATACCATGGTATAGATAAACTGTAATTTCTTTCACCAAACTACTGTTTAGTTTATTTTCAACTTTCACGTATACGGTAAAGTCTGCGATAAATTTCATTGTTACCTAAATCTTTGCACATATCCACTATTACTGACCTAGGATACGTCTCCAAAAGTAGAGATTCTGGTACATTACTTAGTATGTTTTTGGCTACATATTTAAGCAGCAGCTTAAGTAGCCTACATATATATATCTATATGTATATATATTATATATATATATAAGCCTACAAGTGTATTTATAGGTGAGAAAAAGTCAGAGCTAGCATGGTGATTCTGTTCCGTGGTGGCAAGGACTGAGGTTCTTATCCCATGGGCCTCCCATTTCTAGACATTGCTCTTATCTTTCTGATCTATCACATTTTTGTTCCAGACAGCAAAACAGGGAAAAGGAGGAACAACAGACTACACAGCCCTGCCCTTCAAGGGCTTCACCCTGAGGTTACACGCATCACTTCTGCTCTCGTCCCAGTGGCCTGAGCTTTTTCATATACCCATTCCTGGCTGCCAGAGGAGCTGGCAATATAACCTTTTTATTCTGGTAGCCTGGCCAAAAATTCTCTTACCATAGAAGAAGAAGTTAATGAGCACCCATATTTTTAAGGTTTTGGATATATATTCCCTTATCAGTCTGCAGGAAGATTGTAGCAATTTACACTTCCATCACCCTTGCCAACACAGGACTTTTAAATATCTTGCCAAATTAATAAGTGAAGAAAATTATCATCACACTATTTCATTTTGCATTTAATTTCTAGTGATGTTGGCAACATTTTTTTTCTACTGAAATAAATGTTATTAAGTGGCTACAACAATTTATTCTGAATTCGGGGTTAAGTGGGAAGTCCAGATTTCAAGATTAAGCACTCTAATCTCAAAATGCACACCATTATCCAGGGCTATTTTGTTACAGACAATTCCAATCATGGTTCTCAGGGGTGATTCCTTTCCCTTCACCATGTATGAACTTACTATTGTCAGGTAGGTCTGCCCTTGGGTTTTATTATTTCAAAGACATACATGGTATGTCTACGTGCAAAGGCAGACTCCTTGAGGCTAGGGGGAGATTACTCAGACCTTGAAGGGACTGCTGCTTGTCATTCCAGCTAGACTAGGGTCACTGCTATATTTGTTCATTTGGTGGTGCAGGTCACCCAGGACCACCAATCCTAAATCACACTAGATAGCCTGAGCCAGGTCCACTAGAACTCCTGCCAGGTCTGGAAGTCGTCCCCTGCATCTGTCAGAAAAATTAGGTCATGCTGGGGTAACAAAAACTCCCAAATTTCAGTGTCTTAAAACAAGGAAGATTTTGTTATGTTTATGTTATTGTTAATCTTGGGTAGGTGTCACTTTTATCAAAAGATCAAGTTAATAGGGCATCACATCTGGAACACGGCCAGTCACTAACATGGTAAACATGCACTCACTCACCGGGCGCGGTGGCTCACGCCTGTAATCCCAGCACTTTGGGAGGCCGAGGCGGGCGGATCACGAGGTCAGGAGATCGAGACCACCCTGGCTAACACGGTGAAACCCCGTCTCTACTAAAAATACAAAAAATTAGCCGGGCATGGTGGTGCGTGCCTGTAGTCCCAGCTACTCGGAGGCTGAGGCAGGAGAATGGCATGAACTCAGGAGGCGGGGCTTGCAGTGAGCCAAGATGGTGCCACTGCACTCCAGCCTGGGCGACAAAGCGAGACTCCGTCTCAAAAAAAAAAAAAAAAACATGCACTCACTCATAAAGGCTTTTCCTCAGAAGTCACAGATGTTACTTCCGCTCACATTGGCTAAAGCAAGTCATGTGGCTACACCTAATTTCAAAGGGGAAGAAAGTGTAATGACATCACATGTTCTGACATTTCCTAAGTGGGTTTCCTAAGGATAGAGGCGTGCCTCCCATTGTCCTTATTAGCCTATAGGCTCCTTAAAGTCAATGGCTTACCTCATTGGCTTTGGCTCCCCAGCAACTGGCACGTCTCTTAGCACATAGTACTTGTTCAGCAAACATTGACTTAATGGGAGATGAGAAAGGGGATAATACTCCTGGAGTAGCTATTATATAAAGAGATCCGGGCCGAGCCTGGTCGCTCACGCCTGTAATTCCAGCATTTTGGGAGGCTGAGGCAGGTGGATCACCTGAAGTCAGGAGTTCAAGACCAGCCTGACCAACATGGAGAAGCCACGTCTCTACTAAAAATACAAAAAATTATCCGGGCGTGGTGGCGTACACTTGTAATCCCAGCTACTCAGGAGACTGAGGCAGGAGAATCACTTCAACCCAGAGGCAGAGGTTGCAGTGAGCCGAGATCACGCCATTGC
This sequence comes from Trachypithecus francoisi, assembly GCF_009764315.1. Lineage (NCBI taxonomy): Eukaryota > Metazoa > Chordata > Mammalia > Primates > Cercopithecidae > Trachypithecus > Trachypithecus francoisi. The sequence continues at coordinate 20,595,229 of NW_022681455.1, forward strand.
ACTCCAGCCTGGGTGACAAGAGCAAAAGTCCGTCTCAACATCCAGAGGCTGGAGAGCATTGGAACAAAATGTTAAGAAAGGTGGCCCCTTGCTTAGGGCAGTCTGAGTCACCACATGGAAGGAGCTAGAGCAGCAAGTAATATGCTATTTAGGTGATGTGGGGAAATAGAGGGGAAATGGCAGGTGGCTAGAATGAAAGGATATTGACCCACTATTGTCACTGTCACACACCTATACGCATGTAACCTTTAATCACACACATACTTCCAGCATGTTTGAGTTCACAAGTATGTCCAGACATGTCTCTAATATATAACTTTTTTTGCCAAAAAATGAGTTATACTGTATATTCTGCATTATACTTTATCGTTTCTTCACTTTAAAATATTTTGCGAAAACTCCACATAAAAGAGTGAAGGATCTAAATACAATTTAGGATAGGGAGACTCAAATGAATTACAATTAAAAAACAGTGACCAATAGACTAATTAATCAATGTTAGAGTGAGAATTTTGGAGTCATGATTTTTAGATCTACAGCCCTACCCAGTACGTCTGAATCTACATCTCTCTGTCTGTATTTCTGTCTACGTACATACATACCTATGCATCATCTAACTAGCTACTTACTTTGCCAGTGATGATGGGCTAGGTTAGCCTCCAGTAACAAACAACTGAAATGTCAGAATCTTACGAAGTGTATTTCTCCGTCCTGCTACATGTCCAGTGCAGGCTGGGAAGACTTTGCTCATCTAGCCAACTGGGAGCCAGGATGATGTAGGCTCCATTTATTTCACCCAACAGAGAGAATATAGCAAAGCACACCCTAGTTCTTAAAGCTTCATTCTGAAGTGATATATGTTTTTACTTCCCTTCACAATTTATCGGCCAAAGGAAGTCTCATGGCCAAGCTAACTCCAAAGCAGAACTCCTGCCATGCAACCCTACCACATTCCCAAAAGAAACCAGAATATTTGCAAATGGCCCAGATGACACTCTGTTTATTTGTTTGAATTTCTAAACAATTTGGCAGTAGAAACTGGGTTGGAATGGAGAGTAAAATCTTTCCTGATTTGAAAATCCTTTAAGAGGATCAAATGATTTAACCATATTAGTCAGAGTTTACATCATAAACCATTTCCATTTCTATCTAAAACTATACTTTGTCCCTCCCCTTAATCCTCTGCTCATATAATATCAAACAAACCAGAAAGTAAAGAAGTATCTGGCACTGGTAACACAGAGGGCAATTTTATGATACGCTAAAAAGCCCAGTGTTACTCATTCTAGGTGATCTAAAACAAAATATGAATTTTGATTATTTAAATACTTTAAAAATTATCTTAGATAATTGAATCTTAACATAAAGCACTATTGGAAGTAATTCACATCAGGAAACTATTATGAAAATAATATCAATCGATAATAATATGTCACTTTGCCACCAGTTTATTTCAGATGTTCTCTACTGAATCTATTGACTGCTGAAATGTTTGAGGTCTTTTTCAAAAAGTAGTAGACTATATAGATTATAAGAAAACTACATCTGTAGCTGCTATATGATGTGTCCAAGGTATTATGACCTGTTGAATTTATTGATGGATCCTAAGCGACCTTGGCCTTGGGGAGGAGAACAATGGAGTAGGTCATCAGAGGGCAACTGAGACAAGGACAAGTTGTGTATCCCCTGGAAGCAAGGTGTACAGCCATCTGTCAGGTCGGGGCTGGGATGAAAGCCATAGCAGCTTGTTGAGCCCTGTTGGAAGCTATAGATTTTGGGCAAACAGGTTCCAGTGATGAAACATTTTTTTTTTTTTTTTTTGAGATGGAGTTTCACTCTTGTTGCCCAGGCTGGAGTGCAATGGTGAGCTCTTGGCTCACTGCAACCTCTGCTTCCCAGGTTCAATTGATTCTCCTGCCTCAGCCACCCCAGTAGCTGAGATTACAGGTGCCTGCCACCACACCCAGCTAATTTTTGTATTTTTAGTAGAGACGGGGTTTCACCATGTTGGCCAGGCTGGTCTTGAACTGCTGACCTCAGGTGATACACCCACCTCGGCCTCCCAAAGTGCTGGGACATGAGCCACCGTGCCTGGTCCCAGTGATGACCTTTGATGAAACTAGGCACAAATGCTTATTTAGAACCAACCTCGTCAACCCACTGGTAAATACACACCAGACATGAGAAGAGAAAACTGGGAGAGATGGTGGGACCATCCCTGCAAACAGGGATGACAGTTTGCAACTCTTGGAAAGGAAAAACGTGAACATGTTCCTACGTATTAAAAAACTCTAACTCCATTTTAATGGCTTTGCAACATCTTAGCGATTTGCTGACATTTATTCATTTTCTTCTTGTTAGTCATTAAGTTTATTTCTAATATTTCATTATTATAGATTACATTGAAATATATGCATAAAACTTTGTCTACATTTCAAATAATTTCACTGAGATCAATTCCTAGAAGTGAAATCATTGGGTCAAAAGACACAAACATTGTAGCAGTTTTGAAACATGACCCTAAAATTCTTTGCCACTCCTCTTGTGGAGAACCAGGGTCTATTTTCCCTCCCTTTGAATCTGGGTAGACTTATGACAACATCAACCGAGAGAGTACTCTGCCATTCAGCGTGATGGCTGGAGCACTCATGCTTGGAGCCCTGAGCCACCAGGTGAATAATCTGGCTACCCTAAGGCCACCATGCTGTGAGGAGCCAAGCCACTTGAAGGCCACATGAATCATTCCACATACCTAGTTTTTGTATCACACCAGTCCAGGTGCCAAACTTGTGAGCGAAAAAAGCTTCAGCAGGTTCTAGGCACAGTTTCTGAGTCACCCCAAGCCTTCAAGTCCCCAGCCAAGGTGCTACACCTTACAGAGCAGAGAAAGTCATCCCCACTGTATGCTATCCAAATCTGATCCGCAGAATCTGTGAACACAATAAAATGGTTGTTGAAAGTCAAGTTTCTGAGTAATTTTTCACACAGCTGTAGCAACTGGAACAAACATTTTTAGGGTTCTTGATATATGCTGTCAAATTGTTGTCTAAGCAGCTTGTAGCAATTTGGCCTCCCACCTAGTATATCTGAGCGTTCCCATCTCACTGCTCTTGATCCGCACTGACAGATTTTAGAGTTTATCTTTTTTTATTTTTACATTTTTGTTATAGAAAATGAATATTCACAAAAATTAGAGAATAATATATTGAACACCCATGTACTTATTACCCAGTTTCAAGAATTTCTGCTTATTTCATCTCTTCTGCTTCTTGCCCTGATTTCCACTTCCTATCAGCAGAGCAGCTATATGTCTTTTCTCCTCCTCCTCCTCCTCCTCCTCCTCTTCCTCCTCCTCCTCCTCCTCTTCCTTTGAGAGAGGGTCTCACTCTATTGCCCAGGCTGGAGTGCAGTAGCATGATCCTAACTCATTGCAACATTGAATTCCTGGGCTCAAGTGATCCTCCAGCCTCACCCTTCCAAAGCGTTGGGATTACATGCACCACCACACCCAGCAAAGCTGCTGTGTTTCTATATTGCTCTTCTTAAGTAAAAGCACATTTGCTTCTCCTAGTTGGTGAAGACCAGGATTTTCCAGAAACAGCCAGATGAGACACTAAACAAATAAACAGCAATGGAAGAAGAAAGGAAGATAATAGCTACTAGGTATTAAATAGGTACAATGAGCTAGGCACTATTCTAAACATATCATACAAAATAACTCATTTAAGTTTCACAAGGACCCTAAGAGGTGGGGAAAATTAATTCTAATCGTCCCATTTTACATATAAGGACATAGAGGTACAGGAAACAGCAATTTGTTAAAATTCGCACAGCTAGCTAGTATGTGGTGAAAACAGAAACTGAACTCAAGCAGTCTGGCTCCAAAGTCTATACCAATAAACACGGTACTACATCATTTTTTCTCCAGGGACACCTGATTCTGTGACTGGTTACAGCAAATTAGTTAGTGTGGCACATTGATCCGATTCCCTGATCTACCATTACTTCGGTTATTGAGGAGATATTTGAAGGCTGGAGGTAAAATATGTTGCCATTTTGATTGGGTGGCTCAAGGAGAAGTATTGCTGTTTATGTGCAGAGCCTTGTAAAGAAAAAGCCAGCCCAGGAAAGAATTAGAGCTTAATAAGGTCAGGGTTTCTATTTCATAAGGAGTGGGGTTTCATCCATATTAAAAGAAAAAAATGTAAACTTTGGATTAATATGGAGGAGTGGTGTTGCTTCATAGCTAATTCTTAAGGAAGTAACAGAAAAAGTAAAAAAAAAAAAAAAAAAAAAAAACAAAAAAACTCCTCCAAAAATCCAGCAGCAGCAATAAAATGAGGAAAGGAGTACATGCTAATGCCGTAAGCCTCCAAAAGGTGGTACAGAAAGAAAACAAGATTCTGGAACTAAGCAGGAGAGCATCTTGGCAGGGCTGCCAATCCCAACTCTTTTACTCACGGGCCATAAAATCCCAAGCATTCTAATCAGTATTCTAAATCTGCAAAGAACCCATCGGTATGCTTTATCCTTATCTTTTCCGTCTTCTGACTGCAGTGAATGAAAATGGCTGCTGGGGAGAAATTGGGTGAAACTGTCAACTGGAATAACATGAATGAGAAGACTCTGGGGCTGTACTCTTAATTGGAGAAGAGAGCCAAAGCCTGTGGAAATGGGTAGACCAGGGGGATGAACTGAGATAGAAATAAGCCCAGAGCTCAGGTTTTCTAATGAAGAAACATAGAAACATAGTCTCAGTTGAGCTCCCCCTGCCATGCCCAGAGGGTGCAAAAAAACAGGAAACACCCAGCCGCAAATTATAGCACTTTGGGGAAAACAAACTGGTCTCAGCTAAGGTGGGAAGGCAGTCACGAAGTCACCCACACTCCATCAGAGCAAACAGGGGGTTTGACAGAGCTGCCCGAACTTGAGCAAGATGAAAAGAATCAGCCCTGGCAGGGAGGCAGTGGTGCCTGCGGGGATGGGGGTGGAGTGGGGGTGGAAGAAACACAGCCTCACAAAAGACAAACACACACCACAGCCCGCCTGAAAATTCAACTCAAGGAAAAGAAGTGGGGCTAGGTCCAATGGCTCACACCTGTAATCCCAGCACTTTGGGAGATCCGGGCAGGAGGATTGCTTGAGCCCAGAAGCTCGAGACCAGCCTGGGCAACATAGTGAGACCTCATCCCTACAAAAAATAAAAAAATTATCCTGGCGTGGTAGCTAAATTTTTTCCCCTGAGTAGACCCAGCTACTCAGCAGGCTGAGGTGAGAGGATCACTTGAGCCCAGAAGGTTGAAACTGCAGTGAGCCATGATGACACTATTGCACTCCAGCCTGGGTGACAAAGCAAGACCCTGTCCCAAAAAAAAAAAAAAAAAAAAAGGCAAAGAAGGAATTACCCTTACCAGAGTCTCAAAGACAAGGCAGAGCAACCAGGTGATGAGGGTTTTCAGGAGAGGCCTACTACAGAGGGGACATCGAAGAGAAGAGGAGGGAGGGCAAGAGAATATCCGCAGGAGGCTTCCTTTCATCCCTTTGTATGATTTAAGGGAGTGAGTGAGTCAGCTTCCATTTTAGGACCCCATGAACCCTTCAGAAGAGGCTATTTGAGCACCACAACATGTAGGGCAATAAGCTCTTTTCATGAATGAACTCATCTAATCCTCACAACAACCTTTGAGATAGATAGATTATTGCTCCATTTTACAGATAAGGAAACTTGCCCATGAGCACACAACTCTGGTCCCAGCAGGCTCTGGGTCCAGAGGCCTTATACTTCCTTGGCTCTCCTTTACTCAAAGAGAGGTTTAATCTTGCTCCAGAGGTGGAGGACCCCATGGATTTACCAAGTAGGCAGGAAAACTAACCACAGACTGCCCAGCCGGGGAGAAGTTATGAGTTCTTTGATCCTCCTCCCCACTCCTAACCCCCAAGAGTTGCTGGGTAGAAAGGAGGACGGTGGCTCCATCCAGTTACACTCTAACAAACAAACCATATTTTCTATGTAAATAACGAGCTGAAATTAATCTGATCTCTATTAAGTGTTAAGATCTTTCTCTTAGGTAAATGAAAATCCCTTCACCAACAGGTTTAGCTTCCCAGGCTGTAGACTACACCCATGCATAAAACACCCACACAGGCACACAGGGCTTGCAGCAGTGTTTTATACAGACATAATTATGACTCACAAATAAGCATGGCTGGAGCATAAAGAGCTCAACTAGAAATTACATAAGCATGGATGACATCCATTTTCTACTTGAGGAGTACTAACATGAAGCATTGTGGATTGGAGATTAAATTAACAGAAGGCAGAATAGGCCATTTATTGTGATGAATTCCTGCAAGTGGGGATCTGTCTTGTAATCACGAGTCCACTGTGGGGGTGTAATAGTTCACCAGTTAACAATAAATCCAATGATAAACCCAAAGGTTGCTTGCAGGAAAGCCCCTGCAAATCAATGACTCTAGAATTTTTTCTTTCTGCACTTCATATCTGGTGTTCTAGAGTTGTTTATCTTTCCATGATCTCATTCTCACCTGTTTGCTGAAGAGAAGTGAGCTGATAAAATTTGATTACTCCAAGAAAGTACCTAATTTGTATGAAACTCAAGTTAAAAATAAGAAAGGAGGAGGACACTGTTGGGACCCTCAGCTCAGAAGCATGGGGGAAACAGGAAGTGTCTACATCATGCAGGGTAGCAAAAGTGTTCCGTCCAAATGTCATACCCTCCTCTCTGTTTAGCATCCTCTGTCTTATTTGTTCATTAATCTTTTTTTTTTTCTCCTGCTTCAGCTTCCCAAGTAGCTGGGATTACAGATGCATGCCACGACGCCTGGCTAATTGTTTGTATTTTTTAGTAGAGATGGGGTTTCACCATGTTGACCAGGCTGGTCTTAAACTCCTGGCCTCAAGTGATCTGCCCACCTTAGCCTCCCAAAGTGCTGGGATTACAGGCATGAGCCACCGCACCCAGCCACTCGTTAATCTTTTTCTAAAATTTTTGATGTATGAGTGTGTGAAAAACTTGTGAGAATAGGAGAGATAGAAGAAGTTGTTTGTGGCCTTACCGCCAGTGATCTATTTTTTATTAATATTATTATTATTATCATTATTGCTTTCTCTATGGCATATCCACATGTTGGCACATGTAAAGGTGTTAATTATGAAGACATAGAAGGTAGAAAGTAGTAGTTACCTCAAATAAAGGACAGTGACTGAGAGCTGTATTGGCATAGGTCACAGTCCCTTTCTGAGGGAGGTAGATCGATCCAGGAAATAATCACATATATTGAGAGACTCTGGGGGCCATCCCTGATTAAATCTTGGGTGTTTAGTTTCCATTGAAAATGAGTCAGTAAGGACTACTACCATTTAGGGACATTGTGGGTACAGGAGGGTTTGGAATGTGCACATGTTTAAAGGACAGACAGCTGTGAAGGATCCAGGAAGAGGGACAGGAAAAGGAGAAGGATCAGGGGAAAACCATGGAAGCCAACAGAGTAGAAAGTTTCAAGGAGGACGGGGTAAGCTAAAAGTTCAAATACTCATCTTCTTGAATCTTTTCGCTACTTAAAAAAAAAAAAAAAAAAAAAAAAAAAAAAATCCTTTCAGCCAGTCACAGTGGCTCATGCCTGTAATCCCAGCACTTGGGGAGGCTGAGGCAGGTGAATCACCTGAGGTCAGGAGTTCCAGACAAGCCTGGCCAACACGGTGAAACCTCATCTCTGCTATTAATACAAATATTAGCTGGGTGTGGTGGTGCATGCCTGTAATCCCAGCTACTCAGAAGAATCGCTTGAACCCGGGTGGTGGAGGTTGCAATGAGCTGAGATGGCACCACTGCACTTCAGCCAGGGTGACAAGAGCAAAATTCCATCTCAAAAAAAAAAAAAAGTCCTCTCTGGATCCTACACAACCCCCTCCTACTCTCTCCCCAGCTACTGTGCAATCAAGAGTCCTTTTTCACTCTCAGCCCAGTCCCTGAGTGATTCAACCTATATTCATAGTATCATAGTTTCAACCATCTTCTGCCTGCACATGGTGAAGACTCTCAAACCTACTCCTCCTGCCTAGACCTCTCTCTCTCTCTCTCTCTCTCTCTCTCTCTCTCTCTCTCTCTATGTGTGTGTGGTTTAGTCTCACTTTTTTCAACTACCTACTAAATAAACAATTTCCCCTAAATACTCCACAATCCCCCAAATATCCCACAGTCCCCTAAATACCCTATAGAACTTTTCCCTATGGAACTTTTCATTCTTCTTGTCTGGAACTCTCAGCTGGACACACCATTCTCTAACAAGTACCCAAGCTGGAAACCTGTGAAACCTCTTTGATAACTCTTTCACATCCAATCTCCAAGGCTTGATGTTTTGGGTTCTTGAACATTTCCAAGTTCATCATCCCATTTCCGGCCCAAGTTCCAGCCTCATCATACCCCACCATGGTAATCTCCTGTTATCGGTCTCCCCATCTCTAGTCCTGCCTCCCTTGAGCCCATCCTTCCCACATCCTCAGAGACATCTGAATGCACAGCCCACCATTTCATTCTCCTGCCTATGTTTATTTCTATTAGATGTTGAGCTCCCTGAGGACCTGGTGGACACCTTCCATTTGCTGGGTCCAGAGTCTCTCTCTACACATCTCTTTCCTGCTATGCTCCAGGAGGCTGATCTGTGAACAGCACCAGTGGCTTCCTCCTCACTGGTTCCAGGAGAGTGAGGTCAGGGTAGTATTCCTAGCTTCCTGCTCAACTGACTACGCCCTTGATTTAAGACCAAGACCACACCTCGTCAGGAAGCATCGCCACACAACTTGCTGGTACTTCTCCTTCACCTCCCATGTTCCAGGAACGACTCCCCCACCCCCCATTTCAGGTCTAGGAATGATCATGGAGTCCCACTATTACCAGCCTTAGGAGACTACACTATCCTGTGTGGTTGCCTAAACTCTGTCTACACTCTCTTCAAGTTACCCAATATGAAGTGCCATCTGTTTTCCGCAGGAATCCTGACACAAGGACAGACATGATTCCTTATTTACCTCTGGAGCCTCACATCCAGCATAGTGCTTGGCATTCAGTAGGTGCTCAATAAAGGTTGAATAAATAAATGTGTCAGCCTGCTACAGTTTGCCAAGTCATGCCTAAACATGCCTGAGATACCAGAAAGTAGCAGTAATTAATGAACTCAAGAAAAGCTAGAAGGACATGCTTCCAAAAGCAGACATCGGGAAAGATTAGAGGAGAGCCGATGTGGTGGCTCACACCTGCAATCCCAGCACTTTCGGAGGCTGAGGTGGGAGGATCACTTGGGCCCAGAAGTTTGAGACCAGCCTAGGGAACATGGCAAGACACCATCTCTACAAAAAGTATAAGAAATGAGCCTTGGCCAGCCATGGTGGCTCACGCCTGTAATCCCAGCACTTTGAGAGGCAGAGGCGGGTGGATCACCTGAGCTCAGGAATTCGAGACCTGGACATCCTAGGCAACATGGCAAAACCCTGTCCCTACTAAAAATACAAAAGATTAGCCAAGCATGGTGGTGCGAGCCTGTAATCCCAGCTACTCAGGATGCTGAAGTACAAGAATCACTTGAACCCAGGAGGTAGAGGTTGCAGTGAGCCGAGATCATGCCACTGCACTCCAGACTGGGCAACAAAGTGAGACTCTGTCTCAAAAAAAAAAAAAAAATTAGCCAGGCATGGTGGTGCACACCTCTGGTCCCAGCTACTCGAGGGGAAGAGGTGGAAGAATTGCTTGAGCTTGGGAGTTTGAGGCTTTAGTGAACTACGATCATGCCACTTCACTCCAGCCAGGGTGACAGAGCGAGGCCCTATTTCTAAAACAGTGGTTGGGGGGAGGGATTAGAGGAAGAGAGAAGGCCTGAATCTTCCTAGTAAATTAAGGAGAAAGGGATTTTACCTTTGGAATGTGAAGAACACTTGGAACAATTGATGTGAGAGATTAGATATGGAAGATATAGAAACAAGAACTGTCGATTAGCAGAGCAAGCTGAGTGGATGTTAGCATTTGTTTGCATTTGCACTATTTATAGAATGCCAAGGCAGCAATTCTCTGACTTGGATGCAAGAACCAAATTCAAATAAACATTGATGAAGCACTCCCATGTGCCAGGCATTGTGTTAGGATCTGGAGACATGGTAGTGAATGAGACATAATTTTTATCCTCAAAAAGATCACAGCAGAGAGGAGAAGACAAACACATAAACAGATCATTGCAAGGCCATCTGGTAAGTACTAGAAATTGGTATGTGGAAAGCGCCAACAGACAGAGTCATTCAATCCAGCCTGGAGGAGAGGATAAGGAGGAAGTCCAGAAACACTTCTCAAGCTCTTAGAGGGATCCCAAAAGAGCCAGCCAGATGAAGAAGAACAACTTAAAGTTGGTGTTTCACAGTGGGTAGGTCTACATAGACCCACCTCAAAGTCTGAGGAAGCTGAGAGACCAAAGAAAGTGGCTGACAAATCCAGTTTCTTAGAAAGTGAAACATTTAATAGGGATTTATGAACAGAAGCCATGTCTGTGTCTTGGGCTGTGGTGAGACAAGATGGGGGATCCCCATGACATTTTCTTCAGTTCCAGGGTCTATATACTATGGGGAAGAGGTAGTTCCCAAGGGATGTATGGGACAATTGAAGTATGATAACATCAAGGTTGTTTGACCTAAGGGTGGGGTTTTCAGTAAGTACAGGCTCTTACACAAGGAACAATAGATCAGTTGGAAATTTCAGAGGCCTTCCTGGACTGGAGTTAATCAGAAGCCAACATGGCGGATTCACAACCAAGACGAAGCTGATTCAGCCTCCACAACTGGGGCTAAGTATAGCGAGCAGGGAGATGATCAAAGGGGTGAAAAGCACAGGATCCCTACATCCCATACCCAAGATCCAAACGCTATGGCTTATTTTTTAAAGTCTGTTTTTTTAAATCAATGATTTTAATTACAAAAGACAACTTTAAACATGTCTGTCTATACATACTTCAAATAAACCAAAAGAGGTTTTCAGAGTAAAAATAAAATGTGTAGGCCAGGTGTGATGGCTCACACCAGTAGTCTCAACACTCTGAGAGGCTGAGGTGGGAGGACTGCACTAGGCCAGGAGTTCGAGGCTGCAGTGAGCTAGGATCCACTGCACTCCAGCCTAGGTGACACAGGTCAACACTGTCAAAAAAAAAAACCAAAAAAAGTCTGCTTTCGCCTCACTGTCAATCTTCCTCCACTTCTCAGAGGTAAACCCTGCTAACACCTAGGCAAGTTACCCAGATTTTCTTCTATGTGTGGTGGAATACTATTTTGGTATCTTAATCACTATGATTTTGTCTTCAATATTTCTTGGTTTTGTTATTGATGTTTTTTAAAAAAAATTATTCTTGTTTATGTTGAACTCTTTTCATCATACTCCCCACCACATACACACATGGTGAAAGCAGGGCCATGAGATGGGGTCACTGCAGGCATCAAGATGACTCATGGCCAAGGCTTTCAATTCCAAAGACCTGAGCTTTGGAAGAAATAAAATTATTTTCAGTTCCCAAATCTTAATATTATGTATCAACATCAAAGTCCTAATATATCTGGGGTAAAAGCTTGTTGCATGAACAGTAGTTTGGAAGTAGAACGGGTGAAGACCCCAACATCCTTGTCTCAGAGACTAGATAAGGAGTGGAGTGATAGATGGAACAGACCATGACAAGGGGGGCTGCATGGCTCAGGATGAAGGGCAGGACTGGAAGCAAGCAGAGCAACAGGAGAGGAGACCGCACTTTCTTACCCTGGAGCACTAGAGAGCCAGCAGCAGCCTAGGCAATGTCCACAGAGAGCCCAGCAGCCATTCAACTAAGTAGACCCAGGAAACACTTTAGCTTTTCTGTTTGCCCTGTGGTAAGGACTTCCTCTAAATATCTAGCTGGACAGCCATCAGATATCCAGCAGATATGATACCTGTTTATGCCTAGGTCATTTATAGGCCTCCAACATGGAAACAGAAGCCAGGATACATGAAAAGGTAGTGGTGTAGGAAAGCAAGCCCCAGCATCCTCATGGGGTAGATTGGAGAAAGCCAGCTTGAGACCTCTCCACATCCTGGACAGAAGAACCCACAGCTGAGCCTACACTTAAACACAGGTGCAGATAATTTTTTTAACCCATTGGATCATACTACATAGACTATTCCATAATGTAATAGTTCTGACTTTCAGCACCTACAACAGAGAGAATGAAGTAACTACTCAATAAATATTTGTTGATGAAATGAATGGTAGATGGGTGACCTTTCCATGTCAGAAATACAGACTTCCATTATTCTTTTTGTTGGCTCCATGGTATTCTATCGTATGACACAATCTATTGAACTACTTCATTACTAATGGACATTACAGCAAGTGCATTTCTGTAGATTAGATACAAAGTTCAGGTATAGCCAAGGTATATAGACATTTTGATAGACACTGCCAAATTCTCCTCCAAAGTTCATGTAGCAATTCATGCTTTAAGCAAAGGCAAATGATAATTATAGCTAATGGACTGAGAGTTTATTGTACCCAAGATACCTTCCCAAATGTTTTGCATGAATTTGTTTATTCCTTAAAATAGTTTTTAAGATAGGTATTTTGGTCTCCATTTTACATTATTTAGAAACAGAAGCTTAGAGAAGTCAAACAACTTCACCAAATCCATGGATTAGTTATTTGGAGTCTAGACCATGTCCTTAATCATATGCTTCTCTGAGGGAATGTATCTATTACCCCAAACCTCCACTAACAATACGGATTTATGCATTTTTTGGTCAATCTCTCGAGATAATGTGAGTGAATATACTATATGAGCTCTAATGTGGATGTAAAGGTAAAAATTATTAGAAAGTTGCCTCCAACTGGCCACTTCTCTAATAGACCCAATCATTCATCTTTTAGTGGCTTAACCAATGGTTCTAATGTTGTTGCTGATGGTGTAAGACTATTACTCAGGGATCTGAGTTGCTGACAGTAAAATCACAGAATCTAGTTAGTTTCAACAGAAATAGATTTTATCATTGCTATCTAAGCTCATAGAGTTTCCAAGAGGAACAGAACCAAGTTTGGTGGCCACACAGCCAGGCACAGTGTCAACAGGAGAAATACCCAACCACACAGGAGCCTCTCTAAAACCAAGGAAACCTCTCAGCTATTGCCAAGACCACTGGACAGCAGACAGTTGTGACACCATCACGGCTACCCTGAAAAATTACATTATTAACTGCAGGATCCTACCTCCCCATGGGCTGCAACTTATGTTGTTCACTGCACCTTCCAAGTTTCTGGTGGAAGCTACTTGCAAAGGAGTCTGAAAAGTGTCATTTTTAGCTTCTTAGCCTCTGAGACACACAGAAGGGTTTGGAGTGAGTTCTACACAACCGGCAGATTCTGCTACAAATAAACATGTACTTTTTCTCACTAAGAAGTCAATAAAATATTGTCCTCTGTGAATGCAAAAAAAAAAAAAAACATGCAATCCATAAACATCTTTCTTTGTCCTGAATTGGCTAGCCTTCTTGCAATTTGTCCTAAACTGCAGGGCAAGGCTGAGCTATGAGTGAGAATTGAGTGGTTTCAGCTGTAAGGAGAACAAAATATAGAACTGAAAACCAGTAAAGATTTAATGTTCCCAAACCAAGACAGTTGATCACTTGTGAATAAAGCTATAATAGGGGAGGATATCAATGCCTTAATTGTCCATGCAGCATTGACCTCCCTGCTCCTGAGAAGTGCATTCCCAGCCACTTCCCTCTACATGATTACTATAGGACGTGCCTTACACATTTATGCTCTTCATAATTCATGCATGATTGCATGTCCCTGGCCAAATGTGATCCCACTGATCTAGGAGTGGGCATCTGACCCAAGCTAAGCCAATGAGTGCCTTCACCGGTAACTTTGAATTTGGGACTCCGTAGCAAGACCCATAAGATATAAAACTATAGAGCTACTGGTAGCACTGTTACTTGCCATTTGGGAGAAGACAGTCTGCAGTCCAAGAGAAATAACATTCAGCCCAGATGAGGGAAGCCCAGGTCAGAGACAGAGAGTTGCAGTAGTGTTTGAGCTCTGCTTCAAGTAGTCCCTGAGACACAGCTGCATTCAGCCTTCTCACAACTTACCCCACCTGATGGAGTCTAAGAAACTATTCATTAAAAGATGCACCATTGGCTTGGCATCGTGGCTCCTGTCTGTAATTCCAGCACTTTGGGAGGCCAAGGTGGGAAGATCGCTTGAGCCCAGGAGTTCAAATCCAGCCTGGGCAACACAGCGAAACCCTGTCGCTACAAAAAATGAACAAAATTGCCAGGTGTAGTGGTGCATGCCTGTAGTCCCAGCTAATTGGAAGGCTGAAGTGGGAGGATTGCTTGAGCCTGGCAGATTGAGGCTGCAGTAACCTGTGGTCGTACCACTGCACTCCAGCCTGGGTGACCCAACAAGACCTGGAGGGGAAAAAAAAGGCTTGTAATCCCAGCACTTTTTGGAGGCCAAGGTGGGTGGATCACCTGAGCTAAGGAGTTCAAGACTAGCCTGGTCAACATGGTGAAAACCCATCTCTACTAAAAATACAACAATAACCTGGGTGTGGTGGCACACACCTGTAATCCCAGTTACTCGGGAGGCTGAGGCTTGAGAATCACTTGAATCCGGGAGGCAGAGGTTGCAGTGAGCCTGGATTGCGCCATTGCACTCCAGCCTGGGCGACAAGAGTGAAACTCTGTCTCAAAAAAGAAAAAAGAAAAAAACGATGCACTATTACATTATGTATGTGTTTTAAAATACACTTGCAATTAAACTATAGACTCATTCTATTTCTGATATTGAAAAGAAGTGTAATGCAAATTTTAAAATCAATGAAATAGTGTAGTTATTCAACTCCTCCTTGAGCCTAAGAAAATTCAAGTTGGCTTGCTGTGTTGTACAATCACAAGAAGAGCTAATATATTACGGACTTACATATGTGAATATGATGCAGAGAAAAGATCCAACCTGGGAATACGATAATGTGAAAAAGACACGGCAGTAAGTACTTCTTAAGGGAAAAATTATTTCATGGAAGAATTATAAAGAGCATAAATTATCCTGAATGTAATTGTGACTGTCAGTGTCCTCATTTGCTCCAGTATTAACTCAGAAGCACTCTAGTGGCCCATCATGAGGTGAAGAAATAAGACAGTACAATAGCTTTAAGCAAGCCAATTAAGACATTTTCCTATAATTATCCAGCATAAACACAAGTTTGAATATTGGTTAGTTTACACAAGCATCTTCTCAAAAGTAGGAAAGTCCTCAGAATTCATCATCCCTAATATAATTAAATTGTGGTATAACAATTAGTGATGAAAGAATGATTCAAGCTAAAGAAAGCTTTGAAATATGCCAAATGCGTAAACTTTTCTTTGGTAAGGAAACAATTTGGAAACTAAGATTTACGTTTGTCAGTGCAGGTAAAGGGCTGTATCTGAAAGGCTGCAGACAGTTCCAAGCTGTCAAAGATGGTGATCCCACCAAAAAGAATGTAGGTAGCAAAAGGAGAATTCATTTTTACAGGTACAACTGTCCTGCAGCCCACTTTTACTTTAAATTTGGCTTGTGGTCCTGCTTCTGCTGTAATGTGAGCTGTGAACTCACACAGCCTGCCAGATGGCAGTGGGAAGCCCATTAGTTATGCATCACACATCCTGATCAAAACTGAAAGAAATTATGCTCAGATTGAGGAGAGATGCTCGACAGTGAGGCAATGATTAGAATTTTCTGTATTTCTACAGAAAATTTCACATAATCATTGTCCATAAATAAACTCATTCTTATGATCTACAGACCCAAATCTGGAATAAGTTCCAGAGGAAATCCTCTCATGGTTTGGGTCATAACATGCACGTTCCCGTGGTATTCAGGAAAGAATGCAATAGAGCTGATGCCCTTGCAAGGTTATCTAGAAAAGTCTGAGAACCAGAGTGTAAGCTAATACATTAAATGTTGTGCCTTTCAGAGGAGATACGTTCTTTAATGGGTACTGGGAAGGAAATAGAGGAATTCAGTTACAAGGGAAGCTTATTAGAATCTTTTCAAGAGAACCAGCTTGCTGAAAATAAATGGGAAATGCAGTATATAAATACTGCTGATGAAGAAGATTCTAAGCAGCACTTTGAGAGGGGCTGAGGGGCCCAAAGTGTGTAAAATAACATTAACTTATTGTGAAGTTTATAATCTTTCAGATAAAACATAAGATTGCATTTGTTGCTCAACAAAATCATGAGATGGTATTGTAATCATACATTACCAGTTTTCCACTCAATAGAAGGCATTTATATAAGGGCTTGTTCTAATGCACTCTCCTGAGAGCAGAGCTTTACTTTTGTTGCTTAAGGAGAACCAAACATTGTAAACATGTCTATGGAAGCCAGTCCCAGCTGTGCTTCAAATTGTCTTTTGGACAGGAAGCAAATGAATAAATATCCCTAGTTCTCGGCTTCCCCATCTATAAAATAAGAATGGAGGACTGGGTGCAGCAGCTCACACCTGTAATCCCAGCACTTTGGGAGGTCGAGGCGGGCGGATCACTTGACGTCAGGAGTTCGAGACCAGGCTGGCCAACATGGCGAAGCCCCGTCTACTAAAAATACAAAAATTACCCAGGCATGGTGGCACATACCTGTAATCCCAGCTATTTGGCAGGCTGAGGTAGAAGAATCGCTTGAACCCAGGAGGCGGAGCTTGCAGTGAGGCAAGATGAGCCACAGCACTCCAGCCTGGGCGACAAAGTGAGACTCCATCTCAAAGAAAATAAACAAAACAAAATAAAATAAAATAAAATAATGGAAATGCCTGTCTTCCTCCGCTCCCAGGGATACTGTGAAGAAAAATGAATCTGAGAGAGACAATTCAAAGGGAAAAAGCTGTCTCAGACAAAGAGAAGGAGGGGAAAATATCTCTTTCAGCCCTATCCCCAAATTTTCTGAGAAAGCTATATTAAGTCAACAGACATTCACAAGAACCTATTATAACTAACAATCTTTATAATCCAAAATCAGCTCTGAGGGAAGCTTAGTGGACCACAAACATGCAACTGTGGTACCAAAGACAGAGAAAATAGTGCTGGGGTCTAAGGTGAAGGTTGCCCTCCAGTTGCAAGGGATACATGTGAACACTCTCTGCCCTCCTGGAGCATCCAGTCTTGTGCTCAGTAGAACCCCCGAGCTGTGGTTTCCAAGCCTGTCTCTGTATCTGAATCACCTATGAAGCTTCCTAACGACATAAACCCCTGGGTGCCTCTCCCCAGATCCAGTGAATTGGAGTTTCTGGAATGGGGAGGACGTGGCTGGGAGCAGTGATTGGATGAAGCCACTGGACTTCCCATTTGGGCTTGCATCTGTGTAGCTCTGCCCTTATGTATGTTTAGCAAGATTCTATTTAATCAGGGATTCCCTATCTAAAACAAAACAAAAACGAAAACCCTTTGATTTTGAAAAACCATAGATCTAATGGGTTTCCTCATAAACCATACATTATTTCTGGAGTTTCTTTTATTCATGTATTAATTCAACAGCCATTTATTGTGTGCCCACTTTGGCACTAGGCCTCAGCAGTGAAAAGGACAGAAAAAGACCCAGCTCTTACAAAGCTGTCATCAACAGAAATGGAACACCCAGGCCTCCAGCTTTTTTTTTTTTTTTTTTAGGTTTTATTCTTTAATTAAACCAGATGTTCTCCCAGTAATTCGATGCATTCTTTCTTACTCCCATCCCCTTGCTGCTACCCTTTCATCCTACAGAAATCCATTCCTATTTATTTGCAAACACAGATTTTAACACTTGTTCATCTGAAGTGTATTAGCCCTTGCATATTTCTGCCATTGGTTCTGAACCACGCAGTGCAGTAAAACAAGCATGTCTGCGAAACATGTGCTTGTTCCCTTGCTTTGATTTCTTCTGTTTTATATTTAATATGACATGTAGGAAATGTGTATCCGAGCAGGATGTTTACACTTACATACCTCAGGCAGATATGATTTGATGAGTAACACAGACATAATCAATCGACAAATATTTATGAAGACATTCCTGAAAATAGAAAACAATATCCTCATTCTCAAGAAGTGTATCAAACCTCTGGTGAGGAAGAAATCCCTTCAGGAATCTGGGGAGAAGGAAGGTTTTCAAAGGTGATGGGCAAATTATCTCTTCTTGCAGTCCAAAGTCAAAATAATGACTGCCTCACAGGGAACAGCTTTCACATTCGGTTTTTTTGTTTTGTTTTGTTTTGTTTTTCTGGTGCCATGCAAGAATAAGACTAGTGGGCTGGGTGCAACAGCTCACACCTGTAATCCCAGCACTTTGGAAGGCTGAGGCAGAAGGATCACCTGAAGTCAGGAGTTCAAGACCAGCCTAGCCAACATGGCGAAACCCCATCTCTACTAAAAAATACAAAAAAAATACGGGCATGGTGGCAGACACCTATAATCCCAGATACTCGGGAGGCTGAGGCAGGAAGAATTGCTTGAACCTGGGAGGTATAGGTTGCTGTGAGCCGAGATCATGCCACTGCACTCCAGCCTGGGTGACAGAGAGAGATTCTTGTCTCAAAAAAGGAAAAAAAAGACCAGTGGATAGCTAGCTAGGATAGATAAGATTTTCACTGTTCCTCGTGGCTATCTCACCAGCTTTGGGTAGGACAAAATAAGATCAACTCTAGATAAAATTAACTAATAGGAAAGATGGCACTCTGAGCATCTTTTTCTCTTTGTTCCTCCTGCTCTCCTCTGAGCTGTGCCTTCACATCCTCATCACTTCATAAGCATCCACTCCCATCTTTCTGCTCCTAGAACTCTGTGTGCCCTGACTCCTTACTAGGGTGCTAGCATGCAACTTGCTACTCACCCTTCACAGCATTCATTAACAGGATGGATCCAGCTGCTTCATGGGTAGAGAAAATAGTGCTAGGTGGGTGGCCCTTCCTTCCTCCATGCTCCAAAATGTTCCTCTTGAAGTTGGCTGGTCAGAGAAAGAGGATGACCTTCCCAGATAGAGAAGGACCACTGTCCAAGTAAGAGGTCTACCAGTCTCTCCAACAACCCTCCAAGTTCTTTCTCTACCATGAAACTAAGCCTTTCCTCTAACAGCTCAACTGGGTCTTCTTGCCTACTACCCAGGAAAACCAATGCACTCAAAACAGCAGGTTTTGCAGCAAATAATTGAATGATCACAGGGCCAGCCAAGTGGAAGGACAGGATATAGTTTTCAAATCTGCCTAGCCTGAAAGGCTAGGATTTTTAAGGATAATTTGGTGGGCAAGAGGATAGGGAATGGGTGCTGCTGATTGGTTGGGGATGAAATCCATAGACGTGTCCAAACCCTCTTCATGTGCTGAGTCAGTTTCTGGGTGGGGGTTGTAGGACTAGTTGAGTCATGGGTCCAGGTGGAGTCAGTTAGTCACCAGAATGCAAAAATCTAAAAAATATCATTTTGTCAATAGTGACAATTATCTATAGAAGCAATTGGGGAAGTTAGAAATCTTCCAACCTCTGGCTACATGACTCAAGCAGTAAGCGATATAGAAAAGTATGTTACAGAACAATGGCTGGTTATTATGTTAGCAGAATCCAGGCCCCTTCCATAATCCTAGCCTGTGGCCTTTCATTAGTTTTACAAGGGTGGTTTTGGTCCCTGAGCAAGGACAGGGTTAGTTTTGGGAAGACAGTGTGCCCATCTTTTTTGTTTTGTTTTGTTTTGAGACGGAGTCTTGCTCTGTCGTCCAGGCTGGAGTGCAGTGGCACGAACTCCGCTCACTGCAAGCTCCGCCTCCCAGGTTCTCGCCATTCATCCTCAGCCTCCTGAGTAGCTGGGACTACAGTCGCCCACCATCACGCCCGGCTATTTTTTTTTTTTTTTTTTTAGTAGAGACAGGGTTTCACCGTGTCAGCCAGGATGGTCTCAATCTTCTGACCTCATGATCCGCCCGCCTTGGCCTCCCAAAGTGCTGGGATTACAGGCGTGAGCCACCGTGCCCGGCACCCCCATCTTTGTTTTAAAGTTAACAAAGGCAGTCAGCTTTTGAGGTTAGAAGCAAGATGGAATCAGTTTGATTAGATTTCTCTCCCTGTTATAAGTTTTGTGAAGGTGGTTTCACTCCTATCCAGATTATTTGACATTGCTGGTAAATTTTAGCAGATTAAGTAAATTATTCCATGCTAAGAGGCCAAGAAGAAAAAAGCCCCAGAGAATCTAAACATTCGCCTTCTACCTTTCTCAGATGTCATCTGGGAATTATTCCAACCTCTAAAGACAAGGTCCTCACCTTTATTCTCTAGTCCAAATAAATGACTAAGGTAAGGAATTTTAGGCCAGGTAGGAAGGGTGGGAGATACATTAGAACAGGAGGACCTTCACCTTCTACTTCTACAAATAGGTCATCCTCAACACCAGACCAGTTCAGAAGAGAAAAATCAATGACCTTCTTTGCAAGCCGTCTTCTGCAAGAAGGGAAAAACAATATATACTTCAGGTTGTATTTATCCTTTGTAAATTTTCTGCCATAGTTTTCATTGAAAAGACCTTCCTACAACCATAATGTATAGCTATTTCTCTATACTTTTCTAATAAAATGACCTTAGAATTTAAGAAAATTTTATAATAAACTGTTGGGAAAAGTAACCTTAGAGATTAAATATTGACTATTTCCTATTAAATAAAGAATCCATTATTTTTCTCTGAACTTTTTTTTTTTTTTTTTTCCTGGAGACAGGGTCTCGCTCTATCCCCCAGGCTGGAGTGCAGTGGCGTGATCTCAGCTCACTGCAACCTCCACCTCCCCGGTTCAAGCAATTCTCATGCCTCAGTCTCCCAAGTAGCTGGGATTACAGGCACCTGCCACCATGCCTGGCTAATTTTTTCATATTTTTAGTAGAGACAGGGTTTCGCCATATTGGCCAGGCTGGTCTTGAACTTCTGATCTCAGGGGATCTGCCCGCCTCAGCCGCCCAAAGTGCTGGGATTACAGGTGTGAGCCACTGTGCCCAGCCTCTGTGAACTCTTAAACTATTAGGGAGTAACTGAAAGTTACAAATGAAAATATTCCTGGATTTTTATAGGAGTCTTTTGGGTTGTTTTAAGCAACTTAAGATATAAACAGACAATGTTATCCTGAACAAAAGAATATGATTTTCCATGGCTAAGTTATTAGCAAAAATATTTACCTTTGTTGTGTAGGATTTACTAGAAAGGAATTTACCTGGCGTGTTAGTATCCTAAGGTTGCCACCACAGAGTACCTCAAACTGAGTGGTTTAAAACAACAGTTTTACCATCGCACGGTTCTGGAGGCTAGAGTCTGAACCAAGGTGTTGGCAGAACCATGCTTCCTCTGAAACCTGTAGGGGAAACCTTCCTTGCCTCTGGCAATCTTTGGCATTTCTTGGCTTGCAGCTGCATCATGCACATGTCTGCCTTCCTTATTAAATGGTGATTTATTTACATGCCTCTGTTTTCATGTGGCTCTCCTCTTATAAAAACGCCAGTCATATTAAATTAGAGGCTGTCTTCTTATAAGGATACTAGTCATATTGGATTAGGGGTCCACCTTATTCCAAAATGACCTCATTTAACTCAACTAATTGCATTTGCAATGACTCTATTTCCAAATAAGGTGACATTCTGAGGTGCTAGGAGTTAGGACTCTAACGTATCTTCAGTGGGGAGGGGACAAAATGCAGCCCACAACACCGGGATCTGTAGTCATATTTGAGAATGACTTGAAAACTAGATCTTGCTCTCTGGAGAGGCTGGGTACTCAGACTAAACCAGCATTCCATTTTCAGAGTTGTGTAATCTATAGTCCACTGGGCACCCATTTCTGTGGTATAAGCTGTGGAAGGAGCATTGAATCAAGAGTATGAGTTGAAAACTCGGCCAGGTGCGGTGGCTCTTGCCTGTAGTCCCAGCACTTTGGGAGGCTGAGGCGGGTGGATCACGAGGTCAGGAGTTCGAGACCAGTCTGGTCAACATAGTGAAATCTTGTCTCTACTAAAAATACAAAAAATTAGCCGGGTGTGGTGGTGTGTGCCTGTAATCCCAGCTACTCGGGAGGCTGAAACAGGAGAATTGCATTAACCTGGGAGGTGGAGGTTGCAGTGAGCCGAGATCACACCACTGCACTCCAGCCTGGGCAACAGAGCGAGACTCCATCTCAAAAAACAAAGAAGAGAGAAAGAAAGGAAAGTAAGGAAGGAAAGAAGGAAGGAAGGAAGGAAGGAGGAAGGAAGGAAGGGAGGGAGGGAGGGACGGAGGGAGGGAGGGAGGGAGGGAGGGAGGGGAGAGAAAGAAAGAGAAAACTCAGCTCTATCATCTATAGCAGCTAGGTGACTTTGGGCTAGACATTTCATATGTGTAACCCTCTGTTTTAGGGTTAAGATAACTATGCTTTACAGAAATAGAAACACATGTTATGGAGGGAAAAAACACCTAGCCTCATTGTTTTTTTGAAAACTTTGTTTGAATGTCTTACAAACAATAATGTACTGATATATTACGTTTTTTTTTTTTTTGAGACATAGTTTCACTCATGTCACCCAGGCTGGAGTGCAATAGCATGATCTCAGCTCGCTGCAACCTCCGCCTCCTGGATTCAAGCAATTCTCCCACCTCAGCCTCCCAAGTAGCTGGGATTATAGGTGTGCACCACCATGCCCAGCTAATTTTTGTATTTTTAGTAGAGACGGGGTTTTACCATGTTGGCCAGGCTGGTCTCGACCTCCTGACCTCAGGTGATCCACCCGCCTTGGCCTCCTAAAGTACTGAGATTACAGGCGTGAGCCACTGTACCCAGCCTATTACTTTTACAATTAAAATATTTTCATGAATAAAGCATGAGGCTTTGTCATCTGTAAAGCATTCACAAATTAAGATATCAATAGATTTAATAAATCAGATCCAATATCTTAAAAGTGTTACTATTCCTTTCAAAGTACCTACCATTCATCTTAGATTTTACTTGTGCAAATACATGGCATTTGAGGCCCTTGTCCACAACACTCTCACAGTTCCATAGTCTACCTCTTTCTTTTTCTTTCCCTAGCCCTTCACCTTTTCTATTTGTTCTTCTACTTTTCCTTTTGTTTTTTGTTGTGTTTTTTTGAGACAGGACCTTGCTCTGTCACCCAGGCTACCATGACCACAGCTCACTACAGCCTTGACCTCCCAGGTTCAAGTTATCCTCCTACCTCAGACTGCCTTGTAGCTGGGATCACAGGTGTGCACCACCACGTCTGACTAATTTTTTACATTTTTTTGTAGAGATGAGGTCTCACTATGTTGCCCAGACTGGTCTCGAACTCCTAGGCTCAAGCAATCCTTCTGCCTCGGCCTCCAAAAGTGTTGGGATTACAGGCGTGAGCCACTGCGCCCAGTCATGTTTTTCTTAGGGCTTCTTCTCCACCCAAGACCATTCCTAAGAGCACACAGGACAGAAAGAGGTTGCTGACCATGATCACAAACTAGATAGCAGGGAGCCCAGCCTCTAGTGCCCTGTGTTATGCTTACCCATGACATTTCTTTGATTTCAAAGTAGCTGCAGTGGAGGGTTTCAGGCACCCTGATGGTCTTGCACCTCAGGCATCAGCCTGATGTCTCTCCGTGCTTTTGCCTGGAGTTTCCTTCAAAGCTGAGGAAGCCTACTCAGCTGTTGCACCAGCAACCCCAAGTTTTTGAGGAATTAATGACCCCTGTGTTAACTCTCAACTAAGAAGAGATCATCAGCGTCGCCGGATGAATGCCCGGGTTTTGCTTCCCCTGGAGGGACAATTCTGAGACATTCTACCCAGGGTGTCTCCAGCAGAACTGAGCCTCAGTTGCCCTTAGTAGTCATCAACTCATTAACACACCCTCTTTATAGATTTTTCCTCTTTCATGCTTACTATTCCCTCACCCCTGCTTTCAGATGTCATCTCCCCAAAATGTCACCTGCATCCAAGTATTTTCCTCAGCCTCTTGAACTCAACCTATGACAACATCTAACAGACTTGAGCTCCGTAAGCTTTTAGATACAAACCATTCTGTTTGAAAGAACGGTAACCCAATGTGTACTAGCTTAAGCAAAAAGGGGGCACTTATTGACTCACATAACTGAAAAGTATAGGGCATAGGGGCTCTAATTATCTTAACACTTAGATTCTCTTTCCTTGCCCACTCACATTTTCCTGTGTTGGCTTCATTCTCAGGCTTTCTACCTCCAAGTGGTAGCCCTAGATGATTTTGGCTTGTATCCTCCCAGCTTCAGAGACAGCAGAAAGAAAGAGTTCCACTTTTCTATTAAGTATAGAAAACAAATCTGTGGTTGAGTTTCATTGGCTTGGTTTAGTCTATATGCCTACCCTTGACATTAGATTCTACCTCTATGCATGCACATATGTATATATATGTGTATGTATTTAGGTGCTATGAGAGAACAGGAATAGTAAATACTTGGAGGAATAAACCTTTCACTTTTCCTGGTGAATATCTCACCAGCTTTGGGCAGGATGAAACTCAGATCAAGATCAACTCTAGGTAAAACCAAAATAAGGGGAAAGATGACCCTCTGAGTCTTCAACGATAAAAGCCAGAGGACTAGAGGAGATTAGCCAGGCCTAGTCTCTTAGGCCTAGATCATATTCCCACTTTTAGAGAGGGGATAGTGGGGCTCAGCTTCAACTAAATCACATGGGATATGGATGCTTCCTAGCAGTGGAGAACAGAGGATGTGCTCACAAAAGCAGCAGCTGCTTATACACACATACACACACACATATACGAGTATCACACACATATAAATCCACATATATCTATTTATCCAACAAACATTTACTAAGCCTGTCCTATGCGCTAAACACAAAAAGACAAAGTTGACTACAGAAAGAAAAATTTAGGCTGGGTGTGGTGACTCACACCTGTAATTCCAGCACCTTGGGAGGCCAAGGCTGGCAGATCACTAGAGGCCAGAAGTTCGAGACCAGCCTGGGCAACATGGTAAAACTCCGTCTCTACTAAAAATACAAAAATTACACAGGCATGGTGGTGCTTGCCTGTAATCCTAGATACTTGAGAGGCTACGGCATGAGAATCGCTTGAACCTGGGAGGCGGAGGTAGCAGTGAGCCAAGAATCGTGCCACTTCAGTCTAGCCTGGGCAACAGAGACTCCATCTAAAAAATAAAAGAAAAGAAGGAAGGAAAGGCTCAAGCCTGTGATCCCAGCACTTTGGGAGGCCAAGACGGGCGGATCACGAGGTCAGGAGATGAAGACCATTCTGGCTAACACGGTGAAACCCCGTCTCTACTAAAAAAATACAAAAAAAACTAGCCGGGCGTGGTGGCGGGTGCCTGTAGTCCCAGCTACTCGGGAGGCTGAGGCAGGAGAATGGCGTAAACCCAGGAGGTGGAGCTTGCAGTGAGCTGAGATCCAGCCACTGCACTCCAGCCTGGGCAACAGAGTGAGACTCCATCTCAAAAAGAAAAAAAAAAAAAAAAAAGAAGAAGGAAGTAAAGGAGGAAGGAAGGAAGAAAGGAATCCAGAAGAAAGGAAGGAAGGAAGGAAAGAAAGGAAAAAAAATTACTCCCAAGATGTTCACAGTTAGTGGAAGAAAGAAAAATAGAAAACAATAAAAAAAAAAAAAAGAGGATCACTTTAATTCACACATTATGGAAAAGGAGAGGACACATCTGTATCAACCTAGGTTGCCTGGCCTAATTCACTGTGATGTCTCACCTAGATACATCAAGAGTTGGCAAACTCTTTCCGTAAAGGGTGAGAGTAGATAGCTTCAGCTTTGTGGGTCAAACTGTCTCTGTCGCAAGTATTCAACTCTATCCATGTAGCTTGAAAGCAGCCACAGACAACAGGGAAACAAATATGTCTGACTGTGTTCCAGTAAAACTTATTAATATTACTAGAAACCAAAATTAGAATTTAAGTTTTCACCTGTCATAGCGTATTCTTTTAATTTTTTTTCAACCACTCAAAAGCCCAAAAAGTATAAGTACCATTCTTAAATTGTTGGCTATGCAAAAACAAACAGTGGGCCAGATTTGGCCCAGGGACCAGTTTGCCCATCCTTGACCTAGATTATTGCCAAAGTCCTGACCCCTCCAACACATTCTCCCTACTGTTGCTGAAAGAATCCTTCTTAGACCAAATCTTTTTTCTTTATTTTTTTTTTTTGAGATGGAGTCTTGCTCTTGTCACCAAGGCTGGAGTGCAATGGCACAATCTCTGCCTCCCAGGTTCAAGCAATTCTCCTGCCTCAGCTTCCCGAGTAGCTGGGATTACAGGTGCCCAACACCATGCTTGGCTAATTTTTGTATTTTTAGTACAGATGGGGTTTCACCATGTTGGCCAGGCTGGTCTCAAACTCCTGGCCTCATGATCCGACTGCCTCAGCCTCCCAAAGGGCTGGGATTACAGGTGCGAGCCACCGTGCCCGGCCTCTTAGACCAAATCTTACCATGTCACATAGCTAGCTGTGTAGAATTTTGTAATGACTTTTCAAAATGTCTTGATAATTGTTTACAAGGTTTTTTTAGGATGGCCTGCTGAAGGGCTTTCATCTCCTCCACCAAGTCATGCATTCCATGTTCCCTGTTCTTATCCCATATTACCCAAATAATTCCTACTCTTTCTTCTACCATTACCTGCTCTAAGAAGCCTTCCTAGACTTTCCTCTAAGCTTGGGCTACACATTCTTCTGCAGTGTCTTGACACGACTGTGGACTGCCTCATATCATGGTACTTATTATATGTTATAATATATATTATTATCATAAATCCATATTTGCTAGCCAGTATCTTCAAGTTTGATGAGGGCACCCTTAAGTCTATTTGCTTCTTACTTATATCCATACTTTCTGAATCAGGGTCTTGCACAAGGTAGATGCTCAATAAACATTTACTGAAGAGGTAAATAATATGGGGTAGGGAGGAATGACCTGAGGAGGTGTCACAGCGGAGGCAGTCCCTCAGCAATCCTAAATGATGAGTAGTAACTTGCCTTTGACCCATGGGGTGGCAAGCATTTTCAGGTAGAGTGACAGCTATATCAGACATGGAAGTAGGAGAGAGCATTGGAGGAGCTCCAGGTAGTTTGGTATTAGTATGGCTGGAGTGAATGTTGCCTGTTGGAAAATGAAGCGAAATGAGGCTAGAGAGATAACCTGAGAACTTGTAGGCTAATATAAGGAACTGAGTTTTAATTCTTCAGGTAATGGGGAGCCTCAGAGAGATAAAGTTGGTTGGATTT
Organism: Trachypithecus francoisi; assembly: GCF_009764315.1. Taxonomy (NCBI): domain Eukaryota; kingdom Metazoa; phylum Chordata; class Mammalia; order Primates; family Cercopithecidae; genus Trachypithecus; species Trachypithecus francoisi. The sequence continues at coordinate 20,622,536 of NW_022681455.1, forward strand.
ACATTTTAGAAAGTTTAGAAAGATCTCATTGCCCATGTAGATAGCCCAGATCCAATTAAAGTATCTTAGACAAAGTAGACAAGATCATTTTGGCAGTAGAGTTGACTGGAGTTTGATGCCAACTTCACATTAGGAGATAAATCTGGAGTCTGCAGCAACGGTTCATGTAAGAAATAAGGGACACATGAATTAAGAAAGTGTTCATGGAAGCATATTGGAAGTATGTATTTGAAACTCAGAAAAAATGGTCGAACTGGAGATACAGAATTAGAAAAAGCCTCAGTTTATAGACGTATGCAGTTCAATACAATAGCCCACGTGTGGCTATTTAAATTTGAACTTAAATTAATTAAAATTAAATAGGACTTTAAAATTCTGTTCATTGGTCACACTAGCTATATTTCATATACTCATTAGCCACATGTAGCTAGTGGCTACCATATTCAACACTGCAGAATTACAGAACATTTACATCATTGTACAAAGTCCTGTTTGACAACAGTATGTAAACTGTAGTTAAATTTGTAGCTAAAGTCAAGATTATGCAGGAAGTTCCTCAAAAATTTAAACGTACAACTACGCTATGATCTGGAGATTGCACTGCTAGGTATATTCCCAAAAAAATTGAAAGTAGGGGACTTAGATACCTACATACCAATGTTCATAATGTCCACAATAGCCAAAAGGTGGAACCCATGCAAGAGTACATAAAGAGAGGAATGGATAAACACAATGTGGTGTGTGTGTATATATACATAGTGAAATATTATTCAGCCATCAAAAGGAATGGAATTTTGACATACAGGCATACATCAGAGATAATGCAAGATCACATTAATAAAGTTAATATCATGATAAAGTGAGTCATACACATTTTTTGGTTTCTCAGTGCATATGAGTTATGTTTACACTACACTGTAATTTATTAACTGTGCAACAGTATTATGCCTAAAAAACAATGTACATACCTTACTTAAAAAAATACTTCATTACTAAAAAATGGTAACGATCATCTGAGCCTTCAGTAAGTTGTAATCTTTTCGCTGGTGGAGGGTCTTGCCTCGATGTTGAAGACTGCTAACTGATAAGGGGTGGTGGTCACTGAAGCTTGGGTGGCTGTGACCATTTTCAAAAATAAGACAACAGTGAAATTTGCTGCATCAATAGACTCCTCCTTCCATTCAGGATTTCTCTGTATCATACAATGCTGTTTGATAGCACTTTACTCACACTAGAACGTCTTTCAAAATTTGAAGTCAAACCTCTGAAATCCTGCCACTGCTTTATCAGCTAAGTTTATGCAACATTCTAAATTCTTTGTTGCCATTTCAACAATGTTTAAAGTGTGGTCTCCAACCTTTGGCTTCCCTTGGCCACACTGGAAGAATTGTCTTGGGTTACACATAAAATACATTAACACTAATGATAGCTGATGAGCTTTTTTAAAAATTGCAAAAATATCTCACGTTTTCAGAAAGTTTACAAATTTTAGTTGGGCCGCATTCAAAGACATCTTGGGCCACATGCGGCCCCTGGGCCATGGGCTGTGGGTTGGACAAGCTTGGTTCACAGCATCTTTACCAGGAGTACATTCTATCTCAAGAAACCACTTCCTTTGCTCATCCATAAAAAGGAACTCTTCATTCACTCAAGTTTGACAATGAGATTGCAGCCATTCAATCATATCTTTAGGCTTTGCTTCAATTTTTTGTTTTTTAAGAGACAGTATCTCACTCTATCTTTCAGCCTAGAGTACACTAGTGTGGTGGTCATAGTTCACTGTAGCTTCCATCTCTTGGGTTCTAATGATCTTTCTACCTCAGCCTCCTGAGTAGCTCGGACTAGAGGTACATGCCACTATGTCTAGCTCACTTTTTTTTTTGTAGAGATGGGAGTCTCACTGTGTTGCCTGGGCTGGTCTCAATCTCTTGGTCTCAAGAGACTCTTCCTCCTCAGCCTCCCAAAGTGCTGGGATTACTGGTGCAAGCAACCACACCCAGCCCTCCACTTCTAATTCTAGTTCTAGTTCTCTTGCTATTTTCACCACATCTGCAGTGACTTATGCCCACTAAAGTCTGGAACCCCTCAAAGTCATCCATGAAGGTTGGAATCAACTTATTCCAAATTTCTGGTTTTGTTGAGGTTTTGTTTGTCTGTTTTCTTGAGACGGAGTCTCGCTCTGCCTCCCAGGCTGGAGTGCAGTGGCGGGATCTCGGCTCACTGCAAGCTCCACCTCCTGGGTTCACGCCGTTCTCCTGCCTCAGCCCCCCATGTAGCTGGGACTACAGGCACCCGCAACCACGCCCTGCCAATGTTTTTGTATTTTTAGTAGAGACAGTGTTTCACTGTGTCAGCCAGGATGGTCTCAATTTCCTGACCTCACGATCCGCCTGCCTCGGCCTCCCAAAGTGCTGGGATTACAGATGTGAGCCACCGCGCCCAGCCCCAGACTTCTGTTAATATTGATATTTTGACTTCCTTCCATGTATCATGAATGTTCACAGTGACATCTAGAATGGTGAATTTTTTCCAGAATATTTTCAATTTGCTTAACCCAGATCCATCAGAGGAATAATTATTTATGACAGCTATAGTCTTACAAAGTATATTTCTTAAATAATAAGACTGGAAACTCAAAATTGCTCTTCCATCCATGGGCTGCAGCATGGATGTCATTTCAGCAGGCATGAAAAATAGCATATTAATCTCCTTGTACATTTTCATCAGAGTTCTTGCGTGACCAGGTGCACTGTCAATAAGCAGTAATATTTTGAAAAAAAAATATGTTTCTGAAAAGAATTTCTCAACAGTGGGCTTAAAAGATTCAGTAAACCATGCTGTAAACAGATGTGCTGTCATTCAGGCTTTGTTGTTCCACGAACAGATCACAGAGTAGATTTAGCATAATTCTCAAGGGCTCTAGGATTTTGGAATGGTTAAACGAGCATTGGTTTCACTTAGTGTCACCAGTTGCATTAACCCCTAACAAAAGAGTCAGCTTGTCTTTTGATGCTTTGAAGCCAGGCATTGACTTCTCCTCTCTAGCTATGAAAGTCCTGTTTAGCATCTCCTTCCAACAGAAGGCTGTTTCATCAATCTGTTGTTAAGTGTAGTAGCTACGTACATCAATGATCTTAGCTAGTTCTTCTGAATAACCTGCTGTAGCTTCTAGATCAGCACTTGCTGCCTCACCTCGCACTTTTATGTTATAGAGATTGCTCTTTTCCCTTAAACCTCATGAAACTACATGTGCTAGTAGTACTTTTCTTCTGCAGCTTCCTTGCACCTCTTGGCCTTTATAGAATTGAGAGATTAGGGCCTTGCTCTGGATTAGGCCTTGGCTTAAGGGAATGCTGTGGCTGGTTTGATCTTCCATCCAAACTTTCTCCATATTAACAATAAAGCTGTTTCACTTTCTTATCATCCATGTGTTCACTGTAGTAGCACTTTTAAATTCCTTCAAGAACTTTTCCTTTGTCTTCAAAACCTGATTAACTCTTTGGCATAAGAGGCCTAGCTTTCGATCTGTTTTGGCTTTCCACATACCTTCCTCATTAGGCTTAATCATTTCTAGCTTTTGATTTAAAGTGAAAGATGTACAACTCTTCCTTTCACTTGAACACTTAAAGGCCATTATAGGGTTATTAATTGGCCTAATTTCAATATTTTTGTGTCTCAGGGAGTCGGGAGGCCTGCAGAGAGAAAGACATATAGGGGAAAGGTCAGCTGTTTTTGACACACACAACATTGATTGATTACTTTTGCAGGCTTCTATGGGTGTGTTTAGTGGTACCCCAAAACAATTACAATAGTAACATCAAAGACCACTGATTACAAATCACCATAACAGATATAATAGTAACGAAAACATTTGAAATACTGTGAGAATTGCCAAGTTTTGACACAGAGACATGAAGTGACCACACGCTGTTGGGAAAATGGCACCGATAGGCTTGCTCCACATAGGGTTGCCACAAACCCCAATTTGTAAAAAACGCAACATCTGCAAAGTGCAATAAAGCAAAGCACAAGAAAAAGAGATGTGCTTGCATGTTACAACATGGATGAACCTTGACAACATTAGGTTAACTGATATAAACCAGACACGAAAGGACAAATACTGTGTGATTCCACTGACATGAGGTACTTAGAAGAGTCAAATTCACAGAAACAATGTAGAATCCTGGTTACAAGGGACTAGTAGAGAGAAGGGAATGAAGAACTGCTATTTAATGGGAACAAAATTTCTGTTGGAGATGATGAAAAAGTTTTGGATATAGATAATGGTGGTGACTACACAACACTGTGAATGTATTTGATTGTACACTTACAAATGGTTAAATGATAAATATTACATTATGTATATTTTTACCACAATAAAAAAATATGGTCCAAGGAGAATGTATAAAACAGGAAGAAGAGAAGGAAGAAGATATTAAGGGAATAATAGAAGAAAACGAAGCCATCAGTGAGATCCAGTAAGTCAGAGCAGTAGAACGGGAATGAAGAGGGAGTGCTGTCAAGGAAACCAAGGTAGAAAGAAAAAAGGAATTTTCTACCCACAGGCCCGTTTGTGATATGCTGCCAACAATGTTCCCTATTTAAAACCCACAAGAAAGAGGTACAATCAGCCTACCAAATACGACAAGGTAGTGTGTTCCTCTGCTTCTCCCTGTTCTAAATCTCCTCTTAATCATTGCCTAAGTGAATCAAGTACCTCGACTCCCATTCTCTTCTTCAACTCTTGCAAGTTCTGAGAAAAAAAAAAAACCTCTCATAACTCTCCTTTCTCTTAATGCTTAGGGAAATGTCTGTCTACATGACATCGTTTCCACAGCAATCCTACAGTACGGATTCAAAACACATGTTTAACAGAAAAGGGGACTGGGCACGATGGCTCATGCCTATTATCCCAGCACTTTGGGAGGCCAAGGTAGGAGGATCCCTTGAGGCCAGAAGTTCGAGACCAACTTAAGTAACATAACCAGAGTACGTCCTATTAAAAAATAATAGGCCAGGTGCGATGGTTCACACCTATAATCCCAGCACTTTGGGAGGCCGAGGCAGGCAGATCATGAGGTCAAGAGATTGAGACCATCTTGGCCAACATAGTAAAACCCTGTCTCTACTAAAAATACCAATAACATTAGCTGGGTGTGGTGGCGTACGCCTATAGTCCCAGCTACTCGGAAGGCTGAGGCAGGAGAATCTCTTGAACCTGCGAGATGGAGGTTGCAGTGAGCCAAGATCACGCCACTGCACTCCAGCGTGGCAACAGAGCAAGACTCTGTCTCAAAAATAAATAAATAAATAATAATTGGCTGGGCATGGTGGCTCACACCTGTAATCCCAGCACTCTGGGAGGCTGAGGCCGGCAGATCACCTGAGATCAGGAGTTCAAGACCAGCCTGACCAACATGGTGAAACCTCCATCTCTACTACAAATACAAAAAGTAGCCAGGTGTGGTGGCAGGTGCCTGTAATCCCAGCTACTTGGAAGGCTGAGGCAAGAGAATCTCTTGAAACCAGGAGGTGGAGGTCGCAGTGAGCAGACATCACACCCCTGCACTCCAGCCTGGGCGACAGAATGAGACTCGATCTTAAAAAAAAAAAAATTAATAATAAAATAAAAGGAAAAGGAAGGTAAATCTGAAGATGGTGCTGAGACAGCATTGTTCTTCCATCTCTCCTTACCCCCACATGAAAACAGAAAGGACATCTAGATGGCAAAACCAAATACCCATGGGCAATGTTTACAGCAAAACTCGGTGACAGAGTAACCACATTAATGCCAAAAGTACAGTGAGTGGGGACGAACTTGGGGGAACCAAGTGCCATAAGAGCTGTGTGACATCAGCAGTGAGGGAGAAGGGAAACCAGGTAATGTTGGTGGGACCTGAGAATAGGAGAACCCCCAAACAGCCAATAGAGCTTCACTGGGATGCCAGTGAGCTGACATAGGGACAGCCTCTAAAACTGAGAAGGGTCCTGTCCTCCGGGAGTAGGTGAGAGCAGGGGGCTGTGGTAGGAAGGTATGAGGTAACTGGGGCACTCTCTTTCAAAACCGACCTCAGTGTGAGACTTAACATGAGGTCTCACACTGAGGAGAAACTGTTGAGAGTGGAATCAAAATTAATCAGGACATTGCCGGGCACAGTGGCTCACACCTGTAATCCCAGCACTTTGGGAGGCTGAGGCGGGCAGATCACTTCAGGTCAGGAGTTCAAGACAAGCCTAGCCAATATGGCAAAACCCTGTCTCCACTGAAAATACAAAAATTAGCTGTGCGTGGTGGCAGACACCTGTAATCCCAGCTACTTGGGGGGCTGAGGCAGGAGGATTGCTTGAACCTGGGAGGTGGAGTTTGCAGTGAGCCGAGATCACACCGTGGCACTCCAGCCTGGGCTATTGCGTCTCAAAAAAAAAAAAAAAATTGATCAGGACAATTGATCACAAAATTGATTAGGGCTAAGAGAGAAAAAAGGGAAGGGGTAGACTAGAGTGAATGAAGTAGGAGGTGGGGGAATCTCAGAAATAAGACTCTCTATTCATGGAAGCAGGAGAGGATGGAGCTCTGTGGAGTTAAGCTTTTCGGAACACTTCTCACTCTAAAAGTCCAAGAAAACTACCTTCACATAAAAATGAGTAACTGCTATTTAAGACAAATTAAATACAGTTATTGTTAGTATTATTCTGAGACAGGACCTTGCTCTGTTGCCCAGGCTGAAGTGCCATGGTACGATTTCAGATCACACCAACCTCTGCCTCCTGGGCTCAAGTAGTCCTCCCACCTCAGCCTCCCCAGTAGCTTGAACCACAGGCACAGGCCACCGTGCCCAGCTAGTTTTGTTTATTTATTGTTTGAGATGGAGTCTTGCTCTGTTGCCAGGCTGGAGTGCAGTGACGTGATCTCAGCTCACTGCAACTTCAGCCTCCTGGGTTCAAGTGATCCTCCTGCCTCAGCCTCCCGAGTAGGTGGGATTACAGGCATGCGCCACCATGTGCAGTGTTTTGTATTTTTAGTAGAGATGGGGTTTCACCATGTTGATCAGGATGGTCTCAATTTCCGGACCTCGAGATCCACCCACCTCGGCCTCCCAAAAGGCCGGGATTACAGGCTTATTTTGTTTTTTTTTGTAGAGACAGAGCCTCACTATGTTTGCCCAGGCTGGTCTACAACTCATCTCAGGCAATCTTCCTGCCTCGGCCTCTCAAAGTGTCGGGATTATAGGCGTGAACCACCATGCCCAGCAAAATACAAAAGTATTATAAGAATAAAAGAAAAGGAGCATAATGATGACTGCTAAGGTCCCAGAACAAAGGACGAACAGACCGGACTTGCCTTGGATTCGCCAAAGGGTTCAAACCTGAAAGTTCTGCAAGAAATGCAGAGGAGGCCGGGCGCGGTGGCTCAAGCCTGTAATCCCAGCACTTTGGGAGGCCGAGACGGGCGGATCACGTGGTCAGGAGATCGAGACCATCCTGGCTAACACAGTGAAACCCCGTCTCTACTAAAAATACAAAAACTAGCCGGGCGAGGTGGCGGGCGCCTGTAGTCCCAGCTACTGGGGAGGCTGAGGCAGGAGAATGGCGTAAACCCGGGAGGCGGAGCTTGCAGTGAGCTGAGATCTGGCCACTGCACTCCAGTTCCGGCGACAGAGCGAGACTCCGCCTCAAAAAAAAAAAAAAAAATAAAAAAAATAAAAGAAATGCAGAGGAATAAGGTGAATTGCATCCTGAGTCTGCAATCTGCCAAAGCCAGACAATGAGGTTAAACAGCCCAGGTTCTTTGAATGAGTTTCTTGGGACTGCCGTGACAAACTACTACACACAACAGAAACGTATTATTTCACAGTGATGGAGGACAAGTCCCAAATTCAGATGTCTGCAAGGTTGGTTCATTTCAACGGAATGAGGGTCTGAGGGAGAATCTGTTACATGTCCCTCTCCTGTTTGCTGGTGACTACCAAGTCTTTGGTGTTCCTCAGTTTGTGGAGGTATCACTTCAACCTCTGCCTTTCTACTCCTTATGAGACAGTCTCACTGTCGCCCAGGCTGGAATGCAGTGGTGTGATCTCAGCTCACTGCAACCTCTGCCTCCTGGGTTCAGGTGATTCTCCTACCTCAGCTTCCCCAGTAGCTGGGTTTACAGGCTCCTGCCACCGTGCCTGGCTGCGTTTTTGTGTGTGTGTGTTTTTAGTAGAGACAGGGTTTCACTCTGTTGGTCAGGCAGGTCTTGAACTTACCTCAGGTAATCCACCCACCTCAGCCTCCCAAAGTGCTGGGATTACAGGCAAGAGCCGCTGTGCCCAACCTGCCTTTCTACTCTTTTAAAGACACATGCCATTGGATTTAAGGCCCACCCTAATTTAGGATGATCACATCTTGGGATAATATTTACCTTAATTATCCCGCAAAGACCACTTTAAACAGCTGTGCTTGCAAGACCACTTTTTAACATAAGGTCAAATTCCCAGCTTATCCAAAATTGGTGGGTTCTTGATCTCGCTGACTTCAAAAATGAAGTGGCAGACCCTCACAGTGACTGTCTCACCTCTTAAAGATGGCAGTCTGGAATTTGATGCTTTCAGATGTGTCAACAGTTCCTTCTTTCTGGTGGATCCACAGTCTCACTGACTTCAAGACTGAAACTGCTAGACCTTCACAGTGCTACAACTCATAAACATAGTATTAACCCAAAGACCAAGCCACAGCAAGACTTACTGAAAAAGCAAAAGAATGTAACTTCCCCACCGTGGAAACACACCACAGTGTGTTGCAGCTGGCTGGCTGGCTCCGGCAGCCTGCTTTTATTCCCTTATCTGGCTCCACCCACATTCTGCTGATTGGTCCATTTTACAGAGCTTGGTCCATTTTACAGAAAACTGATTGGTCCATTTTACAGAGCACTGATTGGTCCGTTTTGACAGAGTGCTGATTGGTGTGTTTACAATCCTTTAACTAGACACAGAGTGCTAGACAGAAATAGTCTCCAAGTCCCCACTAGGTTAGCTAGATACAGAGTACTGATTGGTGTATTTACAAACCTTGAGTTAGACACAGAGTACTGATTGGTGTATTTACAAACCCTGAGCTAGACGGAGTGCTGATTGGTGCATTTACAATCTTTTTTTTTTTTTTTTTTTTTTTTGAGACAGAGTCTCGCTCTGTCACCCAGGCTGGAGTGCAGTGGCCGGATCTCAGCTCACTGCAAGCTCTGCCTCCCGGGTTTATGCCATTCTCCTGCCTCAGCCTCCGGAGTAGCTGGGACTACAGGCGCCCGCTACCTTGCCCTGCTAGTTTTTTGTATTTTTTAGTAGAGACGGGGTTTCACCATGTTAGCCAGGATGGTCTCGATCTCCTGACCTCGTGATCCGCCCGTCTCGGCCTCCCAAAGTGCTGGGATTACAGGCTTGAGCCACCGCGCCCGGGCTGCATTTACAGTCTTTTAGCTAGACAGAGTGCTAGACAGAAAAGTTCTCCAAATCCCCACTAGGTTAGCTAGATACAGAGTACTGATTGGTGCGTTTACAAACCTTGAGCTAGACACAGAGTGCTGATTGGTATATTTATAATCCCTTAGCTAGACATAAAGGTTCTCCAAGACCCTACTAGAATCAGGAGTCTAGCTGGCTTCACCTAGTAGATCCCGCACCGGTGCTGAAGGCGGAGCTGCCAGTCAGTCCGGCGCTGTGTGCCCGCACTCCTCAGCCCTTGGGCGGTTGATGGGGCCCGGTGCCGCAGAGTAGGGGCCGGCGCTCATCGAGGAGGCTCAGGCCGCGCAGGAGCCCACAGCAGTGGGGGAGGCTCGGGCTTGGCGGGCTGCCGGTCCCAAGCTCTACCCCGCGGGGAGGCAGCTGAGGCCCGGCGAGAATTCAAGCGCAGTGCTGGCGGGCCGGCACTGCTAGGGGACCCGGCGCACCCCCCGCGGCTGCTGGCCGGAGTGCTAAGCCCCTCACTGTCCGGGGCGGCAGCGCTAGCCGGCCACTCCAAGTGTGCGGCCCACCGAGCCTACGCCTACCCGGAACTCGCGCTGGTCCATGAGTGCCTTGCTCAGCCTGGGTTCTAGCCCACGCCGCTCCCTCCACACCTCCCCTCAAGCAGAGGGAGCCGACTCTGGCCTCGGCCAGCCCAGAGAGGGGCTCCCAGAGTGCCCTGGCGGGCTGAAGAGCTCCTCAAGCACCGCCAGAGCGGATGCCGAGGCCGAGAAGGCGCCGAGAGCGAGGGCTGCTAGTATATTGTCACCTCTCACCAGGATCTAGTGAACACACATTTGGGGGGAATCATCATTCAACCTCCTGCCTTCATCAAGACAGATTGTAAGGTAAATATGAAAGAAATTGATGAGGAGTCATAGAGTAAAAGAGACTTAAAAGACATCAACTTTTTTTTGCACTTTATTATTTATAATTAATTTTTTTTGAGAGAACGTCTTGCTCTGTTGCCCAGGCTGGAGTGTAGTGGCATGATCTTGGCTTACTGCAATCTCTATCTCCTAGGTTCAAGCGATTCTCCTGCCTCAGCCTCCCTAGTAGGTGGGATTACAAGCGTGTGCACCACCATGCCCCGCTAATATTTATATTTTTAGTAGAGATGGGGTTTCACCATGTTGGCCAGGCTGGTCTCAAACTCCTGACCTCAAGTGATCCACCTGATTTGGCCTCCCAAAGTGCTGGGATTACAGGCACGAGCCACCGTGCCTGGCCTATTTTTAAATTTTAGACTCGGGGGTCCGCCTGCAGGTTTGGTACATGGATATATTGCATCATGCTGAGGTTTAGGCTTCAGCTGCACCCGTCACAGAAACAGTGAACGCAGTACCCAACAGGCAGCTTTTCAACTCCGCCCCTCACTCCTTCCCACCTTTTGGAGTACTTAGTGTCTATTGTTCCCATCTTTAAGACTTAAATGGGCAACACTAAACTCTTATTTCCTAGAGATGCATATTTGGGTGATGACACTACAGAAACACAAGGTAGTGAAAACTAAAAATGTCAGGCTAAGGCCGGGCACAGTGGCTCATGCCTGTAATCTCAGCACTTTGGGAGGCCGAGGCGGGCGGATTGCCTGAGGTCAGGAGTTCAAGACCAGCCAGACTAAGACAGTGAAACCCCGTCTCTACTAAAAATACAAAAATTAGCCGGGCGTTGGTGGCACATATCTATAGTCCCAGCTACTCCAGACTGAGGCAGGAGAATCGCTTGAACCCAGGAGGCAGAGGTTGCAGTGAGCCGAGATCGCGCGACTGCACTCCAGCCTGGGCAACAGAGCGGAACTCCATCTCAAAAAAAAAGAAAAAAAAAAAGGCTAATAGTTATTTTTGGTGTGAGGGGGAGGGGGTTGTGCTCAGGATGGGGCATGAGAAAGGGTCCTCAGGGGTGCAGGCAAAGTTCCATTTTCAGACCTGGTTGGTGGTTATAAAGGTGTTCAACTTAATAAATCATTAAGCCAAGCATCTGTTTTGTTTGGTTATCTTTATATTTTATGTTACAATAAAAATCTGTTTCACAAAGGCAAGGAAACACAAACCTTTGAGATAATACCTTTTCCATCCTGTGTATTTTGTCTGAATCACAATACTTGTTAACTGAGCAAGAAGAGCTTTAGTAAAAGAGGCTATTTGCAACCACACAGTACCGTCTAAATAAATGATTCTGCTAACAATGATAATCTCAGTTGCTCAAAAGATCCTGTGTACAGGCTGGGCACAGTGGCTCACGCGTGTAATCCCAGCACTTTGGGAGGCCGAGGCGGGTGGATCACGAGGTCAGGAGATCGAGACCATCCTGGCTAACACGGTGAAACCCCGTCTCTACTAAAAATACAAAAAATTAGCTGGGCATGGTGGCGGGCGCCTGTAGTCCCAGTTACTCGGGAGGCTGAGACAGGAGACTGGCTTGAACCCGGGAGGCGGAGCTTGCAGTGAGCCAAGATTGTGCCACTGCACTCCAGCCTGGGCGACAGAGCAAGATTCCGTATCAAAAAAAAAAAAAAAGATACTATGTACAAGGGAGTTTTCTATGCCATAGCTGCCAGAGAAGTCAATGGATAGGGCAGAGACTGCTAGGTTGCAGATGGCAGTATTTCTCTTAGTGTGTTCTGTGGACCACCTGCATCAAAAATATCCTGCCTATAATGCAGATTCCTGGATCCCTACCAGAGGTTCAGATTCAGAAGACATACTTGGGAACAGTGCTCTACGCCAGAAGTTCATTCTAGATTGATGTTAAAACACAAGCTGTATCTAAACAGTACCTTCCTGATCAAAGAACTGAAGAGAAGACACTCTATACTAGTACCACACCACTATCTATAATAACTATAATGGTCAATTTTCTAGGATAAGCACTTAGAAATTCTGTTATGAGTGTTTCATGTGGTAATGGCTTAAGGACATACTCCTTTTAAACCAGGAAGGTAAAACAGAATGTTATTTCTTTTTGGGCAACTAACTGGATTGCAATTAAAAAGCTTTAAACTCCGACACTAGTCTTCCTCAGATCCTACAATTTAAAACTGTAGGCTCTAAATCTGATGTGGCAACCAGATTTGGCTGGACTAAATTAAAGGCCCAATTTAAACTTTCGATGTTCCAAAGACCTTCTTTGCTTATGAACAGTTTCCTTAATCTCCTTAAACAATAATTTTTCCATTCTGAAATCTCATACAACTGTTGAATAGCATTGTTTCTTGGAAGTTGTTTATGTAGATTTTATGGATGTTGGCCAAATTGTATTTCTAGATGAAAATGAAGATTTTCAGAGAACATTGTAATGTCAAACTCTATCTATAGATAGTATGTATATACATATATATGTACATGTATATATATAAACATTTTTGTGTATGAGTGTGTGTATGCAAAGGAATCCACAGCTCATGTTAACAGGAAGGATAAGGAGTGAGAGGGATATCAGAAAAATACATCAAAGCATTTAGGCGTGCAGGGAGGGGGCATGGGTCAGAGCAATTCTAGCTGTAGCAATGGGAAGTTATAAAAGTCCAAAGGTATACACATGACCCTGGCTCTTAGTCTCCAGTGCTCAAAGGAATTTTCTGGAGAGGCTTGTGAAAAGCAAATTTTTGGGGACTGCCTTAAAGGATTCTGATTCATTCAGTTGAAGGAATCTGCATTACTATAAGCTCCTTAGGTGAGTTTGTGTCTGCTGGTCAGCAAGTCATATGTTGGAAACTCTTTGGTAGGGTCTATAGCTCAAGCTAGCAGTTAGTATCACTGATGTCCAGCAAGGAATGATACCTTGGCAGGAATAAAAACAAGATGGGGGCTGGGTGCAGTGGCTCATACCTGTAATCCCAACACTTTGGGAGGCCGAGGTGGGCGGATGGCTCGAGTCCAGTAGTTCAAGATCAGCCTAGGCAACATGGCGAAACCCCATTTCTACAAAAAATACATACACACAAAAATTAGCCGGGCTTGGTGGGGTGGACCTGCAGTTGCAGCTCCTTGGGAGGCTGATGTGGGAGGATGACTTAGCCCAGGAGGTAGAGGTTGCAGTGAGCCCTGATCTCATGGCCATTGTACTCCAGCCTGGGTGACACAGTGAGAACCTGTCTCAAAAAAACCAAGATGAGTAGGAGTTGAGAGGTTTGAAGGTTCAGGTAGGCAGGAAGACAGGCAGTGTTCATTTCGTAGGCTGCCATAAAAATTACCACAGACTAGGTGGCTTAAAACCATAGAAATTTATTCCACTACCGTTCTGGAGGCCAGAAGTCCAAAATCAAGGTGTTGGCAGGAATCTACTCCCTCCAGAGGCTCTAGGAGAGATTGTGTTCCTTGCCTCTCCCAGCTTCTGGTGGCTATTGGCATTCCTTGGCTTGTAGCCACTCACTCCAGTCTCTGCCTCCACCTTCACATGGCTTTTTCCTCCTCTGTGTGTGCTTCCTCTGGGTGTCCCCTCTAAGGACCTTTGTCATTGGATGTAGGGGCCACCCTAGATAATCTAAAATGGTCTTGGAGATCGTTACCTTAGTTACATCTACAAAGACCCTTTCCCCACAAATATCACAGTCAGATTCTAGAGATTAGGATATAGATACATCTTTTGGGATGCCACCAGTCAGTCAACCACACAGGCCTATTCTGGGAAAACTAGAAGCCTTGGGGCAGTCAGAGCAAGGGAAAGAGGGGTTGAGAGTTAGCAAGAACATCTGGTTCTAGTTCTAGAAAAATTCATCTTCAAGGGAAGGTGAGGAGGGCTCAGACTGAGGAACCAGTCAGATGCTGGTCACTAATAGATCAGTAGGTTGGAGTGGGATAGACAGTAGAGCTGACTTTATGTTATTATCCTGAGTTTCTGAGTCAGGATTCTATAATTGCAACTAACCAGGACATGACTGCACTCCTAGTATGGGACAAAGCTAAGCTGCCCTAGCAAGTGGACATCCAGGGGCTCTAGGAAGATTAGACGCTGAGAATCAGGTTGGACAAAGAGATGCAAAGCAGGATCACACAAGTAAGTAGATTCATAAATAGCTGCCACTTATTGGGCATTTCCTATATGCCTGGCACTTTACAAGTATTATTGCCTCTTTCCATCATACCCTAGCAATATGGGTGTCGAAACATGGGTCTCCATTTGACATATAAGAAAACAGATTTTTTTATTTTTATTTTTTGAGACAGAGTTATGCACTGTCGCCCAGGCTGGAATGAAGTGGCAAGATCATGGCTCACTGCAACCTCCGCCTCCTGGGTCCAAGCGATTCTCCTGCCTCAGCCTCCCAAGTAGCTGGGATTACAGGCACATGCCACCACGCCTAATTTTTGTATTTTTAGTAGAGATGGAGTTTCACTATGTTGGCCAGGCTGGTCTTGAACTCCTGACCTCAGATGATCCACCCGCCTCGGCTTCCTAAAGTGCTGGAATTACAAGCTTGAGCCACTATGCCCGGCCTAATTTTTGTATTTTTAGTAGAGATGGGGTTTCACCATGTTTGCCAGGCTGGTCTCAAACTCCTGACCTCAGGTGATCTGCCCTCCTTGTCCTCCCAAAGTGCTGGGATTACAGGTGTGAGTCACCACCCCTAGCTATATAGCTGGTAAATGGCTGAGCCAGAATTTAAACCCAGATCACTCTGACTCCAAAGCTCATTCTTTCTGCTAAAACATGCTACCTCTTCCACAAATTAATAGTCTACCTTGGATTTTAGCATCTTATCTTCCACTATCTTCTCTCTTTGAACTCTTCTTTCCACCTACTCATCCTAGAGTTCACTAGACATAAAATGTCAAAACATCTGTTTCTCTACCAAATACCCTATATTAAAAAAACTTGGGTAAGATAGATTGATAAATATCTCAAAGCTTTCTAAAGCAGAATTGCAGGTGTGGGTCTAGAGTGTGAACACTTGCTTTCTTGTGGCTATGTCATATTTATCTTACTGCAATCACTTGTGGGGAGCTCAAGCCGGAATTCTATGTACAGTCCCAGTCCCAGGCTGGTCTCTAATCATAAGGCGCAGGTCTATAATTACTGTGTATGTTGCACCACTCTTCCCTCACAACCCCCACTACTGCCACCAAATGCATGCTGCCAGTGATGTTCTGCAGATGGTAATATCCAAGTAGTGGCAGTACTAGTTTCCTCCACAGGTATATCCATAGAGGAAAGCAACACTGATGGAACAAGAGCAGGGAAGCTGCTGGTATATTACACTTCTAGCTCATGCCCTGAGTACCACTTAATCTGCCCTAAAGATAGTGTCATTTCTGGCCAGGCACGGTGGCTCACACCTGTAATCCCAGCACTTTGTGAGGCCAAGGCAGGGTCAGGAGTTCAAGACCAGCCTGGCCAACATGATGAAACCCTGTCTCTACTAAAAGTACAAAAATTAGCTGGGCGTGGTGGCACACACCTGTAGTCTCAGCTACTCAGGAAGCTGAGGCAGAAGAATCATTTGAACCCGGGAGGCAGAGGTTGCAGTGAGCTGAGATCACGCCATGGCACTCCAGCCTGGGCAACAAGAGTGAGACTGTCTCAAAAAAAATAAGAAGATAGTGTCACTTCTACCAGTGTCAACAAATGTATGTTTAGGGCTATGGATCCTCAACTAGCCTGAATGTAAGACTAAAATATTCCTGAGCCTGGTGCGAGGTTTAATGGAACTTTTAACTCATCTGTTTCAGAAAAGGTAATAAGGCTAAATTATTAAGGAGTCCTAGCCTGACCTGACACATCTTGTCAGGTGTTTCATAGCACTCTGAGTAGGAGTTTTGGGAAATTAATAATAATGAAAATCTTGTGAAAGGGCTCAAGGTGTTGCAATCCTCATCACCTATGAGCACCAATTTGCAGCTGTTTTGCACATAACTATAAATTATGACCTAGTGTCTACATATATACCTTTCCCCACATTCCTGCAGGGGTCTCTTTCCCTGCTCAGTCTCAGGAGCAGGCTTTAATTTTTTTTTTTTTTTTTTTTGAGACGGAGTCTTGCTCTATCGCCCAGGCTGGAGTGCAGCGGCCGGATCTCAGCTCACTGCAAGCTCCGCCTCCCGGGTTTACGCCATTCTCCTGCCTCAGCCTCCCGAGTAGCTGGGACTACAGACCCCCGCCACCTCGCCCGGCTAGTTTTTTGTATTTTTTTTTTTTAGTAGAGACGGGGTTTCACCGTCTTAGCCAGGATGGTCTTGATTTCCTGACCTCGTGATCCGCCCGTCTCGGCCTCCCAAAGTGCTGGGATTACAGGCTTGAAGCCACCGCGCCCGGCCGCAAGCTTTAATTTTAAGACCCTTGAATACTTGAACAAATTCAAGAGTCAGTCTGACAATCATTTTATATTTTTCTAGTTTACTTAAAACTAGATAATTTCTAGTTTACTTAAAAACAACAACAACACTATTTTAAAAATACTTTGGGATAGGTTTGAGTCGTGTTTGCTTCCAGTCAGAGAACTTCTTACAAAACTGAAGATACAAAGTGCTGATGCCCGGGCGTGCCAGCGTTCGTTGGGGGCACGACGTCATCGTGGGAAGCGTGTACTTTTTCGGATTACTGCTGGCGGATTAGAAACCCGCAGATCAGTTCTAGGTTAGCCCTGATTAACTGCCCTGGGTGTTTCTGGGCCAGAGGGAGTATCTGCCGGACTCAAACCAATACTCGTCATAAGACAAGAGTTAATTTGTACTTTACCCCTATCCAGGCTAATAATGAAGGTACCAGGAATGATCTGGAATGTTAACTGGTGCCCGCAATCGCGTCTGTTGAACCTTCTGCCCCCACGATTCTGTCTGCCCACATGCTTCTGTCTATCAGCCCCGGCCTCGGGATCAGCTCTCGCCGCGTCATTGGTTGGATTTCAGGAAGGGAGAAGCCCACGATTTAAAGGGCTCCTTTTCCACCTGCCAGGCATCGTCCGCATGGTCCAACTTGCCTTTGGCACATATTTGCAAGAATCTCCTGCTGCTGTTCGTATATTGCACTGACTGGTCAAAGGAAAGAGTGTTCCCTTAGTCACCTTGACAATTTCCAAAAGTGAAACTTGCGCTCTAGACTAGATCTACACTGAGTCTGCGGGGCGCGGAGTCCCTGCCCAGGTCAGTAGCGCCGGCCCGGCGGGGGGGCGGGGACAGGGGCGGAGCCTAGGCCAGGCGTGGTCTTCCGTGGTAGAGAAGGAAAGTCTTTGCCCCACCCCCTAAAAACTGCTCCTCTCTCAGCCAATCAAGGAGACCTATGCAAATAGGGTCCCTGTCGCCCCGGTAACCATGATGCACGGCAGCCAATGGAAACCAGCAAATCGCGGCCCTGCTCCACGATTGGGAGCGAAGTAAGGAGATAGAGGCCCAATGGGCTGTGGGAACGGTCCTCGGCGGGTTGAGGGGCGGGGATATGCAAATATGGTTTGAAAAGCCGGCGGGAAATCCGAGTTTCGCGGGAGGACCTTGGCGCGTAAACCGTATCCCTTCATTCATTGTCAGCAGCAGCTTCCTGGAGCCATTTTTCAGCTGCCGGCCGCAGCACCCGGGCTGCCGCCGCCGCCTCGCAATCCGTTGCATCGGCCGCCCCCGACGCCTCCATCCCCGCTTGGGGCCCGATATCCGTGCGGCCGGGACCCTCCTCTCTCCAGAGCCCCGATTATTTTTGGCCCCCGGGGCCTGTGCGGTGCGGAAAAATAAAAAGAAAAGAGAGAGAGGGGGCTCGGAAGCGCCGGGCGGGGAGGAGAGAAGGAGGAGAGACTTGGAAACTCCGACTGCAAATAATAAAGAAATTGAAAACAATACATTAATATACCATAACACTAAAAAGAGCAGGAGCGAGAGATGAGAAAGGGGATCCAGCCCGCTCTGGAGCAGTACCTGGTGACCGCCGGGGGTGGGGAGGGGGCGGCTGTCGTCGCCGCCGCCGCTGCAGCCTCCATGGACAAAAGGGCACTGCTAGCCAGCCCCGGCTTCGCCGCTGCCGCCGCCCCGGGCGCGTACATCCAGATCCTCACCACGAACACTTCCACCACCTCCTGTTCCTCCTCCCTCCAAAGCGGCGCCGTAGCCGCCGGCCCCCTCCTCCCCAGTGCCCCCGGCGCGGAGCAGACCGCCGGCAGCCTCCTCTACACCACGCCGCACGGACCCTCCAGCAGAGCCGGGCTGCTGCAGCAGCCACCAGCCCTGGGACGCGGCGGCAGCGGCGGCGGCGGCGGCCCTCCGGTAATACCCTCCCTCCCCACCGTCCCCAGCCCTGGCGGGAGGTGGGCTCGCACCGCGCGGGGTCGTGGGCGCGCTGCGGGCCGCTCAGGGAGAGCAGTGGGCCGAGCATCGTGGGCCTTGGGGGCTGCCCCTCCAACGAGGGTTCATTGTTAGACCTGAGTGCTCTCCCCGGCGCCAGGAGGGTCGGGGGGCTCGGCCGGGCGCGCGGGGCGGCGGGGATTGCCTTGGCGCGAACCACATCAAACACTCCAAAACTTTTCGCGGCCCCCCCTTCTTTTCCTGCACTTTTCCCTACCCCCACTCTCCCTTCCCCTCCAACCCGAAGCTTCCTCTTTCTCGGGCGTAGGAAGGGGTCACGCCCCGGATGGAGAAGGGGGTGGGGGAGGGAGCAGTGAACTGGGGTGTGGGGGGCTCTGAAGGCTGGAAACCGGGTGACTGTTAGGGTGCTCGCCCCCAGTCTGCCTTGAAGGCTCGTTGGCGGCCGGGGGTCCCTGCGGCGTGCTCGGAGCGCAGGGGATCGGCGGGGCTGCGCTTGACACATTTTAGGATCTGTAACTCCCGGCAACAAAGGGGCTGGGGGAGGTGGAGGGGAGTCGGGCGTGGGGGAGGTGGGGCTGGAAGCCGGGTGCGGACTGGGGCGTGGGCTGTCTGGGGCGAGGGGCTCGCCGGCTGGCGCTCCGGCCTGGGCGCATCCTGGTGGTGGCAGCGGCGGCGTCCGCGTGGCCTGAGCGCCCAGGCCTTCCTCGCCGGGCCCCGGGCCTGCCCTTGACCCGCCTCTCCCCTTGCCCCTTCCTTCCCCGCCCTGTCCCCCTCTCCGCCCCCCGGCGACGGAGGGCGGGGGCAGCCGGGTTCCCGTCCCGCTGCCTGGGTCTGTCCCTCTCTCCGGGACCCGCCGGTGACGTTTCGCACACGTGCGCGCAGGACGCGCCTGTGACTGGGGAGGAGGCGGCGGCGGGAGGGGGCGCTGGAGGGGGAGAGGGGGGCACCCACTTCCTCCTGCTCGCCGGCTCCCTGGCCTGGGACGGTCCCGGCGCCCTCGCACCCGCCCCCGGCACCGCCACCCTCCCTCTCCTCTCCCCACCCCCCCCACCGGCGCCCGCCCTCGCCCTGCGCCGCCGGTCTGTTCGGCCCTCCGGGCCCCCTCTCCAGCCGGCCCCCCACCTCCCCCCCGGAGCCAGGCTGGTTTCGGAAATGCCCTTACAGCAGCAGGTTAGTGACCGGGACGGCTCGGGGGCCGCCGACGCCGCGGGGGCACCGGATTCTGTTGGGGGCTGAAGCGGTGAGGGTAGGCGGTTGAGCGGGGTTTTGGAGTGGGAACGGGGGGTTGGGTGCTCGAGGGAAATGAGTAAGCAAGAAAAATCTAACTAAGTAAATGCCCCGGCCTCCGGTTCTAGGAACCTCGGGGCGGGAGTGTCTGCCCCAAGGGGTGGGTATGGTGTTTACGTGGATTTTTTTTCTAGGGGGCGGATGGATGGGCGATAGAAAACCGGAGGGGGCTTCTCGCCAATGGCCGAGTTGAGCTGTTTTCTGTCTTCCTTCCCTTGTGCTGGAGGGGGAGGGGGGCGGGTCAGAGGGTAGGGTGTCTGTAGGATTCCCAGGCCACCCGCCACCCCCTCCCTTTGTCCCTGTAATTTATAAAGCGCCTTTGAGAGATGATTTAGGTCAGTATGCGGCTTCTCTTTTTGTTGGTACTAGAAAGAAGTGTGGCCCGGAGGTCTCCCCTTTCTCCTTTTCTCTCCTTCATTCCCTTCCTCCATGCCTCCGGGTCTTCACCTCGTGGTGAGGCTTGGCCTCCACGGGGTTAGAACCGAACCAGACTCAGATCCATGGTAGTCTGATCATACCAGGCGTGGACCTCACCTTGTCTCAGCTCCAAATGGGTTTAATTTTTGGAGAATCAAGATTTTGCGGGAGTCTTTAAGAAAGTCAGCACATAGGCAGCACTTTGGGAAATGGGATGGGTTTGGGAATAATGAGGCGTTTTTTATTTTTTTCGTGTTCCCAATTTCTCCCCGGGTTCGGTCTTAACTGCTTTCCAGCCCCAGAGATACTTGCTGGGCATGTGTGATGTAGTCTTAGTCAAAGAAGCTCATCGTTTTTTTAGTGACTAGGGTCTGCCAGCAGGGGGGAAACGGAGCACAGTACCTGCTTACACATAACAGTATCCAGTGTGCTGGGTTTTCAGTCACAAGAATATTCCATGCTTTTATTAGCTTCAGATACTCTTACTGACTTAACCTAAGCATGTTTGGACATATTTTAAGCATATTTGACCCCTGCAAAGTTCTGTTACTCTTTCATAAACCTAACCTTAAACAACCAGCTAATTGACATACTTCTTGGATTAGATTCACAGATTTATGGGGGGTAGTTTTGATAATGGGAAATTATGAGACCTTCAAGTTGCTTTTTAAAAAATTTTAACAGTGCTTGTTGGGCCAGGTCCCTAAGACTATTTTTCAAGCCAAGTTTATTATATATAGTTCATTGTATTTAAGTATTTAAAATATACTAAATTACCCTCACCATCTTCCAAGTTATTTCAAAACTTTATTCTCCTTGACATGAAATTGTTATTCCAGGAATAATAATATCCTTTTGAGTTTATGTGTACACAAAAGGTTTTTCATTACAGGAATATAAATGTTATTCATATACATATTCAGAAGCTTTTTTTATATAAGATTGCAATGTATGCTGAATCATTGGTTATCTACACTTTTTTTTGAGACGGAGTCTCATTCTGTCGCCCAGGCTGGAGTGCAATGGCACGATGTCAGCTCACTGCAACCTCCGCCTCCCGAGTTCAAGCATTCTCCTGCCTCAGCCTCCTGAGTAGCTGGGATTACAGGCGTGAGCCACCACGCCCGGCCAGTTATCTAAACTTTTAAGAGCTATTTCTTCTGGCTGGGCGCGGTGGCTCATGCCTGTAATCCCAGTACTTTGGGAAGCCCAGGCGAGTGGACCACGAGGTCAAGAGATCCAGACCATCCTGGCCAACATGGTGAAACCCCGTCTCTACTAAAAATACAAAATTTAGCTGGGCGTGGCCGTGCGTGCCTGTAATCCCAGCTACTCAGGAGGCTGAGGCAGGAAAATCACTTGACCCTGGGAGGCGGAGGTTGCTGTGAGCTGAGATCCCTACACTGCACTCCAGCCTGGCGGCAGAGCGAGACTCCGTCTCCAATAAAAGAGCTATTTCTTCTGGAAGGGTGTAGGAAATTTATCTAGTCAATGCATACAAAGTTCTAAGCACTGAATATAAAGTTTGATTTATTGTTTTTCTTATCAAAATTATATTAGACTTCCATGCAAGTCTTCGAATTTTGAATTTTGTTGATACTCTTTCCCTAAGCAGGAACGACAGGATGGGGAAGGCTAAGTGATTGGCTGAACAAAGACCACCTAAACACTCTGTGTCCAAGAAGAGGTTGAAAAGTCTTCAGGTGGCCAGAGTTGCAGACCTATCTGGTTCTGATCCCAAGTTCTGTCTCAAGAATATCTAAGGACTTAACCAGAAGCAACTTCTACACCTTTTTTTCAATGGGGGGAAAAATATGAGTACTACCTTACCAGCTGTAAAGCATCTATTATTTACAAAATGTGTGTTCATTGACAAATAACTTAATCTCAACTCAGTTTCTTCCTCTGTAACATAGGGACAATAACAGTGTCACCTTTAAGGTTCTTTTGAAGAGTTAAATGTGATAATGCATGTGAAATACTTAGCACAGTGCCTGACAAAAAGTAGACACCCAGTACAATTCATATTTATTATACAAATGTTAATTTTTTTTCTGATTTAGTGAAATAGTGTAAGGCCAGGTGCACATTGTCCCTTTGTTTACATATATGAACAGAACTGTTAAAAGTCTTTAAGTGATAGGTAATTAATTATTTATACCCAATTAATTTGGGCTTTTAAATATATAAAACATGGCCATCCTAGGGGTAAAATCGGGACATTTCAGTAAGACACACCTATACAGAGATAGTGGTGTTGAACTGCCAAGCATATGCCTTGAATTGTGACAAGGCCACGTCATCCTCACTTTTTTGCCTGAGTTCCACTCCGTCCATGATTCCACAGACCTGCCAACTTTTGGATGCAGTTTATGCTTAGTGGCTTTTGTTAGACCTGAACTCTCAATCTTCACCACGTCAGAGACATGCATTAGATAAATTCCGTCTTAGTTGGTGAACTGTTGGAAATGTAAGAACTACAGAGAAACCGTAGTCAGAAGTGCTACTCAATGGAGCAGACAAGGCTCCATCATTTTCTGCTGCTGCTTCTAAAAAGCAGCTGAAATTATTTTATTCTAGAAAATTTGGGATTTAATAATGCAAGAGACTATGTCCTGTCACAGTCATAGCAACCTACTGATTATACTTTGGGAAAGAGCCCTCAATGCTTGAAATTTTCATCTAAGAATGGAGGAACCATAGGTGCTATTTCAACAGGGTCTCTTTTCCTGTACAATTATAAAAAGAAAAGTGCTGGGTTCCTGTGGTTCTATACTCAATAATCTTGCTTCTGCTGAGATATATGGTTGATGCCAAGTTTAAGCTGGGAGACAATTTTTAGTCACTACATACCCCAAAATGGAAGTTTTAATATAATGCAGTGCCCAGACTTGGGCAGTGCAAGTAGCTCCACTGTAATCAGTACCAAGGGCGCCACTCTAATCATCCTCTGAAACAAAGCACCCTTAAATATGGCACTGTGGGCTGAAGAACTCCACCTTGTGAACAGGAAAGGATTTTTTGTTTTTCTATAAATCACCACCTTGTGTATTACTTGGAAGAGTAGATTCTGAGATTAATGTTGTACCGTGTAAAGCTAACTTGCAAACAGAAAATAATACTCTAAGCCTAGACGTGCATCAATAACAATACCTGGAGATTGAAAGGCAGGGTGAAAGCTTTTATTGTGGTTTCTCAGAAATATATAAAGCAGTAGTTTTCCTTTAACTCTTCTGTCTTTAATGCTATCTGCAAAGATAATGTCATCCATACCTTGAACCTCTTTCCTAGGGACTTGGACCCATTTGGCAAATAGCTTCAAGTACTCATAGTTAATTTTCTGACTGGTTTACCTAATTTAACCTGATTTTACAAATACTCCATTTGTAGGACCAGTTTACATCCACTTTCCCAAGGTAGCCAACTTCGATTCCCTTTTTAACCATTTACTTCCTGCTAACAGCTTTAACTAGGATGAGTGAAAATCAGTTGCCTATGCTCACTAGGTCGCTGATAGATTCCCATGCTGAAATGATGCAAGGTAAAGAAGGTAGATTTCAAAATTTTGTTTTTTAAAGAGGGGGATCTTCCCTGAATTCTTTGAGGTACTAAGTACGTGGTTTAATGCGTATTTTCATTCTTGTTAGCAGTTTAAAAATAATATTTCAGGGACTGTATTTACAATTGCTAAAAAGCATTTTTTCTACTAATCATTTTTCATGGGACTTAATACAATGGAAGATAACTGGGAAAGCAGTAAATATAGGAAACCACTAATAGTGTCTCCTTCCTACCCTGACCCTCTCTTCGGCTTCAAAAAGTGATGAGGAAAATGTATCTTTCACAAAGAAAAGTTATACCACAGAAGGTACTGAAAAGCAACAACTGCCTTTGGGGACAGGAAACTTGCAGAGTGAGGATTATTATAGAGGGATAACATACCGAGTTTTCATTTCACTAAGAGGGAAATTGGTTTATATTCTGTTCACACTTGTTTCAAACCCTCTCCTCTAAAAACAATGTGTTTTTGGAATTCAAGGAATGTATACTACAAGAATACATAATACATTCTTTCCCCAACCTTAACTGGGGGGTCAGTCTTATGGCCACCATATTTGTCTACAATATAACTTTTAAAAAGTATAATTTTGCCCTCAAATACTCTCATATCCAATGCAATATAACTGAAGGAGAAGTGATAAAGGCCACTGGTTGCCAGATTGTATCACAAAGCCAGATGCACTTTTCTTTAATGAAGAATCTGAGTGATGCGGGCCCCCACTTAGCTTTGTAAACTAAGGCAGGAGTTTATGTCAGCGTGAGGTAGAAAGCAGTGAAAATTGGCAGCTGATGGAGTAGAAGGGGTAAGAAGAATAAAAAATAATTGACTTCAGTCTGCTTTCCATTACTGTAGCCCAGTTCTCTGGGGCCATTTGTATGGTCTAGACAACATTCTTAGAACTTGATAGCCCATGAGAACGATACTTTAGGTTGGCATGGGCAATAGTTGGTACTTACACTGGTCTTGGAATCATAATGTTTGAGAGGTGTAAGGCAAAAGAGTCCTCATCTGTCCAATCCTCTTCATGTTGCAGGTGAGGAAATTCAGGCCCAGCATTGTTAAATTACTTGCCCAAGGTCAAAGGTCTTTGCTAGTGGCAAAGCCAAAACCGAAACTGGAGACTCTTGAATTCTTAGAAACCTCATTCACCAAGAGAAGGTTAACTGTGTCTCATGAGCCCTATATGAGAAAATTGGGGTGTGTAGAACACATTTTAGATTTCCTTCAGGAGTGGTTACCTTTTTTAAAAATGTGCACATAAAGAAGTGTCCTTTAAACAGTTGGCTGTGGGGGTAATGACTTATTCCCAAAGATACAAAATAAGCAAGGCTACTTTGGATGTTAAATGAAAGGGAATTCTTTAAAAAAGGAAAGAATGACTCCTCAAAACATGATAGTAGTATTTTTTAAAGATTTATTTAATATTCGCTAATTTGTCTTCTGTGATTATATCCTGTTGCTCAAAAAGTGACACATGCTCCATAGGGAATAGAATCTAAAAGGATTTTTGAGACTGTCTTGGGGAGAAGGACACACAGTGCCCCTCTAGTAGTAACGGGGTTTTGTCCTGGGCCACCCACATCCTGAGTGATTGTTATGCTTTCAGAGGTCCCCAGCCCTTGCCCAGTAACATTGAACAAGGTGTTCTTCCTCTGTGGTTAGCTCCAAGATTTCTGGTTTAGCAAAGTGGCTAATCAGTTAACTCTTTAAGAGGAAACTGTCATTCCTTTAGCCAAAGCTAATTTCCTTAAAATGCCTTCTTTTCCTTTTTGGAACTAAGAAAGCTTAAAAATAGAATTGCTTTAAGCCCTGAGGCCTGAAAGTGAAACATAATCTGACGTGGCTGTAGTGCACTGACTCGTTAGGGGCAGCGATATATGGCTTATCTGTAATCCACAAACCAGAAAGGTGCCCAGTGTAGATACGGTCTAACAGCCAGTGAGCATTAAGTACCAACTGATGAGAGTAGCGATCAGTGAAGCTGATTTCCTCTGGAAAGTTTTTTGGCAAGTAGAGTTTGTCTTAGAGAGTGGAGGATTTGAATGCCTCTTGACTTTGTGCTGAGGAGAACTTCTGTCTGCTCTAGTTTTTATGATCCTGAAGGGTGGTAGCTTTGGACTCTGAGAATAATGGGCAGTGAACTCAGGGTCTATATATTTCGTTCCACTCTGCTTTTCCCCATTTCTGATGCTTTGGGGGCTCCACTTCTGATACATAACCAGACCAGCATCCCTGAGGCCCACACTATCTCCTGTGTGCCTTTCTGCATCTGGCAGTCCCTTGGAGAGAAGGAGGCTCATGTGTTTATAACCTGCACTGTGTCCTAAACGGCATAGTGAGAGGCAGCTCAGTATAAGGTCAGGCCACTTAGCCTGGAGCCAGAGTGCCTGTGTTCTTGTCCTGGCTCTGCTCACTAGCCCTGTGACTTTGGGCAAGAAACTTGGCCTCTATGTTTTCATTTCCTCATCTGTAAATTGGGAACAATGATAGTACCTACCTTATGGGGTTAGGAAGTTGCAATGAGTTCTTTCTGTAAAGTGCTTAGACCAGTGTCTAGCACGTAAGACGGATTATGTGTTAAGTAGAAACATGGTAGAATTGCCCTTCCCTTCCACAGCCATCTCATGGGTAGTCTTTTTGTGATCTATTTTCTTGGTTTGTTTTTGTTTTGAGACCAAGTCTCATTCTGTTGCCAAGGCTGGAATGTAATGGTGCATTCTTGGCTCACTGCAACCTCTGCCTCCTGGGTTCAAGCAATTCTCCTGCCTCAGCCTCCCCGTAACTGAGATTACAGGTGTACACCACCACACCTGGCTAATTTTTTTGTATTTTTAGTAGAGACAGGGTTTCACCATGTTGGTCAAGCTGGTCTCGAACTACTGACCTCAGGTGATCCGCCCGCCTCGGCTTCACAAAATGCTGGGATTACAGGCATGAGCCACTGTTACCGGCCTGATCTGTTTTCTTAACTAGCCCTTAGTGTTCATTTCACCCTATTACACCGCTCTAAAAATGGTGATGATGGGAAGGAGAAGTAAACCATGGAATGGCTCTCGCCTGATGTAGTCTTTAGGGTCTAGGGTGTTTGTATTTCTTTATAAGCTGCCCATTGACTTGGGAGAAAGAACAGAAGAATAAGCTTCTTGTAGTAGTACTATCAGTAGTGATAGTGTCATGAATAAAACCTTTATTTCTGTGATTAAATGTTTTTATAAAGTGGCACTATTAGCATGAATGACACGATTAACATAATTTCACTCCTGTACAGTAAACCATGGCTTAAGACTGAATGGCAAGAATCAGGGTGTCTGAGCTCCTGGGCCCTGCCAGACTCGGAGCCCCTGCCAGTGTGTGTATATCGAGGCAAGGTGGGGGTTGTCTTGCTCTCCAGAGACAATGGAACCTGCCTCTGGGCTACTCCCTTTTCCCTTCCCATCTCCTCACCCCTCCTTTTTTGTGTTACATCTGTTCCTTCACCTTCGCCTTGCCCTCTGCCTGGCTCTTAGAAGGAAGCGGACTTGCTGCGTTCAGTGGCTGCTTCCCGGACTTACCAAATTAATTACCACCTTTTCCTGGCATCAAGGGATGGTGAAATCTTGCCTTTGCTGTCTTGCTTCCCATTCCTCCGCGACAGTGTGGTGCTGCAGGCCCTGCAGGTTTCCCTCTGGTGTGTTTGCTTGTGGCTTCTACCTCTCCACCTTACTCCTTTTGTTGCCCTCCTCCCACTGGCCCATTGATGCCCACATCAAGGGAAGGCATAGGCATAGCCTCTCCCAGTTTCCCAGGGGCTTGGGCCTCTCCCTTCCCTTGGGTTACTGCTTCTTTCCTGTAGCACCTCGTATCCTAATCTTGCATGTTCATGACTTACTCCTCCTCTAAACCTGTAAGCTCCAAGAAATCGGTCTGGCTTGCTTTTTCATCATGTGGTCCCTGCCGTGCTGGCTACACTATAGACTCAGCTACCTGAGAAGAGGCATTTTCATTAGACACCTTCCATGTTCTTGGCACCCCATTAGTCCTGTTGGGGATACAAAAGAAGTATGAGGTGTGATCCACCCACTCTTGAATTTACAGTCTGTTGAGGAGACAGGCTTTAAACACAAGTTGATCTGCAAGCAAGACTAAACAGGCGGTAGGGAGAAAACAAGACTCATCTAGTCCTTAGTTGTATGGTGTTGACAGGAAGTGCCAGAGGAACAGGTGAGAGTCACCAGACTCCAGCTGGGCCGTGAGATGGGGAGGCCACGGCTGCCATGGTTATCAATCTGGAGCACATTAGGGCGCACATTTGAATCTCCCAGGGTGCTTTTTAAACATACTGATACCTAGGCCCCACCCAGACTAATCAGAATATCTGGGGGTGAGATTAAGACATGGATTTTTTTTTTTTTTTTTTAATGTGCTCAGTTAGAACCTCTGGGCTCAGTGGAAAGGGAAGATTGGGGAGGCCCTTCCTGGCAGGGAGACATAAGTCAAAGGCAGGCAGGCAGAAATACTGGCGTCAGGAGGTAGCATTTGGACTAGAGTTGTCAGTAAGGGGAGATAACAGGACTGAAGGTTGGATGTGTTGGCAAAACTGATCTAGAATTGGAGTTGCCTTCCTACACAGACTGGGCAGGGAGTAAATTGGAGGTGGGAAGTTTGAGTGGCATGGGGGTTGTTCACGAACAAAGAAGAAGCATACTATCAACATGGGGCCTTGGGACCTGGTCACAGGCAGTGGCTGCCAGAGGGGATGGCAGGCCCTGTGTTTCGCCAGGTCTTCCACCTTCTCAAAATGCCAAAAATCTACCAGTTTTAAAATGTTGGCTCAATTTAAAAGGAAATTGCACAGGCCAGACAAAATAGGTCTCTGGGCCAGATTTGGCTTAAGGGCTACCACTCAGCAGTCTCTGGTCTATGGGATAATAATAGCTAATGTTTATCGAGTGCCCGCATGTATCGAGGGCACGAAACTAAGTGCTTTACTCGCATTAGCACATTATCCACATAACAACCTATCAAGTGGGTATTATTATTATCCTTGTTCTACACAGGGAAACAGACAGCCAGGGGTTAATGGCCTGGCTCAGGGCCCCAGTAACAAGTGGGGCAACTGAAATTAAACCCAAGGAGCCTGGCTTCACAGTCTCAGCTTATTCCTGGTATTTATCTTCTGTGGTCTCTGGCATTGTATTAAGTAGTAAAAACCTAAGATACCTGTCAAAAAGAAGTAATCCAATGTTTTCCAAGTTTAGCTGATTGCCTGTAGCACTTCTTTCAGATTCAGATTCCCAGGCTCATCCTCAGTCAGAGAAGCACTAAGATCTTCTGATGAAACATTCTGGAAGCACTGCTAGTTGAGCACTGGGAAAAGTTATTGAATCTAGATTGACCAGGTGAAGGCAGGAGCCTTCTGCGGCATCCGTTCACATTATGCTAATCTCAGCTCTTCCTCGGTTGAAAAGACCCCAGGGTCCCAAGCTTCATGTTCTTGTGGTTCCAAAACTTGTGGACTTCCAGGTTGTAGCCCAGGCAAAACATACAAAGATAGGTCACCCAAAACTTAAAAGATGTGAAACAAGAAGTGGCTTCTTGGATTCTCAAGCGGTTGAGAATCCAAGCTCAGGAGATCAAAGTGGGCTTGGTGGCTGCACGCCAGGCAGCAGCACCAGCTGGGTACCCTTGGGTGGTTTTTCTGCCTTTATAAGTAGGAAGACTTTTCATTCTGTCTTGTCTGGACCTGCCTGGAACACAGGTAACCAAGTGGACAGAGCCAGAAATGTGAATAAGAGGACCAGAGCACACCATTTAGAGTATGGTGCTATTGAGTTGATGAGTCTGGAAGCAGGATGGCAACATGATGGTGTGAAAAGGCGGGTGGAAGTGAAGGGCAGGTTAAGGGAGAAAAGAAATACAAGACCTTTGACTCCCAAATATTTAACTCCAGGGGCTGGAATAATGGGTGAGGCCAAGCTTCTCCTCTGTCTGGGGTGTGTACCTTGTGGAAGGCATGATTAGTTAGAATGGATGGGGTGGTTGTGAGTGACTCCGTGGGCCATCCTGTTTTCTCAGGGGCTGAGTCTGAGCACTGGAAATGGGACTTTGGCATAGAGGTTATAGTGGAAGTCTTGATGAACAATTGCAGGCCAAGACCTGGTCTCCCTAGCTTACAAATAAATTTAACATGGTGCCACAAAAACCTTTCATCATTTTCACTTCTTCCTCTGTAATATGAAAACGAGACAAATTCATCAGGTTGATTTTTGGGGATCGATACTGTCAGGGCTCGCAGAGACGAGCCATCAGATGTTATTTATTACATGCTTTACCCCGTCTCCTAGCTGCTGTGAGAAAGCCCACAGTTTGCAACCTCACAAAGCAAAGAGCCAGCTGGAAAGTACTGTGCATCCAGAAAGGTCACATAGTCATGTCCTGAACCAAGATAGCTCTTTTTGCCATGATGTCCTACACTGTCTGATTTTTTCTGATTTAAAAAAAATTTTTTTTTGAATTTATTTTCTTAAGCTCTAGCATCCTAAAGTTTAAACATATGAACCTTTGAATACTCCTGTGAAGGAAAGAGCCATGTAAATTCTAAGTATCTCTATAATTGACTTTTAATATGTTACTTGTGTTTAAACCCAGTTTGCAACACCCCTTTCGCTGACTATTGTGGTCGCTATCTATGTTGGGTAGCAGAACTTGTGACCATCACACTGATAACATAAAGTTTCCCACCTTTCATGTTGCTGTTTTCCTTGTTAGCATCTCAGACGTCCCAATTCTGGGAATAGTCTCTAGGAGGCAAGGTTTTCAGCTTTGGAAACCCATGCGTCACACAGTGGTGTGGTATGGAAGGCGTGTGGACTTGAAGATCTGGCTCCAGAAACACACTCTGCCAATTACCAGTGG
Source organism: Trachypithecus francoisi (assembly GCF_009764315.1). NCBI lineage: Eukaryota > Metazoa > Chordata > Mammalia > Primates > Cercopithecidae > Trachypithecus > Trachypithecus francoisi. Next base: position 20,653,396 of record NW_022681455.1, read on the forward strand.
GTGACCTTTTATAAATTACATCCATGAGCTGTAGTTACCTAAAATAGTGATCCTCTCTCCTTCACTGGCTGGAAGGATTAAATGAGATAGTGTTTATAGGAAATGTACTTTGTGTTCCTTAGTTCCCTCTCCCCGCCACTCCCCCTGGTGGGAACTCTTGAGTACTCATTGAATCTGAACTCTCGGCATTTTTACCTCCTTCAGGGAAAACAGACTATTGGACAGTCTCTTACTGAACACCCGCTTTTGTGCAGAATGCAGTTCCTGGCTACTACGGTATCCTTCTGGCCCTCAAGGAGTTCATCTGGAGATGAGAGATGACACATTTTCTTCAATAACTAAGAAAAGAAAGGGCAGTGAAGACCATAAGGAAACAGCAGTGAAGTTTCTTAGACATCCAAACTTGATGGAGGGGACAAAGGAGGCTTTAGGAAGTTTTAAACTAGAACAGGACTTCAGCACTTTTAACATTTTGGTCAGATACTTCTTTGTGGTGATACTCTGGTCAGTTCAACAGTGGTGGATGGCTGTCCTGTGCATTGTAGCAAGTTTAGCAGGATCCCTGGCCTCCACCCACTTAGATGCCAGTAGTACCCCCCAGTTAACAGTAATTGAAATTATCTTCACACTCTCAAATGTCCCCTGAAAGCAAAATCACCCCTAGTTGAGAACCACTGAACTAGACCTTGAAGAAAGGTTAACAGAGGATATCGCATTTGCCTCTTCTATATATAGTACATATTTAAATTTTAAAATATGATACACATTTTAAAAGCAACTGATTTCTCATAGCTGGATTAACTTTGGCATGCCTAACTGTCCCATGGCACCCCAGAACTGGGATCCACTGCCCCCACTCTTGGTAGTGCTCTGTGCAGGCCACCTAAGGCCTGTTTTTTGTTTGTTTGTTTGTTTTTGAGATGGAGTCTCGCTCTGTCACCCAGGCTGGAGCGCAGTGGCGTAATCTCAGCTCACTGCAAGCTCCACCTCCCAGGTTCACACCATTCTCCTGCCTCAGCCTCCCAGGTAGCTGGGACTACAGGTTCCCGCCACCACACCCGGCTAATTTTTTGTATTTTTTAGTAGAGACGGGGTTTCACCCTGTTAGCCAGGATGGTTTCGATCTCCTGACCTCATGATCCACCTGCCTCAGCCTCCCAAAGTGCTGGGATTACAGGCGTGAGCCACCGCACCTGGCCACCCTGTCTTTTTTATGATCAGGCATGATGATAATTGGCTGCTAGAAGCCTCTCTAACTTGCAGAAGAAAGGATCAAAGTCTGCAATTCAGGGACGGAAGTTTTGCATTTATCATTGACTCAACTGGGTAATTAAGAGCGACTTTCTGCTCAGGATCAACTTCTCAGCATGGTTTTTAATCCCACTTCATAGTTAGATGATTTGGTCACATCACTTTCCCTCCAAACCCTGTTTCCTCGTCTGTTAAATGAGGAAAATCATGGTTCTTACTTCACAGAGTTACTCTAAGGATTGAATGCAATAATGCGTGTAAAGTGCTGGCTCCATCCCTGGCCATGTGCTAAACACTCTGACATTTGTTGTCTTCATCATGTATATTGTTACTGTGGTTGTCATCAAGTTGGGCTTCCGTTTCAGGGCAGCTCAACAGTGGACAGCCGTTCCCTTTGTTGCTGGTGCTTCTGCAGCTGCAGCTATTTTCCTTGCTCACCTATACCCACACTGGTCCTGGTTTCAGCCACGGGGCCCGCTGACTCATTTATTTAGCAGATATGTGTTGAGCACCTAGCATATGCCAGCCACCATTCTAGGCACCAGGAATAGGAATACAGCAGTGTCAGAACAGACAAAATTCCCTGCCTCTGTGTGGCTTGTGTCATAGTTGATGAAGATTTTGCCACATCATGAGTACCCTGGTCTTGTCTTGGAGGGATTCTTTTTTTTTTTTTTTTTAATGGTTCTTAAGTATGTGGTGCTGGACCAGCAGCATTACTTGGGAACTTGTTAGAAATGAAAGTTTTGTCAGAAACTCAGGAAGTGGAAGTGGGGGTGAACAGCGCTGGTGTATGGCTTAACAAGACCCCCACGTCATTCCAATGCACCAAGTTTGTGTGTGAGTCAGTGTTTGGGAAAAGAAAGGAGTAGGGGGAAACCCAGGCCCTAACTGGGTTGCAGTGTTATATGGTGCCATCAAGTAAGGTGTTGCTCATATGAGATTCTAGTAACGTCAGAGTTTACAAAAGGATAGTCTTAGGTACACTGAGACAGTTAAAACTAGCAGTACCCTTTGATCTCTTCCCTGGGCCTGGCCTCCCCTCCTTTAAATGGGAGGGCTTTGGGAGGCCTCCTAAGTAGCCACAGCACACAGGGCTCAGTACCAGAAATTCTTAGCCTTCCCTGGGCTTTTCCTTGCCTGATATACAAGGAAGTTGCTTTCCCAACTTTTCTCCAGACTTTTGGCATGTTTGACAATTATTTTTTCTTCTTTTAATTCCTTCAGTTTTTATTGTCTTCTTACCTAGCATCATTAAAAAATTTTATAGTTGCAATGAAATTGCCAACTGGATGGACAAGGCTTATCTGAAAATGAAATGGTAGCTCTCCTTTGTATGTCTGGTAATTTGGGTATTTAAAGATACAGTGAAGAGTAAATGAAATGAGAGACCATGGGAAAGTGTCCAGTGTGGAGCTGGGCACAGGGTGCCCATTTGATAAATGCTGTACAGTTTTCCCCCCATCCTAACTCATTACAAAAACCAGTAAAGGCATTACATAGACACCACGGTTCTTTGTGTGAAAAGCTTTGGATTACATACAGTCTGAATGAGTGAATACCATAATGTGAATTATAATCAAAATAATAGAATCCAAAATCTTTAAGTAATAACTTTTAATAAAAATAAGTGTTTTAAAAGTTAATAATTTTTTTAAAAAATACGTGTAATTAAATAAACTTAAACTTAAAAAGATGTTACTTGATTTTTATTTCCTGATAATGGATTAAAAAAAAAAAAAAGCCCAGATCAGACTGGCAGAAATACTTTTATTTCTGCACTAGCCCAAAGCCTGGGTGTGCTTATAAGTAACCTGTCCCTTTAACAGCCGTCATTTAATTCACAAACACTAATTAATTGCAGCCGTGTTAAAAGGAGTGTTTGGGACGGTTTAGTAGCTCCTTTTGAAGAAAACCTGTGTCTTGAAAATGCATATGAAAGATGACCAGGTTCTGTTATATATAGTCCAGGTAGTTCTATTCTAAAAATATCTCTCTGACCATTGGTGGGCATTTCCTCTCTCTTTCTTTCTATCTACAGCCAAAACAAGTTCTAGTTACAGTGACCGTTTTACGTTTGCCGTTTGTGGTTGGTTCTATTACAGAGGCTGGGAGAGGAAGGGCAAGCAGTCCTGACTTCTTGCTTCCTATCTCGCTCTAGAGTATAAGGATCAGCTTCTCTAATCCCTTGACTTTCAGTTCATTGCCCTATGTAGTCAGGGTAGACAAGGGGCGACCCTCAAACACCAGCCACCTCTGGAAGTCTAGCGTGACTAAACCACTGTCATCTTTTCCAAACCCAGCAGTGGGGACCAAGGTGTGGGCCTCCCATCTGACTCGTGGAGTGAAAGAAATGGGAACAGAGCAGCGCTGTCCATATAGTCAAGTTTCGTAAATATTTGTCAGATGGAACTAGAGATGCATTATCACATTTGACAGTAACAAGTGGCAAGTGTCGAGCTCTTTTGAGTCTTGATTTTCATTTCTTATAATATGCAAATAACTGTTAAAATGGCTAGCCATTTGGCTGTCTGTTTTAGCTAAGGTAGGTCTCTTGCAATTTTTGCACCCTAGGGAGATCTCAATAGGAGTAGGTCTAGCCCTAAACTGCAGGATTAGGAATTCCAATTTATTGCTCTGGAGGATGACTTCGTGTTAATCAGAGTTCTAAAGGCTGACAGACTAGACCATGAACTTAATACTTACCCTGAGAAGTATAACTGCCACGTGGACAGTTGCAGAAATTGGTATTGCCTGTGTTCCCGATCAGAAGGTTATTAGCTGTGTCAGAGTAAAGGCATTGAATGATCCCATTAGTATCTTCCAGCTGGGGTCTCCTCTCTAGAGTGAACTTGAAGGGGAGGGAGTACCGCTTTCCGCTTATGGAGCATATGGACACTGTCGTTCACTCAGGTGTCCAGTTCCATGACTCTGGTGTGAAACACTGGATTTGTTTGTTACCTTTTTTTTTTTTGGTAAGAAAATATGTGTTTTTAGTACCTGCTTATTATTTTTTAAAAACCAAAAATACATGAGGAAGTAGAGTGAAAATGAAAATACTTTCTTCATTCCCTCTAATCTTGCTTCCTTCCCAGAGATATCCACAATCACAGCTTGGCCTTTCCTTATATATAATCATTTGCAAATCTATATTTTATTTATATAAAAATAAAAATGTTTCAAAAATACAAAAGTGCACATCGTGGCTTGCACTTTTGCTTAGTACGTCTTACGTTCCAGAGACGTAATTCCCTATCTGTATATATTGATGCTCATTATTCTTTGTAATAGCTGCGCTGCCACTCATTATATAGCTATTCCAGAATGTGTTTAGTTATTCCCATTTGATGGTCATTTCTGTCATTTTTCATTTTAACTATTGCTGTTTTGAACAGTGCTACATTGAATATCTGTGTACATATGTTTTTGTGCTTCTGTGTATTTCTGTAGACTACATTTCTAAGTTGAATTTTTATATCACAGGGCATGTATATTAAAGTGCTGATAAATTAGATAGATCCAAATTACCCTCCAAAAAGGCTGAACCAATTTTCCCAGCACAAGTGTAGAGAGTTGCCTGTTTTCTCATACTGTTTCCAACACTAGGTAACTAGTCTTTTTGCAGTTGCTGCTCATGCTAGATAGTACCTCCTTTTATTTATTTATTTAGAGACGGAGCCTTGCTCTGTCGCCTAGGCTGGAGTGCAGTGGCGTGATCTGGGCTCACTGCAACCTCTGCCTCCCGGGTGTTCAAGCAATTCTCCTGCCTCAGCCTCCCCAGTACCTGGACTACAGGCGCCCACCACCACGGCTGGCTAATTTTTTTTGTATTTTAGTTGAGATGGGGTTTCACCATATTGCCCAGGCTGGTCTCGAACTCCTCAGCTCAGTCAGTCTGCCCACCTCGGCCTCCCAAAGTGGTGGGATTACAGGCGTAAGCTACCACACCCAGCTGATTTTTATTTATTTATTTGTCGAGACAGTCTCATTTTGTTGTCCAGGCTGGAGTGCAGTGGTGCAATCTTGACTGTCTGCAACCTCTGCCTCCCGGGCTCAAGCGATCCTCCCTTCTCAGCCTCCTGAGTAGCTGGGACTACTGGCGCATGCCACCACACCTGGCTACTTTTTGTATTTTTTGTAGAGATGAGGTTTCACCATGTTTCCCAGGCTGCCTCCTTATTTTACTTGTATGTTTTTTAAATTATTGCTGCTGCTACCACTACCACTGCTACTATTACTGCTACTGACTAATGTTTATTGAGTGTTTTTATGTGTCCGGAATAGTTTTAAGCACGTTACATGAAATTACTCATTTAAACCTTAACATTTCTATAAAGTGGGTGTGATTATTGTCCACGTTTTACAGATGATGAAAAAGACAAATTAGTAAATTTAAGTATCTCTGCCCTAATTTGCATTTCTGCGAGTAACCCCTTTGAATTCTTTATCATTTTTGTGTCCAAGGCTATTTATAGTTTTCTTACTGAATTATTGGAACTTTTAATGAATGATATATAATGGGCTTTCTCTGGTGTGTGCGTGTGTGTGTGTGTGTGTTTGTGTGTGTAGTAAATAGAGGCATACCTCAGAGATATTGCAGGTCTGATTCCAGAGCACAGCAATAAAGCAAATGTCACAATAAAGCAAGTTACGTGGAGTTTTTGGTTTCCCAGTGCATATAAAGTTTACACTGTACTGTAATCTATTCAGTGGGCAACAGCATTATATCAAAAACCAACGTACATATCTTAAAAGTACTACATTGCTACAAAATGCCAACGATCCCCTGAGACTTCAGCGAGTCATCTTTTTGCTGGTGGAGGGTTTTGCCTTCACATTGAAGACTGTTGCTCTTTAGGGAAGAAGTCATAGAATGCTGGGGTGGCTGTGGCAATTTCTTCACATAAGAAAAAAGTCAAGTTTTACACATTTATTGACTCTTCCTTTCATAAAAAAGATTTCTCTGTAGTATGTGATGCTCTTTGATAACATTTTTCCCACATTAGACCTTCTTTCAAAATTGGAGTAATCCTTCCCAAACTCTCCTGCTGCTTTATCAACTAAATGTATGCAATATCCCAAATCCTTTGTTGTCATTTCATCATTGTTCACAGTTATCTTCCATCTCAAGAAATCGCTTTATTTGCTTATCCATAAGAAGCAACCTCTCATCTATTCAAGTTTGAACGTGAGATTGCAGCAATTCAATCACCTATTAGTGCTCCGTTTTTATTCTAGTTCTCTTGCTACTTCCACCACATTGGCTGTTTCTCCACTAAGTCTTGAACCCCTGTCATCCATGAGGGTTGGGATCAACTTCTTCCAAACTCCTGTTAATATTGATATTTTGGCTTCCTCCCATTAATCATGAGTGTTGATATTGGCATCTAGAATGGAGAATCCTTTCCAGAAAGTTTGTAACTTACTTTATCCAGATCCTTCAGAGGAATCACTATTTATGGCAGCTATAACCTTACAAAATGTACTTCTTAAATAATAAGACCAGAAATTCAAAATTACTCCTTGATTTATGGGCTGCAGAATGGATGTTGTGTTACCAGCCTTGAAAACATTAATCTCCTTGTACATCTCCATCAGAGTTCTTGCGTGACCAGGTCCATTGTCAGTGAGTGTTAATATTGTGAAAGGAATCTTTTTTTCTGAGCAGTAGTTATCAACAATGGGCTTAAAATAGTCAGTAAACCATGCTGTAAACAGATGTGCTGTCATTCAGGCTTTATTACTTTACTGATAGATCGCAGAGTAGATTTAGCATAGTTCTTTTTTTCGGACCTGGGCTGGTTCACCCCTCCTTAGGCAACCTGGTGGTCGCCACTCCCAGGAGGTCACCATATTGATGCCAAACTTAGTGCGGACACCCAATCGGCATAGCACCCTACAGCCCAGAACTACTGGGCTCAAGCGATCCTCCCACCTCAGCCTCCTGAGTAGCTGGGACTACAGGCACATGTTACTGCGCCTGGCAATTTAGCATAGTAGTTAAGGGCCCTAGGGTTTTTGAAATGGTAAATCAGCATTGGCTTCAACTTAATGTCACCAGTTGCATTAGCCCCTAACAAAAGAGTCAGCCTGTCTTTTGATGCTTTGAAGCCAGATACTGACTTCTCCTCTCTAGCTATGCAAGTACTAGATGATACGCAAGTACTAGATGGTATCATCTTCCAATAGAAAGCTGGTTCATCTGCATTGAAGATCTGTTGTTTAGGGTAGCCACTTTCATGAGTGATCTTAGCTAGATCTTCTGAATAACTTGCTGCTGCTTCTATATCAGCACTTGCTGCTTCACCTTGCACTTTTTTTTTTTTTATTTTTTTGCAATGGAGTCTCGCTGTGTCCCCGCTGGAGTGCAGTGGCACGATCTCAGCTCACTGCAAGCTCTGCCTCCCGGGTTCACACTATTCTCCTGCCTCAGCCTTCCAAGTAGCTGGGACTACAGGCGCCCGCCACCATGCCCAGCTAATTTTTTGTATTTTTAGTAGAGATGGGGTTTCACCGTGTTAGCCAGGATGGTCTTGATCTCCTGACTTCGTGATCTACCCGCCTCGGCCTCCCAAAGTGTTGGGATTACAGGCGTGAGCCACCGCACCTGGCCTCACCTTGCACTTTTATGATAGAGAGAAGGCTTCTTTGCTTAAAGGTCATGAACCATCCTCTGCTACCTTCCAATTTCTGCAGCTTCCTCACCTGTCAGCCTTCAAAGAGCTGATGAGATTTAGGGCCTTGCTCTGGATTAGGCTTTGGCCTAAGGGAGTGTTGTGGCTGGTTTGATCTTCTATCCAGATCACTCAAACTTTCTCCAGATCGATAAGAAGACTGTTTTGCTCTCATGTCATTTGTGTGTTCATGGAGTAGCACGTTTAATGTCCTTCAAGACCTTTCCCTTTGCATTCACAACTTGGCTAACTAATTGGCACAAGCGGCCTAGCTTTTCGCCTATTTCAGGTTCTGACGTATATTCCTCACCAAGCTTAAGAATTTCTAGCTTTTGATTTAGAGGGAGGGATGTGTGAGTCTTCCTTTCACCTGAACATTTAAGAAACCATTGTGGGATTACTAATTAGCCTAATTTCAGTATTCTTGTTTCTTAAGGAATAGGGAGGCCTGAGAAGAGGATAAGAGACAGGGAACAGCTGAAAGGTGGAGCATTCAGAACACACACAATGGCTATCGATTAAATGTTTGCCATTGTATGTTGTTAAGTGACATTAGTAATTGCAATAGTGACATCAAAGATCACTGATCACAGATCACTATAACATATAATAGTAACGAAAAAATTTGAAATATTACAAGAATTACCAAAATTTGACAGAGATACGTAGTGAGCACTGTTGGAAAAATGGTGCTGATAGACTAGCTTGATGCAGGATTGTCACACATCTTCAATTTGTAAAACACCGCAGTATCTGTGGAGCACAGTGACATGTGGTATACCTGTATTGTTTTGCCCAAGCCTATTATGTTTCTTTTGATTTTTCTATGATGTATTTCTTTCTACATATGTTTATTTAGTTTTTATAAAGTCATGTGTCACTTAACGATGGGGATGTAGTCTGAGAACGTGTCATTAGGAAATTTCATCATTGTGCAGACATCATAGACTACTTACACAAACCTCATGGTATAGCCTACTATACACCAAGGTTCTGTGGTCTAGCCTATTTCTCCTAGGCTACAAACCTGGACTGTATGTTACTGTGCTGAATACTGTAGGCAACTTAAACACAGTGGTTTGTATCCAAACATAGCAACAGTACAGTAAAAATACAGTTTTATAATCTTATGAGACCACTGGAATATATACAGTCTGCTGTTGACTGAAAGCATCATTGTTTGGCAGATGACTACATGTGAAATTACAACACTTTCTTTTTCTGAGACACGAAGTCTTGCTCTTGTCGCCCAGGCTAGGGTGCAATGGCGCGATCTCAGCGCACGGCAAACTGCGCCTCCGGGGTTCAAGTGATTCTCCTTTCTCAGCCTCCCGAGTAGCTGGGATTATAGGTGCCCGCCACCACACCTGGCTAATTTTTGTATTTTTAGTAGAGACGGGGTTTTGTCATGTTGGCGAGGCTGATCTCGAACTCCTCACATCATGATCTGCCTGCCTTTGCCTCCCAGAGTGCTGGGATTACAGGTGTGGGCCACTGTGCCCGGCCATTACAGCGCTTTCTTTGAGGCAGAGTTTCGCTGTCGTTGCCCAGGCTGGAGTGCAATGGCCTGATCTTGGCTCACTGCAACCTCTGCCTCCCGGGTTCAACCAATTCGCTTGTCTCAGCCTCCCAAGTAGCTGGGATTACAGGCGCCTGCCACCATGCCCGGCTAATTTTTTGTATTGTTAGTAGAGATGGGGTTTCACCATGTTGGTCAGGCTGGTCTCGAACTCCTGACCTCAGGTGAGACACCCACCTCGGCCTCCCAAAGTGCTGGGATTACAGGTGTGAGCCACTATGCCCAGCCAAAATTATAGCTTTTACAGTGTGAGTTTGGTGGCTTGCTTTGGGAAGGCCTTTCCTAATCTGCAAACCATAACAATATTCTATATATTTTTTCTCCTGGCTTCATAATTTTATTATTTTGATCTTTAACCTCAGTGGAAGGGCATGTGTGTGTGTGTGTGTGTGTGTGTGTGTGTTTTAAAGGTGTGACTTTATTTTTCCTAAATGGATAGCCAGTTAAACTAGTGCCATTTATTGGATGGTTCAGCTTTCCCCACTTGAAATGCCCTTTTCTCATATTAAAGAGAGAGTGAGTGAGTGTGTGTGTGTGTGTACATGCGTACATGCATGTATGTACTGTGTGCACATGTGTCTTTGTTGTTCTGTCTCTGAACTTTCTGCTCTGCTCCATTGATATCTTTATCCCTTTGTAAAGAAGCAGCACACTGTTTTGAATACAGTAGCTTTGTGATATGATTTGCTATAGATAAGGAGAATCTGCTTCCTGTTATATACTTTCTTTTTTCATTAAAATTACAGTTTTTATGTTCATGCTTACTTGCATTTTTACAAATTGGGCTTCTTGTCCTCCATCCATTGTGAGTTTAGGGTTATAAGAAAGATAAAAGCTTTCTGCACTTATTAGATAGTCTACTGCACTGGAAATATCAGTAAGCTGTTTACATTTTTTATTTCATCTGATAGAACAAACCTTAGGGGTTGGTGCCAATATCCTCATCTGTAGATGAGGAAAGTGAGGCTCAGTGATGAAGCAGTTTGTCCAAGGCTGCATTTCTGGACATTGGCAGGACCAGGGTTCCAGACCAAGTCCAGGAGATTTCAAAACCTCTCTTAACCATTATGCAACCCAGACACGTGGGGTTTCCTCACAGGACGAGGACAGGCCATTGTCTAGGGCGGGTTATCAAGTGTTTCTCTATGCCCTGCAGGGCGGTCAGTGGCATTTACAGAGTAGAGTGTTTATTGCATGAAGGGAAAACCTAGCAAGGTCTCTCTAAAGGATTTACCCACTGGGGCAACAAGAGTTGACAAATTTGGCTTTCCTAAGGGTATTTGTTCAGACTTAGGATACAAGTCAAGGTGGGACCACAGGCTAAAGTTTAAGTGAATGGGGAGAGAAGTTATTTACCCAATGCTTTTTTTAAAAAAATGCCAGACACTGTGTAACCCTTCCTTGGCTCTTTTCTAGAGGTGGGTCTGTGGTTTGGAATACAAAGGTGAGGAACACATAGCCCTGGGCATTAAGGATGGGGCAGTAGGCTGGGAGGAGCTGTGAGCACAACCCCGGGAACCTTCTACCTTTTTTTTTTTTTTTTGAGACAAAGTCTCTCTCTGTCGCCCAGGCTGGAGTGCAGTGGCGCAATCTTGGCTCACTGCAAACTCTGCCTCCCGGGTTCAACCGATTCTCCTGCCTTGGCCTTCTGAGTAGCTGGGACTACAGGTGCACGCCACCATGCCCAGCTACTTTTTGTATTTCTAGTAGAGACAGGGTTTCACCATGTTGGCCAGGCTGGTCTTGAACTCATCACCCTAGGTGATCTGTCCTCCCGCCTCAGCCTCCCAAAGTGCTGGGATTACAGGCGTGAGCTGCCACATCCAGCCCTTTCTACCTTTTAGAAGAAAATGCAACAATGTGTCTTAGCTCTCTGGTGGAGAAACAGAGGTCTCAGGTGGATCCAGAAATGCTTTGCTGTAGAGGGGCATTTAAACTGGGACATTCATGTGTCTAAATTACCTAACAGTTTGAGCTCTCCCTTTTCCTCAGGTGGTTGCCTCTTCATTTGGATTCTCTCAGGTGCCTTCCGTTGGTTCTTAGAGGTGAACATCAGGAAAGTAATTTTCTTTGGAGAAGTTTGAAGCAGCCTCCCAAACAGAAGTCCCGCTGAGCTCCCACTGGGAGTTCTGGAAAAGTAATCCTGTTTATTAGGAATAGCGTATAGATTTTGTGTGTAAAATGGACTAAGACGCCTGTGACAATGAATCCATTTGAAATTGCAAATTTAAATATCTAATACAATAGCTGTGCGGAAATACGACGCCAGAATAAAATGATTAGCTGCTTAGTGAATTTCTCATGTGCATGTAATTAATTGGCAGTGGTGGTGGGGATCAAGTTTGTTTTCATATCCTGAGTCCTTTAATTTACCTTTTCTTCAACAATTACTGGTGTAAGTATAGGGGAATTAAATCTTAGTGGCTTTATAAAAATATATAGTTTTGCTTTGTCATTATTTGTTTTTTGGTCTACATTATCCGATTTTGTATTACACAGTGGAAGGCACCTAATCAAAGACTTCTCGTTTTTACTACATGACTGCACTCTTAATTTTGTGAAAGCATAGGTTTACTTCCAGACTGAAAGGTAAATGAATAATTATTTTGTGATTTATTTAGCACTTGCCGCCCCAATCTTGTTTTTCACGTCTGCAGTTATGGCTCAAGTATCTATTCCATTCCCAGCCTCTCTGTTGGTGGTATCTGCCTGATGTCCACCTAGTGTCATTTTGGGATCGTGGCCACACATGGGCCTTCCAGGGCTGTGCTATTGGTGACCAGTGGTGCTTGTAACCTTGAAGTGTTGGTATGGCCTCGGCTGACTGGGCTTTCCCTCATGCCCAGGGCTTAAACTTGAACTCTGCCTGCTCCGTTAGCAGTTTTTCTCTACATTTCCTTTAAAAGAGACTTTCACTTCTTCCTTCCCATCCCCCCCAATACAACTGCCCTGGCATCCTGGCTTTTTCCATTCTTGACAAATGATCTGTCCCCTGTAACTGTAGCTCCGCTGTGCTGATATCTGTTGAAATTAGACCTAGAATCTAAATGTGGCTTCATGAAACTATGGGTGAGACATTTTTTTTCTTCAAATAGTCTATGGTTTATTGGCACCCCAAACCACCTGTCCATACCTTCTCCACCGTGATGTTGGGGGAAGAAAATGGGATAATATGTGTGTAAAAGTGACTTAGAATGAAAAGTTCTGCATATGGTGCAACGTTAGCTGGGGGTTTTGCATATATAATAAAGAAGACAAATGTTCACTACCACTCCTGCCTGCCTCCCCTGGGCATGTCGAACTGACTCCAGCCTAATAGCATTTCTTATCATGTAATGGGAATCACAAACCCTCCCTACATCCACTCCTACAGTGCCTTCTTACCCTAATGAGGCTTTGTAACTCAAAGATTTAAACATCTCATTTATGCTCCATTGACTGAGTTAACCAAACACTTTGTATTTGGCCCTTTCCTCTTAGAAGTTCAAAACAATAATTTTGTCCTGAAACTACTCCTGCAAAATCTGCTTAGGCAAGAAGGGTGGGCCAGGGCAGGGATTACATTGGGGTTTGCAGTGTAGTCAGGCACCAGGGACCTGGCAGGTTGGATGGGATCAATTCTTTTCACCTCTGGGCTCCAGTTTCTCATTTGTCAAATAAAAGTGATTTCTAAGGCCCCCTTCTGCTCAGACCTGTGACTGCCCACTAAGCCACAGAGACTCACTATGGCCATTGAGTTCTTGGGGACTTCAGGGAGGTTTTGCTGCCGAAGTGACTGCCCACCTTTGGACTACCATTTGAGGTGACTTGGAGAGAATGTCACTGTGGAAGTTGGCCTTCCTGACATCTGCCACACACCTTCCATGCCACGCGTCTCCTCTTTTCGAAGTCCTAGGAGCTCCTTAATGATATTTAGTATTTACATTTGCATCCCTGATAGTGCTCTTTCCAAGTGAGTTGGCAGCAGTTCGTTTAAATTCTAAAGCAGATCTCTGAGTTAGGGTGTGGTTTTTCTGGCCTTTGAGATGGGTGCTGCCCAGCACAGCAGGCCTCGGTGAACAGTGGTGTTCGCCGAGGGACTTTGGTCCCTCTCCTGCAATGATTCAGTGAACTGCCTTGAATCTCTCGCAGGGACTCTGAAGTACTGAAATGTTTATTTCTAAGTTAGAGGCGAGGAAATGAAACTAAGGTCACAGACACTTAGTGATTCTGTTTTCTCCCAAGGTGAGGGAGGTAGTTAAGGGCTTGGACTTTGGAGTTTAAAATCTCACCAACTGCAGGAACTCAGGCAGTCATTTCTCTTTTCTAGACCCAAGCTTCCTCTTTTATTTTTTATTTATTTATATATATTTTTTGAGATGGAGTCTCGCTGCAACAGCTAGGCTGGAGTGCAATGGTGTGCACTCCAACCTCCGCTTCCCGGGTTCAAGTGATTCTCCTGCCTCAGCCTCCCAAGTACCTGGGATTATAGACACATGCCACCATGCCTGGCTAACTTTTGTATTTTTAGTAGAGACGGGATTTCACCATACTTGCCAGGCTGGTCTTGAACTCTTGACCTCAAGTGATCCACCTGCCTTGGCCTGCCAAAGTGCTGGGATTACAGATGTGAGCCACCACGCCCGGCCCCCAAGCTTCCTCATCTAACATGGGACGGTTAATGACCTACCTCTCGGGGTTGACTAGGGAAGGGGCAGCTGAATGAGAACCAGTGTTGGGAATATAGACAGGGTCAGAAAGGTTAGTCCTCTGAGACGTGGTAAGCAAAGAGTAGAGTTGGTGCCGAAAACAGGTCTCCTGCTTCAATCTTGGATTAGCACACAGCTTCCGCATATGAAGAGTTAGAGGCATCTTTAGGTAGATAAATCTATTTTAATTTTTCCATGAATATATTTAGAACAATTTTGGTCAGCATGGATTTGGTGCAAATTTCGTTGCAGCTTTTTTTCCCCCCTTTTGTTATTCCAAGCTGCCCTACAGTGATATTTTTAGAAATTTCTGGGAACTCAAGACTGTCATTGCCAGGGCAGAGCCAAAACACCAGAGGTTCTCGTAGACCAGTGGTTCTCAACTGGGGAATGTTCTGCCCCTCAGGTGACCTTTGGCAATGTCTGGAGACATTATTGATTTTCATAACTGGGGGTGGGAGATGCTATTGGCCTCTAGTGCGTAGAGGCCAGGGATACTGTTAAACATCCTGCAGTATATGTGACAGCCTCTCCACAACAAAGAATTATCCAACCCAAAATGTCGCTAGTGCCAAGGTTAACAAGTCTTGCTCTCAGATAATTCTGTGCCTGTCACAGGCATTCTTTGTCCGCAGCTACAGTGTCATATAAGCCATCTCGAACAAGGGTATATTTGTTGTCTCCCTCATCCACGGTGTTGCTTTTTGTGCTTTCAGTTACCTAAGGTCCGAAACTATTACATGAAAAATTCCAGAAATAAACAATTCATACATTTTAAATTGCACACTGTTCTGAGTAGCATCATTAAATCCCACCTGGGACTTGAGTCATCCCCTTTGTCCATTGTATTCACACCATATTACACTATTCCCCAACCCTCACTCCTTAGTGTATAGGAAAAAACATAGCATATATAGGGCGGTATGATCTGAGGTTTCAGGCATGCAGTAGGGGTCTTGGAATGTATCCTCTGAGGATGAGGAGAGACTGCTGTATTTTTAACGGAGTGTCTAGGACCATTTCTCAAACTAAGAGAAGGACAAAGTTGGAGAGGAAACTGTTTCTGTTCTGCATAGTTTGAGGTATGTACAATTTTGAGATCCAATCAAATTTTTTTCCAACTGCTTTATTTTTTTCTTTTTTTTTTTTTCTTTTTTCAGTATCTTAACCCACATTGATGTTTTAGCTTCTGTAAGCACTAAACAGTGGCAAGTTACACAAATAAAATGTGTGTTTACTACATTTTAATTGCTTTTTTAATGCAAATAATAATACATGGTTTTTTTGTTCTTACACATTGATTCCCAGGGGAATTTTAATATTTTATTAAATATTAAATAAAATGCCCTATTTTTTGCCTTTCAAATTGAACCACCCTAGTTGTTACAATGAGCCATCAGTTCTAAAATGAATCCTCTTTGTTAAAATAGCAGCTTGTCTACCTAATCATGCTTTGAGTATTCTGCTGTAGTTAATCAAAGTTAAAATAGGAGGTTATATTTTAAATATAAATTCTACTTTTAAATTCTAATTTTGCTATTTTTCCACTCTGGAATATTAAGATAGGGTTACCAGATAAAATACGCGATGCCAAGTTCAATTTGAATTTCAGATAAACAACAAACAACTTTTTTAGTATAAGTAGGTTCCATGCAATATTGGGAATATAGATATTTTTAAAATTTGTTGTTTGTTTGAAATTCTAATTTAACTTACCTAATGATCTGTATTTTTATTTGCTCAATCTGATAACTCTAAAGATAGGACTCAGGGTAATTGGAAAATACCAGGAAATACCATTCACGTCTGACATCTCCCCGCATAACTTTATCTTGGATGTTTTACTTTACAAAGTATTAAGTAATAAATCTCAGTTATTTGCCAAAGAAAGGGAAATAAATTCCTGAAGATAATTTAGACAATTTGTCCCATAAGCACATTTATTGGTCTTAAAGGGTAGCTTGAATAAACTGGAGTTAGTTGTTCATGTGACATTCAGAAGTACCATATTTGACATAACACCTCAATTCCAGAGGGGAAACCTGGATGGGAGAGAAAAATCCCTTTTATGGGTTAACTTCTAGAGATTACCTAGAACTTAAGTAAGGTGATTTTACTCTCTTTTCATAAGCAACAGGTTTCACTTCGGAGCTGAGGGCCAGTTGCAATAGAGGGACATGTAGATTAGAAAAGAATTAGGTTATCTTTGGCTAAAGCAGGCAGATCACCTGAGGTCAGGAGTTCGAGACCAGCCTGGTCAACATGGCAAAACCCCATCTGTAATAAAAATACAAAAATTAGCTGGGCATGGTGGCGCGCACCTGTCATTCCAGCTACTTGGGAGGCTGAGGCAGGAGAATCACTTGAATCCAGGAGGTGGAGGTTGCAGTGGGCCAAGATTGCACCACTGCACTCCACCCTGGACAACAAAGAGAGACTCTGTCTCAAAGAAAAGAAAAAAAAAGAATTAGATTATCTTTGGAAAAAAGCAGAAAGGCCCAACCAAAATTCTCACTTAAAACACAGAATTCACAAGAGCATGCTGAAAATGAGCATGCCCGAGACATGGTATTCCTCAACACTTCTCGCCATCAGCTGACACCTGAATCTACCTTGTGGGAGGAATGCAACTGTCCCTGGACGCCAGTATCATTACATCTCTGTGGCCACAAAATGGGTCCATTGCAGAATCTTGCTATCTTCATTGACCTTAAAGATGTTTTTGCGTCTGGAGAAGGAACCAGCTGCGTCATCGGTGATCTGCTGACTTCATACAGTACTCCGTCTGCACCCACCTCACGTCCCGTGGCCTAGTGTCCCGTGAGCTGAGATTTGCCTTCTGCTGACGATGTCCTGCCTCAGATGCCAGGAGCACTGCTTTTTGCAATTTTGTCTCTCTAGGAGCAGACTGCACATATTGCAACCTGTGAATCGGAGGGGGGTTAATGCCCCTGGGCCACCCTCTACCAGTGGGAATGGAAGCCAGTGGATAAATGGCCCTACTTCCTAGAACAGTTCCGCGGGCATTCTGGATGCTTCTTGGGAGGCCTCAGCAGAATGAAGCCCCTGTTACCTGTAGCCATGACCTTCTACACACACTCCTCAGTGATATAACCACCTCACTCTCCCTCCTGCTAGGATCACTTCCCAGTAAATTACCTGCACACAAGTCCTTGTCTCAGCCTCTGCGTTTGGAAATATCTAAATTTAGACACCTATTACATTAGTCTGATAGGGCTGCCATAAGAAAGTACCACAGACTGGGTGGCTTCAACAGCAAAAATCTGCAATTTTTTGCTTTAACAGCAAAAAAAAAAAAAAAAACTGGAAGTCCAAGATGTCGTCAGGGAGGTTTCCTCTGAGGCCCCTCTCGGCTCGCACATGGCTGCCTCTTCACCTGAGCGTCCCTCTGTCATAAGCGCACCGGGAGTCTTTTCCTTCAGATTGGATTTGGGCTTACCCCAGTGGCCTCCTTTTAACTTAATCCCCTCTTTAAAGGTTCGTTCTCCAAATAGACACACATTTTGAGGCACCGGGGGTTATGACTTCAACATAGGAATTTAGCGGGGATGTGAGGGCAGGCATTTAGCCCAAGGCATCTGTGAAGGAGAAAAATCTGATTTAGAATACAAGCTACCCCAACATAATTATTTGGCCTCAAGTTTGTGGCTGTTTTCAAAAAACTCTTCCATCTTGTCTAGAACTTACCTACTCTGGGGCCTTGGAGAGGGAGGTCTGTGAACATGGAAGCCATGGTGTTCATTGGTCACCTCCTTTTAGATTAACTGTGCAGCCTCTGTGTTCACGTATGGTACAGTACAAACCACAGACCTTTAGTTTAGGGAAAGCATACTGCTTCAGTGGTCTGAGTTTCTTGTAACGAAAGGTGTGGTTGGATGATTACAGCTGGGGTTGAATTACATGATTTTTGGAACAGCTTCTGCCCTGAAATTCTGTGATTGAGAGATGGATGTGGTCTGGAGTATGTGAAAATGGGATAAATGGAGGGAAGGTTACAGGAGAGGTGAACAGGGCCTCTTCCAGGGTCTTGTGGAAGACCTTGTTTGACGTTTCCTCACATAGACTCTGATGAGGCTCTTCCAGGGTGTGGTATGGCCAGGTGTGTTAGATGTAGGGAGCACAAGATAAGAAAGGCCTGCACCAAGCTTCTTGCTGCCTCAGGGCCTTTGCACTTGCTGTCCCATCTGCCAGGAATAGCCTTGCCTCACATCTTTATGTGACTTTGGCTCCGTGTCATCTATTGACTCACCTGTCACTTCAGAAAAGCCCTTGCTACCATCTGGTCTACCAGTCACTCTTTATCCTATTTTCATGTTTTATTAAAGTTCATCACCATCTGCAGTTAGATTCTTGTTTGCCTGGTGCCTACAATGTTGCCCGACGCTCACTAGGTGCTCCGTGAATATTACTTAATGAATGAAGAACTTGAAGGAAGCTGGCAGTGGGTGGACTTGCTGAGATTAAGGGGCTTGGAAGGTTACTCAAGGCAGCCTCAGCCCCTTTCTAATGTTTTGTTTTGTTTTTAAATTCAGACTCTATTGACTCAGTTCAATTCATGCAATTGCCAAGTGCCTATCTGTGTCGTGCATTATTCTAGTTCGATATCAAGAATCTAAAGAATTAGACCTGAAGGAGATCACAGACCAGTTCTGTGATTCAGATTGTTAATGTGGGCCCCTGGATAGAATTCTAGATATTGCTTAATTTTTTTGTGACTACCCTCTAACTGAAATTTAGCATTTTCTCCTAGTATGGATGTAGGCACTAAACCACAGTAGAACTGGCAGTGTGTTTGACTGTCACCCCGTAGACATAGATATTTTCATATCACATTACACTTGTTGCAGCTGTCTTGAAATATTGTTTATGCTCATCATGACTTCAAAATTACAGTAATTTTTGACCTGCTGCTGAATCTTTTTATTTAATGCACGAACACAGAAGAACATAGATTACTGTATGATAAATTGCTTTTTAATATTTTGAATAGCTATATTTCAGTACAAAGCATTTCCTTTGTAATTATATATATATATATATATATCGGCATAAAAAAGCACCAGTCTGAGAAAAGGGGTCCAATAGACTTCATCAGGAGACCAAAGGAGGCGTCTATGGCACGAACACATTGTGAGTTCTGGTGGAATTACGTGAAAAGAGAAGTCCTGTCACTCCTTAAAATCATGTTAATGAAGATTCCTGTCAAACGTGGTCCCCACCCCCTGCTCCAGCTTTACTGCTTCCCTGTGAATCTTCTCCCCACTTGCGTTAATTTTGGGATGGAAATTTGAGAGAGAGAGTTTTTTCATAGATCGGTTGGAAGTGGTGCTCACCTTATCAGGACTGTAAGAGGATATTGCAAGCTTTGATGATTGAGCAGAAAAATCTTTGAACAGCTGGTCAGAACAAGCTTGTCCTGCCTTGTGGGAGGGACAGAGTTTTCCAAATGATCTTTTGGTTAAGACCTTAATTAAAAACAGTCTAAATTCACTTGTGGCAAGAATTTATTAAAGGAAAATAACCACGAACAAATCCATGTTGTGGTATTAAAAAAAGGGAGCACCATCGTGGAAGTCAGAGACTTGAATTCTGGTGAACTTAACACAAAGGAGCAAGAAAACTTTAGTTTTCTTAATAGTTTGCTATCTCTGTAACTAGGGGTGAATTGATCTCGAAGACCTAAGCATCTGTGGACTTAAAGACACTGATTTCTGGCATAATTCAAGGTGGTTTAAACTGGAATATCAAGGTGTCAGAAGAAAAATGTACAAGTAATACATCTCAGTTTCTTTTCTCCTACGCCACTTAAATCTTAGACCCACCGAAAGCTCTAAATCTATCAGTGGATGTTTCATTATTTCCAAAAATATTCTGCTTGCTCTTTATAAACTATAGAGAGAAACACAGGTTTCTCCTCAAATGCCTTACTAAGTTTAACTGTTGTATAGTAGAGCTTTGCTTCTTTGTTTAATTTAAGACCAGAAGGGGTCCAGGTAGCTGAATATCCCTTCCCTGTCCTGACACCCCCATTCACTGCAGCAAGCTTTATAATGCCTGTGGTCATCCTTGGTATAAATGAGCACTGGAGACCCCACCATGGGCAGCACTAAGCAGAATCAGGCTTCTGTTCATCAGAATGAACAAAGGCACACACACATAAAATGAGAGCATGGCAGATGGAGAGGGGTGGGGAGCCTAGAGGGTGACTGGCTGCAGGCCTCAGGAGTGAAGAGGAGGGCACAGGAACATGGTGCCAGGGCCAACAGACTTGGCACCAGCCCTGGATGGTCTGCATAGCACCCATTTGTAAATGGGTGTGGCCCTGGACAAGTGAGGTCCTACTGGATTATTTAAGAATATTTTATGGTGAGTTGTATTTGTTCTTCCCAGCAATAGCTCTTTGAAGTAGTTTAATGGTATATCCATTTTACAGTCAGCACTTCAGACTCAGGTTGGTGATCACATGCCCCAAGTCTCCAACTCCTGGGCTCAAGCAGTCCTCCCTCCTCACCCTCCCAAAGTGCTGGGATTGCAGGCATGAGCCACTGCACCTGGCCGATACGCCCCAAATTATGTACAAAATTAATAGACAACGCAGAATATATGGGAGACCGATGTATTGCTGGGCCTTTTTGATTTGCTAGTGAGACCAGAACACTTTAACATACTAAAAGTTATAGCTGGTTATCAAGCCAAAAGTTATAGCTGGTTATCAAGCCAACTTTTTAACTTCAAAAGAGAGGGGAAAACAAGCATTATTAAAACTCATTGACTTGACCGGGTGCAGTGGCTCACGCCTGTAATCTCACCACTTTGGGAGGCCAAGGCAGGCGGATCACAAGGTCAAGAGATCGAGAGCATCCTGTGCGATCTCAGCTCACTGCAACCTCCAGATTCAAGTGATTCTCCTGCCTCAGCCTCCTGAGTAGCTGGAATTACAGGCATGTATCACCATGCCCAGCTAATTTTTGTATTTTTAGTAGAGACAAGGTTTCACCATGTTGGCCAGGTTGGTCTCAAACTCCTGACCTCAAGTGATCCACCCTCCTCGGCCTCCCAAAGTGCTGGGGCTACAGGCGTGAGCCACCATGCCTGGTCTAAAGAATTGTCTTTATGATAGAGGAATGTTTGACTTTAGCACATTTATGGTAAAATCAAGATTCTAGATCGGGGTGTCCAATCTTTTGGCTTCCCTGGGCCACACTGGAAGAAGACTTGTCTTGAGCCACACATAAAATACACTAACACTAACAATAGCTGATGAGCTAAACAAACAAACAAAACACACACACACACACACACGGAAAAATTTTGTAATGTTTCAAGAAAGTTCGTGAAGTTCTGTTGGGCTGCACTCAAAGCTGTCCTGGGGATTGGACAAGCTTGTTCTAGACGTTCTTCCTCTGTCTCTGTATGTTAGATGCTTTCCTACATTAGCAGTCATTTCCCCCTCTTCTCTTAAATGACCAAGCAGGACCAGGAAAGCACAAAGGCAATGAAAACACACTGCCTGGGATTTAAGCCCTTGAATTCCAATAAGGTTCTAATACGGACTTCTACTAAAAGCATAATGGTTAATTCCATTTAGGGAGCGGGAACATCTTTTGTACTTTTTAAAACATCAGGCCAGGTGCAGAGGCTCATACCTATAATCCCAGTGCTGTGGGAGGCTGAGGTGGGAGGATCACCTGAAGCCAGGAGTTTGAAGCCAGCCTGGGCAGCAGAGTGAGACCCCATCTCCACGAGAATATTAAAAATTAGCCAGGTGTGGTGGCATGTACCTGTAATCCCAGCTATTTGGGAGTCTGAAGTAGGGGGATCCCTTGAGCCCAGGAGTTCAAGGCTGCAGCGGTTGCAGTAAGCTGTGGTTGTGCTGCTGCACTCCAGCTTGGGTGCAGAGTGAGACCCAGTCTCTTAAAAATTTGAAGTCATTATTCCCAGGTGGAATGTACTACTGAGAAATAGAAGTCCCTCAGTTGGACCTAGCTTATGTGAAACTTTAAAACAGTCATTGCCAACTACAGGTGATGACTGGTAATTTGAGCCAAATTTGATAGCTTTTAAAATGGCATCAATGTAAAAGAAGTAGTTTTTGTTTCTTGATCCAGGGCAAGGCTATTATTCTGGTTTCCAATACCCTTTATCCATCTGAAGAGCATCAGAATTGGCAGGTGCCAGTCAAGTTTGGAAATGGAACTGAGCAACACAGTAACCTATATTATAATGATTCTAAAAATGTAGTGTTATATTAAAATGTAGTGAATATTATAATAATTCTAAAAATGTCGTGTTTATATTGTTTTCCTGCTTAAATTAGGCAGAAGTTGGTAAAAATGCATTTTAGAGCCCTATTTTTGTTAAGGAGAGCAGGGAGCCACTGGTTTGGAGAAGCTTGTAATATCCAGAGGATGAAGAAAACAGACACCTGTCATTCTGAGTTCGCGGGAACAGGAGAAACTGAACCCTCTTAGGCTGATCATCAGCTTGATGTGAAGGGACTTGAGACATTCTCTAATCTATTATTTCCCTTAGCTGGTTAGGAAGCCGAGTCCAAGAGAAATCCCCTGCCCAGGGTCTGGCAGAACCGATGAAGAGCAGCCTTCGTTGCTTTTGCAACCTTCCCATAAAGTCTGTGCTCTACAGCTGCGCTTGGCGATAAGATTTATTTAATGACACGTGTGACCCTAAGACTATTTGTGATGGCGAATACCACAGATTTGACTGGGTAATGTGATATTTGTTATTTGCTTTAAGTTAACTTTAGCCTTTAGCACAGTGCGATGGAAAGGGCACCAAACTTGTGATCCAGAAGACTTGGGTTCAAGTTTCAGATTTGACATTAGCTTTGCTTCTGCAAATCTTAGGACCCTATTTTCTTAATCCATGAAATGGGAATAATAATACCCAATTTACCTTACACAGTTGTGAGGATTCATTGTAATGGGCTTTGTAAAAATATAAAGTGCTATGTAAACATAAAGGTGTTAATCTCCTGTCTTTGGTGATAGGCTAAAAAGACATACTTGTTTCAAATTTTGGAAGCTCTAATTTGCATAATCTTACACATTCTCTTTCTCTATTTTTAACTCTTATTTTTTCCCCCTTCAGATTTTTTTTCTGTTAGGAGTTACAGTATCTGTCTTCATCTGGGCTTTGCCTCAAGGTATATAAGCTTAAAGCATTATCTCCAGTGCAGTTTGTCAGTGTCTTGGCATATTTGAAATTTTTAGTACTGCATTCAGTATATGAAAGCTGCATCCTATGTAAGACCATAGAATATTTAAACAGATGTTCAAATTTCAATCATGAAAATCCTAGCACATTCCTTGCTAGAGATGAAGCACTGAGGACAGTACAATCACCACCTTAAAACAAACCACCCAAGCACAGCTTTGGCTGCACAGATTGGAAGGGAATTTGGTAATTACACTCTTTAGTTCTTCTGTGAATATAACCAATCTGGGCAATTTGGGCACCAGAGTGGATTTTTAGGCATGAATTATCTGGTTAAGTTAGCCAGATAATTGCCAGCTGTCTCCCATGCTTTCTGCTCTGGAGACCCCAGCCTGAGTAATTGTCTTCTGTTTACTCATGCAAGCAAGTTGCTGGTTTCCATTTTCAAACAAAAACTAACTGCATGTTAGAATGGTATTTTAATTGAGCTATTTTTGTTGCTGATTCAGAGATTCCCCCACCCTTTGCCAAAGGAGTTGCCCAGATCAGAACCCATTAATTTAGTTGATTTGGGGGGGGTTCCCTTGTTGACTTTGGGGAAGACATAAATATTATAAAAGAGATTTAGAAGTTGATGGTATGAGGTTTTCTGAAACATTCAAAACTTATCTCAAATTCTGACCAAACATTTTTCTACTGATTTTCCTAACTAAATGGAAACTCCAGCTGTATAAATAGTGATTTTTGTTTGAAAACATTTTTTTCTCTTGATTTTAGGACCATCGAGGGAATTAAATTATAAATAAGTAGCAGGAAAGAACAACTTTGTCAATGTGAAACAGAATGCAAAATTACTCACATTTTGAACTGAGTTTGAGAACGTAAAGCAACACTTTAGCATGGATTGCTGAAGCGAGCTACTCTTTAGGGAGGAGGAAGAGGCTTACTGAGACGTTTTATTTGTTTCTTTATTTTATTTATTAATGTATTTGCCATTTCTCTGTTAGATCTGATTTTAATACTGCAAGTCTTTCCACTGATTACAAGTGCAGTGACATGTCCCTCTGCAACCATCGTTTTCCTCCCATTTTTTCTTTTCTCTTTTTTAAAGAGACAGGGTCTCCCTCTGTCACCCAGGCTTGCATACAGTGGTGTGATCAGAGCCCACTGCAGTCTCAGTGTTACCCAGTCTCACTGTGTTGCCCGGACTGGTGTCAGACTCCTGTGCTCAATCCTCCTGTCTCGGCCTCCCAGAGCATTGAGATTACAAGCATGAACTACTGTGCCTGGCCCCCCTCCAATTTTTGCTTAAGAAAAAAGAGAATTCATACTTCATTTACTTGACAGTCCTCATCCCATTTAAGTGTATATAATGGAAATACATACATTTATGACCAATATTGGTCCCTTTCTTTCGGTAGGTTTGAGTTTCGATTATAGACTTTGATAGAGAAAGCAATGGCGCCACAACCCAGCCAAGGTGCCCTGCCCGTACTTCCTCATCTCTTGCAGTGAAACCCCCTTATCAAACATTACATGCTATCTGGCCCCCTTTGCCATACTTTCTTGCACTCCACTTATTACATATCAAGGATTTGCCATGTTGTGGCAAAATTGGTTTCATCATCACGTATTTTGAACTCTTATTTAAGGGAGTTGTTTTTCTTATATTTTTCATTCCACAAATACTTAACTAAGGCATATTTTGCCACAGGTACATGACTTCCAAAGAAATCATAATGATAGTTATCCAAAAAAATTAAAATAATTTAGTAATGTCCACATCGTCTTACTTTAAACACTCCCTCTTCCAGAATGTTCCAAAGGAACAAATGGCTGTGGTGACTTTTAACTTTAGCCCCAGACTACTTCTAGCTAAGGCAGTTCTCACTGCAGATCTATGTATTCATTGGTCCAAAGAAAGAGAGAGGAAAACTCGGCTCCTGAGTATTTCAAGTGAATGATTCACGATTCTGTACATGGGAGGCTTGGCTTCTTCTCTGTCTCTCAGGCTTCTTGGTAGAGAGTCAATGATACCAGTAGAAAAAGGCTGTTTTTCTGACTTAGGATTTGGTCTGCTCTCTGCAACCCACTAGAGAAACTGAAGTTTTCTTTCCATAATGATCTGAAGTGTTGATAGTTACCATCTCTGTGAAAGCTCATTAAAAATGACTTATTTTCCTTTGGAAGGAGAGGTCACATGCTGGAGCTAGCAGTGGAATATCAGGACCAAGGATCATAAGCCTCCTGCTGTAACTCTGGTTTCCAGATTTATTTGAGCCTACTTCTGCCAGAAGTAAATTTAGTGGGCATCTTGAATGGGGAAATGAACAGATGGTCAAGGAAAGGGAAAAGGGTCAGGGGTAGGGGTGGGAAGACCCCAAAATCCAGTGTGGCAGATAAGAGAAGGCCCAAAATCCAGTGTGGCAGATAAGGGGTGAGGGCATTCGAAACACACAGTTTACTGTTTTAACCATTTTTAGGTGTATGATTCGGTAGCATTAGCTACATTTACAATGTTATGCAACCATCATCCATGTCTAGAATTTTTTCACCATCTCTAACAGAAAATCTACCATTGAACAATAACTCCCCTCCCATCCCTCTAGTCCCTGGTAAGTTCTATTCTACTTTCTGTCTGTATGAACTTGACTACTCTAGATACCTCATATTAGTGGAATCATAAAATATTTATCCTTCTGTATCTGCCTTATTTCACTTAGCACAATGTCTTCAAGTTTCATTCATATTGTAGTATGTATCAGAATCTCATTCTTTTTATCTCTGAATAATACATTCCATGGTATGTATAAGGCCCCATTTTGTTTATCTTTTCATTCATCAGTGGACATTTGAGTTGTTTTCGTCTCTTGGCTATAGTGAATAATGATGCAATGAAAATGGATGTATGAGAGTATCTTCTGTTTGAGTCCCCTTTAAAAATTCCTTTGGGTATATATCCAGAAGTGGAGTTGCTGGTCATATGGTAATTCTGTGTTTAACTTGTGTTTTTGTTTTTGTTTTTTTTAAGACAGAATCTTGCTCTGTTGCCCAGGCTGGAATGTAGTGGCATGACCTCGGCTCACTACAACCTCCACCTCCTGGGTTCAAGCGATTCTCCTGCCTCAACCTCCCAAGTAGCTGAGATCACGCCTGAGTAAATTTTTTTGTATTTTTAGTAGAGACAGGGTTTCACCATGTTGGCCAGGCTGGTCTCGAACTCCTGACCTCAAGTCATCCGCCCACCTTGGCCTCCCAAAGTGCTGGGATTATAGGCGTGAGCCACCATACCCGGCCATATGTTTAACTTTTTGAGGAACTGTCAAACTGTTTTCCACAGCGGGTGCCCCACCTTACAATCCTACTAGCCATGCACAAGGGAGTTGAGGCGGATCCTTGCTTTGACCCATCTGCATGTCACCCAACTTTTTTTTTTTTGCTCACCAGCAGTTTGCTCACCAGGCCTCACCCTCATTCATCACTGGGTCTCTTTTTGCTGTTTGCTGAGTCTGCCTGCCCCTTGGTGTTGGCTTTGGCTAGAGAAAGAAGCCTATTTGTTTTGCTACTGACTTGGTTGGACATGCATGCCAGCCTGTTTATGAGGTGCTTTCTCTGGCTGAGGGAGTCAGGGGGCTGTTCGACTGTATTCTTTAGGATAAAGGTGAGCCAGCACAGCGAAGTGTGCTTGCCCTGCCTCCTCCAGAAACAATCTGCCTTTGAGTCTTTTCATTCTCTTGGTAACTGTCTTCTTAATAGCTGTGGCTTCATCTGAATGAAAAATTTATCTTGTGCTGCTTACCCAAAGGAGAGGCTCCTCACATGTCAGATATTATTTCACCAATTATCTCAGTAACTTCTGTACTTTTTATTTCTGAAAGCAAAGTTGAGAATGATGCAGGTTTCCACAACATGCAGTGTTTCATGCATTTTTATCCTTACGTAGTTATAAGAAACAAAGTAAAATTTAGAATTATTTGAAGTACTTTAACACCTTCAATTTGGTATGTTGTGTGTATATTTATATCTGGACACAGTTCTTTTCATTGATCAGTATAGACAAAGCATTTAGAGGACAGTTAAGTTTCTCCAATAATCATGTTTAAAGATATCTCAGGCCGAGTGAGGTGGCTCATGCCTGTAATCTCAGCACTTTGGGAGGCCGAGGTTGGTAGATCACCTAAGGTCAGGAGTTAGAGACCAGCCTGGGAAACATGGTGAAACCTCGTCTCTACTAAGAATACAAAAATTAGCCGGGCATGGTGGCAGATGCCTGTAAATCCTAGCTATGTGGGAGACTGAGGCAGGAGAATCACTTGCACCCAGGAGGCGGAGGTTGCAGTGAGCTGAGATCACGCCACTGCACTCCAGCCTGGCCAACAAGAGCAAACTGTCTCAAAGAACAAAGAAAAAAAAAAAACCTCAAATCTATTTTTTAAATTTAACCTTTGAAACATTTGTGTGACGCAGGTGGCTCATGAGCACCACCATCTTCTTTCGGCAGATAAGGAAACAAGCCTGCCTGTCAACACAGAAAGCTGGATCTGCTCCAGAATTTCTGTGGGGTGCAATGGCAGTTGCGGGGACAAGAGGGATGCAGGAGTCTGTGGACCAGCTCTTCTCAAAGTCCATGGCTGCCCCTCTTGGCTCCATTCTTTGTCTCTTCATGGAATTATTCTGTGGGGTCTGCGTATAGTGATTCTGCACTCCAACACCTAACTTCCCTATGCCTTCCTATTTACAAAAGACAGTTTCTTGACCTGACATCCCCAGTTTGGGATTATTAGTAACTTCTTTTGTAGCCTGTAGTGCTTCAGATACTGTCTCAGCCTGTGTGAATTCTGGTAGCATTATTGCCTTATGGAAATTATTTGACAGGCCGGATGCAGTGGCTCACACCCATAATCCCGGTGCTTTGGGAGGCTAAGGTAGGCTGATTGGTTGAGCCCAGGAGTTCGAGATCAGCCTGGGCAACACAGCCAGACCCCCATCTCTTCAAAAATATTTAACAGGGCATGGTGGCGCACACCTGCAGTCTTGGTTACTCGGGAGAACCCATCTCTAAAAAGAGCAATGCTAGGGGCAAGAAAGTCTATCTTTTTTTTTTAAGCTGGTATTCCCATTCTGCCTCCCCAGTTTATCTTCACCCCTTTCAAGGTGAGTGCTTTGTGATGACCCTAACATTTATTTAGTCTAAACAAAAGAAAAATTATTTGAGAGTTAATTCTGTGTGTCTGTATTGCATGTCTTCCATCAAATTAAAAGTTATTGCATTTTATTTATTTTACCTTAATTTCATATCAAGTACTCTACATAATTTTTAGCTTTTAAAATGACAGAGGCTGGGCTCAGTGTCTCAATCCTGTAATCCCAGCACATTGAGAGGCTGAGATGGGAGGATTACTAAAGCCCAGGAGTTCAATACCAGTCTGGGCAACATAGTGAAACCAGGTCTCTAAAAAAGAAATTAGCCAGGCATGGTGGTGTGCACCCATGTTCCCAGCTACTTGGAGGAAGGCTGAGGTGGGAAGAGCAGTTGAGCCCAGGAGGCAGAGGCTGCATGCAGTGAGCTATGTTCGTGCCTCTACACTCTAGCCTGGGCAACAGAGTGAGACCTTGTCTTGAAAAATAAAAATAAAATAAAATAAAATAAAATAATAGAATGCTCTTCCCAGCTACATTGTAAGGTTTTTATATGTCAGTGTCCCCGTGGTATATTGTATGTTGTAGGAACACACCCATATTTATTATATGAGATTTTTAATATTAACTACTCATGATTCGTAACAAGTTCAGTCTTTATGAAATAAACTTCATTTAAATCCTTGAATTCCATTTTTAAGTGCAGCTACAGTTGATACCTTAGACAAATGAAAGGTTTGTCTACTTCTTAGTTCATTCCTACAGAAAACAAAAACATCTAGTATCTAATATGATCCCTCGTGGGCCCTCAAGAAATACTAGTCTTTTTTAGAAAGTCGAGTTGTGGGTCTGTTTGTCTTTATTGCATTGTGTCTGCCTGCCTTGTTATTGCTGTGTCTAGAAGAAAATGAAGAAAATTAGCATGGCTCCTTTCCTTGCTGTTTTGTTCAGCTTTTGTGTCCTCACCCAGAAGTAAGATCCTTGGAAATGAAATGCTGTGTCAGAAACCAGACCAAAAAAACACAACAACAGAAAACACGTTTTCATAACTATTCGATTCAAGACTTCATTGCTAGGTCTTGGAAAATGTTGTATGTCAACCCAAAGGTCTTGGGAAGTCCCCCTGAGTCATGAATGGGTGTGGTAGGACTGGGATGTGGACCTCCGGGCTTTGCTTCTGATGATAACTTCCCCTAGGGCAGCAGTCATGCTGGGGACAGCCGTTTTATCTGTTTATCCCTATGCCTTGCACTGTCCCTTTCATATAGTAGATGCTCAATACATGTCTTTTGAACTGAATTGCATTGGCCTGGGCATGGCTTGAGAGCTTGGACCAATAATACCCTGAGTGTCAAGTTCCTCCTCAGTCAGGCTGGAGAGTCAAGAGCAGGTCATGGTGAGTTGGTCTTTTTGTGTAAGAATCCCTAGTGGCAGCAGCGCCTTGTACTTAAAAATAGAATACTCCCAACGTCATCTTCCTTCCCAGGATGACAAGGCATTGAGAAAATTAGAATGTGTATATTTTCTCCTTTTTTGTTTTTTTTTTTTTTTTTGAGACGGAGTCTCGCTCTGTGACCCAGGCTGGAGTGCAATGGCGCGATCTCAGCTCACTGCAACCTCCGCCTCCCGGGTTCAAGCGATTCTCCTGCCTCAGCCTCCCGAGTAGCTGGTATTACAGGCCCGTGCCACCAAGCCCAGCTAATTTTTGTATTTTTAGTAGAGATGGGGTTTCACCATGTTGGCTGGGCTGGCCTCGAACTCCTGACCTCATGAACCACCACGCCCGGCCTCTCCATTTTCTAAGACATGCATTTTTTCATTTGTACATAATGTATCTTAGCATTGATCCCCCCTCTACATTTGTTTATAAAACAGTGGTACATCTTGTAATCAGTAGCTTCTTAGAACTGAGGAATTCATCTTCTCATCACTCTGAAAGGCAGTTAGCATAGTACAGTAAGTCTTCACTCCATAGGTTCTTGAAAGTTGCAATTTTAAATGAATGAGGCATAATGAAACCAATTTGACCATAGGCTAATTGATATAAATAAGACTTAAGTTCCTTCCAAAATATGTACAATATTAAACATTGAAATAAAGGTAAGCTATACATACATTTAAGAAAGATTAATTTTAAACAAGATGATTATTTAATCATATTAAGAAAATGGAAAGTAAATTGTGCAATTCACCCCGTGTTATTTATTTATTTAGAGACAGAGTCTTGCTGTGTCACCCAGGCTGGAGCTGGAGTACAGTGGTGCAATCTTGGCTCCCTACAACCTCTGCCTTCTAGGTTCAAGCGATTCTCCTGCCTCAGCCTCCCGAATAGCTGGGACTACAGGCATGTGCTACCACACCTGGCTAATTTTTGTATTTTTAGTAGAGACAGGGTTTCACCATGTTGGCCAGGCTGGTCTCAACTGCTGGGCTCCAGTGATCCACCTGCGTCGGCCTCTCAAAGTGCCAGGATTACAGGCGTGGCCACCACACCCGGCCCTCTGTATTTTTGATGAGACGGATGGTTCAACATTTAGAGAGAACCTAAAAAGTTAAAAGTAAAAGCAAAGAAGTCTTTTTTTTTTTTTTTTTTTTTTTTTTTTGAGACGGAGTCTCGCTCTGTCGCCCAGGCTGGAGTGCAGTGGCCGGATCTCAGCTCACTGCAAGCTCCGCCTCCCGGTTTACGCCATTCTCTCGCCTCAGCCTCCCGAGTAGCTGGGACTACAGGCGCCCGCCATCTCGCCCGGCTAGTTTTTTGTATTTTTTTAGTAGAGACGGGGTTTCACCGTGTTAGCCAGGATGGTCTCGATCTCCTGACCTCGTGATCCGCCTGTCTCGGCCTCCCAAAGTGCTGGGATTACAGGCTTGAGCCACCGCGCCCGGCCGCAAAGAAGTCTTAATAACAAAAAGCAACTTCATGCAATGTCACTGTTTTACTGCAACTTAATAAAGAAATGTGGCCGATTGTTTTTCTTGGATAATATCAGGGTAGAGTGTAATAAGTTAGGTTAACATATTAGCTTGCGTCTTGTCAGGGAAAATAGGTAGATCCTCAGAACACAGAAGAAGGAGGGACCTCCACGTTGTCCTGTTTAGTGTCATACTGAAGAAGAGTATGACCAGCCAGTGCTTCGCGTTCTGCGGCTTGGGACACGTGTTGGGGGGAAGGGCACTGCCTTTCTTGTGAGCTTTTTTGCCCAAGGGACAAATGAGCTAAGCAGTACTACATTATTAGTGGGGTGTGTGTGTGAGAGAGAAAGAGAAAAGAGAACAGAGCCTGTAAGTCTTGCCATTTTGCTTTATCAGATAACCCACCCCCACCCCTCAGCATAGGAATGTAGTCTTAACCCCAAGCCACTGCTTTTTCTGCTTGCACTTCTAAACTTGAGCAGGTCTTAGGGGCAGTTCACCAGTGCACCAGACTACACTACTCACAGCAACCTTTTTTTTTTTTAAACAGTGATTTGCACTGATCTAGCCTCCAAGGGGTAAGGGCCGAGATGAAACAGAGAATTTATTTTTATATTGTGTCATCTGGTGCAGAGACTGCTACATAATCAGGAGTCAAAAATCTAAAGGAATAGGCTGTGAAGTCATTTTGTCCATGAGTTGTGTTACAACACATTCATTCACTGTAAACAATCACCAACAGTCATTGCCATAATTTATTCTTGGCAGTAAATTGGGTTTTCAAGTGACAGAGTAAGCCATCAGAATTAAGCAACCAGGAGCTCCAGTTCATGTGTGCTGGAAAAGATGTTTGCGAGACTTCAGGTACCACTACCTCATTAAAGGTGAGCAAGTGGAGGTCCAGAGAGGGCAGGTGGCTTGCCCAAGGTCACACAGTGGGTTAGGGCCATATCAAGGATTAGAACATTGGTAATCCATCACATTCTGTCCTTAAGCCTTTCTGCTCCACTTCCTGTTGACACAATGGGCAGGATTTTAAACTCCAGTTTCATTCCTGGGGATTGATATGAAAGGTTTTCCACTTGTCCAATCCCATTTTCCTTGTCCAGGCAGATGACAGGTAGTAATATCAGAAACTGAGCAAGGGATGGTGAAAGCTAGATTGTAGTGGGCTCTTTTTTGGTTTGGTTGTTATGAGTGC
Organism: Trachypithecus francoisi; assembly: GCF_009764315.1. NCBI lineage: Eukaryota > Metazoa > Chordata > Mammalia > Primates > Cercopithecidae > Trachypithecus > Trachypithecus francoisi. The sequence continues at coordinate 20,686,033 of NW_022681455.1, forward strand.
TCTCAATGCGAAGCTTAGAAACCTCTCCAGAGAAATAATAAACAGCTCTCCAAGGAGTGCTCTTGCAGACTAGCATGTTGCCTCGCTTGCTGGTGTATATCTTCCTGTAAATGCCTGGTATCCAGTGCCCATACAGGAGAAATTGGCTGACTTGCTTTCGTGGTCTTTTGTATGACAGACAATCAGAAATGTAACTCTGGTGCCTTGTCATGTGCCCAGAGTAAGTTAAATGTGTTTGCCTTTAATATGTATATGTATACACACACACACAGCAGTTAGAACATAGATGTTTTTAAAATACGATTTTTTTAGGGAATATGTAAAAACTGGCATGTCTTCAGATAGACATAGAGGTACTGAAAAACCTTGGTTCATATGACTTGTTTGTATACTCCATGTAGTGTATTTTACACAGTATCTAAAGGTGTTGCCTGGTTTTGAATTAGTTAAAAGACAGGTTTGAGATGTGGGAGAAGAGTAGGTTGTATTTCTTGTCTCATCTGAGGAATTTTATATTCCTAAAGTCTATAATTAGGTGCTTGTGTTGATTGTTTACTGAAACAAAGCTGAAGGTGGGGTTGAGGGGAGTGCCACACAGTGGGAAACACTCTATGGCAAACATCTGAGCTTTACTTAAAAGCATGGGCTGCAAAGAAATGTAAATTCATTGGCTTAATTGGAATAGAGTATTTATAGAAATTGAATGATCCAGTGAAACTAAAAGCCTGGCTTCTTTCATCTTCAGAGACCTGCCTTAGTAAATGCTGTTCTGGAAATCCCTTGCCTGCAAAGTGGACTTTGCCATCCAATTTCTGGCCTCCTGGCAGTCAGTCACTTTGACCTAACCCTATTGCTTGACTCGTATTTACTACGTACTTTTCTTTTTTGGCTTAGGGTTGTTCTGAAAACATACATGTAAAGAAAAAAATGTCCATGTACACTGAAGTTTTCTGATTTTTTTATATAGCTCCATAATTTAATTTCAATAACTATTATAAAGAAACTTTTATAAGAAGATACAATTTGAAAATCTTGCTGTCCAGCCTGTTCCCATCTATCCTGCCCACCTACGCCTTTTATAGTTCACCATATCCATTAGGTTCTCGAAAATTCTTCTACTGTTTATGCAAATCTTTGAATTTTTAAATACTTTTTTATTTTCCCTCTTAGAAAAGGTGACAACTAGATGCTATTCTGCACCTTGTTTTTACATGGGATCATATACCTTAATGAGCTTTTCAGGTCAGTACCTATAGAGCTGCCTCATACTTTTTGGAGCTGTGCAGTATTCCACCATATGGAGTGAATACACTCTTTGATTCTTTCAATCTTCTGCTATTATGAAGTTGCAGTCAATAACCTTGTATATCACTTCATACATGTGCAGGTGTATCTGCAGGGTAGTTTCCTATAAGGGGATTGGGATTTGGGCCAGCAGATACGTGCATATGTATTTGTGATCATGTGACTAGCCCCCCTTTTTTAACTTTTATTTTAAGTTTGGGGGGTACATCTACAGGTTTGTTATATAGGGAAACTCGTGTCATGGAGGTTTGTTGTTCAGATTATTTCATCACACAGGTATTAAGCCTAGTACCCATTAGTTATTTTTCCTGGTCCTCTCCCTCCTCCCACCCTCCACCTTCTCTGGTAGACCCCAGTAGACACTCTATGTGTCCTCTCTATGTGTCCATATGTTCTCATAGTTTAGCTCCCACTTATAAGTAAGAACATGCAGTATATAGTTTTCTGTTCCTGTGTCAATTTGCTAAGGATAATGGCCTCCAGCTCCATCCATGTCCCTACAAAGGGCACAATCTTATTCATTTTATGGCTGCGTAGTATTCCAAGGTGTATATGTACCACATTTTCTTTACCCAGTCTATCATTGATGGGCATTTAGGTTGATTCCATGTCTTTGCTATGTGAATAGTGCTACAGTGAACAAACGTGTGCATGAGTCTTCATGATAGAACAAATTATATTCCTTTGAATATATGCTCAGAAATAGGATTGCTGGGTCAAATGGTAGTTTTGGTAGTTTTTTTGGTCCTTGAGAAATCGCCACACTGCTTTCCTTAATGGTTGAACTAATTTATACTTCCACCAACAATGTATAAGCCTTTTTCTTGGCAACCTCACCAGCATCTATTGTTTTTTGATTGTTTAATAATAGACATTCTGTCTGGTGTGAGATGGTATCTCACTGTGGTGTGGATTTGCATTTTTCTAATGATCAGTGACATTGAGCTTTTTTTCGTATGCTTATTGGCCACATACATGTATGTCTTTTGAAAAGTGTCTGCTCATGTCCTATGCCCACGTTTTAATGGGGCCGTTTGTTTTTTTCTTGTAAATTTGTTTAAGTTTCTTATTGATGCTGGATATTAGACCTTTGTCAGATGCATAGTTTGCAAAAATTTTCTCCCATTCTATATGTTGTCTGTTTACTCTGGTGAGAGTTTCTTTTGCTGTGCAGAAGCTCTTTAGTTTAATTAGATTCCATTTGTCAACTTTCGCTTTTGTTCCAATTGCTTTTGGTGTCTTCGTCATGAAATTTTTGCCCATTCCTATTTTCAGAATAGTATTGCCTCACTTGTCTTCCCAGGTTTTTATAAAAGTTTTGGATTTTACACTTAAGGCTTAAATCCATCTTCAGTTGATTTTTGTATATGGTATAAGGAAAGAGTACACTTTCAATCTTCTGCATATGGCTAGCCAGTTATCCCAACACCATTTATTGAATGAATTCTTTCCCTATTGCTTAATTTTTGTCAGGTTCTTCGAAGATCATATGGTCGTAGGTGTGCGACCTTACTTCTGGGCTCTCATTATGTTCCATTGGTCTATGTGTCTCTTTTTGTACCAGTACCATTCTGTTTTAGTTACTGTGGCCCTATAGTATAGTTTGAAGTCAGGTAGCATAATGCCTCCAGCTTTGTTCTATTTGCTTAGGATTGCCTTGGCTATTCAGGCTCTGTTTTGGTTCCATATGAATTTTAAAATAGTTTTTTCTAGTTCTGTGGAGAAAGTTGTTGGTAGTTTGATAGGAGTAACATTGAATGTGTACATTGCTTATGTTTTCCCATTTGTTTGTTTCATCTCTGATTTCTTTGAGCAGTGTTTTTAATTCTTGTTGTAGAGATCTTTCTAGTGTATTCCTAGGTGTTTTATTCTTTTTGTGGCAATTGTGAATGGGATTATGTTCCTGATTTGGCTCTTGACTTAACTGTTGGCATATGGGAATGCTAGTGATTTTTGTATGTTGCTTTTGTATCCTGAGACTTCACTGAATTTGTGTATCAGCTTAAGGAGCTTTTGGACTGAGACTATGGGGTTTTCTAGATACAGAATCATGTTGTCTGCAAACAGGGATGCTTTGACTTCCTCTCTTTTTATCTGGATGCACTTTATTTCTTTCTCTTGACTGATTGCTCTGGCCAGGGATTCCAATACTATGTTGAATAGGAGTGGTGAGAGAAGGCATCCTTGTCTTTTGCCAGTTTTCAAGGGGAATGCTTCCAGCTTTTGCCCATTCAGTATTATGTTGCCTGTGGGTTTGTCATAGATGGCTATTATTATTTTGAGGTATGTTCCTTCGATATCTAGTTTATTGATAGTTTTTAACATGAAGCAGTGCTGAACTTTATTGAAAGCCTTTTCTGCATCTATTGAGATAATCATGTGGTTTTTGTGTTTAGTTATTTATGTGATGAATAACATTTATTGCTTTGCCTGTGTTGAACCAACCTTGCATCCCAGGAATAAAGCCTATTTGATCATGATGGATAAGCTTTTTGATGTACTAGAGGATTTGATTTGCCAGTATTTTATTGAGGATTTTTGCATAGATGTTCATCAAGGATATTGGCCTTGTTTTTTCACTGTGTCTCTGCCAGGTTTCGGTATCAGGGTGATGCTTACCTCATAGAATGAGTTAGGGAGGAATCCCTCCTCCTCAATTTTTTGGACTAGTTACAGTGGGAATGGTACCAGCTCTTTGTACGTCTGGTAGAATTTGGATTTGGCTGTAAATCTGTCTGGTCTTGGGCTTTTCTTGGTTGGTAGACTATTTATTGCTGATTCAATTTCCGAGTTCGTTATTGGTCTGTTCCTGGATTCTGTTTCTTTCTGGTTCACTCTTGGGAGGTTGTATGTGTCCAGGAATTTATCCATTTCTTCTAGATTTTATAGTTCGTGTTGCTTGCCCTTTCAGTGGACTATTTTTGTTTTTTTAAATGCAATGCATCACAGATTTGCCTGTCATCCTTGCACAGGGGCCATGCTAATTTTCTCTGTATTTTTCCAATCTTCATATATGTGCTGCTGAAGCAAGCACCCTAAGTACTGTTTGATTTCTGCACTCCTGCTAACGTAATGAGGGCTGCACCAGTAGAGTGAGTTATCAAACTTTCGGATTTTTGCCAATCTCATTTGTAAAATATGCTATATCGATATGGTTTAGAGTTTCATACCTTTTTAAAGAAGGAAGAGGCTGGACATCTTTTCAAGATGTTTAAATGCCATTTGTTGGCTGGGCACGGTGATTCACACCTGTAATCCCAACACTATGGGAGGCCAAGGAGGGTGGATCACGAGGTCAGGAGATCCAGACCATCCTGGCCAACATGGTGAAACCCCGTCTCTACTAAAAATACAAAAAAATTAGCTGGGAATGGTGGCGCACACCTGTAGCCCCAGCTACTTGTGAGGCTGAGGCAGGGAATCGCTTGAACCCAGGAGGCAGAGGTTGCAGTGAGCCGAGATCGCACCACTGCACTCCAGCCCAGTGACAGAGCGAGACTCCATCTAAAAAAAGAAGAAGCCATTTGTTTTTCTCATTTCCTTTTTTTTTTTGCAAACTGTGCTTACTTAATTCCTGTACATGATTTACTCTTCTGTTGGATTCTTGCTCTTTTTCTTGTTGATTTGTAAGGGCTCTTTGTGTAACAGGGAGATTAGCTCTAAGTCTGTGATATGATCTTCAAATTTTTCTTGGTTTATCATTTCCTTTAGTATTTGTGGGGTTTTTTGGTCTTATACAGAAGTTAATTTTCCATTCTTTCTTTTATGGCTTCTGGATTTCAAGAAACAGAAAGAAAGCATTTTCCACCAATCCCTTCCACACATACATGTACAAGAATTGACCCATATTTTCTTGCAGAATTTCTATGCTATTACTTTTTTTTACATTTAAATATTTGCTTTGTTTGAGGTTTATCCTGATATTCTGTTAAGTATGGATTCAAGTTTCTTTCTTTCTTTCTGTTCTTGGAAATAGGCTCTCACTCTGTTGCCCAGACTGGAGTGCAGTGGCGCAGTGACGGCTCACTGCAGCCTTGACCTCCCGTGCTCAGGCGGTTCTCTTGCCTCAGCCTCCTGAGTAGCTGGGACCACAGGTGCACACCACCATAACTGGCAAATTTTTGTGGAGACGAGATCTTGCTATGTTGCCCAGGCTGGTCTCAAACTCCTGGGCTCAGGCGATCCTACCTCAGCCTCCCAAAGTGCTGAGATTATAGACAGGAGCAATCATGCCTGACTCAACTTTATTTTTTGTAGATGGCTACCCAGTTTCCCTAACCACTTAGTCAAAATGCCCACCTTTCCTCCCACTGAAGTGCCACCATTATAAATATTTTGTGAATGAAAAATGCCCACAATTCCCTTGTAAAACAAGAAACCATGGGTCACCATTTTTTGGAAAGAATGTTTCAGTTCTCTTTTTAACTCAAGACAGCTCTTCCACTTTGTCCTCCAAGGATAATATTTACTCAAGAGTGAATGAATGAGGTTAACAACCCACCTGCTTGTTTCTCCCTAGGGGAATGTTAACATTTTACCTCTTGGCACAATTCTCAAGGTTTATCTTAAGATACTGTCTCCTTTCACTCAAAGTATTTGTCTCTTTATCACAAAGCCTGAAGAAACATTTCTTGTTACTCAAGGACCACGCCTTTTATGAGCCCTAAGAACAGGAGTTCTCAAAGCGTGGTCTTCCTCACACCAGCAGTCTTAGCATCAGCTGAGAACTTTCAGAAATGCAAACTGCCATCGTGGACCTACAGAATCAGAGACCCTGTGTGGACAAGCCCACAATCTGAATTTAACAAGCCTCTGGGGTGATTCTGAGCATGCTCAAGATTGAGACCCATGACCTAGAGGTAATATCTAATTTCATAATGGCAGTTTACAACCCTGTAGCACTGTCTTGTGGACAGATGGGTTTGGTCCTTATATTCTTGACATGTAAAAATGTAGACTCGCAGCAGGAAGTGACAATATCTGTTCTTTAAAGGTGGTATTCTTAGAGTAGGAAACTTCTCTGAGTTTTTTCCAGGAGTCACAGGGATATCTCACTAGGACTGCTAGTGCTTTGGACTGGTACACCTTACATCCAGAATCTTGCCACTGGGTCAGTGCCTCCCTTTGTCATATAATAAAAAACCAGCAAAACTGGTTTCTATAATATGCTAGGGAGTTTTGTAGCATTGAAGACTTGTCTTACCCCCACAAAAGCATCATTGTTCCTTCTCATCCCTTGCCCCTCTGCCTTTAAAATTAATTTGATACCAGAATAGAATACTTCGGATGACTGTTAGCCACACTGTAATGGTACTTGTATTTGGCAGGTTAAGGCAGAGTTCCCATACCTCTAAGCCTAATTGCCAGCCAGGGTTCAGCTCAGAGCAGTAGTTCTAAAGCTATTCTGGACATTAGATTCCACTGGATAGCTTTTTAAAATCCAACTACCCAGGCCAAATCCATGTAACTAATTCTATATCTCAGGGGTGGAACTGAGGGATCAGGATTTTTTTTTTATTACCCAGTTGATGACAATGTGTATCAAAGTTAGTTTAAGAACCAAGGACATGCACATTTGTTTTAAAGTGGTTTTGGTTTTGATAATAAGAATTATAAGAGGGACCAAATATCAAATGCAAGAAAATGGTCCTGAGTGCCAATATAATCAGAATAAGAAATGCATACATAGCAACTTGCTTGAAGCTGAAATCAACTCCTTTTGATTTGGATGGCTTTCTTGTCTGTTGAAGAACACATGTTGTAGTATGTGTTTCTCTCCATATCCTGTGTGCTTCATTGTGATAGTCTTGCTGATTGATTTTGTTGGCTGCAAGCAAAGTGATAAAATGCCAGTGGATGCCTGTGCCAGGGAGGTCAGGACTGGACTTTCCCACTTGGCTCTGTTTTGATGCATTTAGCAGATTGATTCCAACCCTCTTTGGAGACTCTGACCTACAAAAGCGTCTGTTATCTTTGAGGGCTCCAGGGAAAGCCATGGACCTTTCTAGATCTTTTCCCACCTTTTGGCCCATCAGATATTGCCTTGTCCACAGCAGCACTTGACAATTCGTCATAGAAGTCTATGGTTTTATTTATTGACCCTGCTGTACAATTTTCCCTGTAACGAGTCATAGTTGGCTAAAGAGAGAGTCGAAGATTAAGTACAAAACTTTCTAAACATCCTGTTTTCCCTCAAGACAGGGCACTGTTCTTAATAAAGTGAACATTCTTTTGCACTGGCCCTGGGGCAAGGGTGTCCCAAAAGCTTTGACAGGGGTGCCATTTGGTCATAAACAGTGTGGTAATAGGGTGGAGACAGAAAGAAATTCTCTCATCCCTTTTACAACTCCAGACAATTCTAGAATCAACCCTTGGAAACCCAAGGACAGAACTCTGAAATGATACACTGGCTGAGGCTTGCCGTTGCCACACCTCAGGGTTAAGCATTGAAGGAGCTAGGCAAAGAGCGTATGTGTTTAGCTACAAACTACGTCACAGATCAAGAGGCTTTTGGTATTCTTCCATTTTTGCTTAGAATTCTATGATGGTTTTTGAAATATATTGTCCTTACTTTATGTTCTTACCTGTAATCTCATAAGTTTCTGGTGAATTTAGCTTTTGCCAGGTTCCGGTAAGGTCTTACCCAAAGATGGTCAGAGTAAATGAACAAAAGAAGTAATTGATTAGGATGTGAAACTTCCGAGATGCTCATAGGCCTTCAAACCCTAGAAAGTGGTATGCCAATGAATTTTCTAGTCCTCTCTACACTTTGTACAGATGAAGAAACCGAGACCCAGGGAACTCAGCCAAGGTTTCTTGCCATTCCTCCAGTCTCCCAGTTAAAAAAAAAAAAAAAAATTAAGTTCTATTTTGCAAACTGACAAGGAGAATTATACAATGGAAATAACACTCATTTTAATGTATCTGTTCTTGTAGTTTCTTATTTTATTCACCTTTATAAACCATTCTGAGAACATTGTCATAAAGAGCATTCTCCTAAATTGGAATGTGATTCAAATAGTCCTGTCTCCTTTCCTCCTTGCTTTTTATGAAATGACTGCCTACACGCACTCGCGCACATATTTTAGTGAGCAATGCAATGTGCGAATACAAATAGAAATAGATTTTGTTTAAAAAAAATTAATGTCAGTCCACTGGTTAAAAAAGTACCAGAGTCATTACAAGATTCATTAACTATGTTTCAGAAAAGTATTGAGGGCTTTTGGGGGGATTAAGTAATTTTAATTTATAAATAATGGTCTCCGATTCATAAACCTTAACTGTAGAGATTATGGAGGTTTGTTTCTCACAAAATTAAGTATTTGTTGCTTTTTAAATAACCAGGTACTTACTTTGCATTTGTAATGATTAATTGCAAAAAGTTGGTTATAAGAATCCCTAGATGAATTCTCAGGTAAGATCTCATGCAGAGTTCTTGGAAGTTCATCTAGGGTCATTCACCAAGAAAAGCAATGCATTTCGGGTTTATGACCTCACTTTGCCCACAGGTGAGGTTTCCAGGCTTCGAACCAGCAGGAGGAGAGGCAGTGGGAGGACCTGACGTAGGTATGGCTTCAGAGATGAAGAGAGTGTTTCTCCTCCGCACCCCCTTTGCCTACATCTGGAAATAATCTAGGGAAAAAATGTTCCCTGACTTGTCAGGTTCAGCTAGTGTAAGCTTTGAGATCCTTCGTTTTCTCTCTCTCTCTCTTTTTTTTTTTTTTTTTTTTGAGATGAAGTCTTGCTGTGTTGCCCAGGCTGGAGTGGAGTGGCCCCATCTTGGCTCACTGCACCCTCCGCACCCCAGGTTCAAGCAATTCTCCCGTCTCGGCCTCCCAAGGAGCTGGGATTACAGAAGTGCACCATCATCCCCATCTAATTTTTTTTTTTTTTTTTTTTGTATTTTTAGTAGAGATGGAGTTTCACCATGTTGGCCAGACTGGTCTCAAGCTCCTGACCTCAGGTGATCCGACTGCCTCAGCCTCCCAAAGTGGTGGGATTACAGGCATCAGCCACTGCGCCTGGCCCGTTCTCTCTTTAGTCTCCCAATTAACAAACATCTATTGCAGCAGCATCCATTACCTAGAATTGTAGGAAAGTATATAGGATAGATGTAGTAAAGAGGTAAGTGGGTTAGAAAATAACACTGATGAAAAGGAGACAAACTGTCAGAGTGGTCCCCTAGCTACACCTGCCACAATTGCCTCCTGAGAAATCCTTGTTCTGCACGAGCTAAATTCCTGTTCAAATAAATTGTTGCTCTTCCTGTAATCATTGAGCTGCTGAATAGAGCCAGGGTCCTTGATAGACGTCATAGTTTGTTATTGACTTTATCACTAGTAAAAGTTAATATTGTCATCCCTTGCCTGCAGCAACACACTGCCATTTTTTTCCCAAAATTAATTTAGATAAAGAACATTTTTCTTAGTATAATTTTCATTGAATTCAGTATTATCAAGTTTGTATATTTTTAGAGTTTTTGGATCACTATTCCAGCCCACATTTTTCATAGCAATTTGTCTAGTATTTCTTCAAGATCTTTTTATGTTCATTTGAGAAATGAACATGACTTCATATGTATTCATTAGCAATCACTGCCGTAGGCCTTTCCGTTTGATTTTTCTTCCGAACCTCAGAGATAGTGTCTCGTTATGAAGTAGAAAAAGGCTAACTAACTAAGACCTTGTTCTGAACTTACAGTGGGTAAGCAAGAGGCTTCAGATCCATAATCTCTATCAAAATGTTTGCCCACATTACTGTAACAGGGAGTCATTCAGAATGGGAGTGGAGGAATTTGACTCCTTTTAAAGAACCGTGTGTGCTTTTTCTACTTTCGTGGTTGTGTTGTTTTGCCAGGGAGATTTTGAAAGAGAAGACTTGTATCTTGTCTTGCCCATACCGAGGGGTCTTTAGCCCCTAATTTATAAATTAAATAGGTAGGTCAAGCAACACCTACCAGAGTTGGTTGCTCTGCCCACTGGCTCCTCTCTGCACCTCCCTCCCAGACCATTTCTCCACTTCCTCAGCCTTAGAAAAAACAGCTCACTCATAGTGGTGCTTGCTGGTGGACCTTGGAGATAAGCTTGTCTTCTTGGTTATTTTTAAGAAAATTGAATTCTCTTCTTAGAGCCAACCCATGTCTTATCAGTGTAACTTTACTCACTCTCCAAGGATTCCATTCTGTCCTTTAAACACTAGGAGGTTTCCCAAAAATAGGCTTGTCAGTAAAACTCTGTTGTGACAAAGAGGCAAAAGTACTGCTTTTTTGTGTGGAGATTGCATTTTTAATATTCTATTCCCCAGAAGTGGTTCAAGGATGCTTCGCTAGAAGTTTTTGGGAAGAACAATTAGAGTAAGAGAGGTTCTTCCATTATCTGCCCCGGGCTGGGTGTCTTTGGATGACTCTGTCACCTCGCAAGTTGTTTAATCCTCTATTTAGCTTGTCAGGGATCATATGAAATGGGGTCTACGTCAGATTTGCCACAGTTGTTTTTTTCTTTAGTGATATAGCCTGGAAGGGCTGGGGGCGGTAGCTCACGCCTGTAATCCCAGCACTTTAGGAGACCAAGAGAGGTGGATCACCTGAGGTCAGGATCACCTGAGACCAGCCTGGCCAACATGGTGAAACCCCGTCTCCACTAAAAATACAAAAGTTAGTCTGGCATGGTGGCTGACACCTGTAATCCCAGCTACTCGGGAGGCTGAGGCAGGAGAATCACTTGAACCCCAGAGACGGAGGTTGCAGTGAGCCAAGATGATGCCACTGCACTCCAGCCTGGGCGACAGAGTGAGACTCCGTCTCGAAAAAAAGAAAACAACCAACTACCACCTATACCATTAGATGAAGAGCTTGTTCTGAAATCTGTTACCACTATATTATGTTTAAAAAGCATATGTCTGAACAGTCAGTGTAGCTGAGAATTGATGTCACTGTTTACATCGATTTTTTTTAATACATAGAAATTATTTTATCTTAACAAATTAAAGGTTTATTAGAGGATCCACTTTCCTTTAATTAAAATAATCAACATGGAAGTACACAGTAGGCATTGGATACATTTTTGTTTCCTTTTGAAAGTTTATGAGTTACAGCCAGGCTCTTCGTCCCAGCACTGTAGGAGGCCTAGGTGAGAAGATCACTTGAGTCCAGGAGTTCGAGACCAGCCTGGGCAATGTGGCAAAACCCTGTCTCTCCAAAAATACAAAAATTAGCCAGGCGTGGTGGCATGCACTTGTAGTCCCAGCTACTTGGGGGGTCGAGGTGAAAGGATTGCCTGAGCTCGTGAGGTGGAAGCTACAGTGAACCGTGACTGTACCACTGCACTCCAGCCTGAGCAACAGAACAAGACCCTGTCTCAAAAGAGAAAGAAAACTTGTGAGTTACTTACCTTTGGGTAAGAACTGATGTTATAGAAGTGGACAATAATCCTAGAATCTGGGGGCTCCCAATGCTCCCCTCTTTCCTCTCATCCGCTCATTTGTTCTTTCACTAAATGTTATTCTTTGTCAGTGCTCATGGAGGCTTCCCACGCCTTGTCTCCCAGAAGCCCAGCCATCTCAGAACTTCTCATGGGCTGACTGGTTCCTCCAGTTTCCCTAGACTTCTTTGTTTGTTTTTAACATGTATTTCCTCTGTTTTTATTCTATTTTCACCAATTTTACAAATGAATTACACAGATTATGTATTCCCACACACATTCTATCAGAAGTATATAGGATGTGTTAGCGTCTTCAGCCCTTCCCCTTCTCCTCACTTATGGACTTCCTTCCAGGCCTTTTTTTTATGTATTTTCAACAGTGGTTGTTTTTGCTTTACATTGGAAACCGTGCCTTATCTACAGTTCTGACTTGGTTTTTTTCCTTACTTGTTAAAGGAAAGATGCACCTTGGCCATAGAATACTGCAGGTACATAATGTTTTATAATATGGGTATATAAATAAAATGATTTATTTAACCATTCCCTTATTAATGAATTAATGAAAAATAGTCATTTATATTTTTAACTCACCCTGTTGATTATAGTGCTATAATAAACATCCTTATACATGCCTTTCTGTGTGTGTTTTTTAGTATTTCTCTAAGATAAATTGGTTCCCAGAAGTACACTTGTAGAGTCAAAAAGTCATGCATGTTTTGGCCAGGCATGGTGGCACGCTCCTGTAATCCCAGCACTTTGGGAGGCCGAGGTGGGCAGATCATCTGAGGTCAGGCGTTCGAGACCAGCCTGGCCAACATAGTGAAACCCCATCTCTACTAAAAATATAAAAATTAGCTGGGTGTAGTGGTGCATACCTGTAATCCCAGCTACATGGGAGACTGAGGCAGGAGAATCACTTGAACCCAGGAGGTGGAAGTTGCAGTGAGCCGAGATCGTGCTGCTGCACTCTAGCCTGGGAGACAGAGCGAGACTCTATCTCAAAAAAAAAAAAAAAAAAAGCCGTGCATGTTTAAAATGTTAATACTGCCAGATTATCCTCCAAAATAGCTATACTGTCTCGTGCCCATTCTTCTGCCTCACTAATTGACGCTTGTTTTTAATTTTTTTAATTTACTATAAAATATTTCAGATACAAAAGATAGAAAGAATAGCACCCATGAAATGACATTAACAATACATTTGAAGGCCGGGCGCAGTGGCTCACGCCTGTAATCCCAGCACTTTTGGGAAGCTGAGGCAAGTGGATCATAAGGTCAAGAGATCAAGAGCATCCTGGCTAACATGGTGAAACCCCGTCTCTACTAAAAATACAAAAAAATTAGCCAGGCATGGTGGTGAGCACCTGTAGTCCCCGCTACTTGGAAGGCTGAGGCAGGAGAATAGTGTGAACCCGGGAGGCAGAGCTTGCAGTGAGCCAAGATTGCACCACTGCACTCCAGCCTGGGCGACAGAGCGAGACAATACATTTGAAGAGTCTTGTTTCTCTCCGCAAATGCATTGTTTTTTCCACTACATTTCCCTTCATTTCTCATACTTTGCCTGTGTTGTGTATGTCTACTTTTACTACGTATTTATTAACCTAATCCTATTTAGTAATGTTTTTAATGTTTTTAAAATTTTATAAAAAGATACTGTATACATTCTGGGGTTTTTTGGTTTGTTTTCTACTCAGTGCTGTGTTTGCGTGATTGGCCTGTGTTAATGACTATAGCCTGGTGCTGATGCTGCTCTACAAATTCTTGCGTGCACATCCTTGTGCATATGTGCAGTAGTTTATGGTGCGTATTGAGGAGTTGGTGGTTTTCACTAAATACTGATAAAACTCTTCTCCCAAGGGGCCTCCCCGTCAACCTCTGGCTTCAAGCATAGTATCTGTTTCTTATATTTTCAGCATTTGGTATTTTTAGACTTTGTCATTTTTGCCAACCTCGTAAGTGTGAGAAGGCTATTTCATTTTAATTTATATTTCCCTGACTTTATATTTTAATATTTTCAGCCATTTAGTAGTCTCTTCTAGGAATCCCCTATTCCTGTCTTTTATCTAATTTTCTCTTGGGTTATATGTTCTTTTCTTACTGGCTCCTCCTAATTCTTTACCTATTCTGGATAATAATGCTGAGGTAGCTTACCTTTCCATTGTTTTACTGTGGCCTTTTGTTGACAGACAGCACGTGTCATTTGTGCTGCCCTCCCGTGAAGTCTCTTGCTTACCTCAGTAGGTCTGGAGTTGAGTTTTGTATGTAGTTTGAGGGATCCAATTTTATCTTCCCGATACACAGTTTATGAAATAGTCCATTCTTTGCAGTATCTGCAGTGTCCCATTTGCAATATATGACATCTTCATGTATGCGTGGAGCTGTTTCTCGGTTTTTTATTCTATTCTTTTGGTCTGTTTACCTGTCGGTATGCCTGTACATATTTCACTAATTCCTTTTTTTTTTTTTTTCTGAGACAGAGTCTCACTCTGTGGCCCAGGCTGGAGTGCAGTGGTGTGATCTCAGCTCACTGCAACCTCCACCTCCCGGGTTCAAGCGATTCTCCCGCCTCAGCCTCTCAAGTAGCTGGGATTACAGGTGCCCACCATCATATCTTGCTAATTTTTGTATTTTTAGTAGAGACGGGGTTTCACCAGGTTGGCCAGGCTGGTCTTGAACTCCTGACCTCAGGTGATCCGCCCACCTCGGCCTCCCAAAGTGCTGGGATTACAGGCATGAGCCACGGTGCCCAGCCTATTTCACTAATTCCTGTAATTACACAATAAAAACCTGGGTATCAGGCAGGGCAGGTCTCTCTCTCTCTTGTTCTTTTTGTTTTGTCTCTTTCTTTCTCTCTCTGTTTTTTTTTTTTTTTTGAGACAGGATCTCACTGTGTCACCTAGGCTGGACTCAAACTTCTGAGCTCAAGCAGTCCTTCCACCTCAGCCCCCATTCACTCCTTTGCGCAGTCATAGCTCACCGCAGCCTCAAATTCCTGGGCTCAAGTGATCCTCTCACTTTAACTAACTCCAAGTAGGTGGGACTACAGGTGTGCACCACCAGACTTGGCTAATTTTTTTATTTTTGTAGAGACCGGGTCTCACTGTTGCCCACACTGCTCTTGAACTCCTGGGCTCAAGTAAATCTCCTGCCTCTGCCTCTCAAAGTGCTGGGATTACATGCATGAGCCCCACTGCACCAGGCCAAATCTCTTTAAAAGATAACCAATTTTAAAAATTAGTAAATTATGGCCGGGTGCAGTGGCACACACTTATAATCCCAGTGCTTTGGGAGGCCGAGGTAGGAGGATAGCTTGAAGCCAGGAGTTCAAGACCAGCCTGGGCAACATAGTGAAGTCCTGTATCTGTAAAAACAAAGAGAGAGATTTAAATGTGGAGGAGGAATTTACATATTTACCCACATAGTTACCATTTCTGATGCTCTTAATTCCTTCACGTAGATCTGTTTTCCATTTGGCATCATTTTATTCTGTTTGAGGCCCTTCCTTTAGTATTTTCTCTATTCTACTGGTGAAGAATTCTTTCAGCTTTCGTATCTCTGGGAAAAAGTCTATATTTTGCCTTTGGATTTTAAAAGGTTTTCGCTGGGTATGTCTGAGAATAAAGAGGAATTTAAAAACTCAGTTTCTCCTACTGTAGTTTCCCATCATGCTGCTGACACCAGATGTGCCCAGTGAGGGAATAGTTTCCTTAGACATCAAGCAAGCAATTCATTCTGCAGTGGACACCAGCTGGGTGTCCACCAATTCAATTCCGACACCGTCTACCCAGAGATAGCATCAGATCCCACAGGTTGAAGGCTGAGCCCCGCAAGACTGCCCCCTACTTCCAGTGCCAGTTGCAAGCCCCAGATTGTTTTACCTGTTTTTCTGACTAAATAGCTATAAATTGGGGTTCCCACAACCCCCTTCTTGGGTTTGATTAATTTGCCAGAGCAGGTCACAGAAATGAGGGAAACAGCATTTACTGGTTTATTATAATGGATATTACAAAGGGTACAGATAAAGGGATACATAGGGCGAGGTACAGGGGCAGGAGTGTGGAGCTTGCATGGCCTCCCCAGGTACGCCACCCTCTAGGAACCTCCATGTGTTATTCAGAAGCTCTCCAAAGCCAGTCCTTTGGGGGCTTTTATGGAAGCTGCATTACATAGGCATGGTTGATTGCATCATTGCCGATTGGTGATCAAATGGGCTGTTATCTGTTCACCTTGAAACTGCCTTGAAGTGCATCATAAACACAGCGGCTCTTTGTCAGTTAATCAGAGAGCTGTTTATCGGGCACCGAAGAATCCAGCAGCGCCTCACACAGTTCCAGAGTCAGGCCTAGGGGAGAGGTTATCTCCTCCTTGCATTCCTCGGGTAGGTAGTCTGATCCCTTATAAACCATTGCCATTTTCTGATAGAACTCTTCTGGGTACCGCCTTCCACATTACAGTGTTCCTCTGACATCACCCCCAGACAGCATGGTTATTTCAGGTGTCAGGGTCATTTTGCGTTCTTCAGTCTAGGCTCCACACAGGGCTATGCCTCCAGGATGTGTCTCCACCTGCAGTCAGCTTCTCCTCTGTGCCCTGTGGGCTCGGGCAATCTTACTAGCTCCCATTTAGCACGTCCAATCAATGTTGCTCAAAGGGTGGATTTACATGCCCTCTATTTTAGAGGACTGTGTAGGGGGAGCATTTCCCACTCAGATGTAATTGCATGATAAAGAGACACAGCTATTTCTCATGAAGTGTGTTCAAATATGCCACCTCTCTCTAAACTTTTACCTTAATTCCATCAACCCTTACTTTCCTAACCGTAGCCTTCATTAGACCTTTATCAACAGGTTTCGTTAGCACAGTTCAGTGCCAGCTAGGGGACAGACATGATATCCATTCCTATAAATCATTTAGGTAAAGAGACACAACTTCCTTATATAAAGCCTACTTAAACATCCCAGCTTTGATTATCCTAGCAATCCTTACATTTTTATGTTCTCACAATCTAACTGTAGCCCAAGTCGGGGCTTGCCCAGAGGGTTTTGGCAGCACAGTGCCTAAGGCTCCCATATCAAGGAGTCCCAGGAATTACTCTTCACCACCCAGACGATTTTCCCACTTGTGTCCATAAGGCTGTGGTTCCCCAGCAGGGGACTGGGCCAAGACACCCTTACTTGCCGTCTGTTGGTCTTTATCTTGATTAATCTCCCTGACTATTGCCTCAGGCGATTTCAGATCAGATCCTTCATTGTAATCTCTGCCTCTGACTTTTTAAATTTCTCCACACTAGGGTAAATGTAGCAAACATTTTTGGAACCCCTTAATTTTGGGAGACCAGCAGGACTTCCCTTTGATCCAACCAGCCTTTCACAGTGTTGCATTAAAACATTTGTTTTAACCTCCTTTTATTTCAGTTTCCGTTTTATTCATCCCATTTTTTTTTTTTAATTTCCATAGGTTATTGGGGAACAGGTGGTATTTGGTTACATAAGTAAGTTCTTTAGCAGTGATTTGTGAGATTTTGGTGCACTCATCACTCCAGCAGTATACCCTGCACCCAATTTGTAGTCTTTTATCCCTCACTCCTCTGAGTCCCCAAAGTCCATTGTGTCATTTTTATGCCTTTGCATCCTCATAGCTTAACTCCCACCTATGAATGAGAACATCCAATGTTTGGTTTTCCATCCCTGAGTTACTTCACTTAGAATAATAGTGTTCAGTCTCATCCAGGTAGCTGTGAATGCCATTGATTCATTTTTTTATGACTGAGTAGTATTCCATCGTATATACATACCACAGTTTATCCACTTGTTGATTGATGGGCATTTGGGTTGGTTCCACATTTTTGCAATTGTGAATTGTGCTGCTATAAACATGTGTGTGCAAATATTTTTTTCAAATAAGACCTCTTTTCCTCTGGGTATGTACCCAGTAGTGGGATTGCTGGATCAAATGGTAATTTCTACTTTTAGTTCTGTAAGGAATCCCCACACTGTTTTCCATAGTGGTTGTGCTAGTTTATATTCCCCCCAGCAATGCAGAAGTACTCCCTGTTCACATCCACACCAACATCTTTTTTTTGTGGGAGGGGGAGGGGGTGGCGGGGTGCAGAGTCTCGCTCTGTCACCCAGGCTGGAGTGCAATGTCATGATCTTGGCTCACTTCAATCTCCGCCTACCAGGTTCAAGCGATTCTCCTGCTTCAGCCTCCTGAGTAGCTGGGACTACTGGTGCACGCCACCACTCCTGGCTACTTTTTGTATTTTTGGTAGAGATGGGGTTTCACCATGTTGACCAGGCTGATCTTGAACTCTTGACGTCAAGTGATCTGCCCACCTCAGCCTCCCAAAGTGCTGGCATTACAGGCGTGAGCCACCACAGCCAGCAATTATTTTTTGATGTTTTGATTATGGCCATTCTTGCAGGAGTAAGGTAGTATCGCATGGTGGTTTTGATTTGCATTTCCCTGATCATTAGTGACGTTGAGCACTTTTTCATATGTTTGTGGGTCATTTGTATACCTTCTTTTGAGAATTGTCTATTCATGTTCTTAGCCCACTTTTTGATGGGATTTTTTGGATTTTTTCTTGCTAATTTGTTTTATTCATCTCATTTCTTAATAACCACCAAAGATTTCCACCCTACTGGGACAAGTCCCATGACTCTTCTCTCTGTTTTTCCTCTGTTTCACCTCATCAATGGGTTCTTTTTTTTTTTTTTGAGGCGGAGTCTTGCTCTGTCGCCCAGGCTGGAGTGTGGTGGCCTCACTGCAACCTCTGCCTCCCGGGTTCAAGCAGTTCTCTGCCTCAGCCTCCCATGTAGCTGGGATTTCAGGTGCCTCCCACCACGCGCAGCTAATTTTTGTATTTTTAGTAGATACGGGGTTTCACCATCTTGTCCAGGCTGGTCTTGAACTCCTGACCTCGTGATCTACCTGCCTCAACCTCCCAAAGTGCTGGGATTACAGATGTGAGCAACCACACCCGGCCCAGTATGTTCTTATTCGCCTTATTTCTTAATAACCATAAAAAAAAGTCCACCTTCCTGTGAGGAGTCCTGTGACTCTGCCCCCCCTCTCCAGCCCACCCTTCATCATTCTCTTAATTAACCTAATGTTTGTATTAGCATCTGTAAGACTCATGAGGGGAAGCTGAGCCAGTACATCTCATAAGGTTTCTTGAACTATCTCTCAATTTGTGGCAACAAGGTTAAATGGGGCATCCACATTAAAGGGGTGCCCCTAATCGCATCATTTACCATGACTTGGGTAGCAAGGCATATTCAGTGGTTGAATAATTCATTGGTCATAAACCCAGGCCCCACATGGCATGAATACAAAGCGTATCAGCTGTTTCAGCTTGACATTTATTTATAGGTGGAGTCAGGCAGTCCCCCTTCTTCCAACATTCAAAACAAAGACACTGCTCCTGAGTTAGTTACTCTCACGGTGCATTTTAGTAAAGGCTCCTCAGGAAACTGATGATACCAGTCTAAAAACTGAAACAATTCCTTCACACTATACCTTCTGCTTTCAATGGTCTCTTGATTTTGCCCTTTCCCCACGCTGCCTTCTTGGTGCCCAAAGTCCTTAGGGGTGCTTTCTGATGTCGCTGCATAATTTTTGCCTTGCGGGAGCGGAGTTCTTTGAGGCTACTGGCTGAAGCATAGACCGACTGAAATCTGAACTTGGTCTGGCATCAAGGTTTGGCCCAGCACTCTCTTTACTTTCATTCTAGCTATTACGGATAACAATAACCAAGGAGTTGCATATTTTGCTTTTTTCTTATTAGTTTGCATTTCTTCATGCATTGAGCAAACCACCTTCCAGGGAGTTAGATTGATCCGCCTCTAAATTCTATTGGTAACTTTTACCTTTAGTGACTGATGTCGGCCCAGCTGCCACTCCATACCATGGGTGACCACGTGGGCACCCAGGAATCCATGTTTTCTCGCCCCCCAACCCCTTTATCTATTTTCTTCCCAAACGTGAGCTACGGATGTTCTAGCAATCCTGATTCTGATACCAATTCTGAAAATGCTGAGGAATGAACAAATGCGGTTTCTCCCACTATTTTCGCATATTACAGTTGTGACACCAGATGTGGGGGGCGGGTTTCCCCAGGCATCAAGAAAGCAATTCGTTCTGCAGCGGACACCAGCTGGGCGTCCTCCAATTCAATTCTGACACCATCTACCCAGAGAAGTGTCACATCACACAGATTGGAGGGTTCAGTCCCACAAGACCACCCCCAACTTTCGATGCCAGTTGCAAGCCCCAGGTTGTTTTACCTGTGCCTCTGGCCAACCTGCTATGGGGATTCCCACGCCCCACTCCTCATATTCGGTTAATTTGCTAGAGCAGCTTACAGAACTCAGGAAACATTGATATTTACTGGTTTATTATAAAAGATACCACAGAGGATGCAGATGAAGAGGTGCACAGGGCAAGGCACGTGGGAAGGAGCACGCAGCTTCCATGATCTCCTTGCATGTGTCACCCTCCAGGAACCTCCTTGTGTTCAGCTACCTGAAAGCTCTCCATACCCTGTCCTCTTGAGATTTTTGGAAGCTTCATTATGTTGGCATGATTGATTAAATCACTGGCCATTGGGGATCAACTTAACCTTCAGCCTCTCTCCTCTCCCTGGAGGTTTAGAGATGGGTCTGAAAGTTCTCACCCTCTGATCCTACCTTGGTTTTTCCAGTGACCATTGTCCATCCTGGAGCTACCTAAGGGCACCCGGCCTTCACTCAAATTATCAGCACACAAAAAGATACTTCATCCTCTATAGTAAGTGGGCCTACCTTCCACTGAGACTGATAAAGTGAGGGGTTTTCTAAACATAGGAGAGAAAGTTCAGGTGCTGGACACTCAAATAAAATGACAGATGTTCACCTCGGGCATCGACACAGTGTATGCAGTGAAGGAAAATTGCAGAATGACAGCCATGCAGCAGACTTGGAGAACCCCTAGCTAGTCTCAGGTCTGGATATCAGGAGGCCAGAGAGCTTCAGGCAGGAGGAAAAAGTGGAGATTTGGTAGAATATCTGATATGATAGAGAGTTGGAAAAAATTTGAGGATTTGGTGAAGGCAAATGGTACTAATGAGCTAGAAAGACAATTAGAAACTCCAAAGAAAACAAACAAGCTTTACAAGAAAGGATATATAGTCTCAGTATATTATTTGATACTGCAGTGAACACTGTTTATATAGTCATGATGTACAGCACTGGTTTTTTACTTAACCAAAACGAATGAGGTAACTATTGGGGGGAAATGCAAGAAGTGAGATGGGTATCGTATCATTGAAGGATGTCAATACATTAGAACTAAAATGGCTAAACCAGAAATAGCTGTGTGAGCACATCACTTAGAGATATAGAGGTGACCACCAGGAGAAATAGTAAAGGTGGTTCCCCCAGCAAGGTAGCCATTATAGGCTCTCTGAGCTAGTGGGTTTTGAAAAACCATGTGCATCTATTTGTTTTTTAATTGTCTTAAATTATTCTTAAGAACAAAGTAAGTGTATATAGAAAGGACCGCAGTCACCAGTTCATAAGTTAAATGGCTTTTATTCCAAAAGTTCTAAGTCAATGAGATGGCTTTTCCTTTAGAAACACTCATATATATGTGGTTAGATTCCCGAACTAGTCCACAAATACAGGTTATAGTGAAAATAAAATATCCTAGTTTAGAAATCAAAAGAAGAAAAATGACCAATTTTGGAGTCCATTCTGGTAATCCAAGTGAGAAAGGATGGGGATACGGTTGGCGTTTTCTGCACACCTGTTCAGTTCACCAGTTATTCTTCTCTGAGATAGTCTGGTTTGTTATTAGGCTTCTCACCCAGTGACTCACAGAGGATGCTACTCCCGTTAGATTCTGCACTTACCTCTCGCTGTAAAAGGCTGGAGAAGACTTTGGAGCACTTCATCTTAGGTAACCTCCTCAATGACAGGTTGACACTAGGAGTGCATTTAGCTTGGCACGAAAGGGACCATAAGCTGTCCCCCTTCCTCATCATTCTGTACCCAAAGCCCCTCCTTACTCACAAGCACCTCCAAACCAGGACTTTTCAAAAGACCTGCTCCTGTTATTTGGACAGCCCACTCAACTCCCCTGACTTCACTCCCTTATCTGCATCCCACGGCTCAAGAGTTGTCACCTCTTAATCTCTCCAGACC
Source organism: Trachypithecus francoisi (assembly GCF_009764315.1). Classification (NCBI taxonomy): domain Eukaryota; kingdom Metazoa; phylum Chordata; class Mammalia; order Primates; family Cercopithecidae; genus Trachypithecus; species Trachypithecus francoisi. The sequence continues at coordinate 20,707,939 of NW_022681455.1, forward strand.
TCTGCCCACTTCTCCATGCACCCCTCTTCATGCCCTCCTGGACCCCACCCTGGGCTCACTGCAGTATTCATTCATAATACATTTCCCATTGTTTGCTTGCCTGTACACTTGTTGAGAGCAGCGACCACCATGTTGCCTTTAGAATCATATGCCCATGCAGTGCTTGGTACATAGCAGGCACTCAATAAATATTTGAATGGATTCAAAAAATGATCAGCCAGATAGAGTTAATACATAGTTACAGCTGAAGACTAACTTTTCTTAAAATCCTCATGCACTGACCCACTAACCTAATGGCCGGAGTCCAAGTGAGATTCAGCTGTGGTATGCTCTGAAGCTGGAAATCCCCTCCTTTAGGCTATTCCACTGATGTACTTAACTTGGTCTTCATTCTTTTTATTTCCATTTTATTTCACTTTCCTTCTTCCTTTGTTCAAAATACCTGTCTCATCTTTGGCTTTGAGACAAACGGTATCATCTATCAAGTTCTGTCCCTTTCCTGATCTCCTATTAACTAGGGAGAAGGGAGTTTATTTTAGCATTCACAGTTTGTTAACATACAGCAGGCCATGCCTTGTGCTTGATTTAATTTTTCCTGTGGCTCAGTTGCATGGTGGATAAGAACATCCCTTCCCTCCCCACCACAAAGCTGGATGCCCTTTCTGGTGGCATATCCTATTTCTGTTTTGAACCCATACATATTGAATGGTACATAAGACGTTCAACAGTCTAGAAAATAAACCACCAAACTTCTGTTTAACCCCAAATGGAAATGATATTGCTTTTCTTGTTATGCAAGTAACCCACGCTCACTTTAAAATGATTTTCAAATATAAAAAGCTAAAAAGAAGAAAGTAAAATCACCATAAGCCTACTATCCAAAAATTAATGCTTTTCAACTATTTGGTGTATGGTATGTATCCTTAGCTACTCGCTTTCTATGCATATAATTTTCTTACAAAACTAGTTTTACTATTCACACCTGCTTTTTTAAAAAAGTTACATGTGTCGCCGTACATCATTATTAATTGCATAACATTTCAAGATGTAAATGTACAATAACTTACTGAATTTATCTTCTGAGGTTGGGCATTTATGTTGAATATATAGGCTGGGCACAGTGGCTCACACCTGTAATCCCAGCACTTTGGGAGGCCGAGGTGAGCGAATCACCTGAGGTCAGGAGTTCGAGACTAGCCTGGCCAACATGGTGAAACCCTGTCTCTATTAAAAATACAAAATTAGCCGGGCATGGTGCTGCACGCCTGTAATCCCAGCTACTTGGGAGGCTGAGGTAAGAGAATTGCTTGAACCCGGGAGGCGGAGGTTGCAGTGAGCCGATATTGCACCATTGCACTCCAGCCTGGGCAAAAAGAGCGAAACTCCACTCCAAAAAATAAAATAAAATAAAAATATGTTGGACATATGTGGAAAAATCAAATATTCAAGAAACAGGCTGTGTTGTTTTTAATAGACAAACCCTAGAAACAACCTAAATGTTGAGGATGTACTCCAAGAAGTAGAAATGTCAGTTAGTATGGTATAATGTATATGTAGACACATCGCTTTTTCAAATAAGATCAAAAAAAGCAGAAATATAAACATGAAGTCATTGCTCGTTTAATTTGACTTCCCAGAGATAACCATCATTAACATTTGGTGTGGATCTATTTTCAGGCCTTTTTCTCTATGGATTTAGGAAAAATTTTAGTGAAGTCTGTGGTTTCATGGTTTTTTATATTACACATATCTCTGCAACTTTAATTTTTCTCCTTTATATTTCTTGAAAGTCTTTTGAAGTCATCTATAGAGATTAAAATCTAGCCTGCCCCCCTCCAGCACACACACACACACACACACACACACACACATATACACACACACACTCACTCACTCACATCTATCCCTTCTGCAGGTTGGTAACATTGGAGCTTTGTAATTTACCTGCCAAGGGACTTTGGGAATTTATTCCTTGTTCATTCAAAATAAATAAGTCAATTTGACTGAGTGCATGCCATATGCAAGGCTCTGGGGAAGCTAAGCTGCTTATGACCTGAGCTTACAGTCCAGTGAGGAAACCTGGAGTGTGCATTTGTCATCATGGTAAAATCGTGCAGTGGCAGCACAGATGTTTCTATGGAAGCAGAGGAAGAACATCTCAATAAGGCCAAGGGTGTCATGGTCACTGACAAATTATTTGAATAGACGGAGGTTCAAATCATGGTATCTGTGCCAAACGTGGAGGCTCACATCTGTAATCTCAGCACTTTGGGAGGCTGAGGTAGGAGGGTCATTTGAGCACAGGAGTTCAAGATCGGCTTGGATGAAATAGCAAGACCTCATCTCTACCAAAAAAAAAAAAAAAATTAGCCACTCGTGGTGGCGCTACTCAGGAGGCTGAGGTGGGAGGCTGGCTTGAGCCGGGAGTTCGAGGCTTCAGTGAGCTATGATCACACCATTGCCTTCCAGCTTGGGTGACAAAGGTAGACCCTGTCTCTAAAAAAAAGGAAAAATGAAAATTCTAGTATCTGTCTCTTGTTAACTGAGACCTCGGGTAAATCCTTAACTTCTGTCTCAGTGCAAGCTGGGTGTAGTAATTCCTACCCCACAATGCCAGCATGAATATTCATTGGGAAAATGATTATAGGAGAGGAGTATTGAATGTCCATTAGTAGATGTCTGGTTAAGTAAATAAATCATGGCATATTAATTAATACAATATTATGCAGCTATGAGAAATGAGATCATTCCATGTGTTCTGATAGGGTCTAACTCAGACATGTGTTATTAATAGAAAAGTGTGTGTTTTGCTACGATTTACGGGAAAGACGTTTTAAAGATGGGATGGTAGATAGTCTAGGTAAATACAAGTATGTATATGGCTTTCTGAAAAGATATCCAAGTAACTTCATAGTGCTTGCCTTTGAGGAAGGGAACTGGGATCAGGAGTAGGGAGAAAGTTTGCTTTCCATTTATACTCATTTATGCTGCTTAAATTACCATACTCATTTATTATATGTAAAGAAGAGTAAAGTGTGTCATTAAGGCAATGTCAATTTAATATATAGCTATTCAAATATTTTTATATGGGACTTTCACAGTCTTTTCATTAAGTAGTTATAAGCATGGACTTGTAGGTGTGCTTACTGTCTATAGAATCTTGGAAAAGTTAGTTAATTATGCTAAACCTCCCTTTTCTTCTATAAAATAGGAATTAATAATAACCACCTTATTAAGGTTGTTGTGAAAATAAGATAACAAAATTGAGTGGGAAACAGTTAACATGGTGCATAGCATATTATAAGCACTCAAATGTTCGTTGTGTAATAATTAATACTAAAAGTCTGTATCTATCAGTGGTATTAATAATAATCTACCTCAGCTGCCTTATACCAAAAAGGGGTATTTGTGGGCTCACACACATGAAAGTCTGTGGCATGTGTGCCTTTGGGTATGGCTGTAGCACCTCCCTTGAAGGCATTGGGACTCAGCCTCTCTCCAGCTCTTCTGTGTTGGCTCACTTCCCAAGTAGCTCCAGGCTTGCATCCTACTGGCCTAATAATGCCCAGTGAAAAGAACCCAGTACTTTCCCAGTGGTTCCCAAGAAAAATCCCAGGATTGACTGACTCATCCTGCATTGGTCATAGTCTCATCCTTACCCCAGACACTTGAACCTTGGGATTGAGGCCAGGATTCAGTACTCACCTTTGTAACCTTGATGGAAAGAGTCGTCCTAAAATGTTCAGCAGTCTCAAGTCTTTTGTTTTCATGCTTGGAGTCTAATAGAAACTAAGAACATCCATAGAGCTCCTTCCCCAGTGGAAAAAAAATAGGGGCAACAAATACCAGGCAGGCAGACTATAGATGTTCCCCACTGACTCCAGTGGTATTTCTTTTGGGGTTTTGTTTGTTTTTGTTTAGAGAGAGAGATATGGGAGTCTTGCTGTGCTGCCCAGGTTGGTCTCAAACTCCTGGGCCCAAGTGATCCTCTTGCCTCAGTCTCCCAAATACCTGGGACCACAGGCGCATTACCATTGCCCCCAGCTCTAACTACATACATTTTCCTACATAGATTTTCAGAAATGCTTACCAGTACAACTGTTTCATTGCAGAGGCATGTTACTGTCCATGGGGCTAAGGTTTTAACGTTAGCACATACCTTGTTTATAGTACAAGTTACCCTTGGAAGGCCTGCTGTATGGAAGGTGCCATATAGAGTTCCACACAGAATCTCACAGAGCCAGGCTTCCCCACTGCTTGGGACCAAATGGCTCGTCCTTCTGTTGAGCACTGGATTAGTTGGTTGTGTTACTGGTAGGGGCCATGGAATGTGAAGATCTGTGCATGAACAATGAATACCTCTCCAACCAGCGCGATGCTCCCACTGTGAACTGACAAAAATTGAGATGACCCAGAGAAGAGATTTCTATCCACCCTGGTGCTCAGCCCAGGGCAGGGTGGTGGAGACAGAGCTCACCCGCACTATTTAAGTCCTGCCATATAGTTTTTTGTCTTACCAGGCATGTTTGCTTGAATTTGCTACGTTCAGCATTAAAATAATGCTGCTCCATCAAATATCAAAATTCTTAGCCCTTTTTCAAGAGATTCTAATTACTGCACCCATGTTCAGATCTGAGACCAAACAGGTAATATGTGATCCCCACAAATCCAGTTCCGCCCTCCCTGTTCACTAAACAGGGGAGGAAAAATAACAGGATAACCCAGCAGGAACCTCCATTCTGAAAAGGGGAAATGACATAAAGTGCTCACCTCCTGCTGCTTGTCATGTCCTCAACAGGGACAGCAGTTTGTAGAGCCTATAAGTCCACCCTGAGTTCCACCTCCTGGGAGGAATTCTGAGACTGCCCCTTCTTCACACCTCACTTATTTCTGGTGTGGCTTTTGGACCTAGTGATTGACTTCCTTCCTTAGAGGTTCAACATCATGGGCCTTCACTTTCTAGACTTAGAGATTCTCTAGCAATAAAAGTGCCTTTAAATTTTAGTAGCTTGTCCATCTAGCATTTAGATTTGGTCAATTTATGATTTGGTGCTTAGTAACCAGAGTTACACGTGAAGACTAGTCCTGGTCTTTCCAAGTTAGGTCTCAGTCACTTAGCAGTAGACCTCTGGAAATTTCCCTAACCTACAGTTTAATGCTTCCATAGGCCTTTGCCTCATGGCAGTCTGAAACAGTAGCCTGGGAGAGAGAGACAAAACTAATATGCCCCCAGCCTACTGGCCAGTGGTTGGTTCTTTACTGCTGAGGCACAGCCCTACGTCCCTAAGAGTTCTAGGTCCCAGACTCTTTTCCAAGTTTGCCTTCCTTCTGTTCACTTTATTTTTATTTTTTGGGACAAAGTCTTTCTCTGTCACCCAGGCTGGATTGCAGGGGCACCAACCTCCACCTCCCAGGTTCAAGCAATTCTCATGCCTCAGCCTCCCAAGTAGCTGGAACTACAGGTGCATGCCACCACGCCGGGCTAATTTTTTTATTTTTAGTAGAGTCAGGGTTTCACCAGGCTGGTCTCAAACTCCTGACCTCAGGTATCTGCCTACCTCGGCCTCTCAAAGTGCTGGAATTACAGGCGTGAGCCACCGTGCCCAGCCCATCTGTTGACTTTAATTTGGGCCGAGAATACAGCTTTATATCTCCTTAGATTGCTTTCTGTAGAGAAGGCCTCCATAGCAAAGCTGTTTTCTTTGAGGCAGGCCAGCCTCAGATGTAGTTTCTCTCTATCTGTAGTATCTTCCTGGCGGTCACAAGAAGTGACCAGCACACTCTGCCACTCTAACAAGGCCTGCCAGCTCCCTGTCACGCCATAGCCATCTTGACTCAGCCAGTTCCACAAGCTGTCACTGGCAACAGCACAATTCTAGCTAGGTTCCCGACTCAAAACACTTTAAGCAGCCAAGCGCAGTGGCTAACGCCCATGATCCCAGCACCTGAGGAGGCCGAGGAGGGCAGATCACGAGGTCAGGAGATCGAGACCATCCTGGCTAACACAGTGAAACCCCGTCTCTACTAAAAATACAAAAAATTAGCCGGGTGCGGTGGTGGGCGCCTGTAGTCCCAGCTACTCAGGAGGCTGAGGCAGGAGAATGGCGTGAACCCGGGAGGCGGAGCTTGCAACGAGCCAAGATGGTGCCACTGAACTACAGCCTGGGCGACAGAGCGAGATTCTGGGTCTCAAAAAAAAAAAAAATGCTTTAAGCAAAAAGAGTTTGTTGGCTAATGTAACTGGAAAGTCTGGGAAAGACCAACCGTTGCCCCCAGGGCATGACCAGAGCCAGAGTTTTGAGTGGTGGTCTCAGACCCCTCTCCTTCTCTCCACTGTGCTTTCCCCTGGGGAGGCCCCATTCTCAGGCAGCTTTAGGCTCCTCACTTACCAACCTTACTGGAAAGACATACCTGCTTCTTGCCAGATAGTTCCAGAAACATTCCTGGGGTTAGCCTTTGCTCCTCCAACCTTGGTCATGAGCCGTTCAACCTGTTCGCAGTAGGGGCAGGGAGGGCAGGATGGGACACAATGATTAGCCAGGCCTGGATCACCTGTGTGCACAGATGTGCTTAGACCAGGAAAGATTGGCTCCCCAAGGAACAAACAGGGAGCTTCTGCCTGATAAAGAGGGAATGTTTGCTGGACCAACCACAGCAGGCCCACACACGGACTTGATAGAATGGCTGGGAGGGGAAGATGAAATCCAGCAAGCAGATTGTCCTTCCGGGGCCATTAAAGTAATGTTTAACTCAGCACTGCAGTAGAACAATAAGGTGTGCCACTGAGGCAAGCCACGTCATAAAAATATATATATATAAAGAAACATGAAATAATTTTAATGCTACATCTGACCCATTAACAACATTGGGGTTAGAGGTGCCCTGACACAGTCAAAATTTTAGATATATCTTTTGATTCCTCTAAACTTAACTAATAACCTGCTGTTTGGGGTTTTCATTGTTATTTCAGTGATGAGGGTCTTGCTATATTGATCAGCCTGTCTTGAACTCTTGGCCCCAAGTCATCCTCCTGAGTAGTTGGGATTATTGGTGTGAGCCACACATCCAGCCCTAATAGCCTCCTGTTGACTGGAAGCCTTACCAATAACATAAATAGTCAATTAACACATTTTGTATGTTATATGTATTATAGACTGTATTCTTACAATTAAGCTAGAGGAAAGCTGTTATTAATAAAAGAAAGTTTGGAATGAATGAAAGTGGAATCCACAGGATAGATTTCCCTCATCGGCCAAGCAGAACTAGAGGTGAGGCTGTGTGAAATAGGTCGTGCTGGCCAGAGTGGGGCTTTGCCTGAGTGTCTTACTCTTTTCCCCTAAGATCTAAAGCCGGGTTTCTCCAACTTTAAGGTGTATCAGAATCACCTGGAAGACCTGTTAGATTGATCAGCCCCTTTCCCAGAGTTTCTGATCCAATGCATCTTAGGTATGCTCTAGAATTTGCATTTCCTAGCAGCTGAACTTGGTCCAGGGTTCAAAGTGTAGAAGGCATATGGGCATATAGAACAGCTGGATGAAAAAAAAAAAATCATAAAGAAGAGAAAATAGATTTACTATTAATTACTGGAAGTGGATCACCATAAAATTCATCCTCGTCATCTTCACGTTGAGGAAGCTGTGGTGAAAGAAAAAGAGGAGGGGTTGGTCTTTTTGTCTCAGGGATGGCAGAGGAGGAAGAAAACCCACATATAAGTGGACACACTCATGGCCGGGTGCAGTGGCTCATGCCTATAATCCTAGCACTTTGGGAGGATGAGGTGAGAGGATCGCTTGAGCCCAAGAGCTCATCACCAGCCTGGGAGGTCCCATCTCTACCAAAAAAAAATGTTAAATTAGCCAGACATCATGGTGTTCACCTGTGGTCCCATCTACTCAGGAGGCTGAGATGGGAGGATTCCTTGAGCCTGGGAGGTCAAGGTTGCAGTGAACTGAGATCACACCACTGAACTCCAGCCAGGGCGACAGAGTAAGACCCTGTCTCTAAAAAAATTAAGTTAGTGGACATGGACAGTCCAAACCCATGTTGTTCAAGGGTCAGTTGTATTTTATTTATTTCATTTAACGTGATCACTACTAAAATTGTTGAGATAATTTTACCCTGTTTTGTACTAAGTCTTCGAAATTCAGCGTGTATTTTACACTTATACCACGTGTCAGTTTGGATGAGCTAGCAGCCAGTGGCTATTGTAGTAGACGGTGCAGGGTTAGCTGGTAACTTTCCATAGAGGGGCTGAATATCTAGCTTCCACTGATAAGTTTTTACATACATTTTCACATCATGGGGAGTTATTTTGAAATTGCAAATCTCGGCTGGGTGTCGTGGCTCACGCCTGTAATCCCAGCACTTTGGGAGACCAAGGTGGGTGGATCACCTAAGATCAGGAGTTTGAGACCAGCCTGGCCAACATGGCGAAACCCCGTCTCTACCAAAAATACAAAAATTAGCTGGGAGTGGTGGCGTGCACCTGCAGTCCCAGCTACTTGGGGAGGCTGAGGCAGGAGAATCACTTGAACTTGGAGGTGGAGGTTGCAGTGAGCCGAGATCACGCCACTCCACTCCAGCCTGGGCAACTGAGCAAGACTCCGTCTAAAAAAAAAAAAAAATTGCAAATCTCATTAGAAGAATCTGCCTGAAAATGAGCCTAAATACATATTTTTGTGCTGAGTGTCTAGTTGGTGCCACTTATTTCCTAAAACACCTGTCATACCCATACAGTTGGTACTTAACAACTGCTTAACCATCTATCTTTTCTCTTGGACTTGAAGCCCCTTATCTATCTTGCTTACTAATAAGCCCAATGTCTAGGTACCTAGAAGACACTTTGTGGATATTTTTAAATTGAATTGGAGTTAAATTAAAAACTTAGACAAGGGCTTCTCATTTGCCAGGCTTGATGAGAAAATGGAGAAAGTAATATTGGTTGAAGCCCAAAATTGCATGTTTGCAGTATTTGTTTTCCCGATGAAGGACCATTTGTAGTCTGTGACTAGTTGTGTTACTATTCAATCACCCTTTCTCTCATTGAATATACAGTATATAGAGAGAGTGATTGAAAATCTACAGAAACCCAGGCTCTGTGCCAAGCACTGGGTATACAAAGATAAATGGGAAACAGTCCCTGCCTTAAAGGAAATGAGAAACAGATAAGTCTTGCAGTAATACCGAATAAGTGTCATGATACAAATAAACACTGAGTGTTTGGGGAGCACAAGGGAGGGGGTCCAACCCAGGTCAGAGAACAGGAGATGGGCAGGAAAGACTCACTGTGGAAAGTGAATTTAAGTCCCATGCCAGGCACATGATGTGTTGAATCAATGAACAAAGTGACTCCTGAACCTAATGCTGAAGGATCGCTGTGTTTGTCCATCTGGGTGTGGACGGATGATCACGGCAGGTGAAGAGAGTGTGCATGACAACCCGGCCTCCAAAGCTAGAATCCTGGCTCTAGGGAATGACAAGATGCTGAGTGGGGTGGAGCAGAGGGGTGAGAGCTGGCATGAGCCTGCAGCATTTGGCAGGCCAGCCCACAAACTGCCTCCCTTCTTGTTCTTGTCCATATGACCAGTGACGAGAGATCCCACTTTCTTATTACAGGCAAAGCGAAGGCTGGAGCTAGGAGAAAGTGGTCATCAGTACCTCTCAGATGGTTTAAAAACCCCCAAGGGCAAAGGAAGAGCTGCACTGCGAAGTCCAGATAGTCCAAAAAGTAAGGATCCTTTCATCTCTTTCCTTATTCTTCTTGGTGTGGAATTTCCAACTTTCAAAGCTTATGGCCGGAAGGATGCCGAGGTGTGAATAATTCTGGCATGGTTTGGTCTTTTTCATTTCTTTCTGTGCTTATCCAAAAAAATAAATACAATGTCAGCAGACAACCAGTGAAAGGCTACAGAGTCACGCTGGTACCATAAGGGAAGGCTTCTTTTAACTGTATGCAGTTTCATTTTCCAACTCAGAATACGAGCTTTTGGCATCATTCTACATCAAATTTAATTTTAACTTCCCTTAATGGACATTGCTTCAGAGTCTGAGGCAAACTGGATGTCCGCGAACTATGCCAGAGTCACTAGTGTCTGTGCCGACCTCAATCTCTAGCTCAGCATATGGTAGCGTAAGAATTGATTGAGCCCAATAAATTGCAGGCTGTTTCTCTTTCTATCAAATACTTATACCGTTTCTTGTGGGAGAGAGAGAAATGTAGGTTAGAAATAGCCAAATAGTCCCTTTATGTATGTGTTTGCATTGAACATAAGGGCTAAATTAGACTTTGTTCTCTGTCTTCCTGTAGTTCATGTCTTAGGCAATCCACAAATGGTGTGTGACACTAAACTAAAACCTTGACTTGTGCACCTATGGGGGAACAAGTACAATATTAAATAAGGAAATTTCCTTTAAGAGAGATGGGGAGATTTGGCAGCAGACTTTTCCAAGTAATTATTTATCAAAATGAAGCATTATTTGGAAAATTGGTGAACAGGTGATACATGCACACACAGATACCAGAGCCTGAAAGGCCATTTGAGATGGGTCTGTGTAAGACCTTGTCCTGCAGTGCTAGTGAGATTCATAGCCTGGCTCCATCACCGTAGGCCTCATGTGTGCTGGTCCCCTGAGGTCACAGCACTCCTTCATTCATTTGAAAGATATTTTTTAGCTCCTGCTGTGTGTAAATTCTTCATTAGAGACAGGGAATCGTGTAAGCCAAGGTAGAAACTTGAGAAATTCAAGGTGAAATGCTTTCATCAAACCCTGGAATTTTTACTGTCCCTTCCTGTTCTAATAAAAAACTTTCATAGCTTTCTATGACTTGCCAACAACAACAGCAATGACAGCCTTGCTTCAGATACTAATACTTTGGCTGCAGTGGGAAAGAGAGCTTGCTTGACTGCAAAGACACCCTTCATTTCTTTACCTTTCCCCCTATCCCCCACCCGCTCGGTTTTTGTTTTTCTTTAAGCTCCAAAATCTCCCTCAGAAAAAACGCGGTATGATACGTCTCTTGGTCTGCTCACCAAGAAGTTCATTCAGCTCCTGAGCCAGTCACCCGATGGGGTCTTGGATTTGAACAAGGCAGCAGAAGTGCTAAAAGTGCAAAAGAGAAGGATTTATGATATCACCAACGTTCTGGAAGGCATCCACCTCATTAAGAAGAAGTCTAAAAACAACGTCCAATGGATGTGAGTAGGAGTCCTCCCCATGCCCTGGCTCTGAGGGGGTCATTTCAAACTGCCTGGTTTCTTAGTTCGCACTTTCACATCCATGCCCACACATTCTTTTCTTTTCTCTCCTACTGTTTTCTTCTCTCTCGTTCTCTCTTCCCTCCTTGGCTTCTAAGCCAGAAGTTCAAAGTCTCTTTACGAAGAGACTTTGTTTAGATACTGTCAGAGAGAAAAGGATTTATATTTGATCAGCATCAAGCAAGGGGATCCTTAAAGAGGTCCCTGCAATTGGCAGATGGACTGCTGTTCATCTGTTACATTGATGTCTGTGTGCACCCACATGTGTATCTGACAGATGTGTACACGTCTTCAGCTTGTTTCTAATAAGAATCTGGAGATGATGGCTTGTGGGTTATCTATGTGTATATGTACAACTGCATAGTTACAGAGTATCTTTATCCATGGTTCTAAAGCACATTAACTCACTTTCTGGGTAAATTAAGGCAAGACTTAAATGCCTCCATTTTGTCTGTAGAGCAGGGATGGTAGCATGATACTTATACACCCACCTGTATGATTACATATGTAATATATTTTGTGATTTTTAGAGCATCTAAATAGCCACTATAAGCACAGTATTGAATTATTAAAGCATTTTAGAAGGAATAATTCCGTTATAGGAGGGCTTTGAAAAAATACTAATTCAGATAGAAGATGAATAGGTACCTTTTTTGCACTTTTTGGAATTTTGTTTAAAGTTTGGTAACCCATTTCGGCCTCTGGTTAGAGAAACATATTGGGTGCTGGTCCCAGTTCTTGCATACATCACATACGTCTGTTTCCGTTACTTTCTTTTCTTTTTGGTTGTTGGTATAAGACCCTCAGTAATTACCTGGGTTTTTCATGCTTTTTTGGATGGGTTGTTTTCTTTTTTTTTTTTTTTTTTTTTTAATTTTGAACCATTCCATCTTCTCTGTCTGTCTCTTTTTATCCTTTTTCCCCTTTCTTCCCCCATCACCTGGGAGCCATGGGGCAGGGGAGGAAGGTGGTTGCCTTCTTTTGCCCTCTGAATTTGAACCTTCTGAAGAAATAGACCTCCCCTGGAGGAAAGAATCCTGAAAATAGCAGTGCTCTTTCACTAAATTTCTATGCTGTGAAAAGTGCAGAACTGTATTTATGAAAAAATATATATATGTATAAATGTTCCAATTTTAACACTTGGCTAACAAGCAATGTGACCTCCTGTGTCAAGAGGAGACTTTTACCCAAAGGATCATTTCTCCTTCCCCTGCCTCCCATGAGTAGCCATGAAGAGTCTGTGTTTGGGTTTCTAGGGGCTGCAGTCTGTCTGAGGATGGGGGCATGCTGGCCCAGTGTCAAGGCCTGTCAAAAGAAGTGACCGAGCTCAGTCAGGAAGAGAAGAAATTAGATGAACTGATCCAAAGCTGCACCCTGGACCTCAAACTGTTAACCGAGGATTCAGAGAATCAAAGATATCCTTTGTGCCGCCAGTTCACTGGGGGTTAGTGCTTCGTAGACTATTTCCAGAGTTGACAATCTGACTTATGCACAAGGTAGATTATTATTCTGATGTCATGCAAATGAGTACCTGTGTGCCTGCGTGTGTATGTGTGTGTGTGTATGCACATGTGTGTGCAAACCCAGGTAGCTTTGCCTAAAAAGTCAGTATTTATGGTAAGATAGTCACCAACTCGATCCTATTATCTATTTTGATACCAGGTGGAAACTGTTTTTTAAAGCATTTTTCCATGTGTGGTTGAGACATACGGGTACACTTCCAGCGTAAGGCCACACTATTAAAAGATACGTAAGGTGTCGGTATTAATATTAATGACAACACTAAGCAGATTCGTCTTTGGCTTCCCAGATTTTTGGTGGGTGTTAGCTGTCACTGTTGGGGTTCTCACATTCTATTTTCTTTTCACCAGATATTGTAGCAATTGAAATTGGTTAAATCTATCTGATTGGGCTGTAGTTGAAGGGTTTGAAAGAGTAGAGAAAAATCATACAAGTGCATTCTACTGATTCCCAATACAAAAACTGATTTCAGAAGCACCCCAAGACCTGAGAAACCCCTCTTAATTCATCTGTTCCGCTACAAACATTAGTCCTTGGAAATAAAAATACGAAAGGTCAGTTCTTGTTCTCAACTTCCTGACAATCTATTGACGATCTCAGGAAAACTTGCTCTTCATCATCTCACCACAGACAAAATAAGAGAGCGATTGCCTCATTATGTCAAACAAGACTTGCCAATATTCTCAGTTATTAGAAGAAGACAAAAAACAATACTGTAAGTTATCCCATCTCTAGTTTTAGTTCCATACTTCTGAGGATTCCACATCTACCATTATTTGACAGAAAATAAAATGTGTTCTGCCCAGATTCTTCTAGTGTCTCATCTTTAACAGGCCCCTCCTTGGAAGATATGGAGATACTTACTTTCTTCCAATGTTGGCAGTTTTTCAGACCTGCAATTGTTCATTTCCTGTTGACAGAGAATTAACTTTGTCAGCCGATAGTGAGTGAGATGGAAGAGAGAGAGGTGTGGTGATTTGGACCCCCAGCGGTGGGCACAGTGGGTTTACAGGGGGAGAAACCAACAGTTGGGCTGTTGCATTCATTGTTTGGTTGGCAGCCCCATTGTGGAAGATACGGGTGGTTACATGTGATTGGCAGCCTTCCGGGACATGTGGGCTTATGGCATTGTCACCTATATTAGCTTTCTCTGGGGCCTTTGTTGCCGAAAATGAAAGCTTCCTTGCAGGGAACTTCGAACCCAAGGAGTAAATTCAGGAGGGAGCCAAAAGGAAGCACTTTTAAGTTTGTAAGATTAGAAAATATATTTGCACAATTTATTTCTGTTCACCATTCAGTTCCCAAATTGGTACAGCTTGTTCACAAATGTGTTGAAATTTTCCTTCCTGCAGCATGTTGAGTAATTGTAGATGAGTTTTTCTTTTACACTTGATCTTAGCCAAAAGGCCAAGAAGCGATGAGTTTTTATTTTAATAAGTTCTTGTCATACAGCTTTCTGACAGTGGGCTGTAGTGTAAGTACCTGGTTGTCAGTTTTTTCCAGTGTTCTCAGTAAAAAATCAGAACTGCCTGGCCTTCTATAAAGGCATCCATTGGCTTCTTTGATGGGTTATGTAGTGATCTAAAACCCAGAATCCTGCAAGAGCAGCCACTGTAAGCTCAACACTGAATTAGCCATCATCTCAACAGTAAAGATTTGAAGGAGATAGTCTGTGATAGATCCCCTACATATGTTTGCAGTTTTGTGTGAATATGCTTTTTTTCTGGATTAGTAGTTCTATAGCTGCCTTCAGTTTCTAATAGGAAGCTACCACAGCCAGGAACGATGGCTCACGCCTGTAACCCCAGCACTTTTGGGAGGCTGAGACGGGCAGATCACTTAAGGTCAGGAGTTCAAGACCAGCCTGGCCAACATGGTGAAACCCTGTCTCTACTAAAAACACAAGAAAGTAGCCAGCTGTGGTGGTGCGTGCTTGTGATCCCAGCTACTCAGGAGGGTGAGGCAGGAGAATCACTTGAACCCGAGAGACGGAGGTTGCAGTGAGCTGAGATCATGGCACTGCACTCCAGCCTTGGTGACAGAGTAGGACTCCGTCTCAAAAAAAAAGGAAAAGAAAAGAAAGACAGAAGCTACTATTGTAAGGGACATGACTTCATCTAGGCTCTCTAAGCCCCCCCTTTTTTTATATTAAACATATTAGATCACAGACGCTTAGCTATTAAATACATTATACTACCTGCTGAAATGCCTTCATTGGTTTGTTACTTGGTGTTTTGTCCTAGGAATTTTTTGTGGGTTCATATAAAAAATAATAATTGGCTAAAGACATTGTACATTAATTGTTTACTCCATGTCCCTTATATAAGAAAGCCATGCAGACTTTTCTCTTTTAGTGCCAAGTGTCAAGCTCACTTGAATACTTTTGTCATATCGTAAGTACCGTATTCTTTCATGATAGCCTTTTAGGCTTGGCTGCCAAGACATTGAAAAGAATTGTTCAGTGCTTAGAAAAAACTGCCAAGGCCGGGCGCCATGACTCACACCTGTAATCCCAGCACTTTGGGAGGCCGGAGACAGGCAGATCACTTGAGTCCAGGAGTTCAAGACCAGCCTGGGCAACATGGTGAAACCCCATCTCTACTAAAAATTTAAAAAATTACCCGGGCATGGGGGTGCACGCCTGTAGTCCCATCTGTTTGGGAGGCTGAAGCACAAGAATCATTTAACCTGGGAGACGGAGGTTACAGTGAGCTGAGATTGCACATCTGCACTCCAGCCTCGGTGACAGAGCAAGACTGCCCCAAAAAGAAAAAAGAAATACCTACCAAGTGTACTGAGATATTATTCTTTTCTCTTTTCCTAAATCAGTGTTTCTCAAATTCATTCAGGTCACAGAGCACCTGGAAACTGCTTTCTTCCTCATGAACACGGAAATATTGATAGAGTTAATACAGTACCACGCAAAGGATAATTTTTCTAACAGAAATAATGACACTCTTTTCTGTAGGCAATACATAATCACAACCAGCCCAGGTGCACTTAAGAAAACAAGCTGTCTGCCTGAGCAGTATTCTGAGTTCTTCCACTAATGTATTTGTTACTTATTTATTTATTTGGTGGCTGCTGACACTTGCTTATAGATAGAAGTAACTGGAGTTTCAAAAAAATTATGGCTAATAGAGATTACATTTTTTTTTTCCTGCAAATTGGAATCTGCCATCATTCAGTTTGAGTGACAGAACACTTTATTGGAGTTCATGGAATGCCTGTGCTGCAAAGGACCCTGGCTTCAAGATAAAATTTCTGACCACTTAGTTTTTTATTTTCATATGATCATTTATTTTAACTATTCTGTTTCTATGTTTCATATTTTAAATAGCCATAGTCTTTTAGAAATGGGTGGGATAAAGCTATTCATTTCTTTAGTTGTTTAGAGTGTCAACCAGAAGTGAAGATTCATGGGAGACCCTAAACATTTGCAGGTCCAGAAGGGGAGACATGTGCGTACTTCTAAGTCATAAAATACTTTAAAATTTTCCATGCACCTATTTTGTCATTTTCATCATACTTAATATCTGAGGTAATTAGATGGAAGATTCCTTGACACTCTTTACGTTAGCTTATGTTACATATCAAGATATTCGAAAAATTAGTGGCCTTAAAGACCAAACTGTTATAGTTGTGAAAGCCCCTCCAGAAACAAGACTTGAAGTGCCTGACTCAATAGAGGTAAGGAGACAGCGTCTTTGTTCATCTGCAAAGATCTTTTTGGAATGCCTGACATTGAAGAGTCATTGACTCATAGTTAAAGTCTGTCCTCCTCCTGTGAACTTGATGGTTCTTTCCCATTTATTTTACTTAACCATACATTTTAAAACATTTCGACGGTTTGATGTTCATTGAGTATTCAAACAGCCTAACTTTGACCTAGCAGGATGTTCAGTTCAAAGTGGTATATGATACCCTGTCCCTCTTGCACTTTCTCTTTTTCATAATTTGTCATCAGATGGTTTTGATCCATTGGAATCACTTTGGAAAGCTTATATCGATTATCCTGTATATGGTCCCCACCACAAACAGATATATAAATGTTTTAAAGTCTCTCCCTAGTTTATAACATTTTGAGAGATCAAATGGGGCTTTGGGTTAGCTGATAGACTAGAATATTGTAAGAAAGTAGGGGGCATATTTTTATGATTTTCAGATATACTTGGATAATAGAGGCCTAGACTACAACTATAACATAAAGAGCTGTAATAAAAAGAAAATCCATAGGAGATAAAAAGAGAATAAAAGTTACACGCTTCCATCTAGGGTAGACTTCTTACCCTAAAAGATAATAATAGCTCTTTGACCTAGATGAAAAAGTTAGTACACTGCATTCTCTTAATAGATGCAGTTCCTAGCACTTATGAATACTATTCATCAGTATACAGTTCAACATGAAAAAGTCCTACCATAAAGGAACAATAACATGGAAATACTGTATTTGGAACACTTAAAGGACCTTGTAATAATTTGCAGAAAAAGAATATATCCAAAGAACAGAATTCACCTCACCCATTGTGCTATTTTCAGACTGACTCTCCCCTCCCCCAAACCCCCCAAAAAAGTTTTCTTTCTCTAGGGCAGGACTCAGCAAACATTTTCATTGACTGTCAGGTAGATAGTAAATATTTTTGTCTTTGCGAGCCTTACACCCTGTGTCTAGACTGTTCAACTGTGCACCTCTGCCATTGAATATGAAAACAGCCAGAGGCAATAATAAACAATGGGAATGAGTGTGACTCTCTTCCAATAAAACTTTATTTACAAAGCCACTTGGTGAACTGGATTTGGCCCTTTGGCTGTGGTTTGCTGACCCCTGCTCAAGAGGGTGACAGTCTTTGATAGAGTCGGACTAGTAGGGAAAAAGCAAGTGAACAGTGAACATTGTTCTTACTTTCCATTTTTAGATAAAAATTACTATGGCTTTTATTTCTAAAAGAACTTATGATTCGAACTTCTCCCATTTCTGTTCATAGAGCCTACAAATACATTTGGCAAGTACCCAAGGGCCCATTGAGGTTTACTTATGTCCAGAAGAGACTGAAACACACAGTCCAATGAAAACAAACAACCAAGACCACAATGGGAATATCCCTAAACCCACTTCCAAAGGTAAAAATTCCACTTTTGTCTTTTGGAAACTATGTTAAAAATGAGGGTGACTAGAACCATCTGTATTGGAACCACAAGCCTAGGCAAGAAACAAAAACTTCTGTTGTTATTAGGTAACATGTTCTAAAAGACATTCTGACTGGTTTGCAGAAGAAAATAATGATTTTGGAAAAATGGCTCCTTCACCCACTTATGGAGTCACTTCAGGCTTTTGCTATTGGCAGAGAATGTTTCCTCACAGCATTTTTGAAAACCAGCTAAAGTGAGGAGCAAAGCTGTGAACTGTCTTGGTGGATCATCAGAGACACTTGACCACACACCTTTGAATGACACCGCAGAGCTCATCAGAGAGGGAAATGAAGAAGGTGTGCCGAGAAAAGCCTTTGTTGGAGAATTTTTGTCTTATTTTCCCCCCAGTGAGATGGGGAAAGGATATGGGAGGAGAACCCTAGGAAAATAAGTCTTGCTGGGCACGGTGGCTCACACCTGTAATCCCAGCACTTTGAGAGGCCGAGGCGGGTGGACCACAAGGTCAGGAGATTGAGACCATCCTGGCCAACATGGTGAAACCCTGTCTCTACTAAAAATACAAAAATTAGCTGGGTGTGGTGGCACGTGCCTGTAATCCCAGCTACTCAGGAGGCTGAGGCAGGAGAATCACTTGAACCAGGGAGTCAGAGGTTGCAGTGAGCCGAGATCCACCACTGCACTCCAGCCTGGCAAAAGAGCAAGGCTCCGTCTCAGAAACATGAAAAGAAAAGACGTCTAACTTCTTCCTGCTCTGCAAAGAGCAAAGGAAGTACTTTGCAGTATATATTTTTTTCCATTTCCTAGCTTGAGGATATACATGCAATTTTTTTTTCTTATTGTCTCCTTATATAGTAGCAAGAATAAGGGTGATTTAAGTGAATAAGTCTGATTTAATACTGAGCAAAAGTACAGCACCTGAAATGGTAAAACAAAAGGCCATCTTTTTTCACCACAGAAATCCAAAGTGGATATGTCTTAAATGTATTTTTAGAGATCTTTTTAATAAGCTGGTTGTTCAAAAAAGACTGGCTTAAAATCAGTGAATTCTGCATGTAGTCCCAGCTATAGGGAGGCTGGGGCAACAGGATCACTTGAGCCCAGGAGTTTGAGGTTAGAGTGAGCTATGCTTGCCTGTGAATAGCCACTGCACTCCAGCATAGACAACATAGCAAGACACCTTCTCTTAAGAAAAAGTGCTTTTTTCAGTTGGTGAGTTTCTCCTAGGAAGTCAACTTTTCAGTATGTATATAGTGTTTTGTTTTGATTTTCTTTAAACAATGACTAGATAGCAGAGAGAAGTTTTTGAACTTGTTATCCTCTCATCGTTGAAGCTATATGCATTCTTGTTTATTGACTAGTTATTTGAAAAATGAGTGAGGTGAGTAGACTAGGGCCAAAGAAAGATGGCCAGGCGTGGTGGCTCACACCTGTAATTTCCACACTTTGGGAGGCCCAGGAAGGCAGATCACTTGAGCCCAGGAGTTCGAGACCAGACTGGGCAACATGGCAAAACCCTGTCTCTAAAAAAAAAGATTAACCAGGCATGGTGGCTTACACCTGGAGTCCCAGCTACTTGGGAGGCTGAAGTGGGAGGATTCCTTGAACCCCGGAGTTCAAGACTGCAGTGAGTCATGATCACACCACTGAACTCCAGCCAACAGAATAAGACCCTGTCTCAAAAATTAAAAGAGGGAGAAGGGTGGCAAGGAACTTTTTTGTACCTGTTAGCATAAAAGGTGATCTGCATCATAAAGTCATCTCATTGTCATTATTAGCAGAAGGTGCATGCTTTTTTCTAACAGCAACATATACATTCTTCCAGAAAAATTCATTTGATTTTTCTAACTTATTTTTTGTTTCCACCAATGTTTTCCTTTCAGACTTGGCTTCAACCAACTCAGGACATAGCGATTGCTCAATTTCTATGGGAAACCTTTCTCCTCTGGCCTCCCCAGCCAACCTCTTACAGCAGACTGAGGACCAAATTCCTTCCAACCTAGAAGGACCGTTTGTGAACTTACTGCCTCCCCTGCTGCAAGAGGACTATCTCCTGAGCCTCGGGGAGGAGGAAGGCATCAGCGATCTCTTTGATGCTTACGATTTGGAAAAGCTCCCACTGGTGGAAGACTTCATGTGTAGTTGATTATGCTTCGTGTGAACTCTCCTTAAAAACCGATATTTTTTTATCATGGAACCAGAACATCTGTCATGCAGTGTTGTCCCTTCCTACCTTCTTCCTCCAAGAGAGTATCATGAAGTAAACTACAAACTTCAGAAGAAAGCTGACATTTTAATGAATTTTTTAAAAAATTAATAAACAAATTGTCTAAACGCACAGTTGCAGGCTCCCTTGGGAAAGCCCTGCTTTGCTCCAGGCTCCAAGATCTCCTGGCTAAGTCAGCAAGTGAGAAAATGTGCAATCAGGTGTCTCTCACCCCGACTTTTCCTTCCTCCTTCCTCCCCAGATTGGCTTGCTGTGCCTGACGGATGGGCTGTAGAATGGGGTCTGGCCACCTGGCCCGCTGGGAAACAGCAATCTTCCTTAATAGCATTTCAAGCCGTGCCTTCTCCGCAGAATGCATGTCTTTGGGGTCTGCTAATATGGAATGGAACTGCAGCAAATGCAAACTTGAAGTCATGCAAAAGTATGAAATGGATTTCTTCAGCTCTTCTTAGGAATATTTAAATTACTGTCATAATTCAGTTTAAGCTATGAACTGTGTGTCCCAGTAGGAGGTCAAGAAAACCTCCACAGCCTTCTGGATGAAGAACCTGTTTTTAAATATACTTGTTGCAGATACAGAAGACTAGTAGAGTTCTGCCACTCTAAGCTGTTGTGGATTTTCCTGTCTCCATGAACCACTCCCATTCCCCTGTCCCCAATGTGTTTGTGAGTTTCCAGTTGATTTGTAGCAAATGCCTACTTAGTTCTTTGTGGGTTGTTTTAGACTTTTTATTTTTTTAGCTGCCATTTAAGCATTCCTGTGGCACCCATCACCATTTCAATTTAATTGTTTACTTTGAAGCGGTTTTTGCAAATTCACATTACTTAAGCAGAGGGAGAGAACCTCTACTGATCAGAGCATCTAAACCTGTGTGATCTAAGGTTTATCAGCCTCTGCAAGAAGCTTTGTCCCATCGTGCTTCCATTCCCAGGAGGGGGAGCTTGGAGCGAGTCAGTCCTGGGGCTTGCTGACATGGGTGGCCCATTGGAAAGCAGAACCAGGTCAGATGACGTAACAGCCCCAAGGAGCAGCAAGCATGGGTCCCTCCATCCTTGGGCTTCCCGGGCCCCTGTGACGGGGGAAAGGGCTCTCTTACACCGCACTCAGGGAGACCACTTCTCAGGATGGGGTCAGATGGAGAGACCTCTAGGGAGAAAGACATCCCCATTGTGTGAGTGGCATTTCCTTAAGCTGGCAGGAACAGGGAGCAGCCCTGTGTCGGGGGCTGGAATCGTTCTGGCCAGACCCCGTTCCCCTTCCTCTATGAAGGAGTAAGTTGGACCAAGGGAAGTCGGGGACGTAGAAAATGAAGCGAAACAATGCCAGGGCGTCTCCCGCTTTACTCTTCAGGAATGGTGTCCCAAGTTGGAGGCTTTGTGTCAGCTGCAAATCCTACCAGTTATGTCCAAGAATGGCCTTCCCTCAGGCAGGTGGCAGTGGCTATCTCCCACTGGGAATATGGCGTAGTATCTCCGGTCCATTCCTTGGATGCTAAGGACTGCGGGAATGAGGGAGTCAGATAAAGAACAAACCTCAAAACGAACAGTTAAATTGAAATGCTATGTGCCTGACCCAATGGTAGGCATATAGTAGGCACTCAACTCATATGTTGAATTGAATTGGAAATATCCCTTAGGAAAAAAAAAAAACACACAAACAAAAAACCACAAGAGCCCCAGCCAGTTTACTCCAGGTAGATTTCCACAATATGCAAAGTGGTGGTGGGGTCAAGACAGATGACACCAGCACTTTAAACTCTTTGTGTGGGTATGCGTGGGTGTATGTTTGGGAAGAAAAACAAAGGTGCAGACTATCTTCCTTTTTTCTTCTTCAGCCTCCATCCCTGGCCTCCTCCCCTCACACACACTGGACTTGGTACAAAATGTCGGTGTGGTCCTAGATGAAGCATTGGGGTGGGGGAGGGAGAGGGAGCTTTGTGTTAAGTGCCTACTGGAAATGCACTGTGGGGTTTTTTCCTGTATGGGAAACCATTTATGCCAAGCTTTTCCCCATTTCCCATATTTATCTCATCTGGTTAGCTGCCTCTGCTTCCAGCTTTGTGTAATTCTCTTTGCCAGCTGCACAAAGCTGATTTTTTCCAAAGTCTAAAGACTGAGCTCACCTGGCTAGATTGTTGTGTGTTTTGTTGAAATTTTTCATAATGTAATGCCGTATTTATTGTTTTAAAAATGAAAGGAATACTAATAAGTCTTAAAAGTTCCTTCATGGATAAGATTTTTTTTTCCAGTTACTGGGCTTAACTGGTGTACATTAATTAGATGTCCATACTGTATTTTGTTTGCATTAAGTACTTTTCTTTTTGACTTAGTATCCGGCACACAAAGTGGGTTAGTACTACAGTATTTGCGTTACTTTAAGTACTAAGTATGCAGGTTTCCTGGTACCATTGAGTTGCTGCTATTAAAGCTCACACACGAAATGGCTAAAAGTTACAAGTGTGCGAATTATGACTGCGTGAGCCTTAGAAAATAAAATGTATAAAGGGCAACACATGAGCTGTCAAACAGTGTTAGGTATGTGTTTATATGTACAGAGCTGTGCATAGCAATCGTTTTATTTAAGTTGATATGTAGTCTACTCACATTTTCATTATTTAGCAATTTTGTACAAAAATAGCAATTAATTTGTAAACACTGCCAGAATACTTTCTAGCTGGTTTCTAATTTTTTAAGAGTGTTATTTTGTTTTGTTGCTTTTTCTGTTCTTTGTTGTGGTTCTTGTTTTCATTTTTGTTGTATGTGTAGATCTGTAAATAAAATTGCAGTATTTAAAGCTTAAGCTTTCAGGAAAAAGAAAATAAGAATTCAATGTGTGCATGACAACTCGTGTGTATGAGAAGGAGGGATTTGAAGGAAGATGGCTTGCAGAGTAAGTCGGGTGGCAATTGTCAGGGTGTGGGAATTTCTCTTCCTACGGGGTACGTGATTTTGTAAAAAGGAAGTATTTCTCCCAAAATTGGGAGTAGGCAAACTACGAATCAGTTTAGCTTTGTGTTGTATGCTAGTTTAAAAAAGAAAATATGTAATATAATGTAAAAAACAACAACAAAAAAAAGCTTTTATGATGGATTTTGTAAATAGATTTGTTACAGGGTGACCTGTTCTCTAGCTGTGATCTTACCACTTCAAATGGGTGTAATTTGAATAAATTTTGTATGGTAAAGGATCAATAAAATGATTTTTTTTTTTAAGAGTTCAGGCTTGTGGATGGGTTTTCTTTAATAGTATCTTATGCTCCTCTGTTTAATTTTTTTTCCTTTTTCTTTTTTTTCTTTTTTCTTTTTTTTCTTTTTTCTTTTTTTTTTTTTTTTGAGGCAGAGTTGATCACTCTCATGCAGGCTGGAGTGGAGTGGCGCAATCTCGGTTCACTGCAGCCTCCACCTCCCAGGATCAAGCAATTCACCTGCCTCATTCTCCTGAGTAGCTGGGACTACAGACACCTGCCACCACGACTGGCTAATTTTTGTATTTTGAGTAGAGATGGAGTTTCACAATGTTGGCCAGGCTGGTCTCGAACTCCTGACCTCAAGTGATCGCCTGCCTCGGCCTCCCAAAGTGCTGGGATTATAGGCATAAGCCACCACGCCCAGCCTATTATTGAATTTTTTTTAAAACATTCTTAAACAAGTTAAGGAGAAAGGCTAAACAAAAGCTTAAAACATCGTTCACCTTACATGGTATTTGGGACTCTGAGAACACTGAGCAAATATTTGGTGACCACTTCTGGTACGCTCTACCCTCTGTGAAGCAGAACTTACCTTGTCCCTGTGATCATGTGCAGAAACCACTCTTGGACACTGAAGAATTTTTACACTGAGAAAGTGACAAGTTTGACGCCTCATAAGAGTTATAAAGCCAGTACACTTTAATTCTGAAATCTAGTCATTACCTCCCATGTTCTAGATTATTTCTAGTAATGCCATCTAGGAGCAGATTTGAATTTTTTGACTGCCATGTGACACTGTTAACTCTGAACTTATATTTAAAAACCCCAAAGTGCTATATATTGTACACACACAAAATCAATATAAAAGGGTATGAAGTTTAAAAAAAGGGGGGGGTCATTACCTGCCCCTCTATGCTATTCATGCCAGAGATAACCACTATTCTCATTTTTCTTTTCTTTTTTTTTTTTTTTTTTTTTGAGACGGAGTCTCGCTCTGCCGCCCAGGCGGGAGTGCAGTGGCCGGATCTCAGCTCACTGCAAGCTCCGCCTCCCAGGTTTACGCCATTCTCCCGCCTCAGCCTCCCAAGTAGCTGGGACTACAGGTGCCCGCCACCTCGCCCGGCTAGCTTTTTGTATTTTTTAGTAGAGACGGGGTTTCACCATGTTAGCCAGGATGGTCTCGATCTCCTGACCTTGTGATCCGCCCATCTCGGCCTCCCAAAGTGCTGGGATTACAGGATTGAGCCACCGCGCCTGGCCTTGTTCTCATTTTTCTTGTATTATCCTTCCAGTCATTTTCTAGGCACATATCTGAGCATGAACGTGTGTATTTTATTTTATTTTGTTTGTATTTATTTATTTATTTGAGACAGAACCTGGCTCTGTCGCCCAAGCTACAGTGCAGTGGCACAATCTCAGCTCACTGCAACCTCCACCTCCTGGGTTCAAGCGATTCTCCTGCCTCAGCCTCCTGAGTAGCTGGGATTAAAGGCATGCACCATCACGCCTGGCTAATTTTGTATTTTTAGTAGAGACAGGGTTTTACCACGTTGGCCAGGCTGGTCTCAAACTCTGGACCTCAGGTGATCCACCCACCTTGGCCTCCCAAAGTGCTGGGATTATAGGGGTGAGTCACCACGCCCGACCTATTTTATTTTGTTTTTGTTTTTGTTTAGAGACAGGATCTCACTCCATTGCCCAGGCTTGAGTATGGTGGCACCATCATGGCTCACTGCGGCCTCAGACTCCTGGGCTCCAGCGATCCTCCCGCCTCAGTCTCCTGAGTAGGTGGGACTAGTAGGCGTGCACCATCAACCCAGGCTAATTTTTTTTTTATTTTTCTGGAGATGGAGTCATGTAATGTTGCCCAGTCTGGCCTCAAACTCCTGTCCTTAAGCAATCATCCCCCCTCAGCCCTCAAAAGTACGGGGATTATAGGTGAGCATGTGTGTTATAACATGACTTAATGTAAGTCATACCATATATGCTGATCTGAAGCTTTTTATCGCTGTCACATTTTTACATGTGAGTACTTGTAGATCATGTTCACGCTCTTCAAAGGCTGCATAACATTCCAGTGATTTAAAAAAGAAAAAAAAAAATTCTTTGAGATGAGTCTTGCTCTGCTGCCCAGGCTGGAGTGGAGTGGAGTGATCTTGGCTCACTGCAACCTCTGCCTCTCAGGTTCAGGCAATTCTCATGTCTCAGCCTCCCAAGTAGCTGGGGTTACAGATGCCCACCACCAGGCCCGGCTAATTTTTGTATTTTTAGTAAAGACGGGATTTCACTATCTTGGCCAGGTTGGTCTTGAACTCCTGACCTCAAGTGATCCACCCTCCTTGGCCTCCGAAAGTGCTGGGATTACAGACACAAGACACCGCACCCGGCCTAAAAATGTATTTAATAATATACTTAGGTGATTGCCTGTTTGAGAGACAATTTTGTTCATTTTGCTGTAACAAAAAATACGTAAAGTTTATAGAATGCTTATATGTCAGGTACTATATATTTTATGTGGTATAATTTTCGTAACAAAATTTACCATTAGTAACATTTGATAGCATTCACAGTGTTGTATAGCCATGACTTCTGTCTAGTTCCAGAAGACATTTTCATCACTCCGAAAGGAAACCTGTGTCCATAAAGCAGTTACTCCCTATCCCCGACACCTTGCAGTCCCTGCTTTCTGCTTTTTTGTCCCTATGGACTCACCTGTTCCATATGTTTCCTACAAATGGAATCATGCAACATGTGGCTTTCTGTGTTTAACTTCTTTTTTTTTTTTTTTTTTTTTTGAGATGGAGTCTCACTCTGTCGCCCAGGCTGGAGTGCAGTGGCCTGATCTTGGCTCACTGCAACCTCCGCCTCCCGGGTTCAAGCGATTCTCCTGCCTCAGCCTCCCAAGTAGCTGGGACCACAGGCGTGTGCTACCACATCCAGCTAATTTTGTATTTTTGGTAGAGATGGGATTTCGCCATGTTGGCTGGGCTGGTCTCGAACTCCTGACCTCAGGTAATGTAGACAAGATGAATTTGCATCAACCTCGTAGTGCTGCATTCTTTAAAAAGTTGATATAGGCCGGGCGTGGTGGCTCACGTCTTTAATCCTAGCAAATGGGAGGCCGAGGCAGATGGATCACCTGAGGTCAGGAGACCAGCCTGGCAAACATGGCGAAACCCCGTCTCTACTAAAAATACAAAAAAAAAAAAAAAACATTAGCTGAGCATGGTGGAAGCACACGGTCAATAGATCGAGACCATCCTAGCCAACATGTTGAAACCCCGTCTCTACTAAAAATACAAAAATTAGCTGGGTGTGGTGGCACACGCCTGTAGTCCTAGCCACTCAGGAGGCTGAGGCAGGAGAATCGCTTGAACCCAGAAGGCGGAGGTTGCAGTGATCCAAGATCACGCTACTGCACTCCAGTCTGGCGACAGAACAAGAATCTGTCTCAAAAATAAAAATAAAAAATAAAGTTGATATAGGACTGGGATGTGTGAATATTTTATAATTTAGAACCTTACTCAAAGTACTGTTTTAGAAATGGGTTTCGCTCTGGGGAAAATCTGTAAATCAGTTTCAGCAGGGAGATCCCAATGAAAGGAGGAAGGGAGAGGAGGGAGGGAGGGAGGACTGAAGGGAGGGAGAGAAGAAGAAATCAGATCAGTGGTAGTAATATTGCGAGATAGAATATACAACTAATACAGAACAGTATCCCAGCACTTTGGGAGGCCGAGACGGGCGGATCACGAGGTCAGGAGATCGAGACCATCCCGGCTAACCCGGTGAAACCCCGTCTCTACTAAAAAATACAAAAAACTAGCCAGGCGACGTGGCGGGCGCCTGTAGTCCCAGCTACTTGGGAGGCTGAGGCAGGAGAATGGCGTAAACCCGGGAGACGGAGCTTGCAGTGAGCTGAGATCCGGCCACTGCACTCCAGCCTGGGCGACAGAGCGAGACTCCGTCTCAAAAAAAAAAAAAGAACAACAACAACAAAAAAAATACAGAACAGTGAACTGTATTCAGTGATTCAGTGGCCATTAAGGGAAACAGGGTCAGTCACTCTTTGAATGAATATAAAGTGATTGCTGGATGCCAGGAACTGTTCTAGGCGCTGGAGCCCAAATTTAAAAAGGCCTAGGTCCTGTCAGGAAGAGGAAGTTTGCAGTCTAGTGTTAGGGGAGAAACAAGTTTTAGCTAGGAAAAGCAAACCGGAAGGCCAGATCTCAAATGAGCTATTTTTCTGACTGAAGCCATTTTTGGAAGAATTGGAAGGACAGATGGTTAGAGGCAGGAATGGAAATGGAAGACAGATGTAGCCTTGCTACTGGAAAGCTCTACAAAGCCACAGAGGTCCTGATCTAGGGTGGTTTGGAGCAATTCCCAGCCCAAGCCTGTGCATCTGAATGCAAGAGTGCTTGGAGATGACTCTCCAAGTAGGCATGACTCGAAATAAACCAATGGATTCCCTTTCTAGGATCAAGGAGCTGGGGATCTAATCTAGATCTAATCTATAACCATGATATGAAAGAAAATGACAAAATTAAATTGTAGGTCATACACCGGGATACTGAGAAGAATTTCTGCACTGACTACATAGACTTCATCAGCCTGGAGTCAATCAGACGTTAAGGAAGTGACGCTCATAGCAGGAAGTTACAGTGTTCCATAGAATACAAACGGCAAGTCTTTCTCGTTGTGCCCCTAAATCTGGGACTTGAAGACTAAAAGACAAACAGAATTTATTAAATGTATTCTGAAATGTTTAGAAAAGCAGGCATTACTCTTACGCTTTTTGTGTGTGAAGAGCACTGTCAAAAAGTTCTGGAGTTCCTGATGCTGAAGTGTTTGGCAAGTGCTGTGGAAAAAAGAGAAGGGACAAAGTTGCATGTAATCAGGGACTTGCCTCAGAAGCAACATTGGAAAATCCAGTCTTGCTTCCATTATGCTTTTTTAGGACTTTGGTGTTTCTCGTATCACAGATTAGAGTTAGTGCCTTGGTGAAGGACAGGCTGGCCTACGTCAACTACAGTGGTTGACTTCACACAAATACAGAGACACAGATATTAAAGCCCAGGGAATTGAGATAAACCAATAAACCAAAAACATTAACCAAGGGCTGGCTTTTAAACTCTGACAAAACCATGTCAACTGGTAATGATCAGAGAATCATAGTGTCTGAGTTGGAAGGCCACCTCACAGCCAGAAAGGAGCTGTTTTCATCAAGGGACAATTCTGTGATCCATTTTTCTTTTGTCAAGAACAGTCTTCAGATTCTTAGTCCAATGTTCTTTCTGCTGTGTCTATAAGGTCTCTTAGTTCTCTACATAGATATGCACATCGGAAACCTGCCTCTTCCCAGTCTTTTCCCTGGAACCACAGGCTGGCTGTCATGATTAATTAATTACTTTGAATTAACATGAACTTCTGGGAGATCCCTGTTTATATTCTCCACCAGCCCTGTAATTCCTTCTACTCTTCCAAACCATGCTTCATGGGTGCATGGTGGTCATTATACTCTTAGCCTATGGCACAACAGCAAATTGGGAGAGATGGAAACAACTAAGAAACATAAGTTTGGAAGACTTCTCAGTGTTTCTTTTCTCTTTAGTAGTGGATTAAAATGGATTTGCTTATTCAAATGTAGGAAGAATCAAATTGGCAGCAGCTTCTAAACTGGGTGCTCTATTTCCTCCTGAAAGACTTCTCTTTTTGTATAGACCACTTTTCAGCTTCAGAAGCCTTTAAGATATTTTTTTCTACACAATCAAAGTCAGGGGCATTTGCCTCTGCTAAAGCCTAAATTATAGTGTATATATCTTATGCCTGAATGGCCCTTAGCATTGTAGAAGGCTTTACAATTTGCAAAGTATTTTCATATGCCTATCTCTTCGTCTAAAGCCATTTGTAACTGATGGCAACAGCTGCAGAAGTAACTAATCAATCTGCAAATGACGGAACAGTATGTGGGCAGTGCTGTAAATGGAGGAAGAAAAGAATTTAGCTCTGAGCCATACCCTGGAATCCCAAGGAACAAAAAAGAGTATTGCAATTCCATAGGAGAGAGAGCTGAAATAGTGATGTCAGTGAATAAAAATTTAAACATGCCAACAAAGAGAACATGTTTAAATGGGTAGGAAGAAGTGTGTGTGTGTGTGTGTGTGTGTGTGTGTGTGTTCAGAAATGGGAGGAAGCAGAAGGAGACCCAAGATGTTTAAAAAGAGACACAAGCTAAATTCTGTCCTTGGCAAGAAACCAAAGAATGAGTGTTCCTTTAGTCGAAAAGGAACTACCATCACCATTGACTAAGAGTTGCGGTATCTTTTAAGGGATAGAGTGAGTGCTATAGAACAGAGCAAGCCTAGGAGTGTACCAAAGGACAGGGGAAGGTACAAAGTGTAGAAGCAATTCCCACACCTGGTTCTGGGAAGGAGAAAAATCCAGCAAGTAGGGAACAAACTTAGTTGTAAGTACAGAAAAAATAATTGGATGGGACTTTTGCTTCCATCAGTATGGCAGATTAGATAGCTAGGATTCAGAATGAACCATTAAAAACAAAGAAAAAAAAGAAAAGAAAAGAAGAGGATAACTAAGAAACCCCCCGTTACAAAACATCTAGATTCAACCGAAAACATAAGTTAGAGATTTTGGCTCGCTTCAACCTCCACCTCCCGGGTTCAAGCAATTCTCCTGCCTCAGCCTCCCAAAAAGTAGCTGGGACTACAGGCATGCGCCACCACGCCTGGCTACTTTTTGTATTTTTGGTAGAGATGGGGTTTCACCGTGTTGGCCAGGCTGGTCTTGAACTCCTGTCCTCAACTGATCTTCCTACCTCGGCCTCCTAAAGTGCTGGGATTATAGGCGTGCATACAGTGAAATATTATTTAGCCTTAAAAAAAAGAAGGAAATCTAAGCTGGTCCAAGTGCAGTGATGTTTCCACTAATTGGTCACAACCAGTTACAGATTTCTTTGTTCCTTCTCCCCTCCCAGTGCTTCACTTGACTAGCCTTAAAAAACATTTTAAAAAATCCTGCCGTATATGGCAACATAGATGAACCTTGAGGACGTAATTCTAAGTGAAATAAGCCAGTCACAGAAAGACAAGTACTGCGTAATTCTGTTTACATGAGTGTCTAAAACAATGAAACACATAGTACCTAGGTAGAGAGTAGAGTAGTGGTTTCCAAGAGCTAGGGAAGGAAGAAATGGGAAGTAACTAGTCAATAGGTCTAAAGTTTCAGTTATGCAAGATTACTAAGTTCTGCATACAACACTGTGCCTATAGTCCACAACATGGTGTTGTACACTTATAAATTTGTTAAGAGGGTAGACCTCATGTTAAGTGTTCTTACCACAATAAAATTTTTAAAAAATGTAAGAGGATGGAGAAAGCTATACTATGTGAATACCGCTAATCAAAAGAAAGCTGAAGGATCTGTATTAATTTCAGACAAAGCATACTACAGAGTAAGTAAAATTATCAGGGGCATTACATAATGATAAAGGGGCCAATTCTCCAAGAAGACATAACAATCCTTAGTGTGTATGCACCTAAAAACAGAGTGTCAAGAGGCTGGGCACGGTGGCTCACGCCTGTAATCCTAGCACTTTGGGAGGCCGAGGCAGGCGGATCACAAGGTCAGGAGATCAAGACCATCCTGGCTAACACAGTGAAACCCTGTCTCTACTAAAAAATACAGAAAAAAAATAGCCGGGCGTGGTGGCGGGCGCCTGTAGTCCCAGCTGCTTGGGAGGCTGAGGCAGGAGAATGTCGTGAACCCAGGAGGCGGGGCTCACAGTGAGCAGAGTTCCTGCCACTGCACTCCAGCCTGGGCGACAGAGCGAGACTCTGTCTCAAAAACAAAAATAAAAACATAGTGTCAAAATACATGAGGCAAAAATTTATAGAACTATAAGGAGAAACAGACAAATCCACTATTATAGTTGAAGACTTTCGCACACCTCAAGTAGAAATTAACAGACCAGGGCCAGGCGTGGTGGCTCATGCCTGTAATCCCAGCACTTTGGGAGGCAGAGACACGTGGATGAGTTGAGGTAAGGAGTTCGAGACCAGCCTAGTCAACATGGTGAAACCCCATCTCTATCAAAAATACAAAATATTAGCCAGGCGTCGTGGCACATGCCTATGGTCCCAGCTACTTGGAGGCTGAGGTAGGAGAATTGCTTGAACCCAGGAGGTGGAGGTTGCAGTGAACCGAGATCATGCCACTGCACTCCAGCCTGGGTGACAGAGCGAAACTCTGTCTCAAAAAAAAAAAAAGAAAGAAAGAAAGAAAGAAAAAAGTATTAACAGGCCCATTAAGCAGAAAATCAGCAAGGACATGGTTGAACTGAATCGATCAACTAAGTCTAATTGACATCTATAGAATACTTCATACAACAGAGGAAGACACATTCTTCTCAAACAAACATAGAACATTCACAAGACAAATCACTTTCTGAATCACAAAACACACCTTAAAAAATTTGAAAGAGTAGAAGTCAAAAGAAGTGTGTTCTTGGGCCACAATAGAAGTAAACTAGAAATCAATGACAGAAAGGTACCTGGAAAACTCCCAAAACACACTTCTAAATAATACATGGATCAGAGAAGTCTCAAGAGAAATTTAAATATATTTTGAACTAAATGAAAATGAAAATACAACTTGCCAATATTTGTGGGATGCAGTGAAAGCATTGCTTAGAGCATTGTATGCATATGTTAGAAAAGAAAAAAGATCTAAAAATCAATCATCTAAGCTTCCACCTTATGAGACTAGAAAAACAGCAAATTAAATCAAAAGTAAGCAGAAGAAAATAATGAAAATTAGAACAGAAATCAATGAAATTGGAAATAGGAACTCAATAGAGAAAATCAATAAAACCAAAAGCTGGTTTATTGAAAAGACCAATAAAATTAATAAAACCAATAAGTAATAGACCAATAAAACTCTTAGCCAGGTTACTTAAAAAGGGGGAGAAAAGAAAAATTGCTAACAGAAGTGAAAGAGTGGCCATCACTACAGATCTCATGGATGTTAAAAACCTAATAAAGGCAGATTATTAACCACTCAATGGCCACAAAGTTAGTAACCTAGATGAAATGGAGCAATTTCTTGATAACACAATCAACCAGATTTATACAAGGAGAAATAGATTATGTGCATAAGCCTGTATCTATTAAAGATATTGAATCATTCATTAGTAATCACCCAAAACGGAAAGCACACCATCACAAATGGATTGACTGTAAAATTCTGCCAAACATTTAAGGGAGAAATTATACCAATTGTCTGTAATATTTTCCAGAAAATGAAGCAGAGTGAAAACTTTCCAATTTATTCTATGAAGCCAGCATTATCCTAACATCAAAATCAGACAAAGAAACTACAAGAATGGAAAACTACAGGCAAATATCTTTTGTGAATATAGATGCCAATATCCTCAACAAAATATTAGCTAATAAAATGCAACAATCTATAAAAGGAAGAGACACCATGACTGAGTGGAATTTAGTCTAGTTATGCAAGGCTGGTTCAACACTCAAAAATCAATTAATGTAATTGATCATATCAACAGGCCAAAGAAGGAAAATCATATAATCCTATCAATAGATGCAGAAAGAACATTTCATACAATCTAACCCTCATCCATGATAAAAACTTTCACAAACTAGAAATAGAAAGGAACTTCCTCAACTTAATAAAGAACATCTACAGAAACCCAACAGCTAATATTAGACTTAATGGTGAAAAACCAGATGCTTTCCTTTTAAAATTGGGAACATGATAACGATACTCCCTCTCACCCATTTTATTCAACAACATACTGGAAGTTCTAACTAATGCAATAGACAAGAAAGTAAAAAAAATGTATATTGATTGGGAAAGAAGAAATAAAACTGTGTTTGCAGATTGATATGACTATCTATGTAGAAAATTCCAAATAATCAACAAAAAGCCTCCTGTAATTTAAGTGATTATAGCAATGATGCAGGATAGAAGGTTAATAGACAACATCAATTGTATTTCTATATACCAGAAATGAACAATTGAAATTTGAAATTTAAAACACAACACTATTTACATTACCATCAAAAAAGAGAAATACTTAGGTATAAACCTAACAAAATATGTACAAGCTCTACATGAGTAAAACTATAAACCGCTCATGAAAGAAATCCAAGATCTGGATAAATGGAGGGGTAGTCCATGTTCATGGATAGAAAGATTTAATATTTTCGGTGGCTCACATCTGTAATCCCAGCACTTTGGGAGGCCGAGACGAGCGGATCACGAGGTCAGGAGATCGAGACCATCCTGGCTAACATGGTGAAACCCCGTCTCTACTAAAAAATACAAAAAGCTAGCCAGGCGAGGTGGCGGGCGCCTGTAGTCCCAGCTACTCGGGAGGCTGAGGCAGGAGAATCGCGTAAACCCAGGAGGCGGAGCTTGCAGTGAGCTGACATCCGGCCACTGCACTCCAGCCCGGGCGACAGAGCGAGACCCCGTCCCCCCAAAAAAAAAAGATTTAATATTTTGAAGATGTCAGTTTTCCTCAAATTGATCTCTAGATTCAACTCAATCCCAATAAAAATTCCAGCAAGCTATTTTTTGTGTATCAACATGCTCTTTCTAAAATTTATGTAGAAAGACAGAAGACCCAGAATAGCTAACACAAATATTGAAATAGAAGAACAAAGTTAGAGGACTGACACTTGAAGACTTATTCTAATGCTACAGTGACTAAAACAACATGACACTGGTGAAAGAATAGACAGATACATCTGTGGACTAGACCCACAAATGTATAGTCAACTGATCTTTGATAAGGGAGCAAACACAATTCAATGGAGAGAGGATCATTCTTTCAATGAATGGTGCTGGAATAACTAGATATTCACATGCAACAAAATAAATCTAGATACAGTCTCCACATCTTTCACAAAAATTAACTCAAAATGGATCATAAGCCTAAACATAAAATGCAAATCTATAAAACTTCTAGAAGATAACATAGAAGAAAATCTAGATGACCTTGAGTTTGCTGATAACTTCTGAGATACATTACCAAAAGAATTAGCTATGAAAAAAATTGCTAAGTTGGAAATAGTTTGACACAATGGTATTGTTGCCTTGTTCTTAAATTAGGCAGTGAATTCGCAGGTCTTCATTTTATTACTAAGCATCACAATTAACATTTGTTACATATACAGTTTTTGTATGTGAAATTATTACAAATTAAAAATAATTTTTTAATGATTGGGTCCCAAAATTTCAGAAGGATAAAGGTAGGTGATTGACAAGTTCTTTAACAACCAACTAGCCTTTAGACGGCAAAATGTGATGTTTCACTATGCAATGTATAGCTAATCTAATTATAGTTAATCTTCTAAATTAGTTATAGAAGAATAACACACCATGGATTGAGTTAATCTCTTTGTCTTGTTGTGCACTGCAATAAAGGGTTCTGATAAAAAGAGATAAAAATAGGCTGGGTGCCTATTTATATTATAGCCTGGGTGCCTATGAATATTATAGGTTCACACCTGTAATCCCAACACTTTGGGAGACCAAGATGGGCGGATCACTGCATGTCAGGGGTTTGAGATCAGCCTGACCAAAATGGTGAAACCCTGTCTCTACTAAAAATACAAACATTAGCTGGGCACAGTGGCTCACACCTGTAATCCCAACACTTTGGGAGGCCGAGGCAGGTGGATCACTGGAGGTCAAGAGCTCTAGAACAGCCTGGCCAATATGGTGAAAGCCCGTCTCTACTAAAAATACAAAAATTAGCCAGCCGCAGTGGCTCACACCTGTAATCCCGGCACTTTGGGCAGGTGAGGCAAGAGGCTTACTCGAGGTCAGGAGTTCAAGACTAGCCTGGCCAACACAGTGAAACATCATCTCTACTAAAATTACAAAACTTAGCCAGACATGATGGCACACACCTATAATCCCAGCTACTCAGGAGGCTGAGGAAGGAGAATTGCTTGAACTCAGGAGGTAGAGATTGCAGTGAGCTGAGATCACGCCATTGCACTCCAGCCTGGGCAACAGAGCAAGACTCCATCTCAAAAAAAAAAAGAAAGAAAGAAAGAAAAAAAGAGATAAATATAGAGAATTGAGTTGAATTAAAAGAAAGGCAAAACTTTAAATTTCTTTTTAAAATCAAGAATTAAATTAAAACCTAGAAGAGAAGCAAGGAGACAGAAAAAGTTAGAGTTTTATTGTACCAGGACTATTGAGCACTTTGCTTAGCCCTTCTTTGAAGGGCTGATATGTGCAGATGGCATCAGGAATTGCCCTTGATAAAAACTACTTTTCCTCCAGGCCCCTTGTCCAGCTGTTTTCAGTTACCTTCTCTTCAAAAGCCCCAGGCATGGCTGGCTCATAGACAGGTTCCAACAGGGAAGGCTAGTAAGAACAGGAGGAACAGAGAAGCAAGAGATGCTACTGAGACTGTGCTATGTGTCCTGCCCCTTTCCTGATAACTTCATGAAAATAGTAAGGAAAAAACCTGGTGTTAGAAAGGCCTTCCTGAGCCATTCTTCTTGCCTCTGTCTCACCTTCAAATTTCACTATGTATTTCATATCTTCTTTGCTTTCCCTCGCTTTGTTACTCTCTCAGGTTCATTTGGACATACCTGCCCAGCACCAGTACTTTTACCTCCCCTGCTCCCCTGCAAACCTAAATGCGCTCTTGCCGCCCTGTGTTCAGATTTGACATCTTAGACTTTATTATTTCAGCTCTGGCTTTCACAGCATGCAGCTCACGGAAGAGCAGAGCAATAAAGTAATACTCTCATCAAGTATTTTCTCAGAATAGCCTCTCACCTCAGCTTAGGATCTTCTTGAGACCTCTGCCAGTTTTCTCCATTTTTTGTCCTTTGGGGGAAGATGTCACATAATCTATATACTATTTTCATCTTTTACTTATTTTGCTCTTTCAAGAATAATTACAAAAGTATTCATTTCATGGTGAAATTACTAATTTTTTCCCTCTCATATTTCTTCAGGTGACTATTTGTTATATCTGAAATACACAGTGCTAACCTTTTAATGAAATTCTATATCATGTTTAGAAACTTCTGTTTAGGACTACTTTTTTTTTTTCTTTTTTTGAGACAGTCTCACTCTGCCACCCAAGCTGGAGTGCAGAGGTGCGATTTTGGCTCACCGCAGCCTCCACCTCCCAGGTCCAAGCGATTCTCCTGCCTCAGCATCCGGAGTAGCTGAGACTTACAGGGCTGAGCCACCACACTGGCTAATTTTTGTATTTTTAGTAGAGATGGAATTTCGCCACAATGGTCAGGCTGGTCTCAAACTTCTGACCTAAAGTGACCCACCTGCCTCAGCCTCCCAAAGTACTGGGATTATGGGCATGAGCCACCACAC
Organism: Trachypithecus francoisi; assembly: GCF_009764315.1. Taxonomy (NCBI): domain Eukaryota; kingdom Metazoa; phylum Chordata; class Mammalia; order Primates; family Cercopithecidae; genus Trachypithecus; species Trachypithecus francoisi. The sequence continues at coordinate 20,744,678 of NW_022681455.1, forward strand.
CTCGCCAGGACTACTTTTTTTTTTTTTTTTAAATCAGGGCAAGGGAGTAACATGATAAAAGAAGTAAAAATGGAGATGATGCTCTGGCCTCTTCCTTTTTGGCATGTACTTTGTAAAGCTACTGCACTCAAGGACTGCTTCGGGGACACCAAATGGACAACATGGAAAACCTCAACTCATAGTGAATATCCTATTGCTGCATTTGCCAAAAATATAGTGGTTGCAACGTAATCTCTTATATAGAGCTATTATTATTATTATTATTATTTTAAGACAGAGTTTCGCTCTTGTCACCCAGGCTGGAGTACAGTGTTATGATCTTGGCTCACTGAAACCTCCACTCCCGGATTCAACTGATTCTCCTGCCTCAGCCTCCCAAGTAGCTAGGATTACAGGCATGTGCCACCACACCTGGCTAATTTTTGTATTTTTAGTAGAGATGGGGTTTCACCATGTTGGCCATGCAGATCTCGAACTCCTGACCTCAGGTGATCCACCCACCCCGGCCTCCCAAAGTGTTGGGATTACAGGCGTGAGCCACCGCCCCTGGCTATGCCAGTCATGTTTATTGAACAGATTCAGATGTCATCTCAAAGACCCCCTTCTCTTGGTTCTGTTTTTGCTCTCAGATCTTTTATTTTTGCCTCACTTTTCAGCTCTACCACCCCAGAACAAAGGCCCACTTTTAGAAGTCAACATTTTTGAAGATCTGAGGAAAAGAGCATATGTTTTAAGATGGTAAAAGAAGAGCAATTTAAGCTGGTGAAAAAAAATGTCTGGAGGTGTTTAACAGCTCAATGTTTTGCAGCATTGAGCACTTGACTTTCACTATGCTTCGAATGGTAAGAGATTGATGATACATGCTGGGTTTCTTTTAAACCTGTAAACAGGACTGCTGAAATGGAAGGGATGTGGGAATCGTGTCATATGAGGACTTTTGAAAGACTACAAACTGCTCATTTTAGAATCATTAAAAATGAAAGACATTGGTCTTGGCTCTAGGAAAAGGAGATCAAGAATTTTGACAAGCGCTTTCTTTATTAACTCACACTCTTCCCATAAAGTCCTGTTAAATAAACTTAAAAACAAATTTGTAAGGCAATTAAGAAATGAAAAATGAGAATTGTTTTGAAGGTAATATGTACACAGGAATGAGGTTAGTGTATAAAATGCATCTGTAAGGTACTGCACATTTGCTAGAAAACAAACACTAATTAAAGTCCAGCCTCTCTAGAACCAAAAGAGAGAAATATGATACATGATTCAGAGTTCATGGGATAAAAGAAACTAAGACTCAGAAGAAGGCCTGACTATTCTTGGTTCTGAGATTCTGAGATCACAATTTATCTGAGGTTCTTCACAGAGCAACACTGTTTAAATGTAGTAGGCAACAAAAGTTGTTCAATTCCACAAATGTTTGAGTATCTGGATGTTTCAATGAGGGTATTTTTGGTTGCGATTAACATTTAAATCAGTGGATTTTGAGTAAAGCAGACTTTCCTCCCTGATGTGAGGGGGTCTCACACAATCAGATGAAGGCGAGTAGAAGAAAAGACTGACCTTGGAACAGGAGGGGATTCTGCCAGCAGACAGCTTTTGAACTTGAACTGCAATATCCACTCTCCCCTGGGTCTCCAGTCTGCCAGCCCACCCTAAATATTTGCACTTGCCAGCCTCTATAATCTCAGTCTCTCAATCTCTCTCTCTCTCTCTCTCTCTCTCTCTCTCACACACACACACACACACACACACACACACACACACACGTATGCTATGGGTTCTGTTGTCTGGAGAACCCTGACTAATGCAGCATCTATGCAGTAGAAACCTTCTCAGTGTTCTTCCTCCGCTATCAAACCACAGGGTGAGGCCAGGGCACAGTGGCTCATGCCTGTAATCCCAGTGCTTTGGGAGGCCAAGGCTGGAAGATTGCTTGAGGCCAGGAGTTTGAGACCAGCCTGGGCAACATAGCAAGATCCCATCTGTAAATTTTTTTTTTAAATTAGCCTGGCATGGTGGTGTGCACCTGTAGTCCCAGCAACTTGGGAAGCTGAGGCAGGAGGAACCCTCGGGCCCAGGAGTTTGAGGATACAGTGAGCTATAAGGACACTACTGCATTCCAGCCTGGGTGGCAGAGCAAGATCTTGTCTCCCCAAAAAACATTAAAAACCAAAAAAATACTCTACACAGTCACAGGTGAGACCCTGTTATTACATGACCCTCCCTTCCTAGACTCAACTGACTGAACCCAGTACCCTCCCCAGATATTGCAATTGGGGTTAAGAGATATTAGTGTCTATCTCAAGACACGAGATGTAACCATCAGAAGGGCTGCTCAGCTATCTTCCAAGTGAATTGAGTAGCAGAGAAAGGCCTGGCAATTAGAAAAGAAGGGAGCTCAGGAGTTGAGAAAAACAGATGAGAGAAGAGACAGCAATGGGTTCCTGGGCTTCCTGAAGCCAGCTGCATTCTGGCTCTGGAATTCTCATTACCATAAATCCTTCACTGCTTAATTGGGCTTGAGTTTGTTTCTACTACTTGCAACCAGAAGATTCTAACTAACGTATCTGGGTGTGTCAGATAATTTAAAAAAAAAAAAAATGTTTCCCATCCTGCCATCCTCTCAACTGCCCATTAAAAAAAGACATGGTTCTTTCCTGTGAGAGATTTCCACTAAGTCCCTTTCTTGCAAGTCCTTCCAAGGGAGGGGTATATATGTAAGAGATAAAATTTATATAATATATAATAGAAAGTGAGGAGACTGTGTTGCCAGATTCAGTAAACAAAAACAGGATGCTTAGTTGAATTTGAATTTCAGATAAACAATGAGTAATTTTTTGGTATAAGGGTGTCCTGAATATTTTACCTGGACCTCAGATACATATTGTTTGTTAAAGAAAGGAGGCTTAACCCAAACTAAGGCATCTGAGAAATCTTATTTCATTTATTTAGTTATTTGGTTAGTTCTTTCTTGGAGAAAAGAATGCTTGGGTCAAATTTTGAAGCATAAGTAAGAATCCACAGCTTGCTGGGCATGGTGGCTCATGCCTGTAATCTTAGCACTTTGGGAGGCCGAGGCGGGCAGATCACCTGAGGTCAGGAGTTTGAGACCCGCCTGGCTAATATGCTGAAACTCCATCTCTACTAAAAATACAAAAATTAGCCAGGTGTGGTGGCACATGCCTATAATCCCAGCTACCCGAGAGGCTGAAGCGGGAGAATCACTGGAACCTGGGAGGCGGGTGAGCAGTGAGCAACTGCCTTCTGCAGTTGCCAGAGGACCAGGAAAAGGTTTTCATGAGGGGAATAATTTTATTATATTTGTATTGTAGATAGATCACTGGCTTGTATTTTATTATATTTGTATTGTAGATAGATCACTGTTTTTCACTAGATCAGTGTAAAATTTGGGGGAAACAAGATTAGAGGCAGGGAACCATTTAGGAATCTGTTTAATAGTCCAGATAGGAGTTGATAGGGACCTGAGCTAAGGCAGTGGGAGCAGGAATAAAGGAAATACTCTGAAAGTCTTTAGAAGATATAGTCATTGGAACATAATGATTGATCGGATGTGAAGAGTGAAAAGTAAAATCAGTCAAGGATAATGTCCAGGTTTCTGATGTGTTTGACTGTTGTTGTTTTAACTGTGTGGTTGTTGTGTTAGGAATGGATTTTGAAACACAGAAGGAGAAGCAGATTTGGTTAAAATTAACATTAAAATATAAAAAATAATAGTAATAAGAATAACAGCAGGCTGGGCATGGTGACTCATGCTTGTAATCTCACACTTTGGGATACTGAGCTGGGAGGATCACTTGTGGCCAGGAGTTTGAGACCAGATTGGGCAACATAGTGAGAACCTGTCTCAAAAAAAAAAAAAAAAAAAAAGGCTGGATGCTGTGATGTGTGCCTATAGCCCCAGGAGGCTACTCAGGAGGCTGAGTTTGGAGGATTCCTTGAGCCCAGGATTTCAAGGCTGCAGTGAGCTGTGGTCAGATCACTGCATTCCAGCCTGGGCAACAGAGTGAGACCTTATTTCAAAAACATTTTTTTTAATTAAAAAAAAAACAGCAGCTGGGCGTGGTGGCTCACACCTGTAATTCTAGCAATTTGGGAGGCTGAGGTGGGTGGATCACGAGGTCAGGAGTTCAAGACCAGCCTGGCCAACATGGTAAAACCTCATCTATACTAAAAATACAAAACTTAGCTGGATGTGGTGGCGTACACCTGTAATCCTAGCTACTCAGGAGGCTGAGGGAGGAGAATTGCTTGAACCTGGGAGGCAGAGCTTGCAGTGAGCTGAGATCACGTCACTGTACTCCAGTCTGGGCAACAGAGTGAGATTCCATCTCAGGAAAAAAAAAAGAAGAAGAAGAAGAACAGCAAATAATAATGGATGACATTTATTGAGTTTCTATTATATGCTATCTATGATTCTATTTTATTCTTTAAAATGTCTATATCTATTATATAATTTAATGTTATAAACATTCTGAGACATGGATTCTTTTTGAGACAGAGTCTCACTTTTGTCACCCAGGTTGGAATGCAATGACTCGATCACAGCTCACTGCACCCTTGACTTCCCAAGCTCAGGTGATGCTCCCACCTCAGCCTCCTGAGTAGCTGGGACTACAGGCACATGCCACCAACACCAGGCTAGTTTTTTGTATTTTTAGTAGAGATGGGGTTTTGCTATGTTGCTTAGGCTGGGCTCAAGAGATCCTCTGATCTTGGCCTCCCAAAGTGCTGGGATTACAGACATGAGCCACCTGACCAGGCCTTGTTAGTCCCTTTTGACAGATGAGAAAACTGAAGTATGGCAATGTTAAGTCACTTGCCCAAACTCACAGACAACACCCTTAATTAACAGTGTTATTATAATATCTGCTTTAATCTAGTATTGCATAGCTACATACCTCAAAACTTACTGTCTTAAAACAAAAGTAAATATTTATTTTTCCATACAGTTTCTATAGTCAGCAATTCAGGAGCGACTTACCTGGGGTGGTTCTGGCTTGAGTATTTCATGAGGTGGCAGTCAGGGTGGCAGCCAGGGTGGCAGCCAGGGTGGTAGTTATTTGAAGGCTTGTCTAGGGTTGGAGGATGTACTACAAGCTGGCTCATTCTGAAAGTTGGCAGGTTGTGCTGGTTGTTGGCAGGAGGCTCAGATCCACCCTATGTGGACTTCTTCATAGGGCTACTTGAGTGAGTGGCCTCATGACATAGCCATCAACTTCCCAGAGCAAATGATCCAAGAGAGAAAAAGGCATATGTTACAACGTCTTTTATGATGTAGCCTCAGAATTCACACAGTGTCATTTCATCAATATCCTATTGGTGATACTAGTCTGCCATATGCAGTGTGGGATGGGAATATATAAATAGAAAGGTGGGCCGAGCACGGTGGCTCACGCCTGTAATCCCAGCACTTTGGGAGGCCGAGGTGGGTGGATCACAAGGTCGGGAGACGGAGTCATCCTGGCTAACATGGTGAAAACCCATCTCTACTAAGAATTTAAAAAAATTAGCTGGGTGTGGTGGCAGGCGCCTGTAGTCCCAGCTACTCGGGAGGCTGAGACAAGAGAATCACTTCAACCCAGGAGGCGGAGGTTGCAGTGAGCTGAGATCGTGCCACTGCACTCCGGCATGGGTGACAGAGTGAGACTCCATCTCAAAAAAAAAAAAAAAAAAAAAAGAACTATGCCATAAATACAAAGGTAAGGACCATTGGGGTCATCTTGGACACAAGCATGCACTCCATACCCTTAGGGTAATCCTCTATTAATATTGTATCTGTCAACCAAGCTTTAGTCAATGTTGAGCATCCGGACAATTGACTTTATAATTCCTGACAAACTCCTTGAGGGTAATAAATATCTCTTGCTGATTAAGGGTGTAGCAGATCCAGTGTAGCTGATCTCTGCCTACTTCTAAACCTCATCTCATGACGCTCTTAACTCCTTCATACATTCCGGTCTCATTGGCCTTCCCCCCCAACCCCCCCACAGAGCCTTTGAATTTACAGTTCCCTTTGCCTGGAATGCTTTCCCTTGCTTCCTCACACTCTTCTTCCCCTTGGCTGCTTCTTATTCAACCCTTTTGCTTAAACGTCACCTCCTCGGAGAGAATGTCCCAGCTGACTTGGGACTCAAAGAGGGCAATGGCTTCTCATAATTGGGGGCCCTGAGCTACATCCAGTCAAGAAGCAGGTGAAGAAGAATGTGTTCTGGCCAAGGAAAGCAACCCCAATAGCAGCCTTATGGGGAAGAAAAGGCACCATTTGTTATTTTTTAAGTGAATAATACTAATAAAGACAATTATTGCTACCATTTGTGAGTACTTAGATAGCAGTTGCACCCTTGTCCTCATCTCTTTCAAGAATTCACCTGCAGGCTGGGCACTGTGGCTCACCCCTATAATCCCAGCACTTTGGGAAGTCGAGGTGGGCAGATCACTTGAAATTAGGAGTTTGAGACCAGCCTGGCCAACATGATGAAACTTTGTCTCTACCAAAAAATACAAAAATTAGCTGGGTGTGGTGGTGCAGGCCTGTAATCCCAGCTACTCAGGAGGCTGAGGCTGGAGAATCCCTTGAACCCGGGAGGCAGAGGTTGCAGTGAGCTGAGATCCTGCCACTGCACTCCAGCCTGGCAACAGCGACAGAGCAAGACTCCATCTCAAAAATAAATAAATAAATAAATAAATAAATAAATAAATAATTCACCTTCACAAAACATTCGTGAATAAGAGGGAATTTCTGAAGATATCAAGGATCAAGGGAAAAATGAGAAAAAAAAAATCTGGAAAAAAACCCAAAAAACCCACTTCTTCAGATAGCCCTATTTTCCAAAGCAACTTTTTTCACTGCTCAGACATAGAGGTATTTTATCTAGTGTTGTGCTGGTAAATATTTACTAGTTAGCTCTTTGGGGGTGGGAAGAGCTGATGTGCAGACTTGCCAATTTCTGTAGTATAAATAATCCTACCATAACTGATTTCACACTGCCAGCATGATGCCTCTGAACATGAAGTTGGGAAGAAATGCCAAAAACCAGCCCTTGAAAGCCCACAGCTGCCAGCTCCAGCACACCTGAGTACCCCTTCAGCACCGTCATTTATTCCTTTTTCCCCCCTCACAGGTTTACCCAGCTTCCAGCCCTCCCAGTGGAACTTTGCATATGCAAACCCTATTCAACTCTCAGAAAAACAAAAATACTTCAGTTAACAGGATTCATCCTCCCTAGAAGGTATTTTGATACAAGAACTTGACTCTTAAGGCCTTAGCTCCAAGAAGTACATTCAAGTATTTCTTCTAAACTCATTTCTTAGATCATAAGAGGAGTTCAAGAAAATGTTATTTCCTCTCTTTCCTTATACATGTATCTTCTAACTTATAATCCTCATGACTGTCATTTGGGATATAATTTTAATTTCAGTTTTCTGATTAAGGAGCCAAAGTTCAAGCTGGACACAGTAGTGCACACCTGTAGTCCTAGCTACCCAGGATGCTGAGGCAGGAGAATCACTTGAGCCCAGATGTTTGAAGCCGTACTGTGCTATAATCATGCCTTGGAATAGCCACTGTACTCCAGCCTGGGCAACACAGTGAGAAACCCTCTCTTAAAAAAATATTTACAAATATATATACATACACAAACTGAAGTTCAGGAAGTTCAAGTGACTTGCCCAAATTTGTTAAATTTTTTTTTTTTTTTTTGAGATGGAGTTCCACTCTGTTGTCCATGCTGGAATGTAATGGTGTGATCTCTGCTCACTGCAACCTGCAACCTCTGCCTCCTGGGTTCAAGCGATTCTCCTGCCTCAGCCTCCTAAGTAACTGAGACAACAGGCATGCACCACCACGCCTGGCTGATTTTTCGTATTTTTAGTAGAGACAGGGTTTTACTATGTTGGCCAAGCTGGTCTTGAACTCTTGAACTCAGGTGATCCACCCACCTCAGCCTCCCAAAGTGCTGGGATTATAGGCATGAGCCACCATGCCTGGCCTAATTTACTGAATTATTATTATTATTTACTTATTTTTTTTTTTTTTTGAGACAGAGTCTTGCTCTGTCGCCCAGGCTGGAGTGCATTGGCATGATCTCAGCTCACTGCAAGCTCTGCCTCCCAGGTTCATGCGATTCTCCTGCCTCAACCTCCCGAGTAGCTGGGACAACGGGCGCCCGCCACCATGCCTGGCTAATTTTTTTGTATTTTTTAGTACAGACAGGGTTTTGGTTTTGCGGTGTTAGCCCATATGGTCTCCATCTCCCAACCTCGTGATCCACCTTTCTCGGCCTCCCAAAGTGTTGGGATTACAGGTGTGAGCCACTGCACCTGGCCTAATTTACTGAATTATTAAGTGGTATCTGATTCCATCTGATGACCAGTCTGGGCTCTTAACCTTTACCCTACATTAAGTGAGCCTGTGAACCATGCTATGGCATAGAGATCTCATTGGGAAGCCCTAACAGAGGTATTTCTCAATCAACCATACAGCCTTCCCAGGCTATTGCTGGAGAATTAACACTACAATTGAACAAAGAAAGTGAGTTTTAACTAAGGAAATTCAGAAAACTTTTATTTTACTATACACAAACACAGAGCCAGGTACAGAAGTGAATGTAAGTCTGGGAACTAAGACGTTTTCTATTTTTGGAGACAGGCTCTCCCTCTGTTGCCCAAGCTGGAGGGCAATGGCCTGATAATAGCTCACTGCAGCCTCAAACTCCCGGGCTCAAGCAATCCTCTTGAGTAGCTGGGATATAGGTGTGTGCCACTATGCCTGGCTAAGTGTTAACATTTTTTTATAGAGACAGAGTCTTGCCATGCTTCCCAGGCTGGCCTCAAACTCCTGGCCTCAAGTGATCCTCCCAGCTCGGTCTCCCAAACTGATAGGATTACAGGCATGAGACACTGTGCCTGGCTGAATTAAGACTTTGCAACATTTGTAGGAAAAAAAAAAAATGAACATGGAGGATAACAAAATAAGCAAAGCAAAGCAATGAGTAATTGTTTTAAACTGCACCTCACAGGGAGGCAACACAGGGAGTAATTGCTAAACTCTACAAATCCACAGTATACAGTTCCTTTCAGGTAAGATCCTTAGAAACTCAGTTTTGGGGGTCAGTATCCATTCACCCTTTCTTTAATAATATCAGTGCCCATTTTGCTCTGGGAAACCTCGCCTCCACAACTTTCAGTCAAAGTGCTTATTTATTTATTTTTTCTGCTGAGATGGAGTCTCACTCTGTCTCCCAGTCTGGAGTGCAGTGGCACCATCTTAGCTCACTGCAACCTCTGCCCCCAAGGTTCAAGCTATTCTCCTGCCTCAGCCTCCCTAATAGCTGGGATTACAGGCATGCACTATCATACCTGACTAATTTTTGTATTTTTAGTAGAGATGGGTTTTCACTGTTTTGGCCAAGCTGGTCTTGAGCTCCTGACCTCAGGTGACCCACCTGCCTCGGCTTTCCAAAGTGCTGGGATTACAGGCGTGAGCCACCGCGCCTGACCAGTCCAAGTGCTTTAGATGGTATTACTCCAAATCCTACTTTCAAAGAGTTCATATGGGGTAGATTTTACGATATGTGAATTACATCTCAATAAAACTGTCATTTAAAGAAAAAAATAGTTCCTGTGACTTAGTCCAGCTAATTGGAATATTACACTCTCCTGACCACATGAATTTGTTCAGGAACAATTATGTAACCCAATCAAATGAACAAAAAAAAAAAAAAATTAGACTTTTGCTGGGATTGTTGAAAGGCACACTTTCAAACTGTTTTTATTGAGTTGAATCTGGGAAGATGCTGCTGCAGGCAGCCATCTTGTTTCCCTATGGAGCCAGAGAATAACTCCGATCTTCCCGAAACAAGTAATAGAGATATTTCCTGATGATATTTTTGTTTAACCTTCTTCCCAATTCAGTGAAGGGGAGAAAATGTAATTTCTTTTCTCAACCTTTATAAGTTCATAGCTGGAACATCTCTGTAGCAAAAGACAGATCAACAGGAGAAAAACAAGCATTTAAAAAAAATTTTAATGCCTGCTGTGCCCACCGTGCAGGAGAAATTCCAGTTTAAAAGTATCTCTCAAAATAATGGCTAAGAGTCCTGGCTTAGATAGCATACCTAACAGAGAGCAATACATTTAGAAGTGACAAGACAAAGGAATAAGCAGCTTCAGGCTCCCAAAAGGTGGGGAAATTATGGGAAGGTAATAAAGTCTGCTCCAAGATTCCTCTGACCCGCTGGTCCCAGTCTCCGAACTAAGTGGATGATAATCTGCATGTCTGTCTTTATGTCGAAAGGGCAGACAGGATCCCTTCTGCATCTTTTTCACAGGAATTTTTATGGCCAACCATAGGTAAGAAGGAGCAGCTCAAACAGACCTTTTCTATAAACTCTTGCTTCCCAATTGTCTCTAGCATAAAAATATTTATGCCAGGACGGCTGTGGTGGCTCATGCCTGTAATCCCAGCACTTCAGGAGGCCGAGGCAGGAGTATAGCTTGAGCCCCGGAGTTTGAGACCAGCCTCGGCAATAAAGCAAGACTTTGTCTTTACAAAAAATTCTACTGAAGCAGCCTGGATTGCTTGAGCCCAGGAGGTTGAGGCTGCAGTGAGCCATGATCATGCTACTGCATTTTAGCCTGGGTGACACAGCAAGACCCTGTCTCAAAAAATAAAATAAAATAACAACAGCAACAAACATGTATGCCAAAAGGCATATCTTGGGGGTGAAATATTCTAGTTTCCTTCACCAGCCTTGATTGAAGCAAAATCTAGACCAAGATCATAAGATCAAGCTACATAAGCTAATAACATACATATTTTTTAATATAAGCCAATTTGGTAGTGTGTTCTGTTATTTGTAACTAAAAAGAAGTTTGAGGCTGGGCACAGTGGCGCATGCCTGTAATTCCACATTTTGCGAGGTGGAGGTGAGTGGATCACTTGAGGTCAAGAGTTTGAGACCAGCCTAGCCAATACAGTGAAACCCCGTCTTTACTAAAAAATATCAAAATTAGGGCTGGTGTTGTGGCACATACCTGTAGTTTCAGCTACTTGGGAGGCTGAGGCAGGAGGATCAGTTGAACCCAAGAAGCAGAGGTTGCAGTGAGCTGAGATTGCACTCCAGCCTGGGTGACAGAGTGAGACTCCATCTCCAAAAAAAAAAAAAAAAGAATGATGAGAAATTCATATCAGAATTGGGTATATAAGACACTAAATTGTAGAATCATCTAAGTTAAAGGTAGTTTTAAGAAAAGTAGGCTGGGCACAGTAGCTCGTCCCTGTAATCCCAGCACTTTGGGAGACCAAGGCAGGCGGATCACTTGAGGTCAGGAGTTTGAGACCAGCCTGGCCAACATGGTCAAACCCCATCTCTAACAAAAATATAAAAAGTTAGCTGAGCATGGTGGTGTGTGCCTGTAATCCCAGCTACTCGGGAGGCTGAGGCAGGAGAATTGGTTGAACCTGCGAGGTGAAGGTTGCAGTGAGCCGAGATCGTGCCACTGCACTCCAGCCTGGGTGACAGAGTGAGACTCTGTCTCAAAAAAAAGAAAAGAAAAGAAAAGAAAAGTAAACACCCCTCAGCCCTAGGCTGAACGTTGGTAATCTTACTAACCCTTCACGTGAAGTGGAAACACTTGGTCAAATGACTATGACTATCATATATTTTATCTTGGGACATGGATCATTTCTTGACAAAGGATGGAATGTTAGAGAACATAGTACAACAATGCCAGAATTTTAGAGTGTGTTGGCTGTTTCCTACGGCCTATGTCATGGTCCCCCAAAAAGGAGGGTTACGTTGAAAGTAGCTCATCAGAAATCTAAGAGCTAGCATCAATTTTTTTTTTTTTTTTTGAGATGAGGTTTCCCTCTTGTTGCCTAGGCTGGAGTGCAGTGGCATGATCTCGGTTCACCGCAACCTCCGCCTCCCAGATTCAAGTGATTCTCCTGCCTCAGCCTCCCAAATAGCTGGGATTACAGGCATGCGCCACCACGCCTGGCTAATTTTGTATTTTTAGTAGAGACAGTGTTTCTCCATGTTGGTCAGGCTGGTCTCGAACTCCCGACCTCAGGTGATCCTCCCACCTTGGTCTCCCAAAGTGCTGGAATTACAGGCTGAGCCACCGTGTCCGTCATAATATTTTAAAATTATTCCTGATCCCATAAGTCCCATTCAACTACCTCCCAAAGGCACTTATGGCTGACAAAGTAGGCAATTATCATTTACAGAAATGTGGCTGGACTGCAGGCCTGGAGCGGATTAGCCTCACCTAAATACCTACCCTAGAACATCTAAATTGCCTCAAGACAGATGCAGAGATGAATGTCATTAGCTAAGGGTTCAAAAAGAAGGGTGGAGCTTTAGAGTCTGCTGCTAAGAAACGGAGGCCCAGAGGTCCAGTTCTAGACTCAACCGGTATCTGTCTTTCATTATTAGCTCAGAGAATTTCGTGGAAGCAAGAACTTACTAAAGTCCATCTGGTAAAAAAAAAAAAAAAAAAAAAAAAAGACGTGATTATTTCACCTCTCAACCTCTAATGCACTTGCCACACTCTTGGTGCTCAAGAGGTGTAACCTCAGGAAAAGAAATCCTCACAAATGTCTACCTTAAATCTACCCATTGGAAAAAAAGGGACCATTTTAGCTGATTAAGAAGTTCACTCTGGGCCGGGTGCAGTGGCTCACACCTTTAGTCCCAGCACTTTGGGAAGCCAAGGTGGGTGGATCACCTGAGGTCAGGAGTTCGAGGCCAGCCTGGCCAACGTGGTGAAACCCCCGTCTCCACTAAAGATACAAAAATTAGCCAGGTGTGGTGGCATGTGCCTATAATTTCAGCTACTTGGGAGGCTGAGGCAGGAGAATTGCTTGAACCTGGGAGGCATAGGTTGCAGTGAGTTGAGATCACGCCACTGCACTCCAGCCTGGGAGACAGAATGAGACTCCGTCTCAATCAACCAATCAATAATAATAATAAAAAAAATCACTCTCTGGCCAGGCATAATGGGTCACAGCTGTAGTCCTAGCTGCTGGGGAGACTGGGGCAGGAGGAGACTTGAGCCCAGGAGGTTGAGGCTGCAGTGAGCCGTGTTTGCACCACTGCACCCCAACCTGGGTGACAGAGTGAGATGCTGTCTCAAAAAAGAAAGAAAGAAAGAAAAAAGAAAGAAAGAAAGAAAGAAAGAAAGAAAGAAAGAAAGAAAGAAAGAAATTTACTCTATTGGTAGCAAGTTGCAAGACTGTGTATACAGTGTTACATACAGTAATTGGAGTAATTATATGTATTAGCTCTGGTAGGATGTAAAAATAACTGGTAACAGGGTTGTCTCTGGGAACTGGGTAGATCAAGGGGAGATTTACTCTTCCCTAGGTATTGTTTTGTACCATATAAATCTATTATTTATTCAAAAATAGATACATTGTATAAAATTCAATAGCATTTGATAATTTATAATTTCTCTGTTACATTGTTGTAACAATGTTAGTTGTTCAAGGATTTAACTAAACTCATTTAACTGTATATTAATATTAAATCTTTTTATGTTTTGGTAAGATAGGCATAACTTAAATTTTACCATTTTAACTATTTTTAACTGTACAGTTCAGTGGCGTTAAGTATGTTGTTTTTTTTTTCTTTTGAGACAGAGTCTCACTCTGTTGCCGAGGCTGGAGTGCAGTGGCGCTCTCTCAGCTCACTGCAAGCTCCGCCTCCCGGGTTCAAGCAATTCTCTTGCCTCAGCCTCCGTAGTAGCTGGGACTGCAGGTGCCCGCCACCACGCCTGGCTAATTTTTTGTATTTTTAGTAGAGACGGGGTTTCACCATATTGGTCAGGCTGGTCACGAACTTCTAACCTTAGGTGATCTGCCCACCTCGGCATCCCAAAGTGCTGGGATTAGAGGCGTGAGCCACTATGCCCAGCCAGGTAAGTCTATTTTTTAGAAGAATTAACTTTTCATTATTTTTCGAGCATTCAGAACAGTACTTGGTATACTGTATATACACAATAAATACATTATTATGTAACTCAGTAAGTTTGCGATGTGTGAGTCATATATTACTGAAGGACAGAGAAAATATCACATCTCTCCTACCCACAGATAATTATAAGCAATCAGGGAGTTAGACAACAGATGCAAATTATTATTTTTTTAATCATTAAGAGAATATGTAACAGCAAGAAGTTTAGCCAGCGCTCTTCTGGTTGCAAGTCATAGAAATTCACTCAAATTAGTTTAAGGAAAGAAGAGAAAGATTTACTTGTTAACATAACTGAATAGCACAAAAAGAAAGCTAGCTCCAGGCGTGCTAGGTATAGGGGCCTTACAATTGTCCTCGGAACTTACTGATTTCTCCCTTCATCTCTCAAATCTGCTTTCCTCTGAAAGAGCTTTGGTCGGCCGGGCGTGGTGGCTCACACCTGTAATCATGTCCACACTTTGGGAGGCCAAGGCAGGTGGATCACGAGGTCAGAAAATCGAGACCATCCTGCCTAACATGGTGAAACCCTGTCTCTACTAAAAATACAATAAATTAGCCAGGCATGGTGGTATGTGCCTGTAGTCTCAGCTACTCGGGAGGCTGAGGCAGGAGAATTGCTTGAACCTGTGAGGCGGAGCTTGCAGTGAGCCAAGATGGCGCCACTGCACTCCAGCCTGGGCAACAGAGCAAGACTTCATCTCAAAAAAAAAAAAAAAAAAAAAAAAAAAAAAGCTTCAGTCTGAGGCTGGTGCTCTCCACATGGCAGTCCTGGAAGCTTCAGCCTCAGAATTTCACAGTTGAGCGACAGCCCCGAATTCACGCTGGCCTGGTGTTGGTTACATGCCCTGTGATGTTCTCATTTCTCTGGCCTGGGCTGCAGGGCACTTGTACAACCCCCAAAACACTTGTACTGAGAGTGGGAGAATGAACAGATAAAATTAATTATAGAATTGAACCAAACCTATCCGTGTAAGTTGATAGAATAGAATAGATGACAGTAAGTCTGAAAGAGGTGGTTCAAGCCTGTAATCCCAAGATTTTGGGAGGCTCAGGAAGGAGGATCACTTGAGCTGGGAGTTCGAGACCAGCCTAGTAACAGCAAGACTTTGTCTCTAGCAAAAATTAAAAAAATTAGCTAGGAGTGGTGGTGTGCAACCTATAGTCCCAGCTAGTTGACAGGCTGAGGTGGGCAGACCGCTGGAGCCCGGGAGGTCGAGGCTGCAGCAAACCGTGACAGCACACCAGCCTGGGTGACAGAGCCAGACCTTGTCTCAAAAAAAAAATAAAAAAAGATGTTAGTAGAAGTATAGCACTCTGACCCCTAGTGGTTAAATTATGCAGAGAAAAATTCAGAACTTGTCCAAAGACAACAGGAGGTTGATTTATTTCACATCATATTCCTATATGATCGTTTGATCAGTTCATTTAAGAGCATCAGCGTTCTTCCCTTTTATTCTCTACATTGAAGTATCCATCCATTTGGGGTAATTTTTCCTTTCACATATATCTAGTATTTCTCTTTCCCCCTCTCTATTCTTCTGTTGTTACCATCTTTCTTCTAGGGTTCATCCAACCTAAAAAATCTTCCTAAAAAACTGTTTAGTTAGCTAGGCACAGTGACTCAGGGCTGTAATCCCAGCACTTTGTGAGGCCGAGGCGGGCGGATCACCTGAGGTCAGCAGTTGGAGACCAGCCTGGCCAAAGTGGCAAAACCCTGTCTCTACTAAAAATACAAAAATGGGCCAGGCGCAGTGGCTCAGGCCTGTAATCCCAGCATTTTGGGAGGCTGAGGCCAGCGGATCACCTGAGATCAGGAGTTCGAGATCAGCCTGGCCAATGTAGGGAAACCACGTCTCTACCTAAAAAAACAAAAAACAAAACAAGCTGGGTGTAGCGGTGGGCGCCTCAGGAGGCTGAGTCAGGAGAGTCGCTTGAACCTGGGAGGTGGAGGTTGTAGTGAGTTGAGATCACACCACTGCACTCCAACCTGGGTGATAGAGCAAGACTCCAACTCAAAGGAAAAAAAAATGTTGATAGCAGAAGTATAGCACTCTGACCCCTAGTGGTTAAATTATGCAGAGAAAATTCAGAATTTGTCCAAAGACAATAGGTTATTTCACATCATGTTCCTATATGATCTTTTTATCAGTTTATTTAAGAACATCAGCGTTCTTCCCTTTTATTCTCTACACTGAAGCATCCATCCATCTGGGGCAAATTTTCATTTCTCATAGATCTAGTATTTCTCTTTTTGCCCTCCTCTATTCCTCTGCTGTTACAATCTTTCTTCCTGGGTTCATCCAACACCTGAAAAACCCTCCTAAAAAACTGTTTAGTTGGCCAGGCACAGTGGCTCAGGCGTGTAATCCCAGCACTTTGGGAGGCCAACGCCGGCGGATCACCTGAGGTCAGGAGTTTGAGACCAGCCTGGCCAACATGGCAAAACCCTGTCCCTACTGAAATTACAAAAATGGGCTGGGCGCGGTGGCGTGGGCCTGTAAAAAAAAGTTAAGAGCACTTAATAGTCATACTTTTCACTTTTATACAGTGTGTGTGTATATATATATATACACACACACATATATAGATCTTTTAACTCTCATTCTACTAAATTTACCTAATGTTCTACATAGAAAATTTCATGTATATTGTTTATCATCTTTCAGGAGTGAATTAAACACATGACTAGTTTCTCATGAAAAGGAATATTGATTGGTACAGATGTATAAGTATAATGGCTAGTTGCTCAGATCATCAACTAAACCTAAAACATGCGTTCCAGCTGGCCTGGTAGTTCATGCATGTAATCCCAGCACTTTGGGAGACTGAGGTGGAGGACTGCTTGAGGCCAGGAGTTCAAGACCAGTCTGGGTAACATAGTCAGACTCTGTTGCTGCAAAAAAAATTTAAAATTAGTCGAGCATGGTGGCATGCACCTGTAATCCCAGCTACTTGGGAGGCAGAGGTGGGAAGACTGCTTGAGCCAAGGAGTTCAAAGTTCCAGTGAACTCTGATGGTGCCACTGTTCTCCAGCCTGGGTGGCAGAGCCAGACCCTGTCACCAAAAACATAATATTAAAAAACAGTTCCCAAATTTTAATATTAATTTTATTTATTTATTTTTGAGAGAGGGTCTCATTCTGTTGCCTGTGCTGGAGTGCAGTGGTGTGATTTTGGCTCACTGCAACCTCGACCTTGTGAGCTCAAGTGATTCTCCCACTCAGTCTCCTGAGTAGCTGGAACCACCATGTCCGGCTAATTTTTTGTTTGTTTTGTAGAGACAGGTGTCTGGCCATCTCTACAAGACAGACAGGTGTCTGGCCATCTTTGAGATCTGGCCCAGGCTGATCTCCAACTCTTGGACTCAAGTGATACAACTGCCTCTGCCTCCCAAAGTGCTAGGATTACAGGCATGAGCCACCGTGCCTGGCCCTAGATTTCTATAATTTTCATATTTTATTCTTTATTTATTGATTAATCACTGAGAGGGTAAGAATTGTGTAACTTCTTTGTCGTCCATATTTTCTCTTCAATTTTTACTGTGAAGGCCAACATAACATATTGAAGGTGAACAGATTTTTTTTTTTTTCTGAGATGGAGCCTCACTTTGTCGCCCAGGCTGGAGTGCAGTGACACGATCTTGGCTTACTGCAACCTCTGACCCTCAGGTTCAAGCGATTCTCCTGCCTCAGCCTCCCGAGTACCTGGGACTACAGATGCCTGCCACCACGCCCAGCTGATTTTTGTATTTTTAGTAGAGATGGGGTTTCACCATCTTGGCCAGGCTGGTCTTGAACTTGTGACCTCGTGATCCACCCGTCTCGCCCCCTAAAGTGCTGGGATTACAGGCATGAGTCACTGTGCCTGGCCCAGGCAAACAGATTTTATTCCATGTTTCCTTGATTACTCTTTTGTTTTTTCTCTCCTGCGTTTTTTCTTTATTCGAAATTTTACATTATTGTTGCTTTCTTCTAAAGTATTCACATAGAGTTGTTAAAACAACTGAAGTCAGACTGCCTAAGCTTTAGGTTTCTTCTCTGTTAAAAGAGATAACAAGATAATAATAGCACTCCTCATTTATAGGGTTACTTATGGGTAGTTGTTGGCACACATTTATAAGTGCTTGAAAAAAATCTTAGCTTTACTATTATTTTATAGATTTACCTGCATTTTCAATGTTCTTGGTATACACCAACTGGTTTGTTTACTTACTATCGAATATTTATAAAGCATTTAGTATTACATTGTTGGCTGAAAAAACAGTAACAAAATAGGGTGGTGTATATTTATGAAGCTTAACTATAATTTAAGAAGCAAAGCATACATTTTTTTTTTCCTTTGAGACAGAGTCTCACTCTGTTGTCCAGGCTGGAGTGCAGTGGCGCAATCTCAGCTCACTGCAATCTCCACGCAGTGAGCCAGTTATGGTCTTGATCTCCTGACCTTGTGATCTGCCCATCTCAGCCTCCCAAAGTGCTGGGATTACAGGCGTGAGCCACCACGCCTGGCCTTTTTATTTTCTTTTTGAGATGGAGTTTCACTCTTGTTGCCCAGGCTGGAGTGCAATGGTGCAATCTCGGCTCACTGCAACCTCTACCTCCTGGGTTCAAGCGATTCTTCTGCCTCAGCCTTCTGAGGCAGCTGGGATTACAGGCATGCCCCACCACACCCGGCTAATTTTGTATTTTTAGTAGAGACAGGGTTTCACCATGTTGGTCAGGCTGGTCTCAAACTCCTGGCCTCAGGCGATCCACCCGCCTTGGCCTCCCAAAGTGTTAGGATTACAGGCGTGATACACTGCGCCTGGCCTTACCTGGTTGTTTTTCAAAAGCTGTACAGATACTATAAATATATTTAACCAATATTCTATTGAGGAGCTGGAGAGGGTTTCTAGTCTTTTGCTATTATAAGCAATGCTTCAAAAAATACTCAGGAACATAGGTCATTATAAGCAATGCTTCAAAAAATATTTTGGAACATAGGTCATTATGTATATTTCTGTAAGATGAATTCCTAGAGGTAGGGTTACTGACTTCAAAGGATTTAGACTAAAGGTGCTTAAAGAGAGAGGTTTCACCTGTTTGTTAGTTGCTATAGCCAAAACTTGGAAACATTCTTTCTTCCTCTTTTTCATACCTATCAATCACCAAGTCTTGCTGATGTTACCTCCTCAATTTGTTACAATCTGTCTTTCCTTCACATTCCTCACAGCCAACAACTCAATTTAGGCTTTTATTATTTCTTCATGTCTGAAACCTATTGTCCTGAGAGAATAATCTGCTCCAACACATTCATGTTGCCTACTACATACATTCAGGATTAAGTCTAATGCCTTTGAGCACAGGAGGTTCACCTTGATCTAGTCCCTGTGCTTCCCTTTCTCTGGCAGACTTCTCCCATCACCAGCTTCACTCTCTCTGCTTTTACACTGCAGAATAATTCATCATTTCAGGCCTCCTTGCGTTTGCTCTGGCTGACTCTCCAGCCTGGAATGCCTTCATCCGTTTCCCTTACTTCACCTTTGTGTTCCTGTGCATTCATCTTTCATAGTGATTGCTATTCTCTATTGAAATGAATTTCCTCAAAATAGCCTGCAATTGCAATAGGGAGTACTTTTTTTCTTTCTTTCTAGTTCTAGCATCTATCACAGTGCTTGTGGTCATAGGGTGCATACTCAGTAAAATTTCCTTTACTGAACTCAACTAGATCTTGGGGGAAAAGAAGTGGAGTCATTCATTCATTCATTCATTCAATATATGTTTATTGAGAAGCTATAAGCACAAGGTTATGTGCTAGGTAGTGCGATTGCAACCAAGAAGACAACCCAGAACCTACTTTTGGTCTAGTGAAAGAGATGGAATTAAATGGGTTTGGTGGTGTGCCCCTGTAGTCCCAGCTACTTGGGAGCCTAAGGCATGAGAATCTCTTGAGGCTAGGAGGGGGAGGTTGCAGTGAGCTCTCATTGTAACACTGCACTCCAGTCTGGGTGACAGAAGAAGACCCTATCTAAAAAAAAAAAAAAAAAAGTAGGGCAACATAAATACACAATTTTAATTCAGGTAGGTAAAGACAATAGTGGATCCCAGGGCACTGTTTAGATTATGTTATGGATATGGATAAACAGAGAAAAGGGTGGCTTTTTTCTTAAAAATATATTTTAGAGACAGGGTCTCACTGTGTTGCCCAGGCTGTTTGCAAACTTTTGAGCTCAAATGATTCTCCCACATCAGCCTCTTGAGTAGATGGATGGCATTTCAATTAGATGAAATTGTACTAGCAGAGGCATTTGCAAAACAAATTAATTGCCCCAAATCACTGTGAAACCCTAAGTCAGGCATTAAACTCACGATTTCTGACCCTTATTCACGAACTACTGCCTCCTATTGCCTTTACTTTTTGAAGTAAAGATATTTTTCTGGTAAACACATGGTCAAATGCAGTGTCTTGGGTAATGAATACTAAAGTGAGATAACATATGTGGAGCAAGCGGGTGAGAATTCGTATTCCATAAAAGTATTTTCTTTCCATAGGTGTCTGCTAAACTACCATCTAAGTTTTCCAAAACAAAAAACAAAAAAACTTGCGTGGTGCTAAATAATGTATATTAAGCGAAACCTACCAACTGACCTTTATCCTTTTCTTCCTGTTTTTTAACATTAAAGAAGAAACCTCTTCACAAATGATTGAGGAGGCTAGTAAAATGCAGTGAAAAGAGCAAGTTTTTTGGGAGTCAGACAGCATCGGATCCAGCCCAGGAGGCAGCACGACTAGTAGAGTAACTTAGATTAAGTCCTTAAACTTCCAGTGTCCTCTTTTGTAAGCTGGGAATAATAACAATAAATAAATAGTGAAATACTGTTTATGAAAAGTACTTAGCACAGTGTCTAATACATAAGAGCTTAGGAGAATTTGGCTATTAAGCGTTTCTAGGAACCCGAGGACTTGGGGTTGTTATTTTAGTTCTTGGAATCAAAGGAACTTGAAGCGTAATCATTCCTAAACTAAGTTAAACCAGAACCAGCCCTTTCAGCAATGATGTAATTTGATCTCTTCGGGCCACCGTCGCTGAGCATGCGTAAATAAACGTGGCGGGACGTATGTGTCATGGCGCTCTCCATCTAAAGTCTGTGCAGCTTCCGGAGAGTGGCGGGTTGATTCTCTCACTTTGGACTGGTTTTTACTTCCCGACTTCTGGGTAAGGGTGGCGGTTGGGTCCATGTGGGGCAGAGTGTGGCAACAGCTCCTTTTATGGCCAAGCCTTGTTTCTCCAGTTTCAGTCTTTCTTGGGCTGTTTGTAAAATTGTTTCGCAGTTAAAAGGGGATTTGCCAGCTGGGATGGGGGAATTGGGAGGCAGATGGGGCTTCCAGGAGCGAGGATAGGGTCGTTGGCCTCAGGTGCCGCTCTCCAGTTAGTAATATTTTGGGCAGCTCGTTCCTTATTGTCAAATTTAACTTCATTTGTTCTCCCACTTTATACCTTAGTGAATTTGTAGATGTGACAGGGCTTTCGCAGTTACATAGCTTTCCCAGATCAGTATCTTAAGAATTTAAGCAGAAGTTATTGAGAAAAGCAGGTGTCTTGCTTTTTCACTTTTCGTTCTTCTTTGCTCATAAAACCTTTTTCTGAATCTCGGGACGACAGTTATCTTTCGAATGGAACGTGATCTGGATGTCTGCCTATCTTACTGACTTATTCCTGTTTTGTAGTGGTTGGTTACTCGCACTATGCAGACGTGTTGTAGTGCTGAATATAACATTACTACAGACACTGGATCACAGTCACGGCCGATGTCAGCACACCTGTTGTAATCAGTAAGAAGTTACAAGTAGTATGGAGCATCATTAATCCTGCTGTATAAAGCAGTCTTTTTTGGAGTCTGATTCCTTTTAAGAAAATAATCCTTACAGTGGTTTTGTGAACTTCTTCGGTGCTTGCTTTTCCTAATCAATTTTTATTTTCCAGACTCATCTTTCAAGAGGACTTTAGACTAATTGCAGATAATTAAGGTACTGATTTATTTTAAACGTTTTATGTTTGAGTGCTGTGCATATTTCTGCATGTTAGAAAATGCAGAGAGGTAGCCTAATTTCTTAGCTATTTGCCACTATCGTGTTATGGAAACATTGTCCTTTACATACCACTAAATTGAAGAGATATTTTCATTTATTTTACTTAACCTTTCGTTTTCATTCACCAGCATTGACCATGTCTACTTTTTTGACATGCCCTCTTCTTTGCCTTCCATGGCCCATGGGTTTTTTTCCTTCTCTGGTGGCTGCTTCTTGGAATCCATTATAAGCTGATTTTCCTTTATCTGGGAGTTAAATTTGGAGTCTCTCAAGTCGTGGTCTTGTACCTTCTCCCACCTCTGTTCTCTTTTTCTTTCCCTCTGGATGATGTAATCCACATGTCTGTCAACAGTTATTTGTCTTTTTGATTCTACCCATCCTAATGGGTATGAAATGGTATATTATTGTGGTTTGGATTTCCATTTCCCTGGTGGCTCATGATGTTAACATCTTTTCACGTGCTTATCAGCCATTTGTATGTGTGTGTTTTTGAGACAGGGCTTCCCTGTGTCACCCAGGCCAGAGTGCAATGGCTCGATTACGACTCACTGCAGCCTTGACCACCTGGTCTCAAGTGATCCCACTTCAGCCTCCCAAGTAGCTGGGACTATAGGTGCATGCCACCATGCCCGGCTAATTTTTATTGTTTTTTTTTTGTAGACATAGGGTCTGTGTTTCCTAGGCTCTGGCCTTGTACTCCTGGTCTAAAGTGATCCTCCCACCTTGACTTCCCAGCGTTGGGATTATAGGCATGAGCCACTGCACCTGGCCCATTTGTATATCTTCTTCATCTAATCTGTTTTTCCTTTTGTTGCTTGTGCTTTGGTTTCTTAGCTAAGAAAGAAGAGCCTACTCTAACATCATAAAGATTTGTGCTTATGTTTTTTTCTAAAAGTTTCATAATGTTAGCTCCTAAATTTAGGTCTATGATCCATTTTCAGTTAATTTTTGTATATGATGTGAAATAGAGCTCCAACTTTATTTTTTACATGTTGCTATCCAGTTGTCCCAGGATCATTTGTTGAAAAAAACCGATTCTTTCTCTGTTGAATTGTCTTGGCATCCTTGTTGAAAATCAGTTGACTAGGTTATGTAGATTTGACATACATTCTAGGTGGCTTTTATGAAAGAGTAATTCTGGGACAGTGATTGTCAAACTTTAATTCAGATCAAAATCACCTAGAGGGCCTGTTAAATATTGCTAGGTTTTACTCAAAACATCTGATTCAGTATGTCTGGAGTGGGGTTCAAGAATTTTCATTTCTGGCTGGGCATGGTGGCTCATACCTGTAATCTCATACTTTGGGAGACCAACATGGGAGGAGTTTGAGAGCTGCCTGGACAACATAGCGAGACCTTGTTTTTACAAAAAAATTGAGAAAGAAAGAAAAAATGTTCATTTCTAACAAGTTCCCCATGATGCTACTCCAGCTGATGTGGAAATTACACTTTGAAAACTACTGGACATTGCTTTGCAACTGTGGCTGTACACATGAGAATGACTGGAAAGTTTTAAAAAGGTATTTCTCAGAGATTCATTCCGCTATCTTGGGGCTTAGTTGGGAATTTTCTTTTTTTTTTTTTTTGTTTTGAGACAGAGTCTTGCTCTTTGGCCCAGGCTGGAGTGCAGTGGCGCGATCTCGGCTCACTGCAAGCTTAGTTGGGAATTTTCAAAAGCTCTTCAGGTGAACAGAATGAGTGTTCAAGATTGAGAACCATTACTGTAGAATAGTGGTTCTTAATTAGGAATCTATAGTGGAATTACCTGGACAGTTTCTAGGTTCACGTGCTTCAGTTCTACTCTTGGAGATTCTAATTCAGAATGGAACCTGGAGATTTGCTGTGATAAAAAGCTTCCCGTTGGGCGCAGTGGCTCACGCCTGTAATCCCGGCACTTTGGGAGGCGGGTGGATCACCTGAGGTCGGGAGTTCAAGACCAGCCTGACCAACATGGTGACAACCCGTCTCTACTAAAAATACAAAATTAGATGAGCTTGGTGGCAGGTGCCTGTAATCCCAGCTACTCGGGAGGCTGAGGTAGGAGAATTGCTTGAACCCAGGAGGCCCGGGTTGCAGTGAGCCGAGATCGTGCCATTGCACTCCAGCCTGGGCAACAAGAGTGAAACTCTCTCTCATAAGTAAAAAAAAAAAAAAAGCCTCCCTAATAACTCACCTGTGTAAGTAACTGCTGCTCTAGGATATTGCATCCTCTTTCTTACCATTTTCGGTATTTTCGTTTTCACTGACTCTATTTTTATTCCCTTTATCAAATTTGATTTCCTCTACCTTTGAGAAAAAGTTTTAGTGATCCTTTTTCTCCATTTAGCTATTACGCTGCTTTCCTTTTATTCTCAAACTTTCATTTCCATATGATTTTTTTTTTTTTTTTTTTTTTTTTGAGATGGAGTCTCGTTCTGTCGCCCGGGCTGGAGTGCAGTGGCCAGATCTCAGCTCACTGCAAGCTCCGCCTCCTGGGTTCACGCCATTCTCCTGCCTCAGCCTCCCGAATAGCTGGGACTACAGGCGCCCGCTACCTCGCCCGGCTAGTTTTTTTGTATTTTTTAGTAGAGACGGGGTTTCACCGTGTTAGCCAGGATGGTCTCGAGCTCCTGACCTTGTGATCCGCCCATCTCGGCCTCCCAAAGTGCTGGGATTACAGGCTTGAGCCACCGCGCCCGGCCCACTCCATATGATTTAATTAAAAATTTCTGAAGGCTAAACAATTCCCTCTATCAGTTTGTTCAAAGTAAAACCTTTAGCTTATTAATAGTGATGAGGGAGATTATTTAGGTACTTAGGATATATAGCCAGGTTTATGCTGCATAATGCTGATATGTAGTGTTATATTATCTTTTTTGAGTATCTCCAAGTGAAATTGCTGGCTCAAAGGATATACATATGTTTGATATATGTTGTCAGGTTGCCCTCCAGAAGGGGTGTACCAGTTTTTCTGTGCTTTCAGCTAACAGAGTTTTTGTCAGCTTTTTATCAGTGAGGCAGCTGAAAAATAACATTGTTTCAGTACTTGTTGTTAGTGTGGTTGAGCATTCTTTCCTTTTTTTTTTTTTGGCTATTTGTATCTCTTAAGTGAACTGCCTGTTTTTACTTTGCTCATTGTTTTCTGGAATGTGGTTATTTATTAGTGTCACATTAGGTTCTTGCATTGTTTGTACTTTGCCAGTGAGGCAAAGCCATAGTGGGAGGAGCATGGTGTTGAGAGGAAGCCTAGGTTCTAATTTCTAGCTCTATCAATGTACAAATCCTTTTGCTTCAGTGGACTCCAGTTCTGTAAGATAAGAAGCTTAGCAACTTCTACTTCTCTAATGATACGGGATGTCTATTGCAGTGGATTTCTTTCATTTGTCTTTTTCCTTTCTATTTCTCTTCAGTGGATCCATACACACTTGTATATGGGATGGCAAAATTGTGTAATTAAAAAATATGGCATTTAATTAATGTTATTTAATTATTCATGATCTGTCAGTAGTTCTTCAGCATTCCAAAGGCACTACCTGGTCCTAGCCTCTCTCATTTAATTATTTCATAGACTAGTGGTGATAGAAGAAATCCAAGGGTTGGGCATTTACTTCAGCTTCCCACCCAGTGTAGAATTTCGTGCTATGTCATAGAAAGACTAGCTAAATTCAACTTAAGCATTGTATTCATTCAGTCAGTAACTGTTGTGCGCCTGCTATGTGTTAGGCATTGTTAGAGGTGTTGTGGAGACAGTACTGAAAAAGAGATGATGCCTCTGTACTTAAGAAGCTTACATTGTAATGAGGAAGATACAATTATATATGTGGTGTCAGGTAAATGCAATGAAGAAACATGAAACAGAAGCAGGGTTAGAAGCAGTGAAAATGTGGGCATGCTTGGGTAGTGTGGTTATTTTAGATAAGGTAGTAGGAAAGGCCTCTCTGAGGAGGTGTTGTTTGAGTGAAGAAGTGGCTAGGAAGACATGCTTATCTGGGTGCTGATATTCTGGCAGAGGAATAGCAAGTATGAAGGCTCTTGAGTCTGAAATTTGGCATACTCAGAATGTCTGCATCCATATATTGCCTGACTGTGTAGTCTACAGTAAAAGTCTTTATTGAGAACCTGCAATGTGCTAGACATAGTTCTAGGCACCTGGGGTAAAA
The DNA here is from genome assembly GCF_009764315.1 of Trachypithecus francoisi. NCBI lineage: Eukaryota > Metazoa > Chordata > Mammalia > Primates > Cercopithecidae > Trachypithecus > Trachypithecus francoisi. The sequence goes on from NW_022681455.1 coordinate 20,770,883, forward strand.
CAGTGAATACCTCACACAAAAACCTTTACCCTCACGGAGTATGTATTCTAGTAAGATAAACAGTTAAAACAATTATTAAAACATTGGAAGCAGATGATTAAGTGCTGCAGTTTTAAAAAAGGCAAGAAAGGGGCATAGGAAGAGGGTATGTGGTGAGGTAGGGGTGTTGCTTGGAAAGTCCTCTCTTGTTACACTTGAGCAAAGTCCTTAAGGGCTTGAGTGAGTGAGCCATTCAGGTGTCTTGAGTAAGAGCATTCCAGGCAAGGATAAGACTATGAAATGAATGTATATCTAGTGGGTATGAAATAACAAAGCCTGCATGACTGAGGGGAGCGTGATAGGAAATGGGGCCAGAGATGCAGCAGGAGGCTGATTACATATGTCATTGCAGATCTTTGTAGTGATTTTGGCTTTTTACTCTGATGTGGAATACCGCTGGAAGGGTTTGATTGAGAAGCTTGAGATGAACTTAGGTTTTAAAGGGATCCCTGACTTTTGTGCTGAAAATGTTCTTGGAGAATTAAGGATAGAAGGAAGGGATACTAGGGATTGCAATAATCCAGACAAGAGTTGATGGTGGTTTGGACCAAGAGTGTAACAGTGAGTATGGTCACAAATAGATTCTGAATATATTTTGAAGGTACAGCCAACAGGATGTTGTTAATAGGTTGGATTTGGGGTGTAAGAAGGGAGTACAGCATTTCTGGCCTCAGCAGTAGAAGATTGGGATTGCCTTTTTTTTTTTTTTTTTTGAGACAGAGTCTCACTCTGTTGCCCAGGCTGGAGTGCAGTGGTGAAATCTAGGCTCTTTGCAACCTCTGCCTCCTGGGCTCAAGCAATTCTCCTGCCTCAGGCTCCCGAGTAGCTGGGTTTACAGGCGCCTGCCACTACGCCCAGCTAATTTTTTGTATTTTTAGTAGAGATGGGGGTTTCACCATGTTGGACAGGCTGGTCCCGAACTCCTGACCTCATGATTCGCCTACCTCGGCCTCCCAAAGTGCTGGGGTTACAGGCGTGACCCACTGCGCCCAGCCGGGATTGCCTTTAAATGAAATGGAAGAAGTTGTAAGAGGATCTAGTAAGGTAGGGAGAAGATCAGGAATTCCGTTCTGACTTTGACTTTTTTTTTTTTTGAGATGGAGCTTTGCTCTTTGTTGCCCAGGCTGGAGTGCAGTGGTGCGATCTCAGCTCACTGCAACCTCCGCCTCCTGGGGTTCAAGTGATTCTCCTGTCTCAGCCTTCTGAGTAGGTGGAATTACAGGCGCCCACCACCATGCCTGGCTAATTTTTTTATTTTTAGTAGAGACGGGGTGTCACCATGTTGGCCAGGCTGGCCTTGAACTCCTGACCTCAGGTTATCCACCCACCTCGGCCTCCCAAAGTGCTGGGATTACAGGCTTGAGCCACCGCGCCCAGCCCTGTTTTAACTTTTTAAGTTTGAAGTAATTATTAGGCATTCAAGCAGTGGTGTGGAATAGGCAGTTGAGTGTCTGAGTCTGAAGCTCGGGGGAAGAATGGGGCTGGTTATATAAGCATATACGTAGTTCATATTTCAAGACCATGGGACTGGATGAGGTCACCTAGGGAGTGCCTGAAACTAGAGAAGAGTTCCTGTAACAGAGCCATCGGGGCATTCTAATGGTGAGAAGTTGGAGAGATGAGCAGAGGAGACTGGAGGTAGGAGAGTGTGGCATCCTGGAAACTAGTGCAGTTTCTTACTGCAGTTCTTCAGTCTTTAATAATGCACAGTGTGAATCGGTAAGAAAGCAGAATTTTCTAAATTTATTTGACCACAGAACCATTTTTTTTTCCCAGATAGGTAGTAAATAATTAGAAACAATATGGGAAAGATTAACCTGGTTCATTTCACCCTACCTAGATGACTGAGTTGGCCAGGGCTCTTTTTTGCAAGAACAGAATACCAAACTCAAACTGATTTAAGTCACAGGCTTGCATGACTGGGCAGCACAGGGCTGCGTTTGGCTTCAGGCATTTGTTGGATTCAGATGCTCAAATAATGTCAGTATGGTTCTTTATCTTTCTGGCTCTTATTAGGCTTCATTCCTTAAGTAGGCTTCCTCCGTGTGGCAGACAAGATGGCTCTGGTAGCCCCAAGTTGACATCCTCCCAACTTAGCCACTTCGGTGACAAGAGAAGCTGTCTCCTGTTAACACTAGCATGGAATCCTTGCAGTGATTCTTATTGGCTAGGCTTCTCATGACCTACCCTGGACTGGTCATTGTGGCCAGGAGGATGGGTTACCCTGGCAAGCTTGGGTCACGTGCCCCATTCCAGTGTCTAGGGAAAGGGAAGTCTGTGATTGAGTCTTTTTTTTTGTTTTTTGTTTTTTGAGACAGAGTTTCGCTTTTATTGCCCAGGCTGGAGTACAATGGCATGATCTCGGCTAACCACAACCTCTGCCTCCCGGGTTCAATCAAATCTCCTGTCTCAGCCTCCTGAGTAGCTGGGATTAGAGGCATGCGCCACCATGCCTGGCTAATTTTGTATTTTCAGTAGAGACAGGGTTTCTCTATGTTGGTCAGGCTGGGCATGAACTCCCAACCTCAGGTGATCTGCCCGCCTTGGCCTCCCAAAGTGTTGAGATTACAGGCGTGAGCCACCGCACCTGGCGATTGACAGTCTTACCATGACCATGTGATATGTATGTTAACTCTAATCTAACCAGTCCTTGATAGGTTGATGTTTGGTTTATTTCTAATCTTTTGTTCTTACTGACAGTATAAAGCTATCTGAGATTTGAACACAGATTTTTCAGATTCCCAGTGCATAATTTGTCATAGCTGTAATGAGTACATTACAGAGGAAAGGAGCCTGGCTGGCAGCCACTTTATTAATTGAATGATATGAATGGAAGGATGGGAATCCAGCAAATGAGGAGAATGAAAGTTCATCAGAAACTCCGAGGACAACTGAAAGAATGTAAGATCCTTAACACTGCAACTCAGATAAAGGAACAGTGGTCATTCAGAACACACATACTAAGTAGGTAGTAGAGTACCACACAGCGTAGGGGCTTGCACTCATCTGTCATGACATCCTTGTTTAGCTTCTTTGGGCAAGTTAATTTCTCTGTGTTTCAGTTTGCTCATCTTTAAAGCAAGGATAGTAATACTATCTACCTAATACGAGTTGTTGTGAATGGTTGATGAGATGACCCTATAAAGGACTTGCCTTGTGTCTGGATATAGTATTAGTAGTAGTACTATCAGTAAGTATGTATGAGTGTATTCCTCCCCTCCCCATTTTTTTCTTAATTATTTTATTCTAACATAATTACAGCTTTACCTGCAGTTATAAAACTTATGCAGAGATCCTTGTACAAAGCCCAGGTCTCCCATTGGTAACATCTTACAAAGCTACAATACAGGCCGGGCGCGGTGGCTCAAGCCTGTAATCCCAGCACTTTGGGAAGCCGAGATGGGTGGATCATGAGGTCAGGAGATCGAGACCATCCTGGCTAACCCTGTGAAACCCCGTCTCTACTAAAAAATACAAAAAACTAGCTGGGCGAGGTGGCGGGCGCCTGTAGTCCCAGCTACTCGGGAGGCTGAGGCAGGAGAATGGCGTGAACCTGGGAGGCGAAGCTTGCAGTGAGCTGAGATCCGGCCACTGCACTCCAGCCCGGGCGACAGAGCGAGACTCCGTCTCAAAAAAAAAAAAGAAAAAACTACAATACAGTGTCACAACCAGGATATTGACATTGATACAGTCAGGATACAAAACATTTCCATCACCACAAGGATCCCTCATGTTGCTCTTTTATAGTCATACCCATTCTCCTCTCACCCTATTCTTTCTTTAATTCCTGGCAACTACTATTCTGTTTTCCATTTCCATAATTTTCTCATTTCAAACATGTTATATAAAAGTGATCATACAGAATGTAACCTTTTGGGACTTTCTTCATTCAGCATTTCTTTTTATTGCTGAATAGTGTTCCATGGTATGGATGTACCATACTTTGTTTAACCATTCACCTTCTGAATGGCATCCAGGTGGTTTCCAGATTTGGGCTATTACAAGGAAAGCTGGTGTAAACATTCATGTACAGGTTTTTGTCTGAATACAAGTCTTCATTTCTCTTGGATAATTGCCTAGGAGTACAATCGCTGGGTTGCATCATAGTTGCATGATTTGTTTAAGAAAATACCAAACTGTTTACTGGAGTGGCTATACCATTTTTCATTCCTTCCAGGACTGTATGGATGATGCAGTTTCTTTGCATCCTTGCCAGTGTTTGGTGGTTTCACTGTTGTCTGTTTTATCCATTCTGAAAGGTGTATACTGATATCTCATTGTGGTTTTGGTTTCTATTTCTGTGGTGGTTAATATTGAATCTCTTTTCATGTGCTTATTTGCCCTCTGTATATTCTCTTGAAATGTCTTTTCTCTATTTTCTTTTTACGGTTGTGTTTTGACACTAGCCCTTTGTCAGATATGTGGTTTGCAAATATTTTCTTCCACTCTGTAGTTTGACTTTTCAGCCTCTTAAAAGGGTCTTTCTTAAAGCAAAAGTTTTAAATTTTAATGACATTCAATTTATTAATTTTTCTTTTATGGATTGTACTTTTGGTGTCACATCTGGGAACATTTTACCTATCCCTAAGTCCAGAAGATTTTCTCCTGTGATTTTTTAAAAAGTTTTATAATTTTATGTTTTACTTTTACTTTTTTTTTTTTTTTTTTTGAGACAGAGTCTCGCTCTGTCACCCAGGCTGGAGTGCAGTGGTGCGATCTTGGCTTACGGCAACCTCTGCCTTGTGAGTTCAAGCAATTCTCCTGCCTCAGCCTCCCAAGTAGCTGGGATTACGGGCATACACCAACACACTCAGCTAATTTTTTGTATTTTTAGTAGATATGTGGTTTCACCATGTTGGCCAGGCTGGTCTTGAACTCCTGACCTCAAGTGATCCACCCGTCTCAGCCTCCCAGAGTGCTGGGATTACAGGTGTGAGCCACCGTGCCTGGCGTATGTTTTACATTTAAGTCTATGATCCATTTTGAATTAATTTTTGTATAAGGTGCAAGACTTAGGTCAAGGTTCAGTTTTTGCCTATAAAAGTCCACTTGCTCCAGTATAAATTGTTTAAAAAGCAATCTTCCCTTCATTTAATTGGTTTTGTGAAATATTTGTGTAGGTCTGTTTCTGGGTTTATTGTTATGTTCCGTTGATCTATATTTCTATCCCTCTGCCGATACTACTATCTCAATTATAGCTATCTAATAAGTCTTAAAATTGGGTAGACCAGTTCTTCTTACTTTACTCTTCTCAAAATCGTTTTAAATATATTAGTTTCTGTACATTTCCATATAAAATTTAGGACAGTCTTGTCTATACCTACAAAAAAATCTTTCTGAGATTTTGATAGGGATTATTTTAAACTTGTGTGTCAATTTGGTCTCCACTGACACTGCAGAACTTCATCACTGGTTGGTTGGTTGGTTTGAATGTCCAGGATCCCTCCGGAGCCTTCTCGGATTCTACACTAGTGGAGTGTGTTAGGGTGCTTGATTGTAGGTGGAAGTCAGAGCTCCCCACTTGTCCTTTGTAATGTGCCTGGGGGTGGGATTACAGTTTTTTTGGGCTGTGTGTGTTTGTGTTTGGCTGGAGTAGAATGATCATTATCTAAAACTTTTCTGTCTTCCTAGGCTGCCCTTTGTATAGTTCTTTAATGAGAAAGCAGGCTTTTATTGGGGGGTTTTATCGTTGGCATCTGTTGCCATTTCTGATTGCTGGGATCTTCAGTTCCATGTGTGAGCTGTAGGAGGCCAAAGAAAACCCAAGGAACTCATCATCATATTCTTTGGGTCCTGAGGCTCGTAGCCAGTCTGCCTTCTTCTGTCTACCTTTCAGAGTCTTCTAATGCTTGTTTTATATATAATGTCCTGAGTTTTATTTGTATTTTGCTGGCAGGGCAGGGAAAAATGTGCTTATCTTCTTGCAAGCTGTGTCCACATTTTCTTTTTTTAATTATAAAAATTTTGATGATTTACAAAAATTGTATACGATAATGAACATGAACTTACCTATTTTCTAGTTTTAAGAGTTGTAAATTCTTTTTAGTATGTCTTAATCTATTTTTTCTTTTTTTTTTTTGAGATGGAGTTTCACTCTGTTGCCCAGGCTGGAGTGCAAGGGTGCACTCTTGACTCACTGCATCCTCTGCCTCCTGGGTTCCAGCGATTCTCCTTCCTCAGCCTCCTGAGTAGCTGAAACTACAGGTGTACACCACCATGCCCACCTAAATTTTGTACTTTTAAAAGAGATGGGGTTTCACCATGTTGGCCAGGCTGGTCTCAAACTCTTGACCTCAGGTGATACACCGGCCTCGACCTCCCAAAGTGCTGGGATTACAGGCATAAGCCACCGTGCCCAGCCAGTCTATTTTTTTCTGAGGTCCTTTTAAAGTAAATTATAGACATAATGACATTTCACTTTTAAATATTCAGTATGCATCTCTAAAAAATAAAAATTTTGAATATAAGGACAATACTTAATATCAAATGATTTATAGTAACATCTTCATATTATCTAATACCCAGCTCATATTCTGATGTCCCTAGTTTTTCCCAAAATTTCTTAGAGCTTGATGGACAAAGAAAGATACAATCAAGAACATGAATTGCCTTTAGTTGTTAGGCTCTTAGGCTTCGTGTAATCTGAAACAGCTCCTCTCCTACGTGACATTGATTTGTTGAAGAAATAGTTCCTGTTGAACCTTGGAATGTCCCATTGTCATTAGGGTTTTATCTGATTGTTTCCTTGTGTTTCTTTTTTCAGTGTACCCAAGATAGTACTTCATCGTTGTGTTTCTTTATCTCTTGTATTTTCTATAAATTTGAAGTTAGATCCATAGGCTTGATTGATTCAAATTTGGTGAGAATATTTCATAAATGATGCTACGCTAAGCAGATTTTCGTAAGGTGATTTTATTTATAACTTTTATGTGGTAGAGAATATGCCTTCTGCATCCTGTGATACACTACTGGGTGACATAGAAGATATTGTGTCTCATGAAGATTCAAAACCACAAGATAGGCATTTTGTAAGAAAGGATGTTGTCCCGAAGGTACGAAGGCGAAATACCCAAAATTTGCAAGAGGAAGAAAACAGTCCACCAAGTGACAGGTAAGCTTTTTTCCTTGAAATTATGTTCATTTTCTTTTTTTTCTTTTTTGAGACAGAGTCTTGCTCTGTCGCCCAGGCTGGAGTGCAGTGGTGTGATCTTGGTTCACTGCAACCTCCGCCTCCTGGGTTCAAGCGATCTCCTGCCTCTGCCTCCCTAGTGGCTGGGAGTACAGGCACACACCACCATGCCCAGCTATTTTTCTATTTTTAGTAGAGACCGGGTTTCACCATGTTGGCCAGGCTGATCTTAAACTCCTGACCTCAGATGATCCGCCCATCTCGGCCTCCCAAAGTGCTGGGATTACTGGCATGAGCCAGTTAGCATGGCCGAAATTATATTCATTTTCATTCCAGGGAGAAGCTGACACTACTGGTCTGTGTGATTATATATAATGTCTCTTCATTAGACTCTTTGAACTTTTGACAGGAAATACAAGTTGAGTATTTCACTTATCTGAAATGCTTGAGACCAGAAGTGTTTGAGATATCACATTTTTTTTGGACTTCAGAATATTTGCATTACATACTTTCCAGTTGAGTATTCCTAATCGAAACATCTGAAATGCTCCAGTGAGCATCCTTTGAGTATCATTTTGGTGCTCAAAAAGTTTCAGATTTTAGAGCATTGTGGATTTTGAATTTTTGAATTAAAGAAACTCAACCTGTATGTAGATTTTTTTTTATTTGAATGATTTTAAATCTGGCAAGGTAATTGGTTAAAAAGAAATGAGATGTCAAATTGGATGTTCCTAGAAGATAGCTTGGGGCAATAGGAATCTCTTTGATATTACTGTAGTTGATATATAAGTCTGTGTTACTTCCAAATAAAATTTTTACTGGAGTTTGTGATTCTTATGAGACAGTAGTATTTTGGACATTTGAATTTTCTTAGCTGATTTTCAAATACCTATGGATCAGGTAAAGGCAGTGGGCACAAATAAATTATTGCCCTATTTACACTATTATAGTAGATATCTAGTCCGTGAAATTTTGATACAACCTAACCAGAAAGGATAATCTAATTATATGGTTTTAATAAGCCTATACCTGTTTATCTAGTAAACTGCTGAAATTATAATCTGCTTATTTTGTTGGGAAACTAAACTTTTAAGTTCTTTGAATTTAACATTTGCTTATATTTTAATGACTGAAGTTTATAAAATTTGTCCTTAATGTGTCCTTAAGGTAATTTCTATTTGCTTATAAATTATTAATCCAAGTTGAAAGCCTCCCCCTTTTTTTCCTAAAAATACTACCTTTTTTTTAGAACTCTGATTTTATAGAGTGCTTTTAATAATGCCTTAGGATGACAGTTTTTAACTTTGATTAAGTTATTTATATCTGTAAGTTTTAAGGAAGCTAAAGATTGCAACTAGTATATAGGAGTTTGTAAACAGACATACTTTTCTTTATTTGCCGTTGCTGCTAGAACCACTTTCTTTCCTATTGTTAGTTTTATGTACCTTTCTAGGAGTTGAACTTAGTAAGTTAGTGTCTGAATTTAAAATACAATTCAGAGAAAAAGGAGATATTTTTCATGTAGAGTCTTAGAATTCTGTGGTTATTTTATCTTGATTTTAGACTTTTGATATAACAGCAGATTTTGAGTTAAGTTAGTGCATTTAATGAATAGCTCTTGAATGGATTGTAGTGAGTTTGTTTTTTGTGTAATGTATGTTAAAATCATCTAGTGGTTTTTATTTTAAAAATTACTCAGTGAGGCTGGACGTAGTGGTGGCTCACACCTGTAATTCTAGCACTTTGGGAAACAAGGTGGGAAGATCACTTGAGCCCAGGAGTTCAAGATCAGCCTGGACAGCATAGTGGGACACTGTCTGTACAAAAAATAAAAAAATTAACAGGTGTGTTGGTGCATGCCTATAGTCCCAGCTACTTAGGAGGCTGAGATGGGAGGATCCCTTAAGCCTGGGAGGTTGAGGTTGCAGTGAGCCGTGGTCACACAGCTGTACTGCAGCCTGGGCAACAGAGCAAGACCCTGGATCAAAAAAAAAAAAAAAAAATCACTCAACGAAACTTACTTTTTTTTTTTATTGATTCCTTAACAGCACTATTCCAGGCATACAGAAAATTTGGATACGAACATGGGGTTGTTCTCATAATAATTCAGATGGAGAATATATGGCTGGACAGCTAGCTGCTTATGGCTATAAAATTACAGGTAATGAGATCTATAATATATTTTATTGATTAAATTTTTCAGAATTAAGTTTTTTAGAGATAAATATTTTAGCTTAGCAGTTAAAGGATATTTTAGCATGACAATGATTTTTAAGGTGAAACACTGATAGCTATTACACATTGTATACATAACCATGGATGTCATATTTAAAAAACCTTTTTAATTTGAAATGTTTAGACTTTTGAAAAAGTAGTAAAATTACGGAGTTCACATATGCCCATCACCAAGCTTCCCCTGATATTAGCATCTTACATAGTTTTAATATCATTAATAAACCAGGAAATTAACCTTAGTGCATTTCTGTGATCTAAACTGTAGATCGTATTTGAATTTTACCAGTTTTCCCATTAACTTCCTTTTTCTGTCCCAAGATCTAATCTTGGGTCCCGCCTTACATTTAGTTTCATGTCCCCTTAGTTTCCTCCAATCTGTGACAGTTTCTTAATTTTTTTCTTCTGTGACCTTGACACTTCTGAAGAAAACATTACGTTGATATTTCTGATGAAAATGATTATTATGTAGAATGTCCTTCAACTTGAATTTGTCTTTTTCTCATGATTAGAATGAGATTCTGGATTTTTGGCAAGGAGAGCACAGAAACGATACTATATTTTTCTCAGTGCGTCATATCGGGGTCATGATGTCAGTGTGTCTTATACTGGTACACTAACCCATGTCTGCTAGGTTTCTCTCCAATACAGTAACTGTTTTTCTCATTACAGCTAATAAATATCCTATTTCTCCTCAAACTTTGGCCTGTTAATTTTAGTATCTACTGGTGGATCTTGTCTGCAACAGTTATTACTGTGGTGTTTACTTAATGGTGATTTTCTGCTATGTTATTTTCTTTACATTTTTATTTATTTATTTATTTTGAGATGGGGTCTCTCTTTTCTCCAGTCTGGAGTGCAGTGGCATGATCTCAACTCACTGCATCCTCTGCCTCCGGGGTTCAAGTGATTCTTCTGCCTCAGGCTCCCGAGTAGCTGGAATTACAGGCATACGCCACCATGCCTGGCTAACTTTTGTATTTTCAGTAGGGATGGGGTTTCACCATGTTGGCCAGGCTGGTCTCGGACTCCTGAGCTCAAGTGATCCACTCGCCTCGGCCTCCCAAAGTGTTGGGATTACAGGCATGAGCCACCATGCCCAGCCTTCTCTTTACATTTATTAATTGGAGTTTTTCTCTAAGGAAGAGCTGTCTATTCTTCTCCATCTTAATTAATTAATTTATTAATTATTATTATTTTTTTGAGACAGAGTCTTACTTTGTTGCCCAGGCTGGAGTGCAGTGTGGTGATCTCGGCTCACTGTAACCTCTGCCTCCCGGGTTCAAGGGATTCTCCTGACTCAGCCTTCCAAGTAGCTGGGATTACAGGCATGTGCCACCACACCAGGCTAATTTTTTGTATTTTTTGGAGATGGAATTTCACCATGGTAGCCAGGCTGGTCTCGACCTCCTGATCTCAGGTGATTTACCCGCCTCGGCCTCCCAAAGTTCTGGGATTACAGGTGTGAGCCACCGCGCCCGCCCATCTTAGTTATTTCTATGAGTACAGACTTATGGATATTTATTTTCTCCTGTGGATATAGTCTGATACTATCGTTATGTATTATGCTGCCTGTTGTTCCAATGTTGGCCATTAGGACCTTGGGCGGGCTGGCTCCTGTGTCTTTTCAGCATGTCCCCATCTGTTTTTTTGAGCACTTCTTTATTTCCTGGAACCACAAAATGTTCTAATCTCTCCTTATATTTTCCCTTCCCCAGCCTTGGAAGCAATCAATTTTCCAAGGAGTTCCGATTTTTTTCATTAAGAGAATGGCATTTAGAAAAGGGGATCGGGGCAGTCAATATGCTTGCTCATTGCCACCGCGAGGTGTCGCTGCTGTGAGGTCCTCTTGGGGGATAGAGTAGGGATTATGTATGTATAGTAACCCACACATAAGCACACATCTGTAGCTGTTTCTGTATCTGTCTGTTATGTGTACTAAATGAGACTATAATTAGAATGCTTTGTGACAGGCACTGACCTGGTGCTTTATGTATGTTATGTTGCTTAGTCCCTGGGTGGGGGGAAATATTGGCACCCCTACTTTACAGTTGAGAAAGGAGAGGTTGTGTCTTTTTTTTTTTGAGACAAAGTCTTGCTCTGTCGTCCAGGCTGGAGTGCAGTGGCGCAATCTCGGCTCACTGCAAGCTCTGCCTCACGGGTTCAAGGGATTCTCCTGGCTCAGCCTCCAGAGTAGCTGGGACTACAGGTGCCTGCCACCACGTGCGGCTAATTTTTTGTATTTTTAGTAGAGACGGAGTTTCACCATGTTAGCCAGGATGGTCTCAATCTCCTGACCGGGTGATCCGCCTGCCTTGGCCTCCCAAAGTGCTAGGATTACAGGCTTGAGCCACCGCGTCCAGCCTAAAATATGTTATTGATTTTGTATTTTTTTTTATAATGTATTCTTTAGTTGGCAAAATGAGTCTTAGTATTTCTGCCCTTTAAGTTAAAAATATTCAAAATATGCTTTCAGAATTACTTGCCTATATTCATTAGTAATTTTTAGTATAATTTAGCCTGGGCTTGCCTTACCGTATTCTGATGGTGTAGTTTGAGTGTTGAGAAAATAGAATTTATTTATTTATTTATATTTATTTATTTTTGAGACGGGCCTCACTGTGTTTGCCCAGGCTGGCCCCAAGCTCCTGGGCTCAAGTGGTCCTTCTTGCCTCAGCCTTCCTAGTAGTTGGGACTATAGTCGTGTGCCTGGCTAAGAAAATACCCTCAGAAAAAAAAGTAAAATAAAACTTAAAAAAGGCTAGGTGTGTTGGCTCATGCCTGCTGCAACCCCAGCACTTTGGAGGCCGAGGTGAGGGAGTGGGAGGGTCACTTGAGCCCAGGAGTTTAAGACTAGTGTTGGCAACATAGTGAGACCCTGCCCCTGCAAAAATATTTAAAAAGTAGCCAGGCGTGTTGGTCTTCACCTCGTAGTCCCAGCTAGTTGAGAGGATGACGTGGTAGCATCGCTTGAACCTGAGAGGAAGAGGCTGCAGTGAGCTGTGATCGTGCACTGCACTTCAGCCTGGGCAACAGAGCAAGATCCTATCTCAAAAAAAAAAAAGTCCCTAAGATAATTTCCTAAAACATTAAGGAAAATCAGATATTAACTTTTTCTATGTCATATTAAATATTTAATACATTTTAATTAAATTTTAATCCATTAGCAGTACGTGTTTGGTGTTGTGACAGTACTGGTCTGTATAAAATAACAGTCCTGGTATGTTTATACAAGAATATTAGGTTTTGTTATATACACCTAATTTTGTTTCTTATTTGGGAATAGTTAAAAAGAGAAAATAAGGAAGTAATTACTTGAATGTGAAAATTTTTTTGCTAATGTAGCATAGTCTGTTACTTTTATATATTGTATTATATATATTTGTGTTAATTTTATAAACTATTGATTGTTCCTACTTTAGAAATTCATAGTTGTTAATTCCAGCCTGGCTTGCATGCAGCAGACTGTGGGGAATACGTTCTTCATTAGTCTAGGTGCTATAAGCCAGGAAATATAAATAGAATTAGCTTTGATAAGACATTTGAGAAGGAAATCTCTACAGGTTTTATATTTAAAGATTTGACATGAATGACTTCTGGATTACCTATGCCAGTAGTCACTTTCATTACTATGGAATAATGAGACTTTATAAAGTTTATTATGGCTTACTTATTGATAATGTTTTTGTTAGTCAAATGGAAACCTAAAATATTAAATGTATAATATAAAATAGGTATAAAATATAGATTATGTATAATACATATAGAGATTATTGAAAACAGAATGCAGATAAATTTTATCAAAATTAGTTCTCAGTAGTCATAGATATTTTTACTATTTGGGGAAGAAAGATTATGTGGGTATATATTTGAAATTGCCGCTTTTAAATATGCAAATTCAGGATATAATTATTCTGTATTAAAACTTCATAAGGCCAGGTGTGGTGGCTCATGCCCATAATCCCAGCACTTGGGAGGCTGAAGGGGGACAGATCACCTGAGATCAGGAGTTTGAGATCATCCTGGCTAACATGGCAAAACCCCATCTCTACTAAAAATACAGAAATTAGCCAGGTGTGGTGGCGCATGCCTGTAATCCCAGCTACTTGGGAGGCTGAGGCAGGAGAATTGCTTGAACCCGGGAGGCAGAGGTTGCCGTGAGCTGAGATTGCCCCACTGCACTCCAGCCTGGGTGACAGAGTGAGGCTCTGTCTCAAAAAACAAACAAAAACAACAACTTCATAAAGCGAACTGTCAGAGCAGTTCGCTGTTGTTCATTGCCTCTTTTCAAACTCTTTTTTATTTTGAAGAAAAAGGTGGCTCATAACTTTTTTGTGACGTAGTCTCACTCTGCCGCCCAGGCCGGAGGGCAGTGGCATCATCTTGGCTCACTGCAACCTCTGCCTTCTGGGTTCAAGTGATTCTCCTGCCTCAGCCTCCTGAGTAGCTGGGATCACAGCTGTGATCCCAGTGTGTGGTACCATGGCTGACTAATTTTTGTATTTTTAGTAGCGATGGGGTTTTGCCATGTTGGCCAGACTGGTCTCTAACTCCTGCCCTCAAGTGATCTGCCTGCTTTGGCCTCCCAAAGTGCTGGGATTACAGGCATGAGCCACTGTGTTCAGCCAGCTTTTAAATAAACTATTACAAAATCGTGCCTGCTTGTCTCTCATTCAAGGAATAAAACCTACTGAGGAGAAATGATGTTAGCCCCTAAAACTCAGAACAATTACTTGTATTGTGGGTACATGGATGTGTGATATCGTTAGATCAGTATCTTGGGAAGCAGTTAAACTTTCCTGTGAGCACCATGGCTTTTTAAAGAAATGAATGTGTTCTCCAAGTAGGCAGTTTTTATAGATTAAACTTTTTTTTTCCAGTAATAATTATTGTTTTTGTATTATTTCTTTGGGAGATGTTGGTAAATGATTTTCAGTGTCCTCATTGGTGGCAAATCTTCATATCTTGAGAATACATTTAGTATTAGAAAATGGCCACAGGTCATGTGAGGCCAAATCTGGTGAATAAGATATGTGCTATGATGTTGAACAATGCTGTTTTAGTTGAAAATAAATTTTGTTTAAGTGATTCTAAAGACAGTTCTAAAAGAGTTCTGAAAGAGTAGCTGTGATTCTTACACTTTTTGGATCTCTTAAGCACCTCACAATTCTTACACAATCTTGTTAAGGAATTCGTAACCACTCCCTAGCCCAATAGTGGAATAAAGGTATATAGGCTTCCAAGGTGACTGCTTTGGGAACAGTCCTCATTTAGATACAACTATGTTAGATACAGCTGTGTTATGTTTAGTTTGCAGCCACACCTGGTGTGAATGAATATTGTATGTGCTTTTTGGTTAGTTGGAAAAAAAAGCCCATCCAAAGACCATTGACTGAGGCTGTAGTTCATAAACACTCAAGAATAATGGTGTTATGTGTATGAAATATTTGTGGACATGCTTACCTAAGTCAGAATAGAGTGTTTAGCCTGGATGCCCACATTTTCAGAACAGTTATTTAAAAATTGCTGAGCTGTTAACATTCTTGATAGTTTCTTTGTATATTTGTATATAGTTTATTCATTTGGCAAACATTCTGTGAACATGATATGTGTTATTGAGTAGAGTGTTAAAGAGATGTGAAGATATGAAAATGAACTAGCCATGGATTCCAGCAGACAAGAAGTTTATTCTTTTTTGGCAAA
Organism: Trachypithecus francoisi; assembly: GCF_009764315.1. Taxonomy (NCBI): domain Eukaryota; kingdom Metazoa; phylum Chordata; class Mammalia; order Primates; family Cercopithecidae; genus Trachypithecus; species Trachypithecus francoisi. The sequence continues at coordinate 20,785,986 of NW_022681455.1, forward strand.
GGAAAGGCCTTCATATTCTATGTTAAATCCTAGAAGTTGTTTTAGGAAATGCTTAGTCTCATAATGTATTCTTTCACTTTTTGTAATATTGAAGGTAGGACCTGCTTTATTTTTTTATTTTTATTTATTTTATTTTTATTATTTATTTATTTATTTATTTTTATTATTTTCCTAGATGGAGTCTCACTCTATTGCCCAGGCTGGAGTGCAGTGGTGCGATCTCGGCTCACTGCAACCTCCGCCTCCTGAGTTCAAGCAATTCTTCTGCCTCAACCTCCTGAGTAGCTGGGATTACAGGCATGCACTACCATGCCCAGCAAATTTTTGCATTTTTAGTAGAGACGGAGTTTCACCATGTTGGTCAGGCTGGTCTCAAACTCCTTACCTCGTAATCTACCCACCTTGGCCTCCCAAAGTGCTGGGATTACAGGCATGAGCCACCGTGCCCAGCCAGAGTTTTAAAATGTGTAACCCTTATTAGAAGACTTTCTCCTTTTTTTCTGGAGGGAAGAGGGGGGTATGTATCCCACTGCAGTCTCTACCACAGGAACATGCTCCATTTGTTAATTTCAGCGCTGAGTTGGGATTTGAAAGTAAGCTGTTTCTTGGCTGGGCGTGGTGGCTCACGCCTATAATCTCTGTACTTTAGGCGGCCTAGGCAGGTGGATCTCCTGAGGTCAGGAGTTCGAGACCAGACTGGCTAACATGGTGAAACCCTGTCTCTACTAAAAATACAAAAATTAGCCTGGTATGATAGAGCATGCTTGTAATCCCAGCTACTAGGGAGGCTGAGGCAAGAGAAGAACCTGGGGGACAGAGGCTGCACTCCAGCTTGGGCAACAAGACCGAAACTTAATCTCAAAAAAAAAAAAAAAAAAAAGGAAGAAGAAAGTAAGCTGTTTCTTCAGTTGTAGATAGTGTCAGCAGAGTGCTACCTGGTCCATTCCTACCTCCTTAATCGTAAGTATAAAGTCATTGACCCAGTGGAACCTCAATAGGATATTTTTGGAACTTCTAGTGGAATTCAATGAAAGAATCATCAACTATCTTAATATAGGGCTGTTATCTTATACTTTCTACACATAACTCTTTAATCTAGCTTTCTTGCTCCTTTACCATCACCATGATTATTCACATTTATATAGTGTCTTACAGTTTGTAACATATCTTTAGATCTGCTAATTTTATATAGCTTGTACCTGAAGATAAAGGAAGAACAAAATGTTAACTTAGGCCTTACAAAAATTATTTAAAAACATCCTGACATAGGCCAGGCGTGGTGGCTCACACCTGTAATCCCAGCACTTTGGGAGGCGGAGGTGGGCAGATCATGAGATCAGGAGATCAAGACCATCCTGGCTAACACGGTGAAACCCTGTCTCTACTAAAACTACAAAAAAAATTAGCCGGGCCTGGTGGCGGGTGCCTGTAGTCCCAGCTACTCAGGAGGCTGAGGCAGGAGAATGGCGTGAACCAGGGAGGCAGAGCTTGCAGTGAGCTGAGATCGCGCCACTGTACTCCAGCCTAGGCAACAGAACAAGGCTCCATCTCAAAAAAAAAAAAAAAAAAAAAAATCCTGGCATTAAGATTTCTGACTTAAAATTATATGTATAAGTAATAAGTATTTACAGTGAAGTGTTTAGTTATATATTGAATAGAACTTTTAAAAAATGTAACCCAGGGTTTTCTTGCCAAAATTCTTTATTCTCTAGCCAAAGATGATGTCTGTTGTTAATATCCTAAGGTTCTGAAGTCCATCTGGAATTATAGTGCAAGTAAATTGTAGTCTGATCATGTGCAGTATCTGTAATGCAAGGTATGACCATCAGCTTATAGATATAGTTGAATCTTAGCATTATTCTAGGGCTTGAAAGTTAAACATAGAATTATATACAAAGAAACAAAACCTTTCGTACATTAAAATATAAACTATTTCTGCTGATCTGTAAAATGTCCTTGTGGATATTTTCAGATAATTTTCCAAGCCTTTACTAAAACATATATATATATGTTTTATGTACTGCAGAACTGTAGTCTCAAGATCGTTATTTAAAAGTACATCCTTAACATGTCTGGGCACGGTGGCTCATGCCTCTAATCTGAGCCCTTTGGGAGGCTGAGGCGGGAGGATCACCTGAGGTCAGGAGTTTGAGACCAGCCTGGCCAACATGGTGAAAACCCATCTCTACTAAAAATACAAAAATTAGCCAGGTGTGGTGGTGCATGCCGGTAATTCCAGCTACTCAGGAGGCTGAGGCATGAGAATTGCTTGAACTTGGGAAGTGAGGTTGCAGTGAGCTGTGATCGCACCACTGCACTCCAGCTTGGGTAACAGAGTAAGTGAGACTCTGTTTAAGAAAAAAAAAAAAAAACACCCTTAACTTGCCAGTAATTCACTCTCACCTTTTCTTCCTGTGGAAATGTGCTTATGTTAGGTTATTTGCATGAACTGAGATTATTAAGTTCTAATATTTTTCTACTCATTTTGGCCACTATTATTTCATGTAGAAAGTTGAGAGAATTTTATTCAAAGCTGCCTTTGTGTGAGGATCTGATAGCATGTAGGTAGTAGAAGTAGACATTTTTTAAGGGGTAACTCCCAACAAAATAAAAGTGAAGTACCAATTGTTGCAGGGATGACAGTGGTTATTGGATCACCAAGCCGTATTCTATCAGTTCTCTCCAAGGGACTCACATTTCAAGGAGGGGGAGATAGAAATCTTAAACAGGTTTGGTAGCTTCCCTACCTGTTATCTGCCCAGACAACAAAAATAAAACAGTTCACAATGTTAGGATTTGGGGTGATAAATTAATTTGGATATATCTAAATATAAAATGAGATTTCTGGGCACATGACAGTGTGGTCTGTCTAATAAACAATTGGGGTCGAAACAGTAAATGCATGAACTAGACAGACTCTTTTTGATCTGACCTGTGTTATAGGTGAATGAAATTTGGGAATCCTATACTTGGAATTCTGGAATGGCTGGCCTGGGCCAGGAAAAATCCCTTTGTAATCTAAGAAGGAATTGAGTTAAGAAGATTTGTTCATCACACCGCATTTCCATGTTGTTGAGGGAAATAGATTGGTAATGGTGACAAGGTCAAGGATGTATTGGTCAAAGTTGTGGAAGATGAGCAGCAATTTAAGGGTGTTAAAATACATTTTTAAGAGAGGAAATTGCATTGAAGAGTGGAAGAAAAGTCGACGTAAGAGAATTAGGGCATGTTGTTTGTTCCGTGTGTGCAAAGTGTGTGTATTAATGAGTGCATCCTTTGGAAGTATGTGGACAAATCTAATTGAAAAACCATTTATATACTAAGTTCTTAAAAATGCTACCATTGGAAAGGCCATTGATACATATGATTCATTGCCATATGTTATGCATAACTTTCTGGAAAACTATCACTGTTGCTTATGTAGCCCAGGGATAAATATATCTTGTAGAAGTGTTATGATATTATGTCACTGAAAATGGAGCCAAATATATACATTTCTTAAGTACAGCACTGTAGTAAGGATATTGTATAGATTAATTGGCATATTGTGACCAATGTCTTTTCTATACATTTTGCTTTAAAAATTTGAAACGCCTTAAGTATGCATTAGATTTACCAAGAATAACTTACCTATACCCCTAAGATTTTATAGGGAGGTTGTCTTTATTTTAAAATGAGTCCAAGGTGACTGAGAAATGGAAGAAAATGGCTTTTCATAACATATGGAATTATATTATGTTTTATATTATAAAAACTGAATAGGATTCTCTGTTCAAATTCCTACAGCTTAAGTTGTACATGTTGAGAATTTTGTGTAAGTTTTACAGTGCTTTAGTGGAATATAACATTACAGAATGGTGTTTTATTATATTTTAAAAATACAATTTTTTGTATTTGTGGTAGAGGCAGGGTTTCACCGTGTTTCCCAGACTGGTCTTGAACTCCTGAGCTCAACCAATCCACCTGCCTCGGCCTCCCAAAGTGCTGGGACTTCAGGCGAGAGCCACCGTGCCCGGCCCTTAATATATTTTAAAAGGAGGTTTAATACTCTTCATTACTGTGTTACACAATAGTTGCATGATGATTTTTCTGATCTCTACATTCTATTTCTTTTCTTTTTAAAATGGAGCACAGAAGTACTTAGTTTCTGCTATTTTTCCATCTTGGCCCAGTGATTTCTTTTGTATTATTATTTTATGAAGCACAAAACTAAATATTTTTGAACCAACAGACTACTATGTGGTATTAATTTTGATTTTGTACTAAATTTATGTTATTTACACAAATCAAATAGTGTCAACCTTAAAAAGTTTTTTAAGCAATATTTTTCTTATGTTTGAGAGTGAGCTTGTATGGTTGATTAGAATCTTCACCTTCTAAAGGGATTAAGGAAAAATCTCGTTCACTGTTGTGAATTCTAAAATGTTTGGTTCCAAGTCCTAGTTTTTCTTACCCTGGTATTGTGTCCAAAATGAATGTCCAGTAAAAGTTAGTAACTCTCATGGCAATTATTTTGATAATATTTATAAGTTCTTGTTCTCAATTTTGCTGCTAGTAAAGATGTGGGAAAAGTTAATCTTTTTGTTGTCTTTCTTGTGAACTTAAAGATCATTTTTCATCCTGTTCAACCTTTGGCCTGACCTTTTCAGGTCACTAAATGTCTGGTTTGCAGTTCTTGTAGCATGTAAGAAATAATACTTCAAAATTCAAGTGTAATTGTATTAATTTTTGTGAATAAATTGCTATGGAGTGCTGAAGTGTGTTAAGATGCCTAGTCTTTTCAGAATTACTGGCATTATGGTATTGAACTTAAAATATTTTATATTTATAATATTTTAGAATTTTCATGAGACAGATAAACATATACCCAGATTTTCAGAAACTTGACATTTGCTGAATTGCTTAATAATTCCCATCACCCTTAGAGATTTGTGAAATATTTTTGGGATAATTCATTTAGAAATAGCCTGTGTTTAAATATTAATTTTCTTTTTTAAGAAAATGGGCAGATGATAAATTACCATGAAAGCTTCATTTAAAAATCTGTTTTTAGTATTATCTTCTTTAATTTTGGGGAGAAAAAACTTCCGAGATGTTAACAATTGAACATGTAATGTTGGCTCTTTTTGGCCTGCAATTTCCAATTGTCATGTGTTTTGATTAAAGACATGATGTATTTTTACCTATTGGACAAGAGATGGCAATATTGCATTACATGATCACTGCAGTTACACTATTACATATGAAAAGTGAATTTCATGTTACAAATGTTCTTCTATTACAATTATTAGACGTCATTAAATTAGTTTACACTTTCTTTTTTCTAATTGATTTTTTAAAAAACCTTTTAGCAGTATTAATGTAAAAATTGGACAAATTGACCCTTTCAGAGGCAGTATGATCTTGTACAGATACCCGTCTACAATATGTTTGCTGGAGAACAGATGTGATATTATTTAGTCATTGGCTTACTGCTTGACACGGTCATTGCTCTGTGGCCCTGACTGTGCTTGTCCTAGAATCTGGTTGTTGTCCTATTTGTCCATAGGAGCATATGAAGGTGGGAGTTTTTGAATTTGAGAACAAACATTTGTTACCTTTAATACTACATTGCTTTCATACTTACTAAAAACTAACCTTTGCATAGTATGCAACTTGTATAGCTTATTAATCTTTAAGTCTATTAACATATAATATAGTTAAAGAGGCTTAATAATAAAACAGAATGTAGTAAACTACTGCATTTAAAAATTTCCCACCAATTCCTACTTTACCAGCATGTGTTTGATGGTTAAGGGGGAAATGGTTTTAATGTCTCACTCAGGATTTTCAGACACTTTGCTTTTACCTCTTCTTCATTGTAGCTTGGTCATTCTCAAATTTGAGTTTCTAAGAACTTTTAAAGTGTTATGTACGCTAATCCATGTGTATGTTATTTTTATGATTGATTAAGGACTTTTTTGGCAAGAGTTGTGGCTATGCATGATTTTTACCTAATCTGATCATTTTAGATTGAAACTCCTTGCATAAAATGCAGCTCTGCTTAGCACTGCTGCCATTAGCTTATTTCTGCTGGCTTAGAGTGACATCTCAGCTAGTTCCTGTGTTAAGATAATTTAACTGGTTTACATTTTCTTTTTTATGATGTGTGAGTTCTTCCTGTTTTACTCGTCTTTACCTTTGACATGTCAGAGACACTGTTGCTTAGTTATTGAGAACAGACTGTCGGCCGGGTGCAGTGGCTCATGCTTATAATCCCAGCACTTTGGGAGGCCGAGGTGGGCGGATCACCGGAGGTCAGGAGTTTGAGACCAGCCTGGCCAACATGGCGAAACCCAATCTCTACTAAAAATACAAAAATTAGCCGGGCTTGGTGACGCATCCCTGTAATTCCAGCTACTCGGGAGGCTGAGGCATGAGAATCACTTGAACCTGGGAGGTGGAGGTTGCAGTGAGCTGAGATCACACCACTGCACTCCAGCCTGGGTGACAGAGCAAGACTCTATCTCAAAAATGAAGGAAGGAAGGAAGGGAGGGAAGGAGGGAGGACTGTAGCCAGCTATTGATATTAAGGCAGACTGTAAAACCAACTACCACCATTTATTAGCTATATAACTTTGATAATATCTCTGTGTCTTAGCATCCTTATTAAATGAGGATGACAATGGTAGTCCTTTCTGAGGATTAAATGAATCAGCATATGTAAAGTGGTTAACTTTGTGTTTTATTATTATAATAATTATTAGATATACCTTGCACAAAGTAATTCAGGTGTTTTTTTTGTGTGTGCATTAGTGAACAAATAAAAACAAGTATATTTCTTGAATATAATGTATAGAAGTAATTTTATTCTTTTTATCTTTAAGTTGGAATAAAAATTAAATTATATTCCAAAGGTTAGATAAATATGGTGTGTGTGGGAATCCCTTGAGTTTTTCAGTAGAATTCTATTTAGGTGGCTGTCAAGTCCGGGCTGCATAGTCTTGACATGTCTTGGATAAGATCCTCATACTATCGCTTTTCCTGTCATGGGCACTACAAATTATATTGAATCAGAAATCTAATTTAATCCATTCTTATTCAATTGGAAGCAGTAATTGCTTTCAATTTAATGGGATTGGATTCAGTATTAGAAATTTTGATGTTCATTCAAACTTAATAAAATATGGTTATATATATTTCCATTTATTTGTGTGTGTTCCTGTGCCCTCGCAGAGAGAAATGATCTTGGAGTATTACTTGTATTCACTTGAGTTATTTGCAACGGTTGGTAAAGAGGCATATTGTAAGGGTGGGAATGAAAGTGGCGTTCTCTTTTTTTCCTTTCTACTCATGGAATAATGAAGAGAGAAATAAAAATAAGGGCCTTCAAAATGGGATTTCCATCCCCTCAGAAATAAGGGAAGGAAATTTAGAGTTTCTAGAGAAGATCTGGAATGCTATTTACTCTTGAGGGTAAACAGCATCCAGCCCTACTAAAGATGAGAAAAGAAGAGCCTGGGGGTGAAATTAAATCTATCAAAAAATTCACTGTTGGTCAGGCTTGGTGGCTTATGCCTGTAATCCCAGGCTGAGGTGGGCGGATCACTTGAGGTCAGGAGTTCCAAACCAGCCTGGCCAACATGGTGCAACCTTGTCCCTACTAAAATACAATAATCGGCTATGGTGGTAGGCGCCTGTAATCCCAGCTACTCAGGAGGCTGAGGCAGGAGAATCGCTTGAACCTGGAAGGTGGAGGTTGCAGTGAGCCGAGATCATGCCACTACACTCCAGCCTGGGCAATAGAGTGAGACTCCATTTAAAAAAAAAAAATCATTGTTAGCATGTTATTTCAATCTTTCCCAACAAATCATGCTTGGAGACAGCTAAGTGTATCAATTCTCATGTCCTATAGGGTGCTTTTTCTTGAATATACGGTAGACAGGAGGTAAGGCCTAATGGGTGAACCAACTACATTTCTGAGTTAGTGTCTAATTGTTTTCGGTCACCTAGTTCCATTTCACAGAAGATGTAGTGCTTATGGCTCATCCGATTGGCTCTTTCTCTGCTTTCACTCCTTCAGCAGTGTTTTCAGTAGCCTTTTCAGTGATCTTATTGACTTGTCTTTTTTCTGATACTCTTTTTAATTGAATTGCTGTATGATTTAAGATGGTATAATTGTGTTTTAACCATGATCTTCAAGTCTGCTCTGTGAAGAACTATTTAATGATTGCAGTTCGAGTAAAATTCCTAGTAGCAAGTGAATCAAAGATAAGGATAGATCATTGAGAATATTTTCTCTCAATGTGAAAGTTCATTATTAGCTAGCTTACAAAAATGAAGGAACTGGGAGAGTGTTCTGGAATAAATGTTACGGTTTAATAAAACTATTCAGAAAATCATTGACCGATACAAAAGTGGAAGACATTGAAAATGGTATATGGACACATCTAAGATAAAAATTAAGCCAGAGAAGCTTTAGGGAGAGTATTTGAAGCGTATCATTTCCATTTCATTTGTAATGGCTTTTTATATTGTGTTGTAAAATCACGTGCAAGCCATAAACAAGAGCTTTTAAAAATATTTTTGTTAAGGTTTTTTTTTAGTTTTATAGAGATGATATCTCACTGTGTTGCCCAGTCTGGTCTTGAACTCCTGACGTCAACTGATCATCCCATCTCGAATTCCCTAGTCATTGGGATTACAGGCATGAGCCACCACACCTAACCAGCGATGGCTTTTTTTTTTTCATTAACGTAGAGATATGAAGAATACTATATTAGATTAAAAGTTTTTGCATTTGTGAAGTGTAAGCAGCCATGTGAATGTAGTCAGTGTGCATTCTTCATTTAATAAACATAAGTATCTTTTCCTTGCCAAATGTATACAAAAAGTACTAAAAACAATAAAATGATTTTTACAGAATCTTACCTAATATAAAAATTTGTTCATTACTTGTAAGACAGAATAATTATATAACTTGGTTTGTTATCTAAGCTTAATGAATTAATGTTGGAATTTAAAAACGAGCAATTTTAAGCCAGTGATGGCTCAATCATTTTTAACTGAGGGATTTTGGGATCAGTTATTAAAATGTTCTGAGCCTCAGTGTCTTTAAAATGTAATGATGCTCTGTTAATCTCATGAAATTGAAGTGAAAACAAGTGTGAGGTAATATGTTTTTGGAAATATTTAGTTTAAAAATATCCTGCTTGGCACTTGTGCCTGTAATGCTAGCTACTCAGGAGGCTGAGACAGGTGAATTACCTGAGGCCAGGAATTTGAGTCTATCCTGTGCAACACAGCAAGACCCTATCTCCAAAAAAGCTAATATATTTATAAAGCTTAAATGTTATAAAATGATAAACTGATGGTTTTTGAATTATTTGCTCTACTCACCTTTGATCTGTTAAAAATGTTTTTGTACAATTTAGCTCAGTTCCTAAATTTACCAAAAGATGGCACTGTTTACCTATGTTTAATATTTTAATTTGCTTTTTTTGATGAAAAAGTGTGTTGAATGTTTTATCTACAAATGTTTTAAATTGAGGTTATATTTTTTACCTTTAATTTTCTGTTTTGTAAATGGATTTTTAATTCACGTAAAGTTTACTAGGACCAGGTTTCATTTTTATTTTGAAATGGTTTGGAAATTAAGGTATTTAACAATCATTTTGTAGATATAAACTCCTGTGTAATCCATTGTAATTAATGGTAAAACCTTGTATTAATGTGACAGCTAATGTTTCATGGAAAACCTAGTTGCTTTTGTATAACAAAAACCATTAAATTTTTTAAGCCTCTAAAAACAGTCCAGTGATTAAAACATAACAGCCATAAGTAAATTATTTATGTGACTTTTAGGTCACACTGCCCAGGTTTATTCATTTTGGAAAGTTATTTTATCTTAAAAGTACCTTTGAAAATGTAGCGAAACCTTTCATTGCTTGAATTTCCTACTTGCAGTTGTGTGATGAGAGGAGAATCTAGGTCCAGGTCCTATGAAGAGCCTCTCTAGGTGAGAAATGCAAAAATTAGATAATATGAATTTGACTTGAATTGAGGATTATTTATATAACAGGATGTGGTGGATACACTTCCCATACAGTTAGATGGAAACCTCCTGATTGTTCATTTATAGAGTCGATTACATCCAATGTAGTTTATGACCTAGAAAGGGAATCCAAGTAGGATTTTTTTTTTTATCCCATCAAAGCTATCTATAGTTTTTTTTTTTTTTATTTTAACAGCATATGTCAGTGATTTTTACAGGGGTGAAAAAGACAAGACAGTTCCATTGCTATTATAAAATTTTTTACTTTTGTTGTGGGGGTAAGTTCGGAAGTCTAAGATACAATAATTTCAGATGTGTTTCTACTGTTTGTGCTTCTACTGTTTCCTTTACTTAAAAGTAGGGACTATTTTGAACCAATATAATTTGTATGTTTCAGTTTTTATTTCTCTCTGAAAATCACTTTTTAGGGTACCATGCCTTGGATAGAAAGAGTTTACATTTTTTTTTTTTCCGTTAGAAACCCATCCTCCTAACTCTGAAACGACTGTCTCAGTTACTAAATGTATATAGCTTGGGGGAAGTGAAGACACAGTTGGCAGTTAGAGGTTTGTTTTTATGTTCATGGGAGTATATGTGCTTATATTTAAATGTTCACTCTTCTAGCAGGGTTTGTTGATGTTAGTAATATGATACATATGCGATTTGTCTGAATTGTTTAAAAATGCATAATTACAGGAGGATTTGATTATTCAGCAACAGTTCCAGTAGCTAAAGACTATCATGTAGATATTTTCTTCCAGTATGTGACAATGGTTCTGTAAGCTATGAGTAGTATAAAAAATAAAAAGAAGATACTGTGACGCTTTAATACCCCAGAGGCCGTAGTCTTAGGATATTCTTATTGTAGAGATGAAAAAATAGGGCTTTATTAACAAACTGAACTGCTATTTCACCTCTTTTAGTAGATGTATATAATTCTGTGGGTTTGGTAAATAACAAAGGCTTTTTTCCTAAATGATTAAATGCCTTCAGATTTTTGTGGGAAAATTAGAAAAAGCAAAAATGCACTCAGTGATTTTTTTATTTTTAAAAAACCCCTTTGTTTCTGGACAAATGGACAAAGATAGCTAAGTGTCCCAAAAATGGTTTTAACACACTTCCCCCTCCAACCCCATACATACCTTGGCTGTCCATAATATCAGTTTTGAGTAGGTAGTAAAATGTGATATTAGACTACGAGTATTTTCCCTCCAAATAATACTTGTGATTAAAAGAAAAGCAACCAAATAGCATTATATATTCGTTATGAAAGAAAGATCTATCATGCAGATTTTCTCTGGTTCCTTTAGATGCCTTGTAATAAGTGCTAATTTATGCTGATGATCTTACCTCATGACCCTTCTTTGTGGCCTAGATATGTTAATATGTTATAGCTTTTTAATTTCAATCATCCGTGTTGGTTGAATATGCTTGTTAGTCCATAGTGCCACTCACTAGTCTGTGTCAAGAACTGAAAAAGAACAAGAAAAATATATCTCAGAATCAGTTTCTTTAAGCATGTATCAGTAATGGAGGAAATTATAAAATATACATAATTTTAATAAGACTTTATGTCTGAACATTCATTGAAAATAGTAAGTACTCCAAGTACTGTGAGCTTTTAATTAGGAAAGAGAGTTGGGTCATTGGTTTTATTAAGCAAGGGCTTATTAACATCTTTTGATTTTTTTTTCTTGATTTTTGTTTAATACGAGTGAGAAAATATTACAAGAGTGAAAACTAGACATCATTGGCAGTTTTTACTTTATTGCATCTATTTTTCTATTCCCTAAACTTTGAGGGTTATGCATCTAAAAATTCCCATGGTAGGAAAATACTATATGTGGTTCATAAATTCAGGGCCTTAAGGTAACAGAGACCAAGGCCTAAAACAGATGGGAGAACTCAAATGTTTAAAAAAATTTTGCCGGATGCGGTGGCTCACGCCTGTAATCCCAGCACTTTGGGAAGCCGAGGCGGGCGTATCACGAGGTCAGGAGATGGAGACCATCCTAGCTAACATGGTGAAACCCCGCCTCTACTAAAAATACAAAAAAAAATTAGCCGGGCGAGGTGGCGGGCGTCTGTAGTCCCAGCTACTCAGGCGACTGAGGCAGGAGAATGGCGTGAACCCGGGAGGCGGAGCTTGCAGTGAGCCGAGATCGCGCGGCTGCACTCCAGCCTGGGCGACAGAGCGAGATTCCGTCTCAAAAAAAAAAAAAAAAAAAAAAAAAAAAATTAAAATTCCGTAGAAGGAAAACAATTTATGTACCTTAAATATAATTCATCTTGATTATCTTTCCTCATCTACAGAAGCTTCTCCTTATAAATTATTTGTGTTCTTTCTACAGAGAATATACTAGGAAGGGCATTTTACCTTATTTTTAGCTCTTGATCTGAAAGTGTAATGTTCTTTTAGCTTTGTCTTGACGTTATTGCCTCCCCATTTTTGAGTCTCATCTGGATCTGAAAGACACTGACCAACTCAACTATCTGAAAAACTTGGTGACTTTCAAATTGGTATACTTGGCTTAACTAAGTGTAGGTTGGTGCAAAAGTAGTCATGGTCTTTGCCATTGAAAGTAATGGAGATGAATTATTTGACCATTTCTCTTCCAGTAGTAATGGATTTGCACTGATTTGAGCATTGAAAGTAATGGCAAAGACCACGATTACTTTTGCACCAACCTATATTTCACAAACGTCTCTGTGCCTGTGATTATTTGTCTCTAAAATGGTTTATAGAGTTGTTATGATTAATAAATGGTTGATAAGTACTAGCTATTATGGTATTAAACATTAATAAGGAAAATTCACTATTACATGTAAATGTTTTAAGTTTGAGTCTCTGAAATTAACTGGCAACTTAATGAAATTTGATTTAAACACACATTGAGTCCATTTCAATCTATTTAAATGTGTTTCTCTCTTGCACATCTTTTTCTAATGGAGAGTGTGAGTTAGGAAATGAACCAAAATAGGATATATAATGGATAGCCTCTTTTGGTAGCCAGTCAGACGGAATGGGGTGATGTCTTCATAGAAGGAATATGGAATTAGGAGTTGGAAGATTTGGGGTGTTGCTCCAAAGATGACTTTGATTGTTGGTGAACTTATTTATCTAGTCTCAGCTTTATAATTAATTAATTAATAATTTTAATTTAGAGACGAGGTTTTACTTTGTTGCTTAGGCTGGAGTGCAGTGGCACGATCATAGCTCACTGCTACCTTGAATTCCTGGGCTTAGGAGATCCTTGTGCCTCAGCCTCCTGAGTAGCTGGGACTACAGATGTGTACTACCATGCCCAGCAATTTTTTTTTTTTTTGAGACGGAGTCTCGCTCTGTGGCCCAGGCTGGAGTGCAGTGGCACGATCTTGGTTCATTGCAAGCTCCGCCTCCTGGGTTCACACAATTCTCCCACCTCAGCCTCCCAAGTAGCTGGGACTACAGATGCCTGCCACCACGCCCAGCTAATTTTTTTTGTATTTTTTTTTTTTTTTTTTTAGTAGAGATGGGGTTTCACCATGCTAGCCAGGATGGTCTCGATCTCCTGACCTCGTGATCCACTATTCTCGGCCTCCCAAAGTGCTGGGATTACAGGCGTGAGCCACCGCGCCTGGCACCCAGCTAATTTTTAAATTTTTTTGTAGAGACGGAGTCTTGCCATCTTGCCCAGTCTGTTCTCCAACTCCTGACCTCAAGGGATCCTCCCACTTCAGCCTCCTAAAGTGTTGAGATTCCAGGCAGAAGCCACTGTGCCTGGCCTGTTCTTAGCTTTTAAATTCTCATCTATGAAATAACCCATTTGACTGTTCCAAAAGTGTGAGGGACAGGTCATCTTCTTTCACATGCATTGTATTGCTATGTAAGGTAAATAAAGTACTATATTAAGAAATGTGAGGTGTGAAATCCTTCTTGAACATTTTTAACTTCACTCTTCCCTATGCTGCCACTCTGCCCCCTCATCAGGCTCTTCTTTACCACACTGCTGTGACCTAGATTGTCTTTATTTCTTCTTGTAGCACTTGTTAGACTCTATTGCAATTATTTGTTTATGTATTTGTCTCTTGTTAGACTGATCTTGAGTATAGAGATGGCTCTTTCTTCTTGTATTCAAAGTAACTACCACCATATTTGTCTTATAATAAGCCTCAGTGTTTGTTGAATGAATTTATATCAATATCCATGCCATTCATGAGAAACAAGTAAAACTTATTATATAGAGCACAGAGGTGGTTTCTAATTTGTGTTGCTGTTATTTTTACTGTTAGATGTAAAACACTGAATGATTTGTTACCACTTGGCATAATTAAATTTAGTATTTTTCTTGTTTAAGTAGTTCAGTTTTTGAGACACTTTTATGAGCCTCACTATATTAATGGCCTCATTGGTGCTTTACAGATTTTGTGATTCATGGGCACTGTAAGTATAGATTTCATGCTTACAGCAATTGAGTAAAATAGGCACATTGTTCTTTGTTAGTTTCTTCAATTGGTTCTTTTAATTTTCCTGTTCTTACTGGTGATTCCTTGAGGCATCTGGCCAGTGTTGAGTATTTCTTCCTGACTCATCATCCCTTCTGCCACCTGCCAAAGGAATGCTTTTACTTTGGTCAAGAGCATTTGGAGTGAGTTAGATTTCATTATTGGTATAGACTATGGACCACCTGATAAGTCTAAGCATGTCATTACTCATTAGCATTGACTGCCAGCCACCAGAATGCTTAATTCAGGTGCTATGCTGTTTTAATTCTAAAGGTGTTGTGAAGTATGGAAAAATCCTTTACCTGAATATGAAACTAGCTACTCCATTTGGTGTTCTCTCCCTACCCCTGCACCATTTTCCTTTATGTGAACTTTCAGTTGATTATATTAAATTTACTTTTATATAGTCTTTCAGAATCAGTAGAATTTTTTTACTTAGATATATCTAACTCACTCCTTTTTGAGATGATCCAGAAAAGAGGAAACTGAGGATTGGGAATTAGAAAGGGAGAAAAATGACTGGTAGGTAACGTAGCAGTTTTAACCTTTTTCTCAGGAGAGTGATTCTTCTGGGCTTTAATACTTGTATCTGAGAGCTGCGAGGAATCTGCGTTGGAGGGTGTCTGGGACCTCGTCAGACCCCAGAAAATGAGAATCCATCATGAAGTAAGAAAGGCATTGATGGGACTTAAAAATGTTTGGCTACAGTGAAAGATTTTAATTAATTAATTTATTTTTATTTTTAATTAATTATTATTATTATTTGTTGTTGTTGTTGTTGTTGAGGCACAGTCTCGCTCTGTCACCCAGGCTGGAGTGTAGTGGTGTGATCTTGGCTCACTGCAACCTCCGCCTCCTGGGTTCAGGCAATTCTCCTGCCTCAGCCTCCGGAGTAGCTGGGACTACAGGCGTCTACCACCATGCCCAGCTAATTTTTGTATTTTTAGTGGAGATGGGGTTTCACCATGTTGGCCAGGATGGTCTCCATCTCTTGACCTCGTGATTGGCCCACCTTGGCCTCCCAAAGTGCTGGGATTACAGGGGTAAGCCACGGTGCCCTGCCAATTAATTTATTTTTTTGAGATGAAGTCTCACTCTGTTGCCTAAGCTGGAGTGCAGTGGCGTGATCTCAGCTCACTGCAACCTCTGCTTCCTGGGTTCAAGTGATTCTCCTGCCTTGGCCTCCCAAGTAGCTGGAACTACAGGCTGTCTGCCACCACTGCCAGCTAATTTTTGAATTTTTGGTAGAGATGGGGTTTCACTATGTTGGCCAGGCTGGTCTTGAATTCCTGAGCTCAGGTGATCCAACTGTCTTGGCTTCCCAAAGTGCTGGGATTACAGGTGTGAGTCACTGCACTCGGCCAACTTTTTAGAATGCATTTTATCTGCGGCTAGTTAAAAGAAATTTACTCACCTTTGAATGAAACTGTAGAAGGGAAATCCTGGATTTCCTAGATATCAAGGGATGGTTAGAGAATCCCAAAAAGTGAAGTACTGATCATTACAAACAAAAAGGGTAAAATGTCACCTTATAGTCTTTTCATTTAGTGCAATATCTTTATTGCAGCAAGTTATAAATTATTGATAGGGGCTTCCATAGTTTATTTTTCTACTTTTGGTCTCCTTATCCTAGCTTCCCACTAGATTAAAAAATTCTCCCCAAATATATTCTGCTGTAGGAATTTTCAGAAATGTTAGCACCCTCATTGGGGAGGAATTACCTTCTACCTATATTTCTGGAAGGGGAAGCTTATGTGAATCTCTAAAAAGAGAACTATATTGATGTTACAAAGTAAGCATTATAGGTGAAAGAGAGGATAAGAAAAAACTCAATGTTTAAAGGAGCACCTATTGAGTTACTCTGTGCAAGGCCGACCAACTCACCTTGTGATCTTAGTCAAGCCATGTAATCTCCCTGAGCCTCAGTTTATTCATATATAAAACAAGCAAGTTGAACTCTTCTGTTCCCCGGTTCTTTATAAAGTCATTTATTCTTAGATATTCATCATATGCCTGTTGTGCTATGTATTCAGCAGTTGAACAAGACAGATACAGTCTCATCTTGTAAGAAGACTTCTCTTTCCTCTATCTCTGCTGACCTGTCCTCCTGTTCTCTTACCTAGTAATTGGGTGGATAATAAGGAAATGAAGCAATGTGAAATGATTAATACAAATTTGGGGACTCTGTCTGCTTTTATGGACGAAGTGGATCGACATTTTGGGGGGAAGTACCCTGTAAAAACATAGTTCATATATATTAAAAAATGTTATTAAAATGAAAAAATGATTTATCAGTTAGTGGTAAATTAACTGGGTGACTGGGGAGTGAAAACTGTTTGACTTGGGAGACAACATTGCTCTCTAGACTGAGCTAGAGAGTAATTTTGTCTAAATTTAGGTATAGCAGATATAAAATGGAAAAGATTTATCTTTGGTGTTGAGTAATTAAAAAAAGGCATTTGAGCTTCTCGGGAATAGTTACCCATCTTGATGTATTTGCTGAAGATCAGATGTAATTTTTTGAAAAAAATTTTTGGTAGAAAAATGTCTTTGGTATAAATTAGGCCTAATATCTTGAGCTTTATGACTTTATTCTGAAAAATTGAAATTTTTTATCTCATAAAAGAGGAAAATAATTTGAATGGAGTTAATAAAAATGAAAGGAGTAAAATTTCACTTAACTTAGAAACACAGTGAGGCATCCAAAATGAAGAAAAATCCCTTATTTGGCTTCTAGATCTAAAATGATATTCTAGTCTGTGTAGGTTGGTTCAAGAGCACTTCACCCCTGTTCGAGGCAGCCAGGTTAGCTTTATTGAATGTAAACCTCTGACTTCTCCCAAGATACTGATGAAAGCAACTAAATTCATTGGTTATTAGGCCCAAGAGTAAGTTCAATTTTCTCTAGACTTGTGACAATTAGAGGTTGGTTCTAGCCTATCTAATGCTTAAGTTTCAAGGCTACCTCTATTTGAGAGCTGTTTTGGGGAGATAACCTTGTAACACATACATTTTAATGAGTACATTACTTTTACCACCTGCTGAAGTCGACTTGGAGTGACTACTGACCTGAAGTGAATGCCTGTGTTCAATATTAATATGGCACGTCTGGATCTAGACAGCAATCTTTCATTTTGACATGCACATAGTCAAAGTAAATTAATGTTTAAAACCCAAACACTTTAAGTTCAGCCAGTGTGTGCATTCCATAATAATCCTTCAGAAGCAGTTTACATAGAAATGCTGAGTGCTTTCTTATACTTTATTTATCATATGTATTGGGTCCACATTGCAGTATTTGCAACAAGATTTATCCAGTCCTGTTTTTGTTCCTTGTTTTGTGGTGGCTAAAGAAGTTAATTTATTTCAGGATTTAGTCTCTGCATATTTTAAGCAAAATTATACTTAAAAATCTTCATGTGCCTGGCGAGATAGTAGTCTAATTTCAGTTATTATTTTTAGATGAAAAAAAAATCAGCTAATTCCATATTTTATTTCTGCTCAAATGAACACCAATTTTTGAAAGTATAGTAGTAGTTAAAAAAAAAGAAAAAAACTAGGCTCAGATATACTGTGTGTTTGTGACTACATGTAAAAGGATATTGCTGATTTTCCTTTTCTCTCATACATACCATTTTCTAGTCTTGCTTTTATTGGTTAGAAAACATTCGTGGCAGATGTAGTAATGGGGAAATTATATTAACATTTAAGTATTAAATTAGCTTGTAGCCAGAGTCTCCTTCTAATATGATGACATTTAGCAAGTTCAGGATTTTAAGGACCATGTTGCGCAACTCATTGTTACACATTTCCTGTTTGCCTTTTTTGAAAAAGTATCTGAGATCTGTTTTTTCAGATTGGAAATTTCCATTGTGGATTTCAATGTTGTTGTTGTTGTTTTACCTTGCTGGTCAGTGTTTGTTATTTATGTGTTAAGAATATGTAGTGTACTGACCATAGTGAGAATAGTAGGTGATTGGAGTTGTATGCAGATGACAGTTTTTGTAACACTTTTGCAGTTTAATTTCAATGAAAACCCTCAAGTTATATTTATTAGCAAACATATTTCAGCTGAGGAGTTTTTATGCTCCAAAAAGATGGCAGATGGAAATGAACCTAATATGTGTTCAAAGAAAGTATGCTGTATTTATTTTAAATTATATCTATTACATCAGCATGATGATTTATATGTTGTCTTAGAATTGAAATAGATGCCATACTTTTACTGTAAAACTCAAACTTAGATTTCTTCTATGTTTGACAGAATTTATTTTCTGTTCGTAAAGACAGTATTTGGTTTAGGATGTAGAACATCACATAACAACTGTTAGATTATGCTTAATATATTTATCATTTTCTGAATTTTAGATGTTCTTAACATCAGAAAAATATGTCCTTTACATATTTTTATGTACAGTGACTTTAGATTGGATTTGGAAGCATTGTACAGAGAAGACCTATTGTTCCTATTGAATAAGGATGCCCTACAGAGATGAGCTTTTTGACCCACTGCTCTTCCAGTAGTAATGGATTTGCACTGATTTGAGCAGAGTATCCCACTTGGTCCTGTTTTTCAGTTGTCCTGTGTGATGGCTGGCTAGCAAAATCAAACATCTGCTTTTTGGCTGTGGAAGGCAGTCAAACTAGCTGGCTCATACTGGTTCAAATTTGCAACACTGATATGGTTAGTATTATGCTGTCACTACCTGAATTAACTAGTTGTGGCTAAATTGTTTATATTATATGAACATATTCGTTATTATTCTGCATGGAGAATTTTTGTCCTCATGCATTGTTTCATAAAGTGTTTTATTAGCTTGGATTAATTGGAAAATAAGCTTTTTAATATGGACCTCTCCCCAGTCAGAGACTTTGTGAATGATTTCTACAAAAATAAACTATAAAATAGATGATATAATGGGGCCTATTATTCCTGATTTGATTTTAATTTGCTTCCTTTCATAATTTTTCCACGATAAAACAGAGCCTCTCAGAAAGTAAGAGGATGTAATCCTAGCTCAGGTGGTATGGGGTCCTTAACATCTTGAGCTATTATGATGGAAGACACCCCTGTACCTCCATTGATAGAAATATGGTGGGCAGACGTTTTCTTTGGTGAAAAGTAGTTCATAGTTGACTGTAATATCCACTTCTTGGACTTACTTTAGAGGACTGTTTACTGAGGGCAAAATATGTGCATGATTACATATAATCAAGGTTAATTTTTATCAAGGGTCACCATGTTTTTGCTATGGTCTGACAATCATGACCTACATTAAAAGAGCCCTGTGGGTCTGTCTGGTGTATTTTTGCTTGATGTCTGGGTAGTTTATTTCAGATGCTTGTCAGTTTCATTATATATTTTTGTTTGGGGCTCTTGCTGGATTTTCAGGTACACCATAAAAACAGTTCTCTTTGCAGTTAGATTGTCATGAAATAGCTTCTGTTTTATGGTATGAAAACACTTTTAAATCTTGAAGGGTGAGTAATTTTGGGGACATTTTCCATTTGGTGTTGTGTTATGTTCAAATGGTAGATTATTTTGAAATAGGATAGACTTTGCAGCTAAGATTCCAGATTTAGTTCAGTTAATTCATTCTTTAGTGAGTTTTTCTTGGGAAAATATTTTGGAATTTTCAGTTCACATGCATCCTCCTCATTTAATAAAAATCCAGATGAGTAGTTTATTTCACAACATAATAACTAAATAGGATTTATAAAGCAGAAATTTACAAATATTTTCTTTTGCTGGAACAAAGGCAATGGTGAAAATTAAAAAAAACAAAGTTAGGACATTTAGGTAACTCAAAGACAACTTAATGGCTGTTAAGATTGGAGTATTTGGTTTTGTAGTTTTTAAACCATATTTAATTTTGGCCATATCTATCTTATTTAGTAGTTTAAAGGATAAACAGTTCAAACAGCAAGAAAAAAGCAGTTTGTGTTTTGTCAGTTTTCAACTTTCGATATCAGTAAATCATTGCTGTAGCTTTCTTTATCTTTTGTTTGCACAAAAAACCTGTTAGAATTATGTCTGGGGGGACCATCTGCTGTGGTTCCCAGTCTTGTCAGTGTGATAAGGGATAAGCTGTATAAACAGGGGCACCACAAAAAAAAAAAAAAAAAAAAGGAAAGCAAACTGCTTTTAGAAGGGAAAAAGTATGAATTTAATTTTATAACATAGCCACAGAAATTCATATGATTTTGCTCATAATCTATCAGAATTGAAGTTGTACTATATTTTTTCAGAAACCACAGGTCCAAGTTATTTCTATGGTTTATCTTCACATTAATATTACATCTTTTTGATTATAGGGTTTCTATTTTGGAGGTTATAGCTTTTAAAAGTTCTTTGAAAATATTTCAGTATAGCACTTGACATTGCAATATTTTTCACATTGTCTGTTTAGTTTCTGGATTTTTTTTCCCTAGCCATTAATTTTTCTTTCAGTTGAATCCTCAGAAATCATCCTTTTCCTATTTCATTTGCAATGAGGTCATGATGCTTCATAAGGAACAAGACAGTCATTTCCATGGCAACACACTCTGTCAAAACATCACAAATCTGTCGTGCCCCTTACCTTTAAACTCTCAAATGCTATGAGGAGGAGGTGTGTAAGGAGCAGCATTGTTCTTACGGCGTAACTATAGAATCACAAGGAGAGGGAAGTCAATTCATTGACTCAAAAGTACCTTAAGTTGACTTAGCTATAGACATATATATGTAAGGAATTTATTTTTTATGTTGTATTTAACAGTGTTTTGAGGATGGAAAAATGAAAATTCCAAAACACTGATTTAAAGATCATTATTTAGTGTCTGAGAACTGTAAAAGAAGAATAAATAGCTGAGTTATGTTACACATGTAAACATGTTACACAGTTACCCCAGTCATGAGAAGTCTACCTTTGTCTGGAGGCCCCCGCACATGTCTCTATCAGTCATTTTGGCTTAAGCTAGGATATTTTCAGCATGATAGTGACACCTGTCTTTTAAACAAGTTGCAGAATTTTGTCAATTTTCTTTTTCTTTTTAACCATTTAAGAGGAGGTGTTAGCAAGATGGCGTGACTCCTGGGTATGGAATAGGAGAACAATTGGTGTTTCATCATTGTGAAAATTTTATGCTCTTTGAAATTAGGTATGAAGTATAATAAAATTCAACAGTCTTGTGAGATTTTGTGGTAAAGCAATTCTTATTTTATTAACTTCAAGTCTTCTGCATTTTCATATTTTATTCTGTAGCATTTTTACTCCCGGGTAACGCATTTATTTGTGTGACCTGTGAGGATGGTAAATGTTGCAATGCTTAGCACCTTCTGTTTCTCCGTGTTCCTCGTAGCAAACTCCATGCTAGTCCTTGTCATAGAACCTACCCATTGTACTTTAGGAGTCAGCTCACAGGACTGACACTTGGAGGCAGGAGCTTGCTTTTCTCTCTGTGTGGTGTGGAGCAGGTGTTCAGTAATGTTTGTTGAGAGAACAGTGGTCAGAATGAATGGGATTAGTTGTTTGTGATAACTTTTTTTCTCTATATGGCACAGGTATATATATATATATATTATTTTTTTACTGTGTATGTATAAAATGAGGTTGGAATATGTTCTCCATACCCATTTTGTATTTAAAAAATTTTTTTGTAGTGTATTTTGAAATCTTGGTAGGCTATTTCCGTTTGCCTTTTCAGGCCTCCATACATTGCTATTACAAGGGACTTCTGTCTCTGTTCCCCATTTCCCTTCTTTGTTGGCGACCTAAGCTTGGTGACCGTAAGCGATCGGTTGTGAAAGAAAGAGCTGTAAGTGGGGAAGGCTTTCAGAGTCTATAGGTACTACCTGGTGGCAGTATTAACACATTTTATTATGAAAGATTTGACAGAGAAAAGGATTCACAGAATAAGGACCAGTTATATATCACCTACCCAGATTTAGAAGTGAAACATTAATGATATAGCTGCAGCCCTCCATGTATGGGGCAGGGGTTAGGTGGGAGTATATTTTTCATTTTCACTTTGTACCTTTTTCCTCTAGAAAAGCTTCAGACTTCAGAAGAGATCTTTCCCTGCTCTGTGCTTTCATAGTACTATCCCAGGCCTAAGTGTATTATTGAACCTGCCAAAGTATTATAACCATCTGTTCAGATGTCTGTCACCTCTACCAGGCTATACTTCATCTTTGTGTTTTCAGCATCGTACATAATAGCTGGAATGGAATAGGTGCTCAGTGAGTGCTTGTTGTGTGAATGACTGAATGAATGAATAGGTACAATTCTCAAAATACCATGTTAATGTAGGATTCTGTTTAGCAAAACTATTTCCTTGTCTAGCCCACAGTTACAGGGCTTTGGTGCTCTGATTTGAACAAATTGAATTAAACATAAAATCCTGTAGAACAGATGCATTTACAAGTCTGTGCTCACACAGCTGCTGGTCTATTTAATAAAAACATTGCTGTTTTGATTGGGTATTCATAGTCTTTCTTTTTGTTAACTCTATTAGTATCATGGCGTAAGCAGACTACAGTCTAGGGAAGATGAGTGGAAGAATAAGCCAATGATCAGAACTCAGAGAGACAATAGGAGACGGATGTCAAGAAGATGAATGGGGAAAATGTTTTAGTTTTAGGTGTAGTTACAATAAAAAGAACAAATACATATATTTGTCTTCCCTGGACCATATCTCATAAATCTCTGACTCCATATTTCTTATGCAATTATTGTAACCTTCCTTCCCCTAAATCACCTAAGTGTGTATAACATTCCTACTCTAAGTTACAAAAAATAGACACTGATGCATTTGCCTTTTAAATTTTTAAAAATTCAGGTATAATTTACATCCAATAAAATGTATATATCTTAAGCGTTCATCAGTGATTTTTTTTCCCATTTATGCACCTATGTAAACAGTACCCCAAACAAGGTAGGGGATATTTCCGTCACCCCAGAAAATTTTTTCCTACCTCTCTCCAGTCAACCCTCCTTTTCCTTTCCCCTCCCCTCTGCAGCAGCCACTTTCTGATTCTGATCCCACTCGTTCTTGGGAGTCATATGAATGAAATCATAGTATGTACTTTTATGTCTGACTTCTTTTATTCAAGACACTGTTTTTGGATTTATCCATGTTGTTGCATGTATAAATTCAATTTGCTTGTAGCAACAGAAATGTGTATACTAGAAATCAAATACAAATTTATTTTTACCTTAAAGTTGAGAGACTGAGTAGTGCCTTTTTAGGAGGATTGTTAGTAGACTTCCACAGCAGCTCACATTTATAGAGTGCCAGTCCCTATGCTCAGTGCTTTACACACATTATCTTATTTAATTGTGTTTTGGGATTGTTTGTTTAGTTGTTTACTTAGTTCTCTATGGCAGACATGTTTGGTGAAAGCATTGACATCCGATGAAGAAGTTGACTTGATGTTTGACAAAAGAAACTGTCTTGTCCTATAAAATTCTGATAGTTTTCTCAGGACTAAGTACCAAGCACTGTTTATGGCAGACATTGATGAGCTTAAGTCATGAACCAGGAGGAAAAGTATAAAAGGACAATGGAAGAGAGTTACTGGGTGGGAATGAAAGAAGTGCAGTAGCTACTTTAGATTCCTCATATACTATCTGTGATGAAATTTTTGAGACAGAGTCTCGCTCTGTTGCCCAGGCTGGAGTGTAGCGGTGCAATATTGGCTCACTGCAACCTCCGCCTCCTGGGTTCAAGCGATTCTCCTGGCTCAGCCTTCTGAGTAGCTGGGATTACGGGCCTGCACTACCATACTTGGCTAATTTTTGTATTTTTTTGTAGAGACAGGGTTTCAACATGTTGCCTAGGCTGGTCTCGAATTCCTGACCTGAAGTGATCCACCTGCTTTGGCCTCCCAAAGCACTGAGATTACAGGTGTGAGCCACTGTGCCCGGCAAAATTGCCTTTCTTCATGGAAGAAAGTTGCAAAATATACAGGAATGAAAGTATCTTACATACAATGTGGATGCCTGAAAAAAAGCATATATAAATTATGCTTAACCTCTCAAAGAGGCTTGTAATCAGTGCCCTTATTTTTGTTCAGAATTATATCAGCCCAGTTTTGAGTTTTTACACATAGCTTTTGTTTTACTAGCACATATGTAATACCTGTTATGGTGCCAGTTCATTGTCCTGATGGGTTTACGTATATTGATTATCAAAACTCTGTGAAGTGGAAATTTTTTCTGTTTTTTAGTCCGTGTTTTCCACATGAGGATACCGATGCAATGAGAGGTTAAAGAACTAGGCCCGAGTCACATAGGCAGTGCAGGTGGGGCTGGAATTCTAACCTGGCTGGTCTGATTTCAGAGCCCATGCTCTTAATCACTACACCGTGTGCCTCAGCCTCCCCTCTCCCTAACATCCTTCTCATTCATTCTTGATCCTAGGGATGATGCTGGTTGAGTATTTCAAGGTTTGTAAAGATTGACAGTATCAAAACAGATGTAGCGATTGGGACTTTGATAATTTCTATAATTCACAAAATAGATCTTAAAATTGCATAGTTCTGTTTTTTGCAGGGGAGGGAAGGATGTGTAGGAAGGGATGATTTATAATTTGAAATCTGTGGTAGTAGTAGAGCAAGTACCTTAAGCCTCAGCAGAGCTAATTACATACCCAATTTTGTGCTTATTCAAGGCTGTGTTTATAGTAGATTGGTGTTTCTTGGCTAGTTGGTTGTAGGCCCTGGGAGTGAGACCACAGGGATGGTCTGTGAATGTGTGTACATTTGAATTAGGCAATGGCAATTGGAAGTATTTTATTACCACATGAGGTCCTTGTACTCAGATTGGGCACACCTGCAGTAGATCATTGACATTTGTGAATCTAACATTTGGGGTTTTGATTATTTTCAAGCCCCCAGAAAGTCCATGACATTTAGTAGTTTGTTATGAAAATAATATCAGTTTCATAGAGTTGTGGGGTTCTGAGAATTAAATAAAAATAATGTATGTAGGCGTTAGCTGCTGGAAGGCTGGAATACAGATTCTAGTCATTTGGTGAGTGAGTGAACCTAGCAGAGGTCCTCCCGTGTCTGCTTGTGACATTCTGCATTTGGGAGTCTCAGAATGCATCAGAGACTGTGCCGTGGGTGCACTATTATGGCCACTTCTCGTCCTTGCTGGACTGTGAGTCTTCTCTAGACTCAGGGCTTCAGAGTTACTTCTGCCCCTTTGTCCTTCATGGAATACTTACTTTCTACTTCTGTTTGGTCTTTCAATATAAAGCTCCTTTATTTTTAATTACCAAACTTCCCTCTCCAGGTTATAAGTAAGGTTGTTTTTGGCCATCACCTTTCTTAGCTATGGGTGAAAGCATTCTGGGTACTATTTTCTCTTTTTTATCACTGTGCGATAACCCTTGTGTCTCTCCATTCAACTCATGGTTAGGTTGGTTTCATTGGCACTGTACTTTTTCCTTTTTTTTTTTTTTTTTCTGAGACGGAGTTTCACTTTTGTTGCCCAGGCTGGAGTGTAATGGCGTGATCTCGGCTCACCGCAACCTCCGCCTCCCGGGTTCAAGCCATTCTCCTGCCTCAGCCTCCTAAGTAGCTGGGATTACAGGCATGCGCCCCCACGCCTGGCTAATTTTGTATTTTCAGTAGAGATGGGGTTTCTCCATGTTGGTCAGGCTGGTTTCGAACTCCCGACCTCAGGTGATCCACCAGCCTTGGCCTCCCAAAATTCTGGGATTACAGGCGTGATACTTTTTACTTTTTAAACCTTAAAAGACATTATTAATTTTTCCAAGAGAAGCCCCGATATTTTTGTAGCTTGGCCTCCAGAACTTCAGTTGTCCCTGATGTAGTAGGTCATCTCCTTTCTTCCTACTAAAGTGGAGCCTGGATGTTGTTTGTTAAGGAGTGATTTTCCCATTTACTAACTCATAAAATTTGCTGACTCTGTTTTTGGTGAGAAGCCTTATAAGGCTTTGAATTTTACAAGAGTCATTTGCATAGAGTCCATGCAGTATACATTTACGGTGTTAAAGATCCTGAGTTAGATGCTGTAGAGGCCCCAGAAATGAAGCCCTTTCATTCTTACAAAGTGTTCATCCTTTTAAGTTCCTTGTTAATGCTTGGGGCAAATTAAATATAATTTTTTTGTTAGACTTTAGGTAAATATTTGAAGAAAAATTTGATATGCTATATTAAATTTTTATTTTATCACAAGTTTCATTAACCTTCGTTTTTAATGCCATTCTTTATGAAATGTCAGTGTTAAAGTGACCCCAGTAGTGTGACAGGCAAAAGGGTCAGTAATGATGGCTTCTTTTTTTTTTTTTTTTTTTTTTTTTTTTTTGAGATGGAGTCTTGCTCTGTCACCCAGGCTGGGGTGCAGTGGCCGGATCTCAGCTCACTGCAAGCTCCGCCTCCTGGGTTTACACCATTCTCCTACCTCAGCCTCCCGAGTAGCTGGGACTACAGGCGCCCGCCACCATGCCCGGCTAGTTTTTTATATTTTTTAGTAGAGACAGGGTTTCACCGTGTTAACCAGGATGGTCTCGATCTCCTGACCTCGTGATCTGCCCGTCTCGGCCTCCCAAAGTGCTGGGATTACAGGCTTGAGCCACTGTGCCCGGCCTAATGATGGCTTCTTAAGTAGCCTTCAGAACTGAGCAGTTTGAGATTAACAGCCAGTATGAACTGCCTGCAGTAATCATTAAAATATAATCTCCAGTTTTGGTATGATTTTACATATCAATAATTTATAATAAATGTCTTGAAGTTGCATTTTTTTTCCTTTGCAATGAATCAATAAATTATCTCACAACTCTTAACCCCAAGTTTTTGCTTTAGCAATTCAGGATAATGCCAAAAACTTACTTAGCTTTTACTCTGTGCCAGGCACTGTTCTGAACACTGTACATACAATACTGTCTTGTAGACCCTGGATTTGGAAAGCCCCCAATCCCTTTATAAAGCATATGTGTAAGTTATATAGATAAGTGTATTTTCAGAAGTAAACATATAACAAATTCATAATTGATTTTTGAGGATCAAGTGTTTTCCTCATTTATGTATCTAACCCACAAATTTCATTTTTTTAAAGACATTTTATGGAGACCTTTACATTTATATGAAGTAAAAGTGAATGTGTTCCTTAACTATTCAATGTATTTGAGTATCTGTGAGATATGCTATGTGCTGAGGGATACAATTAACAAATGGAAAAGATTTGATCCTTGTCTTTGTTTTTTCATTTATTTCAGGTGGCAAACACAGATGGTCACAATATAACGTGACACCTCCATTTTCCCAATGAGAATATTAAATAAATAATTCTTGCTAACTTGAATATATAAACTTTAGAGATGAAGATGAATATCTCTATATTTATTTAAGTTATACATATATATTTAAAATAGCATTATATGAGATAATTTTCAAATGTAACTCTTCTCTCCTGGCTTTCATGAAGCAATTTTATCTAAACTTTTCAAATGCATCTTCGACATATGAGGGTATTTTTACTCTCTAGAACCTCTTTTTGAGTTGTCTGACACAGTTTTCTATGGTTCCATTTGACTTGTCTGAAATGCAACCTATTTTGAATCTATTTATGTTGTGGTCACTGGAAATTTTCTCTCAGGAGCCCCTCCATTCTCGTTATTAATGATAAGTTGGTTTTCTCTTTCCTCCTGTAGAAGCATATATGTTGATCTTTGTAGTGTAACCACTTATTGTAATACTTAAAGGCCGGGCACGATGGCTCACGCCTGTAATCCCAGCATTTTGGGAGGCCAAGGCGGGCGGATCACGAGGTCCGGAGATGGAGACCATCCTGGCTAACACGGTGAAACCCCGTCTGTACTAAAAAAAATGCAAAAAATTAGCCAGGCGTGGTGGCGGGCGCCTGTAGTCCCAGCTACTTGGGAGGCTGAGGCAGGAGAATGATGTGAACCTGGAAGGCGGAGCTTGCAGTGAGCCGAGATCACGCCACTGCCCTCCAGCCTGGGACACAGCAAGACTCCATCTCAAAAAAAAAAAAAAAGCAAAAAATACTTTTAAAAAGTCATTTTTGCAAGGCTTGTTTACAATGACATCCAATATTTGCCAATGTGAGGCAATATCCCTAGGAGTTAAATCAGCATTAAATCTCATTGCAGCTTTTACTGCAATTTTTACTGATTCAGATGATTGTTTCTGGGGGGCTTCTCTAAGCTTCCAGAGATCCTGTTACTTAGGGTCATGTCTTCTCCAAGTGATACTCTGTTATTCAAAGTAGGACTGGAGAGAGTAAAAAGAGCTTCTGGTAATAAGAAAGACTTTCTATGGACTTTATTAATAGAAATAGAAAACAATTTCCTGTTTTCTGAGGGATTTTTTTTTGGGAAAAGTAAACTTTGCCTTACACTTGGGCATTTGTTGAGTTGCCAGCTAACATCTCTTAGCGAGGAGTTGGTAGATAGGTTCTGTTTAACCCAGTTTTTTTCGTGCTGTTCTATTCACTACTGCATACTGCTTTGCCTTGCCATGAAGTGTACTCTTTTTACCAGATTCGTCATTTTCATATTTCTGTTTTCATAGTATCTTGTTAGACTTTTACTTCTCGAGTCAGATGAAGAAAACTTAATCAGTATTGATTTCTTCAGTATCATAAATGTCTGTAACTCTTATTTTGAATGTAAGAGTAATGTTCTGATGTACTGCTAAGATTCTACCAAATTGACTTTCAGTACATATTGATGTATTTCTGGAATGAATGTTCCTGTGATCCTAGCTTGCAGATTAAAACCTTAATATTTGAATCAGACTGGTGCAATGTGGAAAGACAAAATACACACTTGAAATATTTGCATGATAATCTACGGAACAAAAACATTTAGTGGGAGTGGTGGTAGAATGTTTCCAGGATCAACACTTGAATGCTGTGAGAGAACTATTTTTTTTTAATGGATGGCAGGTGGCAGAGTTGAAAAACAGGTTTTTATAATGGAAATGCTAAGAGTCTTAGCTATAGGAGTATGAATGGTATTGTTACAATTGATATAATAGATGTATTGCATTATCTTATCTCATCAGACACTTTTGTTAGTGAAAGTCCCCCCCACTAGTTTCAGTCTGCTCTTGCAGAGAATCACTCCTCTCAACAATTTTTGCTACTTACAAAATTTTTGAGATTAAAGATATTTTTAATCTGTCAAGTTTCAGCAGATTTAATAAGCATAAATTTATTTTATTAAAAATATTTTAAATCAGGAAAGTAAGTATAGGAAACACACCAGATGTAATTCAGATTATAGGATCTAGATTTTCCCCTTTAATGAACGTCAACTATGCTGGCAACATTCTGCTGGTTTCTTTTTCTTTTCTTTTCTTTTTTTTTTTTTTAACATAACTACTCATATTTCACATTTGATTTGTTTTCAATATCCTTACTCTTAGGAAGGGGCTCAGGAAATTGAATTACATTTTATATGTTTAGTTCCTAATCTCATTCTTATTTTAATATCTGTACAAATTCTTAAGGCTAATTTGTAAATAGAGGTCTGTGGTGTCTGTAAGTCTGAGGGCCTAGCGGGGAGTCTCACACAGGAGTCCAGTTTGATTGCAGTGGACTGGACTCCTGACTTGGTTTTTGAGATCTGACTTAGGTTTTTGAAGAATCTCTGATCACTGTATGGAAAGTCTGAGGTGGGGGGATCTGATAGGTACTCTACAGTCTGTTTAAAGGCAAGGAGGCTCTGAGAAAGAGCAGCCCTGGTCAGTCTGTTCTGAGAAAGCAGGGCAGTGTCTGAGAGGTGAGTTAAAATAGGAGGGGGTAGTCACCATTTTGGGATATTAGACAGGAAGTGCTTTCTGTACATGCAGGTTGGAAATACACACAACCCTCCTGCCCCATCCGTGAGCAGTCCAGTGTGGGGAGAGGAAGGAAGGTGGGATGTGGTTGATGATAACTGTGATCGCTTTTCTTCTCTATAATGCTGAGTGTTCACAATTGGGAACTGACTGGTGAGTGCTTGGTGAGTTAAGGTTTAAGCTGAGGTCCCTGGGTAGTTGGGTAGTTCTAAGAATGTATTTGTTCAATAGAACATTTGAATAACTTAACTTAGCTAGCTTGTTAGTGCTGGGAACCCAAAGATGACAAACAGCCCATTCCTCTGAAAAACTGTGACTCTAGTGAGGTGCATAGCTGTTTAGACCTGCCAGATGAGAATACCACTTTTCCCCGCATCAAGTCTACCTGCTGGAGTGAACTTATTTCTTGTAGACTCTGAGGTCCCTCTATTGCTCTTGATAATGTGCTCTCATCTGAGGCCCGCTCCATTACTTGTGTACTCATCCTCTCTCCCCTGCCAAGGTCATTGCTCCTACAGTTTTCTGCTTTCTTTGTTGGATCATTTTCCTTCTTCGCTGGATCATTCCTATCATAAACATTCTGTGATATATCCTACCTTAAGTTAATCCTGTTTCTTTTTTTCTTTTTTTTTTTGAGACGGAGTCACTCTGTCGCCCAGGCTGGAGTGCACTGGCGTGATCTCAGCTCACTGCAAGCTCCACCTCCCGGGTTCACACCATTCTCCTGCCTCAGCCTCCCGAGTAGCTGGGACTACAGGCGCCTGCCACCACGCCTAGCTAATTTTTTGTGTTTTTAGTAGACATGGGGTTAGCCAGGATGGTCTTGGTCTCCTGACTTCATCCATCCGCCTTGGCCTCCCAAAGTGCTGGGATTACAGGCGTAAGCCATCACGTCTGGCCGATAATCTTGTTTCTTGACACCACATTCTTCCTCTCCAACTTCTTGACACCACATTCTTCCTCTCCAACTATTCCATTTTTTTTCTTTCTTTGTATAAGCAAAATTCCTTGGAAGGACTTGCTGCTTCTCTTTCAGTTTCTAGTTCACTCCACGGAGGCGCTTTTACTTGAAAGCGCTCTCATCAAGTTCACCAATGACCTCTGCTTGGCCAAATGCAAATGCCACTTCTCAGTCCTTATCTTATATAGTCTTTGTGTGTTAGCATTTGCCACAGCTTTTCACTCTTCTGGAAATACTGTGGACTCCTGGATGCTACTCCCTCTTGCTTATTGGTTCTCTTCCTATTTCACTGGCTGCCCCTTCAATCATCTTTGCTGGTTCCTTCTCGTTTTATCAGACCTAAATGTTGGAGCGTCCCCAAGGTACTTTATTTTACTTTTCCAGTTATACTCACTTATTTGGATTTTTATGGAGTCCCACAGCTTTTAGGTACTTTCTCTATGCTGATGCATTTTTTTTTTTTTTTGAATCCTGGCTCTCTGCTTACCTATCATTTGAATTTGGATCTTTAAAAGCCATCTCTATTTACCATGTCCAAAACTCCTAATCTCCCCAAATCTGCTGCTCCATGTTCTTCATATTTCAGTTAAAGGAATCTGTGTCTTTTCAGTTGCTTGAGCCAAAGACTTTGGAGTCAAGGATAACTACTCATTTCCACATCACACACTGAGTCTATCAGCAAATCCTGCTGGCTCTACCTTTAAGCATATCCATAATCCTATCATTTTTATCACCTTCACTTGGGCTACCACTGTGGTGTAAGCCAGCGTCATCTTGCCTGGATGATAATAGTTACCTGTTTTATCTCCTAGCTTTTCCCTTAACCATCTGTTTTCCATACAGTGATCAGAAATTCTTCAAAAACCTAAGTCAGATTATTTTACTCTTCTGCTCAAAATTCACAGTGCTGCCTAGTACAACTTTCTGCCAAAATGGAAGCACTTGGCTAGGCTTGGGGTGGCTCACTCGTGTAATCCCAGCACTTTGGGAAGCCAAGGTGGGTGGATCACCTGGAGGTCAGGAGTTGGAGAACAGCCTGGCCAATATAGTGAAACCCCATCTCTACTAAAAATACAAAAATTTGCCAGGTGTGGTGGGCAACGCCTGTAATCCCAGCTACTTGAGAGGCTGAGGCAGGTGAATCACTTGAACCTGGGAGGCGGAGGTTGCAGTGAGCCGAGATCACGCCACTGTACTCCAGCCTGGGTGACAACAGTGAAACTGTCTCAAAACAAAAAGCAAACAAACAAAAAAGGAAGTGCTCTAATCTATGCTAATATGGTAGCCAGTGGCTATGTGTCTATTAAGTGCTTCAGATCTGGCTAGTGCAACTGAGGCACTGAATTTTAAATTTTATTTTAATTGATTTAAATGTAAATATCCACAGGAGTGGAAGCCAAAATTTTTATCATGTTCTGAGGTTTATGAAGGGCCAGATGAACTGAACCCCTTTTCTGCTTCTCTTGACTTCATCTTCTGCTACCACTGTCACCCTCATTTTCTTGCTCTTCTTTGAATATACCAAGCATATACTTGCACTTGCTGTTCCCTCATGCCTGGAATGTTCTTCCTCCAGGTGTCTTTTTTTTTTGAGACGGAGTTTTGTTCTTTTTGCCCAGGCTGGAGGGCAATGTCAAGATCTTGACTCACTGCAGCCTCCACCTCCTGGATTCAAGTGATCCTCTTGCCTCAGCCTCCTGAGTAGCTGAGATTACAGACGCATGCCACCATGCCTGGCTAATTTTTGTATTTTTAGTAGAGACGCGGTTTTGCCATGTTGGTCAAGCTGGTCTCGAACTCCTGACCTCAGGTGATCCACTTGCCTCGGCCTCCCAAAGTGCTGGGATTACAGGCATGAGCTACCACGCCTGGCCTCTTTTTCATTTTAGGGCATGAGAGTTTCAAGCTAACTGAGATAATAAAACTCATCAATTATCTACAAACCAAGAATCTGAATTGTTGAGGTTTTCATTTTAAAAGAGAAGATCTAGTTAGGTTTATATAATAATCTTGGATTGCTACAAAACATGCTATGGGCTGAGCATGGTGGCTCATGCTTGCAATCCGAGCACTTTGAGAGGCTGAGGTGGGGGGATTGCTTTAGTCCAGGAGTTTGCCACCAGCCTGAACAACATAGTGAGACCCTGTCCTTACAAAAAATTAAAAAATTAGCTGGGTGTGGTGGTGACTACCTGTAGTCCCAGCTACTCTGGAGGCTGAGGTGGCGGGATTGCTTGAGCCCCAGATTTTGAGGCTGCAGTGAGCCATGATCATGCCACTGCATTCCAGCCTGGGCAACAGAGTGAGACCCTGTCTGAAAACAAAACACAAAAAAACCTCCCCAAAAAACAACTAAAAACACCAGAACCAAAACCCAAAAAAACAAAAACAAACAAAAAAGCCCAAAAGTTGGGTACTGTGGCTCATGCTTGTAATCCCAGCACTTTGGGAGGTTAAGGTGGGCATATTGCTTGAGCTCAGGAGTTCGAGACCAGCCTGGGCCACATAGCGAGACCCTGTTTCTATGAAAAACACAAAAAATTAGCCACGCATGGTGGCATGCACCTATGGTCCCAGCTGCTCAGGAGGATGAGTGGGAGGATGACTTGAAGCCTGGGAGGTGGAAGTTGCTGTGAGGCAAGATCATGCCACTGCACTCCAGCTTGAGTGACAGAGCAAGATGCTGCCTTAAAACAAAGTAAAACAAAAACACCACAAAAACCAACCAAACAAAAAATTGTGGCTGTGGGTATATTTGATGAGTTTAATACTTGTTAATATCTAGTAGAGATAATTAAGGTGGATCCTTGATTCCCTCTTCCTAGCATTTTATTGTGGTTCATTTAGGTGTTCTCGATGTTGAGTGAACTTTTCAAAAATACTCTTCCTTTTCTATAACCCAAAGAGGATATTCTTCAAAGCTACCTTCTACATGACTCCCTCACCCAAAAATTCATCTTTGCTTCTAGCAGCCTATGCTACTTATTTCTTTGAGCCCACTTTGGAATTTAGGACTTGTAAAATTATGAACATTTATAATGTTTGATCTCTATGTCCATGGAACAGCTTTAAAAATCTTCTTTAATCTCTGAGATGAGGCAGTCAAGAATAAGGCATCTTCGATTACAGAACCTCTTTGAAGTTTTCTTTCTATTTCAGTTTTTCCCTCTAGCACTTCTACGTTTGGTAGCTCTGAATTTTTTTAATTCATTTTTTTACCTTTTGCTTAGGTATCCTTGGCAGTGTTTCAAAAGTTAAGAGGCAACATTAGTAAAATTACACTTTCGAACTCTGTTTCTCTAGTAAGTTCATGAGATACAGAGAGACCTCCTTTTAAAATAATCTCATCTATTTTACATTTTAGTGCTGTTTCTGTTGTAGATATTACAGCCCTAAGAATGTGTTATTTTCTTTGAGTAGACTAGAAAGCTCAAATTAATCAATATGTCTCCAGTCTAGCTACCACCCATTTCTGTTTGATAGGATTATATACTTGTTTATTTTATAAAATGAAAAGTTTGAAATCTTACAAGATTTTCATTTGTGGTTTTATGTGAATCAGTCTTGGTTCAGGTGATTTAAAAATATCACTACAAAAAGAAGATATCTTGTTTATTTTTCATTCATGTAGTCCTGTGTGAAATTATTGGTGGTCTTTTTGTCTCCGTGAATATCTACAGCCACACTGATAAATTTTCTTTGCCTTTTGTTATCAGATTCACATATTATGAATGTTCAGGCTAGATAGCATTAATTAGAACCATTAAAATACTAAAGATACTAGTAAAGAAAAAGATACTAATCACGAAAAAAATACGAATCTTGCATATTAATCTTACATTTTTACTTCAGTGTTAGTAAAAACACTAGTAAAAAGAAGTTAGTTACTTCCTTTTTCTTTTATACTTGGCATCACACACACATGTTCTGCGCGTTCTGAGAAGAAAGTTTCAGATTGCTTCCTATTTGAGTTTAGATGCAATCGCTACTCTTGCTGAAAGCCAATGAAATGGAAAGGCTTAGCTTTGTAAGTAGAGTTTCTGCTTCTTTGACTCTGTAGTTGATAATATTGTTTCTCAAGTTTCCTTTGGCAGGTATTCTCAGGGAACGTTCCAGGATCTTATAACACTTCTTGTTTGATTAGAAAATGATTCATTACTTGCCTTTCAGCTCTTTAGGAAAGTGGACGGCCTTCACATCAGTGGGATTGAATTCAGAAAAAGAACATACTACTAAAAGTACTTTTGTAATTATTTTATTAGGCAGTTTTTCTCATATTTCGGTGAAATTCTAAAAATGATGTCCAAATTTATGTTTAAAGTTTCACAGAGTTATACACTGACTTTAAAATTGCATTGCTTTATTTTAAGAATTAGAAAAATGGTAGTGCACGGGTTAAGAATTTGGGTGATGGCACCAGGCTGTGTACATCCAAGAGCCACTTAGCTTGCTGTGAGACTTTGAGAAAGTTGTTCCATTTCTTTGTCCCCAGTTTTCTCATCTATAAAATGAGGATAATAGTGCTTATTCCATATGACAGTTATGAGTAGTAAATGAATTTAAATTAAAATATTTAAGGTACTTAAAAATGCTTATAAAAGTAGTAGACTGCTTATTGTATTGTACTAATACTAATGAAGTATTAACTGTTGTTAATACTGTGTTTTCATTCTTGCTCTTTCATTTGATGGTCATATGACTGTCCCTAGGTTACTTTACTTTGAGCCTCATTTTTCATCTTTAAAAACAAGATTATATTATGTTGTATCTAATAAGGTCATCATGATGATTCTAGACTAGATATGCAAATTACCTACTATGCGCAGAGTAAGGGCACCATAATTTTATTTTTTCATTTTTATTTTATTATACTTTTATGTTTTTTTTTTTTTTTAGAGACGGAGTCTTGCTTTGTTGCCTAAACTGGAGTGCAGTGGCCAGATCTCGGCTCACTGCAAGCTCCGCCTTTTGGGTTTATGCCATTCTCCTGCCTCAGCCTCCGAGTAGCTGGGACTACAGGCGCCTGCCACCTCACCCGGCTAGTTTTTTGTATTTTTTTAGTAGAGACGGGGTTTCACCGGGTTAGCCAGGATGGTCTCGATCTCCTGACCTTGTGATCCGCCCGTCTCGGCCTCCCAAAGCGCTGGGATTACAGGCTTGAGCCACTGCGCCCGGCCTTTATTATACTTTTAAGTTCTGGGATACATGTGCAGAACATGCAGGTTTGTTACATAGGTATACCCGTACCATAGTGGTTTGCTGCACCCATCAATCTGTCATCTGCATTAGGTATTTCTCCTAATGCTATCCCTCTCCTAGTCCCCCAGCCCCCAACAGCCCCCGGTGTGTGATGTTCCCCTCCCTGTGTCCGTGTGTTCTCCTTGTTCAGCTCCCACTTATGAGTGAGAACATGCAGTGTTTGGTTTTCTGTTCCTGTATTAGTTTGCTGAGAATGATGGTTTCCAGCTTCATCCATGTCCCTGAAAAGGACAGGAGCTCATCCTTTTTTACGGCTGTATAGTATTCCACAGTATGTATGCACCATATTTTCTTTATCCAGTCTGTCATTGATGGGCATTTGGGTTGGTTCCTAGTTTTTGCTATTGTGAAAAGTGCTGCAGTAAACATATGTGTGCATGTGTCTTTATAGTAGAATGATTTATAATCCTTTGGGTTTATACCCAGTAATGGGGTTGCTGGGTCAAATGGTATTTCTGTTTCTAGATCCTTGAGGAATCACCACACTGTCTTCCACAATGGTTGAACTCCCACCATCAGTGTAAAAGCATTCCGATTTCTCCACATCCTCTCCAGCATCTGTTGTTTCCTGACTCTTTAATGATCACCATTCTAACTGGCGTGAGATGGCATCTCATTGTGGTTTTGCTTTGTATTTCTCTAATGACCAGTGATGATGAGCTTTTTTTCATAAGTGTTGACCACATAAATATCTTCTTTTGAGAAGTGTCTGTTCATATCCTTTGCCCACTTTTTGATGGGGTTGTTTATTTTTCTCTTGTATATTTGTTTAAGTTATTTGTAGATTCTGGATATTAGCCCTTTGTCAGATGGATAGATTGCAGAAATTTTCTCCCATTCTGTAGGTTGCGTGTTCACTCTGATGATAGTTTCTTTTGCTGTGCAGAAGCTCTTCAGTTTAATTAGATTCCATTTGTTAATTTTGGCTCTTGTTGCCGTTGCTTTTGGTGTTTTAGTCATGAAGTCTTTGCCCATGCCTGTGTCCTGAATGGTATTGTCTAGGTTTTCTTCTAGGGTTTTTATGGTTTTAGGTCTTACGTTTAAGTCTTTAATCCATCTTGAGTTAATTTTTATATAAGGTGTAAGGAAGGGGTCCAGTTTCAGTTTTCTGCATATGACTAATTTTCCCAACACCATTTATTAAATAGGGAATCCTTTCCCCATTGCTTGCTTTTGTAAGGTTTGTCAAAGATCAGTTGGTTGTAGATGTGTGGCATTATCTCTGAGGCCTCTGTTCCGTTCCATTGGTCTGTATATCTGTTTTGGTACCAGTACCATGCTGTTTTGGTTACTGTAGCCTCGTAGTATAGTTTGAAGTCAGGTAGCGTGATGCCTCCAGCTTTGTTCTTTTTGCTTAGGATTGTCTTGGCTACTCGGGCTCTTTTTTTGGTTCCATATGAAATTTAAAGTAGTTTTTTCTAGTTCTGTGAAGAAAGTCAATGGTAGCTTGATGGAGATGGCATTGAATCTATAAATTATTTTGGACAGTATGGCCATTTTCATGATATTGATTCTTCCTATTCATGAACATGGAATGTTTTTGCATTTGTTTGTGTCCTCTCTTATTTCCTTGAGCAGTGGTTTGTAGTTCTTCAAAAGGTTCTTCGCATCCCTTGTAAGTTGTATTCCTAGGTATTTTATTCTCCTTGTAGCAATTGTGAATGGGAGTTCACTTCTGATTTGGCTTTCTGTTTGTCTGTTATTGGTGTATAGGAATGCTTGTGATTTTTGGACATTGATTTTGTATCCTGAGACTTTGCTGAAGTTGCTTATCAGCTTAAGAAGTTTTTGGGCTGAGATGATGGGGTTTTCTAAATATACAATCATGTCATCTGTAAACAGAGACAATTTGACTTCCTCTCTTCCTATTCAAATATGCTTTATTTCTTTCTCTTGGCTGATTGCCCTGGCCAGAACTTATAATACTATGTTGAATAGAAGTGGTGAGAGAGGGCATCCTTGTCTTGTGTTGGTTTTCAAAGGGAATGCTTCCACCTTTTTTTTTTTTTTTTTTTTTTTTTGAGACAGAGTCTCACCCTGTCGCCCAGGCTTGAGTGCAATGGTACAATCTTGGCCCACTGCAACCTCCACCTCCTGGGTTCAAGGGATTCTCCTGTCTCAGCCTTCCGAATGGCTGGGATTACAGGCATGTGCCACCATGCCTGGCTAATTTTTTGTGTCTTTAGTAGAGACTGGGGTTCACCACATTGGACGGGCTGTCTAGAACTCCTGACCTTGTGATCTGCCCACCTCAGCCTCCCAAGGTACTGGGATTACAGGTATGAGCCACTGTGTCCGGCCTCAGCTTTTGCCCATTCAGTATGATGTTGGCTATGGATTTGTCATAAATAGCTTTTATTATTTTGAGATAGGTTCCATCAATACCTGGTTTATTGAGAGTTTTTAGCATGAAGGGGTGTTGAATTTTATCGAAGACCTTTTCTGCATCTATTGAGATAATCATGTGGTTTTTGTCATTGGTTCTGTTTATATGATGGATTACATTTTTTGATTTGCATATGTTGAACCAGACTTGCGTCCCAGGGATGAAGCTGACTTGATCGTGGTGGATAAGGTTTTTGATATGCTGCTGATTTTGGATTGCCAGTATTTTATTGACGATTTTTGCATCGATGTTCATCAGGGATATTGTCCTGAAATTTTCTTCTTTTGTTGTGTCTCTGCCAGGTTTTGGTATCAGGATGATGTTGGCCTCATAAAATGAGTTAGGGAGGAGTCCTTCTTTTTCTGTTGTTTGGAACAGTTTCAGAAGGAGTGGTAACATCTTCTCTTTGTACCTCTAGTAGAATTTGGCTGTGAATCCATATGGTCCTGGGCGTTTTTTGGTTGGTTGGCTATTAATTACTGCCTCAATTTCAGAACTTGTTATTAGATTATTCAGGGATTCGACTTCTTCCTGGTTTACTCTTGGGATGGTGTATGTGTCCC
The DNA here is from genome assembly GCF_009764315.1 of Trachypithecus francoisi. Taxonomy (NCBI): domain Eukaryota; kingdom Metazoa; phylum Chordata; class Mammalia; order Primates; family Cercopithecidae; genus Trachypithecus; species Trachypithecus francoisi. The sequence continues at coordinate 20,825,490 of NW_022681455.1, forward strand.
GGCATTTATCCATTTCTTCTAGAGTTTCTAGTTTATTTGCATAGAGGTATTTATAGTGTTCTCTGATGATAGTTCGTATTTCTGTGGGATCAGTGGTGATCTCCCCTTTATCATTTTTTATTGTGTCTATTTGATTCTTCTCTCTTTTCTTCTTTAATAGTCTGGCTGGTGGCCTATCTATTTTGTTAATCTTTAAAAAAAACCCCAGCTCCTGGATTCATTGCTTTTTTGAAAGGTTATTTGTCTATCTCCTTCACTTCTGCTCTGATCTTAGTTATTTCTTGTCTTCTGCTAGCTTTTGAATTTGTTTGCTGTTGCTTCTCTAGTTCTTTTAATTGTGATGTTAGAGTGTTAATTTTAGATCTTTCCCGCTTTCTCCTGTGGGCATCCTTTAGTGCTATTTATTTCTCTCTAAACATTGCTTTAGCTGTGTCTCAGAGATTCTGGTACGTTGTGTCTTTGTTCTTACTGGTTTCAAAGAACTTATTTATTTCTGCCTTAATTTTATTATTTACCCAGAGTCATTCAGGAGCAGGTTGTTCAATTTCCATGTAGTTGTGCGGTTTTGAGTGAGTTTCTTAATCCTGAGTTCTAATTTGAGAGACTGTTTGTTATTATTTCCATTCTTTTGCATTTGCTGAGGAGTGTTTTACTTCCAATTACGTGGTCAATTTTAGAGTAAGTGTGATGTAGTGCTGAGAAGAATGTATATTCTGTTGATTTGGGGTGGAGAGTTCCGTAGATGTCTATTAGGTCCACTTGGTCTAGAGCTGAGTTCAAGTCCTGAATATCCTTGTTAATTTTCTGTCTTGTTGATCTGTCTAATGTCCACAGTGGGGTGTTAACACACTATTGTTGTATGAGAGTCTAAGTCTCTTTATAGGTCTCTAAGAACTAGTTCTGTGAATCTGGGCTTTCCTGTATTGGGTGCATATACATTTATGATAGTTAGCTCTTCTTGTTGTATTGATCCCTTTGCCATTATGTAATGCCCTTCTTTGTCTCTTTTGATCTTTGTTGGTTTAAAGTCTGGTTCATCAGAGACTAGGATTGCAATCTCTGCTTTTTTTTGCTTTCTATTTGCTTGGTAAATATTCCTCCATCCCTTTATTTTGGAGCCTATGTGTGTCTTTGCACGTGAGATGGGTCTCCTAGATACAGCATGCCGATGGGTCTTGACTCTTTATCCAATTTGCCAGTCCATGTCTTTTAATTGGGGCATTTAGCCCATTTACATTTAAGGTTAATATTGTTATGTGTGAATTTGATCCTGTCATTATGATGCTAGCTGATTATTTTGCCTGTTAGTTGATGCAGTTTCTTCATAGCGTTGATGGTCTTTACAGTTTGGTATGTTTTTGCAGTTACTGGTACCAGTTTTTCCATTCCATATTTAGTGCTTCCTTCAGGAGCTCTTGTAAGGCAGGCCTGGTGGTGACAGAATCTCTCAGCATTTGCTTGTTTGTAAAGGATTTTATTTCTCCTTTGCTTATGAAGCTTAGTTTGGCTGGATATGAAATTCTGGGTTGAAAATTCTTTTCTTTAAGAATGTTGAATATTGGTCCCCACTCTCTGCTGACTTGTATGGTTTCTGCAAGGAGATCCACTGTTAGTCTGATGGGCTTCCCTTTGTGGGTAACCTGACCTTTCTCTCTGGCTGCCCTTAACAATTTTTTCTTCATTTCAACCTTGGTGAATCCGACGATTATGTGTCTTGGGGTTGCTCTTCGCGAGGAGTATCTTTGTGGTGTTCTCTGTATTTCCTGAATTTGAATCTTTGCCTGTCTTGCTAGGTTGGGAAAGTTCTCCAGGATAATATCCTGAAGAATGTTTTCCAACTTGGTTCCATTCTCCCTGTCACTTTCAGGTACACCAATCAGACGTAGGTTTGGTTCTTTTCACACAGTCCCATAGTTCTTGGAGGCCTTGATTGTTCCTTTTCATTCTTTTTTCTCTAATGTTGTCTTCATGCTTTATTTCATTAGGCTGATCTTTAGTGTCTGATATCCTTTCTTCCACTAGATCGATTTGGCCATTGATGCTTGTTTATGCTTCACAAAGTTCTTGTGCTGTGTTTTTCAGCTCCATCAGGTCATTTATGTTCTTCTCTAAACTGCTTATTCTAGTTAGCAATTCCTCTAACCTTTTTTCAAGGTTCTTAGCTTCCTTGCATTGGGTTAGAACATGCTCCTTTAGCTCAGAGTAGTTTGTTATTACCCACCTTATTTTGAGCCTATGTGTGTCTTTGCACGTGAGATGCAAAGTGAGAACCTACTTCTGTCAGTTCGTCAAACTCATTCTCCATCCAGTTTTGTTCCCTTGCTGGCAAGGAGTTGTGAACCTTTGGAGAAGAGACATTCTGGTTTTTGGAATTTTCAGCCTTTTTGCGCTCGTTTTTCCTCATCTTCATGAATTTATCTACCTTTGGTCTTTGATGTTGTTCACCTTCAGATGGGGTCTCTGAGTGGACGTCCTTTTTGTTGATGTTGATGCTATTCCTTTCTGTTTGTTAATTTTCCTTCTAACAGTCAGGCCCCTCTGCTGCAGGTCTGCTGGAGTTTGCTTGAGGTCCACTCCAGACCCTGTTTGCCTGGGTATCACCAGCAGAGGCTGCAGAACAGCAAAGACTGCTGCCGGTTACTTCCTCTGGAAACTTCATCTGCCAGATGCCAGCTGGAGCTCTCCTGTATGAGGTGTCTGTCGACCCCTGCTGGGAGGTCAGATAGGAATATGTGTCTCCAAGCCAGTAGGCATGAGGATCAGGGACCCACTTGAGGAGGCATTCTGTCCCTTAGCAGAACTTAAGCACTGTGCTGGGAGATCTGCTGCCCTCTTCAGAGCTGGCAGGCGGGAACGTTTAAGTCTGCTGAAGCTGCGCCCACAGCCGCCCCTTCCCCCAGCTGCTCTGTCCCAGGGAGATGGGAGTTTTACCTCTAAGCCCCTGACTGGGGCTGTTGCCTTTCTTTCAGAGATGCCCTGCCCAGCAAGGAGGAATCTAGAGAGGCAGTCTGGCTACAGCGGCTTTGCTGAGCTGTGGTGGGCTCCTCCCAGTTCGAACTTCCTGGCAGCTTTGTTTACACTGTGAGGGGAAGACCGCCTACTCAAGCCTCAGTAATGGTGGACATCCCTCCCTCCACCAAGCTCGAGTGTTCCAGGTCAACTTCAGACTGCTGTGCTGGCAGTGAGAATTTCAAGCAGTGAATCTTAGCTTGCTGGGCTCTGTGGGGGTGGGATCTGCTGAGCTAGACCACTTGGCTCCCTGGCTTCAGCCCCCTTTCCAGGAGAATGAACCGTTCTATCTTGCTTGCATTTCAGGCGTCACTAGGGTATGCAGAAAAACTCCTGCAGCTAGCTCGGTGTCTGTTCAAATGGCTGCCCTGTTCTGTTGGTGAAACCTGGGGCCCTGGTGGTATAGGCACCCGAGGGACTCTCCTGGTCTGCGCGTTGTGAAGACCACAGGAAAAGCGTAGTATCTGGGCCGAACTCCACTGTTCCTCAAGGCACAGCCCCTCACGGCTTCCCTGGACTAGGGGAGGGAGTTCCCTGAACGTCTTGTGCTTCCCGGGTGAGGCGACGCCCCGCCCTGCTTCGGCTCACCCCCTCTGTGGGCTGCCCCCGCTGTCTAACCAGTCCCAACGAGATAAGCCAGGTACCTCAGTTGGAAATGCAGAAATCACCTGCCTTCTGCGTTGATCTCACTGGGAGCTGCAGACCAGAGCTGTTCCTATTTGGCCATCTTGCCAGCCACCCCTTTATTTTTATTTTTAATTTTTTTGAGGCAGAGTCTCACCCTTTCACCCAGGCTGGAGTGCAGTGGCATGATTTTGGCTCACTGCAATCTCTGACTCATGGGTTCAAGTGATTCTTATGCCTCAGCCTCCCGAGTAGCTGGGATTATAGGTGTGTACCACCATGCCTGGCCAATTTTCGTATTTTTAGTAGAGACAGGGTTTCACTATGTTGGCCAGGCTGGTCTTGAACTCCTGGCCTCAAGCAATCCGCCTGCCTCGGCCTCCCAAAATGCTGGATTTACAGGTGTGAGCCATCACACCCAGCCCCACAATTTTATTAATAGTAGTTGTAGTTACAGTTTTTATAATTTTTTCTCCTGAAAACCCTGCCTGATAGCCATTTTCCTTTTTCTTTAATCTACTGTAATATTTGACTGTATCCTGCTAAATTGATATCTAGAGAGTTTCTAAAAGGAGGAACTCTTGGGATTCAGGGCTTTAGACACTATTGAAATAAATGTCTTTCTTAATTGCAGACTGTGAGAGAAACGTAGTGATGATCATTAAGTTTCCACTACTGAGTGTTAAAAAAGGATGTGGGTGCTGAGCCAACATTTCCTCTCTCTTTTATCTCCTATTGCCTCCTCTCTGTCCATTAGTATCTGTTGTGAGGTGGTTATGGCATCTGGAGTTATAGTGCAGACATGGTGGTGTTGTAATATGAACTGCAGTCCTTTCATTTTAGAGTGATGGCATGGGGGCCACGGAAAGCTGTAAAGCATTGGAGAGTTACAAGAGTTCCAGAAGTACTTAAGAAACATGAAGTTGCATTTCCTTACATTCTTATATTTGTGATGATTATAGTTACAAAAATCACTAGAATAATTTGGAGTACAGGGAAAGCTGTGGTGTGGGCTAGTTTTGTATGCATATTTGCTTTTGTTAATATTACGTACGAATTTTTGTTTTCCCTAGAAGACAAAATTGTTTCTAAATGGAAACCTTAGCTTCCTGGGCTTCACATTGATTTTGAGGACTGTGTAGTGGTGACTGAAAAATAGGTTACAGCCATTTTGGAAGAGAGAATACACTGGACTTTTACATGAAGCATGGCATATGACACATGTCTGACACGTCTTGCTAAAAAGCAAGTTCTTAATGATATGACCTACCTTTATGAACATAGACACATGTTTTCAAATCATAAATGATGGCCTATTGAGAGATGTCTATTGTGTTCATTAAAATATACATATGAAACTAGGATCAAATTAAGCATTTCAAGTAGCTAATTTTATCAGCTCTTAATAATTAATTAGTTTTTAGCATTTAGAATGAAGGTAATTAAAATAGATTTACTACATGCTGTAAGATTTCTGCCTCTGGAAGATGAAAGGGGACATTTATTTTTCATATGCTTAAACATTGGCATTTTTGCTTTTGTTCTGTGGGGATTTTGTATATAACAAAAGAACTTACTGAGTTATTTTATTATGAAATTTTAATTATAAAATATCTTAAATGCTTTTTAGTCGGCCTAAATTTAATTGTAGTTTGTTGGAATGTTATAATTTCATTTTACATTTCTACAGTTGATAAAAAAAGTCTTTTCTGCTACTGTGGTGTATTGTTATATCATTTTATTTATATTTTTATTATTTGATTTTTAAAGTGGGTCATATTTTTACATAGTTTAATGTACCCAAAATATAAAGGCAAAAGTTTTGTTCCTGTCTGAATTCCTGATTTGCTTGGTTCTCTTAAAATCTCCAGGTAAAAACATTAGTTTCTTATATATCCTTCCAGAGTTTATACAAATGCAATTAGGTATACATACATATTATGTATTTTTTCCTTTATCACATTTTAAAAAGTATAAATCCAGAGATATTAAGTAATAGATAGTAAGTGTTAGATGTCAGATAGTAACTTGTAAAGAATAAAGTTACATTATTGTTATACTTGGAAATAAAGTAATTGAATTACATGTCTCTCTCCAGTTATTTCAGGTTGAGTGTACATGTTGGCTTCCTCTTCAAAGCAGAAAGTTCCTGGAGAAGACCTACTCTTTCTGGAACTGTTTTTGTTTGACCCATGCTATGCAAACTTACTCATTCATGCAAACACTGGTTACTTTATACAAATATTACCACCTGTATTTTTTATTTGTGTTTCTCAAAGGGGTTTTGGCAAAATTTGCATAATGACTTGGCTCATTTAGCTTTGTATGTTGTTAAGAGTTCAAATGCTGTGGATATGAAAGATTACAGTGTATACCAAATAAAAAGTTGGTGTGGTAGACAATGTTCTCAGGATAAACCTGTGTTAGGTATTCAAATCTAATTTGCATGTTGGATCTAGACCTATGATTATTAACTCCATTTACAGTTGATAAACATTTGCATAAAATTGGTCATCTTGATAGCTTAAGTATACTGAGCAAAATGTTAACTCCTTGGGTAGCATGTGTGACTGTATGATTGTCAAGATGAAAGCTAATCTAAGCACATTTGGTATACTGATAATCATTTCTAGAAATGAGTGGTAGTATCATGTCAGAATGTCAGAAACATGTCTGACAATTTACCTTTTCATACTAGAAATGGTGGATGACATGTTTCAAATCCTGGCAGCTGTATCAAATCCTCCCTATGTGAATATCATGCTTGGTACTGAGATACTTATGAGCACTACTGTGGGGTGTGATTTGTTGTATAATTCTGAAAGAAAATATACAAATTTTGTGCATTTTATTTTGGCTCTTGCTTTATTGTAGCCTTTATCCATTAATCTGCTATTAATGGATAATTTCCCAATCATTTGGTCCTTTTTGTAATGGCTATGTGGAGATGGTGATTATTTTTATTAAATATTGCATGACTGTATATGTGTTAATAATTTATTGAGGCAGTGAGCTGACATAAATCTCTTTTTTAGATGAAGTTTTTGGCTATTTACAAAGGTTGATTACTTTTTAGAACAGTGATTGCCTCAGATTTGCAAAGGCTGAGGAAAATCACACCTCTTATTTTACCTTTTTTCCATTTGTGGTTAAACCTATTGTAAATATATTGGTAAGGGTTTTAGGCCCTTGAAGAGACCTCTGTATTTGAACAGTTTGATTCTGTCAATTTCATTTAAATCATTATTGTTTGTAAGACCTCAGGATAAATACCACTTTTGAGGTAGTGACTGAACAAACATGAGTTCTGAATAGTTTCTACTAAAATGTTTCTTTTTTTATCCTATGAGTGGTCTCTGTGCCTTTTAAAATAAGTTTTTAAATAAGGTGATAATTAAATAATACTGAAGATAGGATACTAACTTTTTTAGTAATGATTTGGTTGCCTTGATCATATTTTATGATGGTTTAAAAAACCTGGATGGAGATATATATATACATGAATGATAAATGATTCTGTAATATTGTTTATACATTCACTGTTTCTAGCTCGCAAGCACCCTTAGTGTATTTAATGTATTAGATTTATATAATTAACTTTATGTACAATATTAGATTAGGATGGAAATTATATAAAATGAGGCATGCCACTATCAAGTCTGGCATGTTTTTGCTACCAAATTCTGAGTGCTGAATGCTGAATGAGAAACAGTCATGTATTTACTCAGATTGATCCCGGATCCCCTGAGGGAATTGGCAGTTTCCTCTGGATGGCATTGCTAAATCTTCAGTTTTCTTTCTTCCTTGCTCCCCCTGTGGCCTATACTTAGGTCCGATTACTGAGAAAATCAGTGTTATTGATGAATGCCTTGTACATGATTATAAAAAGTCTCAATACCTACCTCTGAAAAAGATCAGAAACACATAATTAAATGCAAATAGGGTGACTTGTTTCATTTTTGAGTTAATTATAGCTTCATCCAATGTCATTGATTACTGGGGTAGCACAATTTGGTGTCCATCTAATACAGATCATAGTGATTCTTATTTTTTCTTTTAGATAAATTAATGTTTGACTTTGAGGATAACATATTTTTAATTCAGAACTAGTGTTTAAGTTTTTTGTTGTTAAGTTTTAACAAAAGTTTTTCTTGTAGGCATGGGAATGGTAAGTGGTGATTAACGTTTTCAGTTTAATGGATATCAGGAAGAAAAATAAACTGAGAATTGACTTAAATATCTTCTTGGAGAAGAGGGTATTCAGCATTCTCAGAGCCTCTCCTCTCTTAGTGTGCTGGTAGGTGATGAGGATGAAGGTGATGAGATGAGCAAGAGTCTGGAAGGACCAAGCATAGGTATACGAATTACACACAACTTTAAAAATCTGTGTGATTATTTCATTGTGTTGTAGCATTGCAGATAAGAAAAGAATCTGCAATATTTAACTCAAATTTGTTTTATAGCTAAAATAACGGAGGCCCATAGAGATTGGAAGATGTGTGCAAAGCCATTGAATGAGTTACTGGCAGCCTAGAATCCAGATTATATTTATTCAACCTAATGCCTTCTTCTGCACTCTTCTCTTTCCATGTTTATTGGTTATACATACAGTAGTTGTTACTGGCTTTCTAGATGGTTACGTATGATTGAGAAAGGAGGTAGGAAGACCTAATGAAAACTTTATTTCACAATTCTGCTGAAGACTAGGGCTGCTGACAGTTAATAATAGTAGCTAGTATAACGTTGAGAACTTGCTATGTAAGAGACACTGTGCAAAGAGCTTCATGTGTACTTACATGTAATCTTGAAAGAGTTCTCTGAGGTAGATTGCAGTTTTATAATGCTATTTTGTAGATGCAAAGACCAAGTCTTAAATAGATGAAGTAATTTGCTAAAGATACTTATCTACTCAGTATGGGGGCACATATTTGAACTCCTACCATATCCCATTCTGCTTCCCTTTACTTATCAGTCAGCATATGAGGGAAGGTCTTTGAACAGATCCAAAGCCCTTGTCAGCTCTCATGTCCAGTGACTACTGGAATTTAAGTTTTTTCCCTCTTTTTCTAAGAAAATTTTTCTTTTCACTATAATATGAAAGTCAGTTAATTGAATCTCACCCCAGATTTCAAGAGATTGTCATGTCAAGTTTATTCTGGATGGTCTCCCAGCCCTTTGACAGGGAGGAGTTGGGTTAGCGTGCTATTATTTGGTCCTCAGGATTTTCGGCTTTTACCTCCTGCTTAGTGGTTTATCAACTATCTTGAAAATGGCATAATTATAGTCTTTTGAGGATTGATGGTAGATGAACAGTTTACCTGATTTACCTTTGCGTGGGAAGTTGGAACATTTGCCTACTTCTTGCCTTTCCGTATTTTCTTCTTTCTCTGCGATTCTTCAGAGGTTACTTACTTACTGATTCAGCAGCCTCTCTTAGTTATTCTTTCATTCCCTGGGATATCAATTTTCTGGACTGGGTTTAAAGCAGTGAGGCATACTTGATTCTTCTTACCCATTGTGGCCTCTAATTCCTTTTAACCGTATTCATTGTATGCTTTTCTCATCTGAAGAAGATGGTCACATCCAGTTTCTCAGTGTGAGGATGAAAAACTCACTGGTAATTTTTGTTTTGGGTCTCCTTATTGATTAGGACTATAGTCCTGTCATACTCATTAAATCTCAGAAGGGTATAGATGTAGGGAGTGGAATCTGCTTGTTCCCACTGAGTTTGGAAACAAGGAGGATACTGTGAGCAAAGGTTTATTCAGTGATTTTTCTTCCTCTTCTACCTTTTTCTTTTTCTGTGTATTATTTGCTTCTGGCAAGCGCCAATAAAAGAATCACAGTGCAGACCTCTAGAATTTTACAGCAAATCTGTGCCCTGTCTGTGGATAATGATTTTTCTTTTGAGAAACAGTTCCTGGCTTTTGACTTTGCTAGAGACTGAACACCTAATCATGAGATACCAGGTGACCATGTGGCTGAGTTTCCCATCATGAATTGGCTGTTGTCTGACCTGTTTAGCTATAGGTTGGGAACAAGCAGCAGCTATCTCTTGTCAAGTGATAATGGTATATAAGAGACCAAGGTTGGGCAGGTCCAGATAATGTAAGTAAGTTAAACAAGCTGGTGGCTCAGACTCCTTTGATACCAACTTCTGTTTCATTGCCTCCTCTCCTTCATTCCATGTATATAGTCTCCTGGGATGTTCCTCATGACCATTTGAGTGAAGAAGAAAACTTGAGCCTAATTTATAGATAGATCTGGATGATACGCAAGTGTTACTCAAAAGCAGACACTGAAACACTAAAGCCCCACAGAAGACTCACCATGAAGGACAATGGTGAAGGAAAATCTTCCCAGTGGGCAGAACTTGTATGCATTATATTTTGTTGCCTACTATGTCTGCAGTAGGAGATGGCCAGAGATAAAGATCTACATTGATTAATGTTTTATCTTGGTGGTCAGAGACCTGAAACAAATAGGATGTGAAGACTGGTGACAAGGAAGTCTAGGGAAGAGGTGTGTGAATAGACCTCTCTGAATGTCCACAAACTGTGAAAATTGAGCGCCATGTGAATGCCTCTTAAAGGGCATCTACTGCAAAGAATACTTGCTAGTGAGCTGGACAGAACAACATGCTCTGTGCATGTCAGTCAGCCTTTTATTCAGCCACGATAGGGCTTGCTCAGTGGACATGTGAAAAGGTGGCTATATTGGCAGGGTCGGGAGCTCTTCATTGGTTCAACAATAAGGTCTTTCCCTTTACAAGACTGACCTGGCTACTGTTATTGCTGAGTGCCTAATCAGCCAACTGCAGAGTCCAACACTGAGTCCCTGATATGGCACCATTCACTGAGGGAACCAGCCAGCCATCTGCTAGTTGTTGATTATATTGGACCTCTTCCATTATGGAGGGGGCAAAGATATATTCTCACAGGGCTAGTATCATATTCTGCATATGGATTTGCTTTCTCTACCTATAATGCTTCTGCCAGCACCACCATCTGTGGACTCACGTAAAACTTTATTCATTGTTAGGGCATTCTGCATTATATTGCTTCTGATCAAGGAATTCCTTCTCTAGCAAAGAAGGTGCAGCTATTGGCTCATGCCCTTGGAATTAACTGGTCTTGCCCCATACCCTATGATCTGAAAGTGGCTGGCCTAATTGAAAGGTAGAATGGCTTACTGAATGCTCCTAATGCCAACTGAAAGGCAGTACCATGAAAGGATGGGGTTCTGTTTTACAAGATGTAGTATACACTTTGAATCTGTGACCAATAGCCAGGATTCATTACTCTGGGATTCAAGGGGTAAGTGAGAGTAGCTTTGCTCATTGTTACACCTAATAACTCACTTGCAGATCTTTTATTTCCTTTCTTGGAAATACTGAGCTTTGCTGAGCTCTGGCTTGGAGACCTTGGACTTCAAGGGGATAGTGTTTCCACTAGAGGACACAAGAGTGGTTCTATGAGATTGGAAGATGGGGCTGCTTCTTGGCCATTTTGCAGTCCTTATGCTACTGAACAAATGCTCAGAAAGAGGAGCTAATTTATTCACTCGAGTAATTGATACTGATAACCACGGGGAAATTGGGGTTTTGATACACTGGAGTCAAAGAGACAATATCTGAAATTCAGGGAATTCTCTGGGCATCTCTTGATACTTCCATCCCCAACAGTAAAGGTCAATAGAAAATAATATCAGCCAAAAAAGGGCAGGATGGGCCGGGCACGGTGGCTCAAGCCTGTAATCCCAGCACTTTGGGAGGCCGAGGCGGGCGGATCACGAGGTCAGGAGATCGAGACCATCCTGGCTAACACGGTGAAACCCCGTCTCTACTAAAAAATACAAAAAACTAGCCGGGCGAGGTGGCGGGCGCCTGTAGTCCCAGCTACTGGGGAGGCTGAGGCAGGAGAATGGCGTAAACCCGGGAGGCGGAGCTTGCAGTGAGCTGAGATCCAGCCACTGCACTCCAGCCTGGGCCACAGAGCCAGACTCCAACTCAAAAAAATAAAAAAAAGGGGGGGGGGCAGGATGATTAATGGCTCAAGTATTTCAAGAAGGAAGGTTTGGGTCACTCCACCACGTAAAGAACTCAGAGAAGCTGAGGTTGTTTTATCTCTGGAGCTTTGATCTGGGTCTTCTCTTTACTCTCCTCCAGGTCTATGCTTAATTTTTGGGTACATTAATATGGTTATAATAACTTTTTGATGATTTATCTGTTCTAACATCTGTGCCAATTCTGAGTCAGTTCTGATTCTCCAATTTTTCTTCTCATTATGGTATTACTGTTTCTTATTTTTTACGTGCCTGGTAATTTTTCATAAGATGCTAAACATTGTAAATTTTACCATTTTGGTTGCTGGATGTTTTTGAGCTTTGTTCTGGGATACAGTTAAATTACTTGGAAACAGGTTGGTTCTGTTCAGCATGACTGGAGCCATGCTCAGTCAACGGCTAAATATTCCTTGCTACTGGGCAAGATCCTTCTGTGGGCTTTACTCAGTGCCCCACCAGTCATGAAAACTTCAGCGACCTAAGTCAGCTACCTAAACCCTGTAAACCTGAAAATCTTCTCGTGACTGGCTGGTAAGAACAGGCATTATTCCCAGTACTGAGTCAGCTCTGGGCACTGTTACTCCGTTCTTTTGAGGTCATTCTTTCCCCAGCTTTGGTTACTTTCCTCACATACATGCACTGGTCAGTGCTCAACTGAGTACTGTAATTACTCCTCTCAGGTACTCTATCTGACAAAGTCTAACAAGCCTTGATTTCCTCAAATTCTTAACTCTGTCTTAGTGCAGAGTCTTCTGGACTGACTGCCTTGCTCAACTGCAGCTAAGTCTGGAAACTGGCAAAGCAGTAAGCTGGGGCAATTGTAGGGCCCACTTCATTTGTTTTCCATCTCTCAGGGGTCACTCTTCTGCACTGTGTTACGTTCAATGTCTTGAAAAATTATTGTTTTATATGTTGTGTCTGTTTTTTGGTGGTTTCATGTAGAAGCTTTTAATGTTATTTCTGAGACCATATATTTGTATAACAGTGAATAGGATAAGATTAAACAGAAGAAACATTATTTAGAAAGTTAACGAATTTTTTCTGCATAAGGAAAGCCTGTTGTTAGTTATTTAGAATCACTTCTTAATCACAGCAAGATACTTTGTTTTATTGAAGATTTACTTCCCTCTAGATTTTCTCCTAATTAAATAGTAGAACATAGAGAAGAGAGAACAGTTAACATTGGCCGGATTGCTTCTGCAAGGTTATGTCTGTAGAGAAGCTGAATGTGTAGAATTTCAAGAAGGTAATTGAGAAGTCAGGGAGTAGAGTTTATCTCAGCACCAAAAGAATCATTTGTAAATAAATACAGGATGAGAAAAGTGAAGAATCAAAAGAGAAGCTTTTGAAGCACAATATTCCTAAGGTCTTGTTTTAAGGGTATGTTTCTGTGTTTGTTTTTTATTGATTTGAGATCGTCTTAATGCGTGTTAGAAAATTTATCAGGCTGAAAGAGTTGATCCTAAAATACTGCAGAAAAGTTGGATGTAAAATGGGAAAGAAAACTAACTTTCATGAGATGCTTCATAAAATCTATTTCAATTCAGGGTGAAAATTGCAAAACTGTCTGCCAATGCATTTTTGATGGACATTCTGGCTATTTGTGTGAGTCTTCTGCATTGTGGTTTTATTTATTTGGCTTCTTTTTGCTTGACTCTAGACCAGGTGGTTTACATATGTTATCTCATCTTGTCCTTCTGACAAATCCTGTGAGGTATGTGGTGTTAATCTTATTTTAAAGATGAAGATTTTCAGGCTTACAGGGTTTAGGTAGTTGACTTAAGGTCACTGGTAGTAAGCAAGGATTATGGCTGGGTCTTTGACTGCTAGGCAAGTATTGACACCTCATCACACACATGGGCTGCTTTTTCTGAAGGTAGTAGATGGAGATTTCTTTACTTGAGTAAAAGGGCAAAAAAGAAATAATGTAAAGTAGTTGTTAGAAGTAGTTTTTTCTGGTCACCAAATTAACAGGAAAAGGGAAACCTGTCTAACCTAGGTGTTGTGTTTTCCCTGTTATTCCCTGTTGAAATAACCACAGTGATTTTGCTGAAAGGCTATACGTGTTTCTAAATAAAATAGTTACATAATTTTAAGAGCATATGTTAATTAGTTAATTATACATTCTTTTGAATGATTCATAGACTGTCGTAGATTTTTATATCAGTTGGCACCTGGAGTCACAATGTTAATATTAGAAAAAAGATTCAGAGGACCCTTTTCCCAAAAAAAATCATGTGACCCTAAAGAACAATTTAAATAACACAATGAAAACAGATTTATCAGGAGAGGGAGTGGTGGCTACAGATATTTATCATTTTTTCTTAGTGGGGGTTTGTAGGAATAGAATACAGTCAGTTCTTTATTTTTGTTTGTTTGTTTAAACCTGTTGCTGTTGTGTCATTAAGAATGTAAAATAATGAGATAGCTTTTTTCTTTTTTCTTTTCTTTTTTTTGACCAGGTCTCACTCTTTTGCCTAGGCTGGAGTGCAGTGGTGCGATCGCAGCTCACTGCAACTTCTGCCTCCCAGGTTCAAGCGATTCTCCTGCCTCAGCCTCCCGAGTAGCTGGGACTACAGGCATGTGCCACCACTCCCGACTAATTTTTGTATTTTTAGTAGAGATGGAGTTTCACCGTGTTGGCCAGGTTGGTCTTGAACTCCTGACTTCAAGTGATCCACCTGCCTTGGCCTCCCAGAGTGCTGGGATTACAGGCATGAGCCACCGCACCCAGCCCAAGATAGCTCTTAATAAATATAGCAATAGCTCAGGATACTTATATCTGAGTATGTTCTGTTGTTCCTGAAATAAATTAACATATACATAGTAAACTCTTAAGTTATCACCATTTGGATACATAGAAGTTTACTGAGGAAAGAAGTTTAGTGTGTCATATGAACGGTATTATTGTGCTTAGTAATGTCAGAAGTATACAGCCAAAGTTGAGAAAGTTTTTGAACTAATGAAAATATATTTTCATTGAGTATGAGAGTGAAATTGGTACTATGTGTAATTTATATGTATATAAAGTACACAAGTTATCTATATATAGTTTGTATACTTTAGGAAATTGAAAATTTAAGAAATTGAAAATCTGCTACTACTTTTTAGTACTTTTTAGGTTTCTTTCCAGTTCTGAGTGTCATTTTGTATAACTGCATTGTAGTATGTTCTCCTCTATACAAAAATAAACAAGTAAATAAAATCCAGTGTTATATCCTTGACGAGAACACTATTTTGTTGTTGACATATGGTTAGTCATTAGTTGTATTCAGTACCATACCTTCCTCATTTAGCAGCACCATCTGTTAAAACTATGGCTGATACCAGTAGAGAGGAAGCCAATTATTTTTGAGTTTGTGAGCATGGGATAAATGAGAATATGTCTGAAGTTGCCCACAGTCAAATCCTTTACAACTGGTGTAGTCAAACAATTGGAGGTAGTGCTACCTTGGGGAACCAGGTCAGGAAAGAACATGATAATGCTTGTTTGGCATCTTTCTGTACTCTTAGCAAGGGTGATGTGTTATAAAATTAAATAACACATAATTAAGTTATTCAAAAAGATTTGCATGATATGCTTTGTTTTTAAGGCTCTCACACTATTGGTGTTTGTGGTTTGTGACTGCAGCTGGCATAATAAGAGTTGGTAAAGGTCTTTTCACAGTGAGGCAAAACCTTTACAGGAATGATTTTCCTCATAGGCTTTTTATGGATTTGGGAGAATATTGTACTAATAAAGTTAAGCATAAAATTAGTAGACATTTATCACTGATTTCTTTTCATGTCTGTGTCTTTATCTGTGTTATGAATGCTTTGGACTGCACATATGTGATTATAGCAGAATAACTGGCCTTGGAGGGACATTGGGTTTTTCATAACAGACCTCTATCTGTGTGTGTGCTGGCAACAAGTATGTGTTTTTCTATTTACACCTGGACTCCTGGAACAACTTTTTATTTTCTTCTTCTTTCTTCCTTCTTCCTTCTCCCTTCCTTCTTCCTCCTTCCTCCTCTTTCTCCTTCTTGTTCTCCTCCTTCTCCTCCTCCCTCCTCTCTCCCTTCTCCCTTCTTCCTCCATCTTCCCTCCTCTTCCTCTCCCTCTTTGTCTTCTTCTCCTCCTCCTCCTCTCTCCCTTCTCCCTTCTTCCTCCATCTTCCCTCCTCTTCCTCTCCCTCTTTGTCTTCTTCTCCTCCTCCTCCCCCTCCTCCTCCCCTTTTTTTTTTTTTTTTGAGACAGAGTCTCACTCTGTCGCCCAGGTTGGCATGCGGTGGCACAATCTCGACTCACTGCAACCTCTGTCTCCCAGGTTCAAGTGATTCTCCTGACTCAGCCTCCCGAGTACCTAGGATTACAGGTGTGCACCACCACGCCCAGCTAATTTTTGTATTTTTAGTACAGATGGGATTTCACCATGTTGACCAGGCTAGTCTCAAATTCCTGACTTCAAGTGATCTGCCCTTTATAATTCATCTTAATATTCTCCTTAATATTGGAACCATATTCTGCTAAATGAAGCATGATATATATGATTTTTCCTTTTTCTAGAGGTTTGTCTTTGGAAAATTTTATTTATTTTTTAACTTTTATTTTTAGTTCAGGGATACAAGTGCCGGTTTGTTACATAGGTAAACTTGTGTCATGGGGGTTTGTTGTACAGATTACTTCATCACAGGTATTAAGCCTAGTATCCATTAGTTATTTTTCCTGATCCTCTCTCTACTCCCACCCTCTATCCTCTATAAGCCCCAGTGTGTGTTGTTCCCCTCTGTGTGTTCATGTGTTCTCATCATTTAGCTCCCACTTATAAGACAACATGTGGGATTTGGTTTTCTGTTCCTGTGTCAAGTTTGCTAAGGATAATGGCCTCCAGCTCCCTCCATGTCCCTGCAAAGGACATGATCTCATTCTTTTTTAGAGCTGCATAGTATTCCATGGTGTGTATATACCACATTTTCTTTATTCAGTCTACCATTGGTGGACATTTAGGTTGATTGATTCCATGTCTTTGCTATTGTGAATAGTACTACAAAGAATATACACTTGCGTGTGTCTTTATAATAAAACAGTTTCTATTCCTATGGATATCTACCCAGTAATAGGATTGCTGGGTTGAATGGTATTTCTGTCTAGGTCTTTGAGGAATCACCATACTGTATTCCACAATGGCTGAACTAGTTTACACTCCCACCAACATTGTATAAGCTTTTCCTTTTTCTCCCCAACCTTGCCAACATCTGTTATTTTTTGACTTTTTAATAATAGTTGTTCTGACTGGTGTGGAACACGTTTTTTGTTTTTTCGTTTTTTTAGTTTTTTGAAGTAGTAACAAGTTTGGAATTATATGTGGCTCTGTTTTTGCCCAGTCTTCCCTCTCCTCTTCCCTCCTGTGCAAACTTATAGGACCAGTAACCCACATCAGGCCATACTTTCCCTTCCCTTACTTTCCCTCCTTTTCTCTTCTTTTCATTTCTGTAAGTAAATCTTATCCAAGTGAGGAAACAAACATTAATAAAATATAAAAGGTAGGGAGAGAATGGCAACAAAATTCTACTTTAGGCTAGAATCTAATTCGTAAGTAATTCTTTCAGAAAAGGTCTGGGTGGTAAATTCTCTGTGCTCTTGCAAAACTGAGAATGTTTCATATTGTTGGAATGAGTCTGGTTTTTGAAATGTAAAAATTTTTTTGGAGACAGGATCTTGAACTTGGGCTCATATGATCCTCCTGTCTTAGCCTCCCAAATAGCTTTGACTACAGGTGCACACCACCACGCCGGACTAGAATGGGTGTAAATGTTTAGATTCAAAGTCATTTTCCCTCACAGCTTTGAGTCATTCCTTCGTTTAGAAGTTAAGAAGTCTGTGGCCATCTGTTTTCTTTCTCTGTAGGCATCTTTTGTTTTTCGTTTCTCAAAAACTTTTAGGCCTTTATTTTTAGCCTTAGTCATCTAAATATCAGAAGGACTTTCCTGGTGTGAATGTCTATTTAGCTACTTCATGCTTAGGGCTCTAGGGATTCTGTCAATCTGAGGTTTCGTGTCTTAGCCCTGGAAAAGTTTTAATTTTGTCCTTAATTTCCATACCTTCATTTTCTTTATGTTCTCCATTTCTGGCAATCCTGTTATGTATGGCAGCTTTTGTGGACTGGTCCTTTGTGCAGTGATCCACCCGCCTCAGCCTCACAAAGTGCTGGGATTACAGATGATTTTAAAGTGATGGTGTTATTTTTCAGGAGGCTAACTCTATTACTGGTATATGATAAGATGGGAAAGATTTTACCTGTGACCCAGAATGAACGTTTGTTATGTATTCCAGTTTAAAATTAATAATATGTGTAACGAAGACACTGGTGTTTGCTATTACTGTTATGCTCTTGGATAAAGCTAAGAATATTAAAACTTGAAAAAATTGATACGTAATATTTTACATATTTGTGGGTACATGTAATATTTTGTTATGTGCATACAATGTGTAATGACTGAGACAGTATTTGGGGGTGTTCATTGCCATTAATATTTATCATTTCTATTTATTGGGAACATGTCAGGTCCTCTCTTCTAGTTGTATATTTGAAATATACAATATATTGTTGCTATCTATAGTCACCCTACTCTGCTATCAAACATTAGAACCTATTCCTTCTATCTAACTGTATGTTTGTACCTATTAACCAGCCTCTTGTTATCCCTCCTAGTCCTTCACACATCCCCTTCCCACCTGAGATATCTATTATTCTACTCTCTACCTCCATGAGGTCAACGTTTTTAGCCACCACATGAGTGGCAACATGCAAAATTTGTCTTTCTTTGCCTGGTTTATTTCACTTAACATAATGATTTCCAGTTCCATTCATGTTGCTGCAAATGATATGATTTTGTTCTTTATTTATGGCCAAATAGCATTCCGTTGTATATATGTGCCACATTTTCTTTATCCATTTTCCTGTGATAGATACTTAGGTTGATTCCATGCCTTTGTTATTGTGAATAGTGCTGCAGTGAACATGGAAGTGCAGGTATCCTTTTGATAAACTGATTTTTTTTTTTTCCCTTTGGATGAATACCCAGTAATGGGATTTCTGGATCATATGGTAGTTCCATTTTTAGTTTTTTGAGAAATCTCAAACTGTTTTCTGTAATAGTTGTACTAATTTATATTACCACCAACAGTGAACAAGAGTTCCCTTTTCTCTGCATCCTTACTAGCATCTGTTATTTTTTGTCTTTTTAAAAATAGCCATTCTAACTGGGGTGAGATGATATCTCATTGTGGTTTTGTTTTACACTTCCCTGATGATTAGTGATGTTGAGCATTTTTCCATATACCTGTTGTCTATTTGTATGTCTTGTTTTGGGAAATGTCTATTCACATCCTTTGCCTGTTTCTTAATTAGAGTTTTTTTGCTGTTGAGTTGAGTTCCTTATATATTCTGTTTATTAATTCTTTGTCAGAGGAATAGCTTGCTAATATTTTCTTCTTTTTTGTAGGTTGTCTTTGTTCATGGTTTTCTTGCTGTGCAGAAGCTTTTTAGCTTGCTGTAAACCCATTTGTCTACTTTTGGTTTTGTTGTCTGTGCTTTTGAGGTCTTAGTGATAAAATCTTTGCCTAGAACAATGTCCTGGAATGTTTTCTCTATGTAAAATCACTTTTTTGAATGGATAATGTATTCATATGGCACAAAATTCAAAGGGAACCAAAACATATACAGTAAGTAATAAGACTCCATCCATCTGCCATCTGCTCCAGCTAAGTATTTGTGAAGAAACTCATTGTTACAGTTTCTACACACACACACACACACACACACACACACACACGCACACACACAGGGTATGGATTTATAAGAATAAATGTACACACACACATATATATACATACATAATGTTTTTTGCTTTCTCCTTTTGCATAAAAGTTAGCATATAATACACATGATTTTCATTTAACTATTTAGGTTGGTGCAAAAGTAATTGCGGCTAATATATGGTTTGGTTACTTGGTCTTATCAGTTCATCACAAAATTTCTTTCTCTTTCTTTTTTGAGATGGAGTCTTTCTCTGTCACCCAGGTTAGAGTGCAGTGGTGTGATCTCAGCTCACTGCAACCTCTGCCTTCCAGGTTCAAGAGATTCTTACGCCTTGGCCTCCCAAGTAGCTGGGATTACAGGTGTGCACCACCACACCCGGCTGATTTTTGTATTTTTAGTAGAGACAGGGTTTCACCATGTTGGCCAGGCTGGTCTCAAATTCCTAGTCTCAAGTGACCTGCCCCCCTCGGCCTTCCGAAGTGCTGGGATTACATGTGTGAGCCACCATGCCTGGCTGTGACAAAATTTCTTTTTTTATTTTTTGAAGTAGTAGTATATTCCATTTTGAGGATATAGGATATTTATATATAGTAAATATTTGTATATGTATATATAATACATATTTAACCATTCCCTTTATTCTAGATATTTTTGTTGTTTCTTTTCTTGGCTTTTGCTAATAATGAAACTGCTACCGTGATGTCCATGTCTTTGTATTTATGTATCATTTTGCATATGCATAAATATATTTTTAGACTGTCTGGAAGTGTAATTACTGGGTTAAAAGTTGTGTACATTTCTAATTTTGATAGATATCACCTAATTGCCTTGCATAGAGATTATATTAATTTATGCTCCCATCAACAACGTATGTGCTTGCTAGTTTCCCCAGAGCTTTGCCAACATAGTTCTGTGTATCATGAGTTTTTTTCATCCTTGCCCATCCGATGAATGAAAAATGGCATCTCAGTGTCTTTTACTTTGCATTTCTTACAAGAGTGATTTTTGTTTCCTTTTCTGTGACCTATCTGTATCCCTTTATCATTTTTCTGTTGGGTGACGCTTACTGATTGGTAGGCACTCTCTACTTGGGAAATTAACCTTTCATGATATGATTTCCAGATTTTTTTCCCCATTTGCTATATTTTTATGTCATTTATGGTTGCTCTTGCCATGAATAAAAAATTGTTTTTTACATAGTTCACTTTATCAGTGTTTTCTTTTACTCCAAGATGATGATGGTAATTCTCTGATTGTTTCTGCTGTTACTTTAATGGTTTCCTTTTCTTACATTTAAATCTTTGAGTTACACGAAATTTATTTTGATTTATGCATCATTGATGGTTCCAGCTCTCCTTCCCGTGGATGACTAGCCATTTCTCCTGATGCCATTTATTAATTTATCTTTTCTCCTCTAATTCGAACGCACCTGTCAAAAGCTAACTTACTAAATGTATTTGTATTCTTTCTCTCATATTTAAGAGTTATGTTTGTTTAGTATGAAAAAAGTTCAAAGATACCCACAAGTAGAGGGAATAGTTCAGCAAGACCCCCATCCTTGTCACAGATTCAGTAATTAACATTTATCTTTTGTCTTTTATTTATGTTTTTGATGAAGAGTTTTAAAGCAATCCCAGATAACAGGCCATTTGCCTCTTAATAGTTCTGCGTGTAGCTTTAAAAATATGAACTTTTAAAAGATAATCAAATATTTGACATTTTATGGCCAGAAGCAGTGGCTCATGCCTATAATCCCACCACTTTGGGAGGCTGAGGTGGGCAGATCAATTAGCCCAGGAGTTCGAGACCAGCCTGGGCAACATGGCAAAACCCCGTCTCTAGCCCCCCCCCCCCCCCCCCCCCCCACAAAATACAAAAATTGGCTGGGCATGATGGTGTGCACCTGTTGTTTTAGTTACTTCAGAGGCTTAGGCCAGAGAATCACCTGAGTGCACGAAGTTGAGGCTGCAGTGAGCTGTGATTGCACCACTGAACTCCAGCCTGGGTGAGTGAAACCCTGTCTCAAAAAAAGAAAAGGCCAGGCACGGTGGCTCAAGCCTGTAATCCCAGCACTTTGGGAGGCCGAGACGGGCGGATCACGAGGTCAGGAGATCGAGATCATCCTGGCTAACACAGTGAAACCTCGTCTCTACTAAAAAATACAAAAAAAAAAAAAACTAGCCAGGCGAGGTGGCGGGCGCCTGTAGTCCCAGCTACTCGGGAGACTGAGGCAGGAGAATGGCGTAAACCCGGGAGGCGGAGCTTGCAGTGAGCCGAGATCCGGCCCCTGCACTCCAGCCTGTGCGACAGAGCGAGACTCCGTCCCCCCCCCCCCAAAAAGACTTTTTGTTCTAAATTAAAGAGA
Source organism: Trachypithecus francoisi (assembly GCF_009764315.1). Classification (NCBI taxonomy): domain Eukaryota; kingdom Metazoa; phylum Chordata; class Mammalia; order Primates; family Cercopithecidae; genus Trachypithecus; species Trachypithecus francoisi. The sequence continues at coordinate 20,847,355 of NW_022681455.1, forward strand.
AAAACCACTGGGGGCTTAACAGTTGATGTCTGTGCTTTTACTGGTACTCAGGTGCTGAAGGTGGTATCATATTAGTCCTTTAATTGCTTAGTGTCCTTAGTCCTTTAAATGCTTAGTGTCCTCATGAAGCTTTCTCCCTGAACTTGCTTTTAAGGGAGATCTGCCTCTGTATACCATGGTATGAAATGTTTTATTAGCGTAGAAGTGTCTAGATGATTTTCCTAGGGGGCTACTTAATGAGCAGTCTGTGTGTAGGCAGTATGAATAATAAAATTGTGAGCAGTGGTTAAGTATAGCCAAATGTATGGATGGGACCTAGGGAATAATAAAGAAGCACTTCAAATGTAGCTTAATCTATTTTTTAAAAAAATTTTACTTTAAGTTCTAGGGTACATGTGCACAACGTGCAGATTTGTTACATAGATATACATGTGCCATGTTGGTTTGCTGCACCCATTAACTTGTCATTTACATTAGGTATTTCTCCTAATGTTATCCCTCCCCCTGCCCCCAACCCCACGACAGGCCCCATTGTGTGATGTTTCCTGCCCTGTGTCCAAGTGTTCTCATTGTTCAGTTCCCACCTATGAGTGAGAACGTGCGGTGTTTGGTTTTCTTTCCTTGTGGTAGTTTGCTCAGAACGATGTTTTCCAGCTTCATCCATGTCCCTGCAAAGGACATGAACCCATCCTTTTTTATGCCTGCATAGTATTCCATGGTGTATATGTGCCACATCTTCTTAATCCAGTCTATCATTGATGGACATTTGGGTTGGTTCCAAGTCTTTGCTATTGTGAATAGTGCTGCAGTAAACATACGTGTGCATGTGTCTTTATAGCAGAATGATTAATAATCCTTTGGGTATATACCCAGTAATGGTATCACTGGGTCAAAGAGTATTTCTAGTTCTAGATCCTTGAGGAATCACCACACTGTCTCCCACAGTGGTTGAACTAATTTACACTCTGACCAACAGTGTAAAAGCCTTCCTATTTCTCCATATCCTCTCCAGCACCTGTTGTTTCCTGACTTTTTAATGATCACCATTCTAACTGGCGTGAGATAGTATCTCATTGTGGTTTCGATTTGCATTTCTCTGATGACCAGTGATGATGAGCATTTTTTCATGTGTCTGTTGGCTGCATAAATGTCTTCTTTTGAGAAGTATCTGTTCATATCCTTTGCCCACTTTTTGATGGGGTTGTTTGATTTTTTTCTTGTAAATGTGTTTGAGTTACTTGTAGATTCTGGATATTAGCCCTTTGACACGTGGGTAGATTGCAGAAATTTTCTCCCATTCTATAGGTTGCCTGTTCACTCTGATGATAGTTTCTTTTGCTGTGCAGAAGCTCTTTAATTTAGTTAGATCCCATTTGTCAATTTTGGCTTTTGTTGCCATTGCTTTTGGTATTTTAGTCATGAAGTCCTTACCCATACCTATGTCCTGTGGTATTGCCTAATCTATTTTTGAAAGTGTGCCTAAGGCTTAATGCTAGAAATTGATAACATTTTGATCAAATTCATGACTACATTCTTGCATGTCCAGGCATATATGCCCTATTTGATTCTAGAATTATACACTAAAATTTGTGCTCAGTTTTCAGTTTATCAGTTCCCCCCTTTTTTTTTTGGATACAGGGTCTTGCTCTATCACTCAGGCTGGAGTGTAGTGGCGCAGTCTTGGCTCACTCTAGCCTCGACTTCCCAGGCTCAAGTGATCCTCCCGCCTCAGCCTCCTGAGTAGCTGGGACCACAGGCACATGCCACCATGCCCACCTAGTTTTTGTATTTTTTGTAGAGATGAGGTTTTGTCATGTTGCCTGGACTGGTCTTGAACTCCTGAGCTCAAGCAATCCACCCTCCTTGGCCTCCCAAAGTGCTGGGATAACAGGTGTGAGCCATTGCGCCTGGTGATTTTTTCAGTTTCATATGAGAAAATCTACTTCTATGATATTGATAGGTACAAATACTTTACATAGCTATACATTTCAGTTTAGATTACGTTTGTCAATTGGATTCCATGGATAGTATTTTTCCTTTCAGTTTAAACTATTTAAAGCTAAGCTACCCTCATATCACTTGTTATTGATAATTCAGATGTATCCTCAGATTTGTACTCCAAAGGCAACTTCAGAAACTTAAAACATGGTTCACATTCTTCTACATCTATAAAATTCATTTGAAAAATAGCCAAAGGTTGCAAGGCTTTAGTTAGGAACAAATTCAGGAGATCCATTGTACAACATGGTGACAATAGTTAACAGTATATCGTATTCCTGAAAAATGCTAAGAGAGTGGATGTAAAATGTTCTTATCACAAAAATTACTATGTGAGGTAATGCATACGTCAATTAGCTAGATTTAGTCATTCTACAATGTATATAGGCTTCTAAACTTTATGTTGTATATGATAAATACAATTTTATCTTCTAGTTAAAAAAATGAGAATTTATTTTTGCCAAATAGCCCTAATAATCACCAGGCAGTCACCAAATACCTGGCAACAATATAAAATAAATACAGATTTCGGTTATCATTTGTATCATTCGTATATCCAATTTGACTGGCAATTCTTCCTTTTCTGAACAAATTGCAACCCCTTAATATATATTTAACAACATAGCTAAAAGACTTTCTATTTTTATAAATTTAACATTCTTTTAGAACGATTGAACTTAGAATTATTGAAAATATTATAAATTCTTAAATAATTTAAATGTTTGTGCCATTTGTTAAGCTTCTGCAATATGCTGGATCTGCTCTTGTAGTGACTTTGCATATATCATCTTTAATCTTCATAACGAATCTACAAAATAAATATTATCCACATAAGATAGATGAAATAGGTGACGCTCCAGGGGTTAAGTATCTTGGCTAATGCCACACAGCTAATATGTGATGGAGTGAGGATTTGAAGCTATGTTTCTGAATATAATGCTCTTTCTTACTTCTGGACATTTGATAGTATCTGTTGAATTTTTGAAAGATGAGAAGACTAGCACCCTTATTTACTGGGTCTATATTTCCTGCCTGTCTAACACCTGATTTTTTTTTTCTGGAAGAAAACTTCAGACTTCCTAATTGGTGCATTTTTTTCTATTAATAGTTTTATTTTTTCAACACTTTTAAAGAAAAATTGAATAGGTAGTATGAGTACTCCTATAGGTGCCTCTCTTTCCCTGCGATAGCTTCTCCTATTATTTACATCTTATATTAATTTGGTATGTTTGTTACAATTAACGAACCAATATTAATACATTATTGGTGAAGTCCATAGTTTATTCAGATTTTCTTTGTTTTTATCTAATACCCCTTTTCTGTTCCAGGATGCCATCCAGGACACCGTATTACATTTGCTTGTCTTGTCTCCTTAGGGTCCTCTTGCTATGACAGTTTCTTAGACTTTATTTTTTTTCCCCTAAAGCCTTTCCACTCTACCTTACTGCTGCCTCAAATTTACCATTTGCATTTAAGTACAATTGTAATTTGTTATTGATTACCTTGAGATTTTTTGGTGGTTGTTTTTCAAAGACCTTTGCTACTACATACCTTGACATTTTTAAGGAGTCCAGGTTATTATGTATTCTAGAATGTTCCTCTGTTAGAATATGTGTAGTGTTTTTCTCATGATTAGCCTGGGATATGGGTTACTGGGAGGAAGACCACGCAAGTCTGCTGCCATTTTCACCACATCCTATCCTGAGTATATATTGTCAACATGATTTATGACTGTTGGTGTTAACCTGAAACCTGGCAGAATTAGTGTTTGTCAGGTTTCTCCACTGTAAAGTTACTCTTTTCTTCCCCCCGTTCCATACTGGAAGTCATTACATGAGCTTGCACTGAAGGGGTGGGGGGTTTTGCTCCCCGTTTTTTAGTGGTGTGTCTACATAATTTATTTGGAATTCTTCTACACAGGAGATTTGTCTCTTCTCCTGCATTTATTAATTTACTTATTTATATCACTGTGGAGACATGGATATTTATTTTATACTTTGGGTTACAATTCAGTACTACTTTATTTATTTTGTTACTTAAATTGATCTAACTTTGGTGATTGGGAGATGACCCTCTCAGTCACTCCTGTGTCAGTCACTCCTGTGTCCCTTTGCATACCTTAGTTTTTTTTTTTTTTTTTTTTTTTTAACACTTTTTGGCACTGCAAGATGCTCTAGGTTCATCTTGCGTATTTCCTGCCTCAGTCCTAGAATCAGCCATTTCTCCTAGAAGCCTTGATTCCTTTTTTGAAGAGTAGTGTTCTAAACCAACATCTGGCTGCTGGGTGTGCTTATTACTGGGGTGTCATTTCTTTTAAACTCTCCTAGTGTCAGGGAAAAATGTGTATACTCATCTTTAGATATATACATATGTAAAAATACTTCTATGTGTCTCTGTGAAGTTAAACATCAGTTCTTACTGATGTTTCCAATGATAATTTATTACAACTCCTCATATTTAAGTGATTTTAAAATCACTTTTAAAGTTTATGGCAGCTTTATTCTTTACCTTTTTCTTTTGTTTAGCCTTGCTTCTATATTTAGGTGGATTCTTCACTCTCAGTTGTGTCCTATAAGAACTTCTCAATTCCTGAATTATTTTAATTCTTCCTTGGGTTGCCTAATTTTTGGTACACAAGTTTCCCCTACCCCAAGGAAAAAAATCTTCGTGGTTACTATATTTTCTAACTTCTTACTTGTATGTTTGAAAATTATATTAAAAAAATCGAAGGATTGGATCCTATCCGTGAGATATTTGAGAATTATATCTGTTCACCTTTTAATTTTCACAGTATTGCTTTCTGATTTGGGATGGATATATTAGACACAGGGAATGGAGAGTAATGTTGGATTGGTACTGAAATGTTTTTAGTTTTGTCTACTCTGCTTCTAGATGACAGTTTTCAAAAGCTTATAGTTTAAGTTTGGGTCCCTTCCCAAGTTAAGAACACTGTTGATGTTTTTCTTTGCTAATTTTATTTCTTGTGTTTAGTTCATTGGGTTCAGAGAAATACAGGTTCAGTGATTCTGGATTATTCTGCCATATTTACACTTGATCTTAGCCAAAAGGCTGAGAAGTGATATTCTGCTATCTTTTACTTTTACTTTGACCAATGTTTTCTTTCCCCCAAAGCCTTTCCAGTGTACCTTTCTGCCTCCTCAAATTTACCATTTACATTTACATTTAAGTACAGTTGTAATAGCTAGTTGTTATCTTTGCTGTTATCTGGTACAACTCGCTCATTTTATAGATAAAAGAGCTTAATTGACTATCATTTGCATTAGAAACTGACACACTAATTTTTTTCCCTCTAATTGTCTCAAACAAAAGGGAAACTTCTTTGCCAGGCTTTTTTCAATAAAATGTTTTTATGTCTAAGCATATTTGTGGTGACTAATTGTGTTGTTTTTGTATGGTTTTTTTGGGGAAGAAAAATGTATATTAAAAGTCTTCTGTTAGTAAGGTAATGAAAGATAAATCTTTGTATTTCCAAGGCAAAGCAAGCATAACTTCTCTTCAAACAGATTGTTCTAGTCAAATTTGGTTGTTACAGAAAGCCCATTCATTTTTTTAGTAACAACAGATAAAGAGCTTAACTAAAGTTTTGATGAAAATACATATATTTATTTGAGAAGAAGGGTAATTTTTGAAAAGTCTTAAGATAATCAGTATGAAAGCTAACTTTTTAAGCAAAGAAAGTAAACTATTAAGTTTATGCAGTGATTCATTTGGGATATTTGGAATAGGATATGACATCATTATATAACATAATTTGCAGGCTTAGACTTATTTTGTAGCACTTAAGTGATTCAGTGTTTTAAGGGTTTTAAAATGTGATCCTTTACAATACACTTTCCCAAACTCAGTGAGGAAAGGAAATTGCTATGTTATATTCAAATCTTGTTAAAATCTGATTGCTATAGTTTACAGAAGAGGTATAGTGATTTAAAAAATATTTATGCAGTACAAATGTTTTCTGTATATGTTTTACAAAGTGAATCAAAGTTGGAGGGTAGTAATTTAATAGGAGAAGATTTGTTGGTTCCTAAGTCATGGTTTCTGAAATAAAGAAAAATAGCAGTATGCAGTAGTCCTTTATTTTATTATCAATCTATTTTGATGTGCTTTTAATAGCATTGGTGATTAAGGTTGTAGAGTCTGGAGCCAGACTGCCAAGTTCAAATCAGTGTTCCACTATTTGTAATGTTTGGCCATGGCTTACTTAAGCTCAGGTTCTTCATCTGTAAAGTGGGGCTAATCATGTACTTGCCTTGTAGAATCTTAAAAAGATTGAGTGAATTTATGCATGTGAATCTCTTTGATCTTGGCACAAAGAATATGCTCAATAAATGATAGCTATGGTTATATATATTTTAAAAGGAATATTGGTGTATTATTTATGTGTTTTCTTTGAAAGACTGATAACCTTTGACATGCAGTGTGTTGTAGAATTCTTTTCTTGGTATTAGATCTTGTGCAATTTGGGAGAGTTAACTACTTAATTCAAGCTGTTTGTTTTCAAAAGTGATGAGTAGACATTTGGTGGTTTGGGGTGACTACAAGGATGAGGAAGTATAAAAAGAGATAGGTAGTCAGCTCTTGGTAGAGACCTTTTTCTTTTTTTTAAAACAGTTGGGAAATACAATTCAGAACTGAGACTCATGTAGACAGCCACCACCATAGTGTTCATCATTAGCCATACCATTCCCCGTCAGTTAAGGAAACGCATTTGATTTTTAAGTTTTTTTCCCCCTCTTTTTGCTAAGTCTTTTTTTCTCTCCTGAGGATGCTTCTTGAATCTTTGCTTCTGACTTGGGGGCAGGCCAGGCAGGTAATAGGTGGATAGCTGCTGCACCATTTTATATACATGTGAAGGTCCTGCTTTTGATGTAATTGGGTCTCTGCTTCTCTTCACCTTAATGTTCTTAACAACTTGCTACCACCACGACCCCCACAAACTCATATGACTTGGTGTGATCTCACTCATTAGATCTGATGGTAGAATTAATTTAAAAACACCCATTTTTACAATTGATGAGAATAGTGGGAAAAAAAAACCGAGACATGAACACTGAGAAGCATTTCAAATTCCATGAAGATGGCATGCTACTCAATTTTTTACATAAGCTTCTGTATTTAATTTTGTATAGCAACAAATGCCTGCAGTGTATATAGAGGCCAAATTTCTGTTTGTTTGAGTTTACTATATTCACATCAACAACTGGAATTAGGGTAGGCTATAGAATGGAAATATCCTCTTGGTAATAATGAAACATAATTCTGTCTCTGAGTCTTGTGTGCTTTTTGGCACAGGTCATATGACTGTGGTTTAGGAAATATACTCACCTCCTCTCTTAATCTGTTTTCTGAGTCATCATGTGATTTCCCAGAATACCTAGCACATGTAATTCAAAGAGACAATATTTGTCTTTGCTCTGGTTGCAGTAAGATAAAACTCTGAAGCATTCTGGATTAAGATATTACAGAAAGTTAATTTCCAGGAAAAATTACTCTTTTGGAGAAGGTATAGCTCTCTCTAGGAGTATTCCATAGATGAGACTGGTATCTGTTTTTGTAACTCTATTCTTACATATTCTATTCCACTTCAGCAAACTTCTTTTGAATATAATATGAAACTCTTAAATTTCTTTACCTGGGTGCTCTTATCTATCAAATATAAAAAAGCCGCTAGAGAAGAATGTATTGGTGAAGTCAAATAGTTTAGTCAATATGCACCCGTTTTGCATTTTTGGCGTTGGTTAGTCGAAGAGGAATTTCAATGGTGTATGTTAGTCTTGCGCAGCTCTCATAGTTATCGCCTGGGTAGTATGTGGAATTCACTGAATTAATTGAAAGTTCTGAATATCTCTTGAACTTATGACAAATCCCTGAAAATCAGTGCTTTCTGATGAGTCAAGCTATATAGGTAGTATATAAAAAGCCAACATATGTTATACAGGATAGTTTAATACGCATTAAGAGTATTTGGCTCAAATGCGTTTTGTGTACTTTAATCCTCTTCCGTGATTTGTAATATTTAGATCTATTTTTCCTGTTGGGTTAGGTGGAATTAAGGCATTGACAGTCAATGAATTGCTTCTGGGTAGAGCTCAATGTAAAACAGATTTTGCTGTAGTAAAGATTATAGAATATCATCTTAGAAGAAAATGTAGACTGTTACGTAAAAAAAAAGGTCAGATTCTATGAAATTGTAATTGGGAAACTCGGCACCCCTTTGACCAATTTTAACTTATTACTCTTTCTTACTAGCTTAGGCTTAAAACAATAATGATGTCTGCAAGATCTGCCTTTCTTGTTATCTCCCCATCCCCAGCCATTAAATTCTAACTAGGATCTATGTTTTCTTCTCTCGAGTTACTTTGGGTGGGTAGTGGAGGGGCCCACAAATATGAATAGGTTTACTTTCCCCTACTTCTTTTGTAATTATTTTACTTCTAACTTCACTTTTGTTACTTTTTTTCTTCCTTGATTCACTGAGTTAGAGTTAGTCTCATTGTTCAGAAGCCCTCTTCCTTTATAGCTTCTTTTTTTCCAATGCGTCTGTTGTATGCAGAACTTACCTTCATTGATTCATAAATACTGGTGTTAAGAGACATCATCCCTCATCTGTCTCATTTTGCAAATAAGCTTCCTGTTAGAAAGTTGGCTAGATGGAAGCAGAGACCTTCACTAAAACTTTGATCCTCCTCTGTTTTCCCAGCACATAGTAGGCGCTCAAAAATACATGTTGAATGAGAGAAAGGAAATGAGATCCAGAGAGGCTAAGTGAAGTAATACGTGGGAATATATAACATGTAATATCATGAATATATGTTATGAAAGTACTAAAAGGCCCTAGAAATGTTAATTATTTGTTGTTAGTAGTATTAGTGTAATAGTAAGTCACCATTAATGTTTTAAAACTTATTACTAGATGATATAGAGATACTTTTCGTTGTATGTAACAGAACACCCAATCAATAGTGACTTAAAGTAATGAGGATTTGTTTTTACATTTGAGGGTAGATATCTGCCAACATTGACTTAGCCGCTCTGTAGTGGCAGGGCTGTTGTTCTGTAGTTTTCTTGGCCTTTCCTTCCTTGTTGCAAGAATGGCAGCTCCTGCTGTAGGCATCACCTTTCTGTTTGAAGCACCAGGAAAGGGCATGGATCAACAACAGCATCTCTGTTTTACCAGGAAACCAAAAGCCTTCCTGGAAGCTGTGAAGTACAACAGACATCCCCTTAAGTTTTATGGCCAGACTGTTTCACATGGCCACCTCCGTCTGGAAGGAAGGCTGTGAAAGGGAGTTAGCTTTTCTAGCCTCTAATGTGGATGGGAAAGGGAGAAGGAGTTTGGAAATACATTCTGGGTTTGCTGCAAAATTTACCTCTTTGGTTAGCCAATATCCGAATTTATCTTTCTTATGAATACATTTTATAGAGAATTCAATCACCATCTCTCTCAGGGAGATGTTGTTATACATAATTGCATCTACTTCAAAGTCCAGAATGTCTGCTTGATACATAGTTTTCTCCATCAGGTCTGGTTGTAGCTTGTTGTCATCTGGTGACCTAGAGCTAAGAAGACAAATATATACTTCTAGCACATCAAAAACTATTAGATAAAGGAATGAGATAACTCAAATAAATCTTTTCCCTTAGAAAAGGGGAGAATTAGAAACTCAAAATAGTCATTGGTCCACAAATATACCATACTCTGTAGGATGTGAATACTGAAGATTTCCTATTCTGGCAGTGGGCAAAATTCTGTAAACAATCCGCTGTACTTATTTATGATCTCTGGGAGGATCTCCCTTGGTTACACCTGACCACATAGTATTGATTGGTGTGGCTATATAATACGTCAGGTAGACCAATTCCTTCCACATAATTCTTTTCCGAATTGTTTTGGCTATTTTAAGGACTTCCCCTTTCCATATAAATTTTAGAGTAAGTTTGTTGATGCCTACCAAGAACCTTGCTAGGATTTTTGATAGGAATTACGCTAAAGTTACAGATCAGTTTGAGAAAAGTTGATATCTTTACTATGCTGAGCCTTCCAATCCATGAATTTGGTAAGTTCCTCTGATAATTTGGAGAGACTTTAATTTTTTTAACACAATTTTATAATTTTCAGGATGTATGTAGATCCTGTGTATATTTTGTTAGCTGTATACCTAAATATTTCATTTTCTTTGGAGCAAAGAAGTATAATTGGAATGGCATTTGCCTTTTAAATTTTGTTTCATTTGTTGTTAGTATACAAAGGTCATGATTTTTGTTTGCCAATCTTATATTCTGTGGCCTTACAGAAGTCACTTTATTCTAGTTTTTAATTTTTTTTGTAAATTCCTTGGGATTTTCTAGATAGCCACTCATATTATGTGTGAAAAGAGACAGTTTTATTTCTTCCTTTTTAATCTATATGCATTTTATTTCCTTTTCTTGCTTCATTTTACTGGCTATGATTTCTTGTACTGTGTTGAGTATGAGTGGTGAGGGTGGACATCCCTACCTTGTTCCTGATCTTAGGGAGAAAGAATTTGTTTTTTAATGAGTAAGTGTGATGTTACCTCTAGGATTTTTGGTAGATGCTCTTTATGTGTTTGAGGTGAATCTTGTCTAGTTCTAGTTTTTTTGAGTGTTTTTATCATGAATGGGTGTTGGATACTTTGTAGATATTAAAGATACTATGAAGGGAGACTGCATTATTCTTTTTTAGCTGAAAATAGAGTAATATGTGAACTAGAATGATAAAATCTGAATGTTATCTCAGACATACAATACTTAAGGCACCAAAGACATTACTTGGCCCTGAATCAGCTTCATGTATTTCTCTATTTAGGGAAAGATTTATTAACGTAATTACATGTGACTGTTCTTTCTTATTTTGGCTTTTAAAATAAATACTCCTTTAACATAAACATTTTTAAAAAGCATACTTTGTCATATCTTTGTTAGTCCTGCTACTGATATTGTTCCCATAAAACTAACCCTTATTTTACTATCAGGGAAAAAAAAGTACTTCATGTGATTAAAGAGTCATGTTGTATGTTTTATAGTACCTTCCATGCTCTTGCAATTTTCCAGTGACAGCTATATATTCTTTTTTTTTTTTTTTTTTTTTTTTTTTTTTTTTTTTTTTTTTTTTTGAGGCGGAGTCTCGCTCTGTCGCCAGGACTGGAGTGCAGTGGCCGGATCTCAGCTCACTGCAAGCTCCGCCTCCCGGGTTTACGCCATTCTCCTGCCTCAGCCTCCCAAGTAGCTGGGACTACAGGCGCCCGCCACCTCGCCCGGCTAGTTTTTGTATTTTTAGTAGAGACGGGGTTTCACCGTGTTAGCCAGGATGGTCTCGATCTCCTGACCTCGTGATCCGCCCGTCTCGGCCTCCCAAAGTGCTGGGATTACAGGCTTGAGCCACCGCGCCCGGCCGACAGCTATATATTCTTATATTGCAGAGCAGCCTGCCTCTTTAGTCTTCATTTCAAAATAAAACCCAAAAGAAGAAAAAAAGTATGGAAATGTTGTAAGAATAGTACAAAACTCTTTTTGTTTTTTGCCTTCTGAGCCATTTGATAGTGAGCTGTTTACTTGATGCCCCATCATCCCCAAATACTTTTTTGTGTGTTTCCTATAAAGTTATTCTCCTACACAACTACAGCAAAGCCATCAGAAACAGGGAATTAACATTTAGGCATTACTACCACCTAATCCTCAGACTTCATTCATCTTATTCCCTTAACATCCTTTATGGCAAAAGAAAGGATTCCCTTTGAAATGTCTCTTTAAGATTTCTTTAATCTGGACTAGTTTCTCTCTCTTTACTTGCCTTTATATCTTTGACATTTTTGAAGAGTACAGGCCAGTTACTTGAGTGATTGTCCCTTGATTTGGCTTTCTCTGATGTTTTCTCATGAGTAGGTTCAAGTTATACATCTTTGGCAGGAAGATCTTCAGAAGTGAAGCTTTTTTTCTCTCTCAGTGCATCTTATCAAATGACACCTGACTTTGATATGTCCTATCATTGGTGATGTTAACTTTGATCAGTTGATTAAGGTAGTGTTTGCCAGGTTTCTCCAGTGTAAGATTATTTTTTTCCTCTTTGCAGTTAAATGTATTTTGTGAGGGGGTTCTTTGAGGCTATGTAAATGTCTTCTTCCTCTTCAAACTTTCACCCCTCTTGAATTCCTGTGCTCTACACCTTGCTGTCCCTCTGTAGGAATCCCCTTTTCACCCTTTCTGGTTCTAACACCCAGTAGAGAGGCTCTTCTGAACCTGCACAGGCCATCCTCCTGCCTGGACAGGATACCTCCCTCCCTCCATTTCTGCTCTCCTGCCCAATATGGATGCCCTTTTCACTTCCTGGTCTTTGACACCCCAGGCCAGGCTGTCTTCTCATTCAGACGCCCAGCCCATTGTGCCCCAGCTCTGACACGCTGTGCTGGTTGCCCCCTGCAGCGATGCCCCATGTTCTTCTTGGGTTCTGAGACCCTGTGCTGGGCTGCCTGTCTTGGTGGGTGTTCTCATCCTGCTCGTACTTTTTTTTTTTTTTTTTTTGAGATGGAGTCTTGCCCTGTTGCCAGGCTGGAGTGCAGTGGCATGATCCTGGCTCTCCGCAGCCTCTGCCTCCTGGGTTCAAGCGATTCTCTTCTCTCAGTCTCCTTAGTAGCTGGGACTATAGGCGCCGACTACCACACCTGGCTAATTTTTGTATTTTTAGGTAGAGATTTGTATTTTTAAGTCGAGTTTCACCATGTTGGCCATGCTGGTCTCAAATTCCTAACCTCAAGTGATTCACCTGCCTCAGCCTCCCAAAGTGCTGGAATTACGGGCATGAGCCACCGTGCCGGGTCCCTGCTCAGACTTGGATACCTCATGCCAAACTGCTCCTCTTTGTGGTCAGCCCAGCCCACCTTGTGTCTCTGGCATTGATAGCCCACATGGAGTCACCCTCCCATACAGAGGCCCTCCTCATCCTGTGTGTGCCCTGACACCCTCTTCCCCTCGGATGGACTCTGATCATGTTTCCTAAGGCTGCTGCTGCTCTCTGCCTTCCCCCAGCTCAACTGCCTGCGTTTATCAGTCCCACCTATTGTCTTGATGCTGAATTTGTCTAGAAGGGCAGGGAGGTGAAAGGAACTGCAGTCCCTCTTGATGTTCTTAATCAGCCCCCTGTTGTTTGCTTTTTCACCTCTTTTTTTTCTACCTTTTCATGGAGTAGTTAGAGATAATTTATAACATTTAAAATGTAAAATGTATTCTTCTTAGAAAAAACCAGGTGACTATAAACTGTCGAATAAATGTGCAAAGCCTGATTGTTTTGGATATTTTGAAAGAAATAATCTCTGAATATGGGAGTGAAAACATCCCATATCACAGTACCTAATGTCAGGTGGCAAATAGCTAGTATAGACTCAACTTGCTTCAGGTCAGCCTGTAGAGCCAAAGATCCATCCTGGCTCTGCCTCCTGGTTTCCAGCTTAAGACACCTCTTTGCAAGTCACAACATCTCTTTCTATTTCTGTTTCCTCATCCATAAGATGGGGGTTATAAATACTTACGTCATGGGGTTGTTGGAGAGGGAAGATGAGATAATGCATTTGAAAATGCTTTGCAAGTGGGAAAATGCTATGCAAATGTGGTTATTTAGTTCTAATTTATTACCTAGTCAAAATTGAAATGTATAGGAAATTAAGTCAAGCATTTTAATTGCATTGTGATTTGTAGGCAAATTCCCTCTGATTCATAAGGCAGATAAGAGGTTGGCATAGTTTTGTTTTTTGCTGCTACTTTAAGTCCATTGTGCTGTCACTATTACTCAACCAGGCAAACACTCCTCTTCTGAAGTTCTGCCCACCTGTTATGCCTCTGTGACATACTGCCACCTTCTAGATGATTTTTACCTCTGGCTTACAACTGTCCCCCCCACCCCAGTGCCTGTTGTCTGTCATCTTTGGTGACATCAGCATCACTGGCCTTAACATGAATTCTTTCATGCATCTACAATTGCTTGTAGCACAGTTCTGCTTGCATATATCACTGGATGGGGATCTCAAAGTCAACATGTCTAATGCTGAAGTTATACTCTTCTCCCCTGACCTGCTCCTCCCTAGAGCTTCCATTTATGTTACTGGTGTCACTCTTTGTATTAGCCTTGTAGGTTGGAAACGTTTAACCCTTCCCTCTACCATCTCCCATGTCTAGTCAGTCAGTAAGTTCTTTTATTTTTGCAACCGTCTCTTCCCCACTTGAGCCTCTATTTCCCCATAATTAATGACGTATTTCTGGCCCTTTAAATCTAATCTTGGAACTCTTAAAATAGCCTTCTTCAAGGCAAATGTTAGAACCTCAGCTTGCCAGGTCCCAGACTGGTCCTCTGCTGAATATTGGATGAAAAAGACCATGGAGCCTAAGTCAGTTCTCTGAGCCAGCCTTTCCAGATGAGGCAGTCAATTGTTATAGAACATGTCTCCAGAGACCTGTAAAAACCTCTAGATGGTAGTGTTCAGGCTTGGGGAAGAGGACCTACCTTGTTACCTGGAAGCATCTAGAAACTGAAAAGACCTGTTCTGTATAGCATGAATTCCAGTATCTAAATATAGTAACTGTTAACATTTTGGTGTATTTTCTTTTGTTTTTTCTTTTGCATGTCTATAATTATCCTATATGTATTCATTCATCACATCTGTTAAATAACATTTTAATGATATTTTAGTAAGTGCATTTTAAAAATTGGTGCGTAACACGGATGCCCCTTGACTTTGGATGGGGTTACATCCTGGCAAAGTGAAAATACATATGTTGGAAATGTGCATAATACACCCAACCTACTGAACATCATAGCTTAGCCTAGCCTGTCTTAAATGTGCTTGGACACTTAAATTAGCCTACAATTGTGCAAAATCATCTGGCAAAACAGTCCACTGTAGATTATTAGTTGTTTGCCTTCTTGATCGCGTGGCTGACTGGGAGCAGTGGTTCATTGCCCAGCAGCTCCAGAGAGCATTGTAGTGCGTATCACTAGCCCGAGAAAAGATCAAAATTCAAAATTTGACACATGGGCTCTACTGAATGTATATCACTTTTGCACCATTGTAAGGTTGAAAAATTGTAAATCAAACCATTGTAAGTTGGAGACCATCTTTGCTTCATAGAATGAAAGGTTGCTATCCTTGTTTCTGTTAGAACAAGAAGGTCTCCTCCAAGAAATACCAGACTCTCTGTCAGAGCTTAACCCCAGCTTCTGCTGAGAGTGTTTGTTTAGTGTTAATTTTTGATTGCTGACAACTAGTCTGTTTTTCTTCTACCTTGGTCATGATACCTGCTCATTAAGTTACCTTTCTACTTTATTGGTCTCGCTTGTTTGTTCATTCATGTACTTATTCTTTTATTATTCAGTCTCCAATAATAATAGCATAGCCTCTTCTATCTCCTGAGTTTGGCTCTGAAGACTTAAAGATTGCTTAGTTCATCGAGGGACTATTCATTTTTGAATCATTGCCAGGATATACCACAAGCTCATCTGTGGGCACATGGGAAGCCGTGCCTTCCTTTCTGAAGAGAGTAGAGAAAGCTTCCTGGGGGAGGTGGTGTGTAAACTGCTCTGTGAAAGATGAGTAGGAGGAGTTGGTTAGGGAAGACAAGTAGAAGAGACATTTAGGCAGTGGGCATAGAAATGAGAACAGTGGTGACGATGTGGCTCCAGCTTGCCTCTAGGTTTTTGTTTTTTTTTTTTTTTTTTAAGATGGAGTCTCGCTCTGTCGCCCAGGCTGGAGTGCAGTGGTGCAATCTTGGCTCACTGCAAGCTCCGCCTCCCGGGTTCATGCCATTCTCCTGTTTCAGTCTCCCGAGTAGCTGGGACTACAGGCGCCCACCACCACACTTGGCTAATTTTTTGTATTTTTAGTAGAGACAGGGTTTCACCATGTTAGCCAGGACGGTCTCGAACTCCTGACCTCGTGATCCACCTGCCTCGGCCTTCCAAAGTGCTGGGATTACAGGCGTGAGCCACCGCGCCTGGCCTTGTTTTTGTTTTTTAACACCTTTATTGAGATAATAATTCCTATGTCATGAAATTCACTCATTTGAAATATACAGTTTTCACAGAGTGAATTTAAAACATTTTCAATACCACACAAAGACACTCCACATCCTTTAGCTGAGCCTCCTCAGTCTTCCTGTCCCTCCCAGCCATAGGCAATCTCCAGTCTACTTTCTGTGCTATGGATTTGTCTCTTCTGGACATATCACTGAGGTAGAATCAGACAACATATGTTCTTTTGTGCCTGACCTCTTTCACTTACATAATGTTTTCAAGATTCACTTACGTCGTGTGTATCAGCACTTCATTTCTTTTTGTTGCTGAATAATATTACATTGCATAAATATACCACATTTTATTTATCCATTTATCACTTGATGAGCATTGGGTTGTTTCTGCTGTTTGGCTATTAGGAATAATGCTGCTATAAACATTGATGTACAAGTTTTCATGTGAACACGTTTTCATTTTTCTGGTATATATACTTAGGAGAGGAATTGCTAGATTATACGTTAACTCTCTGTTTAGCAATTTGAGGAACTGCCAGATTATTTTTCAAAGCAGCCAAGCCATTTTACATTTTGATTAGGAGTGTATGAGGGTTCCAGTTCACATTCTTGCCAACACTTAATACCTTTAAAAAAAAGTATAGCCATCCTAGTAGATGTGAAGTGGTATCTCATCGTGGTTTTAATTTGTATTTCCCTGATGGCTAGTGATGTTGAGCCTCTTTTCATGTGATTATTGGCTATTTATATGTCTTTGGAGAAATGTCTATTCAGATCTCTTGCCCATTTTAAAATTGGATTATTTGTCTTTTTATTATTGAGTTGTGATAGTATTTTCTTTTTAATTATGAAATTGGTAGTTGTTTTGACCAAGTAAATTTGCTAGGTCAAAATCTAAAAGTGGTTCTTACATTGGAGATAATATTCTGCAGATAATCTAAAGATCTCTTTTAAGATGTCTCTTTAAAATCCTATACTCTAGGCTGAGTATGGTGGCTCATGCCTGTAATCCCAGCACTTTGGGAGGCTGAGGCGGGTGGATCACGAGGTCAGGAGATCGAGTCCATCCTGGCTGACATGGTGAAACCCCATCTCTACTAAAAATACAAAAAAATTAGCCGGGCATGGTAGTCGGTGCCTGTAGTCCCAGCTACTCAGGAGGCTGAGGCAAGAGAATGGCGTGAACCCGGGAGGTGGAGCTTGCAGTGAGCCAAGATTGTGCCACTGCACTCCAGCCTAGGTGACAGAGCTAGATTCTGTCTCAAACAAAACAACAACAGCAACAACAACAACAACAACAACAACAAATCCTACACTCTAGAATTGGTGCTGATCCTGGAAATGTACCCATTCGGAGCAGATGACTTGTGTTACTGATTTGTGCCAGACAGCTAAGAGTTGTGTATAATCTAAATGGAAACCAGATGTTTTGGCAGTTTGCTAGTGAGTGGTTTTCTCTTGGTTAGGGCCTGCTCCTTTACTAAATAGGACTATTTTCAGTGTATCACTTTTCAAATATTTGAATAAGGAAGATTTTTTTTGGTACATACAAATTTATGAATACAATTGTATTTTTTGAACAACTTTATTTTTTTATGTGTAGTAAATTCTCATTAACGACTTATTTTCTCTTTCATCAAACTGTTCAACTGACTGCAAATAGTGTGTATCTTATTGACCCAGTTTTCAATTATGCATATGTACAGATTATCCATGACTATTAAAACAAACTCTTGCTTTCCTTTAGTTTGTTGCTAGTTCCCTGAGTTGCCTTAGTGGAAACCATAGGAAGAAAAGAGATTATAGCAATGGTCTAGGTGTGACATGATGGCTTATACAAGAGTGGCGGTGGTAGTGATAAGTAGCAGATGTATTTGTTTACACTTTTTACTCCTGGTGGTATCCCAGGAAGTGGCAGTTTCATTCCTGTGGCTTTAGCTATCAGGGAGTTCCTTCCTTCCATTGTAGTCCCTGGTCCCAAAGGGCAACTCCTGCTATTCTACCTCCTGTCAAATAATACCAACTATTGGGCTCTTATAATACAGGTTGAGTATTTTTTATTCAAATGCTTAGGACCAGAAGTGTTTTTGAGTTTGGATTTCTTTTCCAGATTTTGGAATATTTCCATTATACACTTACTGGTTGAGCGCCCCTAATCCGAATGTTGAATTTCCTTTGAGCATCCTGTGGTTACTCAAAAAGTTTCAGATTTTGGAGCATTTTAGATTCAGAGTTTTGGATTAGGGATACTCAACCTGTACCACCTCTTCTAGTGGGTCTCCCCAGCCCTTAGGCTGGTAGTAGCTTCCTGCTGGGAAAAGGGAGGAAAGATTTTCCTCCATCCTCTTAGGGTCTCTGGCTGGGTCTGAAAATCAAATTGCCAAAGACAGATTAACAGAAGAAAAACATTCAAATTTATTTCAGTTTTATGTGACATGGGAACTGTCACAAGGAAATGAAGACCCAAAGAAACAGTTAAACTTTAGTATTTTTTATAGTAGGTTTGAAGAAGAGTAGAGAGCCGTGGAGAAATATGGTAGGGTAAAAGAGTGTGATCTGATGATAAGAAACTGGAGGAAATGTAGTAGGGCCTGATTTTGCCAGATTCTTCTGTGTCCCCTCATCTTCAGAGATAAGGATGTTCCTTTCCTCTGGGTATAGGGAGGGCATGCCTCAAATGAGGGTCTTATAACCTGTTTCGGGGGAAGGTCAGAAATTTTCTTCTAGGTTTTATGGCTTGTTTCAGGGGAGACAAGAGGGACGAGGTCAGAGAGACTTTCCTGCTTCTGCTATTTTTCAGATCTCTTTAGTTTAAAATACTCACTATGTTGAGGTGGTATATTTTGGGGTAGTGTGCTCTGAGCCCCATCACTGCTGTTGTTCATTTTGAGGTTCCTTCTCATTCCCTGTTTGGGGTCTTGGATCTTCTATTGCCCATGTAACCACATTTCTCTGTTAATTTTTATCTGTTTTAATGCTTAGAGTGGTTTCTTTTTTCCTAACTAGAGCCTGATGAATACACGGTGAACATTTGAGAGTTCAATTTTGTAAATTATTTGTGTCAAGTTTAGTATTTCTGTGATGCATTCCAGTGGAGATGTTCTTAGGTGAGTTGGATAGTGAGCTCAGATTTGTGTGTGAACTAGAAGTATAAATTTGGCTATCATCTCAGCCAAATGGTAGTATTTCAAACCCTGGGAGGGACAGATGGGATCATCTAGTAAATAGGAGAGAAGGGAATCCAAATCTAGGTCCACTGAAATTGTAACATTGCTTGTAAGATGGGCTTGGTGAGCAGTGGTTTTGGATTGAGCCCTGAGAGGTGGGATGGGGGAGGGAGATGGATAAAGTAGAAAGGCCAGAGAGAGTGATGCTGTTGATAACATGAAGAAAGGATTGTTGGCAGGGCACGGTGGCTCATGCCTGTAATCCCAGCACTTTGGGAGGCCGAGGTGGGTGGGTTATCTGAGGTCAGGAGTTCGAGACCAGCCTGGCCAACATGGTGAAACCCTGTCTCTAAAAATACAAAAATCAGTGAGGTATTGTGGTGCATGCCTCCTGTAATCCCAGCTACTCGGGAGGCTGAGGCTGGAGAATTGCTTGAGCCCAGGAAGTGAATGTTGCAGTGAGCGGAGATCATATCACTGCACTCCAGCCTGGGTGACAGAGTGAGACTCCGTCTCAAAAATACAAAAACAGAAACAAAAAAACAAAAAAGAAGAAAGGACCATTTCACTGCTTTATGCATTCTGCCAAATGTTTGTGGTGTCAGTTACCTTGATAAAAGCAGTTTTAGGGACATGGTGGGCAGTTGAGGGTCTTCACCAAAATGAAGTGGTAGATGACTGAATGTGAGGTGACAGAGTATAGCTGGTGCATAGAGAGAGTTCTTTCGAGATGTTTGATAATGAAGGGGGCGTAAACAAATGAGGAAGGAACAGTGACTCACGCCTGTAATCTGAACACTCTAGGAGGCTGAGGCGGGAGGATCACTTGAGGTCAGGAGTTCAAGACCAGCCTGGCCAACATGGTGAAACCCCACCTCAACTAAAAATACGAAAATTAGCCGGGCATGGTGGCAGGTGTCTGTAGTACCAGCTACTTGGGAGGCTGAGGCAGGAGAATCACTTGAACCCGGGAAGCAGAGATTGCAGTGAGCCAAGATTGTGTCACTGCACTCCAGCCTGGGCAACAGAGCGAAACTCTGTCTCAACAACAACAAAAAAGAACTGAGGAGATAGCAGAAAGATGTATTAAGAAAAGCTACAGGTTTTATGATTGCCTTTTACTTTAAACATATTTAATTTTTAGAATAGTTTCTAAATGAAAATAGAAGTCATATAAGGAAAAGTTTTCCTCGTTTCCCATTGACTCTTTTTTACTCCCTTCTCCCAGCCCCAGCATATAGCCACTGCTATGTGTTTCTGGTATACATCCAAAAAAATTTTATGCAAATACTAGCAAATGTGATTATGTATTCTAGATTTTCTCCTTCTTATCCCTAGGGGTAGCCTACTTTACTAATTTTTATTGTCTTATTTTTTTCTCTGCATAATATGACCTGGAGATCTTTCTACACTGGAACTTAGAGGTTATTCATTTGTTTATTGGAGTCTTTGTTCTGAAGGTACTAAAATATTTGTAACCAGTTATTTTTTACTATTACAAATAATACCTTTACGTTTACAGTAGGCTAACTTCTTAAAAGGGAATCTGCTAGGTCTGAGAATGTGCACCTGCCATTTCAGTAGATACTGTCATATTACCTCCTTTAGTGGCGATCTGGTTTCTATGCCCACCAGCAAAGCATGAAGAGTACCTGTTCTCTCAGTTACATTGGTATAGTGTGCTATCAAACTTTTGGATTTTTGACAGTCTAGTAAGTGAAAAATAGTATTTAAAAAAAAAAGTAGTGCAGTTTTAGTTTTCATTTATTAAGAATGAAGTTGAACATCTCTTTGTTCAAGAACCATATGTGTTTCATTTTTTCATGAACTCTCAGTTCATGTTTGTTGCCCTTTTTTTCTATTAGCTTTGGTCTTTTAAGTTTTTGAGTTTTGTGTGTTAGGCCTAAGGGCCTAACAGCACACTGTGGCTGTAACATTGCTAGCAAGATGGGCCTGGTGAACAGTGGTTTTGGATTGAGGCATGGTGGCTGGATCCTGAAGGGCCCTGTAAAGTCCATTTGGTGTTTATATAGGCTCTTGGTTTATAAAACTTTTTTTAACATACAGAAATATATATCTTATTAGAGATCTTTTTTTTCCTTTTTTTTTTTTTGAGACAGAGTCTCGTTCTGTCACCAGGTTGGAGTGCAATGGCACCATCCCAGCTCACTGCAACCTCCGACTCCCTGTTTCAAGCAATTCTTCTCCCAAGTAGCTGGGATTACAAGCACGTGCCACCACGCCCAGCTGATTTTTGTATTTTTAGTAGAGACGGGGTTTCATCCTGTTGGTCAGGCTGGTCTTGAACTCCTGACCTTGTGATCCGCCCGCCTCGGCCTCCCAGAGTGCTAGGATTACAGGCATGAGCCACCGTGCCCGACAATTTTCATTGGTTTTAAGAAGTTATTTTTCAAGTTGTACGTTAAGGGTGCTTTCGAATTCTGTTATTAAAGCGTACTCTAGTCTCGGTTTTTAGTAGGCACTCAATGGTTTGTATTATGTAAATAAACCCTCTGGGTATGGGTAAACGTACTGCACACTTTAAATGTTTGGACTTGACTTGTCTTCCAGAGTTCTGTGGTAAAGAAACTCTCAAAAAATGCTTTTGGGTTCAAGACAATCAAACTCTTTTCTCTCTTTGTTTTGTTCTTACTGAATTTTTATTTGTATCAACCTCCATACCCTCCTTACTTAAATCCATGAATAGACTCCTTTTATTGTTTTGTGTTATTTCTTGGGTTGATTTTTAAATGGAACAGTTGTGTAAGATAAATGTTTGTTGTCGTGAGTAATGTTGATGTGAACCATGCTGTCTCTTCTACAATGCCACCATTATGCAGAGGCCTGCAGGAGGAAGGGTAGATTGGTGGTTCTGAGAGTCTGCCTGTGCTTTAGGTAATAATCCTGCATTCATTATTAATCTCCCTTTGCTTCCATGTCTCCCGCTCATTACCAAAGGCCAAGATATGACATGTTCGAAATCTTAGACATTTTGAAAATAGCAGAAGGGCTGCTTTTGAAGCCCGATTATTAGTCTTAGAAATATCATGAGACAACTGCAAGGCCATGTAATATTACTTATTTTAGTTTTTAGATATTGTCTACATTGTTTTTTGATCAATAGGTGAAGAGCTACTAATGAGCCATTATAATTTCCTTAAATTCACAGTCTCTGCAGTCAGTTTGTCTGGGTTTGTAATCCCTGCCCACTCTCACTGTATGATTCTAGGCAAGTTACTTTTCTTTTCCAGACCTTAGATTCCTCCTCTATAAAACTGGAATAAAAATGAAGGTCAACATGGGAGGATTACATGAAAAAATGAATGTGATAGGCCAAGTTTATTGCTGGATATATAATATGTACTCAATAATGTTAGCTATTATGGTTATTACTAATCAGATTTTTATTACCCTGGATTTAAAAATAATTTTTCTGTATATAAAGAAACAGTTGGGAAAGTAAAACTGTTTCGATTACAACAATAGTTTATTTCTCTTGTTGGTAACTATTATTTTCTTGGTTCAGTGAGTCCAAAAGCTTTTAGCAGGCAAGGGAAAAGTCCTTCGGAAAATGTATATCAGGTCACTGTTTTTCTGATGGATCACAGCAGGAAAATAGTTTATGTTCTCACCTTAAAATAAAAGGAAGCTATTGATTCCAAGCTGTATGGAAACGGAAACTTAAAAACATTTAAAAAGGCTTGATAAGTTTTTTAAGGGGAAAAAGGGCAATGCATGCTTTTAACAATTCAAACAGTACAGTTAGATATAAGTTAAATATTCATGTGTCCCTTCTCAGGATTAAGCATTAAAAAATTATAAAAGTAGTATTCATGCAAGTTTAAAAAAAAAGAAAGAATATAAAAGATGCACATGAATACAATATTGGAGCCCACTGAACAAAGCTTTATCTTACTTTCAAGGCCAAACCAGTTTTCATATATTCTCCTATACATTTTCTTTGCTTAGAACAGAATTTCGCTTTTTTCTTTTTCCTTTGTAAAACACAAGGTAGATTCTTTCCATATTCTTCTATACCTTGCTTTGTTTCACCTGATAATATCACAGAGATTATTACAAATTGGCACTTAGAGATGTATGTTGCTTTCTAAACAGACATGATATTTCAGCTGCAGTCCCATAATTTATTTAACCAGTCTCCTTATAATGGATAAGTAGGCTTTTTATGTTTTTTGCCTTGTCTATAATCTTCAATGAGAATTATTTATATATGTTTGTGTGTGTGTGTGTGTGTGTGTGTGTACACATGCGTATGGGTTTGTGATGTAAGTATCCTACAAGCATATGTAGGAGAAATTCTGACATGCACATATATGTTTGATAGTTTTTTCTACCTTGCATTCCAAAGAGTTTCATCAGCATAGCCTGCCATCAGCAGAGGGACAGGTTGCCAGTTTTCCCATTCTTTTGCTTGCACTGGGTAGTATTGCACTTCTTAATATTTTCTATTTTGATATGAGAATATAGGATCTCATTTCGTTTTGCATTTTAAAATTATGTGAGATCAATATATATCAGGATAAATTCCTAACAGATCTGAGATATAAATGCAAAACCATATGTGTATTAGAAGAAAACATGGGTGAATTACTTGGTAATTTGAGAATAGAGGAAATGTTCTAATAATGACTCAAAATTCATCAGCAATAACAGAAAAGGGTGACACATTTGATATTTTAGAAATAAAGTTTGAAGAAACTGTAAAAAAGTAAAATGACAAAATAGAAAATATTGTGAACTTCTATTATAGATATGGATAGAATTGATATCCTAGAAAAAATACTGTGACTTCTATTATAGATATAGATAGAATTGATACCCTCTGTGGTGTATGTGTATGAGTAAGTTAAAATATGAGATGAAAATGACCATTAGCCTGATAGAAAAATGGGCAAAAAATATTTGCAGATGGAAAGATGAAACCCAGAAAGAAGAAGAAGAAAAATAAAACTACGAGGGGCCCTTATACGTGAAAAGATGCCCAGCTCACTCATAATAAAAAAAATGCATGTTACACTCTCACTGTTGTTTTTCATCAGGTTGGCAGAAGTCCAAAGGTTTGCTAGCTGACTCCAGGGTCAAGGCTGCAGGTAAAGGGCACTCACATGCCTTGCTCATGGGAGTGCAAAGTGGCACACCTTTGTGGAGAAGAATTTTACAGTATGTAATGGAATTTCATGAGAATTTATCCTCTGACCCCACATACCCACCTTTTTGGACTTGATTCCAAAAGTAATCTGGGAAACATAAAAATGATGTGTGTACAATGCTACTCTTTGCAGTACTGTTTGTAATCAAGAAAGACTGTATGCCACTGCCCTCTAGCCTGGGCGACACAGTGAGACTTTGTCTCAAACAACAACAACAATGACAGCAACAGACTGTAAATAATAACATATTGAAATCTAGATTCCATCTGGCTAACCTGCGGTTTGCAGCCTTCCAAAAATAGATCTGATATCCCAACTTTGGCATTGGCAGTATTTAGCTCATACGCAGATGGTTTTCAGCCGCACGTCAGAGGTTACGGGCACTCTGCAGGTTTCTAACACTCAAATCTCAAAGTAGGTGGAGTTCTTTTTTGGGCACTCTCTGAAGTTGGTGCCTTCTTCCTACCTTTCCCTTCCCTGGTCCATTCTTGCCTATCTGCCTGGCCCTTTCTTCCCTCAGTGCTCTTCTCTAATCTTGCTTCTCCTTCTAAGGCACAGGACCTGGCATGAATGTTCTAAAGCAAGATCAGAAGGTGTTAACCTCTTAGCAGATATTTGCTCTGATAACCAAATCATCTAAAAGTGGTAGTGTGTTTGTACATTTATTATTTATTCTACCTCCACTTATCCAAATTAATGTATGAAATTGGGATGTATCTTAAAATTGATAAGAACTTGCACGTAACTTCTGCCCCTCTGGAAGAGTTTTTACAAAGTTGATAGTGTTTGTTATAGTTGGTGGCATCTTAGAAGCCCAGAAATGTGTTCATAAGGGGGTAAGCCACGTGGAATCATCATTATTTTTTGGCAAATAGCCATAGACAGTTTTCCTTCTCACTTTTCTTTTTAGTGAGTTTGTTTTCTCTGTTACTTCATAAATAAGGCCTCTGCTGGGTGATTGCGGGTTGGCTCAGAGCTAGCAAATCCTCTCAATTGGGGAAGGAAAAGTATAGAGTTTATCTTTTTGTTAACATTATTAACATTTATACAGATATCTGTCTTGAATTCTTACTTAGCATTTGACATAATTAATTATTCCCTCTTTTTTTCCCTTCTTTTTTTGAGATAGAATCTTGCTGTGTCGCCCAGGTTGGAGTACAGTGGTGCGATCTCCGTTCACTGCAACCTCTGCCTCCTGGGATCAAGCAATTCTCCTGCCTCAGCCTCCTGAGTAGTTGGGACTATAGGCACCCGCCACCATGACCGGCTAATTTTTGTATTTTTAGAAAATACAAAGAGACAGGATTTTGCCATGTTGGCCAGGCTGGTCTCTTAACTCCCGACCTCAAGTGATTTACCCGCCTCAGCCTCCTAGAGTGCTGGAATTACAGGCATGAGCCACCGTGCGCACCCGGCCTGCTTTTTTTTTTTTTTAATTTTAAAAATCAGATCGACTCTTTTAAGACTGTAAACTCCCTGAGGGTAGAGGTTCTATTCACAGTCGTATCCCCGGTACCCAGAGTAGAGCCTGGCACATAGTGAATTCTGATTGCCTGTTGGTTGTCGATTGACAGATTTATGCCTCTAAGTAGAATTATCTTTTGATAATATTAAATGAGATGTGCTAACACAAAACTGATAGACTTTAGAAATAATTAAGAATCTCCTGGCTGGGTGTGGTGGCTCATGCCTGTAATCCCAGCACTTTAGGAGGCTGAGGTGGGCGGATCACGAGGTCAGGAGATTGAGACCATCCTGGCTAACAGGGTGAAATCCCATCTCTACTAAAAATACAAAAAGTTAGCCAGGCATGGTGGCGGGCGCCTGTAGTCCCAACTACTCAGGAGGCTGAGGCAGGAGAATGGCGGGAACCTGGGAGGCAGAACTTGCAGTGAACTGAGATTGTGCCACTGCACTCCAGCCTGGGCGACAGAATGAGACTCATCTCAAAAACAAAACAAAACAAAACAAAACAAAACCAAAAACAAACAAAAAAAAGAATCTCCTGTGTTCATTGGGAAAGGAATATTTGTTGGATGGGGAGTTTCCTAAAAGCTTATGTGATTTTTTGGCATTTTGACATATTCACAGAATTCCTGCTGATTGAGGTTACTGCATCAAGTATAGTACAGTCACATGTTGTTTAAGGATGGGAATTTGTTCTGAGAAATGTGTCAGGCTGTTTCGTTATCATGTGAACATCATCAGGTGTACCCACACAAACCTAGATTGTACAGCCTATGACATATCTAGGCCATTATATGGTATAGCTTATTGCTCCCAGGCTACACACCTGTACAGCATATTGCCGTATTGAATACTGTAGGCACTGCGAGCATCTAAACATAGAAAAGGTACAGTAAAAATATGGTATGAAAACTTTAAAATGGTGCACCTGTCTAAGACACTTACTGTGAATGGTGCTTGCAGGACTGGAAGTTGCTCTGGGTGAGTCAGTGAGTGGGTGGTGAGTGAATGTGAAGGCCTAGGACGTACCCTGCACCCTACTGCAGACTTCATAAACACTGTACACTTAGGCTACACTAAATTTATGCAAACTATTTTTCTTTCATAATAATAAATTAACCTTAGCTTACTGTAATGTTTTTACTTCATAAACCTTTTAATTTTTGAAAACGTTTTCACACTCTTGTAATAACACTTAAAACACAAGCATTTTGTACAGCTGAACAAGAATATTTCCTTATTGTTTAAGCTTTTAGAATTAAATTTTATTTACTTATGACCAGGCGTGGTGGCTCATGCCTGTAATCCCAGCACTTTGGGAGGCTGAAGCAGGTGGATCACAAGGTCAAGAGATTGAGACCATCCTGGCCAACATGGTGAGACCCCATCTGTACTAAAAATACAAAAAATTAGCAGGGCGTGGTGGCGGGCATCTGTGGTCCCAGCTACTTGGGAGGCTGAGGCAGGAGAATCACTTGGGTCCAGGTGGCGGAGGTTGCAGTGAGCTGAGACTGCGCCACTGTACTCTAGCCTGGCGACAGAGCGAGACTCCTCAAATAAATAAATAAATAAAAATACATTTTACTAATTTATTTATTTATTTTTACCGTTTCAATGCTTTTTGTTAAAAGCTAAGACACAAACACACACATGAGCCTAGGCCTACAAAGGGTCGGGATCATCAATATCACTGTCTTCCACCAGCAGATCTTCAGGGGCAGTAACATGCATGGAGCTGTCATCTCCTATGATAACAATGCTTTTCCTGCTTCTGGAATACCTGCCTCCGGGAGGACCTTCCTGAGGTTATTTTAGTTAATTTAAAAAAATTTTTTTTGTGAGACAGCGTCTCACTGTGTCACCCAGTCTGGAGTGCAGTGGTGCAATCTTGGATCACTGCAACCTCTGTCCCCCGGGTTCAAGTGATGCTTCTGCCTCAGCCTCCCGAGTAGCTGGGATTACAGGTGCCCGCCACTGCACCTGGCTAATTTTTGTATTTTTAGTAGAGATGGGATTTCACCATCTTGGTCAGACTGGTCGCAAACTCCTGACCTCGTGATCCACCCACCTCGGCCTCCCAAAGTGCTGGGATTACAGGTGTGAGCCACTGTACCCGGCCAACTTTTTTTTTTTTTTTTAATAAGTAGAAGGAGTACATTAAAATCGTGATGAAAAGTGTTCTATAGTAAATAGTAAGTGATAGGAATTTTTAAGCTCCACTATAATCTTGTGTATCAACTGTCATATATGTAGTCCATTGTTGACTGAAATGTCGTTATGCAGCACGTTTTCTCTTTATTTTGAAAGCCAACATTGGCAAAATTCCAAAGTACAATAATTTGCATTATTTATTAATTGCCATACTTCTCCTTAAGAGGTCCTGTGGTAAGAGTTGTCTAATGACTTGAAAATGACTGGGTAAAAGAGTGTGCCGGGATACAAAGCTGGCATCTGGTACAGATAGTTCTGTCATTGGGATTATTTATTTATTTTGAGACAGAGTTTTGCTCTTGTTGCCCAGGCTGGAGTGCAGTGGCACGATCTTGGCTCACTGCAACTTCCACCTCCTGAGTTCAAGAGATTCTCCTGCCTCAGCCTCCTGAGTAGCTGGGATTACAGGTGCCGGCCCCCATGCCAGACTAATTTTTTGTATTTTTAGTAGAGACAGGGTTTCATCATGTTGGCCAGGCTGGTCTCGAACTCCTGACCTCAGGTGATCCACCTGCCTCGGCCTCCCAAAGTGCCGGGATTACAGGCGTGAGCACCCACACCCAGCCCTTATGTATTTGTTTTGAAATAAACTAACAATTGCTAGATTTTTTTTATCGTTAGCTCCAGACATCTGTGACATTTTCTTATCTGCGTAATACGGTTCTTAGAGTATTGCTTTGTCATTTGAAATTCAGCATTCATTCAGTAACTATTTAAGGAGTGTCTCCCATGGAGCAGGCACTGTAATAAGTGCTAGGGATATAGTTACAAGTAAGGTGTGAGTCTCAGTCCTAAATCTTCGTTAAATACAACAATGAAGCTTATTTCTTGAAGCTTATTTCTAAAGATCAATATGGACTTCCAAGCTTTAGGAGATTGGAGAAGCACCATATGCATGTGGTTCCACACATTGCCCCTCTGTCATCCTCCCCTCACCCTTTACCTACCTGCATCTTGTTTAGTGCTCTGTGGCAGTCTGAATGTCTACTCTGTGCCCATCACTCTGTTGGGATTTGAACGTTCAAGGAGCAGCAGATAAAAATGTTGTATTCAGTATCTCTTAAATAGTAATAAAGACAGACCAAAGCAATGAATGATTTTCAGTGTACAAGAATTGTCTACACATAGTCTGTTATGGGAGTTCAGAGAAGAAAGAGTACTAGGATCAGATTGATAGTAGAGGAATATCACCCAGGTGGCACTGGGAATAATTTGGAGGTTACTAACAGGAGGTAGGTGAATAATCTTTTCTGAATTGAGTAGGGAAGTGACGTAATTGATTTGTGTTTTATATACGGCACTCTGATTGCTGGGTGGGAAATTAGACTGTGGTCTGGAGGTAGAAGAAATGAATGCAAGAAATGAGATAAGTTAGCAAGGATCATAGTATTCAGCTGATAAATAATATAAGGAGTTTCCATGCCTTTCATTGTTTCAAGATTTTTTTTTTAGCCGGGCATAGTGGCGGGCGCCTGTAATCCCAGCTACTCAGGAGGCTGAGGCAGAGAATTGCTTGAATCCAGGAGGCAGAAGTTGCAGTGAGCAGAGATCATGCCACTGCACTCCAGCCTGGGTGACAGAGCGAGACTCTGTCTCAAAAAAAAAAAAAAAAAAAAAAAAAATTTTTTTGCCATGTTTATAATAAAATACTGGGATAATTTTTTTGTGTGTGTGCCAAGTTACCAGAAACTCTGAGGTGCTTACCAGTCCTCCCACCTAGTTCTGTTATTTGAATCTTCCTTCCTAGGTGGAGAATCTACACTTAGACATCTGTATGTTCTCTTAGTTCTTCATGTCATTTGATCTTAGCTTCTGTTCTTATACAGATACTGTTGAAGGTGCTGCAGTTTTCAATTTTGGTTTTCCTTTCTTTATGGCAATCTTGTTTTAATGTATAAGATCCTTTCAGGCAACTGAAGTATGCAAGAGGCAGGTGGAATAGTAGCAATTTTAGGTGTTTAAAAATTCATGTAATAAATATGATGGTTTTGGATTATTTGTTGCATTGCCGAGTGAGTTTATTATAGTATATAACAATATTTAATCAAAATGGTGATAGGAATAAGAGGTACACTTTGAGGTAAATCATTAATTTTTAAGGCAGACAAGTTATGTTTTTAAGAATTTCTCAAGCCTGAAGAATATTTAATGTGTGCTCTGTGCCTGAAAAAGCTTAACACATAATCCACAAAGGTGAAATTAGTTTGATACTCAGAGGTAAGATTAGGGCAAGTTCCACTTCAGTTTATGTAAATTATTAAATAGTACTGTCAAGCATTGAAAATAAAGGAAGAGAATGCTTGTCATCATTACATTTTAAGTGAAAAGATATATATTATACATTTTTATATTTATTGTTCACAAATATTTCCATGTTGTAGCAATTTTCTACTGTGTTGTAATTGCCTGTTCATTTAACTCCACTGTTTTTTTCTCCCCTACCACAGCAATCCCAGTGCCATTGGATATTTTTGAATGATTAAATGTGCTACTTACTTGGTTTTTGTGTTCATTTTTTTAAATAGAAAATGCATCCGATGCAGATTTATGGCTCCTGAACAGTTGCACTGTAAAAAACCCAGCTGAAGACCACTTTAGAAACTCAATTAAGTAAGTAGAAATTGATTTTTTTCCTATTTTGTATAATCAAAGTAAGAATTGATACCAGAAGTTTAGCTTTTTAAAAATGTCAAATTAGATATTTAGTTTATATTTAAAAAGTCTGAGTTGGACTTTTAAGATTATACTGTTTTGAATTTGTCTGATAAAGAATGATACTTTTTTATTTTTTAGTTTTAAATTAAATTTAATTTAAGTTCTGGTTACATGTACAGGATGTGCAAGTGTGTTACATAGGCAAACATGTGCCATGGTGGTTTGCTGCACCTGTCAACCCATCACCTAGGTATTAAGCCCTATATGCATTAGCTATTTATCCTGATGCTCTCCCTCCCCCCACCCTCTACCAAGCCCGACTGTGTGTTGTTCCCCTCCCTGTGTCCATGTGTTCTCATTGTTCAGCTCCCCCTTACAAGTGAGAACATGCAGTGTTTGGTTTTCTGTTCCTGTGTTAGTTTGGTGAGGGATGACGGCTTCCGGCTCCATCTGTGTCCTTACAAAGGACATGATCTCATTTCTATTTTATTTTATTTTATTTTATTTTATTTATTTATTTATTTGAGACGGAGTCTCGCTCTGTCACCCAGACTGGAGTGCAGTGGTGCGATCTCGGCTCACTGAAAGCTCCACTTCCCAGGTTCACGCCATTCTCCTGCCTCAGCCTCCCAAGTAGCTGGGAGTACAGGCGCCCGCCACCATGCCCGGCTAATTTTTTGTATTTTTAGTAGAGACGAGGTTTCACCGTGTTAGCCAGGATGGTCTCAATCTCCTGACCTCGTGATCCACCTGCCTCGGCCTCCCAAAGTGCTGGGATTACGGGCATGAGCCACCCCACCCGGCCGATCTAATTTCTTTTTATGGCTGCATAGTATTCCATGTGTATATGCACCACAATTTCTTCACCAGTCTGTCCTTGATGGGCATTTGGGTTGATTCCATGTCTTTGCTATTGTGAATAGTGCTGCAGTGAGCGTATGTGTGCATGTATCTTTTTACTAGAATGATTTATATTCCTTTGGGGATATACCCAGTAATGGGATTGCTGCATCAAATGGCATTTCTGGTTCTAGGTCTTTGAGAAATCGCCACACTGTCTTACACAATGGTTTAATTAATTTACATTCCCACCAACAGTGTAAAAGTGTTCTTATTTCTCCACAGCCTCTCCAGCATCTGTTGTTTGTTGACTTTTAATAATTGCCATTCTAACTGGTGTGAGATGGTTTTGGCTTGCATTTCTCTAATGATCAGTGGTGAATTTTTTTTCATATGTTTTTTGGCTGCATAAATGTCTTTTGAAAAGGGTCCATGTGCTTTGCCCACTTTTTGATGGGGTTGTTTGGTTTTTTTCTTATAAATCTGTGTAAATTCTTTATAGATTCCGGATATTACACCTTTGTCATGTGGATAGATTGTAAAAAATTTCTCCCATTCTATAGGTTGTCTGTTCACTCTGATGATAGTTTCTTTTGCTGTGCAGAAGCTCTTTAGTTTAGTTAGATTCCATTTGTCAAATTTTGCTTTTGTTGAAATTGCTTTTGATGTTTTCATCATGAAATCTTTGCCTGTGCCTATGTCCTGAATGGTATTGCCTAGGTTTTCTTCTAGGGTTTTTGAAGTTTTGGGCTTTACATTTAAGTCTTTAATCCATCTTGAGTTAATTTTTGTATAAGGTGTAAGGAAAGAGCCCAATTTCAATTTTCTGCATATGGCTAGCCAGTTTTCCCAGCACCATTTATCAAGTAGGGAATCCTCTACCCATCGCTTGTTTTTGTCAGGTTTGTTGAAGATCAGATGGTTGTAGATGTGCGATCTTATTTCTGAGTTCTCTATTCTGTTTCCTTGATCTATGTGTCTGTTTTTACACCAGTCCTATGAAGCTTTGGTTACTGTAACTTTGTAGTACAGTTTGAAGTTGGGTAGTGTGATGCCTACAGTTTTGTTCTTTTGGCTTAGGATTGTCTTGGCTATACGGGCTCTTTTTTGGTTCCATATGCATTTTAAAGGAGTTTTTTTTTTTCTAATTTTATAAAGAATGTCAATGGTAGTTTAATGGGAATAGTATTGGATCTGTAAATTACTTTGGGCAGTATGGCCATTTTCATGATATTGATTCTTCCTATCCATGAGCATGGAATGTTCTTCCATTTGTTTGTGTCCTCTCTTTTTCCTTGAGCAGTGGTTTGTAGTTCTCCTCAAAGAGGTCCTTCACTTCCCTTGTTAGCTGTTTTCCTAGGTATTTTATTCTTTTTGTGGCAATTGTAAATGGGAGTTCATTCATGATTTGGCTGGCAGTTTGTCTATTCTTGGTGTATAGGAATGCTTGTGATTTTTGCACATTGATTTTGTATCCTGAGAGTTTGCTAAAGTTACTTATTAGGTTAAGGAGTTTTTGGGCTGAGACGATGGGGTTTTCTAGAAATAGGATCATGTCATGTGCAAACAGAGACAGTTTGACTTCCTCTCTTTCTATTTAAATATGCTTTATTTTTTTCTTTTGCCTGATTGCCCTGGCCAGAACTTCGAATACTATGTTGAATAGGAGTGGTGAAAGAGGGCATCCTTGTTTTGTGCCCGTTTTTAAGGGGAATACTTCCAGCTTTTGCCCATTCAGTATGATATTGGCTGTGAGTTTGTCATAAATGGCCCTTATTATTTTGAGGTCTGTTCCATCAATACTTATTGAGAGTTTTTAACATGAAGGGATGTTGAATTTTATTGAAGACCTTTTCTGCATCTATTGAGAAAATCATGTGGTTTTTGTCTTTAGTTCTGTTTGTGTGATGAATCATATTTATGGATTTGCATATATTGAACCAGCCTTGTATCCGGGGATGAAGCCCTCTTGATCATGGTGGATGAGCTTTTTGATGTGCTGCTGGGTTTGGTTTGCCAGTATTTTATTGAGGAGTTTTGCATTGATGTTCATCGTGGATATTGACCTGAAATTTTCTTTTTTTATTGTATCTCTGCCAGGTTTGGGTATCAGGATGATGCTGGCCTCATAAAATGAATCAGGAAGAAGTCCCTTCTTTTCAGTTGTTTGGAATAGTTTCAAAAGGATGGCTTTTTGAAGGTTTTTTTGTGTGTCCATCTCCTTAAGAATGATACTTTAATGGGAACTTTTCTAATAAGTGATTTCAGTGTTTGTGAAGTTAGCTAATAGGTGATTTTTGAGGATTTGTTAAGTATTAACTATGTGTTCTTCTCGGGGAATCAGTGCATACTTTGTGAAGTTGCCTGACACGGTCCTTGCCTCTTTTCCCTGCCCATTAGCACTGTTCTAAGTGCTACAGTACCTGGTTTTCAATAGAATTGCAGTTTGTTGAAGGGAGGTGGGTATATTAAGTCCTTGCTTCTTGCTTTGTTCCTTCAAGCTAACGTGGAAGAAGTATCCTTTTTTCACATTTTCTCTGAATCTTATCCCCATGCATCTTAGAAACCTTATTTTAGAAATTATTTTCTCATTCCATATTTCCAACCTCTCCAACTCCCCTGGAACCTTTTCACTGGTATTTAAACATACCTGGGTCTAATCAGCCCCCTGTACCCCTGTTAGCTATTGTCCTACATATTTTCTTGCCTTCCCAGCCAGACTTTTAAAAATTCTTCTCTTCTTAATTTCATTCTTCTACTCATTCATTTTCCCCTTTATTGGTTTTATTGTGAAATATATTAAACATATAATAGTGTTTATAAAACACATACAGTTTAAGTAATAATAAGCACTTAAACATCTGCCACCCAGTGTAAGAAATATAACATTGTCAAGGACGTAGAAACTGCCATGTTTTCAATCATAACTCCCAAGAAGTAACCTTTATCTTGACTTTTGTGAGTCATTTTCTTACTTTTATTAATGTATCATCTATTAAGTATGTCTCTAAACAGTGTGTTGTCTTGTTTAGCTCTATTTTGAACTTTTATCTGTGGAACTTATACCGTTTGTGTTCTTCTGAGATTTACATCTTTTTCTCAGCATTACGCTTTGAGATTTATTCATGTTAATGGGTGTAAATAACTCTGGAATTTGCTTCAGTTTATTCATTTTATTACTAATAGAGTCTTGAAATTTTCCCAATGTTTTTGCTTTCATGAACATTCCTGCTGTGAATATCTTCAACATGTTTTCTGGTGCACATGTGTAAGAATTATTCTATAATATGAACCTGGGAGTTGAATTACTGGGTAACATATCTGTGTACATTCAGACTTTATTAGGTAACTCCATTTTCTTTTCACAAATGGATGTAGTAGTGTGCATTCTCACCAGTAATGGATGTGTGTATTTGTTGGTTTCCATTTTTGCCAGTACTTGATATGGCCAGACTTAAGTTTTTGCAAGTCTGTTGGTGATGATGGTATTTTGTTTTGGTTTTAATTTGCATTTCTTTTTTTTTTCTTGAGACAGGCTCTCACTCTGTCGCCCAGGCTAGAGTGCAGTGGCAGGATCTCGGCTCACTGCAAGCTCTGCCTCTCGTGTTCAAAGGATTCTCCTGTCTAAGCCTCCTAGGTACCTGGGATCATAGGCTTGTGCCACCATGCCCGCTAATTTTTTTTTTTTTTTTTTTTTTTGAGAGAGAGTCTCACTCTGTCACCAGGCTTAAGTGCAGTGGCGCAATCTTGGCTCACTACAACCTCTGACTCCTGGGTTCAAGTGATTCTCCTCAGCCTCTTGAGTAGCTGGCATCTGGCATTACTACTAGCTGGCACCACCACGCCTGGCTAATTTTTCTGTTTTTATTGGAAATGGAGTTTCACCATGTTGACCAGGATGATCTCAATCTCCTGACCTTGTGATCCGCCTGCCTTGGCCTTCCAAAGTGCTGGGATTACAGGCGTGAGCCACCACATCTAGGCAATTTTTTATATTTGTCATAGAGATGCGGTTTCACCGTGTTGGCCAGACTGGTCTCGAACTTCTGGCCTCAAGTGATCCACCCGCCTCGGCCTCCAAAAGTGCTGGGATTATAGGCGTGAGCCACCGTGCCCGGCCTTAGTTGCATTTCTATGATTATTAATGAGGTTGAGCTTTTTAAAATAGATCTATTGGCTATTTAGATTTTACTTTTTTTGTAAAATGGCTTCTCAGGTCATTTGTCTATTTTTCTTCTTTTTTTCATTTTAATCATTTATTTGTGGCCATATATTATGTGTCTTACAGATCCTAATCCTTGGATATTATACATGTTGCAATATCTTCTCCTAATTGTGGCTTATCTTTTCATTTTCTTTTGTGGTATCTTTTGGTGAAGATAAAATCTGGTTTAAAATTTATTAATCCATTCTTTTTGGTCTGTGTTCTTATTGTTTAAGAAGTCTTTTCATACTCTGAAGCTATTAAGATATTCTCCTATATTTTCATTTAAAAGTTTCATGGTTTTTACCTTTTACATTTAGGTCTATGATTCATCTGGAGTTGATTGTAATTATTTTTTGTTATGGTACCAGAAGAGGTCCAATTTTATTTTATGTTTTTCTCTATAGATAACCAATTGTTTTCAGTATCATTTATTTATTTATTTATTTTAAGTTCTATTCTTTCTCCTTTTATCTGTGCATTACCCACCCTCTCATATGTTGAGCGTCCGTAGATGTTTGAGTCTGTTCTCGGTCCTCTGTTACATTCCTTTGATATATTTCTTTATTCTGGTTCTTGTTCTATATAGTCAGAAGTAGTATAGAGTTATATCAAGGCTACCTATCTGATAGTGCTAGTACCTTTCTGTTCTTCTTTAAGAGTGTATCCGTTTTTAAGTTCAACAAGGAATACTGTTGTGCGTTTGTGATTACATTTAATCTTTAGATGATTTTGGGGAGAAATGAATCTTCACAATTTTGAGTTATCCAACTCAGTTCTATCCTGATTTTTAAGGATTGATTCTTTTCTTTCTATAGCTCTTGTGCATCTTTTAGACTTTTTTCTCCCAATGCAGATATTGAATTATTCCAGTGCCATTCTTCTTTTGCCTCCACAGTATGTACTTTATATTTTTATACTACTGTAAATGGTGAACTTTAAAACTTTTTCGTTTTCTATGTTTGCTGCCTCGGTCAGGGAGTTAATTGTAGTAGCAGTGTGAAGGATGATTGTGTGTAAGGAAGAGTATAGATCAGGAGTCCAGTGAGGACAGAGTGATTGTAGTCCAGGTACAGAGAATCTCATCTAAAAGTGGAGGTGTTCAGAATTGGAAGGAATACATTGCCTTGAGAAGGAAGAATTCTTTATATCAGGGGTCTCCAACCCCTGGGCTGTGGACCTGTACTCATCTGTGGCCTGTTAGGAACCGGCTGCACAGCAGGAAGTGAGTGGTAGGCGAGCAAGCATTACTGCCTGAGCTCTGTCTCCTATTAGATCAGCAGCAGCATTCGATTCTTACAGGGGCACAAACCCTATTGTGAACTGTGCATGTGAGGGATCTAAGTTGTGCACTCCTTATGAGAATCTAATGCTTGATGACCCAAGGTGGAACAGTTTCACCCCAAAACCATACCTCCCACCCCTGGTCTGTGGAAAAATTGTCTTCCATGAAGCCGGTTCCTGGTGCCAAAAAGGTTGGGGGTACCACTGCTTTGCACATTCCATATTGTCCGAGATGGCTCTAAGGACTCTGGCTAGAAAGAAGTGAGGAATTCTAGGAAGGGAGTTATTAAGAGATGACATGTTTTGGTTTTGAACATGCTGTATTTGAAGTTACAGATAAATATTTTAATAAGATGATGAATATACTTGAACTTTATTGAGTGTCTTCTATGTGACAGGCAGTGTTCTAAGTGCTTTAGATGAATTAGATATTATCTAGCTTAATTCTTGCAGCCTATCAATGAGTTGTAGATTCCATTTGTATTCCTGTTTTATAGGTGAAGCAGCATCTGTTTTACAGATGAAGGTCTCTAAGGCTGTTCAGTTCATAAATGGTAGAGGAGGGATTTTAACCGAGGCAGTCTGACTAGTCTGTGCATTTAACCATTTTATTACTGTGCTTCCTAGATAAAGATATCAAGTAAGCGGTTGCAGAATTGAGGCAGATATCAAAGAGGTCAACACTAGAAATAGATTTAATATTGTTTGCATAGAGTTGATAGTTGAATGTGATGGCATCTTTAATTCAAAATGGTGGAAGGAGCAGAGGAGTTCTTACCTGAGTGATGGCAAGAGGTACGGGAAGGGAGGATGAAAGAGGGGAGTTAGGGTCACATTTAGGAGCAGAAGAAAGATGAATTAAACTAAGGCAGAGAATGTTATTCACCAGATGCTGTTCATTTTCAGAGAATGCTTTTTGTTTTTTTAAATGAGAAGCCTATGATTGTCCCAAATTACGTATTTTTTCTCTATAGAAAGGTAAACAAGATATAAAGATACTTTAGTGCTACTGATACCCCGTATGTACTGAACCCAGAGAATATAGTTTCTGTGATTATCAACTTTATAATTAATGGACATAGTTCTAGAGTGTTTCTAAAAGTTTAAAAACTCAAATATAACTTGTGTCAATGGGTTTTGTTATATATGTGTTATGAATATGGTTCAAAGTAATGATATACTGTTTGAATTATTAAGTAGAAATGACACAAGAAAAGTTTACCATTTAAACACTACAAAGCTAATGGTAGCAAGCACAGGTTACTTTAATGTACTATTCTGCTTGATTGAAAGAAAATTTAAAAAGATATTATATATGATTAAGTATTTTTAATGGCCCTGAAGACTTTTGATCATCACAACTAATTCTTATTAAGATAACACTTAAACTAACGTTTGATTTCTTTCCATAATAAATACAATCCTGTAAGAGGTACAATAACAATTAACATTGGGAAAACATCAGATTGAGGTGACATTTATACATATGAAATCTTTCCGTGATGGATTACTCTTGTCAAGCATTTTGCTTTATTTAGAGATTTTCCCAGTTGTGGTCACCATTGCCTCATAGAAAACAACAAAGATGAGTAGTGTAACATTGTTAAATGTTAAGCTGTGCTACACATGTGCCTTTTCTCATCCTCCAGCTCCATCCTTTCCCTTTGCTATATCTTGCATGCATTTTAGTTTTTCATGAGAGTGAGGTAAAGCTTAGATTCAAAGACTGCCTGATAAGATGTTGCTTCTCCTTCTGTTGCTCCCAATCCTTTATACCTAAATGTAAAGATTTACAGCAGTGGGGTGGGACCTGTCTTTTTCTAACCTGGGCTCTTTACCAATGATTGCTTCACTTTGCTACTCATTCCTGTGTGTCATCATCTTTCCATCATCTGCTTTGGTTTTCCTTCAGTACTTCTTGGTGTTAAATAGTTGTTTTAAATTATGCATCACATCATTTTGTTTCTCTTGAGCCACCACACAAAAGATCACCTTGTTTTGACAGGAATAAAGAAAGATAACTCTAAGGGATTTACTGTCTTTCATGTGATTAATACAGTCTCATTGATTAAGATCCAGAAATTGTGAATTTGTGGCATGACAGTTCGGGACTGAATTATTTTGTCGTTTGTTTTGGGGCTTTACTTTTTTCAAGGTTTTACAGTGTTTGTATTATTGATATTCAGATTGATAAAAGAGTAAGAATTTTAAATAGCAAAAATAGAGATAAGAGTGACTTATTGGTTGCCTTTTCACCTTAGAAATCTAAAACGTTATTGCCCTTCCTAATTTAGAAAGAATCACTAGTAAGCCCCCTGTGTGATGATGGCAGTCTACTGGATGCACACTATTTCCTCTTGAGCATTTGTCTGTTGCCCTGGCTTTGTTTTATCCATTAGACCATTTTGATTTAGACAATACAGCTTTTAACTTGGGGGGTTCTTGAGTAAATGAAAAAGATCAAAAGTTTCAAAAAATAAAATTTGCTCTTAATGATAATATCACATCAGAAAACTCCTTTGGTTAATGCTTTATAAATGTGTGGGATCTTTTCCATGCCACCTACAGGAGGTCATTCAGAGGCTGGTGAAAATAAACACATCTTGTGTGTCCTATATAAATGATGGAAAGAATAGCCAGCTTGCTTTGATCATGGACTGTCAACCTCTATTCGACCTTGTGCATTATTAACCCAAATGGGCACTGTGGTTTAGCCATACTGATAGTGGATAGACAGGAGTCACTTGTTTTTAACTGCTTTTGCCTGTAGAAATAAATGGTAATGTTGAAGGGATGGCTTAGGTATCTGAGTGTAATTACTTGAAACAATAATTGAAAATAAAAGCAGAACTGGATAAAGACAAAAAATGTGTGTTTGAGACAGAGGATACCTACTTTGTATAACATCTTTTCACTATAGGAAAGCGCCTTACATGCTATTCTGTTGAGCAAAACATAAATTATTGGATTGTCATTCCTATTATGAAAATATTCTTTGTTTTATGTAGATTTATTTTTTGAGTTCTTTTTCTTCAAAAATTGAAGTTGCGGGAGGTACCAGAATATTATTTCAACTTGAACTTGTAAAGTAAATTGCTTTCAAGAAAGCTGACTTCGTAAGAACAGAGAAGTGGTTGCCCTTTCAGTTAGTAATTATCCAGTTTAAAAGAATTAAAAAAAAACCCTTTCCAGTTCTCTTGTTAACCACATTCACTAGTAATTTTTTTTTTTTTTTGTTAACTAAACTTCTAAAAGTTACTTTTATTTATTTTTTGAGACCGGGTCTCGTTCTGTTGCCCAGGCTGGAGTGCAGTAGCATGATCATGGCTTACTGTATGTAGCCTCATCCTCCTGGGCCAAAACAATTCTACCACCTCAGCCTCCTGAGTAGCTGGGACTACAGGCACACGCCACCACACCTAGCCAATCTGTTATTATTGTTATTATTGTTTTTAGTAGAGATGAGGTCTTGCTATGTTGCTCAGGCTGCTCTTGAACTCCTGACCTCAATCAAGTGATCCTCCTGTCTTGGCCTCCCAAAGTGTTGGGGATTACAGGCATGAGCCACCTTGCCTGACTTCCAAAATTAATTTTTAATTAAAAAAAATTGGCATTAGAAGGTAAAAATCACAGGGTTTTGGTTTGGCCTTTTGTGAGAAATAAGTTAGATAATACAAGTTATTTGAGTTATACTTTAAATAATACTATAGTTTGTTGATTTTTTGTTAAACTTAGATATTTTAATTTTAACTCTTCTAATTATATGCAATAGCTATAGTTCAGAATCAGTTTCATCGTCTTATTTAAAATGTCAGTGCCAGATTCAGTGAATCATTGTGTGCTTTTCCCAGTCACAATCTCATTTTTTCAGCTATCCTTGCCCTCCAAAAAGTATCCTTTTACATGGAAAGTTAGTTCAACATATTAGACTGTTCGAATTAATTAGTATTATTGGTTAGATATTATCTAATAAGATTTTTTTTCTCCCAACAGTGCTATACTTAATATGGATTTACATTTTCCTACCATTTCTCATCTGCGTCCACTGTTTAGATATTGTCTGTATGCTGATTTTTCCCAGATCTTTGTCTTTGATCTTTATGTCTCCTTACAGGTTCCAGCCTTGTATATCCCACTGCTTCCTTGACTTCGCCATTTGGATGCCCTTGACCATGGATGCCTCAAATCATCATGTCAGGGCCTCCTCCTTATCTACCTCACCTTTTCTCCAGCTGGCATTTCCATTAGTAGTGCCCATCTTCTTTGATTGTGGTCATCAGGAATTGCACATCATTTCTTAGTGTAACAAGGGGTTTTAAAAAAATGTGTTCAATGCCTCCCTCTCCTACCTCGTTTCTTGCCACTGGGTTATAGAATTTTACTTCCTCCCTGACATTAGAAAATTTCCCAAGCACATAATGTATTTGCATATGTTCTTCCCTTCCTTGGACTATCCTCTCCCTTTTCTCCAAATGCGTGCCCTCAACTTCCACCCATCCCACATTAATCCCACCTTGCTAAATAGTTGATCTTTGGAACTCATGTCAGAGATAACACCTGTGGGGTCATCTCCCTTCTAAGCCTCACCTCACCTCTTAGCTCTAAGGTCTGTTCCATGCTAGTTCTTTATCTCATATTAACATCTATTGTTGCGTAGTACATTTTATTATTTGTTTACATATTTGGCTTGCTACTAGATTGTGAGTTTTGAGGTTAGGATATTGACCTCAGAAAAATTCTTTTTATAAAGCCTTTGACCCTCTGACTCTACTATGTAATGATTTTCCTTGTCCTGGGAAACAGATACCATTAATAGACAAAGACCATTTGTCAACGGTTGTGAGAATGTTCTCCCAAGGTTGTAGTGAGTCCCTTGACAGATACAGGCTGTGTATTTGTAAAAAGGGGAAGGAACATTCTAACTTCCTAATTTCTAATTTCTAATATTGTATTTCTGAGGCAGGTAGTAAAAGGAGTAATAATACACCCTTCTTGGAGTAGTCACCTGGTCATGCTGGCGGGATCTTGTGCTCCTCACTATCCTGAATGAGCTCCGGGCCAGCTTTAGGACTGTGGCCATTAGATTAGTTAAAGCATCCTGTCTTGAGTGAGAGAGCAGGAAAGGTGGATAAAAACCTGGTTAGTGTTTGGCCTTGAGTTTGGCACACAATTATAATTACTCAATACATGTTTATATAATTAGGTTGAACTGATTTTTCCTCTTTTTGGGAAAAGGTTTAGTATCATTCTGCTGTTATTGCATCAAGTCATTGTTAATATATTTAAGTTAAGTGCATTATAAGTTGTATAAGTAATGTAACTGCATTAATATCAGAACACTTGTCTTACATTTGAGTATCAAATTGTCCAGATTTGAGAGTGAGCAAGATACACCAGATATACCACCAAAATTGGAAAAAAAAAAAAAAAAATCAACTGGTTGTTGTTGGGTAAGAAGTAGTAGTGTTGGAAAGGTTAGCTTGATAGAGGATTTTGTAAGATGAGTGAAAAAGATCTAAAAGGACAGTGATGTTGTCTCTGTTATTGACTGAGGTATCATTGGTCTCTAGAACAGTGCCTGATGACCAGCATTGAGTTATTTATTCATTGAATTGAATTGAAAGATTTGATGAAGGCCAAGTTTCTCTAAATAAATTCTTGTTCATGGATTAGGCCTTATTATCTATCATATGTGAATTCATTTTATTCAAGTCTTATGTCACGGTTTTGTTTAGTCTATTTCCTGTTGTTGCTAGGATTTTGTAATTTTTTCCCCATGAGCTTGTTTGGAGCTGACAATGGTATTTGAGGAGCAAGCTTTCTAGAAACATAGGTGAAGAGTTTTTTGTAAAGTAGGGGGTGAGAGTTATGTATGTTTAGAACAGCTTCTGACCATTTCCTGTTAGAGGCTTCAAGTTGTCTTCTAACTCTGGAAAAACATGGAGATGAGTGAGAGGAAAGACAGAATATTGTCATGTGATGTATGCCAGTGAGCAATTTTATTGGAAATACAAAAGAAAGTCTATTTTAGTGTTTAATTCCTGGTTTATATATATAGATATATATAAAAAAACCCAACAAAATGAAACTATAAACTTACAGTTAAAAGATTAGTAACTTAATTTGCAAATCAGCAACAGAAAAAGCAGTTCAGAGGTGGTAGGCCATTTTAAAATGCAAAACTGAGTTTCAAGATATCCAAATCTTTTTGAAGAATAGTATTTTGCATATTTTATGATTAATGTTACATCAACAGTTGCTTTGTTTTTGCCATTTTAAGCAAGAGAGTGAGTGAAAGAGGGCAGTGTATTATGTGCTGGCAACAGCTGGCTGATAGCATTGAAATACTTACGTAATTAATATATGTGTTGGCTGTTGTCCTAACAACTCTGTAGGTGGAGGCTCCAGAAAGCATGCAGAAACTTGCTTTAGCAGGATTAAAGAAGAAATCAACATGATCTAAGTCTGTTCTTTCAGCCAAGAGTGATTTCCTATTGTTTTGGTTTGAAAGACATTCTACTTATTCTTGGTGTGTGTGTTTATATAACAGCAGAGAAAAAAAGACTCTTGTTTTTTTCTTCCCTTATTGTTTGCTCTAAGAGTGACAAACATAATCTTTCGTAATTTTTAGTTAGTAGTATTGTTTAATAACTGATAATAAGTGAAATAAAAAACACATTTTCTTTACACCCATAGGACTACCAAAGTATTAAATATTAACCCTTTTTATTTCTTATTTATGGTTACACTTAGGTGTCGTTCTCTGGGCCACATTAATGAAGTTATTTAGATTGTAGACTATATTAAGGGATAGATTGCTATGATCCTGGACAATTGGATAGGAGTGGCAGATAATATGCAACTTACTTTTACCTAACAGCTGTGGATCTAAATCTTACTCAAAGTACCCTGTGTTTACATATTTTACTGTTTTTGTAGCTCTAAGGCTGAGGCTGGTCACTACTGTACCTTTGACGAAAGGATGGCACTTTTGTGGGTGTTAGAAAGAGTGCATAGACACAGTGCAGCACCACTGTGTGTGGCTGTCCCATATTAATAACACTGTCTTTTTTTTTTTTATCTGTCTGC
Source organism: Trachypithecus francoisi (assembly GCF_009764315.1). Classification (NCBI taxonomy): domain Eukaryota; kingdom Metazoa; phylum Chordata; class Mammalia; order Primates; family Cercopithecidae; genus Trachypithecus; species Trachypithecus francoisi. The sequence continues at coordinate 20,891,493 of NW_022681455.1, forward strand.
ACCCATTTTCAGAGTTCCTTAGGGGCAGCCACTGTATCTTTTATCTGTATCCCAGCATCTTATACAGTGATTGACAGTAATAGTTGAACAAATGAATGAACCAACTTATATGTATGCTTCCTTTGTATGTTTATCTTTCCCATCCCGTCCACCTTCTGCATCTGTCAGATCTCGTGTCTTCCTCTGGATTTTCATGGAACTTTTTCTGTGTCTCTTTCTTATTAGATTTTAGGACTTTGAACTTGAGGTCATCTGCATGTCATGGAAAACCTAAAAAGCAGAGGCTTACATGACTTAGGGGATTTGTTTTTCGTACATATTGCAAAGTCCACAGTTAGGAAATTGCTGGCTTTGGTTTACCAGTTTACGGGTGTGAGGAGTGAAGTCGGTTGTTTTAAGGGTCTTTCCCTGTTGGTATCAAATGCTTATTGCCCTCTGGCCATCACATGCCCTTTCCCCCACAAAAAAGGTGGAAGTACCAAACTGGATGTGCCAGCTGAGTCTGTCCCTTCTTGAAAGGAGCTTTATAGGAAGTCCCACTCAAAACCCATGCTTGCATCTCATTGTGTGGAGTCATATCACTACCTCTATTTATAAGAGAGGCTGGGAAATGTAGTGTTTTTTCTTTCTTTTGTTTTTATACTTCTCACGTTGTTGCTCCCAACAGAATTGGGGTTCTGTTAGTAAGGAAGATGGGGAGACGGGGATAATGTTCCTTGGCTTGATATCTCTGCTTTAGGGTATAAACTTTGGGACAAGATATATATTTTATTTGTCTTTCTATCATTTATCAGGGCCATTGTATTGGAGGAGGTCCTCAACATACTTGTTAACAAATTATACTTCTTTCTCCTGTAATCTGTATTCAGAACATTTAAGAAATAACATAGTTGACATTTAAGAACTTTTGCTCTTTTTGCTTACTCCGAGTGGTCTCTGATGAAAGAATAACAGAATACACAGGAGCAGTTCATGGCTCAGTTGTTGGACACACATATTTTTTTAAAAATGGGACTTGCACATATTTTCTGATCTTAAGACCTGCGATGACCGTATTTGAAATGGAATCTATGAGGAAAATATGTTTTTCATTGTTCTGAGATTCATTTCTGTGATATAATAATAATAGGCCTGGTTTAAAACCTAGATACTTTAATTTGGACATAAAACAAAAGTGGAGTTTATAATGATTACCATAGAGGGTCTTAACCAATTGGAAAACAGGTTGAATGACAGTTAAATTCATTTTATAATTAGATATTTAGAAAATAATATTTTGTTTAATTCTAAAAAACTTTAGGTACAGCAGAAAAATACCACCTCTCACTAAGATGGAAATTTAATGTTTTAGATTTCACTTGAAAAAAAAATGGAGAATTTGATGTAACAAGTGAAAATCTAGCCAATGGGAAGAGTCTTACGAAACTTGCTGGAGATTTTTTGTAGGTTGGTGTCATTGGATATTATCAGAGGGAAGTTAAGGCTGTCAAATTCTCATTCCAGGATACAACCTACACATTCTGCAGTAGTGTCTTTTTTATGTTTCTGTACACAGAAACTGTCGGAACTACCCAGATATAACTAGGTTCTGCTGACCCATTCTTTACTGTTTCTTTGTGTGTGTGTGTGTGCTCGCATGCTCAATGTAGATGCATTAAGAAGGAAACTGACAGAATCACATGATAGAAACTGTTTTGGGAAAAATACAAATTAAAATGGATGTCAAGGATCGCTTTAACAATATGTTTTAGAAGTCAACAGCTCATCCTTTGTGCCAACCAACAATTTGCTTTCCAGCTCATAAATTTTTTTTCCATTACAAGAGGAATCAGATAAGCAAGTTTATGGCAAAACCAAAAAGTTTAATTTGGTGCTTTCCTTAAGTACCTGTCAATATTTTATGATAGTTACTGAAGGAAAAGACTTGTTTTACTTCAAATGAGAAAATGGTTTGAGTCAACATATTTTGTAGTATTTCAGTCATCCATGGTTGAAACATTGATGAACTGTTTTGATGTTTTTACCATTTTAATTTAATAACAAAGGATTTGATGTCATTGATCAAGTAAATTTTTTAAAAGGTAATTTTAAAAAGTAGAGAATAGAACTGGAATGTATTAATTGAGCAAATTTAAGAAATTTTAAAAAATTATCTTTTATCTAGGCTGCAAGCTTTTTCTTACTTGTCATTTCAGATACTTGTATATCAAGAAATTTGCAATATACCAACTTGGTAATCAGTAATGGGTGGCTTGAGGGGTATACAGCATAATTAGAACTTAAAACTCAGAGTGATCCAGGGCAAATGGTGGCCTGAATATGTATTTTCGATCCCCTCATTGTCACACTGCCTAAATAACTTTGAACAACTGTGAGAGCCTTTGTACCTGGTGTTAGAGGGGAGCACTTATGCAACTGAGATGCTGGGTCTTGGGCAGAAGTTGTGCTGCATAGATGGAGTTGGGGGAGTGATCTTATCTATGTTCCTTATGGTGATGGAGAGCAGAGTCCAGTACCTAGAATCTGGAGAGTCTTAGCTCTCCCATAGACCTGGGGGCAGTGTCTTTAAAACTTATCAGACCCAGTAATCCTCTTATATAAAAAGTGTTTTGCAACATATCCTTTATTATACTGAAGTGAAAATGTGAATAATATAATCTATGCACACACATAATTAACAACTCAATTAGCATAGTGGTCTGGATATAATTAATATAAGGAAAAAAATTGTTAATGTAATACATATTTCAAAATACAAATGCTTAGGCACAAATATACTAGAAGACCTAACGAAATGGCCTGTATACAGAATTACAGTGACAGCGAGAGGAGTGAATGCATCTGATATGTATGTAGCCTTAACAGCTTAAATGCCAGGAACAGCATTGGTGATCTAGTGATGCACATCTTTCCAGAATGGATGGTGACTCTTGCAAAGGACTTAATAAAACAAAGTGTGTTCTGCCTTCCATTTTCACAGTGGTTGGATTCCTGAAACTGTACAAGAAATACAATAAGTCCTCACTTAATGTCAATGATAAGTTCTTGGAAACTATAACTTTAATTGAAATGATGTGTAGAGAGATGAGTTTTTTTTTTTTCTCTCAGCAATGTTACAAAGAAACGGTTGAATGAAACAAGGTTATTCCAGGAGCTACTATATGTAAAATGGAGATAGGTTCTAAGGAGATATTATACATATATTTTTTACATATAGGCATGTTAAGTGGGGCTTTCAGAGCTCACGCAGGTCATATGGAATTCTCTGTACAGCATAGATCTGTGTAGCGGAAGACATCTAGCAACTCTGACATCTGCCCACTTAATGGCAGTTGCACCCTCCAGTTAGTATTATATCCAAAAAGATTTGGATTTAACCACTTACCGATTAAAATTTCTGTATGGCCTGAAGCACATAAAACAAGATAAAAGAAAAACAGGAGAATATGGATATGAAGGTATATACGACATTATGTTTATAAGTTTAAATAAATACTATTAAAGAGCTCCTTACATTAGACAACATAATTAGAAAATATCCAGAGGGCATAAACAGGCAATTTATGGAAGAGGATGTGCAAATAAAAATGGAAAGATTTTCATTCTGACCAGTGCCCAGGGAAATACAGACTAAGTGAGATATTGGTTTTTGCCCACTAGATTTATTTATTTTTTTTCCCCAGTAGGCCGAGTGCTCCTGAGACTATGGGGAGCTGTTGTTTACTCTGGTACATTTCTGGTAGAAGTTTGAATTGCTGTAATCTTCTGTGGAAGTTGTTTTTTGATAGGTATAAAAATTTAAAATACATCTGCCCCTTGATTTAGCAATCCTGTGTTTTATGACCCTCTCCTACAGACATTAAATACCTGTTTGCTAGGTTAGGAGCATACAGTTATTTATTGCATGATTATTTATAATACAAAAAGTGTTATAACACATCTTATGCCATCTTAGGTATTCTTCTTTATGGGCACATGTTAATACATTTTACGGCAGCTGATCCTGGAATCTGCTTACATAGATTTGCCCAGCTGAGAAGCAGCTTGAGGACTGATCTGCCCCTGCATTCCAAAGAGTCCTTTTTTTTTGACTTATTAGTGATTATGATGACATTGCCTTTTATTGAACTGTTTCAAAATACATGAAAGCATGCTCTGATGACATTTTTGAAGTGTCTGGATTCTGTTTGCCACTGTTTAAAGATTTAACTAGTTCTTTCTTTACTTAACACTCAGCTCTTCTAGCATCATCTTACCACTGGAATAGCATGTACCATTTGCCTCATCTTTCCATTTCAGGGCTGGTCAAAAGAGACACATTTCAGACATTAACTAACTGAACATTCTTTACTATAATAGATTTGGAACTTTTATCTAAAACAAATGTTTATGTTCTCTGGCCACTGTGTTAAATATATGTGGTATGTCTCTTCCATTTGGCAGCAAATATCCATTGCATTTGATTCAGTTTTCATTCCCCTTGAAATAAATATACTTGTCCTGAATGGCAGTCTTAAGGATTTTCCAAAGTAAATGATGTTTGCACCACATCTGGCCTGCCATTTTTATGTGATATATTAAAGAGAGTCAGTGTTCGTTAATTTGACAAATATTTCTTGAATGCCTACTACGTGTTACAGGCTTTGGCAATTCAAAGATTAATGATGCAGTCACTGCTCTTAGGAGATGACAGATTAGCACAAAGGGCAGCGTCTTAGCCAGATAATTATAATACAGTGAGGGAAGTGTGGTAATGCTTCTTTGTTGACAGTGATACCTGAATGGGTACGAATGTACTTCAGTTTTTAAAATCCTGGGTCTTTTTCAAGTCTCTACCCATCCTGGGTCTCTGCATCTTATTTTACATCCCCTTCCCTCAACAATAAGCAAACTTTGCTATCTGAGGTAACAAGAAATCTTGAGGAAGGGGAGCTCTGACTTTATTAATTCAGTTGCTCAAAGATATTATCAAAGACCCTAGGCACTAAGTACTTTGTCTTTTTTCCTTTTTTTTTTCTCTTCTGCCATGTTCAATGTGATGGCTTGGTCTTCAGTGAAGTTAAAAAGTTACTTTCATAAGGTGGCTGCCTGGGTTTTGGACACCCTGTGTAGGGGAACAATTTCTTTCCTCTATGTAGTTTTTGGGGTAAATTTTTAATCATTTTAGACTAATAGCAAAATTGTAAAAATAGTACACTGAGTTTTCGTATACTCATTACCCAGATTCGACAAATGCTAATATTTTACCATATTATTTTACTTTTTTGGTGTATGTGATTTTCATGGCTAAAATTTTAGAACAAAAGGGTGTGCAATGGAAACTTAATGACAGCTCTGATGTTAGCCACCTTATGCCCTTTACCATAGTATGTACAAGTGACTATGTAAATATCTTTCCTCCCTTTCTCCTTTGTCTCTCCTTTGCTTCTTCTCCTTCCTTTGTATTTTTCCCTCTATCTCTCTCTCTTCCCTCCCTGCCTCCCTTCCGTCCTCCAGTTGTGGATCCTGGAATAATTCCATATGGATATATAAAAAGGTTCCTCATTCTTTATAGATTCATAAAATATTTGTTCTCTTATTTATGGATTTTTAGTGTTCCAGTTTATGTGCATGAAATTTTATTAACCAGTCACCTCTTGATTTTTTTGGTAGTAACTGACATTATAAATACTGCTTAAAAGAATTTTTAAAGTGTTTATTTATATTTTTGAAGATGGAGTCTCGCTATGTTGTCCAGGCTGGAGTGCAGTGTTTATTTACAGGTTCAGCCATAGCATACTGCAGCCTTGAAATCCTGGGTTAAAGCCATCTTCCTGCCTCAGCCTCCTGAGTAGCTGCGATTACAGGCATGTGCTGCTGCACCAGCTTATAAACATGTTTTGACTGGAAACTTTAGTTGTTGACTATGTAGAGTATGTAAACAGTTTTTACCTTGCATCTTGAAATAATGACATAATTACTGAAAAGTTACAGAAATAGTGCAAAGACTTCCCATGGACCTTTCACCCAGCTTCCTTTAATGTTTAAATATTTTACATAGCTATAATGCAGTGATCAAACCAGAGAATTAATATTGATACAGACTTAATTCACATTTTGTCTTTTTTCTGGTTCAGAATCCAATTTAGGATTCTCCATTGCATTTAGTTATCATTCACTGTCACCTCCAATCTGGGACAGATCCTCATTTTTTCTTCTTCTTTTATGACCTTGACACTGTTTAAGAATAGTTGTCAGTTGTGTTATAGAACATTGCTCAGTTTGCATTTACTTGATATTTCCTCATGGTTAGATTCAGATGCTATGCATTTTATCAAGAATATAGGAGTGGTGGATATTGCACTTGAGATTGGTAAATACCAGTGTGTCATACCAAGAAGGTTCAGGATGTTGATATACCTCTGTACCTTAACATCTAGTAACCAGGTGTAAACTTTATTTAAGGTGGTAGCTGTCAGTTTTCTCCACTGTAAAGTTACTGTCTTCTTTGGAATTAATAGATATTTCGGGATTCTTTGGTACTGTGCACATATCCTATTTCTCATCATGCTCCCACCATTATAATTTTGGTATCCCTTGGTTATTCTTACCTGTAACAATGAATACAATTGTATTATCAAGTGGTGATTTTTCTGTTTCCATCATGTCTTCTCCACTTATTAATTTGAATTTTTGAGTGTAAAGAAGAGCTGCAGAATGAGTCTCTTTTCTCTATTTATGTATTCAATTATTTATTTATTTATTATTATTATTTTTTTGAGATGGAGTCTCGCTCTGTCGCCCAGGCTGGAGTGCAGTGGCGCCATCTCAGCTCACTGCAAGCTCCGCCTCCCGCGTTCACGCCATTCTCCTGCCTCAGCCTCCCGAGCAGCTGGGACTACAGGCACCTGCCACCACTCCTGGCTAATTTTTTGCATGGTCTCGATCTCCTGACCTCATGATCCACCCATTTCGGCCTCCCAAAGTGCTGGGATTACAGGCATGAGCCACCATGCCTGGCCATATTCAATTATTTATATCAGTGTAGCCTCATGGTTCTTTATTTTTTGAGACATAATCCATAACTATCATTATCACCCATATTGTTCTGGACCTGGCCAATGGAAGTGTCTTCAGGTTGGCTCCTTTTTTTTGTTGTTGTTGTTGTTGTTTGTTTTCTTATTGAGTGAGGGTTTCATTGACAAGCTATGGAACTCAGCTCACACTAATGAGAATAGTACAAGGTTTGACTTTCCCTCCGCCCATCTTAACAATTTTTAAGTGCAGAGTTCAGCAGTATTAACTCCATTCACACTGTTACCCAGTGCTCCTGTATCCTTTTAATATGCTTCTGTTTTGAGCACTTCCTTATTTCCTGGCACCATAAGATAGTTCAGGCTTATCTTGTACTTTCCTTGCCTCAAGTCCTGGTTTGAGTCATTTCTTCTAGAAGCCCTGGTTCCTTTGGTGAATGGTGTGAAGAAACCACAATCCAGGCACTAGATATGCTCATTGCTACTAGGATGTCATTGCTGCCAGGCACTCTTAGTAGACTTATATCTACTAAGACTTAGGAAATGTATATATTTATATAAACTCTATAACTATTTCTACTCATCTGTATATGTATTAAAAAAAACACAAGGTCATACTATTCCCTTTGATTCTACTTCAGCTGCATAGGATTTCATTCTAGCATCTCCTTTTTCTTATACATTAACTCTGCTCTTTAACAGGGAAAAACAGAAAGTCTCATAGTCTATAATATATTTACCTTATTTGTTCAATCCTATTAATCATATACAGTGGTTTCAAAATTACTAACCTATCTCTGTGAAAAAGAAATTTTGCTAACACAAATATAATATTTATGTTTAGTCCTTTTTGTCAAGTTTACTTGGGTTAATTCTTTACTTTGCCACTCAAATCAAATTCTGTTATTGATTTGTAATACAATTAGATTAATTTGTTACCACTTGTATTCCATTGTGGATTCTCCCCATTTCCTGGATGGTTTTAATTTTTTGAGTTTGTGAAATATGAGCATGGCCCTCAAAGTAAGAACGATATTAAATCGTTTACTAAGAGAATGATCACTGCCCACTCATCCTTTTTGCCATCCCCATTACTCCATTCTTTCCATCTTGAGCCCACCTGTCTCCCATTAGCTTCTGACTTCTCCTTCCATTTATTTAGTTTTTGTATAAACAGGCAGAAGTCAGTGGTGATTTTTATATTTTGATCATGCCTTCTACATTTGTTAATTGGAATTTCACTGTAAGGAAGAGTGGTCTCTTATTCCCTGTTTATTTATTCAATTATTTATGTCAGTGTAGACTCATGGTTATTTATTCTGTAGGTCATAATGTCATAGAATAAATATACAGAATTCTCTGTATGAAATCCATGGAAATTTTAAAATTTCCTCTCGATTTTTACTTAAATGATAGCATACTATAGATATTATTTTACTTTTTGTAATGTAACCTGGGAACTCTGCATCGGTTGATAGAGATCTTCGTCATTTATGGCTGCATAGTATTCCATGGAGTGAGTGTATAGTGGTTTATTCAACTACTTTACCATGTGTGGGTGTTGAGGTTGTCCGATATTTCGCAATTCCAAACTGTGTGGCAGTGAGTGAACTTTTGCTTATGGATTTTTATATTATTGGAGGTATATCTTTACGATGGATTTCTAGAGTTCAGACTGCTGGATTGAAAGGTAGGTACAATTATAGATATTGCCTAGTTACCCTCCAAAAGGGTTGTAACACTTTATATCCTTACCACCAAGTGTGAAAATTGCATATTTCCCTGCAGCCCCTCGAATGGAATTTTATTGTTGTCATTCTTTATAATTTTCACCATTCAATAGGGAAGAAATGGTATTTCAGGGTTTTCATTTTTCATTTCTGTAATTGTGAGTGGGTTTGACCATCTTTTATAGTTTGGCCATTTAGATAATACTTTTGTCAGTCATTCATGTCTCTTATTGTTTATCTATTGTCTTTCAATTTGTGTCAGTTTTTATATTGGTCTGTGACATATGTCGCAGGCATATTCTCCCCTTTTGTCAGCTGTCCTTTTACTTTGTTATACAGAATATTTTATTCTTTTGCCATTAAATTTATGAATCTTTTTCAAGTTCTTGTGGATTTTGAGTCATGGCTAAGTTATCACCTTTCTGTAAAACGAGGCTAAAGAGACGTTTACTTTTTTTCTAGTACTTGTCACTTACATAGTGACATTTATGTCTCCAATCCTTTTGGAGTTTATTCTTATCTATGGTGTGAAGTATGAGTCTACTTTTTCCTTTGTGTAACCTAATTGTTCTAGAGCTCTTTTTATCTCTAGAAATGTTCTAGTGCTCTTTTTTTTTTTAAAATCTCTAAACATTTTTTTAGTGATGGGGTCTTGTTATATTGCTCAAGCTGGATTGCAGTGGCTGTTCACAGGTGCAATAATGGCTTACCACAGCCTTGAGATCATGGACCAGCGTGATTCTCCTGCCTTTGCCTCCCTAGTAGCTGGGACTCTAGGCACACACCACCACACCTCGTGCTTGTACTAGCACTCTTTACTAAAAATTTAGTCTTTACACCAGTGTTTTGGGATGCCATTTTTGTCATATTGAATTTCCAAATTTACATAGGTCTATTTTGGGCTTTCTGTTCTGCTCCACAGTTCTGTTTATTTGTATTCCATCTACCCTGTTTGTAAAGGAAGTTTTATTTATATTATAATTTGATATCTGCCAGGGCTAGTCCTTTCTCTCTCTCCCTTCCTTCCTTCCTTCCTTCCTTCCTTCCTTCCTTCCTTCCTTCCTTCCTTCCTTCCTTCCTTCCTTCTTTCCTTCCTTTTCTCTCCTTCTCTCTTTCTCTCTCTCTTTCTCTGTTTCTTACTTTTTTTTTTCTTTCAGAATCTCACTCTGTCACCCAGGCTGTAGTGCAATCCAGTCTTGACTCACTGCAACCTCCACCTCCTGGGTTCAAGTGGTTCATGTGCCTCAGCCTCTCGAGTAGCTGGGATTACTATTAGACACCATGCCTGGCTAATTTTTGTATTTTTGGTAGAGACAGGATTTCACCATATTGGCCAGGCTGGTCTCGACCTCCTGGCCTCAAGTGATCTGCCTGCCTGGGCCTCCCACAGTGCTGGGATTACAGGTGTGAGCTACCGTGTCTGGCCTAGTTTTTCTTTCTAAAGTGTTTTTCTGGCTATTCTTTCGTGCGAATTTTTTCAAATGAACTTTAATATCATCTGTGTAACTCCATGAAAAATCAACTTGGTATTTGTATTGGTAAATTAGAAATTAATTTTTTTTTTTTTTTTTTTTGAGACAGAGTTTCACTCTGTTGCCCAGGCTGGACAATCTTGGCTCACTGCGGCCTCTGCTCCCCGCGTTTCAGGTGATTCTCCTGCCTCAGCCTCCTGAGTAGCTGGGATTATAGGCACGTGCTACCATGCCCAGCTAATTTTTGTGTTTTTAGTGGAGATGGGGTTTCACCATGTTGGCCAGGCTGGTCTTGAACTCCTGACCTCAAGTGATCCACCTGCCTTGGCCTCCCAGAGTGCTGGAATTACAGGCACCTGGCTGGAAATTAATTTTTAATACATTAATTTAGGGAGAACTGAGAGTTTTATGGGGTCAAGTCCTTCTGTGTAAGAATAGACGATGGCTTTACATTTATTCAGCTCTACTTTTGTGTCTTTTAGCAGTGTCTTAATGTTTTCCCAGTATAGACTTTGGATATACCGATGTCATTCCAGATCTGTGGGGGATTGGTTCCAAGATGCCCCAAAGATACCAAAATCTGACATTGCTCAAAGTGCCTGATATTAAATGATGTAGTACTTGCACGTAACCTATGCATATTCTCCTGTATACTTTAAATCATCTCTGGATTACTTGTAATCCCTAATAGTATAAATGCTAGATAATACTTGTTTTAGTGTATTGTTTAGGGAATAATGAAAATTAAAAAAAAATCTGTACATGTTTAGTACGGACACAGTTTTTTTCCTCTGAGTATTTTTGATCTACAGTTGGTTGAATCCATGGATACAGAACACATGTGATATGGTCTGGCTCTGTGTCCCCACCCAAATCTGATTGTGTAACTCCCATAATTCCCATGTGTTGCGGGAGGAACCCAATGGGAGATGATCGAGTCATGGGGGTGGGTCTTTCCCCTGCTCTTCTTATGATAGTGCATGGGTCTCATGAGATCTGAGGGTTTTAAAAAACGGAAGTTGCCCTACACAAGCTCTCTTTTTTCGTGCCGCCATCCATTTAAGGTGTGACTTACTCCTTACCTTCCACCGTGATTGTGAGGTCTCCCCAGCCACATGGAACTGTAAGTCCAACAAACTTCTTTCTTTTGTAAATTGCCCAGTCTTGGGTATGTCTTTATCAGCAGCGTGAAAACAGACTAATGCACGATGGATACAGATGTCTTCTTATAGTTATTCTTTTATGTTTTATGTTCTTTGTTGCCTTTGTAAATGTTTTTTTTTCTGCCTTTCATAGAGGTTTTCTCTCTCATTTTGATCTCTAACTGGTTATTGCTTGTTTATATAAAGGCTATTATTTCTATATGTTCATTTTATATTGTCTTACTGAACTTTTTTATAGTTTGAGTTAATTTTTATCATTCATGTTTTTCTAGAATTTTCTATGGTACTCTCATTTCATCTGGAAATAAGAGTTTTCTTCATTTTCAAATTCTTATTCTGTTATTTCTTTTGTCTAATAGCAGTTTCTTTTGTCCAGTTTGTCTTTTGTCTAATTACAGTGTTAGGCAGTAGTGGAGATAGTGGATAATCTTGCCTTGTTCCTTGTCTTAGTGGAATTAACTTTAGTACATCTCCCATTAAGTAAGATACCGGCTTTTGCACTACATCTATTTTGTCATGTTAAGAAACTATCCATGCATTTCTATTTTCTTAGAGGTTTTTCTTTTTTAAAAATGGATACACAATATCCATACATATTTATGGAGTACATATAGATATTTTAGTACATGCATACAGTGTGTAATGATCAAATCAGGGTAATTAGTATATTCATCACCTCAAACATTTATCATTTCTTTGTGTTGGGAATATTAAAAATCCTCTCTACTAGCTATTTTTAAATATACAATAGATTAGTGTTAGCTGTGGTCACCCTACTGTGCTGTAGAACACTAGAACTTATTCCTCCAGAACACTAGAACTTATTCCTCCTGTCTAACTCTACAGCCCCTTTCTATCTTCTTTTCCCCTGCTTCTTCCTAGCCTCTAGTAACCATGATTCTACTCTTCTTCCATTAGATCAACTTATTTAGCTCTCACACATGAGTGAGAAGATGTAGCATTTGTCTTTCTGTGCCTGGATTATTTCACTTAACATAATGTTCTCCAGACTCATCCATGTTGCCACAAATGACAGGATTTCATTTTTTAAGTGACTGAATAAGTTTCCTTTGTGAATATATACCGCAGTTTAAAAATCCATTTATTTGTTGATGAATACTTCAGTTAATTCCATATCTTGGTTATAGAAAACAATGCTGCAGTGAACATGGGAGTACAGATAATACTTCAACATCTGATTTCCTTTTCTTGGAATATGGACCCCAGAGTGGAATTGCTGTACCATATCATATTTCTATTTTTAGTTTTTTTTTTTTTTTAATCTTCTATACTGTCTGTACTATTTTACATTCCACCAACAGTGTGGAAGAATTTCCCTTTCTCTGCATCTGCACCGACATCTTTTTTTTAAATCTTTTTTTATGATAGCTATTTTAACTGGGATGAGATGATACCTCATTGTGGCTTTGATTTATAGTTCCCTGATAACTGATGAGGTTGAACTTTTTTTATATACCTGTTGGCCACTTGTATGTCTTCTTTTCAGGAGTGTCTATTCATTTGCCCATATTTTAATCAGATTTTTTTTTTTTTTTTTTTGCTGTTGAATTGTTTGAGCGCCCCCCGCCCCAACACCCGGTTGTATTTTTGAGACGGAGTCTCACTCTGTTGCCCAGGCGGGAGTGCAGTGGCATAATCTTGGCTCACTGGAACCTCTGACTCCTGAGTTCAAGTGATTCTCCTGCCTCAGCTTCGCGAGTAGCTGGGATTACAGGTGTGCGCCACTATGCCCAGCTTATTTTTGTATTTTTAGTAGAGACAGGGTTTCATCGTGTTCGCCATGCTGGTCTCAAACTCCTGACCTCAAGTGATCTGCCCACCTCGGCCTCCCAAACTGCTGGGATTACAGGCATGAGCCACTGTGCCTGACCAATTTGTTTCAGTTCCTGATATATTCTGGATTTTAATTTCTTGTTGAATTCTGTAGGTTGTCACTTTACTCTGTTGATTGTTTCCTTTTCTGTGCAGAAGCCTTCTAGTTTGGTGTAATCTCATTTGTCTATTCTTGCCTTTGTTGCCAGTCCTTTTGAGATCTTACCCAAGAAATCTTTGCCCAGACTAATGTCTGAGACATTTCCCCTATGTTTTCTTCTGGTATTTTCATAATTTCTGTTGTTACATCTAAATTTTTAACCCATTTTGAATTGATTTTTATATGGTGAAAGATGGGACTCTAGTTTCATTCTTCTGAATATAGATACCTTGTTTTCCCAGCACCATTTATTGAAGAAACTCCCCTTTCTCCAATATATGTTCTTGGCAGCTTTGTTGAAATCAGTTGGCTATAACTGAATGGTTTTTTTTCTGAGTTCTTTATTCTGTTTCATTGGTTTATGTCTGTTTTTGTTACTAGAGGTTTATAATATATTTTGAAGTCAGGTAGCATGATGCCCTTAGCTTTATTCTTTTTGCTGAGGATTACTTTGGCCACTTGGGCCTTTTGTGGTTCCATACAAATTTTACTTTTTTAAAAAATTTCTGTGAGGAATGTCATTGGTATTTTGATAGGGATTGCCTTGAATCTGTAGATCATTTTGGGTAGTAATGACATTTAAAGAACATTAATTATTCCAATCCACGAGCATGCAGTATTTTGTGTGTGTGTGTGTGTGTGTGTGTGTGTGTGTGTCCTCTTCAATTTCTTTCATCAGAGTTTTATAGCTTTCATTGTAGAGATCTTTCATCTCTTTGGTTAAGTTTATTCCTAGGTATTTTATATTTTTATAGCTATTATAAATGTTACTGCTTTCTTGATTTTTTTATTAGATTATTTTCAATTGGCTTATAGAAAAGCACCGATTTTTATATGTTGATTTTGTCTCCTACAACTTTACTGAATTTGTTTATCAGTTCTAACAGTTTCTTGGTGGGGTCTTTAGGTTTTTCTAAATATAAGATCATGTCATCTGCAAACACGGACAGTTTGACTTCCTCCTTTCCAATTTGGTTTCTCTTTATTTCTTACTATTGCCTAATTGCTCTGATTAGGACTTCCTCTTAGAGTTTTATCGGGTGTGGGTGGGGAGTTTTGTTGAAAGGATTTCAGAAGATTGATGGAATGATTATTTTTCCTCTTAGATCTATTAATACGACATAGAGTGTTAGTAGATTTTCTGATATTGAATTTACCTTGTGTTTCTGGAGTAAATTTCATATGGTACATTTTTAAAAAAATGTGTTGTATTCTTGGCAAAAAATAATAAAATATTATCATTGAGGTCCATTTGTGATATTTGTCTGTAGTTATATTTTTTTGAACTGTCTTTTTCTACTTTGGGCATCAGTGTTATACTTGCTTCATATAAAGAATTAGAACATTTTTATTCATTTTCAGCACTCTGGAACAATTGACAGATAATTGGAAGTATCTGGTTTTTGAAGACTTAGAATTTCCCTGAGAACACATCTGGTCTGTTTGCTTTTTTTGTGGGATGGTTCCTATATAAATTTCTGTATATGTTCTTTAGAAATTGGTCTGTTTAAGCTTTCTATCTCTAATTGGGGCAATTTTGGCAATCTGTATTTCTGTATGAAATTATCCATATCATCTTGGTTTTAAATTTACAGTCATGCGTTGCATTTTCAGTCCATGATGGACTGCATATGTGATGGTGGTTTCATAAGATTATAATGGAGCTGAAAAATTTTTATCACCTGGTTATATCATATCAATTGTAATGTTGTCACACAAGGCATTACTCAAGTGTTTCTGGTGATGCTGGTATAAACAAACCTACTGTGCTGCCAGTTGTATAAAAGTATAACACATACAATCGTGTACATATATAATACTTGATGATGATAATAAATGACTATTTTACTGGTTTATGCACTTAATATGCTAAACTTTTAGTATTATTTTAGAGTGAACTGTTTCTGATTTAAAAAAAAGAAAGTTAACTGTAAAACAGCCTCAGGCAGGTCCTTCAGGAGGGATTCCAGAGGAAGTCATTGTTATCACAGGAAATCACAGCTCCAAGTGTGTTATTGCCCCTGAAGGTCTTCTAGTAGAGCAAGATGTGGAGGTGAAAGACAGGGATAGTGATGATCCCCACCCTGTGCAGACCGAGGCTAATGTGTGTGTTTGTGTCTTCATTCTTAAGAAAAATGTTCAAAAGGTAAATTAAACATTTTTTAAATAAAAAAATGGTTATGGAATAAAGATATAATGAAAAAATATTTTTGTCAGCTGAACAATTTGTGTTTTAAGGTAATTGCTATTATAAGAGTCAAAACATTAAAACGAAAAAGTTTATAAAGTAAAAAAGTTATAGTAAGGTAAGGTTAGTTTATTATTGAAATATAAGATTTTTAATAAGTTTAGTGTAGTCTAAAATGTACAGTGTTTATTAAGTCTACAGTCTTGTCAGTCATGTCCTAGGCCTTCACATTCACTCACCACTCACCCACTGACTTACACAGAGCAACTTTCAGTCCTGCAAACTCCATTCATGGTAAGTGCCCTAGACAGGTGTACCATTTTTAAAAAGTCCGCCGGTCACGGTGGCTCATGCCTGTAATCCCAGCACTTTGGGAGGCCGAGGTGGGTGGATCACGAGGTCAGGAGATCGAGACCATCCTGGCTAACACAGTGAAACCCTGTCTGTACTAAACATATAAAATATTAGCCGGGCGTGCTGGCGGGCACCTGCGGTCCCAGCTACTCGGGAGTCTGAGGCAGGAGAATGGCGCGAACCCAGGAAGTGGAGCTTGCAGTGAGCGGAGATTGCGCCACTGCACTCTAGCCTGGGGGACAGAGTGAGACTCCGTCCCAAAATAAAATAAAATAAAATAAGATAAAATTAAAAAGTCTTTTATGCTGTATTTTTATCGCACCTTTTTTATGTTTGGATACATGAATACTTACTATTGTGTTACAATTATCCACAGCATCTAATGTAGTAACATGCTGTCTGGGTTTGTAGCCAAGGAGCAATAGTCTACAATATATAAGAGCCTAGGTAGATAGTAGGTTATACTATCTAGGTTTGTGTAAGTACGCTTGAGGAATGATGGAATTGCCTAATGATGCATTTCTTGGAAGGTATCTCCATCATTAAGTGACACATGACAATATTTGCATAGAAGTTTGCAAAAGTGACCTCTTATGACTTTAAAACAATTTCTTCTGTTTTTGTGATTATTTATGCCTTGTTTTTTATTGATAATTTTATGTGTGTGTGTGAGGTGGAGTCTTGCTCTGTCGCCCAAGCTGGAGTACAGTGGCATGATTTCGGCTCACTGCAACCTCTGCCTCCCAGGTTCAAGCAATTCTCCTGCGTCAGCCTCCCTAGTAGCTGGGATTACAGGCATCTGTCACCAGGCCTGGCTAATTTTTGTATTTTTAGTAGAGATGGGGTTTCACCATGTTGACCTGGGTGGTCTTGAATTCCCGGCCTCAGGTGATCCACCTGCCTCAGCCTCCCAAAGTGCTGGGATTACAGGTGTGAGCCATCGTGCCTAGCTAACTTTGTTTTGTTTTGTTTTGTTTGTTTACTTTGCTTTTTTCATTTTTCAACGAAGTCTTTATTTTTTTGGAGATAGAGTTTTATTCTTGTCACCCAGGCTGGAGTGCAATGGCGCAATCTTGCCTCACTGCTACCTGCACCTCCCAGATTCAAGCGATTCTCCTGCCTCAGCCTCCCTGGTAGCTGGGATTACAGACACACGCCACACCTGGGTAATTTTTGTATTTTTAGCAGAGACGGAGTTTCCCCATGTTGGCCAGGCTGGTCTCAAACTCCTGACATCAGGTGATTCGCCCACCTTGGCCTCCCAAAGTGCTGGAATTACAGGTGCGAGCCCCTGTGCATGGCCAGAGCTAAGTCTTTAATTTATCTTTTATTCTTGCACTTTTGCTGCTAAGTTTTTAGTAATATGAATTTTTCTCTCTTTACTGTTTTAAATCCTAGAGATGCTGATGCATAGTGTGCTCAATAGCACTAGTTTTTAGAAATCTTCTAATTTAGGTTTTTATTTCTCCTTTCATCCAAAAGCTGCTTAAATTTTTTTATTCCTAATTTTATTGCAATGTGATCAGAGTTATTTTTAATTTTTCTGCTTTAAAGAGCTTCCTGATGTACTTTATTTGTGATTTATCATTTTGTGAATGTTCAATGGCTGCTTGAAAAGGTGTATTCTCTTCTGTTATTAGGAAGTAACACTGAATCTAGATACATAAGATCTGTTTTTTTTGTTTTTGTTTTTTGACTCTATTTAAGTCTTCTTTCTACTGTAATTGCTTGAGTCTTGTATGGAGAATGTATAGGTCTGTTATTGTTAGTGCATTTCTTCTTGCAGCCTCAACTTGGTTTTATGTCATTTGGTGCATAGGTATCTATAGATGTTATAATTTTTTCGTCAATTTTGTCTCTAAAGTGTTCTTCTTGGGCTGGGCATGGAAAAAACAAAACTGCTTTTCTTTTCATGTGTAATCAATTTTGGCTTGAATTATTCTTTGTATGTTACTCCTTTGTCTCTTTTTAATTTTAATCATGCTGAGTTATTTAGCTTTAGGCATGTTTCTGGTATATGGAATAGAATTGGGTCTTGCTTTGTGAGCCACATTTAAAATCTTTTTCTTTTAATAGGTGAGTTAAGCTTCTTTACAGTAAGTCTTCACTTAATGTCCCGAATAGATTCTTGGAAACACAGTTTTAACTGAAATGAATTACTGTATGTGTGTTGTAAGAACTTAACTCTTGCTCATATCAATTAACCTATGGTAAAATTGTTTCTTTATACTACAGTTGTTTCACTTAAACTTGTGGTTTCCAAGAACCTATTGATGGCATTAAGTGAGGACTTACTGTTTGATGTGACTACATTGTTTGGTCTCTGCTCTGTTGTGATGTTTTAAAATTATATATATTATTTTTTATTTACTATGTTTCTCTGTGACATGTGTTTTTTTCTTTAAATTAATAAAGTGTTATTTAGGAAGTTGCATATTTTGAGTGGTTAACTTTTATTTATAACTTCTAAATGCCTATAGTTTCATTGCCTATGTTTTTGGTTTTGTTTTCGAGACAGGGTCTTCCTCATACCTAGCCTGGAGTGCAGTGTCATGAGGCATGGTTGTAGTTCATTGTAACCTGAAACTCCTGGGCTCATGGGATCTTCCCACCTCAGCCTCCCTAGTATCTATGACTATGGGAGTGTGTCACCACACATGGCTAGATTGATTGATTGATTGATTGATTGTAAAGACAGGGTCTCAATATGTTGCCAAGGCCAGTCTCAAACTCCCGGCCTCAAGCAACCCTTCTCCTGCCCTGGCCTCCCAAAGTGTTGGGATTATAGGCATGAGCCACTGTACCCAGTTTCCATTGCCTGTTTAAGCATTTACCATCTGCTTTGTCAGTGTTCAAGAGTATCCTTTTATTCCTGACTTTTGCAAACCAAAGAATGTATTTTACTTTCTCATTTTCTCACCCTACACATTTTTCTGCATTATTTCTATTTATTATAACATTTGTACATTGACCTTCTACTTTTTTCCTACTTTTGTGCATTGCTACAATGCATAGCATTTGTACATTAATTTTTGGCTTTTGACAATTAATATTCCCCCCTTTATTTTAGTTTTGGATCTACAGTTATGTAGGAATGAGCTCATTATCAGTCCTTTTGCTGAAATTTCCTCAGACCCCTCTTGGTTGCATGAAGCTCATCCTGTTTATTTAGATTCTTCAAGAAGGGATTCTGGATTCTTGTGTGTTAAAAACTTTTTACATAGCCTTGAAACTTGAAGGATACCTTGGTTGTTTTTAAAGTTCATTATTCGTACTTTCTTATTGAATTTCTAAAAAAATGCTTTTCCATTGTTGCATTATATTTTGTTTTAGACAACTCTGAGGCCAGTTGAATTTATTTGCCTTCATTCATTATTTTATCTTGTATGCCTAGTGGCCTTGGACACTTTTTCTTTGTTTTTGAAGTCTAAGAATTTACTAGGATGTGTCTTGGAGTTGACTTCTAGGTAAATTCTCCCAGATACTGGTTGACCCTTTTAATATGCAGATTCAAGTTTTGTTAAATATTGTTTCTCTTTATTTTTATTTCTTTTTAAAATTTTTTTGCTGGGACTCTAGTTTTATCAATGTTATTTTTTCTTTTTCGCTTTCTAATTCCATCACTTTCTCTTTGACTTTTAATTTTTTTAATTTTTATTTTTTTCTGAGACCGGCTCTTGCTCTGTTGCCCAGGTTGGAGTGTAGTGGCGTAATCTTGGCTTACTACAGCCTCCACCTCCCAGGTCAAGTGTTTCTTGTGCCTCAGCCTCCTGAGTAGCTGGGATTACAGGTGCCCACCACCATGCCTGGCTAATTTTTGTGCTTTTAGTAGAGATGGGGTTTCGCCATGTTGGCCAGGCTGGTCTCGAACTCCCGGGCTCAAGTGATCTGCATGCTTCAGCCTCCGAAAGTGCTCGGATTACAGGCGTGAGCCACCATGCCCAGCCTAATTTTGTTGAGCTTTAAAATAATTTTTATTTAGAATTTTATATAGGTGTTTTTAAACTTATGACATTGTATTTGAAATTTCTTACACATAGTTAGTAAAGGAAGGAAAACGAAAGAAGAATTCCCTGACAATAGAGCACTGTTAGCAATGTTTGATTCCTTACATTTGGTTCTCAAACCATTGCTATTCTAGGACTGATCCTTTTCAAGGATGGTTGAAACTAGGACAGATTGTCACTTGTCTGGAATTGTTCTTTCTATAAGCAAGACTTTATTAATACTGCATGTTATCTCCCTGTCTCTGTCTGTGATTCTCTTGAAAGTGCTTCATTCTGACTGAAGGAAAACTTTTGCTTTCTGCATGTAGCTTTATATAGAAACCTGGCACGATAGGGCACTTTCGGGTCATACCTTGAGTCTTAAGAAATATTGAAAACTATAATCTAACAATGATGCTTCTGTTCAGCAAGGCAAGGAATTTGCAACAGGGCAAAACTTAAACCTGTTTCTTGTTTGCTAGCCCATAAGGAGGCAGCTTGTTTCTATCATCAAAGTTTCCTGACATCAGGATGTGACTTCGAGAAGAGGAAAATAACACTTATTGGCACCAAAGATACTGGCATTTAATGCCTTAAATGAATAATCAGTATATGTGAACAATGACAAAACAGATGGGGAAGGATACCCAGTTTCAGTTTCATCTGTTGTATCATGTTACTTGGAGATATTTAGCTTAAGCCTCTTCCCTGTTGGCCCGCTTTATCCTAGTTGTTTCACTGTTGCGAATGCATTTACAATTATTTTAAAAGATGGCCTCATTCTGTAGGTGATTCCCTATAAAGAACGTTGTAAAAGGTTATTATAACAACTCCTAATCGTAAACTGGAGTCTAAAATGTTTCTAGGCAGCAACAGTCATATGTGTGCTTGACCTTTGGGAAATCTGGTTCTTTCCTGTTGCTTGTTTTTATCCTGGCACTGTCACCCACTTGTGCCCAGGCTAGCTTCAACCACTGTCTTGCCTGAGCCTACATTTTGTGTTTTTTCCATTTTAGCGTGTTTCACAAATTTATTGAATTACTACTTTGTACCAGACATTGTGTTGGGGGCAGGTATAAAAGCAGAGTTCTCATCTGGTATTTGATAGGAAAGACAGTGTGACAGTTATCAGTTTACTTATTCTTAGCTCCCAATCCAGCCTTGTTTGCCTTGCCTTGGGTGACATAACTAGACTCTGTAATAGCTGTTCTTTATCAGCTGCTATAATGTTAGTAGATGGTCTTGGAGGGGAATTGCAAAGTGATGGCAGCAGGAAAGCGCTTGTCTTCTGGGTTCCAGTTTTCCTCCATTTTCAGTTCACTCCAGGAGGGAGAGATGGGTGCATGAAAGGCCTGGTGGAGCTCATGATAGTATCGATCCTGCCTCCTTTCTCATGACATTACAGACTGTCTTAGTTTGCTCAGATGCTGGTACAAAATACCATAGAGCGGGTGGGTTATAAACAACAGAAATTTATTTGTTACGGTGCTGGAGGCTGGGAATTCGAAGAATAAGACGCCAGCAGATTTGATGTCTAGTGAGAACTCACTTGATGGTTCATAGATGGCACGTTATAGCTGTATCCTCACACAATGGAAGGGGCAAGGCAGTTAGCTTTATGTGGTCTCATTTATAAGGGCACTATCTCTTTCATGAGGGTCCCACCCTCATGACCTAATCACCTCGCAGGGGCTCCGTGTCCTAATACCACATTGGTGATTATATTTCAGCATATGAAATTTGGGGGGACACAAAACATTCAGACAATAACACAGGCCATCTCCCTCAAGAAACCCTGGTTCTAGCTGTAATAGTCTGTACTTATCTGCCGTTCCTTCTCTGCGTAGATGACATTTATTAAAATATCTTTTATTATCTAACAGCACTTCCCTCTTGCAGTCTTCCCTAAACACCAGCCTGTATTAGTCTGTTCTCACACTGCTATAAAGACATACCCGGGTCTGGGTAATTTATGTTGAAACGAGGTTTAATTGACCCATGGTTCCACAGCTCTTACAGGAAGCAAGGCTGAGGAGGCCTCAGGAAACTTACAATGAGGGCAGAAGGTGAAGGGGAAGCAGGCATAATTTTCACATGGCAGAGCAGGAGGAGGTGGGAGTTGCTACACACTTTTAAACAGTGAGATCTTGTGAGAACTCTATCAGGAGAACAGCAAGGGGGATGTCTGCCCCCCATGATTTGAACACCTCCTGCCAGGCCCCTCCTCCAACAATGGGAATTACAATTTGACATGAGATTTTGGTGGGGACACAGAGTCAAATCATATCACAGCCTAAGTTAGATTTCCCAGCTTGAATTCCTTTAAAGCATCTGAGATTTACCATAGATGTGTTATTCTATTAGACTGCATTATAATTTTTAGTTGGCTTGTGTTTTCCCTCCTGAAAACTGTGAGCTCTTTAATTTCAGTATGACAAGTGCTTAGTAACATAACCTCTCAGATGCTTACTGAATTGATTTAAATCTTCTATATACTGTTTACTTTTTCCTTCCACTTAAAATAATAACTCTGTTTTTTCTTTTTCTTTCTGTTTTTTTTTTTTTTTTTTTTTAAGAGACAGGGTCTTGCTATGTTGCCTAGGTAGGAGTGTAGTGACTTTCACAGGTGCCAGCATAGCACACTGTAGCCTTCAACTCCTGGGCTCAAGAAGTCCTCCAGCCTCAGCCTTCTGAGTAGCTGGAACTACAGGTGCACACACTGTGCCTGTCTTATCTTTTACTGAGCAACGTGTTAGGTACTTTTATATACTTTGTCTAGTTTAATCCCATTGGAACTTAGGAAGCAAATTTAGAGGAGTTAAGTATCTTGCCCCCCATGTTTATATAGCTAGGAAGTTACACAGTTCATTTTATTTTTTATTTATTTATTTATTTTTGAGACGGAGTCTCGCTCTGTCGCCCGGCTGGACTGCAGTGGCCGGATCTCAGCTCACTGCAAGCTCCGCCTCCCGGGTTTACGCCATTCTCCTGCCTCAGCCTCCCGAGGAGCTGGGACTACAGGCGCCAGCCACCTCGCCCGGCTAGCTTTTTGTATTTTTTAGTAGAGACGGGGTTTCACCGTGTTAGCCAGGATAGTCTCGAACTCCTGACCTCGTGATCCGCCCGTCTCGGCCTCCCAAAGTGCTGGGATTACAGGCTTGAGCCACTGTGCCCGGCCGACAGTTCATTTTAAAACCTGAGTCATTCCTGCTCCTATTTATCTTCTTAAATATTCAGATGATGTTAAAAAGTAACCAAGTTTTTGGAAGATAGCTATTTTGTTTCTTATCCTTATTATTTATTTTTTATTTTTTGAGATGGAGTCTCGCTCTGTCGCCCAGGCTGGAGTGCAGTGGCCGGATGTCAGCTCACTGCAAGCTCCGCCTCCCGGGTTTACGCCATTCTCCTGCCTCAGCCTTCCAAGTAGCTGGGACTACAGGCGCCCGCCTCCTCGCCCGGCTAGTTTTTTTGTGTTTTTTAGTGGAGACAGGGTTTCACCGTGTTAGCCAGGATGGTCTCGATCTCCTGACCTCGTGATCTGCCCGTCTCGGCCTCCCAAAGTGCTGGGATTACAGACTTGAGCCACCGCGCCCGGCCTTCTTATCCTTATTTTTATTGTGTTAATATAGAACCATTAGAGTACCAGAGTAATTCAGCATTTGGTTTAACAGTCCTGGCTTTACTTATACTGAGAGATTGATTAGCAGAAAATTGCTTATTGATAGTGTCTTATCCTCTTCAAAATCAGAATTAATAAAATGATTCTTTTATTTCTCTCACAGTGATTTTATAAATAGATTTTATTTTTTAGAGCAGGTTTAGGTTCACAGCAAAATTAAGAGGAAGGTACAGAGAAGTCCCGTGTATCCCCCGCCCCCACATATCTGCAGCCTCTCCCGTTATCAGTATCCCCCATTAGAATGGTACATTTGTTACAATTGATGAACCTACGTTGACACATCATTATCACCCAGAGAATGCAGCTTACATTAAAGTTCGCTTTTCGTATGGTATTTTCTATGGATTTTGACAAATGAATAATGACATGTATCCACCATTATTGTATCATACAGAGTAATTTCACTGCCCTTAAAATCTTTGCCCTGCTTATTCATTCCAAACTCTTAGCAACCACTGATGTTTTGATTGTCTCCACTGTTTTATATTTCCCCAGATACCAGATAGTGGGAGTCATATAATTTGTAGCTTTTTTGGTTGGGTTCCTTTCACTTAGTAATATGCACTGAAGTTTCCTCTCTATCTTTTCATGTCTTGATAGCCCATTTTTTAGTGCTGAATAATATTTCATTGTCAGGATATACCACAGTTTATCCATTCACTTACTGAAGGACATCTTGGTTGTTTCTAGGTTTTGGCAATTATGAGTAAAACTGCTTTAGGCCAGGTGTGGTGGCTCATGCCTGTAATCCTGATACTTTTGGAAGCCAGGGTGGGTGGATCACTTGAGGTCAAGAGTTTGAGACCAGCCTGGCCAACATGGCAAAACCCTGTGTCTACTAAAAATACAAAAATTAGCTGGGCGTGGTGGCACGTGCCTGTATTCCCAGCTACTTAGGAGGCTGAGGCATGAGAATCACTTGAGTCCAGGAGATGGAGGTTGCAGTGAGCTGAAATCACGCCACTGCACTCCAGCCTTGGTGACAAAGTGAGTCTCTGTCTCAAACAAACAAAAAATGAATAAAGTTGCTATATATTTTTTATTTTTATTTTTATTTTTATTTTTTTTTGAGACGGAGTCTTGCTCGGTCGCCCGAGCAGGAGTGCAGTGGCCGGATCTCAGCTCACTGCAAGCTCCGCCTCCCGGGTTTACGCCATTCTCCTGCCTCAGCCTCCCGAGTAGCTGGGACTACAGGCGCCCGCCAACTCGCCCAGCTAGTTTTTTGTATTTTTTTTTTTTAGTAGAGACGGGGTTTCACCGTGTTAGCCAGACTGGTCTCGATCTTCTGACCTCGTGATCCGCCCATCTCGGCCTCCCACAGTGCTGGGATTACAGGCTTGAGCCACCGCGCCCGGCCATAAAGTTGCTATAAACATTGTGTGCAGTTTTTATATGGACATAAGGTTTCAGCTCTTCTGGGAGGGCAAAAGGAAGGTAATCGCTAGATCTTTTGGTAAGATATGTTTAGTTTCAGAGTATGTTCAGATTCTGTCAAACTGTCTTCCAAGTGCCTGTATCATTTTGCATTTATACCTACAATGAATGAGAGTTCCTTTTGCTCCGCATCCTTGCCAACATTTGGTGTTAGCAGTGTTCTGGATTTGGCCATTGTAAGAGGTGCGTAGTGGTATCTCATTGCTTCAATATGCATTTTCCTGATGACTTGTGATGTGGAGCATATTTTTATATGCTTATTTACCATTTGCATGTCTTCTTTGGAGAGGTGTCTGTCAAGGGCTTTAGCCCATTTTTTAATCAGATTGTTTTCTTATTGTTGAGTTTTAATATTTCTTTGTATATTTTGGATTATAGTTCTTTATCAGACATATCTTTTGCAAGTATTTTCTTTATTGCTTTTTATTTTCTTGACAATGTCTTTTGCAGAGCAAAATTTTATAATTTTAATGAACTCCAGTTTATTGATTCTTGTGTTCATGGAGCATGCCTTTTGTGTAATATCTAAAAAGTCATTGTCAAACCTAAGGGCATCTAGATTTTCTCCTACGTTATCTCCCAGGAATTCTGTAGTTTTGTGTTTTACATTGAGTCTGAGCCATTTTGATCTAATTTTTGTCAAGAATGTAAGGTCTGTGTTTAGATTTGTTTTTTTTAGCATGTGGATGTCCAGTTGATCCACCACCATTTTTTGAAAAGACGGTCTTTGTACCATCATATTGCTTTCGCTCCTTTGTCAAAGATCAGTTGATTGTATTTTTGTGGGTCTATTTCTGGGCTCTTTGTTCTGTTCCATTGATCTGTTTGTCTGTTCTTTCATCAGTAGTACATTGTCTTGATTATTGTTACTTTGCAGAATGCCTTAAAGTTGAGTAGTGTCATCCTTTTGACTTTATTCTTCTCTTTCAATGTTATGTTGGCTATTGTAGGTCTTTGCCCTTGCCATATAAGCTTTCTAATCACTTTGTTGAGATCCACAAAATAACTTGCAGGGATTTTGATAGGGATTGCATTGAATCTATAGATCAAGTTGGAAAGAACTGACATTTTTACAGTATTGAGATTTCCTATCCTAAACGTGGGATATCTCTTCATTTATTTAGTTCTTTGGTTTCAGTCATTAGAGCTTTTTTAGTTTTTTTTTTTTAATTTTATTTTATTTTTGCTGGAACCACAGGCACACACCGTCACACCCTGCTAGTTCTTAAGATGTTTTCATAGAGATGGAGTCTCCCTGTATTGCTCAGTCTGCTCTTGAACTTCTGGGTTCAAGTGATCCTCTCGCCTTGGTCTCCCAAAGTTCTAGGATTACAGGCGTGAGCCATCATGCCTGGCTCTTGTAGTTTATTTTCTATAGATTGTGTACCTATTTTGTTAGGATTACCCCTTCATTTTGGGAGGCGCTAATGTAAATGGTATTGTTGTAAATTTCAAATTTCTCTTGTTCATTGCTGGTACTTGGAAAAGCAGTTGACTTTTATATATTAATTATGTATCCTGAAACCTTGCTAAAATAGCTTGTTTTAAGAGGGTTTTTTTTGCCAATACTCTTGAGTGTTTTACACAGTTATTTCATCTGTGAACAACGACAGTTTTGTTTCTTCCTTCCCAATCAGTATACCTACTATTTCTTTTTCTTGTCTTGTATTAACTACGACAGGGGTCCCCAACCCCTGGGCCATGAACTGGTACTGGTCCGTGGCCTGTTAGGAACCAGGTTGCACAGCAGGAGGTGAGCGGTGGGTGAGTTAAGGAAGCTTTATCTGTGTTTACAGCTGTTCCCCCTTGCTTGCATTATCACCTGAGCTCTGCCTCCTGTCAGATCAGTGGCAGCATTAGATTCTCACAGGAGCACGAACCCTGTTGGGAACTGTGCATGCGAGGGATCCAGGTTGCCTACCCTGTTGGGAACTGTGCATATGGGGGATCCAGGTTGCCTGATGATCTGTCACTGTCTCCCATCACCCCTAGATGGGACCTTGTAGTTGCAAGAAAACAAGCTGAGGGTGCGTACTGATTTTATATTATGTTGAGTTGTGTAATTATTTCATTCTCTATTACAATGTAATAATAGAAATAAAGTGCACAATAAATGTAATGTGCTTGAATCACCCTGAAACCATCTCTCACCCAGTCTGTGGAAAAATTATCTTCCCGGAAACTGGTCCCTGGTGCCAAAAAGGTTGGGGGCCACTGAACTATGACATCCAGTATGATACTGAAAAGGAGCGGTGAGGGGACATTTTTGCCTTTGTTCCTGATTTTAGTGGGAAAGCTTTGAGTTTCTCACCATTAAGTATGATGTTAGCTATAAGTTTTTGTAGTTTTTTATCTAGGTGAGGAAGTTACTCTATATCTAGTTCACTGAGACCTTTTATCATGAATGGGTTTTGGATTTTGTCAAGTGTGTCTATCAATAGATGCAGAAACATCTATTGATATGATTATATGATTCTTCTTTAGCCTGTTGATGTGGTATTTACATTAACTGATTTTCAAATATTGAACCAGCCTTGTGTATCAGAGGTAAATCCCACTTAGTCATGGTGTATAATTCTTTTTGTACATTGTTATATTTGATTTTCTAATTTTTTTGGATGATTTTATGTCTATGTTCATGGTAAATATTGTTCAGTAGTTTTCTTGTGTTGTCTTTGTGTCGTTTTGGTATTAGGATAATGCTGACCTCTGAATGAGTTAGGTAGTATTTCCTCTTGATTCTAATTTCTGAAAAAGTTATGGAAAATTGGCATAATTTAAAAAAATATGGTAACATTCACCAGTGAACCAATCTGGGCCTGGTGCTTTCTGTTTTAGAATGTTGCTAATTATTGATTCAATTTATTTCATAGATATAGGCCTATTCACGTTGTCTTTTTCTTCTTACATGAGTTTTGTGGCTTGTTTTTCAAGATTTGGTTCGTTTCATCTGGGTTATGAAATTTGTGATTTGTTAGATCAATCAGGGATAAGAAAATTTAAAAAAATTATTTTACTTTTAGTCTTTTATCAATCTTTTTTTCTTTTCCTTGTTTTTTATATTTTATTTTATTTTGTTTTTTGAGGTGGGATCTCAACTCTGTCACTCAGGCTGGAATGCATGATGTGATCATAGCTCACTGCAGCCTTGACCTCCTGGGCGTGGGTGATCTTCCTAAGTCACTGGGACACTCACCACCACATGCAGCTAATTTTTGTATTTTTGGTAGAGAAGGGATTTTGCCATGTTGCCCAGGCTGGTCTTGAACTCCTGGGCTCTAGTGATCTGTCCACCTCTGCCTACCACAGTGCTAGGATTACAGGCATGAACCACCTTGCCCTGCTTCTTTATCTAGATTGAAATTTCTGACCTACATCATTTTTATCTTGTGTAAAGGATTTTTTTGTTTTTAATTTTGTGCAAAGTAGATCTACTGGCAACAAAATCTCTCAATTTTTGTTTGTTTGAGAAAGTATTTTTCCTTCACTTTTGAAGAAGATTTTGCTGGTTACAGAATTCTATGCTGTTTTTTCTTTTTTTCTATCAACACTTTATTTTACTTTACCACTTGCTTGCATGGTTTCTAGCAGAAGTCAAATGTAATTCTTATATTTGTTTCTGTCTAGCTAAGGGTTATTTCCACCGCCCCCCCTCCCCGCCCCGGCCCCGCCATCTCTGGCTTCTTTCAGGATTTTTTTTTATTTTTGTATATTACATATATTAATTTATAATAGATAACATTGTGATGAAATTATGTTTGTTACATCACTTTTCTGCCTGGCATCTTTTCGTAACCACCTACTTTCTTTCTTTCTTTTTTTTTTTTAATTATACTTTAAGTTCTAGGGTACATGTGCGTAACGTGCAGGTTTGTTACATATGTATACTTGTGCCATGTTGGTGTGCTGCACCCATCAACTTGTCAGCACCCATCAATTCGTCATTTATATCAGGTATAACTCCCAATGCAATCCCTCCCCCCTCCCCCCTCCCCATGATAGACCCCGATGTGTGATGTTCCCCTTCCCGAGTCCAAGTGATCTCATTGTTCAGTTCCCACCTATGAGTGAGAACATGCGGTGTTTGGTTTTCTGTTCTTGTGATAGTTTGCTAAGAATGATGGTTTCCAGCTGCATCCATGTCCCTACAAAGGACGCAAACTCATCCTTTTTTATGGCTGCATAATATTCCATGGTGTATATGTGCCACATTTTCTTAATCCAGTCTGTCACAGATGGACATTTGGGTTGATTCCAAGTCTTTGCTATTGTGAATAGTGCCACAATAAACATACGTGTGCATGTGTCTTTATAGCAGCATGATTTATAATCCTTTGGGTATATACCCAGTACAGGGATGGCTGGGTCATATGGTACATCTAGTTCTAGATCCTTGAGGAATTGCCATACTGTTGTCCATAATGGTTGAACTAGTTTACAATCCCACCAACAGTGTAAAAGTGTTCCTATTTCTCCACATCCTCTCCAGCACCTGTTGTTTCCTGACTTTTTAATGATTGCCATTCTAACTGGTGTGAGATGGTATCTCATTGTGGTTTTGATTTGCATTTCTCTGATGGCGAGTGATGATGAGCATTTTTTCATGTGTCTGTTGGCTGTATGAATGTCTTCTTTTGAGAAATGTCTGTTCATATCCTTTGCCCACTTTTTGATGGGGTTGTTTGTTTTTTTCTTGTAAATTTGTTTCAGTTCTTTGTAGATTCTGGATATTAGCCCTTTGTCAGATGAGTGGATTGCAAAACTTTTCTGCCATTCTGTAGGTTGCCTGTTCACTCTGATGGTAGTTTCTTTTGCTGTGCAGAAGCTCTTTAATTTAATGAGATCCCATTTGTCAATTTTGGCTTTTGCTGCCGTTGCTTTTGGTGTTTTAGACATGAAGTCCTTGCCCATGCCTATGTCCTGAATGGTACTACCTAGGTTTTCTTCTAGGATTTTTATGGTATTAGGTCTAACATTTAAGTCTCTAATCCATCTTGAATTAATTTTCGTATAAGGGGTAAGGAAAGGATCCAGTTTCAGCTTTCTACTTATGGCTAGCCAATTTTCCCAGCACCATTTATTAATAGGGAATCCTTTCCCCATTTCTTGTTTCTCTCAGGTTTATCAAAGATCAGATGGCTGTAGATGTGTGGTATTATTTCTGAGGACTCTGTTCTGTTCCATTGGTCTATATCTCTGTTGTGGTACCAGTACCATGCTGTTTTGGTTACTGTAGCCTTGTAGTATAGTTTGAAGTCAGGTAGCTGATGCCTCCAGCTTTGTTGTTATGACTTAGGATTGTCTTGGCAATGCGGGCTCTTTTTTGGTTCCATATGAACTTTAAAGCAGTTTTTTCCAATTCTGTGAAGAAACTCATTGGTAGCTTGATGGGGATGGCATTGAATCTATAAATTACCTTGGGCAGTATGGCCATTTTCACGATATTGATTCTTCCTATCCATGAGCATGGTATGTTCTTCCATTTGTTTGTGTCCTCTTTTATTTCACTGAGCAGTGGTTTGTAGTTCTCCTTGAAGAGTTCCTTTACATCCCTTGTAAGTTGGATTCCTAGGTATTTGATTCTCTTTGAAGCAATTGTGAATGGAAGTTCCTTCATGATTTGGCTCTCTGTTTGTCTGTTACTGGTGTATAAGAATGCTTGTGATTTTTGCACATTAATTTTGTATCCTGAGACTTTGCTGAAGTTGCTTATCAGCTTAAGGAGATTTTGGGCTGAGACAATGGGGTTTTCTAAATATACAATCATGTCATCTGCAAACAGGGACAATTTGACTTCTTCTTTTCCTAACTGGATACCCTTGATTTCTTTCTCTTGCCTGATTGCCCTAGCCAGAACTTCCAACACTATGCTGAGTAGGAGTGGTGAGAGAGTGCATCCCTGTCTTGTGCCAGTTTTCAAAGGAAATTTTTCCAGTTTTTGCCCATTCAGTATAATATTGGCTGTGGGTTTGTCATAAATAGCTCTTATTATTTTGAGTTGCGTTCCATCAATACCGAATTTATTGAGCGTTTTTAGCATGAAGGGCTGTTGAATTTTGTCAAAAGCCTTTTCTGCATCTATTGAGATAATCATGTGGTTCTTGTCTTTGGTTCTGTTTATATGCTGGATTACTTTTATTGATTTGCGAATGTTGAACCAGCCTTGCATCCCAGGGATGAGCCCACTTGATCATGGTGGATAAGCTTTTTGATGTGCTGCTGAATCCAGTTTGCCAGTATTTTATTGAGGATTTTTGCATCGATGTTCATCAGGGATATTGGTCTAAAATTTTCTTTTTTTGTTGTGTCTCTGCCAGGCTTTGGTATCAGGATGATGTTGGCCTCATAAAATGAGTTAGGGAGGATTCCCTCTTTTTCTATTGATTGGAATAGTTTCAGAAGGAATGGTACCAGCTCCTCCTTGTACCTCTGGTAGAATTCAACTGTGAATCCATCTGGTCCTGGACTTTTTTTGGTTGGTAGGCTATTAATTATTGCCCCAATTTCAGAGCCTGCTATTGGTCTATTCAGAGATTCAACTTCTTCCTGGTTTAGTCTTGGGAGAGTGTAAGTGTCCAGGAAATTATCCATTTCTTCTAGATTTTCTAGTTGATTTGCGTAGAGGTATTTATGGTATTCTCTGATGGTAGTTTGTATTTCTGTGGGGTCGGTGGTGATATCCCCTTTATCATTTTTTATTGCGTCTCTTTGATTCTTCTCTCTTTTCTTCTTTATTAGTCTTGCTAGCAGTCTGTCAATTTTGTTGATTTTTTCAAAAAACCAACTCCTGGATTCATTGACTTTTTGGAGGGTTTTTTGTGTCTCTATCTCCTTCAGTTCTGCTCTGATCTTAGTTATTTCTTGCCTTCTGCTAGCTTTTGAATGTGTTTGCTCTTGCTTCTCCAGTTCTTTTAATTGTGATGTTAGAGTGTTCATTTTAGATCTTTCCAGCTTTCTCTTGTGGGTATTTAGTGCTATAAATTTGCCTCTACACACTGCTTTAAATGTGTCCCAGAGATTCTGGTATGTTGTATCTTTGTTCTCATTGGTTTCAAAGAACATCTTTATTTCTGCCTTCATTTCGTTATGTACCCAGTAGTCATTCAGGAGCAGGTTGTTCAGTTTCCATGTAGTTGAGCGGTTTTGATTGAGTTTCTTAGTCCTGAGTTCTAGTTTGATTGCACTGTGGTCTGAGAGACAGTTTGTTATAATTTCTGTTCTTTTACATTTGCTAAGGAGTGCTTTACTTCCAATTATGTGATCAATTTTGAAATAAGTGTGATGTGGTGCTGAGAAGAATGTATATTCTGTTGATTTGGGGTGGAGAGTTCTATAGATGTCTATTAGGTCTGCTTGGTGCATAGATGAGTTCAATTCCTGGATATCCTTGTTAACTTTCTGTCTCGTTGATCTGTCTAATATTGACAGTGGAGTGTTGAAGTCTCCCATTATTATTGTATGGAGTCTAAGTCTCTTTGTAAGTCTCTAAGGACTTGCTTTATGAATTTGGGTGCTCCTGTATTGGGTGCATATATATTTAGGATAGTTAGCTCTTCCTGTTGAATTGATCCCTTTACCATTATGTAATGGCCTTCTTTGTGTCTTTTGATCTTTGATGGTTTAAAGTCTATTTTATCAGAGACTAGGATTGCAACCCCTGCTTTTTTTTGTTCTCCATTTGCTTGGTAGATCTTCCTCCATCCCTTTATTTTGAGCCTATGTATGTCTCTGCATGTGAGATGGGTCTCCTGAATACAGAAGACTGATGGGTCTTGACTCTTTATCCAGTTTGCCAGTCTGTGTCTTTTAATTGGAGCATTTAGTCCATTAACATTTAAGGTTAATATTGTTATGTGTGAACTTGATCCTGCCATTATGATATTAACTGGTTATTTTGCTCGTTAGTTGATGCAGTTTCTTCCTAGCCTCGATGGTCTTTACATTTTGGCATGTTTTTGCAATGGCTGCTACCGGTTGTTCCTTTCCATGTTTAGGGCTTCCTTCAGGGTCTCTTGTAAGGCAGGCCTGGTGGTGACAAAATCTCTAAGCATTTGCTTATCTGTAAAGGATTTTATTTCTCCTTCACTGATGAAACTTAGTTTGGCTGGATATGAAATTCTGGGTTGAAAATTCTTTTCTTTAAGAATGTTGAATATTGGCCCCCACTCTCTTCTGGCTTGTAGAGTTTCTGCCGAGAGGTCTGTTGTTAGTCTGATGGGCTTCCCTTTGTGGGTAACCCGCCCTTTCTCTCTGGCTGCCCTTAAGATTTTTTCCTTCATTTCAACTTTGGTGAATCTGGCAATTATGTGTCTTGGAGTTGCTCTTCTCGAGGATTATCTTTGTGGTGTTCTCTGTATTTCCTGAATTTGAATGTTGGCCTGCCCTACTAGGTTGGGGAAGTTCTCCTGGATGATATCCTGAAGAGTGTTTTCCAACTTGGTTCCATTTTCCCCCTCACTTTCAGGCACCCCAATCAGACGTAGATTTGGTCTTTTTACATAATCCTATACTTCTTGCAGGCTTTGTTCATTTCTTTTTCTTCTTTTTTCTTTTGGTTTCTCTTCTCGCTTCATTTCATTCATTTGATCCTCAATCGCTGATACTCTTTCTTCCAGTTGATCGAGTCGGTTACTGAAGCTTGTGGATTTGTCACGTATTTCTCGTGTTATGTTTTTCATCTCTGTCATTTCATTTATGACCTTCTCTGCATTAATTATTCTAGCTATCAATTCTTCCACTCTTTTTTCAAGATTTTTAGTTTCTTTGCGCTGGGTACGTAATTCCTCCTTTAGCTCTGAGAAGTTTGATGGACTGAAGCCTTCTTCTCTCATCTCGTCAAGGTTCTTTCAGGATTTTTATCTTTATCTTTGACTTTCTGTAGTTTGAATATATCATGCATAGGTATAATTTTCTTAGTTTTTATCCTGCTTGGCATTCACAGTCTCCTGAATCTTTTGATTGGTATGTGACATAATGTTAGGGAAATTTTCAGTGATTACTGTTCTGTTTATTTCTGCTGTTCCTTTATCTTCTACTTCCCCTTCTGGTATTCCTGTCACGTGTATGTTACACCTTTTGTAATCATCTTATTATTCTTGGATGTGCTGTTCAGTTTTTTTTTTTTGTTGTTGTTGTTGTTGTTTTTAGTCTTTTTTCTTTGTGCTTTTCAGTTGTGTACATTTCTACTGTGATATCTTCAAGCTCAGAGAGAGTCTTTGCTTAGCTGTGTCTAGTCTACCAATAAGCTTGTCTAAGTCATTCTTCATTTACGTTAGTGTTTTTGATTTCTCTTGTTTTTCGTTCTGTTTTAGAATTTCTTTTTGTCTGCTTACATTGCCCTTCTTTTCTTACATGCTGTCCATTGTTTCCATTGGCACCCGTAGCATGTTAATCATTGTTGTTTTAAATTCCCTGTCTGATAATTCCAGCATTCTGCCGTATCCGAGTCTGGCTCTGATGCTTGCTGTCTCTTCAAATTGTCTTTGATGCTTTTAGTACAACTTGTACTTTTTTCTTGATATACAGACACGGAGTACTGAGAAGCAGGAAGTGGTATAAATAGGCCTTCAGTGATGTGGTAGTAAGGTGTAGGGGAAGGGGTAGTGTTGTGTAATCCACTGATTAGGTCTCAGTCCTTTAGTAAGCCTGTGATTACTGTGACCCTCACAAGTGCTTCTTAGTCCTCTCCCCTTCAGGAGGGACTAGAAGGCTAGACTTGACTGGAGTTGGGCATTTGTTTTCACACAGGTCATTTAGGCTCTGGTGAAACCCCAGCAGGTTAGGCTGTAATTAGCTAGTTTTTCCTGAGAGCAGACTTTAAGAACAGAGTACTCTGGTGAGTTTCCATATAGTTTCTTTTACCTTTCCCCTACTGGAAGCATGAGGGGATTTTTCTCCAGTATTCACTGTGAGAACCAGGTCAAGCTCCTGGAGGTAAAAATTCACACAAGAATGGGGCCCCAGTGACTGAATCATCCTGGAGTTATTAACTTTACTCTAAAAGTTGTCCACACTGAGCCTCCAGCAATACATAAATTACAGTTTAGATTTTCCTACCCTAATACTCGTTCCCATGGAAATTTGTTTGTGGTTTTCTGCTCAGGCAAATTGTGATTTTTGGTATCTGCCTGTTGTGGTCTCCAATATTAGGGGCAGTGATTTGCCTGGTGACCTCAATTCTCTTATGTATCTAATAAGAGTTGATTTGTTAGTTTGTTTAGTTTTTTTACTTGTTGGTAGGATGGAAAAGCAACTTCCAAGCTTCTCAGATGCTGAACTGGAAACCTGAAGTCCCCACAATCATTTTTAGGGGCAAAACTATAATGTTCATTTCATGCGTATTATACATAATTTCCACCTAGAGGTAAATGGTGTTTTTGTTATTACTGGTTGTTACTTGTTAAAGGTTTATGTTGTAATGATGATTTTCTTTTTTTTTTTTTGAGACGGAGTCTTGCTCTGTCACCCAGGCTGGAGTGCAGTGGCGGGATCTCAGCTCACTGCAAGCTCTGCCTCCCGGGTTTACGCCATTCTCCTGCCTCAGCCTCCTGAGTAGCTGGGACTACAGGCGCCCGCCACCTCGCCCGGCTAGTTTTTTGTATTTTTTAGTAATGATGATTTTCAAAGAAATTTCATGTATCTGTGCTTTAATTTTCTTTATGGAAAAATGGACCAAAAAAATAGAGAGGTATTTAATTGCAATGAATGGGTGCCATTTACCCCTCTCCCCAAAAAGAACATTTCAGAATCATTCAGAATTGAATGATAAGAAATTCTGTTTTTATTGTATAAGGTCTTAGTATTAGAGAATAGCTAACTTTTTGAAATTTCATTGTTTGTTAATCCATGGACTTTTAAAATCATTTTCCCTCCCAATTATGAAAAATAACTTTCACATTGTAGAACATTTGGAAAATACAATTTAAAAGTCACTTGTATCTCCTTATGTAAAATGGTTACCATAGTTAACATGCTGGCATATGACTTTACAATCTTTTTTCTGTATTGGATTCTCTTTTACATCGATGAAATTATATTGTGCATATTTTTGTATCCTACTTTTTAAAAAACACATATGTATTAAATGATATATATATATTTTTTGAGACGGAGTCTCGCTCTGTCGCCCAGGCTGGAGTGCAGTGGCCGGATCTCAGCTCACTGCAAGCTCCGCCTTCCGGGTTTACGCCATTCTCCTGACTCAGCCTCCGGGTAGCTGGGACTACAGGCGCCCGCCACCGCGCCGGGCTAGTTTTTTGTATTTTTTTTTAGTAGAGACGGGGTTTCACCATGTTAGCCAGGATGGTCTCGATCTCCTGACCTCGCGATCCGCCCGTCTCGGCCTCCCAAAATGCTGGGATTACAGGCTTGAGCCACTGTGCCTGGCTAAATGATATAATTTTTTAAATGGCTATGTATTATTTCATTTTATGGATATATTATAAGTTGTATATATTTTTTGGCTGAGTACTTAGATTTTATCCAATTTTTTCTCACTAGTATGATGTATTATAACTGTCAAATAAATGAACATCTTTGGGCATAAGTCTTTACGTTCTTTTTTGGTATTGCATTTTGAAAAATGTAGATCTAGTTCATGAAGGTGGAATTTTGGGTCACAGAAGGAACATTTTATG
Organism: Trachypithecus francoisi; assembly: GCF_009764315.1. Classification (NCBI taxonomy): domain Eukaryota; kingdom Metazoa; phylum Chordata; class Mammalia; order Primates; family Cercopithecidae; genus Trachypithecus; species Trachypithecus francoisi. The sequence continues at coordinate 20,928,141 of NW_022681455.1, forward strand.
AACTCCAGACATATTTTGCAACATTGTTCTCTAGAAAAGAGATATGCATTGGCCTTACTACCAGCAGTGTGTGAGAATGAGGGAGACACACCCCTGCCTCTTGTGCTTTTAGTATTTCCAATTTTAGTTTTGCTAATTTAATGGAGATTGGGATGATAGCTCATGGTTTTAATATATATTCTTTGATTATAAACAAAATAGAATTTTTTTGATTGTTTACTATTTATATTGTCTTTATAATAGACTTCATGTTTTTCAGGTATACTTATATGAGTTTCTTGTATATTAAGGATTTGCTATAAGGGAACTGTGGAAGTTAAGACTGCTTTACCATTTTCATAAAAACTGATAAAAAATGAATATAACTTTCAGATCTTGAGAGTGGATTTTACAGATGTCATGTGAGTTCATTGAGTAATATTCTTATGTACCACTACTGACTGCTTAGGACTTTATTACTGTAAAAATCAAAAACAAAAATTAAGATTCTGATATGCTAATTATTTTGCTCATATATGGTGGTGAATATACTTTTAAAATGAAACATGTACTGCATGCAACAATACTATTTTGGTAGATTTTCAGAAAAGCAGGTAATATCACAGCTAATAGGCAATAATGACTTTGAAGGTCTTAGGGACTATGAATAGGTAAACACTTTATGACCACGACCCCACTAACACCCCGCCAGAGATGATGTGGCTGCCATTTGTAAACTGCCATTCGTTGTCCTGTCTCTTGCCTTTGGCTCTTTCCAGCTTTTCTTACCAAATCTTTGGACTAGTTCCCGCGGAAAATATGAATTCACAGTGGTGCCCTCTGGGCCTGGGCATCTCTAGGCCGGCAGACCCTGAGCAGCCACTGCTGCTGAGAGCAGGTGTGTGTACAGATGGCATGGTGGGGCCAGCCTGCCTTCTGCTTGGTGATGTTGGAGAGGGTGATTGATAATAGAGCTTACTCCGAGTAATGGTCTGAGGTAAGGCGAGCATGAGTTCCTGGCTAGGTGAAAGTCATCACTGCCAGAGTGGATATGTATACTTAATTTAGTCTGTAGTTTTATTAAACTTCCTTATTAGAGGAAGTCTTATTTTCTTATTAACCAGAGGTCTCCATGCTTGCTGTTTCATCTTGTTGCCTCCTCTCTTACCGTGTATCCTCTCAGGGAGGTGAAGATAATTGAGAAAGGGCTAAAAACAGCTATCCCGAGTTTGAGAAGGTTTTCAGTTGTCAATGCTTACATAATTTAGAGAGGACTCCAAAGCATTGTGAAAGCTCATTATGCGCCTCAGTCTGCTTTCTTGTCTTTTCTTGTAGTTGTCTCCATAGTGGGACGTACATATCCTTAGGCTAGATTTGGAGTTGGGTGAGAAGAAAATATTAAAAACTTCATTTTTATCTCATTCTTTTTTATTTCCCATTCTTTTTCATTTTTATTTTGTATATGTTATATAATATACACAACAAATTTTTCTACAGTAAAATATGTATATAATTTTTAAGCAAATATATATAAATTTGGCGGTATGCACAAAAGTTTTTAATTTTTAAGTTTTCACAGTGTGCAGTTTAAAAAATTTGTAGAACTTTGTCTTATAGGATTTGTTGTATAGGCATGGCAGCTTTTGCTTACCCTGAATAGTAAGACATTTTGATATTTACATAAGATTACTATCCACCAATTGGAGTGTTTTTTTCACCCCTCTGAGTAAATCAGGCTTAATAGAGTACATATGAAGGGCATAAAGTCAAGGGCAATTCTCACTGTTTCTTTGCCAGGATTTTAAACTGAAGTTAAACATGTCAAAATGACTAAAGATTTAGAGATGATTGTATAGAAGTGTTCTCAGTTTGTTACTTAACCTACAAGTTAATGTGGAGTTTTATAACTATTTTAATCAACTTTCTATTGGGAGCTCCAATAGTCATAAAATCTTGTGAATTCTGCCTACTACTAATCAATTAATGAAATGATAGTAATGATCTCTGGTTTTCTTCATTTTTATATGCTTTGACTGTAATGTTTGAAAGCATTCTGGGCTTTTGATTTGGGATTCCACAGAATTTTCTTTTGGGTCACAGAGGGGGTTAATTATTTCTAGAACTCTGAAATTTTATGATTCTTGTGGTTCAAAATCACAAAAACCAAAGTGAAATCATGGTAGAAAGCTTGATGGTGGGGAATATCAGCTATGGAAATTAACAGTAATTATCAGTTTTGTACTTTTTTTCTGGGATATATTATCTTTTGAGGCTTCATTTAATATTTTTCTTTAGCAGCTCAGAACATTAAAAAAACCCTAAGCGACTGGAAAAATTTGGTAAGCCAGTGTTTTGAGTGGTCACAATGTGGAGAAAATGAGCGTTGTCATGTAGTAAACTTAAAAGACAGTTGGGGCCAGGCGCGGTGACTCATGCCTTTAATCCCAGCACTTTGGGAGGCGGAGGCAGGTGGATCACGGGGTCAGGAGATCGAGACCATCCTGGCTAACACGGTGAAACCCAGTCTCTACTAAAAATACAAAAATTAGCCAGGCGTGGTGGTGGGCGCCTGTAGTCCCAGCTACTCAGGAGGCTGAGGCAGGAGAATAGCGTGAACCCGGGAGACGGAGCTTGCAGTGAGCCGAGATCGCGCCACTGTACTCCAGCCTGGGCAACAGAGCGAGACTCCATCTCAAAAAAAAGACAGAAAGTAAGAAAGAAAGAAAAAGACAGTTGGGGAGTAGGGGCTGGCACATGAGTAAGGGACAGGATCTCAGCTCTGTCTGTGGTGGGTGGTCCTTCACAGTCTAAGAAGACCTCTCACTTTTCTTCCATCTTTGTTTCCTTTTCAAATATTTAATGTGTTGAAGTATTTATTGCATTTTCTGCTTGGTCAGAAATACTAACCATTATTCAAACTTGTAACTATTTCTGGTAATTTGCCCAGTTGAAATAAGATAATTCTTTTTGTTCAATTCCAGGTCTCTGAAATCCTTCTGAGACCAAACTTACAGAACTGTCAGTTGTCTGAACTTTTTGTGTGCATTTTATCAAGAGGAAGAAGAATAGTTACTTTCTCCCTTCCCCCAAAACAGGACAAATGACAGAAGTGTATTTCCAGATAGATGTGTTTCTTTCAGGGGCAAATGTCCTGTATTTAGTTCTTTTTAGTTAACGCACTTTATGTTAGCCAGTGCCTAGCACTGAACACGGTAGCAGCCTTACTTTCTCGCCTATGGCTTTCTGAAAGTTGAGACCACAAATACTTTTGCCTTTCCTTGTCATGTCTTACCCACTTAATAAGAATGACTGAAGTAATACTAAAAGCTTTCATAAGACCTGGTTAAACTTGACCTTGAGATTGCTTAACCCAGAAAAGTTCTTAGTTTAATTAACAAGTAACTGATAGGAGTGATGCTTGGCATGGGTGCATGGGTCTTCTTGAAAACTTGCCAGCTACTTTTTTTTTTTAAGACAAGATCTTTCTGTGTCACCCAAGCTGGAGTGCAGTGACGTGATCATGGCTCACTGCAGCCTCGATCTCCCAGGCTCAGGGGATCCTCCCACCTCAGCCTCCCGAGGAGCTGGGACCACTGGCGCACACTAACACACCCAGCTAACTTTGTGTGTGTGTGTGTGTGTGTATCTATATAAATATAGATATAGATAGACGGTTGGTATAGAAGTGTTCTCAGTTTGTTACTTAATCTCCAAGTTTATGTGGAGTTCTATAACTATCTTTATAAACAAACAAACATTTTTTGTAGAGACAGGATTTCACTATGTTGCCCAGGCTGGATCTCAAACTCCTGGGCTCAAGCAGTCCTCCTGCCTCGACCTCCCAAAGTGCTGAGATTACAGGTGTGAGCCACTGTGCCTGGCCCCTGCCAGCTACTTTCATTAGAGTCAGTGTTTTACTCTAGATCTAGGGAGACCCCCTTTGGTTCCACACAAGGAGAAGAATGGGAATATCTGCCTGTGCATCAGGATGTCATTTTTTTGGGTTGCATAGAGAAGGTTCTACTCCCACAGCTTGCATATTGTGCATGTCTGTATTAATCTTGTTATGAGGCATCAACTCAGCACAGGTAACAGTAGTTGCATTAATGCCAGGCCTAAAGGAGTCCCCCCCCATTTCTCTCACCAAATAGCCCATGAAAGTAATGAGACATAGCATGACCCCATGTATACCATAAACACCAGAATGAAGGCCTTTGTCACTGCTTTCCACCTCAGTGAAAAAGTAGGAAATGTTTTTAAGTCCCTGCTATAATTTGAATATTTGATTCTCCAAACTTCATGTTGAAATTCGGTTCCTAATGTTGGAGGAGGGGCCCAATGGAGGTGTTTGGGTCATGGTCAATAGCTCTCTACAGTCCTCACAGTAATGAGTGGGTTCTTGCTGTCTTGGTTCTGGAGAGAGCTAGTGGTTAAAAAGAGCTTGGTACCCCCAAATCTCTCTTGCCATGTGATCCCTACACACAGTGGCTCCCCTTCCCGTTCCACCATGAGTGGAAGCAGCTTGAGGTTCTCACCGAATGCAGATTGTGGTGCCCTGGGCCTTGTACAGCCTGTAGAACTATGAAGCACATAAACCTCTTTTCTTTATAAATTACCCACCTTCAGCTATTCCTTTATAGTGACACAGACTGACTGAGACAGTCCCTATTTAATGCAGTGCTGCTGCTTTTCCAGCCAGCAATTCTGGAAGATGTAGATCTAGTATACGTCTTTTAAGACTGTGTTTTTCTGGAAAAAAAAATCAAGTTGTCTATGGCCTTATGAACTGGATTTTCTCATGCTTCTAAACAAACTTTGGCACTGATGGGAGTATGCAGAATTATTTCCTAAAAAATATCTAGGGCTTTTGGCCCAGCAGCCACTGATAATTTATTATTTGTTGGATGTCTCCCATATGTAGCCTCTGTTTTTGTTACACTCAGGGGAAGGTCTCGCCATCGAAACCATTGTGTAGATTCTGTAGGACTGCTTAGGTTAGAGATCCATCTAGATGCTTTGGATGGACATCATTTTCTCATATCATTTTATCTTTTAGAAAAATACACATCATTTTCTCCAGATATCAAGTTATAACAGGAAGAAGTGATATTTATACGTTACTAGAGAGCTTCTGCTTGTTCATGTCTGGTAATTCATTTGCACCACCTAGTTTCTTCATATCTGTTCCTGCTATTTCCATCATTCTTTTGTTTTATTCCTTTTTTTCCCTGGCCAGGCAGATATACTCAGGATTGTCAGCCATTCTGCAGAATATTGAAGGCAGCCATTCTGGTTTTCACTGTTTTTTTTTTTTTTTTTTAATTGTAGTAAAATATACGTAATATAAAATTTAACACTTTATCAATTTGTACCATTTAATCATTATTTAAGCATATAGTTCAGTATCAGTAAGTATATTCACATTGTTATGTGATCATTACCACAATTCATCTGCAGAGTTTTTTCATTATCCAAACTAAAACTCTATACCCATGAAACAAACAGTAACTCCCCATTCCTCCTTTCTTCCAATCCCTGATAACTACGATTCTACTTTGTCTCTCTGAATTTGACCGTTCTAGGTTCCTTTATATCAGTGGACTTTATATTTCACTGATATTTAAAAAACAGATTTGTAAAAGCCACTGCCACATTTCTTGAATGCATGGCTTAAGTTACCAGTTAAATTTGCATTTCTTCTCTTAACTGTTGTCCCAAAGGCATTCCACATTGGCCTGCTGGGCATAGGAGAGGAAAACATGGGGAGACCCTAGAAATATGGGCCCTCATCCTTTTAATAAAGGCTGATTTTAAGAAGTCATCTAAAAACCAAATCAACTTTCCCACCATATTTTTATATTGCTCAGTGGCAGTTACCAAATAGAATTTCGTGTTACCTAGGCACTCCTTAGGTTCCAGGACTCCAGAGATTTTAGGGTTAGACTGTGAACTTTGGAAGAAATCAGGTAGCTAAAAGCATCTGAAAATATTTAGTGAAGGAAATGAAATCCATCCTTTAGAAAAAAATTAGAAGTTAATCTAACAGTTAGCAAAGACAATTTCCTTTGATTGTATAAAACTAGAACACAGACTTCCGTTTTGAATTTCTTTTTATCTCTGTCCATGGATTTATGCTTGGATTAGAAACAAACAACAAAAAAATACTGTTTGTATTTTTAATAGTTTTTAAAAAGTATTTTAACATAAAAATTATTTAAAATTTGACCAGGTATTACTAAAATTAATTCTTTGTAAGCTGTGTTAAATTGGAAGGTGGTATCCTAGAATAAGAATCACAATGTATAATTATATAGTATTTGAAGCAAAGCTGAGTAAATCTTTTTTTGCAAGTAGCCTATGACCCTATTTGCTGCTCATTTCTTTTCAGCTTTCCCCAGTTAGGACTTGATGCAAACAGTATGTGTTGAAGAATGTTTTGTATGACATGTTCAGTAGTCATTTTTCATCATGTTCACTTGTAATGAATTTCAACATTTTCCATGTTTACTCACAAAGATTAAAAAAAAAAATCCTATATGTTGCTTTACCACATACTTGACTACTGAGATGATAATCTGACCTTTAGGAGCATTGCTGGTCACTATATAGAATGATATTTCCTTGTACTAGGGTTCATTCAAAATGAAAAAAAATCATTAGAGAGATGCAAAAGGAAGAAAATTGGCTCTTCTTCTCTAGGGCTAGATGTACTGGAAACTACAAGATGTTGTGCAAAAACTGGTGTGAAGATCCTGTGAAACATGACTGAAATAAACTGATTTTTTAAAACAAACTTTATTGAGATGAACAAACCATTAGTATTTCTAGGTAAAATGGTTTGAAATTAAAAAAATGCCTAGAGCATCATTGTTGGAAAATAATGGCTTCTTAAAAAGTTTTGATTTCTGCTTTTGGTGAGATGTTTGAAATGTCAAGGAATTATATCTCCTACTAGTTAAGATTTTATCTATTTTTGAAAGATGATGTGATAATTTAGATCAAAAAAGAAGGCCACATTTTTTGGGGGGAAATATGCTTTGTATAATCTAAGCAAAAACTTAGTTAAGAAAAAAATCGTTGGTGGACTTGATTTTTTCAGGACTCTGGTTCTTGATTATTTTGAGGCACAGACCATTTTAATAATCTGATAAAAGCTATATACATCCTGTCCACCAAAAGGAAACGCATTCATAAAAAGTTTTCATACAGTTTCAGTTGGATTTCTGGATGGCCACCCATGGATGCAAAATTAGAAAATCTTTCTGTAGGGACTGTCATGAAATGGCATAGGTAAATTTTGTCATTAATAATGGTTAGTTTCTGCCAAACAAGTTTCAAGCGAGTGAGCTACTTTTCTACAAGACTCGGGCCCCATTCTGCTACACAGAGATGCCTACTAATCATTGCTATGTCTTGGTATGGTTTTCTGATGAGAGTGTCCTGGGCAGGTCTTTTTGACTGAAGTAATTGATTGCCCCTAGATTTGAAGTTTGAGTTACATGTGTCTCACTCTTTATGCACAAGTACTTTAAAGTAACTATACACATTGTAACAGGAGATAATTTATATGCTTTATACCAATGAGGCACCTTGTTTTATAATCAAATCCTTTTAATTATATTCCTACCAATGGTGGGTTTTAGTCAGTTTTGTGATGTTCCAATGTATTCACCTTGAATTTGTCTTAGGGTAAGATTTCCTGTGCATTGCATTGTGTCTGTCTGTAACATAGTGGCTAGTCAATGAATTTTCGTTGAATGAACTTTCAAAATACCCACTAAACAAAATTTTAGACAACCTTTTGAGTTTAGAATAATCTTTGACTTACAGAAAAGTCACAAAGATAGAGAATTCCTACATACCCCTTACCTAGTTTCTCACTGCTATTAAATAACATCCTACATTATTATGCTACATTTCTCACAACCAATAAATTAACATCAGTACATTCCTATTAACTCAATGCACATTTTTTTCAGATTTTACTAGTTTTCCCCTAAAGTCCTTTTTCTGTTCCAGGATCTCCTGTCTTCTCATGTCTTCTTAGTCTTCCCTAGTCTGTGACAGTTTCTCAGATTATCTTCATTTTTGATCCTTGGCAGTTTTGGGCTGGTCAGCTGTTTTGTAGAATGTCCCTCCCCAGTTTGGGTTTGTTTGATGATTTTCTCATGTTGAGAGTTATGGACTTTTGGGGGAAGGCCACAATGGTGAAGTGCCATTCTCATCACAGCATATCAGGGATACTTACTAAACAACTTTATTTTTAATATTTCAATACCATGATGGAGAGATGGGAAGAGTAAGGAGTTAAAATTGAAAGCAGTCAGTCTTGTCATGGTAAAAAATTGTGGTAAAGATAAGGTGAGGGAACTGAATCTAAAATAATCATTTATATTTATCTGGGGGAATTCAGTCCTTGGTGTTCCTGTCAGTGACTCACTTTGGGTCTTGAAGAGTTGGTAGAATTTATTCTGTTTAAATGATACAAATCAGACCAATGAAAAGGTCAGTGGTTTATAGATACACATCAAGGCAGAATTTACCATGATAAGTTTTAAAAAGTCTCTTGTATAACCATTTTTTTAAAGTCAGAAAATTCTTAATTGTATTTTTCCTCTTTTCCTCTGTTTCTATATATTTTTCTTTACCTGCGTTCTTTTGCATTAGGATTTATGCTTTTCTAAGTCCAGTTAAGGATATTGAGCAATAGTTCAAAACATTTGTCACCTGAGTGGTTTATCCCTTAATAAATGGTGAAGTGGTTTTGCAGACAGGTGACACACTTTAATGTATTACAGAGACAGACTTGTTAGTTATTGATTAGTGATGAATAAATTACTGCCATTCTAATCATAAGAAAATTTCTTTTGGGGATAATTTATCAGATTCATGTGCTTCTTAAGCAGTGTAGCATTATCATCTTTTTTAGTTACAAGAATGAACTTGTCTGCCTCTGCCCTTGGTAAATGTACGGCAGAGGCAGACAGGTTTCTAGGTTTGTATTTTGATCTTTACTTTTATTAAGCAGATGAGAAGTATACTCGCTTAAAAATTACTTCAAACTGCCTTTCCTGTTGAGTAGGTTTTGAACTACCTGCTTGACAGATGGTGTTAGAAGTAATTACCGAAATCATGTGTTTACCTGCTCATGGACATGTGTTCACCAGATGCACCCTGTTTACTTAGGGCTGCCGATTTCTTAAAGAAATATGCACCTTCTGGATAGAGTTGCATAACTTAGGAGAATAAAAGCTCGTCAAGCCAGAGCTCTCAATCTCTGTATGGCAGAATCAGCTGTAGTGAGAAGACCATTTACGTTTCTTAATGAGTGGTCAGTTTAGCTCACAGCACCACGTACAGTATTATTTACCTTTCTTCTTTTGATTTACTTAGTACTTTAATTTTACTTGTCTACTGAGTTATTTAACAGATAGCCTTCCAAATTGTTGATTAAATTGTAGCAGTAGTGACTAATCAATCTTTTAAGATGATGGTGTTTTGGTTTATTATGTTGTTGATTATTTTTGAAAACATGTTGTTCAGAACACATATTAAAAATGTACCTATCCCTCCCCATTTCTAAATTCTGATTGTGAAGGTCCGGCTTTTGGATTAGGCATATATATATATTTTTAACAACTCATAAGTAATTCTTATGTTCGTGAAGATGGAGAATAATTACTTTAGTATTTTACTTACTAACCACCAAAACTGAATTTATTTTTTCCACCTCGTTTCTATTTTATTCTGTTTTTTAAAAAGTTAAACTGATTAGCCAGGCATGGTGGCACATATCTGTAATCCCAGCTACTCAGGAGGCTGAGGCAGGGAATCGCTTGAGCCTGGGAGCCGGAGGTTGCGGTGAGCCAAGATCGCGCCATTGCACTCCAGCCTGGGCAACAAGAGTGAAACTCCATCTCAAGAAAAAAAAAAAGTTAGACTGAATAATAGTGACTCCCCTAACATGTGTGCCTTAAGCGTTCAGTTTTGAAAAGGAGTGCATTTAACTCTCTATAAACTTACAGACACAAGGAAAGTCATTGTTTCAGGATTTTGACAGGTGCAAAACTGTAAATAATTACAGGCCTGGGCAGAAACTAGAACAGAAGTTGCACAGCAGCTGGCAGGCCTGACCTGTGACAGGTCTGACCTGAGTTAAGTAGCCTAAATTTCATGGCAAGCTCAGATTTGTTTTATAGTATGAAATTCACCTTCTGCTACAGAAAGATTCTACTGATTGAGGCTAGATATTTGCCAAAAAGCGAGTAACATACAGAATATTGAGAAAGAAAACTGCCCACTGAGTCACCTCTTGTATGACTTCAGGACCAGATGGAACTGGTGTAGATGCATTTTAAAATCAATTTACATTTGGACTGAGATAAATCACTCAACACCAAATGGTATACAGTGGTTATAGCTGAGGAGGGTGGTCTGGAGGTTTTTGAAATTTTTTTTTTTTGTACTTTTTATGTAATCTGTTTCTAAAACATTTTAATTTTTAGACTTATGAGCATATCTGACTTTTGTGAAGAGGAAAGCAGTTTTAATTTAATATCTTGGAAATACCTGAATTATATTTTTCAAGGTTTTTGTAGAGAATAATACAAATTTTTGATGAGATTTTATCACCTTCAGGTTCTATTAAACAGTTCTCCACCTTAGGACACCAGATTTGTTCCTGGTTCATAAAGAAGCCAGCTAGCAGCTTCCATGTTGTGATCCTAGAAAGCTACAGTTTAGAAAGGACAGGGTTCTAATGACTTATGGGCTCAATCTCACCTATACATGAAATTTTGTTCTTATTTTTGTTTTTTGTTTTTTTTTTTGGCTTGCCCAATGTCTTAAAAATTTGCCAATTTCACATTTAAAAAAATCAGTGTTTCTAGCTTTCTTGGAAAAACCGATGAATAGTAATGCTGGGCCTGCACTGCACTATTGCTGGAACCAAGCAGCAGCTCTTCACTTTTAGACTCTCTAATTTGCTCCAGTCCTTATCATTCCCTGTTGTACTTTCATGTCTGTTACCTTCCTGTAGATACATGAGTTAATGAGCCCTCAAGTAGAGGATATGTGCCTCAGAAGTGGAGACATGCAGGGAAAAGACAGCTTTCAGGAGGACACTTGTGGAGCCTTCATACAGTTAGGCTGGTTGTGCCCAAGACCTCTGCCCCCTCCCACTCCCTCTAAGGTTTTCCCCTTTTTTTCTACATAATACCTCAATTTTCTCCTTCACCGTTAGGAAAATTATACCTACCAGAACTTTGAGTTATGTTCCCCCAGCCACCCTTGGTAAATATCCCATGTACCTGGTGTGTAGGCATTTTGTGAATGTTTACTACACCTTTAATCTACCCATTTGTATGTGTAGTTTAATCATCTAGCTTTTCTTCTTGTTTTTAGTAGAAATCAGCTTTCTTGAAGGATAAGAGATTGATTAGAAAAGAAATGGAGACATTTTTAAAGCTCTGGGCAGATTGAGAGGGCAGATCCTGCTGTGATGCCTTGGTGGGAGAGGCTGACAGCAATGAGATCCTTTCTAGCATGGACAGGAAGAAGTGGAAAGATGCCAGGGATTAAATTTTCTCAGAAAAGGAGAAGAAATGATCCTCTTCTTCCTTCTTTTCTTCCCTACTCCTATGCTATTTGGTGTTTCAACTCTTAGCACTCAGTGAAACAGAAAAGGTTCCCTTGTCCCCCTCGCAGGGCATGTGATGTGTGTGTGGCTCACTTCTTCAGTGTCCCACTGCTCTAACCTCTAGGGGAGCATACAGATGGGCAGGTCGTGGGGCTCTGACCCCACGGCAGTGTCTAGGGGTGGGCACTTACAGCTCCTGAAGCCCCAGTGGGCATGTGTTACAGGGTGCTCTTTTAGTTTTTCCCTCTATAGGCTTGTGTTAACCAGCTGAATTAGACCCTCTCCCTTATCACAAGGACAGAGGGCTTTCTGTATCCCCGGTTCTTGCCTTGGTGTACCGGAAGAATCAGATCACACCTGGGCTTGGGGAATGAGTTCAAGGTTTAATTGAGTGGAAGTAGCTTTCAGCAGATGGGGGAGCCAGAAGGGAGATGGTTTTCCTGTGGATTCGGGCCTTCCAACTGCTCAGGCCAAACTCCTTGTTGTTCCGCCAGTTGATGGCCGGCTGGTCTGCTGGTGTCTGTTGTGTGCTCCTCTCAACGTCCTCTCGACATCCAGCCACTTGTGTTTTCTTTGCCGATGTGTTCCTCATGATGTCCAGCCACTTGTGTGTCTGCCTGCTAGGGTCTCAGCGGTTTTTATAGGCACACAATGGGGTGTGGTGGGCCAGGGTGGTCTTGGGAAATGTAACATTTGGGTGTGAAGGCAGAAGTGCCTGTCCTCACCTAGGTCCGTGGGGGTGGAGCCCTAGCCAGGGGCCATGCCCTTCTCTACCCAGCACTTCCTTTCCCCGCTGCTGTGTCATTTAAAGGGACCACACTCTTGCCTTCTCAACACTCCCATATCACCAGGGTCTGTGGCAGAAATAAGATTTCTCTTTGCTTCTAATTGGATATAGAGAGAAGTGAAGAGCTGAGTTTCATTTGTCTAAGAATCTCACAACTTACTGTAATATGGTTTCCATTAGAATATGTGTTGCAAATATAGTAAAAGTTAAAAACAAAACCTCCATTGTAAGTTGACTTTCGACCCATAGCTTCCTCATAGCTTGGGTTGTTCTGGGCTTTGTTAAATAAAGTTACTATAAAGGAAGTAGTGTAAACTGGGCCTTGGTAAACAGTGGCCCTCAGGACAAATCTATCCTGTTGCCTGTTTTTATAAATAAAGTTTTATCGGAACAGAGTTGCACTAGTTAATTAAGGTACTGTTTGTGACTGCATTCACACTATTAGTGTAGAGTTGAGTAGCTATGATAGAGACTATATGGCTCACAAAATCAAATGTATTTATTATCTGGCACTTAACATAAAAAATTTTGCTGACCTTTTGTGTAGATGGTTAATATCCAAAAAAGAAAAAGGAAAAAATAAACAACTCTTTTATGTGCTCTAATGTATTTGCTGTTGAACACAAAGGGAATTTGTGATTCATTTAAAAAATATATATGGCTATTTGATGATTTTGAAGATATTTTATAGTTATTGTTCCATTTGAATGAAGTTAAAATGTTATGTCTTAGAGTACAATTGAGCTGTAATTTTAGTATGCCAATGACTACAGCTTTTTTCTAGGGAAGGTTATAATAGTTAACAGGAAAACATGAGAATATAAATAGTAAAAACATGATATAATAGTAAAAATTAGTAAAAAATTTTTGTTTTGGGCTGTAACTTTTTTTGGAGGGGAGACTGTAGCAAGTGTAAAAACACGATGTTATATAATTAGTTTTACACATTGTATTTTCAGGAATATTTTTAATACACAATTGTGTGGATATAGTCTATTTTGGTATGAATTTAAACTTTGAAAACTGCTAAAAGTTTTAGTTACTTGAGAAATAGTGAATTTTTATTTAATGATCAAATTAAACACTAATAAAATTATGTCTTTATTGTTGTTTTCAATTTTGAGAGCATTTGAAAAGTGCAGGCCTGTGTTGTGGATTTCATTCAACACAATTATTGATTGTTTCAGGTGTTAAGTACTGTTTGAGGCTCTGGGATTTCAGTACTAAATAAAACAAAATACTTAATGAGCTTATATGGGTAGGGAGAGAAACAAATAAACATTCCTTGACTCAATTTTTTATCGAATTACACCAAGTGCTTTTTTAAGACCTGGGGATAGATAATAGCAGTGAAGGAAGCAAAATTTCTGCTGTCATGCAGCTTAGAGAAAGGTAACATGTAAGTCTGGTAGCAAGTGTTAGGAAGAAAATGAAAGCAAGGCATTGAGAGAGAACAGGGGTATAATTTTGTATAGCATAGTCAAGGAAGACTTCTCTGGTTAAATGATTTTAGCAGGGACCTGAATGAAATAAGGTAATGAGTAATGGGAATATTCGAGAAAAGAACATTCTAGACAGAGGAAACAGCAATAAAAACACACTGGGGGAGGAATGTGCTTGGTATGTTCAAGAAACAGCAAGGAGAGGCAAGTGTGGCTGGAATAGAAAGTGCCAGAGGGAGAATGGTAGGAGATGAGTTTATTTTCTACTTAATGAATAGCTTTGAATGTGTATCAGAGGCAAAGCCACATGAGACCAAGCTAAATTCTATATGAGGTGACGGCAGTATAAAACCAGAAAACAAGAATCTATGGAAAAGGTCCCTAGACCAGAAGTGAGGAAATAATAGTTCATTTGCTCATTGTTTCTCAAATTAAATCTCACTTCTGTGAATCTCTTTGTGATTTACTCTTTCAAAATGGAATTCTAGATGGTATAGTCCAGTGCCCTGAGGCCTGTATAAATTGTTGAATTTATGGTGTGCCAATACCGTAATAGGGTGGTCATCTGGTTAATTTGCAACAAAGAATATGAGGTTTGGAATAACTGGGTCAGAAAGCCTGACTAAAATGAGAATAACAATTCACGTTCAATTAAAAATGTGAGTAGCCTGCAATAATTTCTCATTGTACTTGGGTAAAGGGGAGAATAGAAGTAGGATGATAATTAATAGTTGTAAATTTAAAAGTCAGCATTTTTCCAAGTGTTAATTTTTCCTGGAAGTGTTGTACAAAATGATCAAGTTCCTGTAATTGCAGAAACACTGATCATGGTATTTATAATTGCAAGGCATTCTAGGTAGCTGACCTCAGGTGTACGCTAATTAACGTAGGATTTGTGTAATATGCTTTAGCAAAAATAGATATTTAAAAATAACTGACTTTTGTTTGCATTTTACAAATGACAATATTTATGGTGTTTTAATTTTTTAAATATTACTGAGCACAATTTTCGCTATGATTCTTTCCATTGTAAAGCAAGTATCAATGAAATTTTGTTTCTGGCATAATAAGGTTATTAAGCTTGTTCACAAAATATTTTATAAAGAACAGCATCAATCACAACTATTATTTAGCTACAGTTTGTGGAACAGTACAGGCTTTTGACACTCAGCGGTTAGTAATAATTATTTAAATACCATGTAAAGACAAGACAAATTAAACGTATACCATTCAGACATTCAGAGATCTCACCAGAAAGGACCCCCATGTATAAACAACTGGGCTTAAGAAGCTCTTTTGCAAAGAGTTGGTGGAATTTAGGACACATTTTTACTCAGGAGAACCATATATAGGGTATTCACTTCACGGGCAAATGCAAAATGTATCAGCAATCTGTATACATTTCATGGATTTTAGAGGAGTCTAGTACTAGTTTTTAGCAGATCTAATTTTATAGAAAAGCTTATAGCTTTCCTTGGTGTATATATTTCACTAGCACAGCCCTTCTCGAGTCTGTTTAGGATTACTCTTCTGTTTGCTGCCTGTGTCACTTGTCCTGTGTGGTGGGTCTGGTAGTATGTGTTCATAGCGGGGTTGCTTTATGAGTTAGGTCCACCGGTGAGGCAGTTATTGACATTACAGTCACTCTTCCAAGGACAGCAGCAGACCGTCTCCATGGGTGCCTGTGCTCATGATTTTCAGCCACAGAAAGCCAAAGTGATGATGATGGCCATCCTTGACCACGCCTTTGGTCCACACTTCACAGGACAGTAGGAGAGGTGGGGAAGGCCAGGCACAGCAGACTGAGACAGGCACGTCCTCTCTATGGAAAACCCTATGGTGCTACCCGTGAAGATTCCTTTGCCTTGATTCTGCTGCTATATCCAGAGATACCCATGCCTCTCACTAGCCTTGCCTGGTGTGGGGAGGCAAACCTGTTTGGGGCTGGACCTCGGCTGTAGGGTTGTGTGGTGGGTGGAAATAGAAGAAGGGGAAGTAAACATCTCTCAGTCTAACTTCTTTTACTTTACTTTAGGCTTCCCCCCAACCTTTTGGTGAATTTAAAAGTAGTGATCAGATGCTCATATACTGATCCAACTAAACTAGTTTCCGCTCGTACATTCTGAGCAAAATATCCTGCAATCCAGACTTTAATGGCACTGGACATACCTCTCTCCTTACTACCATTTCAGATTTATAACATTTTACCTTTATTTACTCAAACCAAAATACTCATTTAAAATAGTCCTCTAATTTTACAACTAGGGAGATGGAATACCATCAAATATATAACTACACTTCAATATATCTGTGTATATCTGTATTTATGTGTATCATTTATATATCTGTTATACAAGGTCATAAATAATCCAGGAGTACAGCAGCTGTTTCACCTGCTGCTCTCTTTATGATGTGAAGTGATGAGTCATATGAGTAATTGTATTACTTTTATAAAGTACTTGGAAGACAGTTTAACTTGCATAAGTCCTGTGCTGTGTGTCATAAAGATGAAAAGTTTGAGCCATCTGTTACTTAAAAAAAAAAAAATCACCCTAGTGTACCACCTGGTGTTTAACTAGGCCTTGGGATTTGTTCCAGATACAGCACTGCTTCATTGAACAAATATTGGGGGTGAGGGTGGGTGGGGTTTGGTGATTACTTCTGGGACCTGGGAGGGACCCTTTTCACTGAGTCCTGAACAACGTTATTTAGATCATTGTTATTTCCTATTGTGGTTTGTCTGTCATTAAAAACAATTTTGTCTTAATTTTGAAAATTGGATATGAGGAGTTACATTACACAAAACAACATTATACAATGATGGAGATAATGTTCTGTGCAGCATGATTTAATTTGGAGCAGTGGATAGCCACCTGCTAGGCCTTTGTTCTTGTGGCAATCTGGCAAGTGGCCCCAGTGTTTTGGTTCTTTCCTTGGTCATGTGGCTGTTGAGATCTGCCTGGGTTAGTTGCAAACCATTAATCCAGTAGCACAGAATGATGAAATATTTGACTACTGGGTGTTTGAAGTAAGAAAACAAATCCTTTTAAAAGTTATTATTCAGCAATCACAGAATGCTTTTATCATGTTGATATAACATCTGAGTCTTTACATTTTATCTAAGGGTAGCCTATTCTTATCTACAACATAAAAAAGAAATCTAGGTAATATTTGGCATTATGGTAACTAGCTACCATATAGCACCTGTCTGCTTACCCACTGTGGTGGGGTAACCATATAATTCAGTGATTAAACTGGGATACTTTTGACAGTGACAGAGAGCTAGGATGAAAGGTGTAGATAAGGATATGTAGTCATTTTACTTACAAGGCATAGCCATTTTTTGCCACCCTCCATGATCAAGAATAACTGACTATTCCTCATGTATGTAAGTGTAATTCTTATTTTTAGATTTTATTAATTGTGCTGGTAGTGCCTCATATAAAGTAGGCACTCAGTAAATATTTGTAAATTGAATAAATGTTTATACTTAAGGAAATCTTAAAGCTTCCTGCCAAAATCTTTAAAAATGTACGTTTTAGAAGAGCTTTGAGTGAAACATCCTCTATATTTTCTCGACGTTAAGACCGAGTGTCAGGTATCCCCACAGTGGCATTACCCATGGACCTGTGATCTAAACTCTGAAACCGTTTTAATATGTAGTATAAGAGTAGGAAAAGCACTTAATTGCAATTACGTATTGTTCTGTCTAAAATAATTTAACTGCGTGCTAGAAGAGTGAGCCCTTTAGTCAAGTGCTTGTGACTTATCCTGGTAACGTACTTACTTTACCTTTTTACTTGAAGTTATTAAACAATTCAGTGGCTACTTAACATTTCCTTAAATTTCCTCTGAGAGAAAATAAGGAACCCAAGTCATTTAATTTACTTGCCTGTTGGTACCTTGTCAGAGACTTTAATAGTACGGAAAGAAATTTTGGATAAATTTTTTCACGAATTTTCAATTTTTGTGTTGATCACTTTAGAAATTTTCTTTCATTTAAAGTTTCCTCTCTCCTTGCAAGGCCTACTTTACTATATATGACATAGAAAAGGGTGTAGGAATTTCTCTCCTTTTCTATGTGGTGTTTCTTGCCTGCCTGGCCAGCTTATGAGACAGATTGGATTTAGCTCAACCCTGGAATGTGTGTTACAGTGTGGTGGGTTTTGGCAAGTCACTTGTGGTTTAGAGGGACTCTATGACATGGGCTGGGAACTTTGGTCTTTTCTTTTGGTTTGAAATAGGTTTTTTAAAAAAGGTGTTAGACAATTTCAGGTTCGAGACCTTGTTAATTGGTTTAACATCCCATCTGTCCTAGTCACTCTGATTCTAATATGACAGAATTGAAACAGATCTATTTAAATCTCCATTTCTTTATTTTATTTTAGTTTTTTGTATGTGTGCATGTGTCTGATGATCTTGTAGTCTTGTTCTTTCTGTATCTTTCCCTTTGACTTTTCTACAATTTCTTTATTTTTCAGCCTTTTTCTTCTTGTCCTTATGTTTTTTCTTTTTGACTTTTTTCACTTGAGTGAAGAGTTTACCAAGTCTTAATTAAGTTTTTTATATCTACCCTGATTTATCATAATATTCAGACATACTGTTTATGATAGAACATGCTTCTCTACCTCATGATTTTTATACAGTAGAACGAAATCCATGAGGAAGATATTTATTTATTTGTTAATTACCTTCCCATTGCAATGTAAGCTCCAAGGGCAGGAGTTCTGTTTTTTTTTTTTTTTTTTTTTTTTTTTTTTTTTTTTTACAAATGTATCCTCAGAGCCTGGAAGTGTGCTGAGTGTCTAATAGCTGTTTAAAAAAATGAATGGAAACGCTTTAGTTTTCTGAGAGTTTCCCAAATTAGATATTATTTAGGGAGAGTCTTGAAGTTCCTTTGCTCTACAGAACACCCCTGAACCTTGACTGGTATTTGAACCATCTAATGAAGAACAAAGTACTTTTGAGAGATTCTGTTTGTAATACTGTAAGTTTTTTTTTTTTTTTTTTTTTTTAACAGATTCAGCATCTCTAATCCAAAAATCCGAAATCTGAAATGCTCTCAAATTCAAAACATTTTGAGCACCAATGTGACGCTCAAAGGAAATACTCATTGGAGCATTTCCAATTTTGGATTTTCCAATTAGGGATGCAAAAAAAATTTCAAGTCTGAACACTTCCACTTCCAAGCATTTCAGATAAGGGATCCTCAACCTGTAGTCTCTTCCCTTTCTAGTGCTCATCGTCCCTGGACTGGATTTTACTACTTTATCAGTTAAGATGCTTGTTGGTTTCATTAATAGAAATCTCACCTGAAACTCTCTTAACAATAAGGACATGGATTATGTTGCACAACAGGAAGTACAAGAAGGCTTCACAGTGGGTTAATTGAACTCATTGTTGTCATAAGAGACCTAGGTTAGGTCTTTTTATATTTTTCTTTCTTTTGCCTTCTTGGCTTTATCCTTCAAGCTGTTGTGTTCTGTGATAATGAGGACAGGGGCAGCAATTAGATCCACATTTTCCTTGTTTATATGTAGTGGGAAACAGGCTGGCCTTTCTTTCCTTGAAGACCTGAGCAAGAATTTCTTTATGTTTTATTGGGCCAAATAGGTCTCAGATTATTCTCTCCCGAATATTGGCAAAGGCAATGGAGTTATAGCAGTTAGCTTGGAGTAATCATCGACAGTGAAATGGATGTTGGAATCAACTACAACACTTACAGAAAAATCCCATATAAATTAACCTTTACAAATAAATTTCTAAAGACCTGATTTCCTGAGCTTCTAGTTAAAACTTTCCCAAGTAATTAGGTTCATAATCAAGAGGATGGAGGGTGAAGTCAACATTATGATAATTACTTCATTAGGGAAATCGTGGCATTTAAATAAAAAATATAACAAGTTCCGTCTTCCTAAATTTAGTAAATATTACATGCAACATTGTTTGTAGCAAGTAGGTACAATCATATGTCCCATGGTCTCATGATGTTTCAGCCATTGAGAGCCACATAAATATCTAGATATGTTTAGAAACACAAATACTGAGCTTTGTGTTATAGTTTCCTACAGTGTTTAGTACAGTAACATGCCGTATAGATGGGTAGCCTAGGAGCAATAGGCTACACTATATAGTCTAGGTGTGCAGTAGGCTGTGCTATCTAGGTTTGTGTATGTACACTCTATGATATTCACACAGTGATGAAATTGCCTAATGACACATTCCTTAGAATGTATCTCCATCATTAAGTGATGCATGAATGTATGTAAAAATCAGTTAGAACTGACTTCCCTTTAAGTCTGTTTAAACTGATAACAGTTTATAAGTTTGAATTATTTAAATAAAATGAAATTTGTGGACTAGAAAAGTGGAAGAGATAACTAGGATATAGTGAAGCTTACTTTAAAAAATATAGAGTCAATATAAAAGGTAGTGTGCATCTGTTACCTTAATTTACTGAAAGGTTTTTGATTTACTTCAACATGCAGTAATGGATTATTTTTGTTTGGCCAAGTATTTTCAGTAAATATTTAATAGGCATTTGGAAGCATTATGATATTATGGAGAAAATACTGAATCAGGAATTGGAATCCAAATTTCTGGTTCTGGTCCTACCTATTGACATGATTTCCAGTAAAACATTCAACCTCGGTAAGCCCTCATTTCTTTGTAAAATGCTTCCTTTTTAATTTTCTAAAAATGTCTATTTATCTTCATTGATTGTAACCACTGCTTTCCTGGGAATTGGGTGACATATGTCTTTCCTCTAGAGGTGTGGCTTTTTAGTAGAATTAAGATTATATGTTACTAAGTTTATTAGAGCAAGAAGGAACAGGTAAAAAGCAAATAAAAGTTGTGAGATAGATATCAGTTCTGTCCTCGGTGTATACAGTGATTGTAGAAAAGAGTATTTCTGTTTTGAAATATACATGTTAATTCATTAGAAAGGAGGTATTTTGTAGGTGTAAACACATTACATTTTCCCAATATTTCGAGTACCTCATTAGCCAAATATGAGCTTCTAATGATGTCTGGAATTTGGAATAGTGTCAGACTACTACGTGTGTAAATAAAAGGCAGAAGCATAGATTCCCTAATCACCTGTAATATAGTAAAAAGAGTTTTGGACTTAGAGTCGGAAGACCAAGTTGGAATCCTGGCTCAGCTAGTTTAGAAAAAACCTTGGTGGCATCGTGAAATGATAATATGGATGCTGGAGTCAAACAGAGGCAGGAATGAGTCGGATTTCACCACTTACATTAATACATTTTGATGAAAGGAAGTTTGGATACCTTTGGCCTGTATGTTGCAGAAAACAACCAAAAGTAGCACGAATCATAAGTGTGTTACTTCATATAACAGGAAGTCTGGAGACTGGTATTTCTATGTTAATTTCATGGCTTAATGATATCTTCTGCAACACAAGAATATTTAAACTTTTGGTTTTGCCATTCTTTGTTTGTTTGTGGTATCTTCGTTTGAGTGGTGATATTGCTGTAGTAGCAATAGTTTAAGATATTACATGCAGTTGTGATGACAGCTAGTAAAGAGAGGAATTCCTCCCATATATCTCTTTTTAGTAGGTAGAAAACCATTCTCAAAACCTGTAGTGCACACCATTGATTCAAACTGTGTCTCAAACTCAGACTTAAAAGCTATTCACTAGCAAGGATAATGAAGATGCCATGACTGACTTAGACTTTTTTTTTTTAACCCCACCTTTGGATTTGGGGGCGGGGAGGCTCTTTCCTGAGCACAGTCCCTCATAGTAAACAACAAACAAAATCGGATCTCTGCCAGAAAGCAAATGGGGTGTGTTGGGAGGAGAACCTGAGTTGGCAAACAAAAGTGATGAGCTCATCATCTTGCGTAGAGGCCAGTAGGAGATACACAGAAACCAAGAGAGAGTGGTAGCAAGAATGCAGCAGTCTGCGCTCGGGGCAGTATACAGGGTGCTACAGGAGCATGTATGAGAAAACCTGAATCCAAAGTTGCAATGGTCAGGAAAGACTTTTCTGGAGGAAATGACATCTTAGTTGTCACCTAAGGAATAGGTGGAAACCAGGCAGGAATTAGTCATGGAGCCACACACCCTTCCTCTGTATTGATAAGAGCACAAAACTTAGCCATGATGGTGTTTCAGGACTATTTTAAGAAAAGTTTTAGGACAAATGTTGGCTTCAGTACCTAATCAGTGTGCTTGATGTGTTAGAAAAAAAAGAAGTGAAATGAAAAGGAAAGAAAATTTAAAAAAGGAAAAGACAAAAATACCTAATCAGAGGTAAGCACCATTATCTATATGTGTAACAACTAACTTTCAAAATGATTGTTGTTTTTCGAGAAAAAGTTGTACAACTTTTTTTTTAGATGGAGTCTCGCTGTGTTGCCCAGGCTGGAGTGGAATGGCACAATCTCAGCTCACTGCAATGTCTACCTCCTGGATTCAAGCCATTCCCCTGCCTCAGCCTCCCAAGTAGCTGGGATTACAGGCACCCGCCACCACGCCTGGCTAATTTTTTTATTTTTGGTAGAGACGGGGGTTTCACTATGTTGCCCAGGCTGGTCCCGAACTCCTGACCTTGTGGTCCGCCACTCCTTGGCCTCCCCAAGTGCTGGGATTACAGGCGTGAGCCATCATGCGTGGCCTATATAACTTTAAAAATTCCGTATATTACAGTATGAAACACTCTCTTTTAATCTTTGTAAGATTCTAAGATTCAAAGGACTTGTGATTGTGTAGTTCTTCTGTAAAAAGCAATCATTACTTACTTGATGCCTGTAATGAGAAGTGTTTATTAGAACAAAAACTAGGATGACTTTATTTCAAGAAGCACAGGTAAGAGAATTTACCCTCTGATGTTAATCCAAAGCATATACCTGGAATCAACATTCTGCCATATCTTTATTTGCATCCTTTAAAGCTGTTTCTTAAGTTTTGATTGAAGTAATTAATTTAGAAAAGTGCTTTCACTAACAAGGGTTTTTTTCTTCTAATGATCCAGGAGTGAGTTTGCATTTTTTGCTCTCTACTGCCATTTTTATATGTTTTGTTTCTCTTTAAATAATACTTGTATGTTAATTATTTAAAAATGATATCACATCCTAAGAGTACATGATGTGAATCATTCTTGGTTCCTAATACTTACTCTCCACTCTCCAAAGACGTAGACGTCGTATTAGGAGACTGATATTCTTTTTTCATATTACTTGGATAATTCACTGCCCAGTATATTCATGGAGAATAATTGCAAGACAAACCAACAGATATTTCAGGTAACCCAGAAAAAGGGTATGGAAGCACATTTACAAAGAGATACTTGATGAACTAAAATTTATACACTGTACAATGAAAATTAAGACTTTTATAATTGATTTTGACTTTTTAAATTTTTCCTTTTTTCTTGTTAAAAACAAAGCAAAACCTAAGCTCAGGAAATATAATACTTAAATTGAAACAGAAGTCAGGCATATTCTTTATTTATAGAGGTTTCTAAATACCTTATCACAAATTACCACAAGATGAACGTGTATGAAAAATTAGAGCCACCTACTTGTTTTGGTTTGTGTAAAAATCAAATGCGAGACATATACTTTATTCACTCTATTAGTAGACTACTTAAAAACACATCAGTGTTGCTAACTGTGATCATATTTGGACTTTTAAACAAACTTTCTTATCTTTAAAAAAGAAAACATAAATGCAAGCAAAATGATTTCATATGATACTTTTTAAAAATGAAAGGTGCTTTTGTCAAGATAGACTTCAGAAATAAAGAAAAAACAGGATATGTCGACCAGGATGAAAGATGTTTTTTATCATAACGTGAAAGGTAAATCACCACCAGCTTATGGGCAAGAAGTAAATATAAACAAAGTGCTATGATACAAAAATTTCTCATAATGTTTGGTTGATCCAGAAGATAATAGCATAAGACTATGAGCTATGCTAGTCTCTTATTTTTAATATTAAAATAATTTTTATTAATTTTTTTGCATATTAAGTGTTTGTCATAATCAATGATGCCCCAAATTCAATGCTTTTGTTAATATTAATGATATTGTTGTCTGTTCTTTTTTTTTTTTTTTTGAGATAGAGTGTCACTCTGTCACCTAGACTGGAGTGCAGTGGTATACTCATAGTTCACTGCAGCCTTGATTTCCCAGGCTCAAGTGATACTCCCACTTCAGCCTCCCAAGTAGCTGAGACTACAGGTGCGCACCCACCATGCCTGGCTAAATTTTTTTATTATTTGTAGACTGGGTGTTCCAATGTTGTCCAAGCTGTATTATTGTCTATTCTTGTTCACTAGCATGAACCACTCACCTGATATGGGTGACGTTTTTTCTTCTTTCAGTGAAATGAAAATTGGCAGACTTTTGCTGCTGCTTTATTACCGAATGTTAACTAATGTTTTCCAGTCTAGAATTGTAGCTTAAGTAATATTTTCAACTCGTACATTAAAATAAAATGCTTGGCATTCGTAAGAGTTTATGGAGTATAAACTCTACATAGAGTATATATCCCTAATTCTGAAGAATTAGGGATACTTTTGAAGGTGAGGAAATCACTTTGCATTATGTTATGAATTTGTCAAACTGTTTCTATTTTGTGACCTAGCAGCCTTCTTTTCTTTAAAAAATAAATTTTATTGTATAAATCTAAGATATATGTGATCAGACACATGTATAGTAAAAATATTGTAGTGTAACGAATTAACATGAAACAAATTATAGTGGAACAAATTAACATAGCCATCTTACAATTACTCATTTTTCCCTGCCTGTAGCAAGAGCAGTTATAATCTACTCATTTAGCAAAAATTCTGAATATAATACAACATTAACTATAGTTCTTATGTTATAATTGCATCTTTCAACTTGTTCATCCTGTTGTGTTTGCTACTTTGTATCCTTTGACCTACATCTCCCTATTTTCTCTCCCTTCTGCCAGAATCACTGTTTTATCCTTTATGTATTCTATTTGCCAACCCCCTGCCCTTTTTTTTAAATATTCCAGATTTAAGTGAGATTATGCAATATTTTTCTTTCTGTGTCTGGCTTATTTTGCTTAGCCTAATGTCCTTCAGGCCCATCCGTGGCAGGATCTTCTCCTTCTTAAAGACTGAATAATATTCTGTTGTATATATTTACCATATTTACTTTATCCATTTGTCTGTCCATAGACACTTAAGTTGTTTCCATCTCTTGGCTATTGTGAATAATGCTGCAGTGAATATGGAAGTGCAGAGATCTTTATGAAGTGGTGATTTCATCTTTTGTGGGTATATTCCCAGAAGGTAGATTGCTGGGTCATATGGTAGTTCTGTTTTTAATTTCTGTGGGCACCTCCATACTGTTTTCCATAATGGCTGTACCAATCTACATTCCTTCCAACAGTGCACTAAGGTTCTCTTTCCACCACACTTGCATCAGTGATTGTTATCTTTTGTCTTTTTGATAACAGCTATGTAGGATATTCTCTAAGTATATTTAAAATATTCTTATTTTTCCTAGTCAGTATTGCCTGACTTTTCTCCTCTAGGTTGCATGTATTGCTTTAGTAATAAATAAAAGCATTAACGAAAACTTCATGTTGAAAAAATTGAATCTGTTATAGAATTTACCATTTTGTTGCGGATTTATTTTCTGATATGGATTCATTTTACTATTTCACTTGTCATTTTCGTTTTTCTCAACTTAGGTAAGAAGACGAATGAGAAGGTGAGAGACAGCTAGTGCGTACTCATGCGATATGACATTTGAAGGGAAAAATATTTGATAGAATCTCAGGCATTTGATAAAGAGTTATTTGGCACTTGCAGTAAGCTAAGCACTGTTCTGGTTTTGTGCACACTGTGATGAATAAGAGAGTTTCTCAGCCTTGTGGGGAGTGGGGAGATAGGAAATAACTAAATATTTTCAAAATAAAAACAGGATTTCAGGTTTGATAGGCTTCATGATAAGCATGCAGGCATAAAGTAAAAGAGAGTGATGAGGTCAAATGGGGCCTATTTTATATAATATGGTCAGGGAAACCTTTTGAAAGAGGTGATATTTGAACAGAGACTTGAATGCTGTGACAGAGCAAAAGTTTGTGAAGATCTGGGGAATGACATTTTTAAAAATTGTCATGCTGATGGACAGACAGTACAGCAAGAGATGGTGTGGCTTGGAAGAGTGTGGTGCCAATGGAGATGAGAAGAAGGGCTTGGATTTGAATTCTCTTTTGAAGGTAGCCTTTGGAGGTAGATTGCACAAATGAAAAGAAGAGAGCAATCAGCGGTAACTGCTTATTTCATTTGGTTTTGGTTTGGCTGGGTCTGGGTTGAGTATTGGGCATATGTTGGTACCATTTAACTGAGATGAGAAAGAACAGAAGAGGAGTTTTTCTTTTTGTTTTGTGTGGGGTGGGATGGGTGTGGGAATGAGAAATCAAGAAGAATTTGTTGGTTTATACTTGATTTGAGGAATTTACTAGATACCTGAGATGATATGTTATATGTATGAGGCTGGACTTTGGCATATAAATTTGGGAATCATTGTACTATAGACGGTGTATAAATCCATGGGACTGCAGAAGATCACCCAGGGAATGTGGGTAGGCAGAGAAGAGAGAACCAAGGACTAAGAGTGTGCTCAGGAGGTTGAGGAGCACTGATTAGTAGAGGTGGAAGAAGTCAGGGCGAGTGTTTTAGTGAAGCACGTTTCCAGAAGGAGGAGTGATCAGCTGTGTAAGTGTTGCTGAGAAACTGAGTTAGATGAAAACTGAAGATTGACTTACTGGATTTGTCAATAGGGAACTGATGGTTGTTCTGATGAGCAGTTTCATTGGAGAGGTGGACACAGAAGACTGATTTGAGTGGGTTTTAAGCAGAATGAGAGCCAAGGAAGTGAGATAGAGTACTTATTGCGTTTTAGGGGAGGTTTGCTATAAAGGGAAGCAGAAATGGAGCTAGAGCTGGGCGGGGGTTGGGAAGACGTAGAATCAAGGGAGAGTTTGTATTTTGTATTTTTAATACAAGATATGTGTATATATGTATGCTATTGAGTCTGATCCATTATAGAGGAAAAAAGCTTTGTAGAAGGGAAAAGGATAATTTACAGGACCAAAGTATGACAGAAAGGCTAAGATCTAGCACACAAGCAGAAGCATCAGGCTTACTTGGGAGTGAAGACAGCTGATCTGTTGTAACAGGTGGGAAAACTAATATGTTGATACAGAACAGGTAGTTTGAGAGATATGATGGTGTAAAGAAACAGTAGTTCCTTCTTCTTGTTTTTATTTTCTCCGTGAAGTCAGAAGCCACGTAATTTGCTGAGACCCTTAATGGGGAAGGCCTTGTTAGAGCAATATAAAATATTTTATTTTAAAAATGCTACTTTAGAAATGTATTATTCGCTTAGTTGTAGCTTTGTGGTTGTTATTGTGGTTAGCAATATATGTCTAAATATATTTTATTTAAACGGGGATAGTTGAGTTTCCCTGGGCCATATATGGCATAAATCAGGAGCCCTCACCACCTTTTTTGTGTATGGGGAATTTGAAATCTAGAAACCTTGTGTTTTTTGCCTTCTCCCTCTTCTGGTTCTCTAATTTTTCATCAGGCACAGTAGAGAAGGCGAAAGGATGGTTTCATTTAGTTCAGTGTGCTCATTCAGCTGTTCTGCGGCCTCCAGGTCTTGAGAGTTGTTGAGCATAATCCCTTGCACAGTGAACTGTCCCAGCCTTGTGAAATCCTAGTGGCCTGCCACTCTAACACAGATGACTGAGTTGAGACGTTCTTTCTGTTCAGGTTGTAAAGTGAAGTGCCACCCTTCAGCAGGTAGAGATTATATACATTATTCTGTTTTCTTTGAGGACTCCAAGTGCCCCTTTTAGCTGTAAGTAGTAGAGACCAACGTTAATTCATCTCTCAATCTTGTATTCCATTTTCCAGTTCATTTCTCTGAACCACATTTTCCTCATCTGTGGAGTAATAATTCCCCACTCATGGGTTCTTCATCAGGCAGCTTATGATGCATATGAAAATTGTTCTGGAAAAGCCTAAACAGTATAAGAAGAGAAATCCTGTTGTCATGGTGGTAATTTTGTTATTCTCTAGAAGACGTTGACAGTTCCCTAGGACCACCCCTTAAACTCTTGTTTTTCATCTTGCAGAGGCATCCATTTCTTGTTTTATTTCTTCTGTTAGGGGCTTAGTATAGTGACTTGAGTATTGTTTAGGGTTTTGATATATGGGGTTCAAATTTGCATACTCCAAACTGGGGGTGAAAGAAAAGAAGCTGAATATATATTGTCTGTTTTCAAATAGTTTATTATTCTTCTAACTTTTTAAAACCACAAGCTTCCCTCTTATCACATTTTCACAAATGGATACATGAAAGCTGGTAGAAAAAGCTTGAATTTAAGACAATAAAATGAACTTTTTTTCTTATGTTTTTGTTTGCTAATTTTCAAATCTGCTAGAGATTAGCATCTTCTGTTAGCAAGGTGTAAAAATGGAATGCAGATTGCAGCTTTTGGGAGAGTGTTCAAAAATTTTTTTACTTTTTAATAATTAAAACTTACTATTTGGAAAAGAAAAAATGTCTAATGATGTAATCTACTACTGTGACATTTCTTCTTAATCCTACTTCTGGGGGCAAATATTTCCCATCACAATAACAGATTTTTAGTCCTGGAAGAAACCTTAGGGTTCATCTTTTTAAACCATTTTCATTTAACATGTGAGAAAATGAAGACTCAGAGAAGAAGATTTGTCTTTCTGTCAGTTCATGGCAGAGTCTGGATTCAAGTTGAGGTCTCTAGACAGTCAGTGTGTAGGGTTTTCCTTCCTGAACCATCCTGCCTTTTAAAGTTTACAGTTATGTTCTCAGAAAGAGAACAGTGAAGTTACCCAGACACAGTAGAGGAGGGGGATAGGCAGATGAGTTCTGTGTCCCTTTTGTGCATTTAATTTGCCTCAGTCTTCTCAATGGTTTTAACTTATTACCACAAAATATAGAAAGCAAACAGGTTCTTTGAGTTGTGCTCTCTTTGAAAACTCTTTAATAATAATTTTGAATTATTTGGTCTTTTTAGTGTCATCCTAGTTACTTCTGATAAGGATGGTCGGAGGACAAAATACCATTTTGTTTCCACTAATACAAGTATACATAGGAATTCTTCCAGCTAACTGACATCGTATTTATATGCCATGGGTTAAAACCACTTTCATGTGGGTTCTGAGATATATAGGAAGATTGAAAAGACTTTAGAGACAGCTACCACGGTTTTATTTCTCTTCTCCTTTTTGAGGGAAATCTCAGGTTATTTAATTTTAGAGTATTTTTAATTAAAATATTTCATGTTTAACCTCTGTTGTAAAATACAATAAAAAATTTAAAAACCACACAGAAATGTATAGTTTAGCGAATCAAGTCAGATAACCTGGAGCTCTTACCACCAGCTCAAGAAATGAAACATTGCCAGACACTCTGGAAAACCCTTTTATGTTCCCCGTGAAAACCGCAGATCTCTCTCTACCTCAACAAGTAACCATTCCCCTGGCTTTTATAATGCCCACTGCTTTATGTTTCCTTATGGCTTTTTCCCCTGCTTGTCCTTAGATAATAAAGTTAACTCTTGCTCATTTTAAAAAGCCTGGTACATATTTTAAATATTTCTTAATCTACAGGCTCCCCTCCATTTCTTTCTCTTCCTTACAATTTACCTGTTGGAGAACCTGGGCCTTTTGACCTGTAGCCTTTCCAGAGTCTGGATTTTGGTGATTGAATATTCAAAGGTGACAAGA
This sequence comes from Trachypithecus francoisi, assembly GCF_009764315.1. Classification (NCBI taxonomy): domain Eukaryota; kingdom Metazoa; phylum Chordata; class Mammalia; order Primates; family Cercopithecidae; genus Trachypithecus; species Trachypithecus francoisi. The sequence goes on from NW_022681455.1 coordinate 20,957,781, forward strand.
TCATGGTTCTCTGAGGATTGCCTTCCTCAGGCGATTGGCTTCCTTATGGCGTAGGGAAGCTACTGGTCTTCTTGATGCGGTTTTGGGCCCTGTGGTGGCTTTAAGTCATTTGGTGGCACTGTTCTGCTTTCCTGGTTGCGATGCTAATGGTTACAGGCCCATATATAGGCATTTTTTGTTTGTCTACCTTTTCCTTTAAAAACAATTTGTACAAATGTGTGAGGTACATGTGAAATTTAGTTACGTGTGTAATGCATAATAAAGAAGTCAGAGCGTTTAGGGTGTCCACCACCCACGTACAGCACATGTTTGTTAACTGTAGTCATCCTACTCTGCTATCAAATATTGAATTTATTCCTTCTAACTCTGTGTTCATACCATTTAACCCACCTTTCTTCATCGTTTCTTCTCCCCAGTCACCCTTCCCAGCCTCGGTTATCTGTCTTTCTTTACTCTCTACTTATTTTTTGTTTTTTTGAGAGAGAGTCTCACACTGAAGCCCAGGTTGGAGTGCAGTGGTGCAGTCTCGGCTCACTGCAACCTCCACCTCCTGGGCTCAAGTGATTCTCCTGCCTCAGCCTCCCGAATAGCTGGGATTACAGGCATACACCGCCAGGCCTGGCTAATTTTTGTATTTTTAGTAGAGACAGGATTTCACCATGTTGGCCAGGCTGGTCTCGAACTCCTGATCTCAAGTGATTTGCCCACCTCTGCCTCCCAAAGTGCTGGGATTACAGGTGTGAGCCACCATGCCTGGCCAAATTTTGTTACTTTATGTAGAACTACTTTTATATTGAGAGCCATACTTGTGGCCTCAACTTACTTGCAGGTTACTCTGGAAGCCAACTCCTATGAAGGCAGGGGACTCAGATTATCATTTGTCCATCTTAATTATGAAGGCCAGCTTTCATTTGCTGTGAAAACAACACGGATAATTTGGGAGACCATAATACATTCTGAAATAGTTAATTCAAGTAAAGTATGTTAAAAATGAGGGTTTTTTTCCCCCCTGACTGTACCCTCAAGATTTTATTGTCTTCATCATAAAAGATGATGCTTAGAACTAATTTGGCTCTTTCTCTTCTTTTCTCCTCCCAGTTCAAAATGCTTGCATCTCTTAACAGCCAGCTTTCTCTTATATTTGCAATTGGGCTCAAAGCACTGAAGCCTCAGCACAATCTTCTTTTTAGATGTAGCCTTTTCCCAGAATTCCAGAAAATGGGTTTAGTATTCCCACCATAGCCACTCTGCTTCCTGTCATAATGCTGCTTACCCTGGGCATACATAGAATCCTTGTAATAGAGGCAAGAGGCAGAGAAATTCTAGACAGACAGGGGCCAGTCCCTGGTGAAACCTCACCATCAAAAACCAAAACGAAAAAACATCCTGAAACCCGCAGCCCACAGTGAGAACTTCTATTCCTGTTTGCCCACTCTCTTCTGGTTGGTTCTTTCTGATTAATGCCTTTTTACCAATTGAATGCTGCCTTTTTCAGAACTACCTATGACCTGCCCTGCCCTGTTCCTGTGCCTATAAAGACCCCAGACTCAGTTGGGGGAGAGGGAGAGGGAGCGGGAGCCTGACTTCAGGGAAGATAACCTGCATTTCCCATCCCCTCTCCACCTCCTCTTTCTGCTGAGAGCTGTTTTCATTGTTCAGTAAAATTCTCTGCCTTCACCATCCTTCAGCTATCCACGTGACCTCATTCTTCTTGGATGCTGGACAAGAAGTTGGGTCCCATCAACCGTGGGTACCCAGAAAGGCTGCCACACCAGCCCTTTGCCCTATCCAGTGGAGGGCAGCCGACCCATGCGATGAGGCAAGGGGCCAACTGAGCTGTTAACACACCGCTGTCCATGGACAGTGGAACTAAAGGAACACTGTAACACCGCTCTGGGGCTTCAGGGTCGCGGGCACCCTCACCTGGAAGCCACTTCAAGGGCCAACTGAGCTGCTAATACACTGCTGCCTGCGGATGGCAGAACTAAAGGAGCACTGTATCACCCCCTCTGGGGCTTCGGGGTCATGGGCATCCTCACCTGGGTGCAGCTGTGTTCCCCTTGAGGCGACATGCCTGGTCTGGCCATGGGCCCCGCACGGAGCTTGCTTCTGTGTTGGCGTCTGGACCCGCTGGCCAGGTCCCGCACTTGTTTGCTCATGTGTTCCCTCTACAAGGTGTTGAGTGTGGCGGCCGAGTAGAGGGGGCACCCCTGCTGGGAGTCCAGTGAAGGGGCTGAGAAAAATCCTGCATCACTTGCTCTTCTTGTACTGTGTCATTTTGTAGGGTTGGTGCTTGCCACACTTGTTACGGAAAGTTTGATGGTTTTTAGGAATGTTCACCATGTTTATAGGAGTGCTATGGGAACAGAAAGAAAAATGAGTTTTTTTAAGTGTCCTAAAATACTGTTAGTCTCTGCCTCTTGCCCCTTTAGTGGAACTTTTCGATTATGCAGAATTACAACTTGCTGAAGCCCAGTTGAGGTAGCTTTGAAGGAATTTTATTTCTTCTTTTGCCTCTATTCAGAGGGTGGGGAATTTTGTGACTATGTAAATTTGCTAAGGAGACATGATTTCAGATTCTTATCTTTCCCAGGACTCAAGTGGCTCTTGCTTTGCCACTTTTTTTGCTGTTGTTTTTGAGACAGGGTCTTACTCTCTCATTCAGGCTGGAGTGCAGCGGTGTGATCTTGGCTCAGTGTAACCTCCGCCTACCAGGTTCAAGTGATTTTCCCACGTCAGCCTCCCGAGTAGCTGGGAGTACAGGCATGCGTCACCACGCCTGACTAATTTTTTTTTGTATTTTTTGGTAGAGATGGTGTTTCACCATGTTGTCCAGGCTGGTCTTGAACTCCTGACCTCAAGTGATCTGCCCCCTTTGGCCTCCCAAAGTGCCGGGATTACAGGCGTGAGCCATCACCTCCAGCCAATTTTGTATTATTTTGAATAACAAAGGGCATTTTTGTTACTCCCTGCAATGGAGTAGTTTTTACATTAATGCCTTTTCTTTTTGAAAAGTGACTTTGATAAAGATGTAAAAAAACTTTGTAAAATTTTGTTTGATAACCTTTTATGAGTTAAAAACAAATTTTAATTCAGATTATATGGCCAATTCTTAATATGAGACCAGGTACAGTGGCTTACACCTGTAATCCCAGCACTTTGAGAGGCCAAGGCGGGCAGATGGCTTGAGTTTAGGAGATCCAGACCAATGTAGGCAACAAGGTGAAACCCCGTCTCTACTTAAAAAAGAAAAAAAGAATTGGGAGGCCGAGACGGGCGGATCACGAGGTCAGGAGATCGAGACCATCCTGGCGAACACAGTGAAACCCCGTCTCTACTAAAAATACAAAAAACTAGCCGGCGAGGTGGCGGGCGCCTGTAGTCCCAGCTTCTCGGGAGGCTGAGGCAGGAGAATGGCGTAAACCCGGAGGCGGAGCTTGCAGTGAGCTGAGATCCGGCCACTGCACTCCAGCCTGGGTGACAGAGCGAGACTCCGTCTCAACAACAAAAAAAAAAAAAAAAAAAAAAAAAAAAAAGAAAAAAAGAAAAGCTGAGAGTGGAGGTGCGTGCCTGTAGTCCCAGCTACTCGGGAGGCTGAGCCTGGGGGGCGGAGGTTGCAACGAGCCAAGATCATGACCCTGCATTCTAGCCTGTCTGACAGAGCGAGACCCTGCCTCAAACAAACAAACAAACAAATACATTCGTTTGGCTGTGTCTTCCGCCTGAAACCAGATTGGGATCTCTTAGTACTATAGCTCACATAGCATTCAGGTAGATGGAGCTAGAAAAATAAGCCCAGGTGTGCATTTTCCTTCAGGACTTTTTAACACTAAGATAGAATATATAAGTATCTCATCAACCTTATCCCTTTAAGTAAATCTTTAGTAGGAACCTAAATTGTAAATTTCTTCCTTCTCTATCCCAAAATATAGATGCATGTCCTCATTTAATTTTAGTCATTCTTGGTGAATGTGATAATTAGGGTAAAGTACAATGAGGTGTGCAAATTGGATGGTGAATTCAGTAAATGTAACAGCTGATCAGGGCTTCTCTTCTCAGTGTCACTTTATGAAGGTGTTCTGATATACTGATATATTCTTGAGTTTCCTCCCTGCCTCCACTTTTTTCTTTTCTGTCTTTCTGCCCTTGTTGAAAGATATTAACTCCTACAGTGTTGCTGTGAGTAGAGTATCAGGATATTGATCTTAGGGGAGGCGAACTAATTATAGACTTTTTTTTTCATTTTATGAGGATATTCTTCATAATAGGAATATAGAATACATGACATATACTTGAGATTACTTTTGTTAATCCCTTTAAGAATGGAGCACTTTACCTTGCTTAACAAGAAGGAAATAATTGATTCAGATGCTGCATGCTGTGCAAGGTGAGTTTTGAATGCAGTGAGGCATATATGCAGTGGTCTGACTTCTGTAAGCCTCACTCAACTGACTTTCCTTTGGTTCTTAAAGTTTCGCTGAGGACTAGCTGGGCACGGTGGCTCATGCCTGTAATCTCAGCATTGTGGGAGGCTGAGGCAGGTGGATCACCTGAGGTCGGGAGTTCAAGACCAGCTTGACCAACATGGAGAAACCCTGTCTCTACTAAAAACACAGAATTAGTCAGGCGTGTTGGCACATGCCTGTAATCCCAGCTATGCGGGAGGCTGAAGCAGGAGAATCGCTTGAACCTGGGAGACCCAAGTTGCGGTCAGCTGAGATCATGCCATTGTGCTCCAGCCTGGGCAACAAGAGTGAAACTCCGTCTCAAAAAAAAAAAAAATGTTACACTGAGGACTAAACTCTAACCCTTTTTCTCTCTTGCCCAAATTCTTATCTCAGGGATCTAGGGAGTCACACCCTACAAACCCTGTAAATTTCGTCAGATGGGTTTTATTTAACTCTATGTAATATGCCTTACTTTTCAGCCTGACTCTGGCATAATATCACATGACAGATAAGAAAAATCAAAATATTTTACCCTAAAATACCTTTTTTTTTTTTTTCATATCTTAAAATGGCCCTGCAAAGTCATCTTTTATGGGGGGAATATTTGCATCTGAGAGTCTATCACCTTTTGAAGGTCTAGATAGGAGACATTTGCCATTTATTTGTCTCTAAGGGTGGCCACCTGTAAGACCTTGTCTACAGAATAACCTTGGTCTCCACATCCCCCCAGACAGTTCTGTTGATTCCAGGTCTTAGATAATAACTCTTTTGAGCAATTGTCAATCAGAAAATCTTGGAAATCATCTATGACCTGTGTGACCCCCGCACCCCCACCTGCTCTCCAATTATCCTACTTTGCTGCACCAATCCAATATATACCTCACATGTACTGACTGATGTCTTATATTTCCCTAAAACCTATACAATCAAACTGTAACCCAGCAACCCTGGGCAGGTGTTCTCAGGACCTCGTGAGACTGTATCTGAAGCCATGCCATATTTAGCACATAATAAACTTCTTTAAATATTTTGGAGTTTGACTCTTTTTGTTGACAACACAAAAATACCATTGAACCTTACATTTCATGGTATAGGGAAGTGTCATCCCAAAGACTCTCAAGATGGCTAAATAGTACAAAGGAGAACTTTTTTTGGTGATACTGGTATGTAAGCTGAGAAGAGGAAGTCTCCAGCATAGACTGAAGGTGCTCTCTCTCTTTAGAGGAAAAGGACAGACTGTATTTTATGCCTTACCAGTTCTGTATTACACAATGGAGTCATACATATTCAGCAGGTTTGGGGGGAAAGCTATACATATTTATGAGGGGAGCCGAATACATGCATAATGAATAAACATATATGTAACATATATCCCATATTCACTTTGTGGTGGGGTTTTAGCATTAAAATGAGGTGGAATTTCACTATTTATGTCAAAAGGTGAACAATAGCACACAAAGACTTTGTGCAGCCTCTATAAGCTAGCTGAAACTGGTTACTGGTCTCTGGTAGCTTATCAGAAAAGAATGTTTATAAGGCCCATCATCTGTCCAATCAAGCGGCCTGGGTTGTAAATCAGTTCTGATAATTTGCCTGATAGCTCCTATTGTTAAGGAGTTAAACAAGAAGGTGGTTATTCTTGTAGCCGTAGGAATTTAGAAAAATGCCACGCCAGCCAGGCCCTGAACCCTTGACCCACAGGTAACTGTTTCCTTAACCTTAGGGTTTGTCTTAGTTGATGAAGGGGCATCATTTTGATCTTGCAGGTCACAGGAGGAAAAAAAGCTCTTCCACTACCCTCTTAGGCTCAGTAGCTGAGGACTGTGAATCAAAATGATAAAGGACAGATTAGCAGGAATAAAAAAATACATATAATTACATATAGATATACAGGATTTAGCAAATAAATGTGACTTAATGACACACTTAGAATTTGGGGCTTCTATACCATCTTAACAAAGGGAATGAAATATAGAGAAGAGTCTTGTTAGACAAAGAAGAAAAGGTTTGGGGCTTCTTGATGGGGTAAGTTGTGGGAAAGGGACTAAAAAGGATACAGTAAATAAGGGTCATTTGTAAGGTTTTTTAAAATGCAAACTAGAGTCTTTTCAGGTGCCAAGAGTTGTCTTCAGAGTAGTTCTCTTCCTGATACTGGAGAGGGAGACACCTTTACAAATGGAACTTTATGTTCTGTTTTTAGTAAGATGGGGAAGGACAGGGAGCTTTTTTTCTGTGTCTCCTTTTTCTTAAATGCTTTCAGCTCAAAATAGTCCTTATGCTATAGTGGCATATTTTTGGATGGTATATTCTTGTCCCCTTCCATGAGTAAGTGAGTTTCGAGGTGACTAATGATATTACACCAGACTTTGTAAGGGCCATATTTGGACCTGCAATGAGTTCTGTCGTATTTGAACTCAGAACATTAATTTTTCTTTTGCTGTTTTTCACTTAAAAAGATACTAATTTCAAAGTATGTTTTATAATGTGTGCAATATAGTACTGTAGTACTGCATACATATGATTTATATGTAACTGCATGTATTTGGGGTACATGAGGGCTTTTCTGTTCTTTGCTTTTGTTTTTACTGGTGAGTACCTTCATAAAATGTCTAGTGGCCACTGGTCTGTGAACTTATTTGTGTTTATTAATGTACAAATAATGTTCAAACCTTTTATTTAAGTGTTAATGTGTATTTCTGTATAATTTGTATATTTCAGTGGAGGGTGGTCTTTCCAACTTCATGTGTATTCTTTGAAGCAAAAATTCCTCTTGGTATCTGACAGGCATCTAAGCTTATATTGTATGCATGATAGGAACAAAATAAATATTCATTAATGAATTTCAAAAATAATATATAAAAGGAAATTGTTGATTTTCATCATTTACTCCAGAAATTTTTATGGATTAATTACATAGCAGTTAGAAATGGTGATGGTAGATTGAGTAGATAAGTTAGAAGTTGACATATTGCAAAGTAATAGGTGACACCTACAAAAGAAAGAGAAGAATGAATAGGTATGGCTTACTGAGATTATTTATCACTGGACCACACAGCTTGATGGAGCTTGGTAACCCCTAGCTTAGGGCGTTATTATTTTGAAGCAAAGGGCAGTGATAGATGATATCCAGTAATGACCCTGTCTTTACTTTGACCTTGGACAAGCCATTTAATCTTTCTTATCCTCAGTTTCCTCTTTTATAAAATGAAATGACAGGGCTAGAAAGCTTTTGATGTCTTCTAAAAATTTGAAATTCTACATGTACTCTGATTATCTGAGGCAGTCACCTACAAAGTCACTTAGATTCGCTATATTCTATGTAATAAGAAAGATAAGCATGTCATGGAAACATTTTCATTAGAATGATTACTTGTTTTTCTTTTCTTTCCTTTCTTTTTTTTTTTTGATGAAAAATGATTTGGGATGTGGTTCAGTTTTTTGAGATTAAAAGGGCAAATTTGGATGAATAGGTGAAAGCTATAATGAATTAAAGTTTTATAATAATAACATGGCATTTGTGATATGGAAATTTTAAAGTAATGAACTCCCTGCATCTGATGAAATAAAGCAGAAGCCACGTGACCACTTATCGGGGATATTGTAGAAAATATTGACCAGTTGGGTAAAATCCATTCAAACAGGCAACCTTCCTATCCAAGAGAAACTCCCCTGATGTTGGGGAACTCTTTGAGGTTACATAAAGCAAGTTAGGCAGGTAGATAGGGAGCTACTGTTTATGGCATCTGTGTCCTCTTAAGTTAGTCGTAATCTTGGGATGATGCCTTCCAAGGAGCTTGTGAGGATGCAGCCTTACCACTGCTGCTGGGGAACTCTTTCCTCTTGCTCTGTTTTGGTGTCAGGCTTTGAGAGTTTCTTCTTTTTTTTCTTAATGTCTTATCCAACAAAGGTAATTATTTACAGTTTGGACTATTTTCTTTCACAGTGTACCTTTTCTACGCATGTATCTTTCAAAATCTACAATTTTCTATGCATGTACCTTCTTTATGAAAATTGGACATAGTTACATCCTGTTCAATAACTTGCTACTTTCGTGTAACCATATATTGTGGACACATTTCCTTGTCAGCACTTGTAGATCTCTATAATTCTCTGTTTATAAAGTACTTACTGCATGGCAGCACTTTTAAAGTGCTTTTCACATATTAACAACATTTAACCCTCATGACAACCTCATGAGGTAGGAACTTCTATTACAGGTGAAGACGCTGAAGCACAGAGAGGATAAGTAATTCCCCTACAGTTATATAGTTAGTAAATAGCAGAGCCAGTGTTGGAACCCAGGCAGCTTGGCTTAAGTCTGGGGGCTAACCATTTTACTACCCTGCTTCTCAAATGACTGTAAGGTTCCTTTATGCGCCTATGGCATGATTCATATTAGCTACTCCTCATGGTTGTACTTTGAGTTCTCACCTGTTTCCTTTTTGCTACTACAATGTGCCAGGCATATTCTAAGTCTGATAACATCCTTTTGGACTGAAATACACAAAAATCCCCATCTTTATGACATTCATGCTCTGGAGGAAGGAGGTGGTTGGAGACAGACTACTAAACGGTTAAATAAGAAAATTACATTGGCCTGGCACAGTGGCTCATGCCTGTAATCCCAGCACTTTGGGAGGCCGAGATGGGCAGATCACTTGAGCTTAGGAGTTTAGGACCAGGCTGGGCAAAACCCTGTGTCTAAAAAACAAAAAACAAAAATCAAAAAGTATCTGGGTAATGGTGGCGTGTGCCTGTAGTCCCAGCTCCTTGGGAGGCTGAGGCAGGAGGATCACTTGAGCCTGGGAGGTGGAGGTTTCAGTGAGCTGAGATGGAGCCACACCCTAAAAAAAAAAAAAAGGAAAGAAAGAGAAAGGAAGGAAGGAAGGAAGGAAAGAAAGAGAGAGAGAGAGAGAAGGGAAAGGAAAGGAAGGGAAGGGGAGGGGAGGGAAGGGGAGCCAGACCCGAAAAGAAAGAAAGAAAGAAGGAGGGGGGGAGGGAGAGAGGGGGAGGGGAGGGGAGGCCAGACCCGAAAAGAAAAAGAAAGAAAGAAAGAAAGAGGAAAAGAAAGAAGCCAGACCCGAAAAGAAAGAAAGAAAGAAAGAAAGAAAGAAAAAGGAAAAGAGAAAAGCCAGACCCAGAAAGAAAGAAAGAAGAAAGAAAGAAAGAAAGAGAAAGGAAAAGAAAGAAGCTAGACCCGAAAAGAAAGAAAGAAAGAAAGAGAAAGGAAAAGAGAAAAGCCAGACCCAGAAAGAAAGAAAGGAAGAAAGGAAGAAAGAAAGAAAGGAGCCAGAGTCGAAAAAAGAAAAAAAGAGAAAGATACATAGAGCCAGACCCGAAAATAGAAAAAGGAAGAAAGAAAGGAAGAGAAAGAAAAGAGAGAAAGAAAGGGAAGGAAGGAAGGAAAGAAAGAAAGAAAAATAAATTACATGGTAGAGGAGTAGATGAGAAGTACTATGAAAAAGAAATAGGCCAGGCGTGGTGACTCACGCCTGTAATCCCAACACTTTGGAAGGCTGAGGCAGGCAGATCACTCGATGTCAGTAGTTCGGCCAGCCTGGTCAACATGGTGAAACCCTGTCTCTACTAAAAATACAAAAATTAGCTGGGCGTGGTGGAACGTGCCTGTAATCCCAGCTACTTGGGAGGCTGAGGCAGGATAATTGCTTGAACCCGGGAGACGGAGGTTGCAGTGAGCTGAGATCATACCACTGCACTCCAGCCTGGGCTAAGAAGCAAGACTCCGTCTAAAAAAAAAAAAAAGAAGAAGAAGAAATAAAGCATGGAAGCAGCCAGTGGTATTGCTGTGGGTGTAAGGGATTTAAGCAGGTAAGAGGGTGATATGAGCAAAGTTGAGGCAGATGAAGGAAAGTGAACCACGTGGACATCTGGGCCAAGAACGTATCAGTGGAGAAACGGCAGGTGCCAGGGCTTAATGTCAAGTGCATGCATGACTTTTTTTCAGGAACACTCAGAAGGCCTCTGTGGCTGGAACAGAGTGAATGAGGAAAGAGTGGGAGAAGATAAGGGAAGGAACACAGAAGGGAGGGATGCCCAGGTAGTTAGAGCTTCGTAGGCGATTCTTATGAACTGTTCTTATGAGATGATGATATATGAAACGATTTTGAGGAGAGGAGTACCACGTTCTGGCTTCTGTTTTAAAACAACCACTGCTGTGTTGAGACCAAAGTCTAAGGGAATGAAGATGGAAGGCAGCAGGGAAAAAGCGTTACTGGCTTAGACCACGGTGGTAGCTGTGGGGGTGGTGATAAGTGGTTTAAACCTGGACATATTTCTGAGGTATGTTGAAACGTGGTATATTTCTGAGTGGGATTTGCTGATGGATTGAGTGTAAGAGAAGTTAAAAGTAATTCTAAGAGTTACGGGAAGAACTGGAAGGATGGACTTGCTGTTAACTGATTGGGATTAATTTGCACAAATGACTTGACACTGAATTTTTAAATCAAAGAACAAACTTATGGCCTTTAGTGCTTTAGATACAGCTTTTAAGTCACTAGCCTGAGAAGCTAGGTAGTATGTATTCTTCATTATCTTGAAGGATTGTAGTTTCAGTTGTAGAGAAGTGGAAACATGTGTCATAGAGACAAGCTGTCTATCAGGTGACATAAATAGGTGTTGACAGTAATTTTCAGGGTGTGAAAGGTTCGGTTTGGCAGGTTCAGGAATTTGATTTTTTAGGTTTACCTAGAGTTAAATGGGCCCAGGCACAGAACTCATAAGTAACCAGTCTCATCCATTCAGTTTGTCATGGAGCCCCATCAGACCATAGCCAACAGCAGCCAGCCTCCCAGCATGACAAGGATCTCTCCCCTTACCTTGCTGCCAGGGCATCTGGGGAAAGATTTCCAGGGAGGATGACCTGTAGCAGCCAGCCTGGTAGGATTCAGAAGCATCTTCTTCTCTCTCTTTTTAAAAATATTAATTTTTACTTTAAAAAAATGTTTTTTTGAGATGGAGTCGTGCTCTGTTCCCCTGGCTGGAGTGTAGTGGCACAGTCCAAGCTCACTGCAACCTCGACCTTCTAGGCTCAAACTCTTCCTGCACCTCAGCCTCTTGAGTAGCTGGGACTACAGGTGTGTACCATCTTGCCTGGCTATGAGAACCATCTCCTTCTCCTTTCTTTTCTTTTCTTTTCTTTCTTTTTTTTTTTTGGAGACAGAGTCTTGCTCTGTCGCCCAGGCTGGAGTGCAGTGGCACCATCTCGCTCAATGCAACCTCTGCCTCCCAGGTTCAAGCGATTTTCCTGCCTCAGCCCCCTGAGTAGCTGGGATTGCACCTGTGCACCATGACACCCGGCTAATTTTTTTTTGTATTTTTAGTAGAGATCGGGTTTGGTCATGTTGGCCAAGCTGGTCTCAAATTCCTGACCACGCACACCCGCCTCTGCTTCCCAAAGTGCTAGGATTACAGGTGTGAGCCACTGCGTCTGGCTGACAAGCATCTTCTTATAAACCTAAGGAATCATTCCTATTGTCTGCACTTGGTTCACTTTGGAGCCATAAGGCTAGTTAAGCCCCTCTGGTGCTTATTTTATTTTTACTGTACTTCTCATCCATTACTCATTGTGCAAGCACCACAGTCACCATTTTCTAATTTCTGCAGGTACCACCTTTGACTTTTTTCCATCGTTTACTTTTCCCCCCATCATTTTCCCCCGTAGTTTCTTTTTTAAACTTTGTGTGTGTGTGTCATTGAATTTCTCTTTCTATAATGAACCAACTTTTTTTTTTTTTTATTATACTTTAAGTTCTAGGGTACATGTGCATGACGTTTATATCATGTATAACTCCCCAATGCAATCCCTCCCTCCTCCCCCCTCCCCATGATAGGCCCCAGTGTGTGATGTTCCCCTTCCCGAGTCCAAGTGATCTCATTGAATGAACCAACTTTTTAAACACCCTCAGCCTCTTCACAGAAGTCTGTATCTGTATCCTCATTTCTTCCCCTTAAAATCCACAAAACCTTCAAATTAATCTTTCACAGACCCTTGTTGCCCTTGTAAAGCAGATGGAAACACAGTAACAGGTTGCAGTGTAGGTTGGGAGGACTCTAGTCTCAGCTGCTCAGCTGCCCCAGTGCCCCTGACCTTGTCCCTCAGGGACCTCAGTGGGAGTCAGGGTGATGAAGTCATGCTTGAAGGGAAAACCACTTTTCCTGCATTACATTGATAGCCTTGGGTCTCTTGATAAGGGGGCATGATGACTGTCCCACAGCTACTTGCAGCTGTTCTTGCCACCTGCACATCTCTGTTCTTCCATTCTTCCCTTTTACATGAAAAGTTGGCTTCTAAAGCATGGTTCTTCCTTCTCGCTCTAAACTGTGAACTTTAGATCAGTGGCTATCTTTGTATCTTTATTTTTCCTTGTGTCTGGCATGTGATACATGAACAAATTGTAGAATGAAAACATGAAATGCTTGTGAACAAAAGTTCTCTGAAAAAGGGATTTGGAGGAAACAGATTTTATTCCAGTGAACAATTTGCAGCCTTTAGTGTAAAACAAAGGTGCCTTCTAGAGAATGAAGAGGCTTGAGTTTTGTAACAAAAGTTCCCACCCAGGTTTCCAATGAGGTCCATTCGTGCAAATGAAGGATTGAAACTTGCTTAGTTCAGATTGGCAAACACAGCTGAGTTCCGATTGTTGAATGCAATTGGGTTTTTGAATTGTGATATTCACAGAACCTGGAGATCTTGGGTGCTCATGCTGGCTCCAGCACTAACTACGGAAACTGTGGGAATTTAGGCCTCAATCATTGCATCTTCTTAAATCGTAATCTTCTCATCTGTGAAATAAGGGAATGATATTTTGTCATCTTTATGTATTTTTTATTACGCTATGAATGTTAAGATTTTGTACAGGCCAGGCACGGTGGCTCATGCCTGTAATCCCAGCACTTTGGGAGGTTGAGGTAGGTGGATCACTTGAGGTCAGGAATTCGAGACCAGGCTGGCCAACATGGTGAAGCCCCATCTCTACTAAAAATACAAAGATTAGCCGTGTGTGGTGGCCCACGCCTGTAGTGCCAGCTACTCAGGAGGCTGAGGCAGGAGAATCAATTGAACCTGGGAGACAGAGGTTGCAGTGAGCTGAGATCATGCCACCGCACTCCAACCTGGGCATCAGAGCAAGACTCTGTCTCAAAAAAAAAAAAAAAAAAGAAAAGGAAAAGAAAAAGATTTTACACAAATTGTTTCTTCCATTTGGTTTTGGGAAGACGAGGGAAAATCTTCTTTATGTTTTCTATATTACTCAAGTTAATGCTCTAGACAAGAGTACATATCTTTATTTAGAAATATGTTTCAAGAAAAAATGACCCGTTATATTAAATTTATATTCAGTTTTTATATTAGCATTTCAAGACTATCTGAAGACATGGAAATTAATACTATTTTAAATATTCTTAAGGTATTATTCTTATCACCATTCATATTTTGCAGGATGAAAGGTTTTAAAAATATGTCTGTGATGGGTACATTTTTAAAGGAACATTTTTAAAGGCTTTTATTAACCCGAACAAAGCTAACCAGACAAAAAGAACAAGCTATAAGAAGGGACTGTTGAGAACAAAAATACTCTGTGAATTTGCATTAAAACTTTGCTACTTTATTTGGTGACTTGTAAAGTATAGTGTTAATATTCCATGACGGCTATGATTTTGGCTTGGATTATAGTTCTGGTCTGCCTTAGAATTTTAAAGCCAAATATTAAGAAATAATGAAATTTTTTCCCCCCAAAGCCAGTGTAATTCCACATCATTGCCCAGGCTGGTCTCAAATGCCTTCCTGGACTCAAGCTATACACCTGCCTAGGCCTCCCAAAGAGCTGGGATTAAAGGGGCAATCTGCTGCACCTCTTCTCTTTTTTTTTTGAAATGGAGTCTCACTCTGTCACCCAAGATGAAGTGCAATGGTGCGATCTTGGCTCACTGCAACCTCTGTCTGCCTGGTTCGAGCAATTCCCTGCCTCAGCCTCCCGAGTGACTGGGATTACAGGTGCATGCCACCATGCCTGGCTAATTTTTTTGTACTTTTAGTAGAGACGGGTTTCATAATGTTGGCCAAACTGGTCTCAAACTCCTGATCTTAGGCAACCCACCCGCCTTGGCCTCCCAAAGTGCTGGGATTATAGGCGTGAACCACTGCACCCGGCCTTCCCTTTTTTTAAAAACTAATTTCAACTTTTATTTTAGATTCAGTGGGTGCATGTGCAGGTCTGTTACATGGGTGTTATCAGTTCATTCTCACACTGCAAATAAAGACATACCTGAAACTGGGTAATTTATAAAGAAAAGAGGTTTAATTGAGTTAGTTCTGCATGGCTGGGGAAGCCTCAGGAAACTATAATCATGACGGAAGGCACCTCTTTACAGGGGAGCAGGAGACAGAATGAGAGCTGAGCAAATGAGGAAGCCCCTTATAAACCATCAGACCTCATGAGAACTTATTATCATGAGAATAGCATGGGGGAAACGACCCCCATGATTCAGTTACCTCCCACCAGATTCCTCCCACGATATGTGGATATTATGGGAACTACAGTTCAAGATGAGATTTGGGTGGGGACACAGCCTAACCATATCAATGGCTATATTGTGTGAATTACTTAATCATGCACCTCAATTTTTCTTTTAACTTTTTGGTGTTCTTATTCCCTTAAAATAAGCCTTCACCTGTTTCATGTCATGAGAACATTATCCCTGAGTTGTTATATATTGGCTGTACTGTTTTCAAGTATTCTGCATAACTAATTACATAATGGTTATTACCCTGATTAAGTGCTATGTAAGTGCTAACCACAGATCTTATTGTCATAGTATGATTGGTTCTTTGTTTTCACACTATTATTTTTGATCGTATAGAAACGTTTGTACACCTCCATAAAACTGTAACGTTTTATATTCAATTAGATTCTCTCACACTTTGACACTGCTGCATCCACTGTCATCAGCTATCACTTTGAAATCTATCCTTATTTATTCTCATTCAGCCAACTTGCATTTCAGAGATTTGATGGGCATTGCTAGAATCTCAGATTCAGTGTGTCCTATTTATTACCTTCTATCCCAATACTCAGTCAGCTGTGACAACCAGTGGAACAACGGTTTCTTTGTTATTGTTTTTTTTTTTTTTCTCTCCCTCTCTGTTTTCTTAAGCTGTGGATTAGCAAACTATGGCCTGCTGCCTGTTTTTGTAAATAAAGTTTTATTAATATTAGATGCCCATTTATGTAAGTATTGTCTATGGCTGCTTTTGCACTAAGGTGGCAGAGTTAAGAAGTTGCAACAGAGATCTTATGACTGGCAAAGCTAAAAGTATTTACTTTCGGACCCTTTTTAGAAAAGTTTGCTGATCCCGCTAGGTGTGGTGACTCACGCCTGTAATCCCAACACTTTGGGAAGCTGACGCGGGCCGATCATGACGTCAGGAGATCGAGACCATCCTGGCTAACACAGTGAAACGCCGTCTCTATTAAAAATACAAAAAATTAGCTGGCGTGGTGGCGGGTGCCTGTAATCCCAGCTACTCGGGAGGCTGAGGCAGGAGAATGGTGTAAACCCAGGAGGTGGAGCTTGCAGTGAGCTGAGATCAGGCCACTGCACTCCAGCCTGGACAACAGAGTGAAACTCTGTTTCAAAAAATAAATAAATAAATAAGAAAAGTTTGCTGACCCCTACTTTAGACTAAAACTTGGGCATTACCTTTGATTCCTCCTTTGGTATTTTTCAAGTATATTCTAGCAAGAAAATTAATCTCCGTTTCTTTAATCATCATCATCTTTTAAAAAATCTTCCACATGCATTCTGGTTCTCTGATCCTTTTGCCTAGGGTATTAAATTAATTTCCTCACCTCCTGGCTTCTTTTCCCCTTCTATCTAGGGCAAACAGAAAGTGAATGTCAATGTCAAATCTATTGACATTTTACACTCTGTCACCAATGTTATGTTCTCAAAGTTCCACTCTGCCACCAAAACTTAAGAGATTTCCATATGGCCCACGAAATTAGAGACTCTCTAGTCTCTTAAGATTCTTTTTACAATATAAGCCACTCATTCTCCCATATACAGAAATTATTTCTATTAATATAATGAAATGCTTTCCTCCTCCTTGTCTTTGTTCATGCTGTAACAACTGCCCTTAGCTTTCTCTGCCTCTATCTCCATTTTTCCTACTCCTGTCTTGCCAATAAAATCCTCCTAGATTTCTTCGTGAAGCTTTTTCCTGTGTTTTCCTTTCTGCATATTCTTTTCCTCTTCGTGGTATGTTAGCTATCCATCTCTCTGTCACCAAGGGTACCTTACTCGATGCTGTGTTTTTTATGTTCTTTTATATTTCAAATATTGTAAACTATAAGCTCGTTGAGTGCAAGACACTTGTCTTCTTCATTACCGTGTTCTCTTAAACACTCAGTGTAATAATGTCTTAGAGATACTTAATAAGTAATTGAATAGCATTATAGGAAGTAAGCTTTTTAAATTTGGATTTAATTATTAGTCATCTCAACATCTCTCTTGGATGTTTGGCAGCGATTCTATGTGTTATAATGAAAGTTCTTAAAGCAACTTGATGTTAACTTCTTTGTATACATGGCTAATGAAAATGGAAAGTTTTTTTTGTTTGATAAGGTATTTCACATTTAATACAAGAAAAGTATTTATGTGCAATGATGTGCTTGGTACTGATAAAAAGTAAAACAAGGTGCAAAGCCAGACAATAATTCTCTTGGATGTGTTATGCAATCTACCAAAGTCAGATTTGTTTTTATTTCGTTAACAAGCTTTTTCAGGATTCCAAGAAGAAAAATTATATCAAAGTGTTCTAAGAAGCTATTGAAATGAAGTGCAGGTGCTGTTAAAATAGTATTTTGTACTCTATTCATTTATTTAATCATTCTCTCTGTACTTCCCAGAAAATTTTGATGTGGCTGTTTATCACAAAGAGCCCAATTTTTTGTTGGCATCTAGTTTTGAATTTGTACTCTTGAAAAAGTTGACAAAGACAAAAAGGTGTGCCAGGCTTAGAGACCTTTCACTTTATAATAGTAGAGTTTAATGTCACACCTACCAAAACTGGGCTGCTAATACCCTTACCTTTCTCAGTTGGTTTCAGAAACCTAGAGGTTGCTTGTAGTGGTGGGAGGAGCGACCCAATTTGGTACATAATACTCAGTGCCCAAAGACTCAGCAATAAAGGTGAACAAAGCATCAAAACACACTCCAAAACCCATACACATGCAAAAGAATTAAAGACTTGAAAATTTAATTTTAAGATGGGCAAAGGATTTGAGTAGTTTCTAGGAAAGGATATAAGTTCTGCTTTGTTCACTACTGTCTTCTAGCACAAAATAAATGTTGGCTATGTATACACATACCCGAATGAATAATGTCACATCAAACATATTGCTAGAACTCTCTTGAGTAAAGAAAGGCTTTAAAAAAGCCATATATGTATAGTTTTGAACCAGCATTTCTACTTCTTAGTTTTTTTTTTTTTTTGAGACACGGTCTTGCTGTGTTGCCCAGGCCACAGTACGGTGGTGCTATCATCATCAGTGGTGTTCACCACAACCTTGAACTCCTGGGGCTTCAGTGCTCCTCCTGGCTCAGCCTCCAGAGTAGCTGGGACTACAGACGTGCCCCACCATGCATCGCTAATTTGTTCATTTTTAGTAGAGACATGGTCTCACAATGGTGCCCAGGTTGGTTTCAAACTCCTGGGCTCAAGTGATCCTTCCGCCTTGGCCTCCCAAAGTGCTGGGATTACAGACGTGAACCACTCCACCCAGTTACTTAGAATTTATACTAAGGAAATAATTACACAACTGAGTGTGGATTTCACGTCTAGGTTTCTGTAATCCAGAAATACTTTCTCAAACATTCAAATATGTTTGTATGTACAAAGGACCAGCTTGTTTTCCCATATATGCTTGCATATGTGAGGGATAGTCTGGTGTCTGGACGTAAGCATATGCAATCAACTGTAGCATGACTCTAGGGAGCAGGACTGAGGAGATGTGCGAATTACTAGCACATAGGACATTATGCCTTTTAGTTACTCTTCTCTGTTTCAGTTTCTTTCAGTATATTTTACTTTTATGTTGGTCAAAAGACTAGGAAATAGTCTATTAAGTTTTAGGCATATTTTCATTAACATTTAATATAAGTAACCTACTTGAAGATTTAGCTTGCCTGTCTGGAAAATGCAGTTTTCAAGAGTGGTTCATATCCTTGGGAATAAAATAAAAAATAATGAATTTTTTTGTTTTGTAATGAGACGGTAATGAATGGCATTATCAGGTTGGACTGCTGTTGTGTTCTTTAATGCTATGATAAATAGACATATTGTACAGAAGTTTTATTATGTGGTCTTTAACCAGTTGTAAGAAAATCCTGTTTCATGTGAGATAGGCCTATTATTATTTGGAGAACTAATATGCACTAACAACAGTTTCTAAGAGTATCCCCATGAGCAAAGGAATTCACACTGTTTTCTCTTCAATGTTTTAGGAAAGCTCAAGAGGAGAACAAGAAAATCGTACTAGCTGGATGCGTTCCTCAAGCCCAGCCTCGCCAGGACTACCTTAAGGGACTGAGTATCATTGGGGTAAGCTTGTACCTGATGCAAAAAGAGAAAATCTTATATTATTAACACCTATAATAGCTTCACATTTTATTTTCTATTTGTAGGTTATTTATAAGCTGTGTTACACTTATGGCTGTCCTAAACATATTTTCCTTATTGTCCCTGAAACTGTCATTTCTGTGTAACTTTTTCACCTTACCATAAAAACATGTGTTAGTTTCTCTCATTAAGAAAGAGCAACACAATAAAAAGCCATAGTGTGGAATTTACATCCTTTAGTAACCCGGTCTTTGGCTATCTATTACCATCGCTTTCCAGGTCATTACAGTTTTTCCACCTCACTCAGCTACTTGCTTTTCACCCCTGAGTACATCAATGCCTTTTTTCAAATGCCCCACCTCCCTTATACCTACCACCATAAGTCTCAGCTCCAACATGATGACCTTCTGTAAAGCTTTCTCTTCCTACTTTGTGTAGTCCTCCATAATTCTTTTCTCTAGTTTCTCTTTGCTTACTGTGCAGTTACCTGTCATATAATTCTTTGAATAAAGCCCACCTGTCTATTTAAATTGTTAGCCTTGTGAGAATAGTTTTTCAATCTTTTTTAAAAACTCTCACCATGTTTCTCTAGCCTTTCCCGTGATACCTCGCACATACTAGGCACTCAATAAGTGTTTGTTGATTGCCTGAAAAAAATCTTCACATTGTATTTCTGTTGTTGACGTACTTTTTTGCGGGGAGGCAGTCAGCTCTGTGAAGTAAGGAGGTTACTGTCTTCTCTCTCTCTTGTTCTTTGTAGCCAATTACTTTTTGCAAAATGCCCTCAAGTAGCTGATATTCAGTCAATATTGGTTGATCAAATGATGGTGCTTTTTCCTTCCCAACATTCTACTGAAGCTGTAGGTGATAAACTTAGCAATGTTGTTTGTTTAAAAAGGCTACGTTAATTTTAAAAAAGTGTGAAAACATCATATGCTCATAGAAGAAGTTTGCATGATTAATTGGCATCTGCTTTGAACTTTATAATAGATTTTTCCTTATTTGATACACTACTGACAGGTTCTTGTATCATGTTCTCAGTGTAATGAACTTGTTTTCTGCTGTGAAGTCCTTACCCCGCTAGCAAATTTAATAATCTTCGAACAAACATTCTCACTTTCAACAAACAGAACTTGAATGTTTGGTAACTTTAGTTTGTTTTCACCATTTGTCTGTTTACATTTTGATTTCTCTTGGTTTAAGGAATGAAATGAATATGGGAGTCCCGAGTTCTCTTTTCATGTCAGACTAACTTTCTCTGTAAACATAATCCTGCTATGGTAGGGAAATAGGAAACTAGTTGGAAGTCTTTTTTAGAGATGGAATGTGGTAAAAGCTTGGAGTTGATCTTAGATTTCATCTCAAGGAATAAAGTTAGGGAACAACAGACTTTCTTTAATGTGGCAAAAGCCTCTTCTCTGCATACATTATGGCAACATTTTTTAAAACTCCATTGTGTGCAGGGAAAAGTGTATGTTAGGATGTGCAGGAGATTCTCCAGATACAGTGTAAGGGAGGACACTCAGGGCTATTAATGTGAGTTTATTTGCCAAAGTCACAGCTTTGTGTCAGTCCAATTTTCAGGGCCGACACAAAGCTGTGACACTGGCAGATGAACATTTTGTTTCTATTTAATCGGCACCTTTGTTGTTCTGTGGTTAACATTCTTTTTCTTTAAACTTCTATTTTAAGTTCAGGGTTACATGCACAGGTTTGTTATATAGGTTAAACACGTGACTGTTGTACAGATTATTTTGTCACCCAGGTACTAAGCCTTGTACTCATTAGTTATTTTTCCCGATCCTCTCCCTCTTCCCACTCACTACCCTCCAACAGCCCCCAGTGTGTGGTGTTACCCCCGATGTGTCCATGCGTTCTCATCGTATAGCTCCCACTTAAAAGTGAGAAAGTATGGTATTTGGTTTTCTGCTCCTGCGTTAGTTTGCTAAGGATAATGGCCTGCAGCTCCATCCATAGTCCTACAAAAGACATGCTATCGTTTTTTTTTTTTTTTTTTAAATGGCTGCATAGTATTCCATAGTGTATATTATGTACCACATTTTCTTTATCTGATGTGTCATTGCAGGTTGATTCCATGTCTTTGCTATTGTGAATAGTGCTGCAGTGAACATTTGCATGCATTTGTTTTTATGGTAGAATGATTTATATTACTCTGGGTATATACCCAGTAATGAGATTGCTGAGTCACATGGTAGTTTTGCTTTTAGCTCTCTGAGGAGTTGCCACATTGCTTTCCATAATGGTAGAACTAATTTACACTCCCACCAAAAGTGTGTCAGTGTTCCCTTTTCTCTGTAGTCTTGCCAACATCTGTTATTTTTTGACATTTTGATAATAGCCATTCTTACTGGCATGAGGTAGTATCTCACTGAGGTTTTGATTTTCATTTCTCTAACAATCAGTGACATTGAGCTTTTTTTTCATAGCCGCATGTACGTCGTCTTTTGAAAAGTGTCTGTTCATGTCCTTTGCCCACTTTTTAATAGGGCTGCTTGTTTTTCTCTTGTAAATTTGTTTACGTTCCTTATAGATGCTGGATATTAGACGTTTGTCAGATGCATGGTTTGCAAACCTTTTCTGCCATTCTGTAGGTTGTTTGTTTACTCTGTTGAGAGTTTCTTTTGCTGTTTTGTTCTGTCACATAGTCCCATTTTGTTACCACTAGTAGTCTTTAGGTTTATTTTATTTTGTTCATTTACAATTGGAGAAATAAGAACACATTTTGAAAAGTGAATAGAAATAAAATCTATATTTCTCTCACCATAATGCAATTATAATTTTGCTTACCTCCTTCAGACTTAACCTTTGCATCGTTTACTTAATTGTAATCTCAAAACTATTTTGTATTCTTATTTCTCTAGATTATTTCATGAGCTTTGTAACCATTTTAAGTCTGGCATTAGTGTTCTATTGAAGGATGTAACATAATTTACCTAACTATTTCTTAATTATTGGATTTAAGAATTTTCTAGTTTTTAGGAAATATACATAATACATTAATGCTCTCACTGGTCTTTTAATTTTTAATTTAAAATTAATATATTTGAAAAAGTTTCTGAAAGTGGGATCACACTATCATTAACATTTCAGAGGTGTAATTTAATTATATCTTTACCAGCTTTAAGTATTATTGAAGTATAAGATTATTATTTGTTAATATCATTTTTGGAGCATTTTTTTCTGTGGCAGGTATGTGACATTTTATTTATCATCACTGACTTTTTACATGTGAAAATTATGTCCACATAAATGAAAATTTTGAAAACAAATTACAAATTAGGAAACAAAATTATCTAAATTTTATCTTTAGAGAGACCTACTTTTGAATAGAATTGTTCTATAGAATTGCTATAAAACGAGAAACCTACTGAAATACAGTGAGTTACAGTGAAATAAAGAAATGAATTATATTTTATACGAAGAGAAAACAATTCTGAAGTGCAAAAAGAATAGATGTTTAAATTCAGTGACTTGGGAAACGATTTTTAGCAGGAAGCTTAGAATTGTATTGTGTGATTGAGTGAAGAATGTTATTCCTTTACAAATTTTCTATGATGGGAGGATGTTAATAGAGTTGGAAGGAAGAACAACTGTAACTGCATTCTCTGCTTTTACCTTCTGCTAGCCTTTATCTGTGTCACCTTACAGTACAGGAAGAATGTGTCAATTTTATTGACCCAGGTGAGTAAAATCAAAAGCTTCCATGAGTGGGGGATCATTGGGTGAGCAAGCTACTTATTGCATATCTGAGTTAAAGGATTTTTATTGTTCTTACCCATGTTTGAAAGTGCTCGTAGAATAGGCATTTAAGAAGATATTAATAAAGAGAGAAATGACTACCATCATAACATTCTAATTTCCATCAATATCAGCCTGTAGGAATGGGGCATTTATTTTAGTAAGCAGAGTAAGGCTGTGTGGTGAGAATACATGGTAAGCAGTTATTTGACCTCTGGGCCTTTTATTATCACCTGTCCCACTCTCCCCTGAAATCACCTAGTTGTGATTAATGTTATGCATGTGATGGTGCGTGGAAAGAAAATAACAAAACATCGAAACCAGAAATAAAGCTTATCATCCTCTGGGTCCAGATGCACTGGCTTTGGTGGTCGTAACCTCTATAATTCTCCCATCTTGGGGCAAAAATCTGTGCACAAACCTGTCTAATTTCTTCACAATGGAAGAGAAGAAAGAACAGATTTGAAAACATAAATGTCTTGAATAAAAAGTTTTAGCCAAAACCTTTTTCTTAGCATGAAGTGAAGTTTAAATTTTATATCTAGATGATGTATATTCATTGGTGACCAGTACAGAATCAAGATCTTTTTATCTTTTTTCAGGATCTTGAAACATTTCACCTTACAGTTAAAAATTCCTTTTCTCTTTTAACAAATAGTTATGGTTAATCATCTATCTTAGAGTTTTCATGCAAGGCCATTTTTATTACTACTATTTGTTTATGTCGTTTATGTTAGCTGTTGATAGTTTCATATCTTGTGAATATACCTGTTTGAATGCTTCTGTTTTTCTTTTAGGCTACTTTGTTGGCAGAAAGTTTCTTTTAGATTAACCAGAAAATAGGATGTTCTCTTAACATTTGCAGTAAAAAAAGAGTAGTAGACTTTAGGCATCAGAAAGCCTGGCTTCAAATCCTAGACCTGCCATAACATTATTTCTTTGGTTCACCAGGTACTATGTGCTTGGTGTACTGTTCTAAGCACAGTACTATGCAGGAGCTGGGAATGCAGCGGTATATAAAATTGTCCCAGATCCCTGTCCTCACTGAGCTTACATTCTGGTTCTTAGGGAGAGACGTCTGGTTTGAGTCCAGAACTTCTCCAACTTCCTAGAGAATCTAGTCAGATGGGTCCCTAGACCATAGTGAGATCAATTAGTTGGGAATTTCTCTTTAAGGCTCAGATGGAAATACGCTTTGTGTCTGCTGGTTGTGAGTTGTGTTAGGGAGAGGTGAGTGAAACGATATTTATTTGCTGAGTTCTTCTTCCTAAGGTAGTATTATTTATCTGTTATTACAGTATCCATTATTAACAGGAACAGCATTTATTAGGAAATTAGGCTCTCACTCTATTACTAGAAAGTGTGTTTATGAAATTGTGTGCTTTGTGTAGTTTTTCTGTGTTAATAGCAAGGACCACATTTGAAGTTTGTTTTGGTGTTAATTCATTGGACTGATCATTATAACTAATTATAGCTCTAGAGATTCTAAATAAACTGCAAATTAATAGATAGGCTGTAAAATGTTAAAACATGGCATTCACAATGGAATATAAAATTTGATATTGAAAATTTGTAAATGACAAGGCTTCCTCATGTGCCAGCCGTGAGCCTTGCAGGCAGGTGAACATTTTCTTTGGAGAGCTGAACAGAAATGTGGTTTAACACAGGTGTCCACTTATCTCAGGGACTATTACTAGGTTGATTTGCAGTGGTTAAACATCTTTTCAGGCAGGCTGCTGTAATCTTGAAAAGTGAAACAGGATTGACTTTTGACTATTTCAAATGCGAGCACTTTAATTTTGAAAATTATGTGTACAGTTAAAGCTGCATTTGAAAAGCTACATTTGAGAATATTTCTATCGTATACCACATTGCAAAAGGTAAACAAATTCACAAAGTGGAGCAGTGTCACAGCAACAGTGGGATCGGTAATGAGGGCAAGGCTTGAGGAACTCTCTACTTCTCCTGTTTGCCTCTACTTGGAACGTTTCTTCTTGCCATGTTCTATTTTTTGACCTTCCGTTGTCTAAAAGGCAGTATTGTGAGAGAATGACATGTAAATTTCAACACCCATTTATGTTTTTCCCTTCCTTGACCTGTTGGTTTCACTTTTTTTGGCGTCATCTATCTCACCTGTATTCATACATGTTTCACCTATTGAATGATTAAAGTGTAGTATATCATAGATTTGGGAACTAGATTGCATGGGTTCATATCCCTGCTGCACTATTTCTTAGCTGTGTGACCTTGTACAAGTTATTTAACCTCTGTGTACCTCAGTTTCTTCTACCGTTAAGTAGTGATAATAACAGAACCTGACTCTGAGTTTTTTAAGGGTTAAATCAATTAATGTGGCTGGGCGCAGTGGCTCACGCCTGTAATTCCAGCACTTTGGGAGGCTGAGGGGGGTGGATCACTTGAGGTCAGGAGTTTGAGACCAGCCTGGCCAACATGGTAAAACCGTGTTTCTACTTTCAAAGAAAAAAAAAAAAATCAATTAATACATGTAACTGTGCTTAGCATGGAACCTGGACCATAGTGCTCTGTATTTGCTATTTTTTAAAAAATTAACTAATTTACTTAATAGTAGAATCGACATTGAGCACAACTGTGTGCCTGGAACTAAACCATTTGCTGGAGATACTGAGCTGAATACAACATATATTCTCCCTAAAGACTATGACATCTGATGAGAAGTGCAAATCCTTGTGATTAATCTGCATAGGGAGAAGGGCTATGGGCACACACAGGATGCAGCCATGCTTTACATAGGCCTCTGATATTAAGTAGTGGCTTAATGAGTGGAGAAAGGAAAAAGGACTTTCAATTAGAAACAACAGTATAAGAGTAGGCATCTGTATGTGAGATGCCTGGAGGGGAAAAGGAAAAGGAGTGAGTGGAGTGGGGAGTGTTAAGAAGTGTAGTGTGGAGAGTTGTGCAGATGAGTGATGAGTACAATAGTGAGGGTGGAGAGAAGGAAGGGGGTTGCACTCAGTGAACCACAGGACAGGGTGAAACACTGTGTTGGGGCAGCGGGGGAAGACAGCATGAACAGGTGAAGGCGAGAAGCAGTATAATGTACTGGTTGTCTCTTCATGCCCTTTGTTCATTATCTGTCCTTTATTTTCTTGTATGTTCATGATATCAGTCTTTTCTTATTTTAGGTCACATTTATTGAGGTATAGTTAACAGTTAAATTCACTTTTGATGAATTTGGACAGTCACCACATAATTTCTATTGTGCTTAAAAGTTATCTTGTGCCTCTTGTATTCAAATATGCCTACTCTTCCCATGCCCCCAGTCCTTGGCAACCATTGATGCGATCTCTGTTCGTATAGTTTTGTCTTTTTGAGAATGTCATATAAATGAATATATTACTTGTGTCTTTTTTCTTTTCCTTAGCATAGTGCCTTCAGTATTCATCTATGTTGTTTCAGTTATCAGTAGTTGCTACTTTTTAGTGCTTAGAATTATTTCACTGTGCTAGTGGACCACAGTTCGTCTCTTCACCAGTTGATGGATATGTGTGTTCTTTTCAGCTAAAGGCTATTATGAAAAGCTTCTGTAAACATTCATCCACAGGTCTTTGTGTAGATACATATATTTATTTTTCTGGGGTAAATAAATACCTGGGATTGCCAGGTCATATGGTAAGCATCTCTTTTGCCTTTTAAGAAGCTGCCAGTGTTTTCCAAAGTGGCTATTCCATTTTGCATTTCTATCATCAGTCCCGGCTGCTTCACATCTTCATCGGTACTTAGTATTGTCAATTTTTTAAAAACAATTCTACTAGGTGTGTTAGTGATGTCTCATTGTAGTTTTAATTTGCTTTTCTCTGTTGACTAATGATGTTGAGCATATTTTCATGTGCTTCTTTGCCATCTATATATCTTTGGTAAGGTATTCAAATCATTTACCATCTTTCCTCCTGTTTTTGTGATCTTGAGTTAGGAAACTACTTCTTAGGACACAAAAAACACAACCCAGGAAAGAAAAGAAATTGATAAAATTTACTTCATCACGATAAACACTTTCACTCCTCAAAAGATACTGTTAAGAAAATGAAAAGAAAAATGCCATGACTGAGAAAAATATTTGCAATATATACATCTCCTACAGGACCTATGTCCAGGAGATATAATGACTCCAACTCAGTAGTAAGAAATCAGCCTGTTTTAACATGGGGAAAATATTTGTCCGTCTTTTTTTTTCTTTCTTAATTTTTAAAATTTATTTTAAAGAGAGATGAAATCTCACTTTGTTGCCCAGGCTGGTCTCAAACTCTTGGGCTCAGATCCTCCTGGCTTGGCCTCCCAGAATGCTGAGATTATAGGCAATCATTAAAAAAAAAAATCACCCTGGCCGGGCGCGGTGGCTCAAGCCTGTAATCCCAGCACTTTGGGAGGCCGAGACGGGCGGATCACGAGGTCAGGAGATCGAGACCATCCTGGCTAATACGGTGAAACCCCGTCTCTACTAAAAAATACAAAAAACTAGCCGGCGACGAGGCGGGCGCCTGTAGTCCCAGCTACTCGGGAGGCTGAGACAGGAGAATGGCGTGAACCCGGGAGTGGAGCTTGCAGTGAGCTGAGATCCGGCCACTGCACTCCAGCCTGGGCGACAGAGTGAGACTCCGTCTCAAAAAAAAAAAAAAAAAAAAATCACCCTCTCATATTCAACCATTATATATCTTTTATATATATTTTTAAAAATAAATTTTGTTGTACATATTTGCAGTTTGTAACATGATGTTTGGGACACATATATAGTGAAGCAGATTTATATGTCAGTCATTTCAGAGTTACTATTTTTGTGTCAAGAGCAGCCAAAATCTACTTATTAAGCACAATCCCTAACCCATTTCTGGCTCTCCCTCCCTTGCTTCTGGTAACCACTGTTTTTAAAATTATTTCTGTGTATTTGAGCTTTTTTTTTTTTTTTTAAAGGATCCCACACATATGTAAGATCATGCATTATGTTTCTTTCTGTGTTTGGCTTATTTCACTTAGCGTAATGTCCTCCATGTCTTTCCATGTTGTTGGAAGTGGCAGGATTTCCTCCTTTTTAAAGGCTGAATAATATTCCATTGTATATATACACTACAAGGCACTTAGGTTATTTTCAATCTGGGTGTTGCGAATAATGCTGCAATGAATACTGGAGTACAAATATCTTTATGAGGTAGGGATTTCAACTCCTTTCAGTATATACACAGAAGAGGGATTGCTGGCTCATATTTGCCATTTTTTATTGTGTTTCAAAATTTTGATCTAGTTAGAAACACGGAGTTTTGGAGGGTGGGTGGGTAATTTGTAATGTGGTTTCAACACTTGAAAGCTATGTTCTCCAAGGGAACATGTCTGATAAAGTATCTAATGTTTTCTCTCTTTCTCTCACCTGTTTTTAAAATACGTAAAGGATTTATCCAACTGTCAATCCATTTGCATGTTACTGTGGTGGACACTTACTGATAGGCTCTATAGAGCCAGAGATTTTATTATTATTTTACATATTTATATATACTGTACATTTACCTTCTCTGCCTAGTACAGTGTCTGGCTCAATAAATATTTTTTGAGTGACTATTAAATTATAAGATATGGATTTAACTTTAATTTTTCATATTGTTCCTAGTTATTTGAGCAGCATTTGTTCAAACATTTTTCCTTTATCCTTTTAGGATGCTAACTCTATAATATGTTTATGTGTTCCTTCCTCTCCCCTCGCCTTCCTTTCTTTCTCTTCTCCTTCCTGCCTTTCCCCTCTCCTCGCCTTTCTTTCCTTCCTTCTCTTTCTTTCAAGGCAAGGTCTTACTCTGTCCCTGAGAATGGAGTGTGATGGTGCACTCATAGCTTATTGTAACCTTGACCTTCTGGGCTCAAGTGATCCTCCCACCTCAGCCTCCCAGGTAGCTGAAACTATAACCACATGCCACCATGCTGGGCTCACTTTTAAATTTTTTGTAGAGACAGGGTTTTGCCGTGTTGCCTAGACTTGTCTTGAACTCCTTGGCTCAAGGGATCCTCCTGACTCAGCCTCTCAAAGTGCTGCGATTACAGGCATGAACCACTGTGCCCAGCCCATGTTTATTTCTTAATTAGTATATTAGTTTTCTTTGCTGCTCTAACAGAGTATCACAAATGTAGTTTATTTTTATTTATCTTTATTTTCTTTTTTTAATTGAATAGGGACAGGTTCTCCCTATGTTGCCCTCCGCCCACTCTGCCCACAGGTGGAAAAGGTTCTCAGGTTCTTTTGACATTCATGTGGTTACATTGGGACCACCTGGATAATCCATGTTACTCTTATCTCAGGTCCCTAATCTTGATCACATCCAGAAAGTTGTGTTTGCCATGTAAAGTAACATATTCACAGGTTCAAGGATTAGGACTTGGATGTCTTTGGGAGATCATTATTCTGCCTATTATGTATAATAGGAGTTATCTTTTGGCTTCCCTGGGCTGCACTGGAAGAAGAAGAATTGTCTGAGGCCACACCTAGCATATACTAACACTAACAATAGCTGATGAGCTAAAAAAAAAAAATCTAATAATGTTTTAAGAAAGTTTACGAGTTTGTGTTGGGCCACATTCAAAGCCGTCCTGGGCGACATGGGGCCCAGAGGCCGTGGGTTGGACAAGCTTGATGTATAAAATTGTTTATTAATTGGTATTTTACATCTCTAATGTGTATTTGTTTTAGTTATAATATTACTCTGTGTTTCACTTTAGTATCACTTTTTAAATTATCTTTTAATTTGTAGTATGTTCTGTTACTTCATAGGAGTATTCTGATGTCCCAAACACTGTTTCTATGTGTGATTGAGCTTAGCCTGTTGAATTTTGTTTTTATTGCTGAAGGGGTTTTTTGCCTCCTTTATCCCTCACCCCTACAGAAAGTTTAATAGGTATTTTAGTTGCGTTTAGGAGAAAGAGAGGTTCCTGGTACCGATTCTCATTTTACTGGCACCCTTTTAGCCTGGCCTCATCTTTCAATTAGTAATTTTTATCTCTAACTCAGTATTAGTCACTCACTGGTACCATTCAGGTGAAATATGCCTTCAGTAGTATGAGGAATGTGCTGTCACATAACTTTCGTTGAAAGGACTACTTCTACCTTTGGGGAAGAATCTTTTGAATGAAGAGATTAAAGATGAAAATATACTGGGAGATGAGTATTAAAGTTAAATCCCACATAACATCAAATGCTCTTTTGTGTTACACAGCAAACTTGCTCACGGGCTTGTGAGTTCAAGAAAAGTCTTCTCAGCGTTGAAACACATTAAGCTAGCTTAGTGACTGCTGTCAGCTTCCCCACATGTAAGGGATTTGGAAATTGGGCCCTTCCCCATTACTATGTAAGGTAGGGACTTGGCTTAATAGAGAAGTTAATATTGTACTTTGACTTGTCAGATGCTGATTATTCAGTCAAACTTCGTTATGGTAAAGGGGAAACACCTGAATATACATTTGATGGAGAAGACTATATATATAGTTCTTAGTGGAGATGGAAAGAAGGGCATTTCTTTCCTTTTTTATTGTATATATTTAAGGTGTACAATGTTTTTATGTATACATAGTGAAATGATTACTAGAGTCAAACAATATAACTTATCCATCTCCTTCTGTAGTTACTTTTTATGTTTGTGTGTAGTAAGAGCACCTAATATCTACTCTTAGTAGATTTTCAGTATACAATATTAACTATAGCCCTGATGATGTAATTAGATCTCTAGAGTTATCCTACATAACTACAATTTTGTACCCTTTGATCTACTTCACATTTTCTCCCCTTCCCCACCCCGGCAATTCCCACACTACTCTCTGTTTCTCTGTATTTGACTTGTTTTAAGTAAAGATTTTATGCACAATTGAAATCATGCGGTATTTTTTCCCTGTGTCTGGCTTAGTTTACTTAGCGTAATGTCCTCCAGGTTCATCAGTGTTGTCACAAATGACTGGATGTCCTTTTAAAAATGTTGAATAATATTCCATTACTTAAATATACCACAGTTATTTTATTCATTCATCCATTGATGGATACTTAGGTTGTTTTCATGTCTTGGTTATTGTGTATAATGCTGCATTGGACTTGAGAGCACAGCTCTCTCTACAGAGTGCTGATTTCATTTCTTTTGGATATGTAAGAATTGCTGGATCATAGGGTAGTTCTATTTTTAAGTCTTTGAGGCATCTTTATACTGTTTTCCATAGTGGTTGTACCAGTTTACTTTCCAACCAACAGTGCATAAGGGTTCTGTCTTCTCTGGTTCCTTGCTGACACTGGTTATTTATTGTCTCTTTGGCATGGCCATCCTCAATGAGGTGATAGCTCATTGTGGTTTTGATTTGTCTTTCCCTAATGATTAGTGATGTTGAGCAGCTTTTTATATCCATTTTCATTGGCCATTTGTATGTTTCCTTTGGAAAAATGTCTATTCAGACATTTTTAAATAATGTCTTTGCTCATTTTTAAATAAGGTTATTTAATTTTTTGCCATTGAGTTGTATGAATTCCTTATATATTTTGCATGTGAATCCCTTATCAGGTATATGGTTTGCAAATATTTTCTCCCAATCCGTAGGCTGCCTTTTCATTCAGTTGATGGCTTCCCTTGCTATGCAGAAGCATTTTAGCCTGATGTAGTCCTATTTGTTTATTTTTGCTTTTTGTTTCCTGAGCTTTTGGTGTGATATCCAAAAAATCAGTGCCAAGGCCAGTGTCAAAGATCTTTTTCCCTATGTTTAAGGAGGGAGAGTTTCCTCCCAGGAATTTTGCAGTGTCAGGTCTTACATTTAGGCCTATAATCTGTTTGAAGCTGATTTTTGTGTGTGGTATAGTATACAGATTCAAAGCAGTTTCTATCAAAATTCCAATGACATTATTTGCAAATATAGAAAAACAGTTCTAAAATTTGTATGGAACCACAGGACACTCTGAATAGCCAAAACAGTCTTGAAAAAGAAAAAGTTGGAGACATCACACTTTCTGATTTAAAATTACAGTATAAAAAGTTATTGTGGCTAGTTATTTGGCTACTCTGAATAGCCAAAACAGTCTTGAAAAAGAAAAAGTTGGAGACATCACACTTTCTGATTTAAAATTACAGTATAAAAAGTTATTGTGGCTAGCAGTGATTTGTGCCTATAATTGCAGCAACTCCAGAGGCTGAAATGAGAGGATCTCTTGAGGCTGAGAATTTGAGGTCAACCTGGGCAACATACTGAAACCTTGTCTCTAAAATAACAACAACAACAACAACAACAACAACAACAACAATTAGCCTGGCATGATGGCATACTCTTGTAGTTCCAGCTACTTGGGAGACTGAGGCAGGAGGGTTGCTTGAGCCGAGGAGTTCCAGTCTGTGGTGAGTTGTTGTGATTGTGACACAGCACTCCAGCTCCAGCTTGGGAAAGAGAGCAAGACTCTGTTTCTTTGGGGAAAAAAAAAAAACTATAGTAATCAAAACAGTATGGCACTGGCATAAAAACAGACACATAGACTAATGGGAACAGAACAGAGAGCCTGGAGATAAATCCAAGCATACCAAGCATATGCACTCAACTAATTTTCAACAAGCCCACCAAGAAGACACCCTGGGGAAAGGATAGTATCTTTATGGTGCTGGGAAAACTGGAGAGCCACATGCAAAAGAATGAAACTAGACCCTGATATCACTTTTTCCTTTTATAGATGAGTGGAGTTTTCAGGTAGTTTTAAAGTTTTGGTTGTGATGTTTTTTGATTGGAATGAAAATGACATTGTCTTTTTATTTATTTATGTACAATCAAAATTAAGACAGCTAATAAGAAAGTACTTTGCATGTATGTTTTTATATCTATATCTATAATGTATTAACTTCTTTTACTCCTGAAAAGATTTGAGGCATCTTGGGATAAAAATCAAGAGATAGTAAAACCCCAGCCAGATTCATGCAGGCTTAATAAGAGTCATACCAACTAATAGAGAAATATGGACAAAGAGCAGTTTTTCACATTTTTAATATAATTAACCTGAGCAATGTTGTTAATATTATTCTATTAACCCTCC
Organism: Trachypithecus francoisi; assembly: GCF_009764315.1. NCBI lineage: Eukaryota > Metazoa > Chordata > Mammalia > Primates > Cercopithecidae > Trachypithecus > Trachypithecus francoisi. Next base: position 20,990,680 of record NW_022681455.1, read on the forward strand.
AATGGCTTTCGTTTGCAAATAGAATAAAATCTAAACCACATAGCATAAACTGCAAGGTCTCACATACTCTTTCTACCATCATTATGTGACGTCATCTCTTACCACTGTGTCCCTAATTGCTGGTCTTCTTTTGACCACACAACCCATTTATGTTATTTCAGCCTCTCAGTCCTTGTACTTACCCTTCTGCCAGAGGTTCGCATTGATGCCTCTGTCAGTGGTTCAGGTCCAAGGATTAATGCTACCTATTCAGTAAGTTTAACTGGACCACTGTAGAAAAATTTTGCTGTCTGCCTCCTACCACTAATCTCACTCAGATTTTCTTTCTCTTTTCCTTTTTTTTTTTTTTTTTTTAATATGGAGTCTCGCTGTGTTACCCAGGGTGGGTTCAAACTCCTAGGCTCAAACAATCTTCCCGCCTCAGTCTCCCAAAGTGTTATGATTACAGGCATGAACCACCACACCTGGCTCCAGATTTTAATTTCTTCATAGTGTCCGTCATTATAGCAAATGAAGGTTTTCCATTATTTGCATGTTTCTTTCCCCTAATTAGAATATAAGGTCCATGAAGCAGGGATGTTGTATTTTTTGTTTGTTTGAGACAGGGTTTCACCCTGTCACTCAGGCTGGAGTGCAATGATGTGATCACGTCACACTGCAGCCTTGACTTCTTGGGCACATGTGATCCTCCCAACTCAGCCTCCTGAGTAGCTGGGACTACAGGCACATGCCACCACACATGGCTAATTTTTCATTTTTGTAAAGATGGTGTCTGTAGTTTTCCAGGCTGGTCTCAAACTCCTGAGCTCAAGTGATTCTCCAGCCTTGCCCTCCCAAAGTAGGGACGTTGTATTTTTCACTATTATGTCCCCAGCTACTAGAACTTTGTAGTTCATGGTTAGTGTTTAACAAATATTTTTTAAATGAATGTATTTATACCAATGGTGATTTGTGGGGGAAAGTTTGGGGAAAATAGTTGTTGTCTGAGTCTCTTGAAAGTTCAGGTTCAGTTGAATGGCATTTTATGATCATTTAATAATCACCTCCATGTGCATAGGAAAAGGGAGATTCATCAAGTGGACCACCTATCTGCCATTTCTGGACAAGATCTACTAGGAATCATTGGCAAAACTCTAGCTTGATATCCTTGTGCCTCAATTCTCTCAGTCTCAGAAATAACAGTACTATCGGCCAGGCGTGGTGGCTTACACCTGTAATCCTAGCACTTTGGGAGGCTGAGGTGGGCGGATCACTTAAGTTAGGAGTTCGAGATCAGCCTGGCCAACATGGTGAAACCCCATCTCTACTAAAAATACAAAAATTAGCTTGGTGTGGTGGCGTGCGCCTGTAATCCCAGCTACTTGCGAGGCTGGGGCAGGAGAATCGCTTGAACCCAGGGAGTGGAGGTTGCAGTGAGCCGAGATTACACCACTGCACTCTAGCCTGAGCAACAGAGAGAGACTCTGTCTCAAAAAACAAAAAAACAAAAAAAAAAGAAAGAAAAGAAAAGAAAAAATAACAGTACTATCTCCTCCTGCCTAGTAGTATTTGAGGATTAAGTGTGATAATGCACTTGAAGTGTCAGTGTAGAGCATGAAACAGAGTAATTGTTCAAGAAATGTTAGCTGTCACGGTGTTATTCCTAGTCATTAACTTATCTAGCTGCTGGTTTTTCAGGAAAAAAATACTTCAAGTGCATACTAAAGCAGAGCCTTCCATTGCAGAGTAATATCAGCTTGTTCTCTGACAGCTTCAAATGAGTGGACTTTTTCTTTTTTTTTTAAGCCTAGTTGGCAAAATTGTGTTTGAGATGTATGTTCGTTTCCTAAGGCTGTCATAACAAATTACTGTAAACTGGGTAGCTCCCTTAGCCATTCCCTAAAGCTGCACTTTTCAGTGTGGCTGCAGTAGCCACATTTGACTATTTAAATATGAATTAAGTTCCTCAGTAACAGTAGCCACATTTCAAGTCTGTAATAACCACATGTGGCTAGTGACTATCATAGTGGATGGCACAGCATATAAACATTTCCATCACTGCAGAAGGTCCTGTGGACAGCACTGCTCTGAGTGATTAGGATACTTTAGAATAGCATTTTTATTTGCTTTGCATGCCATTGTATAGGCTTGTTTCTTCAATACATGTCTAGTTATAAATTTGGAATAGCTGATAATAGCTGAATAAAATATTTTTGTGGATTTCTTTTTTTTTTTTGAGACGGAGTCTTGCTCTGTCACCCAGGCTGGAGTGCAGTGGCCAGATCTCAGCTCACTGCAAGCTCCGCCTCCCGGGTTCACGCCATTCTCCTGCCTCAGCCTCCCGAGTAGCTGGGACTACAGGCGCCGCCACCTCGCCCGGCTAGTTATTTTTTTTTTTTGTACTTTTAGTAGAGACGGGGTTTCACCGTGTTAGCCAGGATGGTCTCGATCGCCTGACCTCGTGATCCGCCCGTCTCGGCCTCCCAAAGTGCTGGGATTACAGGCTTGAGACACTGCGCCCGGCCGGATTTCTTTTTAAAGTTCTGCAGTAGAATGACTCATTAATGTTATTTATGAATTGTTTATGCACCAACTCCTTTCTTCACTGTTGAGAACATATGGAGTCAGTAATAGAACATACTGCATGTCTTTTTTGTGTGTATATTTATAACTAAGTGCCCGAAGGACACAAGATACTGTTTTATTTATTTTATTTGAATTACATGCTAGAGAATAAGCTCTTGTGTATTCAGGGCCTCAATTTATAGTATTAATTAATAACAACTTTCCTTTTCTCCCAGAATGAGTTCAATATATTCTTCATTACTGTATGTGAATTCTGAGTTTGTTTTCTTGCTCTCAATTATTTTTTCTTCTTTCTGTGCCTCCCACCCTTCATTTTTTTTCCTACTGACTTCTCCCTCTTCCACGTAACTTCCCCTCCCCTGACTCTTCTCTCCCTTTCCTCTTGGTCTCCCCTTTTTTCCCTTTTCCCCGCTGCTTCCTCCATTGTCTTCCTTACTGGAAACCAAAATGGACATAATATTTTCTTTAAATCATTTAATAAACTTCTCTTCTGTTTGTAATCAAGTACTTAAATTTGTATTTTTTATTTTTTATTTTACAGTTTTGGCAGACCTTTCTTTTTAAGGTCCTGGGGTTCCCACACACCATCCAGTGATTTAAATTATCATGTGTTGGCGATATCCCACTTCCTGCCTTAAAAGCAAATGTAATCAGTACTATTTTAAGTTGGAGGATATATTTTCAGCTATATACATTCAAGCAAATTCTATGTGATCATCATAGTCGCCATCTTCATCAGGGCCATCTTTGTTTCTTCTAGGTGCATGCACACATGTACACACACACAAAAGCACGCTCTCTTAGACTTTTCATTTTGGCATAATATCACTCAGAAATGTTGTAAAAATATAGAGTTCCTATATGCTCTTTACCCAGATTCCCCAAATATTAACATTTTAACACATTTTCTCATTCTCTTTATGTGTACACATTTTCCCCCCATCCCGATCCTTGTGAAACTGAGTTGCAAACATGATGCCCTTTACTTCTAAATGCCCGTATATTTCAAAAGCTAGGACACACTCTTAAATCACTATAGTACAATGATCAGTATTAATACAATACTATAAGCTAGTGTATTAGCTTTATTCAGTTATTGCCAATTGTTTCAATATTGTCCTTTATAGGAAGTGAAAAATCTCAGATTCATAGTAGCATTCAGGTCAGGTCTCTTCAGTCTCCTTTAATCTGTAACATTTCATCGGGTTTTCCTTGACTTTCATGGCCTTTACGTTAGAACCTTTGACCACTCTCAACTTTTTTTTTCTTTTTGGTAATAACAACTTTACTGAGATATAATTCATACACCATGCAATTCACCCATTTAAAGTGTACAATTCAGTGCATTTTAGTTTATTCATAGAATTGTATGACCATTGCCACCATCAATTTAGAACATTTTCATCATTTCAAAAAAAAAAAAAACCCCCGGCCGGGCGCGGTGGCTGAAGCCTGTAATCCCAGCACTTTGGGAGGCCGAGACGGGCGGATCGCGAGGTCAGGAGATCGAGACCATCCTGGCTAACACGGTGAAACCCCGTCTCTACTAAAAAATACAAAACACTAGCCGGGTGAGGTGGCGGGCGCCTGTAGTTCCAGCTGCTTGGGAGGCTGAGGCAGGAGAATGGCGTAAACCTGGGGGACGGAGCTTGCAGTGAGCTGAGATCCAGCCACTGCACTCCAGCCTGGGCGACACAGCGAGACTCTGTCTCCAAAAAAAAAAAAAAAAAAAACCAGGTACTTCTTAGCACTGCCTTTCTTTCTTTTTTTTTTTTGAGGCGGAGTCTCGCTCTGTCGCCGGGACTGGAGTGCAGTGGCCGGATCTCAGCTCACTGCAAGCTCCGCTTCCCGGGTTCACGCCATTCTCCTGCCTCAGCCTCCCGAGTAGCTGGGACTACAGGCGCCCGCCACCTCGCCCGGCTAGTTTTTTTGTATTTTTAGTAGAGACGGGGTTTCACCATGTTAGCCAGGATGGTCTCGATCTCCTGACCTCGCGATCCGCCCGTCTCGGCCTCCCAAAGTGCTGGGATTACAGGCTTGAGCCACCGCGCCCGGCCTGCACTGCCTTTCATTCTCCCTCTGCCCATCCAAAGACAATCACTAACCGACATTATCTCTGTAGATTTTCTTATTTTGGACATTTCCTATTGTGACCTTTCTGTCTGGTTTGTTTCACTTTGCATTTATAGCATGTAACCATACTTCATTCCCTTTTATGGATTAGCAATATGGTCAGGCACTGCATAACAACTTTAATCAACGATGTATTGTATATAAGTCAGTGGTCTCTTTAGATTATAATACAGTATTTTTACTGTACCTTTTATATGTTTAGATTCTTACCATTGTGTAGCAGCTGCCTGCAGTATTCAGTACAGTAGCAGGCTGTACAGGTTTGTAGCCTAGGAGCAGTAGGCTGTACCATATAGCCTAGCTGAGTAGCAGACTGTACCGTCTGTGTTTGTGTAAGTACGGTCTGAAGTTCACACAATGAAGCGATGGCTTACTAACACATTTCTCAGAGCATATTCTGTCTTAGTGATGCATTGCTGTATTTTATTGTATGTATATGCCACATGTTGTTAATCTGTTCACTAGTCCGTGGATACTTGCGTTCTCACTTTTTGCCTATTATGAATAATGCTATTATGAACATTTGTGTACAAGTTTTTGTATGGACATGTTTTCATTTTTCTTGGAGTTATAACTAGGATTGACATTGCTAGATTCTATGGTAACTCTATGTTTAATCATTTGAGGAACAGGCAGCTTATTTTCCAAAGTGCTACATCATTTTACTACATTCCCCTCAGCAATGTATGAAGGTTCCCATTTCTCCACATTTTCACCAACACGCGTTATTATCTGTATGTGTGCGTGTGTATTTTAAGAGACAGGGTCTCACTCTGTCACCTACCCTGGAGTGTAGTGGTGTGATCATAGGTAACTGTAATTTTGAATTCCTGGGCTCAAGCGGTCTTTCCGCCTTAGCCTCTCAAGTAGTTGGGACTACAGATGAGCACCACTGTGCCCAGCTAATTTTTAAAATGTTTTTGTAGGGACAGAATCTCGCTGTGTTGCCCAAGCTGGGCTCAAACTCCTGGCCTTAAAGTGATCTTCTTATATTGGCCTCCCAAAGTGCTGGGATTACAGGTGTGAGCAACTACACCTGGCCTGCCTGTCTTTTTGATGATAGCCATCCTACTGGGTGTGAAGTAGTATCTCATTGTGTTTTTTTCAATACTGGTAAACTATACATAAAATAAAATTGACCACTGTAACCATTTTTAACTGGCACAGAGTACATTTACACTGTTGTGTGTCATCACCACTATCCATCTCTAGAATGTTTTCATTTTCTCATACTAAAACTCTATACCCATTAAGCCATAGCTCCCTATTCCTCTGTTATGGTTCTGATTTGCATTTCCTGGGTGGCTAATGATGTGAGCATCTTTTCATATGTTTATTGGCCATAAGTATATTTTGCTTGGAAAAGTGTCTGTTCAGATTATTTTCCCATTTTTAATTGGGTTGTCTTTTTATTATTGAGTTGTAGAAGTTCTTTATAAATTCTAGATATAAGTTCCTTACCAGATATGTGATTTATAAAAGTTTTCTCTCATCTTCTGTGTTGTCATGTTACTTTGTTGATGTTGTCCTTTGAAGTATGAAATGGTTTGAATTTTGATGATATCCAATTTATTTTTTCTTTTGTTGTTTTTGTTGTTTGTGCTTTGGCGTTACAGCTAAGAAATCAGTGTCTAATCTAAGGTTCATGTAGATTTATGGCTGTGTTTTCTTCTAAGAGTTTTATAGTTTTAGCTTACCCTCAACTTTTTAACAGATTGCTTCCTCTGCATGTTCTGACTTTTCCCTAGAAATATGGCTTCTTATTCAGTCCATGTGCTATAAGAGTCGATGCAGTGCTTTTGAGCTTTTATATTTTTAACTGCATAGGAAAATATTTTTCTTTCTGGTTTCATTATTGAATTATGTTATATTTTATTCATTTTATTGTCTGTCTTCTATCCTTAATTGATATCTTGGTTATTCACCCACATCTAGTAGGAAATTTGACCAACTCTTTCTTAACCTATTCATGTGTGATTTATCTTTGGCAATCTGAGTGTCTGGATATAGTGTCTTGACAACATTGTCACCTCTCACTTCCTCACACATCAGTTCCCGTGGTCATCACCTACATCTTGTTTCAGCAACCCATTCCCATTGCCAGATATTGGACCTTCCTATTCTTCAGAAATACTAAATGCCTGTGTCTGTTCTCTGGTTATAACTTTCTGGCCTTTTTCTTTTCTCCTTCCTTTTTTTTTCATTTTTCTCTTTCTCCAACACCCAGCCACTTCATTTCTTCTTTTCTGGCTGCACTTCTTTCCCTGTCTAACCTATTTGCCAAACTTCCTCTCATCTAAAATACATAGTCAACTTTCCTTGTTCCATTTTCTTTCTAGTCCATTCCACAAATCTCTTAGTGTTGTTTCATCAGTCTTCAACCATCCTGGTATCCTTTAGATGGTTAATAATTGATGAGTGAATAAATGGTGGTATTAACAAACCTTGGGTCAATCTGTTTGTCTGTTTGGCTCCTACTGTAGAACTGCTGGGACTTGGAGTTATTGTTGTAAATTCATGGTCTCCGATTTCAACTGGTATCCCAATACTGTCTGGTGAATTTTATATGTTCCTAGTCATCACTGTCTCTTGTTGTCTGTAATAGGTATTTGTAAACATTCATTCTGTTATTGTTTTACGATATGCTTTCTACCTCTTAGCAGATGAACTTCCTGCTTACTTCAATGAGAAAAATTGAGGGCAACAGGTGGAAATTTGCTTAGATCCTCCCTGATCTCTACAAGAGTACTAGCATCTTTTCCCATGCTTTACCCCTAACCTCTTCTTTCAGGAGACGAAGACTTGGCCCTTTTCTCACTCTGACTTATCCCCTATTCATGTTTTAGATTTTGCCTGGTCTATTTCCTGATCTCTACTTCCTGAAGATCATTGCTCCATCACTTGTTTTTCAGTCTACAACTTCTTTGCCTACTGCCTTTCTCCGCTCAAACTGCAAAAAAAAGAAATAGTTACTTGTACTAACCTAATCCAAAACATAATATATTCAATATTCTCTAGCCATCAAGAGTCTTTCTTCTCCTTCCCTTTCTACCCAGCTTTTTACTAAGAGTAGTCAAATTAACTCTATTTTCTTACGTATAATTCGTTACTACTGAACTCACTGCTTTCCCTAAGTTTGATTCCTGTATTGTTAAATCAAACATATTCATTTTAGTCTGTATACTTATGTCTCTGTAGTGTTTTACACTGTTGGTCACTTCCTCCTCTTTGAAATCTTTCTTCTGCTGGCTTCTTTAATCACATTCTCTACGGAAGCCAACTGGGCTGTCATAATAAAACCAAGGCCTAATGGTTCCATTGTTTCCTGGTAGATGCATCTCCAGTTAGGTAGGTTTGTTGGGGGATGAAAACCTAATGTTGTCTGAGATTTCCGTGCTTTTGGCAGTTTCTCAGTAATTATTGTTGCTGCTGCCATCATGTTGGGCTAAGTGGTCAGAGGTAGAATGGAGTTCAGGTCTGCTCTCACAAGCCTTTCCTCATTTTCTGTAAGATACTGAGACCAAAGGAATATTTTTAAGAGACTCTCCTCTCCTCTCCTCTCCTCTCCGTCTGTCTTCTCTTGTCTTTTCTTTCTTTCTTTTTTTTTTTTTTGAGGCGGAGTCTCGCTCTGTCGCCCGGACTGGAGTGCAGTGGCCAGATCTCAGCTCACTGCAAGCTCCGCCTCCCGGGTTTACGCCATTCTCCTGCCTCAGCCTCCCGAGTAGCTGGGACTACAGGCGCCCGCCACCTCGCCCAGCTAGTTTTTGTATTTTTAGTAGAGACGGGGTTTCACTGTGTTAGCCAGGATGGTCTCGATCTCCTGACCTCGTGATCCGCCCGTCTCGGCCTCCCAAAGTGCTGGGATTACAGGCTTGAGCCACCGCGCCCGGCCTTCTTTCTTCTTTTATTTTTTTTCTCACTGTGTTGCCCAGGCTTGAGTGCAGTGGCGTGATCTCAGCTCACTACAACTTCCACTTCCCGTGTTCAAGTTATTCTCCTGCCTCAGCCTCCTGAGTAACTGGGAGTAAGGCATGCACCACTACACCTGGCTAATTTTTATAATAGAGATAGGGTTTCACCATGTTGGCCAGGCTGGTCTCGAACTTCTGACCTCAAGTGATCTGCCCCCCACCCAGGCCTCCCGAAGTGCTGGAATTATAGGCATGGACCACTGTGGCCAGTCGGCCATTACATTTTTAATAAAGTTTTTAAAACAGATTCCTCTTGTCTCAGTTGAGTTCATTGCAGCATTGTATAATCATGAAAGAATAGAAATTCTTTCATCAGCAGAGGTATGGATGCATCCATCACATCATGGTGCAACCATTCAGAGAGATAGTAGGCAGCTAGTAAAGGGAATGAAATAGACCTATAGATTGACAATATATAGAAAAAACATCAAGGCAGAGATGTATTTCATACATATGTATAGCCCCCACCAAAGACCTCGGGACCTCACTGTGTTGCCCCAGCTGGTCTTGGTCTATTTTGTATATCTATTTTATATATTTGTTTACACACACACACACCCACACCCACACACACCCACTATCATTTGTGAATAAAAGGATAACACTATAGAACAGACTTGTATGTAAATGTTTGATGCCAGAAAATTTCATGGTATCTGCTCATCACACTATTATTAGTGGTTTCATCTGAGGAGTAGAAATACAGGATGAAAGATGTTATGATTTCCTTTAACTAACTTCCATGTTATATTCTATTTTGTTTGACTTTTTTTGTGGTATTTCTTCTGTAATAAAACAATGGTAATTTAAGGACTTTTAAAGAAGAATCAACTTTGACTTATTCTTTTTTTAGCTTTGTGAATCATAATATTACTTTTCTTTTTTCATTTTCCTTTTAAACTCTAGCCGTGCTTTCTCATTCTCAGTGGGCTTCTCCAATCATAATCCTGTTTAATCATAACCCCAGGAGTCACCCTTGGTTCTCTAGGAAGCATTCCTGGATCACTTGGTCTGATTTTATTACCTTGCCTCTGTTTTCCCATGGGAAATCTTCCTTAGTCTCTGGTGTATAGAACAGAAGCTGTATTATTTAACTTTGCATTTCATGGACCTGAGTACAGTACCCAGCACATTGTAGAAATTCATTAAAAGGGTTTTGAGTATTAAAATAATAAAGATAGAATCTGGGACAGATTTCCTTAATACTAGCCTGCCCTTTTTGTGTAGGTTGTTATTTTATGCCATTTTTTCTTGAAGCCTTGTGTGAGAAGACATGTGTTAATTAAACTTAAGTTTCTGTCTCAGGATGTGTTGAGTATGTGTCGATAGGCTATCCTAAAACAACTCCAGGCAGTTTATTTAAATGCAATGTGATTTCTTCAGTTATCATTGGAGGACAGGAGGGTGATAATTTCATACTTCATTGTAACGCAAAATATTAATATAAAATATTTTTTATGTCTCCAAATACATTAAAGGAAACCTGCATTGATGTGCTTAGAAAATGTGTAATATTGACTCAACCATAAGGATAAACACAAATTTTGCTTCTCCGTGTAAATTACTTGTCTAATCGTTTGTTTTTTTTTTCTTCTAGGTTCAACAGATAGACCGTGTGGTAGAAGTTGTGGAGGAAACAATTAAAGGTAATCGTTGAAAGTGAGATAAACAGATGTATATATTTTCTGAACTACATAATAGAAACACCACTCAGTTAACTCTTGCCAGGCATCTTTATAAAAGTTATTGCTTTAGATATAAAATCATAAATGTTATCCTTGGCTTCATGAATTTGCCAATCTAATATTGGAGGCAGGCACTCTACTGTGTATTTGTTTGGCTTATAAACGAATCAGGCCAAGAGCAATGGCTCACTCCTGTAACCGCAGCAATGGAGGCTGGGGCTGAGGCTGGAGGATTCCTGAGGCCAGGAGTTTACAACCAGCCTGGGCAAGAGAGTGAGATCCTGGGGTCTCTGGGGGAGAAAGTCAGCTGGATGCTGTGGTGTACAGCTGTTGTCCCAGCTACTTACGAGGTTGAAGCAGGAGGATCACTTGGGCCCAGGAGTTCAAGTCTGCAGTGAGTTATAATTGTGTAACTGCACTCCAGCCTGAGTGACACAGTGACATCCTGACTTTAAAGAATAAATGAATCAGGTAATAGTTTTTTTTTTAAATGTTATTTTATTTTTGTGTAAAATGAATTTAGTTTCAATTTCAGATTGAAAGAATTTAAACAATTTTAAGATAAAGAAATTGGCTGGTCACAGTGGCTCATGCCTGTAATCCCAGCACTTTGGGACACTGGGGTGGTCAGATTGCTTTAGCCCAGGAGTTCGAGACCAGCTTGGGCAACATGGTGAAACCTCATCTCTATAAAAAATAGAAAAATTAGCTGGGTGTGGTGGGGTGCTCATGTAGACCCATCTACTCAGGGGACTCAGGTGGGAGGATTGCTAGAGCCTGGGAGGTTGAGGGCACAGTGATCAGTGATTGTACCATTGCATTCCAGCCCAGTTGACAGAGCGAGACCCTGTCTCGAAATACATAAATAAATAATAAGGAATTTTTTTATTTGTACATTTTCATATCACATAATTAATTGTTTTATAAATACTTTTAGCAGCAATAATTTTGATACTTCTTCAAGGTGTAATTTTTTATAGTTACACTAAAAATTACGCAAAGAAAGTAGAACTAAGTTTTGGTTATTTTGTTAGCTAACACTCACTGACATAGATTCTTACTGAAGTCACTGTGAAATAAACCATCTTTTACTCTGTGGTATAATTTTAAATTTTTTAAAGCTTTTTCCTATGTTAGATTAGCACAAATGAAAAACAATAATATGATACTGAAATATTAAGTGAATTGAAAGTCTCACTTAAATACTGTTTTGTTATAAATGAGAAATTTATATATTTTAAAAAACCTGATAGTCTCCACCTGCCGAACTGGAAATTTTAATGCTGCACTTTTCCTTCTGGGTGGTGTCTACTACTTTCCACGTGCTTCTCTTCATTAATTTTGAATCATTGCTTTATCAGAGATTATCACAATCAATTTCTAATAAATGAGATTATGAGAATATGAGAATGAGACTATACCTTAATCTTTTTTATTATTTTTAAATTTAAAAAAATTATTTATTTTATAAATAGAGATGACATTTTGCCATGTTGCTTAGGCTGGTCTCGAACTCCTGGGCTCAAACAATCCACCCACCGTGGCCTCCAAAAGTGCAGGAATTACAGGCATGAGCTGCCACGCTTGGCCCTTAGTCTTCTTTTGAAGTTCCAAAATAAAATGAAGTATCAGATTAAAAATTTATAGCAATGATAATTTGAATGTTTTTACGAACTACTTCAGCTCCATCTTGGAGAATCCAGAAGTACTAGCATTTATTGTGTACTTACAATGTGACAGCTACTGTGTTAAACACTTCCCATGGGTTAAGTCGTTTAACCTTCATAATAGTACTGTGAAGTGAAGTGGGCATAAATATTTTCCTCATTTTGCAGAGGACAAAGTTGAGACATAAGTGCATACAGCTAGTCAGTGGCAGCATTGGGATTTGAATCCAGGCAGTCCGGCTCCAAAGCCTGTATGTTCTACTGTGATTTACACGATACTGTTATTTCTTTGCTCTCTCTCCGTTGAGATTCACTACCTTAAAGGTTATTTGATTGAGCGTCTTAAGCAGTGATTTAAGATACTTGAGGGCATTGTTGCCTTATTCATCCTTTGTCTTAAGTACCAGGTAAAAAATTAATGATGATGAAAAACATAGGAGAAAATCTAGGTGATCTTGGTATGGCATCATTTTTTAGATACAACATCAAAAGTATGATTTATGAAAGAAATAATTGCCAAGTTGGATGTCATTAAGTTGAAAAATTTTTGCTTTATAAAAGACACTGTCAAGAGGATGGGAAGATAAGTCACAGAGTGGGAGAAAATATTTGCAAAATACACATCTGATAAAGGACTATTATCCAAAATATATGAAGACCTCTTAAAACTCAATAATAAGAAAAGGAACAACCCAGTTAAAAACTGGGCAAAAGACTTGAACAGACAATTTACCAAAGAAGATATGCAAATGTCAAATTAGTGTATAAAAAGATGTTCAGCATCATATGTCTATCATTAGTGAATTACAAATTAAAGCAGCAATGCAATATAGTGGTATGTTAAAACTATATACCTGGTGCAATGGTCAAAATCCAAAATATTGACAACACCAAATTCTGGCAAGGATGTGGAGCAACAGGAAGTCTCATTTATTGCTGATGGTAATGCAAAATGGTACAGGTACTTTGAAAGACAATTTGGCAGTTTCTTAAAACTAAACACAGTCTTATATCCAGCAGGTGTGCTACTTGGTATTTATCCAAATGAGTTGAAAACTTACGTCTATACAAAAACCTGTACACAGTGTTTATAGTAGCTTTATTCATAATTGCTAAAACTTAGAAGCAAAAAAATGGCCGCTTAGTAAGTGAATAAAGAAACTGTGGTACATGCAGATAATGGAATATTATTTGACACTAAAAGAAATGAGCAAACAAGCCATGAAAAGACATAGAGGGACTTTAAATGCATACTATGATGTGAAAGACATCATTCTGTAAGGCTACATACTGTATGAGTCCAACTAATCGGACATTGTGGAAAAGGTGAAATATGGAAGGAGTAAAAGGTGCCAGTGCCAGTTGGTGCCCGTGATTAGAGAGTAGGGAGGGATGTGTAGGCAGAAAATAGAAGATATTTATGACAGTAATTCTATTCTGTATGATGCTGTAATGGTGGACAATTGTCATTATACTTTTGTTCACATCCTTAGAATGAACAACATCAAGAATGAACCCTAATGTAAACTGTGAACTCTTGATGAAAATGATGTGTCAGTGTAGGTTTATTGATTGTAACAAATGTGCCACTCTGGTGTGGGATGTTGATAGTTGGAGAGGCTGTGTATGGAGTGGGGGCAGTGATGTATGAAAACTCTGTGCTTCTGCTGAGTTTTTTTTTTTGAATCTAAAACTACTCTAAAAAAATAAGATCTATTTTAGGAAATTAATGGTAGTTAACAGTGTGCTTAGGAGTTTGCCAAATGGCTTGGAGAGATATAATTTCTATAGGAAATCATACAAGGCCTGTTACTCCCAGGCTGAGTTAATCAGGAATAGCTTCTTACTGATGAGTGTGAACTTGAGTGGATTTACTGGAGAGATTGTGTTTGCATTTAGCTATGAGAGTGACTCAAAGATGAAGTTGAAGGGGATATTCATTGGCAGGTTTGTTTAGAGGATGGGAAGTTTGATAATTAAGTCTTTGTAATGCAACAGGAAAATTTTTTAGATGGAAAGAATAATTTTGATAACTTTCCTTAGTTTGCACATCAGGAAGCTGAGCTGTGAAGGAGTTACATGATTTTTTTGATATCTCTTAGTTAATAGAGAACTATGCTTATCAGTCAACTTCTGTTCATTGCTTTTTATTTCTACTGCCAGTACTTCATTCAGACAGCATATGTCACTGAAATAATGTGTTTTTTACAGCAGTTAGCCAGTTGTTGGTTGTCTTTCAGCAAGTTATTTTTCTGAGGCTTAGTTTTCTCAGCTTAAAATCGGCAGGATTAAATGGATAAGACTTTTGAGGTACACAGAACATATTAGGGCATTAGTTCGTGTTAATGCTTACCTCTTACTTCCTCCTTAATGTAAGAACTGCTGGAATAATCTAACTGATCTTTGCCATCAGTGACTCTCCTTTCAATCTGACTGCATATCCTACTACCATTAACCTGGGATTATTTTACTTTCCTGTATGTATATTCTCACTGGTGCCTCTTACTCACCAAATTAATTTGGGGACTTTCTACCATTTTCACGTCTTTTGTCCATGAATGCTATACATTATACCCTTTGCTCCAGCCAACTGTGCTGCTTGATGTTTCTTATATATATTTTCACTGTGCTTTACATTTACTTTCTGGTCCTCCACAGAAGTAGATATCTTCTGTTTGTCCTTCCAGATCCATTCTCCATCTTGATCTGTGTCCATGGAGCCTGACCTGTATGGAATGAATCAGTAAGATTCTTGCCATCTTATGTCCAGTTGGATTTAGCCAATTGGAGGATGTGACAAGAGAGTGAGCTGAGAATATCCACTCCGGTCTCTCTCTCCCTCCCTGCCTGTTTTGAGTTGGTTGCTTTCTTACCCCAAGGTCACAGCTCATTGGAGGATGTGACGAGAGAGCGAGCTGAGAGTATCCATTCCTGTCTCTCCCTCCCTCCCTGCCTGTTTTGGATTGGTTACTTTCCTTACCCCAGGGTCACAGTTCTCCGTCCCTGTTTATCTCTTTCTCCAGGTTTCTACAGCTCTTCTCTTCCTTGCCTCTGGGATGGAAACAGCACCTCATTGTTACTAGCCTCAGAGTACCACATTGTCTGTTGGTTTCCCTAGCCCTGCCCAGATTTTAGTAAATCATTCCTTTATGAAAATCTTCTTAGATATGCAGTGAGCCATCTGCTTTGCTGGTACCCTGATTGATAAGAAGTTAGCTGTAGAGAAGCAAGGCTCTGCCCAGAAGGGCCAGATGGAATACCGCCTGACAAGAGGATTTTGCTATAACCCTCTTGTTTCCACATTTGATCCCTGTTGGACTCTCTTCATATCTCATCTTTGAAGTGGATTTAGACATACAGCCTCTGTCACAGCTTGTTTGCATTCTTCTTATTGCTGCTTATGTTACACCAAGTAGTATTTTAAAACTAATAAGGTACATTGATAATAAAAGCATTTAACTCTATTGTAATTAACATAAAACCATAAAAGCTTGTTTTCATTTATCTGTCTTGATTGTATCAAAACGGGAAATTCTTGCTAAATTATTCTGAATGGATCTTCATGTTAATAGCGACAAGAAAACTCCATTTGTGGTTTTGGCTTCAGGATGTATGAAATTATAATGAATTTAGGATTTTTTCCTGTATCACTTTGATAATTTTATAAGGTGTGGAACTGAATGTAAGGAAAGAAATACAGTGTCTAGTGCATTCACATTCATTTCTGTCTTTTAAAAATATTCATACATGCCTTAGTCTTGGCTCATATGGTCATTAAAAACTTTTTTTTTTTGTATGAAAACTATGAAAGGAATATAAATCTGCGTTTCTTCCAGCAAGAGCATGTGAAATCTTCTAAACAAAAAATCATTAAAAATAATCTTATATTTGTAGAAAGATAGTCTAATTGGATATCTTATGACAAATTATTGCAAATAAATTTTACCTATTGAAATTAGAAAAATGTTTTTACCATTAAGTCATACTTCTTCACCAGTCAACCTCTGTTGAGATCCCTATTGTAATTAATATGTTTGCTGGTGTTTCATCAGTCAGTTTCCAAATGCCTCAAGCGGTGGTAATTTAGGGTTTTCCCAATGTGGTATATAATTTGCAAGTTTCACTGATTTTGTTTTTTCCTAACTTCTCAGTAATTGATGCCATCTTGCACTGGACTAACCTAAATTCTCAGACTACGTCACCAAGCAGCTTTCTTATTTAAGACATTGCTATTAATCTTCACTCTGTAAGGATTTTTACTTTTGCATGTGGTACTTATTTAGAGCATCAACTGTTCATAAGTTGAGACTGGGAAGCAGGACTGTATCAAGTGTGGTTTGATCAGTGTGAGTGACTGAATAACCACTTTACAGAGCTCAATGCAGACTTACTTGAGGATGTTTTCCAAACTCAATGAGTAAGTAATTGAGCTTAGATATGTAGCGTGGTATATATGGGGAGTATTGGACCACCAAAGCACATCTGCTTTTTCAATAGTTGCATTTCAATAAACTAATTTTTATTGATTTTTAATATATGCTTTGAAAGAACAGTTGTATACATCCTCTCATTATATGTAATCTCTGACACAGTTAGTGTAGTCTGAATGTAGTGGGAAAAAGTTTGTGGATTGCCTTACATATTAGGAATATTTTCTTCCAGTCTCATTGGTGTAAGTAAATACATGGTAACGTCTACCTTCTAGTAAGTAAAGGAGCCAGGGATTTATTACTTTATTTAGTTTTTTTCAATGAGCCTGTTTTAAGTTTACGAATGTAGTAAAGTTAACTTTACTATATGATTACAGTTTGGTAACTTGCATTTCCAATTGCAAACTCTGTGGTTACATTCTTAAATGCAGTCAGTTTATCTGCTTTGCTATCCTCTTTTCTTTACATCTCCTTCTTTAGTTTCCGCACATTAACAAAAGGATTCTAATTTTACTTATTTGTATTCTGTACATCTACATGCATTATTTTTAGGATGAACTCCTTGTTATTCATTCTGTCTCTTAGCATTTTTCGAACCATAATATTTTCTTAAAAATAAGAGTAGGCTAATTTCTTTATGGCCCCAAACAAAAACATTCTATGATAAGACTTTTAGTTGATTTTTTATATTACTTCATTCTATACCTTGGTTTGGAATAATAACAGAAAGGACTTTGTAAGAGAAACCAGCATGTGTTGTCTTGTCTGTATTTCTGTAACTCTGTAACTGTATTTGCCAAATTATCAGTCCTCTTTTTAGCTTCACACATACCAAGCAGCAGCAGTGTTTGTCTAGTACAAAATATGTAATAGATGCTCTAGAAAAAGTATTCTTTAAACATTGGAGATGCTCAAGTTCACTGACTTTTTTAAAATGAAGATGGTAAGTAACTTTACATTTGTCAAATATTTTTAGTCATTAAGGCTGTTAGAACACAAATGAATGCCTAAATGAATCCCCCAAGTGGATTCTGCTGTTTTATGATGGCTTCAGAATGGTCTTACATGCTTTTTGTTCATCTTAAATTTAATTATACAGCTTTAGTGTATTTATTGCTTATATTTCCTTTTCTGCTCAAAGATGCATTTTTTAAATTATTATTTGAAACCACCTTTGTTTTTTTTTTTTTTGAGACGGAGTCTCGCTCTGTGGCCCAGGCTGGAGTGCAGTGGCCGGATCTCAGCTCACTGCAAGCTCCGCCTCCCGGGTTCACGCCATTCTCCTGCCTCAGCCTCCTGAGTAGCTGGGACTACAGGCGCCCGCCACCTCGCCCGGCTAGCTTTTTGTATTTTTTAGTAGAGACGGGGTTTCACCGTGTTAGCCAGGATGGTCTCGATCTCCTGACCTCGTGATCCGCCCGTCTCAGCCTCCCAAAGTGCTGGAATTACAGGCTTGAGCCACCGCGCCCGGCCGAAACCACCTTTCGTCATTAATGGAGTTTATTGATGTGAGGACTTAGGTATTTCTCTAACTTTTGAATTCTGAATTCTGGGGTTTTGGTGGGGTGAGCTGGTGCATAGTGTTGAATAGTTCAAGTTGCTAATCGTATTGTAGTTTTCACATAGTACACTCTTACAGTAGTTTACTAAATTTGATTGCCGTAAGCAAGGAAAGGAAATTACTTTAGGCTTGAACCTCTCAGGCTTCCCATGACCCGACCCTTCCGCTGGTAGTCCCACTGACCTGTCCAGTATAGTATCCCCATCTTTCCTTGTTTAACTATTAATGAGGACTTGCCTACTCTTAAATTACACTTACACATTAACTCTTGTGAATCCTGGTAGTGTTTTGGCAGATTTCATGAAGGTGAGACTACAAGTATTGTTCAATCTCTAAAAATGTATTATCATTTAGACTTTTATGAAACTGTTAACATGAGCAAATATATGTTTGAACATCCTTGCTTTTATATCTGTATTTTAATCATTTTTATTTCTGGTACGTAATATTTTCAGATACAGCAATTTCTGATTCCCAGAGTTCTTGTTTCTCAACCATATTAATTGTTCTTAACAAATAAATAATATAAAGCGTCAATCCCAGAAAGAATTTGCGTTATACCTGAATGTTATACTATTTACTACAGTAGGAGTCATTTAGATTAAAAAAAAAAAAAAACCAAGTAGATCAATTAATCATATTTTGAGGCTTCCATACAAAATGTTCACTTAATGTTTGTATTTTAAGAGTTTTAATATACTTTAAAAGAAAAGGTGAAAATAACATTTTTTCATCATATATTCTTCCCTTATTATAACTAACTTTTAAGAGAATTGACAGTTGCTATACTGCTTTTATACACTGCATACATATCATGTGATTTATTTCGTGACTGGAGAGATTTTATTCTTCATTAGAGAATGCACTATTTTTGGTTAGTAAAATATAGTGAGAATAGATGAGACTGTAAAGTTAGAGGAAAAAAATAAATACTAGCAACTTTGTTGCATTTTTCAAATGCAGGGTAAAGTTGTAGGTTAATTGTGGTATTTTCTGTTTTGCTTTGATTATTCTCAGCAATTGTAAATTGTAAATTGTATTGGATTGATAATTCTTCTTTAGTACTTTATAGCTGATTTCCCTAAAAATAGAAATATAAAGTAGAAACCAGGTCATGTTAGAAATGCAGTATCTAAACCTTTGATAGGACATAGAAATTATCATCTTCAATTTGTTTTTTAAAAAACAAAGATTTTATTGTTAGGGAAATAATTTATTATGTCACAGTCAAGTGAAAACTGGCACCACAAAGTAATCTGATGGCTCAGATGTAGGTAAAAAAGAAATTTAAATCTGCCTTTCTCTTTTTCTTGAAAAATTGTATTTGATAATTGGAATAATTAACTTAATTAGGTGTAGGATAAACTTTAGTGATGTTATGGATCTTTTCTTAGAAAACCTAATATTGATAATAATGGGTACAGGATTATTACAAGAATGTTTTATCGATTTGAACATTTATTTCTAATATTTGGTGATTTGTACATTTTTTCATTTAGAAGTTCATTCTGTAACACATTACAAAGTATACAGCAGATATGTAGCAATTACTTTGGAGACTGAGAGACTAAATACCAATTTCACTTATTAATTTGAGGGAGAGAAAACTCACTTGGAGAATCTTCAATAAGAAGTTTATCTCAGTACTACCATTTTATAACAAAGTATGCATTGTATTGACTAATAAAGAAATAGTAATTAAAATGTCCTTATAAACCATGCTTTCTAACATTAAATCTTTATTGTATTTCTGAAAATTAAAGTGCACCATTTCTTGAAACTGCGCTGAAAAGTCAGCTGATGTGTTGGGTGCTGCTGTGGTAGCTGAGAGCCCTTGATTGAGACTATGAAGAGCTGCGTGCAAATGCTTGTTTGTACAACTAACAATGCCGTCTTTAACAGCCCATACAACCTCATTGGTTCTCAGTTTCCTGAGTTGCAAATTGTATCACGTGGAAGGTCACTTTTACTCTGAAATTCTTGAAGTGCATGTGTCTGTAATTTAAAATTGAGTTTCAGAGTCTGTCTTTAGAATAGTTTTTGGCATTTTAGATAGTGATCTCTAGCAGAAGTTATTAGAATGTGACTAGCCTTTATCTCACACCCTGATTTCTATATGCTAGATTTTACTGTTTTCTTTCCCTGTGCCTTCCTTCTCACAAAATGAAATTGAAGACGTTTGTGGCAGAGGTACCATGTATTTTTGTTTGGTATACCTCTATATTTTCTAGTGAAGAGGGTCTTGAGGAAAGCCCAGTTTTTGAACTCTTTTGGCCTTATTCCATTCAGTTGTGATGCAGTTCTGGGCAGTGACAGGGAATGTGCTTCCCAGTATTGCTCAAAAACATTGTGCCTCTTTGAAGCAGCTACCCAGGAGCATGTTTATTTTCAGGACTTCGAGAGAGGTAGTTTTACTCTTGGTAACTTGGTTTGCTGAGGGAAAAAGTGATTTGAGGGAATTTAATGTAGGTAACATTACCTACAGCAGTGATTCTCAAGAATGTTTCCTGGGAGAGGGATGGTGGCTGAGAGGACCCATGACCTGAGAGGGGAGATGGCAGACTGGTTAACCCAGACTATGGGGAAACTGGGAGCTGGGGAGTCGGCCCTGCAGCCACTCACCTAGATTCATTGCCATGGTTAGCCACCGTTCTAGACAGGTAAGAATCATATCATTCAAAGGTATCCTGAGGTGGAAAAACAACCTTGGCTTTCTACCGTGGTTCCTGAACACACATGCTTACACTTACCCAGGACCGTGTGCAGTTCCAGGTTCATTACCTCTGCCTTCTTCCCCTAACTCATACCCAGGAAAGTACATCACAGTGCACATGAGTGATTTCATAGGGGTGACCTTCACTCTACTTTAATTTGTATATTTAACATGTCGTTCACAAACTTGGGGTCATCTGTTTTTCTTCTTTTTTAAGACGGAGTCTTGCTCTGTCGCCTAGGCTGGAGTGCAGTGGTGCGGTCTTGGCTCACTGCAGCCTCCACCTCCCAGGTTCAAGCGATTCTCGTGCTTCAGCCTCCCAAATAACTGGGATTATAGACATGTGCCACTACACTTGGCTAATTTTTGTATTTTTAGTAGAGAAGGAGTTTCACCATGTTGGCCAGGTTGGTCTCTCACTCCTCGCCTCACGTGATCTCCTCCGCTTTGTCCCAAAGTGCTGGGATTACAGGTGTGAGCCACCACGCTCAGCCTTGATCATCATTATCAATGCAATTATTTGTGACCTATTTCCTAGACCTCCAGAGCTTTTAAAAGAAATGGGATCTGACTTTAACTTAGTGTTTGAAAGTTTTGAAAACTCCCTTACCATCTTGCTTTTGAGAAACGTCATTAGCACTGTATGTTTTGATAGGAGTACAGTTGTTTAATTATGGTAGTAACTGTAATTAACTTCTGTCTAGCTCTTTGTGGCTTACCCTTTTCATATACATTAATTCATTTCTACTCCATGGGAAGCCTGGCATTACTGATTATGCAGCCAGACAGCAGTGTACTATAATTTGAAACCTAGTCCCCTTGTTGCACATACCCTCCTTTCTATTCTGTGAAGCTGTTGATATTGAACAGACGGAAATGAGAAAGTGAGGCCCATCTATTATTTTCTTTTCTGATGCCTGTTGTTTAAGATCACTGCTCACTTTTTTTGCAGTTCCCTTTAGATCCTCTCTTATATATTTTGTTACTTCATGTGTCTTGTTTCCTCTTTGATCTTTTCTCACTCTTTTTCTTTTCTGTTTTATTTTGTGCCAACATAAAACATTCTTTTGTAAGGAGTTCATAAAGATAGCTTAATTTTTTTTTTTTTTTTTGGAGACGGAGTCTTGCTCTGTCGCCCGGGCTGGAGTGCAGTGGCCGGATCTCAGCTCACTGCAAGCTCCGCCTCCCGGGTTCACGCCATTCTCCTGCCTCAGCCTCCTGAGTAGCTGGGACTACAGGCGCCCGCCACCTCGCCCGGCTAGTTTTTTGTATTTTTAGTAGAGACGGGGTTTCACCGTGTTAGCCAGGATGGTCTCGATCTCCTGACCTCGTGATCCACCCGTCTCGGCCTCCCAAAGTGCTGGGATTGCAGGCTTGAGCCACCGCGCCCGGCTAGCTTAATTTTTTTAAAGAAAATTCTGTGTAGACTGTTTTATTCATACCATGCTGTAAAGGTGCTTAAATTGGGAAAAGAGTGAGTGAACGTATTTCCCTAACTGTAAGCAACTGATAAAAAAGCCAACCAATAAAAAACAAATGAAAAGATTCTATGGAGAAAATTCTTGTGTGTTGTAAGAATAAGTTTTGAAAGTTTTAATATAAAACATACTTCATATATAGAATTTTTACTGTCAAATAGGTCAAAAAAAAAAAAAAAAAAAAAAAACAAAAAACCCTGGGATTTTTTTTAAGGATATGCCTTAAATCTTGTATTCACATAAGTTTTGCAGCTGTAATCAGAGGTATTTTAATGTTTATGACTTTCAGTCTTTGACAGTCCATGCCCAACAGTGTCGTTTTTTAAAATTAAATTTTAAGAGAATGTTTGATTAGTCTTTTGACTAGAACTAAGAATCTCAAGCCCACAGAATTTCTACTTCATAAATTATTTTTAGGAGCATTTTCATTTTTGAAGACATGGTCTTTCACCATGGGGCCCCTTCCTGCCAAGTCTTAATAAATCTTTTTAGTGAAATCCAGTTAAAGTGATAGCTTTTAACTAGATTGGTTTTAAGAAGTGGAAAATCAGTCAAAAACAGGAATTCTAGGGAAAGGTACTGTGAAATAGATATAATCATGTATATAATTTGTATCCTGCTTGCTCTGCCTCCCAGACTTCAGTGTGGCCTCTCCCTGAAGTCTTTCCTGATTTTCCCTGGGATAGTTGACCACTCCCTTGTTGTGGTGTCTCTCTATACTTAGAAACATCTGTCAAATCACCTCTGACACGTCCTTCCTCTTATTTGTTCAACAGTCTGCCTTCCTTGACACCTTAAGTCCCTTTAAGGCAGAAGTCAAAGTAGTGACTTAAGATACAGAAGATTGTTTTGTTTTGTTTTGGTAAGGGGTGTATTTTGGGGTTTTTTTAATGTTGTATTTAAATATTAAAGAGTAATATTTCATACTTGCTTCGTTTTCTAAGCTCATCTATGGTATTATGGAACTTTTGTTTCAGTTGTGCATGTACATTAATACAGTGACTTACAATATGAAATGTACATCCTCTTTCTTTTAAACTTACTTCACTCTTGCCATTTCTATAGAAAGGCAATGATAACACTTATCTCAAGGGGTTGAGGACTAAGAGAGTGAATTTAAAGCAAAGTGAGCTCCAGGGGCCTCCTCTCATTTAGATCGTCTTTATGCTGCCCACAGTACAAGATTATTCAGTTCTTGATTGGAAGTGAAATGAAGGTCAACAAGGTCAGACAGGCATTTTTTAAAATACATAGACGGAAAAATTCCCCAGCCTTTACTGCTTCCCATCTCTTCGGTCACACTTTATGGTGGCTTGAGTTGAATTAGCAGGAGGAGACTTGACATTTTCATTTGTGATTGAAAGTGAGTACAACATCGTTTGGATGTTTGTCCCTTCTAAATCTCATTTTGAATTGTGATCCTTGCTGTTGGAACTGGAGCCTGGTGGGAGGTGTTTGGGTCATGGGGGCGGTTCCCTCGCGAATGGCTTGGTGCTGTACTGGCCCATAGGGGATTCTCACATGAGGTGGTTGTTTACAAGTGTGTGTTATCTCTCCCCTTCGCATCTTTTCTTGTTCCTACTCTCCCCGACAGGTGGGCACCCCCTTTGCCTTCTGCCATGATTGGAGGCTTCCTGAGGCCTCACTAGAAGCTGAGCATATTGCTGTTACCATGCTTCTGGTACAGCCTGCAGAATTGTGAGCCAATTAAACCTCTTTTCTTTATAAATTACGCAGCCTCAGGTATTATAGCAATGCATAAAATGGTCTAATTCAGTAGGACTCTGAGCTTCAATTTTAAAATTAACTGTGACTTACAAGTTCCTTATGTCTTGTACGTTTTATTGTTCTCATTTTCCAGCAGCTTGAGTGCCGTCTTTTGTAAGGTCTGCTTTGCTTTCATCACTGGCTACAGTATCCTTGGGAATGCAGGTTTGAGCATGAGAAATCATTATGTTCTGTATTGTTGCTGTAGATGCTTTACATACAGAAACAGAAGTGCTCATAGCTTTATTGCTGTAAATATCAAAGGCTTGGAGCCATTTAATAAATTTAGAATTCAGGAGAGTATGTTGTAGCAAGACAGCTAATGATCTAAGGAGTTCTACTAAGGGTCAATATTAACGTTGAGTTATTGACATGGGACTGCTTTGACTTTTAACTGTTTTGATGCACTCTTGATTTGGATTCAGAAAAAATGAATTGACACCATGTAAATCTATTCCCACTGTCATAAAAGACATCTGCTTGCAAAAGATATAGTAATTAAAACATAAAATTAAATACTTACTGTAATTTCCCCAGAAGGTATCTCCATTAGAGTAAAAGGACATTTTGCTTATGCAGATTACTTTGTTATACGTATCCTTTGTTTATTGTAACTTAATTATTTATTATACCATTGATAATGTGCAAATGGAATAAAAAAATTGCCTAAGAACATTCCATTCCAATAAATGTTTTCATCTTTCCATGTTCCCTTCTGTAATTCTTGTCCATAAATAAATTTTATATTATTAAGATTATAGAGTAGGTACTTTTTTTAAAACAGGAGTTTTGATATTAAACAATTCTCAGATTTCTAGGGATTTAAACTGTGTACTGTGATCTTACCTTAGCGTCCTCCCCAGTCCACCAGGTAAGGTGTTGGAATCTTCATGCTTTGTTAAACTCTGGAAATGCACCTTGGTAACATCAATACCTCAGTGGGCTCTCTTTACGTATACTCTGATTTATACTTTTAGTTTTGTCTTTTTGGACAGTCTCTTCTTATTCTTTTCTCATTTTAATATCTTTTTCTAGGTGTTATTGCTCTCATTAACAAACTCTTCATACTTGCTGAAAAAGGGAATTATTTAATCTCAGTAGCAAAGAATTAGAGCTTGAGTTGTAACGATTCTGTGTTTTTTAGTTAATTCTACCATTTTGTGTAAAGTTTTCCAATCTAGACTTGTGACAAAGCTGCTTCTTCCATTTAACCCAATTTTTGTGTTTTATATTATTTTCTTCTTTTAAGATGAAGTGTTTCAAAGGAGTGTCACACTTTAGCATGAATACCTACCTTTTTTTCTTCTAAGAAGTACCTGTATATGAGGAATGATATTGAATGGAGTAGAGAAAAGGTTAGACTACACTTTTGTTGTTCTTTGTAATTGAGTAGTTAAAATGCCTATTAAGGACACTTTAAATGGTCACTATGAACATTTTGTAGAAAAACAGATTAAATTGGGCACTTTTATCTAATATTCTTAAATAAAATTCAAATTGATGTGATCAAATTTTAGTGAGAATTGATATGTATAGTACACTTTTTTTTTAAAAACAGAGTCTCGCTCTGTCACCCAGGCTGGAGTGCAGTGGCATGATCTCGCTCACTGTAAGCTCCACCTCCTACGTTCACACCATTCTCCTGCCTCAGCCTCCCGAGTAGCTGGAACTACAGGTACCCGCCACCACGCCCGGCTAATTTTTTGTATTTTTAGTAGAGACAGGATTTCACCCTGTTAGCCAGGATGGTGTCGTTCTCCTGACCTCATGATCCTCCTGCCTCACCCTCACAAAGTGCTGGGATTACAGGTGTGAGCTGCTGCACCCGGCCCGTTTATTCATTTTTTAAAAAACTTTTTTGCTTGAATATTCTGCCAGCCTTCTGCTGTCTGTCCCCATCATCGTGGTGGATTGCTTCACTAGGAATATTTCCAGCAGGCCGACCCAGAGCTAGAGTTCAAACAAGTCTTTTCTGTGTGTACTTAATAGAACCAAATTTGTGCGAGCTGAGACCAGTCATCAAGAGATAAAAAATAAAACTAACAAGTCTTGGCATGAGTTCTCTCTGGTGGTAGTGGAGGTGGGTGGTCATATATTAAGAAAACAGTGAATGGCCTTTAAAATTAGATGGAGTGAATGAAATATTGACGAAAAGTCAGGCTGTTTATAGAGCCTTTAGAAAAAAATAAAGGGAAAAAATAAACAATAGGCGACCAAGTTGCCAGATCATTGGTATTTCTGTAATATGAATGATATTCTAAAGCTAGTATGTGCAACCCACTTTAGAACATGAGAACCAAACAGAGAAGATTGGTTTGTATGTAGGAGCATAATTTAGTTCATAGATATATTTTGTAGCTAGTTATGTTTCTATCACTCAATTAATATATGTCTTTATGTTTGGGGAGTTGGTTCTTTTCTATTTGTAAATGACCATTATGATTGGCTTCCTGATATGCTGACAGGCCGGGCTTTCTAGTATACGTGGGTGGGATGTTTTCCCTCGGTTCTAACACCATTCAATGCAGGTAGCACCATGGGATTTAGAAAACATATTTGTTCTTGAAGATCGATAGACAGCGTTGAACATCGATTCAACTAGTGTAGCAATTACTGTACAAATAATATACAATGTCTTGGTTTCTCTTCTCATAAATATTTCACTATTATGAATTCAGAAATGTGTACACAACAGTGAATTGTATCAAAAGCTAGCTTTTTGGTTCAAATTTTTACAACGTATAATAATTTTAGTTGGTAAAATGGTTTAGTAACATTCTTTAATGGATTAGATCAAATGTAAAAACCAGCGTGGAATCAGATTTTGTAGCTGATTTATGAATAACTGCTGAAAACCTCAGGGCTTAAAATTGAATTTGGTTTTAACAGGATTGAATTGTGTCTGACACTTGTAAGTAACAGCTCAGAGAGATGTTTATTAAAGAGGGTTAATAAACCCACCGAGACATATTTGACCATTATTTAGAGGAGGTGAAATGTGAACTTACATTTAAAATGGAAAAGATAAAAGATCTCAGAAATACAACGTTTTTGAGTATGTCTCATTCTAAATATATGCCAGTCTTCCTTTCTCATCTTTTTATTAAAGTTGCATATCTCTTTTAGTCACTTTACATATTTATCACCATCTCCTCGGTGGCCTCATGTCATTATCAGTTGATCTTGTCACACTGAGCGTCATCTCCCCATCTGTTCCTATTACTATTTCCTTCTTTAATTTCTTATTACATGGGATTGAAACAATGTAAAAACTCACTCCCTTTTTCTTTTCTATACTGGTTTGCCTTCCTTCTTTTCTCTTTCCCTTCATTCAAGCCAAAAGGCTGATTCACAGTAATCACAAAATAAACCAGTGCTCAGTGAGCAGCCATTCTTTTTCTGTGACAGTGCTAGGCCTCAGTGGCTAATGAGAAAGGATCAAATAAAGAAGGAATGTGTGAATGTGTAATTGTGGTCTTTGCCTCATGGTCCTTTCGTAAGTATAGCGTGCTCATTTTCCGGACAAATTCGCTCCAAAAATTTGCCTTTTACCTTTCACATCTCAAATCTTTCAGCATGTTTCTCTGATCCTGAGTCCTTGTTCTCTCTCCTTTTCTTTCCAAAGACTTGCTTTTTCAGTTTTATTCTTTATTCTGGCAAGTTTTAGTTTGTTTTAGATGGCAACAGTATTGATAACTGTGCATAAAATAGGTAAGGATTCACAGTATTTATATTTACTATATGGTTTATGGACTTAAGGAATTAATTTGAAACAGCAGTTCTGTTTGAAAGAGGATTTCTAAATGAAAGGGTGTATTACAAATAAAAGTTTTGTTCTGCTACTCCATTTTTAAACAAAGAATTGTTTTATGGTTGAAATTCCCTCCTTTCATCTTTGGCCAGATATAACAAGTGACTGTTATGTTATTTCCTACTTTGTCTTTAGTGTGCTATAGTTTTCAATTTTAAAAAACCAGACTATTGTTAGGTCTGCTGCTCTTTAATGAATCATTGGATTGGAAAATAACTCATTATATCATCAGGCAGAGATACTTTCCTTTATTTGCATGTAGATAGTGCAGATGAATAATTTATCAAATGTTATTAGTACAGGCTGCATATTACTGGAATCTCAGCAGGATATAATGAAATTTGTCTCATGCAAGTATGAAAATAGCATGGCTTTGCATAGTCGTTATTGAACTCTTGGCATCTCTTGGAGAACTATTATGGTAGCATGCCAGTCTTGCACACCTCTTCATTAACTGGGCTTTTGATTGGAGAATTTAACTTATCTTGAAAATCTGTGGAATCCAACATGCCAAATGCTTGCTTGACTTTAGCTTGTTTCTATGTTGGAGCATAAATTTTCAGAACAAATAAAGTACTAAATGTTTCTTATTAAGGTGAGTAGTGCAAAAAGGCTATGACTGATGGTTTTATTACTTTTGGTTGTAAAAAGTTGTACTGGAGATATTTAAGCAATAAAGCTTTCTCAAATGACAGGCAATGAAACATGTATGTAAGTACTTAGAATCTTAGAGCTGTACTAATTATGTATTTGAAGTTATTTTAATGATTGCTTCTTAAAAGTTGCATTTGATATGCTTCTGTCACGATGGCATGAGGAGGTCAACAAACCTTCTTCTCAAAAACAATGCTAAAGTGGCACAAGCAGTCAAAAGCAAATCATGTCAGTACTCTGGAAATCAACTAAAAGCATTCAACAAACTGAGAAGTGTTTATTCATGAAAAAACTGAACTTCGGATAAAAACAGTGTAAGTCTTGGTATTTATGCTGAGGCGGCTCCATTTTCCCTCCTCTGCTCAGTGGACAAGGTTGCAACTAGGGCAAAACAGGCCATGAAAGCCAGCAGCTTTCTGGCTGCTCCTGAGACAGCGCAGTGGATTTGGAGAACTGTCAGATACGGCGGAGATTTTGATGGCAAGCAGTAGGGAAGGTCTGCAGCTCTACTTGATTGAAGTTACTGACCTGTTTGGTGCAAGCAATGGACAGACGGACTAGCCAGGGTTTTAGCAGGGAATTCTGGGAGCTGAGCTAGTGCTATGAGGCTTGTGAAACTCTCCACATACCTTAAGTTAACCAGAAGTTGTTTCTTCTGCACATGCAGCAGAAACTGGAATGGACTTTGTAAGAAATATTGAAAGTTTGTCAGGCAGCAAAGAAGAGGCACTGAATAATAACTTGGATTCCAAGGAGCAGTGAAGCATGCTAGAAATGGTATTTATATGAGTAAACATATTTTTCACGTTTTTATTATTAAAAAAATACATAGGCCAGGTGCAGTGACTCATACTTTTAATTCTAGTACTTTGGGAGGCCAAGGTGGGAGTATCACCTAATCCCAGGAGTTTGAGACCAGCTTGGACAACATGGCAAGACCTCATCTCTATTAAAAAAATTTAAAAAGTAATGGACGTCATGGTGCACACCTGTAGTCTCAGCTCCTCAGGAGGCTGAGATGGAAGGATCGCTTGAGCCCAGGAAGTCCAGGCTGCAGTGAGCCATGATTGTGCCACTGCACTCTGGCCTGGGTGACAGAGTGAGACCCTGTCTCATAGAAAACAAAACAGAAAAAAACATATAATTATGTAACAAACAATAATTATAGCACCGCATTTTAGCTTTACATGAGTCTTCCCTTAACCATGAGAGATACATTCCAAGATCCCCAGTGGATGCCTGAAACTATGGAGAGTACAAAACCCTGTGTGTCCCATGTTTTTTCCTATACATACATCCATACCTATGATAAAGTTTCATTCAGAAACTAGGCACAGTAAGAGATTGACAACAATAGTAAGAAAATAGGATAATTATTACAATACACTATAATAAAAGTTATGAGAATGTGGGGTCTCTCTCTCCCTGTCTCAAAATATCTTCTTATACTGTACTGTGGGTAACTGAATCCGTGGAAAGCAAAGCCACAGATAAGTGGTGCTACTGTATACCACTATATATGTTAATATGTGTGCCAATAGCACAAAAGAGGAAGAAGGAAAAGAAATAGCATCAGGACAATTGAATATCCATATTAAAAAAAAGAGCTTAGGCCTTCACTGTACATAAAAATAAAGTGAATTCTAGACATAAATATAAGACAGAAACAATAAAACATGTAGAAGAAAACACATGATAAATCTCTGTCCCTTAATATAGCTAAAGAGTTCTCAGATGTGACACCAAAAGCATGAGCCATAAAAGAAAAAATTGGATACATTGAACTTCATTAAATGGAAAAAACATTTACTTTTCAAGACACACCATCGTGAACGTGAAAATATAAGCCACAGACTGAGAGAAAATATTTATAAATCATATATCTGATAAAGGTCTTGTAACCATAATGTGTAAATAATTCTTACAACTCAGTAAGACAAATACTCTAATTAAAATACTGGCAAAATACTGGAGTAGACATTTGTATTAGTTGGGACCAATGGGTGTATATATAGAAAGAGATGTAGTGTAAGGAATTGGCACATGCAACTGTGGAGGTTGAGAAGTTCCAAGATCTGCTTTCAGCAAGCTGGAAACCTCAGAGAGCTGTTGTGTATGTAATTCCAGTCTGAGTTCAAAGGCCTAAGAAACAGGAGAGCCAATGGTGTTAAGTTACAGTCCACAGGCTGGCACACTTGAGACCCAAGAAGAGACAATATTTCAGTGTGAGTCTAAAGGCTGAAATGGACCTGTGTTCTAGCTCATACAGTCAGTCAGGAGGAGCTCACTCTTAGCCTTTTTTTTTTTTTTTAATTGAGACCTTTATTTAATTGGATGAGGCTCATCCACACTGGGAAGGCAATTTGCTTTACCTAGTCTGCCAATTCAAATGGTATCTTATCTAGAAACACCCTCACAGAGACATTCAGAATAATATCAAAATATCTGGGTACCCTGTGGCACAGTCAAGTTGACATATAAAATTGATTATCATAACATTCTACTGAATAAGAAATACATTTGGCTGATAATCACATGAAAAGGTACTCAACATCATTCCTCACTATGGAAATGCATATTCAAACCACAGTCACATACCACTATACACCCATTAGAATGGCTGTTATCAGAAGAAGTTGTAGTACTAAGTATTGGCAAGGATATGAAGAAACTCAAAACCTCATACATTGCTGGTGGGAATATAAAATGGTATGACTGCCTTTGTAAGCTGTTGTTTCTTAAAATGTTAAATATAAATTTACCACATGATCCAGCAGTTCTACTCCTAGGAATATATCCAAGAGAAATAGAACATATGTCTGTATAAAAACTTGCATGCGAATGTTCACAGAAGCATTTTTATGGTAGCTGTTAATTGGAAACAATTCAAATGTCAATCAGCTGGTCAGTGGATTAACAAAATTCCCTCTATTTGGTATGGGAATAGAGATAGACTCTAATAAGCTCAATTTTAGAACATTTACATCACCCCCCAAAATTCTTATTTTGGGGTGATGTTCCATTCAGTTGTTCCATTCAGTTTTAGAACATTTACATCATATTTCTAAAATTGAGTTATTGTGATGATTAGAAAACTTTTTTTCTTTGAGACGGAGTCTGTCGCCCAGGCTGGAGTGCAGTGGCGTGATCTTGGCTTATTGCAACCTCTGTCACCCAGGTTCAAGTGATTCTCTTGCCTCACTCTCTTGAGTAGCTGGGCTTACAGGTGCATGTCACCACACCCAGCTAATTTTGGTATTTTTAGTAGAGACGAGGTTTCACCATGTTGGCTGGGCTGGTCTGCCTGCCTTGGCCTCACAAAGTGCCAGGATTACAGGTGTGAGCCACCACGCCTGGCCAAAACTTTACAAATGTATTGACAATCATAGACTCTTACTCTCATAGTGTGTGAATTTTATAGGCTATAGGATATACCTCAGTAAAGTTATAAAAATAATAGGTCTAGGCCGGGTGAAGTGACTCATGCCTGTAATCCCAGCACTTTGGGAGGCTGAGACAGGAGGACTGCTTAAGCCCAGGAGTTTGAAATCAGCCTAGGCAATATAGCGAGACCCTGTCTCTTAAAACAAACAAAACAAAACTAAAAAAAACCCAAAAAACCAACCAACCAAACAAACAAAAAAACCCAAAATATAATATGTCCATATAGAAAGAACAAATGACAAATAAATATGGTAAAATAATAATTGAATCTGAAGGGTATGGGATTTTTTTGTATTTTGTGTTCTTCCACTTTTTCTACAAGTGTGAAATTATATCAAAGTTTAAAAATTACAGACATTTTAATAGCTCTTAGTAGTGATCTGATTTCCTTTTGTGGCATTGTGTAAAAATAAGTTTAAAATGTTTGTTTGTTTAAAAAATCCAGCCCTAAAGTGCAATTTTATCTCAGCTTTTCGATTATTTACTTCTTTGATTTGTTGTTTGCTTTGAGCAGTTACTTGGGATTGCTTTTGTCTTATTATTATTATTACTCATTTTTTCTGTGATGTAGTGGCAGGCAGGCCCAGTGCCCAAGCCAACCCTTCCTGCTGCACGTACGTATATGGCCTATGCTAGAGAGTATTTATAACTGTAGAAATGATATTTTGAGGGTATTCTGTTTCTCATCTGTTCCAATATAAGCAGAGCAAATAGGCCTTGAATACAGCTGTTTTTTCGTTTTTTGTTTTGTTTTGTTTTTTTTGAGACGGAGTCTCACTCTGTAACCTAGGCTGGAGTGCAGTGGTGCCATCTCGGCTCACTGCAAACTCCACCTCCCGGGCTCAAGCTATTCTCATGCCTCAGCCTCCCAAGTAGCTGGGATTACAGGCACCCGCCACAACACCTGGCTAATTTTTGTATTTTTAGTAGAGATGGAGTTTCACCATGTTGGTCAGGCTGGTCTCAAACTCCTGACCTCAGGTGATCCACCCACCTTGGCCTCCCAAAGTGCTGGGATTACAGGTGTGAGCCACGGCTCTCGGCCACTGTTTTCCCTTTTGACGGCCACTGTTTTCCCTTTTGACAGTATTTCTTAAGTTTAAATGATCACGCTTCACTCCTTTATGTTGTTTCCCCTGCTCCCAAAAAGAAGTTAAATGAACACGTTTGTTGAAAGCATTAAGTTACAGTGAAGTGTGTGACTCTTGCTAATGTATATTTATGTGCTTGGTTTGAAGGTCACTCTGTGAGACTGCTGGGTCAGAAAAAGGATAATGGAAGGCGGCTGGGGGGAGCACGATTGGATTTGCCGAAGATTAGGAAGAATCCACTGATAGAAATCATTTCCATCAATACTGGGTAAGCATCTCTCGAACTTACTCATAAAATATTCAGTATATTTCATGAATTTAATTTTTTTTCTTGGACATGTGACATAGAAAAGTAGCCGAACATTTTCTTGGGAAAGAAAAATTACAAAATGTGCTCGAATGCAGTTTCTTCTGAAATGTTTCCTGTATGTAAACTGCACTTATATTTGCAGCAGGGTTTTATAACTTTAATATTATTTCCATTTTTGGTAATAAACATGAATTTCATTTCCCAGCTATGGCCTTATTTAAAATCTTTTAAAAAAATTAGCACTTTATTTTGTGGAGTGATTAAGACACTTGTCATATTCGACTGTTTTTTTTTTTAGTAAAGGTATAGTAAATGTTGCCCAAGATACTAACCACACTTTGATTATTCACTATTTGAGATGCGTATTTTAAAATATAATTCTTCTGAGCTTTAAACTTAAAAGAAGCATCATGACAGAATATTAAGTACTCTTTTAATTTCCACACCTTGATTTAAAGTCCTTGATTATACCTCTTGGTATACTCATTTGTTTCATAAGCATTTATTGAATTTTTGCATTCTTTAAATTATGAGTCCATCAGAAAAAGAAACATTTCCTGAAAATTTGATGAGATGAAGACCTTCTGTTTCTTAAATCACAGGGAGCAGCTAATTACCCATACAACCACATCTCATTCCTCACAGATTTAAGCTGTTCTGCCCCTTTGTACTTCATCCTCCTTCCCTTTTATTTGAAATTGTTTTCCTTCCGTTCTGTTCTTTCTTCATGCTCCTTCTCATTGAGAACTGGTGAACAGCTTCCTTGTCCACCATCTGCCTGTTTCTCTGAATCCAATGCCTTTACTTCCTCCAGAACAGTGGCAGTTGTGTTGCCACTAGCCCTCTTTTCTGTAGTCTCACCAGTTTCTGGTTTATCCTCCACACTGCTGTCAAAGACTAGAGAAGGTTGACCAAAGTCATTTGGTTTTTCCCAAAAAGCCCCATGGAGTGGCATTCAGTGACTTGGTGAATTTGTGGTGGACCAGCATCTGGCCTTCAGCATTGAAGATTCAGAAACCCAAACTTATCAAGCTCAGAAAGTAGTAATTTAAGCAGAATTTAACAGTGAGAAGTATAGTTGTCACTTGACTGAGTACCTCACATATTCATTCTGTCTGTCCAGCCTGAGCCAAATTATAAATGCAAGGCTGTTTGCTTTCCCCTGCCTCAGTTCTTCTTTCCCCTTCATTCAAACATTGTAATACTTTCCCACAACTCCTGATGATCCTATTTAAAACCTCAAACGTTCTAACATTCCTTCTCTTTTTTTTAGTTGCCTTGTTTTCCTCTGTAACTTTAATTGGCATTGAAATATGTAAATGGTCATTTATTTGTATTTTAATTGTCTCTCCTCACTGGCATATATACTCCATGAGAGCAGGGCCTTTTTGATTTTGTTATTTACCACTCTGTCCCCAGTAAGTAGAAAATTATACACAGTAGGGATTTAATGCATATTTATTTACTGAATGAATGAATGAATAAGTTATATAATTTGACAGTTTAGCGGGACTATGCTAAACTATCATCATGGGACAGATTGCTTTGCAAATTGGACAATAATATTTGGAGTTTGCTGGCTAATCATGCTTTCTCCTGAAAAATGCAGTGTTTTTTTCTTGTTTTTTGTTTTTTGAGATGGAGTCTCCCTCTGTTGCCTAGGCTGGAGTGCAGTAGCGTGATCTCGGCTCACTACAACCTCCGCCTCTGGGTTCAAGCGATTCTCCTATCTCAGCCTCCCGAGCAGCTGGGATTACAAGTGCATACCGCCATGCCTGGATAATTTTTTCTACTTTAGTAGAGGCAGAGTTTCAGTGTGTTGCCCAGGCTAGTCTCGAACTCCTGAACTTAGGCAATCCACTTGCCTCAGCCTTCCAGAGTGTTGGGAATACAGGCATGAGCCACTGTGCCTGGCTGAAGAATGCTGGTTTTGTGTGTGTGTTTATGCGGGGCTTTTGGCTAGACACATTCCTTTAAAACATTAGTATTTCAAGGTCTGTCAAACTCTGTTAGATTAGGATTCATTAGGTCTCTGCACAGTAACTTTCCAGGTACGTATTTGGCCTATTGTCTGTTTTTAACTGTTTATTTTTCTAGTCCCTATGTTCTTCTTCATTTTGTCACTCCCCACTTCACACTCCAGTATTCAGTCTTCCTGAACTACTTGAAATTCTCCAAACTCCAGATTCTTCTCTGTCTTGATTGCAGGCCTCCCCGTAGGCTGAAGGGTTTTCCTGGCGTGTCTGTTCTTCCCCATTCACCTCATGGGTGAGCCTCCTGCACTCAGCTATGTGCTCCTTTCTTGGGATGTCTGCTTGTTTCTCCCTCCACAACCAGGCTACATCTATCCCTCCCTCTAATTTATGTCCACAGCATTCCCTATATATCCTGATTATGGCACTTTGCAGACTGTGTCGTTTGTATCTTCCGGTACATTGTGAGCTCCTTGGGTGCTGAACGTGTTTCAGTTGTCATGACATGATTATCTTCGAGTTCAGTGTTTAGTACAAAGTGAGTACAGTTGTCCCTCGGTATCTGCAGGGGATTAGTTCCAGGACCTCCTCAGATACAAAATCTATGCACACTAAAGTACCTCATATAAAATGGTGTAGTATTGGCCGAGTGTGGTGGCTCCTGCCTGTAATCCCAGCACTTTGGGAGGCCTAGGTGGGTGGATCATGAGGTCAGGAGATTGAGACCATCTTGGGCAACAAGGTGAAACCCCGTCTCTACTAAAAATACAAAAATTAGCTGGGTGTGGCAGCCTGTGCCTGTAATCCCAGCTACTCGGGAGGCTGAGGCAGGGGAATCACTTGAACCTGGGAGGCAGAGGTTACAGTCAGATGAGATCGCACCACTAAACTCCAGCCTGGAGACAGAGCTAGACTCCGTTTCAAAAAAAAAAAAAACAAAAAAAGGTGTAGTATTTTCATATAACCCACTGACTTTTTCCAATATACTTTAAATCATCTCTAGATTACTAATAATACCTAATACAATATAAATGCTACATAAATAGTTGTTATACTATATTTTAAAAATTTAGTGTCTTTTAATTGTTGCATTATTTTTAAGTGTTTTTGTTTTTTTCTTCCAAATATTTTCTTTTTTTTTTTCTTTTTTTTTTCTGATGTGGAGTCTCAGTCTGTCGCCCAGGGTGGAGTACAGTGGCGCGATCTCGGCTCACTGCAACCTCCACCTCCTGGGTTCAAGCAATTCTTCTGCCTCAGCCTCCCGAGTAGCTGGGACTACAGGCGTGTGCCACCACACCTGGCTAATTTTTATATTTTTAGTAAAGACGGGGTTTCACCATATTGGCCAGGCTGCTCTCGAAGTCCTGACCTTGTGATCTGCGCACCTCGACCTCCCAAATGCTGGGATTATAGGCTTGAGCCACCGCACCCGGCCCCAAATAATTTCAATCTATGATTGGTTCAATCTGTAGATATAGCACACACGTGGATACAGAGGGCTGACTGCACTCAATAAATATTTGTTGAGTAAATGTTTTATAAGTTATTCGTTTTTGTTGCTATACATTAATTAAAAATTAATTTTAAAAATATTTAAAAATTTTTTAATGTTTACAATTTAAAATTTTAAAAATTTGCTTTAGGTAACCATTTTAAATAGCCTTTAGGTAAAATATTTTATGTATATTATTTGAATTTTCTCTCTTATAGACTTAATGTTTTCTTCAAAATGGGCCTGCACTTGAAAAGAGTGAAAGCTCACTGGATTTGGTATCACTCTCATCCTCTCGTATCCTTCCCATTAGAGTGTTGATCCTTAGTACATTAGCAAATAACGCTTTTCATGTTAAGAAAATTTAATCCATATTGTCCCAGAATGAGAAATGAGTTTCTAATTTTCTCAGACTGCTAATCATCTTCCTGAATTGGTTGCAGCCATATCACTTGCTGTCACATGAAAGCATTCCCATAAGTATTTGTCCACACTATCATTCTATAACATATTAGCTTGGATTTCTTTATTTTATTTTATTTATGTTATGTTATTTTATGTTATTTTATTTTATTTTTTGAGATGGGGTCTTGCTCTGTCACCCAGGCTGGAGTGCAGTGGCATGATCTCGGCTCACTGCAAGCTCCACCTCCTGAGTTCAGTTGATTCTTCTGCCTTAGCCTCCGGAGTAGCTGGTACTACAGGCGCACGCCACCACACCCGGCTAATTTTTGTATTTTTAGTAGAGACAGGGTTTCACCATATTGGCCAGGCTGGTCTTGAACTCCTGACCTTGTGATCCACCCACCTTGGCCTCCCAAAGTGCTGGGATTACAGGTGTGAGCCACTGTGCCCAGCCGGATTTCACTTTTTTCATGCTGGTGGAGCTCATTGCTTTTTTTCACTTACTTTTACATGTTTTAAAATGATTATACTCATAATTATCAGTAGAGAAATGAGCCTTCTCAGTAAAATCCTAACACTTTTCAAAATTTTATTGCTTCCAGATTAAATATGTAGATCTGACTTTCCATAAATTTTTCATTTTTCATTTAGGAAAAGGGTCCCATTTGTAGCAACTTTTATTATATGTATTAGCAAATTACTGAAGTTACTATTAGAACCATTAGACTTTGCAAAGTTGTTATGCCTTATTATATTTCTAACTTAAAATATAAAAGGATGGCTAGGTGCGGTGGATCACGCCTGTAATCCCAGCACTTTGGGAGGCTGAGGCAGGTGGATCACCTGAGGTCAGTAGTTCGAAACCAGCCTGATCAACATGGTGAAACCCTGCCTCTACTAAAAATACAAAAATTAGCTGGGTGTGGTGGTGCATGCCTGTAATTCCAGCTACTCGGGAGGCTGAGGCAGGAGAATTGCTTGAACCCAGTGAGTGGAGGTTACAGTGAGCTGACATCATGCCACTGCACTCCAGCCTGGGCGACAGAGTGAGACTTCGTCTCTAAATAAATAAAATAAAGCAAAACATAAAAGTACATCAGTTGCTTCAGCGAAGTCAGAAGTTGAAAATTTCAGATTGTGTGCATTTTGGATGGGCACAGCAGGATAGGGTATGTGTGGATACTTATGTAGAATTTTTTAAAAAGTCAATCAAATGTTATGGTCAGTATCAGAGGGAGTCAACATGTCTATGAATGGAAGAAATAAGCTAAGGTTGAAAAGCTCAGTTTTTGTCTGGTCCCCCATTTGTGTGACTCCCTTATTTTTTCTTTTCTTTTTTTTTTTTGAGACGAGTCTTGCTCTGTCTCCCAGGCTGGAGTGCAGTGGCGCGATCTCGGCCCACTGCAAGCTCCGCTTCCTGGGTTCAAGCGATTCTTCTGCCTCAGCCTCCCGAGTAGCTGGGACTACAGGCGCCCGCCACCACACCCGGCTCTTTTTTTGTATTTTCAGTGGAGATGGGGTTTCACCCTGTTAACCAGGATGGTCTCGATCTCCTGACCTCGTGATCCGCCCGCCTCAGCCTCCCAAAGTGCTGGGATTACTGGTGAGCCACCACACCCGGCCGTGATTCCCTTATTTTTTCTAGCAGTGGGAATAGAGTATGGAGACAGGGTAGGGGCTAGTGTAGGGCACAAAAGTAAAAAATTGGAAATTGTGGCATAAAGGACATCTGTGCTTTATTTTACCTTCTGTGTCCCTATGAAAGTCATCCTTTTTGACAGTCTCTTGGCAATTTTTATCTTCCAAAGCCAAGAGTTAGATGCTGCTTCGCAGTTCTTATATAAATTATATCATTTTTAAGATACTCCTATCAGATTATCCTTAGCTCGAAGGTTTGAAATCCTCCCTCAGGCTAAACACATCTTAGAAAATACTGTCTGACCCTGTGATATTTTACTGATACTTTCTCTTTTAAAATTTATCTCGTCTTTCTTGTTATTTGCCATCAGTCAGACATATGGTGGTAACTGAGAACCTTTAAGGGGAATCTAATTTTCCTTGAGATTATATTCTTGAATTTGTTATCATTTTTAAAAGTATTTTTTTCCCCCTGCAACGCTCTGGCTTTGGGAAAACTAACTCAGATTTTTACACTTTATGTCTGTCATGTACAGAATTTACCAGTTTCTATTCCAGTCCTGGATATGTAGGCTATCTACAAATATTTGAATGGATATTTCAAACTCATTATTTCATTATAACCTGACAACTCTGCTGTCAGGTTCTAATGAAAACAAGTCCTAGTCCACAGTCTTCAGTAGGAATTTATTAAGCAAGCGGGCACAGTCCAGCCGTTCTTGTTATGTTGGTGGAGTCCTCGTTCTCTCTCTTTTTGGGTGGTGAAATCAAACCTTGTAAGAAAGGTTCACTTGAGCCAGATGAAGCAATATAGTGTCTCACTACAGATAATATATCCTCAAGCAACCAGAATTCCTTTCCTAGTGTCTGGAGTGAGAGTGGGGCAGGGACAAGCCAGAATCACATCTTTCGTGGTCTAGGCCAGTCTAACCAAAGTGTGTTCTGTGGACCAGTTAACTGCAGATTGCTGGTCTGTGACAAGTACACAAATTGAGGGCAAGCATTTTAGAGACTTTTAAGGCAGTTTAAGGTCACGGCAGTGAGTTATAATTCATTTTCACTGTATTTTACACAGATACCGGTTTGTAAGAGGTTGGAAGTAAAAATCCCGCTCTGTCATTATATATAGTTTGAGAAACACTGATTGAGGCAAGTGTGTGCTGCAAGATTCTTTACTCTGTTTTGGAAAATATTTTAGCCAATCTACTTATCTCGAGTGTCCCTTCTTTAACGGAGACTCTATTTCGACTGTCTTTTATGCTATTAACTACTTGTGATTAGTAGTTGACGAGTACTTTCAAAAATGGAAACTTATTATTTACTATGCTAATTAGCAAAGCCTCTAGTGTTGACTAAAGATAAAAGATAGCTTAAACATACACAGCAATCTCCTCTGGAAGGTGGCCTTTCTGATTAAATACTAGCTCAGAGTGTGACTGTGCCTAACAGTTGTAGCTTACATCAAGTCACACAATTATATGATGTTCGCTACATTATATTCTTTCAAAAGTAAATTTATAGTTTTCCTAACATGGCTCTCTCGTGAAACTTAAAATCTGGGTATTATAACTGTTTTATCTGCACAGCCTAAGATGAGTACAGCGCTGTGGTTATTATTCGTGTTCTTCTGTAAGCTTTATGGGCAGCAGGGACCTTAATCTTTGTCATGAGCCTAGAATGTGGCACCAGCCTATTCTGGAGAAGGTAGTAGAATCTATGATACATTGGAAAGAGCTCTGCACTTGGAGTTTGGAGTCATAGACACTGTATTTTCTAGCAGCATGACTTGAATAAATTAGATGAGATCTTAGAGATGATGTCTTTTCTGGCATGGGTATGGTGCTACCTACTGAATGTATAGCTTAGCACATTAATACATATTTTTTTTCAAATCTTGATGCTGCTGTATCTTCTACTCTACTGTCATTCTCTGAGACCCCTTCTACCCTTGATTTCTTTCTATTCTTTCTATTATTTAGGCAAGAAATTTGCTGGGACCAGAATGTGAGGTTACGACTTTATGCTATTCAACGTTGGTTCTTCAATTTCCTATTTCACCTGTTCAGTTTTAAGTGATTGTTTGACCCAAAAAAAAAAAAAAAAAACATCTTAGTCACTCCTGTAGCTTTTAGCACAGTGTCTTTTTCACAGTATTCACTCCATAAATGTTTGTTAAGTATTTCAGTTGACAGCAG
The DNA here is from genome assembly GCF_009764315.1 of Trachypithecus francoisi. Taxonomy (NCBI): domain Eukaryota; kingdom Metazoa; phylum Chordata; class Mammalia; order Primates; family Cercopithecidae; genus Trachypithecus; species Trachypithecus francoisi. Next base: position 21,031,663 of record NW_022681455.1, read on the forward strand.
TGTTTCTTAAATGCAGAAAAAATTTTCTGGCTGACCTGGAATATAGTTCTAATTGCTTCTCTTACTATAGATGATTGTTTTGTAGAAAAAAAGAATATGATAGTTTGGACTATGAATGAAGTGAAAGTTATATGAAACAATTAAATATGTGAAATTGAGGCATTTATGGCAATTCTGAACTGCATTTTTACTCTTTTATCCACAAACCAGTTGTCCTGAAATTTGCAGTCTTTTTTATGTCTTCAATGGAATCCCAAAATATCTTATTTCACTAAAATATTGTACAAATGAAATTTTAAAGTAATGCTTATTTCTAGTGCAATGTAAGACTGTACTTGGGAAAGATCATTCATTGGAACAGTGGATGGCACTATTGGCTCATACCTGCAAAGTAATTATCCTTAAGTTGCAGAACTTTCAAATGCTGGCTTAGTGAATGCTTTTAAAGAGAGCAGCTCAGTTAAAAAACTTGGACAATATTAGGAGTTAATGTTATATTTTGTAGACTTTTTAATCATTATTTTGTATAAACTTTGAATTGAATATATATATATAGTTTTCTTAGTTACTAGCACAGATAAATGACTGATTTAAAAAAATCATTTCAAATTCTAGCATGTTGTAGGATTCTCTTGCCCTTTCTGAAAAGTACCTCTTGCTTATCAGATTTCTAACAAAACTATTTAATTTGAAGAAGGCAGAATGAATTTGGATAAAAAGCAAAAATTTAAAGGTACTCAAATGGAGGCACATCATTAAAGCAAACTTAGTTTAAAGTTAATTGAGTAGAATGGTCAACTTTCTTCAGGTTAGTTCATGGAGTGGATATGCATTGATAGAACAATTTAGAGATGCTTTTACAGTTGAGAAAGTTCATTATATTTGTTATCTTTAAAAATAATTTTATTTATTTCATATGTTTGTTCTTTAAGAAGACCAAAGAGCCCTGCAACTGGACATTGATTTGTCTTTTTGTTTGTTTAATTTTTTGTAGAGACAGGATCTCAGTTTGTTTTGTTGCCCAGGTTGGTCCTGAACTCCTGGCTTCAAGCAATCCTCCTGCCTTTTCCTCCCAAAGCTCTGGGATTACAGGTGTGAGCAACCACACCCAGCCGGGACTTTGATTTGTTAAACAAATGTAGTTGAACATAAAAAGATGAGTTCATGTGGTATCTGCCCTTGAGAATCCCACAGAATAGAGTTAAACAAGCACAAAACAATTAAGTTGTAAGCTCACACTGTATGATGGATTGTTTGGATGAGTTGGAGAGTGCTTCCATGGAAAGTAATATTTAGGCTGTGTCTTGAAATATCTTATAGGTGGGTTTAAAGGCAATTTAAGCAGTAGTGGGGTGGGGAGAACCAAAACAAAACCCATAAGCAGTGGTTATTGTATGTGAAACACCATGTCTTGCACAGAGAATGATAAATCACTGTGGTGGTGTTTTGAATAAGGGAATGGTCAGAGAAAGGTAGCTTGAGAATGCTTGGGCTCAGATCTTGATGACGCTGGATTTTTCTGGTCCACTTTGCCAACCAGGGACCTCCACAGCCAATGATGCCCCCCGACCCAGGCCTCACTCAGCCCCGGGCCTACCACTGGAGGCACCCTGCCCACTCAGTTCACCTGTACTATAGCTCGTACCTGCATTCGGTGGTTCCCAAGCTCTTGTCCCACATCCAAGAAGAATGAGCTTACACCGACAATTAGAAGGGTTAGGATAGGCAGAGAAGAATTTTCTTGAGTGATGGAACAGCTCTCAGTGGACGGGGGATGCAGGGGGTGGTCCCCCACCCCTGTAGTCGGGTGGATTCTCTCTCTCGCTCTGTGTGTCTGGGTCTGGGACTTTTTATGGACTTAGAATGGGAAGTGCATGCTGATTGGTTTGTGAGTATGCAAAAAAGGTTAAAATGAAGGCACCACTCAAAGGTGGGCACCATAGTGTAGAAAACCAGTAAGGAAAGGGTAGGTTAAAGTAAAATTGGTGGAGGGTGGGGATCAATCAGAGGAAAGTGTGCCAAATGGGAAGACAGGTTCTCAATCTGGTCCATGGGTTTGACTTGTAGCTTGGCTTTCAGGCTTTAAACTGTCTTTGGTTTGAAAGTGGGGTTTCACTGGGGACCTGACACTCTCTTCCTAGGCATTTGTCTGCCTTCTGCTGCTATCATTGGCATAAGTTATTCAGCCTCTCTATAGGTTTCAATTTCCTCGTTTATAAAATGATGATAACAATAATAGTGTTGTGAGAACGATAAGAGGTCATAGGTTTAATCAGCACTATGCTTGGCACATAGTATCTGTTCAATATATAGTATTGTTAACTTTATTACTATGACAACTATAAGAAGGCAAACCTCAGGCTTAAGTAGACTGCTATTTGCTTAAGGCCACAGAGCTAGTAAGTGGCAGAATTATGACTTGAACCACATCATCTGACCAGTTTTTTCAATAAACCATAACGTCAGTGGCCTCTAGCCCCATTTTCTGCTCCGGGGTCTATACTGTAGTTGTTTAGTTAATTGAAAGGAAAGCCAGTTAGAAGTAAAGTTTGAGACTCATCTAGAAGATAGCCTATTAAATCTGAGAAACATGCTGTAGGCAGCAGAGTTTTACAGAGAGAATGGGGAATGTGGGCCTTATGTAGTGAGTCTGTCAAATGGAGGTAGGCTAGGAGAATTCCTGCTGTATATCTATATTGTATTGTCAGATGACTCCTAAGATGCATCCATTTTGTCCAATGGAATGGAATTTGAAATTCCTATTATGATTATTTTAAAGGAGGGGACTGCTAAATCATATAGAGATGTATGACCATTGTACCTTCCTTTCTTGTCTTTTTTTTTTCCCCCACTTCTACTGGAGCTAAGGTGCATGAAAGTGAGTTGCACTTGGAAGGGCACAGTAGGAGCAGATCATTGGATTGTATCCAAAGAGACACCATCTGTCAGCTTTTCTGTTGCTTTAAGAAAACTTGTTTTCTAGCCCTATCAAGAGAGAGAGAAAAAAAAACCCTGAAACTTGTGTAGCCCAACTTTAATTAAGTATAATTGAATACACATGTGATTGTGGATGAAGGCCTGTCAGTTTTTTCCAATACAAGAATAATATATATCCCATATTTATTTTTGAAACCACTTTGCTTTTATTTTACTGCATCTCAGCATGGTAGCACTGGTTGTTTTATTTTTTTTCTAACCCTGACAAAGCAGAATGTTTTGTTTGGCTTTTTAAAAAGGCAATAGTGCATGTAGTTAAGACCTCATTTACTTTATCTGATAAAACAGTCTCTGAGGAGTGTCTATTTTTTGGTAAATCCACTAAGAAAACCGGGTTTAAGACAAGGTCATTTTTAAAAATACTGGTTTCAGTTTTTAAACAATGTATATACCTTTGTGAATTGTAATGTATATTTTTGTGGTTCTTTTTAGGTTAACCTTAAAGTATTAATTGTGAGATCATATAGGTCTACAAAGTTCTTTCTCCCTTGTGAAATATATTTTATGTACTGTTCTGTTACGGCTCTTGCAAAAAACATAAACTTTCTGAAATGGAATTTTTAGTCTGTTCTCCTCCCACACTTTCTCCCATCTCTGTTATTTTTTTTCTCCCATACGTCTATATAAGTTTATGAGAACAAGATATGCAAGGATGGATTTATTTATTTAGGACCAGGAGTCCCTTGTAACTGGAAGATATCCTCTATCAAGATTGGTGGTCTGTTTTATTCATTGGTTTGTTTTATTCTCTACTCATTCACTCGTTTACTCAACAGACATTTGCAGAACATCTCTATATATCTGAAAATGTACTAAGTGCAATAAAAGAAACAAGACCTAGTAATGTATCACTGCTCTTGGGAGCCTTACACTCTAGTGTAGTTTAGTTAACTGGGAAATAATTTTGTTTTAGTCTACATGGAATATAGTAGTAGTTTTATATGTGTAGGACTTAGAGTTGTGTACCTAGAAGTTTACCACAAATATGGAGAATGTATTGGACTTGTTTCAAATATAGCTGAAAATAGGCTCATACAATAATAGTGTACAACATGTGTGTCATGTGAACCAGCAGCACACTCTTTGGTAGTTTGCCACTATTGAGAATTCTGTCACTAGCATCACATATTGTTCTCACTCTGGAATTCAGGCAACCCAGGATCCTTTGAGTATAGATTTCTGTACTTACTCCTAAATTAACACCTCTAATTTCACTTCTAAAATGAATTGCAATTGTTAAAGCCCATTTCTGTCTACTTCAACTTTCTCATTCTTATTTCTACTATTGGGCTTATTTTTAAAATTTTCCTACCTTAATTCTCAGTTAAATGCAAAGGAAGAGGCAAAGCAACAAAAATAATGACAAGGTGTCAGTAGTGGCATTGATGTTGACACATTGCACACATCTTGGAAAAAGAGATGTCAAATGCCCATAAGGATGGAGTGTGGTTGAGATAAATTTTCCTGTTGTTTCCCTGATACCTAATAATGGCAACATGATGGTTGGCATAATGAGAGTCTTCTGTGTAAGTGAATTGACTTGCACTTAAATATTTTGCAGTTGTTTGTCAGTTATTTACCAAATGATTATTTATCAAATAATTATTTTTCTTAATTTTATTGGAGATTTGTCATCCAAATATTCTATTTGGAATATAATATACTTTAATACTCTGTTAAGTTTTGATTTGTATGGTAGATATTCCAGGATGAATGATGGAAGAAAGAATAATGTAGACATTTCAGGGATTTTTTTAAATTTTAAATTTAATTCTTTTATATATTTTTTATATATGTGTGTGTGTACGTGTGTATATATATACACACACACACATATATATTATACACACACACATACACACAGACACATATATATATAAAATATATAAAAGACCCTAATTCAAAATCCAACTGTGACTGAGAGTCATGCATGAATATTTTCTGATGTACTTAACAAATGCTTATTTAAACAGCATCAGTATGGTTTGCCTAATTTCTTAGTTTCTTTTGTTTATCCCAATACTGCTTTGCTTATACATATATATCTTAAAGGTTTCTAAACTTAGAGACCTGTAGATCCTAGACAACTTTTAATTGACTGATCTTTTAATGTCTGTGTTTTCTGTTCCCTTATCTTGTAGTTTTTAAAAAATCTTCTTTGAAGTACTTTTTGTTTTCTTCCTATTTTTTCATTTTCTGTATCTGCTTTTTCTTTTGAGCCCAAACTTTTGACTTTTATATAAGAATGGTGTTTAATTAAAAGCCTCTTTTTTTTGGTATAGTAGATGAGAAAGAAGTAGTTTAATTTTAATATATCTACTGTAAATATATGGATTTGTCTTTTGTAACACTGCCTTGCCAAGTGTTTGGATAGATAGTAGAGTAGCATGACAGTTCACACAATGAGCAATAGTTTGATTTAAGCTATTTATTTATGGGCTACCCTGCTTAAGATCTCCTGCCAGCTAATGAGAATGGTCTGAGGCCTTTTTTTATAAGGAATGGGAAAAACTTTTAATTAGGGATAGACTTTGTAAAATATTTAATAAGTTTCTTTGTAGCCCCGTGGCCAAATACCTACTGCCCACACGCTTTCTTAATACAAAACTATTCATAGATAATTAAAAATCTTTTTGGCAGATTCACATATTCATAGACTGTTAGAACTAGAAAAGATTTTAGAGATTTAAAATCTTTTCATAGATGATAAAACTGAGGCCTCAAGGACTAACATCCGAAAGTTTGGTGGCCCACAGATGCACTCACTTTTAGGAGAGTAAGGTTCATGACAAATAGAGGTTACTCTGACGGGTGATACACCTTCATCTTTAGGATTTTAGGGGTTGGTGAAAGGATTAGAAAGCAGATTAGATTTTGTTTGTGGTCTGCAAGACATCATAAAAATGGTATTTGATGTTAACTTGTATTGAATATATATATATATAGGTCAAAATACCAGACACTGGTATCACTGTGACCAGTACTGTTTGGTGGATCAGAGGAAAACAGTGAGATTATCTGTCAAGTAAATTTGATTACTTGGGATAAAGAGGCTATTGAGACTTCTGTTTTGGTGTGAGAGCATCTTTGGAAAAGTTCTGGACTTCATATCACCTTGTTTTCCTCTTTTATTCACTCATTATTTACCTTACCCATCCACATTTCTGGTTCTACCATTTACCTTCCTTTAATTCCTGTAGGTTTGTATGTTTGTATTTCTAGTACCTTATAGTGACTAGCTCATGGGAGCTCTCAATAAAAATGTTTTTATGACTCAGTTTCTAAATGCTAATGGTATGTTTTCATTTTAAAGTCTCTTCTGCAGTTTCTTGAGTCTTGAATCTCTATTCCAGCCTTTCTCAGTTCTTGTTTTCTGAGAGAATTAAGCCTGAACATATGTGATTGAATGTCCTAAGGCATTCATTATATAGTGAATTAACCCTTCTCCTAAGCATCTAGAATGGTATTAGCTGCATACTATCCTTGAGTGAATTAAAAAGCAGTCACTCAGATTATTTTCTTAAGTGCATAATTCTCTTGGAATAGTGGTTGAGAAAGGCTGACTTACTCACTTCATCAGATATTCCAGATAACCATCTTAAAGCTTACTTTTCTAAGAAGCGCCATCATTGACTGACTTCATTTTAATTGTTCTTTTACTTCACATTTTCTTAATACATAGACTTAGTTTTTACTAAGGGCTGTTGCTAAGTTGGTGTTATGCTGAATGGGTCATAGTAAATTTGGTTTATTTTTTAAAAAGAAACATAAACAAAAAGTATATAATAGATTTCTCATGTTGCTATTTTTTCTCTTGAAAAGCATATACTACCTGAATGTCAAACTAGCCAGTGCTTGGGTGACTTCTATGTTAGACTTGTTAGGTCTGTGACAACACAAATCCCAAGCGCAAAGGAAAGAGACTGGAACTAGTAGACTGAGCATGTTTAATGATCATGTAAGTGATCCTTGTAAGTGATCCTTGTAAGGCCACTGTAAGTGATCCTTGAGAGTCAGCCCTCTATTTAGGCATGGCATGTCAGGTTCATAACTGCCTAAGTTCTTATTTCCAGAGGAGTCAATGTTAGATATATCAGGGCCCAGTTTTTTGAAAATACAGAAAGAAAACTGTGCCTGTTCACAGATGACATGACTGTCTACATAGAAAATCTCAAGGAGTCCATAATAAAACTAGAACTCATTAGTGAATTTAGCAAGGATACAACATAAATCCATTAAAAAAAATCTTTCTGTATACCAGCAATGTATAAATGGAAAGGGAAATACAAAAATTATTTATGTTATGCAGCAGCTCTAAGAAAAATGCTTAGGTAAAAATCTAACAAATTCTGTATAGGATATGTATGTGGAAATTTACAAAACAGAAGAAATCAAAGAAGATCTAAATAAATAAATCATGCAATGTTCAGGAATTGGAAGATTCAGTATAGTAAATGACAATTCTCAAATTGATATATAGATTTAAAGTAACTTAAATACAAATTCCAGTAAGATTTTCCTTGTAGAAGTGGAGAAACTGATGCTAAATTTTATATGGAAAGGCAAGGGAAGTAGAGTTATCTAAAACAGTTTTGAATAAGAATAAGGTTGGAGGAATCACACCATCCTATTTTAAGACTTATTATAAAGTAGCAATCAAGAGGTGTGGTAGTGGTGAAGGGACAGATGCATTAAATCACTGGAAGGAGCCTAACAAGTCCAGTAATGTCAGACCCATTCAAATATGGACAGTTGATTTTGACAAAGTTGCAGAGTTCATCCAAGGGAGAAAGCAGTGTTTTCATCAAATTGTACTGGAGCAATTGAGTATCCATATGGAAAAAGAACAAAACTTTGACCCAAATGTTAGATGTATACAAAAGTTAACCCAAAAGGGATCCAAGTTCAAAATGTAAAATGTAAAACTTTTTTCTTATTCAATTTATGAAAATAAAAAATAAAAGGTAAAACTTTAAAAATTGTAGAATAAAACATAGGAGAAGGTTTCTGTTTTTATGGTTAGGCAAAGAGTTCTTAGACCTGATACCCAAAATCATGATCTATTAAAGGACAAAAGATGGACCTAATCAAAATTAACAACTTTTCCTCTGTGAATGAAACAATTAAGAGAATAAAAAGCGATCTGCAGGCTGGGAGAACATATTTGCAGATCACATACGCAGCGTAGGACTTCTATCCAGAATATATAAGGAACTTTCAAAACTCACTAGGAAAACAACCGGATTAAAATACGGGTGAAATACTTGAACAGAGACATCACAAAACAGGATATGCAAATGGAAACTAAGCACATGTAAAGTTTTTTGACATCATTAACATCAGGGATCCTATAACTCACCTATTAGACCAAGTAAGATAAAAAATATTGATAGTACCAGGTACTGGAGAGGATGCAGAGCAATTAGAGCTCTCATACATTGTTGGAGATGCTAAATGGTACAGCCATTTGGAGAATGGATTAGCAGTTTCTCTAAAAAGTTAAACATATATTTATCATAAGACAAACATCCTACTTTTAGGTATGAGAAATAAAAACCTAAGTTCACCCAAACACCTGTGTATGTATGTTGATGGCAGCTTCCTTCCTAATTAGCCCAAACTGAAAACAACTCCTGTATCCTTCAGGGAATGAATGGAAAAATCATTTGTGTTGCATTCACTTAATTGAATACCGCCAAACAAAAAAGGAATGAATGATTGACATCCCCAACATCTTGGATGGATGTAAAAAGCCTTATGCCAAGTGAAAGAAGCCAGTCACTAAAAGGCTGTATATATGATTGATTGCTGTGTTGTGTTGTGTTGTGTTGTATTGTATTGTATTGTATTTTTTCTTGGAGACAGGGTCTAGCTCTATCGCCCAAGCTGGAGTATAGTGGCACAACCACGATTCACTGCAGTCTCCGTCTCCTAGGGTCAAGCAGTTTTCCCACTTCAGGCCCCTGAGTAGCTGGGACTACAGGCATGTGCCACCACGCCTGGCTATTTTTTTTTTTTTTTGTAGAGATGGGGTTTCATTGTGTTGCCCAGGCTGGTCTTGAACTCCTGGGCTCAAATGATCTTCCCACCTCAGCCTCCGAAAGTGCTGGGATTACAGGTGTAAGCCACCTCACCTGCCCTATATTATTTATTTATGTGACATTTTCAAAAAGAAAAAACTATGGTGATGGAGAAGAGATCAAGGATTTTTAGTGGTTAGAAATTGGGAGGTAAGGATGGCAGAAAGTATTTGCGTAAGGGGATAGCACAAGGGAATGTTCTGGGGTAATGGAACTTCTGTATTCTTTGGTGATGGTTACACATACCAATACATAGGCTAAATTCATAGAACTGTACATCTTCCAGAAAACAAAATTTATGACAGTTTTTAAAAAAATTATTCTGCAAAGAAAATAATACTTATTAAGAAATATTTAGGTAGAGAACCAGGGTAGATTGAAAATTGTGTTAAAAGGTTTGCATCTCATTTAAATTGGAAGCAAAATCATCTGGACTGAGAGGAAAATGGGCCTGGGCCCACTATTTGAGAATAACTGAGGTTTTTTTTTTGAGATGGAGTTTTGCTCTTGTTGCCCAGACTGGAGTGCAGTGGCGCAAACTTGACTCACCGCAACCTCTGGCTCCCGGGTTCAAGTGATTCTCCTGCCTCAGCCTCCCAAATAGCTAGGATTGCAGGCATGCGCCACCACACCCGGCTAATTTTGTATTTTTAGTAGAGACGGGGTTTCTCCATGTTGGTCAGGTTGGTCTTGAACTCCCGACCTCAGATCATCCACCCGCCTTGGCCTCGCAATGTGTTGGGATTACAGGCATGAGCCACCGTGCCCGGCCTAGAACTGAGCTTTTGAACTGTTGCTAAGAATAAATGAGGTATCACTGAACTTACCCTCAGTAACGAATGGAATATGTCACCTGTGGGTAATATGAGATGATTAATAAGACAGTTACCACACCTACTGTATATCCCTAAAATAATAAATAAAGAATTTTTTAAAAGACAGTTATATAGCAGGATTATGTCATGATTTGACTCATTATATAAAAAATTTTAATGTATGATTTTCCATTAGAGGAAATACTCTTTTGTTTTGGCAATTCCTGCCAGTCTTCATTTGTTGATCAGAAGACAACTTTCAGAAGTATTCTATTGCTACTGGAGGTAGGATTGGGCCAGGGTGGAATCTGGTTAGAACAAAAATGCCACAGAAGAAAATCATTTGGCTCACCAGTAAGCTGATGTGTGCATCCTCCCTTTACCTTTATGCACGTGTATACACCAGCCTTGCAATTTGTCTTGCTACTTTTTGAGTAGAGAAAGAAATAATTGTTGCTTTGGAACTTGTGCCTGTAAAAACTGTACAAATCTAAAAGTGCTTGGTCCCTTGTACTCATAATGATTTGTTTAGATTTACCCTTTTGCAGCTTAGTAGGTACTGTGAAATCTTAATCAGGGCCTCATATTTAATTTAATCATCTTAGCCATATATTTGGAAGAACTGCAAATCCCCCCTTTGCAGGGCCACCTATGAAAATCTATACAATGGAAAAGCAACAGCATGGATTCCCTACAGTATCTCAGAGCACCCAGCCCTGCTGGAGCTGCTGGACCAGCATACGGATGCCTAGCTGCTTTTTTTCAATTTTCTTTTCTCTTTTTAAAGCAAATCCTCATAGCAGCTTTATTTGTAATAGCCAAAAACGGGAAACAACCCACAGTGTGAGATAGGAGTACAATAGAATATTCCCCAGCAACATAAAGAAACTAACTCTGGGTACATGCAAAAGCATGGATGAAACTCAATTATGCAGAGTAAAAGAACCCAGACAAATTGATGACACACTACATTATTCCAACCAAACTGTAGAAAATGCAAACAAATCTCTAGTTCAGGAAAGCAAATGAGTGAATCCCTGAGGCAAATTGGTCTGGGAGTGGGGAAGGGAGGGATTGTAAAGGTACACAAAGAAACCTTGTAGGGTTACATATATGCCCATTATCTCTATTACGATGATGTTTTCGTATATATGTATGAAACACTTCTAAACTCTCATGCCCAGCTTTTAAAATTATTTTGATATTTACTAGGAATTTTAAACTAATTTGATATCCTTCTTTTTTGAGGGGGGTGGGAGCTAGAGTCCTGCTCTGTTGCCTGTGTTGGAGTGCAGTGACGTGATCATGGCTCACGGCAGCCTCGACCTCCCATGCTCAAATAATCCTCCCACCTCAGTCTCCTGAGTAGCTGGGACAACAGGCATGTGTTACCTTGCCTGGCTAATTTTTAAAAAAATTTTTATAGAGATGGGTCTTGCTATGTTGCCCAGGTTGGTCTTGAACTCCTGGGCTCAAGAGATCCTCCTGCCTTGGCCTCCAAAAGTGCTGGGATTACAGGCATGAGCCACCACACCCCACCAGCTCTTTGTTTCTTTTTTTTTTTTTGGGAAACAGGTCTTGCTCTGTCATCCAGGCTGGAGCACGATGGTGCTTTCAAGGCTCACTGCAGGCTTAACTTGCCAGGCTCAAGCAATCCTCCTACCTGAGCCTACCAAGTATCTGGGACTCTGGGCATATGCCATCACACCTGGCTAATTATTTTTATTTTTGTCAAGACAGGGCCTTATTATGTTGCCCAGGCTGATCTCAGACTCCTGAACTCAAGTGATCCTCCTACCCTGGCCTCTCAAAGTGCTGGGATTACAGACATGAGCCACTGTGCCTGGCCCGTTATCATTCTTTCATCTTAGGTTTTACCCTAAAGAAATTTCTATCCTCGTCCACCACCGTAGGCTTGCTAACAAGGCTCTGCAGACGAAACCATAGCAGGCTTATTTACATTTTTTCCCAAAATTTTATTATGAAAAGTTTCAAATGGACAGCAAAGTTGAAAACATTTTACAATGCACACCTGTCTACCCACCATGAAGATTCTGTCATTAACATTTTACCGTCCTTACTATGTCATATCTTTCTTCATCCATTTCTATTCATCTATCAGTCCAACTTATTTTTTTCAACATGTTTCAAACCAAATTGCAGACATCAGAACACTTCCTCTAAATACTTCATCAGACATGACATTATAGAGATCGGGATTCGTAGGATTTTATGTAAAATTCTGAAACCATGGAATATATACATCTAAAGAGCACATGGCTGAGTTTTGACAAATGCATATGCCTGTGTAACTCCCATCTCTATTTTTAAAAAATCTGTGGACCAGATAGTATTTACATAATATTTGCAGTGAAAATATAGTAACACCCCTGATTTATAAGGATGTATTGGTAAATAGTCTGCATTTTCTTTGTTGAGAACAAAGCTGTAATCCCCTCCCTTTCTCCCTGTAATGATGGAAATAATATATTATTTTAGCCCATTGTGTAACATCCTTCTTAAATGTGTTAAGAATTTTAAGTGTGCTGTTATGCAACAACTTGATAAAATATTTTCTTAAAATATATGTTTTTAACCACATGCAATATTTGCTGTTAACCTTTAAAAAATATGAATGAGGGCTGGATGCGCTGGTGGCGAACGCCTGTAATCCCAGCACTTTGGGAGGCCGAGGCAGGCGATCACGAGGTTAAGAGATCGAGATTGGCTGGGCGGGGGGGCTCACGCCTGTAATCCTAGCACTTTGGGAGGCCGAGGTGGGCGGATCACGAGGTCAGGAGATCGAGACCATTCTGGCTAACATGGTGAAACCCCGTTTCTACTAAAAATATAAAAAATTAGCTGGGCATGGTGGCGAGTGCCTGTAGTCCCAGCTACTTGGGAGGCTGAGGCAGGAGAATGCCATGAACCCGGGAGGCGGAGCTTGCAGTGAGCCGAGATCGCTCCACTGCACTCCAGCCTGGGCGACAGAGTGAGACTCCATCTCAAAAAAAAAAAAAAAAAAGAAAAGAAAAGATTGAGACCATTCTGGCCAATATAGTGAAACCCCATCTCTACTAAAAATACAAAAATTAGCTGGGCATGTTGGTGCAGGCCTGTAGTCCCAGCTACTCGGGAGGTTGAGGCAGGAGACTGTCTCAAAAAAAAAAAAAATAATAATAATAATAATAATATGAATGAGTTATTTTTCTTTAGCAAATAATTTTCTTCATATTACTTTCTAAAATACTGAAAGTATATGCATGTCCTCACCCTATAATCTCAAAAAGAAAGGAAAACATAATTCCTACTGCAATATTCTCAACCTTTGTATCTATTGTTTGATTAGGCAAATATGTATATTTTGGAGATATATATGTGAAACATATACATACACATATACATACATTCTTATATATATATAAGAATATATATATGTTCTTAAACATAAGCATTCTTTCCAGTTGGATGATTGCAAAGAGGGTACCACAAAGCAGGCCTTACACTGATTTAAATATGCTTTGAGTCACAGGCATTTACAGGTAGTTCAGTAGAAAATTTTGATGTTCGTTTTAAAAATGCAATGCATTTCTCAGAGCACAGAAAGATGATTGTGAAGAAGTCTGACCCTGAAGGCCAGTGGGTGGGTGGGGCTTAGACATCTTAAATGTCTTAGATTACTGGGTGTCTGCGGATCGTTTTTTTAATTGGATAGCAGGAAGCAGAAGAGTACTGCTGAAATTAAGAGGAAAGAACATGCATTTTTAAAATGCAGAGGAGACATCCTAACATGTTGTCTTGACAGATGTCAGGATTATTTGGGGACAGTAATGGGCTTGACCTACAGGGAACTGACAGAATGTCTAAACTTAATCTGGAATTATATTAAATACCCTGAAGCCACATTTGTTGCCATCTCTCAAGTGTGTAGGATTGAAATGGTGAAAACTTTTTTACTTAATATTTGCTTGTGTGTGGGTATGCATTTGTGATAGGGTTCCAGAGAGTCTGCAAACAAGGTAGAGGAACAGCGTTATTAGGAAGACTACCAACTCCTTAGGGTGATATAAGAGTCCCGTGGCTTCTTCCAGCCTTTTCTCTCCTTTCCCTGTTACAACTAATATTCATCAATGCCAGCCTGCCTGTCTCAACATACTATTCTGTAACATGTGTTAATGCCCTTGTGTATACCATTACTTCTGCTAGGCCTGCTCTTGTCTGCTTAGCCAACTATAGTCATCTTTCAAAACTTTGTCAAATATCACCTTTTCCATGTCAAGTGTCACCATCCTTCTCAAGAAAGAGTTGTTAATCACGTTTGTACAGTTTTTACCATAATATATTCTCAGAAGATGCAGAGAGGAGAATAATTGAGAACTAAAATGAAGCCATTGGAGTTGATATTAAAGCGTTCATTGATAATCTGACAGCAATTCCTAGAGAGTTGTTTAGGTGAAATGCAGATTGAAGTAGGCGGAAGAGTGGACAGGAGATGAGGCATAGGGGCAAGATAGTATCTTTTAAGAAGTTTGTTGCCAGTGGGAAGAGTAGAGATGGGGCTCTGGTTGGGGAGAATCGGGAGCTGATGTTATTCTTGTGGTTTTAGGAATGGCAGAAATAGAAAATAATTTTATGTTTAAAAGAAATAGGCCGGGCGCGGTGGCTCAAGCCTGTAATCCCAGCACTTTGGGAGGCCGAGACGGGCGGATCACAAGGTCAGGAGATCGAGACCATCCTGGCTAACGCGGTGAAACCCCGTCTCTACTAAAAATACAAAAACTAGCCGGGCGAGGTGGCGGGCGCCTGTAGTCCCAGCTACTCGGAGGCTGAGGCAGGAGAATGGCGTAAACCCGGGAGGCGGAGCTTGCAGTGAGCTGAGATCCGGCCACTGCACTCCAGTCCGGGCGACAGAGCCAGACTCCGCCTCAAAAAAAAAAAAAAAAAAAAGAAAGAAAAAAAATAAAAGAAATAGCTACTGGGAAAAGAGAGAGACCAAATAAGAAGTGAGACTATTTGGTAGAGTAAGTTTCTAGAGCATATGGGATCGAGAATGTAGGTGGAAGTGCTTAGGATAATACAACACTTCTACCTTCAGTGCAGGAAGATACTCGACAAGGATCGATGAATTTTCATTATTTTTGATCCCGTTTGGGGAAAAGGAAAATGAAATGTGATATTTATATCACTGGTCAACAATTTTCCAATATTGTATATTTAATTATTTTCTCTTCTACTGACATTTATGGTATTCTGTTAAATCTTTGAATACAACTACACTATAACATTTTACAATGACTGTACCAATTTGAAAAATAACTTGAATGAATTAAATCATTCAGTAAAAATGACTTAATTGGGTGCATACTGTTGTGCCAGCTATGATGTTAGGTGTACAGATACAATGATGAAATATGGAAGCAGTTGTGAATTAGTTGTAAAAATTCAGAAAAGAAACAATGGCAGTATGAACTCAGGGAGAGAAAATAGAATGAGAGAGGCAAGAATAACTGGGACTAAGAATACAGGTGATCGGTTAATTCAAGGATTAACAAACTACAGCCTGTGGGCCAGAGCTAGTCAGTTGCTTTTGTTAGAACAGCTTGTGATCTAAAAATGGTTTTTACATTTTTTAAACAGCTGGGGAAAATAAAAAGAAACGTAATAATTTGTGATACATGAAGATTACATGAAATTTAAGTTTAAATATCCATTACTATTTATGGATTTTTAATTTTATCGGGAAACAGCCACATTCACTCATTTCAAAATTGTTTTTGACTGGTTTCATGCTGCAGTGGCAGAATTGAGCAGCTGCAGCAGACAGTATCTATGATGTTGTACAGGAAAGGGTTAATAGAGCAGGTTTGGGCTGCTATCCTTAGAAGGATCTGCTTGGGACTGGGGCCATGGGGGTGAGGTTAACCATTGAATAGTATCTGGGAGCCTGACTCCTAGAATTTTCCCTAAGCTGATAAAAGCATTTTACCTGCCTGGAGTACAGACGCCTGCTTTCCTTCTGGTAGTCTACTCTTTTGATAGTTGTTGACTAGTCATCATAAATCTGTGACCAGCCCAGAATAAAAATCCTGTTGTTTGAGCCCAGATGTTTGAGGTTGCAGTGAGCTTTGCTCATGCCACTTCACTCCAGCCTGGGTGAGAGAGTGAGATCCTGCATCTAAAAGACAAAGAAAGACAGTTTTTTTTTTTTTTTTTTGAGACGGAGTCTCGCTCTGTCGCCCAGGCTGTAGTGCAGTGGCCGGATCTCAGCTCACTGCAAGCTCCGCCTCCCGGGTTCACGCCATTCTCCTGCCTCAGCCTCCCGAGTAGCTGGGACTACATTAGCTGGGACTACAGGCGCCCGCCACCTCGCCCGGCTAGTTTTTTGTATTTTTTTTTAGTGGAGACGGGGTTTCACCGTGTTAGCCAGTGTGGTCTTGATCTCCTGACCTCGTGATCCGCCCGTCTCAGCCTCCCAAAGTGCTGGGATTACAGGCTTGAGCCACCGCGCCCGGCCAGAAAGAAAAATTAAAACCTGGGATTCTGAGTCTCTAATGGGCTGCTCTAGGTAGAAAGATCATGTATGTGTGTTACTACATTTCACTGCTGGAGAGAGTGTGTTCTGTATGGTTTCTCCTGAGAGGCAAAGCACAGGTAGCCTGTGCATAGATTCCTCCAGATTTTACCTGATGTGTCTTTTTCTCTTACTAATTGCTGTAATAAACTATAGCCATTAATGCAACTGTCTCCTGAGTCTGTGAGTCCTTCTAGTGAATCGCCAAATATGTGTGTTATCTAGGGACCCCTGAAACTGGAGCTTTCGTTGTTTGTGTTGCTGGTCAGCACACTATAAATTGCAGTTACAACTAATTCCACAATGTTTTGAGTGGAAGTATATCACTGTTTTTATTTTACTTTAGTTTTTATTAGCAGGGCGTACCCATCATGCCAGAAGAAAAGTGTACTTTGAATATCTCACTTTTAAGGCACAGTGGAGTGAGGATTACTTTGTTATCAAATTAGATGGCAAAGCATTGTGTTTATTATGCGGTAACTCTATCGCTGTGGTAAAATAATACAATATGTTTTAACATTAGCAGACTAAGCATTCATCACAGTATTCCCAATTCCCAGGAAGGCAACAGTCAGAAAAAATTAGACAACTTAAAATGGAAATTCTATTCTCAGCAGAATTTTTTTGTAAGTATAAAAAAATGAAAATGAGACTATAACCACTGTAAGTTTCTGATTGGCACATTTGTTACCCAAGCAAGAAGACCCATTTATCAGTAGTGCTTTTATTAAATCATATTTGATTGTAGCCACTGAAGAAGTATGTGCACAGAAAATAAACTTAAGACTATTTAATGGTGAGAGCAGTTGCTCAAAGAGTTGAGGATATGGGGAGATATAGCAATATTTAATTTAAAAACAAGGCAAATGATTTCAAATGTTTTTTGGGGTCTTATTTCTTTGTTTTTAGTTTTCAACTTTTAGGTTCAGCAATGTATGTAATATGTACAGGTTTTCATATAGGTAAATTGCATGTTACAGGTTTTTGCTGTACAGATTATTTCATCACCCAGGTAATAAGTGTAGTACCTGTTAGGTAGTTTTTGGATCCTCACGCTTGTTACATCCTCTACCCTCAAGTAGCCCCCAGTATCTGTTGTTTCTTTCTTTGTGTCCATATGTACTTGATGTTTAGCTCCCCCTTGTTAGTGAAAACCTGTGGTATTTGGTTTTCTGTTTCTGCGTTAGTTCGCTTAGGATAATGGGCCTGCAGCTCCATCCATGTTGTTGAAAAGGACATACATGAACTTGTTCTTTTTATGGCTGTGTAGTATTCCACATACCACATTTTCTTTATTCAGTGTACCATTGATGGGCATTTGGATTGAGTCCATGTCTTATCCATTGTGAATAGTGCTGTGCTCAACATACATGTTTCTTTATGGTAAAACAATTTATATTCCTTTTGGTATATGCGCAATAATGAGATTTCTGGGTCGAATGGTAGTTCTGTTTTAAGTTCTTTGAGAAATTGCCAAACTGCTTTCCCCAATGAGTGAGCTGATTTACATTCCCATTAGCATGTGTAAGTGTTCTCTTTTCTCCACAATCTCACCAGTATCTGTTACTTTTAGACTTTTTAGTAATAGCCATTCTGACTGGTCTGAGATGGTATCTCATTGTGGTTGTGAGTCAACAGATTTTTCTCATACTGTTCAATTGTTGTTTATTAGAGGAGGCAATGATGATTTTGAAGTGAATGAAGAATTAGCTTATCTGAATACTTGTATGGATCAACTACAAGCGAGGATATTTACAAGGAAATTAATAAAGCATTACTTAGTACAAGCTGAAGTGGAAACTGCTAAGATGTGTTACAAGTGATAGGGCAAAAATATGTGTGAAGCAGAATAAGTCTTGGATTTACAAATCTGTGAAAATGTAAAATGTTTAAAGCATATATTCATTGTATTATTCATCAGTAGATACTGATGAAAGTATTTGTATCTGTCGTGTACTGAACTGATAGTGTCATTGGTGAACTTCATTTCATTTACTCATGAAGACTTAGCCTTTGTCAGTTCTGGGAATTATTGTCAGAAACTGAAGCTGAATATTTTGACCTGCTCTACCACACACAGCAGTTTGGCCGTTTAGTAATGGCAAAGTTTTACTGTTATTTATTTATGTATTTATTTATTTATTTTTGAGGTCAGGGGCAAAAATGATTTTTTTTTTTTTGAGATGGAGTCTCGCTGTGTTGCCCCAGGCTGGAGTGCGGTGGCATGATCTTGGCTCACTGCAAGCTCTGCCTCCTGGTTCAAGTGATTCACCTGCCTCCGCCTCCCGAATAGCTGGGACTACAGGCACACGCCACCACACTCAGCTAATTTTTGTATTTTCAATAGAGACGAGATTTTGCCATATTGGCCAGGCTGGTCTTGAACTCCTGACCTTGTGATCTGCCCACCTCGGCCTCCCAAAGTGCTGGGACTACAGGTGTGAGCCACTGCACCTGGCCTGAAATTTTTCTGAATGAAAAGAACCGCCCTTCTCTACTGTTTCTGAGCACTAAATGGCTTTGGAAATTAGGTTTTACGAGAGACTTGATAATATTTCCTAATAAAATTAATCCAAAGTTAAAAACAAAATGACACTTATATGTAAAACATATTACTGTAAAGTCATTTTGGTAGCAATGAATGTTCACGTCATATGTAGTATCAAGCTGCTTTCTACACTTCATGTGCTATCAAAAGTTAAATGAAGAAGCAAGGTCTTTATTCCCTTCCAAATATGCAGCAGGTAAATATTCTGAGCTCAAACTACAGCAACAATTTTTTTTGGACTTCAATAAAGAGCAAAGTAAATTTCTGTACTTCAAAATCCATTTAAGGGTGCAGAGAGTAACTCGCACCTAATCTTCATTGGAAGTGATTAATCTGTATTGTAAATTACATGCTGAAAGGTAAATATGAAGAATAGAATTCTATAAATACCTTCCAAGTGATGAATTTGCTCAATTGAAATCACCTTTGTAGATTGCTATCAGTATTTGCCATTACTTATCTGTGTGAAAGACATTTTAAAAAATGAAATAAGTAAAATATCTTCATATGTCAATATTAACAGATTAACGTATGTAATTAATTTTGTTGATAGGGCATTTTACTTTTGAACTCAAATTAAATATTATTCTCCCATAGAGAAGAAAAAATCTATTCTTCTGACCTTAAGAGGGTTGTATTACAAAAAATTGCATTTATTATTTTTATTATTTTATTTTGGATGTTGTCAATGAAAAGCTTATAGTAATTGTTTTCACTCTTATTATGTAAGTACCTACATAATAATCTTGACATTGACTTTTGGCTTAGGAAGTCTGGTGATGGAAAATATTTACTATTTGTTTCTTTAAAGAAAAAAATTTGCCATCTCTTTGTTAGTTGATTGGATGTGGAAAGGGGGCTGATGGAAACAGGGAGAGATGACGCCTACAGTGTCTGGCTGGAGCATTATAGAACTGTTCTTGCAGACAAGGAGTTCAGAGGGAAGAAGAATTTTGGTAGTGGGACAAATATAAGTTAGTTGAATTTTGGGCCAGTTTTTAAGATGCCTGTGGGAGATTTTCAACAGTTGGTTGAAACCAACTGTTGAAAATTTGGTTCTGGGTTTCAGGACAGAAGCTGGGATTGGATGTATGTATCATTAATATGAGATAGTAATAGGAAATATGGATACTATTTTAATGTATCCTGTACATTATACTTATTTCGTTCACAAAATAAGTATATTTTTCTACTGTGTTTTCTATTTTGAAACAAGGCTGATTTTTCATTGGGCTCCTGAAATAGACTCTGGTCACTAAGTAACTGCTGTCTTTGATTTTGTGTTGAGGGAGCTGTTTCAGATTCTCTTCTTGACTGCATGGCATAATTCTCTTTTACTACATCAAACTTTAATTTTTAGCTATAACACTTGAAGTAAATCTTTTTTGAAGGCAAAGACCATACATGCATTTTGGCTCCATTAATATTGCTTGCAGAAACCACAGTGTTTTTATCAGAGGGAAAGCAAAAACTTGTTTACAGTGGAAAGCATAACAAAATCTGTGATCTTTTTGCCTGAGGACTCTTTCCAAAACAACTTACTGTAACAGACATCTAAGGTCAGTATTTCCTAAT
Source organism: Trachypithecus francoisi (assembly GCF_009764315.1). Classification (NCBI taxonomy): domain Eukaryota; kingdom Metazoa; phylum Chordata; class Mammalia; order Primates; family Cercopithecidae; genus Trachypithecus; species Trachypithecus francoisi. The sequence goes on from NW_022681455.1 coordinate 21,052,249, forward strand.
TAAGAATTTTCAGCTACAGCTCCCAACCTCAGTCATCACTCACAGGGCCATTTCTTCCTTAATGCAGTGTGTATTTCAAGTTACTAGCACCCAGGGGCCACGCTTTTTTTCTCTTAAAATGATATGTTGAAGAATTTTGTTCTACTTCATATCACTAATGATTTTTAACTTTTTTGGGTGTCTTTTTCTAAAATCAAATTTAGAAGTACAACAGGCTGATTAGGTATCACTTTTTGTAGCCATCTGAGAGCAGAGATATCATTTTTTGTAGCCATCTGAGAGCAGAGATACCATTTTTTATAGCCATCTGAGAGCTGAGAATTTAATGTATTGGTATTTTAGTATACTCAGAATGATTTTGGAATCTGGAGTAGTTGGGGATGAAACCCTTTCTGCCTGGCCTCTGAGGAGGCAACATACTTTTCTCCTTTTTTTTTCTGTTCTCATATGCTTTCCTCAGAATGCATCATTCTAGTGAATACTCAGTAAATATTTGTTCCATTGAATTGAATAAAATGAGCAAAATAGAAGGCTAACAGTTGAAGAATAAGTAAAGGTAGAAAGGAAGAATTCACAGATGAGTTGCTCTTGAAGAGTATATCAAGTAAGAGAAAGTCAGAGATTGATTGACGGGTCCTGACTTTTTATTGTATTCTTAGCTGATTTTTGTCTCTTTTAAGATATGTAACTTCTTACAGGTATTTTTACTTTTGAGATCTTATGAATAGAAATTATTCAGAAGTATTCACTATATTTAGTATTCAAATTTTTACAAATACAAAATGGAAAAAGAAGCATCAAGTTGGTTTAAAGACAGATGCAGACATTTCTAAGGATGCTAAATCACATCTAATCTTTTAGGTGGACAGCCCTGCAGACTGATAGTGATCCTTCAATTGTATCCTATTTTTCTACCCTCTGCTCTTCCACATTTTTAACCCTTTTAAAACATTGTAGAACATTTCAAACGTATAGAAAGAAAAGATGGTATATTGAACCCTCAAGTACTTACTTAGCTGCAACAATTATCAACTCATGGGCAGTCCAAATTATTTTATCTGTCTTCCACTACCCCTGCCCCTTCTCTTGCCCCAGCACAACTAAATTGTTTTGAAGCAAATTCCAGGAGTTGTATCATTTAATTAGTTAATATACCAGTTATGTGTTTGAGACCAGCCTGGGTAACATAGTGAGAGGTGAGAGTCCGTCTCTCTCTCTCTCTCTCTCTCTCTCTCTCTGACACACACACACACACACACACACACACACACACACACACACACGGTGTCCTGGTGTCATGCACCTGTTGCCTGTGGTCTTAGCTACTCGTGAGACTGAGGTGGGAGGATCGCTTGAGCCCGGGAGTTCCAGGCTGTAGTGAGCTATGATCATTCTACTGCAGTCTAACCTGGCTGACAGAGTGAGACACTGTCTTTAAAGAAAAGATTGTGTGTGTATGTATGGGTGTGTGTTTGTGTGTATGTTATATATTACTGAAAAAAGAAGTATTTGTTCATTCTCTCTCCTCTCTCTGGAAAACAAAACAACCCAATACCATTGTCACACCTAAAATAAAATTAATTAGGTTTCCTTCATATCATTAAACACCTAGTTAGTCTCCAAGCTTTCACAGTTGGTGCTCTTATTCATTCGCCCTCTTCCTCTCCTTTTCTCACCCACCCTACCCCTGGTCTTTACAACTGGTTGTTTTGAATTAGGACCCAAACAAGATCCCTGCAATGCTTTGGGTCTGCACCACCATAGCTCTGGTTCTTTGTCCAACTTGACCTTCAGACTCGTAAGACTGAAATGGCTTTAATACTATTTTTATTTAGATTCATGTGAAGACTATGAGCAGGAGACATAGCAAGTACAACATCTTCATCTCAGGAAACCTAGCAGTGACCCTAATATGCAGCTCTTTTCTCATCTAAATAGAATATTTTGACTGCCATGGACAAGTGCCAAGGTGTGTGGATGCTGCCTTATCAAGCAAAGACGCAGCCCTGATTTTTCACTAATTGTTTACATCATTTTAGTTAAGTAGGCCCATGGCCTGTGTACCACTCCCTCGCTTTCTCCATCCGGGGCAATTCCATACAGCAGATGAAGCCGACTTAACATTCTGCATTTATCTTAATTCTGTTGTTACCAAGGAAATAAATGTTGGGAAGAGGGACACTGAGGTCATTCCCAGGGAAGTCTGACTCAGCCCTGGCGAATGTTAACCCATTACTCACCTTGTGTCTTAAATATCTTTTTATCTGTTGTTTCATTTTTTTCTTCTTTTTTTGCAGTTTATTTAAGGAAACCATTTCATTTGTCCTGTAGTTTTTCACATTCTGGATTTTGCTAATTGCGTCCTCATGGTGTGATTGAATGTGTGTCTTTATCCCCAGGTTGTGTTGTAAACTGGAAATCGAATCTAGACACTTGATCAGAATTCAGCATTTTGGCAAGCATGTGTCATAGCTGGTGCTGTACACTGCATATTACATCATAACAGGGGGCTCATGTCTACTCGTCTTACTTTTGCTAATCTGTGGGTTATGCATTGTTAACTTCAGCCAGCCTTTGTAAGATTTTTTCAATTTTTTACCTAGTGGTAAAAAAAAAGGCTGGACTGTTGGCTCAGTTAGGGACAGACAAACATATTCTGTAATGGGTCAGATAATTTTTTCCCATATTTTAGGCTTTGCAAGCCACATAAATATCTATCAAATAATTTCATTTCTTTTTATATCCCTTTACAAATATAAAAGCCATCCTTAGCTCCCTGGTCATACATAATCAGGGTATAGGCCAGATCTGGCAAACTGGCTATAGTTTGTCGACCTCTGGCTTGGATCCATTATTTTATTAAGGATTGCAAAATTTTGATATTTTAATTTTATTGCTGCTTCATGTTTTAGTTGGAATTCCTCTGAAAAGAATTTTTTTTTTTTTTAAATTTGGTTACCCTGCATTATAGTTTCTATAGAAAAGGTAGGATGAATGCCTAATTGCTTCCATTTTATTTAAGATACTGAAAAATGAATTGGTTCTCCAACATTCTGCAAAGGTAATTGTTAAGTATTTTGGTTTGTTTTTGTTTTAATTTTTAACCATTATTCATTATGCACTTGGGGGATTTTCTTTAGAAAAGCACTTCTGATGTGCTTCAAACCATTGCTTATTGTCTAGTGGAGGCTCCTTCAGGTTGGCTCCTATTAATGGATTATTTTGGCGTGGTCTCAGTAGTCTTTCTAGAGCATCATTTGAAGAATTTGACTTATGTATACATCCATGAAACCATCACCATAATTATGATAATGAACGTTTTCATCACTTCCAAATTTTTCTTGTGCTTTTTTATAACTCATTCTTCTTTGCATCCCCATCTGCAGAGAACTGATCTGCCTTCTGTCAGTATAGATTAGCTTGCAGTTTCTAGAGTTTTATATAAATAAAACCATCCAGTATGTTCCCCTATTTTTCTGGTTTCTTTAATATAGCCTGGCAGCCTAGATTGTTAGATTCATTTGTATCATTGTATATATGATGACTGATTTCTTTTTATTGCTGAATAGCATTTCATGGTAGGGCTACACCAAAATTTGTTTATTCATTTACCTGTTGATAGATACCTGGTTTGATTGTGTTTTCTGATTTACAAATACAATTTAAAAAAAAATTTATTTGTGAATCTTTCTGTGGACATATGCTCTCATTTTTCTAGGGTGTGATGTGGCTGAATTGGTTGCACCATTTTATATTTACACTAGCAGTTTTTGAGAGGTCCATTTGCTTTACCTTGGCACCAACACCCAATATGGTCTGTCAGTATTGGCCATTGTAGTGAGTATATAGTTATTATATCTCAGGGCCATTTTAATTTGGATTTCTTTAATGACTAATGATGTTGAACATCCTTTCTTTCTCTGTCTGTCTGTCTGTCTGTCTCTGTCTCTGTCTCTCTCAAGAGAATCTTGCTTTATTGGCCAGCTTGGTCTCAAACTGTTGGCCTCATGTGATCTGCCCCCTTTGGCCTCTCGAATTGCTAGATTACACAGCCATGGGCCATGGTGCCTGGCCTCAGGTATATTTTTAGGTTGAGTGCCTACTCAAATCTTTTGTCTTTTTTTTTTTGGTTTGTTTGGCATGCTATTTAGTGCTAGGATTTCTTTTATATGCTGGATGCAAGTTCTTTATTGGATGTATGATGAAAACATTTTTCTCTCACTAGGTTACCTGTGTTTACATTTACTTAACATTGTTTTTTGAAAAATCAACAGTTTTATATTTTGATACAGTCCAGTTTATGATATTTTCAAGTGTAATTTGTACTTTTTGTGTTTTACATCCAACCTAAGGCCACTAATCCTTTCTCCTGTTTGTTTTTTCGCCCTAGAAATTCTGTAATGTTTTATATTTAGGTCTGTTATTTGATTTCAGCTAATTTTTCCATGTTGTATGAAATAAGAGTTGAGGTGCTTTCTTTTACATATGGATATGGAATTGTTCCAATACCATTTGTTGAAAGATAATCCTTTCCCTCTGTCTTAGAACTTTGTCCGTACTCAATTGACCATATGTATGTGGGTCTATTTCTGAACTCTGTTCTGTTCCATTGTTCTGTATATCTCCCTTTACACCACTTTCACACTGAGTTGATCAGTGTTGCTTGAAATCATAATGTAAGTCTTCTAACTTCATTCTTTTTTCAAAAAATTAGTTATAATATTATAAATTCTTTACATTTCTGTATATTTTAGAATTACTTTCTCAATTTTTACAAAAAAATGTCTCTTTTATTATTGTCATTTGGATTACACTGAATTTATAGATCACTTGGGGGAGAATTGGCATCTTTACAATATTGAGTTTTCTCATCTGTGAGCATGATATGTCTCTATTCAATTTAGGTCTTCTTTAAATTCAACAGTGTTTTGTAGTTTTTGTTAAAACTTGCACATCTTTTGTCAAATTTACTCTTTTAAGTATTTCATATTTTGTCATGTTATTATGAATGATATTTTAAGAAATTTTAGTTTCCAAGTGTTTATTACTATTATATAAAAATAAAATTGATTTTTGTTTGTTAACATTATATTCTACCACCTTCCTAAACTTACTTAGTATGTGCAGTTGTTTTATAGATTTATTAGAATTTTTTTGATAGTCATGTTGTCTGTGAATAAAGGCAGTTTTACTTCATTCTTTATGACTTTTATGCCTCTAGTGATCCGATTCTGGGACTATAGGCACTTGCCAGCATACCCAGCTAACTTTTGTAATTTTAGTAAAGATGGAGTTTCACCATGTTGGCCAGCCTGGTCTCTTACTTTTGGCTTCAGGTGATCCGCCTGCATCTGCCTCCCAAAGTGCCAGGATTAAAGGTGTGAGCCAACATACCTGACCTTTTTCTCAGATTGCTTTTGATGTTGTTATGCAGCTATCAAACAGCTTTTAGTTTACAGTTCATTTTCCTTCACTACTAAGTCAAAAGCCTTTTGCTGACTCTGCTCAATGCCCTATGTATTAAGAAATCTTTTTCCTCTGGCTAGGAAGGAATTGTTTTGCCTGTTTCTTTCCAGCCCTTCTTTCCCTGGCCCCTGTAGTTTCTGTACATGAACAGTTTGGTCAGTATTCTAGGGAGCCTTTCTATCATTCTCCAGAGTTCTTTAAAGCTTGCTCATCTTTCATACTCTGTCCTAGAAATGTTCACTGACTTAGTGTTGTTGATAGCTGAACTCTTTTTACATTGCTAAGGCTGCCATGCTTTGTTGGGGTTCTCCATCTATATGTTGAGATCTGGAAACTGTTCAGGCAGCATGTTGGAGAATCTGTGAGCTCATCTTGTTTATTTTCCTCCTCTCAGTTATTATTGTTTTGCACTGCCATTTGTCTAAAATCTGAACATGTTTTTCATATGTTTTGTCACATTGTAAAATTCTTTAATGTAGGAAGGTAAATCCAGTCCCTGTCACTTTATTTTGGCCAGAAGCAAAAGTCTTCTGCCAGTTTCATTTAGCATTTTTGCATTGGTATTCTTGAGAATGGTTACAGGCTTTTGAAAAATTTTTTGTCAGATTTCAGAATTATTATGTTTGTTTCCTAAGAGAAATATCACATACTTTCTTTGTTTCTCTGTTTTTAGTAGTTTATATAGTACTCGTATGATCTAGTCTTCAAGGGTTGAGTAGAAGAAGTGCTTTAGATTCTCTGTTTCTCCTGTGCTAAACTTCTTAGACTTTTCTGGAATCAGTTTTGGTAAATTGTATTTTTCTACAAAATTATCCAGTTTAACTGGGTTTTCAAAATCACTTACAGAAGTTTGTATAATCTTTCTCCTTTTTTTTTTTAAAATAAACTTTCTCTTTTTTGATGGTTATCTGTTTTTTGCTCTTTCTAATCTTTCATAGTTTTTACTTTATGCTTTGCTTCCTGATTAGTTTAACTGACTACACTTTAAAAAAATTAGTCATCTTTATTGAATTTTGTTCTGATTGTGAAAGTAAACATGTTCATTAAAAAAAGGTTTAGAAATTTTGAAAAAAACACAAATAGTTGGATAAAAATCAACTAGTCTACCACCCAGAGATAACCATTGTTAACAGTTTGGTAACTTCTGGTGTGTTGGTATGCATATAATTGCATGTTAATTTTAACACAACTGAGATCAGTTTTCTGTGCACATTCTTGTATTGATTTCCTAGGGCTGTCATAATAAAATATCACAACCTGGGTGGTTTAAAATAACAGAAATTTATTCTCTGGCAGTTCCAAAGGCCAGAAACCCGAAATCAAGGTGTAGGCAGTACCATTTGGAGAGAATCCTTTCTTGCTGCTTCTAGCTTCTGCTCATTGCTAGCAATCCTTGGTGATCTTTAGCTTCGGCAGCATGACTCCATTCTCTGTGTCCATGCTGATATCTGGACATATGGCCTTAATATGTCCCCTATGTTTTTTTAAGGACAACAGTCATTGGATTAGGATCTCACCCTATTCTCATCTGACTTCATCTTAACCTAATTATGTTGACAAAGACCCTGTTTTCAAATAAAGTCACATTCACAAATTCCTGGCAGATGTGAATTCTGCGGGGATACTATTCAACCCAATACAACATTCTATTGTTACTTTCCTTTCTGTTGATTTCAAAGCTTTCTTTGTACTTTTATTTCTATCAGTGAATTTTAGCGTCCTCTGCTAGGCAAAATTGGTACTAGAGTGTATCAGCATTGTAATGTGCTAGCATTTAGTTATACCTACAGTTTACCCATAAGCACAGATTTCCATCATAACCTGACAGTGCTTCATCATAGGAAAGCAAATCAGAGCTCATAAAATTTTCTTAGAGCTTATATCCTGGTTAATTTTAGAAAATTGAGAATGCTCTTTCTTACAATGTGCTTGAACATAATTTAATTGTATTATATCTCTAAGTGAATAGAATGAATGGATGTGATATTTTTCAGACCCAAATTGTGAATCATAAAAAACTGAATAATTAATCTAATTGGATCAGAAAACTGAAAAAAAAATGGTGACGAGAGTGTTTTTGTTTGGTGTGGTATATAACAAGACATTACTGGCCCTTTTTCCTGGTACTCATCCTGGTCCTTACATAAACTACAACATATCTTTAGTCATTTTTCTCATTTGTTGAACAAATGTTTACCACCTCCAGTTCTATTTTTGTTATCTCAAGAGTCAGTAGCTATTCTGTATAATAATGGTGAATTAAGTATTATTGAGGCTGTGTTTAACACTTTGCATTTTAACTAATCTAAACAGGATTGTGGAGGGCAGGTTTTGGAAAAACACTCAAAATTCTTTGAGGACACTGTGTGTTATGCACTGTGCTATGTTGCATATGCTGTTTTTCTTTAACTCCTGTAATGCTATGAAAGGTAGGCATTAAACTCATGTTAAATACTAGAAAAATGAAAACAAAATCATATTACTAGTTAATGGTATAATTGAAACCAGAGCTCTGGCCTTAATTTCCTGAGATTTTTGCTTGTAGCACTAGTTCTTTTATTAATACATGTACTTGCAGGCTCCAGTGTAAAAAGAGGAAATATGTATGAACATCCTTTATGAAGTTTTCTATATGGCAGCCCATTTTAAAAAATTGAAGTGGAATTTTTCTTAGTTATTTTCTTTTGTTTAAATTCTTATTAATGCACTGTCTCTTCATAGTAAATTATAGGCTAATAAAAGTTCTTTATTTGTTAGAAGGTCAGAGAAAGTAGATTTTATGTTTCTATCTAATTAAATAATCTTATTGGGAAAAAAGAAACACTTTGAACATGAAAGCATAGAGACTATTATTCAGTCAGTTTAGTAGATCATGTGCTATGAACACAATGTGCAGAGTGGCCCTGGCAGACTGTTCACAACCTGCAGGCAGATGTCATGTTTTTATGCTACTAATTTTTTTACGTTATTACATTAAATGACATGGAGAATTTTAGGTGTTTAAAAAATTTTCTAAAAAGAGTTGACTAATTATTGTTGTTTGAAGCAATAGTGATATGTTGTCTTCTACCTCAGGCAAGCATACAGACACCGTTTGTCTAAATAGCTCTGTGTGATCCAAGATATACTATTATTTACTTAGGGTTTTTATGGTTTACGTCAGTAAGGAACTCTTATCATAGGGTGTTTGTGAAAAAAGAACTGCTTGATCTCCAGGAATGCTTTATGATAATTATGACAGGCTGTATTAGCATGACTGTAGCCTGAAGCCTCCTGTTCCTGAAGAAGGGGCCACTACTATTTCTTGAGCCTTCTCCTTCCACTCTGACCCCCATCAGTCCTCTCTACCAAGTACTCATTTACATTATAGTTCATAGTGTGGTGTCAGCTGTTCCCAAAGGTGCTCTCCTCAAGCAAGTGAGTCATTTCTAGGATAATGGCTTGTTTCAGAACCTACACAATGTCTTTTTTGGTCTTGGGATATCAAATGACAAACTGTCACAATCAAGGGCTAGATTATGGTTTTTTGATAACATGTCTCAAACTAGGGTTAGCAATTTCTTCACTTGAGGTATATTTCTAGATTGAATTCTATAAACTGTTCCACAGTAGTAATGTCACATGACTCACATTTTTGCTTCTGTTACTCACATACTATACAGCAATAAACTCAAATTATTATGCATTATCAGATTGTATTATAAATAGCAATCCAGTATCAATAATTATCTCTTTTGAGTGTTTTGTCTTGAAGAAAAGTGCTAAGATTCTTATTAAAATCAAACTAACGTAGCTTTTCTGTCTCCTATAATTGAAATCAATTACTTTAAAAAATATAATTCTATATTATGACCATTGAAAATAATGAAGTGTGGCTTTATAGTTGCCCAGTTGGAACATAACATTTACAAGGCATCATTCATAAGGAAAGAGTAGGTTTTGTTAGAACAGATACATTAATCTTAAGTAAACATTTAAGAATTTATAAAATTATTATAAATATATTTGTATAACTATATATAGTTAGATACTTAATAACTATATATACACTAATATATATCATATATATATTTTAAGTGTCTCTGTTGTCATGGAGTCACAGTGAGATGATGTAATACCCTAGGGAGTAGTGAGAGAGGTTCATTGTTCACCCTCTTATCGTACCTTTTGATTATTGCATTATGTTTAGAATTTAGGTTGTACAGAATGTTTTATAAAGCTCTGTGTGTTATTAACTGGCATAGGAGTGTATTTCTTTAGTTCATGGTTCATACAAGTGCTTGGTTGATTTACACTTTAAAACAATCATTTTGTTGAACTAGAGTTATTTTACTTCACAAGGTACTCAGTTGATCTGGTTGTAAAGAACAACTTCTGAGAGTGCCATTTTCACATGGTATTTTTGGGTTTTTTCCCCTGCCACGTAGTTAGCATACACAATTGCAAAACTTTGATTTAATGTCTGCTGCTTTATTTTCCCATGCTTTGCAAGCTTAAATGCTTATTTATAGTATTTTTTTTTTTGACCTGCATTAATGGATAGTTTTGGCCACGATGACGGTCTTCAGGGATGTCCTAATCATTTTTAGCTGAGTTTTATGCAACCATCTCTCTTACTTTGATAGGCAAAAATAATTAGAGTGTATTTTTTGAGAATCTCTGCTAAGGGTGCCTTAAAGGTTTCTTCTAACTCCAGGCCTCTATGAATATGATGATTTTCCATTTTTAAAAAATGTGGCAGTATATTCTTATTGGCAAAATATATTTTTGCTTGTATTCATTTAGAGCTGTGTCTCCTGTTTTTCTGATGATCAAACGCATTTCTGAACTTTACATCACACCTTTAGTGACAGAATAAAATTAACCAACTAGATGTTATCCTAAGATGACCAAGTATCTAGGCATGAAGATTCCGAAAATCATGTCACACATTTATCTTGTGCTATATTGAAAGCTTTGATCATTAAACAAATGGGGCACTTTTCTATACTTCAAAATAAATGTAAAGTATGAAAATATTTTAAAATGTATATGAGTTTCTTTGTACTCTACTTTACAAATGGATTTTTATTATAGAGATCAGAAGAGAGCAGTGTCAAAAATTTTTGTTAAATATTTATTATTATTTATTAGTTTTATTAAATATTTAAGAAAATACATTGTGGGCCACACCCTCAGCTAGAAGCTTCACATAGCAGTGCCAACCCCTTTCCGTGATGCCTCGCACAGATATGGAGGCTGCGTAGGAACCGTAGCAGCACCACATAGAAGAGGCTTTCTCTATCTAGAACTCCAATGGGCTTAGGAAACCCCTTTGCATGGCTGAAGTCTCATGTGTAACCTACCATGGGGGCCAGTAGATTCCCTCCAAGAGTTCTTGCTTCTTGGTGCTCCCCAGAATTCTCTAAAGTAAGTGGAGGGTCATAGGCCTCAAAGTGTGTAGGCTGCATTGTCACCCACAGTTCCTCCCACACAAGATGCTAGCGGAAGAGGGTGTAGGCTTTTGACTCCAATCAGAGTCACCTACGGTTATGTCCATACATTCAGTCTGGTTGGAGTCAAGTTTTCATGCCTGGAAGCCATTCTGCTCTAATAATAATAAACACTTAATGAGTACCTATACTGTTGGAGGCCTTTTCTGAGTAATTTACAGACATTAGCTTGTTTCTTCTTTCTAACCACCCAGTGAGGTTAAGGACTTACATTATTCTGAATTTATAGGTGAGGCAAATAACTGTTAAGTAATTTATTTGCTTAAGGTCAAAAAGCTAGTAAAATACCAGGTTGGCATTCTTATCCACCAGGCTAACTTGCTCGTGATGCAATTTACCCTGTCCATGTGCATAGTGGATGACTTCTCTATTTCCAGTTCCATGAGGATTTGCCCCAAGAGGTTGTTGATGAGGAGTGTTGGCCCCAGTGTCCTACATTCTTAAGTTCAAGTCTTGGCTGGGCTACTCTTTCACTGTGTGACCTTGGGAAAGCCTTGATTCCTCTTTTATAAGATAGTACTACTTTCCTTCATATATTCAAAAATGTTTATTGAGGGCCTGCTGTGTACTAGGCATTGTTTGAGGTGTGAGGGATATTGTGCTAGGGATAAAGTTCCTGTCTTCATGGAGCTTCAGTTCTAGTGGTGGAGACAGAGAAGTAAACGGCAGACTAGATTAAAATGTCAGATAGTGAACAGTGTAATGAGGAACAATAAAGCAGGAGATATAGAGCTATTTTGGACAGAGAACTTTTAGGGGTGGCCTTTGAGATAGTGATGTTTGGTCTGAGATATGCAGGAAGTGGGGGAGTGAGCCAGGAGGATGCCTAGAGAAGAGTGTCTGGGGGAAGCAAAAGTCCTTGGGGTGGAAAAACAAAGAAGCCACAATGAGTAGAGTGTTGAGAGGGAGAGCTGTAGGAAATGAGACTGGGACGCAATCAGGAACCAGGGCAGACTTTGCATTTTATTCGTCATGTAATGGGAATTGTCATGAGCAGGGGATTGGCATGACCTGATGGAGTTTTCAGTCTTATGTGGCCGCTGTATGGAGGATATCCTGTTGTGGAGTCAGAATGGAAGAAGAGAGAATGGGTTGCTCCTGTGATAGTCTAGGTGAGAAATGGTGGAAACCCGCATCCTAGGGTGAGCCCCTCCTCTGGAGGCTTGTCGTCCAGAACACTCTTCTGCCAGCTGTCTGGGTCCAATCTGGTCACACTATATAACCTTACCACTCCCTTCCTTCCCTGGCATGCCCAAGTCTGGTTACTCTTCTGTATTTCTTTCCTCCATAGCACTTATCGCTCTCTAATGTGTGGTATCATTTGCTTATCTGTTAGGTTTACTGTTTATTGACTTTTATCACTTGCCAGAGCTTAAGCTGCTCAAGGGCAGGGATTTTTCTATTTTGCTCTGGAATGTGTCCCAGATGCTTTGACCAGAGCCTGGCACAGAGTGTGTGCTTGGCAGGTATTTGCTGAATGTATGGCTTGAGTGCTGATGGAGGAGGTGAGAAGAGATTTAATTTGAAGACAAAGCCAACAGGATTTTCTTCTAGACATTCTTGTCCATTTCTGGAAGTTATTCTAGTAGACTGGAGGTAATAAACGTAACTTGGTACCTGACATAAAATATAACCTCAATAAACCATTAATATATCATTATAAGGCCAATGTGTAGTAAAGGGCTGCATTTTACTCTTTTATGGGAAAATAAATTAATAGAAGAAAGTATAGATTAGAGGTCAGCAAACTCTGGCGCATGGGCCAAAATAGCCCATTGCCTGCTTTTGTAAGTAAAGTTTAATTGCAACAGAACCGTGCTCTTATGTTTACAGATTGTCTATGGCTACCTTTGCTCTATGACAATAGAGTTGGATAGTTGTAACAGAGACCTGTGGTCCTCAGAACCTGAAATGTTTACTGTCTGGCTCTTCCCAGGAAACATGTGCCAGCCCCTGATATAGAGAGCATTCATTATATTGAGTATATGGTATTATATATTTTGCAGTATAGATCATAATGCCATTTGACAACATTATAATGAAGTAATGTTGATGAAAGCAAATATTGAACAACAGGAAAGTAGTTGGTTATGAATCAATATAGACTTATCTTCACCAAATCAGTTTATTTATAAAATATCAAAAGACAGAATTTAATCAAGTGGAAGTATCACTGAATATTTTAGGTCATCATTCACTCCCATACTCGATAATCATAACATGCCACAACATAAGTCCAGACCTAGTGATAGATATTCTCAGATAACAGTTCTTGAATCACAGCACCAGGCCAGAGTGGCAAAGAGCATCGTTTTCTTTGGCTCAGTGATAGGGTTAGGCTTTGTGTCCTCACCCAAATCTCATCCAAATCTCATCTTGAATTGTAATTCCCCTAATCCCCATAATCCCCACGTGTCACAGTAGAGTCCAGGTGGAGGTAACTGAATAATGGGGATGGTTCCCCCATGTTGTTCTCGTGATAGTGAGTGACTTCTCATGAGATCTAATGGTTTTATATGGAGCTCTTTCCCCCTTCACTCAGCACTTCTCCTTCCTGCCACCTTCTGAAGAAAGCGCCTTGCTTTGCCTTCACCTTCCACCATGATTTAAGTTTCCAAGCCTCCCCAGCCATGCTGAACTGTGAGTCAATTAAACCTCTTCCTTTAAAAATTACCCAGTCTCTGGCAGTTCTTTATAGCCATGTGAAAATGTACTAATACACTCTCAGTATGTTTAAAATTTTTCTGTGAATCTTGGATGAATTAAATACAAACTTCTTAGCCTGGTGTTCACTTGCTGCTCCAGCCAGACTCTGTCTTAATAACTCCTACTCTCTAATAAGCACACATACACATTCTCATTTTCTTTCTCTCTCTATCTCTCTCACACACACATATATGACAGTTTATGTCTGTCCCTTTCTGAAGAGAGAGTGTCGTTTCTTTCCCTACCCTTGGTATCCATTTGTGAAATTCTGCTTTCTTACTCAAGGCCTGTCTAAAATGCTTTCTCCTTTATGAAGGCTTTTCTGGTTCCAGTTATGGTTGTTACCTTCCTTGATTTGGCCATTCCTATGATTCTTGTCATGTTTCCTTACAGTTACCTGTGCATTCGTATTATTCTACCTATTAGATTCTAACAGATGACATAGTATTTTGCATAGAATGCATCTTCAGTAAGTATAGAATTGAATTGAATTGATGTAAATGTTTGTGTGTGATGCATTTTAATATTTTCTCATCTAAACAATAAAAAGCAAATTGCTGATAACAACTCATAATTTCGAAAACTGCTTTTCCTGTTTTGAAAAAAAAAGTGCAGCTCGCTGCCAGTGCTCATTTAATTTTATATAAACATGCTCTCTGAGGCTGAAGCAAATCTGACTGATTTTCAGTGTGAAAATAAAATATAAAAAATGTTCCTGGAGTTATTTCTAAACAGAACTAACATCAGAACTGTCTGAATTATCAGAATCGTCTATTTCAGAAAAATTGGATTCATCAAATAACTCTTCGATGAACAGTTATTTGAGAACAATGTTAACATTATGCATAGGAATGCTGCGTTTTCTAGGATTTGACATTTTCGGCGATTGAGAATTACTACATTTTGTAAATGGAAATACCACTACTAAAAACAGAATGTCATAAATAGAATGATGTCTTTTGCTTCCAAAGTTGAGATAATAGAGTGATGTGAAAATAATAATAAAAACAAAATATTTCGTGCAAAGTTATCTCAGGGTAAATGTTCCAGCCACAAACACCACTAGTGTGTATTCATGGGGCAAATGGGACAAAGGTTAAGGTATTTTTGTGGTTGGCCAAGATGGATTGTTTTTATTGTGAGTTTTGGGATTCCCTTAGAGTTTACTTTCAAGTGCATTCAAGCATGGATACAACAAGCAAAGTTGTTGTGTCTTGCTGCCACTGCTGCTTCTACTCTTACTACTGCTTTAGGCTGTCTAGTCTGTAGTGCAGTTAAAAGAATATGAAGCCTCTTGAACCTCTGAAGAGGACCATGTTCTTTTGAGCCAGAGGTAATCATATAAGTAGACTGACTTGACAAGTCTAAAGACCCTGAATTAGTTATCTGTTGGTATATAATAGTGTCACTGCAAACATTGCTGCTTGAAACAGCGCACATTTATTATCGTCTGTGAGTCAAGAGCTTGGGCACAATGTAGGGTCCTCTGCCAGGCTGCAGTCTAGGTGTTTGCAAGAACTAGAGTCTTACCTGAAGGCTTGACTGGGGAAGTAGATTCTTCCAAGCTCACATAGTTGTTGGGAGCATTTAGTTCTTTACAAGCTATTGGATTGTGGGCCTCGGTCTCTTGTTGGCTGTCAATCAAAGGCCACCCTTAGTTTCTTGCCATGTGACCTGCTGCATAGGGTAGCCTACAACGTGGCAGCTTCTTCAAAGCCAGCAGAAGAGAGAGTTTCCTAGCTAGATGGATGTTATTATGTTATATAATGTAATGATCCAAGTGACATCTATCACTTTTACCATCCTTAACTGATTAGAAGCAAGTTACAGATCCTACCTACACTTAGGGGGAAGGGACTCCATAAGGACGTAATTCCAGGAGTCAGGAGTATGGAGGCCGTATTCCAGTCTGTTGGTAAGAAGCTTATACAAGTATAACATTTTTATTAGAGCTATCCGTATAGAAGTGCTATGATTTTCTTATTTCTGTTTAAAAAATTATTAACTGTTAAAATGGCATGTTTGTGATAATTAGGAAAAAGAAGCAAGATATATTAGCTCTTATAGCAGATAAGCTGTAGTTAATTGGTAGTTCATGTGAAAGTTTTATTTATATTTCTGCTTTTTCCTACCATTTCTTCTCATGAGTAGGCTGGAGAGAGCATGAGCCAAATCCCAACTGCTTGGTATTATCTGAAATGATTGATTACTTCTGCCATCTTTAACTCTTCCCCTTACATTCCAGGTAGCTCCTCTTCTGGATCTTCCTTTTTCCTTTTTCTTTGTTCCT
Source organism: Trachypithecus francoisi (assembly GCF_009764315.1). Lineage (NCBI taxonomy): Eukaryota > Metazoa > Chordata > Mammalia > Primates > Cercopithecidae > Trachypithecus > Trachypithecus francoisi. Next base: position 21,068,203 of record NW_022681455.1, read on the forward strand.
TTCCATTCTCCCCTTTTGGATCATTTTCTGCAGTTTAATGACTTTTATATTCCCCATACATATTTTATATGCTCTGTAATTGTGTGTTGAAAGTATGGTTTAAATGACATAATAATTTTGAATTTGCCTTAGTAACCCTGAGGTTTTTACAGTGGGTTCTGTTGAGACTGCAGGGTTCTTAGGGGTTAGAAGTGAGAAGATAGGCAGATGAGCTGTAAATCAGTTCTGCTCAGAATGTGGACTGCGCTGACTTGTGGAAGATTATTATGGGTCAAAGATAAGATATAAACAGAAGTAGAAGGTAAGTGTTTAGAAACTTTTGTAGAGTTGGTGGGGTTTTTTGTACTTTGTTAAGTATTAATAATAACATTATGTTGCACACTGTGCTTTTACAACAGCTCTCATGCACTTTTACAGTATGGTTTGATTCTTCCTGTTAGTGCTTGTGGCATCAAAGCATACCCTGAGTGACAGGCTGTATTTACTGTAAATACTTTTAAAAATTGTTGCTAACAATATGAGTGTAATTAATGAATTTTAAATGGTCTCAGTTTATTGATTTTTTTTTTTTTTTTTTTTTTTTGAGACGGAGTCTCGCGCTGTCACCCAGGCTGGAGTGCTGTGGCCGGATCTCAGCTCACTGCAAGCTCCGCCTCCCGGGTTCACGCCATTCTCCTGCCTCAGCCTCCCGAGTAGCTGGGACTACAGGCGCCGCCACCTCGCCCGGCTAGTTTTTTGTAGTTTTTAGTAGAGACGGGGTTTCACCGTGTTAGTCAGGATGGTCTCGATCTCCTGACCTCGTGATCCGCCTGTCTCGGCCTCCCAAAGTGCTAGGATTACAGGCTTGAGCCACCGCGCCCGGCCTCAGTTTATTGATATTAACCCAAGTTGATTATTTGTTGCAACTTAATAAATTATTGCCAGATTCTAAATATGGGTATGCTACTTAGAGAGGTCCCCAAGACTCCTGTAGTCTTATTAAGGCATTTCTTTGTTGGATTTGTATCTCCTCTCCATTCTATTTCTTATTCTGTCGTTTTGGGGGGATTACTTTATTACATTACATATTTGGGAGATTAGCTACTTTCTCTTTACTCACAAATATGACCTCTATTTGGTCCCATCAATGTTTCTGCTACATATGATTATATCATGTCCTTTTCAAACAGAACCATGCTTAAATAGATGTAGCAATCTTTAGTCCAAGTACAGCTTTTCTCCTTCGTAGTGGAAACTGGAGTTTGGAGGAACAGTTTATCTAAGCAGAAGCCAGTTTTCCACTCTCATGGGCTAAACCTAGGTGTCTTAACAAGAGAATGGTTGGCTTCATTGGGTTCGTGTTAATACAGGGAGGAAGGGAGCCCATTTAAAAGTACAGTCAGTGTCACAAAAATCTTTTTGTTTTTTTCCTCCCTAAATATAGACCTTTCTTATTGTAATAGTTTTATATTCTGACTTTTAAAGCATCTTTTTAGTTTTTCTTGCTTGCTTTTCTTGTGAAACTTGCTATTTTCAGGTGTTTTGAATTGTTTTGGAAGTTATAAATGAAATTGTGTACTTCAGAGAAGGTCAAGTTTAGAAGTCATCATGTGTCATGTGCCTACCTCCCTTCTTTATTTTTAAATGGCACACGAGTGTCTGACTCGCACGTGGTATTTCTTGCTTTGTAGGCTGGTGCCAGACTCAGTGTCTTTTGTTTTTAATAGATAAACGTCTGGTGGTTTGTGTTTTGCTGTGAGATGTGTGTGAGTCATACTAATCATGAACTCTGTCCTTCCTCCAACCTCTGATTATTTTTGGACAATTTACCTATACCTCAACATCTTGAAGCTTTTTTTTTTTTTTTTTTTTTTTTTGAGATGGAGTCTTGCTCTGTCGCCCAGGCTGGAGTGCAGTGGCCGGATCTCAGCTCACTGCAAGCTCCGCCTCCCGGGTTCACGCCGTTCTCCTGCCTCAGCCTCCTGAGTAGCTGGGACTACAGGCGCCCGCCACCACGCCCGGCTAGTTTTTTGTATTTTTTAGTAGAGACGGGGTTTCACCGTGTTAGCCAGGATGGTCTCGATCTCCTGACCTCATGATCCGCCCGTCTCGACCTCCCAAAGTGCTGGGATTACAGGCTTGAGCCACCGCACCCGGCCAACATCTTGAAGCTTATATGTTGAAAATCTCAACTGTATATCTGTTTATAAATATTCTGATTAATCACCTGCACTTTTCATTTCCTTATAGACTTCTGTATTTATTTTTTTGGTGAGCAAACTACCAGTCTTGTTGGCTTTGTTTTTATGCTTGTATATTGTTCACAAAATTAGCAAAAGACTTAAGACAATTGGCCATTAATCTTTGTGACTTACTTTCTCCTTGGTCATGGACATTACCAAAAATCTTAATTTCATTAGTACATCTAATTCTGCGAATTATACTCTTCCAGCACGGCGGCTTGTAGTTAAAAACAAACAAAACCAATACTGTGATCAAAAAGACAACTGATATATTTTATATTATGTTATTATTAAAGAGCTTGTTCAACGTTATCAAAATTGTCTTTATTTCCCCAATATGTTATGACAGGTAGTATGTGTAATGGTTAAGAGCATAGATGTTGGAGCCAGACTGTCTGGACTCTACCACTTAACCAGCTGTATGATGTTTTTGATATTTGGCAAATCACTTTACCTCTCCATTCATGGCTTCGTCTCTGTAACATGAGGAATAGTAGTACCTACCATGTGGGGCAGTTTTCAGGATTAGCTAAATAAATGTAAAGTGCTTATAACAGTACCTGGCACTGCCCTACACGTGGGGCAGTTTTCAGGATTAGCTAAATAAATGTAAAGTGCTTATAACAGTACCTGGCACCGCCCTACACGTGGGGCAGTTTTCAGGATTAGCTAAATAAATGTAAAGTGCTTATAACAGTACCTGGCACCGCCCTACACGTGGGGCAGTTTTCAGGATTAGCTAAATAAATGTAAAGTGCTTATAACAGTACCTGGCACCGCCCTACACGTGGGGCAGTTTTCAGGATTAGCTAAATAAATGTAAAGTGCTTATAACAGTACCTGGCACTGCCCTACACGTGGGGCAGTTTTCAGGATTAGCTAAATAAATGTAAAGTGCTTATAACAGTACCTGGCACTGCCCTACACGTGGGGCAGTTTTCAGGATTAGCTAAATAAATGTAAAGTGCTTATAACAGTACCTGGCACTGCCCTACACGTGGGGCAGTTTTCAGGATTAGCTAAATAAATGTAATGTGCTTATAACAGTACCTGGCACTGCCCTATACATGCTGTATATGTTTTTAGCTGTCATTGTTTGTCTTTATGATGGTCTCTATTTGTGTTACAATTTTTTTAACAATAGCGAAGAAACCTTTACTTTGAGATATCAAAAGTATGTACTAAGATTTAAGTTTTTTAGGCTAAAAATTTCTAGTAAAGCTAGTTTCTATAACTCTTAAGAGACGAACAATTGAAGCTAAACACTTCATTATCAAGGGCTATTACAAAGTGATGTTTTAAACATTAAAAAAAGGTTTATGGAGTGGCATGGAAGACTAAGTTATGTGGTTCTGTCTTTTTTAGCATTCTGGCTTTCTGTGTTCGTTTAACATTTGCAAAGTTCCAAATTGAAGACATAAAGATAGGTGATTTGTCAGTGAGGTAGAATAAAGTCCTACATGTCTTATATCAAGAACTGAGGTTTTCATTGAATTACCACTTACATTTTCTTAAGACTGTTGATATACTTCTATGTTATTGTTTTAAATAGTCTTTTTTTTAATTGGGAACATTTCCTTGAACATTCACTTAGAGTATCAAAAGAAGTTTTTGTTTGTGGTTGGAAAAAATGTCTTTAACCTGCCAACAGAATTTAAAATTGCATAAGAAAATGGGTGTTGATGCTGAGAAATGGTGTGTAGGCAGCAGATCTCTTGTTCTGTCTGAAAACAGTGATGAAATACAAACAACAAATGTGGAATTACTGTTGCTCTATTTTAGTGTGGGAAACATAACTTCAGAGTAGGGAGAACAATTTCTGCTGTTTTAATAAACTTTTATTATATTTAGGCATGGGATTTAGCTGGCAATCATTACAGGGATAACACAAACTAATTTCTATGAATAGTACTATGATGCCTGTTTCATTATTGTTGTTATTATTATTTTGAGACAGAGTCTTGCTCTGTCACCCAGGCTGGTGTCCAGTGGCACAATCTCGACTCACTGCAACCTCCACCTCCTGGGATCAAGCAATTCCTGTGCCTCAGCCTCCCAGGTAGCTGGGATTACAGGTGTGCACCACCATGAGTGGCTGATTTTTGTATTTTTAGTAGATACAGGGTTTTGCCATGTTGGCCAGGCTGGTCTCCTCACCTCAAGTGATCCACCCACCTCAGCCTCCCAAAGTGCTGGGATTACAGACATGAGCCACTGTGCTTGGCTCTGTTTAATCATATTTATGTTGAAAATTAACAGGTATTTATAACTTGGGTTTCCTTGATTATCTTTAGGTAATTGGTGAACTCTTGGAATTGTCCATAGAATTTTATTTTCCTCTTGAAACTTTTATGATACATTAGCATTAACCAGTCTTTTGTTATTGTTGTTGTTGTAAACTAAACATTACATAGAGTTGGCCTTTTTAACTATTTTTAAGTGGATAGTTAAGTGGCATTAAGTACATTCATGTTGTTGTACGACCATCACCACTGTCCCTCTCCAGAACTTTTCCCTCTTCCCAACCTAAAACTCTGTACTCATTAAACAATAACTCCCCATTCTCTGCAGCCCCACCATGAACTTGACTACCCTAGGTGTCTCTATGAACTTGACTACCCTAGGTACCGCATATAAGTAGAATCGTATAGTATTTGTCATTTTGTGACTGGCTGTTTTTACCTTGCATAATGTTCTCAAGATTTACCCATTGTGTAACATGTCACATTTCATTTTTTAAGGCTGAGTAAGATTCCATTGTACATATATAGTACAATTTGTTTATGCATACATCTGTTGATTGACAATTGGTTTGCTTCCACATTTTGGCTATCGAGAATAATGTTTGCTGTGATCATTACTATAGAAATATCTGTTTAAGTCTCTGGTTTCAATTCTTTTGTGTATTTCACTAGAAATTAAGGGATTTAACCAGAGATGGCTAGATCATATGGTAATTTACTTTTTATTTTGTTTTAGTAGCTGCCACACTGTTTTCCTCAGCAACTACACACCATTTTACATTCCCGCTGTCTGTGGAATTTTGTGTTGTTTATATTTTTCTTGAGAATCAGTCTTTAGATTTCATTAAACCTCAAAGTGATCTACTGTTCTAGTATTTAGTTTCTACCAGATTCATTTTGATTCCTATATACTCAATATAATAAGTATTACAGATATTAGTTATATTAGGCCTATTTACTTGCTTCCTCATATGACAAAAACTTTCTTGGGTAGATGCAATGCAAAGCACTACCCTTCATCTTAGTCATATGGGTTAAACAAAATAGGTAACTCCAGAATTAGGTAGAACCTTGTGTGCAGGAATCTTGAAAAACTGTATTATTTTTCAAGCTCTCCAAAAGATTGAGTTGACAAAAGAAAAAGTAGCATCAAATGTTTTATTTTATGTCCTTCTGTACTGCAAGCACAGAAGTAGACCAATGTTAATAATTTTGATTTCTCAGATTAATGGAAGAGATGTGGGTCTACAAACTCTTTAGGTACTTTGATAAACTATTCTCAATGTGAATATGATACTGAATTCATTTATGCAAATGATTTTTACAGTACGTTTGCTGTTATTTACTTTTATTATTATTATTTTTTGAGATGGAGTCTCACTCTCTTGCCCAGACTGGAGTGTGGTGGCACAATTCAGCTCACTGTAACCTCCGCCTCCTGGGTTCAGGCTATTCTTGTGCCTCAGCCTCCTGAGTAGCTAGGATTACAGGCATGTGCCAGAACAGCTGGCTAATTTTTGTATTTTTAGTGGAGATGGGGTTTCATCATGTTGTCCAGGCTGGTCTTGAACTCTCGGCCTCAAGTGATCCACCTGCCTCGCCCTCCCAAAGTGCTGGGATTACAGGTGTGAGCCACCATGCCTGACCTGTTATTTACTTTAACATGGGTTATTTTCTACCAGTTACATGATCATCGCTGAACCTTTTATGAACCTAAACTTTAGAATAACTATCAAAACAAAATAAATGATAGTAGACATATGACTCTTTTCCCTTTCTTCAAACCAATAAATTAACTAAATTAAAAACAGAAATGCAGCGATATGTTTTGCCCTATATCTTTATAGCACTTTACAGTGATTGTATGAAGTCGAGAACAGTAATATGAGATACCATTCAAGATGATTGACTGTACTCTGTTTCCTCAGGTAAAGAATTTGTATGATATGTTTCAGAAAGATATTTTTTAATAAATAAATTTTAGAATTACATATTTTGGGACCAAATTTAAAAATATAGTACAAGCTAGTGGTAAGTTACATCTAACATCTAAAGTAGTAAGACCACAGTAAATAATCTCCCCCAATAGCATGGGTGATGTTCTACCACTGCATCCTCCTGGTCCTCCTTCCCTTTTCTTTACCCCTTCTCCCCTCCCCTGTGTCCCTGTACCTCTCCTTTCCTGCCCCCACCCTGTCCCTCCTTCTCTCCTCTCCTATTAAGAATTACTGCTGTTCACAGGACTGGGGCATATCTCAGTGTTGTCTTTGTCCAGGATAAATAGTTGAGAACTATTGGTGTGGAATTATCAAACCGCATTTCAGAAAATGTGGGTTTTGCTTCTTCAAACTAATTAGCTGTATCACTTGGTCTTCATTTCTTACATGCAAAATGAAAAGGTTGAACTAGACAAATGTATGTTTTTAGATTTTTTTTTTCCAACTTTGATTTTTTTTTTTCTTATGATTCTTGAGTCTTAGCAAAACCCAGAATTTGGAAACCTAACAGATTCTCTGCATAATCAGTTTTATATAGTCTCCATATTATGTCCACCCTGTCATATTAGGTTAGTGTACAAGTAATTGTGGTTTCAGACCATGAATTTTAAATCAGTATAACTAGGCTCAAACATACCTTTATTAATCAAAATAGGAACCATTACAATCAATACATTTTTGCCAACGAGAAGTAAGTGTGTTTATTCCTGTAGTGTACAAATCTGTGCTTCAGGATTTGATGAACTCTTGGAAAACATTTTCTGCATCCTGCTGGTGGTGGAAGCAATTTCACTGCACACAGTTGTCAAGATACTTAAAGAAATGGCAGTTGGGGCCGGGCGCGATGGCTCAAGCCTGTAATCCCAGCACTTTGGGAGGCCGAGACGGGTGGATCACGAGGTCAGGAGATCGAGACCATCCTGGCTAACACAGTGAAACCCCGTCTCTACTAAAAAATACAAAAAACTAGCCGGGCGAGGTGGCGGGCGCCTGTAGTCCCAGCGACACCGGAGGCTGAGGCAGGAGAATGGGGTAAACCTGGGAGGCGGAGCTTGCAGTGAGCTGAGATCCGGCCACTGCACTCCAGCCTGGGCGACAGAGCCAGACTCCGTCTCAAAAAAAAAAAAAAAAAAAAAAAGAAATGGCAGTTGGTTGGCAAGAGGTCAGGTGAATGTGGCGGAGGAGGCTCAACTTCATAGCCCAATTCATTCAACTTTTGAAGCATTGGTTGTGCGATGCACAGTTGTGTATTGTCATTGAGAAGAATTGGGCCGTTTCTGCTGACCAGTGCCAGCTGCAGGCCTTGCAGTTTTCAGTGCACCTCATTGATTTGCTGAGCAGACTTCTCAGATGTAGTGGTTTCATCAGGATTCAGAAAGCTGTAGTGGATCACACCAGCAGCAAATCACCAGACAGTGACCATGACCTTTTTTTGGTGCAAGTTTGGCTTTGGGAAGTGCTTTGCAGCGTCTCAGTCCAAACACTGAGCTGCTCATCATCAGTTGTTGTATACAATTCACTTTTTATCGCACATCACAATCTGATCAAGAAATGGTTTGTTGTTGTTGCATAGAATAAGAGAAGATGACATTTCAAACGATTTTTTTGATTTCTGGTCAGCTCATGAGGCACCCACTTATCAAACTTTTTCACCTTTCCAGTTTGCTTCAAATGCTGAACAATCAGAGAATGGTCGACATTGAGTTCTTTGGCATCTTCTCATGTAGTTGTAAAAGGATGAGCTTCAATGATTGCTCTCAATCTGTCATTGTCAACTTCTGATTGCCGGCCACTACACTCCTCATCTTCAAGGCTCTCCTCTTCTTTGCAAAACTTATTGAACCACCACTGCACTGTCTGTTTCATTAGCAGTTCTTGGGCCAAATGTGTTGTTGATGTTCTGAGTTGTCCCTGCTGCTTTAAGACCCATTTTGAACTCTAATAAGAAGATTGCTCAAATTTACTTTATGTCTAACATCATTTCCATAGTCTAAGATAAACATAAAACAAACAGCAAGTAATAAATCATTAGCCAAAAAAATAAAGTGAGAAATGCCCATTAAAATGATTTATAACATGACCACATTTATGTCAGAATGTATTCCAATATCAAATGGCAGATTCCAACAATGCAAAAATTGCAATTACTTTTGCACTTTTCTAATTTGAAGGCAGGGACTATCTATGTATCTTGTAAATCTCAAATGATCCGATGAAAAGCATTTCACAAAGTTGACACCTAGAAAGATTGCAAATACAAAGCAATTTGTTAGCCTGGATAACATAGTGAGACCCTGCCTCTACTAAAAAAAATAAATGGGAAAATAAATTAGCCAGGTGTGGTGGTGCAAGCCTGTATTCACAGATACTTGGGAGACTGAGGCAGGAGGTTAGCTTGAGCCCAAGAGTTGGAGGGTGCACTGAGCTGTAATCACACCACTGTGTTCCAGCCTGGGTGACAGAGACCCTGTCTCTAAAAAAAGGAAATTGTTCAGACTAAGGAGGATAGAAAATCATTTTGGCAAACACCATTTATTTGGTTCTTTGAAGTTCTTACTGCTTTTAATAGGTACAGTTGTTATTTAGATGTATAAATTTCAATGGCATATCATGAATAACTTAATGATAATGACATATAATGGCATAAGTTGAAGTTAAGAAGTGTACCTGAATCCAGTGGCTTTACCACATTTTCCTGTGGTTTTTCTTGGTTATATCTCCTCTGACTTTTCGTCTGAGGATTAAATGGTCCTAAGTGCAATTTTGTCTCAGTCTCTAAAAGAAAAGGTCACTATTTTAAAAGCAAAGCAGTATTTTCCCCAGAATGCCCAGTACATTTCATTGATACGAATTTTATCTCAGGCACATTCCTGAATGAATCCCACTTTCCATGAGAATGCTACATTCTGATTGGCTTAGGTCTGAGTTCCTGATGTATTTATTGGAATACATTTATTGAAGCATTTATTGGAACATGAAAAGGTATTTCCCTTTGATTAGCCATGCTCTATTCTAGAACTGGTTCTAGCATTAGTTTTGCGTGAGATTTACTGACTGCATGAGAAAAGAGTTGATTCCTGAACAAAATCAGTATTCTTTTGGAGAGGGAGTAGGGATAAGTCCTGGGTAGCAATATGTACTATAGTTCACACCTTTTACTCCCTAACATTCATATACATCCTTCTTCCTATACGTGTTCTTACCTAAAACTTGCTCTTAAACAAAACATCCTCAGCACTTCCCTGAAGAGGGATACTCAAAGTCTCATTCAATTCCAAGAGCAGGATCTTAGTTGATACATAGACTATGTATCTGGGTGGTATATACTCCTCACTGTGGGATCTAGTGTAGCTCTTTATGGTCTTGCAACCTGTAACTAAAAAGTACCTCACCTATGTCTATTCATAATACTGGAGGAAGAACAGGATGATTGCAATGAAAAGTCTCATCTTAAAAGGAAAATAATAGAAAACAACACATATTGAACATCCTTTCATAATCCAGGAATGCTGAACACTCCCTGTACTTGGTAGGAAGTTAATTTCTTAGCATATTTGATAGCAAGTGATTTTTAGCTCTAAGAATCTCTCCCCTTTCCTTGTTTTTTAATACCACCTCTGGGGCTGCTTTTGGGAAGGACCATTCATTTCCAGCAGCTCTCTCTCTCTCTCTCAGTTAATGCAAGGTTGGGTAGGAGAAATCTCAGGTTGCCTTGGAACAGTGGTTCTCAGCACGGTCAGGGGACCAGAAGCAATAGCATCATTTGAATGGCAAACTTTTGGGTGTCACCACAGACTTTCTGAAAGAGAACTGGAAATCCAGTGATCTTTGCTTTGATAAGAACTCCCAGAGCATCTGATGCATTCTCTTAAGAATCATTGACATAGACCTTCAGCAGGTTTTTGTGGTTTCTTTGGAAAATCAGCTCCCTTAAGTGGACTAAGTGGAATATTAGTCTGTTTGTTATGCTCAGTTCCATCTACAGTAACAATAGCCAGAGACCTTGCCTGGTGATCCTTTCTGCACTTGAGAATTTCTCTATTATAGCGGGAAGCCTCTACCTAAACTCCAGGACCTTATTTGAAAGGCCAGTACCCTGTTTTGGCCTCAGCTTGTCCCTTGCCTTTAGGCTACATCTCAGCTGCATTTTCACAATGAACTGTTTTGTCTTTGTTAGGCAAGAGGATGCTTGGCTGTGCTTGGGAAAGGACAACTGTGGGGGTGGGAGTTAGATGTCCTCTGGGTTCCAATCTCATCTCCTATGGAATTTCTAACATACCAGCTTCTGTTTTCACGAACCTAAGTTTGGCTTCTGGGATTTGACCTTTTGTTTGGTTGGTTTATTTTTGATTTAATGCTATTGGAGTCCACACTACCAGACTTTTAGCATCTGGGGGTTATAAAGGCAAAGAGGGCCTCTCGTGTCAATGAGGTATTTTCTTCCTTCTCTTCTTTCAGACTAAGCTTATCTTTATCTAGACTAGAAGAAATAGGCAACACATTTCATCATTGTTAATTTTTCTACTATTTAAGGTTCTTTAAGTTGAAGCAACTATAATATAATGTTTAGAGTAGTCATGAAATTTAAGGCATTAGCTTATTGTTTGAGAGTTCTGATGTTACCTTCTCCCACATCAGAGTTAGAAATTGGCATTATGGATGAGGACAGGAAGCAAAATAGAAAAGGCAAGTCCATTCTCTCTTGTCTAGGCTGTCTCCCTCTATCGTCCCATACTGCCATGACTTCACAGGAAACAGCTAGCAGAGCACAAATCCGTGGAGTAGTGCTATGCAGTGTGCTATTGACACACTGTGCAGTGTGGATGAAAAAAGCCAGACAAAAAGAGTACATACTCTATGATTCCATTTATATAAAATTATTGAAAACCAATTTATCCTGCATACCAATTTATAGTGAAAGAAAGAACAATTTCCTGGGCACTTGGATAGAGGGCTTGGAGGGAGAGGTGACAACGAGACACAAGGAGACCTTTAGGGACGATGGCTATGTTAATTATCATGATTGTGGCGACGTTTCACAGATGTATTCATATGTCAACACTTACCAAATTGTACTTTTTAAATATGTACAGTTTTTGTGTCAGTTTTACCTCAATAAACCTGAGTATTAAAATAATTATTTATTAAAGTAATACATATTAAGCAATAAACAGGTACCTCCTTCCCCACAAAAGGAGCCTTTTGAGTCTTCTTAGAACTAGGAAGAGGTAGGTGCAGACATGAAATCTGGCAGTTAATTAGCCTGCGTACTGGAATTCCTTTGCTTTGCTTTGTCTTGTCTTGTCTTGTCTTGTCTTGTCTTGTCTTGTCTTGTCTTGTCTTGTCTCTTTTCTTTTTTTTGAGGTAGAGTTTAATTCTTGTCACCCAGGCTGGAGTGCAGTGGCATGATCTCAGTTCGCTGCAACCTCTGCCTCCTGAATTTAAGTGATTCTCCTGCCTCACCTTCTCCAGTAGCTGGGATTACAGGCATGCACCACCAGGCCCAGCAAATTTTTTTGTATTTTTAGTAGAGCCAGGGTTTTGCTGTGTTGGCCCAGCTGATCTTAAACTACTGACCTCAAGTGATCCGCCTGCCTCGGTCTCCCAAAGTCCTGGGATTATTGGCATGAGTCACTGCGCCTGGCCTGGAATCCCTTTTCAACTTCAGTTTTCTTATCTGAAAAATGGAGCTTCTACTACTGGCACCAAGAATCTGCTCGTTGTGCTTATCAAAATGAGATGTGTATGAGGGAGCCCTGCTTTGTGTACTTTACATGAGCAACTACCCTTTCTCTTCTCCTTCTTTCTCCTGGCTGTTGTAAAAGGTACCCATGGGTTTCTGCTCCCTCAGGCCTCCTTTTTACTCCCTCCTATGTAGATGAAAAAGGAAAGCAAGAGTGTACCTCCTCTGAATAGCCCACACCTGCACTTTTGATAGTGAATTGGTAGAGTAACTGTTTCATTCACTTTGACATGACCTTAAGATTTAGCAGTGGGAAAAGAAAAGCATCGAAGTAAATCAAACTGATGATTATGTTACAAAGGCTATCTGATTTGCTGAGTTCCAGTCATCGTATTACCAAAAATATAATGTTTGCATATTATACAAACATTTTCTTTTTAAAAAAAGCAGCACCATCACTAAGCTAGTTATATTTAAATATTCAGTGTAAGTTGCAGTTATTCTGTAGCAAATTCAGTGGCATTACAGTTGAAAAGAATAGAATCTGGGAAGCCAGGGCTTTCTTATGATTCACTTTTGTCTCTGTCGTAGGTTGGCTTTATAGGGTTATACTCCATGAATATCACCACCTCTTGGGATGGAAGTTCTCAGCTGGCATATTGCTTGCTCATCTCTGAAATACTGTCCTTTAGTGTTCGTGTTTACATTCTTAAATTGACCTATTTCTTCCATTGAGATGCATTTTTTCCCTTTTCCATCCGACTGTTTCTGAAAACAGCACAGTTCTTTATAAAGGAATATACATTCCTTTAAATACATGTTGTATTTAATGGAGATAGTTTTTTATCACTCCCTTCTCCTGTTCCAATAAAGAAAGAAAAGCTCTCTCACTGAATTGTGGGGATTCTTACCATCAGTCAAGGAAAAAAGGTGTAATGTGTATGTAGGAGAAGAGACACTAAACCGCTGTTCAGCTGAGGTCTGAGGGGGAAAGCTTTCTTCTCACCAGTATTTGGGTGGTCACCTTGACAGCCAGTGGACTGTGTGCTGAGGGCCTGCCAGTTCCCTCATTCTCTGTCTCTGGTAAATGATAGTAATGGAGATAGTAATCTCCAAGTCAAAGATGGGCAGTTGAATTTTACTGAAATTATTACATTGTTCATTAAAATGGTTAGCTCTCGAGTTTGAAGGATTTGTTGAAGTGAAAATGGTGAGTAATTACATAAATGCTTAGGTACTACTTTTTCATTTCACTTTAAAACACCTCATCTCTCTTTCTTATGTAATTACTCACACCATTATTTGACCCAAACAATTTAAGTTTTTTCCCACACAGGTTAGAAATTTAAGTTTTATCTGAATTTAGCTTTCTAGTTTCAATGCCCTTGAAATATAAGATTTTCTTTTCTTTTCACAGGATGTTTTGACCCGCGTTAGAACAATACCTTTTATCCCAGGCGCCAAAATATGGTACCTGTTACATGTTATAGAATTAGCCTTAACCACTGTTTCCTGTGAGATTTCACCTCAGGAGACGTCAGCCTCCACAACCACTGAGAGAACAAAAACAATAGCTTTGCTCACTAATACTCCTTTGCTTTTAGAGTATATTTTATGGTTCATTATTCAGGTTTTTTGGTTGGTATATTTAGCCTGTGGCTTAGTCACATCTTCACATTAGCCCTTAGGTAAGTCTTTGCTAGGGATCACTTTCCCATATGTTGACCTTTAGAATATTTGAAAGTACAGATTTAGTTTTGCTTAGTTTAACAGCAGACGAGTGTTAACTATTAATCCGCAGAAATAAATAGTTCTAATACTAGCATAAATTTGCTTCACTTCAGCATATAATAATAATACTTTTTATAAATATATATATGCCTTGTTTCCATACCTGCAGATTCTAATTCAGTAAATCTGATAAGGGGGCCAGGTATGTGTACCTAAAAAGAAAAAAAAAAAAAAGACAACCTACAACCCAAAAACCAAACAAACCAGACAGAGAGAACAGTTAGGGGTGGAGCTGGGAAGACATTGTGTGTGTGTGTGTGTGTGTGTATACTTGTATGTGTATGATTTATATATATGTCTACATCTACTTGATTATATTACATAATTTTAAAAGAGTATTTGTTACTGCTTTTTTTTTTTTTTTTTTTTTTAGTGTAGAGTTATATATTTATTCAAAAAAGAATGGCCAGATTCGTGTTTTCAGGTCATGCAACCACATTTGTGATTCTATTCAGTTCTGTTCAATTCTAAATCTATTGAGAACTTTTTTTTTTATTATTATTATTATACTTTAAGTTCTAGGGTACATGTGCATGACGTTTATATCATGTATAACTCCCCAAAGCAATCCCTCCCTCCTCCCCCCTCCCCATGATAGGCCCCAGTGTGTGATGTTCCCCTTCCCGAGTCCAAGTGATCTCATTGTTCAGTTCCCACCTATGAGTGAGAACATGCGGTGTTTGGTTTCTCTTCTTGTGATAGTTTGCTAAGAATGATGGTTTCCAGCTACATCCATGTCCCTACAAAGGACGCAAACTCATCCTTTTTGATGGCTGCATAGTATTCCATGGTGTATATGTGCCACATTTTCTTAATCCAGTCTGTCACAGATGGACATTTGGGTTGATTCCAAGTCTTTGCTATTGTGAATAGTGCCGCAATAAACATACGTGTGCATGTGTCTTTGTAGTAGAGTAATTTATAATCCTTTGGGTATATACCCAGTAGTGGGATGGCTGGGTCATATGGTACATCTAGTTCTAGATCCTTGAGGAATCGCCATACTGTTTTCCATAATGGTTGAACTAGTTTACAATCCCACCAACAGTGTAAAAGTGTTCCTATTTCTCCACATCCTCTCCAACACCTGTTGTTTCCTGACTTCTTAATGATTGCCATTCTAACTGGTGTGAGATGGTATCTCATTGTGGTTTTGATTTGCATTTCTCTGATGGCGAGTGATGATGAGCATTTTTTCATGTGTCTGTTGGCTGTATGGATGTCTTCTTTTGAGAAATGTCTGTTCATATCCTTTGCCCACTTTTTGATGGGGTTGTTTGTTTTTTTCTTGTATATTTGTTTGAGTTCTTTGTAGATTCTGGATATTAGCCCTTTGTCAGATGAGTAGGTTGCAAAAATTTTCTCCCATTCTGTAGGTTGTCTGTTCACTCTGATGGTAGTTTCTTTAGCTGTGCAAAAGCTCTTTAGTTTAATTAGATCCCATGTGTCAATTTTTGCTTTTGCTGCCATTGCTTTTGGTGTTTTAGACATGAAGTCCTTGCCCATGCCTATGTCCTGAATGGTACTACCTAGATTTTCTTCTAGGGTTTTTATGATACTAGGTCTAACATTTAAATCTCTAATCCATCTTGAATTAATTTTCGTATAAGGGGTAAGGAAAGGATCCAGTTTCAGCTTTCTACTTATGGCTAGCCAATTTTCCCAGCACCATTTATTAAATAGGGAATCCTTTCTCCATTTCTTGTTTCTCTCAGGTTTGTCAAAGATCAGATGGCTGTAGATGTGTGGTATTATTTCTGAGGACTCTGTTCTGTTCCATTGGTCTATATCTCTGTTGTGGTACCAGTACCATGCTGTTTTGGTTACTGTAGCCTTGTAGTATAGTTTGAAGTCAGGTAGCGTGATGCCTCCAGCTTTGTCCTTTTGACTTAGGATTGTCTTGGCAATGCGGGCTCTTTTTTGGTTCCATATGAACTTTAAAGCAGTTTTTTCCAATTCTGTGAAGAAAGTCATTGGTAGCTTGATGGGGATGGCATTGAATCTATAAATCACCTTGGGCAGTATGGCCATTTTCACGATATTGATTCTTCCTATCCATGAGCATGGTATGTTCTTCCATTTGTTTGTGTCCTCTTTGATTTCACTGAGCAGTGGTTTGTAGTTCTCCTTGAAGAGGTCCTTTACATCCCTTGTAAGTTGGATTCCTAGGTATTTGATGCTCTTTGAAGCAGTTGTGAATGGAAGTTCATTCCTGATTTGGCTCTCTGCTTGTCTGTTACTGGTGTATAAGAATGCTTGTGATTTTTGCACATTAATTTTGTATCCTGAGACTTTGCTGAAGTTGCTTATCAGCTTAAGGAGATTTTGGGCTGAGACAATGGGGTTTTCTAAATATACAATCATGTCATCTGCAAACAGGGACAATTTGACTTTCTTCTTTTCCTAACTGGATACCCTTGATTTCTTTCTCTTGCCTGATTGCCCTAGCCAGAACTTGCAAGACTATGTTGAATAGGAGTGGTGAGAGAGGGCATCCCTATCTTGTGCCAGTTTTCAAAGGGAATTTTTCCAGTTTTTGCCCATTCAGTATGATATTAGCTGTGGGTTTGTCATAAATAGCTCTTATTATTTTGAGGTACGTTCCATCAATACCGAATTTATTGAGCGCTTTTAGCATAAAGGGCTGTTGAATTTTGTCAAAAGCCTTTTCTGCATCTATTGAGATAATCATGTGGTTCTTGTCTTTGGTTCTGTTTATATGCTGGATTACGTTTATTGATTTGCGAATGTTGAACCAGCCTTGCATCCCAGGGATGAAGCCCACTTGATCATGGTGGATAAGCTTTTTGATGTGCTGCTGAATCCAGTTTGCCAGTATTTTATTGAGGATTTTTGCATCGATGTTCATCAGGGATATTGGTCTAAAATTCTCTTTTTTTGTTGTGTCTCTGCCAGGCTTTGGTATCAGGATGATGTTGGCCTCATAAAATGAGTTAGGGAGGATTCCCTCTTTTTCTATTGATTGGAATAGTTTCAGAAGGAATGGTACCAGCTCCTCCTTGTACCTCTGGTAGAATTCAGCTGTGAATCCATCTTGTCCTGGACTTTTTTTGGTGGGTAGGCTATTAATTGTTGCCTCAATTTCAGAGCCTGCTATTGGTCTATTCAGGGATTCAACTTCTTCCTGGTTTAGTCTTGGGAGAGTGTAAGTGTCCAGGAAATTATCCATTTCTTCTAGATTATCTAGTTGACTTGCGTAGAGGCATTTATAGTATTCTCTGATGGTTGTTTGTATTTCTGTGGGGTCCGTGGTGATATCCCCTTTATCATTTTTTATTGCATCTATTTGATTCCTCTCTCTTTTCTTCTTTATTAGTCTAGTTAGCGGTCTGTCAATTTTGTTGATCTTTTCAAAAAACCAACTCCTGGATTCATTGATTTTTTGGAGGGTTTTTTGTGTCTCTATCTCCTTCAGTTCTGCTCTGATCTTAGTTATTTCTTGGCTTCTGCTAGCTTTTGAATGTGTTTGCTCTTGCCTCTCTAGTTCTTTTAATTGTGATGTTAGAGTGTCAATTTTAGATCTTTCCTGCTTTCTCTCGTGGGCATTTAGTGCTATAAATTTCCCTCTACACATTGCTTTAAATGTGTCCCAGAGATTCTGGTATGTTGTATCTTTGTTCTCATTGGTTTCAAAGAACATCTTTATTTCTGCTTTCATTTCATTATGTACCCAGTAGTCATTCAGGAGCAGGTTGTTCAGTTTCCATGTAGTTGAGCGGTTTTGATTGAGTTTCTTAGTCCTGAGTTCTAGTTTGATTGCACTGTGGTCTGAGAGACAGTTTGTTATAATTTCTGTTCTTGTACATTTGCTGAGGAGTGCTTTACTTCCAATTATGTGGTCAATTTTGGAATAAGTGCAATGTGGTGCTGAGAAGAATGTATATTCTGTTGATTTGGGGTGGAGAGTTCTATAGATGTCTATTAGGTCCGCTTGGTGCAGAGATGAGTTCAATTCCTGGATATCCTTGTTAACTGTCTGTCTCGTTGATCTGTCTAATGTTGACAGTGGAGTGTTGAAGTCTCCCATTATTATTGTATGGGAGTCTAAGTCTCTTTGTAGGTCTCTAAGGACTTGCTTTATGAATCTGGGTGCTCCTGTATTGGGTGCATAGATATTTAGGAGAGTTAGCTCTTCCTGTTGAATTGATCCCTTTACCATTATGTAATGGCCTTCTTTGTCTCTTTTGATCTTTGATGGTTTAAAGTCTGTTTTATCAGAGACTAGGATTGCACCCCCTGCTTTTTTTTGTTCTCCATTTGCTTGGTAGATCTTCCTCCATCCCTTTATTTTGAGCCTATGTATGTCTCTGCATGTGAGATGGGTCTCCTGAATACAGCAGACTGATGGGTCTTGACTCTTGATCCAGTTTGCCAGTCTGTGTCTTTTAATTGGAGCATTTAGTCCATTGACATTTAAGGTTAATATTGTTATGTGTGAACTTGATCCTGTCATTATGATATTAACTGGTTATTTTGCTCGTTAGTTGATGCAGTTTCTTCCTAGCCTCGATGGTCTTTACATTTTGGCATGTTTTTGCAATGGCTGGTACCGGTTGTTCCTTCCATGTTTAGGGCTTCCTTCAGGGTCTCTTGTAAGGCAGGCCTGGTGGTGACAAAATCTCTAAGCATTTGCTTATCTGTAAAGGATTTTATTTCTCCTTCACTGATGAAGCTTAGTTTGGCTGGATATGAAATTCTGGGTTGAAAATTCCTTTCTTTAAGAATGTTGAATATTGGCCCCCACTCTCTTCTGGCTTGTAGAGTTTCTGCCGAGAGGTCTGCTGTTATTCTGATGGGCTTCCCTTTGTGGGTAACCCGACCTTTCTCTCTGGCTGCCCTTAAGATTTTTTCCTTCATTTCAACTTTGGTGAATCTGGCAATTATGTGTCTTGGAGTTGCTCTTCTGGAGGAGTATCTTTGTGGCGTTCTCTGTATTTCCTGAATTTGAATGTTGGCCTGCCCTACTAGGTTGGGGAAGTTCTCCTGGACGATATCCTGAAGAGTGTTTTCCAACTTGGTTCCATTTTCCCCCTCACTTTCAGGCACCCCAATCAGACGTAGATTTGGTCTTTTTACATAATCCCATACTTCTTGCAGGCTTTGTTCATTTCTTTTTCTTCTTTTTTCTTTTGGTTTCTCTTCTCGCTTCATTTCATTCATTTGATCCTCAATCGCTGATACTCTTTCTTCCAGTTGATCGAGTCGGTTACTGAAGCTTGTGCATTTGTCACGTATTCTCGTGTCATGGTTTTCATCTCTGTCATTTCGTTTATGATCTTCTCTGCATTAATTAGTCTAGCTGTCAATTCTTCCACTTTTTTTTTCAAGATTTTTAGTTTCTTTGCGCTAGGTACGTAATTCCTCCTTTAGCTCTGAGAGGTTTGATGGACTGAAGCCTTCTTCTCTCATCTCGTCAAAGTCATTCTCTGACCAGGTTTGATCTGTTGCTGGCGATGGGCTGCACTCCTTTGCAGGGGGAGATGCGCTCTTATTTTTTGAATTTCCAGCTTTTCTGCCCTGCTTCTTCCCCATCTTTGTGGTTTTATCTGTCTCTGGTCTTTGATGATGGTGACGTACTGATGGGGTTTTGGTATAGGTGTCCTTCCTGTTTGATAGTTTTCCGTCTGACAGTCAGAAGGACTGTCTATTGGTCTGTTGGAGATTGCTTGAGGTCCACTCCAGACCCTGTTTGCCTGAGTATCAGCAGCAGAGGTTGCCGAAGATAGAATATTGCTGAACAGCGAGTGTACCTGTCTGATTCTTTCTTTGGAAGTTTCCTCTCAGGGGTGACTCCACCCTGTGAGGTGTGGGGTGTCAGACTGCCCCTAGTGGGGGATGTCTCCCAGCTAGGCTACTCAGGGGACAGGGACCCACCTGAGCAGGCAGTCTGTCCGTTCTCGGATCTCAACCTCCGCGTTAGGAGATCCACGGCTCTCCCCAAACCTGTCAGACAGAGTCGTTCACGTCTGCTCCGGCCCCGCTCTTTCCCCTATTGGACTGCAGCTGTGCGCTGTCCGCAGAGGTAGCTACAGTCTACAGAGACAGGCAGGCTTCCTTGAGCTGCTGTGAGCTCCACCCAGTTCGAGCTTCCCAGGGGCTTTGTTTACCTACTTAAGCCTCAGCAATGGCGGGCGCCCCTCCCCCAGCCTCGCTGCTGCCTTGTGGATCGATCGCTGCAGACTGCTGTGTTGGCAGTGAGGGAGGCTCCGTGGGCGTGGGACCCTCCCGGCCAGGTGTGGGATATATTCTCCTGCTGTGCCTGTTTCCTTAAAGCGCAGTATTGGGGTGGGAGTTACCCGATTTTCCAGGTGTTGCGTGTCTCAGTTCCCCTGGCTAGGAAAACGGATTTCCTTCCCCCTTGTGCTTCCAGGTGAGGCGATGCCTCACCCTGCTTCAGCTCTCGCTGGTCAGGCAGCAGCAGCTGACCAGCACCGATTTTCCGGCACTCCCTAGAGAGATGACCCCAGTACCTCAGTTGAAAATGCAGAAATCACCGGTCTTCTGTGTCGCCCGCGCTGGGAGTTGGAGACTGGAGCTGTTCCTATTCGGCCATCTTGCTCCGCCCTTCTGTTACTGCTTTTTAAACTTTATGGTACATTAGGAATATGTCTTACATGGCAAAATCATATTCTTAAAGGATAAATTATATGTCTATTTATATGTATAATTTATACATATATTATATAAATAAAATCTCCTCCTATGGTAGGAATGTGTAGTTGTGTTCATAATTCCTGTTTCGTTTTCAGCTTGGACACTGGTAAGTTAGCTCAAATCTGTAGCACAGTGTCACTTTGTACGAGCCTCAGCTTGGATGGCCAACCAGATGTCTACATCACAAACATTATTTGGCAATTACAGCTGTCTCCACTGCTGTCTTTGGAAGGTATAGATAATATCTTAGCCTTAATTTTTGTCTGCTGTCATTGCTTTATAAAACTAAAAATAACAATGAAGGTGGAACAAAAGAAAATTTTTGTCAACTTTATGATTGACAGAATTTCATTATCTTTCATCATGCTATTTTAGTAAACACATTTAGAAAATAGTTGTTGCTATTAAGGGTGCGGGAGGGACTTTGTCTCCCAGGGAGTAAGCCACTAGCTACAAATAGAACACATTGAAAATCCAACTGGAGAGGCCATGCACGGTGGCTCACGCCTATAATCTCAGCACTTTGGGAGGCTGAGGTAGGCGGATCATGAGGTCAGGAGATTGAGATCATCCTGGCTAACACAGTGAAACCCTCCATCTCTACTAAAAATACAAAAAAATTAGCCAGGTGTGGTGGCGGGCGCCTGTAGTCCTAGCTACTCAGGAGGCTGAGGCTGGAGAATGGTGTGAACCTGGGAGGCGGAGCTTGCAGTCAGCCCAGATCACGCCACTGCACTCCAGCCTGGGCGACAGAGCAAGACTCCACCCCCAAACCCCCCCCAAAAAAGAAAATCCAACTGGAATGATCACTGCTACTTATTAATTATGTTTATTCTACATATTGTATGTCAATTGACATATTAGCTGATTCAAACCAATATCCAGTTAAAAGAGGCCATTTTCTTGCTTTTTTCCCCCTGTATATCTTTAATTCTAAAGATCATTATAGAAATGTAAGGAAAACTTAGGAAGATGTTAAAGAATCATCTACAGCAACAGTTTCTGTAGAACTCGATGGATTTTTTTGCTGGCCTGTTATAAAATGAATATAAGGAAAATATAATGAATTTTTTATGAAGCTACATTTGTGAGACTTCATTATGACATTCCCCCTGTTTTATTGTTTAAAATATTCTGTTTTTTGTAAAATAGTAATGATAGTACAAGATAGTTTAACTTTTTTTGGTCCTCTCTTGGCAAAATAACAAATTGGTAGTCTATTTGATGTCCAGTTATGTGTGTGTGCATTTTAAGTGTGTTGCTCTGTGACATCCCAGCATCAGAAACTACTGATAGAAATTGGAAAAATAGTTAATATTGAAAATGGATGGTCTTTAATAGACTCTCGGGCCCTTTATTTCTCTTTTTGCATAGTCTGCTTGGAATGGTGTACAGATTGTAGTGTGTTTATACCCTGTGTAGGGTCCCTTGTCTTACAGCTCTCGTCTCCAAGCTTTACTTTCATGTTCCCAGCTTCCTGACCTCTAAGACAAGATTGTTGATCCTTTGTCTGGCAAGATCTGCATTACTGCTGTGTACCTTCTCCATTCCTGACTTCCATTTCCCTGCTTCATTGTATTTTACTGGATACCTTTCTGCTTAGTACTCCTCCTAGCTGTGTAGCCATGTATTGGCCTGTCAACTGGTCTGTTCATTATGAAATCACCAAGAGATCTATGTATTTATTGTTATTCGAATAGTGTACAAGTCACTGTGTTAAATGCTGTAGCAGATAGTAAATAAGGAAGATAATACATGTTCCTTAAGAATATTGAGATAAGCATACAACTAATCATGTATTCTTACACAGAATAAGTCAGTGTTTCTTAAGAGAAGTACAGAGTACAATTAGTGATAAAGGAACTTCAGATGCGATTGGAAGGATCTTTGACTTGGCTGTCTGTATAACTTTGAGCAAGTTTCTTAATCTTTTTGAGCCTCAGTTTCCTCTACGGAAGAATAATAATGCTTATATCAAGATTGCTGTGAGGGTAAACGAAACAATTAATATAAAATGCATAACTGAGTTTCTGGCAAGGATTTGGCAGCTATCTTTTACTATCATTGGCCACTTCTCCCCCCAAACTATTTTAAAGGTTGTGATGATTTTTACAGGGATTGAGAGGTGATAAGTATAATTCTTTCAAGTAAAGTGAATGACGAACAAATGTACAGAGTTAAAATATGCTGGAACAACATTTTGGAGCAAAGTATGTAGCTGATGGGAATAGAGTAAGACAAAATACAGCTGCAATTATGTTTCAATTTAGTACACATATTGTAATGCAGAGGAAACTAACTCCGAAAGTTCACAATTGAAGATACAGGAGAGAAGATTGAGTCAGTCACCCAAGTGGAGGGATTCATTTTAGGTAAGAGGAATTTTGGGCACAGGAAGCTTAAAGAATGTTTTGGAAGTATATTCAGCTAATTTTTCAAGTATGTCATTTTTCCATTGTTTGTTGAGAATTTTGATCTTCACAAACAGGTATCATATTATCATTTGAAGATCTTATCAGATTCTGTTGGTATGAGTATCTCCTGTATTTGAAACATCAAAAATTAATTTTCCTGGAAAAACGGTTAAACCAAGATGAGGGCTCACAATAGGCTATATTTAACAACCAAGTCTGGCACAGCCTACATTGTGTGAACTTTTGGTTTCTTGGGTTTTTGTTTTTTCTTCGCTTGATGGTGTTTCAGTTTGGAAGAATGTGGCTAGACCACAGTGTGACTTTTCCAAGATTTAGTTCTTATTGAGGCCTTATTATTTGGTAACATTTGTTTTTTGTTTTTGTAGAGACAAGGTCTCACTGTGTTGCTCAGGCTGGTCTTGAATTCCTGAGCTCAAGCAGCCCTCCTGCCTCAGCTTCCCAAAGTGCTCGGATTACAGGCGTGAGCCACCACGCCTGGCCATTTTGTAACATTTGAAGCTTTGAGAAAGATCATACTCTATCAGTTTATGAAAAACAAATAATGATTAAATCATGAGAGTGGAATGGAAAGTGGAGGTTGTAAGTGTTAGTGCTCCAGTCCAAAAGGTTTTTGCATATTCAGGTTATCTTTGACCTGAGACAGAGCAAACCAGAAGACTGTGTCACATTAGTCACCTTTTTCCCCCCATTAAAAAAAGATACCAGTACGAGTGACTTTTTAAGAGTATAACTCTGATTTTTAAATTATTTCAGAATTTGTAATATCTAAAGATGCTCTTTACAAAAAAAAGAATAGGTATGTTCAAACTTTTAGTTTTCACTTGCTTTGTGTGGTTTGGATATTAAGTTGACCGTTATGTGTTTAAACCCTTTGAAGTATTTTAATTTGAGAAAACTCATGGTTATTTCATTTGTTCAGTTTATGTAATTTAAAAACATGCTCCACAGATGTTTCTTAAGACTTCAGGGTTGAACTGGGTGCAATGGCTCACGCCTGTCATCCCAACCCTTTGGGAGGCTGAGACAGGAGGATAACTTGAGCCCGGGACCAGCCTGGGTAACATAGTGACACTCTGTCTTTACAAAAAATCCTTTTTTAAAAAATATAAATAATAAAAAAGCTCTCTTGGGTTATACTGCCAAATTAAATACTTAAGCTCTCTCTGCTTTGGAGGGTTTTAGTCATTCTTGGTCTCTGGCCATGTAACAACCTGTGCAAAGATTAGTAGGTATTGTGTGCTAGCTTTATCCTTCCATCAGGACAGTCTAGGCCTATTTGGATTTTGCATCTTCCTTGTAGTTCAACAGCCATCTCATTTGGGTTTTGGCTTTCTGCAGTCAACCTTCAAAGATCTTTTGTTTTCTGACAGTTGAAGAAACTGGCTCAGTATTCTTTCTCCTAGACAATTATTTAATTGTTTACAGATAACTGAAACTATCTTCTAAAGGTTTCTATTGTGAATTTCTTTATTTTATGGGAAGCTTCTTATGTTGAAATGATTGGTCAACATAATTCTTGGTGATTAGAAAAACTGTTTTTCAACCAAATAGCATCAAAATGCTTATTCTTTCTTTTCTGATTTTACAGTGCATATTTTTTTTTCTGTGTATTATAACAAATCTCTTCTTTTTAAAGCTTTTAAAAGACAATAGCAAATTTAATGCTTGCATTGGTACTGTTATAGCAAGTTTAAAGAAGTGTACTCTTGTACCCTATAAATATATACACCTACTATGTACCCACAAAAATTAAAAATAAACATACAAGCAGCCAAAACATGTGCTCTTAAGAAATTTTTACTTTCTTGAGATAATATAGGGTATTATTTTGATAACTGTGGATAAGGATGAACCCATCTTATACAATAAAGAGTTTGGAACTTCAAAACTATCACTGGCTGGGTGCGGTGGCTCACGCCTGGAATCCCAGCACTTTGGGAGGCCAAGGCAGGTGGATCACCTGAGGCCAGGAGTTCAAGACCAGCCTGACGAACATGGAGAAACCCTGTCTCTACTAAAAATACAAAATTAGCCAGGTGTGGTGGTGGGTACCTATAGTCACAGCTACTAGGGAGCCTGAGGCAGGAGAATAGCTTGAACCCAGGAGGCAGAGGTTGCGGTGAGCTGAGATCACGACATTGCACTTCAGCCTGGGCAACAGGAACGAAACTCCGTCTCAAAAACAAACAAAAAAAACCCCCAAAAATTATCATGTCAGCAACTATAATTAACCTCAAGGCAACAGTTTAACACAGAGCTTTTTGAATTCTGCATGTAATATTCTTACTTGCTTAAGTATTATAAATGTTTCAGAATATCACTTTGTTTTATTTAAATTTTTTGGTACAGTTTCATTAGTGTTTTTCCACGGGGAATACATTTCCATCTTTATTAAGCGAGACAGTAGGAAAATGTGATTTGGTTTCCACAGTTGACTTTTAAGCTAACCTGTCAGCAACACATCTGTTCCATAAAGTTAAATACACCTGGGATATGATAATGCATAATTATTTCCTCACAGAATTGTTTAATAAGAGTCACATTAAACTACCAGTGGCCAACACTTACTGATCGCTTGCTAGATACAGACACCATTCTGAGTATTTTACATGTATCAATTCATTTATGTTATAAATTTTAAAATAAGTTTCTTTTCTCTTTCTCTTCCTGTTTTTCTTCCCTGCCCTTTCACCCTGCTTCACTGTTCCTTAAGACAGTTACTTTTCAGAAACAGCCAAAGTCAGAAATATTAGCACAGGTTGACTATCCCTTATCTGAAATGCTTGGAACCAGAAGCGTTTTGAATTTTTTTTTTTTCCAGATTTTGGAATATTTGCAGATAGATAGATAGATAGATATAGATAGATAGATAGATATCCTGGGGATGAGACCCAAGTCCAAACACAAAATTCATTTATGTTTCATGTACACCTTATACACATAGCCAGAAGGGAATTTACATAATATTTTAAAAATAATTTTGTGCATGAGGCAAAGTTTTGACTGTATTTTGATTGCAACCCATCACATGATGTCAGGTGTGGAATTTTCTTCTTGTAGTGTCATGTGGTTGCTCAAAAAGTTTCAGATTTGGGAGGATTTCAGATTTTCACATTAGGAATCCTTGACCAATAGCTTCCATTAAGATTGTTCACTTAATTTATGGAGCTTTCCATCGGTAATAGGACAAATAAGGGAAAGGGATCACAATAAATGAGGTAGTATTAGAAGGAGAGATTACATGTTCCCTGGAAGGATGCTAATGTAACTTAGGTGAATGCCAGTCATACGTGGGAATCACAGTTTCATGACAGGGCCTGCTGCATTGACTGGGCCATGAAGATAGTCGAGGAAAAAGCAGAGAACCCTGGTCTTCCAGTGTACCAGTAAACAGCTTTGAGAACCTGAGCTATGGAATTTAAAATGATGTGGCAAGTCCGACGAAGTGACACATTTTCACACAGTACCAGCAGGAGGATGAAAACCAGAACTTGTAAACAAGGGTGAAAGTGACAGGTTTAGGACAGTGGATGGGCAAGAGGCCTAACCTTAGATTTCCAAAGAATAAAGGAGAGAAACACATATTTTAATTGAATAGCTTCATATTTAGCTTCAGGAAGATAAGTACTGGCCATATATTTGAATGTATATGCTATATTAGTTTATATCTCATGTCAGGTGATTTGCAGGTCTTTTTATGTGCATGTTTGTGCAGCTGAGATGTTTGGCACTCAGTTCTTGTGGGAGAGAGCAGCTTGGTATGGAAACATCTTGGAGTTTGAAATCTCACTGGCCTGGATTTGAATCCCAGCTGTTACATGGCCTTGAGCAAGCTACTTACCTGATTTTTTGAGGTGGATTCTTGTCTCTAAGATGGAGATAGGGAAACCCAACTCTGAAAGGGTTAAATGAGAAAAGGCATATAAAATATCAGTAATAGGCTCGCTGGCTCACGCCTGTAATCCCAGCACTTTGGGAGGCCAAGACAGGAGGGTCACTTGAACCCAGGAGTTCGAGACCAACCTGGGCAACATAGCGAGACCCTGTTTCTATTAAAAAAACAAAACAAAACAAAACAACAGAAAAAGGAAAAAGGAAAAGAAAATATCAGTAACAGTGTCTGATGCTCAGTAAGGGCTAAACAACATTGAGTTACTCTCCCGAGGAAACGACAATATAATGGTTTTCTCCTTCCCCTTGTTATAGAAAGGGCAGAAAATGTAAAGAGAAGACATATAACAACTGGGAGACTAGAACCTCTATTTGTAAGAGAGGCCACAATTTGCGTTTATTTTAAAAATGTAAATTGCTTAAGAGGAAAAGAGTGTTAGCAGTTCAAGATTATGTGGTCGGTTAAATAGTAAAACACGTTTTAAAATGTATGTTACTTTACATAAGGATCCCATGTGAAAATTCTCAGAAATTAAGCATTGCATATTTGACTGCTGAGTACAGTGATTCATATGTATCTTAAAGTCATATATTAATAAAATTACAGATGGGTCAAATTCAATTGTTAAAAGTACGATTTTTCTCAATATGAAATTTTAAAGCATTTGTGTACTGACGGTCTTTTTAAAGCCTTGCTACTCATTATAGCAATCGAATCACTGAAGAGATGTTCCTTTCTCTCTGGTTCAGCGTTATTGAGCCTTATCTTTTTGATATAGAACTACTTTTTATTTTGTAACTGTGTCTTTTATTTTGTAATAATTTTGTTTATGGTATATTTTAATATTATAACAGTAGAACCAATATTTTAGTTTTAAAAAAGACAATTCTATATCATGTCTAAATACTATTGGGAAATATGCCAATTTTTTAATTTTTTAAAGCTAATATTGCCATTCTACTTTTTTTACTTTCATTAATGTAGTCTCAGAGAATTATTCATTGAACATGCTTTAATATTTTTTCCTGATTTCAAGGAGTGTAAAAAGATTATCTAAAAATTTCTAAGAGTGTGTTTTCTTATGAGAATGCTGTATTATCTACTTATTTATTCTTATATCATTAGTTAAAAGTTAAATGAGTATGTGTCCTTTCTGAATAATATATTAAGTATAGGGGATACCGGAACTTTGTAGTTATGTTGGCCAAAGTAATGTCAGTAGTTTATGAAAAGTAATATAGGTCTTGAATTTCTTTTGATTAGTCATTGTAAGCATTTTAAAACTTTCTTCCTCATAGATATTATGAGGAATAATTATTATATTATTCCTTCTAGATAATATGTGATTTGTACAGCCATTCTTGAGCAGTTGAAATTTTTTTCAACTACTCACAAAAATTACAAATTTTTGTGCCTGGTAGAGATAAAATAACTCTGAGACATGGTAGATACTTGGTTTTTGAATCTCTTGTATAAACTATGCAAATGTTTCTGAAAGAGCACTTTTGTGTATGTTTTGAGGTGCCCCCATGTTAAGTATACGCTATCTTTAGAAATTTGAGTCTTATTTATTGTTATCATTTGAACAGGTGTCTCAATGCTTGTACCTACTGCAAAACTAAACACGCCAGAGGAAATTTGGCCAGTTATCCAATTGATGAACTAGTAGATAGAGCCAAACAATCTTTTCAAGGTAAGAGTTTCTAGAATTACATGTGAAATTAGTCTTCTTAATAAATTATATTAGTCTTGTAAGTAATACTTCAGTTTAGAGACTGACTTCATTAGTTTTATGAAGAGTTTTACAAATATATCAGCTTAACTAATAAAAGATGTGACCAGATTTAATCACTTAGTTTATTTTTACATTAATTACTCTTCTTTTACTACGCTTCCGTTTTCTTATCACTCTAAGGTAAACGACGTATTTTGAACTTTATCACCTACCTCTAGACTCCATGGAAAAGACAAAATTAAGATAAAATGAAATCCATGAGCCTCTGATGTCTGTTAAGATTTTTGTGGACAAGTGAAATACTCAGATTTTTCATCTATTTCTTTGACTTTTTTGGACCATTTAGAAAATGGAGCTAATTAGGGTTTGTAGACTTCTTTGAAGAAGGTAGGTTTTCATATCAGCCAATAAAGGAGGCTACTATTTTAACAGAACTGTCAGACCAGTAAAGAGTGGTACTGGGGAAGAGGCCTAATGAGAATGATTTGTGTGGGGTGGCCAACTACTTCTGAATCATCACTTGCTGGGAAATGTGATTATCTAGGTCTCTCTCCGCATATAATAAGACTTATCTTTAACGTGAGTCACAGTTGTGTGGACATATAACTGCTCAAACCATAAACTTCCTTTTTTGTCTTTGTTTATAGTATGTGCCTGTAACAGTGGTGTGTTTTTACTCCTAACATGAGATAATCTATTGTCTCATAATCTTGCAGGTTAATAGTTATTGGCAATGTGCTTTTCTTTTTGGCAAGTAACTTGGAGTGCTAATTTCAATACTTCCTACTCTGGGCCTCAGAAAGTATGAGTTCCAAATTCATTTTTTTGTTTAGTCTATAGAAAACTTTTAGAAACATGAATTTGGAATGTTTCTTTTAATAGAGAAAAATATCCCCTTGCTTGATTTATTGATGCCTCCCAACAGTTTTTCTCCACTTGTATATACTTAGCTCAGTCCCCTCCTCCTTTCACATTCAACTAGTATTGAGAGAGAAATAAAGGAAATTTACTGACTCTTGTCAGTGTTCTCCTTTTAGAGCCAGATTATTGTCTAATCTAAGAAAAAGCCCGGGTGGTTGTCTTTACTACAGCATAACCAGTACTTCCAAGGATTGTTTAAAAGGGGCAAAAATTTTCCCAGAAACTAAATCTATTTGAAAAAATATTTGCTGGCATTCTTAATTAGTGTTTGTTTTTTCATATATCTGTCAGATAATGGGGATATTAAACATCTGTCTACCAAACACTGCAACTTAGAAGTCATGCAAATTAGTACTTTTTTTTTAACATCATGCATTTCTAAGTGCAACTGCCTATAATTTTTTGAAAAGTCTATTTTATTTTACTTGAAAATTTATTTGAAAAATGTAAAGCTGTAAAATCACCATGTAGAAAGTGAAAATCTCCTCTTCACTTGCTTACATCTATTCTCACCTGTAACTTACGCCAACATTTGGATATGATTGCTTCGTGGCTTTATATGGACACATTTATGAATTATACATGACTTGAGAAAAAAAGACAGAACAGAAGTATTACCTGTGGATGGTGTCTAGGTTCTTTGCGTTTTAAACGAACAACTGGACAAAACGCACAAACAAAGCAAGGAAAGAATTAAGCAACAAAAGCAGAGATTTATTGAGAATGAAAGTACGCTCCACAGTGTGGGAGCGAGTCTGAGCAGCGCTCAGGGGGCCTGGATACAGAATCTTCTGGGATCCAGCTACCCTCTAGAGGTTTCCCATTGGCCACTTGGTGTTCACCCCATGTAAATGAAATGGTGGCCCCGCAGTCAGTCTGATTGGTTGTGGAAAGTAACCAATCAGAGGCTGACGTGCAGTTACAAAGGTCACACTCCTATGCAAACATCTGATTGGTTGTGGAAAGCTGAAGTGAACTTACAAAGTTACATGCTTATACAAATGTCTGACTGGTTGCAGAAAGCAACAATCAGAGGTACTTTCAATTTCCTATCTGTGCTGCAGAAAATATGGGGGTTTGCAAAGGGAGTAACCTCTGGTCCTTTTTTTACTTAGGCTGGAAAGTTGTTTTTTTTTTTTTTCCGATTTAGTTCTAGAGAAGTCAGGGTGAATTGGCCTTAGGTTCCCTGCCTCCAGGCCCTATTCTCCTGCCTCAGAAACATAGTTTGTATAAACTGATTATGACTTTTTCTAACAATATCTACCTTAGCTCTGTGATTTACCTTTAGAGATGCCCTCTGAGCAACCAAGTTACAGTGTATTGCTTCTGTAGATCTTTAGTTAGTTAACATTGTCATATACAAGTGGGTTGGACTAGTTAAGGTGAGTGATTCAAATAATATATCAGAGGTTAGCAGTAATGTAGTAGCTATTTTTAGAGAAAGTATTAGAAGATTACTCTTACCAACATCAGTATGATAAGTATCTTTTTATTCCCAACCATGGAATGTTTGCAACATCAGTTTTTTCTGTTGAGTTATTATCTGTGTATTAGAATTGAAACTAAAAACTAGTTTTTGAACTGGTGAGCTAACTTGTGAGATAACCCAGTGTGTTCAGGAAATGTAGTTTTTTTTAATTTTAATTTTAATTTTAATTTTTATTTTTGGTAACAGGGTCTCACACTGTATCAACCAGGCTGGAGTGTCGTGGTACAGTCAGAGCTCACTGCAGCTTCAAACTGTTGGGCTCAAGCTATCCTCCTGCCTCAGCCTCCCCAGTAGTTGCGACTATAGGCATATACGACCAAGTCTGGCTAATTTTTAAATTTTTTAGAGAGACGGGGTCTCCCTGTGTTGGCCAGGCTGGTCTCAAACTCCTGGTCTCAAGCCACCTTGACCTCCCAAAGTGCTGGGATTACGGGTGTGAGCCACTGCGCCCAGCCAGAAAAATTTTAAGTCCTCAAGTATTTGGTGGGTTTTGCTATAAGCAGTTTAGATTTGAAATACTGCACTGTTGCTTACCAGCCACATGATGTGAACACGGTATCTCACCTCTCCAAGCTTATGGCTTTCTCATCACTATAACATTTAATGTTTTTGTTTTAAGAATTTGAGATAACATGTATGAAGTAATTGGCTATGTCAATATTATGAAGAAGAAATATTATTTAAACTAAAATCCGAAGCCAGGAAGAGAAGTGTGATTTTGGGTAAGAGCGTTGTAACATCCATAGCAAACACATTAATGACTAAAACCAAATGACAGATTTTCTTTTGAGTCTAAATTATGTTTTATGAAAAATTTATCTGTAGATAGATATCTAGTATGACAGTTACCTTTCATTTTCTAAATTTGAGAAGTGCAAATTCATGCTAAGGGTAGCCTTATAATCCCTTTCAAAAATAGGTAGTATCAATCTGTAAGCTAATATTTTTAAGACATTTAGTAGCATTATCTTTTTTCTGCAAAAGAAATTGAGATTTTAATGCTGTTATAGAAATCCTAAGTTTGAGCTTTAAAATTGCAAATAATAAATATGAAAGTAAACATAATAGAAGAAATGACTCATTTTCTTATTACTATGACTTTTGCACATTTAGTTATTTAATCATTCAAGTGATAGGAATATTCTTTGGACCAGAAACTCTTAAGTTCTGCATTCTACCATGATTAGATTGCCTGTCTTATAACGAATAACAAACATGGTTTTGTGAAAAGTTACTCTATAATGAAAAACCTAAATATGCCACCAATAAAGGCAGTACTAGGTTTAAAGCTACTCTGTAGGTGGGAGTTAAATTTCCCATCCTTAAAGTGACATTTTCTTTCTTTTAATTTTTTTAATGGCTCTGGTATGTCAGAATTACTAATTGATTTTTTTAAATTCTAAATCAACTGTGGAGTGAAGATTGGAACCCAAATTTCCAGTCATGTGATACAATATACAATAGGATCAAAATTTTATTCTGAACAGCATGTTTATCAGACTTTTTTTTTTTTTTTTGAGGTGAGATCTCACTGGAGTGCAGTGACATGATCTCGGCTCACGGCAGCCTCCTCCTGGGCTCAAGCAATCCTACCACCTCAGCCTCCTAAGTAGCTGGGACTACAGGTGTGCACTACCACACCTGGCTAATTTTTCTATTTTAGATAGAAACAGGGTTTTGCCATGTTGCCCAGGCTGGTCTCGAAGTCCTGGCCTCAGGTGATCTGCCCACCTTTGCCTCCCAAAGTTCTGGGATTACAGATGTGATTATGAGCATTTTATATTCATAAAAATGTATTTCTTGTTAGTCTAATGCATTAGGAGACTAAAGGCTAACCCAAAGGCAAGGAAGCATTCAGAAGAGATTCTGAAATAATCATAAAGTCATTCTGAATATAAAATGGCTTCCCACAATACTAAAAATATGCTGACTATGCATTCAGCTGCCAAAAAATGAGAGAGCTCATTAACTTTTGAATGGACGGCACTAAAGTAAATATTTCTATGTTTAAATATAAATGTAATTTCTTTTCTATATAAATTACGTCTGTTTAACTGGTTTTCTGGCATTTTTTTTCTCTCTCTCAACCTCCATAATTGACAATTTTTACCTTCTCAGTGTGTGTTTTATTTTTGAGGAGACTTCTGCATGTGAGTTTAAGATTTACCAGGTAACTTCTGGGTATCATCTCGTTCTCACAGACCGTTGCAAAACCTTCCTTCTCACTTCCTCCCTTCTGATGAGATTGAGGTTTTAAAAATTCCTAGGATTAACAGTGTTTGGGGGCTGAGTTTGCTGGGTTTGACACGGTTGCATTTTAGATATCTAGACAAACATGTCAAGTGGTGACCAGGACTTTGTTGGGGCCAGAATGAATTTACAAGCTAGTGTTTTCTAGGATATTTGTATTGATTTTTCTCTAGCAGCTAATCAATCAGTTTCAGTTGTGTAAGTGATGGAGCAAACCTTTTTAAACGTGCAGGGTGAGTGGTGTGGAAACAACACCTTTCACCGTGCTGTCTCTGGAATCAAAATGTAGAGATGATGGATGAGCTGTTTTTATAGCTATCGTGTGCTTTTCTAGATCTCATTTGTGTGTTACTACTTTTTGGCTCCCTCATAAATCTGAAAAGCCCCTGCAAGATAAGTGGCATCAACTGGTTATGGAAAGGTAAAATAAATTAGGATGAAATATTCAGAACAGGAAGAAAATTTCTTGATGCCTAGTGATTTCGATATTATTGTTGGAATTTAAAAAAATGGATTCTGTATTTCAAGACTTGCAAAGATACTACCTAGTATGTATAAGATTAATTATGAAACGCAGCTGTAGTACATTGCTTCCTACTTTTTTAGATAGGAAAGAATATGAACAATATTTGATTTTCTGTGTATAAGCTTAAAATTGTTCAGTTGTACACTTTAAATCAAGTACCATTTGACTGTAATGATGATTATTATACATTGATTTCTACCCAAGATTAAAACGGGGCCAATAATTGCATTCTGTTTATATAGCAGTTAAATTAAATGTCTCTTTAATTCCTTTATCTTTTCATATGTGCTGTATTCAATTGAGAAATGCATGTTATCTGTAGGATTAATGATGCAATTTACATATCAACTTCCAAAAAGGATTTTAGGCAGCTTACATTAAATGATTGTATGTAAAAGACCATGGAAATAAGAGCCATGTTAAATGCTGTATTGTGTTCTGAAAGAGGGAAGATGATTTTACAACTGATGAGTCCTAGCTCCTCAGAAGAATAGCGAAATAGAGTGATTTATATAATCTGATAGGAGTATATAAAAGAAAGTATATACTTTACCAAGAGAAGTCTACATGTTTCCAGGCACTAAACACGAAGAATTATTTTCATGCATTCTTTCCTAGGAGACACTGAATAATACAGTAGAAATGTTTCTGACTAAAGATAGATAGAAATTGAAGATACATTCTCTACCTAGCTTTTTCTTCTGTTGATTCTTGCAAAACCCAAAAATATAATATTAAAATGTAACCTTTAAAAGACATTTTTTGGGAGAACTAAATAAATGTAATGTACATAATGAACGTGACTTGATCGTGAACACAGTGCCTAAATAGCTGTTTATCAGATACTCAGTTTAAATAAGCTAAGATTAATTGCTGTGACTTCAGGGACTGTTAGCTAAGACTCTCAGTGGCAAAAACAGAGTATAATTTATGTGACCTTTGCCTATTCAGGTCTCTGAGTTTCTGTCAGTGGTGGTTAAACTTTTCTTAGCAACAAAGGGAACCCTTTTTACAAAGGAAAGTTGAAAAGGTAGAGGCAGACCACCGTGGTTGAAGTAGAAGTGGGGCCCTGTTTAATGAGACCTTTCCTCAGAACTTTGAGGATTCAGCCAGAATCTGCTGGTTTAGATTAGTGTTTCTAATTTTTAAAGGTATTGCTGAACACTGCAATCCAGGAGTGGTGAAGGTTTCCTTCAAGGATAAATAGTAAATATTTTAGGCTTTGTGAGCCATAAGATCTCTGTTGCAACTATTTAGTTCTGTCCTTGTAGCATGAAAGCAGCCACAGAAAATATGCAAATGAATGGATATGGCTGTGCTCCATTAAAACTGTATGATAGGCCAGTTGTGGCTCATGCCTGTAATCCCAGCACTCTGAGAGGGTCTCGGCAGGCAGATCACTTGAGTTCAGGAGTTCGAGACCAGGCTGCCAAACAGGATGAAACCCCTTCTCTACTAAAAATACAAAAATTAGCTAGGCATGGTGGCCCACGCCTGTAACCCCAGCTACTTGGGAGGCTGAGGCAGAAGAATCACTTGAACCTAGAAGGTGGAGGTTGCAGTGAGCCAAGATCGTGCCACTGCACTCCAGCCTGGGCGACAGAGAGGACTTTGTCTCAAAAATAAATAAATAAACAAAAAACCCTGTATGATAGGGGTTATTGATGAAGGGGTTTCGTGGTCAATTTTGGGGGAAGTTAATTTAAACAAATTAATCAAAATTCATCGTGGCAGAACTTCTGGTTCTTTGTCTAATATGTTAATACATATTGTCAATCCATAAAAGAAGGATTTAGCCTTTAAGAACTAATATAGATGTAGACTAGATTAGTGTTCTCAATCTAGTTGTTTAACTCACTTCGCAATCTTATAAAACCAAAACCAAATGTGTCTGCATCATAACCCTAACAATTGCATCACAATTTCCATGGATGAGGGCTTTGCGTTTTCTAAAACACAGGTGACTCCAGTGAGAGTCAGAGGTGAGAACTACAATTAAGAACCACTATTCTAGAAAATTTTTTGGTTGAAGCTGTAAAATGAGCTGTCCCTCTCAATTCTAGTGAGAAGGATTCTGAGGAGAAACCCTGGTTGATTAGTAAATAATGGCCAAATAGGGAAGGTGGAGGGGCAACACAATTGTTGTTAATTTGCTAATACACCCTAGATAGTGAATGGATGGTTTCAAAGTCCAAAGGTACTTATTTAAGTTAAAAGGCTCAGCTGTTTCTGTTATCAACCAAGGCATCACAAAAGGGTGACTGACATTTATGGAGCACTTACTGTGCATATGTAGGAATTAGGATGAAAACCACATAGTCCCTGTCTTTAAGGATCCCCTCCTAGTTTAAGAGAGAGAGTAGCTTGTTGGACTAATGAAAATTGAAGTATGCAAAAACAGACACCACATTCGGGATAACAGAAGTCATTCTTACAAATCAACCAGGTTTCTTCCTCAGAATCCCTCTCACTAAGTTCTTGTTAGCCACTGCCATTGATTATGCTGAGTATTCGGGATGAAATCTACTTGCTATTCTGAACCCCGAGGCTTCTGTGATGCCGAAGTCTCTGAAAGAAAGAAACCAAATGGTGACTCTTTAACTAAGGTAACTAGTGGAACTATGTAGCTGTTATTTTTCCATTCATTCAACAAATATTTATTGAGCATTCATTAGAAGCAGTTCTTATTTCTGCTAATAGGCACATGCTTTAGAAAAGGTATGATAACAGTGTATTATTACAATCAATAGTTGATTACTTCTGCCAATGAGGAGGACAGAAGGAGAGGTTTGCTGATAATGGAGCAAACAGCTTATCCTTGCCATGGGAAACAAGGATGCGATCCCAAGGTTGTTACATTTTTTTCATAATTACGAGTTTTCATAGTTCAGAGTATATATAATCCAAAGTACAGAAAATCTGCTGCTTCTGGAAATACCTTTTTAAATCTATCCTTATGAAAATCATAGTGCAGTCATCCCTCACTGCTATTGGTGAGTTTTATTTACTTTTTACTCTTTTGTGCTCTATAAAACAATTTACATACATACAGTTAAGTATAAAAGTTATTTAAAATAATGAGATTCTGGGAAAACAGATAAGAATAGAAAGTTTGGAACTTGGTGGAAAATTGGAACACTGGAAAGTTGGCCATAATCACACATGTGGTATTTCAAATCAAGCAACAGTTTTGACTCTTAGCTTCTTGAACACTTACTGTCTTTAAAGAAAAGTAATAACAGCTTGGCATTAGGTTCAAAAGAGTTTTCACGTAGGGAGTGGTGAGGGATAGAGTAGATCCCAGCAGTGTCCCTTTAACACTCACTCACATACTATGTTTCTGAAAATTACATATTTTGGTGTTTCTTGTTAGAACTTGCAGACATGCCGGCTGGGCGTGTGGCTCATGCCTGTAATCCCCAGCACTTTGGGAGGCCGAGGCGGGTGGGTCATCTGGGGTCAGGAGTTCTAAACCAGCCTCACCAACATGATGAAAACCCATCTCTACTAAAAATACAAAAAATAGCTAGGCATGGTGGTGCATGCCTGTAATCCCAGCTACTTGGGAGGCTGAGGCAGGAGAATCGCTTGAATCTAGGAGGTGGAGGTTGCAGGGAGCCAAGACAGCACCACTGCACTCCAGCTTGGGCAACAGAGCGAGACTCCGTCTCAAAAAAAAAAAGAACTTGCACACATGTTTTGAAAAGCATAACACCCTGAAGGGATTTCTTGGGTGCTAAGATAGTACAAAGTATGCTACTCACTGATAATCCGGTCCACTTCCAGATTCCAAAGCCATTGGGTACTGTAAAGGACTCCTGTTATAGAGGCTAATAGCTTAGGGGTTTGTACACCGTAGGTCATTTTGTGAGGTGGTATAGCTAGGTCCAGGAAGAAAACATTAGAATTTGTATTTATTTGTGTTTTCTCATTCTTTAAATTTTTCTTTTTTTGTGTGTATGTTTCATATTGTGTTTGTTACTACAGTAGTACATGAATATAATTAACAAGTATACATCTATGGGAATACTTTTAAAAAACTTTTTAGCTGATTCAGAAAGTGATATGTGGAGACCACTGATTTAAAGGAACAAATAGCCTGCCCATTTTCCACTACAAACATAATTCTTTCAGCCAGACGTTTGGTTTGAATAGGGCAACAGACTTCTGTGTTCTCTATCAAGATCCTGAGGTACCCATATTCTGCTCTGATTGAGTGCAAATCCACCTGCTTTTGAGATCAAATAAGCAAATAATGAAGTTTATGCCCTTTGGAGGAAAACTGCTGTATTTAATGAAGACTCTTGCCTGCGTCTGGGGACAGCCATGCGTCTCTGCTCAGAGGTGGAGAGATACGCTGCTCGTTCAGGAGCACGTGTTTCCCATTTCTTCATCTGTGTTTTAGGACACGGGAAGACTGAACCAAGAGGGAACTGGGGTCAGGCGCATGTGGCAGTGTGAATATGGGTTTAGTAGGTGCGCAATAAATGTTGAATGAGTGGTTAATCTAGAATTGATTATGCCTGATGAAATTCCATGTATGACTTGAAACCCATAATGAAAAAGTATGGAAAAACCATATTTTTTAAGTGGGCAAGAGATATTGCTTAGTTTCAGCTGCTCTTCCAGCACAATTGAATGCTGTGTCTTATGACATGGGCTTGATTTTATAACACCAGATATTTAGAGTTGGTGGCTTTCCAAGATTTACAACGGAGAAATAACTGACTTTGCGAAATCATCTGATAGTTAACGGGTATCTAACATTTTACCAAAAGGGTATGTCCACCTGGTTCCACACTTACAGTTATAAGTAATATATATTTGCTTTGATACCTTTACTAAACAGAATTCTACAAATGATTCTTGTGACCAGGAACAAGAGTTAACCAAGTGTTTGCTTTTACCATTTGAACTGAGGCTGATCTGTCTCTGGGATGATGTTGGAGAACTTTAAAGGCTGCAAGTTGGTTTTGGAAGATTGTTTAATGGAATTTTAATAGCCTTGGAAAGATGTGAAAGTGATACTGCTACCTGGTGGTTTGTAAACCCGACCTTTGTGAGATGTTTTCTGGGCAAAAGTACTACTTTGTGATGCCAGCAGCCTTTATTGATTCCGCAGAGTCTGCAGTTTTCTAACACTGGCTGTCAATTCATTCCAGTTGAAAAATTATTAAATTCCTTCTCCTGCTGGTGTGGATATTAAACTGCAGTAAACAAACTTGCACAATATCAGGTAGGGCGAGCAAAATTTTCTGCCTGGAAAAATAAATGTTTGTTAGTGGGACCTTGGCTCTTCTGCAGAGGTTATAAATTTCTGTATTTCTTTTTATTTGTTGTCCTCAGTCATGCTTTTTATTTCTCTTGGTGAGTTCCAACACATTTCTTGTTATTTGTAATATAAGAAAGAGAAGTTTGATTTAGATTGCTGACTTGTAAAAATATGTCCTCTTAGTAAATCATTTCTGGTAGTGTGAACAAGAGTGAACCCTGGGTGGTAAGAGCTTTTAACCTGTGACAGTATAATCGGATAAGAAGGAGAAAGAATTGATGAAGCAATGAATGGATAAGGAATGAATGATTATGTGATCATACACTCCACATAGATCT
This sequence comes from Trachypithecus francoisi, assembly GCF_009764315.1. Taxonomy (NCBI): domain Eukaryota; kingdom Metazoa; phylum Chordata; class Mammalia; order Primates; family Cercopithecidae; genus Trachypithecus; species Trachypithecus francoisi. Next base: position 21,107,672 of record NW_022681455.1, read on the forward strand.
TTCTGAGTTGTGGAATTTTAGTTAAGAAAGAGGAACGATGATGAGATAGTCATCATTTATAAAAGTAGATTTGAAACACCTCCATCTTTGAGAATAACCTCTGGACCTGGCAGTTACTGAGGTCATTGGCAATTATTGAGGTATATGTTTGAAATGCAAATATCTGACCACATTCCCAGTTCAGTAGCCTTGCCATAGGCCCAGGAATTTGCATTTTTCAAAACAACCATTCCAAATGTTTGGGGGGCAGATGATGCAAAGACCACTTCTAGAAACATTTGTCTAGAGAACTTTCTTGATCACATATCCCAAGACATTTGATCAAAGTATTAAAGAGGATTGGGGAAGAAATGTACCATTTATGTGAGCTAATAAAAATCTGGGCCAGTTTTCTCTCTGTGATAGATATAGGGACCAACTCCATTCCTCTCACACCAGACCTTTCTTCACATTCTTTTTGGGGAAGTTCTTTTTTGAGGTGAAATCTCGCCCTGTCTCCCAGGCTGGAGTGCAGTGGCGCGATCTTGGCTCACTGCGACCTCTTCCTCCCGGGTTCAAGTGATTCTCCTGCCTCAGCTTCTTGAATAACTGGGATTACAGGCACATGCCACCACACTGGCTAATTTGTATATTTTTAGTAGAGATGGGGTTTTACCCTGTTGGCCAGGCTGGTCTCAAATTCCTGACCCCATGTGATCCACCCACATCGGCCTCCCAAAGTGCTGGGATTACAGGCATGAGCCACTGTGCCCAGTCTGTTCTGGGGAATTTTAAAATACAGATTTCCAGGCTCTACCTCAAAAGATTCTGATACTGAGCTAGGCTTACAAGCCTGGGAATGTTTACTTTTAAAGCTCTATAAGTTTGGGAATAACTAGCCTAGTTTTTTTCTGGGATTTAGCTCTTTTTATTCTTTTTTGACTTTTTTTTTTTCTGTTTATATATCAGTATTTTGGTATGGGTATTTGGTATTTGAGTTGAGCCTTTCAAAGCAAAATATCACACTGTATATAATTAGAAGAAAAAAGGGACCTTGAACTTCCTTATCCATGTCTTAATAAAAGTGATACTCCTGTATTGTGAAAATAATTCTTCATTTTTCATCAGCATGAATGAAGTCATTAGCTTATTTGTTTTTATAGATATGTAGGAATAATATGTAAATTTGTGTAGTTTTGGAAGATAACTTTATTTCCTTGAGATAAGGTATATCTTTGTTTATTTCTCTTTATTTGAGAAGAAGTGCTAAATCTGAATTGTAGTAGAAATCTGCAGTTCTTCCAGTATGGAAAGTGCTTCATTTTGATACATTTATGTGATGGAGTGTTATAAAATTGCATGTAATAATGTTTACAAAGTTGGTAATAACCCAGAAAATGTCTTATAATGTTGATTTTTTAAAATGCTATAATATCATATGTACTATATGATCATAATTACTTTTAAAAGGAAATAAAAATAAAAAAGAATTAAAAACAGATAAAAACGAGAAATTAAGCCAAAATGTTACTTTTCTTGGGGACAAAGAGTATATTAAACATTTTTGCTACTTTAATATTTTCTGTATTTTCCATAAGTACATATCATTGTAGTTAGACTACATAAAATAAAATTTATTTTTAAAGAATCACATATTATCCATTTTTTAGTATCAAAAATTAAATCATATATGTATATTTTTTAACGAGTCACTTTTTGTTACTTGACTAAGATATAGAAATAGAAATTTGACTATTTGAAACATTTGATAAACTAAAATTTGTTTGTAGATTAACTTTGAAGCTCGTGGATTCTCTTTGATCATGTCATAGCCTAATATTCTGAAAATTTTCTTTTAACGAATAAATGGTGTTCGCTGCACTCCAGCCTGGGTGACAAAGTGAGATCCTGTCTCAGAAAAAATAAAAAACTTAAAAAAAAAAAAAGAAAAAATTGGTGTTATGAAGATCTGCTTCAGTAGAAATCTGGAAACCACCTGGCTTTCCCTCTTCCATTTCCTGCCTGACTCTATGGTCTTAACTACAAATCTATGAATAAGTACAAGAACTGCAGAATAGGAGGAAGGCTTTGCGGTTCCCTTGCCCTTCATTTCCAGCCGAGGAACACGAAGCCTCACTTTGGGAGGCCGAGACGGGCGGATCACGAGGTCAGGAGATCGAGACCATCCTGGCTAACACGGTGAAACCCCGTCTCTACTAAAAATTAAAAAAAAAACTAGCCTGGCGAGGTGGCGGCGCCTGTAGTCCCAGCTACTCGGGAGGCTGAGGCAGGAGAATGGCATGAACCCGGGAGGCGGAGCTTGCAGTGAGCTGAGATCTGGCCACTGCACTCCAGCCTGGGTGACAGAGCGAGACTCCGTCTCAAAAAAAAAAAAAAGAAAGAAAAAAAAAAAGAAAAGAAAAAAAAGAAAAGGAACACGAAGCCTACAAAGAGGTGACTCCCCAAGCTGCTGTCACCCAATGCCAGTCTGTCACCACTGCCCTGTGGCTTCTTTAGCTCTAATAGCTCTAACAGTGATAGCATTGATAACATCTTTTTGGAAAGACAATTCAGAGAATATGGGAGGAAAAAAATGATGGTGAGTATGAGAGTTTACAGAAAGAGAAGTTTTGGGCTAGAAGATTAAGCCGTGGCTTCTTAGAAGAGAAAGAACTTGAGTAGGGCCAGGAGAAGTGTTCTGCCTTTGAAGAGGAATACAGTTCAACTTTTCGTCAAGGTCCATGAGATCCCATGTGATCTGGCTGCACTTTCCATTCCAAATTCATCCTGTTGCATTTTCTCTAACTTGCTATCATCCAACTATTGTTTCTTGGTTCCTTGAATCTAGCAATTTCCTTTTCCTTGAGTGGTTTTTTCCTGTGGTCTTTGCATGGCTGTCTTTTTCACATTAAGGTGTCCACTTAAATATTACCTCCTCATAAGGCACTTCTTTGACCTCCTTTTTGAAGGGCACATTTTTTCTCTTATTCTCTATCATATCACTCTGTTTATTTGTTCCAAAGCACTTATCATAATTTTTTTTTTCTTTTCTTTTGAGATGGAGTCTCGCTTTGTTGCCCAGGCGTAATCTCAGCTCACTGCAACCTCTGCCTCTGGGGTTCAAGCTGTTCTCCTGTCTCAGCCTACCAAGTAGCTGGGATTACAGGTGCCTGCCACCACGCCTGGCTAATTTTTGTATTTTTAGTAGTGACGGGGTTTCACCATGTTGGCCAGGCTGGTCTAAAACTCCTGACCTCAGGTGATCCGCCTGCCTCAGCCTCCCAAAGTGCTAGGATTACAGGTATGAGCCACTTCGCTTAGCCAAAGCATTTATCATAATCTGTACTTTGTATTCATTTATCTTTCTATTCGTTTATTTATTGTCTGTTCTGAGAAGTAAGTGAGAATACCTTTTTTATTCATCATTGCATTCCTAGAGCTTGGCATGGCATAGTGCATAGAGTAGGCCCATAATAAGTACTTGCTGGGCTGGGTGCAGTGACTCACGCCTGTAATCCCAGCACTTTGGGAGGCCAAGTGGGGCAGATCATGAGGTCAAGAGATCAAGACCATCGTGGCCAACATGGTGAAACCCCTTCTCTACTAAAAACACAAAAATTAGCTGGGCGTGGTGGCGTGCGCCTGTCATCCCAGCTACTTGGGAGGCTGCAGCAGGAGAATAGCTTGAACCCGGGAGGCGGAGGATGTGGGGAGCCGAGATCGCACCACTGCTCTCCAGCCTGGCAACAGAGCGAGACTGCATCTAAAAAAACAAAAAAAGCTTGATAAATGAATACATGAATAAAAATAATTTAAAAATTAATAGAATCCTATGGAATTTAGATCTGTTTAGAAACATTCTGCTTAGTGTGGTCTTTTTTTTTTTTTTTTTTTTTTAGAGAAAAGCATAAATGTAAATTATGTAAATGGTTCTCTACATCCTCATCTTATTAGGAGGGTAAGAACTTTCCCTAAATATGTTTGCCAGTAGTGAAGTGACAGGCTTCAATGGTGGAGGTAGGAGTAGTAGCCATGTCTCATGAATTAGGCCTGATAGAGGATTTGCACATGGACCTGTGCACCTGGTATGTCGAATAATTAGACCTCAGAAATAACAGTGGATCCCAAAGTCCCAAAGCAGAAGGGTAGCCCAGAATGTCATTACAACAAAGAGATCTGATTCAGAAATCAGGGCCAGAATATGAAACCATAAACGTAAGCATACGTAAACCTAAGCATGTGAAGATTAAATGAGAGAAGGTCCCGTCTGATTAACTGAATGGGTTCTGTTATCTGCCACTTGGAGTGCTGGACTTGACTCAGGGTTTAGAGGCCATGTGTGCCATGAGCAAAGCCCACTTTTGGCATAAAAATTATTTAAGTATTTAATTTTAGTTGATTTTGTATGTTGCATTATTGCTTTTATATTTCATAAATATATTTTAAAATAATCTAAGATTTAACAAATCTGGAAAAGCAACAATTCCTGTTTTCTTCTCTCTATATAAAAAGTGGATAAACTTCAAAAATCCTAGGTAGACTATTACTTGGTACCTCCCAGGATTCATGTTCTATGTAGACAGAACTTTTCCATGACAGCTGGCTTGCGCATGTGTCTTGCTTTGGCCAGAAGTACATTAGAAAGCATGATGCAGGCAGAGGTTTGATAAGCACTTGTGTGCTGGGGCTTGTTCTTGTGGGATGTTGCTGGAGCCCTGAGCCACCATTGCAAGGAGATCTGTCTACCTTATTGGCAATATTATGTAGACAGAGAGATGCTTAGCCAGCCCACAGACATTTTAGCTTCCCAGCTGTGACTCCAGACGTGTGAATGGAGAAGTCATATTGAATGTTCCAGGCACCACATTGATCAAATGACCTGCCCACCTGATTCTATCCCATATTGCAGAAGAATTATTTTAAGCCAGTAATTTTTTGTATGATGTGTTATGCAGCAAGACATATTTTGTTACTTTTTGACATGTATTTTAATAGTAAAATATCATAATACCTTTGTTACATTTAACTCATAAGATTAGTTAGATAAATTGAGCTATGTTTTCCATGAAACTCAATATGTGGTAATATCAGGATTATAGTTTTAACAATTACTGGCATATCACCAGGAACTGTTAAGCACAGAGAAAGCTAAAAATCACACAGTGAGTGGCCAAGTGGCTTACAGTTTATAGCCTAGCATGTAAGTCTTTATATCATGGAGTAATAAGAGCAGTGATTCAGTTAAGCTTGTGATACTATGACATTTTGATTAAAAACAGAATATGTTCAATTCTGTTTCCATAGTTTCTAGCTCTGTGACCTTAAGAAAGTTACTTACTCTTACCCAACCTCAGTTTTCCCATTGTAAAAATAAGGATAAAGCATACTTACTAAATATCTGAAAATTAAAATAAGATAATACTAAGTCCGCAATACTTGGAAAATGCTTAATAAATGAATTCTTATTATTACTGTTCTTAATGATTAACAAGAGAGCAAGAAGGAGAAAGGAGGAACAGGAGAAAATAAGTCACCACCTAAGAAATGACTGTTGGCATTCTTTCTGCCTTGTCTTCTTTCCAACTTTTGTGTATGTGTGTGTGCATAGACCCACATACTCTCACATAGCTATGCCTGGGCTTCGTTTAAGAAGAAACACTGAGGCCAGGCAAGGTGGCTCATGCCTGTAATCCCAGCACTTTGGGAGGCTGAGGCGGGTGGATCACCTGAGGTCAGGAGTTTGAGACCAACCTGACCAACGTGGAGAAACCCCATCTCTACTAAAAATACAAAAATTAGCTGAGCATGGTGGCAGGTGCCTGTAATCCCAGCTACTCAGGAGGCTGAGGCAGGAGAATCGCTTGAACCCGGGAGGTGGAGGTTGCGGTGAGCTGAGATCGCGCCATTGCACTCCAGCCTGGGCAACAAGAGCAAAACTTCATTTCAAAAAAAAAAAGAAACACTGAACTATATGCATGTTTATAAAGTGCATACAGATCGCCTGGGAATTTTGTTAACATGCGAATTTTGTTTTGGTAGGTCCCGTATGGGGCGTGAGCGTCTGCATTTTTAAGCTACCAGGTAATGCTGATACTGCTGTTGCGTGGGTCCCCTTAGTAGAATTGGCCTGTAGGATGACATGATGCTTGTGGCCCTTTGTATTTTAGTCTCAATTCTCTTCAGCTATCATCTCTCTTCATTCCGTACCACATAATTGGTTCTCCAATCACCATGTAATTTTTTCTTCGTACATCATCAACAGCCCTGACTACATTTAAACAAAGTGATTTGTTTAGATGTTTATATCCTCTACCTCCTCTTCAGTAAAGACCCCTTGGGTCATACTTATCTTTATATCACTATTAATGTTCAATAAATGTTTTTATGAATGAATGTATGCATGCATGCCTCTATGATTCTCAGAACTGTAAAATGGAAACTTCATTGCCTTACTGATTGGAAGCAGCGAACATTCTCAGAGTGAGTGTTGTAAATGTCTGGCTCTGGATCCTTGATTTTAAAGGAATACCCAGCTAGCACCCATAATTGGTAATGAGAAAAATGGATTGTTCACAGATGTGAGGTAATTTAAGGAGGATAATATGGATTGGGCACAGTTAAGACTATATATTTTTATGAATATTAATGTATACCCATACTGTAATATGTAAGCAAATAATGCCAAACTAGGTAATATTTGAAATGAAGGGAATCATTTATATACAAAATGTTGAAGAAAACTGGACTTAAAAAGAAAATACATTTCCTTTGAAAATTGGATTGTTTTTACATTTATATTTGTTCACTCTGGTTACATCTGTGCTTTTCCAGACTTGAAATAACTTATATGCAGTGGTCTGATCATCATTTATAGTCGTACTGACTTGGAGATGTAATTCACTTATGTAATTTGTTTTAATAAAAGAAGGGGAGAGGTTAGGAGAAACTTGGCACTATGTTAACTGGAGAATAAATTGAATAAAGATTTTAAAATAATTTCACTTACCGTATTAGCCCAGCATTTGAATGTTTTCAGCAATAATGTATCTGTAACTAAATTAATTCATAAGTATTGCAGTCACATGAAAAATATCACTTTCCTCATGAATTTTGAAAATCTGTAATGTTTTTACTACATCAACTGACATTTTGCATTTTATTGTGTTTCTAGACTTAAAATGGTGACATTTAAAATAGCTTACTTTGAGTTAATACAAGCAAATTATCTAGTTTTTTTCAAGCACATTAGCCAAGGTTAGTGTGCATGTTAATCCTAATTGTTATTACTATTATTTGTTTATTTAACAAACATTTGTCAAGTGCCTATTAAGTGGAGCGTTTCTGATCGTGAAATGATGTTTACATTTTACATTTTCTATTATGAATTCTGGAACATTAGAAGAAGCAATTTGTGATTTCTAACTGTGACTGATAGCAGGTTATGAAATAAATATATTTTTCTCTTCATAAAATATAAAATTGCTAAAAAAATATAAAATATAAAATATAAAAGTGCTACTTAATGATGGCTGGCTTGTTCAGAATAAATAAAGAGCAAACTAAATGGAAACTTGGACCAATGTATTTTAGGTAAAATGGTATTTCTCAAATTGAGTATCAGCTATTTCTTGACATTTTATGATATAGTCAACCATTCTATTGCTAAGTATTCTTCAACATCGATTTCAAAAATCAAAACTATCATCCCTAAATAAGTAAAAATGTATTGTACATGCTGCATGATATTTATTATATCCTACCATCAATAAACATAAAATAGCACGTGGCTGATTTTATCTCTTACTTTATTTTTATTCTTTTCTTATTTATGATGATTGTTTTCTATGAGCACAGGTGTGATTATAAATACAATTCAGGCATTATGCTGTTTTATGATCCTTACATAAATAAAATTATCTAAGAAGTGTGTATCAAATAATTTTCCTTGCACTTTTACATCTAGCTTTTCATTTCATCTTTATATTCACCTTGTGAATTATTGCTGCTGGTGCTTGTTATCTCTGTTTTGCTGAAGCACAGAGAGGTTACACTTAGAGTCTGAGGAAGAGTATTAAAATTGAGATTTCCTGATTGATTGGCCTCTGCACTTTGCACTATAGCATGCTGTTCCTCAGGAAAAATGTTGGGCTCAGATAGTTGGTATTGCAAATGCATTTGTTGCTATAGTGCACTTTAGTTTATTATGATAACTGGGGTCATTTTACCAGTTGGGATCATTCTGAGAGAAGCCCTTAGTGGAACTGCAATCATAATGCTCTTGAATGGCGGCCCTGATAATATTTCCCCAGACCTCAGTTTCGTTGTCCATAGCTGTTGCAAAAAGATTAAATACCTGTTAAATACAACAGAACACTGAAAATCAGAGCCAAGCAAAACTTCTAGTCTCTAGGAACCTTAATATACTAAGAGAAAAGTGTTTTACTATTTGTATTAGTAAACGAGACTGTATTTAAGTACATTCACTAAGTAGTTCTGTAAGGTACATTTAAAACTAACTCTGCTGAAATTATAAAAAAAAAAAACCTGTTCTTATCAAATTTTGAGATTGAAAATATTTAAAATAAAAGAAAAATCTGCATTTCATGTTTTAGAAATGTGCATAAAATGGATATAGTAATGATAATGATGCAGAAAGCTTAGTTCTGCCACATATACTTCTATTAATTTGAGGCTTGGGATCCATGTTAGGTCTCCAGCGTACCCATCACAGTAACTTGATTGCCTAAAATCTATGTCCCCCTCACACCACAGGCTTGCGTTAAATGAACTGTGAATTTTAATTTGAAACCTATTTGCAAACCAATTTCTATAAAAATGGATTTATAGCTGGAAACTGAGTACTTCAGAAGTGCTGAGTAAATGTAGCTGTGTGCCCGTTTTTAATTTTAGGCAATTGTATTTGTGATCTCCTCTTATTTTGCTTTACTTTTTGAGAACTAGTGCTGCAAAGAAAGAAAAAATAAATCTACTTTTGTTTCTAGTTTATTTGCAAACCAGGTCAGACGCCCTTGATTAGCTCTCAGTTGGAGGATAATTTGAACCTTGACAGATTGAACCCAAACAGCAGGGTTTCTCTAGTCTGGCCAACACATAGAAAACGTAAAGTAAAAGCTAATGCCAGTTCACAAGCTGTACAACAGGACTGAATAAATGTGCAACTGTTAATGAGTAGCTATTTCAAATATTTACAAAAGACCCAAGAAAAAAGAAAAGATTGGTGTCTTAGGCAGCTGTTCTAAGGGAAACCTATTAAAAATAAACATGATAAACGATGCTCAAGAACTAATATATCTGTTAAATATCAAATACACTCAGAAAAAAAACTGTTTCAGACACAAAAATTATTAAGACCCATTTGGGCATAAGAGCCATCTTGCTTTGTGGTTTACACCAGAAATTTATTCTTATTCTTTTTAAAATGTATCTTTTCTAACTCCTCAAATATTCACACAGATATTATTTTATAGATTTTAAGGCTGTGGGTTAGTGGATAGAATCATTAGAATTGTGTCCATTGTGATTAAATTGGTTAGAAATTTAAAAATTCACCCATGTGTCTTTGGATGAAGATATACCATCAATTGTTATTTTATGAGATTCCTGTTACATAATGGTTTGACTGTGACAGTAACACCATTTTAGCATCAAGACAATTTTGCTAGGAAATGCTACATAAAAATGGAAATTATTACTGAAGCAATGAGGGATTGGTTCCCAATGCAGATTACAGGTACAGTTACTATTGCCTAAACATGCTTGGACATGTTTCTACAAACTCATCCTTGTCTTTTTATATAAAATATTCTTTTTGCACTAAGGTAAAATTAAAGCAAACTGTACGTGACATTTATTAGTGACTTATACAGTAGACCCTTAACATTCAAGACCAACCATTCTGTTTTTAACTATTTCTTCATACCGTGGAAATCTGTGGAGAGAAGCAGTTTGAATTTCCTGAGGCTTGAATTTGTGTTTGAATAGCTTGTACTCTTAGGCTCAAATGGAGGATCAAGTCATCTATTTGATGAAGGAGCTTAGCTAGCATCTCAGCATTTATATCTCAGTGTAATACAGAGTAAGCCTCTGACAGTTTTTAGTTGTAAATTACTAAATCTTTGTATTTGTGTGGAAGATGTCACCGAAAGGGGAGACAATTATTAATGGTATGACCTTTGTGAATTTGGAGATTTATAGACGATAAGGATCGACTATGTTAATATTTGAACATTTGTCAAATAACTTAGTTATTTTGATTTGTGGTCATTTTCTAACGTGTAAAAGTGTGATTCACACCAGCATGGGTCATTTTGTGAATGTTCATAAAACACGATTTATGTTTGAAGTGTATCCTATTCAGTTTAGGTGACTAAACTGCTTTATACTTGCAGCCCAGACATCACTAATCTAACAGATCTCAGAAGACTGTCAGATTAGATGTATTGTATTATTGGAGTCACAGTATGTTTTCAGGCCAATTTCAGAACCAATGTAGGGGTGTGGTCATTCTCAGCCCCTTCTGAGAGGGGAAGTATTGTCACAGAAACCATGGTGAAGACTGACACAGAATCGTGGGACTTCATGGTCTGGTCCTAACCTATTTCTCTGACTTTACATTTCATTCCTCTCCAGGTATGCACTTATTTCAGTAGTATCTTTGTTGAATAATTTCTCCTATCCCTAACCCAAACTAGCACTATCAAAAGCTTCATAATTACCTGTCACCTGGAATCGCCTTTAATCACCATTAATTCATTTTTGCTCACTAATGTAGAGGTTAGGAAATGGGAGGGAAATGGCCAAAGTACGTAATCCATATATAGTACATCTATATGGATGTATAGAGGTGGCATGAATAGGTATTAGGGAATGGGGAAGAAAGCTAGGCAAATTGATCCTTTCGTTTGAGCTATGTATTACTTCTGTATAATAAATCTTATATTGTTAATTAGTTCAGAGACACACATAGACATACACTCATACAGGAGGAGAATTATAATTTGTACATATAAGAAGGGAAGTATCAACACTGTTGATATTTTTAATGGTGACTTTCCTATTTCTGCTGCGTAGAAAGGGTAGTAAATATCACCCCCATTCTAAAAGTAGTTTTGGTGAAATCTGAAAGGGTCTACTCCTTTATTAGTTGATCCAGACTCCACTGATAACACCAAATTTTCATGCTGTTCTGCAGTTATAGACTCTTCAACTTAGACTCTCTTTGTCCTTCATCATTGTAATTTACACACTGGGTTGGTACATTCTCTTTAAGACAGTTTGCCTTGCGCTTCCAGCTGCTCCCCAATAGCCATTGTGCTGAATAAGCACTTATTTCAGTATGTCCTTGATACAATTAATGCAGGCATCTGCAGAAGCGGCCGTGGCAGCAGCAGCTGCAGTGCCTTATGGAAGCCAACTTCTGCTTAGCATTGTGATAAAAGAAATAGTTTTGAGCTGGAAGCTAATGTTGGCTTATTTTTAGCATAAAAAGAGTTGCACCTGCCAGGGCTAGCGGAGGACTGAGGTTTGTTGATTACACGTTCTTGTTAGTGCCATTGTTATTGGCAAAATGGGCATGATGTCATCCTTATCAAACTGAATTGGCACCCTGCAGAGTGACAAATAATTTACCCTCTGCGGTTTTATCAGCATGGGCCGTGTGTTAGAAGTGACTAGAGTGCTGAGTTTTCACAGTTGAATGCTATGGAACTGCAGAGGTGTATGAAAATGAAAGGGATTGATACTTGTAATCAGTGCACATAGTAATGGCCAAGGTGTAATGAAACATAAGTGCACATTTAGGGTAATTATGCTGCTACCAGGTGGGGCCCTGGGGCTTTGCATGTATAGAAGCTGCTTGAGGTGGCGGATGTGCAGCGAGGAATACTGCAGCACCATCTGGTAGATTCTCATTTTCTCATTAATTCTTCTGTCCCCTAAGCCTGGGCTACATTGACTTTGAACAGCACTTCATCTGTTCAGTATCTCATCTCATTTTAGTTGGGAGTTGCTCTCAACAGTGGTATTGATATGATGTAATTCACAATCTCGGCCATGTGAGATATATTAAAACAAATCATCTAGCTGACTTTCTTTTTGAGTAAAGCTAACTCTCCGTAGTAACATTCACATGACCATCTGATTCTGAACCATTTACCATGCTTGTAGTTATTTAAAAAATAAAATAGAGTATCTGTTTGATTTAAATTAGCCAAATGAACTTTGCTCTTCAAAATAATTTATAAATAAAAGTATAATGTAAAGAGTAAATAGTAAACTGCATTGCATTTTCCTTGGTCATTTTTTAACGTGTGAGTTTTATTTCTAGAGGCTGATGTAGCTTTTGTCTCAAATATAACAAAAATTTAATTTTTAGTCAAGCTTCAGAATAAGAAAATACAGTGATGGTTCCCCCACAGTATAAACATACTAAACACCACTGAAGAAGGCACACTTAAGAATGGGTAAAATGGCTAAAAACAAAAAAAAATAGTATTTGAGATTGTATATTGTGTAGGGAAGTAAAATTCTTAAAACTTGCCAAATTAATTTTATATGAATACTTTCACATAACATTAAAAATAAGACTTCTAGCATAATATTAGTAGGTAGTCCATATATGGTTGATTTCCTTGTCAATATGAATATTAATATCATGAAGCATTTTTAGAGATCCGTAGTATATATTCATATAACACAAATAGTCACAATGAAGTAGCATCTGATGGCTGATTTTTTTAGTGCTGTATAATTTATAACTGGGTGCAGTGTATCAAAATAATTTGGACCATCTAACATCTGTGATTGTAGGTAACTGACATTAGTGATTTCACAATTTCTTTAATAAGTACAAATATAACATTTATATGGTCTGAGTGCTTGAACAGCTTTCTATAAATAATAGAAATGTCCCCATTACAATGTTCCACTGAGAGAATCCCCATGCATTTTGTCATTTTATTTCCATGAATGTTCCAAAAATGGAAAATGAGAGACAAACCTATTTGCTTCTTCCAAACACTACATGAATGCTCCCTGTAATGCCCTTGAGGTCAATATTTGTCAGTGTAGTGCCTCAAAGGTGTGGAGAGCTGTTCTGTCAATGATGCTGCTGCCATCTGAATGTCCCCTCACTCATTTCCAACCTATTGTCCAGATACCTCAGGCTTCATGAGACGATAGAGTTATAAGCTACTTAAGTACTTTAAAATGCCCAACTAACTTTTTTCCCCATTTACTTTGAATAAGCCTACTATAAAAGGTTAACAAAATGTATCTTATTTTTCCCCTATTATATTTCTAGAAACTCATTAGGGCAGCAACGACAGTTGGTTGAAAACTCCTTTTAAGTTACATCTTGGGAATTTACTTGATTATTACTTAATATATACTATGGTGTTAGAAAGCATACCAGCAGTATTTTCTTTCTTTCCTGAAGTGTACTTGTTTGTTTTCAAAGCATTAAAATATCAGTGTTTGTCCCCTCATAATTCAGTAGACATTTGCTCTGTCATCTATTTATTTACAGGTTGTGAGTATAGGAAGAGCCACGGTAGTAAGATTACACTGTTGGATCCTGGCTTGGCCACTAGCTAGGTGTGTGACTTTGGGCAAATAATTTAACCTTTCCAAGTGTCAGTTGTTTCAACATGTAAATAATAATTCTTTACCTTGCATAAATTGTGAGAAATCATCATAATGATTGGGCATAAGCACTCAGTAGATGGTGAATGTTTACCAACAAAAGATCCATGGCATAAAAATGATCGAGAACCCATAACCTCATATTTAAATTATCTTCAAAGAAATCATTACACAGGAAAAATCCGAGAGTAAGTTGAAGGGTGGCCTTCTACCCACACAATTCCAAGGTGCTTATTGCACACAAGTAATGCCAACTGACTGAGTGGCATTAACCAATTAGGAGAAGTACCTGTGGATTCCTTCTCGTGATGATATTTTTAAATGTGTAAAATAAAATTCATAGGATTAAAAGAAAGCAAGTTATATTGAAATAGTATTATCAGCACATGAACATTTTCATAATATATGTGCCTCTTTATCAATAAGCTGAATAATAAGATGCAGCTGTGTGTCTAATAATTACCATAATTTCAAAGTAGTATATATTTCAAGATACCTGAAATAATTGTAATATGATATGCAAATTTTTATAATTTCTCAGCGGTGAAATCACAGCCACTACAAATAGCTGTAACTTGTTGCCTACATTCACAATTGTAGAACTGGTAAATTTTGGCAAGAAATAAATGAAAATGCGGTTATTTTTTATTTTTATTTTTTGCACCTAAGTTCAGGCTCTTCCCACTCTCTTAGTCTGTTCAGTACCTTCAGAGTTTCTGGACCCAAGAACCCCTGGTGATGTATAGGTAATTCTCAGATAGCTTTCTTAATGAATATATAAACAACAACAATGGCAAAAATTAATAAAAGCGCTTAGCAACACCAAGAAAATAATCCAAAAATGATTAGGCCAGAAGGTTTGTGCTGTCTTGGCCCTTGACCAAGATCTCTAGTTGATAGATACTTCAAGGTTACCTCTCTCAGCCCCCTTCTAGAAGATTAGCCATGTCTTAGAAATTGGTACTAAATAGTTCTTTCAGTGGTGATGGTTTTAAATGCACTTACTATTTTGTCTGAACTAGAATCTAAATTTTCCATGAAATTAACACCATTCCCTGTTGAATCTAGGTGTCATAGCTCTATAACATTCAGTTAGTTTGCAAACAATGTATGTGTCTCCTTATCTGTGAACAAGGAATGCTTAAGGACACAACAGGCTTGGAATTTGCAACTAATTTGGCCCAATCTTGAGTAGATGGCCAAACTAAAATCTTGAAATTATTTTGCCCAAACATAGAACAACAGAAAAGACTCAAGCAAGTTCCCTAGAGATTGTAGCTGCATAGTTCTAGATATCTTTAATATAGAAGGGAATAGCCACACAAAAAAATCATGTTTAAAAACATAACCAACAACTTGTATTATTGAACATATTTTCATTTAAAAGTGTATATTTTAGAACAGCAATATGAATAAATGAAAACATGTGTGAAAATAATTCATTATTACTCTGAATAAGCCTACTTTTCCTAATTATCCCTAAAAAGCTTATTTTTCTATTTCCTGATTATCTCTTTTAAAGGTTAATTTATTCTTATAGCTTTGATTATCAAAATTATACTCAGAACTAAGTAAACAACATCCTAGCAAGGGTCATCAGTGTGTAGAGAAAGATTAATTTTGGCTTTCAAGATGGTACAGGATTATGGAGGAGGTGACCTTAAGTTGGGTGTCAAATAACACATTGAGTTTAGAAGATGGTAGAGTTATATGGAAAAAGACATTCCCATTCCAGGCTGGAGAAATAAATATGAGCAAATGCTGAAAGAAATGGGCATGCGTATTTCAGTCAGAGAACACTCTGCAGTCTGAACAGCTGGGTGGATGCAATTCTGTAGGGGTGAAATTGTTGAAGCCTTGTGTCCTATTCTTTTTCCTTTTAATCAGAGAGAACTTATTAATCAGTCTACATCGTAGGAAGATAATTCAGGTTATAATATAAAGGATGGTGTGAAAAGGGAAGACATTGGAGACGAAAGATTATTAAGGGCTATTAAAATGTTCCAGGTGGGAGACTTAAACTTTGGCAGTGGTTATTGGAAAGGATGGGTTAGAACCAAAGGGTATTTTAGAATACAGATTTTGAAAAACTAGAGAATTAGGAAGAAAACACAGTCACAAATGACCAAGGTTTGTAGCCTGAGTGGTTGCAAAGGTTGTGTCAGTAATGGAGCTAGAGATCAAAAAAGGAGCAGCATATCTTATAGGGAAGGGTAATTTTCATCTTGAGCTCATTGTAGTGTTGTCTTTATTTATAGAAAAATACAACTGCCCATTCCAAATTCTTACCTGTGGCTCCGTTTAAAAATTCAAGTTCAAATGAAGTTTTGAGAGTCAAAAATTGGAGTAAAAGCTGAAGAGGGGGCATGAGGGGCAAGAGATGATGAGTAGGACGATGTTTAAGAGATCATTGATGTGGCAGTTAGAGAACTTAAGAGAGAATTTAAATAGATTAGTTGTTCTCAGTCTTTAGTGTGATAAGAATTACCTAGGAAGCTTATCAAAAATGTAGATTTGGGAACTCTTTGCCATAGGTCTCTACGACTAGGGCAGGACCTGGAAGTATGCATTTATAAACTCTCAGGTGATGCAGATATAAATAATGATTATGGTAGCTGATATATATTGAGGACTTCTTATATGCCAGACATTGTGATTATATTTATAATCACAATCATGTAAGAACCTTACTGAGTATGTATGTAATTTTCCTATTTTACAAATGAGAAACAGAATCACAAAGAAGTTAAATAATTTCCTCGAATTTACATAGCCAGGAAGCGGTGGTTCTGTGGCCCATGATCTTGATCACTCTGTTATTCCCAATAAGTGCTGATAATCAGTATTTAGAGTAGGGACCACTGGAGATACTAGCAGGAGGGCCATTGTCCTAGGCTCACATCCACCAAGGCCCCCAGACATTGTATTTATTTCCATGGGTATTTTAAAAGGCAGTGCTTTGTTTCATGTTACAATTCTTGTAACACTGTTTGACCTTGCTTAATTTTTAATATTCTTTGAGCCTTAAGAAATCTAAGTGACCAGGTTTCTCTTAACTTGCAAGAGGTCCTAGTGAGTGATTGCAGAAAAAATTGAATTGCAGTGCATGGAGTTGCTAAGGGGAGGTGAAGGAATCGAGGTAGCTAACATTTGGAGGTTAAGGGGTAGTAGGGCGGGTCCAGAATTCTGTGTGGAAGGTGCTTAAGGGTGGCAGTCCCAGATGGGGGAGCTGTGGCTTTAAAACAAGCAGCCTGATTTTACTTAGAATTATGTTTATTTGTACAGGCTTGAAGGACACTGGGTCTGGGATATAGAAGTAAATAATTAGGGTTAGAGGTAGAGTCGGGGAGATGGCGAAAGCCCCGTAAAAGATACCCTTTGGTGCCTCCAACCATGGAAAGAATGGAAATGGTATGGTAGGTGATGAAATTGTATGGAGGAAATGACATTTTTACATTGGGGGCTATTTATCCATGTTTCTAGATGAAAAGGAATAAGGAAATAGAAAGCAAGATTTTTTTTTTTTTTTTTTTTTTGAGATGGAGTCTCGCTCTATACTCCAGGCTGGAGTGCAGTGGTGTGATCTCAGCCCACTGCAATCTCTGCCTCCTGGGTTCAGGCAATTCTCTTGCCTCAGCCTTCCAAGTAGATGTGATTCCAGGTGCCCACCACCACGCCTGGCTAATTTTTTTTTATATTTGTATTTTTATTTATTTATTTGTTTGTTTACTTATTTTTTAGTTTTTTTTTGAGACGGAGTCCCGCTCTGTAACCCAGGCTGGAGTGCAGTGGGTGCGATCTCAGCTCACTGCAACCTCCGCCTCCAAGTTCAAGCGATTCTCCTGCCTTAGCCTCCCGAGGAGCTGGAATTATAGGTGCCCGCCACCACACCCAGCTGATTTTCTGTATTTTTAGTGGAGATGGGGTTTCACCATGTTGGCCAGGCTGGTCTCAAACTCCTGGCCTCAAGTGATCTACCCACCTTGGCCTCCCAAAGTGCTAGGATTACAGACAGGAGCCACTGCGCCAGGCCACAATATTTTAATATTCCTGAAGAGAGGCATCGTAATAGATGAGAGGACGACTTCAGAAGAGATGGGAAAGGAAGATAATGTTAGACAAACAAAAGATTAGGGGCATTTCCTACTCTGACACAAGAAGGAGCAAAGAGAGGTTGTGTCAAAAAACGAGGTATTTTGAACTGATAGGAGGAAGGTTAAGGAGTTTCAGAATAAATAATTTCTAGCCCTTTGGATAAGTAGGTGGCAAGACATGCTTCCAAGTAAGCACTGAGCATTTGAAGAGATGGTTGTATATTACTTAATCATTCTGTATCTTTGTAGACCTTTGAATTGATAAAAGAAAAAACAATAGAAGTGCTTCCAACTCTTATAAAATGTTTTACTATTTAGTTATAATATTTCGTGTTCACCATTGTCTCTGAGATGTGGGGAGGGGGTTGGAAGACTGATTCCAGGAGAGGGCAGCAGCGCTGTAAGCATTTAATTTGGGTATATCCTTTCTCTGTTCACTTGGCTTTTAAAAATTAAGTAATAATGTGTTCTCTGTCTCTATTACCTTCACTAATGAAAAAAAATAGGGTCTGTAAAGCTATTTAATAATCTTACAATTTATTAATTTATTAGTTTCACATTACTAAACATGGCAATTGTGGAAAATACAAAGCTACTGAAAATTGTCCTCATATATAATAGATCTATTTGAAACATTTTGGTATGGTTTAGGCCCAATTTTTTCCTGACTCTGTGTGTGATTTGTATAAAAAGAAATTGAAAAAAGACGTAGCAGTTAAATAGCTTTAAAAAAATAAACTGTGGGAACATAGGACTAATTGGGCTTGTTGAAAAAATTTTTAACAGATAAACATTAATTTTTATTGAGCACGGACCGAATTGAAAAAGGCTAAACTTACATGTTAAAATAATTTGGCAGTCTAACTGCAGATTCAAAATTTCTGAAAATGTAAATAAATTAAAATGTAGGCAGTGCTTTACCATCTGTAATGAATTAGCATTCCATTTTTACCAGCTGCTGCTGGGGTTTTTGAAGCTGACTCAGGATCTGAACACCCTGGTGGGTTTCTGCTGATAAATATAAGAACCTGTAGTTTAAAACTGGCAGAGCTAGACTGGGGATCAGAAAAGTCGCTGCAATTTTAAGCAGCAGATTCTTCCACTTGTGGCAGGATGTAAGGGTATACTTTCTATAAAGATGCTGTCAGTACAAATGTGGAGGATAGGCTACTGTTGCTTGCTGCTAACATGACAGGACATTCAGGGTGCCGGTGCTGTTCAGTGTGGAGTCAGTCTTGGAGGAAGAAATCCCCAAAACCTTCTTTAGCAATTGTCTGTTATGTTGTGGACATATTTTAGGCAAAATGACAGTATTTGTGCATTGATGGGATTAATCCTTCATTCTAAGGATTAAATTCATTAATAGTTTTTCTTTGTGTACTTTTTTTATTCCTAAAACTTTTATTTTGAGCATACAGGAGACAGGGATTTCTTGGAAAGAATATGAATTTTGAAGTCAGGCAGATCTGGATATGAATGTAAATTCTGTTGCTTCTTAGCCACTTGTAACAGGCAGACCTACAATTCAGTGTGTAATCATTAAACATTTTGTTTTCTTTCCTCACATTGGTGAGGACAGTTTTCTTTTGAGTATTTGCTTTAGCGTCTTTAATTAATGAAAAACAACTAGTTAAAAGGTTGGCTAATTCCTTTATGATATACACAAACACATACACACAGAGCTACCTATCTCCTCTCTTACCCTTTTATTACCAGTCTTTTTATTACAAATTAGACTTCTAGATATTATAAATTTAAATGCTAACTAGAACCAGCTAAAAAGTCAATACACTTATTCAATCAACACTTTTATTTAACATATAGTATGTGCTGTGTATTGGAAGGTCTGGTGGTGATGGTTCCAATTCTGACCTCCTGAAAGCTTACCTTCTAAATGGAGGATGCTGTAGACTGCTGTGAATACAGTAGAATCAATAAGCATTTACATTGTGATTAGTCCTGTGATGGGAAAGACTTCCGTGGTTAGGGAAGTATTCCTGCAGGCAGTGATGTAAAATGTGGAGCACTTTACAAAAAATATGTTCATAACAGCAATTACAACTGAGGGATATGAAAACGCCTCAACTGTTAAATAAGCATGGTGATTCTGACCTGGACAGATTTGTGAATGTCATCTACAAGTCTTTGCAATCTAAAATGTGATGAGATTTAAGGAATGTTTAGTATAATATCTTGAAAGTATCCTTGGAGTTTTCAGATCCTCACTTTGTCCAAACTTGCTGTCTTGTTCCCGTTGTCACAGAAACTTCAGGTGTCCTCACAGGCTGAGTAGGACCAAGGTGTACCTGTCTGACCATTATGCGGGCCAGTCTGAGGTCACTGCCCTGGGGATAAAACCTGTGTCACTGATTTACTAGTGACTCACTGAGTATTACCACAGCTGGCCTTTGACTCTGCTTCCTCAGCTGTAGTTCAGTATGAACTCAGAAAACTTGTTTGTGACCCGAAATTAGTTCTGTGTTCATTTCTTACTCTTACTCATCCACACATGACTCATGACTTGGTCCTTGTTTTAAACTTGTGCATTAGGGTAGCTCTGAATTATGTCTTCCTTCTCTAGAAGCAGAACCTCTTATCCTGTTTTGACTTGGCCCTTGACTGCTTAAAATGTCTGTAGTTGGCTTTGTATGGTTATAATCCTAGCTCCTTAGGCTGGGAATTTTGGCCATTTGTGGTCTCTATTTCTAGCCTCAGCCCTAAGCACCCCACTTCCTGCTGGTCCTGTCAGATGCACTTACACTTTTCCGTATGTGTCTCAAGCTTTCCTACAACGATGATGGGTCTTTGCTGACCCTATTTCTTTCCTTCAGGATGAGCTCAAAATTACCACATCAGTTTTGAAACTTGCTCTAATTTCTCCTACCAGGAAGAATTTCTTCCTTCTTGGCAATATTGTGGTATTTAATGGTATTTTACTGTTTTGCACTTTGTGTTATACTTATTTGCATTATGTTTTCTCACCCCTACTAGACTGTAAGATGATTTTATCTATGTCCCATTAAGTGTCTTATACATATAGATTCTCAGTAAAATTTTCATAGTGGAATGGAGACCCAGACTTTAAATAGTAACTGGGAACACAAGATCGAATTTCTTATCTGTTCTTATCTAATAAGCTCCTCTCTCCCCTTGCCCATAGGCTTTGCTTACCTATCTCAGAACCTACCCTGCCCTTTTTCCTACATGCAGTATTATTGTCCCGGACTCCTTCAAGTGTTCAATAAATCAGTAAATCTTTAAAGCTAGCCTTAGTGGCTGCGCACAGTTGCTCACACCTGTAATCCCAGCACTTCGAGGGGCAGAGGCGGGTAGATCACTTGAGGTCAGGAGTTCAAGACCAGCCAACACAGTGAAACCCTGTCTCTACCAAAAATATAAAAAATTAGCTGGGTGTGATGATGTAAGCCTGTAATCCCAGCTATTTGGGAGGCCGAGGCAGGAGAATTGCTTGAACTTGGGGAGCGGGTAGAGGTTGCAGTGAGCTGAGATCATGTCATTGCACTCCAGCCTAGGTGACAAAGTGAGACTCTGTCTCAAAAATAAATAAATAAATAAATAAATAAATCACCATGGCAACTCTATCAGATTTTAAACTAATACCCCATTCAGCAGGGCGTGGTGGCTCATGGCTGTAATCCCAGCACCTCGCAAGGCCAAGCTGAGTGGGTCACCTGAGGTCAGGAGTTCATGACCAGCCTGGTCAACATGGTGAAACCCTGTCTATACTAAAAATACAAAAATTAGTCAAGCATAGTGGCAGGCACCTGTAATCCCAGCTACTCGGGAGGCTGAGGCAGGAGAATCGCTTGAACCTGGGAGGCAGAGGCTGCAGTGAGCCGAGATCGCACCATTGTACTCCAGCCTGGGTGACAGAGCAAGATTCTGTCTCATAAATAAATAAATAAATAAACAAATAAATAAATAAATAAAAGAAATATTCCCCATTGGTGATTGTACCAAGAGGATATAGAAATACCTCCCTAATCCCTAGGACTGATGTACAGGTGGACTCTTTGCATTTGTGTAGAGGACCCACAAAACCTCTAGTACCAGTGACAAAGTCAGGCTCCCCGAAAGGGGCAAAGCCACTGTGGAAAGTGAAGAAGAGGCAGTTAGAGTCTCCAGTCAGTTTTGAAGTTTTGGTCCTCCCTGGTCAGGAGGAGTAGAATATACCTGCTGGATTCAGCATTGCTCTCAGATGGTTAAAAACCACTCTCAGTAAATATCTCCTGCCTGTTATGTAACAGTCACTTCAACAGTTTTTATGCTGTTTAACTTCAGTACAATGTTTTTGGATTATCATTATTTCCACTTTTATAGATGAAGAACTGGAGATTCAAAGATTCATTCAGGAAGCAAAAATGTGTATCCTGGGGTCAGGCTGACTGTTGTCTCTGCCTGCTAGTCTGGAATTTAAACCTTGTTCTCCTTTGACACTTGATATCGGCAATTTCTTTCCTATCCTTGCTGGATGTCCTGCATTTCTCACTTGTACCCTCCTCTGACTTTTCTGACCTCGTTGGTTCTAAAAATTATCCCTGATTCCCACACTTCTGGTTCCTATTCTGTGTGGTGACCCCTGCTGTTTGCTGCCCACACCTCGGAGTGATGCTGAGTGAGGGAATCCAGCCTCCCAAACAGGAAGCCTACCAAGTTTTTGAAAGCAGAGCCTTTTCTTCCAGTCAATTAAAGGTTCACTCTGACTATCCATTCTTAAACTATGGTATGAATTTTGTCTGTCATTTTCCTGCCCTTGTCTTCCTGTGAGAAGACTATGTTTTATTTATCAAGATAGTAGTTTTAATTCTCTTAGAGGTTGGGGCTTTAATAATTGAGTGATTTTAAAAAATCTTTTTATAAGCAAATTCTGTGTCTTCCATATCACGCCTAGAGAAGCAGTGAGGGACATATTTTACTCTTTAGAATTTTGTAAGTAATTTCCTCATGCATCAATATAAAGAAATTAGCTACAGGCTTCAGAATGCTCAGAGTGGGAATATGAGGTAATGGTAAGTAAGCTCTACATAACTGGTGTTACTTTTTTTTACTCCATCAAATAAACTACATTTTTTTTTTGAGATGGAGTCTCTCTCTGTTGCCAGGCTGGAGTGCAGTGGCACAGTCTCGGCTCACTGAAACCTCTGCTTCCCGGGTTCAAGCACTTCCCCTGCCTCGGCCTCCTGAATAGGTGGGATTACAGGCACGTACCACCACGCCCAGCTATTTTTTGTATTTTTAGTAGAGACGGAGTTTTACCACGTTGGCCAGGATATTCTCAATCTTCTGACCTCATGATCTGCCCGCCTCGGCCTCCCAAAGTGCTGAGATTACAGGCGTGAGTCACCGCACCTGGCCAAGAAACTACATTCTTTAAGTTACAATAAATATATAAGTAAAATGCTACAATATATCATAATACTGCTCTTCTTTGTGGTTTATAAATTTCTCTCTATGACCTGTATCTTATACTCTATGCTCAAAACCTCCTGAATTCATATGTAATGTGGGTCTGAGAACATATTTGACAGTTGATTATCTAAAAGTCAGATAATTGACATGTTATGAAGGGGTGGGGAGGGTTACTAAATGAGTTTCCATAAAGCTAAGAAAAGATTATAAAATGTATTATTATTGGTTGATGCACAGTTAGCAACTCAGCAGGTGAAGGAAAATTTACAGATGACTTGAATGCGTTTTTTTTTTTTTTTTAATTTTTATTTTTTGGCAAGGGACCATCAGCTCTGAGGATAAGGCAAGTCCTCCAGGCATCTTCCTTTCCCACAGACCCATCAACTGTGTTACCTGGAGCTTAATACCTACATAATCTAATACAGTGTCCTTCCATGTGACTAAGCTTTTCTCCCATTACTGTTCATTAAACAGACTAATGGTATCTCTTAAGTGTGATCCCCAAACCAACAGCATTGGCATCTTGGTTCTCAAACATTAAGGAACATCACAGTCACTTGGCTGGCCTATTATAAACAAAGATTGCTGGACCCCATCCTCAGAGTCTGCGATTCAGTAAGTCTGGAGTAGAGCTTGAGAATTTGCATTTCTGTCGGGTTCCAAGATAATATGATGTTGCTGGTCTGGGACTACACTCCAAGAAACACTGAAAACAGACTTTGCTTTCACCTTTGATTTATGAATCCCTCTTTGCCATATATAATCATAGCATATCTTTTGTATATGTGACGTATAAATTGATAAACTTTCATTTTGCATTCTGAATTCTGTATGCTTTTTATTGAGAATTGATTTTCATCTAACTCTTCTGTGAATGGACTCCTTGTGTTTTCTAACTTGATCTCTTTTACATGGGCAAGCTATTGATTTGGCTATATTTAACTAGGCATCTGATTGAATTTTTCTATTAATTATTAATCTTGTAGCTTTTTATTGATTCTTTGGGCTTTCTAGGGAAGCACCCATATTATTTCTATTTTTCCTCTTTGAGCTATTCCTAAAATGGCTGTCTGTGAAAGGTCTTTCATATTTGTTAACGTGTTGCCTTTCTTTCTCTTCTTTTTTTATTGTGGTTGTGTGTCTTATGTCTATACTCTTTAGTTTGTTTTTATGCAGTCTCAAATCTCCTGTTTGTATCTGCAAAGTAGTTAATAATTTTTTATTCATATACTTTAAAATGCAGTCTTTTTGGAAATTGTAACCACTACCACAATCAACATACAGAACAGTTAACACCACATACCAACATTTTCTCCTTATCCCTTTCTAGTCAAACTCTCTTCTCACTGCAAGTGCTGGCAACCACCAATTTGTTTTCTTTTCCTTTGGTTTTGCCCTTTCCAGATGTCATATAAATGGAATCATGCAGTATGTAGCCTGATGGGATTCAGAATACACCACCCCAAAATATGGCACCTTGCATATGGAATATTTTAAGCTGAAGGAATTTGAGAAATGGGAGGTACAGGAAGGACTCTCTGGCCTTCCTCTGAAGAAAGTCATAAGACATATCACATGAGAGGTGCCCTCCCTGCACCTGGAGAGGGAAGGGGCATTCCTGTCTCCAAAGGCAGAGGAGCACTGAGGATTCCAAATGAACACCACAGGCCTTGCTAAGTTTCCCCCAGTTTACTCACTCCCTTTAGCTCATACCCTTTGTCCTGTCACATTTTTTCACAACTTCCCACTCTTTATCAAACCTAGCATAAAAACACCCAGGTTTAACTGTCTCTTTCCATCTGCATTTCCTTATGAAGACTCCCATATCATATAACACTTCTATTAAACAGATGTGTTTGCTTTTCTCTTTTAAATCTTTTGATAGTCTAATTTACAGGGCCCAGCTGGAGAACCTAGGAAGGTAAGCGAACAGGATATTTTTTTCTTCCCCTACAAGCTCTTTCAGTCTGGCTTCCTTCATTTAGCAATATTTTTGGGTTCATCCATATCGTTGCACGTTCATTCCTTTTTATTGGTGTGTGCTGTTCGTTGTATGAATGTACCACAGTGTTTTTAATCTGTTAATCACTTGACGCATCCTAGGTTGCTTGCAGTTTGGGGCAGTTATGAATAAAGCCACTATAAACATTCTCATACAGATTCTTATGAGAACGTATCCAGTGTTGTTTCTGATTTTCCTACTAGGTTTTTCATTTTCATGTAGTCTTTACTTACTGTGATGTATTCTTTTCTCATAATGGCTTCCTCTAATTCCTAGAGTCAGTGTCCTTTTGTGTGTTGTTAAGAACGAGGTTCAAAACTGAAAAAAAGTCTCTTTTTTATTTACATTTCATACTGACAAGAAATAGTCTTTCTTCAGCACTTTGATTTTTTTTCTCTTTTGCTGCTGAAACTTTTGTATGCTCTGAGATAATTTTTCTTTGCTCATCCATTATAAGAGAGAAACCTACAGTCACTTTTGAGGTATAGATAAAATTAGGTACTTTAAGTACTGCTATGAGTTCTGACAGATTGGTACAGGGGCCCACCTGTAATTCTTCCAAGTGGACCTTCCCAGATCTGTATCGAAGCAAGTAACAAAATTCACCTCTCAATAGGTGGCTGGATAGGAAATGGAGCAGTGGGGAATTTGAGCTCCATGCTGGTCACCTTCTCTCATACATTGTTTTCCCAGTTGTTGCATTTTAGTTGACAAGTGTAACTAGTTCCAGGAAGATGTCCCTTCCCCACATATGGTAGGCAAAACCTAAAAATGGTTCCCGAGGTTCTTACCCTCTGCTGTACCTACCTTGTGTTGTTCCCTCTCCCTGAATGTGGGTGGAACCTGTGGATATAATGGGCTATTCCTCCGGTATTATATAGCCACTCGTGGCTGTTGAACATTTAAATATGTCTAGAATGACTGAGCAACCGAACATTTCATTTATTTAATTAATTTAAAACTAAATAGCCCCATGTGACTAGTGGCAACTGTGGTTAATAATGTGCTTGCTGAAGTATTTGGGGTGAAGTGTCTTGACATGCGCATCTTTCTTTGAAATGCATAAGAAAGTACAATGGATCGTTGTATGGTAAAGCAAATAGAGTACAATATTTATCGTAGAATCTACGTGGTGCATATATGGAGTTCACTGTAAAATTATTTCAACTTTTTCTGTATATTTAATGTGTTTTATAATAACATGACAGGAGGAAACCTTTTGATGGACTTTACTGAAAAAAATAATTATACCCAGTAAAGAAAAATCTAGGACCAGATGGCATCACTGGTGAATTCTAGCACACATTTAAAGAATTAACACCAGGCCTTCTGAAATTCATCTAAAAAATAGAAGAGGAGAGAACACTTTCTAACTCATTCTCTGAGGTCAGCATACCCAAGCTAGATAAAGATATCAGAAGAAAAGAAAATTATAGCCTGATAGCCCTTATGAATATAGATGCAAAAATATTAACAAATCAAATTCAACAGCATATCAAAAGGATTTTACACCCATCATCACGTGGGATTTATCCAAGGAATACGAAGGTGCTTCCACATAACAAAAATCAATCAGTATAACGTACCACATTAATGTAACAAAAGCAAAACCAGAATGATCTCAACAAATGCAGAAAAGGCATTTGCCAAAATCCAACACTTCATCTCAGGAATGATGAGGTTGATGGAAAAAAAAAAAAAAACACTAATAAAACCCTGTAAGTAGAAGGGAACATTCTCAACATGTTAAAGGACATTTCTGAGAAACTCACGATTAGCATCATGCTCATTGGTGAAAGACTGAATAAAAGCTTTCCCCCTAAGATCAGGAGCAAGACAAGTGCCTGCTTTCACCATTGCTATTCAACGTTGTACTAGAATTCCCAATCAGAGCAGTGAAATAGGAAAAAGAAGTAAAATGCATTCAAATTGGAAAAGAAGTAAAACAATCTGTCTTCACAGATAATATGATCCTAAATATAGAAGATCCCAAAGAATCTACAAGAATACTACTAGAACTAAGAAATGAATGTAGCAAAGTTGTAGGTTATAAGATCAACATGCAAAAATCAGTTGTGTTTCTCTTCACCAGCAATGAACAATCATAATCAATCTGAAAGAGAAATTAAGAAAGTGATTCTGTTTACAATAGCATCTGAAAGAATAAAATACCTAGGAATAAATTTAACCAAGGAGGTGAAAAATTTGTGCACTAAAACATATGAAACAAGCTGTGTGCTGTAACACATGCATGTAGTCCTACCTACTCAGGAGGCTGAGGCGGGAGAATCACTTGAGCCTGGAAGTTTGAGACCACCCTGAGCAACATAGCAAGTCCCCATCTCTTAAAAAAGAAAAAGAAAGTGATAAATTATGAAACGCTACTGAAAGAAATGAAAGAAAACCTAAATAAAGGTAAAGACATACATGTTCAGGGATAGGAAGACTTAATATTGTTAAGATGTCAGTACTACCCAAAGTAATCTGCAGATTCAACACAATCCCTAGCAAAATTCCAACAGCACCCCCCTTTTTTTTTGCAGTTCTAAAAAAGCTAATCCCCAAATTCATGTGCAATTGCAAGGGCCTTGAGTTACCAAAGCAATCTTTAAATGGGACACAATTAGAGGACTCACACTCCCCAATTTCAAAACCTACTGCAGAGTTACAGTAATCAAAACACCATAGTCCTTGCCTAGGAATAGACATACAGATCAATGGAATGGGACTGGGTCCAGAAGTAAACCCATACAACTGCAGCTAAATGATTTTTGACCAGGGAACCACATTTATTCAGTGGGGAAAGATAATTTCTTCACCAAATGGTGCTAGATTTCTGCATACAAAAGAAAAAAGTTAGCCCCCTACCTTACACAATATACAAAAATCAACTCAAAATTGTAAAACAACCTAAATATAAGAGTTAAAATAGTAAGACTCTTAGAAGAAAACACAGGGGTAAATCTTTATGACCTTGGATTTAACAGTGAATTCTTAGATATGTCACCAAAAGCACAAGCAACAAAAGAAAAAAATAGGTAAATTTGACTTCATCAGACTTAAAACTGTCATGTATCAAAGGATATTATCAAGAAACTGAAAAGACAGTCTACAGACTGGGAGACAATATTTACAAATTATAAATTTGATATAGGTTTAATTTCTAGAATACATAAAGAACTAAAACTCAGCCTGATGCTGTGGCTCACACTTGTAATCCTAGCATTGTGGGAGGCCAAGGTGTGCGTATCACTTGAGGTCAGAAGTTGGAGACCAGCTTGGCCAATATGGTGAAACCCCATCTCTATTAAAAATACAAAAAGTACCCAGAAATCTCTTGAACCGGGAGGGAGAGGTTGCAGTGAGCCAAGATTATGCCACTGCACTCCAGCCTGAACAACAGAGTGAGACGCCCCCCACAAAAAAGAACTACAACTCAACAAGAAGACAACCCAGTTAGAAAATGGAAAAAGGATTTGAATAGGTATTTCTCAAAAGAAGATAGGCACATGAAAAGATGCTCAAAACATTCTTTTTTTTGAGACGGAGTCTCGCTCTGTCGCCGGGGCTGGAGTGCAGTGGCCGGATCTCAGCTCACTGCAAGCTCCGCCTCCCGGGTTTACCGCCATTCTCCTGCCTCAGCCTCCGAGTAGCTGGGACTACAGGCGCCCGCCACCTCGCCCGGCTAGTTTTTTGTATTTTTTAGTAGAGACGGGGTTTCACAGTGTTAGCCAGGATGGTCTCGATCTCCTGACCTCGTGATCCGCCCGCCTCGGCCTCCCAAAGTGCTGGGATTACAGGCTTGAGCCACCGCGCCCGGCCAACATTCTTAGTCTTTAGTGTGATGCAAATCAAAACCGTTCAGACTTGCTAGGATGGCTTTAATTAAAGACAGAGTAGAAACTAAATGTTGGTGAGGATGTGGAGAAATTGGTCCTTAAACATTGCTGTGAATAGTAGCAATGTAAAATGGTGCAGCTACTGTGGAAAACAATTTGACTGTTTCTTAAAAAGTTAAACAGAATTAATATATGACCCAGCAATTTCTCTCCCAGGTATATGCTCCAAAGAATTAAAAACGGACTCAACCTGATACCCATACCCAAATGTTCATTGCAGCGATATTTGCAATACCCTAACTTGGGTTGGAAACAACCCAAGTGTCCATTAACACATGAATGGATAAACAAAATATTGGATGTATGCAGAATTTAATATTATTCAACCACAAAATGGAATGCAGTTCGGATATATGCTACGGCATGATGAACCCTGAAAGCATTATGCTAAATGAAATAAGCCAGACACAAAAGGACAAATATTGTATGATCCCGCTTATGTGAAATATCTAGGGTGGGCAAATTCATGGAGACAGGAAGTAGATTAGAAGTTATCAGGGACAGGGTGAAAGGAGGAATGGGGAGTTATTGCTTAATGGATACAGAGTTTCTGTTTCGGGTGATGAAAAAGCTTTGGAAATGGTGGTGATAGTTACACAACATTGTGTATGTAATAAATGTCCCAGAAATGTAAAACAAAAATTAAAGAGCTTTGTTAAAATGAATATTCAAGACATTGACTGGAAGAAAATATTCACATTTATTTGGTGAAGGATTGATATCCAGCATATAAATATTTTTTACAGCTCAATAATTGAAGACAAACAACTGAATTTTAAACAGGGCAAAAGATTTGAACAGATACTTCAAAAAAGAAGATATGAATGACCAAAATGTACATTAAAAGTGTTCAACATCATGAGTCACAAGGGAAATGCAAATGCGAATTACAATAAGATACTCCTGTACATTAAGTACACCCACCAGAATTTAAAAGATTAACAACACTAAATGTTGGCAAGGATGTTGAACAACTGGAATTCTCATACATTGTTGCTGGGAATGGGGGTTTCCACCCACTTTGGAAAAATGTCTAACAGTTTCTTATTGAAGTCAACATGCACTTATCCTGTAATCTAGCAATCCTACTCATTTACTAAGAGAAATTTATCTAAATTAGTCACAAAAAGCATGTATAAGCATGTTTATAGCTATTTTAGTCATAATCGCCAATAATTAGAAACAGCCCATGTGTTTATCTGTAGAAGAATGGACAAAGTGAAATTTATCCACAAAATGAACTATTATTTAGTGACTAAAAGGAACGAACTACCGACTTAAGCAATAACAGGAATTTATTTTAACAATATTATGCTGAGTAACAGAAGCATTACACAAAAAAGTGCAAAATACGATTTCATTTACATGAATCTCTGGAAATAATCTGTAGTAGGAAAAAAATCAGAATACTTGTTGCAGGCACGAGAGTAGGGAGAGACTGTCTGACGAGGTGCATGGGATTACTTTCTAGAGGAAAGTATTTTGTATCTTTAGGGTAGTTTGGGCTACACAATAGACAATTGTCAGAACTCACTCGCTTAAGATCTGTGCATTTTTCTCTTTTTTTGTAGTTGTTTAAAGAGACAAGGTCTGTTTCTGTCACACAGGCCAGAGTAGAATGGTATGATCGTAGCTCACTGCAGCCTTGGGCTCAAGTGATCCTCCTGCCTTAGTCTCCCAAATAGCTAGCACTACAGTCGTGGACCACCGTGCCTGGCTAATCTTTAAAATTTTTTTTTTTTTTTTTGGTGGAACATAATTTCTTTTCTTTTTTTTTAAAAATTATTCTTTAAGTTCTAGGGTACATGTGTACAACATACAGGTTTGTTACATATGTATACATGTGCCGTATTGATTTGTTGCATCCATTAACTTGTCATTTACATTAGGTATTTCTCCTCATGCTATCCTTCCCCCATCCCCCCATCCCACAACAGGCGCCGGTGTGTGATGTTCCCCACCCTGTGTCCAAGTGTTCTCATTGTTCATTTCCCACCTATGAGTGAGAACATGTGGTGTTTGGTTTTCTGTCCTTGCAGTAGTTTTCTCAGAATGATGGTTTCTACAAAGGACATGAACTCGTCCTTTTTTATGGCTGCATAGTATTCCATGGTGTATATGTGCCACATTTTCTTAATCCAGTCTATCACTGATGGACATATGGGTTGGTTCCAAGTCTTTGCTATTGTGAACAGTGCTGCAATAAACATATGTGTGCATGTGTCTTTATAGTAGCATGATTTATAATCCTTTGGGTATATACCCAGTAATGGGATCCCTGGGTCACATGGTATTTCTAGTCCTAGATCCTTGAGGAATCGCCACACTGTCTTCCACAATGGTTGAACCAATTTACACTCCTACCAACAGTGTAAAAGCGTTCCTATTTTTCCACATCCTCTCCAGCACCTGTTGTTTCCTGATTTTTTAATGACCACCATTCTAACTGGTGTGAGATGGTATCTCATTGTGGTT
The DNA here is from genome assembly GCF_009764315.1 of Trachypithecus francoisi. NCBI lineage: Eukaryota > Metazoa > Chordata > Mammalia > Primates > Cercopithecidae > Trachypithecus > Trachypithecus francoisi. The sequence goes on from NW_022681455.1 coordinate 21,139,213, forward strand.
TTGATGTGCATTTCTCTGATGGCCAGTGATGATGAGCATTTTTTCATGTGTCTGTTGGCTGCATAAATGTAAGTTTTTGAAAAGTGTCTGTTCATATCCTTTGCCCACTTTTTGCTTGGGTTGTTAGATTTTTTCTTGTAAATTTGTTTGAGTTCTTTGTAGATTCTGGATATTAGCCCTTTGACACATGGTAGATTGCAAAAATTTTCTCCTATTCTGCAGGTTGCCTGTTCACTCTGGTAGTAGTTTCTTTTGCTGTGCGGAAGCTCTTTAGTTTAATTAGATCCCATTTGTCAATTTTGGCTTTTGTTGCCATTGTTTTTGGTGTTTTAGTCATGAAGTCCTTGCCCATGCCTGTGTCCTGAATGGTCTTGCCTAGGTATTGTTTTAGGGTTTTTATAGTTTTAGGTCTCACATTTAAGTCTTTAATCCATCTTGAATTAATTTTTGTATAAGGTGTAAGGAAGGGATCCAGTTTCAACTTTCTACATATGGCTAGCCAGTTTTCCCAGCACCATTTATTAAATAGGGAATCCCTTCCCCGTTTCTTGTTTTTGTCAGGTTTGTCAAAGATCAGATGGTTGTAGATGTGTGGTGTTATTTCTGAGGCCTCTGTTCTGTTCCATTGATCTATGTATCTGTTTTGGTACCAGTACCATGCAGTTTTGGTTACTGTAGCCTTGTAGTATGGTTTGAAATCAGGTAGCTTGATGCCTCCAGCTTTGTTCTTTTTTGCTTAGGATTGTCGTGGTGATGCAGGCTTTTTTTTTGGTTCCGTATGAACTTTAAAGTAGTTTTTCCCAATTCTATGAAGAAAGTCATTGGTAGCTTGATGGGTAAAAAAAAAAATTGTTTTAGAGATGAGGTCTTGCTTTGTAAACCCCTGGGCTCCAGTGATCCTCCTGCCTTGGCCTCCCAAAGTGCTGAGATCACATGCATGAGCTACCGTGCCCGGGCTGCATTTCCCTTTATGTAGATTTTCCATCAAATAAAAACTTCTAGTTAATGATATGAAAGAAAAAAAAATCCTGAGATTTGAAGATGATAGTCACGCAGTGACAAAACACCTGTGTGTTTATGGGATTGTTAGCACTCGCCTTGGGCAGTTACTGCCTGATGTTTTACAATGTACACACCATGTTTGTTAATAACTAGTGCTGTAAGCTACATCTTGATGTTTCTTATTGCTTATTATCAATTTGTAGACTCTAAGCAAGATGCACAAGTAGTGCTTATGGAGTTTTCCTTCTCAAGAACTTCCTCTCTAGTGATAAAATTGTCAGCATCCAGATTGGAACACTGTACATATTCATGAGAAAAAAGTACTCTGCAATAGATGTGGAAAAATGAGTGAGCAATAGATAATTCCATGTATTTTCAGAAAAGAAAAAACATTTATAAAATCACATTTTTCTATTGATGGCTATTGTAATTTTATACAATCTGATGGAAAATAAATGTAGTGGTTATCAGAACCTTCTGGTGACATTCCAGGTTATTCTCTCCTGAGCTCTCTACTGTTTCTTTGATGTTTGTGGAGTGTTGGCTTAAAATTTGTTTTCTGCACTCTTACCCTTTTAATTAGTGCATCAGGCGATTTGCATCAAATTGTTTGGGAAACGTTGCATTTAGATGATAAGTAAAGGCATCAGACAAGAAGTCATCTTGTAATTCTTATTGGTGACCAATAATAGCTTAAAAATTCAATATAATAATAAAAACAATGGTAACTTAGATAATACTATTGAATATTTATGAAGCAATTACCATATTTTAGTTCCTCATCTAAATGCCTTTTTTCCATTAACTCGTTTAATCCTCACAAAAGATGGAGGTGCTGTAATTATCTCCTTTCACAGATGAGAAAACAGGTGAAAGGATAAATAATTTGCACCTCCCCTTTCCCTCGCTACCCTAGGCACAAAAGTAGTAGATGACAGAGTCAGGCTTTAAACCCCAACATTCTGGCCTCAGAGCTCTTGGCTTAACCAGTAATTTACATGCCTGCTGCATGAGTTACAGGCAGTATGGTGAGTTCATTTTGAGGGTTGGAAGGAATTTTTCTACAAGACAGTAATGAGGTGTAATCATGGCCCAGCATCTCAGTCCTTTTCTTATCTCCTCACCACTCTCTAGCACTAGTGGTCTTGAACTGAGTAAGAGTTGGAAGGCTCTGGCTTGAGCTCTGACATGATCATTTGTTAGCGGCAGGAAGGTGGGCATGCTGCTGCAGCCTGTCCTTACTGTGAGTTAATAACACTCCCCCTGGAGTGCAGATCTCAGGAGCTGATACCTGTGAAAGTAGCCGACAGACACCGGGTGGCCTGTCAGTCGTCCTCCGCTTCTTATTCCATCTCACGCTTTGTCGCCCATCCTGCTTATTTCTTTTTTCTTTTCTGTTTTTTTAGATGGAGTCTTGCTCTGTTGCCCAGGCTGGAGTGTAGCGGTGCAATCTCGGCTCACTGCAACCTCCACCTCCCAGGCTCAAGTGATTCTCCTGCCTCAGCCTCCCGAGTAGCTGGGACTAGAGGCATGCGCTACCACGCTCGGCTAATTTTTGTATTTTTCATAGAGACAGGGTTTCACCATGTTGGCCAGGATGGTCTTGATCTCTTGACCTCGTGATCCGCCCACCTTGGCCTCCCAAAATGCTGGGATTACAGGCGTGAGCCACCGCGCCCGGCCCATCCTGCTTATTTCTTACGTGCATAAGGGACTCTTCAGCTTTTCTCATGGTCATCTGTTGTTGTTTTTTAATTTTAGTCTTGTCTACAGAGTTGTTTTTTTCTCAACTCTATTTTCAATTACTGCAGCATCCTTAGAGTTGCTGTTTTTTCATGTCTTGCCTCTTCTGCTGCTGCACTTGTGTGACTTGTTCTTGTTGCATATGTGTCTGTATTAAAAATAAATGTTTGCACCATCTCCCCTGACAGAGAAATCTTACCAAAAAGTTGAACTTAAATTTGTTTAAGGTAATGAAGAGACCTGGGGACATTCCCGTTCTTCAAGGATGCAGTCAGTAAAATCCAGACTGTGAAACTCTTTACTGAACCTAAGACACAGTTCTTCAACTAAGAAAGAGGTGGGGAGCAGTAGGGAGGGAGAGGGAGAGAGACAGAAGTGGGGACTCCTTCACAGATGAAAAGAGACTTAAAAGAGAATTGCGGTATGTGGACTGTGTATGGATCCTCATTCAAACAAACTGTTTAAAAGTTGACAATTATAAGACAAGTACAAAATTGAATACTGATAAAGTGTAAAAATTATTTTAAAACTTTTTAAGGTATGGTAATAATGAAATATTTATAGGCGAAATGACATATCGGAGATTTGCCTCAAAATCCTTGGTGAGAGCATGTGGCTAGGTGACCAAGGAGTGATACTTGTTGAAGCTGACTGATAAGAGCATGAGGATTAATTATACCATACTATATATATATATATATATGTTTGAGGTTTCCTGTCATAAAGATTACACAAAACATGTACTCATAACCTTTCTCCATCTACACAATCATCCAGATTTAACAAAGCAGTTCTCACTTTAAAATTGATTCTAAGGAGGTTTTATTTACCTCATGTTAACTATCCACTTCCAGCTTGGCCTGGAAAGATTTTGTTCCAGTATTTTCTGATAGCATTTTCCTAGATAAGCCAACTTTTTTGGAAGCAGTTGCCTTAAGCATCTGTCAGTAGAATCTGATCAGATTGGTTAAATTGAATGAATTAAACTCAGGCAAAGTCAAGTGGATGAAAACCTCCTGGTCTTTCACTAAACATCTGCTCCTAGTGACAGGTTCACAAAGGTCACTTTTACTGATTTACCTGAGTTGAATTTGAGGGAGCAGGTGCAGAGACGTTGGCTTCTTTTGTCCTGCACCTGCCTTACCTTAGGTAAGTAGAAACAGCTGTTGAAAGCAGACTAGCATTACCCTGTAGGTGGGTCTGGAATGATCCCAAAAACGCAGCTCTTAGTGCTGCCTCATTTTTAATAGCTGGTATTTTTGACTTGGCATCACAAAAGAAGCACATTAGGACATCTTAATAATGTACTAATTCTTTGGGGTTTTGAATGGAGTCAGTTAGATAATCATGATTCATTCAAGTTGCTGCACTGAATGCAGTTTACAGCCTAGTGCCATGAGGTGTTCGCTGGTCTTTTGCTTCCCTCAAAGCAAAAGAACAATAGCATTCAACATGCTTGCTCCCCCACTGTATAACTGAATGGTTCAATTTATATCTCATTCCTGTAGCAACTGCTTTTCAATAATCACAATAAAGAGTAAGGGATATATGTGTAGGGATATATGGCTGGATTGTTCAGGTGGGGAGGGCCTGACCGTGGGGGAAGGATAATGTAAATTTCACAATGTAAATATGTCATTGCATAATTTTTTGTTCTGGGCATAGCTACACTTATTTATATTGTTTCTAAGGCTTTCTATCTGATAGTATGTAGACTATGCAGTGGTTACATATTTCTGTAGTCAGATGAAGCAACTATTCTCCTATTTGCTAAATCTGTGTGCCTTGAGATGATATTTAGTATCTCCATCCTCGATTGCCTAATCTGCAAAATGAGGATAATAACAGAACTAACTTCATAGAGTTGTGATAGGGATAAAAGTGAATAAATGTATGCAGAGAGCTAAGCACAGTTCTGGCATGGAGTAAGTGCACAAGAACTCACGATGATGATGATGATCATCATAAGTAATTGTATAGTAGTATGTGAACAAAAAGATTGAGTTGTTTCTTACTGGAGCAGAAGTTAACATTATTTTATGTTAATAATGCAGTCCTTGTCGAAGCATTCAAATGGTGTGATTATAAATGGAATTATAAATACATAGAAAAGAAATATGTTTCATATTTTTGACATGTAATTGTGTGCTGAGTACATTTTAATCAAAGAGAGAATGGAATTGCTGTCAAGGATATTGGTAGTTCATTAGCTTATTGACTGCACACTAAGTATCTAAAGTGTTATTTTAGTGACAGGCTGATGCATTAATTTCTAGGTCAGCATATTATTGACCTCAACTATTTGATTATTTTAAAAATTATCTTAACTATTTTTTGGTCAGGTATTGTTTTATGAAATCAGTGTGTTTTCTCCTTACCATACCATTCAGATGGTCTTCCTAAATTAACAGTGATAAATTTACCAGTACTGGAACTTGGAGGAATTAACCTTTTAGCCTACACTTATTATTATTATTATTATTGCTGTGTTTTAAACATATAATGGATATCTCTTTATGTGTCATCAGGGAGAAACTTTTCAATACTTCAAATTTTTTACAGGTTTTAAATGTAAGCTGCTCTGGTTTTATAAAAGAAGTTTGAGTGATGCTTTTCTTTTTAAAGGCTACTCTTCTGAATCAGAGATTTTCCATTTGGGAAGTTTGAAGAAGGTCTTTCACTTCATGTTTAAGTGTTACAGGTTTAACAACTGGCCCCATTATAGAGATAATGGTTAATTTAATTTCTACTCTAAGTTATACACTTCTAAACTTTAGTTTTTGACAAATAAAAGTAACACATAAAATACAAAATGTAGGCTGGGTACGGTGGGTCACACCTGCAATCTCAGCACTTTGGGAGGCCAAGGCAGGAGGATCTTTTGAGCCCATGAGTTCAAGACCAGCGTGGGCATCATAGTGAGACCCTGTGTTTTAAAATATATATACAATAGGTAAGATAACTGACACTGGTAAATTTTCCTCAGAGAATAAACAATCTTAGTTTTGTCATGTGCTCTTTAGATTCTTTTTGTTTTTTTAATGAAAGAATATGTTACAGATAAAGTTGAAGTTCCCTATCACCTCCTACCAGGTTCTCTTCCCCTGCTTCTCTACCAGAAGTCACTGCTGCATGAATCTGTTGTGTATCTTTTTTCTCTATGTGTATGTTTCCTAATATTAAATACTGGTTTTATACTCTCAAATATTTTTCAGCTTTGCTCTTTTCACTCACTGTTTTCTTTTATGGACCTATCCATATTTGTCCATATATCTGTTTTACTTATTTTAATAGCTCTATAGTATTCCATAATGTGAATTTACAACTTATTCATTCATCTGGTGATGGACATTTGGGTTGTTTCCAATTACAAACAATGCAATTGTAATGAACATTTGCACTTATTTCCTTTTATACATGTGTGAGAGTTACTTCAGGATACCTTACCTGTAAATGAAATTGTGGGTTAATGAATATGCTTATTCTCCACGTTGCTGGATATTAGCTAAATGCACTCCTGTACTTCTCTCAGTAGTGTGTGCTTCCGTTTCCCCATACCCTTGCTCGGCTATTCATTTTTAGAATTCAGAATCTAAAGTGTCTATCAGAAGAATGAACTCAAATGGTTTACATCTTTGTAAGAAAGATAGACATGAATGAGATGCATTCATTCAGTATGTTCTTATCATCATCATGTTGATGATTTCCAGAGGAGATTTCAGAATTTGCAAATAACATCTAACATCGGCAGTCGTGAGAAGTCTGCCATGCCTCCATCTCTTTAGCGTGGTTAAACTGCCACTGTTTATAATCATTCCTGGAAAGAGAGGGAATGGCTTCCTATAACAACCCTTCTGCAAGCACTAGCATACCCAAAAACATATCCAGTTGCATGATTACTGTGGAAATATGCATATTTCAATAGTCACTCCCGAAAGTTTTGTTCCTCGACTTTTTTTTATCCAGTGGCCCTTTTGATAAATATCTTACTTCTCTCTCCACTGTAGCCTCTGATATGCCACCACTTACATCTGGTCTCCAACATTTAATGGGAATGTGTAAAACAAAGAAACAAAAATAGCATTCTGAGCAATGACTGAAAGGGAACACTGACAGATAAAATTGAAGGGATTGGGAATGGCTTCTTTTTTTCTTTTTTTCTTTTTTTTGGGGGGATGGAGTCTCGCTCTGTTGCCAGGCTGGAGTGCAGTGGTATGATCTCGGCTCACTGCAACCTCTGCCTCCCGGGTTCAAGTGATTATCCTGCCTCAGCCATCCGAGTAGCTGAGACTACAGGCTCCTGCCACCACGCCCAGCTAATTTTTGTATTTTTAGTAGAGATGGAGTTTCACCATGTTGGCCAGGATGGTCTCAATCTCTTGACCTCATGATCCACCCACCTTGGCTTCCCAAAGTGCTGGGATTACAGGCGTGAGCCACCACGCTTCGCCTCTTTTTTTCTTTTGAAGTCATTTTATGCAATTTAAAAATGGGGTAGGAAGAATAGATAAGAAATCTTGACCAAATCAAATTAGTAAGTCCAAGAGTTCAATACATTCATTTGGTATAAAATGCATATTTTTGTAATTGCTTAAATGAGTAGTTTCTAATCTAAGTAAAATAAAGAATACTTATTTTAAATCAATAATGAAAACCATGATTTGAGTTTTTTGGCTTAGAAATAAATATATATAGTCATGTTTGATTTGTAAACTCATCAAATTAATGTGGTTCATTCATTTTTCAGTTAACATTCCAGTTTAGGATTCTGTGTACCACTGTTGGAAACTGAGACTTACCAGATATTACCAAGTTGGGGATGGAAGGTAGGAGGGATCACCGAGATGAAAACTCCCTCCCTCCCCACTCCCTACCTTTCTCAAAATAAATCTGTCTTCTCAAAGAGAGCTGTGACCTTGAAACTCTGTTATGTACAATTCAATCAGATGAAGGTGTTCTTGGGTTCGGAGGATGGTTTCAGAAATTATTTTCTACTTGGACCTGTGCCTTAGTGTACTTGGACTGCTATTACAAAATGCCTTAGAATGAGTATAAACAGCATGTATTTACTACTCACAGTTCTGGAGGCTGGGAAATCTAAGATCATGGTGCCAGCAGATTCAGTATCTTGTGAAGGCATGCTCTTGCCTTCAAAAATGGTGCCTTCTAGCGGTTTATTCACATGACAGAAGGAGTGAACAAGCTTTCTCGGGCTTCTTTTATAAGGGCAGTAATCCCATTCCTGATGGAATAGCTGCCATGACCTAATCACCACCCAAAGGCCCTTTAAAGTTGATTCACTTGTAGACGTTTGTTCAGAAATGAGTAAATCAAATGGGACACCACAAGAAAAGAGACTGTATTTCCTGACCCCCAGTAGAATGAATTGGGCGTGAGTGGAGGTGGAAAGATGCAGGCTCAGATGAAGAAGTGATTAGTATGACAAGCCCCTTAAAGCAGAGGCCTCCCAATCCTGCCACAAGCCAGACTGAGAATGAGGCCACATGTCCTGGCCGCTTCTGACCTTGGGAATCTAGTGGGCAGCCAGATGCCTCAGATAACATACATGTATAATATAGCAAAAACAAGCATCAGGGAAGTCTTCCTAGAAATAGCTGTTACTTTGTGTCTTTTTTCCACCAATCTTCAGTTATATATTCAGATGTCTACTTTTTTAGTAAGGGACTACAATATTGTCCTAATTATATAGGAAAAAGTCTTTGTGTATGTGTAGAAAAAAGACTGAATTGAAATAAAATAATCTAAGTGATTATTATCTCTCAGTGGTGGGATTAAGTTATTTTCATTTTATATTCTATGGAATATTTACAGCAAGTGTTCATTATCTTTACTTCCTACAATGAGCATGAATTACCTTTCTTTTCCTAATTATAAAATAATTAAAAGTACATTTATTTCATTATTAATTAAAATACATTTTAAAAGTAATTAAAATACAATAAATATCTATTTAAGATTGGATTATATGAATGACTCAGTCAAAGGTCTGATGAATCGATAAAATCAAGTTTCCGATTCTTTGGAGAAAACCATGAAAATGTTGCTGCTCTTTAGGGTACAGTCTCGTTAATCAACAAATCTTTACTCATTTACTTATGGGTGTGGAAGAATGGCCCAGCTCCTCTTGGGTGTATAATTAGTTTGTGACAGCTGCATTCTGTAATGGGGGACTTCTTTACTGAATTTTGTTTTGTTTGCTTCTGTTTACCTCCCTGTCTCTTGTTGGTTTGTATATGTGTGTTCCTGTTCTGCTTGTCTTTATCCCTCTAGATACTCTCTTGTTCCTTAGTTACATAGTACATTTCATTCTGGCTGCTCATTCACATCCCTCACCTCCAACCATGCCTCCTATGACATTTGGTATTCTCGTTCTTGATTGTGTAGCCATCTCCAGTTGGGATACTCTGAATGAGATATGTAGGCACGCTAGATCATGAGTGGAGCAGCTTTTCTAAATGTGACTGCCATTGTGACAGTGACCTCCTGCTTAGGCTTTCCCCGGGTTCTTGCCAAGAATGAGCTCATTTTTATAAGGGGTATTATAGTTCTGAAGTGGCCTGACTCTTGATAACTGTTTTCCTTGGCATCTGAAGTCAAAGAGATGGAAACCCGGTCCCTCCTAAATTCTATGGATTCAGTAGGATTAGGAATACTTACTGAGAGTACTGATAAACCAAACATTACTTAAATCTCATTGTGAAAATTATTGAGTAAAATAATGTTTTGTGAAGTCAATCATATATAAACTTTTTTATTTTTACATATAAAATTCCCTATTTAAAATAATTTTATGATTAAAGTTTTATAAAATAATTTTCTTCTAATTTGTGTTGCTCAAGGGAGCTTATGCTAAGATTCAAGGGCTTCCAGGGTTTTCCCTATAAAGAATATTAGTTCCAAGAGGTATCTTGAAGATCACCTTACTAAATGCCACATTTTATTTGTATAGCAATGGAGAATCAGGGGCCTGCGTGACTTGCTCATGTTATATAACTAACACTAGTAACTAACTCTAGTGAACACAGCCCAGTCAAGACACAGTTTCCTAGGATCCTTTTTCTTCTAATTCTTTTTTTTTTTTTTTTGACAGAGTCTCACTCTGTTGACAGGCTGGAGTGCAGTGGTGCAATCTCGGCTCACTGCAACCTCCACCTCCTGGGTTCAAGTGATTCTCCTGCCTCAGCCTCCGGAGTAGCTGGGACTACAGGCGCCCGCCACCACACCTGGCTAATTTTTGTATTTTTAATAGAGACGGGGTTTCACCATTGAGATCATATTGGCCAAGATGATCTCAATCTCTTGACCTCGTAATCCACCCGCCTCAGTCTCCCAAAGTGCTAAGATTACAGACTTGAGCCACTGCTCCCGGCCCTCTAATTCTTTAGCCACCACACCATAGTGCATCTTATTAATGAGGTGTTATTTTCAGGGCATAATTTGTCTTGTTCTTGCTGCAGTGGATCTTGTGAACAGAATGATGCTGCTTTTTAAAACCACTTATTGGTGAAATAATATTTACCTGGTACAATGCTAAGCAATTTCTATGTCAATAATTTTATTTTTATTCTCTGTTTGGGCGTGGTGGCTCATGCTTGTAATCCCAGAACTTTGGGAGCCCGAGGCAGGCGGATCACCAAGGTAAGGAGTTGGAGACCAGCCTGGCCAACATGGTGTAAAAACATTTCTACTGAAAAATACAAAATTAGCTGGGCATGGTGGCCCATGCCTATAATCCCAGCTACTTGGGAGACTGAGGCAGGAGAATCACTTGAACCCAGGAGGCAGAGGTTGCAGTGAGTCAAGATCCTGCCACTGTACTCCAACCTGGGCGACAGAGTGAAACTCTGTCTCAAAAAAACATTAAAAAAAATTTTTATTCTCATAACTCTATGAAGTTGTTACTATTATCCTCATTTTGCTGATGAGGAAACTGAGTTAAAGAGGACCTAAGCGATCCGACCAAGGTAACACAAATATTTACTTTTATGACCATGCTGTGTCTGCTTTAAGCATTGATAAAATGCTCAATGATTAGAGATGCTAGCACCCTCTGTTCTTACTATTGTAGAGAACCATTACAATTCTGCTTTACCTTCTCAGTATTCTAGTCTTCAACATTTTACCCATAATAACTTTTATTGAGAGAGTTTAAAATTAAATAGCCTGTCTCCTTTCAATTGATACGATGTAGAATTTGGCACATAGATGCTACCTTAGACATTGTGTGTTTGGCCCAATCCTTACAAAAAACAAAACAAAACAAAAAAAATGGCAAAAAACCATAAAATTATTCTAAAGCCAATTTCTAAGGCCAATATGTAAAGTGATGGAATGAAACCCATTTTTTGATGGCTCCTACCATTTAAAAGATAGTCTTCCAACTGCTGTAGTGAAATATGTCAGTGCTAATGATTCTGCTGCTTTAGTAAGCTGTAGGGAGAAGCACAAGGCTTCTCTCCTGATCAGTACTGTCACATGGCCGTGTTCTGATGCTGTGTGCAAATAACAGCACCAGCACCGTAAGTAGATATTGCTAGTGGCACATCATATATGGGCTACTTGAGTGAAAAAGGCTGCTGTTAAATTTAATGATGAGGCTGATTGTCATTAACTGTGTGCTTATTCAAAGAGTTTTCCCTGAAACATCTGTTCCCCTGTCAGATATGTCACTTTTAAGCAACACCTGTATAGTAGTCATTTCCAAGTTTCTCTTCATGCAGTCACCTTGTTTTTTGCTAATGGACTTCTTGGTAAAGGAGGAAAATGCAAACTTTCTTTTTCAACATCTTACTGTAGTATCCCTGCCTAAGTTATGTGCTGTAGAAGTTAAGAAAATGAATAACATTTCTTAAGGGAATGTTTTATAAACATATGATAGAATATTTTATCATTTGTGTAAATTTGTGTCCTGAGAGTTAAATACTAAAATGAAAAATCATTATCCTCTAGGTATTGCATAATTTGTCATAGTTTCAGTAGCAAACATATACTGAAAATCAGTGAGACACGTCCTCTTTCATATTCATGACAAGGTAATGTCCATTGGAGCTCATGTATTATTATATGAACATTGGGGTTTTCTTTGAAGTCTAGAGATGATTGTCTCACTGGTGCTTGCTCTGTGTGGGTGAGAGAGAGAGAGGCCAGGAGAGGATAGGAGAACAGGCCTGTGGGCAGAGACTGGTCTGAGAGACAGATGCATATTAAGTAGCCCTTTTGGTGATGTACATGTATGAAGATAGTATTTCTGCGACTATTGCCTCCATTTGCAGAGTCTGTTTTTTTCCTCTTGGATTTTTATTTAATATTTTTATTCAACTATAACATATATACAAGAAAATGAACAAATCTTCAGTGTATAGTTTAGTGATTTTTAACAATTGGACATAACTGTGTCACCAGCACTCAGATTAAGAAACAGAACTTCTCCAGCAACTCAGAAATTGGGTTCTTCTCTTTTCTTTCCTGGTTGTTTTGTTGTTTTTTGGGTTTTTTTGTTTGTTTGTTTGTTTGTTTGTTTTGAGACAGAGTCTCTCTCTGTCATCCAGGCCGGAGTACCGTGGCGCAATCTCAGCTCACTGCAACCTCTGCCTCCCGGGCTCAAGCAATTTTCATGCGTCAGCCTCCCAAGTAGCTGGGACCACAGGTATGTGCCATCATGCCCAGCTAATTTTGTATTTTTAATCAAGATGGGGTTTCGCCATGTTGGCCAGGATGGTCTCAAACCTCTGGTCTCAAGTGATCTGCCTGCCTCAGCCAGAAACTAGGTTCTTATCTTTCAGGTGTCCATCTACAGTAACCATTGTCCCCCTGACTTCTAACACTGTGGATTATTACTGTCTTTATAAATGGACAAGTGAGAAATGTTGAACTTTATCTCAAGAACCTTTATCTCAAGGTTTTAGCAGTGAAATGACATCATCTGATTTTCTGATTTGCATTTCCAAAGGATTAGTAGCTGCCGTGTGGAGAACAAATTATGAGGTTCAGAATTTAAGTGGAGGGACCAGAGAAGAGGCTACTTAAAGAAATCACGTGGTGGCTTCACACACACACACACACACACACACACACATGCACACACACAATGCATTTATTGGGCCATTAATAAACTGAGTTTAGCTATGAGGTGTGAGTAAGAGAGGGAGACATTAATAGTTCCCAGGTTTATGGATAAGGTACAATGGACTGAACATGGAAGACTGGAAGAGGCAACTATTTGAGAAAGAAGTTCTGGAGCTCCAGTCTGAGCATGTTATTTTGAAATGCCTGTGAGATATCAAAGGGGAATTCCCAAGCAGGCAGTTGAATATATGGCTATATCTGGAGTTTGAAAAAGGAATCTAGAATGGAGACGTAAAATTGACCATTATTTACATATAGATTCTATATAAAACCATAATATTGGTGAAATCGCTTACAGACAGAGTGTAGAGTAAAAACAAATGATAATATGGGTATGGCATACAAAAAGGGAGAGGTAGAAAAGAGGGAGCTTTCCAAAAGGCAATAACAGAAGAATGGTTATTGGCAAGGGGGTGATGGCAGGTCACTTGGGTGGTCTAAATGGGTGATGGGTGAAGAGTATGCCGGAACAGAACCCATCCAGGAGAGCAGCCATATGCTTAGTGGTGGTCCTAGGGCTTTTCCCATAAGTAGTAAGTCATTTTTTGTCTTCCACTTTGGCTGTCACTGTATTCTGTAGACTGAATGACATTCATTGTAACAGGAAGTTACCAATTTTTTGAGGGAAGATGTGCAAGTTTGAGTATGTGACTTCAGGGTGGAAAAATCAAATTATTTTTAACATATCTACTTGCCAGGCCTATTCACCAAAAATCGATGCCAAATGTCTATATTTGAACAGCCAAACAAAAAACACCTCCCCTCTCATTCTCTCTCTCACTCTTGCTCTCTCTCTCTAACACACACAAACACACACACATACACACACACACACGAACAACTTTAATGGTGAATAACTTAATTCCTATTTCAAAGCTTTCCTGAGGATGTTAGTCTTTGAAACATTCTCTCCTTTAATCTTCCCAAGCATCATTATTTGGAGATGTGTTCTTGAATAAAGTGCTGCTGGAATTGGTAAATACATGTTCATTACTTTACTCGGCCTTAGTTCCTTTGAGATTTTATAATTGAATATTAGTAATACATACCATTTTAGAAGTGTTCAGAGATTGATCTTGATGTTCCCTTTTTAGCTTTGCTGCTTTCACAGTGCTCCTTATATATTTACTGAAGAAGGTGAGATGATTTTCTGCTCCTATATGCTTTAGTTTGATTTCTCAATCATGATTGCATTTTCTATATATTTGAACATGGCACCTGAGAAGAGGAGCAAATTCTGGTAACAAAGATGCTGCTTCTAAATAGAAAATGAGTTTTATTCAGAAGTGCTTACAACTCTCCCTGTGGAACAAATGAAACTGAAGCCCATGTGCATTTATATCCTGGACCAGAGTTGAGCTTGCTTTGTTTTTTCATAATAAACATAAGTCCTTCTGGGATTAGAAATTATAGTCTGAAGAGTGACTATGCAGAAGAGGATTCTGGGAAGATGGCAGAGTAGAAAGCACCAACTGGACAACAAATGCACTGACAGAACCTGTTTGATGTAACTGTTTTGGAACTCTGAATCTCCTAACGGCGTACAGTTTCCAGGGGAAGGCTAGGATGGTGAATTGTGGTTATGTTTGGTCCTTAGCATGATAGCAGCTACACACCCCTATCCCTCAGCCTTGGAGCAGACAGCCATACACTTGGTCTAAGAGAAGCTTGCAGACACCTTGCAGGATGTAGGGTGTGCAATAAGGATCCAGATATTGGAGATATGGGTGCTGATTGCTGCTTTTGATCAAGAGCTGCAGACAAAGTGGTGGGCAACCATTGTTTTTGTGCCCTCCCTGCATTGTTGCAACCCCCTCCTCCTTCACCTGATGCGAGTTTCAGGGAATTTAAAGTTCTAGTCCAGGACTGGGCATGGTGGCTCATACTTATAGCCCCAACACTTTGAGAGGCCAAGGTGGGAGGATTGCTTGAGCTCAGAACTTCAAGACCAGCTTGGGCAACATAGTGAGATCCCATCTCATAAAGAAAAAAATAAAGATTCAGTCCTTTTTTTGCCCCTTCATTTTTTTCTGTTTCCATTTTGGGAGCCAGATCCTGGAAACTAGGGTATTCCAAAGTAACCGGACATGTATAAGGGAAGTTAGGAAGTCACTACATGTGGGCCAGGCATGGTGGCTCATGCCTGTAATCCCAGCACTTTGGGAGGCTGAAGCAGGCGGATCACCTGAGGTCAGGAGTTCAAGACCAGCCTGACCAGCACGGAGAAAACCCATCTCTACTAAAAATACAAAATTAGCCGGGTGTGATGATGCATGCCTGTAATCCCAGCTACTCGGGAGGCTGAGGCAGGAGAATTGCTTGAACCCGGGAGGCGGAGGTTGCAGTGAGCCGAGATTGCGACATTGCACTCCAGCCTAGGCAACAAGAGCGAAACTCCATCTCTAGAAAAGAAAAAGAAAAAGAAAAAAGAAAGTCACTGTATGTGGCCAGGAAGAGGCACAGACTCAGAAAAGATCTGAGAGGACCTTAAGTTTACACCTCAGTCAGATCATTGACTTAGAGACTGCCTATATCAATCAAATCAAATCAAAACAAAACAAAACCAAAAGCTGCAGCAAACCCTTGGGAAGGAAGAAAATTTGATTTCCAGATCATTGCATTATTAGATTCAAATGTCCAGTTTTCAGCCAAAAATCACAAGGCATACAAAGAAACAAGAAAATGTGTCCCATTGAAAGGAAAAAATAAAACCAACAAACTGTTCCTGATAAAAATCAGATGGCCTATATTTTAGACATAGATTTTAAAATAACTGTCGTAAAGATATTCATGAACTAAAGGAAGACTTGGGGAAGTCAAGAAAACAGTGTATAAACAAAATAGAAATATTAAGAAAGAGATAGACAACTTATAAAGAAACCAAAAATAAATTTTAAAGCTGAAAAATACCATAACTGAAATGAAAAATTCACTAGAGAGATTCAAAGACCAATGTGAGCAGTCAGAAGAAAGAATTTGAATTTGAAGATAGGACAATCAAAATTATCAAGTCTGAGGAACAGAAAGAAAAAACAATGAGGAAACGTGAATGGAGTATAAGGGACCTGTGGATCCTTACACCATCGAACAGATCAACATGTGCATTGTGGAAATTCCAGAAGAGAGAAAGGGGCAGTGAGAATATTTGAAGAGGTAATGGTGGAAAACTTCCCACATGTCATGAAAGACATGAATGTAAACATCCCAGAAGCCCAGTGAACTCTGAGTAGGATGATCTCAGAGACCCACGTTGAGACACATTATAATCAAAATGTCAAAAGAAAAAAAGAGTATCTTGAAAGCATCAAGAGAGAAGCAACTCTTCACATGCAAAGGAGCCGCAATGAGATTCTCCACAGATTTCTCCTCAGAAACTTTGGAGCCCAGAAGCTAGTGGGCCAACATAAAAGGAAAAAGAATAAACAAAACAAAACAAAACAAAAAACGGAAAGCCAAAGAACCTATATCTAACAAAACAACTGTTCTTCAAAAGTGAGGTAGAAAATAAGACATTGTCAGGTAAACAAAAGCTGAGGGAGTTTGTTACCACCAGACTTACCCTGTAAGAAATACCCAAGAGAGTCCTGCAGATTGGCGTGAAAGGACACTAGACAATAAGCTGAAACCCTTTGAAGGAATACACATCTCAGTAAAGATAAAGGCATGTGAAATTATTAAAGCTAGTAGTATTGTAACAACAGACTGTAACTCCACTTTTTGTTTTCTACATGGTTTTAGAGAGTAACGACTAACATTTTTTTAAAAGGCAATTGTTAGTCTAAAAGCTAGTGTTATTATAACTTTGGTTTGTAACTCCATGTTTTGTTTTGTATGTAATTTAAGAGACTAATGCATTTAAGTTTGTTTTTTTTGTTTTTTTGTTTTTTTAGTTCATGTTTTGGGACATACAATATATAAAGGTATAATTTTGCAACATAAGCAGCTGAAAGGAGTGAGGACACAGATTTAAAGGAGAGCAGGGTTTTTGTATGTTGTTAGAATTAAGCTGGTATAAATCCAAATTAGAGTGCTGTAAGTTTAGGATTCAATATAATTTCCAATGCAACCACAAAGAAAATACATATAAAATACACAGATGTTCCTCAACTTATGATGGGGCTACTTCCCAATAAACCCATTGTAAGTTGAAAATGTCTAAGCTGAAAATGCATTTAATACCCCGATAAAACCCATCATAAAGTCAAAAAGTTGTAAGTTGAACCGTTATCCTTACACTCCTCAACTTATGATGGGGTTATGCCCAAATAAACCCACCATAAAGTTAAAAATTATAAGTTGAACATTAAAAGTCAGGGACCATTTATATACAAAAGGAAATGAGAAAGGAATGTAAACATTATTTCACCACAAAAGAACATCTAAACACAAAAGAAGGTAGTGATATGGAAAATGAGGGACAAAAATAACGACGTGGAAGAAGTAAGCACCTTCTTCTCAGTCAGAGTCTGATATACACTAGAACACAGAAGGAAGTTCTAACAAATGCTGCACCATAAACCTTGGGGATATTAATATTAAGAGAAAAGAGCCAGTCACAAAAAGACAGATTGTAACAGATGCATAGCACATTATATAATTATAACTCATATGAAATTATACATACACATTATAACACATATATGAGTACTTAAAGTAATCAAAATCATAGAAACAGAAAGTAAAATAGTGATTCCCAGGCATTGAGAGTAGACGGAATTGGGGTGTTACCGTGTAATGGGTATAGAGTTTCCATTTGGCAAGATGAAAAAGTTCTGGAGATTGATGGTTGGTGATGGTTGCACAACAATATGAATCATTCAATATGTCTTAACTGTATACTTAAAAAATGGTTAAGATGATCAGCCCAGGCAACATGGCGAAACCCTGTCTCTATACAAATATAAAATTTGTCCAGGCATGATGGCATGTGCTTATAGTCCCAGCTACTTGGGAGGCTGAGGCGGGAGAATCACTTGAGCCCAGGAGGTAGAGGCTGCAGTGAGCCGAGATCGTGCCACTGCACTCCGGTTTGGATGACAGAGTGAGACCTTGTCTCAAAACAAAACAAAATTAGTTAAGATGATACATTTTATGTTATATGGAACATAACATTAAAAAAATTTTAAAAAGTGACTGTGAAGAAAAAAATAGTAATAAAAACTTCCAAAAGACAAAACAAAAAATACTCCTAGGTAGTCCTCCAGCAATTGTGGACTAGGAGGTATGTGCAGCAGTTAAGAGTTAATCAAGGGAAGCCAAACCACCGGGAGCCATGGGACTAGGGGATTATTACAGGAATGAGAGCTCCCCCGTGTGTGAGGGGCTGGGTGGCGGTGGGGAGGGGCAGTGGGGAGTGGGGGCATCAGAGGAGTCAGCAGCCAGGGAGTTAGAAGCTGAGCACAGCCCACCACCCGAGGTGGATGGGAATGGGAAGGTCCCAGAGGGCCTTGGGGAGCACGCCTCTGTGTAGCAGCTGCTTCTGTGGGTTTGCTGCCAAGTAGTTGCTTGTGGGCGCCATGCAACTGTTGGTCAGCAGGGTCCACTGGGGCAGAAGAGCTGGACACAGAATGGAAAAGAGTAAGGATGAGCTGGGAACGCTGGCATCCACTGCTCTGCCACCACTTCTCCCCATGATGACCTTCATTCAGAGAGTACTGGCTGCAGCTTCACTTCTGCTCCAAAACTTGTGCAGATTTCTTCTAGGGCCAATATTAACCCAGAACCTTACCAGTGAAGGGCCTTCTGGGAACTCTAGCGTAACCACTGGGCACAGACCAAACTACTACTATATGGAATCTAAATAAATCATGTAGGCTTCTGAAAGTTGATTTTTTTTTTTCTCTACCACTTCAAATACCAGAATTATTGAATGAAGACAAAAGAAAGGTTAATGTATTTTTCACTAGAAGGTAAATGACAGTCTTGAATATGCGGATCACCATAATAAGAATTGAATTCTGTCTGTATTTATCACATTTGGATGGGCCTAAATGTAATTACTTGAAAATATTTAGCATTGGTTAAAAATGTCACATTTTGTTTAAGATAGGAATTATAAATACAAATTTAATCAAACAATTAAAACGAACTCCTTGCTGAATCTTGACTGATTGGCAAAGGAAAGGTACACTGGTCTAGACATACTTGCTCTAGTTTTAAAAGTAGCTATGTCATAAACCAACTGTGTGACTTGGCAGAAATATTTAGTTTTTTTATCCTTAAATTATTTACAAAAAATAAAAATATATATGGAAACAATGAAGCATTATATAACCTTCAGATATTATAGTGTCTTTAGGGAAAAAGGTTTCCTCCAGTTAACAAGAAGTTGACTTATACAATAAACATTTTAATCCTAAGTAATAATCTTCTAATGAATAGACTGCATTACATATTCAATCAAATTCCATTGTCTGTCTCAAAGTGATTGCAATGTGACAGTTCTTTTTATTAAAATTTAAATACTAAAAAAAAAAAAAAAAAAAAAACTCTTATTCTTGGTTATTTTTCTAAGAGGAATTTTCATTTGTATTTTCCGTGAAAGTAGTGGTTTTGCTTCAGTCATGAGAATATGATTCATATTGAACCCTAGAAGTTGCATCCTTGGGTGTTATGCTACACTGTGATAGAATGAGTACCAGACATTAGATCTGTTTCAATGAATTTTCGAATGTTCTGGCTGTTCCCCCTTGGTTGTTGCTACATCCTTTTCTAATGAACAAACTATATGAAATAAAAATGGAAACACCATAAATTAAAACCCTAAAGCTAAAATAATGTATAATATAATGAATATTGTGTATGTGTGATTTGTGTTATGAAATTGTATGTATATGTATCTATATATGTGTGTGTGTGTGTGTGTGTGTGTATTACTCTTGCTGAATTTAAGCCCCTGTGGGACAGAGTTCAAATTACACAGAGCTCAGAAATCCTTCTAAACATCTAGTACAAGAAGAAAATTGGGATTAGGGAATCAGAATTGATGATGGGACCAAAAATGGGTCAGACCATCCAAAGAATATATCCCACTTCAGCATCTTTTCGAATTAATCCAATGAGTCTTTACTTACTCGCTGTAATTTAGTTTTGTAAACCAATGTTGTTTTGCTTTAAAAGGCCACTAGTTACATCTAAGCTATTATTGCTTATGCAGTCAGTGAGATTTACTTAAATGCTTTAGGTGCTTTATTTGAGATCAACATAAAACACAGATTTTATTTTAGTGTGGTTTTTGCCTTGGTTTTGCTTGTTATTTTTTCAGTGTTGGAAACATATTTCAGTGCTTTGAGCTACAGCTAGACCACCCACAAAGTAGGCACAGTTCTGCCCTCAGAGCCTATACTTGTAGGAAGGAAGATTATTTCCCTGTGCCAGGGAGGTTGAGAATGCAGAGGCAGAGGGAGCACATTCCTAGGTAGGCCTCAGGTCGTGTTGAAGGCATGGTGCCGGGGGGACTGAGCAGAAGGTCTTATTTCCTTGAAGAGGGTGGCCTTGGTCATAGTATACTCTGAGTTTAGCAGGTTTACACCTGGCATTGGAATAAGCCCACAGGAAAATAGTCTTACTAATACAATGATTACATCCACTTCCACCTCCCCAGAAGATAAGCATTTTTGTAGTTATCTAGTCATTTCTCCTACATCCTCATATTCTGAATTAGAAAAGCATTTGTTAATCCCACCAGTTTATGTTTTGATTTTGTTTTCACTTTATCATTCTCCCTTTTACTTCTTATACTAATAACTCTTCACTGTTCCTTGTCCTCATCTAATCCATTGCTTCCCAGATGTCTTTGAAAAGAATGACTTGAGCTACTGGTTAAATGTAGCTTTCCAGACATCTTCAATGGTGAACATGATTCTGTGGGTCTGGGATGGAGCCTGGGAATTTGTATTCATAACAGGTACCTCAGGTTGTTCTTATGGGAGACATTTAGGTAATGCTGCCTGACCTTGAGAGCTCAGCATGGCAATGCAGCCCACCTGTGGGTAGAGGGCCAGCTTAGGAAATAAAAATACAGGAGGCTCATGGGATATGCCAAGGCTGAAAAATTGTCCATTGTTTATTGGAAATTTAAATTTAACTGGGTGTCCTATCTGGCAACCTTTTCTGTGGAGAAAATAGATGCATGGTGCAGAAGTAGCTGTTCAAATTTGTTACCTGGGGCCAGATAGAGTCTGTCTGGCCAGGAATTGGATTAGAGTTCTCTTGGACTTAAATGCAGATGTTGCCCCAGACCCCTTCTGTGTGCCCTGATTTGCTGGCTTTTTTGATGGAGCATGGTGTTGTGGGTTAAATTGTGTCACCCCAAAATACATATTTTGAAGTTCTAACCCTGAATACCTCGGAGCGTGAGTTTATCTGGAGACAGGGATTTTTGCAGAAGTACAAGTTAAAAACAAAGTCATTTGGGGTAGGCTCTAATCCAATCTGATTGATGTCCTATAAAAAGCAGTAATTTGGAGACAGACACATGCACAAAGGGAGAAGAGCATCATGTGAACATGAAGGCAGTGATCAAGGTGACGTTCTACTGGTTAAGGAACCCCAGAGATTGCTGGTAATCCACCCGAAGCTAGGGGAGAGGCCTGGAAGAGATTGTCCCTTACGGGCCTATGGAATGAAACACCCGTGGGCTTGCACCTCTAGTCTTCCACAGGAATTTCTGTTGTTAAAGCCACCCTGTTCATAGTACTTTGTTAGGGCAACCCCAGCAAACTAATGCATGTGGCAGTACAGAAATTGGGCTGATGAGCTCCCACTCTCGATAGTGTGGAAAATCTATGGATTGTAGGCTGGACACGTAGCATAATCTGTATTTTACGAATGTGGAAGCTCAGAGTGGTTAGATGACTTACCTGAACCAACAGTACTGCAAGCCATTGATTAAGGAGTTCATATTTACCAACATTTACTAATGTATAAATATGGAATATATGTTTTTTATAATAGCCTTTGTAGAGTAGTGATCCTGTGCCAGATACTTTACATGGAGTATCTAATTTGATATTTATGATAACAAGTAAGTTAGACACTATTCATTAACTCCATTTCATGAATGAAAACTAAAGCTCAATAAGAGAACATGTTGTGGTATAGTCAAATAGTAGCTACCCACTAAGTAGTGGAACCAAGAATCAAGTCCAGGTCCTTCAGTTCCAAGCACTGTTTTCTATACTTCTAGACAAGAAAGATGCCCACCAGTGTATAACATTGCAAAAGGCTGAATGAGGAAAAGGAGGCTCTCTGTTGAGTTAGATTAGATTGTCTTCTTTACCCTAGAATTCTACATTTTGTTTCACATGGTAATTTTGCATATGTGCACATGAATTAGTAATCTCTTATGTGGGCAGGGTCACCCCAAAATGCCTTTGTTCGTGAATTTTACCAAGAATTAAAGGAATTTGCTACTTTACAAGTAAAGTTTTCACATTATTACAGACATTCTTTTTTATGCTCTTTTAGTTTTGCCCCTAGACCAGAATAAACATGGTTAAATTTAAATCCTGAGTTTTATGTTCTTAGTTCCTGACAGTTTCCCTAAAAGATTGCTGGCAACAATACCTTTCTGATGCAGGGAATAATACAGATTTTAGCTCTTCCTTTCTCTTGTATCTTCCCCAACCTCTAAGATTTGCGACACAGACTTTTATTCCTTTGGATTTTCACTGTGATATTTCTGGTCCAGCATTCTAACAGTTAATGTTTGCTTCATGCGTTGGAAAGGAAGGTTTCTCACCAGAGGTGATTTCTGGCCTGCAGATTGTGTGGCTTATGAGATTTATTATTTTTATTGGGTGGAGGAGTTTCTCCAGGCTATTTCTGTGAATGAGAGATCAAAGTCAGATGGATCTGACAACTTTCCTCTGAGAAGGACCACCCAATAGTTTGCTAGTTCTTGTGTTTTTCCACCACATGGTGGTTGATGTACCCAGGATCCACTGCCATTTTGTTTTGAATTAGAGTGCATGAAGAAGTCCCTATTTCTGCTGTTGGTTTTTTTTTTTTTTAAACCAATTTTATTATTGTTTCTTTCAAATTCATAAAAATTTCTGGTGTTCTTCCCCCTCAAACCCCCTCCTCAGCTTTCTTTTTAGCTAATATTTGTTTATTATTCCTTATCTGAACTGGAGTTAACCCTATTTGACTTTTGCTGCTTTGGTGGGGAAGTAGCAGTCTTCCCTGGTCTGGGTCCTGGGTTAAGGAGCCAAGCCTCTCTTGAGATGAAGTTGGTCTCCTAGTTTCAGCAGATGAGTACTTTTATGAGGGAAGTGTGATGTGTTGGTCAGGCCTTCAGTTCCTAAGCAAGGGTTGGACATGGAAGAGTCTAGACACATATGGGGTGGAGGTGATGCCCTGATTCTGGAACAGCTGAATAAGGCAAGTAATCAAGAATGAAATCAAAGGCACCTTATAAAAGCCAGATAGCCCAGTAAGTGAGAGACCAGGGTTGGATGCCCAAGTGTTCAAATAGTGGAACCTGAGGATCAACCTTACTAGACAGATTTGTTTTTTAACTTTTTCAGTGTTAATCTTTTAACAGAATCAGAGAGAAGGTAATTTAGCTATCTATTGCTATGTAACAAATTACCACAAATGTAGAAGCTTAAAACAACCCATATTTTTTATCTCACAGTGTCTCCAGGAGTCTGGCATAACTTACCTCTATTCAGGGTCTCTCAGAAGTTAGTCAATGCTGAAGTCTCATCCAAAGACTCACATGGGGCAGGATCTGCTTCCAAAATCCCTTATGTGGTTGTTGGTAGGATTCAGCTCCTTGTGACCTGTAGGATTGAGGGCTTCAGCTCCTCACTGGCTGCTGGATGGAAGTTTCCCTCAGTTCCTTGCCATGTGGGCCTCTCCAATATGGCAACTCACAACATGGAAACTTCATCAAAACCAGCAAGAGAGAGGACCTACTGCGAGAAACACAACCAAGATCCCGCCCCAGCTCTGTGGAAAACACACCCACTTCTGCAGCCAACACAGCAGACAGGTTTCTGGCCTTGACTGAGCACACCACATGGGCGGGAGCAGTGTGACTCCACACTGCCCATCTGGTTGAAATTTCTGAGGTTCTCTCTTTCCATCCATCTTTTTCCAGGAGGTCACCCCAGATTTAGAGTTTGTGTTGGTGGTGGCTCATGCCTGTAATCTCAGTGCTTTGGGAGGCTGAGGTAGAAGGATTGATTGTGGTCAGGAGTTCGAGACCAGTCCAGACAACATAGTGAGATCCCATCTCTAAAAAATAATAATAATAAATAAAAAATTAATCAACTGTGGATGGTGGCACACCACGTAGTCCCAACTACTCAGGAGGCTGAGGCAGGAAGGATTTCTTGAGCCCAGGAGTTTGATATTACAGTGAGCTGTGATTGTGCCACTACCCTCTAGCCTGGGTGACAAAACAAGACTGTGTCTCTTAAAAGAAAAACAACAGGCTGGGCACAGTGGCTCAAGCCTGTAATCCCAGCACTTTGGGAGGCCAAGGCAGGCGAATCACGAGGTCAGGATATCAAGACCATCCTGGCTAACACAGTGAAACCCCGTCTCCACTAAAAATACAAAAAAAAATTAGCCAGACGTGGTGGCAGGTGCCTGTAGTCTCAGCTACTCAGGAGGCTGAGGCAGGAGAATGGCATGAACCCAGGAGGTAAAGCTGGCAGTGAGCTAAGACCGCACCACTGCACTCCAGCCTGGGTGACAGTGAGACTCTGTCTCAAAAAAAAAAAAAAAAAAAAAGAAAAACAACAAATGTTTGTGTTATACGTGCATGCCACTTTCTCAGAAAGGTCTTGCCTGTCCTCTAAAATAGCACCCACCACCACTCACACTTCCATCCTTTACTCTCTTACCAAGCTTGATATTTTTTTCATGAGAATTTATCATGATCTGACTTAATTGTGTTTATCATTTTTTCCTTCTACCCCACCCTAGCTAAGTGTAGAGTCCATGAGAATCTGGACTGGATGTATTTTTATTGCTATAATCCCAGAGCCTAGAACAGTACACTAAGATGGTCAGTAGAAATTTGTTTTTGAAGTTTTGAATGTCTTTATGGCAGAGGTATTAACACTACCTGGATATTTCTGTATTGTCTTCTAAAATGTTACTATTTAAAGTAAGTTTTTAAAAATTTTTGCTTCTACTGCATAGAACGTAATAGTTTTCTATAGCTGCACATAGCCTCCCCTAAAAAGCTCTTTAGGAGACATTTGAAATTTTCCTGCCTTTTTAATATGTAGATTTTTTCATAGCTCTGGTGTCACTTTGACAAAATTTGAATATCAGTTGTATCATCAAGGTATTGCTCACCTCCAAACTCACATAATATGCCTGAACATATTTTTTACTCAGTTTACTATGGTGGGTATAAGATTGAATATATGGTAGTTTGTTTTTACTCCCTCTTACAGAATTTACTTTCTGAAATACTAGCAGACTTTAAAATAAGACATTCTTATATCATGCGTACTGATTCTCCATTAAACTCTTAGCTATCCAATATGTAGATATCTAAAAGAAATATATAAATTTATTGTAAATTGGTTTGTATGTTAAAATCACAGATTATTTATATAATGGCAAAAAAAAAAAAAGAAAAAGAAAAAAAGAAAACAGAAGTGTTTGAGAGCAGATATCCCTGCCTATTTCCCAGTCTTAGGAGATATATCAGTCAGGGATCTCCAGAGAAATAGCACCACTGGACCACAGTTGTTTACACACACACACACACACACACACACACACACACACAAACATACAAACATGGATTTTAAGAAACTGAGGAACTTGCTCACACAACTGTGGGAACCAGCAAGTCTGAAATTTTCCCGGCAGGCTTGGGCAGGCTGGAAATTTCAGCAGGAGTCGTTGTTGAAGTCTTGAGTCTGAAGGCAGAATTCCTTCGTCTTCTCTGAACTTTAGTCTTTTGTCTTAGATCCTTCAGCTGACTGAAAGAGGCCCACCCACATTTTGGGGGATCATCTGCTTTACTCAAACTCTACAGATTTAGATATTAATAACATATAAAAAAACTATGACATCTGGACTGGTGTTTGACCAAATAACTGGGTACCATAGCCTAGCCAACTTGAATTAACCACATAAAAATTAATTATCCCAGGTACTGTATGACCCAGCAGTCTTACTCCTGGATATTTACACTAGAGAAATGAAAACTTTGTTCACACAGAGACATACACATGAATGTTCGTAGCAGCTTTATTTGTAATAGCCCCAAACTGGAAATAATCCATGTGTCTTTTAACAAGTGAATGGATAAACAATCTGTGGTATATCCATACAGTGGAGTACTACTCAGTGGTAAAAGGGAGCAGGTCTTGATATATGCAGCAACTTAATTGGATCTCAAGATCCAATTATGTTGAGTTAAAAAAATAAGCTAATCTCAAATGATTACGTATTTCTGAGGTGACAAAACTATAGAGATAGAGAACAAATTAATGACTGCTAGAGTTTAGAGTTGGGGAGTATAAAAGCTATAAAGGGATAGCCTGAGGCAGTTTCAGTGTAGTGATGGAGCAATTCTATGTGCCGACTGTAGTAGTAGTAACATGAATCTATAATGCAATAAAATTTATAGAACCACAGTCCCTTTCTCCCTCTAAAAGAGTGAGTTCATGATGGAAAAACTGGTAGAATCCAAATAAGGCCTGTAAGTTAACAGAATTATAACAATGCCAATTTTCTGTTTGTGATCATTGATACCATGGTTATACAAGATGACATCATTCAGGGAACCTGGGTGAAGAATGGAAGAAAACTTCCTATTTTTACAACTTCTCTGTGAGTCACACTCATTCAAAATTTTGAGTTTTTTGGAAGGACAGAGGAAGAATTGAAAAATCTACAGATGTTAGAGAAGTCACTGATAAATGGCAAATAGGTGGGCAGGCAGCAGAAGAAATAACAAGAGTATAGCACTGGAGTGGGACTAAACACTGGGGGTGCAGGTCAGTGAGGGAAATGGCTTATTGAAGGTCCATGTGTTGAGAAGCAGTGGGCAGGAAGATTGGATGCAGAGGATAGTACCCTTTTAGACACCTCAGTTGCTTGCTGAAGGCATTTGAAAACTTACCTTCAGTGGAGAAAATTGGGAGTGTTCATGGGATTCTTCACTAATTGAGGATCCATCACAGTTTAAAAAGACATTTATATTTTAGATCTGAAAAATGCAAAGCACCAAGAAGCTTGAAAGGCTGTTCTTAATAATGTTGTTACTGAAGTATTCTAAAAGCATTAGTTCATTTGTCTTTTTGTTTGTTTGTTTTTCTTTTTGTTTTGAGATGGAGTTTTACTCTTGTTGCCCAGGCTGAAGTGCAATGGCATGGTCTCGGCTCACTGCAACCTCCACCTTCTGGGTTCAAGCGATTCTCCTGTCTCAGCCTCCTGAGTAGTTGGGATTACAGGCACACATCACCACACCCAGCTAATTTTTGTATTTGTAGTAGAGACGTGGTTTCACCATTTTGGCCAGGCTGATCTTGAACTCCTGACCTCAGGTGATCTTCCCGCCTCGCCCTCCCAAAGTGCTGGGATTACAGACATGAGCTACTGCGCCCAACCTTGTCTTTTTTTGTTATTGTTTTGGTATACTTTAGTCCTAAGGTAGTTTTATACACAGTGAGACCTTTCTTTTTTTTTTTTTTTTTTGAGACGGAGTCTCGCTCGGTTGCCCAGGCTGGAGTGCAGTGGTGCAATCTCGGCTCACTGCAAACTCCGCCTCCCGGGTTCACGCCATTCTCCTGCCTCGGCCTCCTGAGTAGCTGGGACTACAGACGCCCACCCCTGCACCTGGCTAATTTTTTGTATTTTTAGTAGAGAGGGGATTTCACCATGTTAGCCAGGATGGTCTCGATCTCCTGACCTCATGATCTGCCCGCCTCGGCCTCCCAAAGTGCTGGGATTACAGGTGTGAGCCACCGTGCCTGGCCGAGACCTTTCTTTTAAGGAAGAACTGGTAATAATCGATAGAAAGGAAATGGTAGAAGCAATACAATCAAATGCTTAGTGATAGGCTTTTTGGATTCATTTATTAAACTAACAAGTAGAAGTGTACAATACAAAAAATACTTGTTCTATGATTGCTTATGGTCATATTTGTATCACACATTTTTCTTTTTTATTTCAGTAGGTTTCTGGGGAACAGATGGTTTTTGGTTACATGAATAAGCTTTTTGGTGGTGATTTCTTAGATTTTAGTGCACCTGTACACTATACCCAATGTGTAATTTTTTTCCCTCACTCCCATCCTACCCGTTCCCCTGAGTCCTCAAAGTCCATTGTATCATTCGTAAGCCTTTGCATTCTCATAGCTTAGCTCCCATATGGGATTGAGAACATATGGTATCACACGTATTTTTGAAATATTAAATATACTTGCTATTTTCTGAATGTTTGTGTCCCTCCAAAATTCATACATTGAAACCTAATTGCTAAGATGATAGCATTAAGGAATGGAGGAGCCTTTGTAGGGTGGTTAGGTCGTGAGAGCAGAATCCTCATGAGTGGGATTAGAGACCCTATGAAAGGGGCCTAAGAATCTACTAAAAATACAAAAGAATTTGCTGGGCATGGTGGCACATGGCTGAGGTCCTGGCTACTCAGGTGGTTGAGGCATGAGAATTGTTTTAGCCAGGGAGGTGGAGGTTGCAGTGAGCTGAGATCACGCCACTGCACTCCAGCCAGGGCGACAGCCTGAGACTGTGTCTCAGAGAAAGAAGAGGCCAAGAGAGCTACCTAGCGCTTACTGTCCTGCCATGTGAGGACACAGAGAAGGCTCCATCTATGAGGAACAGGTGCTCACCCGACACCAAATTTGCTGGCACATTGATCTTTGACTTCCAAGCTAACAGAATTGTGAGCAATACATTTATATTATTTCTAAATTACCCAGTCTAAGGTTTTTTATTATAGCAGCCCAAATGGACTACAGCAATACCATGCAACTATCTCAAGCTTTACCTGTTTTAAGATGTAGTTGCAAAATGGTTATTTTAAAAAAGAAAATGAGAATCATAATAATCTTGAATTTCGTTAGAAGATATTTTTATGAGTTTGTGGTATTTGAGGGACTATATGCCAGTAAACAAGTCTGCCTGCTTCTTTCTGATTGGAAGCTGTAACACATGCTCATTCTTGTACATCACAAAAAGCATGAAGAAGAATAAAACATACACATTCTATGATTCTACCTAGAGATAAGCACTGTGCAATTTTGTGTGTTCTTCTAATCATTTTTAAGGCATATAAATGCATGTTGTTTGGTTTTGACTTTAGGCTGGAGGTGATAATTCTCTTACTTCTGCTTCTCAGTTTCTTTACTTACTCATATTCCTATGCCTAAATTTGATATGCACATGGGAGGCTATGTAAAATGATGCTTCCTGATGGGGCATTAAGAAGCACTGATCATTCATCTTCCTTGTGTTTGTCCCTGTAAGATGCTGAGGTGAGCAAGAATGCCTGCATTTAGTGTTCATGGGCACTTCTACCCTCAAGTACTGGCCAACAGCAATATTGTGCATATTGTATCTTGAAATTCCTCACTTCTTCAGTCAGAACAAAGTGTTCTCATTACAGAGGAGGTTCTGATTAAATATGCATGCTTAATGATGGAAGCGGTTTCCCATGAGAACTCAGCAAAAACTAATATGTCAGTAGTCATGTGGGTTACTGCAGGGAAACGGAAACGGAGTATTAAAGGGGACAGAATTAGCCACGATGTGACTCAGGTCAGGATGGGTTCTACAGCATCGGTAGCTGCTATCCATTTTGAAAAAGGAGAAGGATAACTGATAGGTATTAGAACTGAGCACTAAGCACTATAGAACACTGTAGACTTTTCTTCATTATTCACAGTAGATTTAAATCACGATCAGAGACATTGCTATATCCACACCATATTTGTTTGCTAAATTTATGATTTAATTATTTGCACATCTCTTTTCTGGGATGAAGGAATTAAGACTTCATTTTCTTTTTTTTTTTTTAATACTTTAAGTTCTGGGGTACATGTGCAGAATGTGCAGGTTTGTTACATAGGTATACATGTGCCATGGTGGTTTGCTGCACCCATCAACCTGTCACCTACATTAGGAATTTCTCCTAATGCTATCCCTCCCTGAGCCCCCCAGCCCCTGATAGGCCCCGGTATGTGATGTTCCCCTCCCTGTGTCCATGTGTTCTCATTGTTCAACTCCTACGTATGAGTGAGAACATGCGGTGTTTGATTTTCTGTTCTTGTGATAATTTGCTGAGAATGATGGTTTCCAGCTACGTCCATGTCCCTGCAAAGGACATGAACTCCTTTTGTGTCTTCTGTGGGTATTTATTTGGTATTAGCAATTTATAATCCTGTACAGTGGACACGATTGGTATTTTTTTTGGCTTCCCAGCACCTTTTGAACACTCTTGATATAATCTGGGGGAATTTCCCACCTTAGGAGAAGAACCATCCTCCCACAATAGAACTCAGAGGACTAATCTGCTTTGCACCTAGGGCACGAGAATGTAACCTAGGTTCCATCAACAAACCTAAGTTCTGAAATGAGCAATTTGAGGAGAGAGGCTCTGCGTAGATTCCAGGTTTGCTAGCCAGAGTGGCAGTAGTAGCATCCGGCTCTTAGGGGTGGTGGTGTTTACAGTGATGAATTCTTGGTGCAGCTGAAAACAGTGACCGTTTTCTCCTTGAGCCTGTTTTGTGCTGGGTTGGGGATTGTTCCTAGAAGCTTAGTATGGAGCTCCTTTCCTGTATGATTACTCAGAACCAGCTGCTGTTGCTTATCACTAAGTAGTTGAAAGATCAGTTCTCAGCACTGTGAAGCATCTCATTTG
Organism: Trachypithecus francoisi; assembly: GCF_009764315.1. Lineage (NCBI taxonomy): Eukaryota > Metazoa > Chordata > Mammalia > Primates > Cercopithecidae > Trachypithecus > Trachypithecus francoisi. The sequence continues at coordinate 21,169,966 of NW_022681455.1, forward strand.
GTCTGACTGTTTTGGGTAAGGCCAGAGGACAGGGTCTGAGCTGAAAATTTGAATAATGTCATTTCTAGAACGAGACCTGAAAGTGTAGGCCTGTAAGTAAGAAGTGCAGACTGAGTTAAAAATAAAGGTTTTATGACAAATAGGAACCCACCATAGGAAAAACTAACTCCAAGATGAGGTGAGGATAGGGATCAAAGTCAGTGAAGTAAATAGAATAATCAGACTCATACTCGACTGACAAGTTGAAATCCGTGTGACTTTTGTCTTGGCATTAGAAAATTTTATATTTCAATACCATTCTTTGATTCCTACTTCCCTTTGTCATATTTCCAAGATTGTGAATCTTAAAATAGTTTCAAAGAATCAGATTCTTTGTTTACTGTATACAGAATAAGTAAATCAAAATTGTGTTTATTGTTTTTAGGATTATGTACTGCCATCCACAATTCTATTTAGTTAGTATTAAAATAATAATGCTAACTTTCTAACTGTGGGCTGTATGCCCAAGAAACCACTTACAATGAAAAAAATTCTTCCAGGAATTGTGAACCTAAGAAATCATTATTCAAATGCTCTTAGTTTAGTAGACTGATTGGCATATTGAAAGATTCACTTACCCTTTGTGTAGAGAGATACTGGCCCAGTCATTTTGGAATATGGTAGTCAGGAAGCGGTGTTACTTTAGTATGGCCCTAACTGCTAAGTGTGCATGTCTTTCTTGAGATTCAGATGGTTCCGATGGCTAAAGCCCCTCTCCTAGATATGTAACTGAAAGGTTCTTCTTTAAATTCTTATATTAGATAACAAAGCTTCCATTTATCAAGGGTGAACTGGGTGCAGTCATTGTGTTGGATGCTTTACATAATTCATCTTTAAGCCATACACACCCCAGCCAGCCAGGTTGTTACTCCTGTCTTTAAAAAAATAAATAAACTGGCCTGGCACGGTGGCTCATGCCTGTAATCCCAGCATTTTGGGAGGCCGAGGTGGGCAGATCACGAGGTCAAGAGACCGAGACCAAATTGGCCAACATGGTGAAACTCCATCTTTACTAAAAATATAAAAATTAGCCAGGTGTGGTAGTATGCGCCTGTAGCCCCAGCTACTTGGGAGGCTGAGGCAGGAGAGTCGCTTGAACCCAGGGTACAGAGGTTGCAGTGAGCCAGGATTGCACCACTGCACTCCACCCTGGGAGGCTGAGCGAGACTCCGTCTCAAAATAGATAAATAAACAAACAAACAAACAAAGGCTCGAGGGGTTACATGACTTGCCCCTGGCTATCCAGGTTTAAGTTGATGTTTCAGAGCAATTTTGGAACCTAAGCTACTTTTGTTAGGAATTTTAATAGTTACCTATTCCCAACCTCATCTCAGAGTCTAAGTAGAATGGTCCTGTGGTGCATCCTAGTTTCTACCAGTCCTCAGCTTCTGGCCCAGCTCTGTGGCTTGATTTCACAGGCTTTTAGCAACTGGCAGTAACTACCAAGAATCACTTCATTTCATTGCCTACTGGTGATGTAATTTCTCAGATTCGGGCTTTACTTTCTGTAGTTCTTATTCTTCATATTTGGCCAAAACAGCAAATGAGTAAGAGAATGTTATGTGGAAAATTTAAACCCTCTCTCCGTAGTTTCTCAACAATTGCAGTTATCTCTACTATTTTCTTTTAGGAAGGAGGAATAAGTTAAACTTTTCTTCTCAGATTGAGGGATGCCAGGTCTGATTTGCAGTTACTTTAGAGGCCTTAATTTATTTGTATGCTGTAACTGTCAGTGAAGTACTTCAGATGGTCCTGGGCTGTGTTCTTAAAGGTGCGGAATGATTTGAACGAAGTGTAACGGGATATGCGCACAAAATTCAAACTGGTTTTGTGATAAAGGCATACGTTCTGAGCCAATGCCAGAGAAAAGAACCATCGCAAACTTATTTGGACCCCATGGTACTATTTCTGGAACAAATCTTGTGTTTGAATGAATCACTGTCCCACCAGCATTCAGAGGCTCTACTGCACTTCCATAATGAATCACATATTCAAAGTCAGACAGAAAAGGAATCATTGTAAAGAGTTTTTGACATTTTAGGCTACAAAGAAATCCTGGTTTTGAAATTTTTCTTTCTTCACCCTCTTACAGTATTCCTGATTGCTGGGAAGTTTGGAAGGGGTAGGAGAGGAACATGAGAAAATGAACTCACCTAAGACATAGAGGAGCCATAAAGAGGGGACAGTATCTAAATTAAGATTTTAAGACATTGTACATCAAGTAGGATAGATACGTGTATGGGTGTGTGTACTATTCTGTGACAGATAACAGGCAAGCTGCTCCTGTTATGGTGAATGAATAGGGAAGGTAAACTGAGGGGTGCTCACTTTCCCTATGCATTGCAACCAATATTAAGCTTTAATCGAGTCAAACAACTCATACGTTTCACCCAGAACAACAATCTTCAGTTTATAAGATCTGACTTAGAACTGGGATGAGAATAGAGAAATAGAAGTTTGTATTTGTAGTTTGTATTAGGTAAGCAGTAACCCATCACTTGGGAAGCTTTTGTTCATTTCAAAAAGTTTGTTTTAATGAGTCCATATAATGCACAGAAATTTCCATAATTTACCAAATGATTTGTAATTTAAGCTGCATCTGTATATCCTTTGAGATGATCTATTAAAATGAATGAATAGCTTAAGTTATGCTTAAGGCATAGGTCGTAAGTTTATTTAAGAAGCAGGCATAATTAGGAGGGATGGTATTAGACTCAGAAATACTTTATTATGGCAACCTAGAAGTCATAGAAAAAAGATAAAGTGATTTTAAAAGGTATTTGGTGGGGGGGAAAGCATCTATGTATAGTCTTTTCTCTCTCTCTTTTTTTTCCTTTTGGTGGAAACAGGGTCTTGCCATGTTGCCCAGGCTGATCTCTAACTCCTGGCTCAAGCAGTCCTCCAGCCTCCGTCTCCCAAAGTACAAGGGTTACAGGCGCGAGCCACCATGCCCAGCCTACATACAACTCTTGAGTACAGGCATACCTCCTCTTATTGCACTTTGCTTTATTTTCCTTTGTAGATATTGTAAGTTTTTTCATAAATTGAAGGTTTGTGTCAACTATGCTTCAAGCAATTCTCTCAGCACTGTTTTTTCCAATATCTTGTGCTAACTTTGTGTCTCTGTGTCACATTTTGGTATGTCTCACAATATTTCACATGTTTTTCTTTTTTTCTTCTTTGAGACGGAGTCTTGCTCTGTCGCCCAGGCTGGAGTGCGGTGGCGCAATCTTGGCTCACTGCATGCTCCACCTCCCGGGTTCACGCCATTCTCCTGCCTCAGCCTCCCGAGTAGCTGGGACTACAGGTGCCCGCCACCATGCCCAGCTAATTTTTTTGTATTTTTTTTTTAGTAGAGATGGGGTTTCACTGTGTTAGCCAGGATGGTCTCGATCTCCTGACCTCGTGATCCGCCCACCTCGGCCTCCCAAAATGCTGGGATTACAGGTGTGAGCCACCGCGACCAGCCCACATGTTTTCACTGTTATATTTATTATGGTGATCTGTGATCAATGATCTTTCAGGTTACTATTATAATCGTTTTGAGATACCACGAACCATGCCCATATGGGATGGTGAACTTACTTGATAAATGGTATGTGTTCTGACTGTTCCCCCACCAGCAATTCCTCTCCCTCTCTCTGTCTGTCTTTCTTCCGGCCTCCCTATTGCCTCACTCACAACAATATTGACATTAGGCCAACAAGTAACCCTACAAAGGCCTCTAAGTGTGTTCAAGTGAAAGGAAGAGCTGCATGTCTGTCACTTTTTGTCAAAAGCTAGAAATGAGTAGGCATGGCGGCACACGCCTGTAATGTAGCACTTTGAGAGGCCAAGGTGGGTGGACCTCAGGAGTTAAAGTCTAGCCTGGGCAACATGGTGAAATCCTGCCTCTACAAAAATACAAAAGATTAGCCAGGTGTAATGGTGCGTACCCATAGACCTAGCTACTAGGGAGGCTGAAGTGGGAAGATTGCTTGAGCCCAGGGGGCGGAGGTTGCGGTGAGCTGAGATCATACCACTGCACTCTAGCCTGGGTGACAGAGTAAGACCCTGTCTCTAGAAATGATTAAGCTTAGTAAAAAGGCATGTCAAAAGGCAAGGCAGGCTGAAAGCTAGGTCTCTTGTACCGTTGGTCATGTTGTGAATGCAATAGAGAAGATATTGAGGGAAATTAGAAGTGCTACTCCAATGAACACGCAAATGATAAGAAAGTGAAACAGCTTTATTGCTGATACAAGAAAGTTTGAGTGGTCTGGATAGAAGATCAAATGAACCATAACATTCTCTTAAGCGAAAGTCTAATCCAGGGCAAAGCCCTAACTCTCTTCAATTCTGTGAAGGCTGAAAGAGATGAGGAAGCTGCAGAAGAAAAGTCTGAAGCTAGTAGAGGTTGATTCATGAGGTTTAAGAAAAGAAGCCATCTCCATAACATAAAAGTGCAGGGTGAAACAGCAAATGCTGATGAAGAAATTGCAGCAAGTTATCCAGAAGATCTAACTAAGACCATTGATGAAGGCGCCTATGCTAAACAACAGATTTTCAATACAGATGAAACAGCCTTCTATTGAGAGAAGATGCCATCTCGGACTTTTGTTTAAATGACAACAAAGGATTTTGAATATTACATAAACTTAGTTGCTAAGGCAGCAGCAGGGTTTGAGAGGATTGACTCCAATTTGAAAAGCAGTTCTTTTGTGGGTAAAATGCTCGTGCTACAGAGAGTCTTTTGTGAAAGGAAGAATCAACCAATATAGCAAACTTTATTGCTGCCTTCCTTGAAGAAATTGCAACAGCAACCCAACCTTCACCAACCACCACCTTGATCAGGCAGCAACCATCAATGTTGGAGTCAAGACCCTTCACCAGCAAAAGAAAATTACGACTCCCTGAAGTCTCAGATGATCATTAGCATTTGTAGCAGTAAGGTATTTTAAAATCAAGGTATGTGCACTTTTTCAGACATGATACTATTGCATACTTAATAGACCACAGCATAAAAATAACTTTTAGATGCACTGGGAAACTAGACGATTTGTGTGACTCATTTTATCATACGATTTGCTTTATTGCACTTTTTTCCTTTATTGCAGTAGTCTGGAACTGAACCTGCAATATCTTCGAGGTATATATAGCCTATATTTAAGATGTTCAGAATTTTAGTAGAATATCAATGTAGTAGCAGACTGACTTTTTCATGTGAAATAATTAACTCTGTGGCTTACATTATAAGTACTATGTTTGTGATGTTTAGGAATGTACTTACTGTAGAATTGACTGTTATAAGAGCAGAAAAATAACAATACCTTGTTTAATAAAATATTAAGGTGCACTTATTTTACATTTTTACTGCTAAGTGAAAATACATCTCATAATTTAGGGAATTTAGTGATTATGTAAAAACATTTTATTATTTTTTCCTTAGTAGTGCCTTTTTTAAAAAGACATGCTTTACTTTGTTGGTATCTTGGATTCCAGAAAATATAGTAATCTTCTTTTAAATAGACTTACTTGTAAATGATACTAATGATTACAAATGGGAAGATACTAGAACCTCTATCAATAGTAAAAATATCAAGCCAAAGATATTAGTTACAGAGTACTGTGACGTTTTCAACACTATTATCAATTATGATAATATGTCTCTTTTATGATTGAGTGATACTCCATCTAAAAATGGGGGAAGAAATTAATCTTTATTATCTAGACTTAAATGAAAATCTTGACAAGTTCCAACGTATTTTTTCTATAAGATTTTTAGAAAAATAAATTGGTACATTTTGCAGGCTATTAAACAGAGCTCTGTTAATAACCTGAGGATGGTTTTCTGAAGATGATATTATTAGCTTAGAACAATATTGCCTTTTATTTAGTAAACAGAATGAAAAACATACAAAGGATATTGACACATGACATCAGTATGGGAGAAATTGATGGCATCAAGAGAATAAAAGAATCTATGGAAATTAGCTGAAGGGTTGGTCAAAAATCTATATGGTATGTTGAACTCTATAGTTGTTTACATAAAGAATTTGGACTTGGCACTGAGCCAGCAGGAAAAAATAATCTGGTCAGTACACTTATGTCAAGGGTGTGTTGATCTTGTAAGAGTTAACATTACTTTGGAGGCATATAAATATTGAGAAATAATTCTAATATTACACTGTGGAGAAATTCAGTGAAAATGGTTAGAAAAAGAGACCTCAGAAAAATTAAAAGAAGTTGAAATTGTTTGATTTGGACAGAAGAATCAAAAGATTAGGAGTTATAAGGAGAAGAGGCACAGCTGTTCTCTATTTCTGTGAAAACAGAGTAAGAATAAATGCATATTCATGAGAATAGAAAATATGCAGGTTGGTTATTGGAACAGTACCAGAAAGAAGAAGGAGCATCTTACCTTGGAAATTTTGAATGCAATATATAATTGCATCTGATAAAAACTGTATGTACTCATTCAGTACGTATGCATTGAATATCTTCCATAGAAAAGCCTAATATTAAGTGTTGATTCCTGTTTGAATATAAGAAACTAAACCAGGGACTTAATAGAAGGTGTCCATCATAGTTCTGTGACTTTTGTGAACATAGTGGGCTAAGTGAGACTTCTTGAGAAATGGAAAATCGATTTCATACCCTTTCAGTAGGTAATATACCAAGATGTTTGTATATATTTATAGAGAGAGAGAGACATGAATAGAATGGCTCTATAGAGTTAGTCAGCCTTTGGTATCAATTAAGCTGACCATATCTAAATGTCTTTTGAACATTCCTTAAGAAATGTCAAGAGAAATAAGAGAAAGTTAGTAATGCTGCTCATATTTTCTTTGTCATTATTTACAGTGTATTATGTATACAGTGTAATCCATCAGCCAACTTTAATTTCATAAGCTATTCATTGTGTTTAAACAGCGCCTTTCTTATATTAAATATTTATGGCAGTCTTTGGGAAGAATACATTAAAATAGCAGATGGGGTCATTTTAAACATTTCCTTGATTGAAGGCAGGGGACCCCCTTGTGAATTTATAGTCTGCTTTCAAAGAAAGTTCACAGTGTCTGATAATAACCCAAGGAGGCAAGAATTCCACCAATTCCCAGCACTGTGATTTCAAAAAGCAATGGCTGCAAACAGTCTTCATGCTTCAGCACCTCCTATTTTGAAACTGTTAGCAAGAGCAGTGAAGAACGGTGAACAAAACCGTTTACAGTTGTATTGCCTATTAATAATGCAATAGGAGTCCACCTCTTTTGCATTAATATTACTTTTTAAGCGATTTTTAACCATAGTAGCAAAAAGAAGTGGAAAGTCAAATCTTTGACCTGTGGTGGACAGGAAGATGTATCCTAGACTCTGGAATTCTGATTCTGGAATCTAAAAGATACTTGGGGAATTATGTCCTAGGAAACGTTTCCTAAAACAGGAATGTGCTTTTTTGCTTTCTATTTTCTATTTGCCTTGGTAACGAAGAAGTCTGAATCCAGGAATAATGTTTTTTTCCCCCCAAAGTAGTGTCTTCTCCTGATTTCAACTTATAAACACTATACATCTTTAATTATATTATTTTCTTTAATAGTTATCTTGACCTTTTGGAGTGTTACTGAGTGTAAAAATTATTCTATCAGTTTGTATTAAAATCTTAGAAGATTATTAGACTGTATAATTTGACTTCATTATCATTTGATAATTGAGATGTTTCTTTCTTGAACAGTCTTACTCTGTTTTTTCTAAGCAAACAGCTTGCGTTTGATGCAAAAGGGAAATGTTTTGTCTCTGAAAATCTTATGTAGCTTTAGCCAGCTATTTCATTAATGTTTGGTGAGAGCTCTGATAGTTTTAGGCCAGGGAAATTATGACTCTTATAGTACTTAAGACACTTGCCAATCAATAGTAACCATCCTCAGCTGATGGAGTGATCATTTTACAATCACATAGAATGTAAAGGTGTCATGGGGGGAAGGTGCCATGTGCAGGCTGGTAATATCAGAGTCTCTTTAAACTTATATTTTGCAAATAATTGTTCAATAATTCCTTAGGGAATGTTAAGAAACTAATTTTCTAGCGGTAAAAATTGTATACCTTTATTTTAAAAAATGTTTTATTATGTGCAGTGATTGTAATATCACATTTAAACATAGCCCAGGAGTTTTTCACAGATGTGCTTTCCAGGATCTATGAATCACCTGAAATAATCAAACCAAATGTTGTATGTGGCACGTTTTTGGAAGGGTATCCTTAGCTTCTGTCATTATCAAAGGGGATCTCTAATTCCAAAACCTTAAGCTGGTCTGATCTAAGCTCTTTATTTTCCAGATGAAGAATCTGAGATCTGACAAAACCAAGCGACTAAAGTGAAGCAGTATTGAAAAAACCACAGTTAAAATAGTTTCTTCTACTATAGGTTGTCCCTGAGGTTTGCAATATTCCTTTTTTTTTTTTTTCTTTTTTTTTCACTTTTGTTAGAGACAGGATCTTGCTATGTTGCCCAGGCTGGCCTTGAACTCTTAGCCTCAAACCATCCTCCCACCTTAGCCTCCTGAGCTGCTGGGATTACAGACATGAGCCACTGTGCCCAGCTCTCCAGTATTCTTTTATAAGTTAGATGGTAATACTCGAGAATTGAAAAAATTATGAAGCTTTTTCGTACACAAATCTATTCAACTCAAAATACTTATGAAGTTGAGTCCTGGATTCATAATCTCTCGGCATATTGTTTTGAGTTCCATCTGAGCTTGAGGATGATGTCTGTAAAGCCAGCCAATATTCATTACATCTTCAAGTGAAAGTACACTGCTCGCCTCCCTGCAGTTTTAACCCTATACAGTGGAAGTGTAGCCTTTCCTTCTTCCAGGAATTGTTAGAATAAATCCTGACAGTTCCAGACAGTATGGAAGGATCCCAGTAGATAGGAAAAAGATCCCAACTCAAAAGTCCAACCCTAGTGGGATAACTTTCTGGGCAGATGGTGCCAGGAGACGACTTAAATGCCTACAACCACTTGTCAGCTGTGGTTTTTTTCTGGGACTACTCCAGGTCTTCCCTGGGGGAGGGACACATATTCTTCCTGGTAATAAAGATTAACCTTGGGGGCAAGGATAGCATTTTTCTGTGCATCACGACGTAGAAGTAAATGGAAGGAAAACCCAGGAAAGCAGAGATGTTCCCCCACAGAGGCAGTGGTAGAAAAAGCAAGGTAGAAAAAAGCAGTAAGACAGGGATGTTTGGAGAAGGCACTCATTCCTAAGGAAGGAATGATAGCAGATTGGATGTTTTTTGTTTATGCCTTATCTATTTGACGTTACTACCAGTGATTTTTGCCTTACATCTGACCTCTTTTAATATTCAAAAGTGTCAAGATAGATTTTGTTGTTGTTGCAGTTTTGTAACGGGCAGGTGTATTATTATCAGGATGGAGGCTGATTTATTCTTTTAATTTAATTTTATTTTTTTGCCGGCTAACACCTGAAGATCTACCAGCTCTCTGCCTCTGGGGTCAAAGTGTGTTCTTCCCCACTGGCAGTTGGGCTGCTGATGGCTCCTTTTAATTCCCATCAGCTGAGGGCTGACTCAGAGTCAACATCTTCTCCCCATCCTGGCCCCCAAAGAGTACAAGGAAAAAAGGCTCAGAGACTTAGCACATTATTTTTGTTTTAAGATGTCAGCACCTGATTTACGATTTTCGTGCTTGTTTAAATACTCTGAAACTGTGTTTTCTTTTTTCTTTTAATTTAAATTTGTCTTCATAAAGTTGGCTTACAAGAACATTTCTTTATCAAGTTTATCTGGATTTTCTGGGTCAAAAGTATAAGTGATTTCTGGACAAAAAGTACCAAGAAAAGCTACTTTAAAACAACAAATCTAATTTTAAAAACACTTAGCTAAAAAACAGACTCAAACCAAACTAATGAAAGCTGTTTAAGAGAAGTCAGTTGAAGTGGTTTCCAGCATTTATTTCATTGTTTTTTCAACTCTTTGTTAACACCATAAATGTGAATTAAAAAAAAAAAAAATTAACTTGTTTTTGAACTCTATAAAAAGTTTTTTTTTTTCTTTTAATTAACTCTATTGTTTTTTAAAGCCCTGTCAAGCTCTATTTCTGTGCTTGGGTAGTTCCCATTTGCAAATAGGGCAATTTCTGCATATAGGTCTGAACAGACTATGCCACAATTATCCTTTTTATTTTAACTTTACTGTCAAAGAAGTAGTTTTCGTCTCCGAATGGCAATTCCAGAGTCATTCAAATGCTTTAGTAAACATATTGTCATTTCCAATTTCCAAAGGCAATGGCTGCTGGTCCAGTAAACAAAACCCATGTTGAAACCTGGAGTGGACCCACATCCCCTCATTGTTACTTTAGTATCTTTCCTAATAATGACAGTTGCTAGGATTTGTTTTTTACTAAGTACCAGGAATAGTGGGAAGTGTTTATATGGATTTTCTCATTTAATCTTTACATTAACTTTATGAGGTGTAGGTATTATGTGTATCTTTTTTTTTTTTTTTTTTGAGACAGAGTCTCGCTCTGTTGCCCAGGCTGGATGGAGTACGGTGGCACGATCTCAGCTCACCGCAGCCTCCGCCTCCCGGGTTCAAGCAGTTCTGCTGCCTCAGCCTCCCAAGTAGCTGGAACTACAGGCTTCTGCCACCACGTCCGGCTAATTTTTGTATTTTTAGTAGAGACAGGGTTTCACCATGTTGGCCAAGATGGTCTCGATCTCCTGACCTCATGAACCGCCCGCCTCGGCCTCCCAAAGTACTGGGATTACAGGCTGAGCCACCGCGCCCGGCCACGTGTCTTAATCTCACAGACTAGGAAACCTAAGCTCAGAGACCAGTAATTAAGGCTGCCTTGGCTACCTAGCTAGTACACAGTAGAACCAGAATTCTAACCCACACTGACTAAAGCTTAGCCTAACTGCATCACTGTTTTATACTGACATATGGGATGTACATTTAATGATATATATGCAGTCGTTTTCTAGTTATAATTCATCTTTGAAGTCATTTGAGCTTGGAAAAGTTGCTACATATCATAATTGGCCTTGTTGCCAGACACTAGGCCCTGTGCTATGTTCTCTACTGGTAAATTTGCTGCCATTGAATGGTAAGAATCTGGTGTCACCATACAGTTTTACAAATAAGACATAGGCAATATTAATGGCCTCATCGTCATTGCCTGGTAAGAGGCAGATTCAGGGGAGTTTCGCTACTAACAGAACTATTCTCCTGGTGCTGAATAAGAACTACTTGAACAAGCTACACAAAAGGATTAAAGCGCAATTAAGTTATTTCCAAAAATGTGTGGTGGTATTTGTCTCCGTGGCATGTGATTATCTGTAGAACACATTCTAAAAATGATTTCGAACTCACAGTAATATTGGGGAAAAAAAATTTGAAAACATTTGCCCTTCCTAAAAGATGAAACATTTGAGGTATTTTCCTTGCTGCCTCATCCCTTTCCTTCCTTTAGCAAACATTAACTGAGAACTTACTTTGTGCTGTTTGTACCTAAATGAATAAAACACAGCTCCTTACCCGAAAGAAGCTGAAAATATTTTTCGAGCAACCGTCATTTAGTGCTTGCTTTGAAGTTTATGAATTAAGGAGTAGAAATTCAGAAAGTCTTCAGTCAATTAATTTTACAGTATAGGTTATCTTCATATATTTAATACACATCTCAAATGTCAAGTTCTTTCTCTCTGCGTTAGTGCCCACACATAACCATAAAATCTTGCCTTTGTATCATATACTTATCTCTCCCAGTTCTTTATTTCTTTCAACCGTAGTGGTAAACCTATATATCATGGTGACACATTAATCATTTCCAAGCTATTTTTAAGAAACTGGAGTCTGTATTCCTTTTTGGGATCAATAATTGGGACAAATGAAATAATAGTATGAGAACTAAATTTAAGGAGGGGATTTTAAAAGTTTTTCTGAAAGTCTAAAATTATTTTCTTTCTTTTTTTAAGGATTTTGATAACTAAAATATTTGAGTTGTTGTTGTGTTCTCTTATGAACCCACTGAGTGTTTCTCAAAGTTGGAGTGTCAGGATCACTGGGGCACACAGTTTTGGACACCACGCTGGACCTACCTAATTAGAATTGTGTCCACCCATGTTCCCATTTGAAGTTGTAACATGCTTTATTGACAATTCTGAAGCACAGTAGCACTTCAGACCCATTTTTCCTATCGATTTTATTTATATATAAGCATAAACAGAAGAAACTTTGGTGTGGGTAAGGAAGAAACTACAAAGGGATTCCTGCTGACTCATGAGCCCTAAGCCTCTTTAGATTTCTGTTCATTGAGTTGAGACAATGCCCTCTTTCCCAAAAGCTGTTTTCCTTAACAGAAGGGAATTTCTACAGTGGTTCTAAACTAGAATGGGGCCAGAGTCCACTAACACCAAATTCCAGAGTCCTAAAAACTTTCCGTTTTTAGAGAATGTGATTTCCTCACCAACCCCAAAAATGTTTCACTAAAGAAAAATGAGGGAGAGGGTATTATCTACCTAGTTCCAAAGAGAACCCTTTTTCTAATGAAATCATATAATCCTCATAGAACCCTCCAAGGGGAACCCAGCAAACAATATTAGCTTTTATTATATGCCTTGCTATGGAGCCAAGGCCCTGTACTGGATGTTTTTTGTGTTAATGAATCTGATTGTTATTGTATTTAGTAGCCTAATGAGATAGTTATTATTTATCCTCAGGTCAATTAAGTAACTTGTCCAGACATTGAGTTAATCAATGAAGGAGCCAGGAATCAAACCCTGGTTGGCGGAATTTCAAAACTGTCTTCCCAAGGAGAGAAAAAATGCAGTATAGTGCTTCTCACTCTGAATCACAAACATTCCATCTCAGGAAGCCACCATTAGCAGTGCAGCACGAAGGAAAAGGACTTTCTTCAGCCAGCCTAAAGAAAGAGCATCATCTCCTTTCTGAATTTAAGTATTTACCTTCCCCATGAGAAAACAATACCCTTTTCTTCAGGGCAATAAGATAATTGTTTTGGTTTCAAAGGTCTTTCCTTCTGGCTCCTACAGGATTAAAATAAACAAAGGTGATGTTTATATCAACAATGTTATTTAGCCAAATAGGTGGCACTGTCAGTGTGAAAGTTAGATGGTAGTTGACTCTAAGAAAGGGATGAGATCGTTTATTAACTAAAAAGAGACTGAAAATTAAGAATGCCTCTGCAACTGTAACTTTAGCACGTTTGCCTGAATGTTATAATGTATTCACTGTAAAGTCTAGAAACCTTATAAATATATGACTGGCAGTTGCCTCAGGCAGAAATCTTTTACTGATGCAATGAGATAAAAGTAATTAAGCTACATGTAGACTGATGGGTAATTAAATCCATGTGAAGCATTTTGTAACTAATTGCTATGTTCTAATCACAGATTGCTTTCTATTTGTCAAGGTAAGTGTATATAATTACACCATCCTTATTTTCTTTCATCTGAAATCATCCCAGTTGGGTGAATGTTTTTAAGCACTCTGAATCTTAGAATATTTGGTACATTTCTTGCATAAAGGTAATTTGCATATTTTGTAATTTAAGGACCTTTTAAAGTTAAATAGCTTTTAGTGTCACTAACAATTCTGTGGTCAATAGAGATTTCTAGTCTAGGCTCATTGTTCATTGTTTAATCTTTTTCTTTTCTTTTTTAAATAGTAAAAGGTTATGTTATTTACTAATGCCAGTAACATTCAAGGCATTATATGAACGTGGTCCTTATCATAGTAGTTAGAAGAGACCAAGGATCAGTAAAGGGATTAAAAATAGATTTCTATTGACACGGGTTATAAAACAAATAAACAGCTTTGAGGGCTGGAGAGTCTCAGGTTGAGAGAGCAATATAACTGAAGGCATGGCTGGATCTCCTTGACAGATTATAGATGGTAGGACAAGGGCATTTCTAGAATCAGGGGACTAGAGTGGATTTCATCCACTTTAAGTAGAAGTAGAAATGGGGATGTAGAGATCCATTTAAGTTTTTAAATACAAATTGCCCTTGCTGCTTCGTGACACTAGACAGTGCTAGATGGATGTCTTATTCATCTTTGCACTTTTAGCATGGTGTCCAGCACCTGGCGCTCACTCAGGTAATATTTGTGTTATTGCCATGAGTAACATGTAGACCAATAGTAAATCAGCAGATCATTTTCTGCAGATTATCTTCATTTGTGGCCTTCTCTTTCTCATCATTTTCTTAGTTGTGTAGTCTGTTTTCTGACCTTCAGGGCATATTATAAAGTCACTGTATTAATAAAAAAAGTCCTAGGTAGACATGGTGGTTCATGCCTATAATACCAGCACTTTGAGAAGCTGAGACAGAAGGAACAGTTGAGCCAGGAGTTTAAGACCAGACATGGCAACGTAGTGACACCTCATCTCTAGAAAAACTGAAAAAGATTTAGCTGGACATAGTGAGATGCCGCTGTAGTCCCAGCTACTCGGGAGGCTGAGGCAGGAGGATACTTGAGCCTGGGAGGTCAAGCCTCTGCAATGAGCTATGATCACGCCACTGTACTCCAGCCTGCATAAGAGAGAGAGACCTTGTCTCAAAGAAAACAAAGCAAAACAAAACAATCCTGTATTTAATTACTTAATTCCGCCTTATACATACTTTTTGTTTTTTTTTTTTTTTGAGATGAAGTCTCTGTCACCTAGGCTGGAGTGTAATGGCGCGGTCTCGGCTCACTGCAACCGCTGCCTACTGGGTCCAAGCAATTTTCCTGCCTCAGCCTTCTGAGTATCTGGGACTACAGGCACGCGCCACCACACCCAGCTAATTTTTTATTTTTAGTAGAGACCGGGTTGCACCATGTTGACCAGGCTGGTCTTGAACTCCTGACCTCAAGATCTGCCTGCCTCGGCCTCCCAAAGTGTTGGGATTACAGGCATGAGCCACTGCGCCTGGCGTATACATACTTTTTATTATATCAAATGTTTCACATCATTTTTTATTGCTAATGACTTTTAATAGCAGTGGAAATTATTATGACAGGCATGGTTTACTAAGGCTGAATTGTAATATATTTGTTTGGAAGCCAGATCCTTACCCCCTCATTCTTCTCATTTTTGTTGAGCAATTAAAGTTGCCCTGTGTGGTGTGGAAAATTAGACATTTTTTTTGGAGACATAGTTTCACTCTGTTGCCCAGGCTGGAGTGCTGTGGTGCAGTCTTGGCTCACTGTAATCTCTGCCTTCTGGGTTCAAGAGATTCTTGTGCCTCAAGCCTCCTGAATAGCTGGGCTTATAGGGATGCACCTCCACACCTGGCTAATTTTTGTACTTTTAGTAGAGACAGGTTTTTGCCATGTTGGCCAGGCTGGTCTCGAACTCCTGATCTCGAGTGATCCACCTGCCTCGGCCTCCCGAAGTGTTGGGATTACAGGTATGAGCCACCATGCCTGACCAAAATTAGACTTTTTAAAAAAATAGAAGCAGGATCTTGCTACATTGCCCAGGCTGATCTACAACTCCTGGGCTCAAGCAGTCCTCCCCCGTTGGCCTCCCAAAGAGCCAGGATTACAGGTATATGGATTCCTCTTCTGCTCACTGCACACCAGACATGCTTTGCCACACTCTTGGTGTAAGAGTGCCAGCCTGCCGGCCACCAGATTTTTTCTTTTCCTCAGATACAAATGTTATGTTGATTTCTTCATACCACTGCACCTTGTCCCATAGCTTCTCCTTTGTATTACTGTAGATGTAAAATAATGAATAGAGATGTAATGCATTTTATCTTTACTGTATCTAAGTTTAACACCACAAAAACATAGAATAATTATTCTTTTCTAATGTCTGCTGACAATATTATCTTCACATCTTTCTGTTTGTGGTTATACTGACCTATCTTATAAATTTATTTAACTTAAAACTTTTCTGTACATTTTTTAAAAAAAAATCTGTGTCACAGCTGTCTCATCATTTTTTTTTTTATATCCCTTGGGAAACTTCACAGGGGGCTTGGTGACGACTACTTGATAAATACCACTTGCTGATGACAATGGCAGTACCAGGACATGTTTCAGAATGTGGTCTTTGAGTTTCTAATTGCAAATACAGGATAAGAAATTACCTTTTTTATGTAGTGTGTGAGGCTTCTTATTTAAAGAAAAAATGTGTTCATTTGATGGTTTTTTAAAAATAGATGATAATTTTAGAAGCATCCTAACAGTAGCCACTTTAAATCAGGAAACTTAGACTCAGTTCTGAGGAAATAGGTTCTTGATTTACATTAGACAAAGAGTATGTTAGTCCTGCCTTACTTAAATTTCACCTGCAGCTCCTAGAGTCTGTTGGTTACCAGAGGTTTCACATATTCTGAGTCCTTTGCCCTAATAAGCCATACTCTTGCCTTCATTTTCTTCCTTGTTTGCTTTTATTGTATAAAAATCCCAGACTTACAGAAATGTTGCAAAAACCGTACGTTTACCCTTCCTCAAGTCTTTCTTTCTTTCTCTTTCTTTCTTTCTTTCTTTTTCTCTTTCTTTCTTTTCTTTCTTTCTTTCTTTCTTTTCTTTCTTTCTTTTCTTTCTTTTTCTTTCTTTTCTTTCTTTCTCTTTCTTTCTTTCTTCTTTTTCTTTCTTTGCCTTCTTTCTTTCTTTGCCTTCTTCTTTCTTTCTTTTCTTTTCCTTTTTTTTCGAGACAGTGTTTCACTCTGCCCCCTGGTGAGAATGTAGTAGCACAATCACAGCTCACTGCAGCCTTGAACTTCCTCACTCAAGCCATCCTCCTGCCTCAGCTTCCTGGGCTGGGGCTACACGTGTGCACCACCACACCCAGCTAACTTTTTTTGTAATTTTTGTAGAGACGGGGTTTCGCCCTATTGCCCAGGCTGGTCTTGAACCAACTGGGATCAAGTGATCATCCCTCCTTGGCCTGCCAAAGTGCTGGAAATACAGGCCTGAGCCACCACACCTGGCCTTGAATGTTTCTATTTTAACATAACCATTATCTAATTATCAATACCAGAAACTTAATGTTGGTAAAATACTATTATGTAATCTACAGACCCTATCCAAATTTCACCCATTGTTTCACTAACATTCTTTTTGTGGTCCCAGGTCCATCTAGGATCCCACATTACATGTAGTTACCATGTCTCCTTAGTCTCTTCACTTCCAATCTGGGCCAGGTCTCCTGTGTTTGTCTTTTATAACCTTAATATTTTTGAAATGTGCTGGTCAATTATTTTATAGCACCTCTCTCAATTTGATTTTGTCTGGTATTTCCATGTGATTAAATTCAGGTTATGCATTTTTGGCAAGAGTACCACCGAAGTAATTGATATGCACTTTTCAGAACATTAAGGTACATGATGTTAAGAAGTCTCATTACTGGTGGGTTTCATTTTTATTACATAGTTAAGGTGATGCCAAGTTTCACCATTGTGAGGTGTTTTTTTTTTTTAAATTAATAAGTGTCTTATGGGGAAATGCTTAAGAACTGTAAATATCTTTCTTCTGCCCACTAACTTTAACATCCATGGATGATCCTTGCCTCTGACAATTATTACTTGTGGTGTTTGTCAGATGTTGATTTTCCTACCTTACCTTTTACATTCAGTAATTACAATTGTATTATATGGAAGACCTCTGCTTTTTCCTCCATTTATTTTTTGAATTACCTTTTCTGTTTTGGACTCATGGATATTTGTTTTGTTCTATATTTTAAATTCCGCTACTGTCATTATTTATTTTGTTGATCAAATTGTCCCAGATTGTCCATTGACAGCTTCTTCAGTTTGACTCCTTTGTTCTCTTTATTTGCCCTCAAATTTTTTTTAGTACTTTCTTACTGTCTGGCACCAGAAAGTGTTTTAGGCTTACCTTGTACTTTCCCTAACTAAAATCCTGGAATCACCCATTTCTCTAAGCAATTCTTATACTTTATGTTGGGAGAAAGGGTTTTGAAACTAAGATATGATTGCTAGTTGTGTTCATTGCTTCCGGAATATCATCTTCTAACTTGATGTTTTAAATTTCAAATTTGTGGATTTCTCTTGGAACTGATAGATAGCCAGTGTACTTCTGTATAGACTGATGGTCTTCAAATGATTCCCTAGTAAAACTCTCCTTTTTTTCCTATTAAAATGAAATAATGTTATTTTTTTCTCATTTTAAAGGGAGAATGGATTAAGTTAATGGATAGAATCATCTCAATTTTCTGTATTTCTCAGGAAACCTTTTCTTCCCATTTTGGTGGCTATTCTCCATTTGTGTGGATATATAAAAGATGATAAATTGGTGCGTTAAGTAGGAAACATTAACAGAAGCTCAAACAATTTATTATTTTTACAATCTGTTTTTTTTTTGTCTGTTGAATACATATAGGTATTTTCTGATTGTGTACTTCCTACTCCAATGAGAATGAGCATTCATGCTTTGTTTTCTGTTTGAAACACTGTGAAAACTTGAATACTTTCTTATGTTCTTTTCTTTGTAAGCAAATCTGAGAACTGCACCTGTAGGCTCCCTTCCTTTCATGTTGTCATCGCAATGTCCCTCCTCCTTTTCCTCCTTCCCCAACCCTTCATGCTTCCCTTTCTTCCTGTCTTCTTATTAATGTATTCATTCAGTCAATAAATAAATATTCACCGGATGCTTAATATGTCCTCAGTCACTGTCCTATTACAAGAGTTAGTTCGGTGAACAAAACAGATGAGAATCTCAGTCTTATTGTAGCTTTCCTTCTATTTGGGGGTGGGGCAGAGAGGTAATACACAATGAACATAAGGAGAAGTAAATTATATAGTATGTTAGAGATACTTCTCTCCACTTTTTTCTGTCCCTTCCTCCTGCTGCATTTACTGAGTAATTTCTCTCCATTGGTCACTGTTGGAGATCTTTAAAATAAATAATGAATGAAAGACACCCTTTCTAGGACCTCAGCTTAATCCTTAACCAGCTGAAGCCACAGGAAATAACAAAAAAGAACTGGGGAGTTAGAGAATACAGAACGAAAATGTATTTCACAAGAGTTTTGTAGAATTTAAGTGAACTCAAGTTTGAAATACCAGAACAGTTTTTCCTAGAAGAGATTTGGCAGACTTAATAGAGGTAATAAAGCATTTTTAAAACTTAACCAGCACACATATAAAAGATAACAAAATGATTTTGCTGTATTTGGCTAAGCTTGGACCAGTGCAATTACTATAAGTACCCTATTTCTTTTTAAATCCTCGTAAGTAAATGCCACAGTAATATATTGGCTGCAGAGGAGACAGAGGTGGAGAGTTTCTCTGTCAAGGTTTTATGGAGTGGGATTGAGAGATGGTGTTTTTATCAAGTTAACAGGAGTACTTTGGTAATGATATTCATTTTTTCCTAAACAAGAAAAGTTGTATAAATCACACCTGGAAATGAGGAGCTTTTGAAAAGATTTCTATGCCACTCATGTATTGGTTAATAATTAGCAAATTACACATCTTACCTATTTTCTGTGTTTCTTCATTTATGACTTATAAATAATGGTTTACAGTTGGAAGCAATTTGTAGATAGAAATGCTATTTGCAGTAAGAACTACTAAATATCTATTTTAATAGTGAGAATTAAGGACTCAACTTTGAAGTATAGTTTTAAATACAATAGTCTCTTTCTATTTTGTAAACACTGTGAAGTGTATAAAATGTATATGTCCAAGATGACTTAAAGATAATACACAAAATGATTGTTGTACAGTTGCATTTCTGAATGCCACTTTTTAATTTATTAACTAATATGTTTTGAATTTTAATAAGATGTGTCAATACAATCAAGAAATATACATAAATGAAGTACAAAATCTTTATCAATCATTTCACTTCACTGTGATGAATTTTCAGTTTCTGTTGATTAATTAGGAGAAAGTATAATTTATTAACATATTATGTGAATTAAAATTCATGTTAATTCTTTTCGTTCTTCATTGTAGGCAGTTCTATACCTTATAACAGTGCTGCCCAGTAGAAATATATGAGCCATGTGTATAATTTGAAATGTTCTAGTAGCCACATTAAAAAAGGAAAATGATACAGGTTAAGTTTATTTTAATCAGATACTTTAACTCATTATATCCAAAATACTAATTTCAATTTGTAATCAATTTTTTTGTCGGTTAGTGGGAGATGGAGCCTCTCTCTGTTGCCCAGGCTGGAGTGCAAAATGGCTCAGTCATAGCTCACAGCAGCCTTGAACTCCTGGGCTCAGACTATCCGCCTGCCTCAACCACGCAAGTAGCTAGGGACTGCAGGCATGTACCACTGTGCCCAGCTCAGTTTTAAAAATTATTTTAAAATCTTAATAAGATAATTTACATTCTTTTTTCATACTAAGTAGTTGAAATCAGATGTGTACCTTGGCACTTAAAGCACATCTTAGGACTGGGCACGGTGGTTCATGCCTGTAATTCCAGCACTTTGGGAGGCCGAGGCAGATGGATCACGAGATCAGGAGATCGAGACCATCGTGGCTAACATGATGAAACCCCATCTCTACTAAAAATACAAAAAATTAGCCAGGCGTGGTATTGGGTGCCTGTAGTCCCAGCTACTCGGGAGGCTGAGGCAGGAGAATGGCAGGAACCCGGGAGGCGGAGGTTGCAGTGAACCGAGATCACGCCACTGCACTCCAGCCTGGGTGACAGAGCGAGACTCCATCTCAAAAAAAAAAAAAAAAGCACATCTTAGTTCAAACCAACTGCATTTCAAGTGTTCAGCAGCCACATATGACTTGTGGTTATATTGGATAGCACAGGTTTATTACTCTTAACGCATCTCATGTTATTTACACATTGTTTTGGTTTTCTTCAATCATTTCTTATTTCTAATGCTACTAAAGCTGGCTTTTGAGATTTTTGGTTGGTACTACTCATATCATAATTATAGTCAGCATTTTATAGGTCTTCTCCTTGAGTCACTAAATTGGCATTAAAAAGAATTATGTTGGAGTTGCTTCTTGGAAATTAAGAGATTAATTCTAATCCATGCTGTGCTGCTGCTTATTGTATCACTTTGGGCAAGTCTGTTGACCTTTCTATCACAGTCTGTATTTATAAAATGAAGTGGATAAAGAGTTTTGGCATTTCAAGCTGGATAATTCTTATTTTTAAAAATTGTCTGTGTTTGTTATTCAAATACATTGATTGATTACACTCATGCATTGTGTTACCCATAGTGCCAAAAGCAGCTTGTCTAATGGGATCTATTTTTAGTGAACCATGGTGATAAGCCATGAAGAGAGAAAGAAGTATCCTTAACTGACTTTTAAGCACAGAGTTATTAAAATCTTACATCATATCTAGGTACAAATTGGAGAGCCCTGAATTGGCGCTTTGGGGCAAAGAAAAGGTGAGATCAATGAAGTTGTTGGTTTGTTGTTTTCCTCAGTGCCAGCAACTAAGTATGTTTTACCTTTCTGTGAAAAGTTGAATTATTGGCGATGAGAAATTATCACTTTTTTTCCATGAGGTAGTTACTTCAAAATCACATTCGGTTTTTCCCCTTCGGCAAGAGGATAACTAACATACTGCTTTAAAATACTGAATATTAGCTCTCTAGATTAGCCTCACATAGCAGAATTTAATAATGATCATTGTACTTAATTAGCTTATAAGACAACTAACGTTTAACACACGTAGACTTCATTTGTTGATTTAGCTCCTTTTAAATGTTTTATAAAATAGAAAAAAGATGGACTTACCAAAATTACCACTTTGATTGATTGATGGTTGCTCTCAGGTTTAAATATATACCCTTAACTTATCACAATCTATGTTCAAATAATATTTTACTACATTATTTATAGTGCAAGAACCTTACAATTGTATATTTCCATTTCATCTTTCTTCTTGTCCTTTGTGCTATCGTCAGTCTTTTGCATCAGGTGTAAACCCCATAATATGTTATTATGTTGGCTTTAAACAATTTTATCTATGTGTATATAATATATATATAGTTTTTTTTTTGTTTTTTGTTTTTCTTTTTGAGATGGAGTCTTGCTGTTTTTACCCAGGCTGGAGGGCAATGGCGTGATCCCAGCTCACTGCAACCTCCACCTCCTGGTTCAAGTGATTCTCCTGCCTCAGCCTCCCAAGTAGCTGGGATTACGGGGGCACACCACCATGCTGTGTTAATTTTTGTATTTTTAGTAGAGACCAGGTTTCCATGTTGGCCAGGCTGGTCTCAAACCCCTGACCTCAAGTGATCCACCCACCACAGCCCCCCAAAGTGCTGGGATTATAGGTATGGCCACTGTGCCTGACCTGTCCTTTTAATTAATGTTTGCTATCATCAGTATGGTCAGAGTCAACAGTTTGTACTGGATATTACATATTCCTCTATAGAAGCAAATATGTTGGTAGTTATCATTTTGATTGGCATAGTTTTGGTCAAGTTATAGAACTGGTTATTGATATGTATGTTATTCTATTATAATAGTATTAAAATTACCTTTTGTTAATATTACCTGCAAATGTTTGTAGTGTTTGGTTCTTAGAAATTTTAAATTGAAGAAGTAACTGATTATTAAATTCTTGCTAACTGGGATATCTATCAGACCTTCCTATTCTGACTATTCTTCCTTTCCTCAGGGCTGAATCACTAGCTGCTTCTTAAAACTTTTAAACAATATTTATTTGTCCTAGAATTGTACTTTATTCTTTCACTATGTAGAAACAGTGCATATGTGCACACACACGTGCACACACACACACACACACACAACCTTTTTACTTTTTATTTACTAGAGAACATAACTATCTTCTCATCTCCTACATCCAACCTGTAAAAGGCACATAAGGCTATTTTAACTAACCCCCTTTGAGTATCCCTAATCCAAAAATCCAAAATCCAAAATGTTCTAAAATCTGAAACTTTTGGAGTGCCAACATGACACTCAAAGGAAATGCTCACTGGGGCACTTTGGATTTTGGATTTTCAGATTGGGGATGTTTAGCTCATACGTATGATGCAAATTTTCCAGAATTTGAAAAAAATCTGAAATCCAAAATCCCTCTGGTCCTAAGCATTTTGGATTAAGGATATTTACCTGTAGTTCAAAAGAATAAAGTGATCCAAATTTTTGTATTTATAATTATAGTTTCCAGGTTTTGGGGTAGTAGGTTCTTGAGGGTGAGCCTATTTTTCTATTCCTTTTCCTGCCTCATAGAGAAGGTTCTATTTCACATATTCTTATTTGTCCTATCTTCTGAAGCCAAAGCGGTGGTTCAAACTTTAAGACTCTGAGTTTGTGGCAAGTATTGGTTTATTTGCTGGATTTCAACTTAAATAATGCTAAGTGAGAAGCGGGGGCCCGGTAGTAGTATTTAGGCTCTGTTAGATGGAAAGAAATAAGAAAAGAAAATAGATAAAAGACAAGCCCCACTTCCTTTTCCTCTAGGTGATATCAGCTAAAAAGCGTACGTTGTTACTGGTCTGGGTTCCTTTTATTTATTTCTATTTACATTTGTGAGTGTTGTTTGGTATATTTTGGTCAATTATAATAATAAATTTCCCCTCCAAATAAAGAGTGAATGAAATTAATTTTGTTCAGAAAGACTGGACAGTTAAATTATGTTATTTTTTTCCTGCCCCTTCTTATACAACATATCTAGTGATTTGAGAATCTTGAAACTGCATTCAGTTTCCATGAGCATAAGTATGAGAATATCTTAAAGTGAAATTATTGAGAGCTTTCACTGGCAACTATAATATACATATTGCATATTTATTGGCTATGACAGTGCATAGCTTATCAACATGTCATCTTTGCTCTCTTAGTCCTGCCCTGTGAGCTTGAGCCCCTTATAACAACTTCCGTTAACACTGGCTCCCCTTGTACAATTCTTTCTCACCACAAACCCCTCACTCACTTCATTCTAACCACACTGACCTCTTTGTGGTGCCTTGGGAACTGCAGGCATACTCATATTGTGTCTTTGTACTTATATTCCCTCTGCTTCAAGGGCTCTTCCTTTAGATAGCTGATCTACATGGCTTACTACCTTGATTCATTCAGGTTTTGTGTCATTGTGAGTCTTCCTCAACTATTCCCTATCAAAAATAAGTGTCTTTTCCCAATTACTTCATCATCCTGGACTCAAAAAATCCACCCTCCTTGGCCTCCCAAAATGCTGGGGTTACAGGTGTGAGCCAATGAGGCTGGCCTTTACATGCATTTTCAACTCATATTTTCAACGTACAGTGGGTTTACTGGGATGTAATGCAGTACCATCATCCATACCTTTTTTTTTTTTTTTTTTTGGAGATGGAGTTTCACTCTTGTTGCCCAGGCTGGAGTGTGATGGTGCAATCTCGGCTCACTGCAACCTCTGCCTCCCAGGTTCAAGTGATTCTCCTGCCTCAGCCTCCTGAGTAGCTGGGATTGCAGACATATGCCACCACGCCTGGCTAATTTTCTATTTTTAGTAGAGATGGGGTTTCTCCATGTTGGTCAGGCTGGTCTCAAACTCCCGCCCTCAGGTGATCCGCCCGCCTCAGCCTCCCAGAGTGCTGGGATTACAGGCGTGAGCCACTGCACCTGATCTCATCATCCATGCCTTTTATCTTGCTTTTAAAATTTTTATTAGCACTTATTTTTACTTGACAATATGTTCTTTATGTCTTGGTTTATTGTCTGTTTTACTTGAATAGGTTTCATGTGGGCAGAGACTTTATCTCTAAGGTTTAGAACAGTGTCTGATACATAATAGGTGTTCAACAATTACTTGCTAGAAGGAGTCAATGAATGAATGAGTGAATGAATGAATGAATGAATGATGTTTTATTTGTATGAGGACACTAAACCATATACCTGATATACCTTCAAACTGAACATATAATAATATAATAGAAAATAGAAAATTCTATTTGCTGTTTAAGTACAGATGCTCCTCAACTTACGATGGGGTCACATCCCAGTAAACCCATTATAAGTTGAAAATACAAGTTGAAATGCATTTAAAGGCCAGTCACATTGGCTCACACCTGTAATCCCAGCATTTTGGGAGGCCAAGGAGAACAGATTTTTTGACTCTAGGAATTTGAGACCAGCCTGGGCAACGTGGTGAAACCCTGTCTGTACAAAAAATACAAAAATTTGCCAGATGTGGTGCCACATACCTGTAGTTCCAGCTACCTGGGAGGCTGAGGTGGCAGGATCACTTGAGTCCAGGAGGTCAAGGCCGCAATGACCCATGGTCACACCACTGCATTGCAGCCTTGGTGACAGAGTAAGACCCTGTCTTGAAAACAAAACAAAGCAAAACAAAAAAGAAAGAAAAGAAAAGAAAAAGCATTTAATACACCCAACCTACTGATCATCATAGCTTAGCCTTGCCTACCTTAAACATGCTCAGAACACTTTTATTAGCCTATAGTTGGGCAAAATCATCTAATACAAAGCCTACTTTATAATATAGTGTTGAATATCTCATGCAATGTGATGAATACTGTACTGAAAATGAAAAACAGAATGGTTGTATGTTTACTGGAAGTATGGTTTCTACCCAACACATCGCTTTCACGCTGTCATAAAGTTGAAAAATCCTAAGTCGAGCCATTGTAAGTCGGGCACCGTCTGTACTTGTATAAGTTTTAAAGACAAAATTTTCTAATTTTAACTGCAGAATTTCAGTTCTGTTTGACTGTACCTTGAGTGAAGGTCACTTAAAAAAAAAAAAAAAAAAACAAGGTCTTACTCTGTTGCTCTGGCTCTAGTGCTGTAGTGCAGTGGTGCAATCATAGCTCACTGTAACCTCGACTCCTGGGCTCTAGTGATCTTCCTGCCTCAGCCTCCCAAATAGCTAGGACTACAGGTACACACTACCATGCCCGGCTAACTTTTTTAGTTTTCGTAGAGATAGGGTCTCACTGTGTTGCCCTGGCTGGTCTTAAACTCCTTGCCTCAGGGATTCCTTCCTGCCTTGGCCTCCCAAAGAGCAGGGATTACAGGAATGAGCTACTATGCCTGACCCAAAGGGAAAGACCTTTAGGACCAAAACATTAGTCATAAAAATTCTGTCCTTTAAAAATCTGAACTTTTATTTGTTCTTCATTCCATAATTGAGCTCAGTGGCTGAAATAATGAAAAATCCTTTGTTTTTTTACTTTTCTTTACCCTCTAAACTATTCTGTAGCTCTTTGTTAGTCTTGAAATCTCGAAAAGTTTTTATCACCATTATCAACTGATTATTAATATTTTCTGAGAACAATGTACTGCATTGCAGGCATCTAATGATTTTCTTCTTTCCTCTTCCTCCTCCTTTGTGTATCCATAATGTTTGGGACTGTTAGCGGTTGAGCCCGTTGTGATTTTTAAAGATAGAATTACACCTCTCTCCACATCATGCTGAAACACAAGAGGACCTGTTCATAGACACTGCTGTCTATATTCTCTCTAGGGGTATTAAAAATGCCCGTATATGGAGCATAACATACTATGGTATTAAGAGGATAAACTTAATCTGCTTCATTGAGGCTTATTACAGATTTTGGAGACTAGGGAGTCAGATGCCTTGTTTTCAGAAAGTGTATCATCCTTTTATGGTATTTAGTTTATTTTGAACTTTCCATTATTTCCAAATTCCTGCAGAAGTATGGAAATCAACAATATTCTTTCTGATGACCTTTTGAAAGAAATAAACAAGTTGTTTTTGTTTAGCAACAGCATTATCAATTTATGCCAACAAATTTTTTTTTCTGTAACAAGTATAATTACAGATATCAGTAAGGTCTGGAAATACCATCTCTTTGTTAACTCTTGTTATTAAGGCAATAAAAATAGTGTTAAAGTTTGTTTTCTGGGTATTGATCTGTCTGAACTTCTTTTTAACTAAAAAGAAAATCAGACCTGTAAGTGAAAAGCTGATTGTATTCAGTTGCTGTGCTGGCCAGCTATTGTTGTAGGGTAATAGTGAACCCTAAGCAGGACTGTTAATCTTGTGTAGAAGTTAAGAGACTATGGAAGAAACTTTGCAACATTCAAGCTGCATTTCCATATTGTCCAAATAATATTCATTTTGGTATTTCCTCATTGCCTAATATATAACCTCCTCCACTTTTATGCACAGTCTCTGTATGTGTGTGTGTGTGTGTGTGTATGTCTGTTTATATGTATGTGTGTATATTTATGTGTCTGTATAGGAAGAGGTGCTTTTCAGATGTTGGCTGAAATATACTTAATCTGTGCATCTCTCTTTTTTTTTTTTTTTTTTTTTTTTTTTTACTGAAAGCGATCCCATCAAATATGTTGATTGATGGAACCAAAATTTATTGAGGCCTTGCTGTTTGCTAGCATCATGATAGGTCCTAGGCGTGTGTGTTTTAAATTTTTGCAGCTCTGCCTGGGAAATGCTTCTTTTCTCTCAGGGAAGACAAACCAATAATTATAACACATTGTATTAACAGAATTATGTACAAGAGTGTTGAAAGCACAGGAGAAGAGCATGTAATTATTCTCAGTGGTCACGAAAGTTTTCTGAAGAAGTATTTCTTTTCCTTTTTTTTTTTTTTTTTTTTGAAACCGAGTCTCATGCTGTCTCCCAGGCTGGAGTGGAGTGGTGCCATCTTAGTTTATTGCATCCCCCGCCTCCCAGGTTCAAGTAATTCGCCTGCCTCAGCCTCCCAAGTAGCTGGGACTACAGGCATGCCCCACTGTGCCTGGCTTTTTTGTATTTTTAGTAGCGATGAGGTTTCACCATGTTGGCTAGGCTGGTCTTGAACTCCTGACCTCAAGTGATCCACCTGCCTTGGCCTCCCATACTGCTGGGATGACAGGCACGAGTGCCTGGCTTCAAAGAGGCATTTCTTACATAAAGAAGAATAGAGGTCATTTTAGGTAGAGGAAACAGCATGGGTGTAAAGCATAGTGGCCAGAGCTACAGTGACTTGCTCAGGAAACTACAGGCAATTCAACCTCTGCCTCCTGGGTTCAAGTGATTCTCTTGCCTCAGCCTCCTGAGTAGCTGGGATTACAGGCATGCGCCGCCACACCCGGCTAGTTTTGTATTTTTAGTAGAGATGGGGTGACTCCATGTTGGTCAGGCTGGTCTCGAACTCCTGACCTCAGGTGATTCACTCGCCTTGGCCTCCCAAAGTGGTGGGATTACAGGCGTGAACCACCTCACCCGGCCTAATTTCTGAATTTTCTAAGATTATTTTTTAAGAAGAAAGAACCCCTAAAAATATAATGCACTGTGACCCTTAAAAGAAAGCAGCAGGAAGTAAAAGCAGACAATTTAATGCATATGAAATAAATATAACAAGTAATATATGTTTAATGTATTTTCCTTAGTGGGAGAATAAAAGCTGGAACCAGATGGCAGAGAAAGACTCAAGGATAAAATTGAGAGGAAAAAACAAAGGATAGGAATGGAGAACAAAAGACAGGGGGAGGGGCCAGGTGCGGTCGCTCATGCCTGTAGTCCCAGCCCTTTGGGAGGCTAAGGTAGGTGGATCACCTGAGGTCAGGAGTTGGAGACTAGCCTGGCCAACATGGTGAAACCCCATCTCTACTAAAGATACAAACCTTAGCTGGGCATGGTTGTGTGCACCTATAATCCCAGCTACTTAGGAGGCTGAGGTAGGAGAATCACTTGAACCCCGGAGGCCGAGGTTACAGTGAGCCGAGATCGTGCCATTGCACTCCAGCCTGGGTGACAGAGTGAAACAGTCTCAGAAAAAACAAAACAAAGAAAAAGATGGAGAGGGGAGAGCACACACCGGGTTGTGGGAGGTAGAGTTAGCAGATTTTCCAAGGATTTTTAAATGATGTGTACTTGATGTAGGTTTCCCTGCCATCCAGTGCTCTTTAGCTAAGTGATCCCCGTAATCATTATTTACAGGTTTTGGGTGTTTGTAGTTATTTTTAGAGACTATTCATGAATAATTGAAACAACTTATCCTGGAAATTTTCCTCATAGATAAAGCAGAAACTACTAGAGAAATGCTACTTCTTGACCAGATGAAATCAGTCTTCACCCATATTTTAATTTATTACAATGAAGATCATACATAAAGTTATAGTGAGTCATAATCTTTTGAAATTGAATTTTGGCCAAGTTTGATTTTTCAAAGAGAATTTTCTTTGTGGTGAGACTCTTTGATTGAGGATATTATCCTCCTTTTATTATCAAACTTTAGGTCTTCTACTTCCATCTCTTGTCATCTCAAATTGCTATGGAGCAGAGATGGGAATCTAGCTGTTGGGGTTGCTGTTTATTCAGGGGGAAATGGCTTGTGTTTCAACTACAGGCTGATCTATAATTGCTTGGATAAGATGATCATGGAATCTAATAACTAAACTTAAGGCTTTTTTTCCTGTATAGTACATTTCATTCTTCCCAGTATTTGCCTTTCCTTTTACCAAAATTAATGCATCAGAAGGATGGTGGATGATCTGATGAACATAATGTTCATTTAAAAAGTTAGGTTGACTGAACAATTTTTGGGAAAATGAACAAAAGTCAGGTAGATGAACAATTTTAGAAAAAAGTAAAATCTTCCCTTGGATGCTTAAAAAAACCCCAATTTCTGTCTCCCACTTTCCTACCCTACCACTTTCTTTTTTTGCATATATTTATTTTTACAGGCATGGGAGTATTTAATGGGTATTCACTTCTCTTATCTTAGTTCTTCCTGCTTGCATCTCTTTTTCATTTTCATGCGTTTATTTTCCTGACATATACTAATCAAATTCCAAGTTCTAGTGCAGACTGAGACTATCTTACTGAGGCCGACATTGTGTCCATTTTAAGCCAGCCCAGCAGACCCTTCATTTTGGTCTAAGGCTGTGTTCTTGAAGACTGTCCCATTGTATCCCCACTAACAACAGGGATGGATGCGAAGGGTCGCGGACGTTAGTAAGTGTCCCCTTGCCAGCTCTTAGCTAATAGCCATTTTAATGGTGAATCCATATCTGTTGTGAGCTGGAAGAGCTGCAGGGCACATGGTAAGGGCCAAATAAATGTTTGGATGAATTGAGAACTGAATGTGCAAAGAAATAAAGCTCATAACTGAAGTCCTTAAGAAATGAAGCTGTTTAGGCAAGCACTTCTGTCCATAAGTCTAGCCAATTAAGTGTGCAGATACAAGCTTGTGTCCCAATGTGTGTCCATTAGTGACTACTGAAGCCCTCAGGCGCTCTGGTGACTTCATATGCAAGCGTGGCCTGGCACGAACTGCCTGTGCTATGAGTAATCAGGAGACTTTCCAGGGAAAAGGATGTCAGGCGTGGGGATTCCACATTTAGCGTCACTTTTAGTATGTAATGACTTCCATATCCTAACTCTGTTTGAGAGATCCATTCTCATTAGGATTCATGCTTGAAATACACCCTTACAAAAGCTGAACTTTCTCACATTGACTAAGAACAAGATCATCTTGGACAGATTTTTGAATTGAATTGGCAAAGCAAAATTCTCCTCAAGTCCGAGGGTTTCACTTTGCGCATGCTCTTTCGTTCCATTGTGTTTTAAACCAGGTTGCTATTATGTAGAGTATTTTAGCAGCCTTGATCTTGGAGACCTCAAGACCATTATTCCTGTTGTTGCTGATTTAGTGTTACAGCTGCTTCCTCTTTATGTGATTTAATTTGAAGTTTCAGCCCACCAGGGGGCTATTGGTCCCCACCTATGCAGCTTGAAGAGCTGGCTGCTGTTTCTCCATGGATGTTATTTCCATTCCTATTCATAGCGATTTTTCCCCTTCTATATTCATCTAGCAAAGGCAAGGCACTGTTCCAGGAACCCGCGCTCTCTACATAAGGCATAACATGGAACCATTTGGATGGAAAAATTATAAATTAAAATTATTCTGTTCATTTTAAAATATTCATATTGTGTTGCTCAAATGCCAGTAACTGGAAAATCATGGATAATGTCCTGTTTTTATAACCTCTTTCAGAATGTTTTGAAATCTGTTTATGTTGTTACTTAGCCATCTCTTTTCCTGGAGTGGATTTTCTGATAAGATTTTGTTAAAAAAAAAAAGATTGTATGAGTCCAGTGTCTAATGGCAGATATAATATTAAAGATGATACCACTAATTTCAGTCTACTTTTTAAATAGAAAAAGATTTATTTCATCTACAGAGAATATTTATAAAATTATACGCCTCTAAAAATAGCCTATGGACATGCCAGACTATTTCTTTGGAGGATAAAGCTTTTTATGAAATGATTAAGATTAAGCAAAGGTTTATTATTTCTGGAACTAGGTATTTAATTTAAACTATGAAAACCCATATATCCATAATACTACTAATTTTCAGATGCTAAAAATATCTTCAGCTTTTTAAATGTATTGAGCTTTTTATTTTTTAAAAAGCTTTTTAAGTGATCTTTTTTCTACGTATTCTGTTCTCAATGCTAAGTTATTGATTCTTTAATTTGGGGAAACTAAAATCTTATTTCTATCCTTGTATTTTCCATGTTGTGTGGGTGTGAGTGAGGATGTGTATGTCTCAGAAAGATAGGCAGGAAAAAGTGAAAATGTTTTTATATGGTTTAGTTTTTTGCTAAAGTAATTGTATTTCTTATGCTAAAGAAAATAATAGTGATTGGAAATCTTTATGCTGTGTTTTTTTCTACCTCTTGGAACATATTAAGAGGAGCAAAGATCTTTATTTTATGCTTTTTTATTCTGTAAGTTTTAAGTCCACACTCACATAAAAGCCATGTGTTTTATTTGTTGTCTCTCTTGGCTAGGAATATTTAAATGTATTTTTGAAACTCTTCTGTTCTGTCAACTAAAGATAATTTAAAATTATAATTTGAAGACACTTTCTAGAAACTTATACTTTAGTTCAGGCTAAAGTCTTCAGTTTGTGTGCCTCTGTGTGTGTTGAGCTTCTGCAGAAGCAACAAACCACTTGAGCGTGAACAAATTTCACAGGCTCACTTCATTGTTTGTTTTAGCCTTGTTAATCATTTGGCCTTTTAAAATAGGCTGATCATTTCATTGAATATGTGTTCAGAAAAGTTCTGTGTGCCATGAAAGCCTGAATGGCTCTTGCTAACTCTGTTTTATTCATTTTAAATAACATGAGGGGAATCCCAAAGTATTTCCTCTGGACATTTGAAGCAGCATCATTGCAGGGTATGATATGTGCAGTCAGGATTCTTTATAACATAATAACCACAAAATATATATATACGTTTTCCTAACGTCTGATTTGTGGAAAATAGAAAGCAAGCTGTCAGTAAACAGGTTTTCCAACACAAACACTCAGTTTAGGCAGCAACCAACTTTTTTGAATGCAGCAATAAAATGAATACTATTTTTGAATGAATAATGAAGACAGACTAGAATAGTTGCTACGAGAAAAATGGGTACCTAATAATTAATAATATGTGAGCTAAACCTTAACTACACTTGGCATTTCTCCTTAGGTTGGTGCCATACTGATTAATGAGTTAACTGCTGATAGTACCTGTTCTGTGAAGTGACTTTCAGTTCCAGGACTTAGAGTATTCAATAAACTAGGTATTCTCTGAGGTGGGACTGAGGCTTTAGTCTTGATCAAAGTGCTTTGGGGGAAGCACAGTTGAACTGATTGGCTGTGAATGTTAATCACTTCACAGGACACACTGATAATTTACAGCATTGTTGTAACTCTCTGGTGTTCGTAAAATGAACTTAATAACCCACTGGCACCATGGGATAAGCTGCTTTTTCTCTGCAGTTGAATACCCAGCCTGCCTGAATAATAGTGTTGAGAAATACTGCATTATAAAGAGTGAGCAGCTGTATGATGAAGGAAACAGCTCTGCCACAGATTTGTTAATTATCTCCTTTGATTCACAGAGGGTGTTTGTGAGATATGGTTGACCAGTGAAGACACGGGGGCTTATGGCAGAGATATTGGCACCAATCTCCCCACACTCCTGTGGAAACTGGTTGAAGTGATTCCTGAGGGAGCAATGCTGAGGCTTGGCATGACAAATCCGCCGTATATTTTAGAGCATCTGGAGGTAAGGAAAAGCACCCCATTTGCATGCTGACATAGACACTAACCAATCGAGACAGTGTGGCAGCCTCAGTATCATCGCATCAGCTTCATTTAAAACTCTTTCAAAATTTTATTTATTTATTTATTTTGTAGTCCCGCATTTCCAAGAACGAATCAAGACTTTCAAATCCCTTCTTTGGCAACCAACACTTTTTGCTTCCTCGTCATTAATTAACATTGCCCCAATTTTTCAATACTTGCCACCTTGCCACAGTTCTTTGTTTCTTATTTGTAGTCCTTCTGTCTTCCAGCACATAAATTTGCCTCAGTTCCTCCATTTTGATCCCTTGTCTGATTCAGAACTGCTAATATGTTGCATTAATTTTGCAACCCACAGTCAATATGGTGTT
This sequence comes from Trachypithecus francoisi, assembly GCF_009764315.1. Taxonomy (NCBI): domain Eukaryota; kingdom Metazoa; phylum Chordata; class Mammalia; order Primates; family Cercopithecidae; genus Trachypithecus; species Trachypithecus francoisi. Next base: position 21,203,358 of record NW_022681455.1, read on the forward strand.
ACCCAAACTACTGTTAGCCATATCAGAAAGGGTACTGTACTTGAAGCTTGAGGATGAATTTTCAATTTCCTCCCTTCATCTGGAGATACACAGGGGTGAAGTTGAATCAGAGGGACACAGAACAAGAGACTCTTCCACTTGATTCGCACATGCGTTACCGTGGCATCTGTACTCCCATTGTAATGCCCATCCCTGAATACATGACATTTTCTTTCAGAGAGTTTCCTTCTTTATTTTTCATTTATCGACATGATGGTAATCACTGTGAACAAAGGTGGTTCTGTGATCCCTGACTTTTTTTAATACTTTTCCACAGATTGGGATGCTTACCCTTAAGTAGCTCTGTCAAACTAGGCAAATGGGCATATGTCCAGGTAACTGTGGTACCTGATGACAAATGACACAGTAAATATGAGCAAAGAATATGGACAGGGGATCCAGACTACTATTTGAGAAATAAAATAATTACTTTATACCCATAGTTATGGACATAAAATCTGATTAGTGCTATTGGAAAGTCATGTGTAAAATATGAAAACAAATAACTTTTATTTTTTATCAAGTGTGTTCTTTGCAGTATGTTTATGCAGAAAAATAACATCCCAAAAAGCTAAAACAACCACTGTTGCTGAAATTTAATGCAAATGCTAATGGATAGCTAGCTAAACATTTAAAAGATTATTTCACTGATTTGATTTTAAGACTATACTTGTTGAGGTTTTTGTTGAACAGCTTCCTTAATATCAACAACCTATTTCAGAAATTCTGAAAACAGAGTTAATAATTTGACTGCTAATTATAAATACATAATGAGGGAGTTTAGCAATTTTAATTTTATTATTTACATTTTTCTAGCTAGCTCTTTCTAGTAAGGGCATATGATTTATATGTTAAGTTTAGTATTTTAGACAGTGTGGGATGATTATGATTTGCTAGTTAAAAATAAGTCGCAGGCATGTCAACTTTTACATAACCCTTTGACTCAAAAAATAAGTCGCAGGCATGTCAACTTTTACATAACCCTTTGACTCAACACTTGATAAAGCAAAGTGATTCTCTGTTAAAAAAAAAAAAAAAAATCAAATATGCTAAAAGCCGTGACAGTCTTGCTGTGTTTGCAGTAAATATGAGAGGCGTACATCATGAAGACCAGGAGATGCACTAGATGTGTAGTGGATAGGAGGGGAAATAGCCTCCATCAATATAAAGTTTATGATAACAGCCACTTTTTTTGGATTGGAAAAGATCTGATCAGGGATCCAGGGACCCACAATAGATAGAGTCAGATAAGTTCAAGTAGGAATAAGCACAAGGAAAAAAAATCCTGTGTTGGCTCCGAGGTAACTAACCAAATACTCCTTGGAATAAATTCAGCATTTTAATTGATTGTAAGATTGCAGCAGCCAATACTGTGTGTGTAGCAAATCCTAGTGCTCAGCACCTGAAGTAGTGCCAGACTTGTTGACCTCTGCATAGATGCTCCAGAAGAGCTTCTAAAAATCAACAAAAGATCTGAAATATAACTTTGTACTTTCCCTGGAAAACACCAGATGTTTAGTTCATAGATTGTAGTTGGAGTGATAACAGGTTCTGATTGTCATGACATTATATTTTTAAAATCCTTTGAACTATGTATCATGTTGGCCTTTCCTCCTACATTGTCATCTTGAGGCAATGCTCTTGTTATATCTGTCTGTGGATCTATCCCACCCAGTAGTGGCTCAATACATGAGTGAATACGAGAATGAATACAGGAAGAGCTGGCCAGGCTCAGTGGGTCACACCTGTAATCCTAGCACTTTGGGAGGCCAAGGCAGGCGGATCACTTGAGGTCAGGAGTTTGAGACCAGCCTAGCCAATATGGTAAAACCCCATCTCTACTAAAAACACAAAAATTAGCCGGCGGGGTGATGGGTACCTGTAATCCTAGCTACTCTGGAGGCTGAGGCAGGAGAATCACTTGAGCCCAGGAGGCAGAGGTTACAGGGAGCCAAGATTGTGCCACTGCACTCTAGCCAGGGTGACAAAGCGAGATTACCTCAAAAAAAAAAAAAAAAAAAAAAAGAGCCTTCTTCATAAAATATAGAGTCCCACACTGTAGTCTTGAACTTTGAAATCCTAACCTCTGGCCAGAAGAGGCAGCAAAAGATGATGAAGTAAATGAGCTTCAAGGGTGAGAATTGTTCCCCATAGAAAGCCACCCACTACTATGCACTTTATGTGCAGGAGGTAATCCAGGCTACGATACCACACCCAGGGAGAAGGCCATCCAAAAGAAATAGAGCAAAAGGAAACAAAGATATACAAGAATCAAAGGTCTACACCATCTCAAAGTAAGAGCTTTTAAACTCTTCCTTTGTTTCCTGGACCAGACCTTCACACCTTGCTGTTTCTTCTCATCCTCTGCATGGCAGAGCCCAGAACACTCAGGATTCCACAAACACATCGTTATATAACAGAAAAGGTGACTGAGCCCCAGCAGGTTTACATGGCTTCCCAGTGTCAAAAAGGGCAATAGGGAAGGGAGCCCAAATCTGGTGTTCCTCAGTCCTGTGTAAAGCAAAACCTTGTAAATTTCCATATTCCTCTCACTAGACTTACATATTCCATATTCCTCTTACTAGACTCTACAGAAATTACATGACTTATCTCAAGGGTGCCGAACCGAGTTCACCAGTAAGAAAAAAAAAAAGATGAAAACAGAAAAAGTAACAGCAAATGAAAGTGGTGATTTTTTAAACTGTAGGAATTGAAGGAATCCACTCTTGAAATAACTACCCTGATGCTTTAATACCTTCAGGGCAAGGATTTCCTGAGAATTTTATATTGGTAAGACTCAGCCTTCTTGTCTTTTTGGAAGATGCTTCACACAACAGACTTTAATTAGAGAGCACTTGGCTGGTCTGTTTTCCCTCCTCTTCATTCTGTTCACTTCCTATTCACCTGACTGTCAGATTTTTTTAAAACCCTTTTTACCAACTTAAAAAAAAAACAACCAACAGTTTAAAGGGAAAGTTATATAAAGGAAAGCATCAAAGTTTTTATCATTATTTAAAAGTATGCTGGGGAAAGATACATCTGTTGAGAACACATTTTATTCAATCTGCATAGGAATAGAGGATGCATATTACACTTAACACAGGATCACTTTGAAGGTTTCTTCAAGAGTCTAGCATTGTGTGTGGCACTTTATATAGTAAATATTGAATGCATGTGGACTGAATAAAAGGAAGGGAAGGAGAACTTTTTATCACTAATAGACAGACAAGTAGTGAAGTATGTGTTTGGGACATCTGCAAACCTTATTTTTAGTATCACTGCCCTTCAAAAACAATATAGGATTCATTTAAATTATGATATAGCTGACAAAAGATATCTCAAACATATATATTGTGACAAAGACACCCTGGAATTGAAGAAATATACCTATGAGCTTATACAATGTGGTAGTAAAGTTGCATATGATAATAGAATCAATAGTTAAAACAATCAACATGCTTTATGTCACCTTAAGGTCCCTATTGCCTAAAGGATAAGAATAAGCCCTTTAGGACATTCAGGGTACTTCTTTTTTTCTATTACATTCTTATTCCTTTATCCCTTGAGGAGTACTCTAATGATACCTCCTATGTATCTTTTTCTTTTTTTACCATTTCATACTCCTGAAATTTTTACATTACCTTTTTCTCATGATATACTTACTGTATGATGACAGTTGGTAGTGATGTGTTCATCAGACATACCAATATTGACTACTACGTGTGTTGGCTAATTTATCGCCCCTGTAGTGGCAAATGAGATATATTTTCCCTGTGTTTACTTTCCTATTGATATTGCTAATGTAATAACCTTCGCATTCCTCTTTAATGAACTCTGACCTTATAGAAAGTGAAGCGGTTTATGAATTTGATTACTCTTAAAACTACATTTCTTAGTTTTTCCTCCTAGTGATAGGTAGCCTCCAGCTAAAGTATTAACTCAGACTAAAAATAAGACATGTGAACCCAACAAGTTGCCAGGAGACCAATAATAGTGGTACAATGACTGCTGCTAATGAGGCACCTGAAATCACTCCTAACTGATAAAATCAGTACAATTTATCAAGTGCTTCTTGTTTGCAGGAAACTGAGTGCTTTACATGTGTGATCTCTTTTTCTTCTTACAACAGGCTAGCTATATAGATATTATTATCCTCAATTTTCTTTTGCCCACTTTTTTGAGATGGAATTTCACTTTCACCCCTGTGTCTGGCTATTATTTTTGTTTCGTTAATTGAGAAGCCATGGGTTAGAAAGGTTAAATAACTGGCTAAATGACATAGCCAGTTAGCCACTGAACTGGTTTCTAATGTATTCTAGTTTGCAAATGCTTTCTACTCTACTGCTTCTTCAAGGAAGCCTTCCCAAACTCTTCCCACATACTTTCTATGCTTCGTAGTACCTCTGTTCAACAAGTCTCTGTCTCTTTGGGCACTCATCATGGTGCATCATGATTACTTATTTATGTACAAATCCAACATGACTCTTATCGTAAGGGAGATGTTGTCTTGTCCATCTTTGTATATCAGTGCCTGTGATAACACACACTTCATACACTTAATAAATGTATATTGAATGATATGATAGCTCAAAGTTTGGCTTATTAACTGTTCCTTGGCTTCATGCCTCATGTATTGAAGTACCGTCATATCTGCTGAATATCCAGTTTCGGAAGAGTTTGGGAATGGTTGTCATATGTATTTCTCATGAGTCACGCGTCTGTGACGATGTACTGGACAGTTAGGGATTCATCTAAGGGATGTGTTGTGTTTTATTTGCCCTGCTAAGATACCATAGTGATAGATAGTATCTTTAGGACTGTCTAGAACAAATGAGCTTATTGTATGATTATCGAACTTGTAGATAATCTAGGCTCTTAACTTCTTTCTTCTCTTCCTGCCTCTTAACTGTTACTGCTTTTTAAAATCTCCACTAGAGAGGAGAAATTAAGATCAGACAGTTTGTCTTGGTTTTAGTTTCATGGATTGGCTGACAGGGAAAAGTTGTTAAAGCTCTTGGGCAGTAAGGAAAATAGGAAGTATCTAGATTTTATGTATTTAAGACATATGCATGTGTATGTTCATTGTAGCACTATGTACCATAGAAAAGACATGGAATCAACTTAAATGCCCATCCACAGTAGACTGGATAAAGAAAGTGTGGCACATATACACCATGGAATACTATGCAGCCATAAAAAAGAACGAGATCATGTCCTTTGCAGGAACGTAGATGGAACTAGAGGCCATTATCCTTAGCAAACTAATGCAGGAACAGAAAACCAGCCACCACATGTTCTCACTTATAAGTGGGAGCTAAACAATGAGAACACATTGACAGATAGAGGGGAACAACAGACACTGGGCCTACTTGACGGATATCGGGGGGAAGTGGCAGAGGTTCAGGAAAAAAAAAAGTCAGGTACTAAGCTTAGTACCTGGACGACTAAATAATCTGTATGCCAAATCCCCAAGTCACAAGTTTACCTATATAACAAACCTGCACATGTACCCCTGCCCCTAAAATAAAAGTTGAAATGTTTATTTTAAAAAGTTATCCTGGTCCTCCCTCTGTCATGAATAGTTTAAAGTAACTTATCTCCCTTTAAGAGACTTGCGTGTCTCAAAATTGTATGAAAATTTTAGTGCATTGCTTACAACCTGCACCAGAGAGGGCAAACTGATTAATCTGCGTTGCAAGTGCTTCTTAATAAGGACTATTTCTATATTCAAATTACAATGAAACAAATTATATATTTTTAAACATATTATTTTGTATATTGCCAAAAAACATTGACACTAACGTTCACGTTGATATTGTGCTACCTTTTATTTAGCTTGAATTAAAATATGTAGTATTGCTCAAGATTTACATTTAGTGTATTTATGGTACATGTCATCATAAGGTTAATTGCAAATAGTGATATTTTAAATATCCCATCTGTTTTTGGTTTAGAAATCTTTTAATCACTGTAACAAATCAGCTTCCTGCTACCCTGGATTTTTGTATGTTTACTTCTACTTCAGTGACCTTGTATTCTAACCTAATTCTATATTTAGTGAAATAAATTCATCTGGTGAAAGACAGTAGATACTTGTCAAGGACTTTTGTTGCATGGTAATTTATGAACATTAATAATATGTTTGCCTTTGCCGAGTTTTAGAAAATACCTCATAGTTTCAAAATAATAGCAAACTCAGTACATGCTGCGCTTATGTTTCATCAAAGCAATACAGATTTTCCAGACTGAATTCAGCACTTCAAGCTGTGTCTTTAAACATTTCTTTTCCTTAGGGTTTATACTTTCTGGAATAATAGAATAATATGTAAATATATTCTCTACTGTTGTATACAAAATATTTTTTCCCTTTTGATGAATAAAAAGACATGCTAGATTACTTGTTTTCAGCAAGGAAATGGAAAGGAAAAGTCTTTTATTTCAACCATCCACCTATAGCTTTTGAGACATGTCAGTATGTGGTTTGATCTAACTGTTGGCAATGGTTGGCACTGTTTTTTGCCATCTATAATCATCAGTGCTCCGTTTGATTCTTATCCTGGTACTTGCGAATAAATTTTAGGAGGTCAGTGGAACACCTAAAACTGGAAACAGAAGTTTGTGTCTTTCTGAATATTAAAGAGAGAAAACTTTTATCAGATATTAAAAGGACTCATACACATTTTTTTTAAGTTTATCAGGCTTCATTGGGAACCTAATTCTGAGAACTGGGAACAGCCTCTCTGAAAGGGAAGAGGTGGATGAAAGGAACGTCCTTTCTTGCCTGCCAAATGATCTAATACTGATAAAAGATGAAATTGAAATGCTACTTCCCATCAGCAAGATTATAGGCTCTACCCAACATTCTAACTCTTCAACTTCTCTGCTCGATCTGGGTTTGAGCATCAGGAAGCTTTAGTCAGGTCTTTCCACTTAAAAAAAAAAAAAACTGGCATCTCTGCCCATACCTGGGTCTCAGCCTCTTTGCTCTGTGATACTACTCACTTGTTCCCTTGTCCAGGCCTCAGCCCCTAATTCTAGCCCTGCTCAAGAGGCCAAAGCTTTTCTTGATCTCAGCTACTCCTCAGAAAAATTTACCAAGCTTGTTGCTTCCTACTACTGAGTCTTTGTTTGTAATGTTAAATCTGGGTGAGTAAGGCTCATGGTTATATATAGACTGAAGGACCCCAAAATAAATGAACTTGTAAATAGACTTTGTTTCAGAACAGATTGGACTTTGTTGCTGCTGAATGTTACTTTATCCTTATTGTGCCAGGTATATTTTCTAGGGAAAATGAGCGATTTTGTGGGTATATGTTTCTTACGTTGAAAATATTGGGTACCTCTGTCTTCCTGAGGAACCCAAGAACATGCCTGGATCATACTTAAAAATTCTGTTTATATGGCCATCAATAATTTATACAGAGATCTATCTTATGTGCTTCTCTGTTATTCTCAGTTCCAGTGTCTATATTATGAGAATGCAGGCATGAGAGAATAAACCTAGTGTGAGAATATAAACAGCCAAATCATTTATGTTTGTCCTGAAATGCTTTAATCCACATTGTGGTATAATCCCCCTTCTGAATTCCCAGACTTAGACAAATTTACAAGAATAAAACAACCCTGTTAAAAACTGGGCAAAAAACATGAACAGAAACTTTCCAAAAGAGGACATACATGTGGCCAACAATCATATAAAAAAAAAAAAACTGGCATCTCTGCCCATACCTGGGTCTCAGCCTCTTTGCTCTGTGATACTACTCACTTGTTCCCTTGTCCAGGCCTCAGCCCCTAATTCTAGCCCTGCTCAAGAGGCCAAAGCTTTTCTTGATCTCAGCTACTCCTCAGAAAAATTTACCAAGCTTGTTGCTTCCTACTACTGAGTCTTTGTTTGTAATGTTAAATCTGGGTGAGTAAGGCTCATGGTTATATATAGACTGAAGGACCCCAAAATAAATGAACTTGTAAATAGACTTTGTTTCAGAACAGATTGGACTTTGTTGCTGCTGAATGTTACTTTATCCTTATTGTGCCAGGTATATTTTCTAGGAAAATGAGCGATTTTGTGGGTATATGTTTCTTACGTTGAAAATATTGGGTACCTCTGTCTTCCTGAGGAACCCAAGAACATGCCTGGATCATACTTAAAAATTCTGTTTATATGGCCATCAATAATTATACAGAGATCTATCTTATGTGCTTCTCTGTTATTCTCAGTTCCAGTGTCTATATTATGAGAATGCAGGCATGAGAGAATAAACCTAGTGTGAGAATATAAACAGCCAAATCATTTATGTTTGTCCTGAAATGCTTTAATCCACATTGTGGTATAATCCCCCTTCTGAATTCCCAGACTTAGACAAATTTACAAGAATAAAACAACCCTGTTAAAAACTGGGCAAAAAACATGAACAGAAACTTTCCAAAAGAGGACATACATGTGGCCAACAATCATATAAAAAAAAAAAAAACTCAACATCACTGATCATTACAGAAATGCAAATCAAAACCACAACGAAATACCATCTCACACCAGTCAGAATGACTGTTATTAAAAAGTCAAAAAATAACAGATGGTGGTGAGGGTATGGAGAAAAAGGAATGCTTATACACTGTGGATAGGAGTGTAAATTATTTCAACCATTGTGGAAGACTTTGTGGAGATTTCTCGAAGATCTAAAGACAGAAATACCATTCGTCCTAGCAATCCCATTACTGGGCACATACCTAAAGGAATAGAAATCATTCTGTTATAAAGTCACATGCATGGGTATGTTCATAGGAGCACTAGTCACAATAGCAGAGATATGGAATCAACCTAAATGCCCATCAGTGATAGACTAGATCACGAAATGTGGTACATAGACTATGCAACCATAAAACAAAAAAAACCAAAGTCATGTCCTTTGCAGGGACATAGATGGAGCTGGAAGCCATTATCCTCAGCCAACTAACACAGGAACAGAAAACCAAATATCACATGTTCTTGCTTATAAGTGGGAGCTGAATGATGAGAACACGTGGACACATGGCGGGAAACAACATACCCTGGGGCCTGTCACTGGGGCCATGGCAGGGTGGGAGGAGGGAGAGCATCAGGAAGAATAGCTAATGCATGCTGGGTCATGAAATAATCTCATGATTATTCATAACAACAAGCCCTCATGATACAAGTTTACCTGTGTCTCAGGGCTACACGTGTACCCCTGAACTTAAACAGAAGTTAAAAACAAAACAAGCAAGCTTCTGAACTTCTCAGCCACTGTCATCATTTTCTTCCCTCTTGCCGTTGATCCAAATTATTGAATATTGTTTATAAAATGCAGTGACGCATAGATATTTGTTCCCGAAAGAGATGATTAATTTTCCTGAGAGGAAAAGAACATAGAGATACAATGGTTGTCAAGATGATGAGTGAAAAGGCCTTAGCAAATCCTTGATAAAGAAACTGATGTCTGGCCAGGTGCAGTGCCTCACACCTATAATCCCAGCTATTTGGGAGGCCAAGACAGGAAGATTGCTTGAGGTCAGGAGTTTGAGAGCAGCCTGTGCAATGCAGTGAGCTCCATCTCTACAAAAAGTGTTTTTAAATTAGCTGGGTATGGTGGCACACGTCTGTAGTCCCAGCTACTCAGGAGGCTGAGGCAGGATCATCACTCGGACCCAGGAGTTCAAGACAGTGGTGAGCTATGATCATATAACTGCACCATGGCCTGAGCATTGAGACCCTGTATCAAGAGAAGAGAAGAGGAGGGGAGGGGAGGAGAGGGGAGCTGTAGTGAGCTATGATCGGAGAGGAGAGGAAAGGAGAAGAGCTGTAGTGAGCTATGATCATATAACTGCACTCTGGTCTGAGCATTGAGACCCTGTATCTAGAGAAGGGAGATGGAGAGGGAGAGAGGGAGGGGGAGGGAGAGGGAGATATTATAATCATGGTTGAATATCTGTCCTGGGTCATGTCTCTGTGTGTATATTTTTTGAGAGAAAAATACTCTTTTGAAATAAATAAAAAGATCTCTCTCACTCTAACATACTTGAAAAACATAAAAATTTACATATTTCAACTATGACACACATCTATTCCTACTTCATCTTTTAGTATTCTAGTGTACACTTCTGTTTATATAGGAGGGCATTAGATACGTATATGGTTTAATTTACATCTTAAAAGGCATTTCACATTGCCAGTCCTCTGAATCCTTAATTTCACCCAGAGTAGCTGAGAAGGCTTTCATGTCACCTGTCAAAATTAGTGTAGTTCAAACTCCATAATACACCAGCTGTGGGCTTTATCTTCCTCATTAATTTAGGAAGTCAGTTATGCTCAAGCATTGAGAAAAGCTGCCTTTGACATTCCTTCACAAGCACAGAGAATGGCTAACACATAAGGCAATCCACATAGTTTCCTTTACACTATTCTATTCTGCACTCCTCTCTGTATTGACTTCTTTGCTCTAATAGCCTGTGAAAGGCTTCCTTAGGCACTTGCTAATTCAGCACTTAGTAAAATGAAATCGTCATATTTTGTATCATGTAGGTAATGGAATTTTCAGGTGATTCATGATCTAGAACAGAAAGGTGCGTAATGAAGTTAATGGTTCATAGAATAGTTGAGGGACATTCTACATATTTGTCAGAAAGCAAAGTCCGTCTCCTTCATCTGCTTCTGTTTATTTCTGAGATACTAAATTGTTGCTTTTAGGTCTGATATATGTATCTATTCTCTACATCTTCCTGACCCTACCACAGAAACGCTCCACTTGAAAATGTTAAGCTTTCAAAATTTAAGTTCAGAAATTCTTTAATCTCATTTAACAGTAAATAATGATTATGTTCTAAGTTGTAAACATAAGGGTTATTATTATTATAGACTGCTGCTCAGAACTCCTTTATTTGCATGTGTTGTATCAGAACTATCGAATATTAAACATGGGCACAATCCATGTTTAATACATCACTTTTAGGATCAGAGGATGCTGCATGTAGGCCAGAGAAAATCAAACTGATTATTTAGCGTAATCCTGAAAGATCCCCAATTGTTCATTAGTTTGAGGGGGGAAAATGGTTTCTTTTTATAGCATGTATTATTGTGTGTTTTTAAAAACTGCTGCAGAAAGTTTACTGTCAATATAACACTGACTAGAGAAAATACTGCCATTAAGTCTGTTTCTAATATATGGTCATAAAGAAGTAGTCTTCATAGTTTAATGTTAAAATATTTTTAAAAGCATACTCTGTATCAGCTTTTATTTTGCAATGTCACACGGAATATCAGCCTACCTTCTGATCAGTTGAAATTTCAGATATTAATCTTTTAGTTAAGTGGCTCCTACATTTTCAGCCTTTATTTTTCCTACCTTAACAGATTCTCGTTATTTTTTGTTGTTGTTTCTGTATTCTTCCATTATTGCCTTTGTATTGGTTTAGCTGTTGTAACAAAGTACCACAAACTGGGTATTTTGGGAACTCTGAGAGAGAATGTGTTCTGTTCTTGTCCCCCAGCTTCTAGTCGTTACTTTCTCTGTCTCTGTTTCCAAATGTCCTTCTCTTATGCACCAGTCACTGAATTAGGGTCCACCTTAATTCATTATGACTTTATTTTAACTTGATTGTATCTATTAAGACCCTATTTCCAAGTAATGTCACATTCACACCTGTGGGGGGTTAGGACTTACATTTACATCTTTTTAGGGGATGCAGTTCAACTCATAACAGCCTCCTTTTGAAGTAAATAGAATTTTTTTTTTTTTGGAGATGGAGTCTTGCTCTGTCCCCCAGATTGGAGTACAGTGGCACGATCTCAGCTTGCTGCAAGCTCTACCTCCCGGGTTCACACCATTCTCCTGCCTCAGCCTCCCAGGTAGCTGGGACTACAGGTGCTCACCACCACTCCCGGCTAATTTTTTTTTTTTTTTTTGTATTTTTAGTAGAGACAGGGTTTCACCTTGTTAGCCAGAATGGTCTCAATCTCCTGACCTCATGATCCACCCGCCTCCCAAAGTGCTGGGATACAGGCATGAGCCACCGCGCCTGGCCAGAAATTTTTTAGTATGACATTTTAATTCCTTTGTTGTTTCTTTTACTGTATATTTTTAAGTCATTTTTATAGTGATTACCATAGGGATTGCAATTAATATTCTAATTTATAACAATCTAATTTAGATCAATATTAATTATAATAACATATGAAAACTTTGCTCCTATGTAGTTCCCTTCCCTCCCCACTTCTTTTTGTTGTTACTGTCATAAACATTACATATTTATACAATGTATGCTCAGTAGCACAGATTTATAATTAGCACTTTGTGCAGCTGTCTTTTAAATCAGATAATATAAAAACAAGAGTTACAAACAAAAACCACAATTATATTGTCTTTTATGTTTACATATGCAGTTACGTTTACTGCTGCTCTTTTATTTCGTCCTGTGGATTGGAGAGTCCTTTCATTTCAGCCTGAAGGGTTCCATTTAGCATTTCTTGAAAGGCAGATTTGCTAACAACTAATTCCTCTTGGTTTTCATTTATCTGGGAATGACTTAATTTCCTCTTCATTTTTGAAGAGCAGCTTCTCTGGATATAGAATTCCTGGTTGGCAGTCTTTTTCTTTCAGCGTTTTATATCATCTCACTTCCCTCTCTTCCATATGGTTTCTTTGGAGAAACCCAACGTTAATCTTATTGAGGATCTGTTATCTATAAGTTGCTGATCTCTTGCTGCTGTCAGGATTCTCTTTTTCTCTTTGACTTTCAACAGTTTGATTATGATGTGTCTAAGTGTAGATCTCTTTGAGTCTATCCTGATTGAAGTTTGTAGAGCTTTTAGGATGTGTTGATTAATGTTCTTTTTTGTTCTGGTGTTTTTTGTTTTTTTTTTTTTGACAGGGTCTCACTCTGTCACTCAGGCTAGAGTGCAGTGGGCAGTCACGGCTCACTGCAGCCTTGACTTCCTGGGCTCAAGCACTTCTCTCATGTCAGCATCCCAAGCAGCTGGGGCTACAGGCCTGTGCCACAATACCCAGCTAGTTTTTGTATTTTTTATAGAGACAAAGTCTCACTATGTTTTCCAGGTTGGTCTTGAACACCTGGGCTCAAGTGATCCTCCCGCCTTGGCCTCCCAAAGTGCTGGGGTTACAGGTGTGAGCCACTCCACCCAGCCAATTAGTGCTATTTTTCAAATTAGAGAGGTTTTGGCCACTATTTGTTCAAATATTCTTTCTACTCCTATCTTTCCTCTCCTAGAACTCCCATTATGTGTTTGTTGGTGTGCTTGATGGTATCTAAGATTCTGTTAATTTTTCTTTCTGTTCCCCAGATCAAGTCATCTAAATTGACCTATCTTCAAGTTTGCTGATTGTTTCTTCTGCTTGTTCAGATCTCTTGCAGAGCCCTTCTAGTAATTTTTAAATTTTAGTTTTTATACATTCTATATCAGAATTTCTATATGGTTTTTTTTTATTATTTCTGTCTCATTATTGGTACTCAATTTGGTGAGACATCATTCTCTTGATTTTCCTTAATTCTTGAGACATGGTTTTCTTTAGTTTTTTTGATCATATTTAAAATGCTGATTTAAAGTCTTTGTCCAGTAAAGTCTAATATCTGGCATTTCTCAGGGACAGTTTCTCTTGTCTCCTTTTTTCCTGTGCACGAACCATATTTTCTTGTTTGGAGAGTTTTCTTATGGTTTATAATTTTTGTTGTTGAAAACTGGACATTTGAAATAATACAATGTGGCAGCTCTGGAAATCACATTCTTCTCACTCCCTACAGTTTGTTGTTGTTATTTGGTGACTTTACTGAAGTATAGTTCAGACCTTTTGAACAATGCAGGGCTTAGGGGTACCCCCTCAGTGCAGTCAAAAATCCATGTATAACTTTTGACTCCTCCAAAACTTAATTACTAATAGCCTACTGTTGACTGGAAGCCTTACCAATAACATAAACAATGAATTAATACACATTTTATGTGTTATATGTATTATATACTATATTCTTACAGCCAAGTAAGCTAGAGAAAAGAAAATGTTATTAAGAAAAAATAAGAAAAGAAAATGTATTTACTATTCATTAAGTGGAAATAGATCATCATAAAGGTCATCATCCTCGTCATCTTCACATTGAATAGGCTGAGGAGGAAGAAGAATAGGAGCTGCTGATTTTGCTGTCTCAGGGGTGGTAAAGACCAAAGAACATCTATGTATAAGTGAACTCACGCAGCACAAACCAGTGTTTTTAAGGGTCCACTGTAATTCTGTAAAATCTATATTCTTTGTCATGAATGACCAGTGAAATCTCTACCCACTTAGCTTAATAGTCAGCTATATGATTGGACAGAGATTTCCTTAAATGCCTGGAAGCAGTAAGTCTCTCAGTTTTTGCAGGGAGGCCTGATTGTATATGTTGGAGCTTGCTTGGGATGCTCCATCAGGTAGCTTATAATTCCACCTTTGCCTTTGCTTCCTGTTTCTGCCAAGTATCAGGTTTAGCCAGAGGTGAGAGGTTAGCACGTTCTCAGGTATTTGGTGAGCATGTGCATAACCTAAACACACACACAGCCCTGTGCACACATGAAGCCTTCTATATTCTAGGAAATATGTGAGTGTTTTTTAGGCTTTGTATGGATATCACATTCCCTGCCTTTTTTTGTTTTTGTTTTTGTTAAGCTTTTTGATTTGCTTATTGTTTGTCCCAGCTGTTATCACAGCCTGAGGCAGCCCTGATGTTAAACAATTGCAGCTGATTATTTTTGACAAATACCCTTGGGCAAAAGACTGTTCTCACTTAGTTAGTGCCAGGTCAGGTTAAATAAGCAAGCTGTGTGAGTGGAGCCTTCCTTGGAACCACTAGTGAGGTCAAATAATGATAGTTTTTCTGGGAATGGTGCTTTGAAAAAGTTACAACTCTATTATGCCCCCTCAAGTGGCTTCCAGGCTGCTGGTTTTCACCATGATTGAAGGCTGTTGGTTTTCAAGGCTACCGTGGAGCTAGAAAGTGGGAGGTGAGATTAGGGTAGGCCAAACATACCACATAGCTCCGTGTTCTTACCAAGATATATTTATTTATTTTTTAATGAACACCACCCAGATTGCTACAAACCTTTAGTTGATTTCCAGAGTTCTGAAAAAGTTGACTGGCAATTTTTGTCAGTATTCTCATTGTTTTTATTAAGGAGAGGATTTTCAGAGTCTTTACTCCACCATTCCTGCTAAGGTCAATAAAAATGTATGCCTGAGAAGGGGCTGCCTTGTGTCTATCAGACCATCAATATGTGAAGTTGAATCACTTTTCTTGCTTAATTTTTGTGCTCCATGTCAAAGGTGCATCAATCACTTATGGTGCTGTCTTCCTCGTAAAGCTTTTGAGGAAGAACTCATGTCATTAGCTGGTTATTGACAGCAAAAGATCACTATTAATTGAGTCACCATTATAGAAAGCATGGATACTTAAAGACTAAAATGTATACTTCTTTAGATACTTCTGACTTTGAATAGCACACAAGAAATAATACGGCATAGATAGACTGAATCTTGACTATGATGGTTAATTGTTTCTCTCTGTTTTTTGTTTTGTTTTGTTTTTTTGAGACGGAGTCTTGCTCTGTCGCAAGCTGGAGTGCAATGGCATGATCTCGGCTCACTGCGACCTCCGCCTCCCAGGTTCAAATGTTTCTCCTGCTTTAGCCTCCTGAGTAGCTAGGATTACAGGCAGGAGCCACCACACCCAGCTAATTTTTGCATTTTTAGTAGAGACGGGGTTTCACTATGTTGGCCAGGCTGGTCTCTAACTCCTGACTTCGTGATCTGCCTGCCTCGGCCTCCCAAAGTGCTGTGATTACAGGCATGAGCCCACTGCGCACGGCCTCTCTCCCTTTAGAAAATCAATACTTTTAAGAACCAAATCAAATATTATGTTGTTATTTCTATTCTAATAGATAATTGAGTTCCACAATTACTGTCTTTCATGATGTCAAAGCTGCTGTTGGTCTAGATTCACTAAAGAAGCTTTGTTTTCTTGATAGATGATGTCCCCGTCACTATGCCATGTCACGCCATCTGCATAGTCTTCCAAAAGCTGTGCACATCAGGTGATTGGACATTTGTTAATCGGAAAGATATTTGCTTTTGATGCTCCATTGCTAAATTAAAAAGATAATCAAACTTAAAATTAATAGATATAAACCCTAGAATTTGCAGCCGATCACTAGAAAAATATTGATATTTCAGGGATAATCAGTTTCAAACTTAAAGAGTCATTTTGAAATCTGCAGTACATTGTTTTATTGTTACAGAAGTAACAGATTTTAGAATATATCAATTTTATTGCTAACATATTTGTTAAATCTTTATTATTTTATTCTAGTATCCTTCAAACCAAATGGATCATTATTGTATTGAAGTGTTTACAGAAGTAGAAGATTTAAATCTGAATCAGTTTTATCATTAATCTGGCAAATTAGTTGAATCGTGATCATTCCATTCACATCTGAGTCTTCTGAAAAGGGAGCACCATTTTGAAGAGTTTAAGCTGAATGATGTAGATTTTAAATTTTCCATTTGCCCTCTAATTCTAGGCCTTCCAAAATCTTTTTAAAATCATTTACTTGATGTGACCTAGAAGAGAAAAAAAATAGCGTGTCAAAAAACTGTTCTTCCATTTTATTATCTGATATTTGGTGTGAAATAATCATCTCAACACTTGCTTTGACAGTGGCATATCATTTCTATAACCCTGAGTCAGAGAGGCCTGAGACACCAAGGGCTTCTGTTTCCGTAGTGAGCCTACAGACTTGCTTGAACTGAGTCCTCCGTTCAATACCTGAGAAAGAAACATTCTTTTGGATAGTATGGTCTTCCTCACTTGCAAGTGCTTTTCATGCTGTAAATAATATAGTGTAAAGTGAAATTTACAGAAAATCATATCACAAGATCTCTCTATTGCCAAGGCCATCCTTGTTCTGCATACTCTTCTTGTTCCACACTGGTGGCCCTGTAGAAGGACTGGAGCTCATTTTGGTGGCTGAGTTCATGAGGCCTCAGACACAGCCCCCCTGGCAGTCACTTGTTATCACCCAGGCTTGAGACACGCTTAGCTCATCCTTAGCCTTTATTTAAGTTTCTCAAGGCACCAGCTATTCTTCTTTTGGACGCCCAGTTTTATCCATGGAAGCCTATCAGTTTCTTTTTATGTTTCATCTTCCCAAGTCCTTCAGATTTTTTGAAGAAAGTTTGAAACTGAAAGCAGGATAAACAACTTCTTTTTCTTTTTCTGTTACTTTTCCACCAGCCTAGCCCGCATTCCTAAGGGAATGAGCAGCCCATCTCTGTTCATTCCCTCAGTTTCAGGCACATTTCCTGTTTGGAACGTGGGTCATCAGTGAATTAATCCATAGCCCTTGGAATTGTGTAGCTTATGGACCTCCCTTCTCTTAGGAAAGCATGCTTGATTTTAGAACTCAGAGACCATGAAAGGAAAACTGAGCATTGTTGATTGCTGTCAGGGCCAGTCTTTGACCTGGGCCTGGATGTTCTGCTGATTTTTGTGAAGCACTGGACAGATTTTCACATTTCTATGGGTTTTGACGTTTTCATACATCAACTGGTCATATTAGCAGTTACGCTATACAAAGAATATTAGATAATATATCAATAGTGCTTTCTGGGATGCTATATAATTTTAAGACTTTAGGCTGAGGCAGGAGAATTGCTTGAACCTGGGAGGCAGAGGTTGCAGTGAGCCGAGATCGCGCCATTGCACTGCAGCCTGGGCAACAAGAGCCAAACTCCGTCTCAAAAAAAAAAAAAAAAAAAAAAAGACTTTAAATAATGGAATATCATTATTTAGCTTATAATAGAGTAACACTGGTGGAACAATGAACTGATGTATGTAGAATACTTAGAATGGTGTCTGGCACGTAAAAGGTGTTCGAGAGTTATCAGCTATCATTATTATCATTGTTATTATATTGAGATTTTGGAATTTTACCTTAAAAGCAATGTATCACATCTGGAAATATAAAGGTATCTTTTCTATGTAAAGGTATCTTTTGGGTCACATATTCCTAATTTTTATTTTCTCATGATTGATAGGGTAAGCCAAAGTCAAAAGTACCTGTAGGGAAGGAGAAAGCTAGCCAGTGAGAGGGTAGTGGAATAGGCCCCATGGGGAAATATGAGACTTTCCAAAGGCTGTGGAGGGAAAGGTGGCTCAGTGCCAGTCACTGTGAACAGCAGTAGAGGCGTGCCAGTGTTCACCTGGGTCTCTACTTCAGCTGCTGCCATCCTGCCAGGTGATCCAACATAGGATCATAAGCAACGTGGATCATCTTTTGTTTGTTTGAGACAGGGCCTTGCTCTGTCACCCAGGCTGGGGTGCAGTGGCGCGATCTCAGCTCACTGCAACCTCTGCCTCCTGGGTTCAAGCGGTCCTCCCACCTCAGCCTCCCAAGTAGCTGGGACTACAGGCGTGCACCACCATGCCCAGCTAATTTGTGTGTTTTTAGGAGAGTCAGGGTCTCCCTATGATGCCCTGGCTTGTCTCGAACTCCTGGGCTCAAGTGATCTGCTCGCCTCAGTCTCCCAAAGTGCTGGGATTATAGGCGTGAGCCACCCTACTTGGCCTGGGTCATCATTTCTAACTAGCAATGACTATAAACAATTTTTAAAAAATTATTGTTGTAGACGATCTGTAACTGTGAAGTATTATATAGAAAACGCTTACATTTAAGTCTTTATTAGTAAAACGTCCGTATTAGAGAAAAACATGAAAACGATAAAACAAAGAGGCCCGAAAATATGGTGGCTTATAGAAGTTTACTTCTCTCTTTCACAGTCCGCAGATGGGTGGTCCAAGATTCTCTAGAGGGTTTGCTGTCTTCAGTGTGTGTCTTCCCTCTCTAGGTCTAAGATGGCCTTTCTTTATCCTGCCGTCATGTTTGCATCCCAGGCTGCAGAAGCGGAAAAGACAATGGAAAGACATGGCATGCATTTCTTCTACTAGCCTGACCCCAAAGTAGCAGATCTCTTCTAGTCATATGAAATTCAAGCTTTTGGCTTTGCCCAAACTTTGTTATTTGGCCATATGAGCAATTAGTCTCCAGCTTGGTGGTCGGAGGTGTAGTTAAAATTTGGGAATTTTGTTACTGAAGCAAGAGGAGAGAAGGGATGTTAGGGCAACCAGCAATCTTTGCCACAACTTCACATTGGATAGGGAAAATGAAAAGAACATTGTGTTTCTTTTGTCTCGTGATAATGATTAATATTTAGTTATTCTTTATTCTCAGACTCACTTTAATATTTGAGAAATCAGAGTAATGCTCTACAAATAATATATTATATTGATATCGTATAAGGTTTCTATTTTTCTGGATTTTGTTTTCTCCTTGAAAGGCTGTTACCGAGTTGATGGTGTGGTTTACCGTCGGTTGCATCTTAGAATTAAAATATTTGGGCCAGGTGCAGTGACTCATGCCTATAATCCCAGCATTTTGGGAGTCCGAGACTGACAGATTGCTTGAGCTCAGGAGCTCGAAACCAGACTGGGCAACATAGCAAGACCCAGTCTCTGCAAAAAATACCAAAAAAAAAAAAAGAAAAATTAGCTGGGCATGGTTGTATGCTCCTGTAGTCCCCACTACTCAGGAGGCTGAGGTGGGAGAATCACTTGAGCCCAGGAGGCAGAGGTTGCAGTCAGCTGAGATCTCAACACTGCACTCCAGCCTGGGTGACAGAGACAGACCCTGTCTCAAAAAAAAAAAAAAAAAAAAAAGCAAAAGAAAGAAATAAGATATTTGGACCATGGCTCCAAAACAAGAAGACTGCTTTTAGCAATGCTTTAATATAGATATTTATCTTATGTCCCTGTAGCTACCTCAGAATTTCCATTTGTTTGTAATTGGAGCTAATTGGGAGGAAAAATTACCAAATTAGAGCCAGATCTTTTGGCCATCCAGCTAACTACGAACCCACTGACTGACCAGTTAATCTCTGTCATCTCCAAGCGATAGATATCCCTGCCTTGTAGATATTAATGCTCCAATTATTCAGATTCATTTTATGTTCCAAATTGACTGATTTCACATCTAGACTGTGCTTTCCTTGCGCTTTCATTTTCGAACAAGTTTGCTTTGTATTTAGTAGTCCCTTTTTTTTGAAACTGTGTCTGTGATATCCCCTGATAGATAATTGATGTTGCTAATAATTCTATTTGATTCTACTACATTAGGCAACTGTATATATAATACATATGCTTCATGTATATGCTTATTATATATTTCATTCACTGTCTTTGCATACATAACATCTATTCAGTAACATCAGGGCATTTTTTCTTTAAGGTGTGTGAATATGAAGTGATATTTAAGTAACACGTATTATTTTCAAAGTAAAAATAGTCTCTTTGACTTAGTTATTTCATAAAATGAGCACTGATTCTACAGATATTCAATCATACATTTGAAAAAAATGGCTAAGCATGGACAAAGTGAATGCTTCTCATGGATGTTAATAGTTTTAAGATACAAATCTTTCAAAGAATATTTGACTGAAAACCAAAATATCTAAGAGAATTTAATTTACTTCTTGATTTGTTCCCTAAAGGGCCAAGATTCTTGGCGTTGCTGTATTTTATGGCACTCTTACTAGGTTATTATCACTCCAAGCCCGTTGTTTTCATTAAGGTTCACCTTTGATGTAATATATTCTTTGGGTTTTGACAAATGTATAATGACACGTACCCACCATTATAGTAGCACACTGAATAGTTTCACTGCTCTAAAACCCTACCTTGTTCCACCTATTACCCCTCCCTTCTCTCTAGCCCCAAACAACTACTGCTCTTTTTACTGTCTTCATAGTTTCGCCTTTTCCAGAATGTCATATAATTGGAATAATACCCTTTTCAAATTAGCTTCTTTCTCTTAGTAATATCATTTAAGGTTCTTCTATGTCTTTTTCTGGCCTTACAACTCATTTCTTTTAGTGCTGAATAATACTCCATTGTCTGAATGTATCACAACTTATCACTGTAGTAGAATTCTCATTTTGAAGACATTTATGATTAAATATTATTGAAATGTACTCTTTGTTAAGTAAAGTGATGTTTACAAAAGGGGTAAATACTGTAAAACAAGAAAAATTTCCTGAAATTGAAATCGGTCACTGAAATTAGAATAAATGAATCCGTTTGTTCCTTCATTTATGATGACTGGACCGTAGCTCCTTGACTTTCATCTAGATCTTAAGCTTTGCCAACCACTACCTCCTCCCCAATTTTTAAAAAACTTTTTATTGTGGTATAACATAAACACGCTAAAGTGCAATGATCTTAAGCGCACAATGAGCCTTTACAAATGTACACTTGGATGTGACTATAACCTGATCAAGAAATAGAGCATTTCTAGAATCTCATGTGATTTTCTCATGTTCCTTCCCAGTTCACACATCCAAGAGACCTCTATTCTGAATTGGAAAATTTTGTCACTGTTAATTTTGCTTGTTCTTGAATTTCATGTAAATGGATTCATACGGTATGTACTCTTTTGAATGTGATTTATTTTGCCCAATGGAATGTCCATGAGCGTCATCGGTGTTGTTGTATGTTTCAATAATCTGTTTTTATTTTATTACTGTGAAGTGTTGTTTTATAAATATATCACAGTTCGCCCATTCTCCTGTTAAATATTAGGTTAATTTCCAGATTTCAACTATTATGAGTAAAGCTTCTGAGAACATTCTGTACAGATCTTTTGGTAGACACGTACACTCATTTCTCTAGAATATTCCTGAGTGGAATTGCTGGGTCACAGAATGGGCATATGTTTGGCTTTAATAACATTGCCCATCATGTATAAAAGTTGCTACTATTCTATTAAATAGATTTTGGATGGGAAGTAGTAAAGACCCTTAAACAAATGACCTAATGTAATTAATATCCCTCTTGAAAAGGGGAAATATTTGGGATTTGTTTGGGGTTTTTTTTCCCCATGGGTAGTGAACATAAAGCTTATTCAAGAGCATGAAGTAATTTGGAATATAGAGATTTTATTTATGTTAGATATATGATGGCAGATTAAATAATTGGGCCACATATTCTATTAGAATACACTTTGGTACAGTTTAGTTAAATTGGTAATGAAAGGCACAAATTGTATATAAGGAGGACATTGTTCTGAAAATCTGAAGACCTTAGTTCTAACTCTAATTTTAGTACTATATAACCATGTGAACGTAGGCAAATTAACCCCTTTAGATCTTTGTCTTTGGAAGTAGAAGTGATGAGAGAAGAGTTTGGTCTATATTATCTCCTAGGTTCCTTCCAGTTTCCTCATTCTGTGATTTTTAAAAAATAATTTTTATAGGCTGGGCATGGTGCCTTAGGCCTGTAATCCTAGCAATTTGAGAGGCCAAGGTGGGTGGATCGCTTGAGCTCAGGAGATTGAGACCAGCCTGAGCAACACAGCAAAATCCCATCTCTACAAAAATTACAAAGATTAGCCGGACGTGGTGATGCACACGTGTAGTCCCAGCTATTCTGAAGACTGAGGCAGGAGGATCACTTGAGCCCAGGAGGCGGAGGCAGCAGTGAGCCAGAATTGCTCCACTGCACTCCAGCCTGAGCAACAGAGTGAGATTCTGTCTCAAAATAATAATGATAATAATAGTCATTATTTATGTAAAGTTGATGTTTTGTTTTGTTGATATCTAACTAATGAATTAATTTAATTTATTAAATTTCACTGACTTAAGAGAAAATAGGCAATTATAGACTCAGAGTCATGGGACTGAATCTAAAATTTGATACTGCTCAAATTTTGATATAGAGATTACTAAACTAAAATTGTATGCCTTTTAAAATGAAATATTAAAAACTTTGCTGGCAACTTCTTTGGTTTTGTGATGTATCACAGATGTGCCTGCGCAGCTACTATGCAGTCAGAATCCTAAAGGACATTCCACATAAAATGTTGCAGAGGTTCTGCTTTGGAGGGTTGTGTAAAGTCAGCTTGAAACTGATTCAACCAATGAGTAGCTCTTCAGATCCTGCACTGATTCAGAGCTTCACATGTGGCGAGTGTTTTTCTTAAAGTTATTAGTAAGTGCCACAGTGAAGGAAAAAGGGCAATCAGCTGTTTCTGTTATGATTAAAGGTAGACATTTCCTTTCACAGTCTTTCTATTTCTACAGTTGGTTCTTTTATTACATCCAGATGAGACTGAAGGAGGCTATTTGATACTTCTGCTTACTGCAGAAATATATAATTATGTCTAATAATGCAAAATACTATGTGAAAAATATAAACAGGAAACAGATGTTAGGTGAGACATACGGATGCTGTAAAGTTGAGCTGTATTTGAGATGCTATAAACATGAGCTATATTTGAGACTAACGGATTTTCATACTTTCTTTGGATTATAAGCTAATAATTTTATTACTGAGTGATGAAATACAGTATGTTTTCTTTGAAGTGGCCTGTAGGAATTTCTCGTGTTGCACATTTTAATTTTTCACCGAATTAAAATTTTCAGTGAAAAATTAAAATGAAATTAATCATCATCCTATAAATATGGTAACATGAATGGTAGAATGACTATAAAATGACTAGTGATTGTGGAATTGTTCTGTTGTTGAGAATATAGAGTTTTCTTTGTTGGGGCACTAGCATAGTATTAGTACACTATCCTCCACTCTTCCACTGATTTGCCTCATTATGTGACCTCCTTGCATCTTACTTATCTTGAAAAGGATTTTAATTTTAGGCTCCTATAATTTAGTCATATTCATAATTAGTCTTTCATAACTGCAAATGGTGAAAAATTATTTTTGGTTAACTGATCATTAAAAAATTCTCCTGTATAAAAAGTAAGAGTGTAATCTTCAAGTTTAAAATGCAGAAATGTAAGTATAAACAATCTAGAGTTGAGGTTTCCCTAGCAGCATATACCAGGTCATTGAAAAAGTCAAAATGAAAAATTGTGTGTCTGTGTCTATGGCTTCTTTCACTTGAGCACATTGACTCTTGGTAAAATTAGCTATTATTCAACTCAATTCAACAAAAAGTTATCAAACATTTTTCATATATGAGGTGGGAAGGAGATTATTAGGGAAGGATGCTAAACAACTAATCATGTACAATGTGGTAATTGCCTGATAGAGACACAAAACACTAAGTGAGAACAAGAAAGAAATGATTACTACTTTTGGTACATTGAGAAACAGGAGGAAGTGATAATTGAAGCATGGATGGGATTTTAGTGGGCAAGGTTCGCTTAGAGTTGAGCAATTGCATTCTAGGGTGAGGGTAACATTTGAATAAGGGTAAAAAGCTAGGAGCATGTTCTGGGAAAAGCAGTAGGTCTGTTTTTGATAGGAACATGTGTCCCAGGGGTTGGTGCGTGTTCGAGGGTGAGAAGGGGCATTGTGACCTGAAGTCACCGACAGGAGATAGGAATGGAGAGAGTCTGAGTCGGGGAGCAGAGTGTGGCCAATGAAGTCCAGACTGCGTTTCATACTGAGTGGTATTGACACTTTTGTTTGCTGTTACCCCAAAATAATTTTTAAAATGATTTATATTGATATTAAAATTTTTTCAGTTTTTTTTTTTTTTTCTTTTTTGTGAGACAGTCTTGCTCTGTACACCCAGGATGGCGTGCAGTGGTGCGATCTCAGCTCACTGCAACCTCCGCCCCCCAGGTTCAAGTGATTCTCCTGCTTCAGCCTCCCAAGTAGCTGGGACTACAGGTGCCCACCACCATGCCCAGCTAATTTTTTGTATTTCTAGTAGAGATGGGTTTTCGCCATGTGGACCAGACTGGTTTCGAACTTCTGGCCTCCAGTGATCTGCCCACCTGGACATCCCAAAGTGCTGGGGTTACAGGCGTGAGCCACCACGCCTGGCCTCATACTTTCAAGAGGTGTAATCTCTGGCATATTTCAAATAAGAAATTTTATGCCTGGTCTCATACTTTTAAGAGACGTAATCTCTGGCATATTTTAAATAAGAAATTTTATAATAAAATCATTACATCACTCTTTTAAACGTATTCAGTAAAGCATTTAAAAATATGGAAATTTACACTATCCTTTTTTTTCCCCAGAACTCAAATTTCCATTCTACTTCCTGTATAGAATTTATATATATATATATATATATATACACACACACACACACATATATACACACACACATATATATTTTATTTATTTATTTATTTATTTATTTTTTGAGACAGCATCTCACTTCATCACCCGGGCTGGGGTGCAGTGCTATAATCCCAGCTCACTGCAACCTCTGCCTCCTGGGTTCAAGCAATTCTCCTGCCTCAGCCTCCTAAGTAGCAGGGATTACAGGCATGCACCACCACACCTGGCTCATTTTTGTATTTTTAATAGAGATGGGATTTCATTATGTTGGCTGGGCTGATCTCATAAACTCCTGACCTCAGGTGATCTGCCCTCCTCAGCCTCCAAAGCTCTGGGATTACAGGGGTGAGCCACCACGCCCGGCCAATTCAATACATTTTTAAGCTTGAAAGTCTTCTATTGATCATTGTATCATCCCTCTCTGTATCAAAATATATATATAAAATAAAACACAAACATTATTCTGATTAGAAGCCTCCAAATATTTTTAAGAGAAACATTTCTTTTGGATTGTTGTTAAATTATTACTAGTATACATGTCACCAAAACAGCATAAATATTAAAATTGTTTAAAATGCAGTCTTTAATGGCGTGGATGTTGGGGGTGAATAGGCATGAGAACTCTTTATGTTGCTTAAAAAAGGCAGCTTCACATGTTCTGTGTTTGGTGACCTGATGCCATTCAGTAAAAGGGAGAGGGAGGTGTGACAGGATACACAGCATTAAGCCTTCACCACAGACAATCCAGGTTTAAGAAAGACTACAAAGGAAGTTGAAGACCTGGAAATGGGCCTAATTAAAAAATACTCTCACAACCACTTTGTTTTCTCCAGGGCTACCTATCCTTTGCCCATTTGAAGACTCAGACTTACGTTATGGTTTGTAAGAAAAAATTGTGAGACATGGATAGTGCAAAGTTACGCTCAAGAGATGGACGTAGCAAAATAAGAGACTTCTGAGGGTTGGGTAGCACCAGAAATACATGTGAATCGGTGGGGTGTAGTGGATGAGGGCAAGAAATTAAGAGGTTTTGAAACTGGGTAACTGAGCAGGAGGAGGCTGTCATGCTCTGACAAGGAAATATTGCATTCATTTTTGAACTTCTTTTATATAATCAGTGATTATGATAAATCAAGTTTATTTAGGAGAAAATAAAATCAAACACCCAGATGGGAGTATTCCATTTGTTTGTAGTTTTAATGAGTCATTTTGAATGTGTAATCATTAAACTGGTAAGGGATTGAATTTCCCTTTCTTCATTTCACTCAGCTGAAGATGTTTCAAAATGTTAATTTTACTCAGGGTAGCTTCATACTTGGTATATGTTATTTCATCTGGAATGCGTTCTTGCACTTTTTGACACTAAGTCTTAGATACCCCTTGCAAAATAATTCCCAGTTTTTCCTCTGATGAATTGTGCCCATTAGTGAATTCTGTGGAGAGATGATCCTATGAGGATAGGGCAATAGCAATCATCTAAACATTATACAGAAAATTTTTGATGGGGCCAGGCACAGTGGCTCATGCCTGTAATCCCAGCACTTTGGGAGGCCAAGGCAGGTGGATCACGAGGTCAGGAGTTTGAGACCACCCTGGCCAACATGGTGAAACCCTGTCTGTACTGAAAATACAAAAAATTAGCTGGGAGCAGTGGCAGGTGCCTGTAATCCCAGCTACTTGGGAGGCTGAGGCAGGAGAATTGCTTGAACTTAGGAGATGGAGGTTGCAGTGAGCCAAGATCACGCCCCTGTACTCCAGCCTGGGCAACACTGTGAGTCTGTCTCAAAAAAAAAAAGACAGAAAAGAAAATTCTTGATGGTCCCCATTACTCTCCTTCCTAGTTCGCTTCAGCATATTACACATTCTGTTAGACTCGTCTTTGAAATATCTTTTTCCCTAGCTGTCTTCTATATTTTCAGTTTCTAAGTTTGAAACATTAAAAAGTCAGAGTACTTGATGTGGAAATCACTTTTTCTCACCTAAGATAGAAGGAAATTCTTATTTATTTATTTATTTTTGAGACAAAGTTTGACTCTCTTGCCTAGGCTGGAGTGCAGTGGTGCAATCTTGGTTCATTGCAACTTCTACTACCCGGGCTCAAGCAATCCTGCCACCTCAGCCTCCTGGATCTCTGAGATTACAGGGGTACACCACCACACCTGGCTTATTTTAGTATTATTTATGGAGATGGAATTTCACCATGTTCCCCAGGCTGGTCTCAAACTCCTGGATTCAAGCGATCTGCCTGCATGAGCCACTGTGCTTTTTCTGAAGGAAATTCTTCGCTTGTAATAAAGTGTACTGAATTTCCTTAATCACTGTTATTTAGGCTTATGCTTACCTAGTTCTTTAGCCAGGTTAACATAAAGTATTAATGATGTAACTTACAACACATTTGCTCATTGGAAAGCTGTGATCATTGGAAACAAAGAGAGCACTGCAAAGCCTGCTTTTAAAAAACAAAAAAATCAACTTTAAAAATAAAAAACAACAAAAAACCCCAAAAGAACAAAATACAAAAAAAGAAAAAAAATCAACTGTAATCTTACAAAAATTTCAAAATTTAACATTTCAAAATGCTTATGTATCAAATGATTTCTTCTGTTAATATGGGCAAAACCTTGCAAAAAAGGGTAAATTAGATTTTTTTATTTGTAGAGACCACAGACTGCCGGAAAGGGGGAATTTAAAATCACAATTCCCGCTCTAATAAATTTAAATTTAAATTCCCCCTCTAATATAAATAAATCTATATTTTTTAAATGCATAAGATTGTAACTTCTATTTCATTTTTAAAAACAACATTTTTTTGAAAACTCAAGTCTTAAAAGTAAATTTGGCTTCCCAAATGGAACTTTTTCCTGATGGTTCTTTACTTGCTAAAGGAGCTGTCTGATCCTATAGCTTTGGAGCTCATGTGTTTAAAAAAGCAGGTTAAAATCTCAAGATATTCTAACAAGGTGTCCTTAGACAAGCCAGCTTACCATGTCGTAACTAGAAATGCTTTCATTTACATTCCAATTAAAGAACTGACATGTGAAGACAATTTTACCAAATGAAAACAATTTAAGTAAAACAGGGATGGAATATGTCCCTTGTGGCCTTATAAAAAATATATGTCTGTTTATTAGTTTGTACTTAAAATCCATATTGATCAGTAGCAAAAGACTGCAAAGATCCCATTAATTTATTATTTAATTTTAAGTAATGTAATAAGAGCTACTTTACTTAGTTTAAACACATGAGACTTTTTTTAAAAACCCACCCATTTCTGACATAACCAAACTAAGGAAAATTTCGCAAATTGTGAAAATTAAAAATTATCTTTGACATATATAATGTTACATATATTTTATATATCAGAAACTACATAATATAGGCCAGGCGCAGTGGCCTATGCCTGAGGTCCCAGCAGTTTGGGAAGCCGAGGTGGGTGGATGACCTGAGGTCAGGAGTTCAAGACCCGCCTGGCCAACATGGTGAAAACGCATCTCTACCAAAAATACTAAAATTAGCCAGGCATTGTGGCACACACCTGTAATCCCAGCTACTCGGGAGGCTGAGGCAGGAGAATTGCTTGAACCCAGGAGACAGAGCTGAGATCATGCCACTGCACTCCAGCCTGGACAACAGAGCTAGATGTTGTCTCAAAAATAACCCGAAAAACTACCTAATATATATCAAAGACTATGTATAATATACATAATATGTATATATTCTATCCCTTGTTTTAGAAAGACTACTCTCTACTGTTTTCTTCCTCTCCCACTCCCAGAAATGATTTATTGTTAGTTAACACCTTCATGCAAATGAGTTTGTGCTATTCCTCAAGAATTAGTATATGTATAGAGAGGATTACAGGTAGATCAATCCATAGGAATGATGCTCCTGTGAAAGACACTTGATTGAGCAATGTCAAGGGCACTGTGTTTATATTCTATTGCCACCATTGTGCCGTGGTCATGGTATTTAATTTCTCTACATCTAAGATCGAGTGAAGTAAAACTACTACTTTTTTCTGAGGTTTAAATGAGACAATGAGTGTGACTCAGTACATTGTCTGGCACATACAGATGCAAACTGCTATCATTACTGTTACTATTTATGCTACTACTAGTGAAGCAGGATTACTTCCCTGATCCCTTTGTGGGCGGGAACCGGAGTGCACAGGCACTAGAACTAGCCAGCCGCTTCAATGTCAGCAGGGGCAGCCTCTACTTGCTTGGTCCTGCTGTGTTCCACACCTCATGGGTGGGGGAGTGTGGGTAAGCAGGTGCAGGAGCTGGAGCAAGTGGGTGCCGGCAGGCAAAACTCTCCATGCAGGCCCTGTGGCAGTTTCCAGGGAGGTGCCCGAGACCCCTGAAGCCCCAGAAGGAATGTTACCGTGCCCTTTTAGCTTTGCCATGCATGGACAGCCTAAGTGTTAACAGTGGAGGGTGCACTCACACTCGTGGCACCCAAGTTCTTGTCCGGCTTCCAGGAGCAATGAGGTTGCATGAACGAATTAGAAATGATAAATGCAGAGGATTTTATTACTGATGAAGGTGGCTCTCAGTGGGAAGGGGAGGTAAAAAGGGAATGGATTGGGAAGGTAATCTTCTCCTCTCTGAAGCTAAGCCTTCAAGCTGTCCCTTTGAAGTCAAGCTGCTTCTCACTGACGTCCAGCTATAATCTCCAATGTCCAGCTGCTTCTCCTCTCTCTGCTGGCTGAGCCTGGAGTTTTTATGGGCACAGGATGTGGGATGGGGAAGGCTATGGGTGGTTTTGGAAAGGACAACATTTGAGCAGGAAAACAGGGATGTAAGTTCTCATTTTGGACTGCAGTTCCAGGCTTAAGGATGGAGCCCTCACCAGTGACCTGCCCTTTTCTACCCAGAATTTCCCTGCCTCCTCTCCCTATCACTACTACTGTATCACTAATAGTGCCATAATTTGGAATGGGCTGGGGAGCCTTTTTTGTTCTCTGTAATCATTCCAATTAAATGGCTTCTTATGGCCCATTTTTCAAATACTTTTTTTTTAGGTTAACGACTTGTAATTGTACATATTTATAGGGTACAATTTGGTATTCCCATTCATATGTATGTTGCATAATGATCAAACAGGGTATTTAGCTTGAACATCACCTTACGCGTTCATCATTGCTTTGGGTGTGGACATTCAAAAGCCTCTCTTCTAGCTATTTTGTAATTATATTCCATGTTGGTTTTTGTTTTTTTTTTTTTTTGAGACGGAGTTTCACTCTTGCTGCCCAGGCTAGAGTGCAATGGCCTGATCTTGGCTCACTGCAGCCTCTGCCTCCCAGGTTCAAGCAATTCCCCTTCCTCAGCCTCCCAAGTAGCTGGGATTACAGCCACCTGCCACCACGCAAAGATAATTTTTTGTATTAGTAGAGATGGGGGTTTTACTATGTGGCCAGGCTGGTCTTGAACTCCTGACCTCAGGTGATCTGCCCACCTCTGCCTCCCAAAGTGCTGGGATTACAGGTGTAAGCCACTGCACCTGGCCCTGTTCCATGTTCTTAAGACCTAAAGTCTTAAAATAACTTCTAAGCTAGGCATGGTGGCTCACACCTGTAATCCCAGCATTTTGGGAGGCTGAGGCAGGAGGATCCCTTGAACTCAGGAGTTCACTTGAACTTAGGAAGTGGACTCTACAGTGAGCTGTGATCACGCCACTGCATTCCAACCTGGGTGATGGAGTGAGACCCTGTTTCAAAACAACAACAACAACAACAACAAAAAATAACTTTTAAGACTTCTCTTTCTGTACAATACATTTAAGAGGTGGAGGAGAGAATTGTCTGTCCCTCTTTTCTTCTTTTACCTTCCTTCTCATTTTTATAGCTTTTCAAAGAAAGAAATTTTTTCTTTTTATATCTATTTATTTTTTCCATTCTCTCATCATAGCTCCAGGGACAACATTGTTCTAATGGTAATAACTTGTTCAGGAATGAGTCTAAGATGTTTTGCTGATTCTTATCTCTGATTTTCCTTTGTTTGTTGTTTTCATATTCAGATTTCTCTCTCCTGTTATGCTAATGTAGAAGTATTATGAGCCCCTTGAGTCTAAGTGCTTGGGTGATTTGGACCCTGCTTAAAAGAAAGGTTTTTTTTTTCCCTTCGTTTTTGAAGAAATTGAGCTCAGAACTAATGATCTATTGTCAAGAAATACTGTTAGCTTTATATGTTAGTCTTTGAAAATCATTTCATTTTTCTGAAACTCACTAGATAGTATCACATATAATTTTATAATTTAGTTGTTTCAAGATGATAGCAAGAGTAATGAATCTTTCTTATAATAATGGTTTTCAGCAATGATTAGTTTTTTATTCTATTTTTCTCAGTTTTTCAAAATTTAAAGAAATATGCATTGATTTTAATAGAGAAAAGAATGTATATTTTTAAAGAACAGTGGAGATTTTTTTCATTCCTTTATATGCACCACTTATTTTATGCGTCTTTTGTCTAAGGGAATGGGACAGGTTCAGCCTTATAAGATACTATAAGCCGAACCCTCAAATGTATAATTCTGTCTTTAAAAGGACTTTAACAAAATGTGTAGTAACTGGTATATTTAATAAAAAAAAAAGTAAATAGAGAATCATTAAGTGATCTCCAAGTATACTTATTTTTCTAAATAAACTTTTAAAGCTATATCAGTGGTATTATTAGACAGTGGTATAGAAGAACTGATATGGCAGGTCACTAGGTTATTTTATAAAATACACAGCCTTGTATTTTAAGACACTAGGTATATTATGTGTGTCAAAATCAGATCAAGTTAGAATTTTGAGAGTTTACTATGCATGCAAAAGAAAAGTTTATGAACCAGAAAGACCTCAAACTGAAAAATGGCACGAAGTCTCAATTTTACAGCCACTACAGCACAGTTCATAGACTGTAAAATAGAAAGTATTTTGACCTTTCCCATGACTGGCTGTCCTATATTCTTCTTTAAGGCAAACAAAGATATGTAAGCTGATTTGTCTGTAGCTGATTGGTTTAACTTCACTGACTCAAAAGGACAAAATTTTATGTTTGTGTTTGGGGTTATTGTTCTGAGGAAATCAAGATGCCTCAAGTTTTGGTTACCTGTGTACAGTGGCCTTGTGTATCTAAACTGTGGCCACCATTTTTATTTATTAAACATATGTTATCTTTACAACTTGTCTGGAAACTTTTTTTTTTTTGAGACAGAGCCCCATTCACTCTGTCACCCAGGCTGGAGTGCAGTGGCACAATCTCAGCTCACTGCAACCTCTACCTCCTGAGTTCAAGTGATTGTCCTCAGCCTCCTGAGTAGCTGGGACTACAGGTGTGCACTATCACGCCCAGCTAATTTTTGTATTTTTAGTAGAGATGGGGTTTTACCATGTTGGCCAGGCTGGTCTTTAGTTCCTGACCTCAAGTGATCCGCCCACCTCAGCCTCCCAGAGTGCTGGGGTTATAAGCATGAGACACTGTGCCTAGCTAGGAAACATTTTTATCTTTCAAAATTGAACTCTACTTGGGGTAAAACCTTTTGTTGCTTCTTCCTCCCCTGTTGTATCCTTCATGGTTGATAGACACTTCCGTCCTGATATTTGTTGAAAATTAGTTAAGAAAAAAGACGCTGTGCTATGACAAGATTAGGTTCTAAATCCAGTTATTCCACTTACTGCTCTTGACTGTAGACACATCATTTGATTTTATTTTTTGGGACAGGGTTTTACTCTGTCGCCCAGACTGGAGTGTAGCGGCCCAATCACGACTCACGGCAGCCTTGACTTCCTGGGCTCACGTGATCCTTCTTCCTCAGCCTCCCACGTAGTTGGAACTCCAGGCACACATTACCATCCCCAACTTTTTTTTTTTCTCACTTGTAGACATGGGGTCCCACTAGTTGCCCAGGTTTGACTTGAACTCCTGCATTCAAGCTATCCTCCTATCCTGGCCTCCCAAAGTGTTGGGATTACAGGTGTGAGTCACTGCATCTGGCCAGGCATATCATTTTCAACATCTCTAAACTTTGGTGTTTTTATCCGTGACATGAGAATGCATCACTGGATTAATCAAAGTCCTACAAAGAAACATAATGGGGGTGTGTGTGGCGGGGTGGTGTGAAGTGAGGGAGAATTCATGCTCGCTCTGTCATTTTGTTTAATTTGAGCCCTTAAAGGATTGGATGCTACCCACCGTTGATAAGGATGGATCTTCTTTTACTCTGTTGATTGAAATCCTAATCTGTTCTGGAAATACCCTCACAGACACCCGGAAATAATGTTTTATCAGCTATCCGTGCATTCAGTAGCCCTGTCAACACATAACATTATCACAGTAAGGATAAACTAAGTTATGTTGTATAGTAAAATCGCCTCCAAAGTCTCAGTGGCTTATAGAAACAAAAATGTATTTCTTGTTTATATTACACACCCATCACGTACTGGCTGAAGCTCTGTTCGAGTTTTCTCCACTTGAGAATTTAGACCATGGAATTATGGGGGAAAAGAGACTGAGAGAATCACTGGTTTTTTGTTTCTATTTTTATTTATTTATTTAGACACTGAGTATTGCTCTGTCGCCAGGCTGGAGTGCAGTGGCGCGATCTCAGCTCACTGAAACCTCCACCTCCCAGGTTCAAGTGATTCTCCTGCCTCAGCCTCCCGAGTAGCTGGGATTACAGGCACGCACCACCACTCCAAGTTAGTTTTAATCAGGTCATAGATAAATGACTTAAATATTTTAAGATAAATCTTTAACATCTGCCTTTCCATTGGATTCCTCAATTATGTATATCATATTTAAGAGAAACCAATAAAACTCTGAACTGGAGGTACAGCCTGAACTGCCCTTTCCCCATTAAATTGATCAGCTATTGATTCATTCTGTTAGTGTGTAGTAGTCTTTTCTTAAATGGAGCAAAGGCAATTGTGTGTGGATTTTAAGGCTTTTTATAGCATATACCTGTTCATATAGTGTTTGAATCACCAAAGATTTCACTGTTAGTTTTAGTTTTTCTCTTTGTTATTTTATTTTAAAACTAATACAGCAAAATTGAGTTTTTGGTATGTGTCCCATTCTATGCATTTTAATGTATACATATAGATCTATATAACCACCACCATCATCATGAGACAAAAACTCTATTTTGATTTCTTGTCCTTAACAGAGCAGAATAATAATTTAAAAACAAATTAGGCCAGGCGTGGGGGCTCACACCTGTAATCCTAGCACTTTTGGAGGCTGAGGCAGGCAGATCACCTGAGGTCAGAAATTTGAGACCAGTCTGGCCAACATGGTAAAACCCTGTCTCTACTAAAAATACAAAAATTAGCTGGGCACGGTGGCAGGTGCCTGTACTCCCAGCTACTCGGGAGGCTGAGGCAGGAGAATGGCATGCACCTGGGAGGTGGAGGTTGCAGTGAGCAAAGATTGCACCACTGCACTCCAGCCTGGACAATAGAGCAAGACTCTGTCTCAAAAATAAAAAATAAAGATAAATGGAAAAAAAATAAAACACTGATAATATTAGTTGAAAATAAATGTGTTTGTGTGTGTAATTATAACTGTTAGCATTTTATCATTGGTTTCAAGATGTATATTTCCATCTTCATAATGTAAAGCCTGGTGATTGACTGTGACACTAAGATGAAGTGGTAATGGTAAGGGAACATTGAAGTCCTTTTGCATTTCTGTAAACACTAATTACAACAGATGTTTTGTCTCAACCTGTTTTAGCACGAATACTGAAAATGTTAACTCTTTGCAGTTTAGAAGAGAATTTCCTATTATAACTAAGTTATAGGTCAAATGTAAATTAGAATCTGTTCACAATATCTTATCCCTGTCATTTGGGTCATAAGAATTGGAAATTTGCCTTTCTTGTGCTCCCTCATTCACTTTCTGATGCTATTGATGACAATTTATTGTTAATTGCTAGAGTAAATGTAGGTATTGGTAATTCACTTACTAGCTGTTACAGTGCCGTTAATGAAGTAATGGATGAAATATGTTTCTGGTCTTACTCTATCTTATATGACTTGGTAAGTGTTGAAGGTGAATCCAGAAATAGGATTTCCTAGAATACTGGCATTGGTCTTTTGAACATTGCCTAGAAGTCTTTGTGGGACTTATGCCAAAATAACCATATCAATTAATTGGGACATTCAGTCATTTATACATTCAACTACAATGTAAGTATTTGGGGCCAGGAATTGAGCAAGGGAATAGGGAAATGAACATAAACAAGATATACCCATGGGATATGAGGACATATGGTTTAATTGCAGGATAGGGAAGTAAGAGCTAATACAAATCTATGCAGTGTGCTTTGGCATTGAGAGTAGAGCTATCAACTGTCTGGAAAAAGATATAAAAAACATAATCTTGCTACAGTAGGAACAAAAGCATTATGCTAAGTGAAATAAGCCAGATACAAAGGAACAAATATTATATGATTTCAATTGCAGTGGTTCAGTTCATAGAGACAGTAGAATTGTGGTTATGAGAGGCTTGGGGAGCAGTTATGGGAGAGTTGTTTAATGGGTACAGAGTTTCAGTCTGGGAAGATCAAAAGGTTCTGGAGATGGACAGTGGGTGATGGTTGTCCAACATTGACTGGACTTAATGTCACTGAACTGTGTACCTAAAAATGGTTCAAAATCAACCAGGCAAGCCTAGGCATGGTGGCTCATGCCTGTAATCCCAGCACTTTGGGAGGCAGAGGTGGGTGGGTCACTTGAGGTCACGAGTTCAAGACTAGCCTGGCCAACATGGTGAAACCCCATCTCTACTAAAATACAAAAATTAGCCAGGCGTCGTGGCGGGCACCTGTAGTCCCAGCTACTCGAGAGGCTGAGGCAGGAGAATCACTTGAACCCAGGAGGCAGAGGCTGTAGTGAGCGGAGATTGTGCCACTGCATTCCAGCCTGGGTGACAGAGGGAGACTCCCTCACCAAAAAAAAAAAAAATCAACCAGGCTCAGTGTCATGCATCTGTCATCCCAGCTACCTGGGAAGCTGAGGTGCATAGATGGCTCAAGTTCAGGGGTTTGAATCCAGCCTGGGCAACATAGCAAGACCCTGTCTCTTTAAAAAAAAAAAAATTTAAATGGTAAGTTGTATGCCTATTTTACCTCAACAAAACAATAAAAGTAAGAATTTCATTCTTACTTTTGATAATGATAACTATCAATAAATGATAAGATAATATCATTATCATTAATTGTCACATTCTGCTCATTTTAAGAGATTCTGAATTTTTTTATACTTTTCCCCATCTTTTTTTTTTTTTTCCCTTTTTCTTCTTTTTTTTTTTTGTTGAGATACTCTATCACCCAGGCTGGAATGCAGTGGCACAATCTCGCCTCACTGCAACCTCCAACTCTTGGGCTCAAGCAGTTCTCATGCCTCAGCCTCCTGAGTAGCTGGGATTATAGGTACGCACAACCATACTCAGCTAATACATATATTGTATTATTAGTAGAGATGAGGTTTCACCATGTTGGCCAAGCTGGTCTCAAACTCCTGACCTCAACTGATGTGATGTGCCTGCCTCAACCTCCCAAAGTGCTGGGATTACTGGTGTGAGCCACTTCGTCCAGCCCACCTTTCTCCCATTTTTTTTGTCTCTGTTATAATTTTTTTAATAAGGTCTTTTTTTTTTTTTTTTTTTTTTTTTTTTTTTTTTTTTTGAGGCGGAGTCTCGCTCTGTCGCCTGGACTGGAGTGCAGTGGCCAGATCTCAGCTCACTGCAAGCTCCGCCTCCCGGGTTTAAGCCATTCTCCTGCCTCAGCCTCCACAGTAGCTGGGACTACAGGCGCCCGCCACCTCGCCCGGCTAGTTTTTGTATTTTAGTAGAGACGGGGTTTCACCGTGTTAGCCAGGATGGTCTCGATCTCCTGACCTCGTGATCCGCCCGTCTCGGCCTCCCAAAGTGCTGGGATTACAGGCTTGAGCCACCGCGCCCGGCCTTTTAATAAGGTCTTATATGTACCAGCTAATCTGTAGCAAGGCTATGTCATTAGAATGTTTGTGTTAGAGCCAGGAAATATGGGTGAAACTTGCTTTACCACCTTAGTCAAGCTAATATAATTCAGAACATCTGAAATAGTTTTGCATTAAATGATACATTTAATAAATTCTAAATTCCCATGTTTTATTATTTACTTGAAATAAAGCTAGGCATGGTGGGCATGGTTGCTGATACCTGTAATACCAGCATTTTGGGAGGCTGAGGCAGGAGGATCACTTGAGCCCAGGAATTCAAGATCAGCGAGCCTGGGCAACATAGTGAGACCCTGTCTCTAGAAAAAATGTAAAAATTAGCCTGGCGTGGTGGCATGTGCTTGTCTTCCCAGCTACTCAAGAGGCTGAGGTGGGAGGATCACTTGAGGCTTGGAGGTCAAAGCTGCAGTGAGCAATGATTGCACTTTGGCACTCCAGCCCGGGCAACAGAATGAGACTCTGTCTCAAAGAGGAAGAAAAGAAAAAGAAGAGAAATAAATCCTTAGATGTTACAATATGGTTAACCCTTGAGACCATTAAGTGAAGGAAGCCAGTCACGAAAGAAGTCACATATTATATGAGTCTATTTATATTAAACGTCCAGAATAGGCAAATCTGTAGAGTTAGCAAGTAGACTAGTGGTTGTTTTAGAGCTAGGAGAAGGGTTCATGAAATGAGGGAAAATGGGAGTGGCAGCTAATGGATACAGGGTTTGTTTTGGGGGAAGGAAAATGTTCTAAAATTAGATTGTGGTAACGGTTTTACAATCCCGTGAATATACTAAAAAATGTTAATTGTATACTTTGAATGGATAAATTGTATGGTATATGAATTGTATCTCAAGCTATTTTGAAAATGTTTAAAGGGAATGGGACAGTTTATCTTTTTTTGAAGGTTTTTTTTTTCCTTTAGCATATCACTTATATGAGCTGAAAACAACAGAGCAGTGTAAAGTTTAGAATTTTGAATATGCATGTAGTTCATAACAAAGCTGTCATCTGAGAGGGTTTTCTGTTTGATCACTATCAGTGTGGATGTAAACGCATCTCAATGCAAGTGTTAACATCTTCTATCAACCTTCACATACTGAGTAATTGCACAGGGGCCATGGTGCTGAGGCGAGCACATACTGAGGGATTTTGTTAAGCCAGTAGTACATATATTCGAAATTAGGTAGCATGTAATGATGAGTTTGATGACTGCAGGGCAATAAAAATGAAATTTGGCAGTTCTTTTAAAAATGTAACCATACATAGAACTGCTTTCTAAAATTAAGTGTGTTTTCATTCAATTTATTTTTTTCTTTATATTTTAGGTTCAGAGAAAAATAACAAACACTGAGATGATTATCACTTTGTAAGATGAGGACTCCATGGAATAGTACCAGATAGAAACACTGTTTTTTAAATCTGGCTAGCCATTCTGCAGTTCCTGCCTGTAAATGGTTAATATCTATATTTTAAGCAGCCTTGATACATCAGCCCTTCCATTGTAAATGATCTAATATTAAAACACATACTTTTTCCATGCTAACTGCTACCAGAGCTCCTCAGCTGCTCCCCCTCCCATGTGAGCCCATACATGCCCACCAAATCTGCCCTTCAGCTCAGACTCACCCAGCTCAGAGCACCGAGCTGTTCATGACTGCCTTTCTTTCGTCAGCCACAATTTGAGCTAAATTCTTCTATTTCTCTTGTCAAACCTGAGACCCTTCCCTTTACTTGTAAATTACTTTCATAAGAAAATGCATTATGGGCTGGGAGCAGTGGCTCATGCCTGTAATCCCAGCACTTTGGGAGTCCAAGGTGGGGGGATCCTAAGGTCAGGAGTTCGAGACCAGCCTGGCCAATATGGTGAAACCCAATCTCTACTAAAATTACCAAAATTAGCCAGGTACGGTGGCGGGCACCTGTAATCCCAGCTACTTAGGAGGCTGAAGCAGGAGAATCACTTGAACCCAGGAGGTGGAGGCTGCAGTGAACCCAGATTGCGCCTCTGCACTCCAGCCTGGCTCACAGAGTGAGATGAAAAGAAAAAAGAAAAGAAAAGAGAAAATGCATTGTGATTTCAATCTCAAGCTTCAGCATACCTTTAGTAATATAATCCGTGATGGGGCTACCTTTATTTAAAGTGTCTTGGTGTTTTCAGGCATACCTCAGAGATACTGCAGGTTTGGTTCCAGACCTCCACAAAATAGCAAATATCACCATAAAGCAAGTGACATGATTTTTTTGGTTTCCTAGTGTATATAAAAGTTATGTTTATACTATATTGTAGTCTAGTAAGTATAAAATAGCATTATGTGTAAAAAATATACATACCTTAATTTTAAAATACTTTACTGCTAAAAAAGGAGCCTTCAGCAGGTTACTATCTTTTTGCTTGTGATGGATCTTGCCACGATGTTGATGGCTGTGGACTCATCAGAGTGGTGACTGCTAAAGGTAAAGAAAGTAGCCGTGGCAGTGCAGCTTCTCTCAAAGTTGGAGTCAACTCTCTCAAACGCTGCTTTATCAACTATATTTATGTAATGTCATAAATCCTTTGTTAACAATGTTCACAACATCTTCAACAGGAACACATTCCATCTTGAAACCCCTTTCTTTGCTCATCCATAAGAAACAACTCATCATCTGTTCAAGTTTGATGATGAGACTGCAGCAATTCCATCACATCTTCAGGCTGCACTTGTAATTCTACTTGTTTTCCTTTGTCCACCATATCTGCAGTTACTTCCTCCATTGAAGTCTTGAACCCCTCAAAGTGATCCATGAGGGCTGAAATCAATGTCTTCCAAACTTCTATTTATATTGATATTTTGTTCTCCTCCCATGAATCACGAAGGTTCTTAATGGCGTCTAGAATGACGAGTCCTTTCCAGAAGACTTTTAATTTACTTTACTTAGATCCATCAGAGGAATCACTATGGCAGTTATAGCCTTACATAATGAACTTGAAAGTTGAAATTACTCCTTGGTCCATGTACTGCAGAATGGATGTTGTGTTACCCCTCATAAAAACAACATTAATCTCATTGTACATCCCCATCAGAGCTCTTAGATGACCAGGTGCATTGTCCATGAGCAGTAATATTTTGAAAGGAATCTTTTTTTTCCTGAGCAGTAGGTCTCAATAGTGGGCTTAAAATATCCAGTAAACCATGCTGTCAATACATGTGCTCTCACCAGGCTTTGGTGTTCCATTTATAGAGTACAGACAAAGTCAATTTATCACAATTCTTGAGGACCCTAGAATTTTCAGAATGGCAAATGAGAACTGGTTTCAACTTACAGTCACCAGTTGCATTATCCCCTAACAAAAGAGTCAGTCTTTCTGTCCTCTGAAGCTTTGAAGCAAGTCTTCAAAGCCTTTTGTATTGACTTCTCTAGCTATAAAAGTCCTCAATGCCTCCATTTTTCAATAGAAGGCTGTTTTGTGTGCACTGAACATCTGCAGTGTGCTGTAGCCATCTTCATCAGTGATCTTAGCTAAGTCTTCTGGATAATTTGCTACTGCTTCTACTTCAACACTTGCTTATTCACTTTGCACTTTCATGTTATGGAAACTGTTCCTTAAGCCTCATGAACCAATCTCTTCTAGCTTAAAACATCTTCTGCAGTCTACTCACTTTCAGCCTTTATAGAATTGAAGAGAGTTAGGGCCTTGCTCTGGATTAGGTTTGTGCTTAAGGGAACGTTGTGGCTGGTTTGATCATCTATCCAGACCACTGAAACTTTCTCCGTATCAGCAGTAAGGCTGTTTGACTTTCTTATCATTCGTGAGTTCACTGGAGTAGCACTTTTAATTTCCTTCAAGAACTTTTCCTTTGCATTCATAACTTGGTTGACTGGTGCAAGAGGCCTAGCTTTTAACCTGTCTCAGCTTTTGATATGCTTTCCCCACTAAGGTTAATGCCTTCTGGCTTTTAATTTACAGTGAGAAACGCGGGACTTTACCATCCACTTGAATATGTAAAGGCCTTTGTCGGGTTATTAATTGGCCTAATTTCAATCTTGTTGTATCTCAGAGGATAGGGAGGCCCAAGACGGGAAGAGCAACTGGAAGAGCAGTCAGAACACACACAACATATTGATTAAATTTGCCATCTTATATGGGCACGGTTTGTGGCACCCCAAAATAATTACAAGAGTAACGTCAAAGATCACTGATCACAGATCATCACAGCAGATATAATAATAATTTTAAAAGTCTGAAATATTGCAAGAACCACCAAAATGTGACACAGAGAGACGAAATGAGCACATGCTGTTGAAGAAATTTGCCAGTGCACGTGCTTGACACAGGGTTGCCTCAAAACTTCAATCTGTAAGAAACACAATATTTGGGAAGTACAATAAAATGAGGTATGCCTGTACTTATGTATATACCTATAGATTTACATATAATTATTCATTTGTTCCAGAAATTAAGGCAGGCTGATTAAATGCCTGTTTACCTCCTTGAATATATGTTTGTTTACCTGGTTGAGCCCAACTGAAATATTACTAAATGAAAGTTTGTCTTCCTATTGAAATTACAGTTATACCTCTTTTCGTGTATATTGATGTAGTTGTAACCCATATCTGTATTTAAATGTTTAGTGGTGTGCTTAGCACAGTATAAGCTATTGTAGAGATCCAGAGGGAAGAGTAAAATATAATTCCTGGCCTTGTAGTGTTCAGTTCTGGAGATTCATTATTGTATTGCCAGGAAGAGCTAAGTAAACACTTTGGTAACACCAGGAACAGGTTGCTGAGAAGTCATGAAGGAAGAAGTTTTTGAAAGGTGAAGAGAACACAAGTTGTCCTAAGTTGTCCTAAACTAAGAGTGCTGAGCAAGGAGAGGAATGGAAGAAAAAGCAAAACAAAAAATATGTATTTTGTCTCCTTGGGTACATTAATCTGTGTTAAGTCATGATTCTCTTAGTGGCAGAAACATAGACTTTAATTAAGGGGCAAGTGTAATTTTATTTTGTGTTCTAGCAGTATGAAGTTGCAAGGCCTGTAGTATGAACTAAAGATAATTACTAGTGGGAAGGTTTATTTTGAGAACTATGGGGGTGGTGGGGGGGAGGGGGAACCACCACTTTTATCCCACTTGTTTGCTATTAACATTTTAATTTGTAAATTGGCATACTGTAGCAGGACAACGTTTCATCTAGCACAGTATCCTGTTTATAGTAGGAGGCCAGCCTGAGTGTTTCCAAGAGAAACTGGCCCACCCTCTCTGGCCCGGGGTCATGTGTGCTGGTAAACCCCTTTCAAATTTATGTCATGCAAATCAGTACCAGTTACTTCTCCTTCACCTGCTAGTTCGGGAACTAGCTTATCAGAAAGCTGTTTTATTTATTTATTCATAGGTTCCCTGTAATCCATATAAAATTGTGTTACCGGGAACTTAAAATACTTGCCAAAAGAAAAAAATTTAAAAATTAGATGATTTACATATGGAGTACTTATTCTATTAGTATATACTGGATTATCTTAATTTATTTTCACAATAGCCCAGTAGCCCTATGAGATGAATATTATCCCTCTCTCCATTTTATAGATGAGAAAAAGGCACACAGCCCGAGTGTGAAGTTTCATCTCACAAAGTGTATTACGTGTCAAAATGTCATTTCTCACCACAATAGATAGGTCTAAAGCTGTGAGTGCTGCCACTTTAGAAAACAAAGATCTTTGTACAATTAGGTTTCTTAAATTTGGCGGTGGGATTTTGATGTTCAAGTGTGAAGAACCTGAAAGGCAGAGGATCCTAGCATAAGGCCAGCATATTTACTGCAGGATGGGTAATATGAGTGTGGCTCCGCCTCGCCCAGCTCTGGGTGTGCAGTATGGCTACAAAGAGCCTGCTGAGGCCAGGCGCCGTGGCTCACTCCTGTAATCTCAGCACTTTGAGAGGCCAAGGCAGGCGGATCACCTGAGGTCAGGAGTTCAAGACCAGCCTGGCCAACATGGTGAAACCCCATCTCTACTAAAACCACAAAAATTAGCCGGGTGTGGTGGCACACGCCTGGAATCCCAGCTACTTGGGAGGCTGAGGCAGGAGAATCGCTTGAATATGGGAGGCGGAGGTTGCAGTGAGTTGAGATTGTGCCACTGCACTCCAGCCTGGGTGACAGAGCAAAACTCCATCTCAAAAAAAAAGAAAGAAAGAAAGAAAAAAAAGAGCCTACTGAATACCCAGCCCAGAAATGTAACAGTTTCATAAAAGTGTTTCCAGCTGTTTTTCTAATAAATAAGAAATTCTTCAACTCCAATTCCAATTTAGTAGTCTATATATAACAAGGTTAGTAAGGCATATATACCTATTAATTCCTGGTAGAGAAAGTGTGGATAAAGGATATCTATGAGTAATTTTATTTTATAATCTGAACTTCTTAGTAAAAGTAGTATTTTAAACAACCGCTACTAAGAAGGTGACTGATTTGAGTTCATCTCTGGGCTTCCACTTTGGCTGAAATGCTAATGTTCACAGT
The DNA here is from genome assembly GCF_009764315.1 of Trachypithecus francoisi. Taxonomy (NCBI): domain Eukaryota; kingdom Metazoa; phylum Chordata; class Mammalia; order Primates; family Cercopithecidae; genus Trachypithecus; species Trachypithecus francoisi. The sequence goes on from NW_022681455.1 coordinate 21,247,001, forward strand.
CAATGAAAAGAAAATGGAGAAACACAGGGCATGGTTGATCCATATGCATGACTGACTCTTGAAGAGCTAAGAGGTAACTGGACGGAATTAGCTGGCTCTTTGATTCCATAAGATCCTTCAAAATATTTTCTGAAGGATGAAACTAGGTAACAGATGTGAAAGTGCAATACTTTGAAAGTTAAGAATCAATGGCACATGCAAGTTATTAATGAGCCGCTCCCTTTGTGACATTTTTATTCACTACTGGACTCTGAAAGGCCATATGCGCCTGCTGTCTCTTTCTTTTCACTTTTCTTTTTCTTTTTTTCTTTGTTTCTTTTCTTTTTTCTTTTTCTCTTTCTCTCCTTCCTTTCCTCCCTGTCTTTCAAATTGATGACCTGACAGCATGCAGCAGTGGAGAAGGACCACATTAGTCAACTTGCCTAATGCTTGCATGAATGGTGACATTACACAAGTTCGCCTCTGTCACTCTTTCTTATTCGACCCCTTTGTGTCCTTGGAGGAATTTTTAAACACTCTGAGTTTTTTAATGTGTTTCACTTAAATGTATTCTCTTTCACTTGAAAAGATATGTTCTTCTTTCTCTTCCTGTCTTCTTTCACTTCTTTTTATGCATCTTAAGTATGAATGTCAGTAGGTACCCAGTGGTGAAGTGGCTGGCCTTACTGTCTGATCATGTGCCTTTTGCATAATAGATACTCAAAAAATATGTGAATGAAATTAAAAGAAAAAGAAACAGGTGAGTTGCAGAGTTTTTTCCCCTCATTTTTTTTTTTTTTTTAACAAATATGTCATTTGTCCTGGCAATAATATTTGTATTAAAAAATGTGTTAACCTAAATTTGGAAATTTTCTCTATTCAAGTACAGGGGATTATGGGATCTCAAGTGTTTGCCTTAAATATTGATGTTTTTCCTACAAATGTAACAAGGCAGAATGTAAAACTCCTTTGAAGTGAAGTAGGAATAGTGTTTGTTTTGGCGTACTGAAAAATCTTTTTACTCTTCAGGCATTATATGAGTTTATCTCTGTTTTGTCACCTAAGAGAAACAGAAAGCATGAGGAAATAATTATTCTGTGAAATCTTCTGAAAGTGATATTGAATTCCCAAATCTCATCATAGAATATTGCCAATTGATGTTCACTTTAAGAGGCTTGATGATTGGTCTGTTTCAACTAGTATGTTTATTTGCTTGTGCTTGTGATGTTGATGTGAGGAAAACCATTCCACAATTTGTTAAAATGATTAATGTTTTCTCCTTCCATTTTTTTAAGGAAATGGCAAAAATCCTTAATCACCCCAGAGTCTACGCTTTTCTGCACATACCAGTCCAGTCTGCCTCCGACAGCGTACTCATGGAAATGAAAAGAGAATACTGTGTGGCTGACTTCAAAAGAGTAGTGGATTTTCTGAAAGAGAAGTAAGTCTGTTAGTACTTAAGAAAATAACCATTTCTTTTTTCTTTCAAGAGCTTGTGGCAAAAATGCACTTATTGCAGCCTTACAATTAAAGGTACAAGAGAGAAGGCGAGACTTTCGAAGCTTACAAAGCCTTTAAGTCTTCTTGGCACCTTTGATGTGGTTTTATCTTTCTCCTCAGTTTATACCCACCTTCCATCTGTACATGACACACCATTAATTTGTGTAAGATTGCCAGTCGTTTTAAGGTAATGTGAATTGTGATTATTTTTATACGTGACCTGGTGGATGAAAACTGCTTTAGCTTTTGCTCTGTGTAAATCTCCTTTAATGTGGCTTTTTGAAGTTATAAACTGGTTTTGACATGGACGAAGGCCAAATCGTGTCACTACAAAAATAGATAATTTTCTACTAAACAGCATTTTTTAAAGAGTATCTGGAATGTCTATGCTTTTACACACAAAGCCCTATAGTTTGCTTAAAGAATTGTGATTTACAAGAAGGTTTGAGGATTCTAATTTTTAAGGTTCAAATTGCTATTGACCAAAATTAAGGCATATTTACACAATGTCAGACATGAATGATAATTTTGTTTCCACAGAAAATACTTTCAGCCCTTAATTATGTGCTTCAAAACCCTGCTCCTCATCATCACCAAACATTGACTGCCTTCTGTGATTATGCCAGGCAGGAAATGGAATTACTGGCCAGGGTCACACAGAACCTTCTCAAGTCTGTGACACTGTTCTCCCCTCTGGGGATATGTCATTTGTCTTGGCATATTTGTGGCCTGGGTCTTCCTACTTTTCATAAATTTTTTCCACAGCCTTTTCCTCTGTTGTTTTGCTTAATTAAGATACAACTTTTTATTTCCATCGTCTTGTTTATAATTATGTACCTTTTTACTATGTCAGAGTACTGCATGGATATGATTGCTTTATACAAATTGTAAGAAATTATTTTTTCCACCTTTAATTAGTCATTTATCCTAACTGCATATGATCATTTTAAAATCTTTTTCTTTTTTCTATTCTTCCATACCTTTCCTTTACATATCTTCCTAAGTTTTTTTTAACCTCTAGGCTTTCTTGATTATCCTAACCACCAAGAATAAAGCTACTTAGTGTACATTCAAACTACAGCTAATTGTCCAAATATTCAAATCAGTGCATAGAAGATGTATTTGTTAAGTACTATAGCCTTCAAAGTGGAAAATGGAAAATAGATCTCTACCCTTTTTAGTACTTTTAAATCTTGAACAGAACTGTGTTAAGCTAAAGAATATAGATTTTTATGTGAAATGTCTGCTGTTGGCCTATAGCCCTTTCTTGCCTTTCTTCTATTATTGCAGGCAAATTTGTCTCATATAAGAGAGTTCTTTTGAGCACGCTGGCACTGGTAAATGGAGTATTTTCAAAATTTCAAGTCGGTTGTTACACTTGTGAAATTTCTTCCTTCTTTGCCTATTATAGCAGTAGCGAATAAAAACTTGATACTTGTTACACAATATTTTCCCAAGTATAGACATGCATCCCCTGTGCAGAATAGACTAGAACACTTTCCAGATAGTTTGTTGCATTTATGTGATTAAATGAGGTTAGGGAATCGCACCTCTCTTTTATCTTTATTTGGTTGAGAGCTGACTCAGTTGTTGGAGGAATTACTGTGGCTACTTAACTGGGCAACAGTTTCACAAGTTATGTTCTGAAGGTCTGTTAAATCTGTTCCATCTTCAACAGTTCCAACAGCCTCCATTAGCTATATAGAAGTAAAAAGATGATCATGTCAGGTATTAGGAAATAGTCTCTTGGATTTCTTTGGATCTGGGTCCTTTCTTTGGATTCTGAGTTATTATGAGGCATCTATGTAGTTTTTCTAGAAGTATTCAACCAACTGGAGGATCCTAGAACCAACTATGTTTCCCAGGTATCTCTAGTATTTCTAGCAATGAAAATATTAGACATACCTGGAGAAGATATTGGAGATGCCTGGAGATCACACTACATCCCATACCCACCCATGTATAATTTCAGTTTCAAGTGCCATGAGTCACTTGGATTATAGAATATGAGTCTAGTCAGTTAGCATCTCTGAGAGATTTTTAAATTAACTCTGTATTGTGTATATGCAGCAAGGGCAGAAGCAACCCTGGTATGTAATTTCACATGTAGATTAAAAGTAAGATATATTGGAAAACTGTATTAGGCAGCCAATATGATATACCTGCGTATGTATAGCAGAAGACTGAGAAAATGTCAGGTAACCTATTTTTTTAAAAAAGGAAATCAGATTATCACTGCTAATAAAGTGATCCTAGGCCTGGCGCAGTGGCTCACGCCTGGAATCTCAGTACATTGGGAGGCTAAGGTGGGTGGATCTCCTCAACTCCAGAGTTCAGGGTCAGCTTGGGCAACATGGTGAAGCCCTGTCTCTATCAAAAATACAAATTAGCTGGGCATGTTGGCTCACACCTGTGGTCCCAACTACTTGGGAGGCTGAGGTGGGAGAACCGACTGAACCTGGGAGATGAGGTTGCAGTGAGCCACGATTACGCCACTGCACTCCAGCCTGGGCAACAGAGTGAGACCCATCTCAAAAAATAAAATGTGATCCTTGCATAGTTTCAGATGGTTCATCAGAACCATAAAATTGTGTATTTTGTCTAGTCCATCTGTTACGTGTGAAGAATAGTATAGTCTTACTCCCGTGAGGACAGTATAATCAACTTTGCCATTTAGCGAAAAAGAGTTTTCCTAACCTCTTGGGGAAGTCCATCTACCTAGTGAATAATTTCCAACTATTATGGACATTTAGAAATAAATGAAATATTTTAGACTAGGCATGGTGGCTCATACCTGTAATCCCAACACTTTGGGAGGCCGAGGTAGGTGGATCACCTGAGGTCAGGAGTTCAAGACCAGCCTGGCCAACATGGTGAAACCCCATCTCTACTAAAAAAAAAAAAATAATGTATATATATTTATATATATATACACACACACACAAATTAGCCAGGCATGGGCACGTGCCTGTAATCCCAGCTACTCGGGAGGCTGAGGCAGGAGAATCACTGGAACTCGGGAGGCAGAAGTTTCAGTAAGCTGAGATCATACCACTGTACTCCAGCCTGGGCGACAGAGTGAGACTCCATCTCAAAAAAGAAAAAGGGCCGGGCGTGGTGGCTCACGCCTGTAATCCCAGCACTTTGGGAGACCAAGGCAGGTGAATCACAAAGTCAGGAGATCGAGACCATCCTATCTAACACGGTGAAACCCCATCTTTACTACAAATACAAAATAATTAGCCAGGCGTGGTGGCGGGCACCTGTAGTCCCAGCTACTTGGGAGGCTGAGGCAGGAGAATGGCGTGAACCTGGGAGGCGGAGCTTGCAGTGAGCCGAGATCGCGCCAACACTCCAGCCTGGGTGACAGAGCGAGACTCCATCTCAAAGCAAAACAAAACAAAACAACAAAAAAAGAAAAAAGAAATAAGTGAAATATTGAAATATTTTAAATAGTTCTTATGTTTGACCTACTTTCCCCTGTAAAAACTAGTATAACTTTATGGCAAATAGATTAGTGCTTATTTTGGAAACACCAAAGTTTCAGGGCTTTCTTTAGAGTCACTAGTCTGGACAACTGATCCAGCACAAAACTGTCTTGTCCAGCCTTTATTAAAATTCAATACAGTATTTTTACTCTTGGAGGGCCTAACACTATCATGTTGTCCTGATTTGTGCATAACACTCATTCATAAAATGATCCTGACTTAACGTGGTATGTTTGGTGCTTTCTTTTTCTGTTTCCTTTTTAAATCCTTCCTAAATGGTGGCCCATTTCATTTACATCTCTTATTTCCCCTGAAGTCTTTGAAGCCTTTTTTGTAATGTGCCTTTAACAAATAAAAGTCTCTCTTTTTTTCTCCAGCAGTGTGAGGCTTCTCAAATATTCGTGTTATGAGTTATGGATAAGGCGTTTCCTGATCCGTTTCCTTAAAAAATCCATTTTATAAGACAACCTACAGCATTTAAGATTGAAATCCAAACTATGGGAGTTTACCTGAAGCTGCAGGCTTTTAAACCACTAATTCTGTGATATTGGTAGAGTTGTGATTCTCAAACAGTGGCAGTGAAATATTTTTAATTAATTTTCTTTACAGTTGAAAATGGCCCATGTTTTAGCTGGGAGCAATGTAAGTTTACATATGAGCCAACTAAGCTGGTTCATTATTCTCTTCGGTTGTTTGAAAGTTGGCAGCCATCATCACAACAGCAGCTGGATACAAGATAACCTAGCAGTGTTGGCACATGTTGAGGCATATGGGAATTTATTAAATCATGCAACCTTTGCAAAGAAGAGTGTCTAAATGACTTAATATACTAATTCAAACAGCTGGCCATGAGCAATCATATGACTTAAATTATTCTATTCAGATTTATTAATCCAATTGAACATTAACTGAGTAATTTGATGTTTTTATCTAAATGGATAAGATGATTTTTTGAAATATAAAATGGGATTTGTAGGGTTATGGGAAGAAACTATATAGAACAAAGCAAGAGGTACAATTCTGGTTTTAAAAATAATCTGTGATTGGCTGGGTGCAGTGGCTCACACCTGTAATCACAACACTTTGGGAGGCTGAGGTGGGAGGATCACTTGAGCCCGGGAGTTCCAGACCAGCCTGTGAGACCCTATCTCTACAAAAAAATAAAAATAAAAAAATTAGCTGAGCATGCTGGTGTGCACCTGTAGTCTCAACTACTAGGGATGCTGAGGCAGGAGGATAACTTTAGCCCAGAAGTTGGAAGTTACAATGAGCTATGATCATGCTACTACACTGCAGTCTGCATGACAGAGCAAGATCCTGTCTTTCAAAAAAAAAATTGTGTTTTTATATTTTAAAATATGTATCTTATATATTTTACTGTCATTCATTATCACATAACTGATGTCTCTGTTATCTTTTTAACTTATTACTGAGATTTTTTAAAAGTATAAAACATGAATTATTCTTTTTTTTTATTTTTCCTGTATTTTTGAGAGAGTTACTTCCCAATTCAATGATTTTGTACTGCGTTATGTTGGGAATGATATAATTAGGGTTCCCAGGGCCTTGAGGCATTAGACAGGAACTTTAATTGGGCTTCTATCATTTGAGCAGCAGTGAATTTATAGTCACTCCCCAACATAAACAATACATTAACATATATTCAAAAAAATGACAACATGCAGAGTTCTTAAGCATATGTTTTAATGCTAAGTAAAGGAATCTTTAAGTCCTCAAGTTCACACATTAAAATGTGAAAGAAACATGTAAGAATATCCTATGGATAGATACTTAAGAAATGAATCAGTTTATATATTAAAAGACCTAACTGTTTAGATAGACTATTTTGTTAGAAATCCAGTAGCTTTTTGGTTTATGTTAACTAGACCTTAGCTAGTCAACATCTCTATCTTTCTCACTTGGTAAATACAATTCGAATGAATTAATAAACAGTTTTGTTTTTACCTGCAAGTTGCATGGATCTAATGTTAAGTTGCATCTTAGTATGGCATCTCTGTGTTGATTTTTAATCCCATGATATCATTCATTTTAGAATTTGCCATTATCATTTCTTAAGGTACTGTGTACTTCAGGGTTAATTTCCCTTCTTACTTAGAGAATATTAACCATTTTAGCACTGTGATATTTATTATTATTCCCCTAAGTTCACTATACCCAGAGATTGCCCAGTGAAATGCCACAGCTAATAAGCAGTGAGCACTCACGGTGAAAGGGGAATCTTTTGCAGGGCGAGGAGAGAACAAATTAGAGGGAAAGTAGCAGACTTGCACAGGAAGTTTCATTCTCCCATCTCTCCACTGTATATTCATTCAGTGGAAGGGGCACAAGGACATAAAGCCAGTATTACTTTGGCAGGATGATGACTGTCAGTGAGTCATTGAGCTAATGTATATCGTCCAGCCCATCCTATGACCTACTTTTCCAGTCTATCTGCAAAAAGGATGTTAAATTATTAACATCCTGAGTAATTTTTCTTTCCTGTCATTAGTCCTGGTCATCCATGTGTGCTTATTGGAACACAATCTGATAAGAGCTATGTTATGTTAAATTAGTGTTTTATTCTGCCTTATTCATCTAGTTTTAGTCCTAGTGGCTTGGATATAAGTAGAAGAGAAGAAAAGAAATGCAAAAGAAAAAAAAAAAAAAGAATGATTCAGCAAGGATTAGATAATTATGTTTTCTTCCAGATGCATTCCCAGATGTGTTTCTATTCACTAAGTAACCACCTCCAAAATAATTTAGGCAGAATACTTCCCTGGAAAATGTTTTCTGGCTTTATGGCATCATATCTAGTATCTTTAGCTAAGTTGTTATTTTGGATAGCACTAAGGTCTTGTTCACTGTTTTTATCTTTTGCCAAATTTCTTTCTGAGGTAGTGAAGTTCTTTTCCCTTCTCTCCATTGCTACTTTTAGAACTTTTCAAATGAATAAATATATATCATTAGATCAGTTATTTAGTAGAAAAACATATTTACTTTTTTTCACTTCTCCAGTGTGTTGTTATATTTAGAAGATTATATGCTAAATAGAGGATGGCATGATGTGCTAAATACCATCTCATTCTGGGACTACCCCAAATTCGAGTCACTGGTTTGAAGGCAACTGTTATTTTATGTTGACTTGCTTTCCATTTCCTTGTAGCCTGGTAAAGAAAGGAACCTCATTTTTCCTAAACTTCATTCACTTTGTATCCTTCCTTTACAATATGATTATGTTATTCCTTTCAGAAATCATCTTCTCTTAATCTCCTGTGCATTTTTCCTGCCTCAGTGGTATATCATAAACATAAGGATCAAATCACATATACACGAAGTGGTAGAATAATAGCATTTTTCTTTTTTTGACAGAGTGTTTTCATATTCCACAGGTTTGCATGTTAACTCATTATGTTACAAAAACTTAGCAAAGTAGGTAGGGTTAGTATTTTTAATTTGCATTTTATAAAGCAAATGTCAGGGTTCAGAATGGTTAGAACGATTTGTTGAGGCCAGGCATGGTGGCTCATGCCTGTAATCCCAGCACTTTCAGAGGCTGAGGCAGGCAGATCGATTGAGTCCAGGAGTTCGAGAACAGCCTGGACAACATAACAAAACCCCAACTCTACAAAAAATACAAAAAATTAGCCAGGCATGGTAGCACTCATCTGTAGTCCCAGCTACTTTGGAGGCTGAGGTGGGAGGATTGGTTGAGCCTGGGAGGCAGGGGCTGCCATTAGCCGAGATCACACCACTGCATTCCAGCCTGGACAACAGAGCAAGACCCTGTCTCAAAAAAAAAAAAAAAAAAAAAAGCAGCCCACAATGAATTAATGCATACTGGAACTGTATACCCTCAGTTTCTACTGTGGTTCTTTTTACCAGTTCCAATAACACATATTAATTAAATGATTTATATTTTTATCAGTTATGTGTCCAGACTAGTAATAAATGCTAATGGTAAGAATACCAATAATATTTAACATGATAATCATAATAAAACAATTATCTAATATTTTTGGGTGTTTACTTTTGTGCCAAGCACTACTGTTAAAGCATTGTATGCTTTAGGTTGCTTAATCCTCAAGGCCCAAAGATGTTAAGTAATTTGCCCAAAGTCATGCAGTTAGTGATAGAACCTTGATAAATTCCAGGCCAGGCGATTACCCGGCCAGTACTCTTATCCATAGTGTTGTACTGCTGGTCTAATCTAAGGCATTTTCCTGTAGCATTGGAGACGATAAAGTGGATTCAGAAAATATTGAGGAGAAGAAATTTACAATGTACACTTAGAAGAGAAGATGAGGAAGGCATGCATGGCAGTCAAAAGTAGCTCCTTGGTATCTTGAGTAAGGCATAGTAGAAAATGATGTAGTTAATCCAGATAGGGAAATGAGAAGGAGGAGGAGTTTGGGTAGGAAAGATGAGTTTGATGTTGGACATGCTGAATTTGAAGTGACTATCTGGAAAATCTGGGAGAGCGCCCCCTTTAGGCTGTAGAAAACATGGGTCAGGAGCCAAGAAGAAAGATGAGGGTCTAGAGATAAATGCTTGGGAGTAATCAGCATTTGAGTAGTAGAGGAAGTTATAGGTAATGAGATCATCCAGAAGGAAAAATGGAAGGGTAAGAACAGAAGTCTAGGGAACACCAATATTTCAGTAATAATGGGAAAGGAAAAAGGATTCTGTGGCAGGTTAAAAAGGCAGGGTCAGACCTGTGGAGGTGGAGACCCAGGAGGAAATAATACCATGGAAGCCAAGAGACAATACAGTTGTAGGAAAAGGAAGGGAATAAGGGCCAAATATTATTGAGAGTTGCCTCTTATAAGCAAGCACTGGGCTGGGGGCTCTGGAGAATATGAAGAAAACAAAAGATATTGTTAGATTGCTTTCTTTTCCAAATATCATGAGTATTCAAAAGTTATTGAGATATACTGACATCTAAAGTCAGAAATCTTCATGGTCCTTTTTGGACTGCAGCATCCCAGTTCCTAGCCCAGTGCTCAGTTTGTCCTCGTTGACACCCCCACAACTCTGCACTGTATACATGGCAGGAAGGGACTCGAGTAAGAAGCAGGGATAGGCCGGGCGCGGTGGCTCAAGCCTGTAATCCCAGCACTTTGGGAGGCCGAGACGGGCGGATCACGAGGTCAGGAGATCGAGACCATCCTGGCTAACACAGCGAAACCCCGTCTCTACTAAAAAAAAATACAAAAAACTAGCCGGGCGTGGTGGTGGGCGCCTGTAGTCCCAGCTGCTCGGGAGGCTGAGGCAGGAGAATGCCGTGAACCCGGGAGGCGGAGCTTGCAGTGAGCTGAGATCCGGCCACTGCACTCCAGCCTGGGCGACAGAGCGAGACTCCGTCTCAAAAAAAAAAAAAAAAAAAAAAAAAAAAAAAAGAAGCAGGGATAATACGTGTCTGTTGAATGAATGGCACTTAACTCTGGAACTAATAAGAGAAAAGCTTAGAGCAGTATTTCTTGGTCTGTTTTAATTAAAGTTCTCTTTTCATAAACAAGAAAATCCTCTTTGCAGAAAAAGTGATACATTCCCTTTAATAGCACATAATACTTTGCCTTCTTAGAGATTCTGTATTCTGTGGACCCCTGCTGACTAATAGCTAACAATAATTATTAGGCAATATTTATTGAGCCTATAATATGTTGAAATCAGTGTGGTTTACATGGTACTAAGTGGTTTACATGAGTTTACTCCTTTAATTCTCACAATGGCACATATTACATACAAAATCTTATTATCCCCATTTTAGGGTGAAGAAATTTAGGTACATAAAAGTTAAATAACTTGTCTGAAGTCACAGTGCTAATAATTGCCAGAGTTCAGATCCAAGCTCTGCCTTGTGGATCTCCAAACTTTATTCATTGCTATTATAATTTCCAAGTAGGATAGTTTTTGGAAACAATAGGGATGATAATTTTCCAATTAAAAATTGTACTACACTATTAAATAGAAAAGGTTATATTATACACGCCATCTCCTGGACATTTAATACAACATTCTATAGTCAATATCTCCTCCTTTTTACCTTCACTCTCCATCCAGTCACTGGGTGAGGGGATCGATAAAGAAGCTGTGTTTGTTAAAACAGAACGACTATATGCTCCAGCAGTCCCGCTACTAGCTGTTTATCCAAAGGAAAGGAAATCAGTAACAAAGAGATACCTGTTCCCCCATGTTTATTGCAGCACTATGCACAATAGCCAAGATAAGGAATCAGCCTAAATGTCCATCATCAGATGAATGGATAAAGATATAGCACACACCAGAATACTATTCAACCATAAAAAGAATGAAATTTTGTCATGGCAGCAACATGGATGGAACCGAAGGTCATTGTGTTAACTGAAATAAACCAGGCACAGAAAGACAAATACTGCGTGTTCTCACTCATATGCGGAAGCTAAAAAAGTTGATCTCATGGAGATAGAACATAGAATGATGCTTACCAGAGAGGGGAAAGGGAGGCAGGTGGTGATGAAGAGAGATTCGTTAAGGGGTACAAACATATAGCTAGATAGAAGGAATAAGTTCTAGTGTTCGGTAGCACAGTAGAGTGACTGTAATTAACAACAATTTAGTGTATATTTCCAAATAGCTAGAAGAGAAGATTTGAAATGTTCCCAACACAGGAAGTGATACATTTTGAGGAACAGATATCGTAAATACTCTAATTTGATCATTATGCATTGTGCGCATATATGAAAATATCACATATACCTTCCGTAAATATGCATAATATTATGTATCATTTTTTATGTAAAATTTTTAGAAAATGAAGCTATGTTTGAATGTGAACATGAGGAGAAAAACTACAAATTAATGAGTGTTTTATCTGTAATAACATCTTTAATTATAAAACTGTAGAGTTTCCTAATGAAGTATGTGTACATGTTTTAAAATAAAATGCTAATGCCGGTGGTTGTTACATGTTGCGAAGCTATTATTCATTCTAAACTACATTTCAAAAACTGTAAGTCCTCATGTCTTCCTCCTACTTATCTTTCTTTCTTAAAGCCAAGTATATTACATCTCTAGCTTAAACTCCTGCTCATAAGCACCCTGTATTCCTAACCACACATCCATTTCATCACTTGCTGCAGGCACAGGGAGAGTCAATGGAGGGTCACTGTTGCCTCCTTGTACTCCTCCTTATCATCATTCTCACGTTCACTGAGTCCTCATCATGTGAATGGTCCACTCTAGGACCTTATATTCCTATTGAAAATCAGGAAGAAATCAAGGGGGCATGTACAGTATGTGTACTTTTGAATATTCTACTGGACTTTGCAGTAATACAAAAAGGTGCCCTCATTAAGTCCTCAGAAAACAATGAGAAAAAGAAGACTGGGTGATGTAACCCATGATTTTTTTAACAATGCTGAATCTCAGATTATTAAGATCTAACCAGGGCTGGGTGAGTGGCTCACGCCTGTAATCCCAGCATTTTGGGAGGCCAAGGCGGGCAGATCACAAGGTCAGGAGATCGAGACCATCCTGGCTAATACGGTGAACCCCCGTCTCTACTAAAAATACAAAAAATTAGCCGGGTGTGGTGGCAGGCGCCTGTAGTCCCAGCTACTCGGGAGGCTGAGGCAGGAGAATGGAGTGAACCCAGGAGGTGGAGCTTGCAGTGAGCCAAGATTGCGCCACTGTACTCCGGCCTGGGTGACAGAGTGAGATTCCATCTCAAAAAAAAAAAAAAAGATCTGACCAATTTGAATTCTGGAAATAAGATCAAAATGTCCCTGTGAATTGACATGAATTTCAAAAGAGACTAAATTTTGCATTTATCCTATTAGTATTTATTTGTTATAGACCGTGTGTCCGGCACTTGTTAGGTATAGAATATTAAGAGATTAGTAAAACTTGATAACTGTCTTTTAGGGACTGATATTCTTAAGTTGTAATTAATATTAGGTAGATGTTTACAAGCCAGAATGTTTGGTAAGTATGGTAAAACCCCAGTGTTAAATCCAGTATGCAAGGAACGTAAATGTTTATTATAGGTTTTTATGGATGAGAAAGAAATACTGAATTTAGAGGTCTTGGATGAAAATCCATCCCCCTTCTTCACATAATTATACTTTATAAGTTTCATTTTATTTGTGATATAGTTAAATCTACCAGTGTAGAGAAAGATTTTAACTAGGTTACATATGCACACGCACACATTCACATGCATATATATTTATTATATAAAAGTTGTAGTTTGATTCATCTGCAAGTGACAGAAAAAATACGGCATAAAAAATAAAAGTTTATTTCTCAGTCATGTAAATGAAGTCCAGAGCCAAATGGTGGAACTCTGTAAGGCTCTAGCATGTCAGAGATGTAGGATTGAACTTTCATCTCATGGTCACAGATGACTACTTAATCTCCAGCCATCACATCTGCATTCCAGACAGTAGAAAGGCAAGGGGCAAACAAGAGTGCGTGTTTCTTCCCTTCTAATACTTTCTGAAAGTCATACCCATCACTTTTGATTATGTCAGATTGTCAGAACTTAGTCATATGACCACACTTACCTGCAAGAGAGGCTAAGAAAATTTAGTGTTTAGTTTGAGTTTTTTTGTCTCCCTTTAAAGAGCCTCTTGGAAAGAAGGGGAGATGAAATGGTGGGGAGCAATTAGCAGCCTTTGCCACAGTCACCATTTGTCCACTCTGCTTACCACACACAGAACTTACTCTAAGAGAGAGATCCCCAGTCCCATCTAGTTACCCTGTCATTTTGTAAGTGCGTGATCTCTGGGTGATGCTCTGTGCTTTTCAGGAAGTCCGGGTGTGGCTTTCCATGGGCTGATGGATATAAGCTAAAAAGCAACCTAACATTCCCAATATAAAATAGAATGGAAATAAGAAAATATTTAAAGCTCCCATTTGAAAACTGGGAGAATAAGAAACACATGAGTTTTCAATCGGAATTATTAAATCTTGCTTGGTGGAAATCCTGGAGCCTTTCTGTGCAAGCACTGCAGGACAGTCTTTAGTACCCCATCTAATAATGGCCCCTGGCTTTCCTCTGTGAGGGATACGCCTTAGTCCTTTGTCTTCTGTTGCTCCTGTCTTCTGTGTCCATATCTGAGATGGCATTAGGGTGAATGCTCTTCTGAGTGGGTTCTAATACTTCTTTCTGGTACCAGCACGAACCCTGGCAATTGTGTTAGGGGTTGTACAGTAGCGGGCTGTGCAGACCATCCTGCATTTCTGGCAGTCCAAGTCCCTCACAAACTTAGTAGCCTTCTTGTCTGTTTCTTGTCAATTCCATAAACAACTATAGGCAAAGGTCTTTAATTGGACATAGTTTTGAACCTAAAGATTCTGTCTTTTATTTACTGGCCTCTGTCCTTCTCCCCTACTCTGAACTTACTGATGACTCCTCTGAGGTCATCTGAAGCACTCTTAATCACGTCTCTGCCAAGAAACTCAGCTCATGTGTGATAGGGCACCGATCTTCTGAAGTGACTGTGATTCTGTAGCCTATGCTTATAATTGCTTCGCTTGGCTTTTTCAGACCTCCAAACATCAAAATCACAGGATCTTCAGTCAAATTTAATTCTAATTCACAAGGACAGTGGTTTTCTAAGCAAAGCTGTTTCCTTTCTCTATCTTCTTTCTTTTCTTTTCTTTTCCTTTCCTTTCCTTTCCTTTTCTTTTCTTTCTTTCTTTCTTCTTTCTTTCTTTCTTTCTTTCTTTCTATCTTCTTTCTTTCTTCTTTCTTCTTTCTCTTTTCTTTTCAGGTATAAGTCCATCTTACTTCTTTTTTTTAATTTTTTACTTTTAAGTAAATTTATATGGGTACATAGCAAATGTATATATTTATGGGCATATGAAATACTTTAGGCATACACTGCATAATAATCACAGAGTAAATGAGGTATCTGTCACCTCAAGTAATTTTTCATTTCAGCAAAGCTGCTTTCTTACTCAGCTTGCAACCAGCTAGCCCTAGTCCGAGTTCCTTGTTACTAAGAGCAATAAGAAGGAGCCAGCTATATTCAACATTCTGAATTTTTTGTAATATCTCTACAGCTATAGACTGAGTTGACATTTGGACTGTCTTCCAAGGTTCAGCAGGGGCCAATGTGACCAGATATTTTGCTGACATAACATTAATGACTTTTCCAGCCTGCAGTGTGAGTCCTTGCTGCCCCAACAGTGACAAACGAATATCACACTTTTAGGTTCTGTCACATATAGTATCCCACTTTGATTGGATTGGTTTGGGCTGTCAATGACCAAAAACATAAAACAGTGTCTCAAACAAGATAGATAGATATCACTTTCTCACATTAAAAAAAAAACTTAAGATGTAGCAATCTTGTGCTGGTGGACACAGCATCAATGACTCAGGATTCTGTCCTGTTGCTCAGCTATCCTCTGTCTCATGGTCCATGATGACTGCTGAAAATTCAACCACCACATCTGCATTCCAGCCAGGAAGAAGGAGAAATAGTTAAAGAAGTGTGTGCCCCACCCTGCCTTGAAGGTTACTGTCTTAGAAATTGTACATGACACTTCCACTTATATCTCATTGATTAGAACATAACTTTCCCTAGCTGCAAGGGAAACTAGAAAATAACACATTTCTTCTGGCATCCATGTATGTAGCTCAGAATCCATTTATGGAAAATGAAAGAAATGGATATGGAGGGACCTCTGAAAATCTCTACCACAATAGGTACTTCTAAAAAGTTCTCAGGCCAGGTGCGGTGGCTCACGCCTATAATCCCAGCACTTTGGGAGGCCAAGGCGGGCAGATCACGAGGTCAGGAGATCGAGACCATCCTGGCCAACACAGTGAACCCCGTCTCTACTAAAAATACAAACAAATAAACAAAAATTAGCTAGGCGTGGCGGCAGGCACCTGTAGTCCCAGCTACTCAAGAGGCTGAGGCAGGAGAATGACATGAACCCAGGAGGCGGAGCTTGCAGTGAGCTGAGATTGTGCCCCTGAACTCCAGCCTGGGTGACAGAGCGGGACTCTGTCTCAAAAAAAAAAAAAAAAAAGAAAAGTTCTCATGTTGTAGGGTAATAACTTCCCCCAAAAAGAACTGAATTTTTTTTATCATATCTTTAAGTACTAATTATGTTCTCTTGAGTGTCAATACTGAATTTTGCGCATGACTCAATATTTGGTTTTTGTTCTCTTATGATGACAAAGTCTTCATTTTTAAAAAATGCTATCTCCTCATTTAATCTCACAAATTAAGCAGTATCTTGAAGATTATCAGCTGTCTATGTTGAGTGACTATCAGAAAATTTCATTTGATGCAAGACTTAAAGAAATTTAACTGCTAGAGGTTTTTTTCTAATATCAAACAGGAATTAGCGTTATTTCAGTTTTTTCACGTTCTGGATTTCCTTATTGTAGTATGTACACAGCAATTGCCTCAGCTTCATGGTGAGTTCCTTTTGCGGTTCTAGACCATCTAGGGCATATGTTTCTCCCACTGCTTCTATTAACAATTCCAGGCATCCAGTACAGGTGTCCAGTACATTGGAGTTAGCCTGCTGCCGGAATTACTGAATAATTTCTATCAGAACAAAAAAGATGGAGAGGAGAAAATCAAATTTTTCTATTTTCTTTGTTTTCAACCCAGTGTTTCCTCTAATTTGTATGGGGTTACTTATGTGATCTGCTTTCGTTGATTTTGATCAATGAAATCAGTGTTTTTTTTTGTTAGCAGTCTTTAACGAAGTAAACAGATTTCTTTTTCCTCAACTTTTATTTAGAGCAAATTGCTTTTAGTCTAACCATGTAAATAAGACCAAGCATCAACTTTCTTATAGAAAATACTATTTTAATTCAACTGTCCAACAGTGATACTTTTTCCTGTACTTTCTCCTAATTTACTATGATTCAATCTTTTAATTGCACATTGGGAAAATACATTATTCTTTTTGAGTTTTTTTCTTGAAAAAAATTATTTCATTGTCCAGTTTGTTTTGACTCTTATCAATAATCCTGCCAATTGGGTTTCTTTCTTTTTCCCCTTTTAAATAATTTGTACTTTCAAGAATCGTGATAGCTGGGTGCAGTGGCTCACACCTGTAATCCCAGAACTTTGGGATGCCGAAGCGGGTGGATCACTGGAGGTCAGGAGTTCAAGACCAGCATGGCCAACATGATGAAACCTCATCTCTACTAAAAATACAAAAATTAGCCAGGCGTGGCGGTGTGCACCTATAATCCCAGCTACTCAGGAGGCTGAGGCATGAGAATCGCTTGGACCCGGGAGACGGAGGCTGCAGTGAGCTGACATTGTGCCACTGAACTCAGCCTGAGTGACAAAGTGAGACTCTGACTCAAATAAATAAATAAATAAATAAAGAATCATGATATAATTCAGTTTTTGGAGAGTGTTTTTCTACTTATAAAAAATATCAGATTCCATCTTAACTTTTATAGTATAATCCCCCACATTAATATGTTCACTGCCTTCAAATAATAATTCTATAATTACTAATATTTATTGAACACTTAAAATGTATGAGTCACATATATATATATATATATGACCTCATTTAATTATTACAACGATTCTATGAAACAGAATCCCAGTGAACCCCATTGATGTCTACCTTTTATACATGAGGAAAGTGAAGCACAGAGAGCTTGAAGTTACACAGATAGTAGGTAGAAGAGAGTTTGAACCCAGGTTGCCTAGTTCCAGAGCTGGTGCTTTTTACCTATTGCACTTCACTCTTCCTCATTGCCTACCCCTCTGAAGAGTGACCTACCTCCTCACACCGCTTGCTCTCTCCATCTTCCCTACCTTCCATCAACTCCTTGAGCCTCTGTAATCTGGTTTCTGTTAACTCTGTGTTATTGTATCTGCTCTTGTTAAATTCCTAATTGTGGACTCTGGCAGGCAGTCTTTCATCCTTATTTTGTTCACTTTCTTATGTTGGCCACCCCCTCCTCCTTGAATCAATTCATTTCAGTCAACCAATTCTCTCCCTGCACCTTCCATTCACGCATCCATCCATCCATCCATCTTACTTACTTCAGTGTTCCTCAGGTACACATCCAAACAACCACATCAGAAACCTCTTTTGGACTTCCTTCTTACCTTCTCCCGCCCGATCTACTCTGGCACCAGGTCCCCTCAATGTGTCTTCTAAATGACTCATGTCTAATTTCTTCATGCCCACCATCTCTGCCTCTTTGAGAAAGTATAGGTGGGACATTCTCTTGAATTGTGTTGTCTCCCAAATCTCTTTCATAACTCTAGCCTCACTCCTTCCAAATCACCCTTCACTGTATTGCCAGAAATTTTCTTTCTAAAATAGAAACCTTGTATTTCTTTGATCAAAATTCTTTCATAGCTCCCCATTGCCTACAGTACAAGGAACAGTAACAACGGCAGTTATACCATTACCACTCACTGATTTGTTCTACATGCCAGGAATTATGCAAAGTATTTTACATAGATAATCTCCATATAGATATGGCACATACCACATTGCTGTTTGATTGTATGCATGTGTCCTCTCCTACAGACTCCCCCATATAATGTCAGGAGTATTTTTGTGTGTGTTTTCAGTGCCTGAAACAAATCCATTACATCTTTGTTGAATGAAGGGTTTCTTTTGTTGGAGTTATAAGCAACTAACTTATGTTTGTAGGATGTGGAGACTTCAGAATCTTGTAGTAGAAGGAAATAGAATCCTTAAGGAAGGTATAGCAAGGGCTTTGCTGGCTTGGGCAGAATATTAGTTCTGGGTCAAAGGAAGCAGTTACCCAGAATAGCCGCCTCTTCTAAGTCTTTATAACCGCATCATCACCTTATTGTAGCAGAATTTGGGGAATGGGTGAAGATGATGACTATCTCTAGGGTTTGGTTCAGTACATACAACCTGCTACTGGAAGTTTCACACCTATATGCACCCTATAGTTTAAGGCAAAATAACTGTATTCTGTAGTAAACAGACTTGTAATGTATATTGCTTTCCCAGCTGTGGTTTATCTAATTCTTTACTGCTGTAAATGACAGTGATTTCATTGTTATTATTGTTATAAAATGACTTATTCTTCCAAGCTATTTTATATTTCTTAAATGATTAACCTTTACACAGCATTGTTATCCCATGTTTAGTAATAAAAATTGTTAATTTTCTTTCTTGGGTTTAATTTAATTTCTTATAAATTAAAATATATAAAATTTAATTTAATTCCTCCATTTCTGAGATGTTGTAAAGGGTGTTAGCTGAGGTTACCAACACTTTTAGGTCATGTTACCAATAGGAATTTGACATTTATATGAATAAAAATAATATCAAGTGTTACAAAAACTAATATGGAATTGCAAGGGCTATCAACCTCTATGCTTGAGGCCATAAATTGATTGCCAGCAGGGGTCAAACAGGAGGCTCTGCATTCTCTGTACAGTCTCCCTGGGGTAAACCATTGCAGTATTTGGTGTACCAGCAGAAAGGGCAGTGTGAATTTACACCTTCCTCAAAACAAATTGCTGAAATATTCACCTCTTATCAGAGGTGTGGACTCATAGCACTTCTTATTTAATACCTAATGATAGAATCCAGGGTTATTTTTCCAAAAATAATATCAAGCCATGGAAAATAAATGTAATAATTTTGTCAAATGTATGCAGTCAGGCTTTGTTTGGTCCACTCTGGTATGCTTAGAGAGAAGGTCTTATTTCTGTTTTTTGTGCAGGAGCTCCTGTGAAAATGATCTAATTGGGTGCTAATTTATGTAAGACAGAGTGCTAATACCAAAGTTGATTTTTAAAGTACAAATGTGTGTATGTTGCTGTTTTCACTGATGTCTGCTTATTTCATGTCACCTTATTGGGAAGTATTCTTACTAAAATAAAATTCATTTAAGTTTGAAATAAGCTTCTGCCAGAGTAATGGAAATTATAATGAGATATAAAATTGAAGCATTGCTTACCCTGTTGCAAATATTATGACATTGGGTACTGTTGATAAAATTAACTCTTTTAGATCAGAACAAACCTTTATTGGTCTAAAATTGAATAACACAAGTTTTTACATTATTATTTGTTTTCAGTCATTACTTTTCATGATTTGTCGTAGTGTTTTTCTGTTGAAGGTAAGTTGTGACTCTTTTTGTTCTCCACTTCCTCACAGGCTATTTAAATGAAGTTGTATCCTATAAAGTAGGGGTTTTCTCCTCTTGGTAAAAGGGAGGATATACATGCCCCACCTTGTTTTACCTCCTTTGCTTTGTCATCTGTCATACTCCTCATTTGTTATTTATTTATTTATTTGTTTGTTTGTTTGTTTATTTATTTAGAGACAGAGTCTCGCTGTGTCGCCTAGGCTGGAATGTAATGGTGAGATACATCTCACTGCAGCCTCCACCTCCCATGTTCAAGCAATTCTCCTGCCCCAACTTCTCTAATAGCTGGGATTACAGGCACTCACCACCATGCCCAGCTAATTTTTATATTTTTAGAGATGGCATTTCACTATGTTGGCCAGGCTGGTCTCAAAATCCCGACCTCAAGTGGTCTGCCTGCCTTGGCCTCCCAAAGTGCTGGGATTACAGGCGTGAGCCACTGGGGCTGGCCCTTCCTCATTTGTTGTTAGGTGGTGGTGGGTTTTTTGTTGTTAAGCTAGCTGATTTATTTTGTCCTCGCCTTGAGTTACTCCTTTTCTCTCTTTCTTGCTGTCTTCTTTTTTAAGAGAAATCGTTTCTACAGTTGCCCATTTGTTACAACACTGCAAATGTATCACTTTTTTTTTCTAATTGAGATCCTGTATTCTTTCTACTGCTGTGTCAGGTGCTGTGTATAGAATTAGAGTTCCTAGAGGAATTTTGTCTTGCATTAAAAAATAGACTTGAGGCTATATAACACAAATATTAGTGGTGTAGTCTGTGATTAGATATATGAAATTTCAATAATACCTTTGCCAGAGGCTTGAGGGGTTCATGCTGTTGTAGCAGTAGCCTGTGGTTTCGCTGTTGTAAATGATTACTGTCTTGTATGGTGTGCATTACAGTGATTTTCGAATTTTTTTTCTTAATTAATTGGATATATATAGGAGTCATCATCCATACAGCAATAGGCAAAATAGAACCATTGAAATTTATGCTTCAAAATGTTTCATATGCTCACAAGCCACTAGGAGATGCTAAATAACAGTATGGCTATTTAGTTTACTTTTTTCAACTAGCATTGAGGAAAGAACCCTAGAAGTTGCTTCCAGCTTAATTTTTACCTTTTTTTTTAATACAGTAGCCACTGTCTCTTTTGTTTCCTTGTTATCGGATAAGTATTTTATGTCCACAGTAAAAATGCTTTTCTAACACCAGTGTTCTAAATGATACTGTTTAAAAGCCCTAGAAGCTGTGGTGCTAACCCTATTAGAAACACATTTTTCTCTCTTCCCTTTTTCTTTCACACTTTCCTCCAAAAAAAGTAAAAATTAGGGGATAAGATAGTTTTTGCCAATTTAATTAACATGCTTATGAGCGTGTGGAATTAGACTGCAACTTAGAAGTCATAGTCTGGCTTCCTTCATTTTCATTTTTTTGGAGGAGTTATTTTTTTCTCCCTTTCACATGTATTTAATGGCGAGGGCAGTGTCTAGTTTTCCATGGCACCACCTGGCTGCCATAAAAGGCTCGTTCACTCACAGTGTTAGACAGAAATATATGTTGGTTATGTTAGAAATAGTACCATATCTTCAACTACTTTTAGCTGTTTTTGACAGAAAGGAACTCTAACAGAGTTCACAGGTTCAAAGGTACTATTACATACTTCTGTCTTATATATATATATATATATATTTTTTTTTTTTATGAGACCGTTTTGCTCTTGTGGCCCAGGCTGGAGTGCAATGGCACCATCTTGGCTCACCACAACCTCTGCCTCTCGAGTTAAAGCCATTCTCCTGCCTCAGCCTCCCGAATAGCTGGGATTACAGGCGTGCACCACCACGCCTAGCTAATTTTGTATTTTTAGTAGACAGGGTTTCTCCATGTTGGTCGCTGGTCTCAAACTCCCGACATCAGGTGGTCTGCCCGCCTTGGCCTCCCAAAGTGCTGGGATTACAAGTGTGAGCCACCGTGCCCGGCCTTTTTCCTTTCTTTTTTTTTTAAGAGATAGGGTCTTAGGGTCTCACTGTGTTTCTTAGGTTTATCTTGAACTCCTGGGCTCAAGTGATCCTTTTGTCTCAGCCTCCCAAGTAGCTGGGATTACAGATGTGTGTGTGTGTGTGTGCGCATGTGTGTGTGTGAGCGCGCGCCACAGTACCCAACATAGGTACTATTGTGTAAGTAAGAATGAAAAGCCAGAGAAAGAATGCTAAAGCAAGTATCTTATGAACCCAGCCACTTAGTTACAGAGATGCTGAAGTGAGGTACTGTCAGGATTTTCTTCCAAGCAAGAACTTCTCTATGGGAGTAATCAAAATCACAATACTGATGATAGAAAATTTAATGTAGCCCAGTCACTGAGAGCACAGGCATAGGGCCAGATAAACTGATATACAGATTAGATAGATAGGTTAAATCCTATCTTTGTGGTATGTGGACCACGTTACTTAACCTCTCTTACCTTGATTTGCTTTTCTGTAAAATGGGGATAATTACCCTTTCTTTAAGGTTTTTTTTTGAGAATTGAGATAATATGTGTTAAGATGGGCTTAATACCGTCCCTAGTAAGCACTCCTTAAATGATTGCTGCTACTTTTTTATGTAGTCATAGCAATATTAATAACAAAACAACCACAATACAGAACACAGTCAATAAATGATACCTAAAAAATAAAGACAAAAATTTGTTGCAGATTAGGTGGAAGACAGCCCATTTAATCTAAAATGTATACAAAAATATGGAGGAAAAAACACACATTGAAAATATTTTGATTTTATTTTCTTTCTACAAGTTTTTTAATAAAATGCCCCTAAGTTGAAAGTATAGTTTAGTGGGCAGAACTCACCCAAAAGATTGAGAAAGCAGGGTAAATATGTAATAGTTACATATTAGTTGATATCCACTAACGTCTCTAAGAATGATACCATCATTTGGGGTTGTCAAAGTTGAAATTAAAGATACATTTTTTCAAAACCAGAGTTTTCATCACCATTTCTATACCTTTCTTTATTTACCTCATCTCGGGTAGCACCCCACACATTAATTCAACCCCCATAGTGCCATCCTTCCAGACATTTCAGTTGTTCCTCTTATAAATGTCTACTTTCCTGGGACACCTTATAGTCCTTGTCGCTGGTGGTTAGTTTTGTATGAAGTCATTGTCTTTGAAGTGTTGTTGGTTGATAATACATGGGAACTTATCTTTCTTAAATATAATTTACCTTTGCCTGGGGTATTTAATGTCATAAAGCAAAAGAAGAAACAACAGAATAGGTCAGGAACTCTGAAGGGCCAGTGTTCGAAATCTTGTTTTGGAAGAAATTTCAGCAACAGTGACTGAGCAGAAGGCTACCCCACCAACGTATTTTAGCAAAGCTACGAGGATTTGGAATGATAGTGGCCCCCAGCATGGCCTCCTCCTTTCCAGGTCCCGAGGTATGAAATTAAGTTGCATTTAAAAATCAGAATTAGTTCTCTAATCTTCAGTTAGTGTTAAACCTTAACTCATTCCACTGTTTGGTTATAAATAAATAAAAATAACATTTGTCCCAAGTTGTTCTACAGGTTCCCACCTAGCCATAGAGTTAATTTTGAGCATTATTTGCAGTGCAGGGGGTAAATTATCTTCAAAACGCTCATGGATTGGCTGCTGCCCGGAATCCTGAGAGATGTAATCAGTTTCAGTTAATTCTAAACAATAGATTGTGGCAGGAACTCAGCTAAGTGGCGGGTTGACTGCACCCAAACTGTTGATTTAAGTTGTCAAGAGGGCTTGACTCATGCTTAGACTTGACAACAGTTTGGGTCAGCTGGCTTGGCTGTAAACCATTACCAGTAAACTCTGCTCCTTTTGTGTGTAAGGAGGCAAGGCGGATGGCCCTTCTGGTCATGGTCTCCCTCCCCGAGTTCACTGCAGACTCCACGGCCTGGCTGGGAGGCTCTTTGTGACTTTTACTGTGCTCAGATTTCAGTTTCTTCATCTCTCTAATGCACATTAGTGGGTTTCTAGCCACAGGCCTGAGGAACTGCCTATAGAGTATGTGCTTTGCGTACTTTCTGTTCATTTCTAACTTTTGTTGGCGATGTATAACAGGAAATGCGTTACTATTCACTGTACTGTAATCCATATCTGTACAGCACTTAATGCTGTTCACAGAGATCTCATATTGTCCAATATATTTTAGACTAGGGCAGGGCAGGAATTACATTGCATCAGCATTAATCATCCTTGTTACCTTTTGATGAGATCATTCAGGTTAAATACTGGTTGGAAGAGTGATCTAAAGTTGAAGGCATGAGGATAAATGTAGGAAAACATTAGCAGTTTGCTTAATGTAAGTTTTTTTCTTTTTAAGTTTGAAGATAAATGTTTCTCAATTCATATTTTTTTCTTTACCATTAGCCTTTGAACATTAGTAGTAGCAATTTATTTTTTTTTAAAGTTTGTCCACACATGCACATGGAAACGTGTTACCCCTTGGATACTAGCTTAAATTTATTTACTCCAAGGTGATTTAAAGCCCATATATAGGTATGCTAGTTTCAGTAGGTCAGATTTAAGGATACCTTAGTTTAGTGATGAGGTACTGTGAAGGTCTGAACCTGGGAAGGTGATCCAAGGTGACTATAACCTTACACTTTCCTGTTAGTACCTGGCTCAGAGTCTCAGGAGACTTTGAGGGCAGTGTTTTGATATGAATTGCCTTTGTGTTCTTTCTGTAAATTAGTTTTTGGTATGGAAAGCCAGAAAGCTCAAGTCCTTTAAGTACATAAGTCAAGTGGCTTTCTTTTTCCATACCCCTATCAAACATTGTACACCTATCGCTTTCCTTTTATAATTTTGAAAGTCTCCAAATCATTTAAATGATATGCTTCTCAGTTGTGGATGGTTCCATTTTCTTTCTTTTTTTTTTTTTGAGACGGAGTCTCGCTCTGTTGCCCAAACTGGAGTGCAGTGGCCAGATCACAGCTCACTGCAAGCTCCGCCTTTCGGGTTCATGCCATTCTCCTGCCTCAGCCTCCCGAGTAGCTGGGACTATAGGCGCCTGCCACCTCGCCCAGCTAGTTTTTTGTATTTTTTTTTTTTTGTAGAGACGGGGTTTCACCGTGTTTGCCAGGATGGTCTCGATCTCCTGACCTTGTGATCCGCCCGTCTCGGCCTCCCAAAGTGCTGGGATTACAGGCTTGAGCCACCGCGCCCGGCCGATGGTTCCATTTTCTAATGACTATTTTGTTTTCTAGAGAATGTCTGCTAAAATTCTTCCTGATTTTTATTTTACTTTCCAATGTGGTTTTCGTTTATCTTAGAACAGTGTGCAAACTTTCACTGAGAATAGAAACAATAAACAGAATGGCACAATGTATTTTTATTTACTATAGATCATATCCATGTAGCTTTTTCATGGCTCTTTCATCATTTTCTATTGTGCCATTCACTTTAGTGGGTACGTTAGTTACTCACATGGTGTGATGTGGGAAAGGAACATTACGGTTGTTTTTCTTTGGTTTACATAATGTCATCAAATGAGGGGAAACTGTCCTTGCTTGAAGAAAGTTTCATGAATTTTAATGTGTACCACTTCCTTTGTTATTAATTTGTAAATAAATATATGATAGAGTAAAATATGAAAGATTTTGGCAGGTATATTTTAGCCAAGAAAATAATGAGAAATACCTATTTTCTTGCATCTCACATGTTAATATCTGTTAGGTTACACTTTACTATTATGAGATGAGGATTCACTTTAGAGATGAGTCAATAGTATAAACAGCCAGGCATGGTGGCTCATGCCTGTAATCCCTCCAGCACTTTGGGAGGCCGAGGCGGGTGGATCATGAGGTCAGGAGATCGAGACCATCCTGGCTAACACGGTGAAACCCCGTCTGTACTAAAAATACAAAAATTTAGCCAGGTGTGGTTGCCGGCACCTGTAGTCCCAGCTACTTGGGCGACTGAGGCAGGAAAATGGCGTGAACTCGGGAGGTAAAGCTTGCAGTGAGCCGAGATTGCGCCACTGCACTCCAGCCTGGGTGACAGAGTGAGACTCCGTCGCAAAAAAAAAAAAAAAAAAGTATAAATATAAGAAGCCATTTTCTAGGACAAAGTATAGAATGGTTTTATAGGTGACATGAGCCTGTGCAATGTTGACCTATTAATAGAATTTATTTATTTATACCCATGCACAGGAATGGAAGCATTTCACAGAGAGACATGTAAGAGGTTAAGATTTTTTTAAATGCAGCTGAAGAGGCCTGGCATGGTGGCTCATGCCTGTATTCCCAGCACTTTTGGGAGGCTGAGGCGGGCAGATTGCTTGAGCCCAGGAACTCAAGACCAGCCTGGGCAATGTAGTGAAACTCCATCTCTTAAAAAAAAAAAAAAAAAAATTGGTTGAAGAAATCAAGAGAAAGGGCACAATTAATGTAGGAAAAATGAGATGATTACAGTGATAAGATTACTATCAAAAATACATGTCCTCCAGCCTCATACACTTATTAGACTTCATATTTGATCACAGATTTTTAGAAGCCAATGCAAAAAGGGAAATATTATCAGTAACATGCTTTACACAGCCTGTAAGATAGAGGTGTCGGAGACTGGGAACACAGCTGTTCCTGCTCCTGAGACTGGAATGGAAAATCTGCCTGTGCCTATCTTGTGATACTTCATGTCCTCATCTCTGGGCGCATGGGAACTGCTTTCCTTTCTTCCTCACTGTAAGTGAGAGTGCCAGATCACAGTTCAAAACAAGTCCAAGTACAAAGTCTTTTCCCAGCGTGGCTTAATTCAACAACAAATTTAGACCAGGTAGAGGAATTAACTGATGGACCCCCCATCTTTCAGCCAGTTATCCGCTATTTCTCATGACTATGTTTTCGATAAAATATTGGGTAGCAGAAAACTTGGTATTGTATTATCCGAAAAATATTTAGACTAAAAATGTATTTTGTTGCCCAATAAGGACAGATCCACAGGCTTTAAAAATCCACTTGTCTGATATAACTTTAATTAGTTCTTACAAAGTTGATGTGAAAGAAAGCATTTTACATTTTGCTGTGGTTAAGTGTGGCTTGTACAGTCAGTCACCTCTTCTCCATCTTTCTCCTCCCCAAAATTCTCTTTGTTTTTTGGACTATAAAAATGGGCTAAGATAATCTTTCATCAGTGTCATTGATAGTCAAACACACTGTTTTTCTTATTAAGTATACTCTTCTCTATATGCTTTGCTGTATGTTTCAGTTCAGTTTTTCTTAAACACATGGCTGCTCTAGTTTTGTTGTTTTGGTTTGGTTTAGTTTGTTTATTTGTATTATATACTTAATCAAATTTTTAAAAAATGCAAAAGTAGATGAATATTCCTGTTTTTCTTCTTTTAGAACTTTCAGGCTGCCCCATCTGACTTGTCTTTCTATTTGGAGGCATGTAGATTTTGGATTTTTTGTTTGGGGGTAAGAATGTAATGAGTAGTGAAATGAAGGGAAACAAAAAGAATTTAAACTATTATTTTCTCCAGGCCCTGGAAACTGAAGTTCTTAGGGTACTCTGAGTATTTAGGTGCTCTAATTATTCTCTTTGAAATAAATAGTAGAGTGGTTTTATAAACCCCTGCTACTATTTCTGGCTGTAAAGAAGTTTATTAAGAGAAAGATAGCTTCATTCCAAACTTCTCTGACAGCTTCCTAATTCATCTGCTTGCTTCTTATTGGTTTATATTACCAACATGGTACAACTTTATAGGAAAAAAAAATACAATCCATATTAAATTTTAACTACTTAAACTGTTCTCTAAATTCACAACTGAACACCTATTAATTTATATTCCATTTCTCCCATCATTGTTTTGAATGAAAATTTCTATGATTCAGTCTGGTCCATATAAGTTATCATTTTTTAGAGGTTACATAACATTTGATTGACATTCTTTTTTTTTTTTTTTTTTTTGCTTAGTCATTTCTCATTGCTAAACATTTGGATTGTTTTCAGGGTCTGACTATCATGTGAGGAGGGTGGCTATTAGTTCTTTTTCCTTTATTTGAGGTGGAGATCATAGAAGCAAGTTAAATAAATATATGTAACATTGATGCAGCTAATATATTAACGTTAGATAATACAAAACTGATAGAGTCCAGTTGTATTTTTCTATTCTGTGTGTTCACTGTAAACACACTGTATATCTTTATATATTCAAAATATTCTATGATTTTGCTCATTTTGTGGAATTCTTTTGAAATAGGCTGTGAAAAACATTTGATTTGGGGCCAAGAAATAAGTTTCTTGTTGTGGTCAGTTGGAAACATGGATTTTATCTCTCTAACTTCACTTTGAGTCTCATCTTTTGAATGAGAGGACTAGATTAAAGAACCTCTGAGGTTCACCTTTGCTCTAAAATTTCATCATTTTAATAACTTGCTACATAGTTTTACAATTTTAAATGATTATACAGGTTTATTATTGCATTTTTGCTTTTATGGTGTTTTCGTGGCCTTACCTGTAATTTAATATTGAGTCACAGTCAGGAGGGCAACAATCAGTGTTTTTATTATTACTATGAAAAAAGGCAGACATTTATGATACATTTTCCAGGAATTCATTGTACAGCATAATGGAGACTGCTTGTGTATGAAACCAGACACAATTGCAGTCTTAACTATGATGTTATCCGAGAAAATTGTTTCCCTTCCAGACACTTCAGGTTGTTTGGTTGTCTTTATCTGTTATTGGACATGACTTTATGAATTATTTTGTCTATTTACAATAATGACTAACTGCCAAGCATGCTCAGAAACCTCTCAATGAGCCTAAGCCTTCCTTGTATTCTCTCTTCTTCTTCATCCTTGTCATAAATTCCCATCACTTGACCTCTTCTCATTCTCTAATCTTTTGGCTTCTACCTGGCCTAGACTTCATGGTCCTCCCTTCTAGGGATGCCTTTCTTAATAGCTTTGGCATTCCTTTACTTCTAAACCCACTCATCTCCCAGCCATGGCCCTACCACCAGCACCGACAGCCACCCCCGCCCCACCTCCAGATTCCTAAACATCCTGGCTGAAGGGGTGGTAGTGTTTAATCTCCACAGAGCCCTCTTTACTGTTCATCAGTCTCTTTTCCTTTTCAGTACATTCTTCCATATTCACATTAGCCATATCAAATCTTCATCTTCAAGTATAATACTCCAGCTTTACCTAACTTATTCTCAGGAACAGGATTGGACCTCACAAGTACCACCTCAGGTCTCCTCCTTATCAGCCCCAAAATGCAGTTATATACTGGCCATTGTCTTCATTCTTCGTGCCTAAGAAGTTGTTTCTCCCATCTTCAGTGGATTGAAGTAGATTCTAATGGACAGTGCTATGGTTTAAATGTTCCCTCCAAAATTCATGTTGAAATTTAATTGCCATTTTGATGACATTAAGAGAGGGAATTAGGTAATCACCTCTTAAAGCCCTCATGAATGGATTACTGCTGTTGTCACCGGAATGGGTTAGTTATCATGGGAGCTCAGCTCCCTTTTCCTGTCTCAAGTGCTCACTTGCCCTTCTGCCCTCCGCCATGGGGTGATAGAGCATGAAAGCCCTCACAGATGTGAATGCCATGTTTTGGACTTCCCAGTCACCAGAACTAAGAGCCAAATTTCTGTTGTTTATAAATTCCCCAGTCTGTGGTAATCTGTTACAGCATCAGGAAACAGGCTAATATAAGTGGAGAGGTAAGACCAGTGGAAGTAACAGATCTGGAGAAGTAAGTGTAGATCATGTTCTGGAAAACAGAATCATTTGGGATAAGAGCCTGTGCAGAGTCAGCCAAAAGCTTTGGCCCAGCAATCTGAGCTGGAGCTCACTTGGCCCATGGTGCTAAGGAGAACCAGAGAGGAAGACATAAGGGTGGACTAAACACAGGAACTGAGGAGGAGTCAGAGAATCCAAGAACAAGGTAGGTGGGCCCAGGTAGTAGAGAATCTGAAGAAACCCAGTATGTTAGGGTCATTTGGGCTGAATGGAGTCACAATGATGAATGGAAGTCTGGGGAGTCTGTCTATACTTTGTCTGGAATGTTGAAAGAAATTCCTGATTGGTCATTTTTTTCTAACTCTGGCTCACCTCCTGCATTTTCAACAATAATAATACTTAACATTTAAGGGTTTGCTCTGTGCCAAGCGGTATCTTAAAACAGTATAGACATTATCTCATTTGATCTTGACAACATTCAGCTAGTGTATTTATTAGTCTGCTCATGCTACCATAACAAAATGCCATAGTCTGAGTGGCTTAAACAATAGAAATGTATCTCTCACCATTTTAGAGGCTGAATGTCCCAGATCAAGGTGCCAGTAGATTCTCTTTCTGGTCAGGTCTCTGTTCCTGGTTTGCAGATGGCTGCCTTCTTCCTGTGTCCTCCACTGGGCCTTTCCTCTGTGTGTGGCGTGGGAGAGAGAGCTCTGGTATCTCTTCTTTTCCCTATGAGGACACCAGTGCCATCAGGCCAGGGCTCCACCCTTAACACCTAATTTAACCTTAGTTACCTAAAGGTGCTATCTCCAAACACAGTCACATTCTTTTCTTTTCTTTCTTACATTTTTGACAGAGTCTCACTCTGTCAAATGCAGTGGCACAATCATGGCTCACTGTAACCTTGACATTCCCAACCTCAAGTTATCCCCTCACCTCAGCCTCCTGAGTCGCTGGGACTACAGACATGTGCCACCACATCTGGCTAATTTTTTATTTTATTTTATTTTTGTAGAGACAGGGTTTCTCCATGTTGCCTAGCCTGGTCTCAAACTCCTCCTGGGCTCAAGTGATCTTTCCACCTCAGCCTCCCAAAGTGCTGGGATTACAAGCATGAGCCACCATGCTGGCCAGCTCCTTCTTTTTGTAATGTTGATCAATCCCAGAATGAAGGAGAGAAAAGGGAAACAAGATGAAAGTAAAAGTAGAGAGAGAGCCTTGGGAGTCAGAGTAATAAAGGTGGTTATGGCAAATGGAATCTAATTAAACTAAAGAGCTTCTGCACAGCAAAAGAAACTGTCATCCGAGTGAACAGGCAACCTACAGAATGGGAGAAAATTTTTGCAATCTACTCATCTGGCCAAGGTGTAATATCCAAAATCTACAAGGAATTTAAACAAATTTACAAGAAAAAAACAAACCCATCAGAAAGTGGGTGAAGGATATGAACAGACACTTCTCAAAAGAAGACATTTATGTGGCCAACAAACAATGAAAAAAAAACTCAACATTGATCATTAGAGAAATGCAAATCAAAACCACAATGACTGACATACCATCTCACACCAGTCAAAATGGCAATTATTAAAAAGTCAAGAAACAATATATGCTGGCGAGGCTGTGGAGAAGTAGGAAGGCTTTTACACTGTTGGTGGGAATGGAAATTAGTTCAACCATTGTGGAAGACAATGTGGCAATTCCTCAAGGATCTAGAATCTTGGATCTTTGACCCAGCAATCTCATTACTGGGTATATACCCAAAGGAATATAAATCATTCTACTGTAAGACAAATGGCCACATATGTTTATTACAGCACTCTTTACAATAGCAAAGACATGGAACCAACCCAAATGCCCATCAATAATAGACTGGATAAATAAAGAAATGAGGTACATATACACTATGGAATACTGTGCAGCCATAAAAAGGAATGAGGCCATGTTCTTTGCAGGGACATAGATGAGGTTGGAAGCCATCATCCTCAGCAAACTAACACAGGAACAGAAAACCAAACACTGCATGTTCTCGTAAGTGGGAGTTGAACAATAAGAACACACAGACACAGAGAGGGAAGCAGCATTCACCAGGGCCAGTGGTGGTGAAGTTGGTGAGGGGAGGGAGAGCATTAGGACAAATAGCTAATGCATGCAGGGCTTAAAACCTAGATGATGGGTTGATAGGTGCAGCAGACCACCACGGCACACGTATACCTATGTAACAAACCTACACGTTCTGCGCTTGTATCCCAGAACTTAAAATTAAAAACATAAAAAGAGAGATGTTCTTGGAAAAGCATTGTTTTCTTAGAGATTTTCTCCAATCTCTGTTTCAGGGTTTGCCCTTTATGATAAGTAATGTATGATATATGGGTTAATTTCCCTAACTTCAAGGTTGTGTGACAGCATCAGCATCAGTTTTCCATCAAATCTCTTTCGATGCTTTCTTGGACTCACCGGATTCTATGTCATGAATTTTACTTGTATTTTTTTATTTTGCGGTAGGGAATGCGTGCATATGAGGGGGAATGTTCAGAAAGTTTAAAGGGATACATTGAAAAGTCAGTCTCTCATGCCAGCTGCTCTCTCTGGGGGATTTTAAGAGGGGGCGAGAGTTGATTCATTCACTCTTCTGGCCCATTCTCTCTTCATTGAAGCTGACTGGGGTGCTGGTGCATGTCCATTTCTCTCATTACAAACTCTGTATTTGTTTTCTATTGCCATGTAACAAAAGTGCCACAAATTTAGCTGCTAAAAGTAACACAAATGTATTATCTCACAGTTTCTGTGGACAGAAGTTTGGCACTGCATGGGTCAAACTTCTCAGAGTCTCACTGGGCTGAAGTCAAGGAAGGTATTGGTCAGGGCTGTGCTCTCATCTTGGGCTCAGTGTCCTCTCCCAAGCTCACTGGTTGTTGAGAAAGATCATTTCCTTGCAGTGTTTGACTGAAGTTCCTATATTCCTGCTAGCTGCTGGCTGGGACCATTCTCAGCTCCTAGCAGCCCATTCCCCTGTGACCCCCACAGATCATTTACAACATGGGTGTCTGCTTTCTTCAATGCCAGCCAAAGCGTGTCTCTCTGACTTTGCCTTCTGCTTGCAATGGGGAAAAAACAGTCTGCTTTTCTTAAAGTGTTCACCTGAAAAGGTCAGGCCCATCAGGAAAATCTTACCTTAATGTCCACTAATTTGGGACCTTAAGTACATCTGTAAGATCCCTTCACAGCAACACCTACATTCGGGTTTGATTGAATAACTGAGGCAAGACGTCTGCATACCAGGAACTGGGAGTTTGGGGACCATCTTAGAATTCTGCTGACCACACACTGGTTTATAGTTTATCTTGAGCTCTGAGGGCCAGGCCTGGCTTGGATATAATGGAAAACAACATCTTGGAAGGTAGAAGTCAGGATTGGGAGTGAGTAGAACTCGATGGAGTTGTTTGTTTCCATGATGCAATTGACTTGTAAGTCTGCCCCATGCTTTAGAGGTACACAGCCCCTTTACCTCCTGTGCTTTTAGCCCCATAACAAACCCAGTCTTTTTTTTTTTTTGAGACGGAGTCTTGCTCTGTCGCCCAGGCTGGGGTGCAGTGGCCCGATCTCAGCTCACTGCAAGCTCCGCCTCCCGGGTTCCCGCCATTCTCCTGCCTCAGCCTCCCGAGTAGCTGGGACTACAGGCGCCCGCCACCTCGCCCGGCTAGTTTTTTTGTATTTTTTAGTGGAGACGGGGTTTCACCGTGTGAGCCAGGATGGTCTCGATCTCCTGACCTCGTGATTCGCCCGTCTCGGCCTCCCAAAGTGCTGGGATTACAGGCTTGAGCCACCGCACCCGGCCAACCCAGTCTTTTTCAGTGCGTTATTTGCATGACTTTTGGACTTCATTTGGAAAATGCTTCAGTACCCCAAAGTTTCCTGAAGATGTGGAGTCATCTAACCTTTCCCCCATTACCTAGTCTTTGTTTTTGTTTGCTGAGGACCAACCTGTTTTATGCCTGTTTTCCTGGCATATTTATTAATGGTACCTCACTTTCACTCAACAGTGTCTGCATTTGGAGGATAAGTGATGTAGACACAGTATCCATGCCATTTAGACTCCTGCATGTCCTATCTTTCTCAGCCCCTCTTCCTACCATCTTAATGCTATTTATATACTGACAACCAACCCGTGGATCTTTGGCTCACTACAACCAGATTTCTGACTCACCCCCCTCCCGGGCCATTTTGTCCCTAAGTAGCAAGTGTGGCTATTTTGGTTTCTCTATATGTTGGGATTGTGCCCCATGGTGTCTGCGAGCGTTGTATTTGTATTGGACGTTGAAGAGAGCTAAAGGCAAAAAAGCTTTTTTTGTAGAGTTTCACCATGTTGCCCAGGCTGGTCTCAAACTCCTGGGCTCAAGAGGTTTGCCTCCCAAAGTGCTGGGATTACAGACATGACTCACTGAGCCTGGCTATTTCCCCTTCATTTCTTTACTCCAGAAATGTTCAAAACAGGGGAACTCCGTCCATTTTTGTTTAAAGTTACTTAATCATTCTTCCTTCCCTAATCTCCCAAATAAAGCTGATTATAATACCTATTCTCACCAGTCTGTTATAAAAATTGAGTAACTTTTTATATAATGTGCTACATCACAATATTTCAGTCAATGACAGACTGCATATATGTTGGTGGTCCCATAAGGTTATAATACTGTATTTTTACTGTACCTTTTCTGTGTTTAGATACGTTTAGATACACAGATACTTACCATTGCATTTCAGTTGCCTGCAGTGTTCAGTATAGTAACATACTGCACCCGTTTGTAGCCTAGGAACCATAGCCTGTACCATATAGCCTAGATGTATAGTAGGTTTATGTAAGTACACTCTGTGATGTTTGCACAACAGCAAAATCACCTAGTGACACCTGTCTCAGAATGTAGCCCCATTTAAGTGATGCATGACTATATTTCAAATAGATAAATAATTCCTGGCCCATATTAGTCAATTTAAAAATGTTTGTAAATATTTGTTGTTAAGGAGTATCACTTTAGAGTTACAATGTACTTTTTACATTTGGCTAGGTAGGAGAGAAAGGTGCAGTCCAAGTGAGGGGATCCCCAACATCTACTGCAGAGAGACCAACAAAGCACCTTCGTTTGCCAGTTGGTAAACTGGTTTGGTTTCAGAAGAAAGTGCAGTTGGGAAGTTGTGAAAAAACAGCCTGGATAATTAGGATGAATTCAGATTTTTGAGGGACTTAGAAGTTGTGCCTGTTTGTTTATACTTGGGGTAGCAAATAAATAAGCTGTTGCAATATTTTCCCAATAGGATGAGGTGATGAGAACAATGTGATAGTGACCATTGATGCGATCAGCACTGGCAATGGAAATAAAGAGGAAGGGCAAGCATAGCAGACTTGCTGAGATATTTCTTGTTTAACTAGTGCTTGACTAGTGATAAAGGATGGAACAGATGAGTTAACATTTACTGAAAGCTTTTTTAACCTGAATGACCAGAAAACCATTGATATCATAGAAGAAAAGATACAAAAACCTTAGAAGGGAGAGAGTAGGGATGAGTGGACATGGAGGATAGGCTTTAAAGGGACCCTGAGAGGAGGATGGGAAGGTTAAGAGAATCTAAGGAGGGAAACATATGGAATAGTTTCCAAATCAGTATAAAACCCAAGCTATGGAAAAAGTGTTGCAAGAGAAGGCCTTGGCATACTGTCATTTTCTTGGAATGCCTTCCCTGCCTGCCTAGCTGGCTACGATCTCTGCTGTATCTGTCCCAGTACTCACTTCACTATAGACGATGTGCTCTGTGAAAGTAGTAGCCATAACCCCGGAACCTGGCATGTCACAGGTGCACAGTATATATTTCTCAAATGAACAGTTAAGAAAAGGATGGTTAATAATGGCCAATACAGTAAGTAGGTCAAGTTGAATTAGGATAGAAAATGATGTTAGTGGATCTGCTGGTGATGAAATCATAATTTCATCAGCATGCTGGGGCAGGAGCCAGGTTACAGAGAGTTTACCAGGAAGCTAATAGTGAGGAAGCAGCAGCAGCAGCAACTGTGTTCTGCTCCTCCAAAGGTCTGGAAAGGAAAATATCTGGAACCAGCTAGGGAAAGAGGATGGTGGAGTTAGGCAAGATAAGTTAGGTTGATTTGTTCCTTAATAAAGGTGAGTCTGAATTACAAGGGAAGAGTGAGACAATGCTATAGAAAGAAGCAGGGACAAAAACAAAGCCCATCATGAGTTCTAGAAGAATGGATCTAGCTATAAAGAAAACAGCAAGATTCCAGTTCCTCAGAATCTGGAAGGAAGATACAGAAAATGAAACCAAACTACATTGAGATACATAGATGAAGACAAAATTATGCTGTTGCCACATGGTCTCCATCTTCTCATTAAGGAGCAGTGTTATCGTCTTTATCCACTTGTTGGCTCTGTAACTTTTATGAGTTCCAGCTTTACCTTTGTGCCATGATTGTCTTATCACTGGAGAATCTAGCAACCTTTAACAATTTTTAATAAGAAATATTTATGAAATAAAAATTAATGTTTGGAATTACACTTGTTTTGTTTCAAATAAGTGGCCAATTAAAGCAGCTTCATAGATCAGGTGGACTGATAGGTTTTTATTTTACCAGAGATAAATACAGTTTTCTAAAGCACACATGCAACTTGATAATAAGAGTGATCTGTACCTAATAAAGCTAGCCAAAGCACGAAGGAAAACATTTTTTCTATTAAATCAGGGCAACACAAACTGCCTACAAGTTTAACACAATGAAAGACTTGTTCGTGTGAATATAGGGTTAGTTTAGTACAGCTATTTGTTCATCCAAGCAAAAAATGGATAATCTAATCTCAGCAAATTATTTTTGTTGCTGTTTTATTTAAAAAAAAAAATCTTGCTTTGGCTTGATAAATACAAAGAAATCAAATATGAACAATTCACATATGACATTTTCCCTTTCTAAACAAAAGGCACAAGGGTGTAAAAATTCATTTTAGGAATCTTGTTTGTGAATTGTAAACTCAATTACTTTTGAAATCTTTTAATCTATAAAGTTTACACTGTAGTAGATTGTCTACATGTCACATGTGAAGAGATAATTTTTTTCCTAGGGTCCATTTAATGAAATAGAGCAAAATGGAGATACCGTATTAAGAGCTCTTGCTTTGGAAATATTTGTTAATTTTTGTGCACGTTGATATTTGTGCTTGAGATTCAATATGGATTTTATTTTATCATATTCTTCTCTATCAACAGCGATCTTAGCCAATCACAGGAATGTGTAATCAAATATCGCTTCAAGAATAAATTCCTCAGTAAATAAGATTCTGAAACCAATGACTGGAGACTGGGCCTGTTTAAAACCCCCTCAAATTGTCTTTATAGGATTATTCAAAATAAAACACGGGCAATCCCTGAGACAAGGCACATCTAGTCTCTTACCCTGCTGAGGATCTCCTACACACTTATACTTTTTACTGTTTAAAACATTATTCAGCACCCATAGGTTTTGTTCAAGTGTAGCTCATATTTGAGAGAAAAATTTTCCTTGTACATGTATTTTAAACTATTCAGGATCATTAGAAAACATCTAAGGGTCAGCAAGCTTGTGTGTGTATATGTGTGTTTATCAAGAAGGAAAACACATTTCTACAGATTTTTTTATTGATGAACTGTAAAATATATTAATACAGTACAATTTTAAAAATATGTCTGTTACTAAGAAGAATGAAATGATTTTATTTGGGATAACAGTTCACTTACTGAAGTTCAAAGTTTAGCGTGCCCTGTCATCAAAATCAGTTGTCTATATTGATTTGTCAGTGCTGATGGGTAATGAGATTTTACATATTTCATCTTTGAAACTGTATTTTCACACAGATTCTTGCTGCCAAACACTGATACCAATTCATGATATCAGCATAACATGGTTTTAACTGAACATTTAGCGCTTGGAAGGCATTTACAGAATTCTATTAGATTCTACTTTCTCTATTTGTCTTTTATCAGATCAATCACTTGCAATTGATGGTTAGATGGAAGCTCCATTCGATTGCACAGTTAAATGGATTTTTAAATATTAACATTTCCTTTGAGCTTGCATCAAGATCTGAAAAATGCTGTTGGATATGTAGTTTGATCTCAGAAAATATATCTGCTCCAAGTTTGTTTTGGAGTGTAGAGCATGCTTAATGCTTTAACTTTGACAGCATGGTAACGGTATAAGGCAGCTTGACGTTACTTGGGATTTAAACACTAGTTGTTGTTAAAAATGATTTTATTGCAGTATTCATTTTGCATAAAAGCAAAATTTTTCCATGTAACTTCAGGTTGAACACATTAAGAAACATTAAGACTGTCACAGAAGCTAGTTTAAAAGTGTTTGATAGTAGTGGTTGAAGGCAGGTCTTCCTACTGAGGAAAAACTTCAGTCTCAGCCATAAGCCCAATAAATCACAATAAAACCTCACCACTATTAACCATCAAAGTATGTTGTGGCAGAGCAAGTCAAGGGTTAGGCTTCTGTTTCTGACAAAAATTTGTAGAAGTGATGGAAGTTAAGTCTTTGAGAATGAAACCCACTGTTGATACTACTGGCTTAAGGACATATGAGATTCAGATATTTTCCAAAATGTCTACTGATGAATAACACCATCAGCTTACATTTTCACAAGCTTTTGTAAATTAATTTACTTAAGCCTTTTTGTATTTCACACGTTTTTAGCCACCATCAGTTGTAACACATCATAGCAGATTCCACTTCAGGTTGTGATGAATTAGCGTTTTCTCAACCTCTTTGAAAATATTCTTGCCTGTAGTTAATCTGTGCAAACTATTCATGAAGGCTAATTTTCATTCACTTTAATTTTGGTACTCACATCACTAATAAACAACAACTTAGCAGCATTGGTGACATCCTTCAATTCATCAAAACCAAGGAAAAATACAAAATCATTTGCTTTGTTTTCTGGCTGACTGTTGGTGTTGGTCCTGATGTCTTCACCTAAGTATGTATGTAACATTGAGAAGAGAGAGGTAGTGGGAGGAGATTAGACAAGAGGACTTGGATTATCATGGACCTTGTTTGCTCACCATTGATAAAGTTTGGAGATGTATCTTCTAGAACGTTGATTTTTTCAGACTTTTTTTGTTCATTTGCTTGTTCTCACTCATGATGTTTTAATGGGGGAAAAAATCTAAAGGGGAAACCCAATATATGACAGTTAATCTAACAGTGTTTTGATGGAAAAGTCAGGAAGTAGAAGGCCTAGAACCCTAGAAGCTCTTTTCCTTTCCCACAGAAGTTTGAAAACCATCGTTTTTAGCACAGAGTGACAAAATAGCAGTTTTACAGCAGGGGAATATGTGATAAGATGTGCTTGGAGCAGAATGCCTTTACCTTACAGGAGAAAGGGGAAGAATGCTTGTTCGATCACCAGTTATGTATTAAACACTGAACTATTTTAAAACACCATTTTATTTCATCTTCATGGGAACAGAATCAATACGTATTATCACCATTTTATAAAATGAAGAAAGCACAATTCAAATACGTAGTTATGGGTTGGCTTATTTCTCAAGTTCTATCAGTTACAGGATCTCAACTCTCTGGAACAGTGCTGCCCAATAGAGCTTTCCGCGGTGATGGAAATATTCTATATCTGTGCCGTGGAACGTGGTGGTGCCTCGCCGTATGTCACGTCAAATACTTAAAATGTGGCCAGTGCAATTGAGAAACTGAATCTTTCATTTTATTTACTTTTAATTCATTTTCATTTAACTAGCCATGTGTAGCTACCCCCTACTGTATTGGATAGTTCAGTTCTAGATTACACTGTCGTTCAAACTGATTCATTCTCCAGTGGTTCTGCCTTACTTTGCCACTAACGATTATGCGATTTACATTTACTTAATTTTGTTCAATGTGTCACATAAATATTTAATTTCACCTATTACATATTAAAAGTTGACAATCAGATCTCAATAAATATTATTTTTGGAATGTGGGTTTCCTTTCTTAGAAAGGGGGATAGTAACTCTTCCATTGACTCATTGATGTGTATTAAGTGCCTACTTTGTGTCAGGCACCTGAGCTCTGGACCCTGGGAATATAGTAGAATGAAAGACAAGGGTGATTACTGTCCACAAGGAACTTAATTGCCCTAGTGGAGAAGACGTAGAAAGACACGCAGTTATAATGGAACATTAAAATATGCAAGGGAGTTTGGCAGCTTGGAAAGGTCACCGAAAATACTCTAACTTCAAGGAAGCTTTCCCAGAGGAAAAAATCTTTAAGTAGAGTCCTGAACAGAGGAAAGTTTAGCTCTATCAAATAGATTTAGAGGAGCAGTAAGAAAAATATTCTATGTGTGTAGACCAGTAGGCTAGAAGGCATGGGGATTTAGGAAGGAAATTGAAGCTCAATGGTGCTGAACTGTAATGGTTGGGATACGGAGCCCTCTGATAGATTCTGTAGGGGTCAGACTTCTGAGCACACAGCAGGGCTGGGGACAGAAGGGAACAGAGTAATCAGCACACACTATAAACCTAGAAGATATTTAGAATTTTAACAGAAAGCAAACATTTTTTACAAAGGTATTCAGAGATCTCTTTTTTGTACCAATCTGAAATTACTTTTAAAATGGTCATTCCTTTTTTCTTAAACTGTTCTAACTTATCATAGCAAGCTTGTCCAACCCACAGTCCAGGACAGCTTTGAATGCAGCCCAAAACAAATTTGTAAACTTTCTTAAAATATTACAAGTTTTTTTGTAATTTTTTTTTTTTAGCTCATCAGCTATCATTAGTGTTAATGTGTTTTATGTATGGCCCAAGACAGTTCTTCTTCCAGTGTGGCCCAGGGAAGCCAAAATTTTGGACACCCCTTCTATAAAGATGAATTTGAAAGATGGCCAGTGTATAAGGCTTTTTTCAGTTGTCCATTTATTTAATTTTTACTTTTCTCATCTGTGAAAGAAGAAAATATTATCCAGTAAATCTAACGCTGTTTTCAATAATAGCATTACCTACCTAGGTGTGAATATTCAAGAGCCAGTATTACATATTTATTCTCACATTCAGCTTCTTCATTGAGAGCTGAATCTTCAAAAGCTGCCTGCACATGTATTGTGTAAGTCAGGGGTCCCCAAGACCCAGGACACAGCCTGATACCAGTCCATGGCCTGTTAGGAACTGGGCCACTCAGCAGGAGGTGAGCAAGCATTACTGCCCAAACTCCGCCTCCTCTCAGATCAGCTATGTTACTACATTCTTACAGGAGCATGAACCCTATTGTGAACTGCGCATGTGAGGGATCTAGGTTGCATGTTCCTTATGAGAATCTAACACCTGATGATCTGAGGCAGAACAATTTCATCCTGAAACCATCTCCCCAAGCCCCCAAGTCCATGGAAACAATATCTTCCAGGAGATCAATTCCTGGAGCTAAAAAGTTTGGGGACTGCTGGTATAAGTAGTATAAACTTAATACACCATGACATTGATATTAATATTGGGAATTTCACTCAGCAATTAGTTTTGTTGTTTCTGAACTGTTAACCTAATGGAGAATGGGCAAGCCATCATTACCATTACCTTTAACAGCTTAACAGTAAGCTTTATTGATAGTGAGAGCCAGCATAAAAATTATCACCTTGTGGAAAATGGAGAACATTTACATGTCAGTACCTTTGCACCTGTATTTTTGAATGTTTAGTTCCTCACCAAACATGGAAGAACTTCAGAGTTCTAAAAGGCTTTGATTAATTTTAACTTTTGGAAGCATTTCTATAAAATATGGAATCAGAACAGTATCGTGCCTGTAAGAATCACTCAAAGTTTTTTTTAGAGAAATGCAAAGTATGATGGAAACATGGGGGACTGAGCCATGTGAACTAATGTCAGTCACTAGACATGCCATATAATTTTTTCTATTTTGTTGTCTACTATTCCATTTTTTCTGTCCATGCATGACAGTTTTAATGTTGTACATGGAGGAGTTGTGAAAAATTAGTGTAGTGTCAGTGGCTGATTTTGTGCAGTGAACATTAAGTCAGTTCCCATGAACAGCCCCCTGGTGCAACCCTTAATAAATGCAAACTTTATTTTTAGTACTGACCTTTTGTAATGTGAGCCTTGATCCGTTGAGATGCTGTTCACTTTTGATGCATCTCCAAATCCCTTTTTTTATGCATTTTAAATCAACACACACTTGCTCTGAATTTATGCATGTGGATAGACGGAGATGTAATTTAAACACATCTGTTCAAATATGCATTTCAGATCAACTTGGTGCCGATTCTCATAATACGATGGAGTTTTTGACGGGTATTAGATCCCTAAAGTACACAACAGATGGTATTTATTAGAGACTGAATAGAAATGAAGTTTAAGGATGTTGAGCTTTTTGTCTTAAGTCACTCATTTTTTAGTCATAAAACAATAATGGGCTGAAGTCTTGTATCCCTATAATAAAGCTTTGTGTGAGACTGTTTTCTTTGAGATGAATGTCTCTCAGTCGAGTTGAGATTAAATAGATATTTTTGTTGAGTAGACACCATCACCAGGAAAAGTTAGATCAGAAAGGGGTAAAGAATAGGTTATTACGATTTAGATACTAGCTACAATTAATACTTAAGTCATGTAAAATTATGGACTTAAATAGATTGACTAGCTTCACTAAAAATTCTTATTCAATTTAGGCACATGTCAATGAGTAACTTAAAATTTATTAAAATATTATTATACTTCAGGGTCATTATTTCAGTGCCTAAAACAATATTTTAAAAGTAATCTTCAAAGCTAACTTTTCCCCCCAAATACTTATACTAAGAATAAGTGACATAATATACCTATGATATACTGGCCTAAAATTAGTATACAGAAATTCATTGCATTGAATAATACATAGACATGCATTGTTCTTTCCCTAATTCCTCACATCTCTCTCTTTTTCAAGCATTATGCCCGCATCTGCCTTTTTGCCCACACCTGAAGATGAGAAACTGATAAGATTGCAGTTGTGTGTGGATGATAAGCCCTCCAGGAGGCACCAGTAATTGTTGCAGGGTTTTCAGAGCTGTTAGAACTAGCTCTTAACACTTATTTTTGTCTCCAGAGCTTATAACATTGGGAACCAGTTCCAAAGATCTGGATCAAGGATAAGAAACAAAATCTATATATGCATGCCTTTTTCTTGCATTTGATAGGAAGCTGTGTTCTCACG
Organism: Trachypithecus francoisi; assembly: GCF_009764315.1. Classification (NCBI taxonomy): domain Eukaryota; kingdom Metazoa; phylum Chordata; class Mammalia; order Primates; family Cercopithecidae; genus Trachypithecus; species Trachypithecus francoisi. The sequence continues at coordinate 21,290,035 of NW_022681455.1, forward strand.
TCTGCAATCAGATGCAAGTAAACCAGACTGAGATTACTTGCAATCTTTTATTGACTTCTATACACAACACCACAAATAAATCTTTTTCTCATAGATTTAGAGAGAGTGCAGAAGGAAACAGGTGATTTGTGAGGTAACCTGCCGTTATGTTAGGCAGTAATAGAAAACATTTTAAAATATTTGAAATAATGTAATTGCTTTGCACTGGGAACACGCACATGAATAAAAGATGTTAGCAGGTGTCCTACTAGTATGGAATCTCATGCTGTTGTATTTATTGGAAATATGCACACCATCAGCAGATTTAATTTTGTAAAAAGTAATCGAAACAGAAGGATTGAATAAAAAAACTCAGGCTAAAATCATGTCGTTCCTTTAAACCAAATTTTCAATGTAATAAAATGCAGTTTTTGTATCAAATTCCCTTCTATCTTAGATTTTTTTTTTTCAATGTTACTCTGAAAATCTTTTTTTTTTTTTTTGTATTCTGGATTATTTTCTTTAAAATACTTTCTCACACAACATATAATACTTGCCTATCGTATTTGGTACTGGATAATGTGATAAAGGTTTTTGTATAGCATTTAAAATTTTTGATGACTAGGGACTTAATGTTTAGTATATCTTTGTACAATAATTTATGTGGTTAGTAGCATACAGTCTGGTAAAATCACATAACATCAAATCAAAGTCCAAGGAAACATTTCCTTCGTGTTTCATGTGCACCAGTAAAATTGCTTTTGATAAAATAAGTTACATGGATAACACAGGTTTAGCTATTCAGAGATTTTCTTTTCAAATCTTTGATGTGGGACTTAATTTTGAGGGACCTAATTCTAAGGGTAGAGGATATTTGGTATGCATTTTGAATTTGGTAAATAAAAAATAGTCATCTAGAATGCAATTTGTTTCCTGGTGAAAGTGGTTTTCTTCATTTTTTTTTTTTTTGTACTATTTTTATCCCTTTAAATGTTTTAACTACCAGGGAAAATTTCTAATTGAGGCACTCAAGTGTTAATCCATTTTGAGTCTGCTGCAGCTCCTTCCCAATGTCTCTTACAAATTAAATATATAAATCCCATGTATTGGTCTTCTATGTAATATTTTAACTGTACATCCCCATTTCCCACCCACCCTACTCCACCACCATACCACCATTCGCCCCTGTCTCTGCTTCTCTACTAACAAACACTGTTTTAGAACCTCACTGCGCATGAAGCACCAGGTAGGTAAAAGCTAGATGTAATGTGGTCCCTGCCCTACCTGCACTTACAGTTCATTCCATGCACAACTAACACCTCTCTAGTGGCACTGGGTACTCTGGTAGGTGTCTTGGTTAATGGCCTCTCCTTCCAGCCACGTCCAAGCTTAAAATCCTAGAATCATGTTCACTCCCTTTTTACTGTCTCCACTTCCACCTACCACCACCTGCCTCCACTCAAGGCAGTCACCTCATCAGCCACCACTTCCAATGATTACACCTCTTCTTACACTCCTTCCCTACCCGCCCCACTGTCACTATCCTATTTGAGGCCAGTACTATCTTGTATTCTATCATGTCTGTTTCATCGATCTCATTCTTAAGGTACTTCCAGAATCATCTTACTGATGTACAGCTTCAAACGTTTTCCTCCCCACAAAAGCCTTTGATAGCTGCTTTTCCCCAAACTTCTATATGCTGGTCCTAACCTCCTTGTTAGCTGTATTACAATCCTCCCATTCATAGGCCCTGAATCCTGTCGTGTTTGTTGTTGGTTTCTTTTTACCTGAATGCCTCTGCTCTGGCTTTTCTTTCTGTTGAGAGTATATAAAAAATAGAGATAGAGATAGAAATAGTACCTATCTTATGGGAGTGCTTAGGAGGATCACGTCAGTTAATATATGGAAAGCACTTGACCCTCACACAAAATGCATCATAAATGTTTCTCATAACTGATTATCACTACCACAACTACCACTTCTACTACTACTGCTGGTATACACCTAACTTAGCTGTCAGTGAGGTTTTTCAGGGAAGGTATAGTAAGTATCTAGTTGTTTTTAGCACATAGCACAGTTATAGAGCGTAGAATGTCTTCCTTCCATTATATTGGTTAAATTATGTCAGTTTAATTGATGGTATTGATTAATTGAATTTTCCTCAGGATCAAAACCTAAAGTAAGTCTTCTGCCCACATCATATATATATATATACAGACACACAAACACATATATACACACATATGTATAAATGATTCAGTAGAAGGGGATCTACATATATGTATTTATGTATGTATAAATGATGCAGTAGAAGGGGATCTACATATATATATGTATGTATGTATGTATGTATGTATAAATGATGCAGTAGAAGGGGAATCTACATGAACATTTCAGGTTCTTTCAGACTCCAAAAATCTACGTGACACTGTTTCTTCATTTCCATTTTACTCAGAGATATTTTGTAGGCAACACTTGTAAGGATACTTCCAAGACTTCTCTCCTTTTGCAAAAAGCATGCTAGGCTCACTTAAGAAAAAACTCATATCTTCATGCTTTCATCATTTGTCTCTGCATTTTTATGGGCTCTGAAAATTATTCATCATCCCTATTTTAGTGGCAATACATACCTTTGCATTTTGCTATCTCAGAGTCATTTCCTTGTGACTTTCTGTTGTATTCAGTTTTATTTATGTTAACATCTTTTAAAAGTATCATCATGGAATTAAAAGCAATTCTTACTCAAGGCCACTTGGAGAATGTGACTTTGTGTTTAGGAGGAAATCACTTTGTACAGGAAGCATATTGTCACAGTATATACAGCATTGTGCCTTGGACCTTTAGCTGTGATGAGATATAGTCATTAGTTGTGTTTTGCCACCCCAGGTTTCTTCATTTGCTTTTCTGATCAGAAATTGATTTTGTTAAAGCTGTTTGCTAAGGGAAATGTTTGCTGTAATTGGAGCTACATACATAGATTGAAGTGGAATATAAATTCTATTGATGTTACACTTCGTTTCAGTTAATTTAAGCACATTCTACATTAGTAGGGCAATCTGTGATCCTGTTATACCCTGTTGTACCAAAAAACCTCTGTAGTTTTTCCTTTTATCTTTTCTTTTTCCTCCCTGTGTTATTCTTTGATTTTATCTTCTCTAAGGCTCATAATTCTCTTTACTCCTCGACATCTCCTCATCCCACCCTTCTCTCTTGTATTGAGCCTGGCATGGTTGGTCACATTACTGTTTACCTCCACTGGTGGCTAGAAATCCTATTTAGTCCTCTGTTGCACCCTGATTCTGTTTTCTTGCCCCTTACTTGTAAGTATTCACTTATCATTGATGGAATTGAATCAAATTGTCTTTAACTCAAGCCTTCATTCTAATAGACTTTACCACTCTGATACCTGACTGGCTGATAGCATCACACACATTTATACACTTGCTTCTTACATTGGTGGTCACAGACAAAACTTTCTCCTTTACCAGATTCTCTAAGTTCATAGCCCAAAACCCTTTCACACATGCCAAAATTATTGTTAATAATGACATTATTGTTAATTTTTATAAATGCTAACTTTATGTTGACATAGTATAATCATTAGTATTTATAGTTAATAAATTATTAATGATTCTTCTAAATATTCAGTTGAGCTGGTTTGAAAGGCAGTAGTTTTCAAGTCCTGGTTTCTCTGTGAAAACACTTCACTTTTCTAAACCTCTGTAAGCTAGACATGTCCCCCTTCCTTCTCAGAAGGTTGTTTTGATGTCTCCGTGTCTTAATCCATTTGTGCTGCTGTAACAAAGTACCTGAGACTGGGTAATTTATAAACAATAGAAATTTATTTCGCACAGTTCTAGAGGCTGGGAAGTCTACGATCAAGGCACCAGCAGGTTCAGTGTCAGGAGAAGGCTGGTTCCTCGAAGATGGCACTACCCGGCTTCTTCAAATGGCAGAAGGGAGTGGGGGGCAAGAGAGTGCTCCCTTCAGCCTTGCCCTTTTATAAGGCTCTGCCCTCATGATGTCATCATTTCCCAAAGACCACACCTCTATTAATACTATAGCATTGGGGATTCAGTTTCAACATAGATTTTGAATGGGACACCATCATTCAAACCATAGCACTTGGCAAAATAGCACAGGAAAAGGACTATAGCATGTGACCTTCTTTGGGTTTTTATGGTCATTACCTGGATCGGATTGATATGGCAGGCAGGCAGGAATACTTTGGTTTGTGTGCCTGGCAGTGACTGTTCAGGACTTGGTATCAAGCACTGCTATAGTTATCTAAATAATCCCAGATTCTTTTGCCAAAAATGATGTAATCAGTGCTACTTTCTAGACCTTGCATGGTTTGGGACATGAGCATGAGGTAAAGTGTTAAAAATTAACAAGATGTGTTTGTTTTCTCCCTGACTCTGAGTCAGGGGCTAGTTGTACCTATTAACATTTCTACTCCCATGGGCTGCTGTCTCCCTTTCCCTTATTTAGAGGCATCACTGAAAATGTGCATGATGAAATCTGAACTTGCACGAATATCTCTGTTGGCTGCTAGCACAGATGTGTTATCTGGTGAGGATTTTTTCTAGATTTCTTCCCCTTGGCTAAAACAGTAAATGCATAAGTAAAGCACTAGGAGTCAGAGATCCTAATTCCAGACCTTCTCTACTGTAAACTAGCTCTGTGTCCATGGACAAGTGACCTTATCCCCAGTGCCCTTGTTTTTTAATATGAGAATAACAATCTAATAATGGAGGGGTGCTGAGAAAATAACCTTATGTGGGTATTTTTATTTAGTAGTTGTGTGGGTCATCAGATGGCATCTCAACTCACTCTTCAGTGACACCTGATAGTCATTGTTTCTGAGAAAAGGGGCCTTTGGGAACAAATACATCTGGCACTATTCAACATTCACTGCCCTCCGTCAGTGGGAGGCAGCTTATTATTTCAGATCACAGACAGGAAGGATTCAGATCCTGACTCTGCTGCTTATTGCTGTGTGACATTGGGCAGCTTACATAACCTTTCTGTGTGTCCATTGCCACATCTGTAAACTGAGGAAAATATTGCATATCTCACTGGTTACTCTGAGGATTAAATGAGTTGATATATGAAAAGCACTTAAAAGAGTGCCCTCCATATTCTTGGTTCAGGGAGGCTGGTGTTAGAAGATGCCACACTATTAACCTGATAATTAGCTAATGCACATGTGACTAATGTTATTTCCTTCCCTCCATTTGGGGATGGTTGCAGTGTCCTGATGTTCTGTAATATAGTGGCTTTGTTCTTGAGGTTTTAAAGTGTTTCTTGGCATAGGGTCAGCTACCACCAGCATTCATGCCATGCCCAGCATGCCAGCACTGCTGCCTGGGTATGTAAGAAGAAGGGGGCGGTGGGTAGTGGGCTCCCTTGGAGCCGCTGTTGTGGCAAGAAAGGACTTTGGTCACTCACAGTCAGGAAGAGCCTAGGAGTGCTTTGCGGGTCGGTGAAGCCTGTCCCAGGCAGTGTTCATGGCTGTGGGGAGCTGTGAAGCAGCTGCAGCTGACAGGCCAGCCAGGCGTGGTGTGAGACAGAATGGAGCTGCTCCTTTTGAGGCAGACATTTGGGCCAAATGGGGAACCAAGAGACAGTGTCATAAAAAGTGACAGGGCCTTCACATAAAAGCTACAACGCCTAACAAACAGACACATTTCATGTGAGTTTCGTGGGGAAAGTCCTCTTGGCCACCTGCCACCTCCCTGCCACAGCAGCCCCCATAGATGCTGACTGTTGAGAACCTTGTCGAGAACGTATCATCCAGTTAACAAATGAGTTTAGAATGACAAGACTTATACCCTTCAAAAATAGAAGCAAGCAACTGTAACCTACAATTAGAATGAAATCTCCACTTTCATCTCCTCCTCATAAACCTTGCTTCAACCTTAAAGACTCCATCTTGTAGCCCTTTCCCCAAAATTTTAACTGAAAGTTGCAAATAAATTGAAGTTGTTCAAAATAAGCATTGACCAAATGTTCTGAGTAATTCTTAAAATAGAAATTGAGGGTGAAACAATTCTTAGTTAACTGATTTTTTTTTTTAAGAGATGGAGTCTCGCCATGTTGCCCAGGTTAGTCTTGAACTCCTAGGCTCAAGTGATCCTTCCGTTTCAGCCTATTGATTAGCTAGGACTACAGGTGTGTGCCACTGAGCCAGGGAAAGAGAAAGTGGAAATTCAAAGGGCTTTGTAGATGACACCTTCTCTTTGCAGAAAGGCTAGGCAGATGCTGCTGAGAAACCAGGCGCTGGAGCCAACTTGTACTGCTTACAATGATAGTATCCCCTTTTCCTAAAGAGAAGCCATCATTTACAAAGCCTTGTGAATCTCCACTTTATCCTTCCCCACCAGAGCTAACTTCTGGGACTTAAAGGAAAATATTGAAATTGGTATTAGTCAAAACAGGGATTAATCATTGATCTCTTGGTGAATAAAGCCTATTGCTTTATTAAATTCATGTATTCATCTTACTGTCTGTTTTTCCAAGTTCTCCCAAACATTTCACCTTTAAGTCAGTGGGTACATTTATTGAGCCTCAACAGTCTATGTGGCTGTTGCTTCATTACTACAGAGTGTAGGAATGTGAATATGACCCCATCCTTGTCCACCAGGTGCTTACAGTTTATTAGGAGGCATAAAGCAAGAAAACAGATGTAAAAAAATGTCAGGAAGATCATAACAGGGACATCATAGAGGTACAAAGGAGGGACTGTGAATGAATCAAGATGCTGAGATAAAATCAAGAAAAATTTCGTCAGAGAGGTGGCCCAGGGAATATCAGTAGTATGGATAGGGGATTGTACAGTAGGATTGCTCAGAGAGGAATTATTCTGATTTCAATGAGCAGTGTGGATAGGGGATTGTACAATGGGATTGCTCAGAGAGGAAGTATTCTGATTTGAATCATATCAATCGGAATTGGGTGATAATGGAAAGGTTGATTAGGGCTACATTCGGGAGAGCATTATATATACCCACTGGCCCTCAGTTCACCCTGGAGTGTTCCTGGGAGTTCTTATCAAAAATCAGAGTCGTGGGCCTGGTTGGTTAGAATCTCAGCAGATGGTAAATAATTTTGGCTTTGCAGACCATGCAGTTTCTGTTGCAACTGTCACAACTATTCAACTCTGCTTTTGTAGTGAAAGCAGCCATAAACAGTATGAAATGAATGAGTGTAGCTGTGTTCCAATAAAACTTTATTTACAAAACAGACAACAGCTGGATTTGGCACATGGGCTGTAGTTTGCCAACCTCTGACCTTTAAAACAATAAAACACAATAAGAAAATATGCTCAACTCATAAGAAATAAAGTGATTATAAATCTGTGTTTTGATTTAAAGGATTTTATAATTTCTATTCCATAAATATAGCTTCCCATCTTCTCACTTGCTTGCTCTGTGTATGAATGTGTGAGTGTGTATATATATATATTTTTTCCAATTTGTATATATCCCTATTCAGTATTATTTATGATGATGCTATACCAATTGCACTTTAGGATGACATAAGACTTGAAATGTAATGTTTCTGAGTGCTATTTTTTGATAACAACACTTCCATTAAAAGTAATCATTTGCCTAATTTCTTAATAATGGACTGGATATTAGAGGCAACTGCATTTTGACTGTATCATTTTATAAATTATTCTTCCCTAGACCTGATGTTTAGTTACCTTCCAGTTATGTTTTCCCGTTAAAGAATGCCACGATCTGGGTTTCAGTCTCTAAGTGGTTTTTTTCAAAGTTTAATTTTAAAAGATTTAAGAAACTTGCCTAACTTTGTAGATTTTGCCCTGTCCTGATATTCGTTTAATTGGTTCTGCTAATGTGAAAGCCCTTTCAAATATGAAAAAATAAAGCAAGAGAGAAAAGTTGATTATTTCTGTAATTGGATTTTTTCTTGAATAAAATGATTTCACCCACTTTATCTTTCTGACTGAGGGGTGGGGGTAGAGGATGAGCTTTCTTTTATATTGTAGTCAGAAGCAGACAGAATAAGGTATAGTCTGTTCCAAGATATCAGAATGGCGGATGGGTTTGGGTTGTAATTAATTACTGATGCTGAATATACTCTGGCCCCTACTTTCATTCTCAAATCTAAATTTCCACTGTGTGCAAAATAATTCCATCCAGGAAGAATTCTAATTACTTTAGTAATTATCATCTTATCTCTAAATGGAATTCAGACATTTGCTGCAGTTTATGAATGTTAGAAATGTTTCATTTCCTTTTCACCTTGAATAACAGAAAAATACACATTACTGAATTCAGCTTCATTGAACCTTATAATTCATGTTACCATAGAAACAGAAAAACTCATATAAGAATTGTGTTAGCAGTACCATAGATAGTAAATACCTTCACTTTAACCAGCAATATCATAAAATGATTTTAATAACAGATGTGTAAAAATTCTGTGAAATTTAATATGGTTTCTTTTAAATACTATAACAATATTATGCAGTATGCTTACTTTTAATTTTTAAGGCAATATCTTTGGTCTTATGTAAGGCTTTGTGCTTATTCCAAAATATTTGCTATGGAATGCAAGCATAGTGTTACAGGATAAAAAACTTATTTAACATGGTATTTATTTGATTTTTAGTTAGCAGTGATGATTCATTTGATTTGTGCTTGAAGCCAAATGATATATTGTGGATTTATACCAGGCTTAGAAATGTAATGGATGACATTAAATTCTCTGGTGTCATCTCATCCAGTTGTCTCTCATCCTTTTTTTTTTTAGCCTATTTGACAGCCACTTTTCTAAGTGTCAGAAACAATTTTTCCATACACTTGATCATTTTTTACCACAAATATTTAATAGTTGGAGTTTGTTGTATTTTAAATTCTGATCTCTCAGAATATTCAGAAGTTTGCAGAGCTTGGGCCGGGTGCGGTGGCTCAAGCCTGTAATCCCAGCACTTTGGGAGGCCGAGACGGGCGGATCACGAGGTCAGGAGATCGAGACCATCCTGGCTAACACGGTGAAACCCCGTCTCTACTAAAAATACAAAAAACTAGCCGGGCGAGGTGGCGGGCACCCATAGTCCCAGCTACTCAGGAGGCTGAGGCAGGAGAATGGCGTAAACCTGGAAGGCGGAGCTTGCAGTGAGCCGAGATCTGGCCACTGCACTCCATCCCGGGCGACAGAGCGAGACTCCGTCTCAAAAAAAAAGAAATTTGCAGAGCTTGAGCAAACCATTTGCCATTTATTCATATATTTCTTCCTTTACTTATGTCGTATATTTACCTAATTTACTTTAAAAAGGTAAAATTGTACCAAATTTAAACTGAATAACCCATCTAGATTTTTATTTTTGCTTATTAAAAGTTTTATTACTTTCAAAGAGAAGGAATCATTAAAAAACTAACTGCTACTAAATTTTTTTAGGGAGATACCTTGAAAGGCTATCTTTGATTATAAATATTATGTATAATTAATATGTTAATTGTATATTAGCATATAGATTTTGCCTAATATTGATTGTAGGCATTATTTTCTCGGTTGCTTTGCAAACCGGGGACCTCTGGCTGACAACGCCCTGCCTGGGCCCCATTCAGCCACACTGGCGTGCCCCAGCTTGCCTCTGTTACAGCTTGTACCTGTGTTTGGCAGTTCCTGAGCTCTTGTACTGCGCCCAAAAAGGAGGATACACGACATTGAAGAGTGAGGAGGGCGGAGAGAAGTTTAATGAGCAGTGAAACAGCTTTCAGCTGAGAGGGGACATGGGGATGGTCACCTACCCAAAGGCAGAAAGTTCCTTCCTTGTGGCTGGGTCTGGGGCCTTTTATGAACTCAGAATGGGGAGTGTGTGCTGATTGGTTTGTGACTATGCAAAAAAGGTTAAAGCGAAGACGCCACTCAAAGGTGGGCATGACAGTGTAGAAAACCAATTAGGAAAGGGAATGTGACCTGTGTAAATGTGGTCTCATTAAAGTAGCAGAATGTAAACACTGGCTGGATCACTTGAGCTCAGGAATTCAGGACAAACTAGAGCAATGTCATGAGATCTCATCTCAACCAAAAATAAACAAAATTAGCCAGTTGTGGTGGTGCACACCTGTAATCTCGGCTACTTTGTAGTCCCAGCTACTTGGGAGGCTGAGGCAGGAGGATCAGTTGCACCCAAGAAATAGAGGCTGCACTAAGCCAAGATCACACCACTGTGCTCCAGCCTAGGTGACAGAGTGAGACGATGTCTCACCAAAATAGTAATAATAAGTTTTGTTTTCGTGAACTTATGATCAGCCAGTGCTTATGGTACATCATTGCTATCAGCACATCAGTGACATGGGTAAGAGATAAGGACTACCTTGGGTAGTGATTAGAAGCTTCAGATCAGATGCTTCCTTTACTATTTATTGATTCTGTGATCATGGGCAATTTACTGTACCTTTTTCCCTAATGGCATTTTCCCCCTTTCTCATGAAAACTGGATTAGAATCTATATTATGAGAAAGTTATATTAAACAAGATGAAGTTGTTAACAGATTGCCTGGCACTTAGTGTTACATAATAAATGACAGGTGTTATCATCTCTCTGACAAGGTTACAATAATAAAGCCGATACATAATACCCACTATATGGGAAGCACCATCCTGAGCAATTAGTACATCTATTACCTCATTAACCTAATCTATGAATACTTTTACTATATCCATTTTATGAAAGAAGAAATGGAAGCATCTAAAGCTGAATAGTTTGTCCAAGATCATGTAGCTAGTTAGTGGTAGAACATCTTAGTTATGCAAGGAAGGTGTTTCTCCCAGACAGTCATATTAAAAGAATAAGAATGAACGCCCAGGTCACACTAGACTTTCTTTGTCTTAGTCACTCATTATGGCTTTTCAGCCTTCATCTAAATGTTTTAGTGTTTTTTCTTTTTTTAGAGCAGGTAATTTAAGAAATTTTTAATAAAATTATGAGAATAAATTTAGAGATGCTGAAAAAAATCTGAAATTTATTTAAAGATGTTGAATTGTTTCTTCCTAAATTTTCTCTTTCAGTATAAGTAGAATGATTCCCTATTGTTATATGATGTTTTACTTGGGCAATAGATCCACGCTTTCCTTCTTCAAGTCCTTCATGATTTCATGCTCTGAACATAACTCCTTTATTCCTTGCCTTTTATTTTGCCGTTTGTCCCTATTTGTCTATTTTTTCTTATAAGAGGTGGAGTCTAGCCCTGTCACCCAGGCTGTAGTGCAGTGGCACGATCATAGCTCACTGAAGCCTCAAACTTCTGGGCTCAAGTGATTCTCCGACCTCAGTTTCCCGAATAGCTGAGACTATAGGCACACACCACCACACCTGGCTGATTTAAATTTTTTTAATTTTTTTTTTTTTTTTTTTTTTTTGTAAAGACAGGGTCTTGCTTTATTGCTCAGGTTGGCCATGAACTCCTGGCCTCAAGTATCCTCTTTCCTTGGCCTCTGAAAGTACTGGAACGACAGGCATGAGCCACCACACCTGCTTCTTTGTCCACATTTAATTCTTTGACTACACCCTGTCATAGTTCAACTATTAAGACTTCTTGGCCGGGTACAGTTGCCTCACACCTGTGATCCCAGGACTTTTGGAGGCTGAGGCGGGAGTATCAGTTGAGGCTCCAAGTTTTGAGACCAGCTTGGGCAACAAAGCAAGACTCCATCTCTACAAAAAATAAATAAGAGAATATAATTGAGTCTCACATAGTAAGTGCTCAGTAAAACTTATTAGAAGAGTATGTTATGGAAGAGTATGTTATGTTCATGCTATCTTTCTGTCTTCAGAAAGTTTTTTTTTTTTTTTACATCGTTAAGTCTGCAGGATAATTTAGAGAACACAGAATATTCATTCAATGTAAGCGTTTTGAAGATTTTTAGTAAATTAATGCAGTTGTGCAACTATCATCACAGTTCAGTTTTAGAATGCTTTCATTCTGTCAGAAATGTTCCTAATGTCCAATTGCAGCCAGTCCCTGCTTCTACTCACAGTTTCAGGCAAGCCTGATTTGCTTTCTGTCTATTCTAAGTCATCTTCTAGATATTTCTTATAAATGGAATCACAATAAGCAATCCTTCGTCTTTCATTTACTTAAGAATGTTTTTCAGATTCATTCATGTTAATGTATGTATCAGTAGTTGGCTCTTTTTTATTTGCAAGTAATTTCCACATATGGATATGCCACATTTTGTTATTCATTCAACAACTGATAGACATTTGGACTGTTACCAGTTTGGGGGCAGTTATGAAGATTGCTACTGTGAAAATCCAAGTACAGGTCTTCGTGTGAGCTTACATTTTCATTTCCCTTGGGTAGATAACTACAGTAGAATTGCTGGGTCACAGTAAGTGTATGTTTAACTATTTAAGAAACTGTCGGACTGTTTTCCAAAGTGACTGCACCATTTAAAATTCCCACCTTCAATGTATAAGTGCTTCAGTTTCTCTATATGCTTATTAATATCTGTTATTTTTTTTTCAGTCTTTTTGGTACAGCCATTCTACTGGATGTGTGGCATTTTACATGGTTTAAACTTTCATTTTTCTGACTAGTGACAATGTTAAGCAAATTGTAATGTACTTATTAGCTATTCCTATATCTTCTTTAGTGAAGTGTTGGTTAAATCTTTTGCCCATTGTACTATTGTGTTGTCTTCCTGTTAGTGAGTCATAGAGTTCTCAATATAGTTTGGATACAAATCTTTTTTTGGATATATGATTTGCAGATATTTTATTCTACTCTATGGCTTCTCTTTTCATTTTTTAAGGGTCTCAGTTTATCAAATTTTACTTTTACAGATTGCACTTTTGGTCTTGGCACTATCGCTAAGAAATCTTTGCGTAACCCGAGGTCACAAAGATTTCCTCCCATATTTTCTTCTAGCTGTTTAATAATTCTATATCTGACATTCAGACTATGATGCACATGGAAATATTTTTGTGTATAATGTTAGGTGGAGGGTTTAGTAATTTGTGGGGTTTTTTTGCATATGGTGTTTGATTGTTTCAGTACCATTTATTGAAAACGCTTTGTTTCCCGCCCTCACTGAATTGCTTTGGTAATTTTGTTGAAAACTAATTAACCATATATGATGAATTGGTATATATTTGGGCTCTGTGTTTTTCCATTGATGTATCCCTACACTGATACCACACTGCATTGATTATTGGACATTATAGTCTTTAAAACAGGTTCATTTATTCCACCAGCTTTTTTTTCCTTCAAAACTGTTCTGGCTATTTCAGGTCATTTGTATTTCTGCATAAATTTTAGGCACAGCTTGTCATTTTCAGCGGAAATACTTGCTGTTATTTTGATAGAGTTGCATTGACTCTATAAATCAATTTGGAGAGGCTTGCCATTTTAACAATGCTGAATTTTCTAATCCATGAAAATTATATATTTTCCCATTTATTTAGATCTTTAATTTCCCTCATCAAGTTTTAAGACAATTTCTTTAAATTCTCCCAGTTTTTGGCATACAACTTCTACCTTTCTTTCTCAAAGATATTTGTAAGTAGTTTTTTTGCTATTGTGAATGGAATTGGATTCTTTATTTCATTTTCAGGTTGTTCATTACTAGTATAGAAAATGCAATTGATTTTTATATATTGATCTTGTATCCTACAGTTTTGCTAAACTGACTTATTCTAGTAGGCTCATTAGATTCTTTAGATTTTCTACATATAAGGTCATGTCACCTGCCAAAAAAAAAAAAAAGTTCTTTCTTTTAAACATATATGCCTTTAATTTCTATTCCTTGCTTTTTGGACCAACTAGAACCTCCAGTAATATGTTGAATTGAAGAAGTGAGAGCAGAAGTCTTTGCTTTATTATCAATCCTAATGGAAACGCATTTTAAAAAATCATGAATGGGTGTTGGATTTGTCAAAAGTTTTCTGAATCTGTTAAGATCATTATGTGGTTTTTATTTTTTCCTTTATTGTTTTTATATGGTACATTACACTAATTGATACTCACATATCAAATCAACCTTACCTTTCTTGGATTCAAAAAGTGGTCATGATATATAATCTTTTTTTAATTTTGCAGGGTTCAGTTTGCCAATGTTTTGTTAAGAATTTTTGTTTCTTTGTTTATGAGGGATATTGGTCTATAGTTTAATTCTAATCTCTTCCTCTGGTTTTCTTTAAAAATTTTTTGTTCTTGTTTTTTGTTTTTGTTTTTGTTTTTTCTTTTTTTTACTTTTTTTAACTTTTTTTTAAGTTCTGAGATACATGTGCAGGATGTGCAGGTTTGCTACCTAGGTAAATGTGTGCTGTGGTGATTTATTGCACCTAGCAACCCATCACTTAAGTATTAAGCTCAGCATGCATTAGCTATTTTCCCTGGTACTCTTCCCCACTTCAACAGGCTCCAGTGTGTGTTCCCCTCCCTGTGTCTATGTGTTCTCATTGTTCAGCTCGCACTTATAAGTGAGAACATGTGGTGTTTAGTTTTCTGTTCCTGCATTAGTTTGCTGAGGATAATGGCTTCTGACAACATCCATGTCCCTGCAAAGGACATGATCTCTTTCATTTTTATGGCTATATAGTATTCCGTGGCATATATGTACCACATTTTCTTTATCCAATCTATCATTGATGGGCATTTGGGTTGATTCCATGTCTTTGCTATGGTGAATAGTGCTGCAGTGAACATACGTGTGCATGTATCTCTATAAAAGGATCATTTATATTCCTTTGCGTATTTACCAAGAAATAGGATTGCTGGGTCAAATGGTATTTCTGGTTCTAGGTCTCTGAGGAATCACCTATACTGTCTTCCACAATGCTTGAACAAATTTACATCTCCACCAACGTGTAAAAGCATTCCTATTTCTCCACAGCCTCACCAACATCTGTTGTTTCTTGACTTTTTAATAATCGCCATTCTGACTGGTGTGAGATAGTATGCCATTATGGTTTTGATTTGCATTTCTCTAATAATCTGTGATGTTGAGCTTTTTTTCATATGTTTGTTGGCCGAATGGAATGGTTTTCCATTTGTTTGTGTCCTCTCTTATTCTCCTTGAAGAGGTCCTTCACTTTCCTTGATAGCTGTGTTCCTAGGTATTTTATTCTCTTTGTAGCAATTGTGAATGGGTGTTCATTCATGATTTGGCTCTTTGCTTGTCTATTGTTGGTATATAGGAATACTTGTGATTTTTGCACATTGATTTTGTATCCTGAGACTTTGCTGAAATTGCTTATTGAGTTAAGAAGTTTTAGCACTGAGACGGTGGGGTTTTCTAGATATGTGATCATGTCATCTGCAAATAGAGACAGTTTCATTTCTTCTCTTCCTATTTAAATATGCTTTGTTTTTTTCTCTTGCCTGATTTTCCTGGCCAGAACTTCCAATACTATGTTGAATAGGAGTGGTGAGAGAGGGCATCTTTGTCTTGTGTCCATTTTCAAGGGGAATGCTTCCAGTTTTTTCCCATTCAGTATGATATTGGCTGTGGGCTTGTCATAAATGGCCCTTATTATTTGAGGTCTGTTCCATCAATACCTAGTTTATTGAGAGTTTTTAACATGAAGGAGTTTTGAATTTTATCAAAGGCCTTTTCTGCATCTATTGAGAAAATCACGTGGTTTTTGTCTTTATTTCTGTTTATGTGATGAATCACATTTATTGATTTGCATATGTTGAACCAGCCTTGCATCCAGGGATGAAACTGACTTGATCATGGTGGATAAGCTTTTTGATGTGCTGCTGGATTCGGTTTGCCAGTATTTTATTGAGGATTTTTACATCGATGTTCATCAAGGATACTGGCCTGAAATTTTCTTTTTTTATTGTACCTTTGCCAGATTTTGGTATCAGGATGATGCTGGCCTCATAAAATGAGTTAGGAAGGAGTCCCTGCTTTTCAATTGTTTGAAATAGTTTCAGAAGGAATGTACCAGTTCCTCTTTGTACCTCTGGTAGAATTCAGTTGTAAATCCATCTGGTCCTGTGCTTTTTTTGGTTGGTAGGCTATTTATTACTGTCTCAATTTCAGAACTCATTATTGGTTTATTCAGATATTCAACTTCTTCCTGGTTCACTCTTGGGAGGGTGTATGTGTCCAGAAATTTATCCATTTCTTCTAGATTTTCTAGTTCATTTGCATAGAGGTGTTTATAGTATTCTCTGATGGTTGGTTTAATTTTTTGCAGTCAGTGGTGATATCTGCTTTATCATTTTTTATTGTGTCTATTTGATTCTCCTCTCTTTTCTTCTTTATTAGTCTAGCTAGTAGTCTATCTATTTTATTTTTACAAAAAAACAGCTCCTGGATTTGTTGAATTTTTTTTTTAAGAGTTTTTTGTGTCTCTTTCTCCTTCAGTTCTGCTCTGAGCTTGGTTATTTCTTGTCTTCTGCTGGCTTTGGGGTTTGTTTGCTCTTGGTTCTCTAGTTCTTTTAGTTGTGATGTTAAGAGGTTGTTTTGAGATCTTTCTAGCTTTTTGATGTGGGCATTTAGTGCTATAAATTTTCCTGTTAACACTGTGTTAGCTCATAGATTCTGGCATGCTGTCTCTTTGTTCTCATTAGTTTCAAAGAACTTTTAAACTTCTACCTTAATTTCGTTATTTGCCCAGGAGTCATTCAGGAGCAGGTTGTTCAATTTCCATGTAGTTGTGTGGTTTTAAGGGAGTTTCTTAATCCTGGGTTCTAATTTGATTATGCTGTGGTCTAAGAGACTGTCTGTTATGATTTCAGTTCTTTTGCATTTGCTGAGGAATGTTTTACTTCCAATTATGTGATAAATTTTAGAGTAAGTGCCATGTGATGCCAAGAAGAATGTGTATTCTGTTGTTTTTGTGTGGAGAGTTCTGTAGATATCCTTCAGGTCCACCTGATCCAGAGCTGAGTTTAAATCCTGAATATCTTTCTGAATTTTCTGTCTCATTGATCTAATATTGAAAGTGGGGTTTTAAAGTGTCCCGCTATTACTGGGTGGGAGTCTAAGTCTCTTTGTAGGTCTCTAAGAACTTGTTTTATGAATCTGGGTGCTCCCCTATTGGGTGCATATGTATTTAGGACAGTTAGCTTTTCTTGTTGAATTGAACCCTTTACCATTATGTAATACCCTTCTTTGTCTTGTTTTATCTTTGTTGGTTTAAAGTCTGTTTTGTCAGAAACTAGGATTGCAGTCTTTGCTTTTTGCTGCTTTCCATTTACTTGGTAAATTTTCCTTCATCCCTTTGTTTTGAGCCCATGTGTGTCTTTGCACATGAGATGGGTCTCTTGAATACTGCACACTGATGAGTCTTGACTCTTTACCCAGCTTGCCATTCTGTGTCCTTTAATTGGGGCCTTTAGCCCATTTACATTTACGGCTAATATTGTTATGTTTGAATTTGATCCTGTCATCATGACTCTAACTAGTTATTTTGCAGATTTGTTTGTGTGGTTGCTTCATAGTGTCATTGGTCTTTGTACTTCAGTGTGTTTTTGTAGGGGCTGGTAGTGGTTTTTC
Organism: Trachypithecus francoisi; assembly: GCF_009764315.1. Classification (NCBI taxonomy): domain Eukaryota; kingdom Metazoa; phylum Chordata; class Mammalia; order Primates; family Cercopithecidae; genus Trachypithecus; species Trachypithecus francoisi. The sequence continues at coordinate 21,307,507 of NW_022681455.1, forward strand.
CTTTCCATATTTAGTGCTTCCTTCAGGAGCTGTTGCAAGGCAGGCCTGGTGGTGACAAATACCCTCACCTGGAGGTGTCACCAGTTGGGGCTGCAGAACAGCAAAGATGGCTGCCTGCTCCTTCATCTGGGACCTCTTTTCCATAGTGGCAGTGACCTGATGCCGGTGGCATGCTCCTGTATAAAGTGTCTGGTGACTCCTGTTGTGGGGGTCTCACCTAGTCAGGAGGCACAGGATCAGAGACCTGCTTACTGAAGCACTCTGGCTGCCCCTTAGTGGAGCAGGTTTGCTGCACTGAGGGGGATCCCCGTCATCTGAAGTGCCCGGCCTCTTCATAGCCAGCAGGCAGGAAAGACTAAGTCTGCTGAACCACGGAGACTGCAGCTTCCCCTCCCTTCAGGGGCTCTGTCCCAGGGAGATCAGAGTTCTCTCTGTAAACTACTGGCTGGAGTTGGTAAAATTCCCACAGTGAGGCCCCACTCAGTGAGGAGGAATGGATCTGGGTCCCACCTAAAGAAGCAGTCTGGCCACAGTCTGCCACAACCACTGTGCCACATTGTGGGGAGTTCCTCCTGGTCCAGACTGCCCAGTCTTCCTAGCACCAGCAGAAGAAAACAGCAGACTGAGGCTGCAGTGATGGCAACCACCCTCACCCCTAGGAACTCAGTCTCCAGCCTGCTGCTGCTGGCTGCAACCTGAGTGTCTGCCAAGCATCTGCACAGCTCTGTGCTTGGGACCCAAGGCCCTGGTAGCATGGGCTTACAGGGGGATCTACTGATCCTTGGGTTGCACAGATTCATGGAAAAAGCATGGTTTCCTGAGTGGGGTAGCACAATCACTCACCACCTCCCTTGGCTGTGGGTGAGAGCTCCCCTTGCCGCATGCAGCTCCCAAGTGAGCCATTGCTCCACCCTGCTTTTCCTCGCTCTCTGTGGGTTGTGCCAACCACCTAGTCAGTCCCAGTTAGAGAACCTGGATACCTCAGCTGAAGGTGCAGGATTCACTTACCCTTTTCATTCTTCTCGGTGGGAGCCACTGATGGCAGCTGCTTCTAGTTGGCCATCTTGGCCCCTCCCCGGCTTTTAAAAATATTTTTAAGTACCTTTTAGGGTACAAGTGGTTTCTGGTTACGTGGATGATCTGTATAGGGTGAAGTCTGAGATTTTAGTGTACCCTTCACCCCAGTAGTGAACACTGTACCTGATATGTATTTTTTTAATCCCTCACTCCTGTCCCACCCTCCCCCTTCTGAGTCTTCACAGTTCATTTTTCTATTCTGTCTGCCTTTGTGTACCCATAGCTTAGCTTCTACTTATTTGTAAGTGAGAACATGCAGTATTTGCCTTCCTCTGGTTTTCATAACAGGGTAATGCTGGACTCTTAAATGAGTTTCTTTCTCATCTATCTTTGAAATAGTTTCCATAGAATTGATTTTATCATTCTTTAAATGTTTGGTAGAATTCACCATGAAACCATTTAGTCTTCGGGGGTTTTGTTTTGTGTAGTTTTGTTTGGGGGGCAAGGTATTAAATTACAAGTTTTTGTTATAGATAAAAGAATATTAGGTTTTTGGTTTCTTCTTGAGTCTATTTTCATAATTTATGTCTTTCAAAGAATTTACCCATTTTATCTAAGTTGTGAGTTTATTGGCATAAGGTTCATAATATTCTCTTAATATCCTTTTACTGTTGGTAGCATCTGTAGTGATGTCCCGTCCTTCATGCCTAAAGCTGGACATCTGTATCTTCTTTTCTTTTCTCAGACTAACTAGTACATTACTAATTGTATTGACTTTTTTCAAAGATGCACTTTTTACTTTTATTGATTTTTCTGTATTTTCTATTTCATTGATTTCTTATTTTACCTTTATTATTTTGTCTTTTGATTTGATTTTTTCTCTTTGTTAGCTTCTTGAAGTGGAAGCTTAGATTTTTATATCTAACACAGAAATTAATATCTATAGATTTTTCTTTAAGCACTGCTTTAGTTGCATACCATATATTTAGATGTGTTATGATTTCATTCATTCAGTTCAAGATATTTTTCTCCCCTACCTACCTCATTTTTTTCTCCAAAAGTATTGAATATTCGTCCTAGAATAAACCTCCACAGGATAAAAAGTATTTCTTTTAATCATGTGTTTTGTTTATGTCTACTAATTTTGATGAGTCTAGTCCTTTGCTGATCATTTTTCTCTTTGTCTTTTGAGATAATTAGTATGTGTATTAGTCCTACTTTTTTCACAAGTAGAATTTGAAGCTCATAATTTATTGATCTAAAGAATAAAGTAGAATTATTCTTTTCCATATTTTTGCCAGTGAAACACCAAATGGCAAATAAAAATCTTGAGATGAATGTTTAAATTGTGGGGTATGTGTATGTTTGTGTTTTTATTCAAGGTGAAATAATTAACTTTTAAAATATTTATGGCTTTCTTAAATTCCAGGCTACAGCCAACAAATAGTTTGTCTGTTCCTTACATGTCCCTGATATATCTTTACAAGTAATCATAGCACTGCTTCTGACAAGGTCAGATGCATAATTGGAATCTTTCTTACTCAATTCCCAAGCTCTTTAATAAACCCATTTTGCCAGTAAATATAAGACAGAAAAAATAAAGGGCCAACATTTTCCTGTTGTTTAAGCTAAATTATCATTTTCATTTTCATCTTCTTTTCAGAATTATTTTCTAATACTAGTATGAAAACATCCATAAAGTTCCTAAAATTGAATAATATATTACTTAGTAGTTACATACATTGCACTCACACCTTTAAAAAGTTTGTGGAAACGATTATTTTAAAATTTTTAGTATTTTGAAAATTCATGTCATCTCAAAAATAGCTTTTACCCAGAAGTAGCATCTTAAATATTTGAATTAATATTCTGTTTTACACCCCTTATAATTTCCTCCTAGCCATTTAAATCATATACTAGTAATTTAGAATTTGTTCCACTTCAGACTTCTTTGATTTTCTCATACTGAAAAGAATTGTTTACTAGGGAAATCAACAGTGTAAATGAGATTTCAGTTGGTTCACCTAAAGAGTCAAATTATTTTCAAGAATGTAAGTAGGATCATTTGCATATATAAAATTAATGTATAGATCAGCCTCATCTAACATTAAAGTGTAATCTCTACTTTAAAAACATTTTATAAGCAATCAGTTCATATTCTTATATACTTTGAAACCATTAAACTGCTTTTACTTTTCAATATTGGCTAGTATAAGTTACTATTCACTCACAGTGGCCTGCCTCCTCCCTTGCTATCAGGCAACTTTTTGTTTACCTTGCCAAATATATCCATGCATTGAAAATCCCTTTCCCTAACATTTACTGTGACTTCTTTAAAGGTTTCTTTTTTGTCACTATGACCCTTAAGGCCAAAGTAAGCAGGTGTTGCATAACACTGGGTTCCACCATAATGTATCAAGAAGGATAGAGGGAAAATCAGTAAGGTACTTTCCTGTGGGAATACCCCATAATCCAGTGCCAAACTTATTCTAATTCATAGGTGAGGACAATAACCTTTGTTTTTACAGTATTTCCCATGCAGTTTCTACGATTTATTTTTGAAAATTTTCTAGGAGAGATGGACTATTCTCTGTTATGATCTGCTGTGATCCATTACTTTAATTTTTAGTTGTAGACCTTTTGATCAGAATTATTGAATAGGCAAGTATAAAACTAGCTAGCCGAAAAGCTATTCTACATGTTTTACTCTACAAAAATGGTCTTTTTATCTATAGTTTACATGTAAAATCATACGATATTTGTGATTTTTCAAATGTAATTTTGATAATTACCTTTAAAGAAGAAAAATATGTTTATATCACAATAAAAATTTAAGTTTTTATTCACATATACTGTTTTGTTCTTCTGCGTGAATATTGTCTCTTTTTCTATTTATCATGGAGAACAGTTCCAGTCCTTGGAACTTATTAACTGAAGTTCAACCCAGTAAATAGCTAGGTGAGACCAATAATAAATTAGGAACAAAATATGTTAAAAAATAGATTTGTCATGCTTCTTTCACACTGGGTGCTAAGTAGTGTGTGAACAAAATATGGAAAGCTGTTGTTTTTATGAAACTATATTAGGAATATAATAATTTTACTATCCTCATTGGTATATCCCTTGTTCCCTCTTATGCCCCCAAATATCTCGTATATCTTAATTTGATAAACTGTTTTCATTCTTTCATGTAGAACTGGGTTTTTTTGTTTGTTTTTTGAGACGAAGTCTTGTTCTGTCACCCAGGCTGGAGTGCAATGGCACGATTTCGGCTCACTGCAACCTCCACCTCCTGGGTTCAAGCGATTCTCCTACCTCAGCCTCCCAAATAGCTGGGACTGCAGGCACCTGCCACCACACCCAGCTAATTTTTGTATTTTTAGTAGAGACAGGATTTCACCATGTTGGCCAGGCTGGTCTCGAACTCCTGACCTCAGGTGATCCACCCACCATGGCTTCCCAGAGTTCTGGGATTACAGGCGTGATCCACTGCATCCGGCCTGTTTAAATGATAGGAAAGATGATATTCCATGATTTGGCGTTTGGAGCCATTTTCCCTATTGTTCATGGACTCGGAGTAATACTTGGTTTCTAAATAAGTTAATGTAATTCTGTTATTGTTATACTATTAAAATAGAACAATGTCTGTGCCATATTTATGGAGGCATTAAATGGCCACAAAGAAATGACTTCCAAGATGCCAACATTTGGGCCTATCAAAAATAAAGGCAGCTTGCTACCTAATCACTCAATGACAAAAAGATTTTAGTGCTTTGCTCTTAAATATGAAAGGATAGCAAGAATTGTTCTTTATTGATAGAAAGTCTCAACCATGAATGAGAGAAACCAAACGACAAATCGCAGTGAACAGAAGAAAAATTACAAAAACCTTTAATTGACATCCTCAGATAAATAAGAAAAGATACTGCATCCCTAAACAGGATGCTGTGAAAAGGAAAATTAGAGAAAGAACTCTGAGAAATGTAAATAGTAATATTGAATTAATTTTTTTGCAATAAAATAGTTGGAACATATGCTGAAGTAAATTTTCCAGAAAATAGAAGGGCAGAGATGAAAGGGAGAAAAAGCTAAGAGATCAACCCAGTGGTTTCATCATTCAAAAGAGAGGATTCCCTGAGAGAAAAATTATTAAAGAAATAATATCAGAAAACTTCCTCAACCTAAAGCCCATGAGTCTCCAGACTATTTTTTGTACAAAGATTTAAAGACCCAATCCAAGGCATGTTATCACATTAAGCATAAAGTTAATAAAAACTTCTAAAAAGAGAATGATGTGGGCACATTTAAAGAAGTGTGCATCCAAGTTAATCTGGACATCCCATTAGCAATGTTTTCAGCTTAAAAAAAGAGGAACAATGCAAAATTTTTATGGATAATACTTTTTGACTTGGAGTGCTACACACAACCACATGTTGGTCAGTTGTATGGCCTAAGACCACGCATGCAAAGACAACAACAAAATTTCCCTGGTATCTTTCTGATAAAGCTTCTGAAAGAAAGCACATCGCTGCAGAATGAGGGAGTTAATCAAGAATTAAGAAGACATAGGATCCGGGGAAAAAAGATTATTGAAAAAAGGATACCAAGAAGCAACATTCAAGGATGATAGCCAGTTCACTATAAAAGCAACACACACCTGAAAAGAATGGCATTTCCATACAATATATAGAAGGTTTAGAAGACAGTATTGGATTTTGATAGGCCTAATGGAGTCTGGAAAACATCAGCATAGGTATTTAAAACATTAAGCTAATGTTTTAAAAAAAAGAAGCAATTATTAACTCTAGGAAAAATTACACATTGTGGAAAAACAAAACTGAATAGTATACTAGTTGACTCTATAGTGAAAGTTATCTTTGCAGTTATGCCAATGGAAGTACTGTGTTACTGATTTAACTAGGGGTTGTTCATTGATTTATTTGGGAGATTAGGGATACAGTAGTTCAAGAGTTAAAGCCTCATTTACCATAATAGAGAAGTTAGTAACTTATTGCCTAAAAATTAGTATATCTAGAAATGGCAGAATTGGCATCTGTTTTTAAATATAGAGGAAAGAACAAAGAACCATTTAAAAGAATTTAAGATAGGTTTCCCTGGGAATGGCAGGCAGCCACTGTTTTTCATTTTAAACTTTTGGTATTTAGGACTCTTTAAAACTATTTGCACGTGTGCTTTTTATAAAAGTAAATTTTAATTACCATAAAAATTGTATTTAAAATATCAGGGAAATAGAATAATTATGGCTTATACTCAAGTTGTTACATTTTTGTCTTGTTATTTTCTAGAGTTCCTGGAATAACTATTGCTACAGATATTATCTGTGGTTTTCCTGGAGAAACAGATCAGGATTTTCAAGAAACAGTGAAACTTGTTGAAGAGTACAAATTCCCAAGCCTCTTTATTAATCAGTTTTACCCAAGACCAGGAACTCCTGCTGCAAAAATGGAACAAGTTCCAGCACAAGTGGTAAGATCTGTTTCTTGTAAGGTATTGTTTTTTGCCGGTAGCTGTAAAAATGCAGCTGTGTTGCTTACCTTCACCCAACTTGCTCATGTTATAACCCTTAAATTACAAAATATGAAGAGATTTCCAAGTTGGGGTCAGGGGCCAGGGGGCCATGGATGAGGTAAATGACCTTAGGCAACTAAAATATAATCACTTTTTTCTTCTTTTGAACAGTAAAATTCAGATGACTTGGGGAGATGGGAATTTTTTTTTTCTAGTATCATAAATTTCTTTTTATTATTATTATTATTATTATACTTTAAGTTCTAGGGTACATGTGCATAACGTGCAGGTTTGTTACATATGTATACTTGTGCCATGTTGGTGTGCTACACCCATCAACTCATCAGCACCCATCAACTCGTCATTTACATCAGGTAAAACTCAGAATGCAATCCCTCCCCCTCCCCCCTCCCCATAATGGGCCCCGGTGTGTGATGTTCCCCTTCCTGAGTCCAAGTGATCTCATTGTTCAGTTCCCACCTATGAGTGAGAACATGCGGCGTTTGGTTTTCTGTTCTTGCGATAGTTTGCTGAGAATGATGGTTTCCAGCTGCATCCATGTCCCTACAAACGACACAAACTCATCCTTTTTTATGGCTGCATAGTATTCCATGGTGTATATGTGCCACATTTTCTTAATTCAATCTGTCACAGATGGACATTTGGGTTGATTCCAAGTCTTTGCTATTGTGAATAGTGCCTCAATGAACATATGTGTGAATGTGTCTTTATAGCAGCATGATTTATAATCCTTTGGGTATATACCCAGTAATGGGATGGCAGAGTCATATGGTACTTCTAGTTCTAGATCCTTGAGGAATTGCCATACTCTTTTCCATAATAGTTGAACTAGTTTACAATCCCACCAACAGTGTAAAGGTGTTCCTATTTTCTCCACATCCTCTCCAGCACCTGTTGTTTCCTGACTTTTTAATGATTGCCATTCTAACTGGTGTGAGATGGTATCTCATTGTGGTTTTGATTTGCATTTCTCTGATGGCCAGTGATGATGAGCATTTTTTCATGTGTCTGTTGGCTGTACGCATGTCTTCTTTTGAGAAATGTCTGTTCATATCCCTTGCCCACTTTCTGATGGGGTTGTTTGTTTTTTTCTTGTAAATTTGTTTGAGTTCTTTGTAGGTTCTGGATACTAGCCCTTTGTCAGATGAGTAGATTGCAAAACTTTTCTGCCATTCTGTAGGTTGCCTGTGCACTCTGATGGTAGTTTCTTTTGCTGTGCAAAAGCTCTTTAGTTTAATTAGATCCCATTTGTCAATGTTGGCTTTTGTTGCTGTTGCTTTTGGTGTTTTAGACATGAAGTCCTTGCCCATGCCTATGTCCTGAATGCTATTACCTAGGTTTTCTTCTAGGGTTTTTATGGTATTAGGTCTAACATTTAAGTCTCTAATCCATCTTGAATTAATTTTCGTATAAGGAGTAAGGAAAGGATCCAGTTTCAGCTTTCTACTTATGGCTAGCCAATTTTCCCAGCACCATTTATTAAATAGGGAATCTTTTCTCCCATTTCTTGTTTTTGTCAGGTTTGTCAAAGATCAGATGGCTGTAGATGTGTGGTATTATTTCTGAGGACTCTGTTCTGTTCCATTAGTCTATACCTCTGTTTTGGTACCAGTACCATGCTGTTTTGGTTACTATAACCTTGTAGTATAGTTTGAAGTCAGGTAGCGTGATGCCTCCAACTTTGTTCTTTTGACTTTGGATTGTCTTGGCAATGCGGGCTCTTTTTTGGTTCCATATGAACTTTAAAGCCGTTTTTTCCAATTCTGTGAAGAAACTCATTGGTAGCTTGATGGGGATGGCATTGAATCTATAAATTACCTTGGGCAGTATGGCCATTTTCATGATATTGATTCTTCCTATCCATGAGCATGGTATTTTCTTCCATTGTTTGTGTCCTCTTTTATTTCACTGAGCAATGGTTTGTAGTTCTCCTTGAAGAGGTCCTTTACATCCCTTGTAAGTTGGATTCCTAGGTATTTTATTCTCTTTAAAGCAATTGTGAATGGAAGTTCATTCATGATTTGGGTCTCTGTTTGTGTGTTACTGGTGTATACGAATGCTTGTGATTTTTGCACATTAATTTTGTATCCTGAGACTTTGCTGAAGTTGCTTATCAGCTTAAGGAGATTTTGGGCTGAGATGATGGGATTTTCTAAATATACAATCATGTCATCTGCAAACAGGGACAATTTGACTTCTTCTTTTCCTAACTGAATACCCTTGATTTCTTTCTCTTGCCTGATTGCCTTAGCCAGAACTTCCAACACTATGTTGAATAGGAGTGGTGAAAGAAGCTATCCCTGTCTTGTGCCAGTTTTCAAAGGGAATTTTTCCAGTTTTTGCCCATTCAGTATGATATTGGCTGTGGGTTTGTCATAAATAGCTCTTATTATTTTGAGATATGTTCCATCGATACCAAATTTATTGAGTGTTTTTAGCATGAAGGGCTGTTGAATTTTGTCAAAGGGCTTTTCTGCATCTGTTGAGATAATCATGTGGTTCTTGTCTTTGGTTCTGCTTATATGCTGGATTACATTTATTGATTTGCGTATGTTGAACCATCCTTGCATCCCAGGGATGAAGCCCACTTGATCATGGTGAATAAGCTTTTTGATGTGCTGCTGGATTCAGTTTGCCAGTATTTTATTGAGGATTTTTGCATCGATGTTCATCAGGGATATTGGTCTAAAATTCTCTTTTTTTGTTGTGGGAGACAGGAATTTTAATTAGTATCTAGTATTTACCTGTGTGTATAAGATAAGCTTTTGGATGTTTCAAAATAAGACAATATTTAAATACTTGTATATAAATGAGGCTTCATTTTTACCCCACTTTTTAAGAGACCCTTTTCATAATTTGTTATTGATTGGGATCCCCCTAGTTTTCCTACTTTTCTATTGGATAGATTTGATGCTGTCTATCTTTCCACCTATTTTTTTTTTCAGTTTTTTTCACAACAAACCTCAATTTGATTTTATCCTTTCATATTCACAGACACAGTAGAATAAGATGACTCATAATGAATGTGAATAAGTTTGAAATCAAGTAAAGGCAAAGTGTTTCCCAGAATGCCCCAGAAATTAAGGGTCTCAAAACAAATATCTACTTTCTAGATTCATTGGCTGAATATGGGCAAATGTAAAATAAGCCTAAAGAGAAAGTTGAAATTTAAATGAAAATTTTCTACTTTGTTTCTATTACGTTGATGCAAAAGTAATTGTGGTTTTTTGCCTTTAAAAGTACCACAATTACTGTTGCACCAACCTCAACTTTTAAAAATTATGCCCTATCGTTAATTTGCCTCAAATGTTTTTATGAATAAATATGCAAAGAAATAACCCAGAGCTTGTTACAGTTTTTCTGTTATACCATAAGTGAATATCAAGCACAACATATGTATTCTTTCAATATTTGGTTGAAAAATAGATGTATATTAGTTAAAGTCTGTTTTTCCCAAAATCAAAAGTGAATATCATAAAATGAAAATGAATAGCATTATTTGTTTTCCCAGACTTTTCCTCATCTTAATTTTACAACTTTCTGTGTATACAAGGGTAAGAAAATATTTTGCAGGTGGACCATTTAATTTTCTTTCTAATCTAATCAATGAAAAAAAAGCAGATTGTAGCACCACAGATCATTAACTTCCCACAAACATAAAAAGATGCCAAATTAATTCATTTTCTTTTATGTCACAAGTATATATTATTGAGAGATAGCTTACATACAGCAAAATTCACTCTTTTTGGTGTACGGTTCTATGATTTCTAGCAAATGCATATAGTAGTGCAACCTACTACATCATAATCAAGATATAGAACAATTCCATCAGCCCCCTCAAAATTCCTTTTTACCCTTTTGTTCTGTTTTGTTTTGTTTTGTTTTCAGACAGGGTATCACTCTGTCACCCAAGCTGGAATGCAGTGCTGCAATCTCGGTTCACTGCAGCCCCAACCTCCTGGGCTCAAGCAATCCTTCCACCTCAGCATCTCAAGTAGCTGCGACTACAGTTGGGTGCCACCATGCCCAGCTCATTTTGTTTTTTAGTTTTCATAGAGATAGGGTCTTACTATGTTGCCCAGGTTGGTCTCGAACTCCTGGACTCAAGCAATCCTCCCATGTTGGCCTCCCAAAGTGCCAGTATTACAGATGTGAGCCACTGCGCCCAGCTGATCCTTCTTACCCTTTTTTGTAATCATCTTCTCCCTCCATCCCCACCTAGCTCCTGGCAACTACTGATCTCTTTTCTGTTCTCATAGTTTATTCTTTTTTAAAACTTCACTTCTTCTTTGCTAAAAAAGCTTTTGTCCTATACCTACAGAAAAGTATATGGCTGTGCACGTTTGTAAAGTGAATACTTCCTTGTAACTACCAGTCAGATCAAGAAATTGAACATCACCAAGTACCACTCAGGTCCCTGTCATGTCCTCCGTTTACTGTCCTCTCCCCTTCCCCAGAGGAAACCCCCATGCCTTATTCTGACAGCACATTATAGCTTTACCCATTTTTATACTGGATATAAATGTAAGAATTCATGTCTGACTGCTTGGGTTTTGGGTTTTTGGGGATTTGTTTCTTTTTGCGTAACATTATGTTGGTGAACTGATCTGTTTTTAAAGTAGCTATAGTTCATCCATTGTTATTGCCAGGCAGTGTTCTACAGCATGCACATATATATCACAGTTTGTTCATCCTATTGTTAAAGGGGAATTGGGTATTTTCAAAATCCCAATATTAGTATTGCAACGAATACAGCTATCAGGGTTCTTCTTGTTTTTTCCTTTTGTTTCACTTGTGTGTAAACTTTTCCACTGGGGGTTCTGGCTAGGAGTGTAATTGCTGAGTCATAGGAAATGAAATTGATTTGCTTTACTAGATAACTGCCAAGTAGTTTCCCCAAATAGTTGAATAAATTTGTAATCCCAACAACAATATATAAAAATGGTAGAAGCTCCATATTCTTACGAGCTCTTGGTATTGTTACATTTTTAATGTTAGCCATTCTGGTGGGAATGTAACTTAATTTTAATTGTAGTTTTATATTTTCCTGTTAATTAACCATATCGAGTGTCTTTTATATGTTTATTGGCTATTTGGGTGTCTTTTTTCATGAATTACCTGTTCACATCTTTTGCACATCTACCTGTTGGTTTACCAGTTTGATTTATAACCCGCCCTGACCCTCGATTTATAGGAGTTATTTCCATATTCTGGATACAGCTCCTTGGTAGGTCATGGTAATTTAAATATCTCCTTCCATTCTGTAACCCACCTTTTCTCTTCATAGTGCCTTTTGAAAAACAGACATTCTTCATTTTAATATAGAATTTATCAGTTTTTTTTTATATTAGTGCTTTTTGTGTCCTCTTAAGATATGTTTACCTTCTCCACACCATCATAAAGATACCCCTCAATGTACTGTTCTAGAAATTTTATCATTTTGCCTTTTACCTTTAAATCTGCAGCCCAATTGGAATTTATTTTTATTTAAGGTATGAGGTGTGTTTGGGTTTCACGGGAAGTTCAAGTTTGTTTTGGGTTGTTTTTTTTTTTTTGCCTCGGAAGCTATCCATTTGAGTCAATGCAGTTTATTGAAAATATCATTCTTGGCCGGGCGCGGTGGCTCAAGCCTGTAATCCCAGCACTTTGGGAGGCCGAGAGGGCGGATCACGAGGTCAGGAGATCGAGACCATCCTCGCTAACACAGTGAAACCCCGTCTCTACTAAAAAAAAATACAAAAAAAAAAACTAGCCGGGCGAGGTGGCGGGCGCCTGTAGTCCCAGCTACTCGGGAGGCTGAGGCAGGAGAATGGCGTGAACCCGGGAGGCGGAGCTTGCAGTGAGCTGAGATCCGGCCACTGCACTCCAGCCTGGGCGACTGAGCGAGATTCCGTCTCAAAAAAAAAAAAAAAAAAAGAGAGAGAATATCATTCTTGCCTCACTCGCCTGCCTGGTGACCTTTATTATAAATCACGTGTATGTACATATGTGGGTTTGTCCTGGGCATCTATTCTGTTCCTTTGGTCTATTTGTCAGTCTTTCCACCCATACACAAGTTAACTACCATAGCCTTAGAATAAGTCTTGATATTGGCAATATAAGTATTTCAATGTTGTGTTTTTCTTGAAATTGCCCTAACTATTGTTATTCCTTTGTTTCTATAAATTTGTCAAGTTTCACCAAAAATCCTGCTGGAATTTTTATTAAGATCATATTGATTTTATAGGTCACTTTGGGGAAATTGGTGTTGTTAAAATATCAAGTTTCTGTTCTTAAATGAAGTATATGTCTTCATTTATTTTGATCTTCTCTAATTTCTATCAATAATGTTTTATAATTCTTTGTATATGTCTTACATATCATTTTATTAAATATGTTCTTACATGTGTTTCCATTGATACTATTGAAATGATTTTCATTTGTGTTGCTACTTAGAAATAAAGTTGATTTAAATATATTTATTTTGCCCAACTAATTCACTTATTAATTCTAATAGTGTTTCTGTAGGGTTGGTTTTTTTTTTTAGATTTTCTTACTATACAATTATGTCATCTGAGAGTCATAGTTTTTATTTTTCCATTCCAATTCTCATGACTTTTATTTCCTTTTCTTATCTTACTATACTGGCAAGAATGTTCAGTACACTGAGTAGAGTTGGGTATCTTTCTCTTCTTCCCAAACTCAAGGGGAGAGTTTTCAGAATTTTACCATTAAATGTAAAAGTTAGCTGTAGTTTTGGAATTAGTAAAATTCCTTTCTATTCCTATTTTTCCCTGTGTCTGTGTGTGTGTGTTTTAATCATGAATTGAGTTGAACTTTATCATATGCTTTTTTGTCTATTGAAATATGATTTGTTTTTTGTTCTAAGTCTCTGTTAATATTATAATCTACATTGAATGGTTTTCAAATATTAAACCAACCTTGCATTCCTGGAATAAACTTTACTTAATTGTGATATATTGCTGTTGATAAAATATTTCTGTTGTTTTGGTTATATTTCATGAAGATTTTGCATTTTTGTTTATGGAAGACATTGATCTGTAGTTTTCTTGTAATGTCTTCTTAATTTTTTTATCAGAGAAGCACTGGCCTCGTAAAATTAGTTGAGAAGTCTTCCTTTCTCTACATTTTTCTGGAAGTGTTTGTAAAGAAGTAAATTATTTCTGTTTAAAATATTTGAAAGAATTGCCCAATGCAATAAGCAGAATTCTAAGTTGGTCCCCCAGATTTTCTTTTCTTTTTTTTTCTTTTTTCTTTTTTTTCTTTTTTTTGAGATGGAGTCTTGCTCTGTCACCCAGGCTGGAGTGCTGCAGTGGTGTCATCTCAGCTCACCGCAAGCTCCACCTCTTGGGTTCATGCCTTTCTCCTGCCTCAGCCTCCCAAGTAGCTGGGACTACAGGCACCCGCCACCACGCCCAGCTAATTTTTTTGTATTTTTAGTAGAGTCAAGGTTTCATCATGTTAGCCAGGATGGTCTCAATCTCCTGACCTTGTGATCCGCCTGCCTCAGCCTCCCAAAGTGCTGGGATTACAGGCATGAGCCAGGTCCTCCAGATTTTCTCATCCTCCTCACCCCCAGGTTACACACCCTTTCTAATCTCTGGGACTGTGAATTTGATATTTGCTGTACTCTCTGATTGTTTGATTCCATTCTGTGTAGTTATATTTCCCTTTTCTTGAAAGATAACACATGTGTACAGCTGAATAATTTTCTTGACCTGATCCTGCCATGAGAATGTTAAGAATCCTACAGCCTCTTTTTATTTTGTACTGTCTCTGTCCCTTTTAGTCTACATCGGCAGTGCAAATTTTTTGTTTGTTTATTTGGTTTTGGTTTGTTTGGGGATTTTTCTTTTTGTTTCTTTCTGTCTCTCTCTCTCCCTCTCTTTTTTTTTTTTTTTTTGGCTCAAACAATTTTCTCAGGAATTATGTGGGTCTTCCCTGGATTTCACTGGAACTTACTCCAGTAAACAAATGCTACATCCACAGGTCTTTATGAGATCATCCCTGCTCTACCTTCGCCTCTTGCTGAGGGTACTTTTCTTTGTATTTATCCTGCTTGGGGATTCTTGGTGGGTTTTTTTTCCCTGTGTCCCCATTTCTTTCAGAAGGTTTGGAAACCTTAGCCATTCTTTCTTCAGATATATGTTCTACTCTATTCTCCCTTCCTCTGTGATTTCAGTTACGTGTGCTAGATATTTCCTTTTGTTCCCCAATATCTGATATATTCTTTGCTATACTTTGTGTACTTTGTTCTGTGTATCTGTCTGGATATTTCCTCTTTATCTGTTTCCTAGTTCCTTGGTATTCGTAATTGTCCCTGAGCCAACATCCACAGAAGTTGTAGTCCCTGAACAGCAGTGTTGGCATCTGCTGTGAGGCTGCTGGAAATGCAGACTCTTAGGCCCCACCCTAGACCTGTTCACTCACTGTCTGCATCTCCAGGTGATTTGTGTATCCATTAAAATTTGTGAAGCACTGATCTCACTCCCTAATCCATTCTTCATTTGTTTTTAATCTGCTGTCAAACCCATCTACAGGATTTCTAATTTTAGTTAATGTATTTTTTAATTCTAGAATTACAGTTTGAATTTTCATAGATTTCCATGTTCTAATTAAATTATTCATATTTTCCTTTATAGTTTTTAAACATTTATATGGTTTGGCTTTCTGTCCCCACCCAAATCTCATCTTGAACTGTAATCCCCTCAAGTCAAGGGAGAGACCTGGTGGGAGGTGACTGGATCATGGGAGCAGATTCCCCCATGCTGTTTTCATGATAGTGAGTGAGTTCTCACAAGATCTGATGGTTTTATAAGGGGCTCTTCCCTCTTGACTCTCCTCTCTCCTGCCGCCTTGTGAAGAGGGTGCCTGCTGCCCCTTCCACTGTGATTGTAAATTTCCTAAGGCCTCCCCAGCCATGCGGAACTGTGAGCCAATTAAACCTCTTTTCTTTATAATTTACCCAGTCTCAGGCATTTCTTTATAGCAGTGTGAAAGCAGACTAATACAGACATATTATTTAGTTATCTTAAAGTCCATTATAAAATCTCCAGTATTTGGCGCTGATATTGGTTCATTTCTGCTTTTTAGTTTTGTTTTTTCTTGATTCTGGTCATTTGTCTTTTTCTCCATGTACCTAGTATTTTTTTCTTTTTTTGAATGGTGGCCATTGTTTATTTTTTAAAAACCTGTAGATTCTAGGCTATCATGTATCTTCCTCCAGGGAGGATTTTATTTTGCTTCTGCCAGGTGCTAAGGTAAGAACTGATTATTTTAATCTGACTGAGATGGATTTTTTAGACTGCTTTTCACTCTTTCTCATGACTGCTTTATTTCTGCCTGCTCGCTCTTTTGAATGCAGCCAATCGTGTGCCAGTGTTTAACAAGTGACTCTCGGGAGAAAGAGTTCTGATCTGTAGCATTTGCCAATTTCCATAGTGTGAATACTTCCACTGTTGCCAATTTCAGATTACCAATGTTACATCACTGAACATGGCATTGCGAAGCGATACACACAGCCAGCTTTTGTGAACTGGCACATGCCACACTAACGTACCACCTAGTGTGGTTCTTCTAGTACCCAGCTAAAATTCTATGGTGTTTTTACCAGTACTTTTTCCTTGTGGCAGATCTTCAGCTCTAATTTTTGTATCTCGTGCTCATGAGAATGCATCAGGTTCTGCGTATTTACTTTGCCTCTTAGCTTTTGTTTGGCTGCTCAGCCCCTCAGGCACTACTTAACATTGATAAATGTATAGAAGGAACAAGTGACTCCAAATATTGAGCTGTCCTCCATGGGCTTGTCTTCTTTCTGGGAGCTTGATCTCTTACTTCCTTGATAGCTTTTTCATGTTTAAATAGTACAGATTGTACATTTTATTTACCTTTTTAATTGTTCTTGGCAAGAACATTGGTCTGATACAAGCTAGTTAGCCAGAAGCAGAACTCATTGCATAAAATCAGCTTTTAAATGCCTTTTTTGTCTTGTGTTTTATCTTCTAAACATAGCCTCTTACCATCTTCCTCACGTTTTTAGACTTCGGTCACCCAGGCCTGGCATACAGTATCTTTTTGTTTGTTTTTGCCTTATTTTTTAAAGCACGTTTAGGTTCACAGCAACATTAAGCACAAAATAACACATAGAGTTGCTGTATGTTTCCTGTCCCTAAACATGCACAGCCATCCCCACTGTCAACATCCCCCACACTGAGTGGTACATTTGTTACAATCAATGAACCTACCTTACATATCATTTTCACCCACAGTCCATGGTTTACATTAGGATTCATCCTAGATGGTATACATTATGTGAAATGACAAGCATCCACTACTGTAGTATCATCAGAATAATTCCGTTTCTCTAAAATCCTGTGTTCTCTGCTTGTTCATCCCTCTCTTCCCCAAACCCCTGGCAACCTGATCTTTCTATTGCCTCTAATTTTGCCTTTTCCAGAATGTCATATGTTTGGAAACATACAGCGTGTAGACTTTTCAGATTGGCTTTTTTCACTTGGTAATATACATTTAAGATTCCTTTGAACCTTTTCGTGACCTGATAGCCCATTTTATTTTAGCACTGAACAATATTTCATTGTATGGACATAACACAATTTATTCGTTTACCTACTGAAGGACATGTTGGTTGCTTCCAAGTTTTGGCAATTGTGAATAAAGCTGCTATAAACATCCATGTGCAGGTTTTTGTGTGGACATAAGTGTTCAGCTCATTTGGATAAATACCAAAGAGGAGCATGATTGCTGGATTGTATGGTAAGAGTATGTTTGTAAAAGTATGTTTGTAAAAAATTGCCACACTGTCTTCCAAAGCCACTGTGCCATTTTGCATTCTTACCAGCAATGAATGAGAGTTCCTTTTACTCCATATACTTGCCAACATCCCTGTCAACATTTGGTATTGTCAGCATTTTGGATTTTGGCCATTGTAACAGGTATGTAATGGTATCTCACTGTAGTTTTAATTTGCAATTCACTAATGACATATGGTGTTGACTGTCTTTTCATAGACTTACTTGCCATATGTATGTTTTCTTTGGCAAGGTGTCTGTTCAGGTCTGTTGCCCATTTTTAATCATGCAGTTTGTTTCCTTATTGTTGAGTTATAAGAGTTCTTTGTATATTTTGGGTAACAATTCATTATTAGATATGTGCTTTACAAATATATTTTTCCAGTCTATGACCTCTTTTCTCATTCTTTTGAAACAGAATAATTTTTGTTTATTTATTTTGTTTATTATTTTGTTTAGCACTTGGAAATTTTGAACTTTCCACTGCACTGCAATCTGAAACAGTAAACTTAGGTTCAGAGTGTCCTAGGCCAACTTGTGAAGCTGTTTCCTTTTATTATTCTGTTATACTGTTCTGTTCACAAGAGCCAATATTTTGGGATTCTGCACCATTGTTCTTCTCATGCAGCTCTTTATTAAACCTCTTTGTATGAATGTCCCAAAGCTGCTATAACAAAGTACCACAAACTAGGGGGCTTCAAACAACAGAAATGTATTGTCTTACGGTTCTAGAGGCTACAAGTACAAAGAAAAGCTTCTTCTGTCTCAGAATCATATAGCAGAATCCTTCCTGGCCTCTCCCAGCTTCTGGTGGTTTCCTGGTGGTCTTTGGTGTTTCTTGGCCTGCAGCTGGGTAGCTCTAGTCTCTGACTTTATTGTCACAAGGTGCCCCTGTATGTCTCTGTCTTTACATGACTGTCTTTTTATAAGGACTATGAGTCATATTGGATTAGAGGTCCACCCTGCTCTTCATCTTTCTAGTTATGTCTGAAACAAGACTATTTCCACATAAGGTCACATTCTAAAGTACTGGAGATTAGGACTACAATATGACTTTTTGGGGGAATACAATTCAATCCACAAGTCTCTTCTACATTCCTGTAATTATGCTCTAGGTAAAAATCGTTGCCTGGAAGAGTTTCATCTTTATAAAATGCAGAAACTTAGGTAAAAAGAAGCAAAAATGATGAAACTTGAGAGATCTGCAGTCAAAGAGAAGATATATGATGTGCACTGAGTCTTCTTGGTTCTCTTAAATTTACCAAAATTTAATAATTGTCTACTCTACCTGTCTTAGGTAGTTTATGAAACTGTGTATGCAACTAGAATTCACTAAAATATAATACTGTTGCAAAATGGGTAGCGATTTTTTGGTTTTTTCTTTCTTAAAAATTTTATTTATTTTTTATTTCAATAGCTTTAGGAGTACACATGGTTTTTGGTTATAAGGATGGACTGTATAGTGGTGAAGTCTGAGGTTTTAGTACACCCATCATGTGAGTAGTGTACATTGTACCCAAAATGTAGTGTTGGTTTTTTTTAATCCCTCACCCACTCCTACCTCCCCCCTTCTGAGTCTCCAAAGCCTACTTCCTTGCCAAAAAAAATCAACAGTGACTCTCGTAGCTGCTCGGACAGTTGCGCCATGTGTGCTGCTCGGCTAGCGGCGGCAGCGGCCCAGTCGGTGTACGCCTTCTCGGGGCGCCCGCTGGCCGGCGGGGAGCCTGTGAGCCTGGGCTTACTGCGGGGCAAGGTACTACTTATGGAGAATGTGGCGTCCCTCTGAGGCACCACGGTCCGGGACTACACCCAGATGAACGAGCTGCAGCAGCGCCTTGGGCCCCGGGGCCTGGTGGTGCTCGGCTTCCCGTGCAACCAGTTTGGGCATCAGGAGAACACCAAGAACGAAGAGATTCTGAATTCCCTCAAGTACGTCCGACCTGGTGGTGGGTTCGAGCCCAACTTCATGCTCTTGGAGAAGTGGGAGGTGAACGGTGCGGGGGCACACCCTCTCTTCGCCTTCCTGCGGGAGGCCCTGCCAGCCCCCAGCGACGATGCCACTGCGCTCATGACCGACCCCAAGTTCATCACCTGGTCTCCGGTGTGCCACAACGATGTTGCCTGGAACTTCGAGAAGTTCCTGGTGGGCCCTGACGGTGTGCCCGTACGCAGGTACAGCCGCCGCTTCCAGACCATTGACATCGAGCCTGACATTGAAGCCCTGCTGTCTCAAGGTCCCAGCAGTGCCTAGGGCCCCCTTCCTACCCCGGCTGCTTGGCAGTTGCAGCGCTGCTCTCCGGGGGGTTTTCATCTATGAGGGTGTTTCCTCTAAACCTACAAGGAGGAACACCTGATAATACAGAAAATACCCCCTCGAGATGGGCGCTCGTCCTGTCCATCCCAGTCTCTGCTAGACCAAGGCGAGTTTCCCCACTAATAAAGTGCCGGTTGTCAGCAAAAAAAAAAAAAAAAAATCAACAGTGAACATATGTACAATTATTGTGTGCCAACTGTAAATTTTTTAAAAATCAATAATGAAAGTAGATGCTAACCCATTATTAGAAGAAGAGTACAATACCAGTTGCTTTCAAATAATATTTTTTTGTTTTGGCTTTAGAATGCCTCTTAGTGAAGATACACTATTTTCTTAGATACATTTTATTTCTGCTAACAACAAGTCCCAAAAAATGTTCTTCCCCTGTAAATGACATAAAGATAAGTATACTCTCCCCTTCATATTTACTTTTACATAAATACTAGCATTAATATAAATACATTTCAGCGTTCTAATGTATTATGGTAGAGCTCTAATAAATGAACTGAATTATTTGTATTCTTAATTATCTAAATCCCAAATGGATAAGACACCCTTTAGTTGAATTTTGCATTTGTATAGGGGGAGAGATGAATTCTTTGCCCTGTTTGCCTACTGAAAAAAAAGAGTGTAATCCTCCTAAGTTTATAATGAAAATAAATTACACAATATATTTTCCAGAGCAGGATAAACTAAATTTATTTTTTTTAGCTTTTACAAGACTATGATGTATAAGAGAGTTAATAATGAAATCACCTAAGCCAAATGAGAGCAACTAGATTTTTAGATGAAAGGTCAGATTTGCAAGTTTATATTTTCTGTTCCATTAAGTCTTCCTTCATTAGTCTTCATTCATTTTAAGTAATTCAAATAGTATTTTTAAATCGTAGCTGAGATTCTTGGTCTGCCTAGGAAAGGTCACCTAAGTTTAAAAAGTCTTTTGATCCTCAGCAGTCAATTCCAGACTTTGCTTTTTAGAAAATATTGATGACGAATAATGAAATTGTTGTGAAATCTTTATATTAGGAGTCTTATGACTTGAAAAAAAATTAGATAGCAAGAGTGGCTGTTAGAATGTTTATATAGCTTTAAGATGTTAAATTGTGATATATCTACCTGCTTGCTTGTCTTACATCTTAGAACCAGAGAGTAAAGGCAATATATTTAAATATATGTCCTCATAAAAGAATAATAGTTCACTTACCTGCAGTTTCTGGAACTTTTACCCTTAAGAAAGAATGTGAGGGAGTGTTTCTAAGAGGGCTGGAGGGACATTCTTGTGGGGGATAGAGACAGCTTTGCCAAAACTGTCTCTGGTAGATTTTCCTTGTGAGGAATTACATTGTTGCTGTGGGTGTTCATACCAAGGCAGGGTGATCACTTGAAACCGATGTTGAATAAAGAATATTCTTAAATCATATATAGAAGCTAACTCATATGAAGCTAACTCAATGACATACAGTGACTCTCCCAAATCTAGCTGCCAGTGGGTCAAGGAATATTTTATTTTTCACATACACTGACACGTGATTGTGCACATATATGTCCAAGAAACATAGCATATAAAAGAGCTTTGTCACTTTCTTTAAATGCTCTTAAAACTTTTTGTTTCTGAGTGTAATCCTTAAGTTTAACAACTCAGTGTTTTAAAGAATATCAGATTGCCTTAATGGAAGGAATCCTGATGCTTTTAGCTTACTCAATAACAGAATTGCATTATTTACTCCATATCAGATTTTCAAATTAAATTTGTTTTCTTGGAGGAAAGAGAAAAAATATTTTCAAGAATTTTTATACTCTGGATTGTTAGGTATATTTGATTCTAAATTGATTCCCAAACATACCCATAGGGAAGAGCCTTTTCTCAAGAACTTTTTCATTTTAACTTCTCTTTTTTAGAAAGACTATCTTGACATTCTTATTCTTATGCAACTTAATTGTACTTGATCCCTTCCAGTTGATCTTTCAATCTCCTTTCTTCTGGACACATCATTTTTCTTACTTCCTTTTTCAATGGAGTTTTTAGCCTGCCCATAATTTTGTTGTATCTGGATTTCAGCAGATCATTTAACAGAGCTTTTTGTAATGACTCTATACTAGAGGGAAGTATGAGCCAGATTATAGAAGAAAGATAGTTGGGAGCCTTCTTCTTTGTCTGGTTTTCATACAGAGGATATTTATTTAACATATGGGAAATTGAATTTAATGATTTCAAAGACTTCTTGAAATGCCTAATAATCTTTGATTTTTCTATTAGACAGTTTTAAGGCCACTTTTCAACCTATATATATATATAGAAAGGTTTAGGTGCTTTCTTTTTCTAGATGATTGGTGTAAATATGTTATCTCCATTTCCCATTCTTTCACTTCTATTTTATTATGAATCTAATGACTTTTCGTTTGTACAATTAGTTGAACAAATTTTCTTGAATTCAAATAGGAATACTAAAATATAATTATTAAATTAGTTGTTATAGGGGCTCAAATGGCAGCAATGAGACCAAGTATGGTAGGCAGAGTAATGAGTCCTCAAAGATATCCATGTCCTAATCCCGAAACTTGTGAATATGTTACCTTGCATGGTGTATTAGTTCATTTTTGCACTGCTATAAAGAACTACCTGAGACTGGATAGTTTATAAAGAAAAAAAGCTTAATTGTGCTTACGTTTACGTTTCTGCAGGCTGTAAAGGCTTCCGTTTTTGGGGATGGCCTCAGGAAACTTATAAGCACTGCAGAAGGCAAGGGGAAGCAGGCACATCTTCACATGGCCAGCAGGAAAGGGGCAGAGGGAAGTGCTATATACTTTTACAACAACCAGATCTTGTGAGAACTCACACACTATCATGAGAACAGCAAGAGGGAAGTCTGCCCCCATGACCCAGTCACCTCTCACCAGGTCCCTTCTTCAACACAGTAATTACAATTCGACATGAGATTTGGGTGGGGACACAGAGCCAAACCATATCACATGGTGAAAAGAACTTTGAATATGTGATTAAGTTCAAGCTCTTGAGTTGGGGAGGTTTTCATGGATTACCTGGGTGGGGTCAGTGTAATCACAAGGATCCTAATAAAGGGGAGCAAGAGGGTCCCAGTTAGAGGAGGAGATGTGAGGGCAGAAACAAAGGTCAGAGTGATAAGCTCTGAAGGTCAAGGAAGGGACTGTGAGCAAGAAATGCAGGTAGCCTTTAGAAGTTGGAAAAGGCAAGAGCGGATTCTCCCCTAGAGCTTCCTGAAGGAACACAGCCCCGCCAAAACCCTTGATTTTAGAAGACTTATTTCAGATTTCTCACCTCCAGAACTGTAATATAACAAATTTGTGTTTTGTGGTAATTTGTTACTGCAACTATCTGAAACTTGTACACTAACTATGGGATATTTTGATCTGAGAACATTGACTTTTCAAGACAGCTAAATTAATTGATCTTTCAGGGCTTTATGTTACCCAGGGTTTGCTGTGTCACTAGGTGACACATGCTCATTCCTAGATCTGTGAACAGTTAGCTAGATACTACCCTACAGTCACAATAATCTTTGGGCCTAATCATAATAATGATATAACAAAAATAAGAGTAAGTGTTAACATTTAGCCATGATTATATGTCAGATGTTGTTCTGAGCACTTTAATGTATTTCATTCTCATAGCTCTCTGCAGTTAGAACTGTTATTATTGTCATTCTGCACATCAGGAAACTGTGGCTATGAGTAATTAATTAACTAGCCCAAGATCATACAGAGGAGCTCCTGCCTGCTTCTCCACTCCTCAATCTTGCCATTCCTTCCAACTCACTCTCTGCTTCCACATCTTACTGCTTGTAGTTCCCAACATACTTTTATATTCATCTCCCCTTCCTCAAATTCCTTCCTCGTCCTCTCACACAGCAGGGTACTGGGTGGGGAGGAGAAGCTGGATCTTCTGCACTTAGCATGTAAGCCTCTCTTCAGCCTTCCCTGATCATCCCTGGCTGGCATGATTACCCTGTTCTCCTCCCCACCTCATCCATGTTCCCATAAATTTCAGTGCTTATTTATACCCTGTCACTTATCATGATGTATAACTGGTTATGAGAAATGTGGGGGCTAATCTTTCTATCGTGTGCACCTAGCACAATACCTTGCATAGAGCAGGAACTCAGTATGTGTTGGATTGACAAATGCTGTAAAATTGAATTCTGAAAGTCGAGATGCCATCAGCTGTGAGAAGTGGGGGGTACCTGTATGAGAGAGGAAGAATGGCTGTTACAGGGAGCAGCATGGGATGGAACCTGGGCACAGACAAAACAGGGAACATTAATGAGAATAAAATTCATTCCCACTGGGGCAGTAAGATGTATTATTTTTATTTGTTTGTTTTTGATGGAGTGGAGAACAATATGCAGGAATAGGTTAGTGTCAATAAATGAGTCAGGTACTATAGGCAAGGCTTAGATTAAGATGGCCATATAAGCCATGTTAAATAGCTTTAAACTACCCTGTGGGCAGTAGGGATCTACTGAATAGTAGTGATCTTGTGTTTGTTTTGTAAAGCTCTGTCTAGGTGGCAGGGGAACAAAGGAATCAGAAAGCCCATTGAGAAGATACTGCGAGAGATATATTTGAAAACTAGTAAGTGGATTTAAAGAATCTCTGTGACTTATTCCTGAGACTTTAGATATGCCTTCTTCTTTTGAACTAAATAATTCCAAGTCCCAGACTTAGTTGCATGTCAGCAAATTATTCTGTGTTCTATGGAAAACATTAACTCATGCCACAGACGTTCACTAATTGGGTTTTCCTTGACTGTAGACTTAACAGATCAAATATTGGTAGGCAAGAACATTTTGTAAGGACCCTTGAACATTGCTTAAAATTTAAGGCAATATAAATTGATTTTGCCTTTTGCTTCAGCTGGTGCTGATGACATTATCTTTTCTAATGGTCATGAGATTATTCCCTGGACCAGGCCTGACCTCTTCTACTCTGAAGTATAAACACCAACCCCCTCCAGCCTTCTTTCCTTGTCTACTCCCTATCTTTTCCCCCACTTGATTTTATCTTTTGCCAAGCTGTTTCTACTCGCCAGTTACAGGATTGGCTTTTTTCTTGTGGCCTCTTTATCCCTCTTTTTGTTTTTGTTGTTGTAAGCACCATAAGATAAGCTTATTGAGTGTGTGTGTGTCTGTGTGTGTGTGTGTGTTTGAACCATGTAGAAAATTCTTTATTTGGGAACATTTGAAGAAGCTGGAGCCTTGATTGGATCATTCTTTTTTTTTTTTTTTCCTTTGAATCCTTCTTAAATTGAGCACTTCCCTTATATCCACTCTCACACTAACAAAACTAAAGGAAAAGAGGGTGATAACATTTGGAACTTTGAAACATGTGAAAATAACAAAAATTGTTGTTAAGCCTCAGCTGTATAGAGGGAAGTTTGCCAATGATACTGTTGCGTTGTCTTCCATCTTGAAACTATAATAGAGAATCTAACAAACATGACTAATCTGAAGTAAATGGAAGCAGACCTTGTCAAGATCTCATGAAAGAAAAGACTCTTTCTAAGATGGAAATGCTCTCCAGCAGTGTAAACAGGGCTGATGTAGTACCTCTCCTCCCAGGGACCTGCACAAGGGGACCAGGGAGATACCACAGCAGGGATGTCACCCGTAAGAACTCTATTAGTTTTTACTGCCACGGGTAATATCTTTTTTAGTCTTGTGCTCCTGATTCCTCTCAATCAGAATCATCCTTTCAGGATCCCAACCTTTTCCCTCTGTACTATCACTGTTCCCCCTAATTTTCTACCCTCTGAACCTCACCTCTTGCCTACTTGTCACAGAGCACTAGCCCAACTTTTTGTTTAGCCCCAATGTGACAATGATGAACTAAATTCCGTTACCATGTAAATCAACTCTGCGTAGTCAGACCAACAGGACCAGATGTGTACGGTACAAGTGTAGACTAACTTCGGGATGGAGTCATGTTTTTGTGGGATTGGTTTTTACCTAAGATGGTAAAGGTAAGAAGAAAACCCACAGATTGTTACTGGTACTAAAAACTCTTTCATAAGACTCTTCTGTTAATTATAAGCCATTTCTAGAAAAAGTCAGGAATGGCTGTACTTGGGAATGTTTAATTGGTCTTGGGAATCTTTTTCTAAAATAACCCAACTTTAGAATAATGAAGAATCATATATGCCTTGAAGAGCCTTGACTTCACTGATAGCAATTTTAATTCGTGCTTTGTAGTGATAAAAAATCATTAAAAAAAAAAAAAAAGGCCTGTCAAAGAAATAAACTCAACCTGTTTCTTATGGTTGTTTAATTTTTTGCTTTCCTTTTGGCATTCATTTTTATCCTGCTTCTTTTATGAATTTGTAATTACCAAAAGAGGAAGAAGATATGTGGTTATAAGTTTTCTCTCACATGCTGAATGGTGGTAGATATTAGAGTTGAGAAAGACTGAGTGAATTTATATTAAATAAGGAGAATATAAATTTTATCCTTTGAAAAGTCATCTTTATTATATTTCAGTCTAACTTTTTCTCCAGTGGTGATTACATACCTTGTTTTATACAAGTTTCAGAAAAACTGCAAGGATCTATATAATAATTCTTTTATGCCTTTTATATGAACTTGATTTATTAAAATTGTAATATTCAATTTGAATTCATTTTTATTACCTTAATAACAACTTTCAAAGTCAGTAGACTCTTGGAGTAACTTCTAAAGATAAAGAACCTTATAATGATATATCTTTTCTTTTTCTTTTTTTTTTTTGAGATGGAGTGTCACTGTGTCACTCAAGCTAGAGTGCAGTGGTGCGATCTCGTCTCACTGCAACGTCCACCTACTAGGTTCAAGTGATTCTCCTGCCTCAGCCTCCCAAGTAGCTGGGACTACAGGCACCCACCACCATGCCTGGCTAATTTTTGTTTTTTTTTTTTTTTTTTTTTTTTTTTTTAGTAGAGATGGGGTTTTGCCATGTTGGCCAGGCTGGTCTCAAACTCCTGACCTCAGGTGATCCACCCACCTCAGCCTCCCAAAGTGCTGGGATTACAGGCGTGAGCCACTGTGCCCGGCCAATATACCTTATTTTTTAGCCTTACTTTTGTTCTGTGATGAGGATGGTTCATTAGTAACTCCATATATTTATAACATTCCGAAGGACTTATACATGTAGTTCCAAGTATAAGAGTCTAATGTTAACTGTGTATTCGGGTCAATGGAATAGATTTGGTAATCTAACATGAAACTCTTTTAAAACTCTTGCCCCTTGCAACCACATTTATTTCATAATTAAGGACAATATAATCAAATATGAGCAAATAACAAAATGGACAAAAATGTACTGTACTAGTTATGTTCCATCTGGGATCTTGTAATCTAAGATGAATGTCCTGGTGCTTTATTTTGCTACTCTTAATGACATGCCTTCAGAGAAGTATGGATAAGATAAGAAGTTAGAAGGGCAGGGGAAGAAACCTTCCATTGTTTGGATGTTAATATGGGCCAGAAACAAACAAACATAGTCTGTGCTTTTCATGTACTTTGTCTCCTGTTATTCTTTCAACAATCCTTTTAGGTGTCTTTTATGACTTGTACTTTGCACATGAGTTAGTTAGCTCTGCTCAGAGAAGTTAAGTTCATTTGTCTCAGGTTACATAACTATTAAGTAAAAAGCTTGAGACATAGACTTCATTCTTTCTTATTGTTTCTTGCTCTTATAAACAGTAAAATAAGTACTCATCCCATCAATTCAAAGTAATTTTAGAACATTTTGACCAAGTGTCAGTTTTTAAAGTTGTTTTCCTATTATGACAGTGAGTTTATAGGCCTTAGAAAATTTTTAAACTTCTTAAAAATGATTTTGTCTTTTATAGAAAAGTTGTAAGAATAATATAAAGACCTCCAGTACAAGTTGAGTATCCTTTATCTAAAATGCTTGAGACCAGAAGTTTTCCAGATTTCTGATTTTTCTCAGATCTTGGAATAATTGCATATATATAATGTGGTATCTTGGGGATGAGAACTAAGTCTAAACGTGAAATTCATTTATGTTTCTTTCTTTTTTTTTTTTGAGACAGGGTCTCACTCTTTCGCCCAAGCTGGAGTTCAGTGGCTCACTGCAACCTCGACCTCCTGGGCTCATACAATCCTCCTGCCTCAGCCTCCCAAGTAGCTGGGACTACAGGCATGCACCACCACACCTGGCTAATTTTTTGTAGAGACAGGATCTTGCCATGTTGCCTGGGGTGGTCGCAAACTCCTGGGCTCAAGTGATCCACTTGCTTCAGCCTCCCAAAGTGCTAGGATTAGAGGTGTGAGCCACCATGCCTGGTCTCATTTATGTTTTATATATACCTTATACACATAGCCTAGCATTAATTTTATGCAATGTTTTTAATACTTTTGTGCAAGAAACAAAGGTTTGAATGCATTATTTAACTGCAGCTCCTCACATGAGGTCAGATGCGAAATTCTATGGAGTCACGTTGGTGTTCCAAAGTTTCAGATTTTGGAGCATTTGGATTTTTTGAATTAGGGATGCTCAACCTGTATAGCCCTTAGTGAGATGATCAGATTTTAACATTTTGCTGCATTGGCTTTCACTTTCTCTGAAGAGAAAGACAACAGATACAGATGTAGTCATAGATACTTTACTCCTAAACAATTTCAGAATGGGTTACAGATATCATGTCCCTTTACCCCCTTAATATTCAGTATATATTTCTTAAGAATGAGTTTCTTACATGATCACAGTACTGTTATCTAAATCAGGAAATTTAACACTGACACAGTGCTTTAATCTACAGTTTATATTCTAACTGTGTCAAGAACCCGACAATATGTATAGCAATTGTTTTTCCAATAGAGGAGTCAGTCTGGGATCATGACTTGCATTTAGTTGTTATATTTCTGTACTCTCCTTGAATCTTTACAGTTAAGCCTTTTTTTATCTTTCATGATATTGACATTTTTAAGAATATAGGCCGGTTATTTAATGGAATGTCCGTCAATTTGAGTTTGAGTTTTCCTCATGATTAGATTTAGGTTATATGCTTTGCCCTCTTAAGCTAAATAAAAATGATGTTGTATCCTTCTCAGAAGATCTGAGAAGGTATATGATGTGCTTTTGCCCTTTATTGATGACGTTAAATTTGATCACTTGGTTCAGGTGTTAGCTGGTTTGTCTGGTTTCTTCACTACATAGTTATCTGTTTTGGGGTAAGAACTTTTAATCCCAAGTATTGAATAGGATTGTAGAAGAAAGGAAAGGGAGGCCTTGAAAACTCAAAATTCTCAGTGGTTTAGTCCACATTTGCAATTTTATGATGACTTGAACTGTCATCTTATGTAGTCCAAAAGATTTTTCACTTCTAATAGATTAATTTTAATCTACTCTAAATCTTTGGATGATTTCTAACAGTTTTTAATCCTTAGACTATATTTTTAAAATAAAATATTTTTAATTGGATATATGGTGATGGAGGAGCAACTGAAGTTGGAAAGGCAGAAATTTATTTCATTGAAGTGCCTGTTTATTTACTTGGCAGATAATACATGTAAATCTTTCATCCTCAGAAACTGTGCAGATCAAAACCTATGTGGGTTAGGAGAAGCTAGGTAAATTCAGTTGATGAATTTTTAGTTTTTAGGGGGAATTCATAGGTAATAAGTGAACTATTTTTCCTGAAGTACTATAATACTGACTCACCAAATCTACCTGGGTATGACTTAGTGTCAAAGGCATACTCTTGGAGTAAAAAATATTTTCCATGTACCTTACGTTCCTTTACTGCCGCTCCTCTCAATGTTTATTATCAGTGAAATCACAAAGTATTCCCTCTAACTATTTTCTGGGTGCTTTGAACTTGTTATTTTAGGATAAACAAATACAAAGAGGTGGAATAAAAATTCCCCCTATAAATTCCAGTTGGTTTTGGAATCAAGCAAAAAAATATATGATTGATATCCCTGGGGCCGTTACAAAGTTATACGATGCAGTAGTTGATGGATTCCTTCCCAACTAACTTGACATTAAGGCTTGGCAGAGAGCCCTAGGAGCCCCACAATCCCTAGGGAGCAGCCTTCTTCATTCTTCTGTCTAGGTTAACCCAGAACTAGTCAAATGCTATTAAACTGAAAATCAGTGTCTTCTCTAAGGGTTGAAAAGGTTGTTCACACTGATAATTTGCCAGATACCTGAAATCCTATCCCATTAACAAACCTAAAGACTACTGTGAAAGAGTTTAATTTGATTTTATCTTACATTAACAGCCAGAGTTATCCAGGGGAAGA
Source organism: Trachypithecus francoisi (assembly GCF_009764315.1). Lineage (NCBI taxonomy): Eukaryota > Metazoa > Chordata > Mammalia > Primates > Cercopithecidae > Trachypithecus > Trachypithecus francoisi. The sequence continues at coordinate 21,337,473 of NW_022681455.1, forward strand.
TTGGAAGAAGGCTGTCTGCTGGCGCATCTCACTAGTGTGTAGTAACTACAGCAATCTTTTTTCCTGTAATCACCCAAAACATGGCTTTCGGGAGTCATGTAAGTCTCTTGATCACTTTTGGCCATCAGAACTGCATTTCTTTTAGAAATTATGGTCAAAACTGTAGTTAGAATAAAAATTGTTAATTTGCCTAGTATTGAGTAAGCTTCTACTACATGCAAGGAACTGTGCTGGGTGGGACACTACATCTCAAGATGATCCCTGGGTGCTCCTTACTCAAGTGGCATGTAATCCAGAAAGGAAGAGGAAGTATGGTGCTGACAGTACCACAGGACCTTGTGTTTCCACTGCTGTAAGAGTGATACAGAGGGCTGTTAAAACTTGGGGGCTTGTGAGTGGGATGATCAAGGTCACTGTTAGCAAAAAAGTAACTTTTAAGGTGAGCTTTTCACTACATGAAAGATATTGGGAGTGAGGTATGAGATGTTTTTAGAAAGTGATCGCAGTGTAGTTCCAGGGTTTCTAGTGAACAATGAGAAAGACTTTTTACCAGGTACTTTGGGCCCCATCAAGAGAATGTAACTGTGTAATCCCCCTGGATCTACAACTGCTTTGTCCCTTGGGAATTTTCCTAGAAATACGCTGAGCCATCGGAAGTATAACATCTGTACTCAGTAGGCAAGGAGTGACGCAATCTAAGTAGTGCTGTAGAAAGATGAAATTAGTAAAAATATGCTAATTGCATCAGAGTGAGAAAGGCTGCAGGCAGGAATTAAGAGGGTAATGAAACAGTGTTGTTATGAAGTCTAAGAGTCTGTGCCTTGATGAGACGATGAGGCTAGTCAGAAAGGCAAAAGAATTTAAAGAAAGAATCTCTATGACTTATAAACTGGAAAATACTGGTAGCTTACATAGACCTTGTGTAGTGCTTGCCGCCATGCACTGTTTTGGTGTTCTATGTATGTTGTTTCATTTAATCTTCACACCAACCCTATGGGTAATAATTGCTTTTATCCCCACTTTACATAAGAGGAAGCTGAGGCACAAAGCGTATAACTTGCTCAAAGTCACACAACTAATGGTGGACTTAGGATTCAGAACTAAGAATTCTGCCTCCATACTCTGCTTCTTAAATGTTCTATCATAATAAATTATAGTGGCAAGAGGAAAAGAAAATTAGTGCCTAAAATAAAGTTCTGAGAAACTTAATTAAAATATAGACTCCTCAATTTCTATTTTAAATCTATAGGATTTTAGAGCCAAAATTTTACTCATTTAAAGACAAAATTCTTTTAACTGGTGCTGCAACTTAAAGACAAATTCCATGTTCACAGAGGTTTGAGGAGATAAAATGGCTTACCAAGTGCCTGATCCATGCCAGCACCTGGGTGGTTGAACTAGTGGGAGCCATAGGCAAACACTGATGTCCTGGCTGTTAAAAGGGGCATCTGTAGATGTTTAGGGTCAGAGTCTGGCACTGAGTCTTCTCTCTGCTTGCTCCCAGTAGCCCCTTTACCTTCCTAACAGTTCCCAGAGACCTTTTCTTTTTTAAACTCTATCCACCTGCCATGTTTCCCCCCAACTGCCCAGGACCAGCTTTAAGTATGATTTAGGGCCCAAGCTCCTTGTTGCTTTGCCCAGACTGCTTTTTCACTTTGACTTTTTTTGCTATTCTCTGTAGAAGACAGGAGGAAAACAGAATGAAAACTTTGAGGAAATTTACAAAGGTTAGAAAATATCATAGTCCCTCATTTTTAATTCTTATCTGTCTCACTAGATCTAAATTTCATTGTCCTAAAATATTTTTCTGGGAACATTTATGTATCAGGCATTGGTTAGAATGGCAGCTCAAACCTCTGTAGCCCAATAACTCTCTTGTTTATTAATTAGTATGATGTTCCTTAACTTCACCATATGTATCCACCCTTCCATTAGTTTAGTGAACTCTTTTCTTTCTGCATCCAGGCCTAAGACAACAATGCATAAACTGCCTGAAATTGTGAGCAAGCTTTTTGCCCCATACTCTATCCAAAGACCGAGGCAGGGATGCCAGACATCATTGGAAATAGAGTAAGATGGAAAAAACTTTAAAATCACAGCTGCTCTAAAGGAGGACTCTATATCGGTTGTAACTAATTCTTTGAGAAACATCTTTGCTCCTTGTAACAGCCTTCTAAGGAGCGGACACCTAGTTAACTTCAAGTCTTTGTTTTTGTGGAGATGGCATCTAGTTCTGTCTCCCAGGCTGGGGTGCAGTGGCACAAACACAGCTCCCTGCAGCCTCGAACTTGGGCTCAAACAATCCTCCTGCCTCAGCTTCCTGAAGTGCCGGGATTACAGACATAAGCCACTGTTCCTGGCCAACTTCAGGTCTTTTTATTTGCCAAGTGGGGTGTACAAGCTAGGACATCACTGCTGATGTGATTATCTTCTACTCCCTTCCTGTAGTCCTCAGTTGATCCTCCAAAAACATCAGATATTTTAAAAATATTGGCTTTCGTGGACACCAAATGACTAGTTTCTAAAAGGCTCCTGGGAGAGCACTTTAACCATAACTCTTGGTCAATGGTTCTTAACATTTTTTGAGAATAATTTCATATATGTGTGTTTATATAAATGTATATTTAATATACAGATATACATGCATGCGTGCGCACACACACACACATTTCCTAGGAAAAGAAACAAATTTGTCCAAAAACCTCCAGCCAGATTCTTCTCCTAAGTTACGCCATCAAGCTGTGGCTCTGAAATCAAGCTGCTTCTCTCTAAAGTCCAACCATAGTCCTGTCTACTGGCTGAATCGGGGGGTTTTATAGGTACAGGATGGGGCGGGACAGGGCCATAGGTTGTTTAGGAAAAGGCAATTTTCGGGCGGGAAAACAGGGATATAAGTTCTCACTTGGGGCCACGGTTTCAGGCTTTTTGGCTTGAGGGTGAGATTATGCCAGGGACCCACCTTTCTCTGCCTAGAATTTCTCTGTCCCTTGTCCCTATCAATGGGAACAACATAGTTGAACATCTGGCTAGTGACTATACTTCATATAAACCTATCAGAGAAAAACAGGTTCAAAAACAAAGATAGTACTTCCAGGATCTGGGTCAACAGAGATCTGGGAAAGAAAGGTAAGAGACCACTGCACAATTAGTTCAATTAACCTGAAACTGGAAAAGACTTCATTTCCCCATAGAAATAGTTCATAAATAGTAGTTAAGTATAATTGAAAACCAACCATAATCTACAGATACGTAGTTAAATAATTGGTTTTTGGTTGTCATTTTGGGTTTTCTGGGAGTGGAGGTTCTACCAAAATGTAATTATTTATAATGGGAAAAGATGCAGTCTTACTTCAACCAGCCAAATAAAGAACAAAGTTATGGAGCATAGCTAGTTCAAAGGTTAGGAAATGTCCTTATTATTTCCTGTTGCTTTCATTAATTAATACTTGGCTTCACAACACTATTTTTGTTTTGGAATTGACACTATATTTCTACAAGTCTTTAAAATTAATATTATAGGCCGGGCATGGTGACTCACGCCTGTAATCCCAGCACTTTGGGAGGCTGAGGCAGGTAGATCACTTGAGGTCAGGAGTTCAAGACCAGCCTGGCCAACACAGTGAAACCCCATCTCTACTGAAAATACAAAAATTAGCCAGGCGTTATGACAGGCGCCTGTAATCCCAACTACTCAAGAGTCTGAGGCGGAAGAATCGCTTGAAACTGGGAGGCAGAGGTTGCACTGAACCAAGATCATGCCACTGCACTCTAGTCTAGGCAACATAGCAAGACTCCATCTCAAAAAATAAATAAAATAAAATTAGTATGATATAGACAATGTTAAATGATTCTCCCCCATTATCTATGGATACCAGGTCATGCATTATGCAACTTTACAGTATATTATGCTTATGGAAATTAAAATCATAGCATTTACTTCCCTTGACTTTTAAAGCAATAAAACAAAAAAGATTAATTGACATTCTTTTCAATGTCAGTTGGTGAGATGAATGTTCTTAAATTCCCATGCCTTAAAAAATTTGCAGATAGGCTGGGTGTGGTGGCTGATGTCCACAATCCCAGCACTTTGGGGGCTATGGTGGCAGGATCTCTTGAGCCCAGAAGTTTGAGACCAGCCTGGGCAACATAGTGAGATCCCTGTCTCTACAAAAAATAAAAAAATTAGCCAGGTGTGGTGGTGCGCACCTGTAGTCCCAGCTACTCAGGAGGCTGAGGCAGGAGGATCACTGAGCCTAGGAGGCAGAGGCTGCAGTAAGCTATGATCCTGCCACTACATTCCAGCCTGGGCAACAGAACAAGACCCTATCTCTAGAAAAAAACAAAAGTGAAATAGCAAATTGAAATAGACATACATAATAAATATGTGACTGTGTAGATCCTTTGGATTGGCCAGCAAAGGCCTTTCTGAGGAGGTGACATCTAAGTTAAATGTGAGTAAGGAGTAGCCTTGTGAAGATACTAGGAAAGAGGAGTTGAGGCCAAGGAAACTGCTCACGCAAACACCTTCAAAAGGAAATGAGCTTGGAGAAACAAAAAGAAGGCCCTATGGCTTGAAGCGTCATGGGTGAGAAGACTTGCAGGAAATGAAGTAGGCCAAGTGGTCAAGATCATGGCAAGCTTTGTAAGCCAGGTTAAGGTCTATAGAGCAAGGTAAGCCATCAATATTTGTTCCTATATAGTGAGATTTGAGGATATTGGATTCTTGTTTGCCTCTGAAATATTGCGAATGCATAGCTACAGCCAATTAAAATAGGAAGTGGCATATGAGCTGAGGTCATGGTGAGAAGAGAGTAGCTTACTCTTGTTTTTTATTGCTATATAGCATGCTAGTGTGAGGGTTATCAGCATTCTTTGAATTTATGGAGAGACATCATCTAGTCATTAATGAAGAAAGTTTTTACAAGGGTGATATCTTTGTGGCTATAAGTAAATAAACATCTGTTACCTTTCAGCTCGTGATAAGATAATGAATACAAGTGATATTATTGAACACCACAGTCATGTTCATTGGAAAACTAGTTAAGAACCTTGTATATTGATAATAGGAATTAACATTTATTGAGTGATACTATATGCAGACACTGTCCCAAGCACTTTATTGACATTTCATCTCATCTTCATGGCATTCCTACAGTAGACGGTGTGCATATCAAGGCTATAAGTGAAGCCTGTATTTAAGAGCCAACTGGGCCAAAAGGGTAAGCACAACTTCAGCACATCTGATTGCTTTCCATACCTAGCGTACACAGTTTCTTCTGTCTTTGAACACGGTTTTCATAAAATATAAACTCCATTGTGCTTAGTAAAACAAAACCTGAGTTGTAACATTCTACTTTCATAATTCCCTTTGCTGATAGAGACTGATCTTTGGATTACGGAGTTATATATTTTTCTACAGCCTCTGGAAGAAAGGAATGCCACTCATATATATATTAAAGTATACATAAAACAGAATTTCTAGCCTTATCTCAAACTGTTTCACTTTTTATTTGTTCAGGGAATGCTAATATTAGATTATTATTTACCTTGTTCTATATATCAATTATTTCAAAAGAGAAATTCATGAATGTCATATGTGTATGTGTGAACTAAGAATATATTTATGAGTACACTAACAATTTTTTCTTTTCTTTTCTTTTTTTTTTTTTTGAGACAGAGTCTCACTCTGTCACCCAGGTTGGAACGCAGTGGTACGATAATGGCTCACTGCAGCCTCACCCTCCTGGGTCATGCGATCCTCTTGCCTCAGCCTCCTAAGTAGTTGGGACTCCAGGCAAGCACCACAATGCCTAACTAATTTGTTGTAGAGACAGGGTCTTACGCTGTTGCTCCAGCTGGTCTTAAACTCCCGGGCTCAAGCGGTCTTCCTGCCTCTGCCTCCCGAAGTGCTGTGACTCCAGGCCATGAGTGTACTAACAATTCTTCCAAGAGTAAGTCTGGTTTTAGATTTACAAGGAAAGATTAAGACAGGTCTAGTTTCACTGTCTCTCAAATCCTGCCAAAATCCATCATAGAGCTTTTCAGGACAGGAGTTAGTAACCCATAAATATAAAGAGGACAGGCTGGGAGGGGAAACCCCACTACAAAATTGTGACAGCTGGGGAGCAGCTGGAAACTGGCAGCTGACCTCACCAACCTGAAGAAACCTAAGTGCCAACCTAGCAGTGGGAAAAACCAAAACCCAGGCTATGAACCAACTTCATGTATACCAGAGAATCCTCAGACGGTCAAGGAATTGGCTGGCACTTTTGAAAGGGAGAATGAAGTAGGAAAGGAGGGCACTAAAATAAGGATTGTTTAAAACTACTTAAGAAGCAGCAGCTGGATTGCCCCATTCCCTCCCCAGCTCAGGCTTACAAGTAGCATCTCCTCACTCACACCAACAAAAGACTGGAGGCTCATTCTTTGAGGGGAAAATGAATTGTCTCTGGACTGAAGAACCTGCGGTACAGTTGAGGGCAAGGGGAATTCAGTGCCTATATGGATATCGAATGCCCGCTTTGTTCATTTAGCAGCTAGAATGTTGGCAATCTTGCATGCCTTTCCTTGTTGGCAACAGTTTAGAAGAGTTTCTTTGGGAAACCTGATCAGTTCAATACTTAGAGATGTTGACATCAGAGGTTCCATAATTAAACAGTTCAGCCAGATCATCCTATATTGAGACTCATAATTGACAAACGCAGCTACAGGCTCAGAACTTTCAATCAGCTTTTGTGTTCTGGGTTGGGGGGGCGGGGTTTACATTAAATGTTTCTTTTTTTTTTTTTTTTTTTAATTTTATTTTACTTTAAGTTCCAGGATACATGTGCAGAACGTGCAGGTTTGTTACATAGGTATACATGTGCCATGGTGGTTTGGTGCACCTCTCAACTCATCATCTAGGTTTTAAGCCCCACATGCATTAGCTATTTGTCCTAATGCTCTCCCTCATTTTGCTCCCCACTCACCCTGACAGGCCCAGGTGTGTGTTGGTCCTCTCCCTATGTCCATGTATTCTCATTGTTCAGCTCTGACTTATGAGTGAGAACATCCGGTATTTGGTTTTCTGTTCCTGTTTTAATTTGCTGAGGATGATCAATCAACTTTTTAAGCCTCTTACTCTTAAACATAAGTAGCAATCAAGGATTACCAAATACCCGAGGAAAGCCCTAACTAACACAAAGAACAGGACCAAAGCAAACAGATAGGAATGGAGTGATAGAGAAAATAAAAAATAAGAAAGAAACAGGACTGGGCAGGAAGAAGAAAACTTAAAAAAAAAAAAGTTACTGATATTCTCAGATAAATGAGAGAAGATGTTTTATTCATGAAATAAGATTGAGACATCTTCAAAAAAGTGATTGGGGGAGCAAAAAAGAATTCTTAGAAATTAAAAACATGGTAGCAAAGGTAAACATTCAATAGAATTAGAAGGTTAAAGTAGAGAAAATCTCTACTTTAGAGTAGAGAAAGTAGAACCAAAAAACCCAAGATGAAAAATAGTAGGAAAAATATAGAAAAATCAAAGAACCAATCCGAGAAGAGTCCAACATTCAAATAATAGTAATTCCAAAACAGAGTAAACAAAGAAAGGAAGAAATTGGCAATACATAATTCAAGGACATTTCTAATGACTGAAGGACATGAATTAACAGACTGAAAGCGATCACCACGGACCCAGCATTATGGATGAAATGTACACCCATGCCAAGACAAGAGAGAAAAGCCAGGTCACATTCAAAGGACCAGGACTCAAATTTCAAATTGACTTCAAACTTATCAACAGCACCCAGAGAAGAAATGAGTGATTCTTTCCCTATTTTGAAGAAAAATGCTTTTCATCCTAGAATTTTGTACCCACCAAAGTATTCATCAGATTTCAGGATACTCCTTTCTCAGGAAGCCTTTAGAGAATTTTGGACATCATGAACACAAGAGAGTAAGCTAAGAAAGAAGATACAAAGATGTGGGATAAAGGAAACAGCAGACTCAGCACAGATGAGAGGTGAGCGAAACCTCCAGGATGGTAGTAAATGGGACAGCCATGTATCAGAGCTTGAGAATAGACAGATTAAACCAGAATGTGCCAGAAAGGTCCAGAGGAAACTTCTTCAAGAAGATAAAAAGGATAGAATGCTTATTGTGAATGTACTTCTTGAGAGGTGATTTAGATAAGTGGAAGAGAACTTGGATTGAATTGGTCATAAAGACATAGAGAACTAACTAAGCTTCTTTTTTTTTGAGACAGGGCCTCTCTGTCTTCCAGATTGGAGTGCAGTGGCATGATCATGGTCACGGCTCACTGCAGCCTTGAACTTCTGGTCTCAAGTAATCCTCCCACCTCCTACCTTAGCCTCCAGCTGGGTGGGACTGTAGGTGCACCACCACACGTGGCTTTTTTTTTTTTTTTTTTTTGTAGAGACAGGGTCTTACTATCTTGTCCAGGCTGGTCTCAAACTCCTGGCCTGAAGCTATCTTCCCACCTTGGCCTACCAAAGTGCTGAGACTACGGGCATAAGTCACTGCACTTGTCCATCAAGCATATTGTTTAAATGACTATTCAACTCCAGAGAAAACAAAATATACAGACAAGAAAATATAATTAGATATGACATGGGTAGAATCTGAATAGCATGTGTATGACCATGGGAAGTGGAGGTAAGAAATATACACATAGAGTGGGCAGGGGAGGGAATGCAAGCTCATCTTCCCTAGAGGGAAGTTAGGAGATAGTATCTAGTAGTGAAAAATTACCATTAGCTAAAATGACATGTAACTTGGCAATATGGAGGTAAATACCAAAATTTGGTATTTACTTCTAAGGAAGCAGAAATGGTGGTTACTTCTAAAGAAGCAGAAATGGGAAAGGGAAGCTGGGAAGCTATGTGGAGCTGGTTGGTTCTTAGATCATATACATGGATAACTGATTTTGAAAAAAACTGAAAAGCAGATGCTTTAGGGGGTTTAAGATTAACAGAGTTGCTAAAAACAAACAACATACACAAAAATAGGCAAACTCTCCAAAATAGAATCTTATTTAGGTGTACATGAAAATAAAGAGCTAAAAAGATGCTAGAGCTGAAAAAGAAACAAAAAGAACATGTAGCTTCCTCTACAATAAATAGAATGATAAAGAACTTCTAAGTTGCCCAGGAATTTAAAACATAAAAATAAAGATGTTTATGGTCTTGGCTGTCAGTGATAGAAGAAGCCGATAGATCCAGACAATGGGTAAAGAGATGGGGTTTAATTTACTAATAAAATACACAGAGCAGATACTCAAATCTTTAAAATTAATAAATGCTTATTAAAATATAGTTATTACAGTTTGAAAATATAGAGCACTATCTGTGTCAAAAGAATGTTTGGACTTTGATGCTGATTAAACTTACTTTAAGCATAACTCCTTTAAAATTATCACAGATAGTTCATTGAGCTCTTCTAAGATACTCCTGTGATTTTACATTCTAAACATGTTGTGTATTTTACATTCTAAACATGTTGTGTGTTAAACCAACTGACTTTTTTTAAAAACACCTTAGGATCCGCTTCCAATGAGAAAACAGAAAGCATACAGTATACGCAATAAGTGGATGGTTAGGACCTCTTGCTTCTTCGTTATGTCTCTCTGAAGAGTTAAGGAAAAGAGAGACAGGTGGAGATGAGGTTGGCAGGGATGGGAGAGCAGTATCCCAAGGCTGAGTGGAGAGGCATAGGTTAAGCCCCTGAAAGTGTGGAGAGGATGAATGAAGAATAGTAGGACTTAACCTTCAGGAGGTCTATGATGGTGGACCTGAAGCATCACTTTCTGCCTGGTTGCTTGTTACTTAAAATGGCCAGGCCTGTCATTTGATACAGAAACCTACACTGTTTGGGCATCCTTTTCCCGCTTGTGTGAACATGGGTTGATTTCTGAAAGAGTGATTATATAACACAAATTATATATAACTAGAGTTGTTTTAGGTGTTAGAATGGGTGCAGGGGGAAACTCAGCTACTTTATTTTTCTCTTGCTTTGCTCTTCTGTAATTTCCTAGCCTCTTGGCCCGCCTTTACCCCCAACCCCCCTCTTCCCCCTACACACATAGATACCTGTACCCCTCCTGCTGATGGCTGACAATGTTGTTTGGCAAAGAGCCAACTTCAGAAATTTTCATCCACTGGCTATCTCTGAAGTATCCTTTGCTCTACAACATAAAAAAGAATCGACTGATTTCTGAAGTGACATAAAGACGAGAGAATGGAGAAGATTGAGCTGTATATTAAATTGCTTTCTGGTTATCAAATAAAGACTCCTTTGTCATAAAGGCCAAAGATAAAAAAGAAAATGTGTATGTTTAATATATGGAACAAAAATAAGTTTATTTTTGACACCGTACTTGAGGAGAAGATAGGTCAAAAAGCCCAGCCACCCTTGAAATGAATTTTAGACTCTTATTATTGGTTTGATGGGGCAGAGAGAGATATCAGTGATGGGTGCATTGCTGATAGAAATGATTTTTTACAGTAGGTGCTAAATTAGATGTAGAAAGGAGAGTTATCAAACCTACATTGTCATGTCTGACCTTCCAGGTCCCAGTCGAGGAATCATCATAAAAACGAGTTGTGGGCTTATCTAGAGACGCAGCAATAACTGGCAGAGAACAATTTTCAAGCTTCTCTTCAAATGGGGTGACACCAGGGGTTATTCAGGGTCATGAGGGAGATGCATTGGCTTTGATCAGTTTTTAGAACTCTATAGCAGCTTATCTGTGGGTCAGAGAAATTTCGTTTTCTCCATTCTTTTCTCATCACTTTTTCCCTTGGGTGCGATGTGGATTAGCATCTGGAAGCTGATATGAGGCTCTGAGCATTAATAGAGTTTGTGCAGATCCAGACTCTGTTTTCACAATACTGGGCTCAAGCTCAGACTCACTGAATGTTAGATTCAGTAAAGGCACGTTACCATCTCTCCATAAATAAAAGGAAGAGAAATAACTTAATGACAATATGGAAATACATAGAACTCCAGGATACTAATTAGCAAAACTCACACTGCATTTACTTTATCCAGTTGCACAGTGTTACTCTCTCATAGTTATATCTCTAACATAACTTCCTTTTTTAACTTTTTGTTTAATTATATTGTCTGTCTTTACCAAAATAATTTATTGGTATCAGGCATTATTATTATTAAGCAAATGGTAAAAAAAATTAAAGAAATAAAACCACTTGTTGTCACCCTTCCTAATTTGAACTTTGAAAACAAAATTAAAAACAGTGTAGCACATAGATAGCAGTGAATTTGTTGCCCCACACTATCTGCTGGGTTTTGAGGATGGGACAGACTTTGAGAGTTTTAGCACTGTAACTGCTAATTTTTCTAAAATAGCAGTGCGAGAATAGTTATCTTGTCATATGTTAAAGGAACATTTTAAATTTTAGAAATAACTGAAACTTCTTCATGCATTGGTAATATTTATATCAAGAATGTATCCAGAAATACTAAAATTATTGGAAAGTAAAATTCAACAAGATTTGGATTAAGCCCTATTTGCTTTGCTTTATCAAATAGTTTAGATTCGGGATATTCAAAGGGGCGAGGACATTGATGGGGACACAGTATTTATTCTTGTAGTCTCAGTTATTTGGGTATGTTATAAAACTTAGTGTCTTCAGCCCAGCATGGTGGTTCACACCTGTAATCCTAGCACTTTGGGAGGCTGAGGCAGTTGGATCACCTGAGGTCAGGAGTTCAAGACCAGCCTGACCAACATGGTGAAACCCTGTCTCTACTAAAAATACAAAAAGAAGGGGGCGTGGTGGCAGGCATCTGTAGTCCCAGCTACTTGGGAGGCTGAGACAGGAGAATGGCTTGAACCTGGGAGGCAGAGGTTGCAGTGAGCTAGAGTGTGCCACTGCTCTCCAGCATGGGTGACAGAGCAATACTCTATCTCATAAAAAAAAAAAATACAAAAAAAAAAAGCAAAAAAAAAAACTAGTGCCTAATATCTGTATATGTGGACAGCAAATCAGTTGTCTCGCTACATTCTGGACTGTAATTGATTGTTTATTTACTTACTTTTTTAAGGTAAGGGTTAACCATGCTATATAGCTGTTGATTTTTTCCTTTCCTAATATTTTTCTCTCAACAAAAGATACTAGCTGTCATTCCCCTGTTCTCTATGGAACTTGTCATTGGAGAAAGGAGCAATCTTTATGAGAGTGCAAACATACTAAAAAGAAATTCATGCCTTGAATATAAATGGACTCAAAGCAAAATCCCTGGAAAACATGTTTCAAATTCTGGAATTTTTACAATTATTATCTTGAAGTACTATTTATAGTTATAAAAGTAATAATTCCATCCAGCACAAAAATTTGCATTTGCCTTAGTAATCTGGTGAGCAGTGTTAATACCAAATGTCAATATTCAGAACTTTTGGAATTAATCCAACAAACATTTATGCACTTATTGTGTACCTGCTTGCTTGGTTAAGTATAGTAATTATTTCTTCCCACTAGTTTGAAAGCTCTATTGAGTCCAGTGGCCTCATCCAGCTTTCTTTCTGTCTCACTAGTATGATGCCTGCACAGTGGGCACACAGTAAATGTGTCGAATGAATATGTCATTCAATTAATCACCTAAGTTTTAGAGCTTGACAAATGGATTTTATATATAAAGGATGACAATGGAGACAGAAACTGGTTGGGAGGCTTTTATGAGGAATAGAAACAGCAATTGAATGTCTACTCACAGAGGAATGACCAAGTAGTGCTGAGGTGGCCTAAGTCCCCAGGTGCTCGGGGATTGAGTGATTTAACTATATAAGGTGGGAGTGGGAGATTGTAGGGGGAATGAAAGACAAAGCAATGTGGAAGCTCAGGTTACTGACAAGAAATAGATTGAAGTGTTGTGTCTGAATTTAGAACCCAGAGGGAAAAGGTGACCTGAATGGATAGTTTGAAGAACTAGAAGTTTCAATGAAGGTAAAACTGAAATGTGAACTTAAAAGGGTACACAGGTTTTTTTTTGTTTGTTTTTGTTTTTGTTTTGCCATCTCCCATATGCAAAGCACTTGAATAAAGTGTTACTGAAGGAAGGGATGCTATCCAGATGACCGAGACATGGTTTCTTTCTTCGAGGTGGAGTTAACTCACCATGAAAGTGGTGAAGAGATCTCTGGAAGCACATAGGTGGGTTCTTTCTGTTTGGGAGGATCCTGCATGGAAGAAGTGATCTTTGAATTGGGCCCTTTGGAATGAATTTAATACATGGAGATGGTGGCAAGGGCATTCCAGGCAGAGAGAGTAGCATTAGCAAGATGTGGAGTCAGAAAAATGCAGGGTCTCTAAGGAACAAGACATTGCTTTTGGTGTTAGCTGGAAAAGTGGGACGAGCTTGAATGCAGTACTTGAAATTTGATTCTCCGAGCAGTAGGGAGTCCTAAACAGAAGAATGCCATTAGTTGACCATGCATTATAAAGCTTACTGTGGCCTCAGTAAAGGGGGATTAAACAAAGGTTCTAAACTCTGGCTTCACATTCGCATCACCTGGAGAAAGTTTTAAAACACGACTCCTGGACTGCACCCTGTATCAATTAGGATATCCGGCACTGGGACCCACACCTCTGTATTATTTAAAGCCCCAGGTGATTCCAATTTGCAGCCAGGGTTGCAAACCAAGGGTTTAGAGCAAGGGTTAGCAAACTCTAAAAAAGGGCCACATAGTAAATATTTTCAGCTTTATAGGCCGTACATTTTCTATTGCGACCATTCAACTCTGCCATGATAGCAGAAAAGCAACCATGGACAATGTTAATAAAGGAATGAGCATGGCTGTGTTCCAATAAAACTTTATATATATAAACTTGAATTTCATATAATTTTTACGTGTCACAAATATTCTTGTGCTTTTTGGTTTTTTTTTCAGCCATTTTTAAATGTACAAACAAATTACAGACTGTACAAAAGGCAACCAGTAGTACTTGGCCCACAGGTCATATTTTGCCAACCATTGATTTAGAGGGTGAAGATTGGACACAGGTAGTCCAGGAAAGGAAACAATACTATAATAATCCGTATAGGACATACAGTTAACAATTGTGGTCAGTTAGAAGGGCAGAGTGAAGGTTAGTGATATTGAATTGAGATTTATAGCAACTCGTGTTCTTGTGGGCTACTTTTAAGCACCCAGAAGTTGTCAGACAAAGGACGTTTGAATGAACCATTGTGGTGGACTTACTGCCCTTTGACTTTGTCTTTTTATTTTGCAGGGATTTGACCTATGTTTTAAGGCTGTTTCTGGCCTAACTGCCAGTAAAGGCTAATCATTTTGGCAACACTTACTACTATAAATTAGTTAAGTCTCTTGCTTTCCTCATGTGCTAGCCTTACCTTTGTTACCAAATAATGACCTTTCCTTGCAAAGAAATGTTCTCTTTAGAAAATAAAATGAGGTTGATAGGAGAAGGTATGGCAACCTACATTTTATTTTATCACACATCACTGAATTAACACAGAATTTTCTCTTTGCATTTTCTTCAGCACTTGTTGCCTAGTTAAAGACCTGCCAGGATAAATGGTGCCTGCTCCTCTACCACCCCCACTCCCTGTCCCCTGTGAAAATGAGAGGCTGATGGTTGCAACTTCCTTCCTCTAAGGTTATTTTAGAAACCATAAGGCTGAAAAAAAAAAAAAGTATTTCCCACTGATATCTACTGTGATTTAAAATCAGCTATACATTTCCACATTTGCTTGGTTATTTTATCTGAATATCATTACAGTTGGGTGAACAAATTCACTTACCTATTTTCTAACTTCCACTCTTAGAGAAGTCTGCTGTTTTGGTGTCCTCTAAGAAATGCTTACTCTATGCCCCCACCACTTGGATATGGGAGAAACTGAAAACTCTGATAACTTTCCTTGAATCTGCTGTAAATGGATTCAAGACAACAGTCAAAAGCATTTATGGTCATCTTAGTTATTTTGCAGACCTACCTAGAGAGTAAGGGGTAAAAAATATATATGGAATAGAGCCACAGCCTCCTTGTTCTTTGTTTTTCCTGCCACCCTCACAGTAATTTCTCATAAAAGAATAAGGAAGTATTATATGTGCCTTATGAAGGAAAAGCAGATGAGATTTTGAAGAGTTTACCTGTTTCACTGTGTATTTTGGGATTTTTTTTTTTATCACTAACTGTATTTCACATCATTGATGTTATAATTGATTTCTAAAATTTGAGATTCATGGTTTAAATTCCAGGGACTTTTTTTCCCCTTCTTCTCATTGATCTTAAATGCGTATTATCATCTTAGGGACACTATCAAAATATGTATAATATAAAAGTGAGATTGTGATTGAGTGCTGATATTTTCAAGTACTTTTAATTAAGCTTCTGATGCTTTACACATTGATAACACAATAAAAAGTCCAGTGTATTAAGTTAGCTTTCCATTTATTTTTCAGAAGCACTTACCAGCTAGGGAACTAAATATACAGCAGCAGGTTGTACTGCAGCCACAGCCTTTACTGTGCCCCAGAGGAATTCTTACATAAAGAGTCCATTCTTTTATGGAAAGGAAGAGGTCAAGAAATAAGGCAAAGCTGCAGGCATAATACAGAGATTAAAATGACTGATAGAATTCAGAACACAGAATGGCAGTAGCTGAAAGACAGTGGGGAACCGATCCAGAATCATAGAGGCTAACAGTTGGAAGAGACCTTTGGGATCATCTTGACTAGTGTTTTTCATCTTTGGCCACACTTTGGAAATACCCGAGAGCTTTTAAATAATACACTTTTGTCCAGGCCCCAGAAGACCGAGTAAATCAGAGTCACTGGGGATTAGGATTGAAGCTTTGGTATATTTTAAAGATTCGCTAATAGTTCTAACCTACAACAAGGATTGAGAAGCAGTGGCCAAATCTAGCGTCTTCATTTTATATAGGAAGTACAGAGCAGATACCTGGCCCAAGACCAAACAGCTATTGTTTGCTAGGATTTTAACCTCAATCTTCTTATCTTCTTGCCTCCGTCGCTCTACATTCTCCCTGTGTGATCCCATCCCTATCCTGCTTTAAATTACACCAATATGCTCATGACTCCCAAGTCCTTTATATCTAACTTCCTTCTTATTTTCTCTCCAAATGTCTAACAGCCTCCTCAAATGCCCTATATTCAGAACTGAATTATCCTTTTTTCCCCCAATCTCCAAAACCCATCTCAGTCTAGATTCTTCTGTCAATGAAGGGTACTTCTCCTGTTTGGTTATCTGGGCCAGTAGCCTGGGAGTCCTCTTCTGCTCATCTCTCTGTGCTCCTATCTAATCAGTTACCAAGAGCTGTCCATCCTGCCTCCCAGCTGTTAATCTGTCCCACCTTCTCCCCTTGCCCCTAGCTTAAATTAAGGTGTTATTTTTTTCTGAGTGATTTTGCAACAGCCTCTCCTACTGTCTTCAGCTTCTTGCCTTTGTCCCACTTGGGCTTTATCTTTAACACCATTAGGAAGCTCTTTCTGAAGCACAAATTGGATCATTTGTCACTGTATTTTTTGCATTGTGTGTTCTAATCATTTAGCCATTTCTTCAGCCCAACTAGGTACTCCCTCTTCTCTCTCTCTCTCCATGTCCCTATATTCAGTCTTCTTCCTTATAGTCTATAAAAGCATAATCTATCTATGGAATCAGTTCTTTTATGCTTGTTTTTATCAAACACTGAACTCTTCCATCAGAAATAACATTTTCCTTCTTCAACCAAATGCTGTCACATTGCTGACTGAATGTAATGGGCCCAGCATTGCCCACATCCTTATTTTGGAACCCACCCCCGCAGGAAGTTCCCAAGGTAAACATCAGACCTGCCTTAGCCTCAGTCCACATCCTTGGTAGTTAACACCTTCACTGCACTCAGTGTTTACTGGCTTCTTCATTTCCTATCCCTGACTTCAGTGTCTCTTATTACATCTTAGTAAGCCCTTGTTCTCTGCATGACTCTCCCAGTTCCTGACTAGTTCTTCACCAAGGACCCCTTGACCCTCAGTCACTTGTTGTTTTCATCTTGCACCTTTTGGCTCTTTCAGCCCTTTTGCCTTAGGATGTAGTTTTCTAACTTCTACTGTCTGTTTCTGTCATGTAGTAACTCACCAGTCCTGGAGCCCTAGCATGTATTACCTGGAATTGCACTCCAGTCTCTGTTGGAATTTTTTTCAGGCATAACTCTTGGTCCCCATTAGACCAGCATTGCTTTTTTGCCTCAGGCACTCCTGTGTGACTCTATTCCGAACCTGATTGTCCAGTTTGTGAGTTGCCTTGGTTCCTTATCTTTTCTTCCTGCCTTTCTGCTACCTGCCAGTTACAGGCTAACTACTTAGGCTCTGTACCAGAAAGGGAGCAGGAAAAATGCAGCATGCTGAAACTCAACCCTGCTCCTTTGGCTTCTTACCACAAAGTATGATGAAGGCTTGCAGAACATTTAAATTGTATTGTAATATACCTTAAACATATCAAACCCTTTGAAAACTTGTAGGCTTTATCGTTTTTAAGACTCTGTATGTAGAAATGAAGTCCATAGTCTTATTATAGCTTTTCTTTATAATAGCACCATTTTATTTGGGAAAACATTAACCAACAACTAGAGAATGGATACAGAAAGCATTGAATTGGTTTGGGGAACCAAAAGAAGTTAAGTTCGTGGATACTGCTAAAATTTGATTGGTTGTATAACCTCACATTCAGAATACAAGCTGTTATAACATGCGGAGCCTCTTTCAGAACTGAGCTCTGTTATGTATCTTTGATAAAAATTGAAATGATTACATTGTCTGGAAAGCTGAACTGTTAAAAATACTCACTTGGGGTCTTTAGTTTTGTTTGGTTTTGTCTGTAAAGGAGTTTAAACATGAGTATAAGAAGAAAAAAAAAAGGTCATCAGTGTTTTCTGTCCTTGGAGAGTGGAATATGAAAGCAATTTATGGAGTGCCTGTAAGATGAAGATTACAGAGGTTCAGCTTCTCGGGAATCCAGAAGTTTTACCAAACATGCATACTGCCTCATTTTTTAAACCCACGGCAGCCCACATAGAATGCAGGACGCAGCGTGTAATTACTTTTAAATATCCTCTCATCTCTGTGGCCTGTACCTTGGGATTAATGATGAAGGTAACTTGAAGGTACCTTGTACAATTTGGGGAAAAATGTTTGCCATACTCACTGTACTCTGGCCACCCTTGTTACAAGTCCATCACACAACTTGTTTAACATGTTTACTTTTTAAACGTTTGGAGCACTAACAGGTGGTTGCATGACTGAGATGTTTGTTTTAACAGGCTAAAAACTGGGAGGTAATTTAGGCATACGCTATGATGCAATAGGAAAATACCTAATTATTCCATTTTTGGCTCAGCTTTTCATTTCAGTTAAAACTGCTGATAGCAAGGCTCGACAGGTTTTGTAGAGTAGTTCTCTTAACATTGCCTACATAGGAGAAACTGGCTCACTAGTAATAATGGCCGTGTTTTAGTTACTTGTGTATGAAACTTACTTGGCTTTAGTGCTAGAACTTAGTAAATGATTTCTTCTCAGAGCTTCTGTCATCAGCAGTTACAGTGTGAATACAGACGGCTCTGAAAGCCCCATATCTATTTCAGCATGCTCTAGAAAGCCACTGGGAATATTTTTTGCCTGTACATAGAAGCACTGAGGAAATATCCTGAAAACAAGGCAGCTAATTGTTATTATGCTTGGTACACTCATCCCAATGTTTCAGTATATAGGTTACGATTGGCTCTTGGAACTGTCCGTTGAGCAAATAGAAGGAGCCAGGAATTTTGCAGGATAGTTAGTTGTTCATGGGGTTTGGAGTTAAGGGATGACTTCCAGAAGTAGACATGGTCAGGGATAGAGATTCTAGATCAGGGGTGGTTACCTTTCTCTATAAAGGGCCAGATAGTAAGTACTTTAGGATTTGTGGCTGCATTTCAATAAAACTTTTTTTAAAAAATAAAAACAGGCAGCGTGTCGGATTGTCTGTGGGGCCATAATTTGCCAACCCCTGTTCTGGATTCCAGAAGATACTCCACTGGGTTGTGTGACTGATCTCAGACGAAGAATAGCAGTGGTTTTCAGTTAACTGGGTGGATGCCTATAACCTTCAGTATGCCAAGACTTCACAGTATTTGTATATAATAAATTTGTTGTCAGAAAAGGCATTGTTTCTTTACTGGGTCTTTGAGGCTAATATGCATAGTGTTATTTAGTTATCCTCCATTTATTTCCCAAAACTGAGGTACTTAGTATAAAAAGCATGTATAAGTGTTAGCCATCAAAGTAAAATCAAAACCTACATTAGGTCACACAAAACAACTTCTGAATAATCCTTTTCCACCTGCCAATGCAAGCTGGTCACTCAGCCATTTCTGATAAGCTTCAGTTCTTGGGCCACCTCCTAAGTTTAATACTGATATGCTACCTATTTTATTTTATCTAGCATAATTTCCTTTCTGAAAATATTTTCCCCAGTGTTTTATATCAAGTCTCTTAACAAAGGAAGTGTTAGTCTCCATCATTTTTCTTCTGATTGAAGTATAAGCCAAGAACTGTTTCACCGAATAAGTGGGTATATGCGAAGAAAAGAAAAAATTATAAGCTAATGAAATTTTGATGGGCAAATGACCTGTTCAAAGCAGATTCCAAGGCTCACAGAACTAACATTTCATTAGCCACAGGAACTGTTTCCAATCATCTTACTGATATATTTTTGCTCTCCAGGGGAAGGGAGTGTTAAATTACTTTAGAATTTGGTGGTCAGAAGCACTGCTCAGAGGTGGAGAGAGGAGGCAGGAATTTTGACTGAGCTGCAGGAGAGATGACTTTTCAGTGGGTGTCAGATGGTCGCAACAAGGCCAGGTGATTTGAAGGACTGCCACTGGAATTGTGACTTCAAAGACAGCTCTGAAATAGGGAAACTGATCTACAAGGAAACTCATACTATGAGTATGTACAAATGATTTTATTTACAAGGTGCTTATTAATATCGGGTCCAACTGCTTAACTAAGGAGATGCAGAAGATTATGTAGAGCTAGGCAGGGGTCTGCGGCATTGGGGAGGTATAATAGCTGTGTCCTTGAGGACACTAGAGGAGGTAGAAGATACTTCCCTAGAACACAGGATAGCAGTCAAGGATTCATTCACAAGTGAAGACAGAAGCAGTCTCCTGGCAGTTGGAATAACATCAGAGTAGAAACAGAAGCAAGACAGGAGCAGTGTTAAGGACAAACAGACCACCTGTGTGACAGAATTTCAAGATGTGGTTATGGGCTAACCTATGATGGACAAGAAATAAATTCTGTTATTGCCAGCTAGGAAAATGTTCAATATCTGTTCTAAAAACATTGATTGCCTCTGTAAATTTAGAAACATTCTAACCTTTAAATGGAAGAGAGAAATTCTTAAGAATTACCGGCCGGGCGCGGTGGCTCAAGCCTGTAATCCCAGCACTTTGGGAGGCCGAGACGGGCGGATCACGAGGTCAGGAGATCGAGACCATCCTGGCTAACACGGTGAAACCCCGTCTCTACTAAAAAATGCAAAAAACTAGCCGGGCGAGGTGGCGGACGCCTGTAGTCCCAGCTACTCCGGAGGCTGAGGCAGGAGAATGGCGGGAACCCGGGAGGTGGAGCTTGCAGTGAGCTTAGTTCCGGCCACTGCACTCCAGTCTGGGCGACAGAGCAAGACTCCGCCTCAAAAAAAAAAAAAAAAAGAATTACCAACTTAAGCTGAGATCCCTTCTCTCATTCACTGTTGCTGAGGGGGACAAATTGGTGCAATATTTGTGGGGAGGAGGTAATTTGACTTTACCTGTTAAGGTAATACATGTGTGTATTGTCTGATCCTGAAACTGGACTTCCATAATTTATTATTTTTCAATACACTCAGACTGGCAAAGATGTTTGTGCAAAGATTATGATTATATTAAAAAACTGAAATGAATTACAGAAAAGTTTGCATTTGTAAAGTTTTTGGATGTCAAAAACTTTGAAAAACTCCCTTTAGAGAATTGCTGATCTGTACGTACAACTAAGGAAGTTTTGCCAGGAGAAATTGTGTAGTGGAAAAAGTAAATTTCAGAACAATGTATAGTCTTCCTTCCATAACTGCAAGTTCCACATCTGTGGATTCAACAAACAGGGCATCAAAAATATGTAGAAAAATTAAAAAGAACAGCCAGGCTTGGTGTCTCACGCCTGTGATCCCAGGTAGGAGGCTGAGGCAAAAGGGGCACTTGAGCCCAGGAGCTCAAAGCTGCAGTGAGCAATGATCATACTGCTGTACTGCAGCCTGGGCCACAGCGTGAGAACCTGTCTCTAAATAATAGCAATAATAAGAGTACAATTTAAAATAATACACATAATATACAGTGTAACAACTATTTACATAGTATTTACATTGTATGAGATATTCTAAGCAATCTAGAGATGACTTAAAGCGTACAAGAGGATGTGTATGGGTTATATGCAAATTCTGCACTATTTGACATAAGGGACTTGAGCATCAGTGGATTTTGGTATCTACGGGGAGTACTAAGGGATAGCTGTACATAGAATACTCTCTTTTCTTTGAAAGCAGTGGTAATCTGTGTGTGTGTGTGTGTGTGTGTGTGTGTATGCATAGAAGATTCAGACCCATACACAAATTGCTCATGGTGGTTATGGGGCAGGGATCACAGTGGATGAGGAAAAAGCCACTTTTATATTAACTAATTGGGTGTAGTAAGAGAACTTCATACTTCTTGCTTGCCACAGACACACCCAGGAGCAGGGGATGGAGAGGGGACTCATGTAATGCCTGGGTTCAGCTTAAGAAGAGCACATCATTAGAAGTGAAAAGAGCCTTCCCTTTTTTTTTTGGGGGGGGGGGTGCGTGGGGGATGAAGTCTCCCTCTGTCACCCAGGCTGGAGTGCCATGGTACAATACTGGCTCACTGCAACCTCTGCCTCCCAAGTTCAAGCGATTCTCCTGCCTCAGCCTCCTGAGTAACTTGGATTACAGGCGTCCACCACCACACCTGGCTAATTTTTCTGGTAATTTTAGTAGAGACTGGATTTCTCCATGTTGGCCAGGCTGATCTCGAACTCCTGGCCTCAAGTGATCCGCCCGCCTCGGCCTCCCAAAGTGCTGGGATTACAAGCATGAGCCACCATGCTTGGCCAAAAGAACCTTCTCTTCATAACTAATCTATGAGGCTTATGTGTCATCATTACAGATATTAAGGTTATATGCCTGTATAACTCATACATTCATTTATTCATTAACTTAGCCAATATTTATTGAGTACCTACTGTGTGTAAAACACCATGCAAGGTACCTAGGCTATATAGCAATGACACAATAAAGGTATCCTCACAGCTGCAAGCTCAAGCAGACAGACCCAAGCCGTAACCAGGAAGCCTGAAGGAGGCGTATCGTTTCAATGAATGAATGTCTGTGCCCAATTCTGAGTAACAGCAGTTGGTATTACAACGAAAATAGAAGTGCCTGTGTATTAAATTTTCTTTCTTTTTCAGTTTTTTCTTCATTTTAGTCTTAGATATGTATTTTATGTATTTTCAGATACAGTTTTTGATGATGATTAGTGTTTTAGTTATGAAATCTTCTAGGAAGAGGTCACCTGGCTGTTCTGTGACAATGACCCACATAACCGTAAAGTGACTTTGGTTTTTAATTGCATCCCTGTGTCTCCTCAGCCTCCACAAAAGAAGAATCTCTAAAAAAAAAAACAGTATCTTTATATATGTAGAGATATATATACACACATATATTTTTTATCTGCTGTCAACTGAATTGTTTGTATGTTGTTTTTGTTTTTTCTTTTCACAGAAAAAGCAAAGGACAAAAGATCTTTCTCGGGTATTTCATTCTTACAGTCCATATAATCACAAGGTAAGAGAAGCATGTTAATAGCATATTAAGTATTAAAGTCTTTCCGAATGTATAGTACAATTTTCACCAACATACGGTGATTATGAAATACACTTGCCAATTACATTTATATTTCAATTTAAATTTTTTAGCTCTTTATCCCTTTTAAAGAAAACAGAAATGTTATATTTCTGAACTATAATAATTATATTTTATTCACATTGAAATCTAGTTATATATTGGCACTGCAATCTCAAAGACAGTGAAAAGATACATTCTGGGGTATATTTTGTTTGGTTGGTTTTTGTGTTTTCTTTCCGAATGCTGTACTGGAGGAACTTAGGTTTTGGATTGGTAAAGATAATTGAAATGCTGAGGGCAAAACTTGATTCTTCATTGCTCCTGATAGAAAGTTATTTTTCTAAATAAAAATCCTAATAAAAATTAGTACCTAGCATTATAACTGAAATATCTACTGCCTAGAGCTTTGCTACACAGAAAATGACCAAATAACATAACGACCCCATGTACCCATCCCACAGCTTCATAGATTCATAGTCAGTCTTGTTTCATTTATACCCTACATTCTCCATCCCTCATATTTGAAGAATTCCTAGACATCTTTTCACTTGCAAGTATTTTACAATATATTTGTAAAAGATAAGGACTCTTTTAAAAAGAAAAAAATATGTAGCCATTTTTAAGAAAATGCTTAACACCACATCTTCATGGGGAAATAGATTACAAGGTTTCTGAGACTTGCGCAAAACTTCTAAACCATGTAAGATTCCAGTAAATCTGTTAATTCGAGGTGATTTCAGAAGCAAACAAAAAATGTGCACAGTTGAAATGCTAATATAAACTTAAATCTTTATCTATGAATTTACAGGGAGACATGTGGTAGGGATTTTTTAACTAGCCAAAATAAGTAGTGTGAAAACTACTTTCCTCGGTTGAAAATACAGAGATGTCTGGATTCAGGAGGGAAAAATTGTGCCAGTTCATAGAAGTTGAAAGAATTTGAAACACTAGCTTCTAGTGTTTCTATAGTGACCAGTTGACTTAAGCACCAAAAACTTGTAAAAGAGATGTTGATGCTTCATGTGACCATGGTGATATGTAATACTAAAAATTATCTCATTCCAAGTTACATTTTTCGAGCTAAATCAATCACATTGCAGAATGCAGCAATTTGTTTGAAAGAGATTGAGAGAGCCAATAGTGTCTGACAATGCAGACAGAAGGAGCAGGCTGATAAGTAATACAACAGCAAAAGGAATGAGATTGGCCAGATTTCTGAAGGTAACGTTACATTTTTTTTTTAGATGAAGCCACTTAATGAACATAAGTGCAGCAGTGGCTAAAGTTAACATTTAACAACAACAATAAAAAGGCAATGGCAAATCACAGGTTTTGCCTGGCTTGTCTAAATTTCGCCCACTTCTAACATTTTTAAATTCGCAGTTAAGGGAAATTCCATTCTTTTATTAGAACTCTTAATGGAACCTAGCCATTTGCAGCTTCTACCAGCTTCCTCTTCATATCCTTTGTGGCATTGTATCAAAGTCACCCCAGATTATTTTGGCTTCCCTTCATTCCTCTACAACTTAGTCATCAGGCAGTAGGGAGTTGAATCTAAATGCTTGATGGAGTTCCTTTTGATCTTTAAGATTGGTAATAAATTATTGTAAATAGCTAGACTGCTTGATGAGTGCCTTTTGAAGCTCCTAAGTTTTGGCCTGTTGGCATTCTGTTTTATTCTGGATGTACAGTAGTGAAGGAAAATGGAAAAGTTTTATTCCAGGCAGCTCCCGGCCCCCTTAGTAGCCTCTACCTACTCTTCTAAGCTCCATCCAGGCAAATCTAACCATGTTCCTTTTAATCTTGTCTCTCATTGATTGGAATGTCCACAAAGACTAGAACCATAGGGATAAAGTAACATGTACTATTTTCCCAATCTGAGAATGTTGCTGTTTTTCCTCCCATAAATTAATAGAGGGTTGTGTTTAAACTTATTTTGTCATTTTAATTACCCACTTATATTCAAGCAAATTGGTTTTCTAGGCAGATAGGTTTTAGTGTAAAATGTTTTACAAGATGTGGTTAAAGTTGGTTTAGACATCTCATGCTCAGTGAGATTTCTGTAGTGATCTTTATGAAAATATATACATATATTGTCAGTGGAAGCTTTTATGAAATACAACATCAGTTGTCTGGGATTTGCTTTAATGCAGGCTGGTGCATTGGCTTATGCCGGTAATCCCAGCATGCTGAGAGTCTGAAGCTGGAAGATCGCTTGAGCCCAGAAGTTTGAGAACAGCCTGAGCAACATTGTGAAACTCTGTCTCTATTAAAAAAAAAAAATTAAAAAATTAGCCAGGCATGGTGTTGCACACCTGTAGTCCTAGCCACCAGGGTAGGTTTAGGCAGGAAAATCACTTGAGCCCTGGATTTCGAGTTACAGTGAGCTATGACTGCACCACTTTACTCCAGCCTGGGCAACAGAGCAAGACCCCATCTCTAAAAGGATATGTATATATATATATATTTTTTTTTTTTTTTTTTAATAATTTTGAAGAGCAGAGTGGATAGGGTACAATAAAATAAGATTGGCCACATGTTGGTGATTATCAAAACTAAATGATGTTGGGGGGGTGTTCATTATTTTATTCTGCATTTTTCTATATGATTGAAATGTTTCATAATAAAAAGATCCAGAAAGTAAAATAAACTATGGTCTGCTCCTGGGAGTGAATGTTGTGATAGTTTGCCTCTCTAGCTATATTCATTTTAATGTTCATTTTCCCCTTGACGTAAGTTTATGCCAAAAAAAAGGATAGTCAGCATTCTAGTGGATTCATCATGCTGAGTAAACTCAGAAATGCAACTCCTATTCCAAAGTTGGCATAATTTCCTGGGGTTTCATCCCAAATTACAGTGGGTCACTGAAATGATAGCCTTGCCTACTAGAAACTGTTAAAACAGTTGTAATTACAAAGGGTAGTTAGTGCAACCATTTTGTTCTCAGTGAGTCAGTTGTATTTACTTTTCTTTCCTGCCCCCAACCAAGATTGCTCCTGCCTGACCCCAGACACAGGAAAGTCACCAGGTTAAACAAACGTGTTGTTTGAGTGAGCCCAGGTGCATTTCTTAATCATACCCCAAAGCCATTGTTTAGGTTGTAAAT
This sequence comes from Trachypithecus francoisi, assembly GCF_009764315.1. NCBI lineage: Eukaryota > Metazoa > Chordata > Mammalia > Primates > Cercopithecidae > Trachypithecus > Trachypithecus francoisi. The sequence continues at coordinate 21,363,555 of NW_022681455.1, forward strand.
GGTCAGTTGGTTTTCTCTTAAATGCTGTTGCAAAAAGCAAATAAAGCTCAGAGCAAAATGTGTACCCAGAATAAGGCTTAGAAAATACTTTATTTCTTGCACTAAGAAATGTTACCTGAGACTAGAAGATTTTCATTTTTGTTTGTTGTCTCTGGTTCCATGTCCATTTCTTAAGTCGTTTTCAGGAATTCTTATAATAAATAAAGACTCATACAAAAGGGCTTGACAAAAGTTAATTCCCATTTATCTGCCCTTCTAAAAGAGAACATTAGTAAAGGTAATCCAAACTAGTGGATAATCTGGTTATATTTTATGCATTATGTTATTTCCTTTGCCATTTTAATAAGCAGTTAATAAACATAACTTGTATTACGGTTTCTGAAAACACACCATACTAAGTACCAAGGAGGGTTACAGGGCCAGAGAGCTTCCAGGTCACAAAAAGGCCAACCTGGAGTTGATTTTTTTTTTCTTTTGATGAATCACAGGTATGTTAGAGTAGGATATAATTAGAACACTCTTTTTAAAACCATGCAAATTAGCATGGGCTATGTGACCTTGGCCTGAAGAAGACATTTCTCTGCACATAAAAAAATGTCTTCCTGTTTCTTTCTCTCTTTCTTTTTTGTTAGACTTTATCAGAATTATGTGTTTAGGGGGAAATCTAGGTTTATTAGCCGAACACACATGTTTATAATCTGCTAATGTGAAAAGGTATTCTAAAAAATTGAAATGCTTAGAAGGAAAATGTTCTTATTTACATCTACAGTGGTTTTTAACATCTGCAAAGTTAGTTTCTAAACACAGTTAATCTGCATGAATTAATGTACACTCCACCACTAAAAGTGAGTCTTTAACAGGTAGTCACTATTTTTCTGTATTTTGTGAAGTGGGCTTCTTGTTTTCTTTTAGTGGCTTGTTATATTAACAATTTTTCTGCGTATACATGTCAGTGGACACACTTGAGAAGAAACATTGTTATCTAGCTTCTGTGTTGGTGAAGTGGGCTTTTCTTTTTTTCTTTTTTTTTTTTGATAATTCTCATTATTTAATTACTTTTCTACATATGCATGCATGTATCAACTGAACTACAAGCAAATTCATATGTCATTAAATATGTATGTGTTTATGCACTTGATAAGTTAGCCTATGAGTAGAAAGAAAACTAACATTAGCACTTTTCTCCTCCAGAGCATCTTTTGTGCAGCAATCTCACCTTTTTAAAACAGCTCAGAACCTCTAAAAAAGTCTATCTGGGCCCAGATTGTTAAAATTATTGTGTAATTCTCCTCACCCACCTCATTACTTCTTCAGTCCCTCATCCACAAACAATTCAATCTTTTTTTAAAACAAATCAGTTCAAACTGATGCCTGGTTTCCCAAAACACAGTCAACACTAATAGCAGATAAAAAGAGGGTGGTTATTGCTTCAAGAATTCAGAGCTCTAGTAAGAAGAAATGAGAACAAGGACAGGCCATAAAAACTGTAAGTCATTAACAGAGGAACTCCAAAAGTCCAGCTGCCCAAGACCACTTAATTTAGACCCAGATAGCCCTATATATTTCAGTAGTCTTAGGGTAAACTAATTGGGATCAGTTTACATTTAGAAACAGATGTTTTGTTTAAAAATAGAATTTTTAGAAACATTGGTATTTTAGGAATAACTTTTACTTACCTTGAAAAGTCTCAGGAACGGCTGCTTCTTAAGGAGGTGGGGTAAATGAAGTATTACTACAGAGAGTGATTGAATAAAAGAAATAATAGGCTAAACATGGTGGTTCATGCCTGTAATCTCAGCACTTTAGGAGGCCGAGGCAGTAGGACCACTTGAGACCAGGAGTTTGAGACCAGTCCGAGCACATAGCAAGACCCCATCTCCACAAAAAATGTGGTTTTTTTGGTGTTTTGTTTTTTTGTTTTTTTTTTTTTAAGATGGAGTTTCACTCTTGTCATCCAGGCTACAGTGTGGTGGCATGATCTCAGCTCACTGCAACCTCTGCCTCCCGGGTTCAAACAATTCTCCTGCCTCAGCCTACCCGGCTAACTTTTTGTATTTTTAGTAGAGATAGGATTTCACCATGTTAGCCAGGCCGGTCTCGAACTTCTGACCTCAGGTGATCCACCCGCTTCGGCCTCCCAAAGCGCTGGGATTACAGGCATGAGCCACTGTGCCTGGCCAAAAAATGTTTTAAAAAGAAAATTAGCCACATGTGGTGGTGTGTGCCTGTAGTCCCAGGTACTTGGGAGGCTGAGGCAGGAGGATCTCTTGAGCCCAGGCAGTCCAGACTGCAGTGAGCCATGATTGCACCACTGCACTCCAGCGTGGGCACCAGAGCAAGAGCCCATATATAAAAGAAAAAGAAAAAAAAAAAGCAGTGAAAGAGTGCTTGAATAAGTGTTGATGGCTGGGTAAGGGACCAAAAAAAAGTGTTTGAGATAAAAGATGAGGAAAGTAGAATCATTATCACCCCAAATTATTTACTTAAATAATTAGATGCTATAAAATATTAGTCTTTGAGATTTTTATTATATTTTTATCTTAAAGAAAGACTGGGTATGGTGGTTCATCCCTGTAATCCCAGTACTTTGGGAGGCTGTGGTGGGAAGATTCATTTGAACCTAGGAGTTTGAGACCAGCCTGGACAGCATAAGGAGACACCTGTCTCTACAACAAATTTAAAAATTAGCCAGGTGTGGTGGCATGTGCCTTCAGGAGGCTGAAGTGAGAGGATCAGATGGCTTGAGCCCAGGATTTCGAGACTGCAGTGAGTTGTGATCGCACCACTGCACTCCAGCCTCAATGACAGAGCAAGACATTGTCTCTAAAAAAGAAAAAAGAAAAGAAAAGATAAAAGACTGCTCTAGGCATAACTTGAGTGGGATAATTTCAAGTAGTGTATCAGTACAATGAATTTTCAATGGTAGTATTAAATAGATAAAAATATTGATATATATTTCAATAATCACACTTCCTATGACTACCTTAAGAACTGTTGTTAATTCATATCTGCTAGTGTACAGGGAATTCACATCTACTAGAGTACAGTAAACTATTATATAATAAAAATGTAAAATATTTTCTACAGCTTTGGGCAGAAGCATACAGCACAAATTTATGTCAAAAGCCTTGGGTTATACTACCATCCCTTCTTCCCTCGAAGACTAGGAGTCTCTGTGACATCAAGCTTCTTAAATGTGTAAAAGGGACAGTTTCATTTCAGATGTCACTTATTGATTTACATTTCTCTGTTAATCAGATTTATCTAGTGATTTAAGATTACAAAAGTCACCTCACCCGGCTCTTTTTGTTTGAAGAATAATTGGCCATTTGACTCAATCCTCAGAGCCATGGTATTGTTAAGCCTTCATTATCTCCTGTGCTTTGAATAACATAATGTAGCAACAGAGTGCTTTGAGTTGTTTTTCTAGAGAGAGAGATGTGGGTTTGGATTATTGCCTGCTGGCCCTGTTGAGCTTTGAGCTATCTGCTGTCTGGAAATAGCAAATTCAGTTTTTAATGGATCCGGCACTCTATGATAGCCAGGTTTTCATGGCACATGCAGATAAAGAAACAAGTTATTGATTTGGCATATTTATGCCATGCTTAAAACAGTTCTCTGCAGCAGATTGTCCAAAGCCATTTGTGCACTTAACTCTATTTCTCATCTTTGGCAAAAACAAAAAAGTGTTTAAAAAGTAATTTTAGGGATGTTGTTAAATATCAGGAACAATTGAATAAATGTCTAGTTGATGAGATTCCCTATTGTTTTATTGATACGTGTCCTTATACGAAAACCATGCTCAGGGTATGCCCTTGAAACACAGGGAAGTCAGTACCTCAATAAGTGTTAAATCCATTTCCTCATCCTCACTCTAAAGCCAAATGAATGACCCAGCCTTGAAATACGGGCATACTGGAGCGCTCTTTAGGTGTAAAATCTGTGCTTTTGTTTATTAAAGTATCTTCCCTCTCAAGCTGACCATAGAGTTGTTGCCAAAGATGCAGACATAGCTGAGCTGTTTTCTGCTTCAGCAGAGGGTAACCCTAGCCCTTCCTTGCATCCTCATCAATGCCAACCTAATCCGAAGGCATTTTTCTCATTTTTAACCCTCATCCGCTTGTGATTTGAGTAGCAGATTATGTTTAATCTGCTATACATTTTTTGCCTAATTTTGATATCATACCTGTATATGTTTCCCTTTGCGTTTTTAACATGGCATTATTCTAACAATTAAGCGTTATTTTTTACGTATGAGTTTAATTTGTTTTCTTACTGTAACTGCAGAGATGGGTAGCATGGAGGTATTTACCAATGGCAGAAATTTGGTGCTCTTAAGATGATATATCCAGAGACCCATCAATGCCAGAATTTTGCTCAGCCGGTTACCCTGAGGATTGACAAAAAGATTGAAATCTGAGTAGACTTTTATTATGATGATTAATTTGTAATAAAGCAACCATTTAAAGCACACCATGTAACCAGCGCTATTCTCAAAGCTTTACCTACGAATGTAACTCATTTATCTTTATACCAACACTCTAAGGTGAATATGCTGGTAAATTACAGAGCAGTCTAGCTCTGGAGTCCGTGCTCGTCACTTCTAGGCTTCAAGTAGCTGAAAATCGTGTCAAATGTTCTAATGAACAATGGATTGACAATCACAACTTAAGCTCAAGGTCAAAGTGAGCCTTCTTCCACTGCCTTTCTTTCCCTTACCCCAAAGCTAAACCTAAGTAGGTAAACTATTTAGAAATAAAGGTGTGGCTGGGCATGGTGGTGCAAGCCTATAGTCCCTGCTACTAGGTAGGCTGAGGTGGGAGGATCTCTTGAGCTCAGGAGTTCGAGGCCGTAATGCTCAATGATTGTGCCTGTGATAGCCAGTGCAGTCCAGCCGGGGAAACATAGAAAGATCCTATCTCTCTTTCTAAAAAACAAAAAAAAAAAAAGAAGAAGAAGCAAAAGAAATGAAAAAACAGAAATAGAGGTGTGAGAAGGAATAAGGAGAGACAGAAGATAGACCTAGGCAGGAGGAAAGCATTGAGGACTCCATTAAATGATTGCCCAGTAAAGTAGACAATAAAGCAGTCAAGTTTATCCTAAAAATGCCACCCTCACCTCCACTCTTCCCCAGCCTGATTAATTCAGCATCAGCACTGGGGCAAAGGAAACATGATTTAAGCCGGGCCTTAGGGCTTATACCACACAAGGACTAGCAGGTGGCTGGTAGGCCCTGTTGGGCACTGGGTTTCTAATAGCATCCTATCCAGCTTGTTTTTCTCCCTGACACCCCTCCCATGAGGGGTGGAGTTGAGGCAGTTTGGCAGCACAGTGGTCCCAGCCAAATGATTGAAGTTTTTTAGGACCAACACTGCAAGGGATATCCAAGCCAGAGGAATAGGCTTAGCCAGAGGCTAAAAACCTAAAACATAGAAAAATTGAAAAGAAAATCAGCTAAAGTGATGATACATGGAGATGGGAAAATGACAGCAGGGCAAGAGAGAAGAGACAGGATGCCATCCTCTTCAGTTGATCTGGACACTAGCCAGCATTTGTGACTGCCTTTTATGGACAGGTGGGGTCACGGTGCAGAGACTGGAAAAGTTCCCAGGTCATCATTTAAGAATACCCTACTTAGAAGCATATTCTCTCCCCTGCACCTCCCTATCCAAGAACTCCCAGGAATATCAGTAATAGGGAAAATGCAACATTCCTGATGAAATCCCTTGCTAACATTCAGTATAAAAGTATTAATGAATTAATCAACAGGTCTACATAGATATGGCCGTTACTGTATTTTCAGATTATTTACCACACCTAAAAGTATCTGTGTTTCAACTGTCATTGGTTATATACTTCCTCTATGAAATTCACTAACATAAGGAAGAAACTAGCAAAGGGACCAAGAGGAACGTCACTGTGCCGAGAGCCAGAGTACTTCTCATCCATCCCGGGGCTGCTCACCTCCTGTTCTACCACCAGTTGTCCTGGGTGTGTCCTTGGTTATCAGTCTTTGCACCCAGTTAAGATGTATCCCCATTCTCTTTCTCTCTTGACGATGTCAGGGTCTTGATACATACCCTGCCCCATCAACTCTTTCTGGTTTTTTTCCTGTATCTCCCCACCAGTGTGCGCTTCCTGACCTTTCTCATCCCCATCCAGAGGACAAACTGGGCTAGCACACCATCTACTTGATATATAAGACCTGTTATATGCCAGAGTTAGCAAATAAAAACAAAGGACACCCCCTTAAATTCAGATTTCAGTAAATGGTGTGTGTTTGTTTTTTTTTTTTTTGGAATATGCCATGCAATATGTGGGACATATTTATACTAAAAATTCATTCATTGCAGAGCGCAGTTGGCGCGCCTATAATCCCAGGACTTTGGGAGGCCAAGGTGGGCAAATCTGTTGAACCCAGGAGTTTGAGAACCACCTTAGGCAACATGGCAAAATCCCATCTCTACAAAAAAAAAAAAGCTACAAAATCAGCTGGGTGTGGTAGTGGGCGCCTGTAGCTCCTTGGGAGGCTAAGGTGGGCGGATGGCTTAACCCCAGGAGCCGGTGGTTGTAGTGAGCTGCGACTGCACCACTGCACTCCAGCCTGGGCAACAAAGAGAGACCCCTGTCTCAAAAAAATTTATTCATTATTTATCTGAAATTTCTATGTAGCTGTGTGCCCTATTTTTAGCTGGAAACCCTAGTTGCCTGAGCATTATACATTCCACTTGGGCAAATTGAGGCTCGAAAGACAAGCAGCACCCACAACGGAGCGAAACACAAAATGATGGTGAAACTTCCCCTTAGTTTACTGCAAAGGGCCTGAGGAAGCTCTTCCTATTCCTAAGCCCATCCTTGTATAGAAATGCACCTGGTCTCCCCATCAAAGGCTAACACATGTGTCAGATACAGTTCTTCAAACTTTTATTAGTTCATTTAGGAAGAAAAAGGTTTCATTTGACTTTGGTTCTCTCAAATATGTTGACCAAGTGTTAACCTGGGGAACCTGTTTGGAAAAATGGTTCAGAAGGCACAATGAAAAATGAAATTTAAAAGTGTCCATACTGTATTTTCCAGGAAGAAGAATTTTCCAATTTCTCCCTACCCCCAGAAGGTACACTTTGTTTCTCTGTGACACATTTTATCGTAAAATATAATTAATAACTTATTTGTAGCTGAAGTTATTTATGTTGAGACGTACTGAGAAGCATTAATGCTGCTAAGGCTTTAAACAAGGAACATAAGCATCCACTAGAGAAGCGAGGAGGCTTTTACTGCTTTTTCCTCCTTTTGCTTCGCTGCTCATGTTTGAAGACTGTCGAGGGTCCTGTGATTGGTAGTTTGGGCTGATGCTGTTTGCCGACTGGGCTCCCCAGGCCTGCCTTTGTCTTCCTCAGCAGTATTTTTAACAGCAGCTGAAAGGCCACTCTCAGATGATTACCAGCCTTCAACACAGATTCAGGGTTACACAAAACCATTTCCAGATTTCTGTTGACAAAGAATAGTGAGATGAAAGTATTTCCATGGGCCAATAATTTATTCTCACTGGGGTTTTCGTGTAAGATTAAGAAGACGTGATTACAGTTCGCATTTATTGCACTTTTAAACGTATACATTAACACTCTTGAAATTGGGAAACTAGAGAATTTTAGCATCTGGAAAGAAAGTAAGTCAACCAGCTTCTCCTAATGATTGTTAATATTTTCCATTATTCAACACTCTGCCTTTGGGTGCCTTTAAGAACTCCAGAGGCATTTTAAATGCATATGTGTCAAATAAAAGTAAAGGAATTTTAAAGACTCAACATTGTTTGAATTTAGCTGTTGTTATGTGGTAGACACATAGGTAAGAAAGGAGACTATTCCACTTTTAATTACATTAAAGTGTAACAACAATCCAGCTACAATGCTTAAAACAGAAATCTCTAATTCGTTTAGGCTTTGCAGGTGGTGGTGGGGGGGGTGTCTTTTTAAAGCTGCTTATTTATATCTTTATTATTTACTTTTCATTTCTTATGGACACTTTCATTTCTAACTTAAAAGTTTCACTGGATGTAGCTGATGTTTTTAGGATTTGCCTCGCTCCCTCTCCCACTCCTCCCGACCATCTTCCCCTCCTCTACTCCTTTCCTCCTCTGCCTTCCTCTTTCTTCCTGTTGAGAACTCCATTTCCCTGGTTTACTTTCTGTTAGAAAGTATGAATCAATGAAATTTGCTAATACTTGCCTTAGAGGGTTGTCATAAGGATTCAATGGAAAGCATCTAGAATAGCATCTAGCACACAGTAAGTGCTCAATAAATGACTATGGGCCGGGCACGGTGGCTCAAGCCTGTAATCCCAGCACTTTGGGAAGCCGAGACGGGCGGATCACGAGGTCAGGAGATCGAGACCATCCTGGCTAACACGGTGAAACCCCGTCTCTACTAAAAAAATACAAAAAACTAGCCGGGCGAAGTGGCGGGCGCCTGTATTCCCAGCTACTTGGGAGACTGAGGCAGGAGAATGGCGTAAACCCGGGAGGCGGAGCTTGCAGTGAGCTGAGATCCGGCCACTGCACTCTAGCCTGGGTGACAGAGCGAGACTCCGTCTCAAAAATAAATAAATAAATTAATTAATTAATTAATGACTGATTCTTATAGCAAAATTATACTTTCTAGAATATCAGCTCTGCCACTAGTACTCATCACATGGTATATGTTCAATAAATAACTGGTTATTTTAATGTGAAGTTATAATTATTAGAACTTAAGTAGGGATTTTGTCTATTTTGTTCACTGTTTCCTCAACACCCAGAGCAGTTCTTGACATGTAGGAAGTGCTCTGTAAATATCTGTTGATTGGGAGAATTAATATGTTTTCTCTTCTAAAACTTCAGCAGAGTGTGTGTAGAAATCTTCATTCTTCCTAACGGTTACAGTGGCCATGGGTTTTGTTGCTTTCAGTTTCTCCTTCCGTATTTGTTGATGATTTTCTTATACCATTCTTTATACTTACATTTTCTTAGTATCCCACCTACTTTTGCATTTCCCCACATAATTTCTTAGGGGTTCTTGCTTTTTTCCCTCTGTTGTGCGCTTGGGCTCTTCAACATGGTGCATTTGGCTACTTCTTTCTCTTCTATTGGAGACAGTCATGTGAAAACTCAATACTAGGTTCAATCCTAGGTTTACCCATTCTCCCTGGTAAGAGTCTTACACTACAGAGCTGGGAAGGCCCTTAGAGCTCATGGAGTCCCACTGCCCTTCTCCATCCCACCTCTGTTGTTCAGGGAAGAAAGGTTTTTTTGTCCTGTTGATTTAATACTCATCCTTGAAGACCCCGTTTAATTTTACCTTCTTTGCCTCTTTTCTGATACATACAGAGGATTGCTGTCACCTCTTGCTACCACTCTGACTTCTATATACCTTTATTATTTGACTTTGTGAGCTCATAGAATTCAGTTCCATTTAACAAACATTTGAGGTTTTTCCTGGGAGGCAGGCAGAATAACTAGAGTAAGATGCTTACAATCCATTGGGGCGGGGGCCCCATCTCCCCACTGCCAGGGGAAGACCTTGAATTATGGACTGGAATTGAATGTGTTATATGTGTGAAGTATATTTTACTATTCTTTGAAGCTGGGCACTATAACTATACAAGGCACTTAACCATCATCCCACAGCAAATACAGGGCTAAAATCCAGTCTTTTAATTCCCAGTTTTGTGCACTGTCTTTGCAAAAATTAATACAGTTGGAATGTCCCAGTAGTAATAACCACAGCTGTGGGAGAATGACCTAAGTAAGTTTACTGTTGGTTTTAATTATAAATTAAGTAATACATGCACTTAATACCCTATTCAAAGATATTCTCCCTTTGTAACCTTCTCCGAGAGACCCCTGTTTTCTTCTCCAGAGGCAGCCACTGTTGCTGGTTTTGTATATATGCTTCTAGAGTTATTTTATGCATACACAAATACATACCTTCATGTAAATGTCAGTATGTGTTTTTATATAGATACGTGCTTTTTAAAAATTTAAATATTAACATACTAGAAAGTCTTCTGTTTCTTTTTTCAGTTTACAGTATATCTTGGAGATAATTTCAAACAGTACATAAAGAGCTGCTTCATTCTTTGTTTAAAAAAAGCTGTATAGGCCGGGCGCGGTGGCTCAAGCCTGTAATCCCAGCACTTTGGGAGGCCGAGACGGGCGGATCACGGGGTCAGGAGATCGAGACCATCCTGGCTAACACGGTGAAACCCCGTCTCTACTAAAAATACAAAAACTAGCCGGGCGAGGTGGCAGGCGCCTGTAGTCCCAGCTACTCAGGAGGCTGAGGCAGGAGAATGGCGTAAACCCAGGAGGCGGAGCTTGCAGTGAGCTGAGATCTGGCCACTGCACTCCAGTCTGGGCGACAGAGCGAGACTCCGCCTCAAAAAAAAAAAAAAAAAAGCTGTATATATTTATACCAGTCATTCACCATATTTATTTAACTAGACTCTTACTTGTGGATCTTTGAGTGGCATCTGATGTTTTTGATCTTACAAACAGTGCTGTGCAGTGTATAATCTCACAAACATGTCATCTCATCCATATATAACTGTTACCTGTAGGATAAATTCCTAGAAGTGAATATCTAGATATTAGGTGTGTACACATTAAATCATGATAGATATTGGCCGAGACCGACTCAGCAAGATGTTCCGGTGTACACGCCCATCAACAAGGTAATAGAGCGCTTGTTTCCCCACACCTCCACTATACACCATGTCAACTAACTTTTAAAATCTTTCCCTATTAGGGAAACAAAGATAACTTCTTGTAGTTTTAATTTATATTTCTCTTATGAATGGTGTCACTCAGTTATTAGAAATAGCCACAAAAGCAGAGTGATTTGGTCTTTGATTTTAAACTTTTAAAATCCACATTTCAAAATTTCTGACTCTTCCACATGTGAGCTAGATGATGTTGGCAAGATACTTAAGTTCTCTTTGCCTTGGTTTTCTCCTCTGTAAAATGAGAATACTTCATTCCATAGACTGTAAGCCATTGTTAAGTCTTACTAATTGCAAGACTCGCCATTAATTTTACATAACACTAAGAAAAAAATGCCCTTACAACAGTGTCTTAAAGTGAGAAATGCTAAAATGTAAAATAATATGCATCTTAGAATCAATGAAATTTGCTAATACTTGCCTTAGAAGGTCATCATAGGGATTAAATGGAAAGCACACACAGTAAGTACTCAATAAATGACTATTCTTGCAGTAAAGTTATAGTTTCTAGAATGTCAGCTCTACCACTAGTACTCACCACATGGTATATGTTCAATAAATAACTGATTATTTTAATGTGAAATTATAGATATTAGAATGTAAGTAGGAATTTTGTCTATTTTGTCCAATGTTGTTTTTTTCCCCAACGCCAAAGCAGTTCTTGACATGTGGGAGGTGCTCTGTAAATATCTGTTGATTGAAGGAATTAATATGTTTCCTCTTCTAAAACTTCAGCAGAGTGTGTGTAGAGATCTTAATTCTTCCTAACAGCTGCAGTGGTCGTGGGTTTTGGGGTTATGTGGTCTTTACCTCTGCCACCCTGTCCCCCATACACATCAAAACCTCTAGACCTTATCACAAACCAACTGATTTCATTTTAAAAATAACTAAGCCCTGTGGAGCTCAGTGTAAACATTTAAAAACCTTTATTAATAAAACCAAAAACTTTGAATTGAAAGAGTTCTTCAGAATATTGTTGATATTTTATCCAAACAAGAGTCAAAATGTTTTTACATAATCTGTACAGGATCCTAGTAAGAATTTGGCAAGATTTGTGGAAGTCCTGCATTTTAGAATTTGCATTTTTAAAATATATTGCACTGTCTGTACAAATCATGTGGTCTTGGACTATTGTTATTCAGTATATATTTCCACTACAGAAAGTATAAAGAAATAAAGCCTTCTTTTTGAAGTACCACATTTTATTTTGTTTTTTAATGGAATATGAGCTCATAGGAGTTTTTCCCTTTATCTCAGCTATAAGAGTATGGGCTTTAAGAAAGTCTTTATTACTTCATAGAGTCTATATCCTTTTTGCTTTTCTCTTTGAATTTCAGACTTTTCTCACATTAGACTACTTGGTTTTATAGACTTTGCTTTGGTTAGTTTGGTCGTAGATAGCTGAATATTTCCATATTGCGTAAGTCTCTCTGTTTTCAACCTTTGAGAATGTAGGATGTAATACTGATTTGTTTCTGTATTTTATTTATTTATTCATTTAGAGACAAGATCATACACTGTTGTCCAGGCTTAGAGTACAGTGCCACAATGACATAGCTCACTGCAGCCTTGAACTCCTGGGTTTAAGCAGTACCCCCCACATCAGCCTTCCTAGTAGCTGGGATACAGGCACACACTACCATCCCCAGTTAGGTTTTTTTTGGGTTTTTTTGTTTTTTGGTTTTTTTTGGTAGGAGCAGGGTCTTAGTATGTTGCCGAGGCTGGTCTCAAACTACTGGCCTTGAGTGATCCTCCCACCTTGACCCTTAAAATTAAAAGGATTGCAGGCATGAGCCACCTCTCCCGGCTGTATTTAATTGCTTTAAAAAGAGGAGATAGGAAATACATTATGTGTTTTTATGAATATTTGTATGTGTATATATATGTGTGTGTGTATAGATAGATGTGCATTCTGTGTAAAATATGAACTCTGGCTGATTTCAAGACTAGCTGGGATGACTTAATTCTCCACAGATAGCCCAGGTTTTCTGGCTAATATTATTTTCCCCACCTTATAAATGTCTTTAAAACTCTGAACGGTGGCTGGGCACAGCGTTGGGATACCTGTAATCCCAGCACTTTGAGAGGCTGAGGCAGGTGGATCACTTGAGGCCAGGAGTTGGAGACCAGCTTGGCCAACATGGTAAAACCCCATCTCTACAAAAAATAGAAAAATTAGCCAGGTATGGTGGTGCACGCCTATAGTCCCAGCTACTCAGGAGGCTAAAGTAGAAGGATCACTTGAGCCTGGGAGGCGGAGTTTACAGTGAGCCAAGAATGCAACACTGCACTTCAGCCTGGGCAACAGAGCGAAACTCCATCCCAAAACAATAACAACAACAACAACAAAAAAAAAAAAAACAGGAAAACTCTGAAGGGCTTTGAGTGTACTCCAAATTAAGTGTGGATAGTGTTACCTCAAGTTTAGCTGATAGGGCTTGAGTCAGAGTCTTGTTAAAAACTCAGCCTGTCTTTTACAGTACAACCTGGTCCTGCTCCGAGGCCCTGTGTCCAGGAACTGAACCTGTTCTTGCATGAGCATCTCCACGTGGGTGAAGTTCACTCCCACATGTTATATAACAAGTCCACTTTTATCACAGACCTGTTTTTGATGTGTTTATATGATTTTACAGTCACTAACCTTTCACTTACTTGAAAATGATAAGGTCCAAACCTGAAAGTTTGCTCTGAAAATTTGAGGCAAACCTATTATCTCCTGAAATACCATCACAGTCTGCACTAGGGCTTAGAGCAACAGATTTAAATTGCTACCCAGCTATCACTAAATTAGTGCCCCGAAGGTCAGTAGCTGCGAACACTTCCCACACTTCCATATACCTTTGTGGGACTGATTAGTGATTCAGCTTTCTCTTTTTGTACTTGGTAGCTTTAAACATTCACTAGTTCTCACTTCAGTTGTAACATGCACATGTTCTCATTTTAAACAAAGCCAAATGGGTTTTAAATCCATAATCATTTTCAAATCGAGTATTCATGATAAATTTTGAATATGTAATAGATATGTACTTAAAACTTCACTCAAGAATTGCAAAATACGTATCTAAACATAGGTGTGTGCGTGTGTTTTGTAATATTCAGGGAATAGGTTGATAATGGAATAGTGCTTGTTAGCATATGTCTCTATCAGGGTTTCTTCTGGCCTCTCTGGCTTCCTCCTTCACATTTATTTTCATTTGTGTCTTTCTGATGTTGCTGCTGCCCATTCACAATAGTGGTCTGTTCCTTGGTAGGCCATGGCTGCTCAGATGCATCCCAGACATACATGCAACAGACTCGGGGCATTTCCTTTTGAATGGTACCCCAGCCCCACTATATCCGGGACTGAATTCATCACTGTATTTATTACCTTGATGAGTATTACATCTCTCCAGCTACTGAGCCAAAACCAGAATGTCATCCTAGACTCCTCCCACTCCCTTTACCCACTACTTTTGATTGCACTCATTTTCCCAGATCTACACCTGTAATTTTTCTAGATTTGACCTCTTTCTCTTTGTGGCAATGGCAATGGCAATGGCCACAAAGAGAATGAGGTCAAATCTAGATAAATTATAGGTTCACTTGGTGGCAGTTTTCTCCTGAATTTCCTCATCTCTCCCACACTGATTTTCCTATTTCCATTCTCACTGACTTCTCCCAAAACCCAACCCATTCTCTTACTGCTTTGATGGGGATACTTATAAAATGCCATCCAGACTGTTGATCCCCTGTGTAAAATTCTTCTGTAGCCCTCAGTCAGTTGCAGGATACAGCCCCAGCATGATCCATAAGGCCCTTCCTTGCTAGTAGCTCCTTACCTTTTAGCTCATTTTCCATGCTTTCCCCAGTACGCTACACTCTCTCTGGTTTCGGTATCTACGCATAAGTTGTTTTTTGTTTCTAGAACCCACCGTTACTTCATTCATCTGTTTCATCTTTCCTGATGTGATATAGTTTGGCTGTGTCCCCATCCAAAATCCCATCTTGAATTGCAATCCAATAATCCCCACGTGTCAAGGGAGAAGCCAGGTGGAGGTGATTGAATCATGGGGGCAATTTCCCCCATCCTGTTCTCATGATACTGAGTGAGTTCTCATGAGATCTGATGGTTTTATAAGTGTTTGGTAGTTCCTCCTGCATTCATTCTTCTTCCTAGTGGCATGTGAAGAAGGTGCCTTGCTTCTTCTTGCTTCTTCCCCTTTGTCTCCTGCCATGATTGTAAGTTCCCTGAGGCCTCCCCAGCCATGAGGAACTGTGAGTCAATTGAACTTCTTTCCTTGGCCAAGCGCAGTGGCTCACGCCCGTAATCCCAGCACTTTGGGAGGCCGAGGAGGGCAGATCTCCTGAGGTCGGGAGTTTGAGACCAGCCTGACCAACATGGAGAAACCCTGTCTCTACTAATAATACAAAATTATCCAGGCATGGTGGTGCTTGCCTGTAATCCCAGCTACTCGGGAGGCTGAGGCAGGAGAATCGCTTGAACCCGGGGGGCAGAGGTTGCAGTGAGCCAAGATTGCACCATTGCACTCCAGGCTGGGCAACAAGAGCGAAACTCCATCTCAAAAAAAAAACCCTCTTTCCTTTATAAATTACCCAGCCTCGGGCAGTTCTTTATTGCAGTGTAAGAATGGACTAATACACCACTAGAAATCAGAGCTGGTGCTTCCTTCTAGGAGCTCTCCTGTCTTCCTCTACTCTCAGCTCCTTTGGGGAGTTAGGTGTCCCTTTCATGTGCTCCCACAATCTCTGTGCTTCCCCGACCTCATTGTGTGTCTCCCCTAGATAACTGAAGGTTTTGAGGGCAGGGCTTGTGTTAACTAAAGTCTATATGCAGCTCTGGAGGACTAGTACAGTGGCTGACACATAACAGATGTTCAATAAAAGTTCATTTAGAGAAAGAGCATGATGTTTTCCAAGGTCAGAGTTTCTCATACACAGGTGCTCTAGTATGTTTCTTTCACACATCTTTTGTATTCCATGCACACAGAGGAAATTAAAAAGCATGTGTGGACAGCAGTGTTTCCACAGTATTTCCATATTTCATATTTAAAATCAATCTTTCTATTCCCAATTATGTTACATTTAAGTGACATTAAGGGGAATGATTTACTAGCAGTCTGTTCTTTCCTCTGTAGTTATTTATATAAAGAGAGTAAAGCCCCTTATAATGGAGCAATTCCCCCTCCCTTCCAGAGATTCTCAAACTTCATGGCACATTAGAATCAGCGGGGGTGCTTTAAGATATACCGTGCTTGGATCCTAAACATATACACAATGTGTGTGTTGTGTTGCTTCCAAATGTTCTAGAGAATAAGTTATGCTCATTGGCTTTGTTATCGTTACCCATTCCCATCTCAGCTGAGCACTCAACCTTGATCCTTTTATGCATCTGCAGTCAGCTCATTTTCCCACTTCTGGCTCTTCTGTAAACTTCACCACTTGCTTAAGTCCTCTTCCCTTTCCTTGGCTTGTACTGCAGCTCCCGCCCCTCATGAATCAGTTTCTATTTGTACTGATCAAATCGCAGACATGAGCTTGCCATTTTGAATTTCTAGTTTTACCTATATTTTGCTTAATCTGGTAACCTGACACTTCCCTAAGGATATTAAGTAGCTTATTAGATACTTTATTTAGGACTGTGTTATGAAGAACCCAACTCATGCTGGTTTAAACAAAGAGATCATTTATATTTATAATTTATTGGCTTCCTTAATTGAACTGTCAAGGTAGTTTTTGCATTAAGCAAGGCTTGATTCAGGACTCAAATGGTATCACCACCCGCCCTTTCTTGGCAGTCTTTGATATATTGACTATTTTCAGGCTAACGTCCTTAGAGGTAGCAAAGTGGCTGCCCCAGCTCCACACCACACTCTTCGTACTTTCAAATACGAAGAAGAGAGATGGCATCTTTCCTGGAATAGCCAACCAAAGTTTCATCAAACCTGGTCGATTTGGATTATGTACATTTCTCAGAATTGGGCCAGGATGTTAATGTGTTGATTGACTTAAGCCAATCAAGATTTTTACCCCAAGAGCTAAGGGTGCAACTAACCCAAGCATTGACTGAGATGTGAAGGATGAAGCAGTGACGAATTCCCCTAGGAGTAAAGAATGAATATAGGAAGGGGAAATAGCAAATATTCACTGTATTTTATCTGTCAAAAAGTGTTCCATCAACATTTGAGTAGTACATATTTAATTCAAATTGTCATACATGTCGATATAGAAGAATTGTTTGATTGAACCATGTTGGACCATGTTGAATTTCTAGTTAAGTGAATGCCAGAAAGAGGTATAATATGTTTTAATTTTATAAACAATGTAAGAAGGCCAGGCACAGTGGCTCACGCCTGTGATCCCAAATTGGGAGGCCGAGGTCAGCAGATCATTTGAGGTCAGGAGTTCAAGACCAGCCTGGCCAACGTGTTGAAACCCTGTCTCTACTAAAAATACAAAAAGTAGCTGGGTTTGGTGGTGGGTGCCTGTAATCTCAGCTACTTGGGAGGCTGAGACAGGAGAATCGCTTGAACCTGGAAGGTGGAGGTTGCAGTGAGCCTAGATTTCACCACTGTACTCCAGCCTGGGCGATACAGTAAGACTCCATCTCAGGAAAAAAAGGAAGGGAGGGAGGGAGGGAGGGAAGAAAGAACTTGTGTCATTGAATTTATGAATTTAAGCTTTTTTGCAAATATTAAAACTTACTTTACTAAATATCAGAATGGTACAGTAGAGTCTGAAGACTGATTTTAAATTGATGCTTTGCCATTTAACTACCTGGATGACCCTGAATAAGTTATTTGTTTTCTTTGATCACTGGTTTTGTTTTCTGCTAGATGCAGATGTAACTAATACGTCTCAAAGTTTGTGAGTATCAAATGAGATAATATGTTAAAGCATAAACAGATGGTCCCTGACTTACAATGGTCCAACTTACAAGTTTTCTTTTGACTTTACGATTGTGGGAAAGCAATACATGTTCAGTGGAAACTGTACTTGGAGTATTAATACGACCATTCTGTTTTTACCTTCAGTACACAATTCAATAAATTACATGAGATATTTAACACTTTACTATAGTATAGGCTTTGTGTTAGATGGTTTTGCCCAACTGGGCTAACAAAAGTGTTCTGAGCATGTTTAAGGTAGGCTAGGCTAGGCTACAGTGTTTAGTAGGTTAGGTATATTAAATGCATTTTCAACTTAAAATATTTTCAGCTTACAAATGGGTTTGTCAGGATGTAACCACATCACAAGTTGAGAAGCATCTGTAGTGAAAAGTCAGAGTTAATTGTTATATTCAATTTTACTACCTCATTGGATTGACTTTACCTGGCCAAAGAAAATATCGTCGTAATTAAAATGTAATTCTATTTTACTAGCACACTGCCTTTATTACTTAAAACTTCTTTTGTTTTCATGTTTTATTTTGGCTAAAGAAGCCTCAGAGTGGCCTATATTAGAAATATATAACAAGATATTTTAGGATAAAGTAAGAAGAGGTGTGCTATTCACTCACAAAATCTGAGTCACTGCCACAATTAAGAATAAAAGCTTGGTCTTCTGGGAAGCAAAGGCAAAAAGACAAACACAGCTAAATGCATAGCTCTCATTTTGTAATAGCAGAAAGTATATCATTCAAGAGGAATGACAACTTTGCTTAGGGCAAATCTCTAAATAGAATATATTCCATCAATCTTTCTGTTAAGGGGTGTTGAACAGCATAATGGACCATTGTACCATAAAACTTAAAGGACCCAATAAGATTTGAAACTATTTTGGACAGTTTTCAATGGAGGTGCAGTCTATCCTGGGGTTGAATATGCCGTTCATTCACTGTACAACACTTGGTAATTTATTTAACTTCTCTGAGACTCAGCTTTTTTGTCTCTAAAATGGGAATAAAAAAAAATAGTACCTCCTCAATGGGGTTATTGTAAGGATTATACAAGAAAATGTAGTTGAAGAGATGGGCATAGTGCTCTGAATGTACTAAGTACTTAATAAATGTTGGTTGTTAAATAAGAATTATAAATTCTATCCATAAATATTTATTACTGTAACTAGATATCTGAAAAAAATATTAGCAGTGAGATAATTTTATTGTGATTAAAGAAAGCATGTGATTGAATACTGAAAAATATGGTCCTTCAACTAGATAAAAAAGAAACCTAACCAGCTAGAAATCTAAAGGAGAAAAATGAAAATATTGTTCTGGTTCTCTCTATGAGCCAATTAAAATTTTCTGTTATTTTTTAAAACAAGTCCATTTTGGACTAGAACTGAAAGTCTCCAACCTACTGTGAGTAGAAAAAGAGCCTATGGTAAGAAGGCTCAAAAAGCTAACTGACATGCGTGAATCCAGGATAGACCTCATAATTTACAATTTCCCAACAGTTCCTGCACCTTAGAATTCTGCTTCGATGTGTATAGACTCAGTAACATGTTGTAGGCAAGTTGATGTGTTCCAGCCATCCACTTATATAAACACTCTTGTCTTATAGGATACTATACGTTCTGACTCCAGTTTACCAAAAAAAAAAAAAAAAAAGAAAGAAAGAAAGAAAAAAACAGAGTAATTGTACTAACTCTAGCTATAATGCAAAATAAGAATACCTAGAGTATTTCACATAACTAATACATTGATGGTAGATAGCTTTTTAAGTTTGTCCCTTAAATAATCCAAGTAACAGAATATTTGGAATTATTAAATGTTAGCACTGAAAGGAGTCAGGAATCTGTAAGGGTCAGCTTAATACAGTCCATCCCCCCCTTTTTTTAAATTTTCTTTTTAATTTAGGTACGGAAATGAAGGCCCACAGGCAATTGGCTAGTTAATAATAAAATGAAACCTTGAAATTATATTTGCTGACTCCTAGTCTGATACGTCTTTCACCTCACCACAGGGTGTTTGTTTTTGTTGTTGTTCGTTTTGGGTTTTTTTTTTTTGTCATTATTTGTTTTTGTTTCTAGCTATTGTTGACTTTTAATATTTGCATTTCATAGGACAAGAACACCCTTTTTTTCCAAGTATTCTGTGATTCAGAACTCTAGTACACTCTATCTTTTAGCAAATTGGAACTAACCTTTTTTTTTTTTTTTTTTTTTTTTTTTGAGATATAGTTTTGCTCATGTTGCCCAGGCTGGAATGCAATGGCGCAATCTCAGTTCACTGCAACCTCTGCCTCCTGGGTTGGAGCGATTCTCCTGCTTCTGCCTCCTGGGTTGGAGCGATTCTCCTGCTTCAGCTCCCGAGTAGCTGGGATAATAGGCACCCGCCACCTCGCCCAGCTAATTTTTGTATTTGTAGTAGGGACGGGGTTTCACCATGTTGGCCAGGCTGGTCTCGAACTCCTTACCTCAGGTGATCCACTTGCCTTGGCCTCCCAAAATGCTAGGATTACAGGCTTGAGCCACCGAGCCCGGCCTGGACCTAACATTTTTATAAACCCCTGATTTGCTCAACGAAATGTGAATTTCCAGGTTAGTTGGCTTAGATTGGAGACGCCCATACAGATGGAGACGCCCATACAGATGGAGACCCCCATACAGATGGAGACCCCCATACAGGGGAAGTTATAGTAGTACAGTATCACACAACTACTCACCTGGAGGTCTGTAGACCTACTTGAGTTTGTATCAAAGACAGCTTCTTTGGCTTGACCTTTTTACTTGTCTACTGGTGGAAAGCCACAGTAGACAAGGTCTCAAAGAACAGCCACCACCCTGGTCCCAAGGCCGACCTCTCCACAGCCATCGCCCAGAGCGTACAGTGGCTAGGGTTGGGGCAGCAAGGTGGTGAGAAGAGGGTATGGCAGAAATTACCAATGCCAGGACTAAAAGGACCTGCCAGCTAGTGGTGAATTTGGATTTCCTCTTTCGTCAGCAATACTGTAAGTCCTCTTATCCCCCAGTTTTCCTTCTGCACCAGCTCCCAGGATGGAATTAAAAGGAAATTGTTCCCAAAAGCTGCTTCCAGGACAGGGCTTATGATATACCAAAGTTCAAAAAATAATTACAAAACAGTAGATTCAATGTAAATGGCAATATTGTATATTGTGTGTGTATATGTGTATATCTGTGCTTCTGAATTGTCTACCTTTTATACAGTATAATTTGCATAATAAGGCATAAAAGGAGTAAGTGCTACTTTTGTTCAAAAAGGCTGTGACTGGGCCAGAGAAAATTTGGATGACTGCATTGTTCAAACTCTGGTTGGCTCTGATAGATATAGTTGTAGATATAGATATAAATATATTTTTTAACCATGTCTTCTGGTTTAAATATAAACACTGAATTTTAGAAATCCCGGTTTATGATAGGTACTGCCTTTTAGGGTGTTTGTCTCCATTACATCTAGTTCTAAAAAGATATGTAGTTCTGTATCAGTTTAATTTCAGTTTTCTTGTTAGGCCATTTTGGCGATCATCCCCTACATAGTGTGATGACAACTACTTTTATATCGTGTGTCTTCATTACTTTGGTGTGGTCTGTATAGTTATGTATATAACAGAAAAGTCACCATAAACAAGTTAAAAGCAATTTGATGCCAACTACCCATTATCCAAGTTTTGCTAGCAGTGAAACAGAGATACATTTCATGAGAGAGGATTACTGAGAAAACAGCTGTCATTTAACGTTCCTAACACTGGAAAGAACCATAAAGCTAGATGGCGACTCTAAAATGTTATTGATCAGTTCAGAGCGTTCAGTTAATTATGTTAAGTTTTCATTGATTTGAAGTAGTTTCAGGGGAGACCTCTGCATTTGTGAAATGTTTCTATTTTAAAAATATTTTTTAAAGGAATATAGTTTATTTCTTTCAAGTAATCACACAAATTTAGTATTCCAAAGAAACTACTTTGTGATTATTTAAATGAATAGATAAGAAATATTTTCTAAGGCATCAATAAGACTTTAAAATGAAAACATCATCGTTTAACCAGAGAAAAAAATTGTAACCTATCTGGTAATTAAAGCAATACAAATTTAAATTTCAATAAAGTGTTATTTTCACCTATAAATTGACTAAAATGTTTGAATTGAGAATACTGAGAGCTGGATAAGCATATGAATTTTAGAAAGAGGCTAACAGTTCATATCATTTAGCTCAGCAAATCAGCTTCTGGAAATCTGTTTTGAGGAAATAATCTCAAAGACAGAAAGATCTCTTTGCACAAAAATGTTCACTGCATTATTATCAATAATAGAAGAAAAAACTTAAATATCCATCATTAGGGAAATTAATTATATAAGTAAATCACAGTATACATGTGAGTAGATTAATACCCAGCTGATAAATGTGATTTACGCAGAATTTATAACAGTGTGGAAAACACTCCTTATTAGGAGGAAAAAAATAGTAACAATTTTGTATAAGTTAGGAAGTCAGCCCTATGTTGGAACTACATATTAATGAAGATAGAAGGAGATGCTGAAATTTTAAAAATCTCTTAAGCTCAGCCATTTTACTTAAGGTCTTATTTATGCTAATATGTAGTCATTCCTTTTTTTATTATTGCTTATACAAAAGTAAAAGTAAGCTGTACTCTTTCCAGATTATCTCACATGCCAAGTTATGAGGGTCATAATAACATTTTTATCTCAAAGCAGAAATATCTTTAGATAACACATTTAAGTTTTCCAAATAATTTCACTTCATTATCCTTTTTCATTTTGTGTTTTTCAATGTATTATTTATGTACCTCATGATTTTGCTGCATTACTCTTCTGGAAGAAATTGTATTTCCTGGTAATTTCTCCTTGCTTGCACATCTGTCTACCCCCCGCAAAACTCCACAAAACTGGAATTCTGAGATAGTATTTAGTAGCTGTTAGGAAGTCGAACCTATATATTTGTTTTAATTTTTTTTTTTCAGAGGTTCTACAGAGCATGGGGATTATTTAACATTTTTTAAGCACACATGATCCATTTACAAAGACAAAGCACCTTGTGTTTCTGTAGTTATTTTTATGTAAAGCTATTAAAGGAACAGGAAACATCTTTCGGCAGCCTTTCTCCCTACAACTGCCCCCAAAAATAGTCATTAGTATTAAACATAACAGAGACTAAAATTGTTTTCCATAGATCCTTGGAGAAAGGCTGCAAAGTAACACTAAAGCATTTGGGGTTATTTATAATAAAGCCTGTGCAAAAGAAACAAGATGCCAATTCACGTGTCAGGCAGACAGTGGCAGCTGCTTTGTTACTATGTGGCACTGTCCCATCCTAAATCAAATGGGAAATGGGTACTGTTTGACAGATACTGTCATCAGTACAAACATTATTAAAATAATTAAAAAGCTTCTTCTTTTTTTTTAATCTTAGGGACAGGCTGTTGGTTTGTTCGGGCTTTCCCAGCCCTGGTGCTCAGGACTCCATGCATATTCCTACACCAGATTTTTGATCTAGCCAAGCCTGAGCTACGATTTTTTTATCCCAGTGGGACAGTGTAGCTATGTTCTTGGCGTTTTCTGCCTATTACCAGTTAGGGTCTGTGAACAGAATCTCCATTTGTGAGAACCTCATTGTGGATAGCACGCAGTGGTCTTTTCATTTTGATTGATGGTTCTGGTTCTGCACCATCTGGCTTCTGATAGGCTGCATTAATCATATCCTGAACTAAGAAAGTGTAGACATGTCTGCTTAATATGTACCCATACATAATGTAGCATTAGTTATTCATTCAGCTTGCAAAACAGTCATAATGTATGCAAGGTCTTTATATAGTAAAACATAAATATTAATATGCGACCCATTAATGCTGTTTTTACTTGTACTAACCTCCCACTAGTACATTTGTTTATGAAGATTGAATAATTAAGAGAAAGAAGGCCATGTGCACATTTACATGAACACATATAGTTTTGCTGATGTCTCCTATAAATTTAGAGTGATGTATGTCTGAAATACTTTTTTGCTCATATTTACTTTATATATATATATATATATATCTTTAATTGCCTCTTGAAATACAGGTTAAGTGCAAGCTGCAATACAGATTAATTTTTTCTCATGTGAACTGCTTGCATCAAATGTAGGTCATCCATTTGCCGGGGTCGTGGGGGCGTATGTGGCCGTGCTCTTTTGTGCTGCCTCTGGCTGGGCCCACTCTGTCCCCTGCTGTGTGATAATGTCAAGAAAAAAAGAAGGGCCAGCAAAGGCC
This sequence comes from Trachypithecus francoisi, assembly GCF_009764315.1. Taxonomy (NCBI): domain Eukaryota; kingdom Metazoa; phylum Chordata; class Mammalia; order Primates; family Cercopithecidae; genus Trachypithecus; species Trachypithecus francoisi. The sequence goes on from NW_022681455.1 coordinate 21,387,473, forward strand.
AGAGAGGAGGAATTCAGAAGTCAAAGAAAGTTTGCTCCAGATTTAGGACTATCATACTTATCAGTAGCTCAAATTCAGTTTTAGAAATTTGCTAGGACCTTTTCCATTTAAGAGAGATTTAGTGTGCATTAATCATAATCCTTTCAGTATCTAGAGAAGGGAGGGGAAGGGGATTTAAATTCTCCTGGGAAGTTACCTTGTACAAAATTGCTAGAGCATATTTCTTGAGATAGCAAATTAAAACCATAACTTCATAAAACACATTTTATGTTTTATTAATTATGTTTTGTCATAACAACACTGTATTCCTATGTGGTTACATCTTCTTGTATGTGCCCCAAATTCAAAGCATGTGTTTTAATGAATGATACTATTGCAGAATAAGTGAAGATTAATGCTTGCCTGCTGCAGAATACAAAACACAATCCATGCTGTAACAGTAATCAATCATCAAATAATGCATGGGAAACAAGGCAAATAATCATAGTTTTTGTTGAGAAATAAGTAAACTACAGCTTCTGCTTAAAAGGTAATTGCAGTGAGGTTTAGTCACGTAAGCTCTATAAGCAATACCAACAGAAATTGTATAAAATGTAATGCAGGGATCCAAACTGTCATCTTAAGAGTTTCAGATATTAAGATAACACCATGTAGAAAGCTGGAAAAAATAATATCAGAAGTAAAATTAGTACTTCAATGTCCAGCTCCCTTCTCTTATTTTAAAACTACTTTTAACTGTTTTTTCCAATAGTTTAGATCCTGTTACTGCTTAATTGCTTCTCTTAAGTGCTTTTTAAAAATATGCCCACCCCTAAGAACACTGCATTGACAAACCAAACTAGAGAGTAGGAAATGTTATATATAAATAGTCTATGACCATGAGCGACTGATGTAGTTCTAGGAATTTGCGACGAGTGCTAATTTTGCTCGGAGAAGGCAGAATGTGTGTCTTGACTTTGCCTCCAAACTAGCTGAATGATCTTAAAAACAGGTTTATACTGACTGGCCTATTTCCAGATTAACCCTCATTTTAAGATATAATAGCTGAGTGAGCTTTTTGTCTTAAAAAATAATAATGTTTAATAACCTCAAGCTTGGTTTCTTATCTTGAAATTGAAGATCATCCCTGCCCTTAGTTTTAGTTGTTTGTGAGGGCCACATGAGATAATGCATGTGTTATAAACTTTTAAGTACTATAAAAATATATGTACTGTCATTTTTATTGATTAAACTTTCCTGGATTTCATCTGCTGCATTCATGAGAGTATGCACGATGATACATTCTCCTCCCATGTCACAGTAAATTTTAAGAACCAATAAAATGATGAATACATGTGTTTCCCGGTGCCGGAATTTCTCTTCTGTAAGTTCCCTGTAGAGTTTACAGGAGAGGTTAAAAACTGCTTTTCCCCTGTAAGGGACCATATGCTAGTTCACTACATAATTACAACATAATTTAATTTTCTTCTTCCAGCAACGTAGAAACTATTGAACTGTGCTTCTTTAAAATTAAGGGCTTTCATCTGGAAGCTGGGACAGGACTGAAAGGGAAGGTATTTTAAACCAAACCATTTCATTCGCTCAGGAAGGTAGTGCCAGAAAGACAGCTTTCAAGAGGCCAGTGCTCCACTCCTCCATTGGAGGACGGGTGCCGTCCAGGAGGGGGGCATGAACAGATGGATAAGTTAGAGAACCTGACAGCTTTCCTCTCCCTCCACGAGTCGTCAGTAGACTGATTCAAAATGTAATAAACTCCCAGAATGCCAAATAAACCTCTTACAAGTATATAAATACCAAAACACAAGTGATTTTCTTATTTGTAACATTTTAATGAATGTTAATGTTTTTGCATTATCATGAATATATCAGTGTTTACATTGGTATTGCCTCTTCTTCATATTACCAGCTTGTCCGAAGGACAACCAGATGTATGTATAGTTCTCCAACTCAGGGAAATCACTATAGGCCATGTTTTCTGTTTACTTAGACTTTAAGTGAAGTTAGTTATCCTCTGTGTGCTTGTACCTAGTGTCATAGCACAGGATTTATATGCATGTAAACAATGTATTTGTAATAGGACTCAATAGTCTTTATATATAGTTTTTTAAAACTCACATTCATTTATTGTCACTATGTACAAGACATTGAAAATACAAACAATAAGATTCTGTGTGGTCCCATGTGTTGACACACTCTCAGGCTGTTGGGGAGGATGAAGATGAACAGCTAATTTTATTTCTAAGATTCATATGTAATGCCATTACTACCACTATTAGTAATTACTGTATTATTAGTAGTAGTGTTAACAGCAAAGCATAAATGTGTTTTAAAGGAACCTTGTAATAAAAGTTTAACTGAAGGTCATTCGAAACTTTGAAAGCACAAATTATTCACTGCGAGATTCATGCCTGAAAGTGGTTGTGGGGACCATGACTCATTAATTATTTAATTCAGATAAATCTATTGCTCTTTCCCCTAAGAACTAAAAATGTGTACTTTTTTTTTCTAAGATCAATATTTAGGAGTTTCTCTAAACTGTTGTGGTTCTTGTGTCAACTTCCCAAGAACACGATGGTCCCAAGGTACCTTTTTGAGTTTCATATTTGCCTTAAATTGTAACCAAGAAAACCGAGTGGATACCCATCCAAATAACTGTCCAGTGCTTTTCATAGCACTGAGCTCTTATGTGTCATTTCTTTGGACGCCCTCTCAAATTATAAAGGTAACACAGAGGAATTACTTCCTAGCTGTGTCTCCTACACTGCAATAATTATTGCCCTCTGCTCTTCCCAAAGGCCTCCAAGGTTACTGACAGCCCTGACCAATGTCTACCATTGCCATCCCCTTGCCCCCACCCCTTACTAAAGTGTCCCACCCCATACCCTTGAATACAGATTAGAATCAAAGCAGTAACTATTGGGAGGAGAAGGGGGTTGGGATGGTCATGCATTATGCAGAGTTTGTCAGCATTAATGTAAACAAAAGGTCACCAAGACTCATCAGATTCACAATGGAGAAAGAACATCATTCTCTGCTTTTAGGAATTCCTTATGTTATAGTTTACCTAGTATGCTGCAATTATTTAATTTCGAGTTAAAGATACTGTTCTTGGTGAAAAACCTATTTATTTTTAATCATAGTTGATTAACCTGTATATTCCTAGTTGTGAGTTATTTCAGTTATTTACAGTTTGTACTTGACCGTCACCGCCAAATGCAGATTTGTCATATAAAGGAAGGAACTATTCTCCTTAATTTGTTTTCTTTTTCACAGCCTGTTATGGTTTTTAAAAGGAGTTAAGGCATGAAAAAGCCCTGAAACAATGGGCTAAAGTCATCCTCTGAATATGTGAGATATTTTATCATTTCAGAGAATCTTTATAATTTAGGAATGTTCTAAGAAATAAAACACATATAGAATGGGAATTTTTTTTCTTTTTTAAAACAGTCATTTCATTAGGTTTCTTTATTAAAGAGCCTATTCACAGGTTAAAATGACAGCATGATAGCTGTTTAAGCTCATTGTTTTCAGATGGCAGAAACACAGACTAATAAAAGGAAAAGCCTCTAATATAGTTAATATAACCAAATGTTAGAGGAGGTAGGAAGATGCTTGTCAGAATCAAATAACTTATAAGCCACGGTGTCCATATTTTTCCCAGGAGTGGAAAGCCTTAATATCACAGCTATTCAATTTTCCATTCCACAAACATCCATTGTTTATAAACATTTCTAAAACAACTCTCTGTGTAGCATACACATATGCCTTGTGCTCAAAGACAGTTTCCCCTTGTTCCTTTTAGTCTCTTTTCAGCTGTATTCTTGCTGTTTTATTCATCTTCCCCCTTTTCCCTTTCACATTAACAAAGTAATTCACTTTCATATGTATTCCTAGAGTTGTATTTTTGTTTCAAATGATGATTGCATCCCTCAACCCCAAAATGTCTGGGTAAATAGTTTATGGCCATCTGTATTCTGTCATGCAAAAGAAGATGGTTCTTCCAAATAAATTCAGTGACTCAGCCATAATCACCAACGTGTGTGTGTGTGTGTTGTGTGTGTGTGTGTGTGTGTGTGTGTGTGTGCGCGCGCGCGCGCGCACGCGCGCGCGCTGGGGGGAACTATCATTTTATAATTTCAACTTCAGACAACCACAACCCAGAGTTTTTTAAATGCCCATCCTTTCACAAACATAATTTTATTTCTAACATTTTTGTAATCCAAATGTGCTAAAACATCTAGGCAGTATGCTGTATATCAGAAAGAGTGAGTGCTTTGCAGCCAAGTGAACCTGGCTTGGAAAATGGTTTCTCTCACTGACTAGCTGTGAAACTTTGGGCACGTTTCCTAATCTCTCTGACCCTCACATTTGTCATCTGTGAAACACGGAAAATAGTATCTACTCTGTGAGAAATAAAACTCTGAAAACAACTGATTCATAGTCAGTACTCATCAAATCTCTCGCCTATTTCCTTTCCCTTTCTTCTAAATAATTTCTTGGATAATATGTTCAGTAGTCTAGACACTTGGAAATGCTGAATTATTAAATATTTTCATGTTTCATTTCTCACATCTTTCAATGGCAACTGAAAAAAAAAAAAATTACCATAAGACACAAGCACCTGGACACTTATAAGCATGGATTAACTCAGTCAAGCCCATTTGTGTACATGGGGTCAAAGTCAGGTCCCACCCCGGAGAACACTGTGAAGTCAAGTTTGCCTCCTCCGGCAGTGAGCTTCTCCTTTCCCCCTCTGTGTGCCCTTCTTGCTGCTTATGGACTCGGCGACCTCGCACTGTCTCCAGTCATCCAGTCAAGCCTGCTTTCAAGAGAGAATGTGAGAAGCACGTCCATTATGAGATATACATTATTGAAAAGGGTCAATAGGAGAATCTCCCTGGCTATTTTCATTTTAACAGAAGAGATGGGATTTAAGCCAAAGTATTAGCCACTAATTGTTGATTCTCATGTGTTAGTGAACCTTTCTATTTTCCAACAGACTTTCTGGAACATGTCAATTATGGTGTCCCTGAAAATTGCTTTTAATTGGCTCTTTCGCCTTAAGTGGCTACTTTTGATGACTTCTGACCCACCAAAGAGATCCACAAATCACTGGAAACTGTTCCCTTCTGGCAGAGGCCCATTTCACTTGTGACCAAGTCGTCCAGTAAAATGCACAATGTCATCAAGGAAGGGAATTGGGAACAGAACAGAGGATGTTACTTACAGCAGAACAACTAGCTACGGTTATTCCTGGTCATCAACATGTCCCAAGAAAGACTTAAAGAACAAGAAAAAGTGGAGAAAAATAACTTCTACCTTTAGTGCAAAATCAATTTTACTGTGCCTTTCCTTTCCTTTTTTTTTCCTTGAAACAGGGTCTCGCTCTCTCACTCAGGCTAGAGTGCAGTAGTGTGAACATGGCTCGGTGCAGCCTCAACCTCCCAGGTTCAAACAATCCTCTCACCTCAGCCTCTCGAGTGGCTAGGACTACAGGCACGCACCACCATGTAACTAATTTTTAATTTTTTGTAGAGATAGGGTCTCACTGTGTTGCCCAGGCTTGTCTCAAACTCCTGGGCTCAAGCGATCCTCCTACCTCAGTCCCCCAAAGTGCTGGGATTACAAATGTAAACCACTGCTCCCACCCTACTGTGCCTTTCTTTAAAGTCTTTACTTTTAGAAAATATCTGAAAGCAAATGAAAATCTTGTTAATAATGAAGACAATGTATGACAAGCAAAAATATCTTTTTTTCCCCTCAGGTAAATTACAAGGGTATTTTCTTCACAATCCCTAATAAGGGAAAGACTGCAAAAATGCACAGATAATTGTTGATAATCTCAGCTTTCTGCTGACTTTTTGCTTCTTTCTTTGTTGTACTGTTCTGATAGAGGATTTGGGTAGATATGGAAGATCAAGGAGAAGGAATCTAGAGGAATTGACTTAACTGCTAAATGCTCCCATGAAGCATATGAATGATACACTGTCCAACACTGGATTATATACTGCCTTGTGTGCTCACTTAATATCTTAGCGACTAGACTGGACATTTCTCAGGGGGAAGGACGATGTCTTATGTCCTTGAACACCCTTAAAGGAACCTAGGCTAGTAGCTGACATTGAATAGTTTCTAAGTAAATTCTTGCCAACTGGAATTGTATTTATGGCAAAGCTACTTGCAAATTACTTGCATTGAGACCAAATGCAAACACTAGAGGAGCCAGACATGGTTTTCTTTGGACACACCTTGGATGTGGCTGATGTCCTCCCCACCTGCCTTGGGCATACCTTTAGGATAAAACTTTAATTCAGTCAAACTGGTATCACTGCACGTTTTTAAGAGACTTGTCCACTTTCTGACCAAATTATCTATCTACCCTAGGTTCTCAGTCAGGGTTGGTGTCACTCTATCAAGGGGGTATATGGAAATAGGGAGGGGTTGGTTGTTGCTAGTGGTACTACTGGTATTACGTTCCTAGGGGCCGGAGATGCTAAACATCCTAAATGCTGCACAGCACAGTCTGTCACAGCAAAGCATTGTTGTGCTCACAGTATCACTAGCACTCAGCATTAAAATACACTGGATTCCTTAAAAACTTGTCCTCCTTACTAAATGTATTAGTCTGTTTTCATGCTGCTAATAAAGACATACCTGAGACTGGGAAGAAAAAGAGGTTTAATTGGACTTACAGTTCCACATGGCTGGGGAGGCCTCCGAATCATGGTGGGAGGCAAAAGGCACTTCTTACATGGCGGCACCAGGAGAAAATGAGGAGAGAAGCAAAAGCGGAAACCCCTGATAAACCCATCAGATCTCATGAGACTTACTCACTATCTCAAGAATAGCATAGGAAAGACCAGCACGGGACCCATTACCTCCCCCTGGGTCCCTCCCACAACACATGGGAATTCTGGGAGTTACAGTTCAAGTTGAGATTTGAATGGGGACACAGCCAAACCATATCACTACACAAGCCTTATATTTCACCACTCCCCCCTTGCACGCTATATTTAATCCTTACTGAGCTACTTCGTTCTGGATCATGCCAAGCTCTGTCTACTTCTACATCTTTGCAGATTTTATTTCTTAGGCTCCTGACCTACTTTCTCTTCTAGCAAATGATTTTTCATCCTTCAGGACTCAGCCCAGGCACCTCCACGAAACCTTTGCTTCTCACAAACCCAGCCTGGAATATGTGGTGTCTTTACATGCCTTCAGAGCACTCTGTGCTTCCCTCTGCCGTGACATTTGTCCCGGTGAATTGTGGTTATTTACTTTCATGTCCTCCCGCTAGACTAAAAGCCGCTTGAGAATAAGGTGTATGTCCTAGCAGTTCACTCAGTGCCTGACACATAGTGGGTACTTAATAATTTTTGAATGGATGACTCAATCAGTGACATTGTCAGACAGGAATTAGTTCATTTGACAGATATTCACTGTATATTCCTCATAACTTTATGCCAAGGAAGAGTCTTGGCATGAAGCAACACTAACATTATGGATGGAGAAGAAACCTTAGGAGTCAGGTAGGAAGAAGGGGTAGAGAAATTATCCACATAAGAGGGTTAGCTCAGGCTTTATTTGCTCAGTAGCCCTTAAGACTGTGAGTGGAATATGGTAGTAGCAGGGACCCAGCCAACACTGTTCAAAGTTTGGAGCTTGGACCCAGCCAGTCCACAAACATATTGACCCAAAATGAGGTAACTACAGAAGTTGGAGTAAGCATTTAGAAATTTGACAGAATAATTTTGTGTCTCTTAAATCTTATACTGAAAACTTTGGTTCTTGTCTTTAATGCCATTTTTTCTAGTCATTAATCTTTATCATATCTTATAAATCAGTTGGTTCCTGGTGGATCTGAAATTTTTCTTTCCAAAAAAAAGAAGGAAGGAAAAACATTTAAATAGCTGATCCTTAGTACTGTGCACCAGACTGGTCTAGGTGTTCCCAGCAGTGACTCTGTTTTGTACCAGATTCCAAGTTAGATGTCAAAGAATCAGAAACTTGCTGCCAGTTCTTTCCTTGCTTTTCTCCCCTCCTGGCAAGAGGATGGCTTACTTGAGATAGAGGCAAGCAGGTAGGACAGGGTCCTCTCTGAGTGACTAGCATTCTAGGTAAGGTAATAGTACTTTGCCAGAGCTGCCATATGAAGAAAAAAAAAAAAAAATCTGCTTATCTGGATCAAGCCAGTCTGGCAGGAGACTGGGACACCATAGAATCTGGGGTGCCCAGGTTTTACCCAAACAGCAGAATTTGTGGTAGCGTAACTAAGTCTAGCACCTACCTCCTGGTGGACTGGTGACCGCCAGTGTACCCTCCATTCTGATGATGATGAGCTCAAGAACTAAATGAGACTGGCTGGATTCATAGGCTAAGGACTCTCATTGTCAGCAACTCAGCAGGTTATGGGAGGCAGTGGCCGACGTGCCTAGAATAAGAGGAGCATAGTGCCAGGTATTATGAAGATTCAGACATGAGCAGTGTTGTTGACAATTTGAACCAAAAACGTGGACCAAAGTACAAATAGAATGCTTTAGGAGAAAAAGAGAAGTACAAAATGTAATACTGCAACCTTAAAGAGTAAATATAAACTAGTTTGTGTGCAAATTCAAGCAAGGCAACATTACTTTTACAATTATTGGAAGAAGTTGAAGATGATAATGGTAGTGGTACATTTATTGACTGTTAAGTAAGAAACAGTATGACCCTCATAAAGATTGTTTATATGTAGCAGGGTTGAAGTGCCATGTGATAAAACTTATAAGCTTTACTTACAAGAGTTCTAACTAGTGTAGAAAAAAATCCTGCCAGACAGCGTGTCTGCTTTGTTTGGAATAGAAGCATAAATATCTAATTTGCCTTGTTATAGAGAAGAATGCATGATCTATGCAGCATGTAGCCAAATAATCATTCTATCAGGCTCAAAATGTAGGGAGCATAGTTAATTTGCTGCTTTGCCCTAATCCTTATTCTCAGATGGTGAAACAAAAATCTCTACATTTGTACTTCATTTAGTCATATTTCACCATATTTCACCTCTTAGAAGCTAAAAACACAATTTTGCCAGAAGATCAAAAATAAAAGCAGCCAATAGCATAAGTCAGGATACCCTAAATTAGGAAAGTTAGAAACACACACAGTAACAAATCTCTAAAAGTTTGTTTTTCTCTGAGCATTTCTCTAGTCTGTAGGGTTTTTTTCTTTTCCATTTAAGTGTTGTGTCATGAAAGCAAGTGTGTCTGTAATGATGAACTTGTCTCAGGAGTGTAGGGCAGGACCCTATAAACCTTTAATATTAGCATTTCATCACACAAGTTCCTTTGTTAATTTTTCTGTTGAATAAAAATGGGGGTGACTAGCAGCCTTAGACAAAAGCTTAGTTTTTGTTTTCAAGCAAAATTGACTTGATGTGGTTTAGGTTAGAAACTGATATTTTATTTTTTTAATTTGTCAGGCTTTTATTTTTTAGGTGGTGCCTTGCCCGTATTAGATGTTTCCGTTTCCTAGAGTATTTGTAACACCCAAACGCAAATGAATTTTTATGAAACCATAAAAATGATCAACTGTACACTCTTATATAGAATGTTCATGTGCAGCATAATTATTTAATGCTGTTTTCTTTCCACATTAAGTCAGCCTGAAAGATTATTGATTGTCGCAAACACTGTTTGTTAATGCCAGAATTCTCCAGACCTGTGTCTCAAGGGACCCTAGTCAGGAGGGTAATTGTCTATGTTGCTGTTCTCTGTTGAATGCCCGGTGACAGCCTGTCTGGATCAACTCAGGTTGTAGAATGGTGCATTTCACCATGCTGAGTAGCCAGCCATTCTGGTGTAAAGTGGGAGTAGCCCCTCATTTATAGCTAAGGGAAGAGAGAGTTGGATGGTGAAAACCAGCACAATTTTAGTAAGTATGTTATATTCAGAAAAGACTGAGATACTATTCCATGCGAAGTTGTAAATTTTGCCTTAATTTATAGATATGTGCCCAAATCATCGTGTTAGTTACTTTCTTTTTTTTTTTTTTTTTTGAGGCGGAGTCTCGCTCTGTCGCCCGGACTGGAGTGTAGTGGCCGGATCTCAGCTCACTGCAAGCTCCGCCTCCTGGGTTTACGCCATTCTCCTGCCTCAGCCTCCCGAGTAGCTGGGACTACAGGCGCCCGCCACCTCACCCGGCTAGTTTTTGTATTTTTAGTAGAGACGGAGTTTCACCGTGTTAGCCAGGATGGTCTCGATCTCCTGACCTCGTGATCCGCCCGTCTCGGCCTCCCAAAGTGCTGGGATTACAGGCTTGAGCCACCGCGCCCGGCCGTTAGTTACTTTCATTTGTGTAGTACTTTCTACAAAGCACTTTACCTATGAAATATCTCACCACCTAGCCAAATAACTCTCAAACAAGTTATTTGACTTATTTGATCCTCAGTTTTCTGATCTGTGAAAGTGACATAAAATTACACAGTGTCCTATTAGCCAGCCTCACAGAATTGTGAAGGTCAAATGCAATAGAGCTTAGACATGCAACTGTTGTTTTCCCTGCAACAGAGTAAAGTCACGTAAGTGAACAACTGTTTTTAAAGCAACTATTGAATGCTAAATGCTGTGCTGTGGTCAGCGGAGTCCAGTTTCATATACTGGGAATGGATTCTGGCATTCCTGTGACATTTTATACTGAATCACCTGTTTGTTCTTAAAAACTGAAGATGAGGCCAGGCATGGTGGCTCACGCATGTAATCCTAGCACTTTGGAGGCCAAAGTGGGCAGATTGCTTGAGACCAGGAGTTAGAGATCAGCCTAGGCAACATGGTGAAACCTCATCTCTACCAAAAATACCAAAAAAAAAAAAAAAAAAATTAGCTGGGTGTGGTGGCATGTACCTATAGTCCCAGCTACCTGGGATGCTCAGGTAGGAGGATCACCTGAGCCCAGGAAGTTGAGGCTGCAGTGAGCCATGATCATCATGCCATTGCACTCCAGCCTGGGTGACACAGTGAGACTGAGCTTGTCTCCAAAAAGAAAACACAAACAAACAAAACAAAAACGAAAAAGATGAGACCAGGCAAATTGAGTGTGGGGTGAGGAGGGAGATAAGGGATGTGCCCTAGCTTTACACCTTTTCTAAGATTTTCTGTTTGAAGTATTCTTATTTGCTTTAAATCTGAGATTTACACAAAGTGATTTCAACCTCATGACGTGTCCAAAATAAGTTCTTTCTTGCTAGGCTTGAGCCCTAGGTAGTCATGTCCCCTTAGGCTGCCTAGAGCCTTCAGGGTTATAATGTCTTACACATGTTTCTAGGAGGGCTACAGATCTGGGTGGCATGGAGCTCATTTGCATGCACTTGATTCACAGCCTGTATTTCCAGGCAGTCACATTTTCCTTCTCAGAACAATGTCCTAACTGTTGGAAGTGTGCAAATTTTCATGTTTGTTCTCAATGATGAAGAGCAGAAAGTCTATAAAAATGTTAAATTATGGTAATAAAGTAAATGTCTTCATTTACTGAACTGATCTTTCCACATTTAGAATAAATATCTCCTTTGTAGTAACTGCTTAGAAAAATTCCAAAAGCTTTGTGATATTGTTATGAGAGAAGATATTTTCCCCTCTTGTGAAACTGGTTAGCAACATCTCAGAAAACTAGAATTCTCTAGTAACCCCTAGGTCAAGTGCCCATCTTCACACACATCTCTTTTATTCCACCTCACTTATGAAGGAGCAGCTTATTCTTAATTCCTGGCTGCTTTTAGGGGATCAAGTTAATCTCAACAAAGAATGGTAAATCAGATTTGCACTCTGTGATGTTAGGGAATAGAGTGATATCAAGTAATTAGAAAGAATCATACAGATCACCTTAACCACTTGACAGCCCAAAGAAGCAAAGTCTCTGTCTAAAATTACATGGCTGCCAACCTGGATAATGTAGCAGGATCCCATCTCTACAAAATATCAAAAATTCACTGGACCTGGTGGCATACACTTGTAGTCCCAGCTACTCAGGAGGCAGACATGGCAGTATCACTTGAACCCAAGAGTTCAAGGCTGCAGCAAACTGTGATCACACCACAGCATTCAGCCTGGGCTACAGAGTGAGACCCTGCCTCAAAATAAAATAAAATTTACAGCCGGGCGCGGTGACTCATGCCTGTAATCCCAGCACTTTGGGAGGCTGAGACGGGTGGATCACGAGGTCAGGAGATCAAGACCATCCTGGCTAACCCAGTGAAACCCCGTCTCTACTAAAAATATAAAAAATTAGCTGGGTGTGGTGGCGGACAGCTGTAGTCCCAGCTACTCAGGAGGCTGAGACAGGAGAATGGCGTGAACCCGGGAGGTGGAGCTTGCAGTGAGCCGAGATAGTGCCACTGCACTCCAACCTGGGTGATAGAGCAAGACTCTGTCTAAAACAATAAAAAATAAATAAATAAATAAAATTACATGGCTGATTTATTGCTGATTCTATAGTTCAGTACTGTTGACACTAGGCAGCACAAAGAGTAGTATATCCTAAAGGTTCTAGTGGACTAGAATGTAACATTTTTTAATAAAATAAATGCATGTGAAAACTGGCTTGGAGATTGTACCCTTCTAAACTGCTAATATCCAATGTTACATCCTTCTTCTCTCCTTAATGGGTCTGGACTGCATGCACTACAGTTACCCAGTAAAATAAAACATCGTCAAATACTGCATTGAGTATCAGGGACCAGGCATTTGTCTGAGCTCCAACACATGCTTTCTGGGTCTTGGATTTTTCCCTGCTCTTAAATTGGAATGATTAATTTAATCATTAAATTAGATGGCTGACATGAACGACTAATATCTTCATGGAGTACCATTCTTCCATAAAAATTGCCCCCAAAAAATCACAGTCCATGTCCCAGAGCCCAGGAGGAAAGGGTGTTTTTGATTTCTGACCCTAACCTTTCCAATCTGTCCTTCAAATTCAGATAGGTTCGGCTCAGAATAAAGGTGAAAAGACCCAATTGGACCTTAAGGTTAAACATTGGAGAGAGGAGGAAAACATGTAGAATCATTTTGATAGCCTCTAGTGTTATTTGTGGGATAGACTGGTCCCTCTAAGATACTCTTGAATTTACCTTTCTATCCAGTATTTCTTCGGTTCTGTAATCAAAATAAACCTTCTGTTTTCCCCTACAGTTTTCCTGTCTGATTCAGATCCAAGTCTACATTTTCGGAAGCCTGCCCATGTCCATGGTCCATCAGCAATAATGTTTATGGATGCCGTGACCAAAGGCTTCTTCAGAAAGCACAGGCAGGGGATTGATTGGTTGGGGGAAAGTCAATACCTAGAACCTACAGTCCAACAGGTAGTTGCTTGCTGTGCAAGCATCACCAAATCCAGGCAAGGACCAATTCGAGTTTTTAACACATAAGGTCATTTTTTTCCCCAATGTTTCTGGATAAATAGAAAAGATAATTTTATTTAGTAGATAAATAATTTATCTACTGATAATGCTCAACCAGATAAAAACCTGGAAAACTTGAGTCCACAACTTTATTAGTATGTTGCTTTTTACTTTTAATAAATGGTTTTAATATTTGATCATCCAAAACGTAACACCCGAGTAACTAACTTCCTTATGAGATTGGCAAATAGAGTATGATGGGGGTAATGGGGCCATTCTGGACTCCATGGGAGATCAGACCATCACACAAAGGCTTACAGGTGGAAATAATAAGAATAACAAACACTAACTTGTAGCTCTGTGTCCATTGTCCATTGTTAATTCACAAGAGCCTTGATAGTGATTGAAGCTGAGCTTTCTGGTTAGTGCCCCGCAACCAAGACCACCCTCTCTTTTGGGATCCTGACTTGACTTTGACTTGAGAAGAAGCTAATTATGGGTTGATTTCTGGAAAGAATGAGTAATAATCACTTCCATTTGGCAAAATAAAATTTGTGGAGCAACATTGGTGTTTTTACTACCTTATGAAGCAACATGAGGAAGAAGGAAAAAAATCATGTATAATCTTTTGCAACAAGCTATAAAATGATGTATTTTGTCTTTAATTAAACAAAAGCATTTTTATTCACAGAATGTTATAATCATATTGCTAATACAGCTTAATACTTACTTTTTAACTAATTCATTTTCTCATTTGTGGCAATCTAGAAAGGTTTATTAAATCTAATGACTGTTTTAGGATTAAGTAGGGGGAAAGCATGTTCTAATTACAGGGATGGATAAAAGCAAACTAATTAACCAAAAACATGTATTTCCTTCCTCATAGATGTCTGGTCAGCCATGTCTGAGATGAACTTGGGTTACCTATCTCCTGAGTTTTTTAATCATGTTTTTAGATTGCATTTTTTACACCATCTGTACCATTAACATGACTGTAATTTCTGTCACAGTTGGAAGCTTCAGTTAATAAATGTTTTGTTTCAGAGGGGGATGGGAAGGCAGACAGGAAGGTGGGAGTGTTTATGAATGAACCAAAAGGGAAGGGATTGTGTCTTAACTGAGGAGCCATGAAGTAAAAATCCTGGACTTCTAGAACCGTGAATTTGGGGTTGTCCTTTTCTGCCACACCTTATAAATATTCTTAATTAATCCTTCTAAAAACTCCAACTTAGTAGAAAGTATTAATCACCAGCTAGTCAAAAAATCTAAATAACCTAATTCATAGACAACAGAATATATACAGAAGAATGTGTGGTGGCTTTATGAAATTCAGAAGGATTTGTTTCTTAGTGTTGTGTATATCCTGAACAAAGCACAGAATCACAGTATTATAGTTGAGAGTTCCAAATAAATAGATATTTTTTCCTATTTTTTGAATTACAGGTTTTTCTGAATATATTTTTCTTTTTATACTAGTAACTACTGCTGCAGGCTTTTTAAAACCACTGATTATGTTTTCAAAGTTGAAGAAAATGATTAGTTTTAAATCATCTGTAATTTCAAAGAGTGATAGTATATTGATTAAAAAGTCCATAGAAATAAATAATAAAATTTTGTTGCAGGGGAGAGGTAATAGGCAAGACACAAGGCAAACTATAGACTAATTCACCAAAAATAAGTACACATACTTTTCAATTTTAAAAGGTTACCATTCATGACTAAAAAAGAATAAACTATGTGAAGTGAAGACTGAATTTTTAGTTAAAAGTCTTATTATCCTAGGATGAAGTTTTGCATCTTGCAGCATAAGGGACATTAGCTTTAGTGTTATAAAGGAGATATCAGGGTATATTGTGTGCCTGCTGAGTGCTTAGGGATACAAATCGTTAAGATAGGGGCCTACCTCAAGGAGCTTACTGTCAGTAAATATTTGGAGGACAAGGAGTTACAGTAGAATAGGAAATGTAATTTACTTCAAAAAAAAAAAAAGTTTTTTTTTGAGACAGTGTCCCACTCTGTTGCCCAGGCTGGAGTGCAGTGGCACAATCTTGGCTCACCACAACCTCCGCCTCCCGGGTTCAAGCGATTCTCCTGCCTCAGCCTCCCAAGTAGCTGGGATTACAGGCACACCCTACCACCATGCCCAGCTAATTTTTTTGTATTTTTTAGTAGAGATGGGGTTTCGTCATGTTGGCCAGGCTGGTGTCAAACTCCTGACCTCAAGTAATTCGCCCGCCTCGGCCTCCCAAAGTGCTGGGATTACAAACATGAACCACCACACCTGGCCCCAAAAAACATTTTTAAATGATAATTTATATAATAAAATTACTTCAGTGATAGACAATGGAAATAGCACTTTACCTATCTGGTTGCAATAATTTGTAGGTAGTGGTCTTGCAACATATGCTAGTGATACATCCTAAAGCCTCACGAATCTTCACATTCCCAAAAAAGCCTTGGAATGGATAATTGCATCCCTAAGTTATGCTAATAAAAGTAATTGAACATTTAGAGTGATGCTGGCAGGCCTTTCCGAAAGTGACTGCGTACACTGACAGACAGTAAAGAAGCCACACATAGATGCAAACACTGGGAAGTTGGCTAAGGTGACTGACTCATTAAGTGAGTCCATCATATCTATCAATCTTGAGTAATTGGGGAATTCCAAAATGTGCAGCAGCCAAATAACAAATGAATGTCCTGAACATTTCTTTGATTTTTTATTTATTTCTTTTTTTGAGACAGAGGCTCGCTCTGTTGTCCAGGCTGGAGTGCAGTGGCGCAGTCAGCTCACTGCAAGCTCGGCCTGCCAGGTTCATGCCATTCTCCTGCCTCAGCCTCCGGAGCAGCTGGGACTACAGGCGCCTGCCACCATGCCTGGCTAATTTTTTGTATTTTTTAGTAGATATGGGGTTTCACCGTGTTAGTCAGAATGGTCTCAATCTCCTGACCTCGTGATTCGCCCGCCTCGGCCTCCCAAAGTGCTGGGATTACAGGTGTGAGCCACCACACCCAGCCTGTCCTGAACGTTTCCATTCCAACTAGTGATGGTGAGGATCTATAGATTTCCCACATAAACTGCCGCAGTTACCAAACAGCACACTTCCGGGAGCAAGAAAAGAATGGATGTTGGGTATTTATGAACACCCAGCAAGGTATTCAGGTATTCACAGAAGTACCGAGGTATTTCCTTACTGGCCTTACCAAAAATCAAAACTCCTGATGCCTCCTTAGTAAGTGTACAAGCTTGCTTCCATGGCCATTTCCTTTAGTCCAGGGCCATGTTCTCTAAAGGGAACAGTGTAGTTACGAAGTTTGCTGTAATGGAATTTTCCCTGTGTGACCAAATCTTCACCTTAAAACCAAACCTAGTTGGGGCAATGAAGGCAAATACAGCCAAAGCCTCCATAAAGCTTGATTTAAACTTGGCTTTTAGTGTGTGTCAGTTAGCCAAACAGTCTTATCAATTAAACCAGTGACCTTGGGATTGATCAGAGGAAGCAGTCAAGTCCACTTGGTATTTAAAATGGCTTCAGATAACTCCCATGAAGTCCTGTGACATACAACAGCCCAAGTTCAGGCTTTGTCCTGTCAACTTCGCCCTGACAGACTTTCTATATTCCATCACTGGCTTTCTAACTTACTCTTCCCCAGACTGAAATCAGAGTAATGAAAACAGTCACACTGCTCATAAAATGTCACATTACTATGAGAGCATGCATTCTTTCTACAGATATTTTCTATCAGTCACTAGATCACTACTCAAATGACAGCAGTGCCTGCCTGAAACATGCTTTAAAAATGACAGCCCCATACTGCAAAGACTACTTTAGCAGTAAAATTTACTGATTTGTCCCTCTGATCTCAGCCTACAAAAGATACCAAATGTTACTCAGGAATAAATAAAACATTTATAGAAAAGGAGAGAAAAGGTTATATGCTTCATTTTGCTTATCAATGTCATTTCCAAGCCAACAATTTTATTAGGGGTAGGGGTATGGTGACATGCTATTTTTAGTTTGTGGGGGAGAAATGTGACATTTAGCACAAATGTCATAGCATTTCTTCAATAAAAATCCATGCTGTCAGCTCCCTAGCTCTAGAGAATTATAGAAAAGCTGTACTGAACTAAAGGAGAGGCAACAATAACTTGATTTTTAGTTTAACCCTCTCAGACCCAGCCTCCGTGTGGCTGGACAGTAGTAACAGTTTTTGTGTGTTGCCTAGCTCTGGAAAGCAGTCGTGCATTCACACAAAGGGTATTTGTTTAAAAGAATCTATTCTGTCTGCGTAAGAAATGACTGTGTTCAGCCAAAGCCCTGTGACCTGTTTTGTTCATTGAACCTTGAGGAGAAGCAATTTTTTCACAAACAAAATAACTCAAATATCTAGTAAAATAACTACTCCAATATGAAAGCCAGAAAATGACTTTTATTGCCTGTAAACAACAAAAACAGTAGAGGACTTTAATTATTAGACTTTAATAGAAAAATAAATATGTAATAAATAAAGTTCTCATTATGGAACATTTGCCCTTATCTCATTTCCCCCTTTTTTGGCATATATTCACATTCTATCATGTAATATCTCCGGGTTGTTATTTAACTTTTCAGGACAAGAGCCATATCTTACATTTCTCTAAATCCTCCGCAGTGCCTAGTACAGTTTTTGATAAAAGTATTGAACAATTGAAACATTAGTTTGAAAACTACGGTTCATATCTACAGTTGTTTTTTAACTTTCTAGCTCTCACTAGCATGCCACCTCCACCCGCAGCACACACAATGATTATTTTCAGCCTTGCCATTTTCAAGGCTTAGATTCTACTTGCTCCATCCTTACTCCTATTGAGTAGTAATGGTAGTCTTCGCTGACGGTGACCTATGCACTTTAAAAATATGTATTATCATCTCCACTAAGTAGGAAGATGGAGACATCTGTGCCTTTTTTGCTCTTCTCTCCTTTGCCCTTGCAAATAATTCTGTGCTTCATTCATGATCTTTTTTCTTTCTTTGCTGTCTCAGAAGAGGGTCCTCTCTTTCTTCACCAAGCTCTTTCTTCCCCTAAACTCTCAATCAGATCCCTTCAGCCTGTCCTGGAATTCCACCAGTTGTTCCCCAGCAGTCTCTGTCTTCCTTTTTCTGACTCCTCCCCTTTGCTTTCAGATGGGCATAGTAGTAGTCTCCAATTTAACCTGCTGTCTTCTCTAATTACCGTTAATTTGCTAAACATGAATTGAGCACGCAAGAGGTACAGGCATTCAGCCAAGTAATAAGGGTATACTCTTGAGTAAGATGAAGTTCCGGGAGGCTGAGGCAGGAGAATGGCGGGAACCCGGGAGGCGGAGCTTGCAGTGAGCGGAGATCCGGCCACTTCACTCCAGCCTGGGCCACAGAGCGAGACTCCGTCTCAAAAAAAAAAAAAAAAGAAAAAAAAAAAAGATGAAGTTCCTTCTCTTAAGCAGCTCACAACTGCCACACCGATTCAACCAGCAGCCTGTCATATGAACCCCACAAACATTCACTCAGCCAACATTCATCCAGTCAATTCAGGTGACGCAATGACTGCTCATGACAGCCACTGCCCTCAAGGAGCTCGTGGTCTATGCTACTCCTGGAGCCTATGCTAGCTCTACCTCTCATTTTGAACTTTTACTTACTTACTGCAAATAATGATTATTTATGGTTTATATGTAACTGTAATATCCTTAATGCAGCTTTTCTTCTATTACTGTGAGGACAAAGACTGGTCTTCAAAAACGGAATTACTTTTTATCTTCTATGGTCCTTGTTTAACAGATTACCTAAACACAGATCCCCATTATTCAGCCACTCCAGCCATATACTACGCAGATCCAAAGAAGGAGTACCAAACACATCTCAGTTTAGGCGGCCTTGCACATCAGTGTTCAAGAAATATTTCCATTCGACTCTTAGAGTACCAGCAATTTTTGAAACACTGTTCCGTTTTCTAAATTTTTTTGAGTCTTTTATCTCTCGTATTCTGTTTAATCACCCTACTATATAAAGCCATGTGAATAATTCAT
This sequence comes from Trachypithecus francoisi, assembly GCF_009764315.1. NCBI lineage: Eukaryota > Metazoa > Chordata > Mammalia > Primates > Cercopithecidae > Trachypithecus > Trachypithecus francoisi. Next base: position 21,406,888 of record NW_022681455.1, read on the forward strand.
GTTCACTGGTTCAGAAGTAGGTGATGTTTTGAAAATTCATTTTTATATGAATTAGATATATATGATTTAGTAATTTGTATATGTCCCCAGTTATATTCTTAACCTGTTTTTTCTAATAGTGTTTTGACATGACTTTTTAACACTTGTCATCTATATTGACAACCTCATTGGCAGGGTAGAGGTATGTGATTTCTTTTTTTTTTTTTTAATCGTTAAGCATTTAACCATGAATTCTCAAATACAAAGAAAAGAATTGTCTCTGTGTGGATTTATTTAGGACTGTAATGAATTATCCTAATGCCATTTGAATTTAGATTGCTTCTGCCTCTATTCTGATAAGTTAGCGAACATATGTCACGTTCATTCAATTATAGCAACTGTTTAATCATCAATAGTAATATTTTATATTAATCATAATGTAGGCTGTATCACCTCTAGATTTGTGTGCCCATATGAGAAGAAAGGTATCATTCTCTTAGCTAGCAAGAGGATTCCTCTTAGGAAAGGAGCTGGCTTTGCTTAGGAAACTATCTTGATAAACAGTTCAGTGGACAAAGTTAGAACCTGAGGACATGAGTTACAAGGAAACAAGGCTAGGAAAGACAGAACGAACTGCTCAGCAGTAGAAAAAGAAGAGGGATTTTTTTCTCTCAGCATAAATGAGAGAAAGGGTAATAAAAGAGAGGGAAGAAGTGGGGAATAACTAATATTCAGTTGTAAGTGGTTTGCATTTTTACCTGTGTGGGCAGAACTAAGCCAGAAAACAAAAAAATTGGGAGCTAGATAAGACCTTGAGAATGCAGGTCCTCTGGATGTTTAAAGTCATTTGATTCACACAGGGTAGGGATGGGGAAATTAGAGCCAATCTAACTAGATCCAAAGGGGTGGGGAGACTCCAAATGACATCTGGGTTTCATAGATATTCATGCCTGCCTTTGATTCCCAGCCCTGCCTTTTACTAGCTGTGTATCTTTGAGAAAGATACTTAATTGCCCTATGCCTCAGTTTCCTCATCCGTAACATGGGTGCATTTTTAACATGTTGTCATGGTGATTAAATTAATGCATGTGGAAGCGGTTGGAAAAATGTTTTGCATGTAAGTACTGGATAAATGCCACACACATCATCCATACTCATGGAAACACACATAGGATAGAAGATTTGGGTTTGCTTTTTATGTGTACGCTTTAAACTTAACTACAAAGAAGTAATACATCAGAAACCCATTCTAAGGAAAAAAAATTGACCCACTATCCCTACTTTCTAGCGACTTCATTTCTCCCTTAAATGGAAAATATTTTGTGCCCTAAACAAATTAACTAATGAGTAACTTACTATCTGTAAAACAATGTGTAACTCCATATGTCATCATGTATTTTCAAAGACCAAAATTGTCTCAGTATCTGGATATATTAACCAATCCTTATACATTTGCTCCTTGAGAAAAATATGTTGCTTAGTTCTAGGTCTTTCGATATAATGTTAAATATTTTAATCATTTGGCTCTTGTCTACATGAAATATAAATGTAAATTGCTTTGTAAAAGTTGTTAAGCTTCAGTGGTGGCTAAATACTCTATGATGTAAAATATTAAAATACAAGAGTGGGCCGGGCACAGTGGCAGCTGACACCTATAATCCCAACACTTTGGGAGGCCGAGGCGGGCAGATCCCGAGGTCAAGAGGTCAAGACCATCCTGGCCAACATGGTGAAACCCTGCCTCTACTAAAAATACAAAAAAAAAAAAAAAAAAAAAGCTGGGCATGGTGGCGCATGCCTGTAATCCCAGCTGCTCGAGAGGCTGAGGCAGGGGGGTCACTTGAAACTGGGAGGCGGAGGTTTCAGCGAGCCCATCGTGCCACTGCACTCCAGCCTGGTGACAGAGCAAGACCCCATCCCCCCCGCGAAAAAAAATACAAGAGTGATGACATTAAGAATGTAATTGCTGTCTATTTTGATTGCTTTTATTTAAAACATTTATTGCTGACCTATTAGTAGCCATTTAGAATATTTGCCACAATTGTTACAATATATCTAGAAACTCAGTTGTGAAAAATTTTAGAATTCGAATCCCCAAAATCTTTTAGAAAACTTTTAGATTTAGATTTTAAAATGTTTAGAACACATTTTCCCCTAAGCAATTGTTTTATCTAGTTTGTTTTGGTTTTTTTTTTTTCCCCAGAATTATGCTGTGTCATCAGTGTATGTGAGGATGGGAGGACAGCTTTAAGAAGCTGCTGCATTTAGTAGCAATTCCTTCTACAATTGGGAGGGGACCTTTGAAATAAAATATTCTATTTCCCCAGCTCAAGCTAGACATGGAAATCAGAAACACAGAGGGAGAAGGGGCATAGCCATGACAGGAAGGGGGAGGAATTTGATTTGAGGAGCGCCTGGAGAAGCCTGTTCTCACCCAGGACATCACCTCCCACGGTAGCACCTTTCCTCGTCTGTTGCTATCACTTGCTACATTTTCTGTCTTGAGACAGTGAAAGCTCTATAAGAGCAGGAACCGTGTCTCCTTGCTGTTAATTTCAGTGCCTAGCACATATAGAAGGTTAATGAGTATTTGTTGAATGAATTAGTTGATTCACTTATAAGTCACTTTGCAATTTGGTGATTATTCATTATGTTCAAGAGACCCGTTTCCCATGCATTAGTAATTAGTCCTGCTGGGAATGAAATTTCATAAAATCCGTGAGAAGGGCAGCCTGACAGTGTGTGTCCGGGCCTTCCAAATGTGCTCCAGAATATATTATAAAGGGACAGGGACGGATCTGAGTAAACATAAATCTGTGAGGATGTTCGTTGCAGAACTGTTTATAGTAATAAAATGTAAAGAACAACCTAAATATCCCATAGTAGGTGATGAGTTAAATAAATGTTGCATTCATATGGCATAATGGCAGTACTAAAATCGTGTTATAGGAGAATATCTAATGATAGGGAGCGGAGTGTTCACTGATATTTCAAAAACTGAAAAACTATTACAAGATAACATGTATGTGATCCTAATTTCATAAAAATGATTATTACACATTTGCTTAGGAAAAATAAGACTGAGCCGGGCATGGTGGCTTAAACCTGTAATCCTGGCACTTTGGGAGGCCAAGGCCGGTGGATCACTTGAGCTCAGGAGTTTGAGACCAGCCTGGACAACATGGTGAAACTCTGTCTGTACAAAAAAATCTAAAAAAATTTTCGCTGGGCATGGTGGCTTGTGCCTGTAGTCCCAGCTACTGGCAAGGCTGAGGTGGGAGGATCGCTTGAGCCCAGGAGGCGGAGGTTGCAGTGAGCCGAGATCACATCACTGTACTCCAGCCTGGGCAACAGAGCGAGACCGTGTCTCCAAAAAAAAAAAAGGAAAAATAAGACGGGTAAAATATACACTACAGCGTTAACACTAGTTATCTTTAGCACAATCCGTTTTTTTCCTTTTTGTGCTTTTTCTATGTTTTTGAAAATTTCTAAAATGAACATCTATTCCTTTTGGAAAGAAAGGAAAATTTTCCAGTGCCATTTTGTAGAGTGATGGGACAAGTTTGTCTGAAAGGAGTTGAGACGGGAATGGGAGGTTTAGAAGGGAGAACGATGGATGTAAGGAAGATAGTGAGGCATGGGTCAACTTGGAGCTGCAGCCGCTGGAGAATTTGTGTGGTGGGATTACTAGAATTCAAGCAGCTGGAGAGGTGCAGAGAGATCCCTAGGAGCAAGATTGGTGTGCATGCTGTTGTGGTTACTTTGGCATGGAATCCTTGTAAGAGTATCAAGCCATGTAAAATAGGTAGGAAACAGAACCTTGTATACCTGGTAAGCTTTGCCAAGGAGGATGGTCTACTGTCTGCCTGGGTTGGTTTTTCAGCAAATGATTTAAGCATATTTTCCTTTGGCTCTTCATATGTGTTTATTGATTTCTTTTTCTGCACCATATTCTTTGTTTCTAATGTGATACTTAGAGAGATGGTAGGTAGGGTGGAAAGAGATAGGCTTTGAACTTGGCAGAATTCAGCAGACGTACATTTGATCCCTGCTCTATCACTTATGAGCTCTATGACCTTGGAAAAAATTGCTCCGATGCTCCTAGCCAGCAGTGTTAAAATGATGCTAGTAACAATCACCTTGCAAGGTTTTAAACAAGATACATTTATGTGAAGTCACCAAGTCAGTTCCTTTCATGATAATAGACAGCCAGCAAATGTTACTTATTGTTCTCAAGATTGTCTTTTCTCAGCCAAGCGCTGTAGTATATATGCCTGTAATCCCAGCTACTCAGGAGGTTGAAGTGGGAGGATAGCCTGGAGTTAGAGACCAGCCTGGGCAGCATAGTGAGATCTTGTCTCAAAGAAACAAACAAAAAAAGAAAGATTGTCTTTTCTCATTGTTATTTCTTGATTACACAAACACAGTGTATCTTATCATTGCAAAGCCATATGCTTGTGTTGATATCTTGTTTTTTGTTTTTGTAGTTTTTATTTAAGTAATATAAAGAAAATAGCTAAGTGAAAATCTTCACCAATGAAATCAAATTCTTTGTTCCTCATCATCCTAACCAAAATCAGTGGTTTGATAGTGCTTCTGTTTCATTATGACATACATCTACCAGTCACCTAACCTGGCCTTACTGAAACAAAACAGTCTTTGAGAAATGTAAGCACATCACTCAGCCTTGTTATGGAAAACTGGCAGAGCACCTGGATGTGCCCAGAGGGACTGTGATTTCACTTCTCACTCCATAAGCAACATCCTTCTGTTGTGAATTAAATCTTCACAGTCAAAATCTGTGTCTGCATGTGCTTGTTTATTTGGAAAAGAAATGTTATTCAGAGAGGCATTTTATTCGTAATACTTGTGGAGCAATATAATATTAAGTGAGCTTAATATTGGTGGAGTGCTCTTTTCATTGTAAAGATTCTTCATATGCATTTGTTTTTCTTTCTGGCTTTCCTATCGGTTATTAGGCCAACAGACAAGTTGTATTTTACACTTATGTGTAAGTGTGATGCTTTACACGTGTTTATAACATATATGAATATGGTATGTACTCTTCTATTTGTGAATTGCTGTGCATATCTGAGGATATGCATGTGAGTGAACTGGTTTCAATTTACACAAGGAGGGTTCTTTTTTCTGTTTTCACCCAACCTTTATTGAGGGACAGTAAATAGTGCCTCTTATCTCCCATCCCAAGCTGAGTTCAGCATCTGGAGAAGCTTAAGTTCCCAGTGCATCAAATTATCTTGCTCAAACTGTTGTTTATTACAGTCAATTTTGTCCTGTCACTCCAGTGGCAGAATGTCAAAGCTTTTCTTTGCATTGCCTTCAGCTTTCAGCCTCTGCAGGGATCTGATATGCTGCTCCTGCTTTGCCAGGGGATGGGTTGGAGGGGACTCAAAGGGTCATGATGAACCTGCAGGCCAGATAACTGCAGCACTGGTTAACCTCCTTGCTAAAGCTGGGAAGGGTTTATGCCCCACCATTTCACTCCCTGGACCACAAACATGCACTTCAGTTTATGAATATCTGTTAATTTCTTATGTTTCCATTTCTTTTCTTTTGAGACCTGTGTAACCACAAGCAAAGCGTGTATGATAGTATTCATAGAAGAATTGACAGTGTAAGTCTAGAAACTTAATGTGAATTTTGTCACTGACAAATATGTATTCTGTAATCTGAACAATTTGATTTAGATAGAGTTTATCTTTTAAAACTCTGACTAGAATAAACATTCATGTGAATTTCCCATTTAATTGTTTAAAACTTCAACTTCTAACCTTTATTTCAGTTAGAAACATATATGTACCTAATTATTTCTTTTCAGTTTTATATAATTGTATCATGTATATAATTATACATGATTTACCTTTCTGGGATGAAATTTTGTTGTGACAAAAGGTGCTTTCCAAATACGTTTTTGTTTTGACCGTTGTCAACATAGTTAATAATCTGTTGAAGTTTGCCTAATGCCTTCCTCTGGGGCTTCTTGACCTTGTTTTCTAAAATTTTTTTTTTTCAATTTTTTAAATGACCCCTGTAATGTCTCATCAAAAAAAGCAGTTTCTACAGTATTCTTGAAAAATGAATGTAATAGAATTGGAGATGATAAATTTATTTCCAGGATGGAATACAACATATTCAGATAAGAGAATATCTGCCAATAATGAAACATTTCACACTGATTATAAGCTAGGAAATATTCCTGTGTTTCTACTTAAAATCAGCTTTAGCCCAAGCAACCCTCTTCTTTTGCCTGGACTATAGAAATTGCCTTCTGACTGGTCCCTCCATACCCATTCTTGTTCCCCTCTCGAAACTGTTCTTCCGAGGGAAACTGGAATGATCTTTTGTACAAGCTGTCATAGCAACCTGTGACACTACTCTTAATATACATCACAGCTGCCATTTTATATGTGTGTGATTATTTGATCGCTGTCCATCTCCCTTACTAGATTGTAAGTTCCAGAAGGGAAGAGGCCATGCCTGGCTTATGGTAGATGCTCAGTGAAGAGTTATGGGATACTTGAAAGAAGACAGTCAGATCGGTACTAAGTTTTGTGTTGTGAAAGTATGTCCTCAGCTGCCCTGGTTTACACGGTTCTCGCAGACAATCCACTCTGAACAGCGACACCTAATTCACTTCACCACCACTTGGTTGAGATCTTACTTCCTGTTCTGAGTCTGCACCATAGGCTAGCCGTTTAAAAATTAAACCCCTACTTCAGGCAGAGTTTGAGATTCAGAAATTTCTCTCTAGTTCCACCCAACCCAGATTGGGTTTGAGAATATGCTTATATAACAGACAAGAGTGGGAGATTATTGACTTCCTAGCTGCTCTTGAAAAAGATCTTTGCAATGAGGCCTGATTATTTTCATATCATGTATTTCCAGAACAAGCAATGTGCAAAAACCCTCTGTGACACCAAATGTATAGGATTTGTTCTTGTGATTTTGGGCTACTTTTCACATGTCTCAGTTTTCAACAGTTCTCTGAGGAAGCACTTTGCTTATTTGGCAAAATATAGCATATTCGTGGTCCACATTGCAGACCCACTTTAAGTCATCTGTCTCCAGGTTTGAAAGTTTCAGTGAAAGAATCAATAAGTTGCTTTTGGCTTTAAAATGGCTCCTGAGCAGTCACCTTTTTGTTTCATCCCACCTGTTGTTTTCAAATGGGAAATAAAGATTTTCTTTTTTTTTTTCTTTTTTTGAGACGGAGTCTCGCTCTGTCACCCAGGCTGGAGTACAGTGACGCAATCTCGGCTCACTGCAACCTCTGCCTCCCAGGTTCAAGCGATTCTTCTGCCTCAGCCTCCTTAGTAGCTGGGATTACAGGCCACCATGCCCAGCTAATTTTTGCGTTTTTAGTAGAGACGGGGTTTCACTATATTGGTCAGGCTGGTCTCGAACTCCTGACCTTGTGATCCACCCTCCTTGGCCTCTCAAAGTGCTGGGATTACAGGCGTGAGCCACCATGCCCAGCCAATATTTTTTTTTTTAATTCACTGTAATTTTTGGACACACCCACACATCTATATATATATATATTTTAACTTTAATTTCTGGTATACATGTACAGAACATGCAGGTTTTTTATGTAGGTACATGTGTGCCATGGTGTGGCTGCACCTGTCAACCCGTCATCTAGGTTTTAAGCCCTGCATGCAGGTATTTGTCCTAATGTTCTCCCTCCTCTTGCCCCCCACTCCCCGATGGGCTCCGGTGTGTGATGTTCCCCTCCCTGTGGACACATATATATTTTCATTTAAACAGTGGCTAATCCAGTCAAGAGACTAGATCCTGGAAGATTAGAAAATGCAAATTAAGAAAAAATAAGAATCAATGATAATACAGGAAGCCCGTTTTGTTGGCTGGTGGGGTGCAGTGAAGGCAGTGTCAAGGAACAGGGAAGCCAACCTCTTGGTGACACCCAGCCTGACCTTTGGTGTCAGCTCATAGGAATCACCTTGCTCTCCTGAGTTAAAAGCCATCATGAAAACCTTACGTTGAATGGGCCCATCTTCCTTAGGTACTTGACAAGGCTACATTTTTTTCCCTCCCCTCCAACAATATCATGAGAGATTGACATTATCAGAATAAAAATATTATTGATTGCTGTATTTTTCAATAGAGCAGCAGATCAGCAAACACCATCTTATAAGTAACAATGACTTTCTGCTTCATTAAAAAATTTATGCTATAGAAAAACAATATCGAATGGTAGTTCGTTTGTAGAAGCTACAGCTTGTGCATACTGTAGCTGTCTTTTCAATCAGTGTAAGAGAGAAACTGTGAGCCATAATAGAGAGATGCCCATTGAACTGAATATGCTGTTTTTAAGATAAAGAACTTTTTGGTGGTTTTAATCATTTATTTGCCTTTCTAGAGAATGTATCCACTTAATATATTTATAGGGCTGATCTGTGTTTCAGATTTATAAAGTTTCTGAATATATATTTTTAACTATACACATAAAAATTAAATTTAGAGAAAAGAGTCTCAAAATTCACTCTTCTGTAAAGCTAACATATAAACTCTGCTTCTACATGGCTTCTTTTATGGGCTTGGAGTAATTAAGCAGACATAATATAACACATAAAGGAACTTATTAGGCTTTTATTAAGGCTTGATAATTTGAGTTTCAGATTTTAAATCTCAAAGGGCTCATAATTGTTGTCATTTTCTACTAAAAGCTGCATTTAGAAAGAAGTTAAACTGTGGTGCAAAGGAAAGGCACGTTTCGATGGAAAATTCCAAATGCCGTTTTCATTAATTCAGCACTTGAATGCAAGTGCCTATTGTGCCTAGCGGGAGGCTTTTAATAAGTAATACAGATGCTGCTTATATGAGTTAATTTATGCCAATATTTTCTTGAAGCTGTTGCAGGAAGTAGAGGTTTGAGGTTGAGATATGTCCTGCTAGAGAGGGAAGACATTGTTTCAAACTCCAGAAATGTGAGTGAATTCTAATTTGCCAAGCCAATTTAAGTCTTAGAAGTAGGGTTTTTTAGTTTCACTATTGACTCTAGAAATCACTGGGACCATTCCAGGTCTCTGCAGGATGAATTGTGGAATCGTTTGCAACATTGAACTGCCATCTGATTAAACATCGTCTCTCCTTGTTAACTCCTAATTCCCCATAAAATAATCTAGTTGGGGTCATGGAGATGTTCCCCAACAAAGGCAATACTTTAAGAAACCTAGAACTGGAAGCTGAACCTCTGATGGAAAATAGGTACATTGAACTGTGAGGCCCATTCCACGGTTTTGCCCAGAACCAGCTCTGGCTTTGAGATTTGAGTCAGAATTCCAGTTAATTGAAATTTGCTCTAGATTTGAAAATAAAAACAAAAGCCACCTGACTCAATCAGGCTCAGCATCACATATGTAACTTCCCTGACGTTTGTTATCTTTGAAGGACCTAGAAAAACCCTGGCCTGCCGGGCACAGGAGCTGATGCCTGTACCCCTAGCTACTCAGGAGGCTGAGGTGGGAGGATCAACTGGAGCCCAAGAGTTCGAGATCAGCCTGGGTAACATAGCAAGACCTTGTCTCTAAAAAAAAGGTTTTTTTAAATTAGTTGGGTGTGGTGGTGTGTCCCGAATTGGTGGGTTCTTGGTCCCACTGACTTCAAGAATGAAGCCACGGACCCTTGCAGTGAGTGTTACAGTTCTTAAAGATGATGTGTCCAGAGTTTGTTCCTTCAGACGTTCAAATGTGTCTGGAACTTCTTCCTTCTGGTGGGTTCATGGTCTTGCTGTCAGGAGTGAAGTTGCAGACCTTCCTGGTGAGTGTTACAGCTCATAAAGGCAGCGTGGACCCCAAGAGTGAGCACCAGCAAGTTACTGCAAAGAGCGAAAGAACAAAGCTTCCACAGTGTGCAAGAGAACTGGAGCAGGTTGCTGCTGGCTGGCTTGGGCAGCCTGCTTTTATTCCCTTATCTGGCCCCACCCACATCCTGCTGATTGGTCCATTTTACAGAGAGCTGATTGGTCCGTTTTGACAGAGTGCTGATTGGTGTGTTTACAATCCTTGAGTTAGACACAGAGTCACAGAGTGCTAGTTAGCTACAGAGTTAGCTAGATACAGAGTACCAATTGGTGTATTTACAAACCTTGAGCTAGACACAGAGTGCTGATTGGTGTATTTACAAACCCTGAGCTAGACACAGAGTGCTGATTGGTGCATTTACAATCCTTGAGCTAGACACAGAGTCACAGAGTGCCAGTCTTCCAAGTCTCCACTAGGTTAGCTAGATACAGAGTACCAATTGGTGTAGTCACAAACCCTGAGCTAGACACAGAGTGCTGATTGGTGTATTTACAAACCCTGAGCTAGACACAGAGTGCTGACTGTGCACATACAATCCTCTGGCTAGATATAAAAGTTCTCCAAGTCCCCATCCAGTTCAGGAGCCCAGCTGGCTTCCCCCAGTGGATCCTGCACCCGGTGGCAGGCAGAGCTGCCCGCCAGTCCCGAGCTGCGCCTGCTCCTCAGCCCTTGCGCTGTTGATGGGACCAGGGGCCACGGAGCAGGGGGTGGTGCCCGTCCCGAAGGCTCAGGCGGCGCCGGAGCCCACCGCAGCGGGAGGAGCTCAGACATGGCAGGCTGCAGGTCTCAAGCCCTGCCCCGCCGGGAGGCAGCTAAGGCCCAGTAAGAATTTGAGTGCTGCTCCGGCCGGCACTGCTGGGGGACCCAGTGCAACTTCTGCAGCTGCTGGCCTGGGTGCTAAGCCCCTCACTGCCCTGGGCTGGCGGTGCCTGCGGGCAGCTCCGTGTGTGGGGGCCCGCGGAGCCCGCGCCCCCCCGGAACTCGCACTGGCCCGCCAGCGCCACGCACAGCCCCAGTTCCTGCGCGCGCCTCTCCCTCCACACCTCCCTGCGAGCGGAGGGAGGTGGCTCTGGCCTCAGAGGCCAAGGAGGCGCTGAAAGTGAGGGCTGCTAGCATATTGTCACCTCTCAGTGACATATGTCTGTAGTCCCAGCTGCTCAGGAGGCTGAGGTAGGAGGATGGCTTGAGCCCAGGAGTTTGAGGCTGTAGTGTGCAATCGTCACACCTAGGTATAGCCACTGCACTCCAGCCTGGGCAGCATAGCAAGAACTCATCTTGATGGAAGAAAAGGAAGCAAGGAAAGGACAAGAGGGAAAGAGGCAGGAAGGGAGAGAGGGCCTGGTTTGAGTAGCTTGACTAAGGAAGGGAGAGAGGGCCTGGTTTGAGTAGCTTAACTAATGCCACAGCTGAAACCTTCTATGGTAATCACAGCGAGACCACCTGGGACAGAACAGTATCAGGAATCAACTCCCTACACAAAAATCTGCCTTTAAATTTACGCCTGATGTGTAACACTAGCAAATGCCCTTTTTGCCTCCTCCTCACCCCCAGTACAATCTTGCCTTGTGCAAAAGTCACTTCTCTTGAGATTACTGCAGATATGCTAGTTGTTCCTGAGTTCCCATTCATGAGCCATCTTCCTAGGGTCAGTTTTATAACCTCCTCCACCTCACTCTCTCAGGGATGTGGAGGCCTCACATACATCACCAGCTGCTTTAGACTGGATCCTGACGTGTTAATCTTCACAGGAACCCAAAATACCCGCTTGGGGCCACCGGCGGAACCCACTGTGGTTTGGGAATACAGTAGTTTTTAGTGTCTTGATTTCAAGTCACCATCTTTTTCACTTTCCTCATCTGTTTCTTTTTCATCCTGGTCATGTTCCCTCTCCCTCAAAAGTTCTTTAACCGATCATCCAAAATCCTTACTCTGTGGAGGCCTCTAAACCACAGGCATTTGTCAGATGAAAATCACAAAAAGGCATGTGGTGTTGAGTCATAATCTTAAACTTTGTACTCTTGAAATAATGCTGTTGTTTGCTCCGGGCACAGTGGCTCATGCCTGTAATCCCAGCACTCCGGGAGGCCGAGACGGGTGGATCACCTGAGGTCAGGAGTTTGAGACCAGCCTGGCCCACATGGCAAAACCCCTTCTTTACTAAAAATACCAAAATCAGCCAGGCACGGTGGTGCATCCTGTAATCTCAGCTACTTGGGAGGCTGAGGCAGGAGAATTGCTTGAACCCAGGTGACGGAGGCTGCAGTGAGCCAACATCACACCATTGCACTCCAGCCTGGGCAAGAAGAGCGAAACTCTATCTCAAAAACAGAAAGAAAAACAAAACAACAACAAAAAAGAAAATAAAAAGAAATAATGTGTTTATTTTAGTTATTAATTAGGCTCCCTGTCCCTAGCATTGCCCCTCTACCTAGCCCCAGAATGACCTGTTCCAGTGCTCCTAATTGTTGGTCTACTAAATGCCGGTCCAGGATGACATTTTCACCATACTGCAGAAGAGATAAGAAAAGCAAAGACAGTATAACTTATAGCATAAATTGATTATTTAAAAGATTTAAAATCACTTCCTATTTTGCAATTGTGATTGTGATCACAGATTTGAAATTTTAAAAAATTATGTACCTGCTTGTTGAATGAAAAGTACGCAACGTTATAAACAAGCTGGGTTTTTAAAAAAAAATTCCACTCATTTTACTAGCATTTAGAATCTCAAAAACTGGGACCTAGATTTAGCCAGAACCCAGAAAACTGGGACCTAGGATCTAGCCAGAACCCAGATTTAACCTCACTGCCATGCGTCATACCCTATAGCAGCCATTGTAACCTACAAAAGCAAGTCCAGATGCTTCAACCATAACACACACAGGCCGGGGCTGGCCCTTTACCACTATCCATCATTGTCTCACAGCATTCCTTGTCCTGGAACTAAATTGGCTTGATGCCATTTATGCCTAATATTGCTAGCCAGGTAAAATCTATCCACGATGGTCAAGTGTAAACTTAGAAGCTTATATTCATAAACACAGACTCAAAAATTCTCAGCATCAAAGATGAGGTCAGAATGCCCCCTCATCTTCCCGGACTACTTTCTGCCTGAAACAGCCGTCCCACCTTTATAAACTGGATCCACTTTACTCATCCTCCTTGAAGCTTGACTTGACCAGCTTTGCGCCAGCCTTTAAGCCACCATTGTAGCTTGCCTCTTCATCAACAGCATATACACATAATATTGGAAAGAATCTTTTTAAAAGAATGTCTTTCCTATCACTAAGCTGTAAAGCTCCACCAGAGGAATCCAATTGATCTTCATGGTATAGCATTCACTATATCTCTTTAAATTTATATCTCTTTAAATTGAAATGAACGAATAGACAACTAAGATGTGGTTAATCAATGTGAACGCAAAAACCCTCTCTTTCCTCCTTCCCCAGGTGTCTCTTCAAAGGAATAAATTTCCTTCCTGGCTAAAACCTTGTGGCAAAGTAATTGACCACAGCTTTGACAGCAACAAAGATGACCTCTTCACATCCACTTCCTTAGCCCTTTCCTTCCACTTTCTGTTTCAGGAGAGGAAGGACCATTTTGTTGTTATTGAAATGATTATGCTATTCTAAGAATTTCTGACTGATTACTCCAACTCCTGCCATCAGCTGCTTCTTTACGGCCCAACTCTCCCAAAATGTGGTGCTGAATTTGTTGTGCTGTACAGTAAAAATAATATTGTTATTGTGAATTCTAAGGTCAATATATAGAGTCAGAAAAATAGCTGATAGCTAACGGATTCTTTTTATTTACTCCGAACAGTTCTAAAAGGATATAACAAATATGTTAATAGCTTCTTTTTACATTTGGGAGTTTTTACATTTGGGATAATTATTAAACATCTTTATAATTATCCATCCCCTTCATTTTGCTTTACAGAGAAGGAAATATTGAAGTTAAATAAATGCTCTGATTTGAGAGCTCGTAGAAGAAACATTAGTAAATTACTGTGTTGATGTATAGTTCTCATTTTCATAGTATTTTGCATTTCATTCAACCAAAGGCATTTCTCTAGCACTGACCATGTCATGTGGAAGCTGCTGAGGACAGTGGATGAGTAGGACACTTCTCACTGCCCAAGTCAAGGAGGCTACTAGGAGAGTCTGTAGACTGTGATGACAGCACAGTGCGTGGCATGCTATGAGTGTGCTGACTTAAAAGAGAGAGAGCTTTACTCACCTGTGGGCAGGAGTCCACTGAGGGGAAGTTTCACAGAGGAAGCAACACTTGAACTTAAAGCCTAGTTCTGTGATTAGGAAGTGATTCTGAAAGTAGACTGCCTGGATTCATATCCTGGCTCTTGCACTGACTACCTGTGTGACCTTCGGAAAGTAACTAACCATTCTGTGCTGTAGTTCCCAAATCATCAGATGGGGAATAATAATAGTGTTTACCTCATAGAGCTGCTGTGAGCATTACACATGTTACATGGTACAAATACTCAGAACAGAGCCAAGTACAGAATTAGCACTCATATTACTAGGAATTGACCTGATAAGTAAATTGGGAAGAAACGGAGTAGTTGCAGGGGTACAGATGTGTGAGAGAGTCTGCCATGTACAGATAACTTCACATAGTTATTCACTATTGCCAGAAAATGATGTATGACGTGAAAGAGTGCAGAGAGGTGGGAACTGTGAAAGCAGACTTTATTCTGTAGGTAATGAGGGACCGTTAAAATGTTTCAGGTGATAGATTTGGACTTTGTAAAGAAAATTCCCCTTCCAGTTTTAAGGCTGGAAGAGGGAAAGGTAGGGTGAGATTGAGGATAGCACGAAGTAGATCATACATAACATGCCAGGCACGAAATGGTGTAGACCTGCAGGAGTGCCGGAGGAAAAGATGCTACAGCTTCTCCTGCAGCAGCTTCGTTCAAGGCTAATTGCTTTAATAACTTCTTGATAGGCCAGGTCCTTTGACATGCTAGCCATCAACCAAATCCAGTCTCCTCATCTAGAATTTCACTATTGAAAAAACTTAGGTGGACAAAGGTTTAGCTTTCAATAGACTAATCAAAGAGAGCATAGTAGAACATTTTGATTGAAAAGGAAAATGTTTTACCTACTAAAAATATTTGGATTTTTAAATTTGGGATTAAAAAAAAAACAGAGAGATAATCAAGTAACTGTGATGCAGAAGCTGCTCATCTCTTTGTACCCCACTGTGACTGTCTGTCTCATGTGATGATGTTCCTATTCATATCCGCATCAGTGCTGGTCTCTTAGCGGGGCAAGTGTGAAAGTGGAAAGAAAACAACCGTGGAGACAGAACACCCAAACTGACATCTGGTTCCACCACATACCAGCTGGGTGACCTTGAGTATGTCACTTAACCTCTGGGAGCCTCAGTTTCCTTATCTGTGTCCTAGAGATAATGATGCTTCAAATAGTTGTCATGAGGAACAAATGAGATAATGTAGGTGAAAGCAATGTGATATGAGAAAAGCAAAACAGGCACTGTGGCTTGCCAAGCTGTACATCTATTATGGGCTACGGTTAGCTTATGGCATATCCTGTAGTTCTAACAAAGGTGCGCTTAGTTTCAGTGGTGGTTTTGAGCCCGCGAGAAAGTTTGAGTAGTAGTGCCATCAGATTTTAAGTTTAGAGTTGCTTTTCTAAAATATTCCTGCCAAAGGTACTGTCAAAGCTGACAAGTGACTGACGTAACCATTTCTAATTAATGTGTCACCAAAAGTAACCATGACTGATTCATATGAACTATGGCAGGACTGTTTTATAAATATTAGAAAACATTTAATTAGCCTGGAACCAAAGGTGGCAATTCGTTTATAATAGATATGAAAACCCTATCCAACAATAGCCACTTAACTTTAAATCATTTAGCCCATGTCACCAGAATTATTCTTTTAGGACCCACCGTGGTCAAGAATACACACTCTGTCGTTCACATCAAATTGATGGAAACTCCAAGATTCTCAGTATTCTATTCTTTGACCTTCCTTTGACACATTCAGAATGCCCACTCTCAGATGGCTACTGCAAAGCTTATAAACTGATTAAGTGACCAAAATCTTAAGTGTATTATTAATGGATGGCCATGTAACAGTACCTTGTCTAACACATTCTTCACCAGTGAAATAAATCGGGAGATTCCATTTTATTTAATAAATTAAATTCATGGCTTCATAAGCCTTACTCAAGGAGACACAAGGCCCTGCCAGCTGATGTCATAATCTATGTCTGAGCGTCTAAGGCCCTCTGTCATCTCATTCCACAGATGTCTTCAGAAGCCCTTGAAACTATTGCAAGCTGATAAGTAGATGTGCACACCCAAGAAAGTATACTAAATTATAAACAGCTTTGCAGAACTGACAAAGCATTATCGTTTTGCAGTAAACCTGAGGAATGGTGAAGTTATGTTCCAAGCTGCATTTGAGATATCCTGCATGTAGCCAAAGACTGCAGTTGACCATTGGAAGCATGCTGACCGATGGCTTGAGCATAAAAGCAGAAAATGCAATTAAGTAGATCAAGATAATCAAGTTGAAATCAATGTAAATCAAGTCAACTCTTCTTTCTGAGGGCAGTTGAGAACCTCAAACACCATTGTGCCCAATCTTCTCCTCCTCTTCCTCCTGAGAACCAGATCTAACGCAGATAACATCCAGGTGCTCCATCTGTTTCATCATTGTTGCTCAGGAAGGGCATTTGAGATTCAGTCAAGATGGGATCATTTTCAGGGTCCTAAAATGTCAAGTAGTCTAGAAAGACAACTCATTTGAGCAGATGCTGTACAGGTAACATATGGAAGCTACAGAGAGATAAATTTTGATTCACTGGTGGGAAGACCCTTTAATATTTAACTGACATAGCTACACATGAGAAAAATTTCTTTTTTGTATAATTGCACATTTCCTTGGACTCAAAGCTATTGTCTTACAAATCAGAAAGTAATACACCACAATTGGGAAAAGTGGAAGGGTAATTTCAAAATAAAATCATACCATCTGTTTCTAAGGGCTAAAGGGAATATTCTAAAAATCAGTGTAGTTTCAAAGAGCTATAAAAACAATTTGTAATGTACTGTCATACCCATAGCCCACATAAATAGCAGGCTTTTACCAGTTTTCTTTTAGGTAATCTATTTGCTAACCAACAGAGCTTTGATCAGCAGAGCTTTGATATTTTTCTATATCTTTGTCTTACTTTTAATTCCCATCTATCTCAGTTTCTGTCTCTCCCTCATACACCCTTTCTCCTCTCCTCTTCTTTATAAATATCCTCCTTCACCAAAACATAAATATGTAAGTGCATTCTTTTCTGACCAAGACAGGAGCTAATTTAATGTAGATACACCTCCTGGGCTGCAAGACGAAGTTCCAGATTAGTCAAGACTTGTGAGGAATTCATGTGAGGGGGAAAGGAGAGATTATTTATGTAGAGAAAGTGGGAACCTACATAGGATGATTTTTATCCAGCTGAAAGAAATACAGGCAGAAGCAAACTAAAATGGTCTACAAATTGGGCATAAAAAAAATACAATTGGAATATTTTACAAAGTCTGCCCCATGGTGATAAATACAGATGAGCAGATATTACAAATGCCATGCACCTGTGTCCCCACCAAAAACCTGTGTGATTTAAAAAGTGATAATAATTTGGCATAACCCTTGGTGGGTTCTTCTGTTTTCTGACAAGATGAAAAAGTGATAGAAAAGTCATCAGATCTCTGGCTGGCGCAATGGCTCATGCTTGTAATCCCAGCACTTTGGGAGGCTGAGGCAGACGGATCACTTGAGGCCAGGAGTTTAGGACAAGCCTGGCCAACATGGCGAAACCCTGTCTCTACCAAAACATACAAAAATTAGCCAGGCTTGGTGTTGCACACCTGTAATCCCAGCTACTTGGGAGGCTGAGGCAGGGGAATCGCTTGAACCCGGGAGGCAGAGGTTACAGTGAGCTGAGATTGTACCACTACACCCCAGCCTTGGGTGACAGAGCAAGACTCTGTCTCAGAAAAAAAGTCATCAAATTTCTGATGAATGTAGATACATTCAT
This sequence comes from Trachypithecus francoisi, assembly GCF_009764315.1. Classification (NCBI taxonomy): domain Eukaryota; kingdom Metazoa; phylum Chordata; class Mammalia; order Primates; family Cercopithecidae; genus Trachypithecus; species Trachypithecus francoisi. The sequence goes on from NW_022681455.1 coordinate 21,424,790, forward strand.
CTGTTCTCGTGCTGCTGATAAAGACATTCCCAAGACCGGGTAATTTATAAAGGAAAGAGGCTTAATTGACTTACAATTCCACATGGCTGGGGAGGCCTCATAATCATGGCGGAAGGTAAGAAGGAGCAAAGTCACATCTGGCATGGCAGCAGGCAAGCGAGGGTTTGCAGAAGAACTCCCCTTTGTAAAGCTGTCAAATCTCGTGAGACTTACTCTCTCTCACCAGAACAGCACGGGAAAGACCCGCCCCCATGATTCAGTTACCTCCCACTGGGTCCCTCCCATGACGTGGGAATTATGGGAGCTACAATTCCAGATGAGATTTGGGTGAGGACACAGCCAAACCATATGAGTAGGCAAATTGGTACCTATCACTGAGAGAAGCAAAGCAACAATGAAGACAGCTAATGTTCTGTGGACCACACAAGTGACGTTTAATGTCTGCTGTCTCCAGCCTTGTCTGATAAAATGCTGGAAGCATGCTACCTGAGATGCCACCCCTGAGATGGTCACCAGGACCATGTTTTACTGTCTGCAGAGGCGCTGGTGGGATAAATCACCTCCAGTAATACAGGGGTTAGGAAGAAAAATAACAAAAGTAGTTTTATTAGTTTTCTTATTTCAAATACATTATCTACTTACGAGTTTTGTTTGTTTGTTTGTTTTTGAGATGGAGTCTCACTCTGTCCCCCATGCTGGAGTGCCTGGCGCGATCTTGGCTCACTGCAACCTCCACCCCCCAGGTTCAAGCAATTCTCCTGCCTCAGCCTCCCGAGTAGCTGGGATTACAGGCATCTGCCACTGCACCCGGCTAATCTTTGTGTTTTTAGTAGAGATAGAGTTTCACCATCTTGACCAGGCTGGTCTTGAACTCCTGACCTCGTGATCCACCGCTTCGGCCACCCAAAGTGCTGGGATTACAGGCGTGAGCCACCACGCCCGACCCTACTTACGGGTTTTCAAAGGTTTTCTTTCTTATTAAGTTTGGCATTAAAAAAGCCATGACACTATTTCTAAAATGTTTCTGATGCAATGAATGTTTTTTACTGATATTTTCATGTTGAAGGTAGGGAAAGCTTTGTGTAATTTACAGAGGCTGAGGAAGACAATAAGTACCCTAACCTCCCCAGACAGATTCCACTGCTTTTACTTGACACTGTTAGACTATTTAGAAGGCTTATAAATGATAATCTGTTTACAGCCCTGTCATTAATCAGCAGTATTTTTAAATTATCTTAATACTAAATAAAAAGTTGAAGTAATATTGTCACCATCACCATGCAGGGAACAGTAGCTCTGATCACCTAATTACCCACTTTTATTAGTAAGATATTTTTAAATGGCTTTTTTTTTGATTGTTTAAAAAATACCTACTATATAGAAAATCTGAAAAGTAAAGAGAAGAAAAAAGAAAAAAATAATCACTATAGTCCAGCACCCAGGTCTCACCATTACGATCAGTTTGGAGTATTTGCTTCCTTTAGACCTTGGGTATTTATTTTATTTTACAATGCTGTCATTCTACTGCATACAAGTTACTTCTAAAAATCATATTATGAGTGCTGTTTTGTGTCACTGAAGTTCTCAGAAACCTTTCCTGTAATGGCTACATAATACTATGCCATTGAATGGATACATCACTTTATTAACTATTCCACTATTGTTGAACATTCAGGTTGTCTCCAATATTTTATTAGAATAAATTACTTCATAATAAATCCTTTGTACTATAGATGTATTCCTAGAAGCACAATTAATAGGTTAAAGGGCCCAGGTACTATTAGGTTAAAGGGGTTTTGGTAGAAACTGCCAAATTGCTTTCTAGAAAAGCTGTCCACACTCTCACCCCAGGGCCTTCAGTTCCAATGATTAATCTTTTTTTGTTATTGGTGAAGGATTTGTATAATGTACCATTGTATTTATTTTGCTTATATTTCATCCAGACTTTTGTTTTGCATCTATGTTCAGAAGTAAGAATCATGTGTGGCAACGGATCTGAACATTTTGTGGGCTGTGACCCGTTCGAGAATCTCATGGAAACCGTGAACCTTCCTCTCAGAAAAATGAACATACTGATACATATGCAGATTTTCACATATTTTAAGGGGACATGAACAGTCCTCTCCCTAAGGCCAGTCAATATTTTGTTGCTCACCTGATACTAAGTGCTTTATATGGGGTTATTCATTGAACCCCCTCATAATTGGGAGTATCAGAGGAAAGTGACTAGGTCAAAGTGGCATCAGTACGAAATGGTGAAGCTGGGACTAACCCTCTAGAGCCTCCTCTCTTCGTGATGTTCGTACCCCAAGGCAAAGGATCCCTTGTTTTATTATTCCCTTTCCATGCACCATGGTCAGGGTTTTCCAGTCATAGTCATGTTGCCTTCCTAAAATCTAGTGGGATCATTTTCTGTATTTTTTCCTGTGCTCTGGATCTCTTTCTGTAGCATGGAGATTGTGTTTCTTGAAAGTTTGAAAGCTTTCTTGGCTGGGCGAGGTGGCTCACACCTGTAATCCCAACACTTTGGGAGGTCAAGGCAGGCAGATCTCTTGAGCCCGGGAGTTCGAGAACAGCTTGGGCAAAGCAACATAGAGAGACTTCTCTACAAAAAAAAAAGATTTTAAAATTAGCCAGGCATGGTGGTATGCATCTATAGTCCCAGCTACTCAGAAGGCTGAGAGGGTAGGATTGCTTGAGCCCAGGATTTGAGGCTGCAGTGAGCTAGGATCATGCCACTGCACTCCAGCCTGGTGACACAGCAAGACCCTGTCTCTAAAAAAATTAAAAATAAAAATTAAAGCTTTCTTCCCCAGAGTCTTTTAGCAGGAAATTATTTAATGACATTTTCAGTTGTTTGTGTGTACATTGGCTTCCTTTTTTTAAAAATTTTTGAATCAATTTTTATAATTCTTTTCTCCAATAACTACCCATTTCATTAATATTCTTTTTCACATTTATTAGCATAGAGTTGTATATAATATTCTCCTGGTTCTCAGCATTTCCTTTTCATTCCTCATTTTGTCTTTTATCTTTTTTTTCTTTTCTTGATTGGCTTTGCCAATGTTTTGTCTGCTTCAGTATTAATTTTTTGTAAATTTCGTTTTGGTTTTGTGAGGTTTTTCCTCCTTCACCTCCCCGCAACACCCTCCTTTCCTCCTCCATCCCCCCCACACTCAAAAATACTCTTGGATGAGTAATTGTGCCTATTTTTATATTTTCTATTTTTGTAATATTTTATATTACTTCTTCATTTCTTAGGGTGTGGTTGTTGTTGGAGTTGTTCTTATTTTTCTAAATGCTAAAGTTGAATATTGTGTCTGTTTTTTAATTCTTCTGTGCATAATGTTCTGATCTTTTCTATTTTTCAGTTGACTTATTTGGACTTCAATTCAGTGCTTATTTAGGAAAGTGTTTTAAATTTTCATAGGTGCTATTTTCATAAGTTAATCATTAAGTTTTGGATAGTAGAATCCTAGGTTCATTTGTTCAAGAAATTTGACCATTATAGGGAGAAATGAACATGCATTGACACCCACTGATGAGAAGAGAAGCTTGAGAGTCCACATTTTCTATTTTATTTAGATCAAAAACTACTTACTGATTACCTATTGTGCTCGAGGACCTGTGCTAGGTAGTGGGACTATAACTGAAAGGTAGAAGTAGTTTCCTTTCTCATGGAAATTTTGTTCTACCAGAGAATGCAGACGAATACACAAGCAATTACAGAAACTGCAGGAAAATCAACTGAAAAACTAATGAGACCCCTGAGTTTGAGCTAACTGCAAGATACCATCAAAAATAAAATTAAGGTCAGACACAATGACTCAGGCCTATCATCCCAACACTTCGGGAGGCTGAGGCAGGAGGAATCCTTGAGGGCAGGAGTTCGAGTCCAGCCTGGGGGCAACATAGTGAGACCCTGTCTCTATGAGAAATATTTAAAAATTAGCAAGGTGTGGTGGCACACAACTGTAGTTCCAGCTTCGGAAGGCTGAGGCAAGAGAATTGCTTCAGCTCAGGAGTTTGAGGCAGCAGTGAACTGTGATTGCACACACTACTGCACCCCAGTCTGAGTGACAGAAAAAAAAAAAGAGATCCTGTCTCAGTTAAAAAAAGAAAGAAAGAAAAATTAACAGAAAGGGACAAATTAAATAAACACAATAGAAAAAGATCTCATTCACTCAAGGAACTAAGCAAATATACCTGGAAATAAATCTAACAAAAAATACATGTTGTAAGACCTTTATGATGAAAAGGGATATTTTTCTGAAGACTATAACAGATAATGTATTCTTGTGTAGGACAGTGTAACATGATGATAGTATCAACTGTCCCTGTATTATTCAATAGAGTCAGTATAATCTTAGTCAAAAGTCCAACAGGGTTTTTGATAAATTTTAGTACAAATTAGTAAAAAACTTACATATAATGAATGATGATAAACAAAGTTTAAATAAGGAAAAATAGTCTCAATAATTATATTTCAGTTATTATAACTCAACAGAAAAATGGACAAAGAGATTCAATAAACATAGGAAAAGAGTTCCCTCTCAATAGCAATTAAGAAAACAAAAACTACAACAAAAACACTTTTAAAAATGTTATATACAGTATTGTTGGGTGTAGGTATGAAAACCCTCATAAACTATGTGGAGAGAGGCTGTGGTCACAGTGCTAAATGATGGCAAGAAAAAAAAACACATTGATAAGGCCATTTTGGAGGGCAATTTAACTATATATATATATATATGAAAATCAAAAGTGTAACTATTCTTCCTTCAACCTAGTAATTCCACTTCTAGAAAAATGCTCACCCCTGTATCCAAAGAGATATGTGTTATTGTTGGTAATAGCTAAAAATTGGAAACAAGCCAAATGTCTATTAATAGGAAGTGGTTAAATAAATTATGGCATCTTCATTATGTGGCCTCCTGTGCACTCATTTGAAAAATAAACATGGGCTTTATGTGGCAATATAAGGCGTTGGGCTTTCTCCTAAGAGCAGTGGGGAACCATTGAAGGGTTTTAAGTGGAGGGATGACATGACCAGACTTGAGTTTTTAAAATATCTCTCTGGATGGATTATGGATTATGGGAAATGGATCAGAGAGAACATAAAATAAAGTCAAGAATCCCATTAGGAGGCCATTGATCCAACTGGGCATTAATGGTGGCTCCAAGGTATCACAGAGCTGAAACTGCAGTTACACAGCCAAAAGATACTTAGGTATGGCAATACATTGTGGTATTTTATTTTGACATATTTTGGGCAGCTTTGACTTGCAAAGCACTTACCTAGACAGGGATGATAAAATAGGTTTTCTGACTATAAAATCTGTTTACTAAATTGGTTAGAATTACAAGTCTATTTGTTTTATTAAATTTGCTTTCCAAATAAAGCTGCTAACCCCTCTTTGTTGAAACAACAAAGCTCATCTGAGTAACCATGCCTCTTCTTTTGCCTTGACTCTCAGGAAGCTCAGAGACAAATTTAGCACTCAATATAGTGACCTAAACTTAGGTTTAGATTATAATTAGCTTCTACTTTTTCTTCCACAGGTTTAGTCTTTTATTTTTATTTTCAAAGGCTGCATGGTTATGTGTGTCATTTATTGTACACTGACTTCTCCATTTTTAAAAACCAGATAGATTTAAAATTACTAATAAATAAATGAATGTTAAAGTTACCATCTTAGCTGCATAGTCTCTTTGATCCCTTGGTGACTTGAAAGGTGTCATTTGACTTTTATCTCCTAAAGTTGTGAATATTTCATATTGGTTTAGCAAAAGTCTTCTAATAAAGAAGGGACCATTTTAACTTCACAGCAGGCTTCATGGTAGTAATCTGCTCCCCAAGATTAATTAAGCATTTGTAACATTACTTTGTAACGATCACTTGTCTGTAAAATTGAAGAGGTTGCGTAGCATGGTAGTTTAGAGCTTGGCCTTTGGAGCCAGACTCCCGAGTTTGAACGTGGGCTGTGCCCATCACCTACCAGCTGTGGGACTGTGGGCAAGAGACTTAATGCCTCTGGGTCTCAGGCTCCTCATGAAGAGATCTCTACTGCATGGGGTGTTTTGCATATTGAACTGGCTGATATTTGTAAATTGCTTACCATAGTTATTTGTTAAGTGATAAAATGGAATGGAGACTTTTTTTCCTAGGGTACATCCTTAGGTGGAACAGATGTTTATTACTTCATTTAAGACTATGTGATAAGAGGAGCATTAAAGGTTTAACCCTTGATTCTTATTTTTGTATGCATGTAAGTACAGTTCTAAAAGAAAATATTTTTCTATACATTAATTAATTTAAAATCATAGATTGTTTATGGTGTTTAATGCTGATTAATTTGGTGTTACTATTGCAAGGCCAAACAGTGACTCACAAAGAAGTGAACACAGACTGGCATTTAAAACAATGCACAGGCAAGACAAGTGAGTCGCTAAATATGTAACTCATCTCCTCAGTGGTGAAATTTTAGATCTGCTTGGTTTCTTTTGTAAATTATAGTCTAAAGGAGACAAATATATTGCTTTGAATTTATTTGCGTAGCAAGCCGCCTGCACATGAAGGATAGTACATGTATGCTAGAATGTGAAATCTCATAAAGCACAAGGCAGCTTAGGCAAAGGGTCTTCCTGTCCCGGTAGTCTGAGAATGTCTTCATGGGATAGATGTTGGTTTTTAAAAAGCAATCCTCACAGCCCCCTAACTATTAGATAAGAATTATGATTTTTAAAATCCACAACTCTGCTATTCATTTGAATTATTTACATAAGCAAGGCCTCTCCTTCTTAAATTGGAATCATACTGAAATATGCTTTTTGAGGCTTTTGGATATTCTCAGTTAATTTAAATAGACTTGAGTAGAATGAAAATTGATCGAATATTGTATTGTTTTTAAAGTCTCTTGCTTTTCACTTGAGAGATTTTTTCCCCTCCACTTTAATACATTGGCTCATTTCCATTTTTATGCTATTTCTTAGATATCATGATAATTATTGTTTTGATAAATTCCTACTCCCCATCCCCCTTTACACATACACACTTAATTTTGTTAGAGAATGTATCTGTTATCAAATACAGTAAGAACTACTTCTGCATTGTAATGATTATGAATATTTCAGAGATTTGATTTAACTGCCTAATTGTGTTTAGAAGCTTCAATTTATGTGGTTTTTTTTTCTCAGTGTCCTTTCATTAACTACTAAAAATGAATACATTAGGAAAGTAGGTGTTTTCAACAAAACCAGAACATTTGATTTATAAAACTAAAGCTTGATTTAAAGAGTATGATATGTTTTCAACCTGATTGGGTATTATTTAAAGTTTTCCTCTGATCTTTTTTTTTTTCAGTAGCAAAAAGATATATTATCTCCAAAATGGCTAATGGATATATCCAAACATTGGTTTTATAAGGAAATTGAAGAATCATTATTTACGAATATATTTGACAATTTTTCAAAAAGATAATGAGAGCAGACACGTGGTGTAAATAGTATGTTTTTGATAAAATGTTCTCTTAGCCTAGCAACTAAATCAGAATGTTGAACAAACAAAATGAGAAGTAAAATTTAAAATGCATTCTGTAGTATTTTAGTTAATAATTTTATATATGCTTCTTTTTATATATATATATGCTTCTTTAAGCTTTTCCCACTTTATAGATGTCAAAACTAAACAGCTTGTCCAAGTAAAAGTCAGAATCTCACTTGAACCCAACCTATTTTATCACCCACTGATACCTTCTCTAGTCTATCAACTATGTCATGAAATATGTCATGAAATATTATTATTAAAGGCTAATTCTAGCTAATGTTGCAAGCATAAGGCAGAGAAGAAGATGAGAGATGGAGATTTAAGGGACAATCATACAGTATCCAAGGAAAAAGCCATATAATGGGGAAAGAATAAGATGATAGAGAAAAGGAAACAGTCAAGAAATTAACATTTCTGATCGTCATTCTAAGCTGTATGACAGGGGTTACATATTTAGGGATCTTTTATAATATAAAATTCCTGTACAAAGCCAGTACCTGTACTTTCTTTGTAAATCCATTACCATTTATATTGTAATTCTAATGATATTGGAGAAAATATGAATTATGAGTATGCTGTTAATATGATGTGCCCTGTGTAATTTTGAACTCAAATAGTGAAGAGGAAGCCATGTTTCTTTAAAATGTGGGAGCATCGTTTTTCTTAACATTTGTTTTTAGTGTTAATTTTATCTTGCATGTAAGACCTTACTTGGAAAAAGGAGACGATCACATGGTGAAAGATGATCTTGTTAAAAGTCATTGCAGAATGGGTTAATTTGATTGAAAATGATCCCCCCACAAAAATTTCCAGATTATAACTTACTCTCTTATGCCATCATGGACCTTTCTAGTTATAATAGTGATATCAACATCCCAGCAACCCACATTCATATAGCAATTTTCAGTTTCTTAAGGGATAGCACCTGCTCTCATTTGTTAAATGAACTGGTTATACTTGCTTCTAAGTGAGGATCCAAGAGGACTTACCTAAGCACAGGAGGGCTTGAAGCTGATCTCCAACCTCTGCACTTTCTACAGCACTCTGATAGCTCACAGCAGACTACACAGCTTAGGAAATAATTACAGTCTGCCGCAATTTTTCTTAATTTTTAACCGAACAACAAAATTTCAACTCTAAAATCTGACGGACAGTGAGGTTAGTTTGAAAAGTTTAGAAACTCCTACTTTCCATTATCCCTGTTATCTTTTCACCTAGGACACAGCCAGTGACGTGCTCATTGCATGGGAAGAGATTTTCCCACTCCTGGCATGGCACTGCTTTTATGCTGTCACCTCTTTTCAGGGTGAGGAAGGACCACAATAACTTTGCAAAGAAAATCCCGTATTTTCAAAGAGAGCAGAGAGTGTGGGGTGCCTACATGGACTGGAGGTGGGAAAGAATGAGACCTTAGTAGAAACACTACCTGAAATAGACATATAAAACAAATTACCCCAAATCAACCACTCATTGTCATGACAGGGTTTACTTATTCGTAGATGTTTCCTTCATGTATCAGTCTAGGGCCTTATTTAACCTCAAGACTAATACTCAACAAAGCCACACACTGATCACGAGGACGCCTATACAGGGGCAAGTAGTTCCTCAAGGGGCATTTACTTCTGTGTTTTTTCGAGGAAATACTATTGGGATAGGGTGTATTTTGATAATTAGCATTAAATTTGTTTCATATTTTTGTCTGGTAGCTTTCTCGCAAGCTAAAGAATTTAGAAAGAATTGTTTATTCATTATTTATTTGTACAAAAATCAGAAATAAAGTTTTGAGGACTGAATATTTTAAGCTGTTATTACTTTTCTAAAACAGCATTTTTATTTGCTGCACTAGTCTTTTTCCACATATACTTTGAGTAATAGAATACTATCACTTTGAATTTTAAAATGTTATGCAACACAAAAAAAACAGGCTGGTCCTGGTGGCTCACACTTGTGATCTCAGCACTTTGGGAGGCTGAGGCAGGCAGATCGCTTGAGTCCAGGAGTTCAGGATCAGCCTGGGCAACATGGCAAAACACTGTCTCTACAAAACAATACAAAAATTAGCTGGGCATGGTAGCATGTTCCTGTAGTCCCAGGTACTTGTAGGGCTGAGGTGGGAGGATTGCTCAAGCCCGGGAAGTCAAGGCTTCTGTACACTGAAATCATGCCACTGCACTCCAGCCTGGGTTACAAAGCGAGACCCTGTCTTAAAAAAAAAAAAAGAAAAATCACCAGCTTCACCATTTTGAACTATGCGATTCTGGGTAAGACCACCTCAAGCAAAAGGGTGTTGGTTTCCTGATGTGTAGAATGAGAATAATGTCTACTCATCCTGTAGGGTGTTTGGTGACAAAATAAGGCAAAGCATTTCATCACCAGAACAAAAGTAGTGGTATGGTAATGCTTGTGTTTATAGTCATCATGGTGGTTAGTAGAAGAATCAAATTTTCTCCATCTGATGCTCAAACTTTCTTATGAATCTTTCCTACCCACCACCACCTTCATTTAAAACAGTGAGTCTAAGACCTTTTAGTTTCATACCATACCTGCCAGTCCTTGTGATACCAAATAATACGTCAACGGGAACACACCAGCAGGCTTGGTTTAACTCAGCTATTTACAGCTTCTAGTGTTTTCAGAAGCAAGCAGAAGTTAACTGTCTAGTCCCAGTGGTAACTATCTGATCTTTCACTGATTTCTAGACAGCCTCAGAGGAACACCACCTGAATCAATCAGAAATAACTAGTAAGGAAATTGAATTAACATTTTGAATTTAAAAACTTCTTTCCAGGTACCTTTTTGACTAGGTATGAGTCACGCTTAAGGCTACTAATTTTGCTTCATTAATTTTTATTCATCTTGTGTGTTGACTAAACAAGAAACAGCAATTACATCTTTTGAAAGACCTTTTGTAGTTTTTATCTTCTGTTTGTGATCTGGTAAGAAAAGAACTGTTTATATCTGAGTTTCATTTTCACCAAATCTCTGCATTGGTTTGGATGTATCTCTAAATGTTATGTGTTAGAAACTTGTCTTAGTCTTTTTTTTTCTGCGGCTGTAACAGCATACCACAAACTGGGTCATTTATAAAGAAAATAAATTTATTTCTCACAGTTTTAGAGGCCATGAAGTCCAAGTGCCTTGCAGCAGCATCTGACGAGGCGCTTACTGCTGGCAGAGAGATCATGTGGTGAGAGAGCACAGGAGACACAGACAGACACAGACAGAAACAATGCATGCATGTGCAAGAGGGTAGGAGTGAGAGAGAGCCGAAAGAGTCACACTCACCTTTATAAAAACTCACTGTCGAGATAGCTAACCAACTCTGGAGACAGCAGCTTTAATCCTTCACAGGGTGGAGCCCTTATGACTGAATCACCTCTTAAAGATTCTACATCTCCACACTCTTACAATGGCACTTAAATTTCAGCATGAGTTTTGGAGGAGACATTTAGGTCATACAAAAACTTGATCCCCAGTGTGGTGGTATTGGGTGTTGGAACCTTCAAGAGGTTATTAGGCCATGAGGGTCCCCATGAGTAAATTAATGTTGTTATCATGGGAGTGGTTTCTTATAAAAAGACAAGTTCAACCCACTCTTGCTCTCCTCCCTCTATTGCCTTCTCTTTGCCCTTCTACCTTCTGCCATTGGATGATGCAGCAAGAAGGCCCTCATGAGATGCTGGCACCTTGATCTTTGACTTCCTGGCCTTTAGAACCATGAGAAAATAAATACATTTTCTTTTTTTTTTTTTTGAGATGGAGTCTCGCTGTGTTGCCCAGACTGGAGTGCAGCGGTGCAATCTCGGCTCCCTGCAAGCTCCACCTCCTGGGTTCACGCCATTCTCCCGCCTCAGCCTCCCGAGTATCTGGGACTACAGGTGCCCACCACCACACCCGGCTAAGTTTTTGTATTTTTAGTAGAGACGAGGTTTCACCATGTTAGCCAGGATGGTCTCGATCTCCTGACCTCAAGATCCGCCCACCTTGGCCTCCCAAAGTGCTGGGATTACAGGTATGAGCCACCACGCCTGGCCAAAATAAATACATTTTCTTTATAAATTACCCAGTCTCAGGTATTCCATTATAGCAGCACAAAACAGACTAAGGCAGAGATCTAATCACAAATCTTAATGTTGATGTTAAAGATAGTTTTCTTAGTCGGTATTTTGATATCAACAGGTCTATATTTTATATGTTGTAACCTACTACAGAGAACTTTTATATGGCCATTTTGAGAAAATATTTTAATTATTTCTCTTCCTTCTCTACTGACAAGTGAATGGTAATAATGAAAATTTCTCTTTCATTTGCCATTTCTTTCTGCTTTACTGTATTGATAGAGTACCTGTTATTAATGGTCATTACAGTACCTCTTATTTTCTCTTAAAGAACTTGTTTTATGTTTTCTTCAAGACACATGATAAGTAGCAAAGAGATGGTCCAGCATTGTTTACTGCAGAAAACAGTGCACTAGGAGGTTTGGCACCTAGGACCTATCTAACTTACACGGTATCCTGAACCAAGTTACTTAAATTCTCTGTGCTTCTATAAGTTGGCAACAGCAAAAGTATATGTGAAAATGAAAAATAAGAAACTAGATGAAATAAGATTATTATAGCTGCCCTTTGTTACACAGTTGATAAAAAATACAGCTATTCTAAGGCCTTCGGAATAAATTACAGAATTAAATTTTTGAGAAAAATGCCATTGATTTATTTCAGTTTAGCAATTTTTCAGAAGGTTTCAGTGCTTGACAGTGTAACTGTAAGAATATCACTATTTATTAAAAGAGCTGGTTCATTCATTTACATTTATTGAGAACCTATTATGAGTCAGGCATTGTTTTAGGCACTGGGGATAAAGTTGCAAATAAACAAAATCTCTACTCCTGGAATGTAGAATGTTGTGAGCGTTCTTCTAGGTTATTTCCCCTAAAATTTAAAGTAACTAGTTTGCTCAAATTAAAAGGAGTATTTTACCCTGCTGTAGTGCTATATGTGTGCGTGGTTCTTAAACTTCATGCTGTCCCATGTACTGTTTAGTAACAGAATTGTTTATTATTATGATTCTGGTATGTTAATGAAGGGGTACTCATTTGCAAATAACTGCTTAATCTGATTAAAATCTGGCAGCTCTCTTAAAAATAAAGACAGTTAAAATGCATAGTCACTGGCCTGCTGTATTGAATATGCAATTGAAAAACATTAAGAAAGGCATATCCTATTTATCACTTTTAATGAATCTTTCACCCTGGTCCCACTGTAAGCCCTTGATGGTATTCCTGTCATCCCATCCATATGCTGCTAAAAGCATTAACTATTCTTGGCTCTGTGCATGCCTTAGTATAAAATCAAAATCTCTAGGTTTTGATCACATATAAGCAAGCTTAAAAAAATCATTATCATTACCATATCCTCATTAAGATGATGGGCCCCGACCATCTCTTCATGTTTGCCTTACAATCTAAAATTCATGTATGCAAAGGGAATTTTTCTTATCCTTTTGAAAGAAGAATGATAAATATTTATACAGCCTTAACTCTTTCAAGCAGGCATAGGATCATGTTTTAGAAATGACAGGAAGCTGCTCTGGGTTGGTTTTTTTTTTTCCCCCCAGCATAATTCATCTTTCCAATAGCCACTGAAAAAAACTGGAATTGCAGATTTATCAATACTGGAGAATTTTCCTACCCTCTTCCCATAAATATGTTTTGTCTTACGTTTCTGCAACCCTTTTGAGCCATGGCTTCGAAAAGCAAAGAGGTCCCTCTGCTTTTCAGACAGGGTTCCCCCAGAGAAATGGCAGTATGCCTACCAGGAATGCTATCCTAATTCCTCCTACAGCCTTTTCCTTTTTTAGCACATTTTTTAGCATATTTCCTTTTTTAGCATATTTATTTATTTAGCATATTCCTTTTTCCATATTTAGCAATAATCTGGACTCCACGTAACTAGTCACATATCCATACACTGTTGCTTTCTAAAAGTTACTCCTCTCTGAAGCAGCAATTAGAGCCCCAAGACAGTTTTCTGCTTGAAATTAAAATTCCCTCATGACTACTTTGAATAACGATGTCCAGTAGTAATGTCGAAGTTGCGAATGTGTTTCAGCTCACAGAGCTGTCTTCTTATAATAAATGAAAGATGTGTGTGAAGCTGGAATGTAGTTAAATATAGACCATCCTGGAGATAGTAGAAGTGCTATGGGTTATGTTACCAATAATAATCTAACTTGTCCTGCACCTGCTGTTGGACCTCCTCCATATTATTACTTCTGCCAGTGACTCCCAAAAGCCAGGTTATTCATCTGAAGACAACTCAAGACTAAAACTACATCATTACTGTTATAAACCAGAAATAAAATTCTAAGCCCCCCACCCAACGGAATGGACCCATCCTCTTGGCCAGGGACATTCAAAGTTAACCTGAAAAACTGTGATACTTTAGGCCATGAGAGGAAGCAGGGATGGGGGATTGGGGGAGGGGTAGGTTGGACATGCCTCATTATGCTCTCCTCTGTTTGGAATTCAGGTACAGCTGACCAGCAGTAACATTAAAACAGAGAACTTAAGACTGACAAAACAGACTTTTTGTAACAATAAGATACCAGATTCCAACCTGATTCTGGCACAGCATCACATGACAGATAACAGGCCCTAAAAGAAATAAAAATATTTTACCCCCAAATACATTTCTTTGACTTTTTTTTTTTTTTTTTTTTTTTTTGAGACGGAGTCTTGCTCTGTCTCCCAGGCTGGAGTGCAATGATACGACCTCGGCTTACTGCAATCTCACCTCCCAGGTTCAAGCGATTCTTCTGCCTCAGCCTCCTGAGTAGCTGGGATTATAGATGCCCACCACCATGCCCGGCTAATTTTTGTATTTTTAGTAGAGATGGAATTTCACCATGTTGGCCAGGCTGGTCTCTAACTCCTGGCCTCAAGTAATCCACCCGCCTCGGCCTGCCCAAAGTGCTGGGATTACAGGCGTGAGCCACCATGCAGAAACCAGCTGTTAAATGCTGAGTAGTTCACCACATAGAGAAAGGCCTTTTAGAATTCAAGTGATCGTCTAAGGTTTATTTTAGCTGTATACTATCATGTGCAAAGTATTATAGCATTAAAATATCTCACCTTAGGCCTCTAGCCAATGCTTTTATTTAATTAATTTATTTATTTGAGACAGGGTCTCACTCTGTTCCCAGGCTGGAGTGCAGTGGCACGCTCATAGCTCACTGGTGCCTTGACCTTCTGGGCTCAAGTGATCCTCCCACCTCAGCCTCTGCAGTAGCTAGGACCACAGGTGTACACTACCATGTGCAGCTAATTTTTTTTTCTTTTTTTTTTTTTCTGTAGAGATGGGGTTTCACTATGTTGCCCAGGCTGGTCTCAAACTCCTGGGCTCAAGTGATTCACCCACCTCAACCTCCCAAAGTGCTAGGATTAGAGGGTGAGCCACAGTACCCAACCTATGATTTTAATGACTTGAATATTCTCAAGGTTTCTTAGTTCCTACAATGCAGTAATTTTATAGCAGTTTGAAAATCCAGACATACTAAATAGGTTTTCCCAGCTACTCCTTGAGTTGGCTCTGTTTCTGCTATTTAGTCTCAGGAACCATTGCAGTGGCTCCTATCTACATCTGTGATAAATAGCTTTTCCTAGAACACCTTGCAGACATGGCAATGTTCAGGTTTAAGTAGACGATGTACTATTGTGTTTGGCAGGAGAGGCCATTAAAAAAAAAAAAAAGCAGCCCTCATACTAAATTTCTTTTGAAAGGTGTTACTGATCAAAAAATATAGCTCAGAATCGAAAATTGTTTGGACTAAATAACTGTGTCCTTTCTCTCACCTTCTCACTCAATCCTTCCCCCAAAGTAGATTGATGTGAAAAAGTACATAGGATTGCTTAAAGCTTTTATCTTTCTTAGTAATCACCCTGGAAGAATTTTTAAATTATTGATTTAAGTGAAATCTTTTATTCTTGGTTTAAATGTATACAAAAACTACTCACATGCTCACCTGCAATCTTGATTTTCTTTGAATTTCATCTGTTTCCTTGCTTGTCTACATCAAGGGGAAATAGGGAGAGAGGATAGGTCTGAACCAAAGTACTCCCACTTAAATGGCATGATATGTATATGTATCTATGAGTGTGTGCATGCCTGTGTGTGCACACAGCAAATTACTGGTTGCGATAAAATTTGTTAGAATTTCAATTTAGCTTCATTAAGTCTGAGACAGTGAAGTAATATTAAGGGAGAAATAGAATCGGTGAAGAGAAATAAATACTAGATCAATTTTCTTTCAAGAAAGATGTTTTAGAAGAAGTAGTATTCATTTTTTAGGTCATCATTGACATTTCTCAATCTTATATCCCTATAAACTGCATATCAGGACTTGTACATGCTTGAAGAAGCTACATTTTCACTGCAGGAGAGGAAATCAGAATAAAGCATTGAGATGCAGGTGCACAGTAATACAAGTGGGCTCTTTCCCCTGAAGCCTGAATGCCTGGCCAATAATGCAGAAGCTCTTGGAGCGGGGCTCTCAGGGTCTCCCGGAGCTAAGCCAAGAAGTATGGGGGTGGGGCGGGCGGGGGCGGTCAGGAGAGAATAATTGTTATTCAGTCTTCTTTAATGAGATGTATTGCCCACTGCTGAAAGATTGTGGCAGTGCCTTTTGTTATGCTAATTAGACACCATTAGAGCTTGGCTCTCTTTGATTTCTGCTTAATCTTTTCTGCTTCCTCAGCCTCAATCCTGACTGGCAAATGGTTGAAAGATGGTGGGGTGTACTGCACGTGTTATTTATTGCTCACATCTATGCTGAGTTCTTTGGGGAATGGAGTGGGGGGTAATGTAAGATTCATCTTACCAAAGGCAGTACATATTTTGGACATTCATTTTTGGCTTATTTTTTTTAAAAAATGAATTTTTTGATAATGGTTACTTTCTGCCTTTTAAGTCCAAATGCCACTGTTTTTTATATGGTTGCTTTTGCAGCCACACTGAATGGAAAATGACAGATTGGAAAATGTAGATGGCCTCTCCTTGGTTGCCTGGATTTCCCTAAAAACAGTGAGCAAATTGATCATGCCGTAAGGTTTTAGGGAGGCTGTGGTCAACCAGAAAAATGGAAGCAGGAATAATTTAATGGTCAAAAAAGCAATTTTGCTATTCAAAATTCCTGCCTTTACAGTTTATAGACATGTATACATTCCTTCCTAAAACTAAAACATTACGTTTACACGATTACCACAATTAAGAGTGTGGTGAGTTTTTTTTTTAATTTTTTTGAAAAATGACTAATATCGTTTCTAAGACAGTGAAATGGTAGATTTCCGCTAAATTTTTAAAAACAACATCATCGTGTTTTAGAGCAGCCCTCTCCAATAAAAATATGGAATCAACCACAGATGTTACTTTAAATTTTTTGATAGCCATATTAACAAAGTAAAAAGAAACAGGTGAAATGTGTTTGAATAATGTATTTTATTTACTCCAGTATATCAAAAGTATTATCACTTCAGCAGGTATTCAGTATAGAAATTAATGAGATGTCTTACATTTTTTTATTCATGTTAAATTTTTGAAATCCGGTGTGTACTTTGCACTGGTGTGTGTTTTATAACACATCTCAGTTTAGATTTGCCACATTTTAAGTGCCCAGTGGCCACATATGGCTGGGGCTACTGTATACACGGTGCAGTTTTAAAGTAATTGAGTAATTCACCCCTTGCCTAAAACAACTGTCAGGATAGAATCCATTTTTCACATTATGGATTAACTATTATGAGGTGCGTGAGCTTGACCAAGTCACTTAATCTCTAAGGGGCCTGTATTCTCATCTGTAATATGAAGAGTTTGTCCTAAATGATCTCTGAAGTCCTCTCTTCTATCCAATCTAGCTCTGAATTCATGATTTTAAACCTTCTCATTTAGAAGTTGGGTAGGCTGGAGCTTATCCATCCTTTCTCATAATTTAGTATTTGAAAAGAAGCTTTCTTATGCCATAAAGATAATTAGAAAGTGTCCTGCATACCACGCCCACACCTTTGTTTCTTCCAAATGTCTGAATCTTTCTCTGAATTATTCTGAGTTTTATGCCATTGGTAATGCCTGGTAGTGTGGCTCACTGAGGTGCCTGACGCCCTATGCTTTTGGAATGAGGACTTGGAGCAGTGAAGATGTGAGGGGAGTTGGCAAGTGGTTGCTGCAGATTACTAGATTACATAAACAGTCTCTCTCTCCAATGCTTTTGCTTTTGCTTTTCTTTCTTTTTTTTTTTTTTTTTTTGGCTTACTTTTTGTATTGTCAGTGAAACAAAGCGCCCACAAGCACCTTCCAAGAAAGTGACCTATTGAATGTTATCGCTGGTTACTTGTGTGCCTTTTGGGGATGGGGAATGTATGAAAAAAATGTTTTCCCAGAAGCACAGCACAGTATTCATACATATTTTTGCCCGTTTCTGAAAAAAAAGGACATTTCCTTATTTTAGTGTTTCTTTGTTGAAAATGAAGCGAAACGTTTTTCACATATGTACTGTATGTAGGTAATTTCGATTTGGGGTTTTGAATTGCTTTTTTAGCAGTTTATTTTTCTGTTAGGAACTTTTATTGTTTTCTTACTGTTTTGTAAAGGCTCTTTATATATACTGTGTAACATATAACATGTCAATATATATGTCATACTTGCAATTTTTTCTATTTGCTTTTTGACTTTATGACAATCTTAATATACTTTTTTTCATCAGTGGTTAACTTCTCATTTATGGCGACATGGCATTATGTTAAAAATGTTTCATCAACACATTACGTGTCTAATAATTTATATTTCCTCCAAGTATTTTGTGGCTTCTTCTTTTTCATCTTTTCAACTGACAAATAAAACCATATCTCTTTAAGGTGTACAACCTACTTTTATGAGTAGGTCCCTTTCTGAGAATCTGCTCTCAAAGAAGACTGGCCTAGACTTGCCAAATAATGGCTGAGAGAGACCAATGGGAATAGATCAGGAGGGTGGAAGTGAATGGAAATTCTGTTCAATTTTTAGGTTTGGGCTTTTCATTAAAAAGTTCTACACTTATATCCAGTGTTGGTTCCACTGGCCCTTTCCATGAATCAGATCTCTTGGATAGATCTTACTGGCAGGATCTGGCCATAGGACTTCAGTTTTCAATGTTGAGCACTTTCCCAGGCTGCCTGGGCATGACAGAGCTTGCCCAGTGTGGGGAAAAAAGGACCTGATATACTTTGTGCTGGCTCTGTGATAGGAGGGTCAACTTGTTTGGGTTTGTTGAGAGGGTAGATTTCATGTTATATGTTCTTACCACAATTTTTTTTTTAATTCCACAAAAAGCATTATAGGCAATAGCTTTGAATGCTCTAGAATACTCAGAATGTACAGGCAGGTGGTTAAAATGCAGCTGCTTTTTGAACTAGCAGTTTAGTTAGCATTAGATATGGATCCCTGATGCCGGGCAGGAAGGCGTCAGCGCGGCATTTCCTGTGTAACTATTTACTCTTACTATTGGCTCTCGATCAGCAGATGAAAATAGCTTTGTTACTAAGAATGGGATTTTGCCCCCAGCGGGGAAGAGACTACCTTGGATTGTCTTCCTCTTACTGGGATAGACACGGCTAGAAGAAAACCAACCAGCGTGAACAAAAGCACAAGGGGATTCTTGTTAGAAGAAACTTCGTGGTCTGATTTGATTCAGTAGAACTGCCTCGGGTCTGGTCACAAAGAAGGGAAGAAGAACTTTTGAAAAGCCAAATTGTTTTGCAATTTTTCTTTCTACTTAGGTTATTTCTGAAATGCACAGAAGGAAGAAATAAGGTTACTAAGATACTCATGGCAATTAATAGATAAGCATAGATACTTAAAAAGGTGGCTATTCCACTTCAAAGGAACATTCTTCCCCTTTTGAGTACATTTATATCTATTAATAAGTGTATCTAAAGAATTTTTTTTCCACAGAGGACAGTGTTTTCAAATAATCTAACAAATGCCTTTTTTTGTCATTGTTTAAGAATCAGTTACCAGTTCTAGCGCTTTGAGAATAAACTGTCCAACATCTTCTCTTAAGAACGCTTAAGTAGACCAATAAACTGATGGCTAGCATTTTGAATACGATGGACTTAAAGGCTCATTACTTGTTTTCTATGCTATCATCATTTTTGACACACATTCCTGTGTCGTGGCCCTATTTCATTACAGAATGGCATTGTGGGGTAAGGATGATATTAAATTTTAATGTTATTGCTATTGTTACTGTGGACCGTTTTTAGCATAAGTATGCCTGGTTCTTTAATTCCAGCTTCTGCAGGGCCAGAAAATAGAAGTGTGCATAAACAGTCAGGAAAATTACTGTATACCCAGGAGACCCAGCATCGCATGCTCTGCCTGTTGTGAATGATGAATCAAAATGGAAAGGTTATCATTTTCATTAGCTAGGAAAGAACAAGACCATACTTTTCTCCAAGTGTAATTACAGCGGTTCACTGGCAACATTACACTGCAGTAATTAGTCTAAAGGTGTATGTGAGGGCAGGCTTTTGCACAGGCACTAGAAATATTATTTCAGAGTTTAAGGTCACAGCCTTGTGTTTAACATGTTCCAGGCAGCTTGGGCGGGGGGGCGGGGGGGGCGGGGGGGGGGGGGGGGGGGCGGGGGGGGGGGGGGGGGAGGGAGCGGGGAACCTAATTTGACTGGAGCTAAAGAAAGACATTTGACATTTCCCAGAGTCATGCATTCAGAAACCAGTTAGGTCAAAAAATTGTATTTTATTATCTACAATAAAAGAAAAAACTTAGCTACAGAAGTAGCATGTCAGAATATTCTGTAGGATAAACACAGATAAAATTCAAGTTTATTAGGACCATGATGTAAATGATTACAGGAACTTTTGCTATGTGTGTTTTAATCTCCATTCTTTTCCTAAGGCAAAGAATGGACAGAAAAGATAATTGTCAGCAGTTCTTCAAGGGAAACAAAATAGTTTCTTTCTCCTTAACACTGTTTTCAAGAAATAAATGTCTATCTTGCACAGGTCCATGTATCTATGTCCTTTGTGAATGTTTTGGTACTCTAAATAGTAATATTGAAATCTTTTTGTAACTCAGCATCTCAGAATACAAATTGATTGACATTATTTTCCAAAGCCACGTCAGGCTTTCTGTTCACGTAAAGCAAAAGTAAGAAGAAAAATAAAAGTTATAAAGAGAAAAGCAAATTTTACAGTTTATGTTTAAAGCCATATATGAGTTTAAGAGAAACCTTTTGCTTTTCCTAGTCCAAAGAATACTTTTGCAAGCAACATTTCTTACTGGGTTAAAAGTATTAGCCCAAATACCCTGATGTCTTTGTTTAATTTGAGTAATGTCTGCCTTTCTTCAAACAATTCTGTTTCTCTCTTTATATCCTTATATAGCCTTGTAGAATATTGTTTCTTTCAGGACAAATGATGACTTAGAGTGTACTTGAGGAGCATTCATTCAGCAACCAAGTTCTGTTGGAAACCACAGCTTTTTAAATGCAAGTGTGTGTTTTATCTGCATTCTCTGCTGGCTGTATGGTTAGAACTGATGTTTTTCACAACTTCAGGCACTTGGGAAATTTAAGCATAGATGTGACACAAATGACACAGCTAGCTGATTATGTAACTGACTGAAAAATCTACCCCAAAATTGAATTTAAAAACATTGCTATTTGTTTGTCACAGATGTTTCTCTACTCAAGGAAGAGTCATACACTGCAGAATTAGATCCGTGATGTTGTAAGTTTTCCACAGCTAGCAATTAAATAGGAGGCATTGAGTAGTGGGAAGAGTTCAAAGACTTCCCTTTCTTCTGCCACTGTCACTGAGCAAATCACCCATCTTGCCAGACCTTAGTTCTCTCCCTGTGGAATCAGAGAGATTGCTAAGCCCCCTCCAAGGTCTTACTTTCTTTGTCTGTCTAGGGGAATACGGCTTTTATTTTCTGCCTTTGTGGTTTTCATTAAAAAAAAAGTATAAGAGCGTTTCTCGTATCTTTTCAACAAGGCCTAGAAAATTGTAGCACACTCTTTCGTTCACAGCTGGGGTCGTATTTCCCAGCAGCCCTGCGAGGTTGGCAGTAATGCAGGGTCTTGTAGAGATGTTTCCTGCGCCCACCTTCGCTTTAGTGACCCAGTCAGAGAAAGCAAGGGATGGTTTTACAGGAATATTTTTATAATTCATTTTTCATAAAATGTCTTTAAATAACGTTAAAATGATGAAATGAAATTCTGTACATCCTAGGAAAAAATTACTTTCTCTACTTACGTTTGATGAATACATTATGAAGTACGCCTAGGTTGTTAAAGCAGGTGCCAGAACCAACAGCCACTTTCAAAAGTCCATAGAGCTGAATTAAGTAAAAGAATAAGCTCTGAAGGTAAGAATTGTCCCTTACTTCAGATAGCTACAATCAAGTTACTTTCCTGACAGATCTCTTAAAAGGCAAAGCTTTGTAAATGGAAGCTCAGTTTCCCCTGGAAATACTGTAGCCTTTGTATTCTCAGCAGAAGCTTTTAACCTCTAGCATGTTACAGAAATTAAATAAACATCATTTGATTTAACCAACCATAAACTATATGCCTACAAACAAATCAGAAGGAAAAGGACATCTTTCTTAGGATTATAAGAAAATACTTTGGGGCCGGGCATGGGGGCTCACGCCTGTAATCCTAACACTTTGGGATGCCAAGGTAGGCGGGTCACGAGGTCAGGAGATCGAGACCATCCTGGCTAACACAGTGAAAGCCCATCTCTACGAAAAAAAAAAAAAAATTAGCCAGGCGAGGTGGTGGGTGCCTGTAGTCCCAGCTACTCGGAAGGCTGAAATAGGAGAATGGTGTGAACCTGGGAGGCGGAGCTTGCAGTGAGCTGAGATCGCGCCACTGTACTCTGGTCTGGGCAACAGAGCAAGACTCCATCTCAAAAAAAAAAAAAGAAACAAAGTACTTTGTTGAGATTTCCTTTTTTT
Organism: Trachypithecus francoisi; assembly: GCF_009764315.1. Classification (NCBI taxonomy): domain Eukaryota; kingdom Metazoa; phylum Chordata; class Mammalia; order Primates; family Cercopithecidae; genus Trachypithecus; species Trachypithecus francoisi. Next base: position 21,447,347 of record NW_022681455.1, read on the forward strand.
TTTTTTTTTTACTTTAAAAAAATTTTTTTTTTTTTTATTATACTTTAAGTTCTAGGGTACAATGTGCATAACGTGCAGGTTTGTTACATATGTATACTTGTGCCATGTTGGTGTGCTGCACCCATCAACTCGTCAGCACCCATCAATTAATCATTTATATCATGTATAACTCCCCAATGCAATCCCTCCCTCCTCCCCCCTCCCCATGATAGGCCCCAGTGTGTGATGTTCCCCTTCCCGAGTCCAAGTGATCTCATTGTTCAGTTCCCACCTATGAGTGAGAACATGCGGTGTTTGGTTTTCTCTTCTTGTGATAGTTTGCTAAGAATGATGGTTTCCAGCTGCATCCATGTCCCTACAAAGGACGCAAACTCATCCTTTTTGATGGCTGCATAGTATTCCATGGTGTATATATGCCACATTTTCTTAATCCAATCTGTCACAGATGGACATTTGGGTTGATTCCAAGTCTTTGCTATTGTGAATAGTGCCGCAATAAACATACGTGTGCATGTGTCTTTGTAGTAGAGTAATTTATAATCCTTTGGGTATATACCCAGTAGTGGGATTCCTGGGTCATATGGTACATCTAGTTCTAGATCCTTGAGGAATCGCCATACTGTTTTCCATAATGGTTGAACTAGCTTACAATCCCACCAACAGTGTAAAAGTGTTCCTATTTCTCCACATTCTCTCCAACACCTGTTGTTTCCTGACTTCTTAATGATTGCCATTCTAACTGGTGTGAGATGGTATCTCATTGTGGTTTTGATTTGCATTTCTCTGATGGCCAGTGATGACGAGCATTTTTTCATGTGTCTGTTGGCTGTATGGATGTCTTCTTTTGAGAAATGTCTGTTCATATCCTTTCCCCACTTTTTGATGGGGTTGTTTGTTTTTTTCTTGTATATTTGTTTGAGTTCTTTGTAGATTCTGGATATTAGCCCTTTGTCAGATGAGTAGGTTGCAAAAATTTTCTCCCATTCTGTAGGTTGCCTGTTCACTCTGATGGTAGTTTCTTTTGCTGTGCAAAAGCTCTTTAGTTTAATGAGATCCCATTTGTCAATTTTGGCTTTTGCTGCCATTGCTTTTGGTGTTTTAGACATGAAGTCCTTGCCCATGCCTATGTCCTGAATGGTACTACCTAGATTTTCTTCTAGGGTTTTTATGGTATTAGGTCTAACATTTAAGTCTCTAATCCATCTTGAATTAATTTTCGTATAAGGGGTAAGGAAAGGATCCAGTTTCAGCTTTCTACTAATGGCTAGCCAATTTTCCCAGCACCATTTATTAAATAGGGAATCCTTTCCCCAATTCTTGTTTCTCTCAGGTTTGTCAAAGATCAGATGGCTGTAGATGTGTGGTATTATTTCTGAGGACTCTGTTCTGTTCCATTGGTCTATATCTCTGTTGTGGTACCAGTACCATGCTGTTTTGGTTACTGTAGCCTTGTAGTATAGTTTGAAGTCAGGTAGCGTGACGCCTCCAGCTTTGTCCTTTTGACTTAGGATTGTCTTGGCAATGCGGGCTCTTTTTTGGTTCCATATGAACTTTAAAGCAGTTTTTTCCAATTCTGTGAAGAAAGTCATTGGTAGCTTGATGGGGATGGCATTGAATCTATAAATAACCTTGGGCAGTATGGCCATTTTCACGATATTGATTCTTCCTATCCATGAGCATGGTATGTTCTTCCATTTGTTTGTGTCCTCTTTTATTTCACTGAGCAGTGGTTTGTAGTTCTCCTTGAAGAGGTCCTTTACATCCCTTGTAAGTTGGATTCCTAGGTATTTGATTCTCTTTGAAGCAATTGTGAATGGAAGTTCCTTCATGATTTGGCTCTCTGTTTGTCTGTTACTGGTGTATAAGAATGCTTGCGATTTTTGCACATTAATTTTGTATCCCGAGACTTTGCTGAAGTTGCTTATCAGCTTAAGGAGATTTTGGGCTGAGACAATGGGGTTTTCTAAATATACAATCATGTCATCTGCAAACAGGGACAATTTGACTTCTTCTTTTCCTAACTGGATACCCTTGATTTCTTTCTCTTGCCTGATTGCCCTAGCCAGAACTCTTCTGTCACCGGTCTAGAATGCAGTGGTGCAATCATAGCTCACTGCAATCTTGAACTCCCGAACTCAAACAATCCTCCTGCTTTAGCGTTCCAAGTAGCTGGGACTACAGATGTGCGCCACCACACCCTGCTAATTTTTTAATTTTTTTTTTTGTAGAAACAAGGTCATGCTATGTGGCCCAGGCTAGTCTCTAACTCCTGGCCTCACATGATTCTCCCCGCCTTGGCCTCCCAGAATGCTGCGATTACAGGTGTGCGCCACCCACCACACCCACCCCACCCACCCAAGCTTTGTTGAGATTTTGGCAGACTTCTTTAAGGAAACTTCAAGTCACTCAATAGCCTCTTGAGATACCTTGTAATTGTTTCCTGGCAGGTACTGTATTGAAAATCAAGTTGTTGGTTTAAGTACAGCAAGAAGGTAGCAGTAATTTGCAGAGGGCTCTAAGCATATATTGCTGTTTAAAAAAAGAAAGAAAGAGAGAGAGAAAGAGAGAGAACGAGAGAGACAGGCTTGATTTAGTGTACATACTTTCCTTCAGCTGATTCCCATGAAACCTTTGGATGTCCTGATCCCCAACCTACAGATCTACCTTCAAGAATGACTTAAACTCCATAATTGAAAGATCCTTTAAATATTGTAATCCACCTCCCCTTCAGCAGCCCTACTCTCTTCTCCCTACTTCCGTCCCACTTCTACCAGCTTCTCATTTTTAGATGAGGAAAGTGAAGGCCCAAAACATAGGTCTCTTTTATCTCAAAAATAATCTACTCAGACCCTGTGTCTTTGTCCCCTACTGACCAATCCATATATGTGGCATCTGTTGATTTCAAAGAACCCTCTTCCGACTCTTTTCCCTTGGGTTCTTCTAGAACTATGTGCTTCTGCTTCTGACCTTTTGTTGTCCATCCATCACTTTCCGCTTTCTTCCTAACCTTGAATGTTACAATTCTCTTGATGCCACCCACTAGACCATTCTTTGGACTTAGAATTTCAGTTGTATCTTAATCATTTCTGCTGAACAATTATATTGTGCTCTGTCTTAGTTCATTTTCTGTTGCTATAACAGAATACCCAAGACTGGATAATTTATAAGGAAAATAAGTTTATTTGGCTCATGATTTTGGAGGCTGAGAAGTCTCCAAAATCATGGACTTTGGAGGCAACCCATTTAGTGAGAACTTCAACTCAGCAGAAAGCAGAAGGGCTTTCAAAGAGACCAAACACGAAAGGCAGCCTCACGTTATAACAACTGGCTCTCATGTGAACTTACCCATTCTCTCAAGAACTAACTCAGTCCCTGGAGAAAGACGCTAACTGATCTTAATGACCTAATCACTTCTTAAAGACATCACCTCCCAACACTGTGACATTGGCAATTAAATTTCAACATGAGTTTTGTCGGGGACAAACTATAGCAGGCTGCCCATCACACATTTTATGAGAACCATGGTTTTCAACCTCTTCCTTACTTGCGGGATGTTGTCTATTTTCCACAGTGATGTAACCTTTTCCTGTTGGTAGTTTCAGCTGTTAGGCAAGGATCTGTCAGCGAAGGTGAGGCAGCCATAGAAGTGTGCTTCTCAGATGTGTGTAGAGTCTCCTTAAGACAAACTCTGACCCCTTCTAGTGGACTACTTCTGCCATTAGCATAATAGATACCCGGGTGGTGTGGTCCTAGAGTCCTGAAGATATCTGTAGCCTTGCCACTTTTCCCCAGATGCCCTGCCTTAGTTCTGTGACTAGAACTTCCTTACTCGGATAGCAGAGGCATTCTTTGGTTATGGCAAGCCAGGATGATTACTCTCAATTTTGTTATATGAGGGTCTTTAACCACACAGGGCTACCATATGGGGTGGGAGAGACAACAGCAGCTGGAAAGTGTAGGGGAAGTGGCTCATTTAATTTTTTTTTTTTTTTTTTTTTTTTTTGAGACGGAGTCTCGCTCTGTCGCCCGGGCTAGAGTGCAGTGGCCGGATCTCAGCTCACTGCAAGCTCCGCCTCCCGGGTTTACGCCATTCTCCTGCCTCAGCCTCCCGAGTAGCTGGGACTACAGGCGCCCGCCACCTCGCCCGGCTCGTTTTTTTGTATTTTTTAGTAGAGACGGGGTTTCACCCTGTTAGCCAGGATGGTCTCGATCTCCTGACCTCGTGATCCGCCCGTCTCGGCCTCCCAAAGTGCTGGAATTACAGGCTTGAGAAGTGGCTCACTTTAAAAAGAAATTTGAGGCTTGTATATTTTTGCTTAGCCCACAAGTTCCTTTGCAACCAAGGTGAAGTTGCATCTTCCAGAATGTCATCTGAACTCATTCTTCCATAACTTCAGTGCTGACTTTAATATTATTTGGAATAGTTGATTCTCTTAAAGGTTATATTTGATATTCACTTCAATGTGACTTCATTCATTAAAAAATATTGAGGGAAACATTTATTATTTTTTGTTTGTTCATTTGTTGTGATAGGTTCTCACTCTGTTGCCCACACTGGAGTGCAGTGGCATGATCAAAGCTTACTGCAGCCTCCAACTCCCGGGCTCCGGCAAGTCATATCTATTTATAATATATATTTATACATATATTTATTTTAAGGGGTGAGGACGGATTGCAGCAGCTTTTGATCAAAGCCCTAGCCTTCCTAGGCTCATTTTTGCTCAGTATGCTCTGGAGATTTTGTTTTGGTTCTGTTTTGAGACAGAGTCTCACTCTGTCACCCAACCTGGAGTGCAGGGGTGCAATCTCATCTCACTGCAACATCTGCCTCCCGGGTTCAAGCAATCCTCCCACCTCAGACTCCCAAGTAGCTGGGACTACAGGCACATGCCACCACACCTGGCTAATTTTTGTATTTTTAGTAGAAACAGAGTTTCACCATGTTGGCCAGGCTAGTCTCGAACTCCTGGCTTCAAGTGATCCACCCACCCTGGCCTCCCAAGGTGCTGGGATTACAGGCGTGAGCCATTGTGCCTGGCCTCTGGAGATGTTTTATTTATTTATGTATTTACTTTTCTGAGACAGGATCTTACTCAATCACCCATACTGGAATGCAGTAGAATGATCACAACTCACTGCACCCTCAACCTGCCAGGCCCAAGCGATCCTCCCACCTCAGCCTCTTGAGTAGCTGGGACTATAGGCACACACCACCACACTCAGCTAATTTCTGTATTTTTTGTAGGGGCGGGGTTTTGCCATGTTACCCAGGCGGGTCTCAAACTCCTGGACTCAAATCTGCCCACCTCTGCCTCCCAAAGTGCTGGGATTACAGGCATGAGCCACTGGGCCTTGCCAGTGACACTGGGGGCACAAATAGGATGACTCCTCAGTTGAGGACACAAATAGGACGACTGAAAAGGTGTTTGCCACTATGAATTAGTGCACATTGCGGTTCTCCTGAGTCTCTTTGGCAAATAATAGTTAAATACTCACCTACAAATAGTTATCTTAGGGTTGATTAAAAGCCCGGCTTTCTACTATATAAGCATAGCAAGTCTTTTTAACTCTGTATATATTACTGTCATTGTTATCATCTCCAGATGAAATAGAGCAGCCCAGACATGATGGCCCTTACTCTCCACATTGATTCTAATAAGAAGAAAGAAGCAGCATAGTGTTCAGTGGCTCTACAGTTTCACATTGTTGTTAATTTCCTGAAAACTTGATGTTAAATGAAGTGTAATTGCAGATTTCCTTAAGAACCATTGACAGATACTTATCCTAAGTCATAAGCAACTCACACTGTGAAATGTGTGCAAACATTCTAAGTTTTCTTCTAGAAGAATATACTTCAGTGAGACCCAATATCCCCCAGCCCTTTTCGACAAACAGAGCCAGTGAAGCTCAATATAGAAGTTGGGGAAAATTTCTTTTTTGCCACTTGATTTTTTTAAGGGGATTAATGTTGCCAGAACTTCCATTGTTTTTCAGAGAATGAAAAGAGTCTTTAATAAGTGTCATCTCAGAGACCTTACAACTTTTGGCTAAGAGGGCTACACTTTGAATGAGATAGTAAACTAGATAGTAAATTATGGTGTATTTAGGTACTGGCATTGTATGATGGAGAGGGGAGTTTGATTTTTTTTTTAATTGTTAGGTGGTCTATTTAGTGCAGCTGTGTTTATGTTTCCTTCATGGTAACCGCCTGAACGTGGTGACAAGTCCCTACAAATGAGAATAGGAATTTTAAAAAATTATCTTGCCAATGGGCTTTAATTTTGGGGGTCATAATTATTAAGTAGCAATGGTAAAAATAATCCCCAGCACAGTCATTTAGTACAGTTGGTTGGCTGTATCAGACATTTTGACAACCTTGTAAAAAGAGTAATTGAGGCTAGGCATGGTGGCTCACGCCTGTAATCCCAGCACTTTGGGAGGCCAAGGTGAGTGGATCACCTGAGGTCAGGAGTTCGAGACTAGCCTGGCCAACATGGCGAAACCCCATCTCTACTAAAAATACAAAAATTAGCCAGGTGTGGTGGCGCATGCCTGTAATCCCAGCTACTCAGGAGGCTGAGGCAGAAGAATTGTTTGAACCCAGGAGGCGAAATTTGCAGTGAGCCAACATCACACCATTCAACTCTAGCCTGGGTGACAGAGCGAGACTCTGTCTCAAAAAAAAAAAAAAAAAGAGTAATTGATACCTTAAATGCTGCATTTCACAGTAGAATAAACTTGGAAATTGTAAATTTCCTGAGAATAGTCACACTTCTTTACCCATTGTTTTGGCTGATTTACTTCTTTGCTGTTAAAAATGGGTGCTTAGATCATAATGTACATCAATCCTGTAGAAAATTAGCAGTTCCATATTTTTGCTGTCTTTCTCTTTAAAAAATAATAAATGAACATGGGGCCATGACTGCAGCATACAGACGGTTGACTGTGACAGAGAAAATGTGTATAATAAGTAAATAGCTCTGTGAATTACTCAGTACTTTCAGAATTGTGTACAAGATACGAAATGTGGAGGTGCAAGGTCCTAATGACTGGTTTCCAGAGGCATTTTCTTTAGTGTTACATCCCTTATAACTCAAATTAATGTTTATTACTATTCTTTTATATTGCCAAAATATTTTCATGAATTTGGATTAGAAGCAGCTTGTTCTGGCTTGTTTTGCAACTTTGTTTCAGGAAACAAAGTGATATTTAGAAGATTTTTGTATGTCATAGAAGCTTTAATTATCTTACTTATGTTGAAGGAGATTAAGTTCTGTTTCAGAGTTATGTAAGAAAATAAGAGTTTATACTATGCTAATTTTATGTTGCCAGATAATTAATGTCTTTCAAAAAATTTGAATCCGTGATTTGAGCAGTGTTCGCTGTTAAATAACCAGCAATGTAGAGTCTACTTTAAATTCAAGAAGACGCTACTTGGTCCAGACCTACTTGGGCTGGCCTTTATTTTAATTTCATTTTTGGATTCACAGGTGTTTACCCGTTTTTTCCCTCCCCTTCTCTCCACAGATTGGTGAAAGACAGCAAGTGTTAGTAACAGAAGAGTCTTTTGATTCCAAGTTTTATGTTGCACACAATCAATTCTATGAGCAGGTAAGAGGCACTTCAGTATTCTTGAGTTTTCTCCAAAACGAGAAAGAGTCCTGAAAGTTTAAGCAAAGGGCATTTAAAGGGGAGAGTGTTGAATCTTGTCACAACAAGGCTGTTTTCTAGCCTCAAGCCAGCCAGGCTAACATGGGCTTTATCTTTGTGGCTTACTCTACAATATGTTCTGTACAAAGGAATAGGTGTATTTAGTCTATTTTAGTTCACATTAATCTTTGACAGGACCAGCCTTAGGCTTTTGGGCATTTGGAACTAGGCAATTAGCACTGCCAGAATTCCCACACCCTGGCAAAGCAGGGGGGAAAGTCCTGCTCAGACGACAGGAAGGATGTCTGCATGGGCGACAGCAGCGTGAAAGGGCAGGGATTTCCTCTCACCGGCACATCACTCGGACAGTTTTTTTAGTTGGTCGGTTGGTTGGTTGGGTTTTTAGTTTTGTTTGGTTTTAGTATTTGTTTTTGTTTGTTTATGTGTTGTTGTTGTTGTTGTTTTTTTAACTTCTACCTTGATAAAAATGCTAGGAGCAGAGGAAAAAGAGTCTATTCCTTGGACTCAAGGACAGAACACACTTTAACAGAACACTTGGACACACTGTGCAGAACAGTGTGAGAATCAAACCAGCTTCACTGTGAGAGCTTTGGAGGCCATCCCTAGGGGCGCCCCCACTTACTAGCCCTCCTTCCCTGCCCATCTAAACTGGCCTGCATTTGCCCACTGAGGAGCCTGACTTCTGTTTCAGCATTGGGGTTTCTACTCCTCCAGGTGGGAGAGCAATTCAAAAGTGACTGAGGAAAACAGAGTGCCTCTTTCAGGGGCATTGACCCTGTCAAGGGCCAAGGCCAGGGAAGAGATGGGATACGCCCTCCTCTCCCATCTCATGATAGCCTGTGTGGGAGACTCTCATGGGCATATGGAGATCTTCATTGATCATTCTGGATTGTATTAAAATCAAATGGAGCTTCCTGCTTTTTTGCTTCTTTCTCATCAGATGAGAGGTGAAAATGTTTGCTATGGGTCATGGCTGAAATTAGGGCTTGAGAAGACGCTGAAGGCCAATGTGGACAAGTCGGATGAGGGATGGGCAGAGGAAGCAGGCTGCCTCTGTCAGAAGGCAGGAAAGCAGGAGCTGAAGAGGCCCCTAGCATTGACATTCCCCAAGGAATCATCTCAGACTGGGCAGTGGGTCCCCAGGAAACAGGGGACTTTTCAAAGCCCAGACTAAACGTGCTCTGTTCAGTACCAGTGGAGACTGCAGTTGAGGAAGGGCTCCCAGCACTCTATGTCTGGACTGCGTCGCTTCCCCATTTCCCATCTCATTAATACACTCCAGAGGGCCATTTTCCTATTCAGGCCAACCTTCTGCTCAGCCCTGGGGAGGAGCTTGATTGCATTTTGGTTGCCTCTTCTCTCTCCTTTCTCTTGCCATCTGGGTTTTGCCTCAGCAGGGAACTTTTTTCCCTTCATTTTAAAGGCAGTGGCATGCCTCGTTAGCTGCTTCCTCCAATTTAAAGCAGTCGGGCTTTTTCCAATTATTAAAACTGGAGGAGGGGAAAACACTGAGCCCTTCATTCAGATCAAGGCAGCAGATCAAGGAGGGTTATTTTTCCCCAGAATAGTACCAAATCTCCCAGGGTTAGTTTGGTCTAGAGATTTTCTTATTTTATAAAAAGTGATTTAAAAGGGCTTTTTATATCCTAACACTAAAGCTCTTTTAGTTCGTTTTGCCTGCCATAAGTAATTCACCACCCAGGTGACCTTTTTCTTATACTTTGATGAAGCAGTGTACTCAGTGGTCATAAAAATCAAACTCAGACCAAGATTCAATTTTGCCTCTCAGAGAGATTGGCTGTGGAACTCCTGGCTCTCATCTGACTTTTCTGTCTCTACAACTAAGCATATCAAAGATTTTCTGGGAATTATTTTTCTAAATAAGATGAGTTCCAGAGGTGAAGATTATATCTAGAGATCCAAGCATTACTGGATTAGAATTGGTCTATTTATTTTGGATTCTAACTTGAAAAGACTGGCAAGTCGCTCCAGTGCTGAAATGGAAGTGTGAGGGAGACATCATGCACACAAGCTACCTGCAGGTCCCAAAGGAAGGGAAACGTTTGCTTGAGGTAAACAAGCACTTTTATCAGGAATCTCTAGTGGAGAGAGACCACCTGACAGTTTCCTGTGAACAAGCCAAAGTACCCTTCAGAGGACTGGTTCTAGATGGAGATAGATCCCCAGGACTGACAAACACATGCTTTTTCTAACAGAGCAAGGGAAGAAACGGCAGCCTTTCGTTTCAGGAGTTCTTTAGCTCCAAACAGTGGTGTTCGGTGTTATTGGAAGGTTCTTTTAAATGTTTCTCCTTCTCCCTCAGAACACAGCAGGCACACATGCGCGAACACAGACACACAGGCCTGTGTTTGAAGTGTCTTTTCAAACCGTTACTCTGACAGCTCACTTGGAAAGTATTAAAAGTGTACGGCTTTCATCAGTATTGTCTCGGTTTTCCTCATTGCATGGAATAGCCAAGAGCAACATATCAAAGGCCTGTCCAGAAGTGACTGATTGCTGGGGGTTTCCCAGGTCTGCCTTCCACGTGCCTCAGGACATTAGGCGCATCCTGCACTGCAAAAGCACTGCCTAGGGGCCCGGGAGCCCCTCCCAGAAGTGCCTTTCCTTCCTGCAGGCTCCCCAGACCCTTGAGCAGCTAGAAGATAGAGCCCACTTTGGAGGGGATCCCGGAATAGAAAAATGACACTGAGGGACAGTGAGGAAACCTGGATAATTAAGTATGCCTTCGGTTAATAGTATTAATAATATATCAATTTGGGTTCATTAATTGTGGCAAATGTACTATACTAATGTAAGATGGTAAATAATAAGGAAACTGGGAGTTGGGTACACAGGAGCTCTCCATACTATCTTTGCAATAATTCTATAAATCTGACACTGTTCTAAAGTAAAATGTTTATTTTTAAAAATTAAGCCTCTTAAACAAATGTGTTTAAGGTTTTAGTGCCAAAGAACCCTGCGTTCATGGGGAAAATGGTTGAAGTGGACATCTGTGAATCAGGCAAACATTTTATGAAAGGGCAGCCGGTATCTGATGCCAAAGTGTACACACCGTCCATCAGCAAACCTCTAGCAAAGGGAGAAGTCTCAGGTTTGACAAAGGTAAGTAAAAGATGCTCTCCTCTCTATACTGCTAGTAAAACAGCAGCTGTGGAAGCACAGTGATTCCAGACCATGTTTCTGTTATCATTTATAGTTCCCTTTTTATGTATGCATGAGGCTTTAATCCTTTCTGACAGATTGAAATCTGAATTAGAAAGATGTGTTTTTGCTGATGCTGATAGCTTTGCTTCTCTGGCTGTAAAGGGAATAAGTTGTTTCTGCTTCCAGTTTAGAAGTAGGGGGTAAAAGCCATTATTTGCAGGCGAAAATTTTGACACCAAAAGATGATCTGATCCGGTATGTTTCTATGTCAGTAGATCCTGAGTGGAAAGGGATAAGGAAAGGGGTGTTTTCTTGCTTTACTAAGCTGTTTATACTGTAGTAAAATCCTACAGCTGAACAGGCACTAAACCGTATCATATATGCAGTTACGGGGCCTTTCAGAAGGGTGTTAGCTGGATATCTACTTTAGTCATGTGGAGTGAAAATTAAACATTTTTTTTCTTTCTATAAAAAAGTAACCTGACCCCTATTTTATACCTTGGTAAATATGGCCGTTTGCCAAGCTCTCTCTTACATTTCATTGAGCTACAGTTGTAAAAGCTGATGGAGTGTGAAATGAAAATGTGTATCACATTTCTAAGCATCATTTGATGTCCTTTCTCCAACACAATTGTTAAGCCCTTAAAAAAAAAGAAAAGCATATAGCAATGATTTAACATATGGAAAAAAACCCTGATATTTATCTGGCCATGTAATTCCAAAATTGTTTTAATCTGTGTATAATCTTGTTCCTCCAAATAAATTGCAAGGACATGTTCGTTAAAATAAAGCAAATACAGCTTCACTCTGGCAATAGCAACAAAGACAATACTATTGTCTGTGTTCTCACTGATTGTGTGGATTCTTGTGTCCAATAGGAGTGATAATTTGCATGTGCTTGACAAGTGCCCATGAAGGATCTGCATGCATGGCCGTCTAACCCATAGTGGAATGGTATAGACCAGCTTTTGTCAAAATTCTACCAAATGTATCAGCCTGCACAATCAGGAGATAACTCTAAAACTTGATGAGCATAACCATTCATTTTTGCTGTTTATAAAAAAAAAAAAAAAAAAATCATACTTGACGGATAGGATAGGGGGCCAGAAAGGAGCAGTGTAACCTGGCATTTAAATTATATTGCTGGAGATTTGGCTTTTGATATGTTAGCCAAACTTTGAAAATTTTTTTTAAGAAGTCAGCTTATTTTTTGTTTTGTTTTGTTTTTCCACATAGTGTGTTTTACAAGGTTAATTTCAGATTGCCACAGTGAAAAGGGTTTCTCAGCAAGAAACAGTAGTGGGGAAATTATTATTTCAAAGACTCTGCCTGGTTTAATTCCCTCATGTTTGCCTCTTGAAAGGGTAGTATTCTAAACATCACCATTGACAATACATAAATAAGAAAATGTAGTGACCCTCTCTTTGTTCCTTAACTATAGTGTTACTATCTAAAAGGGCAGTTCCATTTGAATTCTCTGGGGCACCCTTTCTACTCTCCCATCCTTTCCTCTAGTCTAGACAATGGTATCATCAGTTCTACCACCAGCCCAACTCTAAACCAGAATGGCCCCAAAGTCCCAGATAAGATGAGGAAGCCAGTCGGTTGCTGGTCTGCCAGAGCCTCTAGAAATAGTGTTGTAGCATGAGGCCACTGGCGTAGGAATATTGATTTGGGTATTTACATTAAGAAAAACAGTAAGGCTTTTGTTTGTTTGTTTTGAGAGAGGGTCTCCCTCTGTCACCCAGGCTGGAATGCAATGGTGTGATCACAGCTCATTGCAACCTCTGCCTCCTGGGCGCAAGCAATCTTCCCACATCAGCCTCCTGAGTAGCTGGGGCTATCGGCACACACCAACATCCTGGCTAATTTTTTTTTTTTTTTTTTTTAGACAGAGTCTCACTCTGTCGCCCAGGCTGGAGTGCAGTGGCATGCAATCTCAGCTCACTGCAGCCTCCACCTCCCTGCAGCCTCCACCTCCCAAGTTCAAGCAATTCTCATGTCTCAGTCTCCTGAGTAGCTGGAATTACAGGCACGCACCGCTATACCCAGCTGATTTTTTATTTTTAGTAGAGACAGGGTTTCACCATGTTGGCCAGGCTGGTCTTGAACTCCTGACCTCAGGTGATCCGCCCACCTCAGCTTCCCAAAGTGCTGAAATTACAGGCATGAGCCACTGTGCTCAGCCCCGGCTGATATTGTTTATTTTTTGTAGAGACAGGGTCTCTCTTTGTTGCCCAAGTTCGTCTTGAACTCCTGGCCTCAAGTCTCCCACCTTGGTCTCCCTGGCATCTAAAGCAAAATACTATGCTTTGGACTTATTTTGTCTCACTTGACCTCTTTTTTTTTTTTTTTTGAAATGGAATTTTGCTTGTCGCCCAGGCTGGAGTGCAGTGGCACAATCTCACTGCAACCTCCGCCTTCCAGGTTCAAGCGATTCTCCTGCCTCAGCCTTCCGAGTAGCTGGGATTACAGGCGTGTGCCACCACACCCAGCTAATCACCTGACCTCTTTTGATGAAACTGATGAGAAGTTTAACAGACTAGAAGGGTGTTCTCAAAATGATGGTGGGAATGGGTGAAAGTTATGTGTGCATTTTTAGTGAAAGGGACAGAAGAATAGGAAACTTGAGAAAAACAGTTTTAAGATGCTAAGAACATCGATATTTTCATCTTGTGCTCACATGCAGCCTAATTTTGTGGTAACCTGCTTATTGTGATGATCTTTTTATACAATTAAGAATTCTGTGGAAAAATTGCTATGCTGTTCAATTACTCCACCTGAAGAAAACGTGTGGATAGACAGGACCTAGGGTCAGCGATACCAAATCCATGACCATGTACTAGTATGAAAAATTATCTGAAAGCCATCATCAAAGATTGGGATCAAGGATTTTTCTGTTTTAACTCCGTTAAGGAACTCTATTTATGGAAATTTTATGAACATTTTCAAGCATATACAAAAGTAGAGAGAATAGTATGATAATCCCACATACCTATTACCCACCCTTAGCAGTCATCAAATCACCAGCCAATCTTATGTCATCTGTGCTCTTATCTACCCCCATTCCCCCAACCCTGATTATTTTGAAGAAAATCCTGTTTACATTTTATGTTATCTAGAAATATACTAGTAAATACCTCTAAAAGATAAAGATTCCTTTTACAAACATAATCACCATATATTATCAAATTTTAAAATCATTACCCATAATTGTCATTGGCTAAATATTCCATGCCTACTTCTGGGACCCAAAGTCAGCATTTATGGCGTGCTTATCATGGCCAAATACCATGCTAAATATGTTACGTGTGTTCACTCGTATCATCCTCATAACCCTGAGAGGTAGGCACTATTATTATCCCCATTTCACAGATAAGGAATCTGAGCATCCATAACTCAATAAATAGCTTATCTGGAGTCACAACGTTTGAAGGTAGAAGAGGGAAGCCAGGATTTATGTCCCCACTTTCAAGCCTTTGTTTTTGTTTTTGTGTTTTACTTGTGGTAAAATATACATAACATAAAATTTACTGTCTTACTCATTTGTAAGTGTATAGTTAGTGGTGTTAAGTACGTTCTCATTGTTGTACAACCACTCTCCAGAACTTTTCATCTTGCAAAAGTGAAACCCTGTACTCATTAAGCAATAACTCCTCATTTCCCCCTTCCCTCAGCCTTCTAATCTACTTTCTACCTCTATGAATTTGATTACTTTTGGTACCTCGTATCAGCGGAGTTGTACGCTCACCAGTGTTTATCTTTTTGTGACTTGCTTATTTCACTTAGCATAATGTCCCCGGGGTTCATCCATGTTGTAGCATGTATCAGAATTTTTTCTCCTTTTTAGGGCTAAATACTATTCCATTGGATGTGGATGCCATGTTTCATTTATTCATTCATCCTTTGATGGCCATTTAGGTTGTTTCTACCATTTGGCTATTATGAATAATGTTTGCTATGAACATGGGTGCACAGATATCTCTTCAAATCCCTGCTCTCAATTATTTGGGGTATTTGTCCAGACATAGGATTGCTGGATTGTATGGTATCTCTATTTTTAATCTTTTGAGGAGCTGCCATCCTGTTTTCCATGGCAGCTGTACCATTTTACATTTCTACCAACAGTGCACAAGGGTTCCAGTCTCTCCACATTCACATCAACACTTACTTTCTCTCTCTCTCTTTTGTTTTGTTTTGTTTTGTTTTGATAGTAACCATCCTAATCGGCATGAGTCAAGCCTGTATTTTTAAGCCCAGGTCCAGACTGCCTTACCCATTTTAATTGCAGGAGTCTTATTTGATAACTTCTGGACACTAGTTTCTTTTTGTATACCAAAGTAAGCTTACACTGGATACAAAAAAAAACAGTAAGTAAGAGAAAGAGGGAAAAACGAGAAAACGGACAGTCTTAATTATCTTCTCTGTGGGTTCAGTTAAAAATGGCATTAGAGATCTGTCTCTCTTAGGAATATGTGAGAATGTGAACATTACTGCTGTCTGTTTTAATAAAGGCTAACTAGTTTTACTACTAATGTTCTTTCTTCTTGTCTGGCCTATGTTATAACAAATCACTTGAATCTTACCATTTCTAAGATTGATTCTTAAGAAGTCAGAACTATTCTTTGCCTGGTACAAGATAGAAAAGAACATTTTCCCTTCTAATTTTAAACTTATGAATAGTTTGATTGCAAAGTTTTTTCTTGTTGAATTCATTCTTAATAGTAAAAATTGCTTTAAAGAAAGAAGTAGAGTAGCATCATGAAAGTTCTAAATGACCTGGACTCTGTCAGGTTTGGGTTCACATTACAGTGACAGTGCCTATGATGAAGTACAACTTTCTTGGCTCACGGTGTCTTCATTTGTATAATGGAGATAACAACTGATTTGCAGAG
Source organism: Trachypithecus francoisi (assembly GCF_009764315.1). Lineage (NCBI taxonomy): Eukaryota > Metazoa > Chordata > Mammalia > Primates > Cercopithecidae > Trachypithecus > Trachypithecus francoisi. The sequence continues at coordinate 21,463,078 of NW_022681455.1, forward strand.
GATTAAGTTAAATCATGTGGACAAAGTGCACAATGCATACTAAGTGTGTTAAATATTTTAAAGAAAGAATTCAATAAGTATAGCTTTAAAAAGCAGTGGTTTCCTGGCTCTTATTTTTATTTCTTTTACTTTCCTTTTTTTTTTTTTTTTTTTTTTTGTAAGATAGAGTCTCACTCTGTCACCCAGGCTGCAGTTCAGTGGTGCGATCTCGGCTCACTGCCACCTTCGCCTCCTGGGTTCAAGTGATTCTCGTACCTCGGCCTCCGGAGTAGCTGGAACTACATGCTTGAGCCACCACGCCCAGCTAATTTTTGTATGTAGAGACGTGGTTTCACCGTGTTGGCCAGGCTGATCTCAAACTCCTGGCCTCAAGTGATCCACCTGCCTCAGCCTTCCAAAGTACAGGGATTAGAGGCGTGAGGCACCACACCCGGCCTACTTTAATTTTTTTTTTTAGCACTTTTTTTAAAGTCCTTTGCAGCCTGATGCGGTGGTTCACGCCTGTAATCCCAGCACTTCAGGAGGCCAAGGCAGGAGGAATGCTTGACCCCAAGAGTTTAAGAACAGCCTAGCACCACTGGGAGACTTTATCTCTATAAAAATTGTAAAAATTAGCCAGGTGTGATGGTGCATACCTGTAGTCTCAGCTACTTGGGAGGCCGAGGTGGGAGGACCACTTGGCCCCAGAGGGTCGAGGCTGCAGGGAGCCGCTGCAGCCCAGCCTGGGTGAAAGAATGAAACTTTATCTCAAAAAAAAAGAAAAAAAAAAAAAACAAGTACTTTGCATTCGTGGATTTCACTGTACATTATAGTATAGCAATTAAGAACATGAATTCTGGATTCTGATTACGCAAGTTTGAATCTTGATTCTACTATTAAAAAAAATATGATCTTGGGCAAGTTACTCAATGTCCCTCCACCTCAGTTCTCCCTCTGTAAATGGGTGATAGTAATACCTGCTTCATAGAATATATGTGGAAATGGCTTAGCAGTCAATAAATATTGGCTACTATTTTCATTATTAATTTGTGATGCAAGCCAAGGCATTATTTTACTTTAATTTGTGAAGTAAAAGTTGCCCAATAGTTTATCATTTCAAATGTTGTATTCATCAGCCATAGATTTCTGACAATGGCAGATGAAACCAGACCAACTGCTGAGATGCCTCCATGAGAATGACAAATTAACAGAAAGAGATTCCAGTAATACTCCTACAGCGTTGGCCATTCTTGCTGACAGGCATTTCTTCCTCTTACTCTTTATGTCTTCTTTTTTTGAAAAAAGGAGAATATTCTAGAATGGAGGCCTGGACTTACCATTCTCTTTCTTACAAGTTAAGAGAAGACTGCCCCAGGGTGCCTAAGTGCCACCTGTTTCTCATCTATTGAAACTTTGATCCTAAGAATGGATTCACTTGAGCAGTTAGATAGCTCAGCACCGACACAGCCGACCGCGTTTGGAAAGGAAGCAGAAGTTTTAAAGGGTAGCATGGTTTGCTTCATTACCAGACAAAGGCCAGCAGGATATTCAGGTGTACTGAGTTTTATGTACAAACTATACTATATTTTCAGAGCTTTGACCCTTGGAAAAACACAGTTAAAATGCTTTCCTCTCCCATCTGACATTCATTTCCAGAACCACTGAAGTGAAAGGGTCTATTAGTTCAAGGCCAGATTTGAAAGCACATGAAAACTACATTCATGAGGTTAAGAAATGGCTTAATAATTAACTTAAAACACTTGAAAGTGGGTCTAATTTCAGACAGATCAGCTAACCATGCTCGAAGCAAATGAGGGCGTGTTTCTTCCTATTTTTCCTTCCACCCCCAAGATACCGGCCTCAACCCCAAGCAGTTTTTTCAGTTCCTTTTTTTTTTTTCTTATTAAACTTTATGTAAGACTAAATTCTTCATCACTGCTAAGTTCGTGTCACAAACAAAACCATAGTACATTTAATATTTTATGCATTTTTCTTTCTTTTTGTATCTTGTTAGTTTCTTTTACAGACTGGTTAGGATGTATTTGAGTTTCACAGTCTAGATACATAACTTTTATTCTGTACTGCTGGGCTATATTTTATTGGCCATTGCAGCTGAACTAGTGTGACTGTCAGTTCAAACTGTGTTTAGTGTGTTTACAATACCTTTCGTGTACCAATTTGAGTACCATCCAAAGGATCATCAGAGCAAGCCGATGCTAAACAATTAGCTTTCATTTCACTTGCATCACTAATTGTGCAATCACTGATGATAATTCTCTTCCTCCTGAGGGTTGTAGCTGGAGCATCGTGAGGGAAATTGCATGCATCAGGGAACTAATTGTGCCTTGGTAATAGTAATAGGTACCATCTAGTGAACCTCTACTATGTGCTTGGTATTGAGGCTCTTTACTCGTATTACTTCAGTTTATTATTCTAGCCTGGCCTAGGGTAGCTAGAACACAATGAAGTTCTTTACAAAGCTGTACACACCCACATAGAGGCATCATAGGATGGGACTGAGCAGGTGTTTTCCCCACCTCTCCATCCCCTGCCCACATCCAAGATAGGAGGCAGAAGGAGCAGTGAGCCTGGGACAAAGATATGGACCGACTTCCCTAGCTGAGCGCTAAGGAAAAGAACCAGGCCCCCGAGCCTGAATTACTCACATGTACAACATGCAGGTAGCACCTGGCCTCTTATAAAATGTTTCAGTGTTTATTATCCAGGAACTGAATGAAATCTTAGAGATAGAAATAATGAATATGGGCTTGATCTTTGAGAAGTTTTTGGTCTGACTGTTCTTCTGATAATGCTGCCAATCAGTTGTGACCCTGGTAGGGAGGGATTGGCATGAGGGAAGTGGTCTTGTATAGGTATGCTAGCTCACCTGTGCAACATAATTACTCCTGTGGTTAAAGTTTTATGGATGATTTCCCCAAATCTAAAAGGAATCTCTGAAGAGCAAACGGGATTCTTTATCATGAAACCATCGAATGGAAAAAGCTTCCTTAGGAGAACCAAAGCTGTATTTCAGCAGCAGCAGAACCTGAAAGGTCATCTAAGCCCAACCATCTATCCCTGCAGGATGGGACTAGGGAGGTTCCAGAACACCATGATCTCCTGTGATGATTTGAACCCGGGTGTCGGGAACCACTTTTCCACATTCACATTTTCACTGCACTATTTCCCCTTCACTTATCTTTATCTGTTTACTCAGTCAACAATTATCAATGATGAGTATGACACACTATGCGTCAAAGAACTAATTGTGCCTTGATAATAATATCTGTCTGTGTTAGGACTGTCTGTGTCAGTCCTGGTTTATACCTGTTGTAATAGTATTAATAATATGCCCTTGTTCCACTCCTCAAAGTATTCTAGTTTGGATAATAAATTATATGGTCATCCTATAAATTCCAAAAGTTGACCCAGCGCTGTGTCAAGCACTGCTTGGGATACAGAAGTCTGAGATATCATCCTGCCCTCAAGGAGATAAAGTCTAGTTGGGAAGAGAAGATATGTGCTGCTGTGGTCTGAATGTTGGTGACTTCCCAAAGTTCAATGTTAAAACCTAATCACTGATGTGATGGTGTTAGGAGGTGGAGCCTTTGGGAGGTTGTTAGCTCATGAGGGCGGAGCCTTCATGATGAGGATAAGTACCTTTATACCACACTAATGAAGGCTCCAGAGAGCTGCCTTGACCCTTCCATTGTGTGAGGACACAGCAAGAAGAATCTGTCTATAAACTAGAAATCTGGCTCCTACCAGACGCCAAATCTACTGGCACCTTGATCTTAGATTTCCCAGCTTCTAAAACAGTGAGAAATAAATCTCTGTTTTTTAAAAGTTACCCAGTTTATGGCATTTTGTTACAGTCACCCAAACGAACTAAGACAGTATATGCTTATGAAACAAAATCTATAATATGTCAAATGTTAAATTGGTTGGCGTTAGATCATAAGAAGTTAGAAGATAGGAGATCTCTGAAGACTTGAGGTTTTAGGAAATGTATGGATCAGGATTCCTTGCAGACAACAGAAAGCAGTTTAGTTGAAAGGAAGGAATGTATAAAAGGATGCTAGATGGCCCACAGAATTGTTAGAAGGGCCAGGGACCAGAATCTTTGCTGAGTTTTCCAGAAACAACACCCAGAACCACACAGGAGCTTTTGGTAAGAGGTGTCGCCTCTGCTCCACCTGCCCCATCTAGGCAGAGGCCCCATGCCCCGTCTGCTTCCTCATGAAGCTCCCAATCAATGTCTCACATATATTACATCTGATTGTGGAACCCAGGTCTCACGTTTACACCCTGGGGACAAAGGAGGTTAGAAAATCATTTTTGGCATCTGTATTCTTGGGGAACTGTCAATGTGGAGAGGGTTTTCAGACAATTTCTACTACAGAGAGTTTCATGGATATGGTAGGATTGGAACGGGACTTTGAAGGTGAGAAGAACTTAATCAAGCAAGTAAAGAAGGAAACTTTTCTCACTGTGGAAAGAACCAAAGCGAAGTGACAGAATGCACAGACTTAGATATCCATAGGCAGTTGTGTGCAGTTGGAAGGCAGAGGGAAATAACCTTTAGTATAAAGACTGGGACCTCTGGGTTTTGAAGTCAAATAGGATTTATACCTAACACATTAGACAAGCATGTGTATTCATCCAAGACAGGTTAGGCTGTGCTTCAGTAACAAATTAACCCTGAAATCTCAGGGCTAACATAACAAAGGTTTATTTCCTGCTCACACTGAGCATCTGAGATGTACCACTTAGTGTGTAGTTTAGAGTCAGGTCGTTGTCTGCTCCACACAGTCACTCAGGGACCCAAGTTGACTGCATGTCTCCATGGCAAGTAGAAACGATTGCTGGTGAACCAGGCTTTTTACTGCCTCAGCACAGGAGTGGTACATGGTGTTTCTATTCATATTCATTGACCAGAACTATTCACATGGCCCTATCTAACTACAAGAGTCTAGAAAATACCTGCTTTTAACAAGGAGAAGATATGGGTGAATACTAGAAGTTTCTATCATGCATGTGGGAATATTTTGTTTTGCTTTGTTTTTGAGTCCGAATCTCATTCTGTCACCCTGGCTCTGGAGTGCAGTGGTGCAATCTTGGCTCACTTGTAGCCTTTACTTCCTGGGCTCAAGTGATCCTCCCACCTCAGCCTCCCGAGTAGTTGGGACTAGAGACTTGCCCCACTGTGCCTGGCTAATTTTTTTTACTTTTTGTAGAGATGAGGTCTCATTATGTTGTCCAGGCTGGTCTCAAACACCTGGGCTCAAGCAATCCTCCAGCCTCAGCCTCTTAGAGTGCTGGGATTACAGGCGTGAGCCTCCCCGTGCCTGGCTACATGTGGGAAAGTTTTTGAGCATGAGCATAGTATAGTGAAAGTTTCTATGTGAGGGAAAGCCCATGAAAGCAGGCCCCGCATGGCTGGTCCACCCACCACTGGCTCCAGGCCCCAGTGCAGTGCCTGTTTCATAGTTATTGAATGAACTTGGGTCTCGGTGATATGCAGGGTGGAATGGATGGGTTCTCCACCAGAGGCAGGGAACCTACATGATAGGTTGAAATCCTCTATTACTCCAACTGATGCGGACATTAATATATTCTTCAATGGTTAAAAAAAAAAAATCACAGTCAAGCCACTCAACCTGCTTTTTGAAGTCATTTGACGTCTTGATAAGCAGATTGCAGAAGCCCCTTTTTAAACTGATAGTAATCTTGCAAATTGAAATTCTTTTCATGGGAACTATGAGGATGAATACTTTAGAGCAAGACTTTCTTCTAACCATAAATTGTAGTTTCCTAGTTTCCCTTCTCCCTTTCTTTTTTTTTTTTTTTTTTGAGACGGAGTCTCGCTCTGTCGCCCGGGCTGGAGTGCAGTGGCCGGATCTCAGCTCACTGCAAGCTCCACCTTCCGGGTTCACGCCATTCTCCTGCCTCAGCCTCCCGAGTAGCTGGGACTATAGGCGCCCGCCACGTCGCCCGGCTAGTTTTTTGTATTTTTTAGTAGAGACGGGGTTTCACAGTGTTAGCCAGGATGGTCTCCATCTCCTGACCTCGTGATCCGCCCGTCTCGGCCTCCCAAAGTGCTGGGATTACAGGCTTGAGCCACCGCGCCAGGCCCCTTCTCCCTTTCTAATGATGAAAGTGACAGCCTGTTTCTCCTATGAGACTCCGAGTATGGATGTTGCATTGTACCTAAAATAATACATTTTAACATTATTTTTAAATCAATAAAATAGAATATGTTCAAAGAAATAGAGTGTGATTGTTTTCTGACATAGTTTACAATGTTTAAAATTTTTTTCATTATTTTTAAATTTTTATGTGTTTAGGGGGTACAAGTCCCGATTGCTTATATGCATGCAAGCAGTGTATTAAATTTAAAGGGCTTTTAGAAAACAAGTTTTCTATCCCTCTATCTCCTGAATGCAATTCTATAAAATTATTGAGAAACAGAAATATTCAATCTGTATGGCAAATCAGTTATCTAGAGCAGTTTTCTGATAGGAAGCCAACCTAAATAATTAAGATGTAGCACCTTGCAAATTTACCAACCCCTGAGAAGGAAAGTCAAAAGGCAATAAAGGCAAAGAACCATTGGCAGAGTTTATGAAGATCAGCATTTTCCCTTCCACAGGCCCCTGGCTCCCAGGGCTTCCTCCTTGCAAACATCCATTTTAAAGGAATAGAGTAGCCCTTACGCACATCAGGTCAGACTATGGGTTTGGCATTTTGGCTCTGTTGCTTACTAATTGTGATCATTGTCTGGTCACTTACCCTCTCTAGGTGTCTTTCCTCATCTATAAATTGGGACGAGTAGAGTCCATTTGATAGGATGGTTTTGACATCGAAGTGAGGTAAAGCTTGGGAAGCACTGAACGCTGCCTGACACGTAGAAGTGATCCGTGAATATGTGATGTGGAGTGGGGGGCGTGGTGATAGTGAAGATTTACTTGGGGCCTGGTTGATCAAGATGCTAATAGTATCTCTTTCATGAACATGGATGATGTTTTGCCCTCATCACCTGTATGCCATGAGACGAGGAATTGGTCGTTGGTCTTTTAAAACATAACAGTCTTTATAAGCAGCGATAGCATTTGTAAAGGATAGCTGACTGAAATAAATTCTTTGTGTTTTCAGTTCCCCCTTTTCACTGACTCTGAGTAGCTATTTCTTTTGTTATCCTTCATGTGAACACAGTTCCTCTGAACAATCACAAAGCATCTATGGTATAAGATAGTGGCATTCACTACAGGTCTTTTTCTCTTAAATATTCTTGTGGGAAGTGATTTTCCCTACCGTGTACTATATTATCTGAAAATGAAACGATCTGCCTAACCTGTCTCCCTGTTTCTACCCTGAATATAAATCAGATTGTGTCTCTCTCCTCCTCAAAACCATCTAGTGCTCCATATGACTCAGAAATTCCATCTATATATATCCAATAGAATGGGAACTAGGGACTCAGGTACTTATAGCCCAATATTCATACCAGCATTATTCATAAATAACCCAAAGGTGGAAACAACAAAAGTATCTATCAAAAGATGGATGGACACACAAAATGTGGCATGTGGCAGAACGGAATGTTATTCAGCCATAGAAAGACATGAGGTTCTGACACGTGCCACAGCGTAGGCAAACCTGGAGAACATCATGTGAAGCAAAACAAGCCACACCAAAAACGGCGAATATTCCACGATTCCACTTACGTGAAATACTGAGAATAGGCAAATTCATAGAGACAAAGTAGGTTAGAACTTACCAGGGGCTTGGGGTGGAGACAGGGAGTTTCCTCTTAAGGCTTGCAGAGTTTCTGCTTGAGGTGATAACGTTTTGGAAATAGTGGTAATGGTTGCACAACATGGTAAATATAATGAATGCCACAAAATGGTGTACTTAAAAATTGTTCAAATGTTATGTTATCTATAACCATATACACTTTTTTTAATGAAAATCATCTAAGGTTTCCCAACATGTTCAGAATGAAAGCCAGAGAAAGTACAACAGCCTCAGGGTCCTGTGCCTTGACCTCTCTGCCCTCGAGAACACTGGCCTCCAGGCTGCTCCTTGAACATGAACGCACGAGGTCTGCTTCTTCAGAAGGGCCTTTTCATCTGCTGGTCCCTCTGCTTGGAATGCCCATCTCTTAGATATCCATGGAACGTACTTCATTCAGGTCTTTGCTGAAGCATCAGCTTATCAGTGAGGTCACCCTGGGCAGTCCTCCATAAAACCCCAAGCCCTCACCATCCAACACAGCCTAGTACTTCCTATTCTTACTCTGCTCGATTTTCTCCATGGCACATTGTATCACCAGACATATTACATATTTACAGGTTTCTTTTGTCTCTAGTTACTAAAATGGAAACCCCGTGAATGCTGGGACTTCACTTCATTTACCTTTTGTGTCCTTAATGACTAGGACAGGGCCTGGCAGGAAGCAAATGCTCAGTAAACGTCTGTTGGATGGATGGATGGATGAATGAATGAATGAATGAGTGAATGAATGAATGAATTTGTTCCGGAGATATATGTATACCCCTTACTGAAAAGGACTGCAGGACCAAAAAGCTGGTTATCCTAGATATGGGTTATCTTTTGCCGTGATGAATGCCCTATGACAATCAACCACGGAACTGCAGTGGGACTCAGCTGGTCTCAGCCTGGCTCACTCACACATCTGCAGTGCACGAGAGGGTAGCTCAGCAGCTCTTCTAAGCTTAGTGGGGCTTCCTAACATGTATGGAGGTCCAGCAGGCATTTGATGCATCTAGATGGCCTCAACTGGGACTCTGTGGGTGAATCAGCTCTGCTCCGCAGGCCTCATCCTTCAACCGGCTGACCTGCGTACGTTCCCGTGGTAAAGGCAGAGAAATAGCCAACAGACATGCACAAGTGCTTTTCAAGCCTCTGCACGCATGATGTTTGATAGCGTCCTGTTGGCCAAGTAAATCACAGAGCCATGACCAGGAACACACTACAAAGTTATGTCACAAGAAGATACAGATACAAGGAGGCATAAGGAATTGGAAACATTAATGTATTCGGTCTGCCACACCCTGTGAAGTCTTGATGGTTTTGCCTGTGATCTCTGCAAACTTCCTCCTTCTTTTCTACATCCCCAGAAGAAATCACATTCAGTTTCAGCCTGAGATCTAATCCTTTCAGCTCTATAACTCAGTGTCTTGTTTTTAGATAGTGAGTTTAGAGTGGAAGGGTTGAATCTGGTAAAAAGAACCTGAAATCTAAATGTTAATTGAAGCTAAGGGACCTTGTCATAGTCTTTTCTATGAGGAAATGTCAAGTGCTCTAGATATCCAGTGTTTTTCTCTGAGGTACAGATATACCCAGCAACTCCACATTATCACCCTGGGGACCTGTGGTAGGCAGAATAATGCCCCCCACTTCACCCCACAAAGGTGATCATGTCCTAATCCCTGGAACCTGTGAATATGTTAGATTACGTGACAGAGAGAATTAGGGTTGCATATGGAATTAAATTTGCTCATCAGCTGCCCTTAAAATAAGGAGGGTATACTTGATTATCCAGATGGGCCCAGTGTAATCACCATGGTCCGTAAAAGCAAAAGAGGAAGAAGGCAGAAGAATCAGAGGTCAGAGTGATAGGAATGCTGACTTCGAAGATGAAAGGGGGCCGTGAGCCCAGGGATGCAAGCTAGAAAAGGCAAGGAAATGGATTCTCCCCTACAGCCCTAGAAGGAGTCCACACCACACTTGATTTTCGTCCATTGAGACACATCTGACTTCTGAGTTCCAGAACTAAAAAATGGTAAATTTGTATTGTTTTAAGCCATGCAGTTTGTGGTAATTCGTTACAGCAGCAATTGGAAACTAATTGGGAACTTATCAGACTGATTTTATCCCATAGAATCCATGTAAGAAATGAGAAGGTGGCCGGGCGCGGTGGCTCAAGCCTGTAATCCCAGCACTTTGGGAGGCCGAGACGGGCGGATCACGAGGTCAGGAGATCGAGACCATCCTGGCTAACACGGTGAAACCCCGTCTCTATTAAAAATACAAAAAACTAGCCGGGCGAGGTGGCGGGCGCCTGTAGTCCCAGCTACTCCGGAGGCTGAGGCAGGAGAATGGCGTAAAACCCGGGAGGCGGAGCTTGCAGTGAGCTGAGATCCGGCCACTGCACTCCAGCCCGGGCGAAAGAGCAAGACTCCGTCTCAAAAAAAAAAAAAAAGAAAGAAATGAGAAGATGTATATTGGCAGGCTGGGCATAGTGGCTCACTCCTGTATTCCCAGCATTTTGTGAGGCCAAGATGGGAGGATCACTTGAGCCAAGGAGTTCAAAGCTGCAAGTGAGCTCTAATTGCACCACTGCACTACAGCCTGGACCACAGGGAAAGACCCCATCTCCACAGAAACAATCATAATAAGTGTGTATTAGCAACCAAGTGGCTGTTTATGTCCCATCTATTTTCCACATTGACCAATCATTGTAAGAAAGGTGGGGTGGATGGGTGGGGAACACCTTAAGCACTGAGAGGTGGTAAAGGAAACGTGCTAATGGAGAAGAGGGAGGTTAGTGACTGTGGCCCATCTAAGAAAAGAAAGGTCCTTAGGGAGACTGCTTGGAGAGCTGATGTTTGCAGGAAGCCCACCCACAGGTCTTGAACCCCCATCCTGGGCCACTTTTTCGTCCTTTGACCACCCCTTCCCCAACCCTCATCTCCAGCCCAAATCTTGCTAGAGCTTCTAACTTACGTCACATCAGCTGTGATGAGGACTTGGGATGGCCACTTATCTGCAATCGTTTCTCTAGTCTGGGTGCCATACCTAGGAGTGGTATTGCTGGGCTGGCCAGAGTGCGCAGCTCCCACCTTACCGGGTAATGTCCTACTATCTCCCAAAGTGGTATGTTAATTTCTGCCATTACCAGCAGCAGTGGCATAGTGTTCTGGATCCTCCACATTCTCACCCATACTTGATATTGTTCATTTTTTAACTTTTTCCAACCTGATATATGTTAGCTGGTATCTTTGTATTTTTAACTTGTATTTCTCTGATTACAAATGAGGTTGAGCATTTTTTAAAAATATGTTTATGGGTTTTATATATATATATATACATATATATACACACACATATATTCAGATTTTCTCTTCAGCGAAGAGTCTGTATAAGTCTTTTGCCCATTTTCTTCTATTGGATGATACTTTTTCATTGATGTTTAGGATTTTTCTTTTTTTCTTTTGAGTCAGGGTCTTGCACTGTTGACCAGGCTGGAGTGCAGTGGCGTGATCATTAGCTCACTGCAGCCTTGAAATCCTGGCCTTAGGTGATCCTCCCACCTCAGCCTCCCAAGTAGCTGGGACTACAGGCATGCACCACCATGCCCAGATAGGTTTTGTTTGTTTGTTTGTTTGTTTTGAGATGGAGTATCACTCTGTCCCCCAGGCTGGAGTGCAATGGCACGATCTCGGCTCACTGCAAACTCTGCCTCCCAGGTTCAAGCAATTCTCCTGCCTCAACCTCCCAAGTAGCTGGGATTACAGGCGTGCACTAGCATGCCTGGCTAATTTTTGTATTTTTAGTAGAGACGGGGTTTTGCCATGTTGGCCAGGCTGGTCTTGAACTCCTGACCTTAAGTGATCCACCCGCCTCGGCCTTCCAAAGTGCTGGGATTACAGGTATGAGCCACCACATCTGGCTATTTTTGCAGAGGTGGGAACTCACTACGTTGCCCAGGTTGGTCTCAAACTGCTCACCTCCAGCAATTCTCCTACTTTGGCCTCCCGAGGTACTGGGACCACAGGCAGGAGGCACTGTGCGCAGCTGGGATTTATGTAGTCTAGAGTCAATTACGTGTGAAGCAAGTGTCTCTTCCCTGTTTGCAGCTTGTTAACCTCTCTGGTTAGAACTTTTGTTCTTTTGTTTAGAACTTTGTATATTTTTGTGATTTGTTTAAGAAGTATGTCCTCCCTGCCTTGTGGTTAGAAAGGTTTTCCTCCCATACTGTCCTAAAGTTTTTCTAGTTTTTCCTTTGCCAGTTAAATATTTAATATACCTGAAATTGATTTTTAAACATGGTAGGTAGGGGTTAAATTTCATTGGTTTATCTGTGTATAACCAACTGTTCCAGAAAACTTTATTGAAAGTCCATCTTTCCTATTGGTCTTCAATGCCTCTGTTATGAGTCAGATTATCTGCTTCTAAGCTCACTTATGTGGTGATGGCAGGATTCAGTTTCTCATGGGTTGTTGCATTAAGGTCTTAGTCCTTGGCTGGCTATTGGTCAGAGGCCTCCCTCCATTCCTTCTCCTGTGGACTTCTCCATAGGGCAGCTCACAGCATGGCAGCTGGCTTCCCTCAGAGCAAGTAAGCAGAGAGAGAGAGATGGAAGCTATAGTACTTTGTAACCTAATTTTAGAAGTGACATCCATCATTTATGTTGAGCAGTAGAAGCAAGTGAGTACATCAGACCATAGCAAAGGGGAAGGGATTACATACAGGTGTGAATACCAGGAGGCGAGCATCACTGGGGATCATCTTCAGGGCTGCCTACCATACTTTTATAGTAACATAAGTAATTAAGTCTTTTAATATTAATCTAATTTTAAGTGGCTTTCCATAGGATCATTATTTTTTACTTTTAAAAACTATATTCAAAATAGAAAGGGAGAATGGGCATGTCTTGGAACAGATTTTTGGAAGAAGGCATAATAGAACTTTGGGAGTGATGGGAAAATATGTAGAGATGTGTCTTTCTTCAGATGGTTGGGTTCAGTTTAGTGTAATTATAGTAAGCACAGTCCTCTCTCAGTATCTGTGGGGGATTGGTTCCAGGACCCCCTGTGGATACCAAAATTCATGGATGCTGAAGTTCCTTATATAAAATGACATTGTTTTGCATGTAAACTACACACATTTTCCCATATATTATCTCTAGATGACTTTTGATATCTAATACAATGCCTACACATCACTTCAGATTCATGGATTCAACATAGTATTCAGTGTGTGACAAATTCAAGTTTTGCTTGTTGGAATTTTGTGGAATTTTTCCCCCCAAGTGTTTTCTATTCGTGGTCAGTTGAACTTATGGCTGTGGAACCCACAGATATGGAGGACCAACTGTATAAACTATGTAATTTTTCCTAACTAGTTTATCTGCATTTTCCAAACTGCAAAACTATCGTGGTGATATACAGGAAACATTTTACGTATTAGCTTATCATTTATAAGATTCTTAGAGATAGAGAAAAGCACCTGCCATCTCCTTTATTTGTTTTATGTAGTTCATAGAGCTCAGTGATGCTAAAACCACATTTCCAGTGTCACTGAAAATGATACTTAGAACAAGATAAGAGGGTTGTGTTGTAATAACAGCTAACATCACACATGGCTTCTTTTTCATTGAAAATACAAACCAAACATCTGCCAACACACTTTCATGGTTACCTAGTTGGAAGGAAACCCTTAGGAACAATTATTTTGAGTTGAATTGATTACTTAAAGATGAAGTTTAATACACCCAATTGTTATGTTTATCAACATCCTAGTTCAGTGCTTCCTGTGTGCACTCCATGGAATGAGAATGGTTTCGGGTGTGGTTTGAGAAACTATTGAAAAGACTTCATCATCAGTAAAGCATCTTGACCCAATTCACTTTTTATGTCTTCAACTTTGCCACACCTGTGGCCCAGCTGTCGTTTATACTGATGCTTATCTCCAGCCACTAATGAGGAATAGATGAGTTCAGGTTTCTACTGCTATCATGAATGCTGGGATTACAGGCCTCATGGTTGTGAGTGTGCCTCTTGGTTCCTTTTTTATGTCAGAGCTCGTGTGTGTGTGTGTGTGTGTGTGTGTGTGTTTGCGAGCACATGTGTACTTGTCCATGTATCTTAGGCTGATATTTAGTTAGCAAAAGAGATTTACATGACAAGTTCTCGAGTAATTTCCAAATTTCCAAACTTTGACCCAGTAAATAACAAACTTGTGTTTTCCTTACGTATAGTTACTAAGAGAACCTTCTCTACTTACCTCTCTTTGGAGAAAAACATTTAAACAACAATGAGGAAGCAGTAAAGATAAATGTATTTCCAGCTAAGATGCCAGACCTCTGATAGCATACCTTCTTGGCAGGGCTTCCTTTGTGGAATTGGAGAAGTTATGTATAAGCAAATGCTAGTGCACCACTGTTGGCAAAGGTTTCTATACTGTATTATTAATTCTAGATCTAGTTCTTCCGCCCTATACCCTCCCCTTATTTTGGTAAATGTAACAAGCCAAAAATTAGGAAACCATTATAAGCTCATTGAATAACTATTTGGTACGAAGCTAAAGATGAAGAAAGCTAAAGATGAAGGTATTAGATAGAAGCCCACAGCTGGAGTGCCGTGAAGGCATCACAAAGCCTGAGAGGTCGCCTTTGCTCCTTCCTTCTTAGGAAGGGCTGATGCACAGCTCCTGTTAGGGATGCTTACCTTACGAGGTGCTTCCTGAAGTTCATACTGGAGAGATTAAAATATAATTGTGGGCCAGGCACAGTGGCTCATGCCTGTCATCCCAGCACTTTGGGAGGCTGAGGTGGGCGGATCACATGAGGCCAGGAGTTCAAGACCAGCCTGGGCAACATGGTGAAACCCCATTTCTACTAAAAATACAAAAATGAGCTGGGCGTGGTGGCACATGCCTGTAATTCCAGCTATTTTGGAGGCTGAGGCAAGAGAGTCACTTGAACCTGAGAGGCGGAGGTTGCAGTGAGCCAAGATCACGCCACTGCACTCCAGCCTGGGCGACAGAGGAAGACTCCATCTCAAAATATAAAAATAAAATGTAATTGTGATAGAGATAGCTTATAATTTTGTATTCAAAACCAGAATTTTTTGGGGGGGGGACAAGGTCTTTCTCTGTCACCCAGTCTGGAGTGCAGTGTTGCCATCACAGCTCACTGCAGCCTCCACCTCCTGGGCTCAAGTGATCCTCCTACCTCAGCCTCCTGAGTAGTTGGGACTACAGGCACACCCTACAATAGCCAGCTAATTTTTGTATTTTTTGTAGAGAGGGGGTTTTGCCATGTTGCCCAGGTTAGTGTAGAAGTCCTGGGCTCCAGCGATCCACCCACCTTGGCCTCCTAAATTGCTGGGATTACAGGTGTGAGCCACCATGCCCAGCCAATTTCAATATTCTTTTCTATAGTATACTGTACTGCATAATATATGTTTTAAGATTATTTCTAATGTATGTTTGAAGATCATTTCCTTGCATTGGTCACATATTTGGTTTCAGTAGGTTTTCTGCAGAGCCCATATGTTCAGGCTTGGTGGGGGGAAAAAGCCTGTTCTAAACTCTAATTTATCCTGAGATCTGAGCTATCAAACAATTTTTTCTTCATCCCTGTTAGATTGCACTTCAAGCTCTAACAGTGCCTCTGAGCCATGAGAAAAATTTACACATAAGAAATGTTTTGAAGCCATTAAAATAAGTTCAGAGCTTAAGAGTTGCTTTCCCATCTCTTGAGTCAGATGAAATGCGGGCTTACAGAGAGTAATAATTAGGTGATGGGCAGATGCCAAGCTTTGTTTTTTGAAATGATTATCTCTGTCTTTCATTTGGCACCGTTCAAGTCTGCGGGTTGGGCATTCTGAAAGAGAGGGATTGCTGAGACCACGCAGGGGCACATCAGATCTGTTCCTTTGGTGGACATCAAGGCAGAATTACTCAGAATATAATCTGAAATGCATTTGATCATACAGTAGATAGTTTAATAATTTATGTTCAGTCTTATGAGCAAAGCCTTGTGTTTACTCTGCTATCACCAAAATAAGATTAAAAAAAAAAACCCATCCATTATATTAAGATTAGAGAGTTTGCTTGTGTGTGTATGTGTGAGTTCAAGTTTAAAATTTTTGTTTGTAATTGTAATGACCTGATAGCAATTACACATTTGGGGCCAAAGGGGTAAGGGAAAAATTTCAGAAGAACAATCTCTGATGTAGAATTTCTCATTCCCAGAATTGAAACAGAAAGGCTGACAGTATTGTGCTCTAATTGTGTGACTGTGTGACAGAGGTCTTATAACGGAAATGTCCTTCCAAAAGAAATGGAAAGGAGCAATTAATTCCAACTTCAATTTGTAGATCCTGTTACTTTCCAGTGTACCTATAATGCTGATGGACTATGCATATCACATTGTTTTCACTGACTTCAAGATAAAATCCTAGCATTTTTGGTTTGGAGATAATTGGGTATACCTAGTTATATGATATTAAAGAGCTCCCAATTTGGGGAATGTCTAGAAGAATAAGGGAGAAAGAGAGCTTGGCACCCTTAATCCCTGTACATCCCGGTATCTGGTAATAACATGAAGCCCAGGGACAGGGTTGTCTTGTCAATTCAAGGAAGGGAGCTGGCATGTGGAATGTGATTGCAGGGCCCTGGCAACACCTGCAAGTGTCAGGGACAGAAGAACTCATTTAGAAGCTGTACCGCAAGATGGGAAGACAGGTGGCAACTCTCTTACAGGGATATCTTTTATTTGAGCAGAACCAGACCAACTGTTCCTCATTAAATCACATTTTGCAACGTGTTCTCATGTGAGCGCATCAAGTGTGTGTGTATGCGTGTGTTCAGAGCATACTCAGCGATGTGCCATCTACAGGTCATAATTACAAAGTCACAATGTGGCTCAGTACTGCAAGACAGGTAGTGTGAAATGTCTCTGCATCGCTTGCGACTGACTTTTCTGGAATGGCCTCTATAGGGAAACTCAACATAACACCGTTGTCTCTGTGAGGTGCAGTGGCAAGTAAGATGGAGAAAATCGATTTGGTGGACTGTTGGTCTTGATAGTCATTTTAATAGCTGTGCAGTGCCTTGCTTTTTTTCTCATTTATTTATATGGAATTATCAATGTATCTCAGAAGCATTGCGGAGGGGCTGTACTTAGTATGACTAAAGGCAGGCCACTCATCTGCTTCACCATTTATACTATCAGAAATTTGGGCAAGTGACTTAACGAGAGGGTTAACTCCTATTAGCTACTTCATTGAGTAGTTTGAAGGATTTGAGAGCACTTAGAGTTCTGCTAGGTACACGGTGAATGTTCTCTAAATCTTCCTTCTACTTAGTATTTTCACATAGAGCCTATCCTCTGCCTTTCTCACTTAGTCCTTGTGCTTCTGGTTCTCCAGCCATGTACCATATTACAACTTATCAATATTTTGTATGAGAAGGAAGAGGACTTGGAAGAAAGGCCTCTAAACAACATGACTTCCTTCCATTGGAAGCCCAAGCCCATCCAGCCCCCAAGAAAAGAATACTTGTAACTAGGTGAAGAAATGATGATAGGAGGCAAAGGAATAAGTAGAAATGCAAATGCCAATTCAGAAAACATTAATTGATTATCTCTTGGGTGCCCTTTCCCTCAGAGTCTTGTCTCTTGGGGTCGAAAGACCTGTGAGTAGGACACATCTGAAGGCCCAGGAGGCCTGTTTCCTCCCCGTTTTCTTTTCTTTTTTTTTTTTTTTTGAGGTGGAGTCTTACTCTGTCGCACCCAGGCTGGAGTGCAATGGCGTGATCTCGGCTCACTGCAAGCTCTGCCTCCCGGGTTCATGCCATTCTCCTACCTCAGCCTCCCGAATAGCTGGGACTACAGGCGCCCACCACCGCTCCCGGCTAATTTTTTGTATTTTTAGTAGAGACGGGGTTTCACCATGTTGGCCAGGATGGTCTCAA
This sequence comes from Trachypithecus francoisi, assembly GCF_009764315.1. Classification (NCBI taxonomy): domain Eukaryota; kingdom Metazoa; phylum Chordata; class Mammalia; order Primates; family Cercopithecidae; genus Trachypithecus; species Trachypithecus francoisi. Next base: position 21,480,787 of record NW_022681455.1, read on the forward strand.
TCTCCTGACCTCGTGATCCACCCGCCTCGGCCTCCCAAAGTGCAAGGATTACAGGTGTGAGCCACCGCGCCCGGCCCCTCCCCATTTTCTTAGCAAGCAGCTAGCTCAGCAAGTCTGTTAGCTCAGCAGAAGGAAAAGGCCTTAGCAGAGGCTAAGACTTGGAGGTTTGCTGTCCTCTTCCCCCAGGAAACTTCATGGTCAGCCAGCCACACAGTCGCCTAGAGGCACCCTGTCCCTCTTTCCTGGTAAACATGTAGAGCATCACACTTCTGTCAGAGTGTGTTCTCTTGGGCAGCTAGTTCAGCTCTACCTACACTGAGCACATTTTCTGGTGGGATGCAAGCTTGGGGGCTCACATATGTCAGGAGTGGTAGGCACAGTCATGTCCCCCACCCAAAGATGTCCATATCCTAATCACCTGAACCTCCAACAATGTTACCTTACATGGCAAAAGGAACTTTGCAGGTATGATTAAGATACGGATCTTGAAATGAGAGGATTATTCTGGATTATCTAAGTGGGTTCAAGGTAAATCACAAGGGTCCTTATAAAAATAACCCTACGATCACCTGAGATCAAGAGTTTGAGACCAGCCTGACCACTATGGTGAAACCCCATCTCTGCTAAAAATGCCAAAATTAGCCAGGCATGGTGACATGCACCTGTAGTCCCAGCTACTCGGGAGGCTGAGACAGGAGAACTGCCTGAACCCAGGAGGTGGAGGTTGCAGTGAGCTGAGATCACGCCACTGCACTCCAGCCTGGGCAACAGAGTGAGACTCTGTCTCAAAATAACAATAAATAATAATAATAATAGTAACCCTGTGCTACTGGCTTTGAAAATGGAAAAAAGGGCCACAGGCCAAGAGATATAGGCAAATTGTAGAAGCTGGAAAGGGCAAGGAATCAGATTCTTTCCTGCGGCCTCCAGAAGAATGCCAGCCAACACCTTGACATAGAACTTGTGACCTCTAGAATCGAGAGAGAATGAATGCATATTGCTTAATACCCTAGGTTTGTGGTGATTTGTTAAAGTAGCAACAGAGAACTCATATAACATGCTGTTTCTGTGCTGGTAAGGTTTTTCCCTAGTAACCCTATTTCAGATTTATACTATGTAGTGTTGGTGATGTACGACTCTTTGTCCCATTTACTTGCCAGTCTAACAAGAAATACAAGAATAGGTAAATGGCAGTTCATATGGAAAGGATATTTGCTCCTATATAAAATGTGAATATGTGGTAGTAAGTAACAGGTAGCAATGGCAGTATGCATTTAGCTAACACTGGCTCCTCCGAGGTGCCAGGCCCTGGGCATCTGTTGGATAGAAAGGCCACCCCTGCTCACAAGGAGCACACCTAGGGTGGTGCAGGAGCCAGGAGCCAGCAGGGTGCTCACCACCGTTGACACACACCATGAGGTGGGCTGGCTGACAAGGCGAGCAGTCCCGCACTGGGTGGGCAGTCGTTGAGAGAGGTTTTCCTAAAGCACATCCTGTCTCAGTTGAGGCCTGAGCAAGCAGTAACTAGAGGAGCAGGAGCCGGTGATGGTTTTGGTTCAGAGCTCTCCAGAAGGCACACTCCACAGGCTTTACCATCTCAGAGCCCAGGGAGTAAGAGGTGCTGACTTCACAACGGACGTAGCTTCTTCCTCATGGGTTAGTGCTTGTGAGGATATTCAAGACAGGACATGGTCATCTCAGTATTGGTAGTAAGTGCTGTAGGAGGCTCTGGCCTTCTGTTTTTCATGCCACACTCCTGTGATGTCACCATAACAGCAACCCTTGTTGTGAACCTTCTGTATTCCAGGCACTCTGCCTGGCTGTGGGCACATTACTTCTATTCCTTCTGATAACATCCTAAGGTAGATGGCTTTCCTCCTTCACAGAAGGAGTAGCCAGGCTTAGAGAGTTTAAACCACCTGCCTAAGATCACATGGCTGTCTGAATCTGGGTTCAGTTTGGTCTGCCAGAATTCAAAACCCATGCTCATTCATTATAGTGTGTGCCTCTTGATGGTATACATAAGGAACAAAAATAGCACAGGTCAATTCTATTTGAGAAGCAAATAAAATAATGACTTTGTAATTTATAAAAAGAATTTCTGAGGACATTTTGCATTTTTCATTAGAACCATAAAATACCAAGGAATAAGTTCATCTCAATTGACATTTAAATGTTCAGGACACTTTATATATATCTAATTTAATCCTCATAAAAACCCTATGATGCACAAATACTAGCAGTATCTCCATTCTACAGGTGAGGAAATGGAGGAAAAAGGAGGAAAAAATTTGCCTGAGAATCCTCAGATGGAGCTGGGATTAGAGCCCAGAGCTCGAGGACTTACTGCTCCTAGAACTGGTTCCATCTGTGCCTCATGGCATGAAACATGCTCAAGTTAAAAGCATCTCTTTCCTTTCCCCAACAATACATGCAAAATTGCTAGGGATGAAGGAAATAGTTAGAGATAGAGTGTTGTTATCATCCCAACTGTCTGTATTTATCTTTAACTGATTGAAATCTGATCCCTAAAGTTTCTGAATATGAAAGTGTTTGTTTTTTTTTTTTGAAATTTTGGTATACATACTTGATTCTGCTTTAACAGATTTATCACTTTGATAGGATTTGATAGGCTACACTTTTGAAAATTAGTAGATTATTTTTAAGAGTTAGCAAGTAAGTAGGTTTAGAAATTAATCAAGGGAGCAGTGAGATTTACAAGGGAAGACAAACGCATGTTAATCAAAGTTAACACAGAATGCACTATGGGAATTTCAGTGTGTCCCTTAGTCTATTATAACAGGATAAATACATAGCTCCTTTTGAGTGAGCAAAGGTCATACCCTGCCTTGTTTCAAATTTCTGTTTTTAAAAAAGCATTTCTGAGTGGAATTTGAGTTCTTAAAAATTGAGTTGACGTTCCAGTTTGTTTTAATAAGCAGTAACATTTTTCAAATTTGGTGTATTATACTTTGAGAGATGCAGATATGTATTGAATTTCAGGAATTGACAATCTTGATAAGGTTTTAAAGGTTTAGGGAAGGTCTGATCCTCTGTTTACTTTCTAGAACTATGCTTGTCGTGTGTGTGTCGACTTTTTTCATTCTGTCGGCTGTTTATAATCACTTCGCCTAGAAGCACTTTTTATTACATTATTTTCTATTCTTGATGCTTGCTTTCAACTGCTATGGTTGCACATTTACATGTTTGAGCATCTTGGACTTTATGAGAAAGATCTCGTATTTCCCATATTTCTAAACTACTTTTTCTCAAGTATCTCAGTGGTAGTGACAATTGAAATGTACAAAGCTAGCTGGCTACTGATTATTACTCTGTCATCTGAGAAACTTTTTAAATATTATATTTAAAAATAGTATCATCAAAATCCTCTTATCAAGATCTTGATTTGGTAAAAGGTGAAAATAATAAAAGGGCACAGTACAATAGAGACAGGATGCATTTACCCTCTCCTGCTCCGCCGTCACGCTCCTGCCTTGATCCTCAAGAGAGTGGCAAATCCGTGGGTGTCTTGTGGCTGCATATATATGCATGCCTCTGCTTCTCCGCAGGATGCAGGGTGCAGACTTCTCCAGCAGGCACAGGAGGAAAGCTCAGCACCAAAACCTTTTATGAATCAGTTATGTTCAAATGTGGTAAACGTTTGAGGGGTGGAGAGAAAAAAGGATGCCCAAGGAAGAATGACTGAACTTAACATGACCACAAATAATCCACTCCAGTAGTTTAATAGGTAACTTTATTTTGAACAAAGTTTTATGACAGATGAGTTGAAAGGAGAAGAAATGTTCTGAAATTGTCATCAAAAGTCGAAGAGTTGTTGCTTTTATTTTAACCCAGGCCAAGAAGGCACAGTACCTGCACTGCTTCATGAAACAATAACACAATGTATTATAAACCCAACTAAATGCTTAAGACTTTAAGACTCACCTAGTCCTTCCCCAGGTCAGCCTGACACCTGGCCTGGCACCACTAATCATGACACAGGTGCAGAACCAAGGTCAAGCATTCTGAACTGGGGATAGAGAAAAGGGTGGATTTTCCCTGAAGCTCGTTTAGCCAGTTTCAGGGTCTCTCAATTTGAAGGGCCCCTTCCAAGACCCTGTACCTAATTTTGTATTCATTATTTTTGTCTCAAAGAGAAGGCTGCAGGACCCACAAAATCTGGGTCCACTCCTGGGTGAGGGTATCTGTGAACCTCCTGAAGACAGAATGTGAGCGTGGCTGTGTGGATACGTAAATATGCTTCCATATTTTTCTGGAAGGGTCTGTAGTCTTCTCAAAGCCATCTCTATGACTTACAGAGGTTGAAGAACTCAGGCCTCGGAGAAATTGATCAACCTCTTAATTCTGGTCTTATAAAACCACACTTATTAAGTGATGGTTTAATTGCTAGAGGCAACAAGTTGTGACTCAAGTAGAATAGCTTCCTGAATATATCACAGGACACACTGATCACCAGAGACATAGATGAGAATGTTCTTGATGGTTGCTCATCTCACTGGAATACACACTCTCATATTATTCATTCAATCAGTCACTCATTCATTCATTCCTAAACACTTACCGAGTACCTGCTCTGTGCCTGCAGCCTGCTAGGTTCCAGTATTTCAGAGATGAATTAGGCAGACTCGCCGCTTTTGAGGAACTCCCATAGTTCCTATCAATTCAGCTGAAGGACTCTGCATTCTTTCTCCAGGTTCCCACATATGTGTGAGCGCTGTCCTTGAGATCTTGAGGCTATTTTAAATTGAAATGGAAGCTGTTCAGCATAGATCTCGCTCCAAAATATTGCACAAAAAGCCAACCTCATAAGAGAGCTGTCTCCTGGGGGCGGGGACAGGTCTGGGTGCACCACTGAGCTCCGGCTCTTGCCTCCCGCTGCCATGGGAAGGATGGCCCCATTCTGTCCAGCTGTGTGCCTCCTGATGAAGGACTCAGAGTGCAGGGACACCAGCAGGGTATAGGCTCAGATACCTGAGGAGTGCAGCAGTAAATAACGCTTCAGCTGTCACTGGGGTTGAGAGACTTTTCCTTGTGGCTAACAGCTTTCTTAATTCTGCTGTTAGCCTCCTACAGACAGAGCAAGAATTCTTCCCACACAATCGCATGTGAATAGGAGCCTGTGGAAACTGGGCTGTAGAATTTGTTTTCATTTCCCCATTCCTATTCTTTGTGTCTTGCATTACTCACTCCTTTGAACTCAAATCCTATTGATTCTACATCAAAAGTCTGTTGTTCCCTCTGCCGTCATCCTGATAGAGGTCCTCATTATCTACCATTTCATCTGTTGCTCCAACTTACCACTGGATTTTCTACCCCATTCTCCTGCCTCCCTTCAGTCCACCCCACACATTCCCTGTTCGTGTTACCTTCTGCAAAGCACCATTCCAGTATCTCTCCTGTGCGTGGTGGGATGCAGCTTCCCAAACAGAAGCCAAAGAGGTACCAGGAGATTGTTAGAGAGCTTGGAAGGGAAGACCGAGCAAAGTACCACGGTTGTTCCGAGACACTTTGTGCTTCTGTGGATTTCCTGTCCTGTCCTGCACGGCCTCTGGGCTGCCTCTCCACCCTCTCACTTTTCCTTCCATCCAGCATTTCTCATCTGCCCCTTCACACCCCTCCTTCCATCTCTCAAAATGTTATTCAGGTTTCAACAGGGGAGTCCCGTGTTATTGGGGGAGGCACCGATTCTGAAGCAGGTGCACAAGGTGAAAATCTCATCAATTGCACTTCGAAACTAGAGCCACCCTGAGAATAGCCAGGTGCTCCTCTCTCCACTTCCCTGGACACCAGCTAAGAAGCCCGTGAACAGAAACCACTGAGAAAAGCAGCACAGTCAGGTCCCCAGCTTCTCAACCTCTGCCAAAGCAGGGTTTCCCAACCTGTTCTGTGTCTGGCATGAAGAGAAAATGATAGTATTTGTATGGCACACAAGGTACTTTGAGGGGACTGAGTGTGGGGGTCATGTGGGGTGGGTCACTCTTGGCACAGCCCTCCTGTGGCAGCAGACCAGCTGCGAATCTTTTCCCTAGGGATGTGTTTGCTGAATCAAGTGGCTTCTATGGTTGGTTGGTTGGTTGGTTGGTTGGTTGTTTTTGAGACAGGATCTCACTCTGTCACCCAGGCTGGAATGCAGCAGCACGATCTTGGCTCACTGTAGCCTTCACCTTCCAGGTTCCAGCAATTCTCCTGCCTCAGCCTCCAGAGTAGCTGGGACGACAGGCACCTGCCACCACACCCGGCTAATGTTTGTATTTTTAGTAGAGACAGGGTTTCACCATGTTGACCAGGCTGATCTCAAACCTCTGACCTCAAGTGATCAGCCCACCTCGTCTTCCCAAAGTGCTGGGATTACAGGCGTGAGCCACCACACCTGGCCAATGGTGTTTCTTTGCCATTCTTCCATTGCTGAGAAGATATGGTTACATCTCTCTAAGAGTTAAATATGTCTGTGGTATGACTCCACTTTACACAGATTCTACCTTTCATGAATTCTGCCTTGATTTTCTATAAACACAGCCCGTCTTTCTCATACAGTTTATGTGTAGTCTGGAGAGTCATGAACTTGGCCTGGCCCTTCAAGCAAAGGAACTGACTCATTCCTACCTACCTTGGGGCCACCTGGCTCATGGTGGCTGTTCAAATGTGTCTCTGTTGAAGGAGTACATAAAAGGCAGCACCTTCTGGAATCCATTACTTGATTGATATCACAACAGGGCTTTCTCTGCATCTAAAAATAATTTTTTCCTCTGTTTCTGTCTTTATAGGACTTCAGAAATGGGCTTGGGAGTTCAGGATCCCACACCTCTGCTGCATCTCAGTGTGACTCAGCGAGTTCTAGAATGGTGCTGCCCATGCCAAGGCTATATCAAGACTGCGCACTGAGGATGTCCGTGGGCTTGGCTCTGCTGGCTCTTCTTTTTGCTTTTTTTGTCAAGGTCTATAATTAGAATACAACTAAATGAAACATCTGTAAAGAAGAATACATTTCTAATTTAAAATCTTCAATGAACAGGAAAGCAACACCTCCATTCTCAAAGGGCAATAATTTGTACTGGTCATGCTGCCTCCTCTTCAGCCACTCTTCTCAATGAGGCTCCCCCTGTCTCACATTGAGTTGGGCCCATTGGTTATTTGACCTAAAACCTAATCACGGCTACCATAGCACATCCTTCAAATTAAACTGCTTTTGGTTTACTTTTAGCAAGAAATGCAAGCAGTCGCATTTTTTTTGTTTGTTTCAATCTCCAATCTTTAAGTCAGAACCTAATTGTACAGTGGCTCTGGCCATTTTTTCCTCATGTGGAAGGATTTTCTATCTTTAATAAACATTTTTTGTTTTTTCAGATGGAGTTTCACTCTTGTCGCCCAGGCTGGAGTGCAGTGGTGCGATCTCAGGTCACTGCAACCTCTGCCTACTGGGTTCAAACGATTCTCCTGCCTCAGCCTCCCACTGGGATTACAGGCATGCGCCACCAAGCCCGGCTAATTTTTTGTGTTTTCAGTAGAGACGGAGTTTCACTATGTTGGCCAGGCTAGTCTCAAACTCCTGACCTCAAGTGATCCGCCCGCCTCGGCCTCCCAAAGTGCTGGGATTACAGGCATGAGCCACTGCCCCCAGCCTCTTTAATAAACACTTTTAAGTTCATCTTCCCCTTCAGGCTTTGTTTGGAGTCCCAGTGCTGCAAACATTGTATTTTTCACAGCAGATGTGTTCCTGAAAAGTGTATAGAAACCTGTTCTGGAAACTTGAATGCTTTTGGAATGCACGGGGAGAGTCTGCCAGCTAAAGGACTCCTGGCAACATTCTGTGAAATATGAAACTAAAAAACTGGATTTGTCGAAAACAAATTGTGCCCATTTTCTCACATTTTTGATCCATTCTTTTTTTTGTTTTTGTTTTTGTTTGAGTCAAGGTCTCACTCTGTCACTCAGGCTGGAGTGCAATGGCAGTATCTTGGCTCACTGTAGCCTCGACTTCCTGGGCTGAAGCAGTCCTCCTACCTCAGCCTCCCTAATAGCCAGGACTACAGACACATACCACCATGCCCAACTAATTTTTTAATTTTTTGTAGAGATGAGTGTCACTGTGTTGCCCAGGCTTGTCTGAACTCCTAGCCTCAAGCAGTCTTCTAGCTTCAGCCTCCCAAAGTGCTGGGATTATAGGCGTGAGCCACTCCACCCAGCCCAGATTAAATGTTTCTATTTCTACATGCCATCATTGGTCTTTACTAAGTGAAGTGACTTCTTTAACAATAAATGGAATTGGTATACGAAGCAAATCCTATGTTTTTCAGAATTGATTAGGATTGCATCGGTACAGGAAAACCAGGTATCTCGTCGTTACCATAGGATATTTCCCGTCTTGAAACCCATACCCCTCTTCAGCTCCCATTTAACTCAAAATGTTTGTGTTTTGTGTGTCTTATAAGGATCCCAAATTAAAATTCAGTCATGTCCTAGTTGGTAAATTATAAAATATATATGCTTTTAGTGTTAGGACATTTCTCCCAGAACTGGTATGTGCTTCTAAAAGGTGCTCACATTTAGAATGCAAAAGTCTGCCTGTGCTCCTTCTAGTCCTACAGTGAAACATCCACTTGGGAGCACCCCTCACTTCTTAGCAGGAATGGGGAGAAGAGGACAAGAACCTGCCATGTGCTTCCCTTCCTGAGCTCCATGCAGTCCTTTCTTTGTTCATAAACAGTGGGTTCCAGTGTGGTGCTCATTTAACGAAAACCTAGCAGAAATAAAAATGCCATCCAAAGCCCAGAGTTGAACTAGACCAGACATAGAGAAAGCTTTACTCCTATAACTGATTGGAGACAAAAAGGATTTTTTCTACCTCCCTTTTCTGATTCTTTCCCTACTCTTTTCCTCTAACTCCCTCATCTGTTTATTTCCTCCCTTGTAGCTCTATGCTGTCCTCTCCTTTTTTCATTTTTTTCTTCCTATAAGAGAATGATACACCCAGTCATCCGAATCCCCCCTGCTGCCCTCACCTACCATGGCATGGATCTTCAAGGATCGTTTCAGCTGTACAGGATTCTCCCTACTTCCTGCCATGACCGTTATTTACCCTCAATTTGGCTGCAGCTTCACTCTGCTGTTTGACCCAGAAAGGGACCAAGGCCACTGCCTGCAGCATATACTGGACCTTCATGATACCAGTCTCCATACTGGTGACCAGTTGGTGAAAGGGGTAGCAGTGTTCTGGAAATCCAGGGTTTCTCTTCCCCCTCGGACCTCCATCTACAGGGAGGGAAAGGGAGAGAGCAGAGAAAGATGTGGTGTGAGTCAAAAACAGTTCCCTTAAGCACTGGACTCTGAATGGGGCTGAGTCTGGGAACCACGGGAGCAAGTGTGAGCATCAGTAGAGCTGTTACTTTTCCAGCCCATCTCCTTCCTGCCCACAGTGCAACTGCACTTCTCCCGCCCCGTTGAAGTTAGGCTTGCCCACGTGGCTTATTTTAGCAGGTGAAATGTGAGCAGAAGGGTCATGTCCTTCTTTGGGGCAGCCATGTTCAGAGCTGTTGTACGCTTTACCGTGTGCTCTTCCCACTGCTGTGGTGATCCTGGATCCATATGTCAGAATGACGCCTCCCCGACCCTCGGTCCCTGAGTTAGTACAATGAGTAGGGCTCCTGGCCAGCATGCGCTAGACAGGCATCAGGAACCAGAAATAGATTTTGGTTGTGTTAAGCCACCGGCATCAGGCGGTCGTAGCCATAGCATACATAACCTGATTTATACAAAGTGTCAGCCGTGATAGGATGCTTGACCCACAGGTTATAAATGTAATTGTTATGTTTTCTTTGTATGCTTTTGTATGCTTTGCATTAGTATCAAGGGGTGTGTGTGTGTGTGTGTGTGTGTGTGTACTTCTCTGCTGAGAAGGAAACCTATGAAGTGATCTTTTCAATGCTTTGGCCTATTTTTTCTTAAACTCTTTATTAGAATAAAACCTACATATGAAATGCACATAAACTACAGGGCTACAGGGATTTTTAAAAACTGAGCACACATTGTAGCCAGCACCGGGAGACTCCCCATGCACCCTCCTAGCCATTAAGTCTGCCCCCAAGGAGTAACCAGTATCTTTATTTCTAACATTACAGATGGATTGGCCTGTTTCTAAACTTTCTATAAGTGGAATCATGTAGTATGCACTATTTCATGTCTACCTTCTTTTGTTCTACAGTGATTGTGAGATACATCCAGATTATTGTGTGTAGCAGTAGTTACTTCACATTCATTGCTGAATAGTATTTCAGTGTATGAGTACACTACATTGTCTTTGTTCATTCTACATTTGAGTTCTTTCCAATTTTTTGTCTATTATAAATAATGCTGCTACAAACATGTTTCGGTAAGCGTTTATGTGATGATGTGAGGAGTACATGTCTAGGAGCGGAATTGCTGGGTCATAGCATTTGCATATGTTCAGCTTAGATGCTGCTAAACGGTTTTCTGAAGTAGTTGTACCAATTTACATCCCCACCAGCAGTTGACAGGAACTCTGCCATTCTCCCACTATTTTTCTCTTTGGACCTTAGATATCTTCAGTAGACCTCGTCTCTGCTGTCTCCCTTCCACGAGTCATTCCTATTTTAATAGTAATGATAATGTTGACAAGCATTAACTGTCTAGTCCTTAAATGAAATGTGCTGGATGTTATAATTTGCACTTAACAGGTATTAATCAATCCTGAAAAAAAATTTTGAGATAGGTATTGTTATTCCCATCATACTGAGAAGAAAAGCTAAAACTCAAAAGACTAAGTAACTTGTGCAAGAGGCGTAGAGCTATTAAGTTTAGAGGCAGTACTGGTACACAGCCTGACTCCAAAGCATATACTCCTCTCCTGTAAACTCCTCCTGCTCCTCTGTCCCATCTTTGACTTAAACTTGACCTGTGCCAACAGATACGCATTTAGGATCAACCATATGGATGCCTGAGGTTGGGGGCTTCAGCCCCTCAGTCTGTGTTGTCCTGCTCCAAGAATGTGCATGGTATTTCATATACTTTTTAAATAAAGATTTACTAATCAAGCTTTTTTTCTTTGTCCTGCCCCCCTTCCTTCCTTCTTTCCTTCCTTTCTATGGTCCCTGCTTCATCTTACCATCCCTGCTTCCTTATCATCCCAGCATGAGATAGTCAATTTGACAATGTAAAGAATTCTTGGGTTAAAACTTTGCTTTGTTGCTGGGAAAATGTGTCTAAACATCAGATTTCCATATGTCATTCAGTCAAAACATATACTACTTCTACTGACTTCACTCCAGGTTGAAAATTTCAGTGTATATTGTAAGATGTCATCGAGGGAGAATTAGAGTTACAAATCAAGCTTCAAGAGGGTTTGTCATCATAAAACAAAGATAGGAAATAAATGAAGGAAGGGAGATGGGGGCAGGAGAAGGGAAGAAAGGAGGGGAGAGAAAAGGAAGAAAAAGAAAGGGAGAAAAGATATTTTTAAGGCTTGCAGCAACAACAAAAAAGGTAACTGTGTGAGATGATGGCTATGGTAATTTGCTTGACTGTAGTGACCATTTCGCTGTGTATATGTGTATGAATACATGTTCACCTTAAATACTCACGATAAAAAATGAATATGTACATTTTCTAAAAGGCTTGCTGGTCCCCCAAGGAACCCCAGGATGCTGCAGCACATTCACAGGAGCACCCTGGGATTCTTTAAATGTTTGAGGAAACACAGCAACATCTGTCGACACCAGGCCAACTACCAGCTCAAAATCGTTCACAGTTTTCAACATCAGATTTCACAAGTTTTTGATGACACCATGTCTTTATAAAACTAGATTTTCAGCAATTGCTGTGATAAAAAGCAAGTATCAAGTGAAAATCAATGTGGAACAAGAAATGAAAATTGTGATGATAGTCCAAGGTTTGCGAAGTGATGCTGTAGCCGACAGACGCACAGCTGCCATTAATAAGTAATATTAAAATGAATAAAATCATAGTTTAAGTTACATGTATTATTTTTTCAAATAGTTCTTATAAGACAGTAGGATAGAAATGCTTATTCAGTTGTCAGGATTACCTATTTAAACAGAAAGTTAGTTGTTTCTTTTGGCCTAGGGGTACCACGAATCAAGAAAGTTTGAAAACCTCTGCTCTATGATGCAACCTAATTTAAAGGATCCATGTCAAACTTATAATCTGGAGTCCTAATCGCTTCTCAAAATATTTTCCGCTTACTTTAAAGTTAAATTATCCATAGCATGTGTTTGATAAATTTACACTTGGCTTACCATTGAGTTTGATTTTATGATGTTGAAACTGTAAAGGAGTTAACAATCAGAATCACCTGGATTCAGATCTCAGTTGTTTCCAATACAAATTTGACGCAGAAAATATAAGGAAAGAGCATGAAATTTTTGACATCAGCAGAACTTTAAATTCCAGCCGGGCCACTTTTTCTTTTTGGGCCACATCTGTAAAGTAGGAACAAGATTCCATTGTAGGTCATTGAAATATAAGTGAAATCATGCATATAAAATACTGTGTTCTTGACACATGTCATTTCCTCTCTTTTATGATTACTGTAGCCACTTAAAGGTGAAAAATACCTTTATAAATAAAGTTAGATGTTTTAAATTCTGATATCAACACATGACCACCCAAAAGATTTATATATGGAATAAAAAGATTCCGACCTTGAGAGACATAGAGTCTGATTCTAACAAATGCAGGAAAGGAAGAAAAATTCAAAGGCAATGTACTGCAGCTGTATTTGAGGAGATCAAATTAATGAATAGTGTGGAGCACAGATTCGGGTGGCCAATCTAAGATCAAGAAGGAGATTTTCCGTGGCCAAAGATGAAAAGAGCAACCAGATTAATAGGGAGGTCTAGAAGTCATGCCCTCCCCCATCCTGCTTTGATAGTAAAAGGAAATGCAGACACTATTATTCTTCATTAGTTTTCTGTCAATTATTTTCTCCCAGTACTTTTTCCTAGAGTTCTATAACCAAAATATCTCAACGGTGTAGAAGTTGAAGCAAAGGATTTCACTTGGTGTCTCGTGATCTTCCTAGTTTCTGGGTATCTGAATACATTTATGAGTATTAATGAGGCAAGTTCACAGGAAAAAAAAGTGGGGAGATGGAGAAGAACAACCTTGGGTCAAGGTAAAGGAAAACTTGGAGTTCAGAAAAACCTAAAGAAGTATGAATTTTTAACACCTAGGTTTATCTAATCTGCTTTTAATATGCCCAATTAATCACAAAACAATAGATGTTATACCAGACTGTCTGATTCCAAAGCCCAATGCCTGCTTTCACCAGTGCTATTTACATTGTACTGGGAGTTCTAGTGAGAGCTATTAGACAACAAAAAGAAGTAAAGGGCATCAGATTGGAACGGAGGAGGTAACGCTATCTCTATTTGCAGATTACATGATCATATGTATAAAGCATCCCAAAGAAACCACAGGAAAGCTACTAGAGCTAATAAATGTTAGCAAAGTTATAAACTATAAGACCAATGCAAAAAAAGAAATTCAGTTGTGTTTTTTATTTATTTATTTTTTTTTTTGAGACGGAGTCTCGCTCTGCCGCCCAGGCTGGAGTGCAGTGGCCGGATCTCAGCTCACTGCAAGCTCCGCCTCCCGGGTTTACGCCATTCTCCTGCCTCAGCCTCCCGAGTAGCTGGGACTACAGGCGCCCGCCACCTTGCCCGGCTCTTTTTTTGTATTTTTTAGTAGAGACGGGGTTTCACTCTTAGCCAGGATGGTCTCGATCTCCTGACCTCGTGATCCGCCCGTCTCGGCCTCCCAAAGTGCTGGGATTACAGGCTTGAGCCACCGCGCCCGGCAGTTGTGTTTTTTTACACTATCAACGAACAATCCAAAAAGGAAATTGAGAAAGCAGTTCCATCTACAATAGCAGCTAAACAAATTAAATACTTAGGAATACATCTAACCAAGGAGGTAAAAGATTTGTATGCTGAAAACTAAAAACCATTGCTGAAAGAAATTTATGAATATCTGAAAAATGGAAAGATATCCTATGTTCATTAATAAGAAAACTTAGCATTAAGATGTTAATACTACCCAAAGTGAGCTACAGATTCAACACACTCTCTATCAAAATTCTAACAGCATTTTGTTTACCAAAATGGAAAAGCCAACCCTCAAACTTGTATGGAATTACAGGGGACCCCAAATAGCTAAACCGGTCTCTAAAAAGTAGAATAAAACTGGAGGACTAAAGTTTTCCAAATTCAAAACTTCCAACAAAGCTACAGTAACTAAAACTGTGATACTGGCATAAGGACAGACATACAGACCAAAAGAATAGACTAGAAAGCCCAGAAATAAATTCTCATATATGTAATCAATTGATTTTCAATAAGGGTGCCAACACCATTAAATAGAGAAAGGACAGTATTCTCAACAAATGCTATTGGGAAAACTGGATATCCATGTGCAAAAGAATACAGTTGGACTTTACCTTATGCTGTGTACAAAAATTACCTCAAAATGGATCAAATACTTAAATTTGAGTTAAAATTATAAAACTAATAGAAGAAAACATTGGGGAAAATCTTCCTGATATTGGATTTGGCAATGATGTCATAAATATGACACCAAAAGTACAGGCAACAAAAAAAAATGGACTTCATCAAAATTAATAACTTCAAAGAACACTATGAAGAAGGCAAAAGACAACCTACAGAATGGGAGAAAATGTTTGCAAATCATATATCTGAGAAGGGATTAACATCCAAGAGAATTCCTACAACTAAACAACAACAACAAATCACAAACACCCTAATTCAAAAATAAGTAGAGGATTTGAATGGACATTTTTCCAAAGAAGATACACAAATGGCTAATAAACACATAAAAAGATGCTCAACATCATTAGTCACTGGGGAATTGCAAATTAAAATTATGAGATACTATCTCACCCATTAGGATGGCTGTTATTAAAAAATTAGAAAATGGCAGCTCTGTTTAAGTTCTTGGAGGAACCTCCAAACTGTTTTCCACAATTACATTCCCACCAACCAGAGTATAAGTTTTCCCTATGTTCTTTGCAGTCTTGCCAGCGTCTGTTGTTTTTTTGTTTTTTTTAATAATACCTATTCTGACTGGTATGAGATGGTATCTCACTGTGGTTTTGATTTGCATTTCTCTGACAGTGATGATGAGCATTTTTTCATATGTTTGTTGGCCTCTTGCGTGTCTTTTTTTGAGAAGTGTCTGTTCATGTAATTTGCCCATTTTTTAACAGTTTTTGGGTTTTGCCTGTTGATTTAAGTTCCTTATAGATTCTGAATATTAGACCTTTGTCAGAAGTATAGTTTGCAAGTATTTGTCTCCCATTCTGTAGGTTGTCTGTTTACTCTGTTGATAGTTTTCTTTTGCTGTGCAGAAGCTCTTTAGTTTAATTAGGTCTCACTTGTCAATTTTTGTTTTTGTTGCAATTGCTTTTGAGGAACTTAGCTAAAAATTCTTTGTCAAGGCCAATGTGAAGAAATGTATTTCCTAGGTTTTCTTCTAAGCTTTTTGTAATTTGAAGTCTTACATTAAAATCTTTAATCTATTTTGAGTTAATTTTTGTGTATGGTGAAAGAGAGGGGTCCAGTTCATTCTTCTGCATGTGGCTAGCCAGTTATCCCAGCCCCATTTATTTAAAAGAGATTCATTTCCCCAATGTTTGTTTTTGTCTGCTTGGTCAAAGATCAGATGGTTGTAAGTGTGTGGCTTTATTTCTGAGTTTTCTCTTCTGTTCCATTGGTCTATGTGTCTATTTTTGAACTAGTACCATGTTGTTTTGATTACTGTAGCCTTATAGTATAGTTTGAAGTTGGGTAGTGTGATGCCTCCAGCTTTGTTCTTTTCACCTAGGATTGCTTTGGCTATTTGGGCTCCTTTCTGTTTTCATATGAATTTGGGTATATACCCAAAGGAAAATAAATCATTCTACCAAAAAGACACATGCACTTGCATGTTCACCATGCTATTCACGATAGCAAAGACATGAAATCAACCTAGGTGCATATCAGTGGTGAACTGGATAAAGAGCATGTGGTACATATACACCATGGAATACTACACAGCCATAAAAAGAAATGAAATCATATCCTTTGCTGCAACATAGATTGCAACTGGAGGCCACAGTCCTAAATGAATTAATGCAGGAACAGAAAACTAAATACCACATGTTCTCACTTATAAGTGGGAGCTAAACATTGAGCACACATGGACATAAACATGGGAAGACTAAGCACTTCAGACTACTATGGGAGAAGGGAGGGAAGGGTCATGAGTTGAAAAATTACCTACTAGGTACTGGGCTCACTACCTGGGTAACAGGATCCATACCCCAAACCTCAACATCATGCAATATACCCATGTTACAAACTGGCACATGTACCCCCTACATCTAAAATAAAATTTGAATTGAAAAAAAAAAAAAAACAAAATAACAAATGCTAGTGAAGATTCAAGAAGTTGAAACCCTTAAACATTTTCTGTGGAAATGTAAAATGATGCAACCACTGTGGAAAATAGTGGTGCCTCAAAATTTAAATCTAGAACTACCATATGACCCAGCTATTCCAGTCCTAACTATACATCCAAAGGAATTAAAAGCTGTAACTCAAACTGATGTCTGTTTACCAATGTTTATAGCAACATTATTCACAATAGCCAAAAGGTGGGAACAACCCAACAGTCCATTGACAGATGAATGCATAAACAAAATGTAGTATATTCATACAATGGAATATTATTCAGCCTTAAAAAGTAGTGAAATGTTACAACACAGATGAACCTTGAAAACATTAGGGTAAGTAAAATAAACCAGACACAGGACAAGTATTGTATGACTCCAGTTACGTGGGGTACCAGAATAGGCAAATTCATAGAGACACAAAGTAGAATAGAGGTTATCAGGAACTGAGGGGAGTGGGAAAAATGAGATTTATTGCTTAGTGGATACAGAGTTTATGTTGGGTATGACTAAAAAGTTTTAACTGTAGTAATATACAAGGGAAGTGTCTAGTAGACTAAGAAATAAGTTCAGGTCATGTTGTGAAAGGTTTTGATGCCCTGCCAAGGAATCTAGACTTTATTCAGTAGTCAAAGGAGAGCCACCACAGGCTTCCAAACAGGCTTGTAAACATTGCAGGCCATGAAGAGATTCATGTTTGGAAAGATAACACCATATAGAGGTTAGCTGGTTCTCCTATTGATAATCCTGGTCAATGGGTGCCCTTACCATACACTATATTGACACTTTTGGAAACGTGTAACATAGTAGTCACTTTCTCATGCTTGGGAAAAGTGAAATTTCTACTGCTGAGCTTCCAAATATGTCCATTTCCAGGAGAGCTAGTAGTCAGCCTCAACTTAGCCAGTTGGTGGTGGCTTTTGTTCTTGTCGTTGCTATTACTGATTGTAGATCTTATCTTACTGTTGCCGATAATGGAGTTTTGTTTCGCAATAGTCGCTGTAATACATAGCTGGAAAGGATGTGCAGATCCCTTTGTTATCTTAATTAAGAAAGTGCCTCAGTAAGAGGCAAGCTCCTGGCTTTGTAGTTCAGCATCTTTGATCCCCACTTAATCTTTGCTTGGACACTTCCACACTGAATAGCTTCTGGAAACCTAGCAACCCTCTATCCCTCCAGCACCCGCTACCTTCTCTCCTTATCTACTGCAATTTAAATAATTGACTCCAGCTTTCTGGTTTTGATTTTCTGTGTCTCAAATTCTCTTACTACATCTGTTCAGTTAACAATTCATATGCTCTATTCTTAATAAATGGGTGCGAATGCTTTACAAAAAGCCACTTGTGATAACTATCTCAGGCTGTGATCTTGGAAGGCAGATGCTTCTAGTTTTTTGTTTCTGTTTTTTGTATTTTCAACCCATGTGATTTCTGCAATCTTACCTGGTATCATTTGAGATGTAAGGGGAGAGCTTCTGCTACCATAGACTCCACTTCGTGGTTCATGGCGCTTAATTCCAAACTTCACAGGAAAACTCTAAATTTCTGATCATTGGCCCATTAAAGTGTTAAAAGTTGGTGTCCACAAGACCAGAAAAACTAGACTGTAATTTGGTCTCAACCCTGTGTTTTGGCCTGAGTAAGGAAACCTGATCGTAGCACAATCTCTCACCCAGGAAACAATGGTGAATAGTCAGTATCACGTCTCATTTGGTTCCATATTCAAGAGTAAAATCAGAAGTCAAACAGAAAATGAACCAGGAGATGGAGCTTATAGAGTCTGGGTCCCAACCACAGGAAGTAAAGAATCTCTTAAATTCCACTTAAAATATAAAATATAAATGTTGTATGTGGAGAAACATTCAAGATGGGTTGGGGTTTGCGTCTTTTTAACAGAATGATCTGCAGATTCTCAAAGAAAGGTCTGGAATGGCTGTTGCCCTTGACTACTTCCATATTTCCCTGATGTTATCTTTTCATCTTGATTCTCTGATAGTTTTTCTTCTCGTACATTCCTCCTAACCCCATATGTGCCTTAAACTGGGATCCCTCTTCTATTCTTCCCTCTTAACCCAAAATCCTTCAAGATTTTTGAAGGCAGGAAGGTTGAAAATTTCAAAGCAATCTTTAGAAAAACAGAAGTTGGTTGGATACCAGTCTAAAAATTTTAATCTCATCAAACCAGATTGCCTTGTGCCATCAGAATTATAAAAAGCTACAAGAAAATTCAGTAGCTAAAAATGTTGCCGTTTAGTTAGAAGAATATTTTTAATGACTCTAGACATATTAGTCAAAAAGAAAGTGGGGGGAAAAAAAGCAATTTAACACCAGCTTTCCCTCACGCTCCATAGCAAAGTCAAGCTGTATATCTAACGAGCAGCAGTAGCTCCAATTAATATTAAATGAAAAACCTGTGGCAACCTAACATCGAAGTCACAAATTTAAAGCCCCAGACAGTCACCACCGGTTGCCATCTGGTCATCAATCCTAAACAACCTCTGTTCCTCTGTCATGTGTCAGGGAATTTAAATCTTCTTATAGTAATATTTAAAATTTGAGTTAAGATTTGAGTAGGTTTTACAGAAAGACTGCTCTTTCTCGGCGCTCGATGAAAGGGAATTGTGTCTGTTTCATCTGGAGCCTGGTCTTTCTTGAAGAGGCAGGAGTGGTAAACCCTGCATGCCAACCTCGAGTAAGAGCAAGAGGCGCTCATAGAGCATGGAGTTGGACTCCTTTATTTTACAGACGGAGAGACTGAGATTAGGAGAGTTTAGTGACTTGTCCGAGGCCACCCTTCTAGTTTAGGACATTTCTGAACAAGAATCCCTAACATTCTCTTTGGTGTTGAGATACTTTGGGGCAGGACTCTGGACTTACCTGTCCAGTTGTATTTAGTGTATTCACCATTAGGTCACTTGGTTTATCCATGCCAGAGTGGAGACTCAGCAAACGAATAAATAAATGAAAAATGGGAATGAGATCCCACCATATCTAAATGCCAGATTGCCAAAAAGTAGGAGCTGAATTGCCTGAGTTTCAAAGGTTCACTGAGAAATGGGGAAGAGCTTGGCATGGCCTTTGAGTCTAATCAGAGTGTCTCTTCTTCACACCAAGTATCTAGGCAGAGCCTAGGAATTTGATTACAGTGTATCTGCACACATATTATGCAAAGGAGCCACTTGGCCTTTCACTGTGAAACAAACAAAATCCAGCATACCTCAGCTGATTTGTCAAACAGTATCATTTTTTATGTATTCTGGGGGCCCATTCTAATGACCCAGAGAAACCTCTCACACACAAATTGGGTTTTTTTTTTTTTTTTTTTTTTTGAGACGGAGTCTCGCGCTGTCGCCCAGGCTGGAGTGCAGTGGCCGGATCTCGGCTCACTGCAACCTCCCGGGTTCACGCCATTCTCCTGCCTCAGCCTCCCGAGTAGCTGGGACTACAGGCGCCCGCCACCTCGCCCGGCTAGTTTTTTTGTATTTTTTAGTAGAGACGGGGTTTCACCGTGTTAGCCAGGATGGCCTCGATCTTCTGACCTCGTGATCCGCCCGTCTTGGCCTCCCAAAGTGCTGGGATTACAGGCTTGAGCCACCGCACCCGGCCAAATTGGGTTTTTATAAGATTACGTTGGGGATGGGAACAGAAAAACAGGATTGAAAAAAAATGGCTAGGCGCGGTGGCTCACGCCTGTAATCCCAGCACTTTGGGAGGCCGAGGTGGGCAGATCACAAGGTCAAGAGATCGAGACCATCCTGGCCAACATGGTGAAACCCTGTCTCTACTAAAAATACAAAAATTAGCTGGGCGTGATGGCACATGCCTGTAATCCCAGCTACTCGGGAGGCTGAGACAGGAGAACCACTTGAACCAGGGAGTCGGAGGTTGCAGTGAGCCGAGACGGCACCACTGCACTCCACCACTGCACTGCAGCCTGGTGACAGAGCGAGACAACAAACAAACCATCAAACAAACAAAAACCTTCCTGGCCTGAAGATGTAGTGCATACCTGTAACCCCAGCACTCTGGGAGGCCAAGGCAGGTGGATCACTTAAGGCCAGGAGTTCAAGACCAGCCTGGGCAACATGGCAAAACCACATTTCTACAAAAAATACAAAAATTAGCTGGGTGTGGTGGTGGGTGCCTATAATCTCAGCTACTTGGGAGGCTAAGGTGGGAGAATCACTTGAACCCAGGAGGCAGAGGTTGCAGTGGGCCAAGAACATGCCACTGCACTCTAGCCTGGGCAACAGAGTGAGACTCTGTCTCAAAAAAAACAAACAAAAAAAAAAAACAGATAAAAAACAAGCCCTCTCCCTCCATCTCCCTAAAACAATAAAGAGATTTTGTTCATTTGGAGGAAAAACAAAACAAAACAAACACTTCTTGGCAGCCAAAGGAACTCGGAGGAACACAAAACTTTACTCGGCACAGGAAGGTAACATAACATCAGATTTTCAATTACTTAGTCAACCTTAGTTTACAACAATTGACATTAAGATAGTACTCAGAAATAACAATGACGAAAACCAACTCAAACACTTACCACCTCCTCTTACAGAAAGACAGCAAGGGGTGGGCAGTGGGTACCAGTCAGTACCTTCCAAGGGAACATTTCCTTTACCTGGAAAAGGAATTCTAATACATGAAATTTGCTCTAAAAATTATCAGATGAGGAAAAGTAAAGCCTGCATGTGAATTTTCTCTAATGTCTACAGTAAAAAAGCAATGTCCCAGACTGGTAATATTTTTCTAAGAAATTCTATTTAGCCCTTTCTCTTTCCTTTTTGACCTTCAGGAGAGGGAAAACAATTAATTTCAGAACCCACATAATACTAGTCAGAACTTCCTCTGTTTTCAGACAGTGACAGGTACCAGGTCCTCCCCTCTGCAGATAATCTTTCCTGTTTCTAAATGTTTTGTAATCTGATGTGGTAGTTCCAGATTCTCTTTATTCCAAACAGAGCCAGGAAGTAATTTCTCAGACAGTTTAACTTTGATAGCAGGTAATTTTAATCTATCGCAAACATCAGCCTGACATGGACTTGTTATCTTCATTATTTTAATTACTCTTTTGGGCCACTTTTTTCCCTCATTCCTTCCAGGAATGAGTGAATAGAAATTGGCAACTTTAATCTTATCATGCCACGGACCAGATTTTTTTTTTCTTACTAATGACATCATTTAGCCATGTACCTCATGTACCTTAAGTAATGAAATTTGTTTGTGAAACTCTTTATCTTAACAAAAAAAGGGAAAAAGTTACCTTTTCTGATGGGAAGTCACCCACCTCTGTCATACTGCTGTCTGTGCTGTTCTGAACAGCTGACAGTTTCTGTTAATTTACTTTCACTCCCCAGTTCAACTTTCCCATATGGAAAGCTGGAGTGATTTCTGAATAACAACAAGTAATATCTAATGTGGCAGCAACTGGCAGCTCTGACATTGAGCTTGGCTGTGGCCATTACCCAGGATTCCCCGCTTCTCCTTGAGAAGCAATTACAATTTCACAGGCTGGAATTAAAATTCCCTGTGGTATGCAATAGAGCAACTGACACTGTCAGAGTGATTTCAAGCTGCTAATCTCTCGCTGGAGTATGAGTGAAAATAGAGTTCCCCTTCATGGAAACCGAGGCCTGACAACTTTAAAACTCAGAATCTTTGATATATTTTAATTCGCTCCAAGGTCAGCCAGCACTGACCCAACAAAATTTGTTATACCACTAGATGGTGGAATATAGGGGCATTTGCACTGAAGTAGGGTTGGGAGGAGGAAGAAGCAGCATTTGGACTGAGAATGAAAATAACAAAAAGTGGGCCCAGCTCTTGTATGAATCATGTGACGAGAGAAGGAAATAGGAACAACTTCTGAGATCTAATCTGGGGAAGGACACAGAGGGTAAATGCCTTTGGGCCAGGTTCTCCACCTTCCTTCCCGAGATCCTCTTCTCACAAATCAGAGGGTGCAGCCCCCACTGTGCCGGGAAGAGCACCGAGGCAGTGTGCTGCATCAGAAGGCTCAGAGCTTTGGCCATTACACCTGGATTCACATCCTTCTCCACCCACTCACTGTGTGATCTTTTATGATGAAATAGAAACTCAGCTTCCCCATAGGTAGGATGAGCTCACCTATACCCATCTTGCAGAGTTGTGATGGATCAGGTATGAAAAGTGCTCTTCCCAGCGGCCCATGCATCACAGATGCTGATTAAATATTAGCTGTTATTAACAAACAGAAAGGCCTTGTCTAATCATGAGGTTCCCCAAACCTCATAACTTTTGTCACAGTCAATGACCATCGACAGAATTATTTACTTAATGGTTTGTTTTCAATGACTCGCTTTGGAAACTTTATTTTAAAGGAACACTTCATATCATGAATGGGAAACCTGTATCTCTTGCCATACATAATGACCATTTAAAACAATGCAAAATAAGAGACGTTAATAAACTCTACTTAGCATTGCTTGAAGAAGGCTACGGTATTCAGTTAACAAAAAACAACAAAAAAGAAGAAACAGAACTGGTAGAGAGATCGGAACCAAACTAAGCTGAGGTCTCAATCTTTATCAACCTCTACCAGTTGCTCACCTGTGCCTACCTTTGGGGGCCTGGTCCACTTTTATTAGCCTACTTGGTTCATTTCCTGTAGCCTCATTTTCTTCTTACATTTGAAAATAGTGAAGGATGTATATCTAGCAGAGAAGCAAGTCAACCCCTCTGAGTTTTTCTATTACTTGACTTCCTGGACGCTGATTTGAGTTTACAAGTGTAAACATGGGTAACACTGATTTTCTCTCTTCCTCATGAACAAAGAGGCAGCCCCTACGAATGAGCATTGGTAGGAATCCAGCAACACTCCTCACTCCTGAATGTCATGATGGTCAGGGGCACCGATGGAGCAGAGCCAGCTGCTGTCCTACCCAGCCCCTGACCTCTTTCGTTCCTTCTGAGTGCCCAGCCCTGTGATGCAGGTGTGAGCTCAGGAGCCTCTGATTAACTTTCATGTTGTTCCATGATGCCCTGGGTTATGTTTGCTCTGACCAGTTTTTCAGAGGAAAATTACGAAGCAGGTCTTTTTTCTACAGCTACCCAACCACATTGTGTGATTTTATCCTTTTCTTTTTCAACTTAATATTTTTCTTTTGTTAAGAGTTTTTTTTTTTTTTTTTTTTGAGACAGAGCCTCACTCTGTTGCCCAGGCTGGAGTGCAGTGGCGCGATTTCGGCTCACTGCAAGCTCCACCTCCTGAGTTCATGCTATTCTCCTGCCTCAGCCTCCCGAGTAGCTGGGACTACAGGCACCCACCACCACGCCCGGCTAATTTTTTGCATTTTTAGTAGAGACAGGGTTTCACTGTGTTAACCAGGATGGTCTCGATCTCCTGACCTCGTGATCTGCCCACCTTGGCCTCCCAAAGTGCTGGGATTACAGGTGTGAGCCACCGCGCCTGGCCTTGTTAAGAGTTTTTCTAAAGTCTTCAAGCTAAGCCCGTATCCATTCTTGGAATGCAGGTGTTTCAACTACGTTTTAAAAACTGCACTTAATGGAAAGATCATCTATAGGTAAAAGTCCAGGGCCAGCCTTAGAGCTGGTACATCGATAGTCCTGGAATAAAGGAGTTTTTAGAAGATGAGAAATCTCCATTTCTCCAGTAGCCTTTCTGTCTTTATTTTTCTTTCTTTCTTTTTTTTTTTTTTGAGACGGAGTTTCACCTGTCACCCAGGCTGGAGTGCAATGGTGCGATCTTGGCTCACTGCAACCTCCATCTCCTAGGTTCAAGCAATTCTCCTGCCTCAGCCTCCTGAGTAGGTGGGATTACAGATGCACACCACCACACCCAGCTAATTTTTGTACTTTTAGTAGAGACGGGGTTTCACCATGTTTGTCAGGCTGGTCTCAAACTCCTGACCTCTTGATCAACCCTCCTTGGTCTTCCAAAGTGCTGGGACTACAGGCGTGAGCCACCGCACCCGGACTTCTCCTGCAGCCTTTCTATCTGGTTTTGTAGTTACTTCTTGGTGTGTTCCAACAGCACATTCTCCCCAGGTTACCCACAAAGGCTCAATCCCTTGGGAAGCATCATCTACCCTTTCATGATTGTATTGTCAACAATCTGATCCCGAAGTCAATCTAGGGAGAAATAATTATGCAAAAGAATGGAAGTATTTATGACATTGAATAAAATTAGGTTTAAGAAGGAAAAGAAAGAGATTACTGAAATTCAGTAATAGATGGAATGCAATTGGACTCATCTTTTACATAGAACTGCCACTTAATATTAGGCAGTGTCTTGGGCTAGTGATTCTGCTGTGTACAGGGGTAAGACGACCTCTGTTCTTCAAACATTTTCTTGGCTGACTTCATATCATCACATTTCCACACATTGGACTTTGGAGAGAGCTTATTTGTGTTGGAGAAGGCATTTATACCACCCTTTTCCCACGATCTAAGAGATACATTTGTTAAGTGGAATAATGGTGTTAATTATAATCTATAATGTGTTAAAAGTTAGTCTGAATCTGTGGATTTAATGTAATTCAACTTCCACCTGAGTTTTTCCTAAGAACTCTACACCTAAGTTAATACAATCACATAAAACATTTCTGTCCAAGAAATCAAAGAAGCTAATTGTGGGTAAAATGCTGTGAAAGCTTATAAAATATAGTGTCCTATAAACGTGAGGGGTCATTTGTTGCATTTGCTTCTTGTTCATATGTGATTTTTATTGGTCATGGAGACAAGGGCTAAGAGCAGACCTGCACCTCACCTTGTAGGTGAGAGACCTCACATAGTCCCCTTCCCAAATACTTCCTCCTAATGGCTAGAATTCTACCTTTTATCTTTAAATTGAGATGAAATTCATATAACATAAACAGCCATTTTAAAGTGAACATTTCAGCAGCATTCAGTATATCCACAATGCTGTGCAACTACTACCTCTATCTAGTTCCAAAACTCATTTTTTTTTTTTTAAGACAGGGTCTTGTTCTGTCTCCCAGGCTGGAGTGCAATGGAGTGATCTCTGCTCACTGCAACCTCCACCTCCCTGCTTCAAGCAATTCTCCTGACTCCGCCTCCTGAGTAGCTGGGACCACAGGTACCCACCACCACGCCCAGCTAATTTTTGTCTTTTTAGTAGAGACAGGGTTTTACCACATTTGCCAGGCTGGTCTTGAACTCCTGACCTCAGGTGATCCACCTGCCTTAGCCTCCCAAAGTGCTGAGATTACAGGTGTGAGCCACCACGCCTGGCCCTAGTTCCAAAACTTTTCTTTATCACCTGAGGCAGGAATTCGGTACCCATTAAACAATAACTGTATTCTCCCAATCCCATCCTCTGGTAACCCACCTTGTGTATCTATGAATTTGCTTGTTCTGGATAGCCCATATAAGTGGATTCATATAATATATGTCCTTTTGTGTCTGGCTTATTTCATTCAGTATAATGTTTTCGAGATTCATTCATGTTGTAGCCCATATCAGAACTTTATAATTTTTATGACTGAATAATAGTCTACTGTATGTATATACCACCTTTTGTTTATCTATTTACCTACTGATGCCCCTTTGGGCTGTTTCTACCTTTTGGCTATTGGGAATACCGTTGATAAGAAGAAGATGTATGCTGTCTGTGTTTGTTTGAGTAGCAGCTTTCAGTTCTCTGGAATGTATAACTAGGAGTGGAATTCCTGGGGCACGTGGCAGTTTTATGTTTAACTTTCTGAGGAAACACCAAACCGTTTTCCTAGAAGTTCACCTTTGACAACTCATTCTGTTGGACTATGCATCTCCATTTCCTTAGATCCTCTTAAAAATTAGTTATAAAAATTTTCAAACATATCCAAAAGTTGAGACTACCTCAAAGCCCAATGCACCCACCACTCATCCTCAGTAGCCATCAGCTTTCTGCCATATGTTTCATCTATATCCCTTATCCACTGCCCCACTTTTTAATTTTTGCTGAAGAATTTCAAAGCAAATACCAGATATCCTATAATTTCTCCCCCCAAAACTTAAGTGTACAACTAAAATGGGGAGTAGCATCTTCTTACATAATTGCCTTAATAAAATTAACACTAATTAACTTTTTTTTTTTTTTTTTTTGAGACAGAGTCTTACTCTTGTTGTGCAGGCTGGAGTGCAGTGGTGAGACCCTGGCTCACCACAACCTCTGTCTCCTGGGTTCAAGTGATTCTCCTGCCTCAGCCTCCTGAGTAGCTGGGACTACAGGCACCCACCGTCATGCCCAGCTAATTTTTTGTATTTTCAGTAGAGACAGGGTTTCACCATGTTGGCCAGACTGGTCTCAAACTCCTGACCTCAGGTGATCCACCCACCTCGGCCTCCCAAAGTGCTAAGATTACAGGCATGAGCCACCGTCCCTGGCCCTAATTAACTTCTTAATATTAGTCAATGCACAGTCTATATTTACATTTCCCTACTAGTCTTAAAATAAAAATACTGTCTTGCCTTTGATTTGTTTGAATCAGGATCCAAACCAGGTCCATTGTGTTTGATTAATTTATCTCTGGAGTGTCTTTTAAGTTGGTTTTAATCTCTTTCTTCTTTATCTATGCTACTGACTTATGAAAGAAACCAGGTCAGGGGTCTTACAGAAAGTCTCCCGTTCTGAAACTGGCTAATGTCTTTCTTGTGGTGTTGTTTATATACTCTTTTAAAGTAAACATTTTGTTTCTACAATAGTAATATAGTCAGTTCCTGTGGCTGCCACTCTCAAGCTTTAATCCCAACTGTAATAATCACCAGAGACACTTTTTAAAAAATTCAGATTCCTGGCTCTTGTGCCCCTCGCTCTCCAGGCTCCCTTCCCCACCCCAGAGAGTTTGGAAGTTTTCCATTGTAGCCCAGAAATCTGCATCTTTAGCAAGCTTTTCAGGCAATTTAAATGCAGCTGGTCCCTAATTACAGGGTAGAAGGACCAAATCTTCTGGCAGTGGAGTTTTATCAGATCACCTTTGCTCTATGACTAGAAAAAACAGCTCTGTTCTGCTGATGGAATTCCAAAGGTGTCACAGGGGCCTAGTAGAGAAGACAAAAACAGGTTTCACCCTCTTCACAATTTGGCCAAATGTGGCCACCTTGGCCCGGGACCTTCCTTATGACAGATGAAGCACTCAGGGTCCCACCAGCTCTGGGATGAAGACCCCCTTTGGGAGGAAGTCACTATGTGCAGCCCACTCTTAAGAAGTAAGCAGTCATGTCCCACCTGCCTGAGAGTGGATATACAAGCAGACTTCAAAAACTTCATGGAAAAATTGAATTAAGATACAAATTAAA
Source organism: Trachypithecus francoisi (assembly GCF_009764315.1). Lineage (NCBI taxonomy): Eukaryota > Metazoa > Chordata > Mammalia > Primates > Cercopithecidae > Trachypithecus > Trachypithecus francoisi. Next base: position 21,508,588 of record NW_022681455.1, read on the forward strand.
AATATACAGTTGATGTAAGCTCCATCAGGTTCAACACACTTTTGTAAGCAGCAATACCAGTCATTTAGTTCACTTACTCAATGCAGTCATTTTTACATGATAAACTGAAGAGAAATGGGTGCCTTTTAATGATGTTTTAAAGATTAGGAAACCAAAAGAAGTCAGAAGGAGACACATCAGGACTATAAGGTGACTAATGATTTCCTAATGATTTCCCTTAGAAACTCTCGCAGAATTGCCTTTGTTAATGAGAGATGCGAGCAGGAGCATTGTCAGCGTGAGGAAGGGCTCTCCAGCCAAGCTTTCCTGGATGTCTTTCTGCTAAAGCTTTGGCTAACTTTCTCAAAACCCTCTCATAATAAGCGATGTTATCTTTTGTTGGCCCTCCAGAAATGCAACAAGCAAAATGCCTTGAACGTCAAAAACACTGTTGCCATGACCTTTGCTCTTGAACGGTCTGGCTTTGCTGTGACTGGACCACTTCCACCTCTTGGTAGCCATTGCTTTGATTGTGCTTTGTCTTCAGGATCATACTGGAAAAGCCATGTTTCCTCTCTTGTCAGAATTCGTTAAAGGAATGCTTCAGGATCCTGACCCTACCCATTTAAATTTTCCATTGAAAGCTCTGCTCTTGCCTGAAGCTGATCTGGGTGCAACAGTTTTGGTACCAATCAAGTGACAGGTTTCCTCAACTTTAATTTTGCAGTCAGAATTGTGTAAGCTGTACCAGTTGAGATTATCTATGGTGTTGGCTATTGTTTGTGCTGTTAACTGTTGGTCCTCTTCAATTAGGGTATGAACAAGGTGAACTTTTTCCTCACAAATTGATGTGGATGGTCGGCTGCTGTTGGTGTCATCCTCAACATAGTCTCATCCCTTCTTAAAATGAGTTATTCATTTGTCAATTGCTAATTCTGGGGATGCATTGTCCTCATAAACTTTTCATAAAACATCAGTAATTTCACCATTCTGCCACCCAAGCTTCACTATAAATCTGATGTTTGTTCTTGTTTAAATTTTAGCAGAATTTATGCTCTGATCGGGGCTCTTTTCAAACTAATATCTTATCCTTAGTGCCTCAAAATAGTTTCTGTTTGGACATGTTATAACAAATTATATGAGTTTCTTTTAGTGCAAAAAATTTTTGAAATCCCTACATAGTTTTTTTCATAATATTCATTTTCCATGGATTTTTGAAGCCCCTTATATATATGAATTATTTGAAATTCTTTGGCATAGGAGATTAGTCTTTTCTCCCTATGTCATTTATTTATTTAATCATTTATTTATATCAGTATGAACTCATAGATACTTATTTTGTACTTTGGGTTATAATCTAATACTGCTTCATTTTGCTGCTCAAATTATTGCAGCTTTGGCCATTGGGAGATCTTTCAGGTAATTGTGTTTCTTTAATATATACCATCAATGTGATAATGTTTTGGTTTTGATCCCTTTACTTTCTGTCACAAGATACTCCAGGCACATCCTGTATATTTCCTGCCCCCATCCTAGGATCAGCCATTTCTCCAAGGAACCCTGGTTATTTTTATTAGACAATGCTATTAGAAACCAAGATCTGGGAGATCTGGGTGCCAAGTATGCTTGTTGCTATTAAGGTGTCATTGTTTTTAGACCCTCTCAGCTGACAGAGCAAGGAAATGTATGTGTGTATACTAAATTGTATATATACACATTTCTGTAAACATTTCTATATGTAACCATCTGTATCTGTATTAAGCTAAACGTGAGTTTATATTGATGTCTCCAACTCTAAGCTATTACCATAGGTATCCTTCTAGCTGCCTCCTCTGTAAATCCCCACTCTAACACTGAGAAACCTGACTCCCACCATGTGCTAGTCATTTACTTAATTGTTCAGTTCCATATGTATGTATAGTAGTATCAGAGTTGTTAACCTGTAACCCTGTGGAAAGCAACTTTATTGATTAGAGTACAGTTCTTTTGTACAGTTCCTTTTGCCTTTAGTCTTACAGACTCCACTCATTTCCAAAGTTAGGTTAGCACCTTATTCTGCCATGCCCTTCAGTGAAGTTGTTTTATACATTTGGATTCTTTTGTCACATTTTGCATTCCATCCTGACCTCCAAAATGATTTTTAAACGTTGCATACATTAAGGTTTATTCTTTGTGTTGTATGTTTTTATGAGTTTTAACAGATGTTCAGTGTCTTATAGTCACCATTACAATATCATACAGAATAGTTTCACTGCCCTGAAAAAAAAAAAAAGAAAACAAAAACCTGTTCTTCATCTGTTCAGCTCTCTTGCCCATTTCCTGGATCCTGGATCCCTGGGATCCATGGATCTATTTCTCATGTCTCTGGTTTTGTCTTTTCTAGACTGTCATGTAGTTGGAATCGTGTAATCTGTAGCCTTTTAGGACTGGCTTTTTGCACTTAGCAAGGTGCATTTAAGATTCATCCACACCTTGTGGTAGCTTGATAGCTCATTTTTTTTCATCATTGAATAATATTCCATTGTATGGATGTACCACAGTTTGTTTACTCAGTTGGCTATTAAGAACATTTGGTTGCTTCTAGATTTTGGTATATATGTATAATAATGCTATAAACATTTGTGTACAGGTTTTGCATGGATTTAAATTTCCAACTAATTTGATTAAGTACCAAATAACAATAAGTATGACTGTGGGATCATACAGTAAGAGTCTGTTTAGTTTTGTAAGAAACTGCCAACTGTCTTCTAAAGGGTCTGTGCCATTTTGTATTCCCACAAACAATAAAAGAGTTACTACTCGACAGCCTCCCCAGCAGTTGGTGTTATTAGTTTTTTTGGATTTTATCCCTTCTTATAGTGGTACATTGGTATCTCATTATTATTTTAATACATTTTCTTTTAAAGGGAAACAACACAGAATTGTCTTCTATTTCACAGAGCACACAGTAGTGTATGAGCTCTGGAAACTGAATCAATATGAATTTGACCAGCTGGGTGTGGTGACTCACACCTGTAACCTCAGCACTTTGGGAGGCCGAGGCAGGTGGATCACCTGAGGTCAGGAGTTCAAGACCAGCCTGGCCACCATAGTGACACCTCATCTCTACTAAAAATACAAAAATTAGCCAGGTGGTGGTGTGCACCTGTAATCCCAGCTACTCAGGAGGCTGAGGTGGGAGAATCACTCGAACCTGGGAGGTGAAGGTTGCAGTGAGCCAGGATTGCACCAATGCACTCCAGCGTGGGTGACAGAAACTCCGTCTCACAAAACAAACAAACAAACAAACAAATATGAATGTGACACCCACCCCCACCACCACCACCTCCCTCACATCTCACACCCTCAAGTGGCACAAAGAGAGGAGGGCTCTTACAGCTAAGGAAAACTTATTATTGAAATGGTCTGGGATGTGGCACACATTTAATATAAAAATGTCTGAAGACGTTTTATTCACAATAATTAGAGTAACCAACGGTAGAAAAACAATCCTCTATCTCACAGTTCACACCAGACTCACAAAAGCCCCCCAGTGGCTCCTTCAGCCTGTCTAGATAGCAATTTCCATTACAAGTGTCTTATGCTGTGACAAATAACGAATCATGGGGATAGATATTGAAAAACACTGAACTGCTCTCCAGACAGCTGGTGTTCCCTCAGCCCTACACAGGTTTCTCCAGAGTGTGTGCACTTTGAGAAAGTACAGTACAAATCGTTCTATCACCTGCACACTGAGTGAAAAATGCAAAAATCAAAAAAGAAGGAAACAGGAAACAAAATCTAAAAGCAATAAACACTATCTATCAAAATCCACATATTCAAACAAAGAAGTTTGTAGAAGTTCCTTTAGCAAGCCACCAGTTACTTAGCTAACAACACTGACTCACTCTCCTTCCCTTTAAGTCATGTACCAACTGAGGACCAGAAAATAACTCTGGAAACTTGTACACAATGCCCGCACTTCTGCTCCCAACTGATGGGTCAGTTTTTTGTCCCCCCAAATGACATTTTACTTATAACTATGCAATTTATTTAAATCATATTATGGAAGTGAAATGTAAAGTTAGAAAGAAGTAGGCTTATGGTCATGGTTTCAATTAAAACTAAATAGAATTCTTTGTAGAAACATGATAAAGATGAGTTGCTAACAAAAATGGTGAGTAAGATAACTATCAAAGAGGAAAATGCTGTGCAAGTGTAGAATAATCTTGCACCCAGATTTCTTCACAAGTGACCAAATTCTCATTCATCCTTAGAGAAACAGCAACTGGGAAGTTATATTAGTCCATTCTCACACTGCTGATAAAGACATATGCAAGACTGGGTAATTTATAAAGGAAAAGAGGTTTAATGAACTCACAGTTCCACATGGCTTAGGAAGCCTCACAATCATGGTGGAAGGCGAAGGAGGAGCAAAGGCACGTCTTACATGGCAGCAGACAAGAGAGCTTGTGCAGGGGAACTGCTCTTTATGAAACCATCAGATCTTGTGAAATTTATTCACTATCATGAGAACAGCACAGGAAAAACTGACCCCCATGATTCAATTACCTCCCACTGGGTATCTCCCACAATACATGGGGATTATGGGAGCTACAATTCAAGATGAGATTTGGATGGGGACATAGCCAAACCATATCAGAAATGAAGATGTTGCTTATGGTTATGGTTGATACAAAAAATATGACCTGGCCAATTCCAGTCAGTACACCCACACTCAAAGAAAATTCTCGAGTGTGACAGGAAAAGATTGCCAAATGAATAGACATTTATATATTTTAAAGTCATTCGCTCTTTCTCAACTTTAACCATATTATTATTTCAATTATCCAACCAACTTGACCAAGTATGAGAAAGATATTGCTAATGTAATGCTACCTTAGATAAACCAAAAAATAAACACCCACCATCCCCTGCTCTGATTTAACCATACTTTAAGTTGCCCACAATTTCATTGTCCCATAAAATGACTAAACTCAGGCTCCCACCTGGGCCCACCAAAATATTGATTTCCTCAGCCATGGGAAGTGCAGGGGAGTCCTGGGGTAGGTGACCTGCCTTCTCAGTGTACCCCAGTATGCTGTACTGATATTGCCATTTTATCTGTTTTTGTCGTTTTTGCGTATGTTGATGTGAAATATGTCAGAAAGCACTTGAAAGGGTGCTAAGTCAACATCTGACGGATGAAGCTAGCTAACTAATTTTCACTTTCATTCCATATTAAAATAAATACAAGGCAATAAATAGGTTATGTCAATCAATGAGGACATCAAATGCCTTATTTTGGACACTGATGCATTGTCAGCTTCTTTTCTGAGTATTTGAAACTAGCAACCGTAAATATTCAGTGGTTTTCAGGTATTGTACATTTTTATCTGTATGTCCTAAACATGGAAATTGGCATTGTATAGTTGTGTAACAGATTATTTAGAGTACCTTAACTAAACTACATTTATTATAAAACTATAGTGTTTATTGTCTAGCAACTATTATTCCTTTCTTAATTTGTTAAATCATTGCCCCATTCAAAATTATTCAATTTCACTAAAACATATGAGTCTTATCTTTCATTTTCTGTGAATGAATGCAACATTTGAGTTTTAAAATACCTTTGGAGATACATTTCAAATTACTAATGGAGATTTGCTTTGAATTGCCCGATTCAGTTTTCTGGGTGACCATTTATTTTGATAAATTCTTAAAATTAATGATACTCTTTAAAATACATTTTCTTAAACATCAGTATTTGAATTCTATAGTTATCAAAGAACAATACCTATGTTGACATTTGCCATTAGTGTGCAACTACAGACTTTTGAAAAGAGAATGATCTATGAGGTCATGATATTCATTTAATTCTCCTACCTGCTTCTAAAAGGGTCTGAGTTTCTTGAGTCATTGTGTCTTCCCATAATTACCATCTCTGGCATTTACAAAATAATGAATTTACTTTCTCTATTCATCATTCGCTTTTTCCTAAGAAGTTTCAATGCTTCTCTAGAAATTACTTATGTCATAAGCCACAAAAAATTAAGAAAAAAAGGGGCCATATGTTCACTTCCCGTTCATATGAGTAAAGCACCCAGGGAAGGAGACGAAGTCTCACCATCCTTCATGAAGACATACTGGAGCTGTTGTCCTCCCGGCTGTCAGCCACTTCCTAGCTCCCTGTGCTATGACTTATTATCATCAGTCATCCTATTGTCAGAAAGGATTCGAGAAAAAGAAAGAACTAACGTGGTCAGGCATGGTGGCTCATGCCTGTAATCCCAGAATTTTGGGAGGCTGAGGTGGGCTGATCACTTGAGATCAGGAGTTTGAGACCAGCCTGGCCAACGTGGTGAAACCCTGTCTCTACTAAAAATACAAAAATTAGCTGGGCATGGTGGTGCATGCCTGTAGTCCCAGCTACTCGGGAGGCTGAGGCAGGAGAATCACTTGAACCTGGAAGGTGGTCCCAGCCTGGGTGACAGAGTGAAACAAACAAACAAACAAAAACTAATGAAAAAGAGGAGAAAAATGGAACTATCATAAAGCTGGAAAAATTTCCAATTTGCTATTTAATTTCAACAATTATTCTTGAGAATTTTTCAAAGAATTCGAAATATCACATGGTAGAACTAGAAGAATCATATCTCAATAAGACTAAGTCCTTGCCACTAACTAGAACCAATGCACTACCACTTCTAGAAGACATGTATTAATACAAATACAAGGAAAGAAAAGCACATCTGCTTTTCCATTTTGCCAGGCACAATAGTAGGTACTTTACAGGAGAAATCTTACTGAATACAAAGACAGGAGAAATCTTACTGAACAGGAGAAATCTTACTGAACACAAAGACAAGAATAGTCTTTAGAGTTATCAAAATTTGGAAATAGTTCATTAATCCATATAGTATTGAGACCAGACCTGCTAATAATTAGACAAAGACAAAATTAAAGATGGTTATATTTTCTTTAAGAAAATCCCAGGTATGGCTGTCAAAACTCAGAGAAGAAGCCTAGAAGCAGAGAGAAACTGAATTCATAATGAAACAACACTATTTACAAAGACTCAACTTTTAAAACTTGCCATACATGATCATTTCACATCCTTTCTGAACACAGCTCCTTTAAACCAACTCCACCACCCCACTGGCCAGCACAGAAAGTTGTTTAAAAACTGTTTCCTGGCCAGGTGCAGTGGTTGACACCTATAATCTCAGCATTTTGGGGGCTGAGGTGGAAGGTTTGCTTGAGCCCAGGAGTTTGAAACCAGCCTGAGTAACAGAGTGAGACTCCATATCTATTAAAAGAAAAAAAATATATATATAGCATATATAATATACATACATATAAATATTGAAAAGAAAGTTCCCCATTAAAATTTTCCTCCCTCTAAGGAAAGGTTCTTGCCCAACTCCTGACATATTCATCCTTCTGCCTTCTTTTCTTCCAAGCATTTAAGGATATCTATTATGTGCTAAGATCTCTTAAGCATTGGGGATATGGAAGTGAAAGAGGCAGACACATCCACAAGAAGCTAACAGTGTTTAATAGCAAAGAAAGCCATGTGAACAATACCATTTTTGGGGTTAAAGAATATTTTCTGTGCTGCAAAATGCTAGAAAAACAATGATTTCATCTGATTTGCATGATTATCATTTGTATCTGTATGTTGGAAATAAATGACACAGCCCATAAGTCTAGAGTCATGAAGATTGAGGAGTAGCTAGACTCAAAAAAACTTCAAAAGGAGTCATGAAACAAATACATGACAAACCAAGAGAGGAAAAAAGAAAAGAAAAGAAATACTAACATTATCAAAGTAAGTTATCCTTAAAATATAAACATTCTCTGCCACAATATTTCTTTCTCTTCCCACGTTGTTTTTGTTTTGTTTGAGACAGAGTCTGCCTCTGTCACCGAGGCTGGAGTGCAGTGGCACAATCTCAGCTCACTGCAACCTCTGCCCCCTGGGTTCAAGTGATTCTTGTGCCTCAGCCTCCTAAGTAGCTGGGATTACAGGCATGCACCACTATGCCCGGCTAATTTTTGTATTTTTTATAGAAACAGGGTTTCACCACGTTAGCCAGGCTGGTCTTGATCTCCTGGCCTCAAGTGATCCTCCAGCCTTAGCCTCCCAAAGTGTTGGGATTACAGGTGTGAGCCACAGTCCCTGGCCCCCATGCTGTTTTTAATTCACACTTTCTGTCTTGACTTCCTTGTTACTTATTCTGTGGATACTTTCTTTCTCTTATTAGCTTTATCTTGCCCCTTTCTTCTTTGGACAACATAGCTTCCAATATAGAAAAAAATATATTTTTAAAAGCATAAACAAATTACGGGGAAAAATCACTCACATACAACCTGCAGATAGGCAGGTATGGGGCTCCTTGATGACTTTGGGATCTCAAATTCTTCCTAGCTTTCTGCACCAACATTCTTAGAGCGTGATGGTTGTGTCCTCTTCATATAAGACGGCTGTCTTATCTTCAGCCTCATATTTGTTTTCAGGCAGGAATAAGGACAAAGGCGAAAGGCACTTCTAGCTGAGTTGGCTTTTTTTAAATTAAAGGTCTTCCCAGAATTTCTGCCCTATGACTTTCACTGGCCAGAGACATACCACATGTGCAACCATTGTTGCAAGGCAGGCTGGGAAATGTAGTGGTTTGGTGGCAGGTGCTTTACCACCAGAACAAAATTAGCGTTCAGTGAAGGATAAAGGGGAACATGGAGGGGACTAGCAGTGAATGCCAAGACTGTGTCCGTCTCACTCAGGCCATCCAGACAGTTCTCTCCTTTCTACAGTATTCCTTCACGTGGATATGTCGTTATTGATCTTCACTATGTCCTTGTTTTATCCCATGGCTCAAAGAAGTCCTGCCTAGGAGACTGTCTTAGGAAGTTTTAAAAATCCCACTGCCAGATTACACCCCAGACCATTCTTATCAGACTCTCTAACGCACTGGTTTTCAAACTTGGCTGCACATTGGAACCACCTGAGAAGTTTTAAGAACGATTGATACCTGGGTGCCACAGAAAACAATGTGATTGGTCTGGGGTACAGCCTGGGCACTGGGAGTTTTGAAACCTCCAGAGTGGCCGGGTGCAGTGGCTCATGTCTGTAATCCCAGCACTTTGGGAGGCCGAGGTGGGCAGATCACCAGGTCAGGAGATTGACACCATCCTGGCCAACATGATGAAACCCTGTCTCTACTAAAAATACAAAAAAATTAGCTGGGCGTGGTGGCAGGTGCCTGTAGTTTCAGCTACTCGGGAGGCTGAGGCAGGAGAACAGCGTGAACCCAGGAGGCGGAGCCTGTAGTGAGCCGAGATCACTTCCCTGCACTCCAGCCTGGGCGAAAGTGTGAGACTCTGTCTCAAAAAAAAAAAAAAGAAGAAAAGAAAAAAGACAACAAACAAACAAACAAAAACCTACAGAGTGATTCTAATATGTAGCAAAGTTTGAAAACCATTGTGCTAGGTTCCAGCCACCAATAGTTGTTAATGCTCCCCAGGTGATTCCAATATTCATTCAAGACTGGGAACCACCGCATGAAGGCATCTCCCTCCTTAGCAGAAAGCTCACTGGTGGGAGTTGGGAGTAGATGGGGGCACCCTGCCTGTTTTTAACAGCTGCGATTAGAGTCCACACCACTTGCGCCTATAGACACACCACAGAGAGGAAGCTATTCAAGGACAGACATTAAGAAAGGTAAGACACTAGCAATCAGCATTTAGATTTGTGAAGATCTTTGTAGAGGATTTCTCATCCTTCCCCATTTTTACATCTGCCATGTCTTCCCTCTGTGCGAGCCTTCTTAACAGCTGGGTCAGATTTTCACCTTTTAATTGTGGGGAGTAGAGGCTGAGAGTGCTGTGGGCAGGGCGAGAGGGACATCTTCCCCATTTAAGGCTTTTCTTCCTGGGTAAGGCCTGTTAATTTTTCACTTTTACTGCGAATTTCATTTTCCATGAATTCTTTTCTGTGGTCATACTACTCTGTTAATTCTGGATGGGTGAGAGAAAGTGTTGTGTTCACAATCTGCCTGTTTTGAGTTGAAAAAGAGGTCAGAACAAATATGAGATTATTTTTTCCACTCATTATAATTAATAGCAATTAATTCAATGTTATTGCCTAATCACTTATGTTTGAGCTGGATGATTTCACCTACAGCAGAATATATCATTTCAGAGGACTTAGTGATTAAAAAATATGCTTTTAAGGCATTTCCAGAGCCTGACTATTGGCCCAAACAAAACAAAAAAGCTTGTTGTAGGGACAGGCTAAGCTAAGACCATTTTGCAGAAATAGTCTAGTGAAAAGAGATAAGACTGCAGACTCACTAAGAATTATGATAAAAGAAAAATTATGTTTGGGGTTTTTTTTTTTTTGGACAGGATCTTACTCTGTCACCAAGGCTGGAGTGCAGTGGCATGATCTCAGCTCAATGCCACCTCAACCTCCCACACTCAAGCTGTCCTCCTACCTCAGCCTCCCAAGTAGCTGGGACTGCAGGCATGCACCACCACATCTGGCTAATTTAAAAAAAAATTTTATAGAGACAGGGTTTTGCCATGTTGCCCAGGCTAGTCTCAACTTCCTGGGCTCAAGCAATCTACCCACCTTGGCCTCCCAAAGTGCTAGGATTACAGGTGTGAGCCACCACACCTGGCCGAAAGAAGATTTTGAAATTGGGAACATAGATTTGGCTGTCAGAATCCAAGTGACACCAAATATAAGGTGGGAGTTTCCTGGACAATTCTCCAAAATGTCACCCTAATACACTTTACATGTAGGTTGGTCCTTCTTGGAATTCATCCAACGGTATCAAAAAGAGTTTGTTATAATAATAGGCACCATGTATTAAGGATTGACTTTGCACCAGGTGCCATTCTAGGCCCTTTCTGCACATTATCTTATTTAATCCTTACAAGCCTATTTTACAGAAAAGCAACTAAGACTAAAAGGAGGAAAATGACTCCCATAGCTAGAAAGTGACAGAGCTGGAATTTGAAACCAAGTCTCACCTTAAGTGGTTCCTTTAATTATATTAGTTAAAGAAGGAGGAGGAGGAAGAAGGAGAAGTAGGAGGAAGATGAAAGAAGTTTGAGAAAGTGTTACAGAAATGCTCAACCATCTGTACCTATTTCTCAAAATATTTTAATCTGATGACTTCACCTCCACATTTATTTCTAGACACAGGATAATAATTTTGTCAGCCATGGTAAGATGGGGTAATGATGACAGGTGCTCACTAAGTATGAAGTGAATGAATGAATGTGGTTTATGCCCCATTTCCTCAGCTATAAGGTGAGAGCAAGTTGTATCATAATTGCTATGGTTTGGATTTGTGTCCCTGCCCAAATCTCATGTCAAATGTTAATCTCTTGTGTTGGAGGAGGGACCCAGTGGGAGGTGACTAATCATGGGGGTGGATTTCCCCCTTGCTGTTCTCGTGATAGTGAGTTCTCATGAGATCTGGTTATTTAAAAGCATGTTATGGCTCCCCCTTCTCTCTCTTCTTCCTTCACCAGCCCTGTAAGACGTGCCTGCTTCCCGTTCTGCCATGATGGTAAGTTTCCTGAGGCCTCCCCAGCTATGCTTACTGTGGAACTATAAGTCAATAATTAAACCTCTTTTCTTTATAAATTACCCAGTCTCAGGTAGTTCTTTTTAGCAATGTGAGAATGGACTAATACAATGGTCAACCCTGCAGAGCAGTAGGGACACACAGTGCCAAATAATATATGCACAGTTTTCACAGCAACAGCTAAGGTACTGACAGCACCTGTAAGCACAGAGTTGTTCTTTTTGATAAAACTGAGTTCTGTTTGTAGCATTGCAGAGCCTCTAGTCTTTAGTAGAATGAGCAATGGCAGCTAAGATTTAGAAAACTGATAAATATGGCCTCATAATCTCTCCATGATTCCTCTTTTCTGACTTTCCTTGAACTCGTACTCAGTAGGATCTTATTTATTGTCTTCTGTGTGCCCAGCATTATCCTGGGCATTGTGCACAATCTAAACACAATATCCATGCCAGAAATGTATTCCAAGTTTATTTCTATTTTTAAAAATCTTCTATGATCATGCCACTGCACTCCAGCCTGGGTCACAAAGCCCTGTCTCAAAAAAAAAAAAAAAAAAACCAACACCACCAACAACAACAAACCATCCTGAAAGCTAAAGGTGATTTTATAAACTTCTATTGGGTACTGGTTGCTGACCATATAACATCTAAACTCCTAAGCATATAAGCATAGTGTAGAAAGTTGTCCCTCTGTGCTGACAACCTGCCCTACCAAACTAATGCTTGCTAGTCATCTCCATTGCAACTCATTTCAGCTCTTCTGAGATTTCCATTATTTTCTGGGCCTTGCTTGGTCAACTGATGACTCTATGCCTTTGCATGTACAATGTGTTCTGCTTGGAATACCTTTTCCTCTTTTTTTTTTTTTTTTTGAGACAGAGTCTTTGCTCTGTCACCCAGGCTGGAGTACAGTGGCGTAATCTCGGCTCACTGCAAGCTCCGCCTCCTGGGTTCATGCCATTCTCCTGCCTCAGCCTCCTGAGTAGCTGGGACTACAGGCGCCCGCTACCACGCCCGGCTAATTTTTTGTATTTTTAGTAGAGACGGGGTTTCACCGTGTTAGCCAGGACGGTCTTGATCTCCTGACCTTGTGATCCGCCTGTCTCGGCCTCCCAAAGTGCAGGGATTACAGGCGTGAGCCACCACTCCCGGCATCTTTCCCTCTTATCTATGTAGCGTACTCATATTCATCCTTCAAAACCCTGCTCACACATCCTCTGTAAGGCCTCACCGACTCTTTCTCGGGGTAGAGTTGTTCTTCTGTATTCACACCTCTGGGACAATATTTCCCGTTGGAACTTTTCCCATAACAGAATTTGAAATCCTCAAGAGCTTGGATGTGTTATCTTTGTCTCTCTCACACCTGCCCATTGTAAGTGTTTAACGGAGGTTTTGCTGAGTAATTAATAAAACTACGCAAAATTGAAATTGTCAGCTAACCCAGGGTAGGAGGGTACTAGATGTAAGGAGTATTTGTAAGGGAAAGGAAAGGTGTTGGAAAATATCTCATTCATAACTGTCTACATTTTAACATATTTAGAGATGGTGAACATGAGAAATAACAAGGGGATTTAAATGTGTTTAAAATTAATACATCGCATAGCACTTATAAGTATAATGAAATTCGAGGTGTGATCTCTGTTGACTTGAAATCATTTCTGGAGGCCTCATTAAAGGGTTTAATTTGGAACCTGTGCTCCAGAGATGAGAAGGAAGGATCTCTTTAGTTCATGGAAAAACGGGCCTAGAGAGCCACTTCCAATGAGGAAAAAGAACATGAATCTGAAAGTCTGGATAAGCTGAGTACTTGGTACCTGGCAGGTCCTTAAGAGTGCCTGGAGTATCCACCTCGCACCCCTCAACTACTCCAATGTTTAACTAGGTGAAACAAACACAAGATGCCAAACGAGGCACAGCCTCATTACCCAAAGCACACTTTTTCTGAGAAACTGTGGAGGATGTGGCTTCCACATCCCAAAGGCAAACCTAAAACCTAAGTTTCAATGGACTTGCTCCTCCCTACGTCTCAAAGATGGAGGCTGGTTCTCGCCTCCTGGACAGCTGGGGCTGCAGCAAAGGTTCTGAGCCAGCTCAGAGTCTCAGTCACCCCAGCCTGTGGAGGTGAGAGTTGGAGGGCTCCTAAGGCTGCTTTTAAAAGACAGACCCCGTGCCCTGCACCAAGCGAGAAGTATGTGGTGTGGAAGGAGAGGTATACACACTGCTGTCCTCGCCAGACTGGGGAGGCCTTGGGAGCCAGCTTCCTGGCCAGGCTGGAATCAAAACGGCCCCACCCACTAGTGCCATAGTCTCCTATAGCCAGAAAAGTGACTGCTCTTGTGTTTTGGAGGGGTGAGTAGGGTGTCCAAAGAGGGGCCACCAGTGTTTCCCCCATACTGCTGCCTCCTTGGCAACGGGAGTAATTCCTTTTTCGCTCCAGAAACGTGGGCAGATGTGGTTCGCAAGGTGGGCTTCAGGGAGTTACAAAGGCTGCTCCAGGAAGGAAGATGAAGAGGCGGGAGGTGTGCAAGGGTCGTGGGAGCTGAGGGTGGCCTGGGCAGAAAAGTCCTCAAAGGAGGCAGGGCCTGTCCGGGGTTGGAATGAGTCAGCATCATCCGTAAAGGCCAGTTGCATCATGTCTAAAAGTAGCCAGCAAGTGTTGGGGCCAGCTCCCCACTTTGAATTTGTGGAAGACTTTGTAATACCACATCACCTAGCCACAGGCACTCCAGTATTAGAATCACAATATGTGAGAGCCAAAAGGGACATGAAAATCAACTGTTCCAACCCTCTTATTTTACAGATGAGAAAAAAAAGAGACCAAGAGGGATTTGATGTCAGGCTTACAGTTTGATTACACCCTCCAAAAACATCATAAATTTCTGCTGTTGTTCTGTGGTGACACTCAAAAGACTATCCTTGTCATTTTCAAAAGGTGTCAGGTTTCCTACGTGAGACAAACCTCTAATTTACAAGCCAGCCTCTTCACAATGCAGCCTCTTTCGGTTCATTTTAGGTTCATCGTTGGCCACTGAAAATTTAAGATCCCTGCAGTGTGAAGGAAGTGTTAAACTATACCATTAATGGAAGTAGGTTGTGCTAAATTGGATATCTGCAAGCAGCTTTATGAGCCATAAAAGTCAACATCTTTCTTTCATTACCTTTAAAGGCTGTTTACAGAAAAGATAAGGCAGGCCCAGGTCAGGGTACCCACTGAGAATTAGTGGGAGGATCTGGCAGGAAGGAATAACAGGAAAGGATTCGGAATCGATGACCAGGCAGTACAGACAAGTGGCCTATGGACACAGGGACTAGCATGTCATTTATTTCTTCAGGAGCCTGCTTGTCACACTGATGTGGGACTAGGCTCCCGATGAAGGACCCAGTCAGAAAGGCTGTCGTAGCTGGCTTCATTCTTCCTAACCCATAGCTGGTTTCACAAGCAGCCTTCCCACCTCAGGGTGGCATTCATTTCACAGATCCCATCAACACTCAGTAAAAACTTTAAAAAGCAGCCTCTTCTTATGCAGTACATTCTTTCAGGGTCTCCATAAGTCCTCAGTGTTTTCAGTCTTGTTCCTACCTCTCAACCAAAGCTGGCATGGTACGGGTTGCACATTCACTTACAGAGAAAATACAGGTCCTCCTTTATTTTCCTGTTCAATGATTTGCATTTCCCTAGAAGACTCCCACCTCATTGGGTTGCTGGGGGCAAGGAGAGAGAGTGAGAGAGGAAGGAATACAAAAATGGCTCTAATCCATTCCAAACTAGTGATCTGTTCATAATGATATAAGAGCTAACAGAGAGCTAAGTATGTGCAAGGTACTCTTAAGTATTTAAAAATATCAGTTCATTAAACAATCATAACACAATTTTATGGGTACAACGATGAACCTCTTAGGACAGATCAGGAAGCTGTGGCACAGCAAGGTTTTATGACAAGCCACAGTGAGTAATTGGTGGAGTGGGAGCCTCTTTGATGACACATAAGTGATCAGCCTTTGAGAGTTCCCATCAACCCCCTTGCTCTTTTTTAATGTAACATCTAGGAAGACCCAAGGTAGGACTGTAGTGAAAGAGAAGAGGACTGGTCCTTAGATTCACATGGTGGCCTCTGCGTCCTCCCTGGTCTCTGTAGTAGAGTGGTTGACCTCAAGGGCTACCTGGCCTGGGACCACCTGCCTGGCATTAAAAATGGGCATTAGCCCTTCAACAGAAATGGACCATCTTTAGAAATCCACACAATGTGTAAGCATTGAGCTTATGCTGATGAGATTAGCAGAACGTGTTTGGAGACATGAACAGACACTTCTCATAAGACATACAAGTGGCCAAGAAACATATGAAAAAATGCTCATCATCATTAATCATCAGGGAAATGCAAATCAAAACCACAATGAGATACCATCTCATACCAGTCAGAATGGCTATTACTAAAAAGTAAACAACAGATGTTGGTGAGGCTACAGAGAAAAGGGAACACTTACCTACTGTTGGTGGAAATCTAAATGAGTTCAGCCACTGTGGAAAACAATTTGGAGATATCTCAAAGAACTTAAAACACTACCATTTGACCCAACCATCCCATTACCTGGTATACACCCAAAGGAAATTAATGGTTCCACCAAAAAGACACATGCACTTGTATGTTCATCACAGCACTATTCACAAAGTGCAAAGATATGGAGTCAACCTAGGTGCCCATCAACAGTGAATTACATAAAGAAAATGTGGTACATATACACCACAGAATACTGTGCAGCCATAAAAAAGGATGAAATCGTGTCCTTGGCAGCAACAGGGATGCAGCCAGAGACCATTATCTTAAGTGAATTAACACAGGAACAGAAAATCAAATACGACATGTTCTCACTTATAAGTGGGAGCTAAACATTGGGTACACATGGACATAAAGATGCGAACAGTAGACTCTGGGGACTACTAGAGAGGGGTAGTAGGAAGAGGGGCAAGGGTTCAAAAACTCACTGTTGGGATACTACGCTTGCTACTGGGGTGAAGGGATCATTCATACCCCAAACCTCAGCATCATGAAACACACCCAGGTAACAAATCTGCACATGTACCTACTGAATCTTAGTAAAAGTTGAAAAAGTAAATAAATAAATTTTTTTTTTAAAAAAAGAACATGTTTTGGGGAAATGTGGGCCCTCAAATCTCTATTTCCGGCGAGGCTGAGGTAGTAGAGGAACCCGTGGGAATTCAAGGATGAGGCATATAGCTTTCCTCTTACCGAAGTCCATTCAGAATTCACTAGGATGACCCAAGGAGTCAAAAGTTTCAGGAAACGATGTCTTAAATTACTTAGACATACTGTAGTATTTGCGACAGTAGTTATAAGTATGTGTAAGTAGAAGACAGAAATCAATTCCATTTCAGATGTGTGAATAAGAGCAACCTTTGGCAAAGAGGCAGAGGTCACATGTATTCTTCATGATCAAATAAGAATACAACTGCTAGAAATTGTTTGTCAATGTGCAGTGGGTCCTTCGAGAGAATCTTTGGCTGAAAGGGACCCCATGAGAAGAACCCCACGATTTAAACCTCCAGGAATCTCTTCAAGATTACTGCTAACTAACAATTAGATGGTATATTTTGATTCTGAATATGCAAAGAGAAGTACAAGGAGAATTTTACCCACTAAAGAAAAATTAAACATTTAACTGATCGTTTGTACATCCATGTTTACAGCAGCATTATTCACAATAGCCAAAAGGCGGGAACAACCCAAATGTCCAAGGGATAAACAGGTAAACAAAATGTGTCATATACATAAATGGGTATTATTCAGCCTTGAAAGGGAAGGGAATGAATAATAAGGAGTGAAGAAATAATAATAAGGAAGGAAGGAAATTTGGACACATACTACAACATGCATGAAACTTGAAGACATTATGTGAAGTGAAATAAGCCCATCACCAGACTAATATGGTATGATTTCACTTATGTAAGATATCCAGTGTAGTCGAATTCATAGATACAGAAGTGGAATTAGAGTTGCCAGAAGCTGAGGGGAGAGGGGAGCAGGGAGCTATTGTTTAAATGGATGTAGAGTTTCAGTTTTGCAAGATGAGAAAGTTCTGGGGATTGGCTATACAGCAATGTGAATGTACTTAACCCTACTGAATTGTGCACTTAAACATGGTTACTTTGTTGGTAACCATTAAACCACTAAAATGGTACTGAACTCTATAGTTTAAAATGGTTACTTAACACTACTAAATTGTACACTTAAAAATGGTAAATTTTTGCAGTGAGCTGTGATTGTGCCACTGCACTGCAGCCTGGATAGTAGAGCAAGACCTGTCTCAAAAACAAAAGGTAAACTTTATGTGTGTTTGACCACAGTTAAAAATAAAAAATAAAAACATTTATCTCATCAAAACTGAAATGTGCAGTTAAGATGGTAATTATTTGTTCTATGGTCAGGAAAAATGCCTCCAAGAGTATTTCTCTCGCTCCCTATTCTTTTTTTTTTTTTTTTTTTTTTTTGAGACAGAGTCTTACTTTGTCACTCAGGCTGGAGTGCAGTGGCACGATCTCAGATCACTGCAACCTCCCAGGCTGGAGTGCAGTGGCATGATATTGGCTCACAGCAACCTCCGCTTCCCAGGTTCAAGAGATTCTCCTGCCTCAGCTTCTCGAGTAGCTGGGATTACAGGCGTGTGCCACCACATCCAGCTAATTTTTTATTTTTAGTAGAGATGGGGTTTCACCATGTTGGTCAGGCTGGTCTCAAGCTCCTGACCTCAGGTGATCTGCCTGCCTTGGCCTCCCGAAGTGCTGGGATTACAGGAGTGTCTAGCTCCCTATTCTTAAACCAGTACATTGTGAAGCATAGTTGATTACTCTCAATATTCTTTCCCAGGAACTTAAAAAAGGAAGTTCTACCTGAATTCAGTTATATGTAGAAAGCTCTCTTGGTCCTAGCATACTGAGGTAGGTGAATTCAGTATTGAAGGCCTAGTAGATATTTTAAATCGGTGATCACCTCAGCTTCCTTGCCAAATGCAAGCAGCTATATTTCGCACTGCAGTCTCTCTCCTTGGTTGCTGGTCAAACTGTGAACTTCAGGATACGCTAGAGCCTCACCACGTCTCTGCTTCCTGCCACTTTTCTGCCATTGTTTTTGTAAATTGCATCCTGGGTCACAAGGGCATCTGAGTGAGAGTGTGGGGTGGTGAGCGCCAATCAGGCAGAGCCAAACATCGGAGCTCAGAAAACTTTTGTTCTATTCTTGAATCAAAGGATGAATGAGGCCTGAGGGTGCATCTTGCACCCATGTAGAAGATGGTCCGTGTCCCCGGCCTGCGCAGAGACTGACAGCATCCTTTTGGAGGCACCATGGCGGGTAGTCTTGCTCTATACCAGAGTGTACATGGGCCTGTGCTAGCTGAGGACCACCCTCTTGAATGAAGACACGCTTACACCAACAATGACCTCATGCTAGCAACTCCCTATTGATCTTTACTGTCCTGCCAGCCTATCTCCTGCCTTCCAACAGGAAGTGGTGGTGGAAAAGCTGTCTCCTCCCAGCACCAGCACCGAGCAGCATCAAGCATGTCTGCCACTTCGGCATTTGTCTGAGTTGAGCTCAAGTGGCGAGATCGCTTCTTTCTGGGAATACCCCAGTGTTCAGTACGTTTAGAGAGAGATGTTCCTGCTTCATGTTTAAATTGGGGATTGAAGCTGGTTTAAATGAATGTTTTTAAAACCCCATGGGGAAGGTGGAAGTATTTTTAAAGAGCTGCTGGGCTGTCCCCTAGTAGTTTCCTAGGGCTGCTGTACACATCACCCCCAACTGTGGGGCTTCAACAACAAAACAACTGATTCCTCTCAGTTCTAGAGGCCAGAAGTCTGAAATCAAGGTGTTGGCAGAGCTGTGCCATCTGAAGTCTCTAGGGGGAGAATCTTCCATGCCTCTCCCAGCGTCTGATGACTGCAGGCATTTTTTTGGCCTGGGGCTGCAGCACTGCAGCTTTTGCCTCTGTCTTCATATCACTTTCCTCTCTGTGTGTCTAAGTCTCTCCAATCTCCCTCTGCCTTTCTTTTATAAGGACACCTGTCATTGGATTTAGGGCACACTGATGATCTGAAAAAATCCTTTTTCCAAATAAGATCGTATTCACAAGTTCTGGTGGTCAGGACTTGGACGTATCCTTTTGGGGGCAGCTAGTCAACCCGCCACTACTTACGGTAGTGTTTCAGCCAACGTGGTGAAAATGGGCTAAAACCTTTTTGGAGTAGTATTGGTTCTGTTCTACATTTCTGTGTCCTCCAGGCCCCGGATCTGTCACAGCCAAGGCCCAGAAACCCAGGCACCAAGTCTCATCCCTCCCTTTCTCTCCTCCCCAATCTCTCACAGCCCCCCAACTCTCCCTCCCAAAGCTGAAAACACCCTTTTAAGCATATGAACCCGGAGAAGTTAAGCATTTTGTGCAAGGTTATCCAAGTGAGCAGAGGCAGGGCTGGAGCTAGAGTTCCTGATCCCTAATCCAGTGTCCTCTCTGAAAGAGTTATTCTAGAGTCGAATCTTTGGGTTAGAAAGCATGGAGAGAAGAGCTTTTGAATTAGAACATGAAGCTTCCTGCTCTCCTAGCAGCATTTACAGGCTGTTTCCAAAGAAACCTATCAACCTGTCAGCGTTCCCACCAGCCCCTCTTACCTTCCCCGTGTCACAGGCAGGTGACACCATAACATGCAGACAAATGCACTTCTCACAACCTCCTCAGCCAATAGCTATCCAGGCAGTGTTTCATGTCTCCTGTCCAAAGCGTATGATGGCAGCGACTTCCAGGCAGCTGCGCCACGGCACTGGCTCTGTGAACTATGCTGTCAATTTTTATTTTAATCCTCCTTTATTCACAGTTTGATTTCATTTAGGACTGGCCTCACTTCCTGTTCAAATCCCAGGCCTGGGGCCCCACTCTCACTGGCAGAACTACCTAGTCGTCACTACAAAGAGAGAACTCTGCCCTAGACTCTCATAGAGGAGTTGGCTTTTGTGTTAACTCAGTCTCCCTGGGCAGCTCGCAGTCCTAAAGCAGAAGTCAAGAGACAGCAACAAGGAATTCCATCTTTACTTTCTGTGTCTTGGAGCTATGCTGATTTGGCAATTGTTCATTTATTTTTTTCTCTCCCATATCTGGTTCACTTTCTCATGTACGTGAGGAGCAGGAATAAATGCACCACGAGCAGATCTCTGAAATGATCACCTCCTTGAAAATATTTGAAAAGGGAGATTCATAAAGCATTCTGAATCTGCCCTTTGGCTGCTTATCAAGTCAGAAAATGCATTTTTTGGTAAAGGATTTCTCTCAGGTCGAATGTGAAGGCTGGAAGTTGATCTTGTCAGCAAACACAATATGGAAATCTAGTATAGAAAACAGTGGGGCAAGAGAAGCCCACTGGCCTTCATTTGCAGCATGGCATCCCAGGGTGACCAGCAGGAGGAGGTCAGCCTCAGCAGGGAAGGGCTATGAGTGGTTTTCTGTCTGGCTGCCTGGAGGGAACACCCCTGAAATCTGTGGCTGTTGCACTTACATTCTCTGCTTTATTTGATTAAACCCACCCTAAATGTCTGCCTCTTTGCAAAGCTCATTTGCAGTTGTTTGTTTGTTTGTTGAGACAGGGTTTCACTCTATCACCCAGGCTGGAGCGCAGTGGTGTGAACACTGCAGCCTTGACCTCCCAGGCTCAGGTGATCCTCCTGCCTCAGCTTCCTGAGATTCATGGCATGCACCACCACACCCAGCTAGTTTTTCTGTTTTCTGTAGAGACAGGGTCTCGCTGTGTTGCCCAGGTTGGTCTTGAACTCATGGACTCAAGCCATCTGCCTGTCTCGGCCTCCCAAAGTACTAGGATTATGGCGTGAGCCACTGTGCTGGGCCTTGTTTTGTTTTTTAAGCCAGAGAGATTAAAGCCCCTTAAAAAGCAGATGCAAACCTGAGGATAAATTTGTGATGATTTCAAGCCCAGAGTTCAGGAATAGCCAGGAGATAACGTGAGTTATATATGCACCAAGTAGCACAGGCCATGAAAGACAGCAGAGGTTAGAACTAACGAAGTAGGAAACGTAGCCAGGAGCAAGGGGCAAAAGTAAAAATGGTGTTCCCATCTTTCTGGCTTTCCAATGGGGCTGGAAGTCACAGTGTGCTCCATCTAAGCATATACTAGACTTTATATCAGATAGACTCTAAGACAATGACATGCAGACTTTTGAAGTTTCCCATACTTTTCAAGATCAAATACTGTCTTTTCCTATTCCTTTCCAGGTTTTCCTCACCGTTCGCTCCAAATCAGCAGCTCCTTCATTTTGTACACCCATGGACAGGACTTTGTCCTTCTTTTGAGGCACGCAGAAATGATGAAATTGAAACAAATTAGACATTTTTGAAAGTTCAGACACCTAGTATGATTCAAAGCCAGTAATCCAAACCAGAGATTCTGACATCATGGCCAGTGTTCTCTCTCTGTTGGGGGGAAGATAAACAAGTATTTTAAGTACATAGAGTTTAAATTGCCAACATGACACCCATTTGGGGATCTGCAGTGGGAGGGGAACAGTGAGTCAAGAAGTAGAGAAAACTGTAGGCTAGAGATGTTCATTCAGGAGTCATCTGGCTGAAAGTCGTGAGACTGATGAGAATGTTCAGGGAGAGAGTATCAAGGGAAGCACAGAAACCTGATGATAAACCTGAAGGAATTCCCCAATTTGGGTATCGAAGGATAAAATGTAAGCAAATAGAAGGGGTAGTCAGACAGGTGGGAAGAGAACCAGAAGAGACTAGTGTCATAGAAACCAAGAGAGTTATAAGTAAGAGGCAGTAGTCAAGAGGATTTAATTGGAATTACTGGTTTGCAGGGGATCAGATGCAAAAAAGTTTTTTTTTTTTTTAAGTTAAATAAGCAATTGACCTTAGAGCTCTTCAGTCTAGGCCCTATTCTGAGTTTCTGAGTACTACATTTGTATATCAATGTGCTTACTTGACATCCTAAAGGTACCTCAAATCATATATTGTTTCTTTCTCTCTCTTTTTTTTGGGGGGGCACCAAAATGGCCAGCAAACCAAATCATATATTCTAATGACCTGAACTTACATCTTCCTCTCTTTATTCCACCCCTCAAATGTGGTGCTCCTCTATAGCCGCTATTTCAGTCAATGTTTCTACCATCTGTTCTGTTATCCAAGAGTAGCCCTTTACCACACCCTCTTCCTTGCCTACTGTATACAATTCAACATCTTCCTAGCTGCAAGGGAGGCTGGGAAAATGGCTGGCATTGGCTTGGACTGGGACTTGGCGAGTATTTTCTGTAAAGGACCAAACAGTAAATATTGTAGGCTTTGCAGGCCATATGGTCTCTGTCACAACTACTAAAATATGCCCTTGGAGTGCAAAAGCAGCCATAGAAAATAAGTAAATGAATGGGCATATCTGTGTTCCAATAAAACTTTGTTTATAATACCAGGAGGTGGGCTGGATTTGACCCAGGAGTAATTTGCTAACTCATGCCAACCAAACATGGCCTGTTCTGAAGACCTGGGCACATTATAGCTCCAAACAAAGTCATGATTCTGTAAACTAAAAACCAGAGGGTACTGGCTATTGGTGGGTATTCACAGTGTCTGCCACCCTGGTCAGTAGGATTTACTTCTCCGGGATGGGAACTGCCCCTCCCTCCCTATAACAACTATCTATCAACTATTGGAGGTTTTTGTTGAATTATGGAAACTCTACTTTTGTGTGTGTGTGTGTGCACACGTGCACATGCACACGTGTGTGTTTATGTGTTTAAGATAGGGTCTAGCTCTGTCTAGGCTGGAGTGAAGTGGCACAATCATGGCTCACCATAGCTTTGACCTCCTGGGCTCAAGCAATCCTCCCACCTCAGCCTCTTGAGTAGCTAGGACCAGAGGCACACACAACCATGCGTGTCTAATTTTGGGGGGGGTTTTAGTGGAGCTAGTAGAGACAAGGTCTTGCTATGTTGCCCAGACTGGTCTTAAACTCCTGAGTTCAAAGCAGTCGTCCTGCCTCAGCCTCCTAAAGTGCTGGGATTACACGCGTGAGCCACTGTGCCTGACCTACTTTTTTTTTGGTTTTGTTTTTTTGTTTTTGTTTTTGTTTTTTGAGATAGAATCTCGCTCTGTTGCCAAGGCTGGAGTACAGTGGCATGATCTTGGCTCACTGCAACCTCCACCTTCCAGGTTCAAGTGATTCTCCTGCCTCAGCCTCCCGAGTAGCTGGGATTACAGGCATGCGCCTCCACACTCAGTTAATTTTTGTATTTTTAGTAGAGACAGGGTTTCACTATATTGGCCAGGCTGGTCTCGAACTCCTGACCTCAGGTGATCCTCCCGCCTCGGCCTCCCAAATTACTGGGATTACAGGCATGAGCCATCGTGCCCAGCCTACTTTTGGTTTTTAATGAAGGGTACAGTTGAATGTTTTTTTCTTCTTCTAGCTATTGCTGATGAAAGACTTAGTCATTCTGACCAGTGACTTTGGCAAAGGGCCCCACTAATTCTACCAGTCACTAAATTATCCAATTTCTAAACTGATGCTCTGGCTCTAGAAGCTTGATGGAAGGAAAAGTAAGACTGAAATAGCTGGAGGGAGCTGTGAGGCCAGAGCACCTGCGCTGGGGTGTATGTTAACTTGTTTGGAAATATTTATCTATGCATACATAGATGGTGCACTTGATGAGTAACTATATTTGTGCTGCACTTACATGCTTTTTCTCCGCCGTTAATGCAATCAGTGCACATTATAGAGGCATGAATATGCAAATATTGAATAAAGCTTGAATTTTTAAATTAAAAAAGCTAAATCAGGGGAATTATAAGCACCCAATTTAACATTTTAAATATGAAATGAAATGTTCTCCTTCATTCCCATTCATTGCCAACAAAAATTCATGGATTGTGTTGATATTCAGCAAGGAACTTGATTATTTTATCCCGATCTGTTTTTAAAGGAGTTGGCTTGGGTTTTGGTGAGATCAAGAGAAGTGGAGGATGGGGGAGAAGTTTAAGTCTGGAGGAAAATGTCTAAAGAATGACTTTTTTTCCTGTCCTGTTTGATGTTGTTGCTGCATGAAGCAGCGTATTGCTTGTATACTTGCAAAGGGTATCAGCATATACTCAGTTGGGAATTAAATTTCCGAAAAGAAGCATTTTCCCCACTCAATTTCTCTTAATTCAGAAAAATTACTTTTAAATTGATGTAGCACAGCAGCTTATAACAGTTACATTTTTCTCCCCCAGGAATAAATATAGGCTTCTCTCTGCTCCCTTTTCAACCTGGTAAACAAACCCTCTCTTTTCAGGCTTGACTTTCCAAAGAGGAAAACAAGCCTCTGTACTGGTTTGGGATTAAAGAGTCTGCACTGCAATCGGTTGATTATTTATTAAACATTTCCTCATGTGGAAATCAGTACTGTCCATAATTAAATTACAAAGACCCATGCCAGGCCCTTTGGAGTTTAGAATCTTCCATGGTCTAAGCAGCTGGGTGAACTTGGCCTAGTGGCTGGTCATGATATCAATAGTAATTGTATCTTATAATTATGAGGCACTTTATTCAAAGTACTTCTGCCTGTGTGTCCTGGTTTAGTTTGAAACCTACCTCTGGGCCTCAGGGAAGAATGGATTAGGCCACCTCTAAGTCCCCTATGGAGCTACTGCTGTGAGTTCTTTTTTTTTTTTTTTTTTTTTTTTTTTGAGATGGAGTCATGCCCAGGCTGGAGTGCAGTGGTGTGATCTTGATCTTGGCTCACTGCAACCTCCGCCTCCCAGGTTCAAGCAATTCTCCTGCCTCAGCCTCTGAGTAGCTGGACTACAGGTGCACGCCGCCACACCCAGCTAATATTTTTTTTTTTGTATTTTAGTAGAGACGAGTTTCACCGTGTTGCCCAGGCTGGTTGCGAACTCCTGAGCTCAGGCAATCCGCCCACCTTGGCCTCCCAAAGTGCTGGGATTACAGGCATCAGCCACCGAGCCCAACCTGCTGTGAGTTCTATAAGGTATTTAAGTGGAGAAAAAGGGAGAGGGCTAGACTAATGATAATGACATCAGATTTAAGATTAATTTATAATAGTGTGAACAAGTAGTAGGAAATGCTGTGTGCAATGACAAAACAATGCTTGATCCTTGCTTCCCAATAAGCTTTAGTATTTATAAAGCTTTGCACTTTGGCTTCCTGGACTGGTCATTTTATAAAGGAAATTCCTCCTACAGTTTATCTTATCCTCAGTATTTTACACCAAGTGTTACTCTCAAAGCTCAAAGCAGGCAATCTGAAATTCTTTGGAGAACTTCTTCCATTCAAGTAGGAAGTCTGAAGTCCTTCCTGCTGCAATGGAAGAAGAAAGAAGTGCTCAAGAAGTGACTGAATCACCTAAATTAGCATTAAATTCATAGCTACAGAGAAACCATGTCTCTTTATTCTCTTGTCTTCTCTGAGATGGAGGGCTGGCAAAATGTTATTTTATAATACCCAGTTTCAACTAAATGTTGCTTTTATTTAAACCCAAGTGAGAAAAAAAGTATTCATTTTTTTTTTTTTTTTGAGATGGAGTCTCGCTCTGTGGCCCAGGCTGGAGTGCAATGGTGCGATCTCGGCTCACTGCAACCTCCATCTTCAGGGTTCAAGCGATTCTCCTGTCTCAGCCTCCCGAGTAGTTGGGATTACAGGTGCCCACCACCACACCCAGCTAATTTTTGTATTTTTAGTAAAGATGGGGTTTCACCATGATGGTCAGGCTGGTCTAGAATTCCTGCCCTCAGTTGATCCGCCCACCTTGGACTCCCAAAGTCCTGGGATTACAGGTGTGAGCCACCGCGCCTGGCTAAAAAAAATTTTTAATGTTTTATTTTGAAATAATTTTAGATTGCAGAAAATTTCAAAAATAATACAGTTTCCTTATATCCTAGTTTCTACTGATAGTAACACCTTACATTACCACAGTACATTTGTCAAATCTAAGAAATTAAAATTGACTAAAGTCCAGACTATATTCAGATTTCATCAGTTTTAGGAGAATAGTTTTAAGTCCTAAATATCTGAGTGTAGGTAGCGAGGTCAGCTCAGCTGTTTCAAATTCTATGAAACTGAGCTTACGGGATGAATCATATTATTGAATCACAGAATGGTATATAAGGAAAGAATTTTAGAGCCCATATAGTTAGTGCTACTTTTAAAAGAAATCCTCAGTTTTATAAAGGAGGTGAATAAGTCCTTTGAAGAACCTGAAATTATTCAGGGTCAACATAACTTTAGTATTCTCTGCCCAAATAACTCTGAATAGTGCTGGCTTTGTTCTTGGCTGCCCTTTTCTTGTTGAGAAAGAGTCCTTGTATGCACAAACATATTCATCCAGCATTGAAATGAAAACATCTCTTACATTGTCATGTGCAGAAACATCCCAATACTCACAGTCCTTTTAACCTACAAAAGGAGGAATTCTGCAGCATTATCTGCTGCAGAACAGAAAGGTGGAGTTTGTGAAGACGGCGTGATGAGGTCTATTTCCAACTTTAAACACAACAACAGTGAAATGAGTCATGCTAAAACTCTTTGGGTTTCCTGGGAGAGGCATTTCATTAGGGCCGTCTGTGTGAATATGGGTTAATCCCAGGTACTTGTAAGGTGGTGTGATTCTGCATATCAACACAGCAAGGAGCACAGGAGACACTCTGTCAACATGCATAACCATTAGTCCATCTACAGCTGATGCATTTGAGTCATTTTATTGAGAATCAGGGCAACCCGAATAAATTTCTCCCTAGCAGTACAGATGGATACCAGGAAACCAAGCAGATGCATTGTAGCTAATCAGGCAGACGCACAGCAGGGTAACTAGAAGCTAAGATTCACATGCCTTCGTGAACCTTAATTAAAGAGCTCAGTGGCTCCTTTTGTTTTATCTGTTGCCAGTGTTTGGTCTCCTATTGTGACAGTTTTTTTGTTTTGTTTTTTGTTTTTTTCAAGTAACCATCAATTTGCTGTGATAATCTAATGAGGAGACAGAACAGTCCTATGTATGTGAAAGAGCAGGGACAGTTACGGCTGCCCAAGAGTTAAATAGCCACTGCTCCTGCAGCTGCAAACCAACCTTATAAGAGCCAACCAGAAGAGAGGCAGGAGAGAGGGCGGGAGGAATCCAGGATACCGCAGGGCTCATCTCACATTGTCTTCTGCAATCACCAATAAAAACCCAAAACCAAATGTCTTTAAGGGAGAGAGAGCTAAATTATTGAGCAGGCTCTTAACAGCAGGCAAGTAGAAAAGGCATCTGCAGATTTGTGCTTCACGCCCCAGTAATAAATACAGTGTTGAGAGAAGAAATCTGTCCAAGCAAACTCACAGGGATCGGGACAGACTCTGCTATCAGTCTCCTCTGATGCGCAAAGATTTGAGGCAAAGGTTGTTGGCTGGGCCCGATGCCCTTCCATGTGAGCTGGGAGGGGTGACCGGGGTGAGGAGATACCAAAGTCCATAAATAACTAGACTTCCTGTAGTTGAGGGATTAACCCCACAGCAGTTCAACACAAGCCAAGGAAAAATTGGTCCCTGTGGAGTATGACAAACATATCTCCATGCAGAATTTCAGTTTTGCAAGATGAAAAGAGTTTTATGGACGGATGGTGGTGATGGTTGTACAACAATGTGAACACATGTAATGCCACTTAACTGTACACTTGAAAATTGGTGAAGGTGGTCAATTTTATGTTAACGTGTATTTTACCACAATTTTAAAAAAGTATCTCCATGCAGTGTCTGGATTAAAGGGGTAAATGTGTCGCTCCTCAGAGCAAGTTCCTTGAGGGCAGGAATAACCATTTAGTTGCCTTCTCTCTCTAGTTCTTGGAATAGTCCTTGAAACATGGTACTCTGCTCAATAAAAGAGCATAGTTGTCTGCTCTGTTTCTTGGGCTTAGTTTTGTGGATGCTTCTAAATGACACAGTCTCACATGTGTGGCTGGAAGGCAATGGAAAGAGGCATTGCATCCTAACAATTTGCATGCCAAGGTAGTTGGGTAGTCTTGGAAAGAGCACTGAATTATAAATCAGAAACCCTGAGTTCTATTTGTAATCCATGTTTTAAATTCAAAAGTTCATTGGCCAAGACATTTAAATTCAAAAGTTCATTGGCCAACTCTCTGTCCCAGTTTCTGAGGACCATCCTGTTTGTTGGTGTGCTCATGGGCTAGACAAGCTGCTGTAGGCTATGTTGCCCCTTTATATCTTCATCATACTTAAATCTAGATATATTCATATTTTTAGATGACAGCCTCATGCCTCTCCCTCTCTCATCCCCCAAAGCAATAAACTCCAATTGTAGAGATTAAAGAGACCAGAGGTGTCCAGAAATGAAGATACCTAGTTTGGGCAGTGGGCCTAGGTGTGAGATCAGCCCTATTTTAAAATCCAATAATTCAGTGCCCCAACTGTGGCTGTTCAGAAGAGCTGTGCTCACTCACACATCACTAAGAGTGTGCAATCACAGTGGTCCAGGCTCAGTGACCTTATTCATTCATCCTGCAGGGCCTGCTTGACTTGCAGCTCTCTGCTCCTTTCCCCCGGCTCTCAGGCCATCTGGCTTCATATTTTGGATCGTGATATTGATCTCAGGTCCGCCATGTTTTGGTGACCCATTGGACTCTTCCCTGCATGCTTCTCTGTAGAACACAATAGATCCAAAATGGTGATAAAAATGAGTCTTGACATGTGTGAGTTGATGCCTGGTGTTTAGTCAATTACAATTAGTAAGTTATTAAGTCAGGCCAGAAATAGAAGCATGGATTGGTTTTATTGTAATCTCAAATCTCACAAAAGACCAGCAGACAAACTATGAGGAGGATTTCTGCAGCCCACAGTTGGAGAAGCCCACCATGCATTTTCTTCTAAAAGTGATGAGATATCACTTTTGAGATTTTGCAGAGTGTCAGTTCTAATGACAAGAGACTGGGGAAGAAACCATTCCATGGCTCCCTTCTCTTCATTTGCTAGTAGGTTTTTCTTTAAAGTATACATCTTTCAAAAGGACAAAATACTTTTTTTTATCATTAGCTTAGTTCCTTGTGAACCAGGGTAATGTCATAAAAGATGTCATAAAAGAAATGACATCATATATGAATGAAGATTGACTCCATTTTAAATCAAACTGGTTGAAGGCACCTTGATTTCCTTGAAAGTACATCTTGAAACATATCATTCCCCATTCTTGACTTTTTGACCTATATTGCAGATCTGAAATACTGAGTGGAAAGCATGAGTGTAGATTGGTCATTTTGACTGGAGATATCAGTTGGCTGGCCTGGAGACCCCTTAGGTTCTGGAAACCTTTGTCCTACAGCTCATTTGTTAATTTAGGTTTGTCATGCAAATATTCCTGTACTCCCAAACTACATCAGATTTGCCAAAGTTCACTTTGGGTGTCTGAGTGCAGCGTTGTTATAGCCTGTACACACTGTCACGTATGTATCTCTAAAGGGCTGATGGTTTGCTTACTGGTTCTCGGTAGAACACCTTGGAGAAATACACCCCTATATATTCTCATCAATTCTCCACTGGTGTTGATAATATTGGTTGGGATTTGTGTTCATCATCTACTAGTGACTCAGCATTTGAGGCTAAATAAGAGTATGCTGAATTTGCTCCAAGGGCATGTTAGAAAAGTGCTGGAGTTTAAGGAGCTGGTGTATGGCCCCTGCATTTTTAGTTTCTTATCCTCATGATTCAGCCAAAGACAAAAATTGAAATTTCACTGGTTGGGTGTTAACCATCACCCTGGAAGCTCGGGAAAACTACCCAGAAAGAGGAGGTCATGGTTCATTTCTGTGAATATAAACGTAAATGGCAGAGAAGGAAGTTAATAAGTGAGTGACAGAAACAAGTGAGCACATCCACAATCAACGATCTTCCCATTGTATGGCTTAGAGATCACCTTTACATGAGCAGGGTACCCCTGCTACAGTTTTCCATTTGAAACCCATGCCTATTTGAATCAATTTTTTTTCTAATTCATCAGATGAAGTTGGTCAGTTTAGTCAGATTTTAGCCACACATACTCCAAGCTAGTGAATGATTCTACTGTTCACTCTTTTAGGCCTCTGGATGCAGTTCACAGAAGTTTAGAAAACCCAGAGGTGATGGAGTGAGGAACAAGCTGATGATATGTGTCACATGACTCCTCCCTCTCCACCCCACCCGCATCTCCCACATGTACTCTGCCCTTCCGAAGTGTGTGGTGTGACAAGGAATATTAATGTGACCACTGAAATGGAATGAATAGAATCTGGGTGGAACACAGGCCTCTGGTCCCTCTGGCCCTTCCCACTGCCTATCTCCACCCCACTTTCATGCTTATCTAACCCCTCCCAACCAGTCACAACCCAGTCTCTTGGGAAATCAAGACCTTGGAAGCTTATTATGTGACCGTGTCCTCAGGGTTCTGGTCCTTTGGCTCTTCTCTTTCCTGATTGATTGGAAGGCCTTTCTCTACTTATCACCAGAGCTGTGTCACTGCTCCCTCCCCCTTTTACAGATACCTCTGGGATGCATCAGAACCCAACTGTCCTTGTCAGCCTTCCTTTGAACCTTTGTAAGGACAGCACAGACCAGAGTCGTTTTAAGAATTTCCTGTATGCACCGCAGAAGGGGTTTGGGAAACCTAGGATGGGGCTGATTAGGGGGATGGGTGTGGTACTTGCTTTCCCCTTACATACGTGGCCTGTGATATTTGTGATGTTGATATTGCCTTAGGTGATTGTATGAGAACTTCTTCTTACAATAGCTATGTTCTGTTTCTCTTCCCGGACCTCATCTCATGACCAAAATTCCCATTTCTAAACATCTCCTTTATAAATATGCTGAACTCAATGTTCTCTTAAGAGTTTCTGTATATTTAACAGAATCTCAAGGGCCCAGACAGTGGGTTAACTATTAGAACTACTTAAGTAGTTAGGGTTCTGAAATGGAATGAACTGGATGCCTCAAGAGGCAGTGAGTCTCCCCATGGCAGGAGAAGTGAAAGCAGAAACTGATGAGGATGCTGTGGAGAAGACAGAAGTGTCTACTGGGCACAAGTGGCACAGGTGGTAGGCAGCTTCTGAGATGGCACCTAATGACCCCACTTCCTAGTATTCATGCCATTATGGGATCCTTTCCTCTTAAGTGTGGGTTGCATCTAATGACCTTCTCCAAGTGAATAGACAGTGATGGGATATGACGTCTCAGCCTAATTTGCATACGAGTGTAACTTCTGTTTTGCTTTCATTCTCTCTCTTGTCCTTTCCTTTGCTTACTTGATGATGCTGTCAGAAGTGTTCAAACCAGAGTAACTCCACTTTGAGTGAGGGCTAGGAAAATGAGGCTGGGACTTGATGGGCTGCATTCCCAGAAAGTCAGGCATTTGGAGCCTCTAGATGTTTACAGTTAAGGGAACAGATTGATAATGTTCACTAAACAGACCCAGACTTGGGAGTGTCCTAATATCCTGATATCTTGAGAACGAAGGCATTCTAATTTTGCTTTAAAGATAATAATATTAATTCTTGCAAAATGAGTAATTAAGAAAATTAATCCTTTATCACAAACTCTTGTAGCAGAGCACATCTCCTCATTATCTTTTTTCATCCTATATACATAAACATTGTACCTAGGGTGGAGGCATTCCTCCTCTTACTTTTGGGAACACTTACTTTGATTATGGAATAGCTGTTCTTTCAATACTTTATTTTATTTTATTTTGAGATGGAGTCTTGCTCTGTTGCCCAGGTTGGAGTGCAGTGGCATGATCTCAGCTCACTGCAACCTCTGTCTCGTGGGTTCAAGAGATTCTCCTGCCTCAGCCTCCCAAGTAACTGAGATTACAGGTGCCTGCCACCACACCTGGCTAATTATTTATTTATTTTATTTTTAGTAGAGACAGGGTTTCACCATGTTGGCTAGGCTGGTTTTAAACTCCTGATCTCAAGTGATGTACCCACCTCGGCCTTCCAAAGTGCTAGAATTACAGGTGTACGCCACCATGCCTGGCCACTACTTTACTTTCTTTTTTTTTTTTTTTTTTTTTTTTTGAGACGGAGTCTCGCTCTGCCGCCCAGGCTGGAGTGCAGTGGCCGGATCTCAGCTCACTGCAAGCTCCGCCTCCTGGGTTTACGCCATTCTCCTGCCTCAGCCTCCTGAGTAGCTGGGACTACAAGCGCCCGCCACCTCGCCCGGCTATTTTTTTGTATTTTTTAGTAGAGACGGGGTTTCACCGTGTTAGCCAGGATGGTCTCGATCTCCTGACCTCGTGATCTGCCCGTCTCGGCCTCCCAAAGTGCTGGGATTACAGGCTTGAGCCACCGCGCCCGGCCGACTACTTTCTTTTTTTTTTTTGAGACAGAGTCTTGCCCTGTAGCCCAGGCTGGAGTGCAGTGGCACAATCTCAGCTCACTGCAAGCTCTGCCTCCGGGGTTAATGTCATTCTCCTGCCTCAGCCTCCCGAGTAGGTGGGACTACAGGTGCCCGCCACCGTGCCCAGCTAATTTTTTGTATTTTTTAGTAGAGACGGGGTTTCACTGTGTTAGCCAGGATGGTCTCAATCTCCCGACCTTGTGATCTGCCCGCCTCAGCCTCCCAAAGTGCTGGGATTACAGGTGTGAGCCACCACGCCCGGCCCTACTTTACTTTCTTAATAACTTGCTTTTGCTTTGCACTGCGGACTTGCCCTGAATTCTTTCTTGTGTGAGATCCAAGAACCCTCTCTTGGGGTCTAGATCAGGACCCCTTTTCTGTAACAAAGCCAGCCACCATATTATAAGGTGCCATTTGGAGAGGCTCTTATGACAAGGAACAGAGGGAGATCTCTGGCCATCAACTCATGAGGAACTGAGACCCTCAATCCAACAGCCTAGGAGGATCTGACTCCTGTCAATAATCTCTTGAGTGAGCTGGGAAGCAGATTCTTCCCCAGTCAAGCCTTCAGATGACTGCAGCCCCTGTGATCTCACCAAGATTACAGCCTGTGAGAGACCTTAAAGCAGTGGACCCAGCTAAGCCCCACCCAGATTCCTGACCTACAGAAACTGTGAGATGATAAATGCTGTTTCAAGTCACAAAGTATTGGGGTAATTTGTTATGTAGCAATAGATAATTAATCCAGCATGTTGAATAGCTGACTTCTGGTATCCCTCCCAGACTTAGGATTTTATGAGTTTTCAGGGATTAATAATGATATTGGAAGGTATTGACTCTATTGATGTCCAAACCATTCTTTCTATTTCTCTTTTCTTCTAAGTTCAATAAATAGTTGTGCTTATCTGTTGGGATTCATTTTTCTTTGTTTTCAGGCATGTCAGCTAGCTGAAGCCTTATTGTGCTGGCTAGAGAAAGTGAACTAATTCAGGCAAGGAGATTTGAAAACCTAGGAAGTCCACCAAGGAAAAGGAAGATACCATCTGGTTGCTAATGCAGTGTGCTTTGCATGTGAAATAAGAGCAATCACAGCTCAAATAAACAATTCCGAGGTGTCATTGATTGCTCTGGGTCTGAGCAATTTTTTCTAATCTACCCTGTTATTTTCACCTTTAGCACAGGGCCCATCAGTGCTGGTTCTGAACGGTTCCTTCAGTCATTAATTTGAGGAGCTGCCACAGTTGCTTTCTGCATGGATATATTTGTGACTTAAATGCTCTTGGTTCAATAAAAGAATTATAGTACTTTATTGTGACTTGAGGAAGCCCAGGCAGGCTTTGCCACTGCAGTTCCGAAGATCTATTACTCTGCCAGACCGGCCCACTGAGTTAATGTTTTGTATTAAGATTTCTAGTCTTCATTCTGAGAAACAGAGAGGCAAGTGACTTGCTAACGCTTGATGTTGCTGGATGAAATAAAAAATGTAGTCTGAAATCTAAACGATTTAAATAAAAGAAAAATTTCTGCATGGTGAACCAAATTGCCCTTCTTTCCCCACCAGGCACACAGGCCAACTTCACAATGCTTGAGCAACGGTGTATTTTAAACCAACGAAATGGTCTAGAAGACAGGCCCTAAGGAGTTCAACCGTGTGAAAAAATTGTCCTGTGCTCTCAGCATATCAAGTACCTAGAATACATTAGGGACAAGCACAACTGCCTGTTTCTGTCTCTAAATAGTATTCCAATTGTAAATTGTGGCTAGCAATTTATCTTAGGAGCTGCTTTGGTGGTGGGGGTGGAGAGAGAATGAGAAAATTGACGGGATTGTGTGATCTGTGGCGGGGTTGCAGCTGCCACCTTTAATATCTTGTCCCAGTGTCCTGGTGTCCTGGGTGGTTTCGGTCACTGAATATGTGCTTAGCACAGTGGTTCTTATATTCCACTTACATACACATTTCCATCTGCAAAGATTGTCATCAAGTAGTTTATTATATATTTCCTGTAATATATCAGAGAAGATAGATTCAAGAATGTAGTTGAGGAAACGGACACCCAGAGGTTAGATCCTTCCTTTAAAAAATTGTGGTAAAATGCATATAACATAAAGTTTACCATGTTAACCATCTTAAGGTGTGAGATTTCGTGATATTAAATATGTTTACAATGTTGTACAACCATTGCCACTATCTAGTTTCAGAACTTTTCATTATCCCGAAAGGAAACGTACATCTATTAAGCAGCCACTCTCCTTTCCTTCTATCCCCAGCCCCTGGCAACCACTAATCTGCTTTGTGTCTCTGGATTTGCCTAATTTGGATATTTCATAGTTATAGAATCATGTAATATATGTTCCTTTGCATCTGGCTTCTTTCACTTAGCATAATATTTTCAAGGTATCCATGTAGATACTGTTTTAATGTATCAGTACTTCATTCCTTTTGGTGGTTTAATAATAGTCCATTGTATGGATATACTTCACTGTGTTTATCCATTGTCAGTTGATAGATGCAAGTTAAATGCTTTTAACATTAATTAATGGCAATATTAATTAAAAGTATGTTAAGTGTCCACAACCAATCAATAGATGGTTGCATTAATGATAATTATCATTGAGGACTAAACTTCAAACATGGAGTCCTTTTCTTAGCCAGTTTATCACAAGAATGGAGTCCTTTTGCTGAAAGCAAGAGTTAGGACTCATCATTATCTTCTAAAATGCTGAGACAGACAGCAAGATACGTGAAAGATGTGACAACTCTCCTGAGAAAATGCATCCACTGAATGCTGTCAGAGATTTTTACTGGTTCTGGCATTGGCCGGTTGGAGTTACTATGGGGAAAAGTTCGTCCCAGTAGCATGCTTGTGGAGAGATTTTGAAGAGGTTCCAGGAGAGAAATCTGGAAGGTTTCTCTTAGGTTACATGGCCAGTCTGGCTAGTGTTTTGTCAATGTTCATGAGTAGTTCTGTTTTGGGCATTCACAGGGTCATCTTCCATCAGACATTCTATGGGGTCGGGGTTTCTGGGACTCCAGTTTCTCACCATCTCCCCCAGTATTACTGCTGCACCATGACAGTACTGAGCTTGGAGAATGGGGTGGACTATACAATGGAAGAGCCCATTGGCAGTAAGTCAGAGATGGGAAGACTGGATGTGGACAGAGGAGTCTCACTCCTAGGATAACATGAGGTACTCTGGCACATAGTCAGAAATATTATGTTTAAAAATGAGCTAACTTGGGAACTTTTGAGGGTAGGTGGGTGTCCTATGACAAGAGGAATGGGGGCACCTCAGACACATTTTGTTCTGAAGTTTACACAGTTCATGGCCAGTTTTAACTGACTATGTCTTGTATTTAGAGGCTCTGAGATCAGAGTTGTCTTTCATACTTCTTAGAATCTGCCACTTATATCAGAGGAGATAATAACATGCCAGCTTCTTAAACTGGGAAGGTGGGAACACAGGTGCTAGCTAGAGCATGATTCTTTATACCTTCTATAAACTGTATTTAAAAATCACACAGATTCCGATTGTGTAATGCACTCTTAAGATGTCCTAACACAAGCCAAGCAGTTACAATTCAAATGGATAATAATTGCATTGCCTTTTGGCAAAATAGCCCATGCCCCTAATTGGATCACTATGCATTCAGCACCCCATCTGTTGGCATGGCACTTGCTGGGAAGTCTGAATGAGAGATACTGAATAATCATACCCTGCGTCTCCCACCACTGCAGGTCCCCAGATGTGGTCTGCCACTTCCACTCCAGTTTCTGGTATTGGAACTTCTCCCTGGCCCACTGCTGCAGTGATTAGGACAAAGATCCCAGATTGGCTAGTGTCTGCAAGTGAGCATTGTATGGGTTGAAGCGATTCACAAACCATGAACGTGATTTATCTCCCTAGGAAAGATGGTCTTCATAGCGAAGTTGCACTGTTTTTCTAGAAGGTTGTTATCATAGTGTCTTACTCATGTAGTGCAGCACATCAGGAAGTAAATGTACATGATTAAATTTAACTAGATTAAATTTAACATGATTAAATTTAACTGCACACACACACACATACACAAAAACCACCCTAACATATAATCTGGAACATAGTAGCTGCTCAATACATCATCCTAAATTTTGAAAGTGTTGGCAAAAGTCTATGTCTGGGGGCCTAGAATGTTTTCCAGGTAGAAAGGATATAAATGAGCAAGGCATATGCCAGCTTTTTAGGCATAATTTACCAAACACTTGTATTTTTCTTCAAAACATGGCCAAAATGACTTAGTCTGAATCCAGGTGGATTCTGCACACCCCTCACAAGGCAGCTTCTGGGCTGAGACATAGACATGGTGAGACCTCCTCCAGGTGTTTCTAGAAGCCAGCTCTTCATATAGAAAGCTTACATTCGTTCCAGCCTTTCTGCTAAGTGAACATTGCTATGTTTGAACATTTTCACCAGCAGGAATCTCACTACCCTCATATCTGGAAATGAAACATTTGCCTCATTTGTACTTTATGCACGAGAAACTCACCGACTGCTGTGATTCCTCATAATTCTCAACCAGATGGATTGTATGATGGGATTGATGGCATTGACTACAATGTTGGAGCAAGGGTTCCCATACGTTTCCTAGGGCTGCCACAATATAAACCAGGTGGCTTAAAACAAGAGAAATCTATTCTCTTACAGTTCTGGAATCTAGAAGTCTGAAATTAAGGTGTCAGCAGGGCCATGCTCTCTTTCTGAAGGCTCTAGGGGAGGATTCTTTGTTGGCTTCTGGTAGACCCTGGTCTTCCTTGTCTTGGAGATACATCTCTTCAGCCTCTGCCTCCGATGTCATGTGGCATTCTCCCCTCATGTGTCTATGTGTCTGTGTTCCTTCTCCTCTTTGGTCTTGTTAGATTAAGGATCCATGATACTCCGGTATGACCTCATCCTAATTTAAATAACATACCTGCAATGACACTGTTTTCTTTCTTTCTTTCTTTCTTTCTTTTTTTTTTTTTTCTTTTTTTCTTTTTTTTTTTGAGACAGGGTCTCTCTCTGTTATCCAGGCTGGAGTGCGGTGGCGCGATGTTGGCTGACCACAACCTCTGCCCCCCAGGTTCAAGAGATTCTCCTGCCTCAGCCTCCTGAGTAACTGGGATTATCACGCCCGGCTAGTTTTTGTCTTTTTAGTAGAGACAGGGTTTCGCCATGTTGGTCAGGCTGGTCTTGAACTCCTGACCTCAAGTGATCTGCCTGCCTTAGCCTCCCAAACTGCTAGGATTACAGGCATGAGCCACCACGCCAGGCCTGACCCTATTTTCAAATAAGATCGTATTTTGAGTTACTGAGGGTTAGGACTTCAACTTATCTTTTGGGCCAGGCATAGTTCAATCCATAAAAACCATGTGATCTATTTTTACCATGCTCAAAAACTTAAACCCAGCCCTGCTGAATCCCTGGAGAGAAGATGTCTCAAGAATTCTTAAGAGCTAGGGAGTTGTGAGGTTGTCACCTCATGTTGTTATACCCAGTGATATTTTAGGAGGTTTTGCATGAAGATGCAGCATTGCTGATGAAATGATTGCTTGCTGAGTGGAGAAGGCTGCAGTCCACTGTTTTGATTTATTCCCTATGAATTCTTTTTAGATTTTCTTTCATCCAGTTTGAGTTGCAATGCTGCTGTGCTTCTTGACCCAACTTTATTCTCTGCGTAGCCCCATCAGACAAGCTGATTTCATTGGACTTACTTTTTTTAGTTTTTGTTAATAAAGATTTGATCAATTCAATGTGCTTTGGCCAACTGCACATGTCTGGTCCCTGTCTTCTGATGCCTTCTTCTGAGAGGGGGCACCCTCCTTCTCTCCCCCTTGAGAATCACTGCAGTAATATATGCTGCTGGAACTTAGGGTGGTGTGAGTTCAGAGATCTTGTTGAAGAATCCCCCATATCCCTTTTACTGCCGTGTGACAGGTATTCCATCCCACGCCTGAGGACAGGTGCTCCGTTACAAGTTTAGTTAAGGTAATCGCTTTGGGAGGGGGTAATTGAGGGTGGGAGAGGAAGACAGAGAGTTGAGGAGAAAATGGTGGGGGGAGAGGGAGGTCATCTGGGTTATCTGGGTTATCTGAATGACTCCTGGAGGTACCTAAGGTGAAGGAAACTGACCATTTCCACATCTGGATTGCCTGAACTATTTCCAGGCAGTTCCATTGTGGGGTTCCTGGTCTTTGGGTGGAGTGGAAAGAGAAAATCTCAGATGGAAGTGGAAGGGAGGTACCAGTAAGTAAGAGGGTCTAGAAACAGACATTACTCATTTGATGTTTTATGCAGAAGCTTTAGGGTAGTAACACTGATGATAGCACCTCCACTTTTCTTATTGGTGTGATAAATACACCACTTCCTGCTGACTGACTGCAGGCTTATCAGTTGTTGTCTACAATTGTAAATACCTTCCTTTCTTCATGAGGCTAAATGGTTCATATTTTTATAGCAATTTTGTAAATTAATGAGTCAAATCTGTGGTTACCCATGTAATTTCAGCTACCACTGGCAAGGGAAATTGTAAAACAAATAGATTATTACTACTACAGTTCCACATTTTTGCCAACTCCTGGGCATGTCTGCTTCCTTGAAGAGGACTCTGCTCACACAACTCTTGGCTCTAGACTTCGAGGCAGTTTACCTGCTCCTTGGAGAACGGGCTGTCTCCCTCTTTCAGTGCAGTGAGTCCTTTGCTATAAGAAAAAAGAAAGAGAGTGGGAGAGTGAGACTGGATGGCTGGGAGAGCTGGGGTGGCACGTGGATACTTTCTCTTCTCCTTTGGGAATTCCACTTAACGCCTGAAGAGGAGGCATTGCCCAAACCCCTGAGGGTTCCTGGAAGAACAGAGGAAGTTTCCACCAGAAGAATTTCCTATATTCTTAACGCAACGCACGGTAGGATGGGCAGCATGGGTGCCCCAGTATGGCAGAGCCTGCAAAGTCCCCAGATAGATTTAGACCCTTTCCATTGCACTGTTTGTGCCAGCAAGATTCACAGCCCAGCCGGGCATGGTGGCTCATGCCTGTAATCCCAGCCCTTTGGGAGGCTGAGGTGAGCGGATCATGAGGTCAAGAGATTGAGACCATCCTGGCCAACATGGTGAAACCCTATCTCTACTAAAAATACAAAAATTAGCTGGGCATGGTGGCGCACACCTGTAATCCCAGCTACTTGGGAGGCTGAGGCAGGAGAACCTGTGGGGCAGAGGTTGCAGTGAGCCAAGTTTGCACCACTGCACTCCAGCCTGGCGACAGTGCAAGACTCCATCTCAAAAAAAAACAAAAAGATTTAGAACCCATTGGCCTTTCTCATCTACCGAAAGAAAAGAGTGTGCTAGCTAGAGCTGTGAAATCGGCATTTCTCTGCTGCATTAAAATAGAGGAACTAAACTTGTTTAATTCTCTGATAATTAATGAAAACAAAATTATCCCAATCTGATCTCCAGAGAAAAACATATACACATATATATTATAAAATATGAAATGTTTATTTTTGAATATTTAGAAAGTGGAGAAATGCTCCCCAAAGGAAAGAAAACTACTTTTTTTTTTTTTTTTTGAGACAGAGTCTCGCTCTATTGCCCAGGTTGGACTGCAGTGGCATGATCTTGGCTCACTGCAACCTCCGTCTCCTGGGTTCAAACAATTCTCTGCCTCAGCCTCCTGAGTAGCTGGGATTACAGGTGCCCACCACCACACCCAGCTAATTTGTTTTGTATTTTTAGTAGAGATGGGGTTTCACCATCTTGGCTAGGCTGATCTTGAACTCCTGACCCCGCGATCTACCTGCTTCGGCCTCCCAAAGTGCTGGGATTATAGGTGTGAGCCACTGTGCCCGGCCAAACTACTTTTAATCTGACCTGCTAGTGATAACTCTTGGCATTTTGACATATTTCATTCGTAGACACACTTGCATTCCCAATTTAGATTGCATTGCTCACGGTGTTTTGTAACATTTTCTCCTTAACAATATTCTTTTTTTTTTTTGAGATGGAGTCTTGCTCTGTCTCAGGCTGGAGTGCCGTGGCAGGATCTCGGCTCACTGCAACCTCCATCTCCCATGTTCAAGCTATTCTCCTACCTCAGCCTCCCAAGTAGCTGGGATTACAGGTGCATGCCACCACCCCTGGTTAATTTTTGTATTTTTAGTAGAAATGGGGTTTCACCATCTTGGCCAGGTTGGTCTCGAACTGCTGACCTCATGATCCTCCCGCCTCAGCGTCCCAAAGTGCTGGGATTACAGGCATAAGCCACCACACCCAGCCAATATTTTCTTAAGGTGTTAATTATTCCTTTAAAACTGATTTTAAATGACTGCATAATATTTTATTTAAATACCTGCATAATATTTCACTGTATGGCTGTGACATAATTTATCTAACTAACCTTCTAATTATTGGACATTTAGCTTGTTTCCAGTTTTTCACTATGATAAATAATGCTATAATAAGCATCCTCATATGAAACTATTAGTGCACATCCTTGTCAGATAATTGGTTTGTTGTGGTATTTTCCCTATTTTTGCTATTTTCTTGATACAGATGCATTCACTTAACAGTAGCAATTTTAAGTTGTACTTATGTACTATATTAAGGGAGTTCTTGTTTAATTTACTCCCATCCATGAAGCAAATCTATTTTCTATTTTAAAAACACTCCTTAAATTTAAATAATTAGAAAGAACTTGAAATCATTATATTTAGCTACAAAACACACTGGAGCATTAGACTGTATACTAGTCAGCTTGGGGCTGCCGTAACAAAATATCACAGACTTGGTGGCTGAAACAACAGACATTTTATTTCCTTGCTGTTCTGGAGGCCAGAAGTCCAAGATCAAAGTTCTGGATGATTGGTTTCTGGTGAGGGCTCTCCTTCTGGCTTGCAGATGGCCACCCTCTCCATATGTGCTCATAGGACCTGTCTTTCTGTTTTCTGTTGCTTGTAACAATACTTGAAACTGGGTAATCTGTAGAGAAACAAAATATATTTCTTACCGTTCTGGAGACTGTGCAGTCTAAGATCAAAGGACCCATCTGATAAACGCCTTCATGTTAGTGGAGACTCTGCAGAGCCCTGAGGTGGTGGAGGGCATCACAGGACGAGGGGGCTGAGTGTGCTGGCTCAGGCCTCTCTTCCTCTTATGAAGCCACCAGTCCCACTCCCATGATAACCCATTCATCCATTAACCCATTAATCCATGAATGGATTAATCCATTCATGAGAACTGCAGCCTCGTAATGAGAACACAGCCCTTATGATCCAATCACTTCTTAAGAGCCCCACCGTTCAACACTGCCACAATAGGGATTAAGTTTTAACATGAGTTTTCAAGAGCACAAACATTCAGACCATAGCATGGCCTTTCCTTGGTGAATGTGTTTAGAGACAGAGAAAGAATGAGCTCCTGGTGTGAATTCTTATAAGGACGCTAATGCTATTAAATCAGGGCCCCACCCATATGACCTCAGTTAAGATTAATTACTTCTAAGTGGTCCCATCTCCAAATACAGTCACACTGGGGGTTAAGGCTTCAGCATATGAATTCTGGGGGACACAAACATTCAGTCCATAAGAGACTGAGATTTTAAAACTTAATTACGAGGCCTTATCTTTGTATAGAACGTTTTATTTTTTAAGCATTTTTACATGTATTATCCCGTTTCATCTGAAACAAGTTGGATTATCTTTAAATCTTCCTC
The DNA here is from genome assembly GCF_009764315.1 of Trachypithecus francoisi. Classification (NCBI taxonomy): domain Eukaryota; kingdom Metazoa; phylum Chordata; class Mammalia; order Primates; family Cercopithecidae; genus Trachypithecus; species Trachypithecus francoisi. The sequence continues at coordinate 21,551,291 of NW_022681455.1, forward strand.
AGGTTACCTTCTGGAAAAGTTAATTTTTTTTCAAAATTGTACATAGATATAGTTTACAAAGTCAAATAATATTATAATAACAAATGCCTTATAACAACCACAACTAAAATAGTCCTATGGCCCCTGTGTTCTTGCTGGCTGGGGGTGTGGACTACTCTCAGCTCTTCAAGTCCACCTGATGTTCCCTGCCTCCTGACTCTGTCACAGGCAGTTGATTTCTTCAAGGCCAGCAGGAAATCTGTCTTTCAAAGTGTTCACCTGATTGAGCCAGGCCCACCAAAGATACTCCATTTGGTTTACCTTGAAATCTGCTAATTTGGAAACTTAATTGGATCTACTAAATCCTTTCACAGCTAGAAGCATGTCAGAGGTGCCGCCCAGCTTAAAGGGAGGGGAGTACACAAGGGCATGGCACATCAGGGGTCACCTTAGATCATATCTGCTATAACCTATAAAGCTATGTGATAACCATTCGATTTTAAATTCCTAAGTTCCTATTTTGATACGTATGCACTTTATTACACCTTCCTTCCCCTCCCCATCTTCCCCTCCCAACTTAGTTATAGCACTTTTTAAAAACTGAAGTCCATGTATTATGTTACATTCTATTTTATTACTATGTTATATACATTTGTGGTAGATATTTATCACATTTTGTAGCTGCATAGTCTTTTTGGAACATGTTGCTGCGTTTGAGGAATTATCCACCTAATGGTTCCCACCTGCATGTATCTGCAATCTTCTAGCTTCTAATGTTGCTGGGGAAATACCCAGTGCTATTCTGATCCCAGCTCCTTTGCATGTAGCCTAGTTTTCCTATCTAGAAGTGTTTAGGGTCTGTTCTTTGTTTCAGATGTTCTGAAATAAGATAACGTGTCTTGTCCACTTTCCTTTTAGGATTCACTCAATGGACATTTTAAATTTGGTGCTTCAGCTTTATTTACTTCAGTTCTAGAATTTTTTCTTTTATTACTATTATAATGTTCTTAATGTTTTCTATTTTATTTTTCTGCAACTCCTATTATTTGGACGTTGGACATTCTTATATAGCCTTTCGTTTTCTTGCCTTTTGTCTCCGATTGTCCTCTGTAATATATATTTTTTTAAATTCTGCATTATTTTCCAATTGCTTTATTGAATTTGTAAGTTTGAGTCTCTTATTTTTAACTTTCCGAAGCTCTTGACTGCTGAGCAGTCTTATTATTTTAAAGTAGCATTGATATAGCAGTTAAGAAGAAATCACTTAGGCAGATAGCAAGGGCATGGGAGTCCTCAGTAAGGCTTTTCTTTTTAATAAAAAGCAGCCCCAAATCATTTTCTAACAAAGAGCAGCCTGCAAGCTGGGAGCTTGCACAGGCGAATGCCAGCAGAAACTAGGGACTAGACATGTTCAAGATGGTGGCTCCATCTTCCCTTCTGGGCTGGCCACGTGTACAGTAAGAAGCAGACAAGATGGGGCTGATCAACTGGAAAGTCTATTTGCATAAGCCAGGCCTGGTGTCTCAGGCCTGTAATCCCAGCACTTTAGGAGACCAAGGCAGGTGGATCACGAAGTCAGGAGATCGAGACCATCCTGGTTAACATGGTGAAACCCCGTCTCTACTAAAAATACAAAAAAAAAATTAGCTGGGCGTGGTGGCAGGTGTCTGTCCTCCCAGCTACTTGGGAGGCTGAGGCAGGAGAATGGCGTGAACCAGGGAGGTGGAGCTTGCAGTGAGCCGAGATTGCGCCACTGCACTCCATCCAGCCTGGGCGACAGAGCGAGACTCCATCTCAAAAATAAATAAATAAATAAATAAATAAAATAAAAAAGTCTATTTGCATAAGAATATTAGAGTGGGGCAACCCGCCTGCCTTAGTGCTGTGTAAACGTCATACCTGATCGTATCAATCTGTGAGCCCTGTGTAAATCAGACACCGCCTCCCCAAACTGGACTATAAAATGTGATGCACTCGCCACCAGGTCCTTTCTGCTAGGAGGCCCCTTCATCTATAGAGGAAGCTGTTTCTGTTTCTCTTCTAACTATGAAACGTCCACTCCGAAACTCCTGGTGTGTGTCCATGTCCCAAATTTTCCTGGTACACAACGACAAACCCCAGGGTATATACCCCAGCCAATGTAGCCACTTCAGCATCTCATTTTTGTTTCATAAATGTAATATCTTGAGGTTTTCTTTTTCTCTTTGCATGGTTTTTATTTCCTCTGAGTTTTTTTTTGAGGAGGGGGTTGCTGCTAGTGGGAGGGGGAAGTTATTTGTTAACAGTTTTCTCCATTTTGGAGATTTTCCTCAGTAAGTGTAAAGGAGGAGAGCAGGGTCGGCTTTTTTTCCATACAGAATTCTAAACAATTTCCCCATGCTTATCTCCTGTCTCACATGTACCTTCATTGTGCTGCAATGGATGCCACCAATACCTGTGCCTTTCTGAATTTCTGAGGCAGCAACCCAGCTTATTTTTCAGCAGCATCATCCCTACCAAGACTTAAGTTTGAGCCCTCCCTCCCCTGTGAAGCATTTACCATTCTTCCCTTTGCTTTCTATTTACATACATTGTTGGTGCAGTTACTGATATCTTCTGGCTTCATCAAAGATCAGCTTTGTGTTTCCATATCTTTGCTATCTTTCCATATTTAGGCATGTTGGAAAGATTATTTTCAAAAGAAAGAGGTATAAAAACATGTTTACTCTGCTTTCTTAAACCTCAAAGCACCGAAGGTCTCTTTCCAATGACTTTCTATTTCCCTGGTGCTGGGGCAGGCGTAAGGATTCCTTTGTGAAGACAATGGGATTTAAAGCTAGAAGAGGGACTTTGTATGTCACACAATGGATCCATGGATGCAGAAGAAAACGGGAAAAACTCAAATCCCATCGAGGTTTTTGAAATGCAGAAAATGGACACATGGCCTATTCGAATTACGGAATTCCTGTTTGATAATGCCCATTGCTTGTAACTAGTTGGTCAAAATTAGATTTCACAGAAACATTATGTCTTGATTACAATATTAGAATTCTACAGCAAGACATACAATGTGATTTGAAGTCCACAAACTCCCTGTCAGACGGAATTTCTGTAAGCCATACTTATTTAGCTTTTAGAAAAACAGAAACCTTGGCAGAGCTCTTCTGGCCAGGATGAAGCAGAGTGGGAATAACCATACCAGATTTAAATTGGAGATGGTAGAATGCTGCCACTTTTTTCAAACCAATCAAGGTGAAAGGCCAATATACACCAGTGACTAACAGGAAGGATTTGGGACATGGCTTTGGGTTCCTCCAGCGTTCAACATGGTGTTCTGATTCCTGCTCTCAAGATTGGTGAAGAAATGATATTTTTTTAAAAGCCTTCGTCATTTTATGTTTGCTGTTTACTGAACTCAAAACCGTATGGTTTGCATTAGCAGGACTTCTACAAATTGTGTGGAAGGGATTTAAAACAATTCCGTAGCCTGTATGAAAAATGAGCTTGTGATTCCTGACTCCTCAGAGTTCCTTGTAGGAGTCCTGGTGTAAAGTGATCTTTTACATGCCTAGTTGGAACTGTGAGCCAAGCAACATCTGCATTTTAAAAATAAACATTTTGCATGTAGAAAATGAAGTTTGCTTCTTTAGCCTTTTTTTTTTTTGCTAAGGAAATTGATTCGTCATAAATACACACTGGTACTTAGAGAGGAATTGTGAACAGATTTAAAGTACGTATTTGGGGAGATTCTGTGGTGATGACTGGGTAACCATTTTGGAGTCAAGATTGTCCACCTTCTTTCCAAACATTGTTTTGTGTTCCAGGAAAACTCCCAGTAGTCCAGTTTCTGGTTACATGTAGATAAAGAGGCTTTTCTCCTCCACCTCTCCAAATTGTTTATTGACAATATTACCCACTGACAAAGACTTTTATTCCACTACTAGAGATATATTCTACAGTTTTAGCACCTTTGGGAGAGGTAACTCATTGATTTAAATTTCCAAATGCACAAATATCCCAGATCTGATTGTGAGATCTGCTTCTCAGCATGGAAGTGACAGAGAGGAGGAGCTGGAGATGTCAGTAACGTGGGAGGAAAGGTCTGGGTGAAAAGGAAGATTTCGAATGAGATGGGCAACATGATTTGAAAACCACAAGCTTCTTGGCTGTCAGACTTAATTTTTAGATGGCCAAAGCCAGAAGATAGCAGCGACTAATGAAGGCAAACTTTTCCTATGTGACAGTTTTGCTGAGGGGTAGCCCCGCAAATGGACTAGGAACAGAACACCATCCTGTCATACATTACATCATGAAGAGGTGAAGAGGAAGTAGCAAACTAGAGCCTGGGTGTGATTTCCCAAATCATCAGATGGATCCTCAGTTAGGGAGACTAATGCTCCTTCCTGCCCTGCCTTCCCTGCTCAGAATAAGTTCTGCAGCACAACTGGGCCTAGACACAGGATTCCTCATCGTGACAGTATGACTCCAGTCGGGAAAGATGTGAGTTATGTTCCTAGACGTATTTGATCACAATGGGTTTCTAACACCTAGGAAGGTAATATTTATTTCTTTGAGATGGTAAAAGCAATAGAAAAAAATCTTAATTTCTTTAAAAGTAAGTAAGGATAGTTGTTAAAAGTAATAATTTAGAATTTACAACTTCTTTGTAATCCAAGAGAAAAGATTCTGGGGTCATGACATTCTCCCCCTTAAAAATGTTTTTGGGTCAGGCATGGTGGGTCACACCTGTAATCCCAGCACTTTGGGAGGCCGAAGCAGGTGGATCACCTGAGGTCAGGAGTTTGAGACCAGCCTGGCCAACATGGCAAAACCCCATCTCTACTAAAAATACAAAATTTAGCTGGGCGTGGTGGCACATGCCTGTAGTCCCAGCTACTCAGGAGTCTGAGGCAGGAGAATCACTTGAGCCCGGGAGGCAGAGGTTGCAGTGAGCCAATATAGCGACACTACACTCCAACCTAGGTGACAGAGCAAGACTCTGTCTCAAAAAAAAAAAAAAAAAAAAAAAGGTTTTTAACTCTTCCTTACCTACAACAGTGGTATGAGAATTTTTTTAAAAAGCTCTTCTCAGGAATATGTGTGTTTGCAAACTCATTCTCTCTCTCTCTCTCTCTTTACTTATAATTTCAGATCCTTAAACATTTTCACATGAAAAATACTGACTTAAAGGAAAAACTCAAATTCCATAAGGTTGCATTCAGGTCTTCCATAATTTGGCTCTGAGGTACTTCCTCATTAAGAAATCATTTCTTTGAGATGAGAGAGTACCTGCAGAGTATGTGCAGATCTGAGCTAAATTCATGGGTAACCATGGAAACTCCAGGTATCGATAAAGGAAGATGTCACAGGATAGTGTGAAAAGCACGGAAGTGAGCATTAAGTTTTGTAACTTAGCTAGTTTTAAAACCCTTAATGGTGTAACTTTGGTAGAGAAATATCACTTAGTCTTTTGGGGACTCAATTTCCTTTCTGTGTATAACTAAAGGGAGTGAAATGATCTCTTTGATTGCTCTTAGCCCTGAGTTTCTAGACTTTATGATTCCAGGCTGAGGACAAGCATCCCTTCATAGGGCATCTCTCCTCCTGACCGTAACTGAAAGGGAATAAGAAGTGGCTTCCAGAGAAAAAGAGAGAATTTGGAGGTGGGAGTAAAAGATGAAGAGAAATAGGACTCTGGGGTGTTTGAATTTGCATTCACCTATTATTTCCACTGTTCTAATTTTAGCTTTAGAGAACCTCTCCTGACCCACATCCAAGCACCCTGCTGAACACATAACTTTCATACTGAAACATCTTCTATGTTGAAAGGGGAGGTTTTCTAGGAAAACCATTTGTTTCCATTTTGAAACAAATGGAGTGGGGACATGGCAGCAGTAATTGAAATAGAAATTCTTAAATTATCCTCCTCCAGATTCGATAGACCTCATTTTCCCTCAAAGGATATCACATACAAATTTCATGCATCCTCTAGCGATATTCTGGCTGGAGACAAGTGTCTGTCCTGGGCGACAAGAATGTAATCTCTAAACGATTCCATTCTGGGCCTCAACAGAGCAGAGTGTTTCCATGTGGTAGCCTTTCCGATGGACCAGATGAGAGGAGACCACCAAGCATATTTCAAGAAGGATATTAGATTCCACTAGGGCCAGGAGCTCAGAAGTGAGTTATTAGAGTTTTTTTTACTATGCCCTCTGGATATGGCCCTAATTAGGTGGAACTGATAAGCTTGACAAATTTTGAACTATTGCTTTCTGTTTGCCAATAACAAAATATTACTGTGTAGGATGTTAACTATTTTCTGCATCAAGCCCTTTCTATTTTCCTGAAGATATCATTAGTTTCCATTTCAATGGGCCTTTTGTTTAGAGGGAGAAGAATGTCCTTTTTACCTTTTTTAATTAAAGCACCTTGGTGACTAATATACAATTTCTTTAGACTTTCCTCTGAACCCCATCCTCTATACTTCCTTCACTTCCGGGCTCTGTTTTTTTCACTTTCTCAGGTAGTAATTAGATCAAGCAGAGGTTGCAGGCACAGGATGTATCTTCCCAAGTCTCATTAGCATTTCTTAGCTAATATTCTCTCCCTTCCTTCCTTCTTCCCTTTCCCTTTTCCTTCCTTCCTTCCTTCCTTCCTTCTTTCCTTCCTTCCTCCCTTCCCTCCCTCCCTTCCCTTCTTTCCTCCTTCACCCTTCCTTCTTCCCTTCCCTCTCCCTCTCCTTCCTTCCCTCTCTTCTTTCCTTCCCTCCTTTCCTCCTTCACCCTTCCTCCTTCCCTTCCCTTCCCCTTTCTCCCTCCCTCCCTCCCTCCTTTCCTCCCTCCCTCCTTCCCTCCTTCCCTCCTTCCCTCCTTCCTCCTTCCTTCCTTCCTGCCTTCCTGCCTTCCTTCCTTCCTTTTTTCTTTCCCTCTCTTCTTTCTTTCTAACTGTGAATTATGCAGACCCTACTGTCAAGGATATACCTATAAACATTAGATTTCTATTTTTAACTAGTGGGAAGCTGTATGGAGAGTATTTTTAAAACTCCAAACCACCAGCAGTAATTAGCAACAACAGAAAAACATAGAAAGCACACACGTTTTTATGTTGGTAAAGCAATTACATACATGGGTTTATATATGTGCTTAAACAGCTATGACATGTTGGAATATTTTCTTAGTGATGTCCTGAAACCATAATTAATATCTTAATGAAATATTTAGTCAAGTTTTATCAGGCCCAGGAATAATTATTTTATCATTCTTTTTGGAATGCAAACTTAGAAGTCTAAGAGTTAAAGTAATTATCCCAGAGTTGAAATAATTTGAATGCAGAAGGATGTTTTCCAGGGTGGTGTTTATAATAGATTTAAGTCTGGTTTAGTCGACGTACTCCAGAAAGATATCCTTCTGCTAACTCCCTCATTCAAAAATATCTAGGAAGAATATTCTAACTAATCAGATCTAGGAACTGAACTAGCTCACTGAGAGGTAAAGGGAAACACCTGCACGTTAGAAACACACAGCAAATGAGGCTGCCAAGAAGATATGCTGGAAGAAGGAAAACAGCAACTACTCAAGCGTGTTACCCACGAAACAAAAGAATGTGAATGATAGGCTGCAATGCTCTTTAATTTTATGCAGGAAAATCATTTCTAGGAAGTGGCTATTTTGAAAGGTGTACTTGAAACATTTTTGAAAGACTTTCTTCCTTTTGGAATTCATACCAGAAATCTGACTTCTCAATAGCCTTTAATGTCAGGATGTTTTCTGTGGTTGTCCCTGCATCTTCCTGCAGCTGGTCCACTTTGAGGGAAGTAGAAGAGAAGTTGAGGTAGAGAATATGTAGGGAGAAAATAAAACTAAGGGTTAGAAATAGCAAATATGTGGGTAAGTATAAGACAGTATAAATTTATTTTTCTCATTTCTTCTCTTAAGTTCTTTAAAAGATATTTAAACTTGCGTAAATAATTATAACATTTCATTATTGGGTTTATGATGTATATATGTAATATGTGACAATTATAGCATAAAAGAGGAGGGAGAAAATTGAGCTATACTGAAGCAAAGTTTGTATATTTTACCAGAATTAAGTTAGAGTTAATCTAAAATAGATTGTTATAAGTTAAGGTGCATATAATAATTTCTAAAACATCATTAAGAAAATAACTTTAAAAAATCGAATTAAGGACGGGCGGAGCAAGATGGCCGAATAGGAACAGCTCCAGTCTCCAACTCCCAGCGCGAGCGACACAGAAGACCGGTGATTTCTGCATTTTCAACTGAGGTACTGGGGTCATCTCTCTAGGGAGTGCCGGACAATCGGTGCGGGTCAGCTGCTGCAGCCTGACCAGCGTGAGCTGAAGCAGGGCGAGGCATCGCCTCACCTGGAAGCGCAAGGGGGAAGGAAATCCCTTTTCCTAGCCAGGGGAACTGAGACACACAACACCTGGAAAATCGGGTAACTCCCACCCCAATACTGCGCTTTAAGGAAACAGGCACACCAGGAGAATATATCCCACACCTGGCCGGGAGGGTCCCACGCCCACGGAGCCTCCCTCACTGCTAACACAGCCGTCTGCGGCAATCTATCCGCAAGGCAGCAGCGAGGCTGGGGAGGGGCGCCCGCCATTGCTGAGGCTTAAGTAGGTAAACAAAGCCGCTGGGAAGCTCGAACTGGGTGGAGCTCACAGCAGCTCAAGGAAGCCTGCCTGTCTCTGTAGACTCTACCGCTGCGGACAGCACACAGCTGCAGTCCATTAGGGGAAGAGCGGGGGGCCGCTGCAGACCCGAACGACTCTGTCTGACAGCTTTGGGGAGAGCCGTGGATCTCCTAACGCGGAGGTTGAGATCTGAGAACGGACAGACTGCCTGCTCAGGTGGGTCCCTGACCCCTGAGTAGCCTAGCTGGGAGACATCCCCCACTAGGGGCAGTCTGATACCCCACACCTCACAGGGTGGCGTCACCCCTGAGAGGAAACTTCCAAAGAAAGAATCAGACAGGTACACTCGCTGTTCAGCAATATTCTATCTTCGCAACCTCTGCTGCTGATACCCAGGCAAACAGGGTCTGGAGTGGACCTCAAGCAATCTCCAACAGACCAACAGACAGTCCTTCTGACTGTCAGACGGAAAACTATCAAACAGGAAGGACACCTATACCAAAACCCCATCAGTAGTCACCATCATCAAAGTCCAGAGACAGATAAAACCACAAAGAGGGGGAAGAAGCAGGGCAGAAAAGCTGGAAATTCAAAAAATAAGAGCGCATCTCCCCCTGCAAAGGAGCACAGCCATCGCCAGCAACGGATCAAAGCTGGTCAGAGAATGACTTTGACGAGATGAGAGAAGAAGGCTTCAGTCCATCAAACCTCTCAGAGCTAAAGGAGGAATACGTACCCAGCGCAAAGAAACTAAAAATCTTGAAAAAAAAGTGGAAGAATTGACAGCTAGACTAATTAATGCAGAGAAGATCATAAACGAAATGACAGAGATGAAAACCATGACACGAGAAATACGTGACAAATGCACAAGCTTCGGTAACCGACTCGATCAACTGGAGGAAAGAGTATCAGCGATTGAGGATCAAATGAATGAAATGAAGCGAGAAGAGAAAACCAAAAGAAAAAAGAAGAAAAAGAAATGAACAAAGCCTGCAAGAAGTATGGGATTATGTAAAAAGACCAAATCTACGTCTGATTGGGGTGCCTGAAAGTGAGGGGGAAAATGGAACCAAGTTGGAAAACACTCTTCAGGATATCATCCAGGAGAACTTCCCCAACCTAGTAGGGCAGGCCAACATTCAAATTCAGGAAATACAGAGAACGCCACAAAGATACTCCTCCAGAAGAGCAACTCCAAGACACATAATTGCCAGATTCACCAAAGTTGAAATGAAGGAAAAATCTTAAGGGCAGCCAGAGAGAAAGGTCGGGTTACCCACAAAGGGAAGCCCATCAGAATAACAGCAGACCTCTCGGCAGAAACTCTACAAGCCAGAAGAGAGTGGGGGCCAATATTCAACGTTCTTAAAGAAAAGAATTTTCAACCCAGAATTTCATATCCAGCCAAACTAAGCTTCATCAGTGAAGGAGAAATAAAATCCTTTACAGATAAGCAAATGCTTAGAGATTTTGTCACCACCAGGCCTGCCTTACAAGAGACCCTGAAGGAAGCCCTAAACATGGAAAGGAACAACCGGTACCAGCCATTGCAAAAACATGCCAAAATGTAAAGACCATCGAGGCTAGGAAGAAACTGCATCAACTAACGAGCAAAATAACCAGTTAATATCATAATGACAGGATCAAGTTCACACATAACAATATTAACCTTAAATGTCAATGGACTAAATGCTCCAATTAAAAGACACAGACTGGCAAACTGGATAAAGAGTCAAGACCCATCAGTCTGCTGTATTCAGGAGACCCATCTCACATGCAGAGACATACATAGGCTCAAAATAAAGGGATGGAGGAAGATCTACCAAGCAAATGGAGAACAAAAAAAAGCAGGGGTTGCAATCCTAGTCTCTGATAAAACAGACTTTAAACCATCAAAGATCAAAAGAGACAAAGAAGGCCATTACATAATGGTAAAGGGATCAATTCAACAGGAGAGCTAACTCTCCTAAATATATATGCACCCAATACAGGAGCACCCAGATTCATACAGCAAGTCCTTAGAGACCTACAAAGAGACTTAGACTCCCATACAATAATAATGGGAGACTTCAACACTCCACTGTCAACATTAGACAGATCAACGAGACAGAAAGTTAACAAGGATATCCAGGAATTGAACTCATCTCTGCACAAGCGGACCTAATAGATCTATAGAACTCTCCACCCCAATCAACAGAATATACATTCTTCTCAGCACCACATCGCACTTATTCCAAAATTGACCACATAATTGGAAGTAAAGCACTCCTCAGCAAATGTACAAGAACTGAAATTATAACAAACTGTCTCTCAGACCACAGTGCAATCAAACTAGAACTCAGGACTAAGAAACTCAATCCAAACCGCTCAACTACATGGAAACTGAACAACCTGCTCCTGAATGACTACTGGGTACATAACGAAATGAAAGCAGAAATAAAGATGTTCTTTGAAACCAATGAGAACAAAGATACAACATACCAGAATCTCTGGGACACATTTAAAGCAGTGTGTAGAGGGAAATTTATAGCACTAAATGCCCACAAGAGAAAGCAGGAGAGATCTAAAATTGACACTCTAACATCACAATTAAAAGAACTAGAGAGGCAAGAGCAAACACATTCAAAAGCTAGCAGAAGGCAAGAAATAACTAAGATCAGAGCAGAACTGAAGGAGATAGAGACACAAAAAACCCTCCAAAAAATCAATGAATCCAGGAGTTGGTTTTTTGAAAAGATCAACAAAATGACAGACCGCTAGCTAGACTAATAAAGAAGAAAAGAGAGAAGAATCAAATAGACGCAATAAAAAATGATAAAGGGGATATCACCACCGACCCCACAGAAATACAAACAACCATCAGAGAATACTATAAATGCCTCTACGCAAATCAACTAGAAAATCTAGAAGAAATGGATAATTTCCTGGACACTTACACTCTTCCAAGACTAAACCAGGAAGAAGTTGAATCCCTGAATAGACCAATAGCAGGCTCTGAAATTGAGGCAACAATAATAGCCTACCCACCAAAAAAGTCCAGGACCAGATGGATTCACAGCTGAATTCTACCAGAGGTACAAGGAGGAGCTGGTACCATTCCTTCTGAAACTATTCAATCAATAGAAAAAGAGGGAATCCTCCCTAACTCTTTTTATGAGGCCAACATCATCCTGATACCAAAGCCTGGCAGAGACACAACAAAAAAGAGAATTTTAGACCAATATCCCTGATGAACATCGATGCAAAAATCCTCAATAAAATACTGGCAAACCGGATTCAGCAGCACACATCAAAAAGCTATCCACCATGATCAAGTGGGCTTCATCCCTGGGATGCAAGGCTGGTTCAACATTCGCAAATCAATAAACGTAATCCAGCATATAAACAGAACCAAAGACAAGAACCACATAATTATCTCAATAGATGCAGAAAAGGCTTTTGACAAAATTCAACAGCCCTTTATGCTAAAAACGCTCAATAAATTTGGTATTGATGGAACGTACCTCAAAATAATAAGAGCTATTTATGACAAACCCACAGCTAATATCATACTGAATGGGCAAAAACTGGAAAAAATTCCCTTTGAAAACTGGCACAAGACAGGGATGCCCTCTCTCACCACTCCTATTCAACATAGTGTTGGAAGTTCTGGCTAGGGCAATCAGGCAAGAGAAAGAAATCAAGGGTATCCAGTTAGGAAAAGAAGAAGTCAAATTGTCCCTGTTTGCAGATGACATGATTGTATATTTAGAAAACCCCGGCCGGGCGCGGTGGCTCAAGCCTGTAATCCCAGCACTTTGGGAGGCCGAGACGGGCGGATCACGAGGTCAGGAGATCGAGACCATCCTGGCTAACACGGTGAAACCCCGTCTCTACTAAAAAAACACAAAAAATTAGCCGGGCGAGGTGGCGGGCGCCTGTAGTCCCAGCTACGATCGGAGGCGTGAGAGAGAATGGCGTAAACCCGGGAGGCGGAGCTTGCAGTGAGCTGAGATTCGGCCACTGCACTCCAGCCTGGGAGACAGAGCGAGACTCTGTCTCAACAACAACAAAAAAAAAAAAAAAAAAAAAAAAAAAACCCCATCGTCTCAGCCCAAAAATCCTTAAGCTGATAAGCAACTTCAGCAAAGTCTCAGGATACAAAATTAATGTGCAAAAATCACAAGCATTCTTATACACCAGTAACAGACAAGCAGAGAGCCAAATCAGGAATGAACTTCCATCACATTGCTTCAAAGAGAATAAAATACCTAGGAATCCAGCTTACAAGGGATGTAAAGGACCTCTTCAAGGAGAACTACAAACCACTGCTCAGTGAAATCAAGAGGACACAACAAATGGAAGAACATACCATGCTCATGGATAGGAAGAATCAATATCGTGAAAATGGCCATACTGCCCAAGGTTATTTATAGATTTAATGCCATCCCCATCAAGCTACCATGACTTTCTTCACAGAATTGGAAAAAACTGCTTTAAAGTTCATATGGAACCAAAAAGAGCCCGCATTGCCAAGACAATCCTAAGTCAAAAGGACAAAGCTGGAGGCGTCACGCTACCTGACTTCAAACTATACTACAAGGCTACAGTAACCAAAACAGCATGGTACTGGTACCACAACAGAGATATAGACCAATGGAACAGAACAGAGCTCAGAAATAATACCACACATCTACAGCCATCTGATCTTTGACAAACCTGAGAGAAACAAGAAATGGGGAAAGGATTCCCTATTTAATAAATGGTGCTGGGAAAATGGCTAGCCATAAGTAGAAAGCTGAAACTGGATCCTTTCCTTACCCCTTATACGAAATTAATTCAAGATGGATTAGAGACTTAAATGTTAGACCTAATACCATAAAAACCCTAGAAGAAAATCTAGGTAGTACCATTCAGGACATAGGCATGGGCAAGGACTTCATGTCTAAAACACCAAAAGCAACGGCAGCAAAAGCAAAAATGACACATGGGATCTAATTAAACTAAAGAGCTTTTGCACAGCTAAAGAAACTACCATCAGAGTGAACAGGCAACCTACAGAATGGGAAAAAAATTTTGCAACCTACTCATCTGACAAAGGGCTAATATCCAGAATCTACAAAGAACTCAAACAAATATACAAGAAAAAAACAAACAACCCCATCAAAAAGTGGGGAAAGGATATGAACAGACATTTCTCAAAAGAAGACATCCATACAGCCAACAGACACATGAAAAAATGCTCGTCATCACTCGCCATCAGAGAAATGCAAATCAAAACTACAATGAGATACCATCTCACACCAGTAGAATGGCAATCATTAAGAAGTCAGGAAACAACAGGTGTTGGAGAGGATGGAGAAATAGGAACACTTTTACACTGTTGGGGGATTGTAAACTAGTTCAACCATTATGGAAAACAGTATGGCGTTTCCTCAAGGATCTAGAACTAGATGTACCATATGACCCAGCCATCCCACTACTGGGTATATACCCAAAGGATTATAAATTACTCTACTACAAAGACACATGCACACGTATGTTTATTGCGGCACTATTCACAATAGCAAAGACTTGGAATCAACCCAAATGTCCATCTGTGACAGACTGGATTAAGAAAAATGTGGCACATATACACCATGGAATACTATGCAGCCATAAAAAAGGATGAGTTTGCATCCTTTGTAGGGACATGGATGCAGCTGGAAACCATCATTCTTAGCAAACTATCACAAGAAGAGAAAACCAAACACCGCATGTTCTCACTCATAGGTGGGAACTGAACAATGAGATCACTTGGACTCGGGAAGGGGAACATCACACACTGGGGCCTATCATGGGGAGGGGGGAGGAGGGAGGGATTGCATGGGGGAGTTATATGATATAAACGTCATGCACATGTACCCTAGAACTTAAAGTATAATAAAAAAAAAAAAAAAAATCGAATTAAGAAATAAAAAAGGAATTAAAATGGCACACCAGAAAATATTTATTTAACACAAATGAAAGTAGTAAAGGAGGATCAAAAGAACAAAAAATACTTGAGATCTATTGAAAACAAATAGCAAAATAGCCAATGTAAATCCACCCAAGTCAAAAATTATATTAAATGAAATGGACTAAATACCTCAATCAAAAGGCAGAGGCTATATTAATATCAGAAAAAACATACTTTCAGTAGAAATCATTACTAGAGACCCAGCAATTCTACTTGTAAGTAGAATTTAATTCCAAAGGAATTAAAATCAATATGCCAAAGAGATTCTCATACTAATTGCAGCATTATTCAGAATAGCTAAGATATGGAAGCAACCTTGGTGTCCATCATCAGATAAATAGATTTTTAAAACAAATTGAATATATTCAGCCCTAAAGAAGAAGAAAATTCAGTCATTTGCAACAATGTGGGTGAACCTGGAGGATATTATGCTAAGTTAAATAAACAAGGCACACAAAGGCAAATACTATATGGTCTCACATGTAGAATCTAAAAAAAGGTGAACTCATAGAAGTAAAGAGTAGAATGGTGATTACTACAAGTTAGGGGAGGGGAGTGAATAGGGAAAGAGGGGATGTTGGTCAAAGGGTGTAACGTCTCAGTTAGACAAGAGGAATAAGCTTTAGTGATCTATTGCACAGAATGGTGACTATAACAAAAAATAATGCATCACGGCTGGGTGCGGTGGCTCACGCCTGTAATCCCAGCACTTAGGGAGGCTGAGGGGGGGCAGATCACCTGAGATCGGGAGTTTGAGACCAGCCTGACCAACATGGAGAAACCTCATCTCTACTAAAAATACAAAATTGGCCAGGTGTGGTGGTGCATGTCTGTAATCCCAGCTACTCTGGAGGCTGAGGCAGGAGAATCGCTTGAACCCGGGAGGTGGAGGTTGTGGTGAACCGAGATGGCACAATTGCACTCCAGCCTGGGCAACAAGAGCAAAAACTCCATCTCAAAAACAAAATAAAACAAACAAACAAACAAAAAATGCATCAATATTTCAAAATTACTAAAACAGTAGATTTTAAATGTTTTCCTAAAAAAAGTATGTGAGGTGACGGATATGTTAATTAGCTTGATTTAATCACAATGTAAACGTATATCAGAACATTACATTGCATGCCCAAAGTATATACCATTATTATTTGTCAATTAAAAATGAAACTTAAAAAATATTGCTAGAGACAAAGAGCAGTACTTAGAGATAAATTTATAGCTTTAAACACCTATATTATAAGAGACTTCAAATCAATCATCTAAACTTGTCACTATAAACGACATAAAGAAGAGGAAATTAAGCCCAAAGCAAGCAGAAAGAAGGAAATAAGAAAGATACAGTAAGAAATCATGAAATAGGAAGTAAAAACCCAGTAGAGAAGGCCAATGAAACCAAAGCTAGTTATTTGAATAAATCAAGAAAATTAATAAACCTTTAGCTGAACTGGCTAAGATAAAAATAGAAAAGACACAAATCATCAAAATCAGGAATGAAAGCAGATATATTACTACTTACCTTGCAGAAAAGAAAAGACTTATAAGGGATGTGCTATAATTTTATGCCAATAAATTAGACAACTTAGATGAGAAGGACAAACTACTATAGAGGCATTAATTTCCAAAATTAACCCAAATAAAAATAGGACATTTGAATAGAAGTATAACAAGCAAAAAGATTGAAATACAGGTTGAGTATTCCTTATTCAAAATACTTGGAACCAGAAGTGTTTCAGATTTGAGGTTTTTTTTAAATTTTGGAATATTTGCACATACATAATGAGATATCCTGGGAATGGGACCCAAGTCCAAACATGAAATTCATCATGTTTCATATACACCTTATACACATAGCTTGGAGGTAATTTTATACAGTATTTTAAATAATATATGTGACTCATCACATGAGTTCAGGCATGAAATTTTCCACTGGTGACATCATGTTGGTGCTCAAGATGTTTCCAAATTTGGAGCATTTCAGATTTTGGATTTTCAGATTAGGATTGCTCAACCTGTAGTAGCTAAAAACCTTTCTGGAAAGAAAATCCCAATCCCAAATGTATTTACTGGCGAATTCTACCAATGATTTAAACAAGAAATAATACAAATTTTAGACAAATTCTTCCAGAAAATAGAGAACACTTCCTAACTCATTCTAAAGCTGGTATTACCCTGATACCAAAGCTAAGTAAGACATCACAAGAAAAGAAAACAACAGGCCAATATTCTTCATGAATATATATGCAAAAGTCTTTCAAAAATTTAGCAAACTGAACTTAGCTGAATCTATAAAGAAATGGAATTTATAAAGAAACATAATACATCATGACCAAATGGGATTTATTACAGGAAAGCAAGGTTGGTTTAACATCCAAGAATAAATTAATGCAACATAGCATATTTATAATAAAGGCCAAACCTACATGCTTAATTAATGATAATCTTATGAAATGCAGAGAAAAAAAATTTTTTGACAAAATCCAACACCCATTCATTATAAAAGCTCACAGTAAACAAGGAATAAAGAGGGGATTCTTCAACTCAATAAAGGGCATATATGAAAAATCTGGAACTAACATAATACTTAATAGTGAACTGAATGCTTTCACCATTCCTAGACTACATCACACTGGAATTTTAGCTAGTTAAATAAAGTAAAAAGAAATTAAAGACATCTAGATTGGAAAGTAAGAAGTATACTTTTCTATACTTAAGAAATACGCTGGCCGGGCGCGGTGGCTCAAGCCTGTAATCCCAGCACTTTGGGAGGCCGAGACGGGCGGATCACGAGGTCAGGAGATCGAGACCACCCTGGCTAACACGGTGAAACCCCGTCTCTACTAAAAATACAAAAACTAGCCGGGCGAGGTGGCGGGCGCCTGTAGTCCCAGCTACTCGGGAGGTTGAGGCAGGAGAATGGCGTAAACCCGGGAGGCGGAGCTTGCAGTGAGCTGAGATCTGGCCACTGCACTCCAGTCCGGGCGACACAGCGAGACTCCGCCTCAAAAAAAAAAAAAAAAAGAAATACGCTTATACTTACGTTGTCTGCGTTTGTTTGCAGACAACATAATCCTACATGTAGAAAACTCTACTAAAAAATCTACCAGAAAGAATCTCTGGTAAAGAGCTACCAGAACTAATAATGTTTAGCAATGTTCCTAGATAAAATATCACTATACACAAATCAATTGTTTTTCTATAGTAGCAACAAAAATCCAAAAATGAAACTGGAAAGCAATTCTATTCATAGTAGTTTCCAAAAGAAGAGGTTACTTAGAAAAAAATTAACAAAAAAAGCATGTCTTTTACACTGAAAATTAAAAACATTATTGACAGAAATTAAGATCTAAATAAATGGAGACACATTCGATGTTCATTTATGGGAGCACTCAATTGTTAAGATGACAATGCTCCCTAAATTGATCTGTAGATTCAACACCCTCCTGTCAAAGACTCATCAGGCTTTTTTTTTTTTTTTTTTTTTTTGTAGGAATTGGCAAACAGATCTTAAAATGTATATGAAAATGCAAAGGACGTAAAATTGTCAAAACAATGTTTTAAAAGAAGAGTCAAGTTGAATAACTTACACTACCCAATTTTCTTTTTTACTATAAAGGCACAACAGCTAAGACTGTAGGATTGGCATAGGATAAACGTATAGATTAATGGAACAAAATTTAGAGTACAGAAATAAATTCTTACATTTATGATCTACTAATTTTTTATTATTGTGCAAAGCCAGTTCAGTGAGAGAAAGAACAATCTTTTCAACAAATGGTGCTGGAACAATTGTCAATTTCCTTCATAGGAAAAAAAAACTAGAAACCTCCACCTAAACCTTACACCATATACAAAAATCAACTCCAAATGGATCATAGACTTAAATGCAAGAGCTAACATTCTAAAATGTTGAAACAAAAACAAAGAAGAAAATGTTTGTGACTTTGGGTTAGACAATGGTTTCTTAAAGGGACACCAAAGTCACAATTAATTTTTAAAAATAATAATTTGGGCTTCATCAAAATTAAAAACCTTTGCTCTTCAAAAGACCCAATTAAGAAAATAAAAAGACAAACCACAGAATGAGAAAATATTTGCAAATCTGATTTGATAATTTACACTCAGTCTCTCTCTCTCACTGCAAATCCTGTATTTGCATATATTTGTATATCTGATAGAGGGCTTTTATCTACAATATATTTTTTAAAACTCTCTTACAACACAATAAGAAGACAACAACCCTAGAAAGTTGGCAGACAATTTAAATGACCATTTCACTAAAGAAGATATACTAATAGCTAACAAGTACTTGGAAAGGTATTCAACACCAGTACTTGCATTTCCCTTTGGGAAACGCAAATTAAAGCCACAGTAAGTTACCACTATGCACCCACTAGAATGGCTATAATTAGAAAGTTTGACAATACCAAGTGTCGGTGAGGATGTGTAGACACTGGAACCTTGATACAGTGGCGGGTATGTAGAATAGTACAGCCACGTGAGAAAATAATTTGACATTTTCTTTAAAGATTAAACATAGGCTTGACATACAACTCAGTGATTCCACCCTAGTGTATTTATTTACCCAAGAGAAATAAAAACATGTTCACACAAAGACTTGAATGTGAATGTTCATAACATCATTATTTATAATAACTCCAAACTGAAAACGTCCCAAATGTCCATCAGCTGGGACAGCTAAAATGGATGGCTAGACAAAATGTAATATATCCATACAATGAAATCTTATTTGGCAATTTACAAATTTTTAAATTCATATTTTTAAATTCAGCAATTTATTTTATTTTATTTTATTATTTTATTTTATTTTTTTGAGTTGGGGTCTCATTCTGTTGCCCAGGCTGGAGTGCGGTGGCACGATCTCGGCTCACTGCAAGCTCCACCTCCCAGGTTGACGCCATTCTCCTGCCTCAGCCTCCTGAGTAGCTGTAAATTCAGCAATTTGAAAAATGAACTATTGATACACATTACATGAGCCTTGAAAACATTATGCTAAGTAAAAAAAGGCAATCAGGAAAGACATGATTCAATGTATGTGAGATATCCAGAAAAGGCAATTCCATAGAGATAGAAAACATGCCAGTGTTTGCCTGCAACTGGGATAGGGAATGAAGATTGACTGCAACTAGGCACTGCAAAACTTCTTGGAAATGTTCTAGAATTGGGTCGTGGTGGTGGTGTAATAATTACACAATGACATAAATTTACCGAAAATAATTGAATTCTCACTTATCCTGGGTGAATTTTGTGTACATTATACTTCAATAAAGCTATGTTTTATTATTATTTTATTCATTTATATATATATATTTATTTATTGAGACAGAGTCTTGCTCTGTTGCTCAGGCTGGAATGCAGTGGCACAATCTCAGATCACTGCAACCTCCGCCTCCTGGGTTCCAGTGATTCTCATGTCTCAGCCTCCCAAGTAGCTGGGATTGCAGGTATGCATCACCACACCCAGTTAATTTTTTTGTGTTTTTAGTAGAGATAGGGGTTTGCCATGTTGACCAGGCTGGTCTCGAACTCCTGGGCTCAAGTGATCCACCAGCCTTGACCTCCCAAAGTACTGGGATTAGGTGTGAGCTACTGAGCCTGACCTCAATAAAGGTATTTTTAAAAAAATACCTTCAAGTTAGATATTCATTGAGGAGAATCAAGACATTTTCTATTCCCCTTTGTCTCTTGGTTGGTTTTTTTCAATGCTGGACATAGCTGAACTTTATTCTGGTGTCAGCATAGCCCTCACACTGCATTAAGTGGTATTACTGGCCAACAGTGTTTCAAAGTGTATTGTGTAATTGGGTAATTGGTACTGATGCTGATGCAATGTATTTAATTCTAACAGTAAGTTTTCTTGCAGAATATTTATCACCTACTCCCGATATTTTACGTTTCACTGTTGGCTTTTATAAACCACCTTTTGCAATTTGTAGAATATATTTAGTGAACCATAGGAGACTCAGCAGTATAGACTGGAACTATTATCTTGCTTTTTTTCTGATGTGGTTGAAGCCATTATGGGCTAGCTAGGAAAAGATGTGTTGTCAGAAACAAAAGTAATTGGTCTTTCTCTATGACTTTTTAATGGGATCTTGCATTAATATATATTAATGTATCCAAATTGGTGTCATTTTTTAAGCAGCAGAAGTTTAGGAAACGAACCAAAGGAATACTATCACTTTCTTTATGTTTTATAAAAGTGAAACCAAACAGAGTGGTTGGTTATATTGTGGCTAGTTTGCGTGTATTATAATTGCATTTCGTTTGACTGATAACCTCAAGAATAATGAGATTCTAGGAGCATTGCGTTAGAATTTTGACAATGTCTCTAGTGCATGAAATACATACATATAATCTCTGCCTTGCTCTGCCATCATCCAATGCATCACGAGTCTGATTTTTTTAAAATATGCATGTTAGAAATTATATCCCAAGAACCTCTGCCACCTCATCATTTTCTGAGACTATAATCTTGTTAAAACAATGTTGCTCAAATGTTTCTGTAGTTTAAGCCAGTTTTGACTGTTTTTTAAAAATGCTGTCAGAACTTGTCTGTTTTTTTTTTCTTTTTGAGACGGAGTCTCACACTGTCACCTGGGCTGGAGTGCAGTGGTGTGATCTCAGCTCACTGCAACCCCCACCTCTCCCGGGTTCAAATGATTCTCCTGCCTCAGCTTCCTGAGTAGCTGGGATTACAGTGTGTGTCACCACACCTAGCTTTTTTTTTTTTTTTTTTTTTTAGTGGCGATGGGGTTTCACTGTGTTGGCCAGGCTGGTCTCAAACTCCTTACCTCATGATCTGCCTGCCTCAGTCTCCCAAAGTAGTGGGATTACAGCGTGATCAGATTTTTTAAAATAGTAAAACTGACAAATCTTTGTCCTTGAAAGTTAACTTGATGTTTGGAAACAACTGAGATTCTTTCAGGGCCAAATTGATGATTAAGAGAGTTAATCAGGCTGGAGAGTATAATTTTAAATTGTAAACAGAATATCCCTTTTAAGTATTGAGATGTTTACCTGTAAGATTTTATACGATTTACAATCTGTTATTTTATTTTTTTGAGATAGAGTTTGGCTTTGTCACCCAGGCTAGAGTGCAATGGTGCAATCATGGCTCACTGCAGTCTCAAACTCCTGGGTTCAAGCCATCCTCCTGCCTCAGCCTCCCAAGTAGCTGGGACTACAGGCATGTGCCATAATGCCCAGATAATTTTTTTTTTTTTTTCGATACAGACAAGGTCTTACTATGTCACCCAGGCTGGTCTTGAATTCCTGAACTCAAGCAATCCTCTTGCCTCGGCCTCTCTAATTGTTGGAATTACAGGCATGAACCACAGTGCTCAGCCTACAAACTGTTTTAAGGAATGGCAGTATTTACAGATATCAGAGCGTTGATTTTTCTTCTTTTTGAAATGGAGATGGATTTTCTATTGATGTCAAATGGAGGAAATCTTTTAGTTTAGTAGTTAATTACCACATAAGCCTTGGCGATCGTAAAAATCATATAGTCAAACTGAATTGGAATTCACACAATGTGATGATTTTTCAGAATTCTTGGGGAGTTGGAGAGGATCAGAGCTCTCCATCCACATGGGGATGAAGTTCTGGCTTCTCCTCCTTTAGGTCCATCTTCTATTTCTCCTCAAGGATGATATAGACATATACTTAATTACATGGATTATATATATATATATTTTTTTTTTTTTTCTTCAACTTTAATTTTAGGTTCAGGGGATACATATACAGGTTTGTTACATGGGTATGTTGTGTGACCTGGAGGTTTGGGGTATGAATGATCCCGTCACCCAGGTAGTGGGCATAATATCCAGTAGGTAGTTTTTCAGCCCTTGTCCCCTACCTCTGTCCCCAACTAGGAGTCCCCAGCATCGATGTTCTCATCTTTGTGTCCATCTGTACCCGTTGTTTAGCTCCCACTTATACGTGAGAACATGGAGTCTGTGGCTTTCTGGTTTGGGGTTAGTTTGCTTGGGATAATGGTCTCTAGCAGCATTCATGTTGCTACAAAGGATATGAGCTACCACTCGACCCAGAAATCTCATTATTGCATATACACCAAAAGGAATATAAACTGTTCTACCAAAAAGACACATGCACTCGTTTGTTCATCTCAGCATGATTCACAGTAGCAAAGACACAGAATGAACCTACGTGTGCCTGTCAATGATGAGTTTGACAAAAAAAAGAAATGTGGTGCATACACCCTTCACCTCTTTGCAGTGTTGACTGTGGCTATGCCTTTTAAGGTTTGGTGTTGTCAGTTCAGAGGTGTGTTTATCTAAGACAGCAACATCTGGGGGGTCCGAATGAGTAGGACAAACTGGGATTACTGCCACATCTTAGATTCCAGATGCTTTAAAGGTTTCTGAAGTCCCCATGTGGGCTGTATTGATTTAGCAAGATTTCCAAACATTTTCTCAACCTTATTGGGATTTTGCAAGTACATTACTTTCATTTGTTTTCACAAACACAACATGCAACATAAAAAATGCTCTTGTGACTTCTCTTCAAATAGTGCCTCTCTTATCTTCCTCTGGGTTATTGCAATGCTAAATGACTGCAGCTTTCTGCAGACACTAGAGACCCGAAGAAGAGCGAGCTTTTCTCTTGGCCCACACAGATTTTATGCAGGGAACGTGCAGATGTATGCACCAACATGCAGACACACTATTACTTGGGGACTGAGCTATAGGATGCTGAGAGCAAGGCTGCAAACCAGAGAATCTGTCCTCAGTTACCAGACAGCAAATCAAAAGCTATCAAAAGCACTTCCAATGTATACCAGGATGTACAAAAGCCCCTCCATGGGGGTCTCTCTTCTCTGTGCTTTCTCCTTCTCCCCACTCCCCTTTCCACACTGCCTTTTCCCCTTATTGTCCCTCCTCATCTTTTCTTTTCATTTTTTTTTATTTTTTGAGACAGAGTCTCACTCTGTCGCTCAGACTGGAGTGTGGTGGCACAATCTCGGCTCACTGCAACCTCTGCCTCCCGGGTTCAAGCAATTCTCATGCCTCAGCCTCCCAAGTAGCTGGGATTACAGGCGCCCGCCACCATGCCCGGCTAATTGTGTATTTTTAGTAGAGACAGTTTCACCACGTTGACCAGACTGGTCTTGAACTCCTGACTTCAAGTGATCCACCTGCCTCAGCCTCCCAAAGTGCTGGGATAACAGGCGTGAGCCACAGTGCCCGGCCACTCTCCTCACCTTTTCTCACCTTTTCTTTCTCTGCTCTCTTGCTATCTCTCATCTGTGCCTGTTGGGGAAAAACCTGAGGATGTAATTACTATACATGTAATGTATCATCTATATGGTACCTACTGTTTGCTGTTTGGGCATACATGAGAATTGTATATATTACTTGATTGTGTGGTGTAAAGCTTCCTAGTTCCGGTTTTCAATTTTTAAATAGGTGAGTTAAATATTTTCTATTTCCTACTCTCTCAAAAGCCTGTTTCCCCCTTTTGCTTTGATTTTCATTTGTATGCAAGTCTTCCTATTTTGTTTCTTTCTAAGAATCAGTGCCCCTGCCCCCTCCCCGCTGCCTTTCAGCTTCCAGGCTGAGTGGGAGGAGGGGAGAGCATTGAGATGAATGTGCAGAGGGTGCGGCTGGGGATCAGGGAAACTGGGTCACAAAGAGCAGGGTCCTTTCACCTTTGCACTTTTCCCAGCTTGGGCTTTGGACCAAAAGCTTTATTTAAAACAGAAGCTGCATTTTTCCCCAACAAATTTCGAAAGCCACCTTTCCGCTTTACAGAGGTGCTTTGCTATCAGCCACAGTCATTTTTCAGGGGCAGCCTGAGTTGCCAGCTCAGGGCACGGTGCCGGGGAGCCTTCCCTGAGCTGCACTCAGTCTCTCCTGTCACTGCAAATGAACCAGAAAATTCTCTGAAGCGACGGGACCCAGCAGATAGAGGCTTGATTTCTTTTGTGTGCACATGTGTGCTATGCATAAGAAATCATTATCTTTCCTTAGACTGAGGTCGTTTTCTACCCTCTTTTACTGCAGAGCTATCAATTTAATTATTTGGTCACTGCTGCTTTAATTAAAAAGTCTTTACTTATCTTTAGAGGTTTCCTCTTTAAATTTCTAGAGATTAGGATTATCCACAGCATGTCATCTCTTTTTATGTCCATATACTATATGGTTTCTATAATATATAAAAATGAATTACCAAGATACTGGAAGCTAATCATATTCTTCATTTCTCTCCTAATAATCCCAGATTACATTAATCATAAATGTCAGCAGCGTCTCTAGATGACTTCTTGACTTTTGACAAAAAGCCTTCATTTTGGCCCTTTACATTCCAAGGTCAAGGAGAATGTAACATTCAGAATAATTATTAGCATTATTTTACCTTGCCATTTCATCCCTGCTTCCAGTTTAACATTCCACCCAGGCAATGAAGACGAATGTCATCTTTCGTTCAAATCACTGGAGGGAATTGCCCCAATTAAACCTGACTTAGAGGCTATTGGAAACGCTGTATTAATTTGCTGTTCTTCTTTAAAATAGAAAATATTTCATGAAGGAGAAGAATTTTCATTAAAAGCATTAAGGATTTGCCATGACATGAACAAGCAATTTTTGAATTGACTTTTTTTCTCCCTGGGCTAGAATAATAATCAACCGTCTGCCTCGGCTGGGCCGTGGTCTCGCTGTTGGTGGGCCTTCCATCGGAACGAGCCTCCTTATTTTCCTTTTAGCTCAAAGGTCATCGTTACACTTTTGTCACATCAAAAATGATGAGAAGTGTCTTTTAGAAATCTTGGCCTTTCCATGTCGCAGGGCCTCCTGCAGGTACAACCTTTTGATTACACCTTCTTCCCCTGCAATCTCCACACACACTTTTTACTTTTTTAAGACAGGGCCTTACTCTGTCACCCAGGCTGGAGTGCAGCGATGTGATCACATCTTACTGCAGCCTCAAACTCCTGGGCTCAAGCCATCCTCCCACCTTGCCTCCTGAAGTAGCTGGGATTACAGGCACGTGCCACCATGCCTGGGTAACTTTTGTTATTTTTTATAGAGTTAGGGTTTCACTGTGTTACCAGGCTGGTCTTGAACCCCTGGGCTCAAGCAAGCCTCCTGCCTCGGCCTCCAAAGTCCTCGGATTACAGGCATGGGCCACCATGCCCGGCCCCCACACATACTTTTTTAAAAAAGTGTCAAGCTAAGCTTATGGGAGCATGTTCTAAAAATCCTCTACTCCTACATTTGCTACAGTATTTAAGATGCGAGTGGTGAGCTGCTTCCTAGAACACATGAAGATGGAGACCTTATCAGACTTGTTCAATGCTGTATCTCTGGCCCCTGAAACAGAAGCAGGTTGACACTCAATATATGTATTTCCGCATTGTTTAAGGTGTGATCAACAAATACTTTCTATGTGACTGTAAAGGGACCATAAAACACAGGGACTGAGATTGTGGGGCCTGGAATCAAACAGTCTTGAGATTTGATCTCGGTTTTGCCATCTACGGGCTTTGTGTTATTGGCAAGTTACCTTACCTTTTTACACCTGTTTCTTTATCTTTAACATGGGGTTATAGTACTGATGTCACTGGGTTGTTGCAAGGACTACATGAGATAATACATGTAAGTAAAGTGCTTCGTTCTGGGCCCGGCAACTGTTAACACCTCTCCAACTAGGCAGAGATGACTCGGGACTAATCCCACCTCCCTGCTCCCCCTCTGCCTTCTCCACGTAGTTGCCCTTGGCTGCAGGGAAAACTGTGAACACCCAGGGCCCAGTTGGTTTGGGACCTCTGCTAAATTGCAGTCATTCATTTTCCAAGTATCAGTGGTGAAGTTGTAGGAATTCAACCTCCTCCCTAGAATTCTAAGGCAAAATTCCTAAGCCAGTCCTGCTTGACAGAATGGAATTCCTATTCTGGCAACTACTCTTGGCTTATTCCTGGAGCAAGTTTGAACCTTGGATGCCTGTCTATTTGGACTGCATTTCCACACCTAGCTCACCTGGGTCTCACCTACATCACGCCTGCCTTTCCGCTGACCTTGGCAGCATCCCCTTCTTTCACAACATTGTTGTCCTCTTTGCCTGTATTAGCCTGCCTGATTTCCCAATTCCTGTGACTGGCGGCCTGACGAGGGACACATCCATCCCCCCTCAGTCTGGCCTGGCTCTTGGTTTCAACCCTTTGTAGTGGTCCTTTCTTACTGCCACCTGCCTCTTGACACTCTTTGATGTCTTTCCCTGAACAAAATTAATGTCACCTTGTATTTGAGCATGTCCTAATGTGGAGTGTTCATTACAGCAAGGAGCATTTCTTCCCTAGTGCTATTTTCTCAGGTAAATAAACAAACTGAAAAAAGCAGAGAATAAAATAGTAGTCACCATGGGCACCTAACAAATGTTGACATTTAGCTGTATTTGCTTCGTATTGTAAAAGAACTGAATGTAAAAAAATACGGTTGAATCTCCTTTCCAGATCTCTTCTTGACACCATTTCCCTCCTTTTCTCCCTCCTTGGAAGGAAGCTGTATGCTAAAGTTGGTCTTTTTCTTCCCATTCACGTTTTTGTACTTTCACTATGCATTTATATGTCTTAAGAATTTGTACGGTCGGGCGCGGTGGCTCAAGCCTGTAATCCCAGCACTTTGGGAGGCCGAGACGGGCGGATCACGAGGTCAGGAGATCGAGACCATCCTGTCTCTACTAAAAATACAAAAACTAGCCGGGCGACATGGCGGGCGCCTGTAGTCCCAGCTGCTTGGAGGCTGAGGCAGGAGAATGGCGTAAACCCAGGAGGCGGAGCTTGCAGTGAGCTGAGACCCGGCCACTGCACTCCAGCCTGGGCGGCAGAGCGAGACTCCGTCTCAAAAAAAAAAAAAAAAAAAAAAAAAAAAAAAAAAAAAAAGAATTTGTATACAATTGAAATTTTACCTATGATACTGTATGTATCTTTTATGGGTTGATAGTATCATTCTCTCCCCCAACCACAAATTCATATGTTGGACCCATATGTTCACAAATTCATATGTTGAAATCCTAACCCCCATGGCCTCAAAATATAAGCTTATTTGGAAAAAGGACCATTGCAAATGTAATCAGGTAGGTTACGATGTGGTCATACTGGAGGTGGGGGGGTCCCTATGACTGGTATCCTTATAGAAAGAATGCCCCAGAAAGAGACAGAGATGTACAGAGGGAAGATGATGTGGAGACACAGGGAGAAGACAGCCTTTGATGAGCCAAGGAATGCCTGCGAAGTTGCTTTCTTTTTCTCACAGTTGTGCTTTCTAGATTTAGCCATGTTGGGCGTAGCAGCCCACCACCCTTATTTGAAACAGCAAATGTAGGGTGAGAAGGTTTTTTTTAGAATGTACCTCAACAACACACACAGCCCTACTTTATGCTTTCATTCAGGATTGCATTGGGCACTGGCAATGTGCCAGGCCCTGGGGAGAGAGCAGAGAGGGCCAGTGAGCCAAGGGGAAAGCCTAGCTGGGAATTAGGAAGGTGACCAGGGGATTTGAACATCATGCCAGTGGGGAAGGGGAGGGGATAGTGTGCTTGATGGCATGAGCATCTAAGCTGGTGGCTTCTGGGGAGGAGGGAGAAACTATCATTTGGAGGTGTCAGGATCTGCAGTTGCTGGGAAGCGAATTCCTTTATTGCAATACTTCTCACATTTCTGCAGCCATCACAATCGCCTGGAGGACCTCTTAAAACACAAGCCCCACTGGGCTTCACTCCCAGGGTTTCTGATTCGGGAGGTCTGGGACACAGCCTGCGAATGTGCATTTTTAACAATTGCCCAGATGATGCTGATTGCTGGTCCAGGGAACACACTTTGAAAACCCTCAGTCTATTGCATTCAACTACTCTATTGTCTTATTTTTTTTTTTTTTTTTTTGAGATGGGATGATCTCTAAATCTGTCTAAATCTTTTCTACAGACAATTATAGTGCGGTGGTGTGATCATAGCTCACTGCAGTCTTGAACTCCTGGGCTCAAGTGCTACTCTCACCTTGGCCTCAAGAGCAGCTAGGATTACAGGTGCTCACCACCATGCTTGGCTAATTTTTTTTCTAGAAACAGGGTCTCGCTATGTTGCCCAGGCTGCTCCTGAACTCCTGAGCTCAAGCCATCTGCCCGCCTCAGCTTCCCAAAGTGCTAGGATTATAGGCGTGAGCCACTGTGCCTGGCCATCCCACCTAATACTTGATAAGTGGTAAGATTTCTTATGCTTTGGTGCTGTGTTATCTAGGCCTATGTTTAGGGTTTTTGTTGGCCTCTGATGTGGATTGAATTGTATCCTCACCAAAATTTGTATGTGGGAGCCCTAACCCTGACGACCTCAGAATGTGTGGCTGTATTTGGAAATAGGGAATAAAGGCAGGCCCTAATTCAATATGACTGATGTCCTTAACTGAAGAAAAAGAGCCTCCAGGGTTGTGCACGTGCACAGGAAAGGTTGCGTTTTGTGAGGACACCTAGAGGAGGTGGATATGTTGCAAGGACTAGATGAGAATGCGTGTAAGTAAAGTGCTTCGTTCTGGGCCTGGCAACTGTTAAGACCACTGTTCCTGTGGCAAGCCAAGGACTGAGGCCGCAGGAGAAACCAAACCAGCCCGCACATTGATCTTGGACTTTCAGCCTCCCAAACTGTGAGAAAATAAATTTCTGTCATCTGAGCCACCCAGTCTGTGGTTTTTTTTTATGGCAGCCCTTGCAAACCAATACAGCTCCTTTTCGGAACTTCACCCTTCCATCACCTTCCATAGGCAAAGGCTTGGCCTCTACAAGCACTGGAAACTCATTGCTTTGCATCTAAGAACTCTGGAAACCCAGTGAAAACCCAAGGGGTGGCTTCTCCACTCGCTTCTGCTCACTCTTCTGGCTTTGGTTTCTTTCATTTCTGGCACCTGTGGTTTCCCTTATTTTCTTTCAAACTGAGCTCTCCCTCTATATTTTTAAATGTTATATTTTATCCCCTATGTGGGCGTCTTTGGAACTGGAAGAAGCCAGCCCACATCAGGTTCATTTGCCATGTTGCTGGAAGTTCCACACTGTATTCTTAAATCTATCAAGTACTTTCTTGCATCCAGTTTGATTCACATTCCTTCTGATGATTTTTAAAAGACAGTATGAGCTTCCTCTTGTTACAGATGGAAAACGAAAGCTCGGAGTGTTAAGCGATTTGCCCAGTGTTGCATAGCTAATAAATAATGAAACTTGTCCTGGAACCTAACACCAGTTCTTCCACTCCACCACGGCACCTATTACAACCCAAGTACAATGGCAATATAAGAAAGAGGCTGGGCATGGTGGCTCATACCTGTAATCCCAGCTCTTTGGGAGGCTGAGATGGGTGGATCACTTGAGCCCAGGAGTTCAAGACCAGCCTGGGCAACATGGCGAAATCCCTGCCTCTACCAAAAATAAAAATAAAAATTAGCCAGGCGTGCTGGTGTGTGCCTGTAGTCCCAGATACTCAGGAGTCTGAGGTGGGAGGATCACTTGAACGCAGGAGGCAGAGGTTGCAGTGAGCCAAGATCATGCCACTGCACTCCAGCCTAGGCAAAGGAGTGAGACCCTGCCTAAAAAAAGGAAAAATATTTTTTAAAAAAAGTCTGAGAGAGAGTAATATTCTAGCTCTATAGGATATAGCTTTATAAAAATGCCATAGAATATGCTTGAAAACTCTCCAAATTTCAGGAAACACTGCTAAAATTCTTCCAAGTAAAGCTGTGAGATGCTGTCAGGAACATCCACATTTGACTGTTTCTCTTCCATGGATCTAAAAGCATCTTATGAGAACCCATGAAAAGTTTCTCTTCCACACCATCCATGCCATCAATCCTAAGAGACAGATTTTCATCTCTGTTTATGCCTGAATGTAGCAGACATTCTCTCTATTTTCTTCTAGTAGATTCTAGTGCCAGCATCCAAAGGATTTTCCTCCTTAGAATATAATCTTGGAGACTTTAAAGTGCCATGTGTATTATGGAATGAGGACTATGGAAATATAACTTATCCTTTTGGATGTGGATTTCAGGCACTTAGTGTAGAGATTGCTTCTTCTTCTCACTAGCTTAGATATCAGGAAAGTTCTTTCTGGAGACGAACTGTGCCTCTTTGATCCATCATTCTCTCATGACCTAGCTCCAATTTAGAATCAGAGTTTTAGAATCTAGAGTGACTTGCTGCTGTAGAATCTGTCATTAAGATCTTTTGTCTTGTCTTCATCCCTGCCCCCCAACCTGGGTCAAGGAAGTTGCATACACTCTTTCCCTCTGTGAGTTCTAGAAAGACACTCTAATTTCCCTTAGACTCCTGTCCTGAGTCCATACCATTCCCATTCACCCCCAGCTCTTTTTGTCTTAATCCAGGCGTGCTCACTTCTTGCCAGCACCCTTCAGTCACTGCCTTTCCTGAAACTCATTTTTCTCTCGGTCTGCAGAGAGCAGTAGCCAATTCACGTTGGATCCTCTGTAGCTGCTTGTCTTTCTCCCTTCACATCAGCTGTCAGAGGGCCTTCAGGGAAACGTGTGGCCCAGCTCTTGCAATGTACTGGACCTTACCATGTGTGTTTTATGTACTAAAGTCACAGACTTTATTCTATTGTTGACCATGGGCCTTTTTTATTCTGTCCAAAGCAATTGTCAAATCGCTAGCAATTGTCAGATTGACTTGAAAAATTTTCCAATTCAAAAGCCTTCTTTAAAGAATAGCTAAGGTCATTACATTTTGCTTAATTTTTTAAAGTACTTTTTAATTTTCATTGAGTAATACACAAACTTACTTTAAGAAGCGACTTGTTGCCTATAATCCCAGCACTTTGGGAGGCTGAGGTGAGCAGATCACTTGAGGCCAGGAGTTTGAGACCAGCCTGGCCAATATGATGAAACCTTCTCTCTATTAAAAATACAAAAAATAAGATAAAATAAAATAACTGGGCATGGTTGCAGATGCCTGTAGTCCCAGCTACTCAGGAGGTGAGGCATGAGAATCGTTTGAACCCAGGAGGCAGAAGTTGAGATGAACCAAGATCGTGCTACTGCATTCCAGCCTGGGCAACAGATAACGGCTCTGTCTCAAAACAACAACAACAACAACAACACTTGTTAATGGAGGGTCATTTCATGGGCATTGTTTTTACTCTGCAAGATGAAAAAGTTGTAGAGATTGTTTGCACAATCGTGTGAAGACACTTGATAGTATTGAACTGCACACTTAAGAATGGTTGAGGTCGTACATTTTATGTTATGTGTATTTTACCACAATTTTAAAAACAGACGTGCTTAAAATTTTATATATTTGTGAGAGCTGTCCAACTAATTTCTGAAACCAGTCTACTTAAAAAAATTTATATATACATATGGGGGTGTGTGTGTGTGTGTGTGTATGTATATGGTGCCTACATTTCCACCATTTCATTGTGTCCTTCTGATATTGGCATGGAAAGCCCACCTTTGCTTCTAGATGCAGAAATAGTTTTTGTGGACACAAAAGAGACAATTACAGTGTGTTTTCCAGACAGAAGAGTTCTTACTGTCACCCATTTGAGCACTGCTTTATAGTTGACCTTTCAGTGACCCAAAGTTACCTGTCCAGACAGACGTCTGTGCTCAGAGCCGCATGGCTCCTGGGTACACAGGTCATCACATTACAGTAGTAACCCCCTGTCCATGTTCTCAGGGATGTTATACCGTAGATAATCATGGAAAAGAAAGTTTATTTCTTTGGAGTATCCTCCAGCTCTGTTTTCTTGTAATTTATTAACTGTGAGAAAACAAGGTTGGGGTCAAAGCCCACGTGGTCTTGTCAGCACAAAAGGCATTTTTCAACAAAACTGTGCTGGAAGCATCATGCTGACAAGAAGTCGTGGGGACAGTATCAGAGCAACTTTGAGATGCGGTCTCTTCTAGGGGGCAAAAAGATATACTTTCTCCTGTCGAGCTCTCTCCGAATACTACCTCTGGCTTCACTGTGTTGCTTATAGGCTACCCAGACACACAGATGGCCTCGGCGATGCCAGGAATCTGTTTAATTGTCTAACACGGTTTAAAGCTTCTCGGGAGATTCAGGTGATTATTTCAAACAGCAGGAATTACTTTTAAAATGGTTGAGGGGTTAAAAAAAAAAAAGTCAGAAACATAACAACACTTGGATCATTTTTGAAGTGCATCTATTTTTGTTTTCTGTCTGAGACCAAAATGCTCCTGGCACAGTCTGTCCCTGAAACAATAAATATCTTAAGTCATGGAGTCCAAAAGGAGGCAGGGGGCCCAGTGCACTAGGAACCAAAGCTGGAAACAGAAAGCCCAATTAGAATATTTGCCTGGGACGACTTCAGAAAATGAAGCCTGGACAAAAGAGAACTTTTTTTCATATGGGAAAAACCTGGGTATTTATTGATTTCCCTTTCTTCCCAGTAATGTTTGGCTCTGACAGTAGCTTTACAGCTTTGAGAAGCTATGAGCTTTCTGCATCTGCACATGAATGTTCTCAGAGTTTTGTCTAAAAGCAGCAAAAACATCCGAATAATTGCTCTGAAGGACTTCAGCTTCTCAAATGGACTTCAAAGGTCTATCAGGGTCTGGCGCAGTGGCTCGCGCCTATAACCCTAGCACTTTGGGAGGCTGAGGAGAGTGGATCACTTGAGGTCAGGAGTTCAAGAACAGCCGGGCCAACATGGTGAATCCCCATCTCTACAGAAAATACAAAAATTAGCTGGGCGTGGTGGTGCGTGCCTGTAGTCCCAGGTACTCAGGAGGCTGAGGCAGAATCGCTTGGAGGCAGAGGTTTCAGAGAGCCAAGATCGCACCACTGCATTCCATCCTGGATGACAGGGTGAGACTCCATCAAAAATAAATAAATAAATAAATGGTCTATCAGGTAACTAGGATTTCTTGTGTTTCCATCCTTACTTACGTGCATTGGGGTGGAATCAGCAGATGAAGCTGCTATACCCAAGATGCGTTTTTAAATTTACCTCTTCTCTCAACCTGATTTCTTTTACACTTATTTGGTGAACCCTTGTTTTTGTGTTTCTGCTCATTTTTGTGGCTCAATTTGAAAAGTTCTAGCAGCTAAATGTCTTCAGTTTGCCACATCCATCCGAAGCTACTTTGTTAAGCATACAGGGGTTTGGGGTTTGGTTTTGTTTTTTAACAATCAGTGCTTCTCAGACCTCTTCAAGGAGAACTACAAACCACTGCTCAAGGAAATAAGAGAGGACACAAACAAATGGAAAAAAATTCCATGCTCATGGATAGGAAGAATCAATATCGTGAAAATGGCCATACTGCCCAAAGTAATTTATAGATTTAATGCTATCCCCATCAAGCTACCACTGACATTCTTCACAGAATTGGAAAAAACTACTTTAAACTTTATATGGAAGAAAAAAGAGCCACATAGCCAAGACAATCCTGGGCAAGAAGAACAAAGCTGGAGGCATCACACTACCTGACTTCAAACTATACAACAAGGCCACAGTAACCAAAACAGCATGGTACTGGTACCAAAACAGATATATAGACCAATGGAACAGAATGGAGGCCTCAGAAATAACACCACACAGCTACAACCATCTGGTCTTTGACAAACCTGACACACACAAGCAATGGGAAAAGATTCCCTATTTAATAAATGGTGTTGGGAAAACTGGCTAGCCATATGCAAATTGAAACTGAACCCTTTCCTTAAACCTTTTACAAAAATCAACTCAAGATGGATCAAAGACTTAAATGTAAGACCTAGGACCATAAAAATCCTAGAAGAAAACCTGGGCAATACCGTTCAGGACATAAGCGTGGGCAAAGACTTCATGTCTAAAACACTAAAAACAAAAGCCAAAATTGACAAATGGGATCTAATTAAACTAAAGAGCTTCTGCACAGCAAAATAAACCATCATCAGAGTGAACAGGTAACCTACAGAATGGGAGAAAATTTTTGCAATCTATCCATCTGACAAAGGGCTAATATCCAGCATCTACAAAGAACTTAAACAAATTTACAAGAAAAAAAAAAAAAACATCAGAAAATGGGCAAAGGATATGAACAGACACTTCTCAAAAGAAGACATTTATGCAGCCAGCAGACACATGAAAAAATGCTCATCATCACTGGTCATTAGAGAAATGCAAATCAAAACCACAATGAGATACCGTCTCATGCCAGTTAGAATGGCTATCATTAAAAAGTCAGGAAACAGCAGATGCTGGAGAGGTTGTGAAAAAAAAAAGAATGCTTTTACACTGTTGGTGGGAGTGTAAATTAGTTCAACCATTGTGGAGGACAGAGTGGTGATTCCTCAAGGATCTGGAACTGATAATACCATTTGATACAGCAATCCCATTATAGAGCATATACCCAAAGGATTGTAAATCATTCTAAGATAAAGACACATGTACATGTATGTTTATTGCGGCACTATTCACGATAGCAAAGACTTGGAACCAACCCAAATGTCCATCAATGATAGACTGGATTAAGAAAATGTGGCACATATATACCATGGAATACTATGCAGCCATAAAAAAGGATGAGTTCATGTCCTTTGCAGGGACATGGATGAAGCTGGAAACCATCATTCTCAGCAAACTGTCACAAGATCAGAAAACCAAACACCACATGTTCTCACTCATAAGTGGGATTTGAACAATGAGACCACATGGACACAGGCAGGGGAACATCACATACTGGGGCCTGCTGGTGGTGGGAGTCTAGGGGAGGGATAACATTAGGAGAAATACCTAATATAGGTGATGGGTTGATGGGTGCAACAAACCACCAGGCACGTGTATACCTATGTAACGAAACTGCACATTCTGCACATGTAACCCAGAACTTAAAGTATATTAAAAAAAAAAAAAATCAGTGCTTCTCAATCTCTTTTGCATCCTAGTGTACTAAAAGCAGGTAATAATGGGAAATACATTGTGCCAGGCACATTTCTTTTAAGTAGATTAACTCATTTAGTTCTCCTTTAGGTACTATCATCCTGCAGAGAAAGAAACACAGCCAAAGAGGTGTTAAGGAACCTCCCTAGTGTCTTATAGCTGGTGAGTGCAAGGCTGGGAGGGGAACCCAGGCCGCACTCCTACTCAGCACTATTGGATTCACTATTGTGGCCAGATTAGCAAGAGGCTCTCAAACAAACAAACAAACAAAGAGTCCTATTTGTAGCAATATCAGCTGATTTCCACAACACTCCCTCTAGGGTTGCTTTTAAGACTCCAGTGAGCATACAGTTGACTCCCACACTTCCTGAAAATGAATCATCTGCTTTCAGGGGCGGAGTTGAGCAGGCTCCAGCACCTTGTCTCTGTATTTTCAGTAGCAACAACTGAGAAGCGTGTGCTGGGTCCAGCTGACTTGACAGATGTTCCTGCTTCTGGGTGTCTGGGAGGCTTTCCAGGGCTAGCTGGCCGTTTCTGCGCCTGTCTTCCTGGTTCTGTCACTGACTCCTGTGTCACTTCTCCTTTGTGGTGGGGATGGATCTTTTGTGTTTTTGCAACATCGTGCCAGGGGAATCAGGAGGGACCCACTCTCAGGTCCGGTGGAGGACAGGTAGCAATGATGAGGTTCAGAATATGCTACCCCAAAATACGACACCTTGGCATTTGAGAAAGCAGCAGAATCAGGAAGGTCTCTTTGACCCTCTCCTGCCCTCCTCCCCTGAAGCAGGCCATAAAAGAATTCTCTGACCTTCACCTGAAGTGGGTCAGAAGATTCTCATGTAAGACGTACCCTTCCTATACCCAGAGGAAAGGAGTGTCCTTATCTCTGAAAACACAAAACCACAGAGAAGAAACTGAACAAACAGGGCTTGCTAGGTTCACCCCAGTTGATTTCCATTAGATCGTACCCCCTATTTGTCCAATCTCACTTCTACACAATTGTCCGTTCTTCATCAAATGTAAAAATGCACAGGTTTCTCTGTTTCTTCGAGTTTCCATTTCTGAAGGCTCCTGTGTCATGTAAAATATATACTATTGAATAAATTTGGTTATGCTTTTATCTTAATAATCTGTCTTTTGTTTTAGGGATCTCAGACATGAACCTAGAAAGAAGAAATGTTTTCTCCCCTACAACAGCTTCCTTTGGCAAATAAACAAGCACAGAAAATGGATGGGATCTTTTTATTTTCATTTTATTTATTTATTTATTTTTGAGACAGAGTCTCACTCTGTCACCCAGGCTGCAGTGCAGTGGCATGATCTCAGCTCACTGCAACCTCCGCCTCCCAGGTTCAAGTGATTCTCCTGCATCAGTCTCCCAAGTAGCTGCGATTACAGACGTGTACCACCACGCCCAGCTAATTTTTGTATTTTTAGTAGAGATGGGTTTCATCATGTTGACCAGGCTGGTCTTGAACTCCTGGCCTCAAGTGATCCACCTGCCTCGGCCTCCCAAAGTGTTGGGATTACACATGTTAGCCACTGCGCCTGGCCGATGGTCTTTTTGAAGGAAGGATGAGCAGAAGGGCTGCACTGATAAAAAGAGGAAGGAATTGAGAACAAATGAGGACCTAGCACCCTCCAAGGGAGGTATACACAGTTATGGCAAACCGAATTCCCATACCTAGGTCTCTTGAGAAAGGGAAATTTAATTTTAGCACTATTAATAGCAAACAGTATATATACTCCCAAGGCCAAACCCATTTTCACTGCTTCCTGAACTTGGCTTACAGCAGGGGCCTGGTGGTGCCCTGGCACTGGGCTGCCAAAAAGGAGCAGAGCAGGAAGCGGCACTGGGCTCCCTCTACCAAGGGTCCAGGGCCTTTTCCATACTTACACTCAGGCTTCTAGGTTGATTCTCTGGGGATTGATCTTGTGGCATTCACACTGTGCCTTAATACAGCATCCCTCAAGTTCCTGGCCTGGCCGTGGATTTTGCTTGATGTCCACGAGTGCCTTACAAAGAGATTAAATCAATGCCAATGAAATCAGCCCACGAGTTTTCTGAGGAGCGGGAGGGAGGCGACTTGCTTGTGACCACTTCTGTTGAGGTTGCTGTCACACAGAGAATTTGGGGTAAAACATAGGAGAACCACAGTAGGATGTGTGGATTCTATTCTATTCTATTCTATTCTATTCTATTTTGAGACGGAGACTCACTCTGTCGCCCAGGCTGGAGTACAATGGTGTGATCTCAGCTCACTGCAACCTCTGCCTCCCGTATTCAAGCGATTCTCCTGCCTCAGCCTCCCGAGTAGCTGGGACTACAGGCACCCACCACAATGCCAGGCTAATTTTTGTATTTTTAGTAGAGATGGGCTTTCACCATGTTGGCCAGGCTGGTCTCAAACCCCTGACCTCAGTTGATCCACCCCGCCTCAGCCTCCCAAAGTGCTGGGATTACAGGCGTGAGCCACTGCGCCCAGCCAGATGTGTGGATTTTAAATTTCAGTTTTTGTTTTTGTGATTTAGGTGGTTTTACTCTCGGGGTGGGGTTGCTGCAAAGGGGAAGTCTTTCCTGCTCTCTGGCCTCCTCAGCTGCTCCTGTGTTTGCTTGTGAAACTGCTCAAGGTCCTCCCTTCAATTTCGCTCCCTGGATTCCAGCGTTTTTTCAGTTTCGATTTCCTCAGAGAAAAAAACCTCATTCCGTGTCATATTACATTACGGGCAAGAACTGCTTTAGGGGTGTGAGGGGGTGGGTGGGGGCCTCACCTGAGGCGAAGGCCGGTGAGGCGGGAAATGGCGCTCTCTATTCCAAGACAGAGTCTTGCGCCTGCTTCCAGCCAGGTGGACAGCACCTTCATCATCGCCACCGTGGCTGGCCCGCTCGCTACACTTTCCCCTGTTTCCTGAGGGTTCTCTCCGGGCTCCAGATAGAATGATTAATGGCCCCTTGGGCCAACTTTAAAAGACTGAGGAGACAAATATACCTCATTCATGGGGAAACAAGCCCCAGGACATACATTATCTAGGAAAAATGAGGTGGCCAATGAGCTATTGCATTGGATATTACCAACTTTATTGCAGAACCTTATTTGGTTAAAAAAAAAAAAAAAGTATGCGTATATTCACATACACACATATATACACACGTATATATATATGGGGACAGGGAAAGAGA
Source organism: Trachypithecus francoisi (assembly GCF_009764315.1). Lineage (NCBI taxonomy): Eukaryota > Metazoa > Chordata > Mammalia > Primates > Cercopithecidae > Trachypithecus > Trachypithecus francoisi. The sequence continues at coordinate 21,589,986 of NW_022681455.1, forward strand.
GGTCTCTAAATGTGTACTTATAGATTCTTTTTTTTTTTTTTTTGAGATGGAGTTTCGCTCTTGTTGCCCAGGCTGGAGTGCAATGGCGCAATCTCGGCTCACCACAACCTCCGCCCCCCGGGGTCAAGTGATTCTCCTGACTTAGCCTCCCAAGTAGCTGAGATTACAGGCATATGCCACCACGCCTGGCTAATTTTGTATTTTTAGTAGAGACGGGGTTTCTCCATGTTGGTCAGGCTGGTCTCAAACTCCCGACCTCAGGTGATCCGCCTGTCTCAGCCTCCCAAAGTGCTGGGATTACAGGCGTCGGCCACCGCACCCACCCTTACATATAGATTCTTATATATATGTAATATATATACATATTTATTAAAAACAACAGGAAGCAACCACAAGATATGAGGATATTATTAAGGGATAGCTTTTCTTAGGTTCTTTTTCTTTTCTTTTTAAGATGGAGTCTCGCTCTGTTGCTCAGGCTGGAGTGCAATGGCACAATCTTGGCTCACTGCAACCTCCTCCTCCCGGGTTCAAGCAATTCTCATGCCTCAGCCTCCTGAGTAGCTGAGATCACAGGCACACGCCCCCACACCCGGCTAATTTTTGCATTTTCAGTAGAGATGGGGTTTCACCATGTTAGCCAGGCTGGTCTCAAACTCCTGACCTCAAGTGATCCACCCACCTCGGCCTCCTAAAGTACTGGGATTATAGGTGTGAGCCACTGCGCTTGCCTCTTTTTCTTATTACAAAATGTGGAGAAGACTTAATACCAGTAGGTATAAGCAAAAAATAAAATAAAAATGATCTGTGCTTTTTTATTCACACAAATAAACCACCACGGACAATTTGGTGTGTATCTTTCCAGTTATTTATCTAGGCTTCTCGAAGCGTTTCTTGAAGTGATTAGGATTATATTGTGCATACAGTATTATAACTGTTTTTTAAAACGTAATATATTGTGAGGATCAAATAAGAAAAATGTATTAAAAACGTTTAACACACTCCCTAAAAGTATCCATGAAATTAAAGTTAGCCATTATAGTCATTATTATTAATTTCTTCCTGCATCAAATATCGTTATTTTATTTTATAACTTCATTTATTAAAACTTCTAGTTTGTTTCTAGCTACAATGTTATAATGAACATTCTTGTGAATAAATTCTTGCACACAATCATTATTATTTCTTTAATATACAGCCATGTATCACTTAATGACAGGGATACCTTCTGAGAAAGGCATCATTAGGCAATGTCATCACTGTGTAAACATCATAGAATGTACTTACACAAACCTCTGGCAGAGCCTACCGCACACCTAGGCTGTATGGTACAGTCTTGCTCCAAGGCTACAGGCCTGCACAGCATGTTACCCGTACTGAAAATTCCAAGCAATTGTAACACAAAGGAAGTATTTGTATAGCTAAACATAGAAAAAGTACAGTAAAAATATGGTACAAAAGATAAAAAATGGTGCACCTGCCCAGGGCACTTACCATGAACAGAGCTTGCAGGACGGGAAGTTGCTCTGGGTGTGTTGGTGAGTGATGAGTGACTGTGAAGACCTAGGATATTACTGTATACTACTGTAGACTTTAGAAACACTGTAACTTAGGCTACACAAAATTTGTAAAAACAAAAAATTTCTCTCTCTCCCTCTCTTTCTTTTTTTTTCTTTCTTTACTTTTGAGATGGAATCTCACTCTGTCACCCAGGCTGGAGTGCAATGGCGCCATCTCAGTTCACTGCCACCTCAGCCTCCCAGGTTCAAGCGATTCTCCTACCTCAGCCTCCAGAGTAGCTGGGATTACAGGCGCAAGCCACCACGCCTGGCTAATTTTTTTGTATTTTTAGTAGAGATGGGTTTCACCATGTTGACCAGGCTGGTCTTGAACTCCTGGCCTCAAGTGATCCACCTGCCTTGGCCTCCCAAAGTGCTGGGATTATAGGTGTGAGCCACCATGCCCGGACTTCTTTCTTTAATAATAAGTTAACCTTAGCTTATTGTAACATTTTTAGTTTATAATCTTTTTAATTTTTTAAACTTTTTGACTCTTTTGTAGTAACACTTAGCTTAAAACACAAACACATTATAAGAAACATATTTTCTTTCTGTATAACCTTATTCTAGAAGCAATTTTCTATTTTTAAAATTTTTTATTTATTTATTTTTTACTTTTTAGTCTTGTTCGTTAAAAATGAAGACATATACACATGAGCCTAGTCCTAGACAGAGTCAGGACCATCAATATCACTGTCTTCCTCCTCCACATCTTGTCCATCTGGAATGTCTTCTGGGGCAATAACACACAGGGAGCTGTCATTTACTATAATAACAATGACTTCTTCTAGAATACCTCCTAAAGGATGTGCCTAAGGCTGTTTTACAGTAATTTTTTTTTTTTTTTTTGAGACGGAGTCTTGCCCTGTCGCCAGGCTAGGGCACAGTGGCACAATCTCACCTCACTGCAACCTCTGCCTTCCGGGTTCAAGCGATTCCCCTGCCTTACCCTCCTGAGTAGCTGAGACTACTGTTACATGCCACCACACTCAGCTGATTTTTTGTATTTTAGTAGAAACAGGATTTCACCATGTTGGCCAGGATGGTCTTGATCCACTGGCCTCAGCCTCCCAAAGTGCTGGGATTACAGACGTAAGCCACTGCACCCGGCCAACTTTTTTTTTGTATAAGGAGGAGTACTCTCTAAAATAATAATAAAAAGTATAGTAAATACATAAACCGCAACATAATCATTTATTTTCATTGTCAACTATGTACTGTGCATAATTGTATGTGCTATACTTTTACATGACTGGTGGCACAGTAGGCTTGTTTACATCAGCATCACCACAAACATGTGAGTTATGTCTGTGCTATGATGTTATAATGGCTACAATGTCACTAGGTGGCAGGAATTTTTCAGTTGCATTATCATCTTATGAGACCACAGTAGTACATTTTCAGTCCATTGTTGACTGAAATGTTATGGAGAGCATGGCTGTAGCTCCTTGGGGGAGAATTGCTGTGTTGAAGGATATTCACTCATTTGTTCAAAAACTTTTTATTGAGCATTTACTATTTGCTGCCAACTATCTTAGGAACCAGAAATAACAACCAGAGTAGTAAGACACACTTGGTACCTGCCCTGGTGAGTTTATATTCCAGGGAGAGAGAAAAGCAAGCAATTGCAGGGAATTCAACATAAAGCAACTTACAATGGTAAAAAAAAAACCATGAAAAGTTGTTCAACCACTCCAGTAGTGAAGGAAATGCAATTAAAATAACAATGAGATGCCGCTTTACACCCAGTAGACAGACTAAACAAAGAAGCAACGAATACCAAATGCCAGCCACAGTGTGGACGAGAAGGGTGCTCAGGTATCCATCTCCCCGGCTGAAATGCGAAGTGTTGTTACAGCCTTTCAGGAAAGTAATTTGGTCACGTCCATAAAAAATAAAATGCACATATACTTTAACTCAGCACTCCAGGGAATTTATCCCATAGAAACGGTATTTAAGGACATATATTCCACAGTGTTTATTGCAGCTTTGTTCACAGTGGCAAAAAACTGGAAACAAAGAGATCAAAAGATGAATTAGGATACAGCCACATCATGGGAATGTTTATGTATTCAGCGTTTCTTGTATGATATTATCCCATATATGTGATGAGAAAAGGAAAATAGCTCAAAGCAGTCTAAGCTATGTGAGGTATGCAGGCCCAGAGAGACCTGAGTATGGGATTTCAGTCAAGCCCCCCACCCCACACCGGGGGGCAGTTGTTTAAAGTCATTTTGTTCACGACTAGCTACCTCGCCATTATCTTTACGTTTCTGGAATCTGTGGTACAAAGAACGATGCATAGCCCATCAACAGCTTATGTGATTTTAACGTAAAGTTTTGGTGAACGTCTTAGGAACTGTCTCTTCTTTCCCTTTATGGCTTTTTTTTTTTTTTTAGACTGAGTTTAGCTCTATCGCCCAGGCTAGAGTGCAGTGGCGCGATATCGGCTCACTGCAACCTCCGCCTCCCAGGTTCAAGTGATTCTTGCGCCTCAGCCTCCCGAGTAGCTGGGATTACAGGCACCTGCCACCACGCCCGACTAAGTTTTTGTATTTTTAGTAGAGACAGGGTTTCACCATGTTGGCCAGGCTGGTCTCAAACTCCTGACCTCAAGTGATCCGTCCGCCTTAGCCTCCCAAAGTGCTGGGATTTCAGGTGTGAGCCACCTTGCCAGCCATCTTCTTTCCCTTTAAAAACTCACTTTTGGAGGCCAGGCTCAGTGGCTCACACCTGTAATCCCAGCACTTTAGGAGGCCGAGCTGGGTGGATCACCTGAGGTCGGGAGGCCTGACCAACATGGAGAAATCCCATCTCTACTAAGAATACAAAACTAGCCAGGCATGGTGACACTTGCCTGTAATCCCAGCTACTCGGAAGTCTGAGGCGGGAGAATCGCTTGAACCCTGAAGGCGGAGGTTGCAGTGAGCCGAGATTGCTCGATTGCATTCCAGCCTGGGCAATAAGAGGGAAACTCTGTCAAAAAAACAAAAACAAATAAACAAACAAAAACTCAATTTTGAGCTGAGTGCAGTGGCTCACACCTGTAATCCCAGCACTTCGGGAGGCCAAGGTGGGCAGATCACCTGAGGTCAGTAATTCGAGACTAGCCTGGCCAACATGGTCACACCCCCTTTCTCTACTAAAAATACCAAAATTAGCCGGGCTTAGTGGCGGGCACCTGTAGTCCCAGCTACTTGGTAGGCTAAGGCAGGAGAATCGCTTGAACCCGGGAGGCGGTGGTTTCAGTGAGCCGAGATCGTGCCTCTACACTCCAGCCTGGGCAATAGAGTGAGACTCTCTCTCAAAAAGAAAAAAGAAAAAAGGAAAAAAAAAAAACCCTCAATTTTAACCACTGCTCATGGGAGTGTATAGTAAGGGCAACTTGAATCTACAGTCCCCGGTTGCAATCCTAAAAGGTTTGCCCAAATAAACTCTCTACTTAGATTAATTTTGCCTCAGCTTCTTCCTTATATATGCATAAAGAAATTAGGGAAAAATTAGACTCAGGAATATCCTAATGATGGGTGCAGGAAATACTACCCTGAAATAAGGCACCTGGGCATTTGCAAAAACAGCGAAAGCAGGACGATGTCTCTGACCTTTTCCCTCCCTTTTCCCCTGAAGACCGTCATGTGAGAGGTATCCTGTCCTGTGCCTGAAGGAAAAGAATGAACACACAGAGAAGAATCTGAACCAACAGGTCTTACTAAGCTTCTCCCAGTTTATTACCGTTAGGTCACATCGCCTTTTTATCCAGCCATGACCGCTCATTCAGCTAATCTAAGTATAAAAAACAGTTTTCCCTGGGTCTTTGGGTTTTCTTTTCTGAAGGCTCCTAAGTCAATGCACAAATGCATTTCAATAAATGTGTTATGCTTTTCCCTTCTTAACCTGTTTGTTGTTGTTGTTGTTGTTACAGGGGTCTCAGCCATAAACCTTGCAATGAGTGAGAAACATATATTACTTTTTCTGTCCTATACTAAATCATCTAATAAATTATTAAGCAAAAATAAATAAGTAAATAAAGTTACAGAGTAATAAAAGTGATATGATTCTCTTTTAGTGGAAAAGAAACCAGCAAACTCATAAATATATGCATAAGTGTGTATGTTTTTATAAGATCAAGGAGAAATACGTGTAGAGACACCTACCACAATATTAATCTAGTTACCATAGGAGATGGGATCCGGTAGATAATTACCTTTTTTCCCCTACACCTTGTATAGTGTTACTTCTGTAAAATATCAAATACAGTTTTAACAATCAGCAGTTTTAATAAAGCATGACAAAGACTACAGGGAAGTTGGAGGGTATTCAATGAGCTCGTAGTAGAAGCACCCAGCATCCTCTCTCTAATTTCAATCTATATTGGCCAACTGAAGGGCTGGATATGGGCCAGACTCTTGTCCAGGAATAAAGAGGCCATGTATGGGCACAGGTATTACTAGTCATTGTTTTTATGTATTTATTTATTTTGAGACAGAGTTTCACTCTTGTCGCCCAGGCTGGAGTGTAGTGGCGTGATCTCTGCTCACTGCAACCTCCGCCTCCTGGGTTCAAGCGATTCTCCTTCCTTAGACTCCCGAGTAGCTGGGATTACAGGTGCCTGCCACCATGCTCAGCTAATTTTTTTGTATTTTTAGTAGAGACAGGGTTTCACTATGTTGGCCAGTCTGATATTGAACCCCTGACCTCAGGTGACCCACCTTCCTCGGCCTCCCAAAGTGCTAGGATTACAGGTGTGAGCCACAGCACCCGGCCTAGTCATTATTTTTAAACTGCGAGATATTATTCACATCTTGTAGTACTCTGTTGGGCTCAGTCTAGTCAATTAAATAATTATAATTTGGCCGGGCACAGTGGCTCACACCTGTAATCCCAGCAGTTTGGGAGGCTGAGGCGAGTGGATCACAAGGTCAAGAGATTGAGACCATCCTGCCCAATACGGTGAAACCCTGTCTCTATTAAAAATATAAAAATTAGCTAGGCATGGTGGCGGGTGCCTGTAGTCCCAGCTACTCGGGAGGCTGAGGCAGGAGAATCGCTTGAATCTGGGAGGCGTAGGCTGCAGTGAGCTGAGATCACGCCATTGCACTCCAGCCTGGGCGACAGAGAGAGATGCCATCTCAAAATAATAATAATAATTATGATAATTATAACTGGAGCACAGAATTTAACATAGGTTATATGAACTCCAGAAAAAGGTCAACTTTGAAACTCTGGAACATTCCACTCTCTGATCTTCAAGTTTTTCATCTGTATGGTGGATACCTTCCCATAATCCACTCATAGAACAGTCAGTAGGATCACATGAGATAAAATCTAGGAAAATGCCTAGCACAAAACCTGGCACAAGGCAAACATTTAAAACATAAACAGCAAAGTGAGGCCAGGTATGAGGGAGCTTTGGGAAGTGAGGGGCAGGATACCAGAGCGAGGCCTTACAAAAGGTAGTGCCAGTGTTAGAACCCTCAGGACTTGGCATCCTCATCAGTTCCTGGATGTGCTTTGTGCATACTAATACTGCAAAAAGTTTAACCCAGTTCAAGAAAATGGTATTCGTCAGATGGCCAGGAGGATGAGGAACTGGATGAAGTGAAACGCTCGCTCCAAAGGAATGTCTGGCACAGAGTCCTTGTTTCCAGAACTTTCCAGTGCTGGCGGGTGTGAGATTGTGCAGTCACTGAGCGCTTTGCCAAGGAGATTCGGTGCTAACTGCTGAACACGAAGGGGAAAGTCCCTTGGTGGGCCGTGTGTGCTGTTAAAGGCAAGTCGCAGGAGAGGGTACAATAAATACCAGTTCCAAAAACACTTTGCAGGCTTTGAGTCTTGGCCAATTACAGAGGCGGAGTGTTTTGGCCCGCTTCAAAGTGTGGGAGAAAAGAGTGAGGAGACAAAGCTCATCTCCTAGCATTCCTTTTATAACATTCTGTGTGCACCAGGGGTCTCATAGCACAAGGTGAAAATATTTGAAAAGAAACGAAAAGAAAAAAAAAAGGACTGGTTTATATTCATGAAGCTGAAGCCTTTGAATATCATCTTTTCCTCCCTATACCCCACCTTAAACACAGTGAGGGTTCCAGGCTTCTTTGGAGTCCAGCTTTAAGTATGCTGCGCAATTATTTTTGTTGTATGCTTTGACCTTGAGTAAGAGATCTGCTTCCAAACAACTTCCAGTCTCAATTCTTCCTAGTGTCAAAAGGGAGCTACTGCGGTGGATGATGAATGCACTCACAGGTACCCCACTTATGGAAGAGGAACAAGACAGGGGTGCCCTTGGGTCTGCAGGTCAGCCAAGGCGAAGCACAAAATGTGACTGTGACCAAGCAAATGTAGGCATTTTGGTTCTGAGTTTTGTTTTTCCTGGTCTGCCTCTTTTCTTACCCCTCTTTAATCTGCCCCAATGCTTGATGGCATAATTATCTCAAGGTAGGTAATGATGGAAAGCCCAGTAAACTGACCTCAAACAAAATCCCCTCCTGTTCTTACATCCTGTGGTCAGCAGAGGTAGCAAGAGATAGTCATTAATTAAACTCTTAATGCTTGCTGTTTCTGTTGGCCACAAACCCACAAAGGCTTTGGTGTAAAAACAGTGGCCACTAATCACAGCTCTCTGTTTCCCTGGGTTTAAGTGAATAAATAGGAAAATTGAAAGTACTGCGTATTAAATAGCTTTAAAAAAATCAGCCATGAAATCACTGTAGATAGAAAATCGGCTCTTTGGGGGAACTCTGGGCCTGGGTTCTGCTGCTGCTGCTGAGGGCGAGAGTTTCACCTCTCCACGCCTCCTTTTTCTCATACATAAAATGAGGAGGATGAGTTCAATTTCTATCACTACTTTTTTAAAAAAGGAAAGGCCAGGCGTGGTGGCTCATGCCTGCAATCCCAGCAGTTTGGGAGGCTGAGGCAGGTGGATCTCCTGAGGTCAGGAGTTCGAGAGCAGCCTGGTCAACATGACAAAACCCTGTCTCTACTAAAAATACAAAAAAATTAGCTGGGAGTGGTGGCATGTGCCTGCTGTCCCAGCTACTCAGGAGGCTGAGGCAGGAGAATCACTTGAACTGGGGAGGCAGAGGTTGCAGTGAGCCTAGGTCATGCCACTGTACTCCGGCCTGGGCAATAGAGTGAGACTCCATCTCAAAGAAAAGAAAGAAAGAAGGACAAAGAAAGAAAGAAAGAAAGAAAGAAAGAAAGAAAGAGAAAGAAAGAGAAAGAAAGAGAAAGAAAGAAAGAAAGAAAGAAAAGAAGGAGGAGGAGGAAGAGGGAGGGAGGAAGGAAGGAAGGAAGGAAGGAAGGGAAGGAAGGAAAGAAAAGAATAGAGAAAGAGAGAAAGAAAGAAAAGAAAGAAAGAAAAAAGAAAGAAAAAAAAGAAAGAAAGAAAGAGAAATCTATTATTCTATGATTCCTCTGCCTCAGGCAAAAGTTTAGGATGACTAGATTTAGTAATATTTGGGACATACTTATTCTAAAAATCGATTCATCATTTATTTGAAATTCAAATTTAACTGAGTATTCTGTACTGTATCAGGCAAGCCTACAACAGTTAAAATATAGTTGAGAGGGCCGGGCGTGGTGGCTCATGCCTGTAATCCCAGCACTTTGGGAGGCCGAGGCAGCTGGATACCTGAGGTCAGGAGTTCAGCACCAGCCATGGACAACATGGCAAAACCCCGTCTCTACTAAAAATACAAAAAGTAGCTGGGCGTGTTAGCCCACGCCTGTAATCCCAGCTATTTGAGAGGCTGAGGCAGGAGAATCACTTGAATCCGGGAGGTGGAGGTTGCAGTGAGCCGAGATCGCGCCACTGCACTCCAGCCTGGTGACAGAGGGAGACTCCATCTCAAAAAAAAAAAAAAAAAGTTGAGAGGAGATTAGCTACCCTTGGCTCTGTCTCCTAGCCAAGGAGCAAGGGGGACAAGGAGAATGGGGCTTCTGCACCCCCGGATCTCTCTGTGTCCTCCTGCAGCGGAGCAGCAAAAGACTCCACCATCCTAGCTTCTCTCTCTCGTTGTTAGATACAGCAAACTAAATCCTCTCCAGCTCTTTCTAGGCAGAAAAGCTCACATTTATATCTGATTTGGCCTCATTTTCCATTAGCATTTTTTTTAACTCCCTTTCACTACAGAGAGACAGTTCTTTTTCTTTCCCTGTGGAGTTAAGTTCTAACATATGACCAAGGAGGTAGATCTCTCCTCAACAGAAAGTCTGAGCGTTGTATACACTGGAATAAAATTAGCTCTGTGAGGGTGACGTATCCAGCACCTCAGTGAAAATAAGAACACTCTGAATCGAAAACCAGGATTGGCCTGAAAAAGGAAAAGGAAGAAAATCACATCTATAAAGCATTTGATAGCTTATACAATTTTTTAAGTGAAAAATTTGGGGGTTTTCTTTGGTTTGGTTTAAGTTTTACAAACAGTCCATCGAAGGAGGTATTGTATGAGTTTCATTTTACAGGTAAGGAACTTGGCTTAGAAATATTAAGTGATTTACCCCATTCTCACAGCTAATAAATAGTGACTTACACCACCCACCTAACTAGTAAATAGTGGCTTATCCAACTCACTCAGCTAGTAAATAGTGACTTACCCAACTCACCCAGCTGGTCAATGGAAGAACCAGGACTGGAATCCAAGCTGTTAACCAAACTTAGCTTGTTCTTTTCACCCCTGCCACTGCTGTTTAAGTGCTTTTCTTCTAGGAGGAAGTCACATATATACAGGGTCTCTGTGGGCTTTGATGCTTTCAGCAGAATGGGAGCATGCCTGTCTCTACCATCTCTACTCAGACAGTTGACTTTGTGCATTCCTATTATTTTAGGGCTCTCCAGAAAGCCACAACCCAGAGGCATTTGGAACTCGCTGGTAAAAAGCAACCAGCGTGATTAGCGTTATTTCAACAGTTGAGGAGACTGCTCTTCCAATTGTCGAAGCTGGAGTCCAGACATTCAGGGAAGCCACTCCTTGAGTCCTCTCTCACCAGTGATTAGGCTGTGCTCAGCCCAGGCAGCTCAGGAAATAGTATGAGAAAAGCTTGAACCCAGAAACATAGTGAAGGACGCATACATTTCCTAGAAATTCTGTGGGGAAAACAGCGCGTGCTGTTCTTTCTCTCTTCTGTTGTTGATATGGGGACACACTCTACGAGTGTTTGATCAGTAACTAGTAATAACTCGATGGCCACAGGTCAAATTCAGCCCTGTGTTCTCTAGCTAGATAGCCTAGGCTGGCTTACAGGGTTGTTGGTGCCAGAAGCTAGAAAACTGACCAGGACTCACATTATGTATGTTTCACCACAATGCTCTGAAAATGATCAACCAGTGTGAAGAATCTGACTACTGAATAGCATTGTTGTCTTTTACATGGATAGCCTAAAATGGTTTTCATTTGCATTCAAAAGTATGTGATACTGATTTTTATCTTAGCTTAATTAAAATTTTTTTTGTTTTTGTTTGTTTGTTTTGTTTTTAGACAGGGTCTCACTCTGTCACTCAGGCTGGAGCACAGTGGCACACTCACGGCTCACTGTAGCCTCCACCTCCTGGGCTCAAGCGATCCTCCCACCTCAGCCTCCCTAGTAGCTGGAACCACAGGTGTGTGCCACCACACCCAGCTAATTTTTGTATTTTTGGTAGAGATGGACTATCACCACGTTAGTTTAATTTTTACGTATTTATTTAGCACCTATGAAATAAATGACTCTCATCCCTGTATCGTGTGTGTCTAATATTGGTATGTGTTCATTTATATTGGTTTATATATGTATACATATTTGGATTACTTGTGGGGAAGAAGAATGCAAACTACTGAATCTACATTAGACGAATTAGAAAATATGTACTAGCTGAGATTATGGGTGATTTTTTTTCTTTCACTCTCGCAAATACCAAATCTGTTTTAAAAAATGAAAGAAAAAAATCTTTCATGTGCCCAAACATCCATCTCAAAACAAATCTCCCCAACTGCCTCACAATCTCTTGCTGGCTGTTGACAAACAACGTACGTTAACATAATCGGGATAATTAAGGGTGGTACCAGGTACTGTTACCCTGCAGTCTTCTGCAGTTCAGAGGCTTCCAATTTCCACTCTGTCTTAACAGCCTGAAGCTTGGAGATTAACACCTACAAAGTGTGGTGGCGTGAATAGAGATGAGGGGGGAGAGACAGGCTGCTTCCTTTGATTAAACTACTAGAAGAATAATTATTACAGTAGTGAAATGACCTAAGCTGTCTGTTAAGTTTTTTTTTCTCCTCCAGTTCACTACATTATCTCTGAAACTTTTTTTTATTCTTCCATATGGCAAATTACTGTCATTGGAAATCTTATATACTTCAAGTTGAGAACATTTTGTATGGATTGAGTTAGTGGCCCCCAAGACAGGGTAATTTTCATTGTTGCTGAGGAGAGGAGAATATTACTTCTGGAGACCCAGCAGGCATTTTATTAAACAATTGTACCAGCTGGAAACAAATTATTGCCTTTTTTCCAAGCTACCATTTAGGAGTTGGATGCTTTCCTTTCAGTGGGAAATAAGTGTTCGGACAGCTAGGGTTCGTCAACAGCTAGAGCTCGTCTGTTAGTGGATTTCTTAGCAGGCCAACCTAGACCTAGTCAGGACCAGCTTTGAGGCCATTGGCTGCTGTTTTTATACCAAGGCTGTGATTACATTTAACTTAGAAACTGATTTCACTGTGTCTCCTTTCCCTGTCTAAGGCTCTAAAATATTTATAGAGTCACTGAGGGAGGGAGACACAGAGACACACATATTGGGCAAGATTCAAATACAATATTAATGTACGCCTACTTCAGCTGTGGTTTCTACAAAACTATTACATGTATAGACTAGTGCTATAGCCTCTGGGGCCCACCTCTGGTATGAGGTAAGAGAAGAAGCAGATACTACATTTTTGCGAAGGACAAAGAAATGCTGGTCATTATTTCCAAAGGGCTTATGATCCAATACTTGGTTCTGTTCAAAAACATGCATCAGCCAAAAGTAGCCTAGACAGTGTTATCAGCTAATATCTTCATTCTGTATTTTAGTAGGAAAATAAAGTACATCGGGACAGTGTAATTTGGAAGGGTGGAGATAGCCACATAATTTCCAGGGCAGGGAAAAGAGTGCTCTTTGGTGCATTTTTGGTGGAACATCTGATCTGTTCTGGCAGTGACTTCTAGCTTCCTTTTTTTTTTAAATAGAAAAATACAGCCCAAGACCCTGAAAGTTGAGAATGACTAATGGAAACACTGCCTATTGCTTTCTTATTAGAATTTACTTACTGCTAGCTTCTTGCTGGATACCTGCTTATTAGAAAAATTAAATGCCAGCCAGGCGTGGGGGCTCACGCCTGTAATCCCAGCACTTTGGGAGGCCGAGGCAGGTGGATCACAAGGTCAGGAGATGGAGACCATCCTGGCTAACATGGTGAAACCCCGTCTCTACTAAAAATACAAAAAAATTAGCCGGGCGTGGTGGTGGGCACCTGTGGTCCCAGCTACTGGGGAGGCTGAGGCAGGAGAATGGGGTGAACCCGGGAAGCAGAGCTTGTAGTGAGCCGATATCACGCCACTGCACTCCAGCCTGGGCAACAGAGTGAGGCTCCATCTCAAAAAAAAAAAAAAAAAAATCTGGGGCACAGAGGGTCTTTTGGTCATTTCATTTCTCCAAAATCTGCTGTGCCTTTGACCTGATTAATTAAATTTAAAAAACTCTCTGTGTAATTATGTGAGTCAGGAACCCAGATAATTTTCTCAACCAAATCATCCTCCTCAATCCTCTCCTAGGTCCGCCGTCGCCTTGTAGCTTCTCAAGGGAGACAGAAGTCAATTCTCGGTAAACCAGCAGCTTTTTCTAAGATGATCAAACTGAGACAAAACTAAAACCTTGGACTAGATTAAGTGGGAAGGGGGAATGGGAGAACCTTGCACTTTAGATTACAGTTTCAGGAAATTAGCCAGATGGAATCCCCTTCCAGAAGCTCAGAAGCTAGCTGTCAGTAGAGGTGTTCCCACTGTTTTGAGCATTGTGGAAGGATGGAGCTGAGTTTGGTGGCAGTCCCTTAATTCTTTCTCTGTGAAACACAAGTCAAGTCCCTGGTGAGAGATTGTGACCACCTCTCCTATGGTTTGAATGTGTCACTGAAATTTTATGGGTGGAAAAACTTCAACCCCAAAATTATATACTGGTGATATTCAGAGGTGGAACTTTGCGAAAGTTATAAGAGTTTAATAAGATCATCATGGTGGGGGACCCATGATGAGACTGGTGGCTGTATAAGAAGAAGAGAGAACTGAGCTGGCATGCATGCTCTTGCCCTTGCACCACGCGATGCCCTTTACCATCTGCATTATGATTCAGCTGACGGCCCTCTTCAGATGCCAGTGCCATGCTTTTGGATTTCCTAGCCTCCAGAATGGCAAGAAATAAACTAGAAAGAAACTTATTTTTTCTTTCTTCTTATTCTTCTTCCTCTTCCTCCTTCTCCTCATCTTCTTCTTCTTCCTCTTCCTCTTCTCTTTCCTCTTCTCCTTCCTTTTCTCCTCCTCCTCCTCTTCTTCCTCCTCCTCCTCTTCCTCCTCCTTTGCTTCTTTCTCCTCCTCCTTCTCTTCTTCTCCTTCTTTTTCCTCTTCTATTTCCTATTCTCCTCCTCTCCTTTTCCTTCTTCTTTTCCTCTTTCTCTTCCCTCTTCTCCTTCCTCCACTATTATTTCTCCTTCTCCTCCTCCTTCTTCTTCCTCTTCCTCCTCCTCTTCTTCTTCCTCTTCTTCTTCTTCATCATCATTGTCATCATCATCATCGTTGTCATTGTCATCCTCCCCTTCTTCTTCTTTTTCCAAGACAGTGTCTTACTGTGTCACCCAGGCTGGAGTGCAATCATGGCTCACTGTAGCCTCGAACTTCTGGGCTCAGGAAATCCTCCTGCCTCAGCCTCCTGAGTAGCTGGGATCACAGGTATGTGCCACTGTCCCCAGCCTATTTTTTAAGTTTTTTGTAGGGATGGGGTCTTGCTATGTTGCCCAGGCTGGTCTCAAACTCCTGAGATCATCTGATCTTCCCACCTTAGCCTCCCAAGCTATTGGGATTACAGGTGTGGCCAATACATTTATTTTCTTTATAAATTACCCAGTCTCAGGTATTCAGCTATAGCAATGGCAAACATAATAAAATAACCTCCTGCTCTATTTAATTTGGCTGATTTATTGGTCCCATGAGGACATTCCCTTCCTCTCTCCTGCAGTCCCTCCTGCTAGGCAAACAACACTTCCTCAGGAAACCAAGAGAGATGCTTCTTGCCTTTTACAGAACCAAAAGTGGAGTTGACATCAGGTTGTGTGATGGGGCCGGTGAGCTCTTGGTACGTGGAGGAACAGAACTGCAGAAGCTCAATACAAGTGAGCATCTGTATGTGTGGCGGTGTTTGAAATTTATTTAAAAATCCATTTAAACAATTGATTACCTGTGTTTGTTCCATGTGGCTGCTGTAACTGATGACCACTAGTTGGTGGCTTAAAACAACAGAAACTTATTCTCACAGTTCTGGAGCTAGAAGTTTAAAATTAAAGTGTCAACAGAGCTGTGAAGGCTCCAGGGAAGAATCTGTGCTTGGCTCTTCCAGTTTTTGGTGAATGTTGACATTCTCTGGCTTGTAGCTGTATCACCCCAGTCTCTGCCTCTATCTTTCTATCATCTTTTTCTCTTTGTGTCCCTATTAAGGATACCTGTCATTGAATTTAGGGCACATCTGGATAATCCAGAACGATCTCCTCCTCTCAAGGTCCTTAACTTAATTGTACATGCAAAGACCCTTTACCCAATAGGTAACATTGACAGGTTCTGGAGATTAAAATGTGGACGTATCTTTTTTGGGGCCACCATTCAGCTCACTACAGTACCCCCACACTGATGTTTGCTCATATAGGAAAGTACTTGGAAGAGATATACTATTATAAATTGGTTGGTTGATCTGCATAAATGTATTTCTTTACTTAGATGTTTCAATTTGTTCCAGAAAGGTTTTTTTAAATGTTTTTTAATTTTTAAAATTATTTCAATAATTTTGGAGGAACAGGTGGTTTTCGGTTACGCGGATAAGTTCTTTAGTGGTGATTTCTGAGATTTTGGTGCACTCATCACCTGACCCATGTACACCGTACAATGTGTAGTCTTTTATTCCTCACCCTCCTCCCACCCTTTCCCTCAAGTCCCCAGAGTCCATTATATCATTCTTATGCCTTTGCATCCTCATAGCTTAGCTTCCACTTAGAAGTGAAAACACGGAATATTTGATTTTCCATTCTTGAGTTGCTGCAAATGCCGTTATTTTGTTCCTTGTTATGGCTGAGTAGTATTCCATGGTGGATACATACCACATTTTCCCTATTTACTCATTGGTTGATGGGCATTTAGGTTGGTTCCATATTTTTGCAATTGCAAATTGTGCTGCTATAAACATGCATGTGCAAGTGTCTTTTTTTATATAATTACTTATTTTCCTTTGGCTAGATACCCCATAGTGGGATTCCTGGATCAAATGCTAATTCTATTTTCAGTTCTTTGAGAAATCTCCACATTGTTTTTCATAATGGTTTTACTAGTTTTTGTTCCCACCAGCAGTATAAAGTGTTCCCTTTTCACCACATCCGCACCAATATCTTTTTTTTTTTTATTATCGCCATTCTTGAAGGAGTAAGGTGGTATCTCATTGTGGTTTTAATTTGCATTTCCCTGATAATTAGTGATGTTGAGAATTTTTTTCATGTGTTTCTTGGCCATTTGTATATCTTCTTTTGATAATTGTTTACTAATGTCCTTTGCCCACTTTTTGATGAGATTGTTGGTTTTTTTTTTTTTTTTCCTTGTTGGTTTGTTTAAGTTCATTGTAGATTCTGGATATTAGTCTTTTGTTGGATGAAAAAGGCTTTAAGATAAATACACAGAACATACATCGCTTATGAAGAGAAATGATTTGTCATCTAGGTTTAGTATTATTCTTGCAGATACACTCTATGCTTTTTTTGGGAATTGTAAGCCCTTTTGGGAGAAATGGGGCTCTCCAAGCACAAAGAGCATCCATTCACAAAAGGAGGGAAAGGGTATTTCTGCTATTGTCTTGTCCATATTCTACCAAGAACCTCATCATTCCAGTTGTGCCTCATCTCCTGATAAGATTCTCCCACAAGCCCTTTCAAAGACAATGATTCTTTACCGTCTTGCAATTGTAGATACTTGTTTACTGTTTTTCAACTTGTGTTATTTAAACGAGGTTAAGGGGAGAAAAGTCCTCAATATCCCAGAATACTCACCGGCAAGGTAGCCACAGATGAAGAGACAGAGGGCCTTAAGTGACTCTCATACACTGCTTTGTCTTACAACAGACAGTGCAGCCAACAAGTTCAAATGGCCATAGTGACGAGGCTTTACAATGAAAGCCATGTCCCCTCTCCCACGTGCTTCTTCTTCTCCTTCTCCCTGTTCCCTGATGGTTACAAGCCATTCCTACCTTATACGTCTTCTTCTACTCTGCATGGTACTATTAGTAAACTGAGTCAGGATCCCTCGCAGGGCCCAGCCATATGTTAAATGCAAGCTCCCACAAACACGTCAAGTGTGCCAGTCCTGATTCTTGGGTTTAGTGATAAAGGGTAAGTGGAGTCCTCACTTAGACCTGGAGCCTCCAATCCTGGTTTCATCAGAGAAGCCAGCATTGGGAGTTTCAGAATACTTCTGCCATTATTAAGAATGATAATTTTGATTCTTATCCTGGCATTGTTCTTTGAGTATCACTTCCTCCAGAATCCTTTTGGAGGATGGGGTGTTTGCAGTAAGGGTTCAGATGTTCCCGGGTTCCCAGTCACAGTGCCTTCAAAACACCATCAAAACCTCTCTCAGGAGATACTCGTTTCTTTGATTGGCTCAATGAAATATTTTACTAATTTTAATTGACATCTTGCATCATGAAAAGGAGTGCTTCTTGAGAAACTATGAATGCTAAACCAAGCCCTGTGCTGCATCTTCGCCAGGGCCTGTGCCAAGTACTTGAGAGATTGCAAGGGGAAAGAGGCCCAATTTTCAACTTGGACTGTGACCAATCAGATCAGCAATTCCTCCTAGGAAGGCAAAGAAGAAAAAAAAGCAAAGGCAATTATGTTCTGGAATGAGCAAAAAGCATTTCCCATTTCCCTCCGTACTTCTTTCGGTTCTTTCGGTTACCTTGGCCAGATTGAACTTGGGTGTGGGTGTGACGGTCCCTGTCTCATTCTGATAGACCTCTGGTGGGTCAAGGTGTGATCAAAATCTGTGGTCTGACTTAGGTGGGCTGCCTAAGTACCATAACTTTGGTGGCTTAAAACAGTTGTTCTGGAGACTAAAAGTCTGAAATCAAGATGTTGGTAAAGCAGAGTTGGCAAAGCTCAAAGAGCTAAAAGCAGAACTACCATTCAACCCAGCAATCCCATTACTGGGTATGTATGGGGACCTTCACCTGTCTGGGATCTTGTCTGACATTCTTTCCTGAAGTGTCATTTTCTCTGTAGCTTGTGTTTATGCTTAGTGAAAGGTTTCCCTGTACTGATCCAAAAAGCACCGGTCCTAAGAGCTTCTTTGACAAGAAGAAGAAAGAGTCTGGCATCCCACACGTTTGAAAACTCAGAATACTATAATCCTCCCTCGGAGAGTCTTAATAAGAATAAAAAGCCCCTTAACCTTGCTTAATGTGGGTTCCCCAAACTTATTTATAGGAAGAGTCACATTCTGTGAAATATCGGAAAGGTAGAAGACATATTGGACTTTGAAACAAAAGGCCTGTGTCTGGTCTCTACTCTGTGACTTTCTGACTGTTTGCACCAGATAAGTTATTAGGGAGCCTCAGTTTCCTTATATACAAAATGGGTATACAAAACACTGGCCCTACCTGCATACCTGCATACCATGGTTGTGAGAAACAAAAATGTCTATGAAACCATTTATAAAAATAATAATAGGCTATTCAAAAATATTCTTATGCAAATGTACATCTATAACAGAAGTTGGCCTAACTATGGCCCACAGACTAAATTTGGTTCATTGCCTGATTTTATAAATAAAGTTTTATTGGAACACTGCCATGCTCATTTGTTTACTCATCATCTATGGCTGATGATGAGCTACAATGGCAGAATAGAGTAGCTGAGACAGAGACCATATGGCTCACAAAGTCCAAAATATTTCCTATTTGGTCTTTCACAGAAAAAAAAGTGCTGACCCTGCTCTATAATAAGAAATGATTATATTCAAGGACACATTGTGTCTGTAGGAGGAGAAATGACATAGATATGGTCAGCTCCACCTGAGGGCAAGCCGTGAAGTGGGAACAGGGCCTAGGTTCTTGTCTCAGGAAGCCCAGGTGGCTCTGTGTCCCCCACCAGGTAGAGCAGGTGGTAAGGTCTCAAAGCCTAGCAGGATGGTGCTGAAATACCACGCACAGACTTTCTCCAGATAATAACTTGGGTGACGACCATGCCCGGACACTTACAGAAAATCCTGGAAGGGTGCCCAGGCCACCCCGAGTGGAAGGAGGAGCTCAAGAGTACAGGTCTAGGCCTTTGGAAGAGGGGAGTGACAGTTTGTCACAAATATATTATTGTAAGTTGCAGCTTGAAGCATAACATTTCTATGAGTTTCTACAAACCTTGAGGACCAGAGACAGGGGTTCACTCTCAAAAGACTAATACAACATTGAAACGTCGTGGTGACACTTGCAAACATTTCATCCTTAGGTCCGCCCTGGTGTGGTGGCTGACGTTTATGACCACTGGGTACCCACTTTCAGGGTGGTTCTGCATTCTGAAAATTCATCTCAACAACTTTCTAGAGCTTGGCACCCTAAACTCAGCAGCCTCATGTTCACAGACGAAGAAGCAAAGAGCAAAGCACAGAAACGAGAGATTTCTTCCTGGAAAGAAGAATGTTTCCCACTTAGTAGATGGATGAGTAGTGGGATAAGAGCCCTAACTCCAGGATCCAGATGATGGTGTATCTCGCTAAGGTCTGTGTTTCAGTCGCTCCACTCATGAGCTGTTAACAGCATCTGGCGTTCATAACCCTTAGTAGAGGAATGTTTGCCAGGCTATTTGTGGAGCATATCTCTGAGTGTGCACTTAAGACACCTCATACATTTCTAGCCTTCCTCCCCACCCAGCCTGGGAGTGGAGGCTGTGATTATGTTTATGACCAGGAACGATGAAATGTTCCGGAGAGTCACCATGACATTTCAATGCTCTGTTAATCTTTTGAGAATTGCTCTTACAAGTGAATACTTAGCTCTGGTCCCTAGGAATTTTAGAAACCCATAGAAACAGAATCTAAATCACAACTTGGGGCTCAGACCGGCTAATTCTCATTCTGCCTGTCCCACCCTGCACATCAGTCAACTTCTCTCAGTAATTTAGAGGCAAAGGGACTTTCCTCCTGCTTGATTTTGAGGTTCCTCTGCAGTCTGGGAGCAGTTTTATTCCCTGGGACTCTCCAGCTTTCACCTGCAGGCAGGTGTCCTTTACTGTCCTACACACAATAGTCCAGCCTCAAACCCTGGTTGTCACTTTACTCCCAGTGTTCCCTTCATCTCCCACCTCAACCCCCATCTTCATGAACTGTTCCTGACGTCTCTGAGCCCTTTTCTTGAAACTTGCTCCAAATCTAAGCTCCATTCTGCATTTCAGCATTTGATTGCATACTGTTATTCACAGTGCCCTTTAAAAATTCATATTTCACTCTGTTCTGTCCAGCAAGAACATCAGCTCCTTGAAGGCAGAGACCATGTCTTTCATTTGAAGCCTCACACCAACTTAAAGTAGTCGTTAGTGTGTAGTAGTTTGTTAGCAAATGTTGTTGAAATGAGACTTTCGAAGATAGGTATTTAGGGGGCTTCTCTCTGCCTGTAACATTTTAAAAATTATGTGTTTCGCAGCAATATAGTGGAAGTTCCAGGTTAAGCTTGTTGGCCATGTTCATTCTAGGGCTCAGACATAACTGGTAGGGGCAGGCCTACCAAAATCTGTTAGCATTTGACCCCCACAGTAGCCTGTGGGGGAAGAAAAAGGAAAGGGATGTGATACTGGGATAAGGCTCATGGACCAGTGAGAAATGGAAGGGATGTATTGCTTTTTCAGGGCTGACATAACAAAGTACCGTAACTTTGGTGGCTTAAAACAGTTGTTCTGGAGACTAAAAGTCTGAAATCAAGATGTTGGTGAAGCAGAGTTGGCAAAGCTCTAAGAGCTGAAAGCAGAACTACCATTCAACCCAGCAATCCCATTACTGGGTGTGTACCCAAAGAGATATAAAGTATTCTGCCATAAAGACACATGCATGTGAATGTGCACTGCAGCGCTAGTCACTACAGCAAAGACATAGAATCAGCCTAAATGCTCATCAATGACAGACTGGATAAAGAAAATGTGGTACATATACACCATGGAATATTATGCAGCCATAACAAAGAACAAGATCACATCTTTTGTGGGAACATGGATGGAGCCAGAGGCTATCAACCTTAGCAAGCTAATGCAGGAGCAGAAAACCAAATACCACATGTTCTTACTTTTAAGTGGGAGCTAAATGATATACATGATAAGAACTTATAAACACAAAGAAGGGAACAACAGACACTGGGGTCTACTTGAATGCAGAGGCTGGGGAAAGGGAGAGGATCAGAAAAAATAACTATGGGGTACTGAGCTTAACACCTGGATGATGTAATAATACGTACAACAACCCCCCGTGACACATGTTTATCTGTGTAACAACCCCTCACATGCACCCCCAAACCTAAAATAAAAATTAAAAACAACAAAAAAAGAAAAGCACATTTCTATTTAAATGAAAACATGTGATTTCATAATGAAATTCAAAAAGACAAATTATTTCACCTCTTTGACTGAAAGATGACTATAGAATGATCTTCACAAATTAGCATGAGCAGATCAGTTACATACAATTTTGCACTTTTAAACTTGAATCTCTCATGGTGGGTAGCTTTCAATTTTTGGCTGTAAATTTTCCAAAAGTAGAATCTTTGTCTCCTTTTAAAAAGTAATAATAAATATGTTTAGCATTGATGCTATCCCCATCAAGCTACCACTGACTTTCTTCACAGAATTGAAAAAAACTACTTTAAATTTCATGTGGAACCTAAAAAGAGCCCGCAGGGCCAAGGCAATCCTAAGCAAAAAGAGCAAAGCTGGAGGCATCATCCTACCTGACTTCAAACTATACAACAAGGCCACAGTAACCAAAACAGCATGGTACTGGTACCAAAACAGATATATAGACCAATGGAACAGAACAGAGGCTGGAGGAGTAACACCACACATCTACAACCATCTGATCTTTGACAAACCTGACAAAAACAAGAAATGGGGAAAGGATTCCCTATTTAATAAATGGTGTAGGGAAAAAAAACTGGCTAGTCATATGTAGAACGCTGAAACTGGATCCCTTCCTCACAACTTATACAAAAATTAACTCAAGATGGATTAAAGACTTAAATGTAAGACCTAAAACCATAAAAACCTTAGAAGAAAATCTAGGCAATACCATTCAGGACATAGGCATAGGCAAAGACTCTATGACTAAAACACCAAAATCAATGGCAACAAAAGCCAAAATTGACAAATGGGATCTAATTAAACTAAAGAGCTTCTGCACAGCAAAAGAAACTATCACCAGAATGAACAGGCAACCTACAGAATGGGAGAAAAATTTTGCAATCTATCCATCTGACAAAGCGCTAATATCCAGAATCTACAAAGAATTTAAATTTACAAGAAAAAAACAAATAGCCCCATCAAAAAGTGGGCAAAGGGTATGAACAGACACTTCTCAAAAGAAGACATTTATGCAGGCAACAGACATGAAAAAAAGCTCATCATCACTGGTCATTAGAGAAAGGCAAATCAAAAGCACAATGAGACACCATCTCACACCAGTTAAAATGGTGATCATTAAAAAGTCAGGAAACAACAGATGCTGGAGAGGATGTGGAGAAATAGGAATGCTTTTACACTGTTGGTCAGAGTGTAAATTAGTTCAACCATTGTGGGAGACAGTGTGTCAATTCCTCAAGGATCTAGAACTAGAAACACCATTTGATCCCGCAATCCCATTACTGGGTATATACCCAAAGGATTATAAATCATGCTACTATAAAGGCACATGCACTCGTATGTTTATTGTAGCACTATTCACAATAGCAAAGACTTGGAACCAACCCAAATGTCCATCAACGATAGACTGGGTAAAGAAAGTGTTGCACATGTACACTTTATGGAATACTATGCAGCCACGAAAAAGGACGAGTTTATGTCCTTTTCAAGGACATGGATAAAGCTGGAAACCATCATTCTCAGCAAAATATCACAAGGACAGAAAACCAAACACCACATGTTCTCACTCATAAGTGGGAGCTGAACAATGAGAACACATGGACACAGGGAGGGGAACATCATACACTGGGGCCCTTTAAGGGGTGGGAGGCCCAGGGAGGGATAGCGTTAGGAGAAATACCTAATGTAAATGATGAGTTGATGGGTGCAGCAAACCAACATGGCACATGTATACCTATGTAACAAACCTGCACGTTGTGCACTCATACCCTAGAACTTAAAGTATAATAAAAAAAAGCTTATGATATAATGAATTGCTAATATGATTCATGACATTCAATAAATAGTTGAGTTAATGAATTGTTCAAAAATAGTTATTTAATAGCTGTGTCTGGTATATTTTTAAAATAATAATATTTGTTAAAAAAAAAGGGGGGGGCGTGGCTGGGCGCGGTGGCTCACGCCTGCAATCCCAGCACTTTGGGAAGCTGAGGCGGACAGATCCCCAGGTAAGGAGTTTGAGATCAGCCTGGCCAACATGGTGAAACCCTGTCTGTACTAAAAATACAAAAAATTAACCAGGCGTGGTGATGCACGCCTGTAATTCCAGCTACTAGGGAAGCTGAGGCAGGATAATCGCTTGAACCCGGGAGGCGCAGCTTGCGGTGAGCAGAGATTGCGCCACTGCATTCCATCCTGGGCAAAAGAGGGAAACTCCGTCTCAAAAAAACAAAAAAGAGAAAAAGATGTTGGCAGAGCTATGCTCCCCGCAAATCCTCTGGAGGAGGATCCTTTTTTGCGTTTTCTAGCTTCTGGTAGCCCCAGGTATTCCTTGGCTTGTGGCAGGGCGATTCCAGTCTCCACTTTCGTCTCTAAGTGGCCATCTGCCCTCCGTGTGCCTACGTCTTCACATGGTATTTTCTCTTATAACGATACCATTATATTGGATTACCCCTATTGAACTTAATTTGATTGTAGATGCAAAGATCTTATTTCCAAATAAGGTCACATTCACAGATATTGGGAGTTAGGATTTCTAGGTATCTTTTTAGGGGGCATAATTTAACCAATAATGAAAAGCATCTTCAATGAGAGAGTTATGTTAGTCTTGAATAGCATTCTTAACCAGACTTCAAGGTCTGAGCTGAAACTCGTCACAAGTCAGTACAAATGGAAGAGCTTTAGAAAACATAGGTTTGGTATACTTTTATTATACAGTTACAGGCTTATAACACTGTCTTGGGGCTGTGAGGGAAGTACAAGCTAGGTTAGAGGACATTTTCTCTCCTACAGACTGGAACCTGGTGGAACCTGACTGCGTGGCGTGTTCTCAGCAGTGAACCAGGCCCCCCTGCCCTTGCCTGGAGCAGGAAGACAGCAGGAAACCAGGCTTTGAGAGGACAGAAGGAGGCCAAGAGGACTGTCCCTAGGTATCTTGGAGGTAAGTCAGTCCACACCAAAGACTGTGAGGAACATTCCCTTTCCACCTGCTTCAAAACTTCTCTCCCACAAATCTCTATTTCATTTTTGCTGTAGTGTCTTTCTTATTTCCTCACCTTTCTCAGTCCCATGCTGTCTGCACTCCACTTCCTACCCTTTCTTCCCCATCCCAAGAGCTGATCAAGACATTTTATTTCAGATGAAAATAGAAATTATTTTCTCGACTGGAAGCAGTGGCTCATGCCTGTAATCCCAGAACTTTGGGAGGCCAAGGCTGGTGGATCACCTGAGGTCAGGAGTTCAAGACCAGCCTGGCCAACATGGTGACACTCCCGTCTCTACTAAAAATACAAAAATTAGCTGTGTGTGGTGGTGTGTGCCTGTAATCCCAGCTACTCAGGAGACTGAGACAGGAGAATCACTTGAACCCAGGAGGCAGAGGTTGCAGTGAGCTGAGATTGTGCGATTGCACTACACCTGGGTGACAAGAGCGAAACTCCATCTCAAAAAAAGAAACAGGTTTTAAAGATAGGTAGATAGATAGATAGATGATTGATAGATAGATAGATAGATAGATAGATAGATAGATAGATAGATATTTTACTCCTTGTATTTTTATAGCTCTGTTGACTCTGTCTTTCCCTGTGTACTTCTCAAGGAGGGTATCCTTATATCTAAAAATGAACAACTATCTCTTTTGCTTAGGAACAGAATCACTTGCACGATGCTGTGGTCTCTGCGACTCTGTATTTAGAGCATTTTCTTCTCTGCCCTGCCCAGTGCCATCGAAGGGGTACACACCCTGGTGGAGCTTTAGGCAGAGAAGTCCAATTCTAGAGTAAGTACAAACAGTCCCTCCCTGCCCTCTCTCTTTCCCTCTCCCGACTATCGGGCAGAGGGTGGAGATTCTCAGATGCTTCTAGGTACCATAAATGCCTTCTGGCTGTAGCAGCTCTGAACCCCGGCCCAGAATTGTATAGATTAGGGCTATGTGCACTTGCCCTCGACTGAGCTGACTTTTAAATATCCCAGCGAGCTCTCTTGTCTCTCTTTTAATTTGGTTATAGGCATCGTCTTATCTGACACAAAATTGAAAATAATTATCTGCCTCTTGGTTTTGATGGCCTAATTTGGGGTCCTGAGGCCCTACTTTGAGGTCTTGGGGTAAAACCTGGGGTGGAAAGCCGATCCCTGGCATGTGCCGGGAGGTGCTCCTGGAGAAGGCTGCAAAGGCAAGGTTGCATCTGCGGAAACCACAGCCCTGGTGGATTCTGCAGAGCCAGGCCTCTGGGGATCTTGTGACTGGAAACCCGAGCTTCTGCTGGTCTCACAGGCCTTCTCATAAGGGGCGGAGGGAGCAGGGAAGGAATGAGCTCACCCTTCCTCTCCCCGGGCCTTCTTGGCCCTGCCTGTGCCCTCGTTCACCTCCTTGTCACCCAGGCCCTTGGCAGGCTGGTGCTGTCAGGGTAGGAGGGTGCTGCGGTCACAAGCCTGCCAGATCCTACTTGCTGCTTTTGCAGAGTGTATAATCAGGGCATCAGGGGGAACCAGACAAACAGAAAGAACAAAGAAAGTCCTGAGATTTGGGCTAGTTTCTAGGAATTGAAAAATCTTTGCTAACGTGAGGGTGTCTATGGATGATATGTTCTTGCATATGTTTGTGCTGATATATTTACTTATAGAGGCTTAACCATTAAATCATTTTACCCCCTGAGGATGCTCTCAGAGGCAGCAAATCTCTTGGCATGAAATATATCATGGCAATAAAAACTACTCATGACAGGCAGGATGTTGCTGAAGTGTGTAAAATAAATTTTAAAAACTGGGTTAAAACAGTAGGAGGCATGATAGTCTAGCAGAAATAAAAATGACAATTGGAGACTGTCAAATCTAGATCCTTTTTTCCTGAACAATCAATGAACTATTTTTAGCCTTTATTTTTCTAGTGGGTAAAAATGATGATAACCATGCCCTCTCTCCCAGTTCTTGCCCAGAGCGTCCTCATATTCCTCAAGTCTGCAATCAATAGTGTTAAAAAGAAAGAAGAGGTCATTAGTTGAGAATTGATCAATTGATTCAACAAAATGGGCTAAGAAGAAATGATAGGGCCAGGGGAAGGAGAAGGAGGAAATTTTAGGGAAATAGAGTGTAATTTTGTGGTCTTAAAGTTTCTTGTCATACGAAATTGGCTCTGATTTTTAGCCTGGTATCAGTTAGTCAAGATTAATAATAATATTGACAATTTGAGTAGCCTGTAATGTACCTGGCAGCATACTGGAGGCTCTTTCTCATTAACTACTCAGTGATCACACCATCTCCCCAAGGAAGGTGTAACACTCCTTGTATTATAGATGATGGAATGGAGACTCAAAAGACCAGATAACTGCCTCAAAGTCCCATGCTAGTGTGTATTGGAGGTTGGCCAGTGTACCATGCAATGGGTTAGTGGAAATATTGGGTATCTTCAATGTTGGTGTTCAAGCCTAGGTGTTCTGCGGGCTGTTCAGCTAGTTTCTTTCTTTCTTTTAGAGACAAAGTCTTGCTCTGCCACCTAGACTGTAGTGCAGTGGTGCAATAATAGCGCATTGCAACCTCAACTTCCTAAGCTCAAGGGATCCTCCTGCCTCAGCCACTTAAGTAGCTATGACTATAGGTATGCACCACCATGCCCAGTTATTTAAAAACAATTTTTTTTTTAGAGATGGGGATCTTACTGTGTTGCCCGACTGGTCTTGAACTGTTGGCCTTAAACAGTCCACCTGCCTTGGCCTCCCCAAGCACTGGGATTATAGGTGTGAGCCACTGTGTCCAGCCAATTCAGCTATTTTCTATCATCTACCCCCTTTTCTTCTCCCAAAAAACCCTCCCATGTGCCTTCTATGCTTTCAAATCCTTAGCTACTAACCTAAGTCCTTTGACACAGACTCAGAACAGAGACTTGTTGTATGGGCAAATCTGGAGAACAGGAGACTAGGTAAGTGAGGCAGCTGGCCCAATCTGTGGACTTGAGGGCCTTCTGGCTCCTGGATCTTCCTTCCCATACAGGGACAGGCCCCAAAGGGGACAGGAGGGAGGCTGCTCCAGAGGGCAGATCCTGGGGAGTGTGTGTGACCAGGATGGCAGCACCTTGGCTTAGTTCTAGGGCCTTACGTTCTCACCAGGGACAGCCTGTGAGGTATACTTAGGTTAGTTTGAATCTCTCCTGTGAAGTGGTTAGCATGTGACCTGATCAGAAACACCGTCTACTCCAACCCTGGATGATTGGTTTGCATTTGCAGTCCTCTGGTCGACAGTCCAGACTGAGCTCCTTCAAGGCGTCATCTCCTGGCTATCTCCATCAGCAGTACAGGCTTTGTGCTTTAGCGTTAAAGGTGTTAAAAAATACTTTTTGTTGTTGAGATGAATGGTGTTCAAGATGTGTGGGCTGGCTAGGAATAGTCTACAGGCCCCTCTGCCCTAGCACAAGCAGACTGTAGGAATGCAGTGATCCTAGTAGCTTACACTCTTTGGAATCTCATTTTGTTTGGCCCTGATTCTGTTACCTGAAACCCACGGGAAAGTAAACTGAATCCTGCTGCTAGGATTTGGGAATATATGCTTTAAGTGAGTCTTTTCCAGAAATCTCTTGTTGGGCTGCCTTAAAGGGCAGAGATCTAGGACTTTATCTACCTTCCAGACAATGTGATGTGACTGTGCATGTGGCTGTTTACTAATAAATATTTGCAGAATCAGTCCATGATTTACTTTCATTGTAACATATCCCTAGTGACGAGTGTGTGTGTCCATGTGTATGCATGCAGATACGTGTGTATGTGTGTGTAAGAGGTGACTATGCACATTTCTTCTCAACTCTGCATTCAGTGACATCATGAGTTAGCTTGAAATAGACAAATGCTATAAATCAGGGCTTTTTCTTTGTTTTCCCCCTAGGAAACTTGTCATTAAACATTTATCTGTGCACTGCTGCCTCAAGCCTCTGGAGACTAATTGTGAATGGACAAACTGTTTTAGGACAGTTTGTAGTATCATTAAAATAAATCAACCTGCTTGTCCCTATCTTTAGTCCATAAGGAGGTTCAAAACTGTTTTCAATTTGTCTTATGAGAACCCTAGGATTTTTCAATATATATGCATTAATATTTGCAAACAAGATGTAAAAATGATAAAAGGAGGCTGGGCGCGGTGGCTCATGCTTGTAATCCCAGCACTTTGGGAGGCCGAGGTGGGAGGATCACCTGAGGCCAGGAATTTGAGGCCAGCCTGATCAACATGGTGAAACCCTGTCTCTACCAAAACATACGAAAATTAGCTGGACGTGGTGGTGTACGCCTGTAGTACTAGCTACTAGGGAGGCTGGGGTGGGAGAATCTCTTGAACCCAGGAGGCAGAGGTTGCAGTGAGCCGAGATTGCGCCATTGCACTCCAGCCTGGGCAACTGAGTGAGACACTGTCTCAAAAACAAACAAAAAAGATAAAAGCACCACACACCTATTATAGACTACTTAGATACTAGAGAGAAGTGAAAATGCCTAAATATATCACCCTTAGTTCTACCAGCCAAAGATAATAATTTTTAAAATAGTATTTTACAAAGTTAAGTTGTATGACCAAGCTTTATTTTTAAGAAAGAAAGCAAAAATAAGGAAGCACTCTCCTTAACTGTGTTGAAATGAGCTTTATGCGTTGTGGAAAACCAAGTGGAAAGAATAATTTTCAGTCTTTCGATCACTTAAGTTAGCCATGATTCCAAAAAGAAAACCTGCTTTTCCACAAACTGAAAACAAGTGCCAGTTGCCTCCTTCTTGTCTTGGATTTCGATGTCCCCAAAAGCAGTATTTTCTGTCTTCAGCGTGTTAGCAAGAGTGTCAGGGGTTATGAAATAATAAGCTGAACTGTTCCCCAGATTCTCACAGTTTACTACACATGAGCTTCCTGAGAAAGTCAACTAAAGTGAGTTCAGTCTTTGGAGTCATTTAAATACAAAGGGCTCTTCCAACTACACAATGACAAACTCCACAATAACTATTGTCTTCAAGTGTCCACAGAGCTCAGCTGTCAAGGCCTGGTTGATTAAGAAGCACAACTTAGGGCACATTAACTGGAGTGTGTTTGCTTTGGAACTGAGACTATTTTAGAAATAGAGGCTATTTTAGAAAAAAGGATCCAGATGTAATGAAAGAAGCAAGGACAAGACTCTCTTTTTTGTGAACAGCACTCGTAACTTGTTACCCTGCGTTTCAACGCTATCACAATGCAGTTTGAGTTGAACGGCCTGCATCTGGTATTGCTTAAGTAATATCAGTGTTTCCCACTGGCTAGCCTTGTAGGGCAAGACAATCCCTCTCCTGAAAGCTCACCCACATAATGTCATGAAAACAGCCCCTGATGACTTATTTAAAGTCATGTCGGCCAGGCACGGTGGCTCAGGCCTATAATTTCAGCACTTTGGGAAGCTGAGGCGGTCGGATCATGAGGTCAAGAGATCGAGACCATCCTGGCTAACACAGTGAAACCCCGTCTCTACTAAAAATACAAAAATTAGCCAGGCATGGTGGCATGTGCCTGTAGTCCCAGTTACCTGGGAGGCTAAGGCAGGAGAATCGCTTGAACCCGGGAGGCGAAGGTTGCAATGAGCCGAGATTGTGCCACTGCACCCCAGCCTGGTGACAGAGTGAGACTCTGTCTCAAATAAATAAATAAATATAATGAGTCATGTCAGCAGAGGAGTTTGTACAGTCCAGAACTTCAGGATAAGTGCATTGCAGTGTCTATGCAGAATACTGAAGGCCGTTGGAAGTACAACGAATTTGTAATTGAGGTCTTTACCTTTGTGTTGTCTGTCCTCTGATGGGGAAGGAAGGCGAGCATCAATTCATAAGCTACGGCAGAGCCCACATCACAGGGGTCACAAAATACTTTGCTGAAAATGCTTCCATTCACCAATCTCATGTAAACTATGGACTTTCGGTGATGGTGATGTGTCAGTGTAGGCTCATCAATTGCAATGAATGTACCAGTTTGGAGGGGATGCAGATAATGACAGAGTCTGTGCATGAGTCAGGGTAGGCACAGAGGGTCTATGGGAAGTCTCTGTACCTTTCTCTCAATTGTAACTTTGAACTTTAAACTGCTCTAAAATATAAAGTCTATTTTTTTTTTTTTTTTTTTTTTTTGGAGACGAAGTCTCGCTCTGTCGCTCAGGCTGGAATGCAGTGGCGTGATCTCGGCTCACTGCAACTTCCACCTCCTGGGTTCAAGTGATTCTCCTGCCTCAGCCTCCCAAGTTGCTGGGACTACAGGCGCCCGCCACCACGCCTGGCTAATTATTTGTATTTTTAGTAGAGATGTGGTTTCACTGTGTTAGCCAGGATAGTCTCGAAATCCTGACCTCGTGATCCACCCATCTTGGCCTCCCAAAGTGTTGGGATTACAGGTGTGAGCCACGGCGACTAGTCATAAAGTCTATTTTAAAAAACACAATAGTTTTTATTTTTCGGAGAAACCATTCCCAGGGTGAGAAGAATGGTTTCAGAGAAACCATTCCCAGGGTGCCAGAGCTGTGGTACTTTGGGCCCATCCCATGCAAGCAGAGCCTGAGTGTGTTTGGGTCTGCTCTGGACATTGAATCATTAAAGAGTGGAGTTTTCTTTAAAAAGATCAGAAAGAAAAAGTAAAGAAAGAGACTCATTTGAAAGCCTTTTTTGCTTTTCTTTTCTTTCTTTTTTTTTTTTTTTTTTTTTTGACAGAGTCTTGCTCTGTCACCCAGGCTGGAGTGCAGTGGCACAATCTTGGCTCACTGCAACCTCGACCTCCTGGGTTCAAGTGATTCTCCTGCCTCAACCTTCCAAATAGCTGGGATTACAGGTGCCCACCACCACACCTGGGTAGTTTTTTTTGTTGTTGTTGTTGTATTTTTAGTAGAGACAGGCTTTCGCCATGTTGGCCACGTTGGTCTTGAACTCCTGACCTCAGGTGATCCGCCCACCTTGGCCTTGCAAAATGCTGGGATTACAGGTGTGAGCCACCACACCCGGCCTGAAAGTCTTTGTTTTCATTAAGCATGGGAGCCATTGATTTGTGAAGGTTTCCAGTTAAAAGCGACATGAGAGAAATGAGGCATTTTCGTGATGGTTCCTTTGAGAACATTATTTTCTGAAGATTTAATTCATTCTTTTCAATGTGGTTCATACGGGTGGGGATAAAAAGGAGAAAGGAATATAGTTGAAGGCTGTGTGATCGGCCGTGTGACTCCTTCTTGCAAAACCACAAATCTCCAGTAAAATCTGTAAAGAAAAAAAAAACTGGTCAGATGTCTGCCTCAAGTAGACATCTGGGTGTAACAGGGACAACCCCTGAGGGTTTATAAGAGTGAAGGCAAAAGAGAGCGTGAAAGAGAATATGACTGCCAGAGGGAAAATAATTCTATTCATGCTGACTTTCTTAACTGCAATGGTCAATTTTGGGAATATTGTTACAGCCAGGAGGATCCCTCTGCTAGATACATTATACCTCTGACCTAGAAATGGCTACATCAACACTAAAAATAGATGGGGGTTTCTTAAATGGGTTTAGTAATAGAATTTGGTTATCATAGAACTTCAACCACCAGACCAATTTAATCCAAAGTGAGGCCCAGAAGTGGAACAGTGACTAGCAGGATCGCTCCAGTCATGTGGGAAAGTACTCACAATATATTCATCCTAGGAGATGATGATAGAAGCAGAGAGATCACCTGGGGACTGATTGTGTTTACTGTGAGAAAATAAATGGAGCCCTACGGGAGGAAGTCATGGGATCTGCTCAGGACTTTGAACTTGGCCAGAAAATCCTGTTTTTCTCTTGGCGACTAACTTCTCCAAGATGACTTTGAAAGGACACACTAATTTTCAACATATTCATAATCACATGAGGAAGAAGGCAAGACTCTAGTACTTTTGGGTGCTCAAAGACACTTTTGGGAGAAACATTTATATTAATTTTCTCTTCTGGTAGAGAGAAAGATATGGAACAGATCTGAAGATCATCTTCATGTTGGATCCATGGAAACTGGAGGGATAATGGGGTTCAGTGCTCGACCCCGCTGACTTCAGTAAGGATGGCATCATGTTCAACAAGCTGAAGAAGAGACCCAGAGCCAGCAAACACGACATGGGGTGTACTGAGGGGACTTACATGCAGGGCTGTCCAGTGGCGGTGGGCTGGATAGGAGAACTTCAGCCACTTATAAAAAACATGCAGTTTGCCGGGCACGGTGGCTCAAGCCTGTAATCCCAGCACTTTGGGAGGCCGAGACGGGCGGATCACGAGGTCAGGAGATCGAGACCCTCCTGGCTAACACGGTGAAACCCCGTCTCTACTAAAAAAATACAAAAAACTAGCCAGGCGAGGTGGCGGGCACCTGTAGTCCCAGCTACTCAGGAGGCTGAGGCAGGAGAATGGCGTAAACCCGGGAGGCGGAGCTTGCAGTGAGCTGAGATCTGGCCACTGCACTCCAGCCTGGGCAACAGAGCGAGACTCCGTCTCAAAAAAAAAAAAAAAATGCAGTTTGTATAGCATTTTCACTTAGCATCCTCCACCTGGTAACCTTCACTTAACCCAAAACAAAGGGCCTCAATCCCATGGATGGCCCATGTTCCACAGGATGGGCCAGGGGTTCAGATGTTCCTCACAGATAGGGAAAAAAATTTCTGGGTTGACCACTCCCAGACTGATTCCTTAGCTCATAATTCCGAACACACATTCTTCTTAGACCACAGGGTCACTCTCAAGTTATGCTTAAGTTACATTATTGCTGTCAGGCCACTTGAGGGTATGCTACATCCCAGCATACCCCTGAGTGGCTCTCACATTCTTATCACACCATTCTTCCACAAGTTCCCTGGAGCCAGGTATGCAGGGGATCATTGCAGCCAGACACTGCAGCAGCAATACAAACTACAACAACAACAAAGAATAATGAATATAGTAGCAATCATACCATATAGAAAGTTTTTCCAAGTACTTGAGAATTGATTGAACCACATAGTTATAGGGTTGGATGACAGGGATTCTGTAGTGGAAATATCAGTATTTAGGAGCTGTGTAGTGTGGGTTACATTGTGAGAGTAATTAGTGATAACATTTCAGTTTGTTTTTGAGACAGGGTCTCACTTTGTCACCCAGCTTGGAGTGCAGTGGCACAATCTCGCCTCAATGCAGCTTTGACCTCCTAGGCTCAAGCGATCCTCACCTCAGCCCCCCAAGCAGCCGGAACTACAGGCACATGCCACCATGCCCAGCTAATTTTTTGTAATTTTTGTGGAGATGGGGTTTCGCCATGTTGGCAGGCTGGTCATGAACTCCTGAGCTCAGGTGATCCACCCACCTTAGCCTCCCAAAGTGCTAGGATTACAGGCGTGAGCCACCGTACCCAGCCCAACATTCAGTTTTAATTAATGCATAGGTTCTGCCCTGAGCAGCAGTTAAGATGTCCAGGGCCATGTGATTTTATAAAGAAGGGTATGTGACCCACTCCTGTATCTGCACTACCATTGTCTACCGTAGCCCATCGTATACAGTGTACCCCCCAGTGGGGGTAACCTTAACTGGCTCACATACTAGGCAGAAAATATGTCATCTCGTCTCATTGATGGTGGGAAACTCGCTGCATGAGGTGCTGTTGTTGCTAAAGGGAAATGGGTGAAGGTCATTATACCAAGTTGGCTCCGGGGACTCAGGTTAGCTGCTTGGATGCATCATGGCAGGCCTGCAGTGGAGGAGAGAGGGGCAGCTTTCTGCAGACCCAACAGACCCCAACAGTCTGTTTTGTTCTGGAGAGAGATCACTATCTGTACCCAGTCCGCAAAGAGGTTTGCTGTGCACCATCTATGGGCAAAAGGTGAGATGTTTAGATGTTTAGTGGATACAAGAAAGGGCAAGTCATTTAACAAGACACAGGAAGTTGTGTCATTCTGAGACAGCGCCACCTCTGGCCGTGGCCGGGTACCTGGTTTATGATACCAAATGGATTGCCCCGCTCTGCCACATGTTGTGGGAGGTCAGAGTAAGACACGGGGGTATCATAATGTTTCGTAATGAGAGGATCATCCCCTTGCACAAAGGGAGGACCAGGATTCATTATTGTAGAAGCATAAGGGCTGGGCACGGTTGCTCACGCCTGTAATCCCAGCACTTTGGGAGGCCGAGGCGGGTGGAACACCTGAGGTCAGGAGTTCAAGACCAGCCTGGACAACATGGTGAAACCCTGTCTCTACTAAAAATACAAAAAATTAGCCGGGCAGTGGTGGTGCGTGCTTATAATCCCAGCTACTTGGGAGGCTGAGGCAGGAGAATCGCTAGAACCCGAGAGACAGAGGTTGCAGTGAGCCGAGATTGCTCCACTGCACTCCAGCCTGGGCAACAAAAGTGAAACTCTGTCTCTAAAAATAAATAAACAAACAAATAAATAAATAAATAAAAGCATGAGGAAGAGTAGGGTGTAAAGTAGGTATGACCTGTATATCCTGTTTCAGGCCCTTCCCCCATGGAGCAGAAAAAACAAACCATCAGCGGACTGGTTTGCCATTTCCAGGGCCGTGTAAAGATGTGCTCGCTGGTACACAGGTCCTTTGGCAAGGGCAATAGCAGGTTACCTTGAATCCCAGGTTGGGACAAAAGTGTACTGTCCCTTAGCCTGTCTCCCTGGATCATGATGGGGGATCAGGTCCTTGCATCAGAATAGTGTACGACCTGGAGTGATGAGAACATGCATGCTCATTCCGGGTGTGGACGGCTGCTGGTAAGCAGCATGTCCACAGAGCCAGAAAGCGCGCCTCCTGCCAAAGTTGTTACTTCAACAGTCCATTCATCTGTTCAATCAGCCATGTTGCCATAGGGCGATCTGTAAGTGGAAATGCTGTAAGTGGAAATGCCGGTGGCTATCCAGGGCCTCCACCCATTTCTGTACTGTATGTCTGATCATTACAAGCCCTGATCGCTGTCGATATTGGTGGGGACACTGTAGGCTGCACACAGCTGCTATAGTCCTTTCAAGCTGGGTAGCATGCTTGCTAGGATATGCCTTCTGGGTAGCATGCTTGCTAGGATATGCCTTCAGTTGCCCTGTGCAGGTCACTGCACAAGTCAAGGCATAGTGGCAGCCATCAGATAGAAACAAAGGTCCTATGTAGTCACTTGCCACTGTTACACTAGGCTCCAGCCCCCGACCATCTTTCAGGTATCAGGCAACCAGGGCCTGGGGCATTCAGGCCAGGTAGGACGTTGCTGACAGACATGTACTATGTCTTTATATCACAGTGGCAGGCCCCAGTTCTTCACTATGGCTCAAAGAGTGCATTGTCCCTGATATCTTATATTCTCAGGTAGCCAGTGGGCTACATCTTGTGTGGGGACTTCCTCAAGGAGACAAATGCAGGCAAGCCCATCCACCTGTGGGTTTCCAGGTGGTATAGGTGGAGTGTGGGCATCCACGTGGTAGGCTGCTATGTGCATCCCAAGATGCAATGGAGAATGTCCTTCCACATGTCAGCACCCCAGAGAGGGTGGCCCGCTACTGTCCACATCCTGGGCCTCCGACTGTAGTAGCCACATGGTGAGTCCCTTAAAGATGGCCCAACTAGGGGCTGGGCAAGGTGGCTCACGCCTGTAATCCCAGCACTTTGGGAGGCCGAGGCAGGTGGATCACGAGGTCAGGAGATCGAGACCATCCCGGCTAACACGGTGAAACCCTGTCTCTACTAAAAATACAAAAAAATTAGCTGGGCAAGGTGGCGGGCGCCTGTAGTCCCAGCTACTCGGGAGTCTGAGGCAGGAGAACGGCATGAACCCGGCAGGCACAGCTAGTAGTGAGCCGAGATTGCGTCACTGCACTCCAGCCTGGGTGACAGAGTGAGACTCTGTCTCAAAACAAAAAACAACAAACAAACAAGCAAACAAATAAAAAAGATGGCCCAACTGGACTGAGTGTGGTGGCTCATGCCTGTAATCCCAGCACTTTGGGAGGATGAGGCAGACAGATCACAAGGTCAGGGATTCAAGACCAGCCTGGCCAATATGGTGAAACCCTGTCTCTACTAAAAATCCAAAAATTAGCCAGGCATGGTGGCGGGCACGTGTAGTCCCAGCTACTCGGGAGGCTGAGGCAGGAGAATCGCTTGAACTGGGGAGGTGGAGCTTGCAGTGAGCTGAGACAGTGCCACTGCACTCCAGCCTGGGCGGCAGAGCAAGACTCTGTCTCAAAAAAAAAAAAAAAAAAAAAAAAAGATGGCCCAACTATGAGTGCACAGGGCTATTGGATCCAGCTCATGGAGGGGACTGTCCAGGCAGCTGGCAGCTTAGGCCATTGATCACTATGTCCTTTGCCTATACCAAGCCAGATACTCTCAATGGACAGCTGGATGGCCATAGCTGTCCAAGTGCAAGGATTCCCTCGTGATGAGCGGTCTGTGTACCAGGCCTGGAAGGAGTTGGGCCATTTTCCTCCTGTACGAGGGAGGGAATCTCTATAGGTTCGGTGGCCTCTATCAAAGATTACCCTTCAGTTGTCACATAGATGACAGGGCCAAGCACCAAATGGAACTCTGCACTCAAAAGGCTATTAGTCAATGTGCTCCTCTGTTAAAGGCATGCATGCCATTTGGCCATAGGCTGTGTCTGGCCATTCCCAGACTTGGGTTTCTGGACAGTATCCTTCAGCCAACCTGCTATGGGGCACCGGGTGTGTGCTAGCACAGGGACTCCCTTTAACATCCCGCACTCGTTGTCAGGCATAGAGTATGCAGCACAGAGTTATGGCTCCAGATGATATACCTAATTTCAGCCCCCTGCCACAGTTGGGACCAGAATCCTAAAGGCGCATGTTTATGTCTCTGCCTTTGCCCCAGGCCCCACCCAAACCCCTCAGGGTAACTGGCTACAAGTTCACGAGGCTGTCCCTGCACTAGAACTACCAAGGCTATTCATTTGACGGCAACTATATCTCGTTTCTAGGCCTCATCCTCCCCTTGTGGACCACTCCCCATGGTCCCCCTTCTTAATTAAGCAGTATGGGAGCTAAGGATTTGGGCCAAATGGGGAATAAAAGGACACCCATGCCCTGGAAGGTCTGAGAAGGTTTGCAGCTGATTTGGTATGGTAGGACGTGGGTAGACCTGCACCTTATCCATAATGGCAGAGGGAACAACTGTAGTCTTAACTGACCAGAGGACACCCAAGTATTTGACTGACAAGCCTGGACCCTAGAGTTTGTCTCTGTGGACTGCCCATCCTCTGTTTGCCAAGTGAGACAGCAAGGTGGTGGCTACAGTTTGCAAGCTGGAAAAAGATTCAGAAGTTAGCATGAAATCACCAATGTAATTGAAAACATGTACCCACTCCTGGGCAGTTCGTCTACAAAGATCCTCAGCCACTAGACAGGGCCAGAGAGTGGGGCTAGGCAAATATCCCTGGGGCAGACAATAAAAGTCCATTGTTCTCCTTTCCCGGTGAATGCAAATTCGTCTTGACTCTCTGGGGCAATGGGAATGCTGAAGAAAGTGTTGGCTACATCGGTA
Source organism: Trachypithecus francoisi (assembly GCF_009764315.1). Classification (NCBI taxonomy): domain Eukaryota; kingdom Metazoa; phylum Chordata; class Mammalia; order Primates; family Cercopithecidae; genus Trachypithecus; species Trachypithecus francoisi. The sequence continues at coordinate 21,627,897 of NW_022681455.1, forward strand.
ACAAAATGGTATGTGTCCAGCATCTCTCCTACCCTCATCAGAAGGGAGGCGATATTGGGAACAGCGGCACACATTGGGGGACCACCTTATTTAATTCTCAGTAACCTACTGTCATTCTCCCTGTACCATCAGGTTTCTGTATGGGCCATACAGGGCTGTTGCATGGACTGTGTGCTGGCCTTGTGATGCCTAGCTGGGCTAACTCTCCCATGGTCCTCGTGGTTTCATCCTGCCTCTCTCCCCACCAGCAGGCGGTATTGCTCCAGTGCTACTACTCACTGCTTTTGCATTCCCCTCCCCGCCCATCACATGTTTCACCACCCTAACTCTCATTTGGAATTCCCCAGCAGTTGTTTGGAGGGTCAAGCCTGATAAGATATCCATTCCCAAGATATATTCTGGGATGGGAGCTATGTATATCAACAAAGTTTTGGTGGCAGTCTCCCAACTTGTAAAACTAGTTCAACCTGTCTGACTTTCAAGGCCTCTCTCTATAACCATCTATTGCTGTCATAGGCCCTTGGAACCAATGGGAGTTGCCATATATGAGGCTGTATCCAGCTCCAGTATCCACTAGGGCACGCAATCTGTTCAATTCTTAAGTGACCCATATATAATTAGTTCTACTTGTGGCCTCTGGTCCCCCAGACACCCTGGCCACCATTGCTCTTATTGGGCTTTCAGGACCTTGGCCTTCATCCTAATCTAAAGGGGCCAGCACTTGCCATTGCTCTGTGGGAGGAAGGAATAGTGGGCTGAACCTGAGACTCCTCAGTAAAGTGCTGTTCTGGCTTGAGCTTCTGCTGCAGTCCAACGAGAGCAGCAGTAGGCTGTTTATCTGTTTTCACATTAGGTGTCCCTGCTGCTACCAGCTCACCATGCATTCGTCAACAGGTCACCCAGATAGGCCCCTTGGCTGTCTCCTTTCCATTTATTTATTTTTATTTTTGTTTTTGAGATGGAGTCTCGCTCTGTCGCCCAGGCTGGAGTGCAGTGACCGGATCTCAGCTCACTGCAAGCTCCGCCTCCCGGATTTACGCCATTCTCCTGCCTCAGCCTCCCAAGTAGCTGGGACTACATTAGCTGGGACTACAGGCGCCCGCCACCTCGCCCAGCCAGTTTTTTTTGTATTTTTTTAGTAGAGACGGGGTTTCACTGGGTTAGCCAGGATGGTCTCGATCTCCTGACCTCGTGATCCGCCCATCTCGGCCTCCTAAAGTGCTGGGATTACAGGCTTGAGCCACCGCGCCCAGCCTTATTTTTTTTTTGAGACGGAGTCTTGCTCTGTTGCCCAGGCTGGAGTGCAATGGCGCGATCTCCGGCTCATTGCAAGCTCCGCCTCCCGGGTTCATGCCATTCTCCTGACTCAGCCTCCCGAGTAGCTGGGACTATAGGCGCCCGCCACCACACGCCTGGCTTTTTTTTTTTTGTTTTTTTTTTTTAGTAGAGATGGGGTTTCACTGTGTTAGTCAGGATGGTCTTGATCTCCTGACCTCGTGATCCGCCCGTCTCCGCCTCTCAAAGTGCTGGGATTACAGGCATGAGCCACCGTGCCTGGCCTCCTTTCCTTTTATGACCAGGTTGGTTACAGCTGTCCAAGTGTCTATATCAAATTCTAACTTGATCTGCCTCCTTTCACTCCCCTTTTAGCCAGGTGACCCATTCCCTGTCCTTCCCTAGGGTATCATTCTCACTATCCATGATAGTGGACAACTACCTGACCCAGCTGGAAATAGTGAAGAACATCTTTAGCTCAACGCTTCTCAACACTGACTTCAAAGTAGAGTTAAATTAGTTTTTCAATGTAGAGTCCCATGCCCCACCGCCACCCCCAAATTTGAACTTGACTGGTATGGAGAAGGGTTGTGTATTGAATTGGGATGAAAGCATAGCCCAGGTGATTCCAATGTACAGCCAGGGCTGAGAACCACTGCTTAGCCCAATCTGTGTCTGGGTTCTGTGAAAGGTTTATCTTATGCTTCTATTGTATTGACTTCTATTGCGCTGACCCTGAATTGACTCTCTTATTTGCCTGGGCTCTGACCTTTGAAAAATTGTCTTCTCTACAGGGACTCCCAACCTACTGCTAACTTAATCTCTGAAGTGTGCCTTCCCCTAGTCTTCCTGAATATGGTTTTTCCTGGAGAAAACTCCTGTCAAGTCAAGAAGTGTTTCAGTAGAACCTTTGCTTCTGGTGACTAGGGCTTAATCTTCTGGTTCTTTCTTTAGTCTCTGGCTTTGAGACACTAAACAAAGAGAACGCATGGCCATGGAAGCATCTGGGATCACAGCCCTAAGGCCACAACAACATGTCTTTGGGGTTCATGCCACTGCCATGACTCCTTGAGCTGGAGATCCAAGAGGGGCTGGAAGGCGAGTGTGGCTTGGAAGGCCCTCCAGCTCAGCCAGTGCTCTGATTAGAGAACTTTGCACACTTTTGCACACTTTGTACACTTTTGTGTACCTTGTACAAACAAGTATACAGACAGGGTGAGCAGAGTTCACGCTTTGCCTTAGTGAAATGCACTGTGACTTGAGGCACATTTTTACTCCGGAATGTTTAGTCTCTAACATGGGACTCCTGTGTGTTGCCTAAACTTGTTCATCATTTCATGGTTAAGGAAACAAGGACAGTATGTAGCTTCCGGAATCTAGAAACAAGGTAGAGCTCCCGTAAGCTTTCATGGGAGCTCACTTTCCCTACTTTGTGTCTGTTACCCTGAGGCATGGGTTGTTCACTGTCACAGTCAAAACAACAACAACAAAACAAAGCGAGAACTTTCCACTTCTCAACAGCTTTGGTTAAAATCCCCAGGAGTCCTGATCTCTTGCAAGTGAGAGAGTAAAGAAAAAGTTTAGAAGTTGTGGACTCTTCCTTTGAAATTCTCATTTGCCTTTCAATGTACTCTTTTGCCTTAAAGAGGAAAGCCACCTATATTGCTCCAAGCCAGGGCTGAGGGGGAGAGATTTTCAGGTCTGCAAAGCTAAGTTGATGTTTTCAGATGGTTTTCTCTTCCTTCTTAAATGTTTTTGTGATGTAGAAGGCTGTCTAGAGCTCAGATTCTGTGATTTGACGTATTACCCCTGGATTACAACCTGAAATATAGCTTTAAAAACCTAGATACGTGTGGCAGTATATGGAAAACACAAACAAAAACCATACAAAATCAACCAACCCACAAACAAAAAAACCAACTCTCAAATAGACTTATAAGTGAAGTTGTCCTCAAAAGTTATTGGATTGAATATCTGCTAAGTTAGCTAGAACTATTATTTAAAATAGTTTTATTCATTAAATGGCACTTTGTTGATTATGCGAAGGACTCATAGAATTTAACAACAGTTTTCCGGCCCCTTTGTGGTACTGGCAGTGGTGCTAATTTTTCAAGAAACTGGAAAAGGGATTTAAAGTGAAATGTGGATTTCGGCTGCCTAGTGAAATTCAATGAAATCAATAGGAAGCTCCTGTATTTGCATTCTTAGGGCTGGAAGTGGGAGGTGTCGATGCACATTTCTCAGTAATGTAACTTCAAAACGGGCTTCTTAATGGGAGATAATCAACTGCAATGCAACTTTAATGAACTCTGATGTTGGAATGCAAATCCAATCCAATATCCCATGGAAAATTAATCCAATCAATAGTCTAATTCAAAGCTTTAAGCTTGTAAACAATTACTACACTGACCAAGTCTGCCTTTTCAGATGTTCACCCAGGGAGGTGGCCATCCTTCTCAGGGTTACCGCCTCTCGCGGCATGGCATAGTGTTGGCTAACTCCTTCCGCTGTCATCCTTAACAAGAATGCTATTAAGCTTATTAGAAAACTCATCTGAGTTCATGTAAAAGAATAAGAGGGGGAAAGCCCTTCTCAGCCTGCCTCAACTCCAGTTTTATTAGGCATTCATCTCTCCATGGAACAGCTCCCTCGGTCCTTCATTCAAGCCTTGGGCAGCCTTTCTTACTTTTCTCCAACCCTAGTGAATCTCCCTTGGCCCCTCTGCCTCGGAAAATGGGGCTATTTGCTCTGCATCTACCGTTTCAAGTGGGACTCCCTTCCACGGTTCCATGGCCTCTTATGCTTCCTTCAGAGGTCCCTGGAGAAAAGGGCCAGCTTCAGAGCACTCTTCCTTATGGTATAAAGCTACTTCCTGCATTCACTTCCCACCACGCCTTTTTAGGCATGTTCTGCCATCAGTGGGTCTCAGATGTCTTTCTGGCTCTTTTCTTGATGAAGTTCCTTGACGCCCAAGTAAAGCAGGCAGTTGAATACGTAGGTCTGGACCTCAGGAGAGACCTCACAGCTGGAGACGTGGGTTTTGATCATCCCCATGGGGATGATCATTAATTGACATCATAGCAGAGAGTGAGATTGTCAGCTAAAGAGATGGAAAATAGGAATAAATTTCCACAAGACTCTAAATCCTCTGGAAGGTGTGGACAAGCTCCATGAAACCTGGCCCCCTCATGTGGGGGAGAGAGAGAGAGAGACAGAGAGAGAGAGAGAGAGAGAGAGAGAGAGAGAGAGAGAGAGAGAGAAGAGAGAGAGAGAGAGAGAGAGATAGAGAGAGAGAGAGAGAGAGAAAGTATAGCAATTGAGAACCCACACGACGACGCAGAGAATGCTTAGAAAAAGCACAGGAAAAGAACGTGGTACAGCTTTTCCTTCACTAATGAGGAATACAGGTTATGATGCCTTCTGAAGGGTGTTTTGGAAGCAAACAAGGCCTTCTGTAGCAGTTAATTTATAAAGTTTTATAGACTTCATATTGAACAACTGTACTTAGCATAAATGCATAGAGAGATGAAGACTAGGCATTACCGGCCTTATAACAATAAGGGGTCATTGCAGCTCCGTTGGTGCAGTTTGTGGTTCATAAGCCACATATGATGCGTACTCTAGGATCCAGACTTGAGATGAAGAGAGACCTTCCCAAGCCACGCTAGTTAATGGTTAGCCCCTCCCGACTCCCAGTTCCTTAGAGAAAAAGAATTGGAGGTGTGTGTCAGAACCCACCATATAGACTTTATAGTTCATTTTGTGTAAGTAATCATAATATGCATAGTAAATTATGCATAGTATGCATAGTAAATGCATAGAATCTGGGTTGCCAGACCTAACAAATAAAAATATAAAATGCCCAGTGAAATTTGAATTTCAGATAAATAATGAATAATTATTTTAGATGTAAGTACATCCCATGCAGTATCCATCTTGTAATTTATCGACAATCTCAAACTGAATCTAGTTCTCATTAGAGGGTTATATTCAATGTATTGTTATCCTCATAAGGGCCCAAGGTAAAGGCCCTCTATTTTCATTCGAATTGACTAAGTGTCTCAATATATCCCCCACAGTTGTTTCTCCAATTTCTGTATACAAAACTCTATACCCCTGTATACCTATGGCTTAAAGGAACACTCTAGATTTTTACTTCCGAAGTCTGCTAGATGCTTCGTGTGCTTTTCTTTCTTTTTTTTCCCCTCCCCCAGTCTCCTACTGCTTTTTCAGACAGTCCCTTGCTTCCCAAGGCGAGCCTCCTTTCATCAGATTTCCTGTTTCACACCCAAAGCTGGGAGCCAGCTTTGCCACTTCCAAGTTGTAGGTGACTTCAAGGATCATGACCAAGATAGTGCCCTGAACCCCACTTACCCGGTGAGCAGGACAGATATGATAGATCCTCCCTAACTATTCAAGTCCATATTTCATGCCCACAGCAGTCGAGGTCAGGAGAGAAGCTGCTCTTCCAGAACGCTATCTCATGAGGGCTGAGTTCTACAAGATTTTTCACAGTGAAGGAGGCTCAGACTCTGCCTGGTGGGTTGTGAAGAGCTAGTTCTTAGTGATCTCGTGGTTAAAGCGGAGGCCTGCCCGCTTGGTGAAACCATTTTACACTATTTTATTTTATAAATACTAGGAAGGAGGGTGTTGCACATTTTTCTCAGGAGCTCTAGACTGAAGCTCCAAGCCTAATTCCAAAGAACCTTTTCATATTTATTCACCCTGAAATAAGAGATTTTAATTTGAGCTGACAATCTGACATTTCATCAGAATTAAAATCATGTAAAATCAATTCATGTTACCAGGATTGTTTATTACAGAGAAGGAATAAAAAACAACAACAAAAAATAGCCCAACAGTGGCAGATCTCACTAGTGGTTATATAGAGAAGACACCGTTCTTTGCTACTGAGGTAACAAATCCACCTGGTACTTCTCTGAAACCTCTCTCCTTGGTCATCTCCATGGTATTATCTCCACATTTATTGTGACCTGGAACCCTTTGAGTACTGTTCCTGGTCCTTAGAGGCACTTTTACCCCTGCCCAGGCTGGCAGTGATAGATGTCATGTCTTATTCAACCAGAGGATATTTCAACCAGAGTTCTGCTAAACTATTCTACCAGTTTGGTACCTGGGTATAGTTTCTGCAGTGGCTCAGGATGGGTTAGATCCAGGCAGGATTAGGGCGAGCTCCAGGAACCACTCCCAGCTAGTTAAAACATTATTTCCATGTGAGCTAATGCCATTCCTACAGCTTTTCATGGAAACAGCTCAGCATTCTCTAGGAACATCTGGAATGGCTCCCCCTGCACCCCACCAAGTGTGAACACTGTGGGAGACTTTTACTTCTGGTGACTCTTTGCCCTGTAGATGTGAAGATCGTTGTGACTGCATTTATCCATGTGGACAAATGAGTTCGTACATGTAAAAATCTTTGAGGCTGAGGCCAAACAAGGCCCCTTGCAGAAACGCAGACTTTTCCCACCCTTCATTCCTTGTAGCTCACAGCTATTTTTACAGCAGCGCTAGAGTCTGAAGTTTTGGGAAGAAGCCAAATGTTTTGGGTGTGTCTGTACAAATTCAAAGATCTTTGGAAAAAAGCAGCAAAACAACTTTCTTTCCCCTGGCTTCTAAGCATTTCTGTTAATCTGTATAATCTATGTGAGTCTAACATGAAATTGTTTTACATTTTGGGGGATAGGCCATGTTTTACTATTCTCTGTAATCTTGCTTTTCCATCACTCTTGAGCCTTTTATTCTACTGCCAAATCATTGACCTGTCTAACCTTTGCTGCAGGAATAAACTCTGACCTTCGTGGAAATTCTACTACCTCAGTAAAGGAAAACTTTAGCTCCAGCTAAGCCTAGAATCCTGCAATGAAGGGAAGCTGAAATGAGATTTTTATTGGAATAAGGTACACTCTAATGGTTTACTCAAAATCAACATTTAAAATAATTTCTTTTGTTAAAAAAAAAGTCTTTAGGGTTATTATTTTGAAATATGTATCATTAGATAATGTCTGGAGTTAGACTATAAAAAGAGTTAAAAAAAAAATAGTCTGGGCGAGGTGGCTCACATGTGTAATATCAGCACTTTGTGAGGCCGAGGCAGGCGGATCACCTGAGGTCAGGAGTTTGAGACCAGCCTGGTCAACATGGTGAAACCCCATCTCTACTGAAAATACAAAATATTAGCCAGGTGTGGTCGTGCATACCACCTGGGCGGGACTCCCTGTAGTCCCAGCTACTCGGGAGGCTGAGGCAGGAGAATTGCTTGAACCCAGGAGGCGGAGGCTGCAATGAGCCGAGATTGAGCCACTGCACTCCAACTAGGCAACAGAGCAAGACTCTGTCTCAAAATAATAATAATAATAATAATAATAATAAACCCAATGTTTTCTCATAGTGCACAGATCCTAATTTCAAATCTCACAATCTTATAATAGTGACTATTATTCTCAATATCACTAATATGAAAAAGCTACTTCATGAATTAGTCTTTCTCTTCCCTACCTACCCAATTCACTAAATATGTTGTGATAATGCTTTTACAAACATTTCATTTCATGAGCTGTGGAGGCTTTATTAAGATGGGCGTGATACCAAGTACCATGGAAAAAGGTTTTTTTAATGGACAGTATCAAATCCTACTATTATACATATTTGCCAAAGTGTTATTTGATTTGCAGGGAAGGCTTTACATATCAACTTGATGTCAAAGAGTCATTAGCCGATATGAAAGGTGAAACAGAGTCTCCAGTAGTTAAGTTCCGATTCTGGATCAAGTTCTTGGCTACTGTTAACAGGGTTGCTGGAGCTGTCCCATGGCAGAGCAGAGTGAGGCCATCTTTCCAGCCCCACCGTCTGAGATCTCTGGAATGTGGAGTAGCAATCATTAGCAGCTGGCTGATAAAATAAATTAAAGGTCAACAGGTAAAATGCTATTAGTGTGAGCTCCTTCACCCACACATTCTCTTACTGGTGTTTCAGGACCTCTCTTCTCTCCATCAAAAGCAGGAGAAGGCCGGGCACAGTGGCTCATGCCTGTAATCCCAGCACTTTGGGAGACTGAGGCTGGCAGATCGCTTGACCTCAGGAGTTTGAGACCAGTCTGGCCCACATGGCGAAACTCTGTCTCTACTACAAACACAAAAAAATAGCCTGGCGTGGTGGTTGTGTGCCTGTAGTCCCAGCTACTCAGGAGGCTGAGGCACGAGAGTCATTTGAACCTGGGAGGCGGAGGTTGCAGTGAGCCGAGATCCTGCCAATGCACTCCAGCCTGGGTGACAAAGTGAGACTCTGCCTCAAAAAAAAAAAAAAAAAAAAATGTTGAGAACCTACTATATGCTGTGAGATATTTCAAAAAGAGGAAGACTGGGTCTTCCTTGCCTTGCTGCCCAGTCGTTCTAGAGAGCTAACACTTTGACACAAACTCAGAGACTGGCCAGAACATGTCTACCTGCTGACCGAGTAGTTCCTGATATTTATGCTCTAGGATACGGCATGATGATGATCACAGTCCCTTGGGGAGTTCGTTAAAAATGCAGACCACTTGTACGTCAGCCCCTGGAAGTTCTGATTTAGTGATTGTGGCACAGGGCTCAGGAATCTGCATTTTTCACGAGTGCTTGTGGTTTCCGGATGCTACTGATCAAAGCTGTAGCATTTACATTAGCTTTCATCCGTTAAGAAAATATTAGGCCAGGGAGACTGGTCCCAGCTAATAAGATTTGCTCAGAATCCATACACTGTAAGATAGCCCTGAGGATTAATGGACTTAAAAAAATGCGTACATACACCCATCTGTATAGACAAATTAAGGTACCTGCATGGATAGTCACCAGTTTGATTTCAGTTTGGAAAATAGTAATACCCTTTGGTAAATGTCCCATATGATAATTACTTTTTTATTATTTTATTTTATTTTATTTTTGAGACAGAGTCTCACTCTTTTGCCAAGGCTGGAGTACAGTGGTGTGATCTCAGCTCACTGCAACCTCCGCCTCCCGAGTTCAAGCGATTCTCCTGTCTCAGCCTCCTGAGTAGCTAGGATTACAGGCACACACCACCACGCCTGGCTAATTTTTGTATTTTTAGTAGAGATGGTGTTTCACCATGTTGGTGAGGCTGGTCTCGAACTCCTGACCTCGTAATCTGCCCGCCTCGGCCTCCCAAAGTGCTGGGATTACAGACGTGAGTCACTGCGACTGGCCATGTGATAATTATTTTTAGAGGAAAAAAACAGCAGGAAGCTGTTCTCAAACTCTTTCACCTGGATTCTAAAAATCACTCAAGTGTATTGTGAAGACCTGTGGCAGAAAGCCTCCATGTTACATATCCATAAGGAGGTTGTATGCGTTTAAGGAAGGGGAGAATAAGAAGAGCTCTGAAGAGTTTAAATTAGGTCATTTGCTTCTCCAACAGTGTGTGAAGTGCAATTGTTCTCACTGAGTGTGGGAGGGTGTTCAGACCCCCGAAAGAGCGGGTAGCGTATTCTTGACACTAACATTTCATTTCCAATGCTTGGCGTTGCTATTTTCAGAGTTTCTAAACTGGCGTAGGTTTGAATTGGCTCCTAGTTAGTAAAGGTGGAATATGTTAATAGATTCAGGTGGTGTGACCTAAAGGCAGTTGACTCTTACATTATAGATAAAACCTCTGACTTTCAAAATGTCTCCACTCTCCCCCCCAACCTTCCACATTCCCTGTAAATTGGCCATAATTTCTTAAGTTCCTATAAGAGAGAACAGTGCCTTCCTCTAAAACTCCCTAAGCTGCATCGGCACGTGGACCGAAATGCATGCTGGGCACAGGAAACAGACCTCAGACTTTCCCTTAATATTCTTATTCAGTGGTGCTGGGTAAAGCCAGGAATTTGCATTTTAACAAGTGCCCAGGAAGTTTCTGATGAGGGTGATGCTTAGACTACATTTTGACACATTCTACATAAAGATATGCATGCCTGAGGTTGGATCCTTTCTTCAGAAGAAGAGGGAACCCTGGGCCCATAAATCACGGTGAAGGGCAGAGATATGGAAGCTCAGGGTATAATACCACCTCCTTTGCTGTTTTTCTCAAGATTAGCCTTTGATAATCCTCTATATTAGACAGCTGTTTAAAATACAGAACCAGATGACAAAGAATAGGAAAAGAGCTTCACCTTCTTCAACTCAGTACAGATGAGATCATAGGATGGGACGGCTTTTTAATCAGAGGAGCAGGGTTTAAAGGCTTTATGTTTGTAACTCAGGGAATAAACATTAGCTGCAGTTGGTCTGGAGCATGAAGCACCAGCCACCAGCCAAGCCTCCCAGGTCAGCCGGGGGCATCCACTCTTCTGCCTTCTTTCTTCATCAGGACCACGCACTTTTGGAGTTCTGAGATCCCAAGTGCTTTGTCGTGAGAAAGATAGGGACTGGGCTTGTGACCTTTGACAAGGAAAATTCTTGGCAGGAAATTTACTTTCCATCAGGCTTTCCAGGAGCAGCGAGGGCCTCTGAAGGCCTGAGGGAGTGGAAATGGACTGGTCCTGAGTTAGAAGGGACAGGCCTTCCTGGTCAGGATTGAGGCGCCCAGGAAGAGCTGAAGCTGGATGACCTCAAGAGACAAGCCATCCAGGAGAAGATGCTGGAGCCCTTCCATGCAAAGCTGAGAGGGGAGTTCAAGGCAGAGTGGAGGCACGATTGGAGCCCACAGCAGGAGGGCCGTGGGCCCTGGTACAGAAAAACTTCTCTGCTTCTCTCTGGGATCTACGTGGGTCACGGGCTGATACTCAGAAGAGTCGCTAGTTATGTGGTAAGTCCTCAAGTCAAGCAAAATGAGATATCCCCGACACATTGACTCCCAACACTTAATCCCAATGATTTGTATGATACATGGACTATATTTGTGCCAATAAGGCTACAGTAACTTAGTTTACTAAGCAGGTAAAAATCCCTATTTGTGTACACATAACTTATTTTAGAGCATTCATTTGATTGTAAGTTTGAAATCAGGGTTTGGGGCCAATTATGAGAAATGGAAAAAATAAACTTTTATGTTTTCAGACAGGGTCTCACTCTGTCACCCAGGCTGGAGTGTAGTGGTGTGATCATAGCTCATGGCAGCCTTGACCTCCTGGGCTCAAGCAATCCTCCTATGTAGCTAGGACTACAGGTACACACCACCATAACTTGCTAATTTTGAAATTTTTTTGTAGAGGTGGGTGGGGGGGGGGGGTCTTGCTGTATTGCCAGGCTGGTCTTGAACTCCTGGCCTCAAGCAATCCTCCTGCCTTGGTTTCCTAAAGTGCTGGGATTATAGGCATGAGCCACCATGCCTGGCTTTCTTTTCTTTCTTGATAAAGGCTATTGTGCCTTGGAGTTAACTTTGTTGGTTTAAGAAATAAACAATATGATAGGTGAAAAGAGCTAACTTGTTCTGTAAATAGTAGGCATTGTCTCAGGTGTTGGGAGAAACGGGAATTAAAAGGTGGTAACTTAGAAGATTTAAGAGATCTTCCTAATCTAAATCATTAGTTTCATAGATGAAGATGTGATATTCTAGTGTGGTCAAGTGATTTGCTCAGGTAGAGCAGCCTGTGGAACCCAAGCCTTCAACTGTGGTCCATTGTTTTACTACTGTTTATATTCCAGGCCATATTGGGCACAGAGTAAATTGTGTCTACACACCAGGACTTCTGCTGCCAAAGCCGCAGACTCAGAAATGGTAGATGAGAAGACACAGGAGAGGTCATCAAGGCCTCCGGTCATGCTTTTACAGAGAAGGCAAAGCGCTTTGGAGAAGGGAGGGAAGCGGAAGAAACTACCATCAGGTAGAGCAACTAAGAACAGAACTAGTGTCAACAGGAAGTTGCAACAAAGTGCTGTAGGAAGGAATCACATTCGGGAATTGCAGGAGGTTTTAGGAAGAAATAGCATCACTTGAAAGGACCCTGAAGAAAGAAAGGGCTAAAAAAGTCCGATGGGGAAACAAGGGAAGGGACGAGAGCTCAGAGTGCTATAGAAACGCTTGAGATGTTTGTGGCCTGGTTCGTTGTCATAGATAAAACTGAAAGACTGCCTGGGGCTAGGGCATGGGGCTGTTGTATGTCAGGCTCCAGGTGTGTCACAGTGTGTCACTGATGTGATTGGACAGGTGAGTGCTATGATCAAGCCCATGTTTTAGGAGGATTCATCTAGAAGCGACAGATGGGACGGATACGCGCAGGGCAAGAATGGAGTTTGATTGTTGCCGTAGTAAAGGGAAGTGTGAATGAGGACCTGAACTGGGGCAGTGGCAATGATGACCTTTGGGACACACAAGCTGGAAGTGAAGCTGGGTCCGGTCAGGGGACATGATGAGTTTGGTTTTGGACCTAGTGCATTTGAGATGCTGACAGGCCGTCCCCATGGGAATGTCCAGCTGGCAGCAGGGAAAATGAGCCTCATGCTAGGAGCACTGGATTAGAGAACAGATCCTAAGGCGCTCCTGTGTTTAAGGCCAAGGGAAGGAGAGGGATGAGGGAAGGAGACAGAAAAGGACACATCCCATGTGTGAGGGACCACTGAAATACAGCATCACAGAAGCTAAGGGATCAAAGAATTTCAAGGAGGAGGAGGAGGATGCAGTGTCACCTACTACAGCAAGACCAGGGCTCATGATCCCTGGGGCTGGGGACATCGTTGGTGTCAGCCATACAGGCAGTGTGTGCAGAACAAATCAGACTCTAGGCATTGAAGCAGAGGAGAAATTTAAGCTTAGGCCAAGGGAGTAGTATAGTTGAGGGAAGGATTTTAAATACACACACACACACACACACACACACACACACATATATATATATTCTTTTTTTTTTTTTTTTTTTTTTGAGTTGGAGACTAACTCTTGTCACCCAGGCTGGAGTACAGTGGTACAATCTCAGCCCACTGGAATGTCCACTTCCCAGGCTCAAGCAATTTTCCTGTCTCAACCTCCCAAGTAGCTGAGATTACAGGCATGCACCATCACGCCCACTTAGTTTTTTTGTATTTTTTTGTAGAGATGGGGTTTCGTCATGTTGGCCAGGCTGGTCTCGAACTCCTGACCTCATGTGATCCACCTGCCTCGGCCTCCCAGAGTGCTGGGATTACAGGCGTGAGCCACTGCACCCGGCCTTTTATTTTTATTTTTATTTTTTTATTTATTTATTTTTTTTTTTTTTTGAGACGGAGTCTCGCTCTGTCACCCAGGCTGGAGTGCTGTGGCCGGTTCTCAGCTCACTGCAAGCTCCGCCTCCCGGGTTCACGCCATTCTCCTGCCTCAGCCTCCCGGGTAGCTGGGACTACAGGCGCTGCCACCTCGCCCGGCTAGTATTTTGTATTTTTTAGTAGAGACGGGTTTTCACCGTGTTAGCCAGGATGGTCTCGATCTCCTGACCTCGTGATCCGCCCGTCTCGGCCTCCCAAAGTGCTGGGATTACAGGCTTGAGCCACCGCGCCGGGCCTTTTAAATATACATTCATTCATTTATTCATAGACATTACTGATGGAAAGACATAGCCTGTCTGTCAGTGAGGGATAAGGAGACAGTGCAGAAACTGAAGATATGAGCCAGCTGTGTCTGTGGAAATGGTTCAAGAACAGCCAGAGAAGGTGGAATAAAGGAAAAACCTTGGCTCAGGAGAGGCCCACTTTTCCTTCAGAGACAAGATGGAAGCTACTGGTAAAGCTACAGAGGAAGTTAGAAGAAATAAGGTGGTGTTGGCCAGGTGCGGTAATCCCAGCCTGTAATCCCAGCACTTTGGGAGGCCGAGGTGCACAGATCGCTTGAGTCCAGGAGTTCGAGACCAGCCTGGGTGACATGGCAAAACCCAGTTATACAAATATTAGCCAGGCGCGGTGGTGTGCGTCTATGAGTCCCAGCTACTGGGGAGACCGAGGGTGAGTTTGGAGGCAGAGGCTGCAGTGAGCCACTGCACTCAGGCCTGGGTGACAGAGTGAGACCCTGTCTCAATAAAAATAAAATAAAAAAGAAAAAGATGTTGTTTCGTGGGTGCAGAATTTCAGTTTGAAATGATGAAAAGTGGCCAGGCGCTGTGGCTCATGCCTGTAATCCCAGCACTTTGGGAGGCCACGGTGGGTGGATCACCTGAGGTCAAGAGTTTGAACCAACCTGGCCAACGTGGTGAAACCCCGTCTCTACTAAAAATACAAAAATTAGCTGAGCATGGTGGCGGGCGCCTGTAGTCCCAGCTACTCAGGAGGCTGAGGCAGGAGAATTGCTTGAACCTGGGAGGTGGAGGTTGCAGTAAGCTGAGGTCATGCCATTGCACTCCAGCCTGGGTGACTAGAGCAAAACACTGTCTTAAAAAATAAAAAGAAAGAAAAGAAATGATGAAAAGTTCTGGAAATGGACAGTGGTGGTGGTTGTACACCATGTAAATGTCCTCGAGGACATTGAAAGGTACACTTAAAATGGTTCAAATGGCAAATGTTATGATATGTATATTTTAACACAATAAAAAGAGAGAGAGAGAGAAAGGATGGCCTTAAGTTTTCAGTTAAGTAGAGGGTGAGGGTGAGGGCTGAGAGGTGGGCCCTTTGTGCATGAAGATTCAGTGAGAAGAGCTTTTGAGCACCCGTATCAGGGAATCCATAGCAAGCCCAGGAGAACTGGGGGCCAGAATGGGCCAGTCGCAGGGTGGAGATAAGTGAGCCTCCTTGCTTGGTGAATCCTAATCCTATCATGACCCTTTGCTTAAATCTCATCAATGACTTCTCATTTTTCTGAGGATAAAATTCTGGCTTCTTACCAAGACCTCTCAGGCCAGGCATAAGCAGAGCCCTGCTCTGCCCTCCCACCCTGTCCCATACCACTGTTCCCTGAAAGTCCTTGCTTCAGCCACATGGGCCTTTGCGGGCCTTCAAACGTGTCAGGCGCATTCCTCCCCAGGGCTTTTGCAAATGATGCTCCCTCTCATCTTTCTGGCTTCGGTGTGAACGCCCCTCCTGAGCAGTGCCTCCTCAGCCCACTGCTGTTGGAATGGCCTGCCTCTTCCCATCCTCCTTCATCCCAGCGTTGGTCCGCGTCCTTCACAGCCCTGGTCACATTGTGCAATGGTGTATGTATCTGTGTGTCATCTGTTCAGTGGCTGTCCCTCTACTAGTCTGTAAGTGTGATGGATGTAAGGACCTCTGGATCTGTCCTGACTCGATCTCCAGTGCCCAATAAAGCTTTACAAAGCTTGGTAAGTATTGGTTGAATGAATGAATGAATGAATGAACGGACTGATCATCTTGACTTGTCATAACCATGTCCAGCAGCCCAGGCATGGGAGAAAAGAAAGCAGATGGTGGTGATAACACCAGACCAGGACTGAGAGTGGGGAGGGTAAGGAATTACCACTGTAAGGAAGAATCCTGCCAATGAATGACCCATTCTGAAGCCCAGGTTGGCAAGGGCAGTAATTGCAGCCAAGAAGAGGGAGATGGGCTGGATGAGAGAGGTCATCTCAACAAGTGAAGGAATAGACATTTGTCATGCCCAGATTTGTAATGAAGTGTTTTAGTATGCGTGAATGTGTATGAGAAGTTGTCGGGGGGACTCTCTGGATTCAAATGAAATGGATATATGAACCCACTAAGACCTTGAATAGACTGACTGAGACGAAAGTACCCAATCAAAGAAGAGATGCAAATATGCATGTTTATTTCATATTTATGCTCTGCACAGCAAATTGAGAGTTGTCCGGCCAAGGAGCCCATTAGATTACTGCTCCAATTTACTATGTGCCCAATATGGCCTGGAACATAAACAGTAGTAAAGGCAACTATTGAGCACTTGCTCTGAATCAGCACTTGCACTTCACACATTAGCTCATTTAATCCTCACAATAGCCCTCCAGGGTAAGTAATTTTCTGAAGATCAGAAAACCAGCAAAGTGGTGGAGCCCCTATTAAACCCAGACCTCTCTGCCTGCAGACACTGGGCTTTTCCCATTCAGCTAGATTGTTACCAAGCATATTAGCCTTCACGTTCATAGTCGCTGCTATTGAGGAGATAACAATCCTAAAGCAATTGCAGAGGGGATTGAAATTGAAGGTAAACTCTTAGGAGGTTTACAGAACACACATCTTCTATGTGCTCATGTGAGACAAATAGTTGACCCAGCACACAACATTTATTACCAAATTACTTGAATTTGGGCCTAAAATCTTTTCTTTTGCTAAGGAGTCTTTAAAAATATCTTGCCTCGAAATGGATCTTAGAGTAATTCCTTGATTACTTGATTGGAAAACCTGCATGAAAGTACCACGCATGGAGTCCCATTTACAGCCATTCTTTCTCCCCTTTTTGAGCACCAAATGCTATCTTTGGCATTCTGCAGATTGAACATAAGGTGTTGCCTTCGGGGCCATAAAATGAGAGTGACAATTTTCTGCTCCACTTAATGCTATACCCAATTTTAGTTTTCTGTTTGTAAAAAAAAAAAAAAAAAAAATTATTAGGACCTGTAGTATAGGGAGAAGCCTTTGGGTGGGGTTTTGTTGAAATTTCTGCTTGGTAGCTTGGAAGGAAAAAGGCAGATCAAAGAGAAGTAATGTGAGGAAATGTAAATATGAGGGTTGGTAGTGGTGGTGACCCTGGGGGAAGTGGCTTGGAGAGGATGATGAAATGCCATTCCATCTGACAGCAGATTTCCAAAGAGAAGTATATTTTCACCACTGGCTCACATGTACATAGTTAATGGAATGGATTATTTTTCCAAAAATGAGTTCAGAAAATCTACTTTGATAATTTTCATTCAATCTGCTTTGCTTTCCTGTTGATGTCAATATTTTCCAGCATAGGCAAGTGCTCATAAGACACACAGAGGGTGCAGTCCTAGGCAGGGAGCCTTCAAAATCAGTCTCCTTTGTGCAAGGCAGAGACACTTCCATCTGGGATCTGCTAGAATAGTTTTGAATCCTGGCAATAACAATCATGGCCCCAAAAGAAATCAACTTGAACTTCAAGAGATTTCTGGCCCCCTTTCCCAACTCTTGCTGAACCGGTTCGTAAACGATCTTATAAGCAATAAAGTTATTAATATGGTTAAGGGTTGAATGGAGAATTGCCATTGCATGACAGAAGGAGTGTTGATGTTATGGCTCCCTGCTTTATTTTTTCTTATTTTCATTTACATCTGTACTGCTCTTGAAGTGGCAGCAACGTACATTCAACAGATTAGTGTTAAGAATACAAGGCCAGGCACGGCGGCTCATAACTGTAATCCTAGCACTTGGGGAGGCCAGGCCAGGTGGATTGCTTGAGCTCACGAGTTCAAGACCAGCCTGGGCAACATGGCAAAACCCAGTATCTATGAAAACACACACGTAAAAAAATAGCTGGGCATGGTGGTGCAAAACTGTGGTCCCAGTTACTCAAGAGGCTGAGGTGGGAGTATCACCTGAGCCCAGAAGGCGGAGGCTACAAGGAGCTGAGATTGTGCCACTGCACAAATAGGAAAGAATACAGTAGACTGGCTTTGCAAGAGTCATGGGTTTAAATAATCCCTCTCGTCTTCATCACACCATAGCTGTGTGGGAAGGAAATTAAGTTATTAATAACACAAGATTAGGACAAGACTTACCCAGACGGGAGTGACTGAAAAACAAGACATTTTGCTTTTGCTTTTAGTCATAAATAATGAAGATTTCTATGTGTTACTATGAGACTCTCACACCTCCCTCCAAGCATAAAGCTGACCGTGAACAACCTGTGGGAAGCCGCTTGTGGTTTCAGTGGATACCCACATTCTTCTATCCGTGATTTTAAAATACAAAGATGTATTAGTAGTTTGCTAAGGCTGCTGTCATAAAATACCACAAACTGGGTGGCTTCGACAACAGAAATGTATTGTCTCACAGTACTGGAGGCTGGAAGTCTGAGATCAAAGTGTTATGGGATCTGTTCCTTTCAGGGCCGGTGAGGGCGACTGTGTTCCAGGCCTCTCCCCTGGCTTCTGGTGGTTTGCTGCCAATTGTTGGTGTTCCTTGGCTGGTAGAGGCATCACCTGGATCCCTGCCTTCATCCTCACAAGATGATCTCCCTGTGTGCCTGAGACTGTATCCAAATTTCCCCTTTGTATAAGGACAGCAGTCAGATTGGAGTAGTGCCTTCCCTAATGACCTCATTCTAACTTGATTTTACCTCCACACCAACTCTGTCTCCAAATAAAGGCACAATTGGGGTGGGGGACACAATTCAAACCATAACAAAAGAGTTGGTCTTTTGATTTAGGAGCTGATGAGCTAGTTTTATTGTATAGGCTCTTGATTTCTCCTTTGTCTTTTTTTTTTTTTTTTTTTTCCTGCATAGTTTTGTGTAAGAAAAGTTAGATTAAGAAAAGGGGAAAGATGAAGTTGAAACCACGGTCTCTCACACTGTTGCACTGAGCTTTGGTATCAAGCCGGGGGGTCAAAACGGGGCTTTTAGTTCATGGTGTGTGCGGATGGCTTCTTGTCACAGTCGTAGACATAGAGTGGTGGCTGCATGAAGTCTAGAATGCCAGACCTAATTACAAATGACAGTGATGAAGTCAGGATTGTAATCCAATTTAAAACGAGGACCCACAACATACGATATATCCTAGTGATGCTCACTGCTGTGCGATTCAATCATTTGACAGCTCCATCCAGTGTGCAGCCATGGCTGGTATTGCTTTAGGCTGTAAGGGTGTGAAGGTGGAGACCTCAGGGGGCCCCCACTCCATGGGGCAAAGCTGGGGCATCCCTGCCTGGAGGCGCAGGGCCCAGCACAGTGCTGACGTACTGTCTGTGCTTGCTATAGATTGTGGCACATTGAGAACATGGGGACAGAGCTGACTGGCTTCCTATCAACCAACATTCTTGCTCACGGGTCAGAAGGTGATGCGGCTCTTATAGAAACTCACCGCAGACATCCCCACACCATTATTCCTTCTCACCCATTCTCAAGACCTCACCCATGTGAGACATGTCTACTTTGCTTCATCTTCCCATCTCAGTAACTTATTTTAAGATAAATCATTTTAGCAGCTTTCTCCTAGGGAAATTATTCTGAAATTTCGAGCAACAGCATTTTTCCAGAACATTCTAAGACTCAGCAGTAACTTTTTAAGGGGGAAGACGTTTAAAAAAGAAATTTCATTTTACTAACTGCCACACTGCATAGCTTTTCTAGGGTTGTGGTTAGGATTACGGGAGAGAGGCACCAGAGTGGATTACAACACAGGGCTGACCTTTTACCACTCGGCTGAAGCTCGAAAAACAAAACCAAATCCCATCTTACTAACCATACCTGCGTCTTTTCTGGGAAATACCCCAGAATACAAGAATACAAGCTTGTTTGTTTTTTAAAATGGTTTTCCTTCCCTGGGAGAACAATCCTGAAACTTAAGTCAATAAAGTTCTCATGCTACATAAGCATTTTGCCTTCTCGGGTCAGACTTGAGGCCTTTTCCCCCGTTGCTTCTCGAACATACATCAAGTGCCTTAGATCATGGTGCATCCTAGGCAGGTTATGCAATTTTAATCTCTTAAATATGAAAATAAAAGACATAATCAGAGCGAAAACAGGACGTTTTATTTTTAAACCAAAGGAAGCCAAAACAGCAACAGAGAAGAAAGGAAATTAATTAGGACCATCTCTGGGGCCAAGGTGCATTTGCCCTAGTTCTTTTTTTACTTTTCCCACTGTTTTTCTTCCTCCCCATTCCACAGCACTCAGCATCTTCTATCTTGTCTCCCTTGGTGTAGCTCTAGCGTTCTAATTCTATCCCATCTTCTTCCACTGAAAATAATGAAATTTTAAAGACAAAATTAAATGAATGTCTTTGTAGCAATGTACTTCCCCTCTCGAGAATAAAAGGAGGCTTTGGAGATACGGCAATGCTTAACTCAGTGAACGAATTGCTTGCTGATGGGGTCAGGTCACAGGGGGCCAAGGTGGCAGAGGCGACTTTGCCTGCTGATACTGGCCGTGTTAAGAATAATAGCTAATATATACTCAACATCTATTACTTGGGCTTATATGTTAGCTTGTTTCTATTTTATAACAGCCCTGAAATGTAAAATGGTTTGATTTTACAAGAGAGGAACTTGAGGGTAAAATGGAATTAAGTTCGTTGGCAACCTTGTTAGAGTTGGAAAGGGAACCCAGGTCTTTTTGACCCAGACATTCATCATCACCCTATAGCTAGTAATGATGGGAGGAGAACCAAGAGAACAGGGAGGCAGATATCACTTAGTGCACTTGAAACAGAGTTACTTATGATTCAGAATGTGGACGTGTCAGGGAAAGTCATTATGTTCTAGTGTTTTCCATTCTCCGTTAGCTATGGGTAAGGGTGAATTTAGACATGATTACAGACGAGGCCTGGGGAAAGGTGAAAACCTCAAATCTATCCATGCAATAGATACCATTCAGCCTTCAAAAAGAAGATCTTGCCATATTAATAATGAGTGAATCTGGAGGGTATTATGCTCAGTGAAATAAACCAGTTACAGAAAGAAAAACACTGTGGCCAGGCGCGTTGGCTCACACCTGAAATCCCAGCACTCTGGGAGGCCAAGGCGGGTGGCTCTCAAGGTCAGGAGTTTGAGACCAGCCTGACCAACATGGTAAAGCCCCGTCTCTAACAAAAATATAAAAATTAACTGGTTGTGGTGGCGGGCGCCTGTAATCCCAGCTACTCAGGAGGCTGAGGCAGGAGAATTGCTTGAACCCAGGAGGCGGAGGTTGCAGTGAGCCGAGATCACACCACTGCACTCCAGCCTGGGCAACAGAGCGAGACTCTGTTTTAAAAAACAAACAAAAAAAAAAAAAAAGAAAAGAAAAGAAAAAAGGAAGATAAACACTGCATATTCCACCTCTATGAGGTACCTAAAATAGACACACTCATAGAAGCAGAGAGTAGAATGGTGGTTGGGGGGAAGATCGAGATAGGGAGTTGTGAACCAATGGGTATAAAGTTTCAGTTATGCAAAATTAGTAAGTTCTGGAGGTCTACAGTACAACATAGCACCTATAGTTAACGATCCTGTCTTGTACACTTGAAAGTCGTTAAGAGAGTAGATCTCATCTTAAGTATTCTTACCACAATACTATAATAACACAACACAAACCCTCAAACGTGCATGAATGTTCCCCAGCAATGAGATGGGGTTTAGGAGGCAGGCAGTGGTGGAGAAAGTCAATGATTAGTTGGAGTCGGAGTGAGAGATTAGTGGGCAGAGTGTCAGAGAAGGACACAGAACATGGAGGGGATTGGAGAGAGAGAGTAGCCACAGGGATCTAGGGTTCCGTGCAGAGAGACGACAGAAAACAAGGGCAGTGATGAAGTAACTTGTCTTCTTGTGACTCTCAGCCTCTCCTTCTTGCTGGTTGCCTCCCACTGACAGCATGTCTTGTACCTCCGGCTGTCATGCCTGCTTTCAAGAAGGCTAAAGGAAGGTGCCAGCTATGTTTGTCCCCTTCTATCAGGCAAACACTATCAGTGACACCCCTAGCATACTTGTGCTTAGGTCTTATTGGCCAGAACTATGACTCATGGCCACCCAAGGCTAAAAAGGAGGCTAGGAAAACAAGTCCATCAACTGGGATTATACCTACAAGGAAGGAGAGCCTGGTGAGCCAGCAGCTATGCCTGCTGTTGCTGTTGTCCTTATTCACATCTTTGTGTCAACAACTCACTAGATTGCTTTTTACCTGAGACCATCAATGCTATAAGAAAGGAATTTATGGGCTGGGCGAGGTGGCTCACCCCATAATCCCAGCACTTGGGAGGCCAAGGCAGGTGGATCACGGGGTCAGGAGATCGAGACCATCTTGGCTAACACGGTGAAACCCCATCTGTACTAAAGATACAAAAAAGTAGCGGGGCGTGGTGCCGCGCACCTGTGGTCCCAGCTGCTCAGGAGGCTGAGGCAGGAGAATGGCTTCAACCTGGGAGGTGGAGGTTGCAGTGAACCCAGATCGCGCCACTGCACTCCAGCCTGGGCAACAGAGTGAGACTCCATCTCAAAACAAAACAAAACAAACAAACAAACAAACAAAAACAAAAGAAAGAAATTTATACAGGATGAAGACAGACCCAATGTGAGCAAAGGGAAGGATACTTTTGATGTATGGTGTACTTTCAGAAAACAGGTTTACAAAGAGTTCCAAATGCAGATAGTTGTGTAGACAGAAAATAGCCAAGCCATTGGTGGGCCCGAGGTGGATGTAGGAGCAGGTGAAGAAAGCAGGATGTAGTGGTAGTAATGACGAACCAGTTTATTTTGTAATTTTCCCAGGATCAACAACTTCTTTCCTGTACTAGTTGCTAAAAATCTCCAATGCCTTTTTTTGCCATGCAAACTGAACTTCACAGATGCTTACTGTAAAAAAGTGCACCCAATGACCTTTTCCAAGAGGATAAGAAAGATGCTAACAACCCGCAGCATTGCTGAGGCCGCAGGTGAAGGATCTAGGGTGCAGGTCACTGATGCTTCTTGGAATCAGCCTGGCCATACCCTGAGCTATTTGGCCTCAGAGGGGTGGGCCATGGTGACACCCTAGAAGCTGCCTGAACTGGGCTGTAGGCTATTAGTGCCAATCTTGAATTCTTTACCAAGAGCAAGGCCAATCATGAATTAGTTCAGCAGAAGAGCCAAAAGGAGGAAGATTACGAATTATTCCATTTAAATTCTTTTATCTCACTTTTTCCTGGTTAATTTTCCTTTAATTTTATTTTGGAAGTTCCTTTGGCTGTGAAAGCTTGGGTTTTCCCTGCTGTGAGGTCAGGGCCCTAGGCTTTGGAGGGATCATTTACATTCCTAGTCTCTTGATGGACAGAGCTGCTGTCTGCTCATACAGGCAGACAATGACTCTTTGTGGATGCCGCAGTGGGCAACAGCTCTTTCTGTGACTTGCCAAAGGTCACTGATAGAGCCAGGAAGAAGCCACCATCGTTGGGAATTCAGTTGACCTTGTAGCCACAGGAGGCCCAGAGAAGGGTTTTTTCCCTTCAGTCTAACTTGTGTCACTTCCAATCAAATATTTGGCATCAAACCACTGGAAGATGATTTTTAAAACTTGCCTCATTTAAAGAGATTCAATTGATTTGTCATGTTAATGCTGTAACTCAAATTCCCAACATGCAAATAAGAGTGATTTATGAAAAAACTATCTTCTAAAATTATAACTCCTGAAGATGGGTATATTTTTCTTCTGTGGTGTCAAATCACTCCAAGCGAGCTCTGATTGCATGAACCATACGTTACCCGCTGAAAGCCAATCTCTTCAAGGCTAGGTTTTTGCACTTGATAGTTAGATATTGACACTTTCACCCTTTCTTACTACACCTAAAAACATTTCTTTAAAAATCAAGTAAAATATTTGTATTTATAGAAAGTCAGATAATGGAAATTGTTCTACTTATTTTAGAATTTTGATATTCTAGTAAGACTAATATGTTAAAACCATTTAGTTTTTTTAAAGGCCCAAATATATTTATCAGGTGCCTATGCTAGAGTACTATATGAGGCTTTATACACAACAAAACAAAACAAAAAAACAAAACAAAAACCCATGATTTTCTTGGAAGTAGTTTTCAATTTAGGGAATAAATTAGTATTTTTTTTCAAGTCCATAAAATTCATTTCAAAGTGATTTGAAAATTAATTGGCCGGTACGGTGGCTCATGCCTGTAACCCCAGCACTTTGGGAGGCCGAGGCGGGCAGATCACGTAAGGTCAGGAGTTCAAGACCAGCCTGGCCAACATGGTGAAACTCCGTCTCTACTAAAAATACAAAAATTTGCCGGGCGTGGTGGTGGGCACCTGTAATCCCAGCTACTCAGGAGGCTGAGGCAGGAGAATCGCTTGAACCCAGGAGGCAGAGTTTGCAGTGAGCCGAGATTGTGCCATTGCACTCCAGCCTGGGCAATGGGAGTGAAACTTTGTCTCAAGGAAAAAAAAAAAGAGAGAGAGAAAATAAAATTAAATTAATTGTATCATTGACTGTTTTTAGGTTCATCTTTCCCTCCTCTGTCCTCTCACAGATATTAGTAAGAACTGCTGTTACACTGTGTGCCACACTGAATTTCAACTATCCCTCTATCTGCTTTGTCTTCTCTCCCAGGCAGTAAGCTGCTAAATTATTTTGGATGAATAAATAAACATCTAGGAATGGGAAAGAGAGCAAAATTGAACAAACAGTAATGAGTTAGAGTAATCCTTTAAAAGGTGGAAATTATTGGAACAGATATGCAGTTTAAATAAGTTGCAGACTAAGATAGCAGCATAAAACATACAGGAATATTTGCATCTTATTCCCCCACACTTAGTTAGGTTGCTTTTATTGGTGGAAGCTAACAAGAGTGGACATAAAGGGCCGGGCGCGGTGGCTCAAGCCTGTAATCCCAGCACTTTGGGAGGCCGAGACGGGCGGATCACAAGGTCAGGAGATCGAGACCATCCTGGCTAATATGGTGAAACCCCGTCTCTACTTAAAAATACAAAAAACTAGCCGGGCGACGAGGCGGGCGCCTGTAGTCCCAGCTACTTGGGAGGCTGAGGCAGGAGAATGGCGTAAACCCAGGAGGCGGAGCTTGCAGTGAGCTGAGATCCGGCCACTGCACTCCAGCCTGGGTGGCAGAGCAAGACTCCGTCTCAAAAAAAAAAAAAAAAAAAAAAAAGAGTGGACATAAATGTTTCATTTTTGGACCATCAGAATTTTTTTTTCCATTCAACTTAGAGAGATCTCACTCTCATTCACGCCAGTATCATCTCTAGTGGGTCCTATTGCAATAGCTTCATGGTGGGATATTCCTGACTGCTATGGTCTAAATGTTTGCGACCTCCAAAATTCATATGTTGAAACCCTAGCCCCCAAGGTGATGGTATTAGGAGATGAGTGTTTTACGAGGTGATTAGATCATGAAGGTAGAGACATGGTGAATAAGATTAGTGCCTTTATAAAAGGGACCCCTGAGAGCCCTCTCACCCCTTCCACCAAGTGAGGACATGGCAAGAAGTTGCTGTCTATGGGCCAGAAAGCCGGCCCTCAGTAGACACTGAATCTGCCTTAATGTTGGACTTCCCAGCCTCCAGAAGTGTGAGAGGCACATTTCTGTTTGTAAGCTACCCAGTCTATGGTATCCTGCTACAGCAGCCCTAGCTGACTAAGACACTCACCCCTCCACTCAATCACTTTCCAGATTATAGGCCTTATTAATGCCACCCTTCACTGAAGACTACCCAATGCCTCATCATCATTGTAAAAGAAAAGAAAACCAAGCATCTCAGTGTAATCCCCCTGCCAGGCTCCCCGACACTAACTGCCCATCTATCACCAAGTCAACCATGTAAGCTTCTTGCAGCCCTTGAGCTTGCCCTGTTGTCTCACCCCTCCATGTGGACTATCCTTTCCTCTTTGTAACCCCATTCCCAGCCTTCCAAACTCAGCTCAAAGGGTAAGTCGCTGAAGAATCTTCCCTTCCTTTTCTCTCTTCCTTTCTGGATGACTTTATCGGCTTCTGTTATAACCTCTCCTACTCCACTGGTGTTATTTTGCTTACACGATTGTCCCCAGTGCACTGGCCGGAACTGGGTCCAGTTCGTCTCTGTGTTTCTGAGGATCCGGATGGTGTGTGTTACATTGTCCATGCTTACTTCAGATCTATGGGGATGAGTGAGTAAAGGAATAAATGTAGACTTCGATGGAGAGAGAGGATTGCAGGACATTTTTGAATGGTGGGGATTAGAGGTGTAGAATGGTCTTGAATTCCAAAGTGTATGTGAACCTAAGTTCCAAATACTGTCATTATTTTTAGTGAAGCCCCCTTTCTGGTTCTGGAGCAGTGGTTCACTAAGTGGTGTATAGGTCAGTTTTCACACTGCTGATAAAGACCTACCTGACACTGGGTAATTTATAAAGAAAAAGAGGTTTAATGAACTCATGGTTCCACATGGCTGGGAAGGCCTCACAATCACAGCAGAAGGCAAAAGGTACATCTTACATGGCTGCAGGCAAGAGAGAGAATGAGAACCAAGCAAAAGGGGTTTCCCCTTATAAAATCATTGCATCTCATGAGACTTATTCACTACCAAGAGAACAGTGTGGGGGAACTGCCCCCATGATTCAATTATCACCCACCGGGTCCCTCCCACAACACATGGGAATTATGGCAGCTACAATTAAAGATGAGATTTGGGTGAGGAAACAGCCAAACCATATCAGTGAATTCCCCAGACCAACAGTGTCAGCATCATCTGGGAATTTATCAGAGATGCAGATTCTCAGGTCCCACTGTAAACCCAGTGAGGCAGAAACACTAGGGGTGGAGGAGGAATCTGTGTTTGAACAAGCCCTCCAGGTGATTCCAAGGCAGCTCCAATCTGAGAACCATGGCCTTCAGAAGTAAGAAAGTCAGGCTGGGCATGGTGGCTCACACCTGTAATCCCAGCATTTTGGGAGGCTGAGGCAGGTGGATCACCTGAGGTCAGGAGTTCGAGACCAACCTGACCAACATGGTGAAACCCCACCTCTACTAAAAATACAAAATTAGCTGAGCGTGGTGGTGCATGACTGTAATCCCAGCTACTCAGGAGGCTGATGGAGGAGAATTGCTTGAACATAGGAGGTGGACGTTGCAGTGAACTGAGATCATGCCATTGCACTCCAGCCTGGGCAACAAGAGCGAAACCCTGTCTCAAGAAAAAAATAATAATAAGAAATAAGAAAGTCAGGATTTCATAATATGCTGATGTCCTGGCTTGAATTCAGTGCAGATTAATGAGTTTCCACTGGTTCACCTGCATGAGGAAAACTGCTAGTGACTACCTTTCATGTACTAAGTTCCTAAGACCCCCCCATTCAGGTCTACTCTCCTGGGTTTCCCACACCCCTCTGCTTCAAGTGGCAGAACAGAGAGTTCTAGAGGATAAGATCTAGAGCTTTGATTAACGTGAAAAGAGATAGCTGGAATGAAAAAAAAAATGCCTGTTTACGTTGGAACAAGTCTACTAGCCTCTGGGTTTGTCCTGCTTTGTTGAGGAGAAGGAAGGAGACAGCAGCAGGTAACTGACAGATCACAGCCTTGATGGTAGAGATGCCTGTGTTAGAATCCTACCTCTAGTGCTTAGAAGCTGGCAGACTCCTTACCTTTCCTGGGCCCTACTTCACCAAATGTGGAAAGGGAATAATACTAACCACCCATGGGGGTATCATGAGGATCAAATGGGACACTCCCTTATGTGGGAGCTCAACAAACACTGACCCCTTCCCTTCCCCCACCACTTGGTAAAAGGCCTGGACTAGGCCAGATTCACAAGGGGATTTAAGGGCAGAGCTGAATCAGTCTTTTTTGTGACACCCTGAGGCTGGGTTCAGCAAGTTTTGATGATAGAAGGACCCTGAAAGGGTTGTAAGACAAAATACAGGGCATCTAGTTAAGTTTAAATTTCAGATAAACAATGAATAATGTTGTAGTATAAGTGTGTCCTGTGCAATATTTGGGACATACTTATGCAAAAATATTATTCCTTGTTTATCTGAATTTCGAAGTCAACTGGGTGTCCTGTGTTTTTATTTGCGAAATCTGGCAACCTTGGGGTAAAAGCAAGTTCCATGGCACGACTTTTCTTCCCCTTCCTTAATATTTTAATAAGGACCATTTCTGACGGTGTGCGGTGGCTCATGCCTGTAATACCAACACTTTGGGAAGCCGAGGCAGGTGGATCACCTGAGGTCAGGAGTTCAAGACCAGCCTGCCTAACATGGTGAAACCCCATTTCTACTAAAATTACAAAAAATCAGCTGGGCACGGTGGTGCGCCCCTGTAATCCCAGCTACTCGGGAGGCTGAGGCAAGAATCGGTTGAATCTGGGAGGTGGAGGTTGCAGTGAGCCAAGATCACACCATTGCATTCCAGCCTGGGTGACAGAGAGAAACTCCGTCTCAAAAAAAAAAAAAAAAAAAAATTCTGAGCAGAACATGCTGGTCACACCTCATGGGAAAACCTAGCACCAAAGGACACTGGGTGATGTGGAGTTGGAGGAGAGTCCCATCAAATTGTCTTGGAAATGTGAGAGGAGAAAAGGAAGGCGGACTGAGGGCGGATGATGATGGTTCCTGTCTCAGACTCTTGCCTCCACCAGCAGAAGGGCAGGAAGCCACCTCTTTCCCTAGCTGCCCACCCCAGGCACCTCTGGAGCTACCGTTATGGTCATCTCCCTCCCATTCCTGTGGACTTGCAGCACAACTCAAAGTCAGATAACGTATTTAAAGCAATGAGCATTCTTTTTAGGATTTCATGGCGCTATTTTTATTTCCCAAAGTGGTATCATTCTGGTACAGAGACTTCACTAAATCTAGCAATTGAGTTGGAACTTAAAATATTTGCTTATTTTCACTCCTTTGAAAATGATGAGCAGTTGAATTATTTAAACTAGAAAGAGATGAGGGAGTTAGAAGGGAGGGCTGCCTGCCCCAGGCACAGCCAGGGGAGAGTGCTAAATGTGGTTATCAAGAGATCAAAGAACCAAGGAGAGACTCCTTTGATCTGATGCTTGTCAGAGTTGCAATTAGATCTTTGAGACGCTGCACTTGGCCTCCCCTCCCTTCTTCAGTATTTCTTCTTTCTTTATGGACACCTGGGAGTGCTAGACCAAGGCAAGGCCCCCGAAAAAGCTGGTGTAGCTATGGGAGATCCAAGTGCGCCCTAGGACACGGGAGGTATAATCTTTCTTGGAGAAAATCCCTTTCATAAATGCCTTTGCTTTTTTTTTTTTTTTTTTTTTTTTTAGATGAAGTCTCTCTCTTGTTGCCCAGCCTGGTATGCAACAGTGCAATCTCAGCTCACTCCAACCTCTGCCTCCTGGGTGCAAGCGATTCTCCTGCCTCAGCCTCCGAGTAGCTGGGATTACAGGTGCGTGCCACCATGCCCCGCTAATTTTTTGTAGTTTTGTAGAGGGGGATTTTGCCATGTTGGCCAGGTTGATCTTGAACTCCCCTCCCCAGGTGATCTGCCTCCTTCAGCCTCCCAAAGTGCTGGGATTACAGGCGCCCTCCACCACGTCCAGCTAACTTTTGTATTTTTAGTAGAGACGGGGCTTCACCATGTTGGCCAGGCTGGTCTTGAACTCCTGGCCTCAGTGATCCACCCACTTTGGCCTCCTAAAGTGCTGGGATTACAGGCAGGAGACACTATGCCCCACCGCAGTTGCTTATTTTTAAGGTGAGGGAGAAAGGTGAATGGAGCCCCTCACCCCCTCACCGGTTATACCTGCAAATGCCTGTTCCAGTGTGTGAGCTGATATGAATCACATTGTGCTTCCAATGCTTTCCCTTTGATACAAATAGGAAAGGTACCCAATTGGCTGGGACTAACTTTGGGGTTGTCTGGATTTTCCAAAGGTTTGAGAGTGGGAATCCCAAGAGAGGTCTGTCAAATCTAAGCAAAGTCGGCTTCACATCTAAGCCAAATTCTACCCCTTCTGATTTCTGTGACTTTTTTTGCTAAACAATATAAGACAACACAATCAAACCTAGAGGTCTTCTCTGCCTTCCTGTTACCCTGAAAAGCGGCTCATGGGGGACTTTAAGATGTTATTTATGGCAATCCTCTAAGCAGCCTCAGTCTTATTCTGATGATTGTTTTTACACGATTTATACCTAGTCCAAAGAATTCAAGAATAATGGGTATATTTCTGCAGCTGGGCCAGACATTTCTGCTCTATCAGTCTGTGCATTACACAGAATGTCTTGTGGTTTTAATATTTGTTTCCCTAACGGACAAGATTTGATATATGTGTTTCCTAATCCCGAGTTATTGAAATATTGATTCTCATCCTGACCTGGCCTCCTGGGAACAGAGCCAGCATATCTGCATCTCTGGGCTCTGAATTTAGGCTATTGCCCTGCTGGCCTAGCCTGTGAACACAAGGATGAGATTAGATTTGCTTGGGGGTGGGAACTGTAAATCCCAGTGAAATAGCTGCCTGGCCTCATTTCTATTTGACAGAATAGGACAGCCTTTCCCCACATTTTTGGCTAGTGTTATCATGTGTTTACCTTAATATCCTTCTTGCTTCTTTCTTCCTATTTGAATTTAATGTATACAGGCTGTCCAGTGAAAATAAGAAAAGAAATCCTAGCTAAAGATTCATTTGAACCTCTGAATAGGATTGTCTGAAGGATGCAAAATATTTTACAAGGAATTCCAGAAAGATGAATAACTCAGACCATGCCGAAAATGTTACCTGACATGAAAAAATATTAGAGGCCTTTCCTTTACTTTTGTGACCTTTGAATGGAAATGAAAGATAGTTTGGACCCATGCTATCACAACCTGATGCTGGACATAGTATCTGATAGGCTGTAATTCCATCACCATTTGAAAATGAGGGGTGGGGAATATGTGTGACTGTTTATCATCCGCCCATTCAACCTCTTCAGACCATGACAATATTCAGGAAAAAGAACACAGGTGAACCCCGAGGAGATGAATGCACCTTTTTATAACATGCTTAATATTCCTTAGAATATTTAGAAGATTGCGTTTCTTCATCCCATTTCTTCTACCATTTCCCCAGTTTGGGCTACCGCAATAGTCCCCTGGATCAGGATGACAACCTCCTAATTGGCTTTTGCCCCATATTTATCCTCCATCCTGTGACCAGACTGAAGTCTTGAAAGTACCTACCTGTGTATAATCCCCTAGCGTTCTCTATCACTCTCAGTCCCATGTTTCTTATCTAACATATGTGGTCGTCCACGATCTGACCCCCGTCCCTTTGCAGACTTGATTTCCTTCCAATCCCATCTTGAACTTCACCTTCTAGAAACACTGAAATGCTGTTTTCCATGTTTGCCTTTGCTCATGGAGTTCATTTTTCTTGGAGGTCCGTTTCTTTCTCTTTTCCTTGACTCTCCTTGTCTGTGACTGGATATCTCCTCCAGGAGTCCTTCCACAATGGCCTCCTTTCCTGACATTAATGGCCTTTCTTTTGCACTTTCTTAGCAGTACCTGTGTTGGGTTCCATCACTGCCTTAACCACAATTACTGATCCCTCAGCCCATCTATCTCCTTGATGACATTGTAAATTCGTTGAGAGGACACACATGCCTTTTCCACATTTGTAACCACAGTGACTGTGACTCACTCAGTGCATAATGCAGAGTATTTTGAACTAAATTCAGGAGAAGATTCTGCAAGTAGAAACAGGAATAATGAAGTCAAAAAGAAATGGGCATTGTTAACATTCTGATTTTGGTAACAACCCTTTAAGGAAAAATTATCATCTCCATTTTATCAATGAGGAAACTCAGAATCACAGTGATTAAGAGTTTGGCCAGGAGTCACAGAAAGCAAATGGAAGAACCCCAACTTGACTGTGAGCACCTCCAGGAAAGGATCAATAAGGATCAATCAATATTTGTTGAATTGAACCAGTGACTAGAATATCGGCAAGCTTTGCTCTGAGTGGGTTCATCATCAAATCACATGCAGAAAGAGGCTCTCTAAAACCCATCTAAATTGTCCTCTTCTTTGTGTAGGATTATCTTAACAGTACCAGTTTGACATAGTAAAAATTAGTTAATAGTCTCTTGGATTTAAAAAAGTTATTTATTAGTCCACTCAGCACTCTGAATATAATAAGTGCTGAAAATTCAGCACTCTGAATATAATAATACTTACTGAATATAGTTAAGTATTCAGTAAGTATACTGAATACTTATTATATACCAGGCACTGTGCGCAGAAGAATGTGATTTAAAGGAAGAAAGCTAGGGCCGGGAGCAGTGGCTCACTCCTGTAATCCCAGGACTTTGGTAGGCCGAGGCGGGCGTATCACGAGGTCAGGAGATCGAGACCATCCTCACTAACACATTAAACCTGTCTCCACTAAAAATACAAATGGCAAATAATCTGCCTAGAAAAATTCCTCTAATAATGTAGAATGTACTAACCATTGACTCACCAGTGAATGAGATATTTTATCAACTGGATTCATGTAAATCATGCACACTGGTGGTACAAATAGCTAAAGCCAGAAGCATTTATGAACTACCAAAGAGTTCCTGGATCTTTTGGGTTTGTTAGTTGCAACAGAAAGGACTGTCAGCATAAAAGGAAATTATTGAAACTATATTAGTTGACTCAGAGAACCACTAGGACAGCTGGAGGAGCAGGCTTGGGAATTGGGCAGAAACAAAGGGATGCAATGCCTCCGATCCTTGGCTAACATTCATCTGGAGAATAGGCAGTAAGGACACTGCTGTGACATTGGTTCCCACCAGTCAATGTGTTCTGCCCGGCTGCCGGTGCTGGACTCAGATATTGCTAGTACCACTGCCATCACCAAGAATTACTCTCTGTTCTCACATCTGAATGTCACCAGCCCCTGCTCCTTATGGTACATGTAATTGGTGAGTGCTGTGCATACAGGCGGCTGTGCCCTGGCTGTATGGGATGCTGAGAATACGGGTACCCCACTCTGTAGCCACTATAGAGGATGAGGGCCCTGCCTCTCCAGAAGACTTATACATAGGGGAATTCGGCATCTGGACAGCCAGAAGCATGGCCAATGTTCATTATAGTCACAACAGATTTTTTTTTTTTTAGTCTTAAGATTGAGGTATCTTGGCCGGGTGCAGTGGCTCACACCTGTAATCCCAGCACTTTGAGAGGCTGAGGTGGGTGGATCACAAGGTCAGGAGACTGAGACCATCCTGGCCAACATGGTGAAATCCCGTCTCTACTAAAACTACAAAAATTAGCCAGGCATGGTGACGCACACCTGTAGACCCAGCTACTCGGGAGGCTGAGGCAGGAGAATCACTTGAACCGGGTAGGCGGAGGTTGCAGTGAGCTGAGATTGTACCACTGCATTCCAGCCTGGGTGACAGAGTGAGACTGTCACACACACACACAAAAAAAATTGAGCTATCTTACCAGTGGCCATATCATACAATATGAGAACAAATAAATATTTACCTTTTTCTAACAATACTAACTGAATTTCTGAACTGCCTTGGGTTGTTAGGTTCACTTCGTTTTACAGAAAGAGTTTCTATAGAACATGATTTATAGAAATTGTGATCAAAGTTTAACCACATGCCTTTCTTTCTGAAAGTAATAAAAAATGAAAAAAAATGGAACTATAATACATTATGACAATATGTTTTCCTCCCTCCCTCTGTCCCTTCCCCTTCCTTCCTTCCTTCCTTCCTTCCTTCCTTCCTTCTTCCTTCCTTCCTTTCTTCCTTCCTTCCATAAATGCTTACCAAGTGCCTACCATATGCCAGGCCCTGTGTTTGGTATTAGAAAATCAAAGATAGCTGGGCGCGGTGGCTCAAGCCTGTAATCCCAGCACTTTGGGAGGCCGAGACGGGCGGAGCACGAGGTCAGGAGATCGAGATCATCCTCGCTAACACAGTGAAACCCCGTCTCTACTAAAAAATACAAAAAAAAAAAAAAACTAGCCGGGCGAGGTGGCGGGCGCCTGCAGTCCCAGCTACTCAGGAGGCTGAGGCAGGAGAATGGCGTGAACCCGGGAGGTGGAGCTTGCAGTGAGCTGAGATCCGGCCACTGCACTCCAGCCTGGGTGACAGAGCAAGACTCTGTCTCAAAAAAAAAAAAAAAAAGAAAGAAAATCAAAGATAAATAAGACATGCTCTTTACCGTCATGCTATCCTCAATATCATAAGGGAAGACAGACATGGAAGAAATAATTGCCCTGAAATGTTAGCAGTGTTGGGATAGAAACAGGGTTCCATTGGAAAACAAAAACAAGAGTATTTCTTTTCACCCTGTGGAAATGAGAGGTCAGATAAAGCTTCAATGGAGGAGATGACATTTGAATTGAGCCTTCAAAGCCATAAGTGGTCACCAGGCTGAAAGCAGAGGGACATTTCCAGGGCAGGCAACTCATAATGACAGAGGCAATTGAACCAGAGAAACTTCGTCTTGAATAGGGGCTGAGTAAAATAAGGCTGAGACCTACTGGGCTGCATTCCCAGGCGTTTAGGCATTCTAAGTCACAGGATGAGATCGGAGGTCGGCACAAGATACAAATCACAAAGACCTTGCTGATAAAACAGCGTGAGGTAAAGAAGCAGCCTAAAACCTACCAAAACCAAGACGGCCATGAAAGTGACCTCTGGTCGTCCTCACTGCTCATTATTTGTTAATTGTAATACATTGACATGCTAAAAGACACTCCCACCAGTGCCCTGACAGTTTACAAATGCTGTAATAACATCGAGAAGTTACCCTATATGGTCTAAAGCGGGGAGGACTTCTCAGTTTCAGGAATTGCCCACCACTTTCCGGGAAAAGTCATGAATAATCCACCCCTCGTTTAGCATATAATCAAGAAATAACTATAATTAGGCAGACCACACGACTGCTCTGCCTATGGAATAGGCATCCTTCTGTTTCTTTACTTTTCTAATAACGTTGTTTTCACTTTACTCCGTGGACTCACCCGGAATTCTTTCTTGCGTGACGTCCCCCGCTCTCTTGGGGTCTGGGTAGGGACCACCTTCTGGTAAAAATAATGACAGAATAGGGGCCTAAAAAAGAGGTGATCAGTAAAAGGGTCTCTAAGGGCTTGTGGTGGCTGGGTCATAGAGTCTAGGGAGGACGGTAGAGGAGGGGGCTGGTGAACCCTGAGAAACAAAACCTGAGAGAAGAGAAGACATTGCACTTCAAACTCTAAGAGGTATGGAGCTTATCTGGACAGCAAAGAGAGCTGTAGAAGGCAGTAACATGATCAGATTTAGGCTTTCAAAAGATCACGGTGGCAGTGAGGAAAAAGATTTGGAAGGGGATCAAAAGCCAGTGGACCACCTAGGAGGCAATGCAGTCCAGGCAGAAGATGAGAAAATCCTAAAGTACTGCAGGAGCAATGGAAATGGAGAAGAGGAGATAAAATAATTTTTTAGGGTCAAGCATGGTGGTTCACACCTGTAATCCCAACACTTCGGAAGGCCCAAAACGGGCAGATCACCTGAGGTCAGGAGCTCAAGGCCAGCCTGGCCAATGTGGCAAAACTCCATTTCTCCTAAAAATACAAAAA
This sequence comes from Trachypithecus francoisi, assembly GCF_009764315.1. Lineage (NCBI taxonomy): Eukaryota > Metazoa > Chordata > Mammalia > Primates > Cercopithecidae > Trachypithecus > Trachypithecus francoisi. Next base: position 21,663,224 of record NW_022681455.1, read on the forward strand.
TTAGCTGGGCAAGGTGGCAGGCGCCTGTATTCCCAGCTACTCAGGAGACTGAGGCAGGAGAATCACTTGAACCCGGGAAGCAGAGGTTGCAGTGAGCCAAGATCATGCCACTCTCCTCCAGCCTGATGACAGAGGGAAACTCTATCTCAATGATAATAATAATAATAATAATTTTTTAGGAGCTGGAATTCTGTAGGGCTCTGTATGGCTGAGAAGAAAGGCTGGTGGTACCATTCGCCAGAGAAGCCTGGAGGAGTAACAGGGTCTTGTCTGGGAAGAGGAGGCTGGTTGGGCAGAGACAAACTAACACACTAGGTTTTGACCATGTTGATTTTGAAGGGCCTGTGGATCACCAATAGATATGTAGCATTGGTAAAGGAGCAGAGTTCAGGAGAAAGGTCCAGGCTTAGGGTCAAAAATAGAGATTCAGGTCTATAGTTATCTCACCAAGAAACCTCTAGGCTCTCCCAGAAGTGGAGACTAGAAGAAACCTAACAACATATGTCTCTAAGGGTGAAACTGGAAATTCAGGCTTAGTCTCTAAATTCCAAAGCAGGAGCTAAATCTCAGACAACTGAAATCTCCTAAATCTCAGACAATTTAAAATTTAAAAAAAAAAGAAAAAGAAAAAGCCTTGCATTTAGGAGGAGTTACAAGTTTGGACAATAGAAAAGACACTAAGTTTATAGTCCTGTCTGTGTCCTTCCATACGAATTCAACCCACCACTTGCTTTGTGATGGGAGATTAATCTGGACTTGATTAGTTTTTCTTTGCAAAATAAGAACTAAATGAATTCTGTGGTCTCTTGTGGGGTCCCACCCTGGCTGCAAATAAAGCCACATCCTTTCGTTTTTGAAATTAAACCTGACTTGAACTTCTAGAGATTGTCAGAGTATCAAATCCCTCCCTCTAAATTGCCCAAATTACTTGGTTCTGGTAATAAACACCTTTTGGAGAGAAAATCAATCTGCTAGGTAGATATCTATGACCAGCCTGCCAGGTAGGAGCTGCTTTCACCCTTATAACAGCCTCACTGCAGACCCACATGGTGACAGTTTGGTGCAGCCTCCTCTCCTGTGATGATGCCACTGCCGGCTTGGATCTTTGCACTGAGTGGTTCTTCAGGGGAGGATGTGATTGGCTCTGAAGGCCCACAGCCCTTGGGTTGCATTTCTTTGCTGGGCCATTTCCCCCAACAACTTGTCAATGCCTGGGCCTAGAGGACTTTGCAGACCCAGCCACACCCCGCAGCCAAACCACCTCTGTGCCACTCGGCTGTTGTAGAGTTGGATTACACTTCTACATACCCTCCTTGACATCATGGTGAGTTCCCCTTTCAGGACACTTAGGGTCCTTTCCTGCCAACAGGACCTAGTCAGCCCACTCCAATCCATCAGTTGAGTAGTTTGTGGACTTACTCATTTACTTTACATTAAAATGATTCTTCCCAGAGCAAGGGACAACTCCAGGAAGACTTGCTATCTGTAGGATAGAGAAGTGGTTGGCACATTTTAAATGGTGAGCTTCTTTCTTTTAAAAACAAAAGGTAAGACAATTCTGATTATCAACAGTAAGAGAAAGTGTCAGAGGTCTTTGAACCAGAGCAACTCCATCTTGAATAGGAGCTGGGTGAAATGAGGCTAAGACCTACATACTGGGCTGCATTCGAGGTGGGTAAGGCATTCTAAGTCACAGGATAAAATATGAGGTTGGCACAAGATACAGGTCATAAAGACCTTGCTGATAAAATAGATTGCAGTAAAGAAGCTGGCCAAATCCCACCAAAATCAAGAGGGCAATGAGAGTGACTTCTGGCCGTCCTCACTGCAACTCTCCCACCAGCGCCATGACAGTTTACAAATGCCATGGCATCGACAGGAAGTCACCCTATGTGGTCTAAAAAGGGGACGCGTGAATAATCCACTCCTTGTTTAGTATTTCATCAAGAAATAGCCACAAAAATGGGCAATCAGCAGCCCTTGGGGCTGTTCTATCTATGGAGTAGCCATCCTTTTATTCCTTTACTTTCTTAATGAACTTGCTTTCACTTTACTCTATGGACTTGCCCTGAATTCTTTCTTGCACGAGATCCAAGAACCCTCTCTTGGGGTCTGGATCCAGACTCCTTTCCTATAACAAAAGGAGGAGACAAAAGGAAGGATGAGGAAATCTCACTCTGAGAAGCAAAACTTGTGTCAGTCAGCATCCCATTAAGCAGAGGGAGTGACTGGTTGGAAATCATCTGCCAGAGTCCAAGTTTTCAGCTGAGTCTGTGGGAAACTGGTGCAGTATGTGGGTAGGGGGAGTCCATCTTCATGACAGAAAGGATGGGTGCTGGTCACCACCACCCACCCAGCAACCACCTGGCCACATATGGTGGCCACATGCTGTGAGGGCCCTTCCTGCTTTCTCTCCTCTTGGATATAAAAGTGAGGGCAAACCACAGGCTGCCCAGAGGCCTGGGGGTGAGAGTGTCCATCCTGAGGCATCACAAAAGTGTGGGTGGAGGCTGAGTGATTTTCAAAAAAGAGAAAGAGCAGCTTTGCAAGGCAGTGTGGGGAGAGCAGACTGGGCTGATGCACGAGGCTGCAAAACAACCCAGAAAAACATCTCCACGGCTTGCACAATCATCCTCTGAATATGTGTCATCAAACACGAGACCATGTTCACCTGGCAATAATGCAGCTGAAATCAGTCACTTAAGGAGTTTCTCACTGTTACTGTGCCCAACATGGTCTTTAACTGTTGTCTACCCTATAAAAAAATAATAAAATAAAATAGGAGCCTGAAGTGCAGGAAAATTTTATTTTCTTCTTAATCAGATGAAATGTTGTGAGTACAGAGCCAGAGAATAGGCCTGAATTGGATGTTTTTTGATGCCTTAAATTTAAACAGCTGGGGTTTTTTTTCTTCTTTTTTTTCTTTTCTTTTTTACAGTAACTGCACTATCCCATTTAACTTTTGAAATGAAGGATTTGGGTTTTCTTGTTTTTGGGAATCTACATATCATCTTAAAGCTGGAACACAGCATCTTTAACTTTTCTCTAAAGATGAGTTCTCTGAGGATCAGGATCCTGTTTTTGCTTCTTGTTCATCTTGTATGTCCGGCAAATCACAGAGACAGAACCCAGCCTACTGACTTCAGCCACACAGACTGGTTTAAGGAGCACAGAATATATACCTGGTAGTTCCAGGACCCTACATCCCATCGGATGCAAACCTAAGAAAGTGACTTGCTGATCCCTGGTTTTGTAATTAGAGAACAACCCAAGAGAAAAGGTACACTTTTATAACTAGTGGTTGCTATAATTAAAGTTATTAGTTAAGGAAGAGCTGTTACTCGGGGCAAAACAATCAGAAGGAGATTTTAGCAATTAAGTCAAATTCACTGCGGTGGTGAGTTTTTTTCCTTTCTTTCTGGAAAACAAAACAACCTCGGGCAAGTGTTCTCAAAGAGCATCCTGACTCTGCAGTGGCTGGAGAGCAAACAGTGAACAGTGAACTGTGCTGTTGACTCTATCAGTAGGTTAATTAAGAAAGCTGTTAGTGATGATAAAAAAGCCAGCACATTTTCAGTTCATATTGACAAAATCCATGACATCAGCAGAACTGATGTTTGTTCAATACGAAGAAGACATGCTAGAGGCATTTAGGGGAAAAGGAGGACAAAGGAAGCTTATAGTTCAGTACGAGATGTCCCATATTAATGTTAACAGAGTTGTTCATTTGAAATTCCATGTGTTGTTTCCTCTGCTCTAAATTATGTAAGCAAGGCTAGGTGCGGTGTCTCACGCCTTTAATCCCAGCACTTTAGGAGGCCAAGGCAGGCGGATCACGAGGTCAAGAGATCGAGACTATCCTGGCTAACACGGTGAAACCTCGTCTCTACTGAGAATACGAAAAAAAAAAAATTAGCTGGGCATGGTGGCGGGCACCTGTAGCCCCAGCTACTCGGGAGGCTGGGGCAGGAGAATGGCGTAAACCCGGGAGGCGGAGGTTGCGGTGAGCGGAGATCGTGCCACTGCACTCCAGCCTGGGCAACAGAGCGAGACTCTGTCTCAAAAAAAATAAAATAAAATTATGTAAGCAGAGGTGTTTAGGGCCTCAGATTCCATCAGAAAACAAACCAACCAACCTAGTTCTCTCACAATGGGGTAATCACAAAGGAGCACGGATTTAGGAGTTGAGAGACTGGATTCTGGTTCTAAATCTGCATCTAACATGCTGTGTAGTTGGGGACAGCAGATTTGACTCTGTGGGTTTCCATTTCTAGACTCTATGTATCTTTTAAGTACAGTCCAGTCTCAGAAACACAACAAACCTACCTTTCCTATGTAGCATCTTCCTTTGGGGGAAAATACTTCCAAAACTTCAATATGGGATGATAGGAACCTATTGCCCACGGGGAATTACCAGTCCACCTGATCCACCTGATGGGCTCAGCGAGAAGGAGTCCCCCCCGTTCCAGCTGCTGCTGGGGTCTGGGCAAAGACTGATGAGGAGTCTGAGAGGAGACAGTGTTGGGCGTCATCCTACATGAGTGAATCCTGAAGGCAGACCTTGTCGAGGACAAGGCTTCTAGTTCCCAGAGAAGCTTTATTTCATCCGCTTGGGGTTTAGTGTTCTGTTTCTCTCTTGTTCCCCACTCCCCTGGTTTGTCCCCTTGGAGCAACCAAGCACACAGTACTTGTGCAATTGCTTAGGGGAAATGGAGCAGAGTGAAGAGTGTTCCTTCTAGGCTCTGGGGTGGAACTCCACTTTCTTCTCTTTTTCTTTTTCTTTTTTTTTTTTGAGATGGAGTCTTGCTCTATCACCCAGGCTGGAGTGCAGTGGTGCCATCTTGGCTCACTGTAAGCTCCGCCTCCCGGGTTCACGCCATTCTCCTGCCTCAGCCTCCCCAGTAGCTGGGACTACAGGTGCCCACCACCAGGTTCAACTAATTTTTGTATTTTTAGTAGAGCCATATTGACCAGGCTGGTCTCGAACTCCTGACCTCAAGTGATCTACCCACCTTGGCCTCCCAAAGTGTTGGGATTACAGGTGTGAGCCACTGCCCCGGCCCTCTTTTTGTTTCTTAGGAGGCTACCACTGGTGCACTCCTACTTGGGATCAGCCCAGGGCAGCAGCCACTAGAGAAAAGAGGAAGTGAGGCAGAAGGCACCTCTCACAGGTTGCCTAGGAGGGAAGGGAGATGTAATCAATGCACTCATAATATTTTAACACAATTACTCCTCACCTCATAGATGAGGAAAAATATTGACTCTCAAAGTTGAGAGATTAGATTAAGAAATAAAATACATTTAGATAATCCCACTTCCTCTGATATATAGGAGTAAGGGTATTGTATGCCTGGACGAAGTAGTGACATGGCATACTGAAAAAGCCCAAAGAAAAGAGAGAGACCCTCTAAGTTACACGAAGGGGCCTCAGGACATCCTTGGGAAAGTCTTTTTTTTTTTTTTTGAGACGGAATCTCGCTCTATCACCCAGGCTGGAGTGCTGTGGAGGGATCTCGGCTCACTGAAACCTCCGCCTCCCAGGTTCAAGTGATTCTTCTGCCTCACCTCCCAAGTAGCTGGGACTACAGGCACATGCCACCACGCCTGGCTAATTTTTTGTATTTTTAGTAGAGACGGGGTTTCACCATGTTAGCCAAGATGGTCTCCATCTCCTGACCTCATGATCTGCCCACTTTGGTCTCCCAGAGTGCTGGGATTACAGGCATGAGCCACCGCGCCTGGCTGGGAAAGTCTTAATAGCAAGAGAAAATAAGTGGATGGTAATGAACTGGGATGACCAGAGTTGCAGAAATTGGGCTCAGAGAGTGTAGAGAGAAATGGAAGCTTACCTTGGGGGAACTAAATACACCAGGAAGTCCATAAAAGCACAATTCCAGACCTCACCTCTAAGCCAGAGGCACAGAAAGGGATTCTTGCCTTTACACAGTGCCAGTCCGAGCAGCACGAGACTCTATTGGTTATTTACCTCTAGTCCATCCAGTCACACCTCAGATTTGCTCCACATGCTGTCAAGCTTAGTCAAATTGACCAAAAGCAGGGAAAAGGATGGCAGAAAAGAGGTGCTACCAGAAACAAAGAGAAGGGAAAGCTAGTGAAAATTTGACATCTTATTTTTGACAAGAAGTCATACTACTTTCGGGGACATGTACAATCTTTCCATTTCCATGAGTTCTTTCTCCAAGGCCTCTAGATATCGTACTCTGATTACTGTCATTAGACTCCTCAAAATCCTGAATTCTCTTCATGTCTATGGAATAAAGTGCAGACATCTCAGTCTGGCCCTTGCAAAGGTTCCTACTTACCTACATCCACATATGTGTTAGACAAACTCAGAAACAGAGCAAGCCTTTGCCTGTGTGTAGAAGGCACGTGATGACTGTTGGCCTCCATAGTGGATATTACTGGTTGCTTATCCAGCACTCATCTAGTTTACTTGTTCCTTTCACCTATAAGAATGCTTGTTCAACTACATGCTGAACAAAGGAATTGTTCCTTTAACCTTTAATTGTTCTACATGCACTTATCCTACATGCAGAAATGCATCTTGTTGGGGAAGGGAGGCCTCAATTGGTCTAAGAATACTCTAGAACCACTCATCAGTGATTGGTTCAGGCAAGTCCTACAATTCAGCTCTGGCTGATGAAATATGAGATGCGCTTCTGCAAAAATTTCCTTGCTCTGGAAAGTCACAGGGAGAGGCCAAATCTGTCATTGGATGTTCCTTGTTCAGCTGTGAATCCTGGAAGTAAGCCAATCCCAAGGATGGATGAGCAGAGAGATAGGAAAAGCTTGTGTCCTTCATGGCATTTCCAGCTGCTGAGGCAACTAACTCACAAACCCAGCCTACCTCTGTAGATCCTATTAGAGAATGTCATCAAGTTCCTTGTTTTAAACCAGTTATGTCAGCATTTCAACAACTTTCAGCCAAAAGTATTTCACACAATTCCACGCCACCCTTACTTTCTGTTTTAGCCTATTTCCAGCCTGGATCTTCACATTTCCAGGTCCCCAGCCAACACACCTATGCTTCTCTATAAATGCCTTGATATCTCCCTCCCTCTGACAGGCTATTGAAACCGTGACTATTAAAAACCTCACTAGGGCTGGGCGTGGTGGCTCATGCATGTAATCCCAGCACTTTGGGAGGCTGAAGCAGGGGGATTGCTTGAGTGCAAGAGTTTGAGGCCAGACTGAGCAACATTGCGAAACCCTGTCTCTACAAAACAAAAAAACTAGCCAGGTGTGGTGGTGCACACCTGTGATCCTAGCTACCAGGGAGGCTGAGGTGGGAGGATCACCAGAGGCTGGGAGGTCAAGGCTGCAGTAAGCCATAATCATGACATTGCACTTCAGCCTGGGCAACAGAGTGAGATCCTGTCTCAAAAAAAAAAAAAAAAAAAAAGCCTCACTAAAACATCACTACCGCCGATATGGTTTGGATGTTGTCCTCTCTGGATCTCCTGCTGAACTGTAATCTTCAATGTTGGAGGTGGGGCCTGGGGGGAAGTGCTTGGATGATGAGGGTGGATCCCTCATGGCTTGGTGCTGTCCTTGCAATAGTGTGTAAGTTCTTGAATGACCTGGTTGTTTGAAAGTGTGTGGTGCCTTCCCCACCTTTTTTTTTTTTTTTTTTTTTTTTTTGAGACAGAGTTTTGCTCTTGTCATCCAGGCTGGAGTGCAATGGCATGATCTCAGCTCACTGCAACCTCCACCTCCCAGGTTCAAGCGATTCTCCTGCCTCAGCCTCCCGCCACCAAAATTAGCATGCGCCACCATGCCCAGCTAATTTTGTATTTTTAATAGAGATGGGGTTTCACCATGTTGGTCAGGCTGGTCTCGAACTCCTCACCTCAGGTGATCTGCCCACCTCGGTCTCCCAAAGTGCTGGGATTACAGGCGTGAGCCCCCGTGCCCAGCCCCTTCCCCACTTCTTACTCCTGCTCTGGCCTTGCGATGTGCCTGCTCCCCCTTTACCTTCCACCATCAGCAAAACTCCCCAGGCCTCCCCAGAAGCCGAGAGGATGCTGGCGCCATGCTTCCCGTACAGCCTGCAGAACCACAAGCCAATTAGATCTCTTTTCTTCATAAATTACCCAGCTTCAGGCATTTATTTATAGCAACACAAGAACGGCTTAACACAACCACTAAGAATTTTTTCCTGATAACCTACTCTCAGCATTCAGCTGCCAGAAAGTTCTCCCATTTTTGAATTCCACAAACCCTTGACTTGTGTATCTCTTAGGCATTTTAAATATTCTAGTTTGCATCGGTTATTTGTGTGAATGCCATCTCTCTTTTCTAACTGGAAAACATGGGTCATATCATATATATCTTTGTAGTCACTCCCTCTTAGAAGAGAGCCCTGTGTTTAACACAAAGCACTAGAAATTTGTTGAAGGAAAGCAGATATTCCCTGACGGATTTACCCCCCACAGCCTCTGAGAACTCACCCAAAACTCGTTGGTGTAATCATGAAAGTAAGAATACTAATTATGTAGTTGATTCTTAAAATGTCACCTCCACATGAGAAATGTACGAAAGTGAAATTTTAACAATATGGTCCCACTAGTAGGTTTGATTGAATAAAATGTAATGATAATGATTGAATTACATTGTAAACAATAATATCGGTTGCCTGGTAAAACTCTTTGCATTTAAAATATAAGAGCAAATAATTTAGAGATCCTGGCTGTGGCATTCACTGGAATAAAACAGTCAGATGCCCAAATTTCAAAAACAAATTCACAGCTAAATGGGAACAAAGATAGTGCAGAAATTGTGCTTTCAACTCATTTGATGAAATATTGGCTGATAAGATTTATAATACTGTGATAAACCTAATGAATTTGGGAATTGCCATTTTGGTATGAGATGAAGTTTATATTTTACACTGTGAAGTGGCATTAGAATTATGACTCTTTACTCTCCAAAATCACAGGTCATGACCTTGCATTTCTCTTTTATGGAGTCTTTTTAAAACAATGACTTTATTCACTAATCTCTCACCAATGTCTCACTGTAAGGATACAGCCAAAATTGGAGAGACACCAACTTCATCATATTTTATTTTGACTTAAAAGATGTTTATTTTGTTTTGTTTTGTTTTTTTGTATGAGACTGTCTCTCGCTCTGTCACCCAGGCTGGAGTGCAGTGGTGCAATCTCAGCTCACTGCAACCTCTGCCTCCTGGGCTCAAGTGATTCTCCTGCCTCAGCCTCCTGAGTAGCTGGGATTACAGGCATGCGCCACCACACCCAGCTAATTTTTGTATTTTTAGTAGAGACAAGGCTTCACCATTTTGCCCAGGCTGGCCTCGAGCTCCTGACCTCAGGTGATTCACTTGCTTTGGCCTCCCAAAGTGCTGGGATTACAGGCGTGAGCCACCATGCCCGGCCTTGACTTAAAAGATTTTACACATGCAGAAAATCACAGAGGATAATATTACGGATACTCCATGTACCCAGAATCCTGATTCAACATGACAGTATTTTGCCACAGTTGTGTTCAATTTTTCTAACAAGATAAAACATTACAGATAAAATCAGTACGTCTCCCTCATCCAGCTCCCTTTTCTTCCCTCCCAGAGGCAAGCACTATGCTGAAGTTGACAGATTTCCTGTTCACGTTTCCCTACTTTTGCTACATAAGATGAATCCATCAAGAATATGTAGCATTGTTTTGAGTGACATCATACCATACAGTCTGAACTAGTCTACCTGGATTCCCATTCCAGGCCTGTCACTTATTAGATGACCTGGGGCAAATTATCTAACCTCTCCACACTTCAGTGCTCTTGTTTGTAAAATGCTGATAATTATATTTTACTTCACAGAGTTTTTGTGATGATTAAATGAGATAAAATGGAGATGCTGCTTAACACCATGCCTGGTGCACAGAAAGAACTATGTGTTTGCTCTGACGATGATGTTGACGATAATGATGATAACTTCAATTTACACAGATGTCATCATAGCATAATATTCTTTTACAAGTTGCTCTTACGAGATTTATCAGTAGAGCTTCTGTAGATCTAATTCTTTTATTTAATTATCCTCAGTGCACTATTATTTGAATAAGCCAGGCTTTACACACTCCATTCTGCTATTGATTCCCTATGTTGTTTCTGAATTTTAGCTATTAAAAAAAGACACATGCACACATATGTTTATTGCAGCACTATTTACAATAACAAAGACTTGGAACCAACCCAAATGCCCATCAATGATACACTGGATAAAGAAAATGTGGCACATATATACCATGGAATACTATGCAGCCATAAAAAAGAACGAGTTCATGTCCTTTGCAAGGACATGAATGAAGCTGGAAACCATCATCCTCAGTAAACTAACACAGGAACAGAAAACCACACACTGCATGTTCTCACTCATAAGTAGGAGTTGAACAATGGGAACACATGGACACAGGGAGGCAAACATCACACACCAGAGCCCGTTGGGGAGTGGGGGGCAAGGGGAAGGTGAGCATTAGGACAAATACCTAATGCATGAGGGGCTTAAAACCTAGATGACTGGTTGATAGGTGCAGCAAACCACCACAGTACATGTATACCTGTGTAACAAACCTACATGTTCTGCACATGTATCCCAGAATTTACATAAAAATAGAAAAAAAAAGCAGGAAATTTTTCATCAGGCAAGAAAAAAAAAAAACCTTCAATGGCTATCTCTGTGCATGTTTTTATTGTTTTTACCCACACACTTGAAAAATAATTTAGCTAGGTATAGAATTCTTGACTCCAAGTTATTTTCTTTCATAACTTTAAAGTGAACCTGATTCCTGTTTTTTGTAGGTTTATATGCTTCTTTCTTGAAGCTTTCAGGATTTTCTTTGAAGTTTTGCCACAGCATATCTGGTAAGAGGTTATATTGGGAAAAAAAAAAAGGTATTTACCCTGTTTATCATTCTATACGTGCTTTCAGACTGAGAACTAATGTTTTCCTTCAAAATTGAGGAAAAAATCTCAATTATTTTCTGAAATATTGACTCTCATTTAATTTTTTTATTCAGTTAATTTAGAAAGTCTATGAAAAGGATTTTGTTACTTCTGGGTACATTATTTATCCCAATATTTATTTCATATTTTGTCTCTTTATCCCTTCCTGTGATATTCAGAATACATTTTTATTCAAGCTTAAAATCCACTACTTTGTGATTTGGTTATGTTCATTATAATTTTCTCATGTTTTGTTTTTAATTTAGGCAAAATTTATGTAGAATAAAATGTGCAGGCCGGGTGCAGTGACTCACGCCTGTAATTCCAGCACTTTGGGAGGCCGGGGTGGGTGGATTGCCTGAGCTCAGAAGTTTGAGACAAGCCTGGGCAACACGGTGAAACAACATCTCTACTAAAAATACAAAAAATTAGCCAGGCGTGGTGCCGTGCGCCTGTAATCCCAGCTACTTGGGAGGCTGAGACAGGAGAATCACTTCAGCCTGGGAGGTGGAGGTTGCAGTGAGCCGAGATCACGCTACTGCACTCCAGCCTCGGTGACAGGGCGAAACTCTGTCTCAGAAAAAAAAAAAAAAAAGTACAACTATTAAGTGTAAATCCAATGACTTTTGATAGGCATAAACAACACCCCACCAAAAGTTACATTTTCGGCTGGGTGCGGTGGCTCATGCCTATAATCCCAGAACTTTGTGAGGCTGAGGTGGGCAGATCACTTGAGGTTAGGAGTTCGAGATCAGCCTGGCCAACTTGGCGAAACCCGTCGCTACTGAAAGTACAAAACTTAACCTGGCATGGTGGTGGGTGCTTGTAATCCCAGCTATTCAGGAGGCTGAGGCAGGAGAATCACTTGAACCCAGGAGACAGAGGTTGCAGTAACCTGTGCTAAGATCGGGCCACTGCACTCCAGCCTGGGTGACAGAGTCTTAGGGTCTGGCCCTGACTCTAGAACATGGGGCTTACTCATAAGGCAGGGCCTTTCTAGGGTCTCAATCTAATATCTTATGTTTTTAGCAAGTATTCTCCACTCTGGATGGTCCATAATCCCAATGCCTCCAAACTCTGCATGATCTCTAATATCTCTGCCCAGCTCTCAGTCTCCCAGCAGCAGGCTTCACACAATCAGGCCCTGTACATGTGCTTCCCAGTTCTTGGCCCAGGATCTGCGGGCAGTCTCCGTGAAGATTTCTTGGGGCTCAGCTCTGCAAGGCTCCCCGCCTTTCTGGTGCCATGCCTCCACCAATTCTAGCTGCTTCCAAAATGCTTTTCAAGTAATAGGTGATAATATTGGGCAGCTCCATCTTGTTTCTGATTTTAATAGGAATTTCTTTAGTATTTCATTATTTGTTGGTTTCTGATGAATACTTCATCTTGTTTACAAATTTCCTTCTAGTCTTTTACTTAGAGATTTTACCACAAATACTTACCAAATTATATTAATCGCTCCTTTGTCATATATTGGTATAATCCTATATTTTTCTTCTTAATTTGTTAATGGGATAGATTATGTTGATAAACTTCCTAATGAACAGTGATTCTTCAATTCCTATAATAAATCCTTATTTTATACACCATCAGATATGCTTTAAAATTTTTCAGATCCTTAACATTTAAATTACTAAAACAGAATGATAATAAACTTTAAACTATAAGGGCCTTTTTTTAAGAAAAAAAGGAAAAATATTTACACTAAGCCTATAAAGACAAGTTGATTAATCATAGTGAAAATAAGTTAATTCTGCCTTTGTCTACTTGTATCTCTGAGACCATTGCAATATTAACCTATTTATGCCAGAGGTTGCACTTTTTTTTGTGAAAAATCAGACCTTGGGAATGACCTTGAGCAGCAGGATATAAATAACTCTCACAAGCTTACGTTCCAATAATGGAACACTAGGTTAAAGACTAAGTTGATACTGTGAAGAGTGAAAAGAACTTGGAATCCTAGCTATGCCGCTTATGAATGAGTGATGTTGTTTAAGTCTTACCTTCTCTGAGGTTCAGTCACCATCTCTCTGTAAAATGGGCGTGAACATCACCCATAATCTGCAAGGTAAATGCGAGCGTCAAATGTGGTGATGAGTGTTTTGTAAATGGTAGGTTACTGGCCAATGTTAGTGGCTATTCTTTATTACAAGCGGTCCCCAAGGACTACACAGCTGACATGGGATGTTACCTGCTTAGGAATGGGCTGTGGGAAGATTCTCTTTTGATCCTTGTTGTCACTCCTACCACTGGGTTCACTTGTCCTGGCTGCTGGGGAGCCATCCCTGAGGGTCAGATTTTTGTTTGGAGAGCCATGAAAGGGAAGAAGTAATCCACTCTCATTTCCAAGAAGAGAGGGAAAAAAAGGAAAAGGGAAGCAAAAAATTATCTGCTTCTGAGTGGGAAAGGAGGACAGAAATGTAAAGGAAAGTCACAGCTAGAGACAAAGACTGCAGCAAAGGCAGTTTATACCTTGCTAGGTATACTCTTGCTAGGAAGATTTTATGGTTTTCTTCTAAAGAAACAATGGGAAATTTTATTAATACTCCAATTCAACTGCCTTCAAACTTGCATACATTTTCGCAGGCAGGCCTGGAAATGAATGCATTTTGGATTAGAAAAAATTTGCAAAAGATTTTGTAACAAAACTCACCACTCTGTTTCTACCTAGATCCTTTAAATACATCTCACCAGCTAAGGCCTGAAATGCCTAGACCTATGACAGTAATACTTACTAAGGGTTCTATGTGGGAAGGGAGCTGAAGAATGGTCATGAAGCCCCAGGAGACACAGCTGAGGAAAGCAGCTATCTCGTTTCAGAAAGTCATGCAAATGCTTCAGAATGGTCTTTGATGAACAGTCACCAAAGCATCCAGTTGATAGACTCAGGGCTGCTCGGATATTAGGCAATATGGATAATGGGGAGTTCCAGGCAATTTCAGAGTTGAAAGTGTCTTAAAGAAAATCCAAGGAAGCTTATTCCTGGCTAGGTAGCCCAAGATTTATAGGTACCCAGACATAGTAATTCAACAAATGTGCATATATTCCCCTCAACCTGAGGCTCTGAGCAATATAACTACTAAGTATAATGTTAGGAAGGAAGCACATTCACTTGAACTAATTTAACTTATGTTTCAGATAACGGGTCAGCGAAGTTCCCAGAAAAGTTCAGCTTTTCTTCTCATTCCTCTTTCCTCTTGATTTAAATCTTTAGTTTCCCTAGGTGTTTCAGTATTCTGGGAGATCTGATTTGCCTAAACTGGAGGCAAAGAAAGACCCTCTGCATTTATAACAAGAGCAGAGCATGTTTAATGGTTCAGTTCGAAAACACTCAAGACAGCTAAAGGAGAGGTTGGGGTGATAGGCAGCTATGTGTTGGCAGCATGATACACTTAGGACATGTTCTACTTTTTATTTATAATGTTATATGTTTCATTGGTAGCCTGGTTGGTTGTTTTTCAGGAGAATCACTGCAAAGATAAAAATATGCTTTAATGTTGCTATTCTTTTCGCATTTACAATCCAGGGAAGAGGCCTGTCTTCTTTTCCATTTGTCTCCCTTGGGAGACACAAAATTGATTTATGAAGTTGGATTAGCTTGGGTTGATGCAAACAGGTCAGATACTATTCAAAAATAGTGATGGATAAAGGATTAAAAAAAGAAAACAAGATGCCAGGAGAAAAAAAATAAGGGAGAGTGAAAATAATGATTAATGTTAATGATGCTGTTGTAACTGAGACTTTTAAAGGCTGCAAAATATTGAGAAATCAAACTAATGACCTGGAAAATAAATTCAGATTAAGAAATATCAGGTTGGAGGATAATCTTGATGGTGTGGAAGTAAGAGAAACAGTGACCTTCCTTTCTCCCCCAACATACAATGTTGCCAAAACGACTTTGGATGAATAGTTTTTAATCCCTTCCACAAGCCATATCTTCATTTCCCCACAACTTGAGGCAGGAACAGCAATTCTTATTTTGTGTGTGGGATGAGAAATTCTTGGAGGGAAATGGCAAATATAATATCTTAATTTCCTCTGGTTCTGATGGCTTTTTGCTTCTGTGCAGAAGCTGACCAAGCCGCCCACTTTGATTGTTTTCTAGAATGTAGGGTTTCAAACAAAGTTATTAAGAGTCTAAAGACTGGCCGGGCACAGTGGCTCAGGCCTGTAATCCCAGAACTCTGGGAGGCCGAGGTGGGTGGATCACCTGAGGTAAGGTCATGGTGAAACCCTGTCTCTACTGAAAATACAAAACTTAGCCAGGTGTGGTGGCACACAGCTGTGATCCCAGCTACTCGGAGGCTGAGGCAGGAGAATCGCCTGAACCTGGGAGACAGAGGTTGCAGTGAGCTAAGATTGTGCCATTGTACTCCAACCTCAGCGACAGAACGAGACTTCATCTCAAAAAAAAAAAAAAGAAAAGAAAAATAGTCTAAAGATTATGAGACAAATACTTAATCTGGTTGGCTGCAATTATCATATTTAAAACATAAAGTCCCTTGGACTGTTAATAAGTATCTTTTCTAGATTGTGCTGAATCAAAGTAATTTTTGAATAGTAAAGAGGAAAGTGTTTGAGAAAAGAAGTGAGACTAAAAAAACATTTTCTTTTCTTCCTGATCCTGCCTGGAAATTTCCAGGATCTATTCTGTAGTCACAGTCAGTGTCTGCCCTAATCATAGATAACAGCAATTGAGCATTTACCCTATGCCAGACACTGTTCTAACTATAAATTCAGTTAGTCTTCAATACAATTGAAGGAGGTAGATATTATTATTGCCTCCGTTTTAAAGAGGAGAAAAGCGTGCTGCAGAAAGGTTAAGTCATTGCCTGAGGTCACACAGCTATTACAAGAGAGGCAGGATTCATGTCCGAGCTATTCTGGCTCCAGAATCCACACTTTCAGCCACAATGCTGTGGTTCTGTGTTATATAAAGACACTGAGATTTAAAAAAGAATCTATTTCTGGCCATTTTGGAAAAAATATATTTATTGAACCCAAGAATAGTTATTTTAGCAATAGGAAATCTCTTTTTTGTTACCCATTCATTTCATAAAATGAGTTTAAACACAAAACAGGCCACAGTCTTTGCACTGCCAAAAAAAACAGTACAATAAGGTGTGGACAGAGAGGGAGAAGCCAATGTTTAGGAAGGACTTTGTCCTACCTCCCTGGCTTGAATAGGACTGACTCTGATATATTCCTTTTTAAAAAATATAAAGAGTTCAAGACCAGCCTGACCAACATGGAGAAACCCCATCTCTATTAAAAATACAAAATTAGCTGGGTGTGGTGGCACATGCCTGTAATCCCAGCTGCTTGGGAGGATGAAGCAGGAGAATCGCTTGAGCTTGGAGGTTGCAGTGAGCTGAGATGGCACCATTGTACTCCAGCCTGGGTAACAAGAGCAAAACTCCGCCTCAAAAAAAAAAAAAAAAAAATTATATACATATATATACACAAAATGAAAATAACTGACTTTAAAAATCAATGTAAATGCATTTCTTTTGACATAATGGCTGGTTTAAATTACTCAGCAATAGTGATTAATGCAACAAATGTTTTAACTAGGAGCATGGAAGAAAGGATATCTTCTGAACCACGTAAGTCAGAAGGTGTGAGAAGCTCCTGAGTTACCAGGGACAGAGACATTCTTAGAAGAGAAGAATGGCTGGCTAATCCACCCATCAGAGCAACTGGAAGTGTGGTATCTCTTGACATGATGGGCATCTCAGCACCACAGGGATAGAAACAGAATGCGTCTCTGCCACCCAAAGAATAATTTAAGCAGCCTCTCAAAATGGTCAAAATGGCTATGAACCAGCTAATGTTCCTTGAAGAGTGGTGGGTGCAGTGTTCAGCAAAATAGGTCAAAGTAGAAAAGATTAGCCCACAAAATATAGCAGAGTATTGTACAGAATCAGGAACTCAGAAAAGAGACAAAAGGAAAGCCACTTCCTGTCCCAGCTACTTTTACACCGAATGCTTTTTTCTTCCTGCTTCTCAAGGTACAGTGTTGGCCACAAAAGTGGAAGAAACAGTGGCTCATGCCTGTAATCCCAACACTTTAGGAGGCTGAGGTGGGTGGGTCCCCTGAGGTCAGGAGTTCAAGACCAGCCTGACCAACATGGTAAAATCCCATCTCCACTAAAAATACAAAATTAGCTGGGCATGGTGGCAGGAACCTGTAATCCCAGCTACTTGGGAGGCTAAGGCAGGAGAATCGCTTGAATCCAGGAGGCAGAGGTTGCAGTGAGCAGAGATTGCACAGTTGTACTCCTGCCTGGGTGACAAGAGTAAAACTCCATCTCCAAAAAAAAAAAAAGAGATGGAAAAAAGAGTCCTTGTGATTTGAGAGCTCTGTTGGTGAGGGGAGAGTCACCTCAAGTAACAGGCATAAGGATTCAGAAAAAATAAAAATAAAAAACCATGGCATTCCATAAGAACTCAACAGCAATAGCTGTATATCTCATACGTCATCACTTAGAGTCAAAAGAAGACATCAGTTTAGACCTATACTTTCCACATTGATGTTAAGGAAAAGTAATTATAATTTTTTAATAATTTTCTGGCTGTGTGAAAGAAAATTCCTCAAAATTTTGCATGAGAAGATGTGGGTAAAATAACTTCAGAAGTTATCTCTTTTGCAAGGAGACAGTGCCCTTGCAATTTTATTAATTATTTATTATAATATGAGTTAAAACCACGTTTGATGAAAATGCAGCCATAGCAGTGATTATTCCAGTGAATAAAGAATCCAGATTTTGTGCTTGGAGACACAGGCAATGTAGGTATAAAAATCTCCTGGCAGATATTTCTATCTGTGAAATACGGTCAACACTTCTAGGGATTTGCAATAGTGGAGGTTAATGAGATGGAGGCGTTTAACATTCATTCTGCACCTACACAATGCCAGGCTTGACAGCCCGTAAGTAGACATTTCAGACCCGTAGGTGCTGCCATGTGCAAGGCATTACTCTCAGTTGTGATTTTTAAATTATGGATTTATGTTGAGCAGTTTTTATTGCAGGCTGCATGTGAAGCCTCCTAGAGGCATTTTACTTCATGCTTTATGGTGTGGCAAAAATGACCGTCAACGTTATGCAAATCCAAAGAACGATGGAGGTTTGGTTAGGTTTCATGTGAGACACGAGATTTCAGGATGATCTACATTTCTAATTTGGTCAGTAAAATGCCAATTTACAACTGGGATGAAGAATTTAAATTCTACTAAATATTGATGTCCTTGTAAGGTATATTCTGTTTATATTTTCCAAACTCACACACCTTATCACTTTATCAGGAAATTAATCAGGGATCATCAGAGAAACAGACCAATGGGACATACGCACAGAGAGAGAGAGAAAGAAGAGGGAAAATTTATTATGATGAGTTGGCTCACATGATTACGGAGGGTAAAAAGTCCCATGGCTTGCGGTTTGCAAACTGGAGACCAAGGGAAGCAGTGGTGTAATTCCAGTCCAAGTCTGAAGACCTGGGAACCAACGGAACCTAATGTGTGAGCCCTAAGGGCAAGAGAAGGCCAATCTCCCAGCTCAGGCAGGCAGCAAGTAAGAAGAGAATGAATATAACCTTCCTCCACTTGTTCTTTTCTTTTCTTTTCTCTCTTTTTTTTTTTTTTTTTTGAGACAGTCTAGCTGTGTTGCCCAGGCTGGAGTACAGTGGCGAGATCTCGGCTCACTAAAATCTCCGCCTCCTAGGTTCATGCAATTCTCCTGCCTCAGCCTCCCGAGTGGCTGGGATTACAGGCATGTGCCACCACATCTGGCTAATTTTTGTATTTTTAGTATCGAAAGGGTTTCACCATGTTATCCAGGCTGGTCTCAAACTCCTGACTCCAAGTGATCCACCCACCTTGGCCTCCCAAAGTGCTAGGATGACAAGCGTGAGCCACCGCGCCCAGCCAACCTCCACTTGCTGTTCTCTTCAAGGCTCCAGTGGGCTGGATGATGCTAACCCACACTGGGGAAGGCCATCTACTTTACTGAGTCCGCTGATTCAAATGCCAACCTCCTCAGTAAATATCACCACAGAGACACCCAGAAATTATGTTTAATGTGGGCACTCCATGGTCAAGTCAACACATAAAATTAACCATCACAACACCCCTTCATTAAAAGTTAGAAGAACAGAAATCTTTATAAATATCTCATAAAGAGCCAAGTACCTTGACTAATTCCACAGGTAGTGAGAGGTGGAAGCCAAGTTACAGGCCCAAAGAACTCTGATCTCAAAGCCACTGCTCTTGGCACAATATCACAATTTAAAGGTTAGCTAATTTAATGTTTTGCCTTTTTTACTTAATATTGTCCCAAAGCACACTAGATGCTGAACTTTCTTCAGGGGAAGTATACTGTTTTATCAAATACCCCAGCCAACAGTGTTTTTAAACATTAAAAAAATACATATCTTGGCTGGGCTCAGTGGCTCACGCCTGTAATTCCAGCACTTTGGGAGGCTGAGGCGGGTGGATCATGAGGTCAAGAGATCGAAGCCATCCTGGCCAACACGGTGAAACCCCATTTCTACTGAAAATACAAGAATTAGCTGGGCATGGTGGTGAGCGCCTGTAATCCCAGCTATTCGGGAGGCTGAGGTGGGAGAACTGCTTGAACCTGGAAGGCAGAGGTTGCAGTGAGCCAAGATTGCACCATTGCACTCCAGCCTGATGATAGAGTGAGACTTCGTCTCCAAAAAAACAAAAAACAAACAAACAAACAAAAACAAATCTTGTGGAATGCCGGTGTTGGGGGTGAAGGTTGGGGATGCTGGGATGTTTGCCCTGTGGCTTCTGGACTCTGTTGGAAGCACATATTGCTGCTGTGCATCCGGCTCTCCTCGAGCCTGGTTGGGGTTTTGCATAGTTAATGGGGGGGAGGGGCAATGACCACTCCTTTCTTTAGTTCTAGAGAGTCAGAAAACAGTTACATTTTAGTTGGAAGGGAGATGGAATTCCTGGGAGGAATACTTAAGTAACAAGATAAGAGAAAGAGATGGAAATTTATTTCCCGGAGATTGCTGAGGAAAGAAAGAGTAATATCGAATCCAGCCAGCATGTTTCAAATGTGTCTTTGCACTAAGATGGGTATATGTGGATGTATATTGGCTATTTCTAAGCTTTAGATCTGTAGGAATGAAAAAATGTAAAATGACCTCTCTTCCCCCACAAAAGAGTAATTCAACATAATATGATTCAAAGCAGGGTTGAATAATGCTAGCACCCAGGTTATTCTGTGACATGGATTTTATAATTACAGGATTGGAAATCTTCAGTTTTCCCCTAAATGTCCACCCACCCAACCTCCTCTGAGACCTTCCTTTACTGGTGCTCCGTTCTTTCCCAGGAAGCAGATTGGCTGTTTTATTTTTCAAATGCTGTGTTTTCTGTACTCCCTAATTTCTTTCTAGGAATCCATTCCACCCCCCCGCCAACAAAGATACAAATGTTCCTTGTCATGCACACACCTCACATGTAGATATACTCCACAGTTGCTGAAACATCAGATTCATTGAACAGTTTTTAAATTAATTTCAAATTCAGTCTCAACCTCTCTGGCAAAGCGAGACCTGCAACGCGGATCACGTGTCTTGAGTAGCCCCCACCTCCCCGCCCAGCAATAAGATCCATTTTCACTGCAGAAGCACATGCATTGCCCCATGCTGACAGTCACTTGTTTTAGCATTGGCTAATCACCAATATGTTCTGTTAACTGAGATTCATAGATGCTGATTGCATTTATTGCATAAATTACTTCATTATTAAAATCAGGTCATTTGAGCCCCCAAACCATTAACATGAAGACTATTAACATAATTTCATAAGCTGATAAATCAAGCACAGGAAAAGAATTAAAGGGTTCTTAGTGATAAGTGTTTCTTCAGAGATTAAGGAACACAATTTTCTTATGCATATATTAACATTTTATGAGTGGATTCATGCAAGAGCAGTTTTTTCTCTGCATACATGACTCACTTCATCTTCTCCATACTTGGCCTCTGAAGCTGGTTTTCAAAATTAAGGGTTTTTTTTTTTCCCTTTCAAATAACTGTAATGCAATTTTTGATTGAATTCATTAGCTTTCTGTGATATGTACTACCTATGAAATTCCTATCTTTTCGCATTTCTTAGGCTGCAAAAGCTTTACGGTGAGGAGAGGAGGGAAGGTAAAGTTGGAAGAAAGAATACCTTAGATTTGTTTTAGATAGTGCAGTTTTCATTCTAGGTGAATTTCAAATGTATTCCTAGTCTTAAGAGGTTCTGGTGAAGTTCTAATTATCTCTCTAATTACAACACATACTGAGGTTAAGTGTTCTTATCAAATGGTGCATTAAAAATGGGTTTTATTCCCAGGCTAGATGTAATAGGCTGTGATACTGGCCTGAACACACAGAAATTGGTTCCCTCGTTCATTTCACTTACCAGATTGTGAAAGATTCTGGAGGTCGGAGCCATCATTATCCAGTGCAATGATGTTGCCTAGAAACGAAGATAAGTTCCAATGTAAATTAGACTATAACAACTTTATCCTTTGTGCAATTTGTGTAATGTTTTAGCAAATAGCAAATGATGAATCATAACTGAAGTATGCAGAATGCCATTAGCAGGCATCGTGTTTGATTTTATAGGTGAATTTGGGCGACTAGTGGAGCCAATGGTTCTTTCTAGGAACAAGTGTAGTGACCAAATCAAACTTCGACATTTTCTAGTGACTACGAAGAGTCCACTGAATAAAGTTCAAACTACCCTGGACTCTCTCATGTGTGCCTGTTTACAACCCTTTGACAGCTTCTTATTGCTCTTAGAATTCAAAACAAAACAAAACAAAATTTCTCAACACAGCTTCCAACCCCTACAATGGTCTAGCCTGCCCTTCATGGTCCAGCTTCATCTCACAGCTTTCTTCACTATGCTGTTTGCTTTCAGTTCTTTGTTAATGCCAGTTTCCTTCCCATCACAGGGCTTTCACACAGGCTTCCTTCTCGGATTCTTCAAGTTCTGGGCTACATGTGCAGAATGCGCAGTTTGTTACTTAGGTATATACGTGCCATGGTGGTTTGCTGCACGCATCAGCCTGTCATCTACATCAGGAATTTCTCCTACTGCTATGCCTCCCCTAGCTCCTCACCCACCAACAGGCCCCCATCTGTGATGTTCCTCTCCCTGTGTCCATGTGTTCTCATTGTTCAACTCCCACTTATGAATGAGAACATGTGGTGTTTGGTTTTCTGTTCCTATGTTAGTTTGCTAAGAGTGAGGGTTTCCAGCTTCATCCATATTCTTGCAAAGGACATGAACTCATTCTTTTTTATGGCTGCATAGTATTCCATGGTGTATATGTGCTACATTTTCTTTATCCGGTCTATCATTCCTTCTCAGATTCTAATGCTCTTCTCTGCGCTTTGAACCCATTAGCTTCTATTTATTCTCCAGATCTCAGCTCAAGAGCCACTTCCTTAAGGAAGCTTTCTCTGATCTCTTTGATTGGGTCAAATCTTTCTTTCTTGGCTGTGATAATATGTATCTATATACCTGTATATAGATATAGATATCTGCCACAGTTGCAACTGCAAATTTTTAATGTGGTTATTTTAAAAATTATTAACCAGTTCACAAGGTGAAAAATCAAAACGAAATAGCAAGATATGCTAAGCCATCTAGCTCTGATTCCTTTTCTTTTACTCCATTACTTCTCCATTTGGAGGTAAACATTATTAGTTTCTTATTTACCTTTATTTTATTTCTTATTTTGCAAGGAGAAATGCAAATATTTATATTCTTGTTTTCCTCTTTTTAACACAAAAGATAACATACATAATGCATATTCCATATCAGGCTTTTTTCCTTTTACAATATACTCTGGAGCCTGTTCTGTCAAGACATAGAGAACCTCTTCCTTCCTTTTTACGGTGGCATGGTATTCTGCTGTGTAACTGTTCCATTCCATGGAACTCATTCCTTAAAGTGACTGTTTTTTCAATCTTTTGCTATTACAAATACTTCTGTGATAATGGCCACATGTGAGCATTATTTCATGCAAGTGCAGATTATGTGTAGAGTAAATACTGTGCAAGATTAGTTTGCTGGGTGAAAGGATAAAAACACCAGTAATTTTGGTAACTATTGCCGTTACATGTCAATTTTCTTCTCAGAAACCTCTGTGGCCAGTAGCATCTTTGCCTGAGTTCTTGTTCTCCATCCAAGAAGAATGAGGTATGCAGACAAGTGAAGGATGAACAAATGAAGAGAGCATTATTTAGTGTTTGAACAGCTCAGAGGAGAACCACAGTAGGTAGCTCAGGCAGCTCCTCTCTGTAGGAAGGTCGTCTTGTGGAGTGTTCAGCTCTCAGCAGAGAGGAGGCCCTGGAGAGGGTGGCTTCTCTCCACAGGCAGGTCGTTCAGGCATCTCAGCAGGTCTCCGAAGCTCTCAGCAGAGATGGTGGCTCCTCTCTGCAGCTAGTCATCCTTTCATGTCTTTAGCCTCTGGAGCCCTCTGGCACTGCCTCG
This sequence comes from Trachypithecus francoisi, assembly GCF_009764315.1. Taxonomy (NCBI): domain Eukaryota; kingdom Metazoa; phylum Chordata; class Mammalia; order Primates; family Cercopithecidae; genus Trachypithecus; species Trachypithecus francoisi. The sequence continues at coordinate 21,686,731 of NW_022681455.1, forward strand.
GCTGAGCCCAGCAGCATTTATGGACCTCAGAGGGGAGGAAGTGTGTGCTGATTGGTCCATGGGCGGGCCTGGAGGAGGTACCAAAAGTCCCCACTCTTTTGGCGGGACTGGCAGCCCAGCCCCCAGCCTTACCAGGGACCTGCTCCCTTCCGCCCAGGAATCAATCTGCCTCACGCTGCCATGCATGGTTCTGGAGCTTGGCCCCAACCCCCTCCCAGATTGGAGCAGGTGCTGGGAGGGGAGAGAAGCCAAGTAGCCAGAGCGGACAACCACAAGCCTGCAAGGAATGGTGGGGGGCCCTTCCTGGGCCCCTGAGTGTTCAGGCTGCAGAGCTACCCTGGTCCTGTACCTGGGAGAGCGGCAGCAGCTATACCAGAGGAGCTCCCGCCCTAGCAGGGAAGGGGCGGAGCTCCCTCTTGTCCCCGTCTCCTGCCTGCTCCGTGGAGTAAGAGACCCAGGTCTGCAGCCATGGGTCGGGCAGTTGCAGCTGCATCCAGGAGGGCAGATCCTGCCTGCTCCCTGACCCCTCCAAGAACACAGGCAGGCTCAGATTCACAGCCTTAGAGCAGGAGGCCCGGGTCTGCAGCCGGGTTGGGTGGGCTGCAGTGGCACCCGGGGCGTTCCTGCCCCAACTCAGAAGAGGGAGGGCTCCCACCGACTCCATGGAGTGTGCAGCCCCAGCCGTGCCTTTCTGCTGCAGCTGGCATGATGGTAGCGGCTACTGCCATCATTGCATATTACCCGTCCTGTGGGCTATATCATTTTACATTTCATCAACAAAATAATATCTGTTTCTCCACAACCTCACCAGTAATGTCTCACTTTTAGTTAGGAGTTAAGAGATGATAATGTTGTTTCAATGTGCATCTTTCTGATTTTGAGTAAGGTTGAGTATCTTTTCATGTGTTTAAGGACCATTTTTTTCCCCCAAATGAACTGTCTGTTCATGTTCCTTGTCCATTTTCCATGGGATGCCTAATCTTCTTCCTGTTACCTATGTGCATTTTATTAGGGAGATTAGCCATATTTATCTGTGACATATGTTGCAAGTATTTCCCTAAATTTGTTATTTGTCTTCTGACTTTCCACACGGTGTTCTTAGATACGTCATATCTTTTTCCCTGTGAAGACACTAGTATCGGAGGGGGCAGGTCCCCCATCTCTTTTGCTGCCATTATGCCCCCAAAGCCATTACAGATCTCCATCTACAAAAAAAGAAAAAGTGACACTTGTTACAGTTGGTGTGTAAAGCCCTCTTCAACTCTGAAAATCTGTGATGCTGCTTCCCATGCTTAGGTTTGGCTTACTCAGGTTTTCTGCTTTCCCCTCCCTCTGTCACTGAGCTTGGGCATGGGGGTGGTTTTTACACGTGGGGCTATGTGGTGGCTACATGAGAAGTGCCTGGAAGGGCTCTCTCCCCTGAGTACTCCACCTCATTGTCATTGGGTGTGTCACTATTAGGGATGCATTCTCTCTTCTCGACCCGCACTGCCTTTATGTAGGTCTTCTCTGCCTCTTGTCTGGATTTGGGCCAGACTCCGAGTTTGTCTTCCTGGGTCCTGTAGATTCAACCCCCAGACGACATTTCTTATAGACTAGCCCTGCTCAAGATATTTTTCCCATCTCAGTTTCTTGTATTGCCTATTGCCTTTATTACTAAAGTGCTAGTGCTGTCCATAATAAGTCTCAAACTATACCTTCAAGGGGTGTCCCATTACTCTCCTGGATAGCCTCTGCCCCATCACACAGACCACTCACCGTCATCCACCTCTATCCTCAGCTGGTTCTTCTGCCATGCCCATCTTCTATCCAGGTGTATTAGATCATTTTCACGTTGCTGATAAAGACGTACCTGAGACTGGGAAGAAAAAGAGATTTAATGGACTTACAGTTCCACATGGCTGGGGAGGCTCACAATCACGGTGGAAGGCAAGGAAGAGCAGGTCACATCTTACATGGATGGTGGCAGGCAAAGAGAGAGCTTGTGCTGGAAAACTCCTCCTTACATAACCATCAGATCTTGTTAAACTTATTCACTATCATGAGAACAGCACAGGAAAGACCTGCTTCCATAATTCAATCACCTCCCACTGGGGCTCCTCCCACAACACATGGGAAATGTGGGAGTTACAATTCAAGATGAGACTTGGGTGGGGGCACAGCCAAACTATATCACCAGGCCCAATTCTACCTGAAAAATATTGTCCATTTCTCCCATCTTCCTCCCAAACTGGGATAAGACTCTGCTTTCCAAGGGCCCTTAATCATTTGAATAAGAGATCATATTGTGTATTTTTTTCTTGGAAGATACATGGCTCCCTGTCTACCAGAGTAGAGTTTCTTTGAGGGAAAAAATGTATTCTTTATAATCTTTATAAGGTTCTGCAAGATATCATCCCCGAAGCATTTATTGACTAGAATGAAAATGAAACTCACTCCTGGGAAATTAAATTTTAATTTAATTTGCACAGTACTCCTGGGATGAGTAGCAAGTTAAGTCTTAAGCAGATAGGAGTTAATTAGTTGAGTGATTCATTTTTTTCTTATGTGAGTGTACACTCCTGTGTAGGTGTGAAAACATTAGTGTACACCACTGTGTAGGGGTGTGTGTGTAAACAAATGTGCATGCACCATCATATTCTGGTGGAAGGGGAACAATGTCAAAAAAAAAAAAAAAGGGGGAAATGTGTAGCAGTTAGCTACAAAGGCACTGAAGGAGTGTTTTTACTTTATGGTTTCACCAAATTCTGCTCATTCTTGAAATAGCCTACCCCATTATTCTATCATATTATATATTTTCTGTTTACTTTTCAATAAAATTTATCCATGAAAACTTTTTTAGTTAACCCATAATCCTCAACTACTTTATATCACCCTGATAGGTTAACACAGCTCTGCACAGATGTGTTAAGGCATGAATGAAGCAGTTCAATATGATTTGTCTCCTATTCAGATTGTCCTTCCTGGGATAGTACTTCCTAATTTAATGTTGAAGTTTTTCTATAAAAATTGTTCATAAATATTTGAAAGTGAAAGAATTCTTCCAGATATTTGATCTGGGACAGATCCCAGTGATCTCCCACAACACTCTCATTTAGCTCTGCCCGTGACTACCTGGAATGAAGGTTACGTTTTTCAAGCTTCCCTTGCAGCTAGGAATGTCCAGTGACTAAATTCTGGTCAATGAAATGTAAACAGAAGTGTCACATATAAGTTCCAGAAATAGTCTTTAAAGCAAGAGGGCACCATGTTTTGGACTCTTTCCTATTGAGAGGGATGCTGACATAATAGATGAAGCTCCAGCAGCAATCTTAGCCTATGAGGTAGAAATCTGGTGCTCAAAATGGCAGTATCAGCAAGGTAGAATGGGCCTGAGTCGATGAGGACTTTCTGAACATGCCTTCTAGACTTCTTACCTCCAGTTTTCTTTTGCAGGAAAGAGAAATAAGACTTCTCTCTTATTTAGGCCTTTGTTGTTTATGGTTTCTTTATTCACAGTTTAACTAAATCCTAATTGAATATAGCCATAGAGAGGGCAGGGCTTGGAGAACTGCAGACAACCCTCAAATGAGACCCTAAATGATGCTTAGTCTAGAATTTTTAAAAATCCTTAAAAAGGAGAGGAAGAAGATCAAAACTGTATGCTACAAGGCATGTTCCCTGCTCCTTGGTGAGAGCAGGAATGTCAATGCCTTATGTGCTGGAAATGTCACAGGCAGCATTGACGGGCCCCTCAGGCCAGTGTCCGTAAGACACTGGATGGACAGGAAGTACCAGAGGACAACAGCATGAGCAAGGAAGCCACGAAGTGATAAAGAGGCTGGAATGTAATGAATGCTGGCATTTTAGGCTGTCACTAGCTGGGCTTAAAACATGCGAGACATGGGATGTGGTGGCATGGTGTCTTCATTTCTCAACCATGGAATTAATTTTCATTTATGATAATAAGCATATTAAAATAACTTGGTAGTAATTCCATCCCTTCTTACTTAAGCTATTCCCAGTCTGGCATCATTCCACAAAGCAAACTACTCGAGGAAGTTCTTGCCAGGAATGCAGCAGCAAGGGCGTTACACAACGGTAGAGAAACCAAGGTCCAGAAAGGAAAGTGATTTGCCCTAAACCACCCAGCTAGTTAGTTACTATCAGAGCTGAGTGTGAACTCTGGTTTCTTGAGGCTCCTGGGCCAGCCTATCTTTCCTCAGAATCCCCTTTTATCTGCCCATAGAATCCACTGTCAATCAGGAAAATTGGTTGTGCTCTGGAAAACTGGGCTGAACTGAAATGAAACATTCATCTTTACCATAAGTTCAAGGGTAATCAAACTCAGAGCTTTCATCTCAAGAGAAACATTTAGCTTTCAAGATGTTTGCAAAAACAATTAATTCAAGTTGTGTCTTTCTGACAGTAAAAAACAAGGTTTTGCATGAGATAATTTGTGATAAAGCATTTGTGTGCAGAGAAGTACAGTGCCCACGCAAGAAAATACTCTAGTGTCTTTTTCGTGGGGTTCGAAATCGACGGGTGGGCCAATCACAATGCCAGTTACAAAATGGATAATAAAGTGAAAAAATAAGTTTGATTAACATTTTCCTTGGTACTAGATGAGTTTCCCAAAGCACAGAGCTCTGCAAACAGTAGTATTGCTATTATTTATTATTTATTTATTTATTTATTTTTGAGCTATATTCTCACTCTGTCAGCCAGGCTGGAGTGCAATGGCATGATCTCGACTCACTGCACCTTCCACCTCCCAGGTTCAAGCGATTCTCCTGCCTCAGCCTCCCAAGTAGTTGGGATTACAGGCGCATGCCACCATTTGTATGTTTGGTAGAGACGGGGTTTCACCATGTTGACCAGACTGGTCTCAAACTCCTGACCTCAGATGATCTACCCGCCTCAACCTCCCAAAGTGCTGGGATTACAGGCGTGAGCCACCATGCCTGGACAGTATTGCTTTTTTTTTTTTTTTTTGAAACAGAGTCTCCCCCTGTCACCCATGCTGGAGTGCAGTGGCACCATCTTGGCTCACTGCCACCTCCACCTCCTGGGTTCAGGTGATTCTCCTGCCTCAGCCTCCCAAGTAGCTGGGACTACAGGCACCCACCACCACAGTCAGCAAATTTTTGTATTTTTAGTAGAGATGGGGGTTTCACCATATTGGCCAGGCTGGTCTCAAACTCCTGACTTTGTGATCCGCCCACCTCAGCCTGCCAAAGTGCTGGGATTACAGGCGTGAGCCACCACGCCCAGCCCAGTATTGCTATTTTTAAAAAGCCCTCAATACGTTATTTCTTTCTGTTAAATCTTTCAGTATATTGCTTACTCGTTACAAATTTCTAACACCTATATTTGTATAAAAGTGCCGAATGTAAGCTGGAGATAATGATAAATCCTTATATAATGGGAGATGTGCCTTTTCACAGGCTCTCTTCCCCCACTGCTTTGTGCAAATCACCTATCTTGGAATCTCAAGTTTTTTAACATTGAAAGAAACCTCTTACTTCAATATATAAATAATCCAATCCCCTCATTTACAAATGAGAAAAAATGAGGTCCCAAGAAAGATTGTGCCCAAGGTCACAAAGCTAATATGTATCTCTTCATTTCCTTTCATGTCTTCATAGTTATCTCTTCAGTTCCCTTCATGTCTTTGCAGAACAGATCAAAAAGATTTTTCTTCCCCTCTGTTTTCTCACCCACCACGCAGTCCAGAGGAGGTCCCAAACGTGGAGAGATAAATACGGTACAATAAAGTACTACCATATACAATGTATCAAAGAACTTATTTTCTTCACTCTGAAGGAACAAAGTGTATCATAAACATTCATTCTGAACGGTTTTGTTGTCCACTTTTTATGCATGGGCTGACTGGCTGTTCTTTGCACCAAGATGTGTATGTGAAAATGTCACATGTTAACAGTTTATTGGTAGCATCTGGGAGTAGAAGTGGGCCTTGCTAACACAACCAAGCTTCTGTGCACCCTGGGGTGGATGCAGCTGCTGTTCCCAGGTGTCAGTGAAGCCCAAAGCAGTTGGAGACATTGGTCTAAGGCTGGAAGAAGGTTTCTGAGAGGAGCCAGCCAACATCCTAATTTGAGGTCTGCTGAGTATCTGTGCTGGCTGTTGGTCTGAGCAAACTGCGGCATGCCTGCAGGCCCCTGATAAACTCAGTATTAGTTCCAACATCTCTTACAGATACCACACAGGACAACCCCAAAAGGGCGGCAAGTACTTACCAAAAAAAAAAAACCACGGTTCTAAGAAAAAGAGACTGAGATTATAGCTACTATGCTACCTCTAACTGGGTAATAGTCCCCCCATCCACCTGCATTTTCATTTTATTTTTCTTTTCTTTTTTTTTTTTTTCTGAAACGGAGTCTCGCTCTGCTGCCCAGGCTGGAGTGCAGTGGCGCAATCTCGGCTCACTGCAAGCTCCGCCTCCAGGGTTCATGCCATTCTCCTGCCTCAGCCTCCTGAGTAGCTGGGACTACAGGCACCCGCCACCACGCCTGGCTAATTTTTTTGTATTTTTAATAGAGAAGGGGTTTCACTGTGTTAGCCAGGGTGGTCTCGATCTCCTGACCTCGTGATCTGCCTTCCTCGACCTCCCAAAGTGCTGGGATTACAGGCGTGAGCCACTGTGTCTGGCCCCTGCTTTTTTTTTTTTTTTTTTTTTTGAGATGGAGATTGCTCTTGTTGTCCAGGCTGGAGTGCAGTGGCGTGATCTCGGCTCAGGGCAACCTTTGCTTTCCAGGTTCAAGAGATTCTCCTGTCTCAGCCTCCCAAGTAGCTGGGATTACAGGCATGGGTGACCACACCTGGCTAATTTTGTATTTTTAGTAGAGATGGGGTTTCACCATGTTGGTCAGGCTGGTCTCAAATTCCTGACCTCAGGTGATTGATTCACCCACCTCGACCTCCCAAAATGCTGGGATTACAGGCATGAGCCACTGCACCCAGTCCCACCTGTATTTTCAAAATAATATTTGGCCAAATTTTTATTCCTTGAATGGAGTTATCAAGAAAAAGTAAAACAATTAATCAAATAGCATGCTTTGTGGGGAGTGAGAAAGATAATCACTTATTAATATAATGAGGAGGTGATAAAATCCACATCTTCTATGCATAATTTATCTGACCTACTACCGACAGCATAACTAGTATATAAAATATCAAAGCTTTATTTGATGCTTTCCTGGGAATTCACTGTTTTACCTTCGTTGAAACTGATTAGAATATAGTACCTTTTACTGTCCTTTTAGAACATGTAGAATGAGAAGTGGGCTTGCTTTCCCAGTTTCAATTCAGAAAACTACAAGAAGTGTTTATGTAGCACCAGCTCAGTATGCATGACTCTGTGCTTAGAGATGCTGGGATTAAAGCTTGGACTTCCATGGTTCTTGGAGTACATTTTAGGTATCATGTAATTCATAAAAGTGCCCTGGGGAGCACCTACTCAGGACCAGGCAAAGTAGTCTATTTTTACATTACTATTTTGAGATTGCCACTTGGTAACTGTCACCTTTACTTCCTTCATAGAAAATTAAAAAAACAAAAAACAAAAACAAAAAACTGAACTCTTGTCACTGGTGTTTAATGAAAACTAATAGAAACTGATTTTCATGCAGAACAAAGAATCTAATTGGTTCCACAGTTACATAGTATTCCTTAGAAACAAACCATAGGGACTTCTAGCTAAACATGGCAAATTAAAAATATCTGTATCAACTGGGCGTGGTGGCTCACACCTGTAATCCCAGCACTTTGGGAGGCTGAGGCGGGCAGATCACGAGGTCAGGAGATGGAGACCATCCTGGCTAACATGGTGAACCCCGTCTCTCCTAAAAATACAAAAAAAAAAAAAAAAAAAATTAGCCAGGCGAGGTGGTGGGTGCCTGTAGTCCCAACTACTTGGGAGGCTGAGGCAGGAGAATGGCATGAACCCAGGAGGCCAAGCTCGTAGTGAGCCGAGATTGCGCCACTGTACTCCAGCCTGGGCTACAGAGTGAGACTCTGTCTGGGGGAAAAAAAAATCTGTATCTGTATCTATATGTATATTTCCAATCCCTCTCAAAGTCCCCCTAAGATGACAGTCAGTGGTATAGTTTGGGTATTTGTCCCCCCAAATCTCATGTTAAAATGCAATCTCCAATTTTGGAGGTGGGGCCTGGTGTTTGGGTCATGGGGATGGATCCCTCATGGCTGGGTGCTGTCCTTACAATACTGAGTGAGTTCTTGTGAGATCTGGTGGTTTATAAGTATGTGGCACCTCCCCCTACTCTCTCTCTGTTTCTCCTGCTCTTGCTGTGCAATATACAGCTCCCCTTTGCTTTCCATCATGATGGTAAGTTTCCTGAGGCCTTCCCAGAAGCTGAGTAGATGACAGCACCATACTTTCTATAAAACCTGCAGAACTGTGAACCAATCAAATCTCCTTTGTTTATGAATTACCAGTCTCAGATATATCTTTATAGCAATGAGCGAACAGCCTAACACAATTAGAGAATGTGAAAATACACTCAACCGGGACTCTAGGAACAAAAGAGGAAATACCAATATTTCAAAAGCTAACTTGCAGCAGGACGGGCAATAACAGACTTGCTAGACAGGAGAAGTAAAGCCAAACATCAGCCTGAACAGAGCCATAGTACCCTGAAGAGTGTCAGCAATAGAGGCACCAGCTGCCTCCGAACCAGTGTGGGCAAGATTGACAATAGGAGGAGTAGGCGGGGCACAGTGGCTTAAAATGCCTATGATCCCAGCACTTTGGGAGGCCAAGGCAGGCAGATCACTTGAAGTTAGGAGTTGGAGACCAGGCTGGCCAACATGGTGAAACCCCGTCTCTACTAAAAACACAAAAATTAGCTGGGCGTGGTGGCAGGCACCCGTAATCCCAGCTACTTGGGAAGCTGAGGCAGGAGAATCACTTGAACCTGGGAGGTGAAGGTTGCCATAAGCCGAGATAGCACCACTGCACTTCAGCCTGGGCGACAGAGTGAGACTCTGCCTCAAAAGAAGAAAAGAGGAGGAGAAGGAAGGGGAGGGGAGGGGAGGTAAAGAGTCTGTTGACCCTTATATTCTCTATGGTATCCTGCATTGCCAGCTACTATCCCTTCTGCAGTTACCCCAGGACTGGAGGTTTATTCTCAAAAGAGGTTGATTGAGAATGTTCTGGACTGGGGAACACTGGGCACAGCTGAGGGCACTGGTGTCACCTGGAAACTAGAGAGACTAAGGGGGCACCTTCAAACCAAATAGTGGCATCACCGGCACCAAATTCCTCTTGCCCCACCGGGAGGTGGAGGTTGCAGTGAGCTGAGATTGCACCGCTGCACTCCAGCCTGGGCAACGAGAGCGGAACTCCGCCTCAAAAAAAAAAAAAAAAAAAAAAAGTCAACTCATGGAATACAGGTGGCTTCTTCAGGCTGGAAGAAGGAAGGAAATGGATTCTCCCCTAGAGGCTCCAGAAAGGAATGCAGCCCAGTAAAAATCCTAATTTTAGCCCAGCAAGTCTATATCAGACTTCTGATCTCCACAACAGTTGGATAATAACTGTCAGTTGGCTGTTACTGGCTTGTGTTGACTGACAGTTGGCTTGTGTTTTAAGCCACCGGGTTTGTGGTGATTTGTTACTGCTGCAAAGGAAAACTAATACAGACACTGGGAGGGACTCTACAAAATACTTGATCACCCTACAACAAATCTCAGCACTTGCAAATCCCACTTTTATACTCTGGACTACCGCAGCTTTTTGGGACAGGCATTCAAAATGGACAACCAAAGAGCAACAGATATTTGAGGGAAATCTCTAACACAAAAGATAAAATCCAAAATCAGTAACCATATCAGAGAGAACAAACCATACAGGGAGCAGGGGAAAAAATGTAAACAACAACAACAACAACAACAACCCACAAAAACCTTTCAGGGAGGCCATGTGCGATGGCTCATGCCTGTAATGCCAGCACTTTGGAGGCTGAGGCGGGTGGCTCACTTGAGGTCAGGAGTTCGAGACCAGCCTGGCCAACATGGTGAAACCCAGTCTCTACTAAAAATACAAAAATTAGCTGGGTGTGGTGGTGCATACCTGTAATCCCAGCTACTTGGTAGGCTGAGGCAGGAGAATTGCTTGAATCTGGGAGGTGGACGTTACAGTGAGCAGAGATGGCACCACTGCACTCCAGCCTGGGCAACAGAGTGAGACCCTGCCTCAAAAAAACAAAACAACAACAAGCATAAATAAACAAACAAAAACCCCCAAACAAATGGAAAAAAAAAAAAAAAAACCCTTAGAGAGATAAAAGGTATTGCATCCGTTAAGCAAGAACAGATTGCTCTTAAAAAGAAATATTCAGAAGACTTAAAGAGCTCTTGGCCGGGCGTGGTGGCTCACACCGACAATCCCAGCACTTTGGGAAGCTGAGGCGGGCAGATTGCTCGAGTCCAGGAGTTCGAGACCAGCCTGGGCAACATAGCGAGACTCTCGTCTCTACAAAAAGTACCAAAAATATCAAAAGTGAGGTGGCGCCTGCCTGTAGTCCTAGCCACTCAGGAGGCTGAGGCGGGAGAATCACCTGAGCCCAGGAAGATCGAGGTTGTAGTGAGTCATGATGGCACCACTACACTCCAGCCTCGGTGATAGAGTGAGACCCTGTCTCAAACAAAGAGAGCTCTTATAATTTAAAAATGTAATAGAATAATTAAATATTAAATAGGTAGAGGAAAACGTTTTAAAAATTCCCCCAAAGTAAAACAAAACAAAATAAATAGTTTTATAATACGAAAAAAAAAAAAGACAATAAAATTAGGGTATTCGTAAAGCATATTTAATAGAAATTCCATTTTGAGACCAGCCTGTCTAACATAGTGAAGCCCTGTCTCTACCAAAAATACAAAGTCAGGCCCAGTGGTTCACACCTGTAATCCCAGTATTTTGGGAGGCTGAAGTGGGCAGATCACTTGAGGTCAGGAGTTTTTAGACCAGCCTGGCCAACATGGTGAAACCCTATCTCTACTAATAATACAAAAATTAGCCAGGCGTGGTGGCAGATGCCTGTAATCCCAGCTGCTCAGGAAGCTGAAGCAGGAGAATCACTTGAGCCCAGGATATGGAGGTTGCAGTGAGCTAAGATCGCACCACTGCACTCCAGCCTGGTTGACAGAGTGAGACTCTATCTAAAGAAAATAGAAAAAAGGAGTCCCAGAATAAAGTAGAAAAATTATCAGATTGAGTCAGTGTTCCTACAATATGAATGAATACAAAACCCCTATTGAGACACACCAACCAGCGTCTTTTTTCAGAAGTCCAATAATAAAGAGATGAAGGATCAGTCCTCAGAGGTCTCAAAAAGATTATTGGAAGGCAGAAGAGAAATGCCTTAAGAACTCTGAAGAAAGTAATTTCCACCGTGGAACCCCCACACAGGCTATCAAACAAGTCTGCAAGTGAGAGAAGCATTTTCAGACATTCAAGGTCTCAAAAAATTGCCTCCTATGCATCTTTCCCAGGAATCTGTTAATACTAGAAGATTTGCTCCTCCAAGATGAGACAATTCAGAAAGAAGTTGCTATGAGCCAAGAAACAGGGCATTCTCAGAGTGGTTACTACATAGCAGGCCCGAAGAACACCCTGTCCGGATTAGGGACAGAGGGCCCCAGAAGGCAGGTATCCAAGAGAGTGATGGTGCGAAGAAACTGATAATTCATTTGTTGTCCTTGTTCTTAGGAAATGAATACTTACTGCAGAGTGTGGACCTGAATTAGAGGTAAGTACCCAACAAAACCTAAGCAAACAACTTAAAACAAGGCAACTATTTGCTCTGAAGATCGCAGCAGAAATCCCTATATAAGAAAAAATAATAATCCTAGTTCACTTATGAGGCTTAGTTATAAATAAAGGCCTATCATTTTAATAGGGTAAGTAGGAAATATTGATTTAACTCAAATTGGTGATATCTGATATTGTAGCTATATAAAGAGAATGGCGGTTATGGGATATGCAGATGAGTGTATCTATTATTTGTGTGATGTGGTAGTTTGCAAAAATGGCCACAATTCTTCTCTTCTCCCTGTATTCTTTGTAATGTGACTTTATAGAATCTCCTCCCAAGAGGTAGAGTCTATTTCTTCTCCTGTCAAATGGGACTGGCCTCGGGAGCGAATGCAGTGGATGTAACCAGGAAGCCAATTTGGAGCTTGGCCTTCAAGCAGCTTCCCATACTTCCTCTCAGTCTGTTGCAGCCCCGCCATCCTCTATGTGAACAAGGTGGCCTGTCCTGCAAGAGGATAAAAGAGCAGGAGGAGTGTGGGAGAGCCATCCCAGCTGAGGCCACTTAAGTCAGCCAGCCCCAGCCAACCCAGTAAGGGACCATAGCTGCATGAATGAGCTTAGCCAAGACTAGAAGGATGGGCCAGACAAGACCAGAAGGATGGGCCAGGCCAGCCAAGTTTAAATTGCTGGTCCACAGAGTTTTAAGTAAATAAACAGTTGCTTTCAGCCAGTAAGTTTTGGGGTGATTTGTTACACAGCAAAAACTAACTGATGCTGTGTGCATGTGTGTGTGTGTGTAGAAAAGGTGATAATGCAATAAAGCTAAGTTTTTGTGTTTTGCAATGGAAAATCAATACTTTTTCTTTTTTGTTGAGACGGAGTGTTACTCTGTTGCCTAGGCTGAGTGCAATGGCGCTATCTCAGCTCACTGCAACCTCCGCCTCCTGGGTTCAAGTAATTCTCCTGCCTCAGCCTCCCGAGTAGCTAGGATTACAAGCACATGGCTAATTTTTGTATTTTTAGTAGAGACAGGGTTTCACCATGTTGGCCAGGCTGGTCTCAAACTCCTGACGTCAGGTGATCCACCCGCCTTGGCTTCCCAAAGTGCTGGAATTACAGGAATTAGCTACTGCACCTGGCCTGCTATATCTATTTATATCTAAAAAATGATGCCACACAGTAGACACACGTTAGTTAGACACATGGAAACAAAAACAGTGGTGAGATTTTTAAGTGGATAATCCAAGGAGTAGAAACCAAGGATCAGGAGGGAGTACAGCAGTGGGCTGTAATTTTTCATTATAGGGCTTGTAAAATTGTTTGATTTTTAAAAATTATGTACACATTTCATTTTGATAAAATAGCAAATTAAGTGGAAACCAAATAAATAAATAAATAAACTTTCAAGTGACTCGTAGGCAGCTGGTGCACAGCATCTGCCACCACCAGCAAGAGTCATGTGTTCAACACATGCCCTGGTGGCAAGAGGAATTTCCAGCTGAGACATTGCCATAACCAACTCAGTTTTCCCTTTTGATTAGTGTTCAGCCTTCATGCCTGCATGCTTGTGGTTAGCACACGCACTGAAAAAAAGTGCATGGAAAAGTTGGATCCAGAGTCTCAGACACTGCAGGTGTTCTCCGAGTTGTTAGTCTCCATTCTAATAGAGTCCAATAAGGACCACAAACATCAAACATCATGGAGAACTGCCTGCAACCGAAGCCAGGGCATGGAAAGATTGCTCATTAAAAATTATTCTGTGGTTACAGTTTTGAATTGGCGTGAATAAAAAGTGGAGCAGAGGCCAGGCTCAGTGGCTCATGCCTGTAATCCAAGCATTTTGGGAGGCCAAGGCAGGCAGATCACGGGGGGGTCAAGAGATTGAGACCACCCTGGCCAACATGGTGAAACCAGGTCTCTACTAAAAATATAAAAATTAGCTGGGCATGGTGGTGCGCCCGTAATCCCAGCTACTCGGGAGGCTGAGGCAGGGGAATCGCTTGAACCTGGTAGGCAGAGGTTGCAGTGAGCCAAAATTGTGCCACTGCACTCCAGCCTGGTGACAGAGCGAGACTCTGTCCCCCCAAAAAAAAAAAAAAAAAAAGTGGAGCAGATAGTCATATTCAACATGGTGAAAGGCTCTGTGAAAGCAAAACAGAAACCACACACCCACAATGGCCACCAAAATGGCTGTTGACATACGATCACTCTCTTCTTGATGCTGCTCTCTGTGCTTTAAATGTATTTTCTCTTCAAAATGATCACTTTCAAGTGTGTTTATTAAATTCCGTCTCCCATGTTAGGTTGGCAGGAAGTATGCAGTATTTGGGAAAAGGCACAGGAGGCAAAAATAAGATACTAGATATTAAGGGATGTATTGGATTACTCAGGACAGGCTAGGATATGCCACAATAAAGAAAAACCCCAAACCTCTGTGACAACGTTTCCCACTGCGTATACAAAGTGGGTCTGCAGAGGGCCTCTGATGATCTAAGTACCTCAAAGTTCTAGGCTGGTGCATGTTGCCTTGATCAGTTCCTCTCAAAGTGATGTGCCTCACTTCTGCTCATATTTCACTAGTCAAAGCCATTCATATGGTCATGTCTAAATTCAAAAAGGTGAAAGAAGGCGACGTTACTATGGACTCAGAAAGAGAGCTGGAATACTTGTGAACTCTGGAATACTTGTGGAAGAGTTCAATCCAGTATTCCCTCTGCTCTAAAACATAGCTATATAGCACATAGACTATAAATTAGTTATGTTTATTTTTATCCAAAGTATACTTTTCCTAGATATGTCTTACTCCAGAAAATTATTATGCTTTAAAGGCAGATGATGAATCTGGCTAGAAGAGGAGGGCCTGGAAGGTTATATGAGGTACTAAAGTTATGTAAAGTGATGTGGTTTCCTTTTTTCCTTCCTGTGGTTGAATGATGCAGCACACTATTTGCAGACCAATCCTGGTCTTCCTTAACTGGTTTCTATAACAAGATAATTTTCTTTCACCGATCACTAACCAATTTATTTTTGCTTCCAAGTGGAGCCTTATTTGTGCCTGAATTTTGGAGATTGTGAGTTTAAAAGAACATCACCTTCTGCCTGTTTAAGAAATAACCCAAGGTGCCCTGGAAATAAAAATGCAAATGCATGAATGGGAAAGCTTTATTTAGCTAAATCTCAAAGCAACAGTTGTGCTTTGAGAAGGAGAGGTTAAGGGAAAAGGAGTGGCAGAACTGGACATTCAAAGAAGGATAATTTTCAGAATGAGACAGTGTGGAGTGAAGGAAGAATAGAGTAGATTTCCATCCCTGGGCACAAAATAAGGAAATGGACTTTTCTGCAGTTATTTGTGAAGAACTTCAGTGATAAGCACTGTGCTTCTCCTTAAAGATTGAAACAGAGAAGTAGCAGTTCCAAATACTTAGCCAAAGTTCCCAAAACCTTTGATCCAACAATTCTAAATACTTAGCGCATCAAATCCAACTATGGTCACAACTCTGTGCTAAAACTCAAGCAACCAGAAAGCTGAAATAATCAGAACTCTTTATTACCTTGGAAGAAGAAAAAGCACATGGCAAATAAACCAGTTGAAATCAGGCACACCTTCAAAAGAAAAGCAATTCCCAGGGTGTTACAGGGTTAGGACTGCCTTTGGCCAATTTCTCAACTTTTTAAAAACACATGGTATGCTCAGTCAGAAGTAAACTTTATTGAGATGAACTACTGTCTTAAATTTGTTCATTTTGAACTTCAACATCTTTATGATGGAAGGCACCAACTAATCTGAATGATAAGTACAAGGCCCTTAACATAGGACTTAATGAGATTTGTTGTGTATATTTGACGTGACTCCTCAAACTCAGGAGTATGTGCCACAAGGTACAAGCCACTGATTAAGTGAGAGCACCTCAGTTCTTCCTCGCTGACATGCTGGTGACACATCATCACCGTTAGAGTCCGAAGAAGTGGCCTGAGCTGGTCTGCTCTGAATTCTCTTCTCTTCTTCCATGTTCTTTGTTTCATGCCCCATGCCTGGGATGCTTCTGGCCCCAGGACCTTTATATTGCAAATAGCAGCGTATTGATTATAGATGACTAGATTATATATATTCCTTTATAGAGATATAGACTCGTAGATTATTCACTTATTCAAATTAAGGTCTTTTGAAATTGTGGTAATCAATGTCTCTAGACCAGGGTTTCTCAACATTGGTGCTATTGACATTTTTGGTACGTAATTGTTTGTTATGGGAGGAAGGCTGTCCTGTACGTTATAAGATGTTTAGTAGCATCCCAGGCTTCTACCAACTAGATGCCAATAAAACCTCTTCCCTCACTTGTGACTACCAAATATCCCCTTGGGGGCTACATTGCCCCCATTTCAGAACAACTAGGCTATCATCGCTGTCCAGTAGAAATATAATGCAAGACACAAATTCAAGCCACAGAAGTAATTTTAAATGTTCTAGTGGTTACATTAAACAAAAGTTAAAATAAACTAGCAAGATAAAATTTCATGATATTTTTATTTAACCCAGTATCCAAAGTGTTATCACTGCAACCAACATATCATCAATATAAGAAATTATTAATGAGATATTTTCCATTCTTTTTTGAGTATTAAATCTTCAAAATCTGGTGTGTATTTTATACTCACAGCTTGTTTCACTTTGGATGAGCTTCACTTCAAAGACACATGTGACTATGGCTATTTGTTGGACAGCACTGGTCTGATGGATGTTTTGGACTGCATGTCTCTACCCCCAGAATCTATATGTTGAAACCCTAATCCCCAGTGGATGACTGGGGCCTCTGGGAGGTAATTAGTTGAGTGGAAGTTTTGAGGCTAGAGCCTCCATGATGAGGTTAGTGTCCTTACAAAAAGAGAGACTAGAGCTTGCTCTTTCTGCCATGAGAGGACACAACCATAAGACCACCATCTGCAAACCAGGAAGTGGGCCCTCATCAGACTCTGGATCATCCAGTACCTTGTTCTTGGACTTCCCAGCCTCCAGAATTGTGAGAAACAAATGTCCGTCGTTTGAAGCCACTCAGTCTATGGCATTCTGTTATAGCAACCTAAACTGACAAAGACAGTGGCTTTGCTTTTCCCCAACATCCCCTGCAAAATTTGCCTGCTCTGCTCATTGAGTTTGGATGCTGAGGTTCTCTGTCTTCTCAGCTAGAGTTCTGGAATGTAAGTTCTAGAAACGCAGGGACCATACCTATCATATTCACAGCTGTAAACGTGCCTCGTACTGTGCCTTACAGAGTCAGTGCCCGTTGTCGAATGAATATGAGTGCACGCAAGCAGGCATGTATGATGCATTCTTTCTGTCGATGGTGCCCTCCTGCTTACTGTGGTGCTGAAAAGGGCAGATACAGTACAAGTGTTTCTGTTTAGTCACTTCCTGTCAATTATGTGGGAGTACATTTGCACCTAAAGAATTGCACAATGAGAACTAAAGACATGGCTGACCATCTACCATGTTCTTTGATTTATCAATACAATTATGTTCAGGATTGTTTACTAAATACATTATGTAAACAGTTTTTAGATATTTTTATACATATTTAGTCTTCAACCCATTCTGTGGCATACAACTCCTAAAGTCCTTAGATTCTCCAAAGTGGTGTTTTTTTGCATGCTAATGGTGACTGATGGCAGGCAGCCCCTCTTAGCTTCAGGATGGGGGCTGGTCATCAGAAAGACCAAGGCAGGAATTGAGGGTTCGGACTTTCAGTCCCATCTCCTAACCTGTGGGAGGGGAGAAGGGCTGAAGATCAAGTTGATCACTGGTGATCAAGGGTCTAATCAGCCATGCCTGCATAATGGAGCTTCCATAAAAACTCAAAACAACTGGGTTTGGAGGGCTTCCCAGAGAACCGAACACACTGAAGCACTGCAACCCTCCCCCATTCCTCTTCATCCATATAAGCTGGTAAATGTGTTTCCCTGAGTTCTGTGAGCTGCTGTAGCAAATGAATCCAATCCAAGGAGGAAGTCGTAGGAATCCAACTTAAAGCCAGTTGGTCGAAAGTTCTGGAGGCCCAAACCTGTGACAGGTGTCTGAAAGGGGGGACAATCTAAAGGGACTGAGCCCTCAACCTGTGAGATCTGACACTATCTCTGGGTAGATAGTGTTAGAATTAAATTAGACGACACCCAGCTGGTGTCCACTGCAGACTTGCTTGATTGCTGGTATGTGGTGAGAACCCTCCCACACATTTGGTCACAGAAGTCTTCTTTGTTGATTGCTGTGGTGTGAGAGCAGAGGAAAAGTAGTTTGTGTTTTTTCCACTCACAGGTAAACACCCCAATTATTAATTTATCACAAAGTTGGATTAATTAAAACATTCTACCAAGCATTCTGAAGAAATCGTTTGTTGTTTTATTGTTTTGTTTCCTTTTCTGACATTTTTGGATGAATCCTATTATAACACTAGTTACTAGAATTGCGCACAACAAAGAGGATTTTAAAACCTCAGCAGTGGTTATTCTTCCCTATAAAACCTTTTTTTTTTTTTTCCATCCAAGGCTGCCATTCAGAGAATTAACAGAGTAACACAGAATATGAGCTCATGTACCTGGGCCTGCTTCTTCCTTAGTAAGAATGATCACTTCTTCTTTGTGTATATTCTCCTTTGTGTTGGGTAATTTGTGAATCTTCTTGCCCCGGCAGCCACCTCCCAGAATGCCAACAAGCTGATGAGTAAGATACCCCTGGTCCAAATTACTTCTCTTTCCTTCTTTCATTCTAAAATAGAGTGTTTTGAAATCTTCTAATATCACCTGCTTTACAAACCTGCATACTCATCAAAATCTTCCGGGCAGGGGCTTTTTGAGACTAAAAGGACAGAAAATACAGCAAATGAAAAAAAAGTAAATGAAGAGGATTACGAGAAGCAGGACACTTGAAACAGGAACTAAAAAGCAATATGGAAGTGTGTCAGGTAGTTGATTAGTAAACATATTATGGGGGGTTGTTTGTTCGTTTTGAAAAATAAGTCTAACAGGACTCCACCTCCAGAGATTATATTTTATTAGTGTTGGTGTGAGATCCAATTAGCGCCCAATGACCACGGCTTTGTAGCAGCTGATCTTAAATGTATTTAACCATGGAGTCTCTTGAAGATGCACTGTGCGATGCAGAAATAGCACAAAAGATCTGCGCAGTGGATTTTAAGATGAGTGTGAGATAAGAGAGATGGGAAGAGGGTGTCCTGTAGACAAGATTGGCAGGGTCAGGGAAGCCCTCATGGGTGATTTTGATGACCAACCACATTGGGAACCAGTGGTTTAACTTCCTGTATGAATTAAAAGATGGAATGTATGATGGGAAGACCTCCTAAGATCGTTTGTTTTTCTCTTGTGAGCCCTTCTCTGGTCTAAATAAAATCTTGTCCAGTGGCAATGACATCCTGGACACAAATGAGATTTAGCAGAAAGAACTTTGAGCTGAAAGTCAAGACAGCTAGATTTGATTGTATCTGTTATTGGCAATCTGTCTTCAGACAAGTCATTTATTCTTGCAATCAGTTTTTCTACCTGCAAAATGGATTTTGTAAGCAATATCTCTTCCTTTATGTCTGTTGCAAAATGTGATTTGAAATGTATTTAGGCTGCAGAGGATACATTAATTAAAACTATTATGATTATTTCCTGGCACATGAAAGAAAAGAGCAGACTTTTCTTCTCAATATTTTCCCCCAAACATTTTTTTTTGCAGGCTTATTGTTCCCATAAGAAATTATCCAAAGTCTCGGCTTGATGGAGACACAGACAAACCATACTGCCGCAGAGATAGGCTAGAGAGAGACACAAATGCACATGGTTTCTCTGTTCTCAAGTACACTCTCAAATTAACATAAAACTAGTTACATAAAATTATTTCTTATTGTTTCTTAGTATATTTTCAAATACACTTTTTTTATTTGAATGATAATCTTTCCAGTTTAATGCATAGAAACGTAAAGCATTTAAGGCATTCTTTGAATATTTTCTAAATGATAGGGCCAATTGCAATGAGATATAAAACAAAACTGTGGTTATCACTAAGTGTGAAAACATGGCTAGTTTGAGTTAATCTACACATGGAAACATAATGTTTATTTTATTCAAATTAACTTGCATAAAATTTGATAGGTATTTATTTTATAGTGTGTTTTCATTCTGTTAAAACTCTAATACTTTATGGCTATCAAAATGGCTTCAAACAGTTATTCTTCTGAAGTAATCAGGGTGGTATAACAATAGCTCATGTGGTGAATTTAGTTTCAGGGATAGCCATTCTTATATAACCCATCAAGTGTATTTAGGGTTTGTCTTCAAAGATAAAGAAAAAAAACACATACTTAACTTTCTGTAGAAAGTCTTGATAATCTAGAAAGGCAGAAGGTAGGATCAGCCAACCCTGGAGTGTTTTGCTGAGAGGATACTTCTCGATTGATTTCTTATCTAGCCTGTAAGTGGTGCACATGTGGAAACCATCTCAGATGGGAGCTGGCTCCATATGCCTCTTATAAAATACCACCCTCCGAGGCAGTGGAGAAAAGTTCTTTATCCCCCCTCTCCACCCCATCTCCTGCAACTTCTGTGAAGTCACAGAACTTGGGGAAATAGTGACGCTTCCTGGCCTAGATTTATCACCATCTGGGAAGCAGAATGAGATGCTTGGCGCTGCCACCGCCACTTTCATCTGCCACATTCTCAGGCATTCATCACCCACAGGGTGATTCTAGCCAATGCAAGTCACCTCATCCATTGGAAAGAGGAAGAGAAAGAATGGGGAATGAGTTGTGCCCGAGAGCCTCCGGGCTGCTTCTGTTGGCTAGCACACACCACGTTAATGCCTTGGGCTGACTTCCAAGGCCATCTGCAATTTGGCCCCACTCTGCCCATTTCTCTCCCTGGCCAAACTGGCCTCACCAATGCCTGAACAGACTCATCTCTGTCTGTGACTTCACCGAGATTGTTGCTCTTTCCCGTTATATATCAAGGGGCAGCCCAAGTTTCAAATCTCACAGAAGTCTTTCCTGATTCCTCCAGCTTGTGTCTTCTGACCTCACAGTTTTGTCTGTGACAAGTAATTTAAAAGCAATGTATGTGCTGGGATGTATTGTCCCTTGATTATCTCCTGTGTTAAGTTTAGTTCCCCAATTACATTGTAAGTTCCTTAAAGATAGTGTTTGTTACTAATGTCTTATTTGTTAAACTCTCCTCACTTTCCCTCTTCTCCAGTGCTAGGCCCTTAATATGTGTTCCAAAATTCAGAGAATCATAGAATTGGAATTTTTAAATCCAGCTATTAGCAAAAAAACACTACTGTATTAGAGAGATAACCAATTCCATGGCTTCTTTCTCTCTCTTTGCTTCCTTCCTTCCTTCCTTCCTTCCTTCTTCCCTTCCTTCCTCTCCCCTCCCTCCATCCCTCCCTTCCCTCTTCCCTCCCTCCATCCCTCCCTTCCCTCTTCCCTCTCTCCTTTCTTCCCCCTTCCTTCCTAATTCCTTCTACATTTATACAGAAATGAAATCTCTCCACCTATAACTTTTATTAATGTATTCTAGGCTCAGGGGATTCAAAGGTGACCAAGGCTTAGCTCAGTCTTTTGAGAAAAACAAACCAACAAACACAACACACCACGAAAAGAATTATGCTGGAGGAAGGTTTAAAAGGGCCGAAAGCACCCAACTGCCCCGAAGGTCTCAGTGTTGCAGTCCTGTGAGCTCAAAGCAGATCCTTACTAAGGCTTAACTGGTATTGATTCAATTGACAATATCTGCTACAGATTCTTAGGAGGGAAATGACGAAAGTTGACCTAAAATCCCTCAGTAAGTTTACAAATTATGTACCAGTTGTGTCCTAATAGTTCATTGTTTAGCATGTTCCTTGGAGCTTTGGAACATCTTTTTCTAATTCAAACAAAGTTTTGCATAGTGATTATATGTCCTTGGTCTAGCACATAAAAGTCTATTATCTCCATGATGTACCTAAAGTTGAGCATAGTATAATATTAATACTATGGACTCTAACCATATGTAAATGGATTTGTTCAGGAAGCCATAGGGTTCCAACCTTGCACACTGGAACTCTGGCACATCTGACCTGTTTTCCTGTGCTCCCCTCCCCTTGCGATTGCAGAGGAAGAAGGGACACATTTTTTCCCCATTTCTTCCACATGAATGACATCAGAATAGGAGGTTGCTTGCCCTTTCTCCCAGGGTACCAAAGTTTCAAAGAGAAGCCAGGAGAAAATGAGAGAAGATTAAGAGAGCTCTGCATATCACAACCACATTTTCCCATTCGAAAATGAGGATAAGGTATGGAACAAAAAACTTTTGGAGCATTTTCTTGGTGGAAGAGGCGATCTGGTAGGTGTCCTTTTGCCACTGACTTCTGGAATTACTAAGACATTTCATCGCTTCCTGGATTGTTGTGGGGATAATGCATGTAAAGTATCTACCTGTGCAGTGATGACAATTATGAGTAAAATAAGTTTAGTGTTTATTGAGGATTTACTATTACTATTGCATATTAGAATAGATGGATACTATTCTAAGCTATGTATTACATTATCTTTTTTTTTCTTTTTTTGAGACAGAGTCTCCCTCTGTCACCAGGCTGGAGTGCAGTGGCACAATCTCCACTCACTGCAACCTCCACTTCCCGGGTTCAAGTGATTCTCCTGTCTCAGCCTCCCGAGTAGCTGGGATTACAGGTATGTGCCACCATGCCCAGCTAATTTTTGTATTTTTAGTAGAAACAGGGTTTTGCCATGTTGGCCAGGCTGGTCTCAATCTCTTGACCTTGTGATCTGCCCGC
Organism: Trachypithecus francoisi; assembly: GCF_009764315.1. Taxonomy (NCBI): domain Eukaryota; kingdom Metazoa; phylum Chordata; class Mammalia; order Primates; family Cercopithecidae; genus Trachypithecus; species Trachypithecus francoisi. Next base: position 21,709,326 of record NW_022681455.1, read on the forward strand.
CTCAGCCTCCAAAAGTGCTGGGATTACAGGCGCACGCGCCTGGCCTACGTTATCATTTTTAATTTTCACGACAACTCAATGTACTATCATGGCCAATTTACAGATGAGAAATTGTGGTATTATGGCCAGTTTACAGATAAGAAATTGAAACATAGAAGGTTAAGGAAGGTCCCCCAGTAAATAAGCAGCAACATTTAGATTGAAAATTGGGCAGTCTGATGCCAGAGCCCAGCACTCTGGTTTTTGCTATTATTGTTTGTAGGGCCAAAAATAACAAAACATTTAAAATAAGGTAACTCATTTTCTTTTCTACCCCACTGGCCTAATAACAACCTTCCAGTCTTTAACGGCGTGGGCTTTAGAAACCAGGACTCCCTTCTTCCTTGATCTCACAGCTCTCTCCTGTTTTGTCATCCTCACAGCAAACACATGGCGATTTGGAGCTTTTGCTCCTGCTCCTCTTTCAAGCTCAATTTCTTTTCTTTTCTTTTCTTTCTTTTTTTTTTTTTTCTGGAGACTGAGCTTTGCTCTGTTGCCCAGGCTAGAGTGCAATGGTGCAATCTCGGCTCACTGCAACCTCTGCCTCCTGGGTTCAAGCGATTCTCCTGCCTCAGCCTCTCGAGTAGCTGGGATTACAGGCACACACCACCATGCCCAGCTAATTTTGTATTTTTAGTAGAGACGGGGGTTTCACCATGTTGGCTAGGCTGGTCTCGAACTCCTGATGTCAGGTAATCTGCCCACCTCTGCCTTCCAAAGTGCTGGGATTACCGGCATGAGCCACCACACCCGGCCTCAAGTTCAATGGTGGATTCATTAGATTATAAAAACTAACCATGGCTATTCCCAAACACTGTCCTCTAAAGTAAAAATTACTCTCCGTTGTAGTAAATATCAGCCTCAGGGTACCACCGAAGACTGGTTTCCGGAACAGAGGTAAAGAAGCATCAGGGGCCTTTAGAAAAGGGGCTGAGAGGTGGGTGTTGGTGAAGGTAGGAAGGGAGGCTGCTCTGGGTGGGATGGGAGAGAAAGGAATGTCTGGTTTTTCTCCCGCCCTCTCCCGATGACCTGCGCTTTTATCTGTTCTGAGGTCACAGATGAAGCTCTTGCTAAGCCTAGGGTGTGATAAAGGGTCGTGCCTGACTGCAGCAGCTGGTGGGAGGAGAGAGCAAGGAGCTAGAGTAGTTGCTCCAGGAAAGATATTACCTGACCCAGTGAATTGCATGTGCCTGCACTGTCTTCCCCTTCACCAAACAAAATGCAAAAGACCAGTTCAACTTAAAAAAAAAAAAAAGAGAGTCAGAGAGAGAGAGAGAGAGAGAGACAGAATCACTGTAGAAAGATCAGGATGACTGTTAATCTAGATAATACTTTTTCTAATCAATTTTTATCCCATCCAAATAATGGAATCTGTAGTCATCTCAGCTGTCCACTCATCACTTGTGGTTTTTTGTGTTAACTTCAGATTTGAGAGATAATCTTAGATTTAGATTGCCCTAGGTTCATGAATATAAAGTACTTCAGTAAGTCCTTTACGTCTGCTCCAGGCCCAAAACAGAAGGTAGAATAAAACTGGTAAAAAATAAAAATAACAAGGCAGACACACTTTAAGAAGCAGCATTTTAATTTTTCCAGTTGAATATATTTCTTCCCCTTCCTCCCTCCCTCCTTTCTTTCCCTCCCTCCCTCTCTCCCTCCCTCCTTGCTTTTTTTCTCCCTTTCTTTCCCCCTACCCCTTACCTCTCTTGGGAGAGTTAGCAATGAGTTTGCCAACTTGTAAAGAAATGAGTTGCCTCAGAACCATCAAACATTACAGCTGATAACTGAGAGATGAACAGGGAATTTTATACAGCTAAAAAAGAATTCCACTGAGGGCAAGACAGTATTAGAGTGGGAATCCTGAAATGGTCATGGGAATTATGTTCAGGTGACCTCAAATTCACAGAGAGCATCTTGCAAAGAAAAAGTGAAGTTGGTGACAGCCTTTTACGTGGAAAGAGAAAAGGACATTAACCTACTGTAGAAAATCACTCATTCTGGCCAGGTGCGGTGGCTCACACCTATAATCCCAGCACTTTGGGAGGCCAAGGCGGGCAGATCGCGAGGTCAGGAGTTCAAGACCAGTCTGACCAACATGGTGAAACCCCATCTCTACTAAAAATATGAAAATTAGCTGGGGGTGGTGGTGCGCACCTGTAATCCCAGCTACTCAGGAGACTGAGGCAGGAGAATCGCTTGAACCCAGGAGGCAGAGGTTGCAATGAGCCGAGATCGTGCCATTGCATTCCAGCCTGGGTGACGGAGCAAGACTCCGTCTCAAAAAAAAAAAAAAAAAAAAAGAAAATCACGAATTCCCTAGCTGGCCACCAGGCAGAGTTTTAGGGGACAGGACAACTCAGGAATTATGTTTGGGAATTCCACATAGCATATATACAGGATGGGGTGAGAGTTTGATGAGGATCTTGGTGAGAACTAAAGCTATTTTTCCTCTCCCCTAGAAAGGTATGTGAGTGTCAGAGCCAGCTTGATTCTCTTATTCCTGCTTAGCAGCCCTGGTGACTGTGGTGCAGAGCAATCGGAAGTGGTCTAGATTCCCTCATACAAATACAGCTTATTACTTAGGATCTCAAAAGCCATATCCAAACTGAAAGAGTGAAACCTCTATAATCTCTGGAATGAGCACATACATTTTGTTCAGCTTACATTTACTGGCTATTATATGCAATGCATCGTGCTGGGTGCAGAGGCAAATGAAAACTGAGGCTTGTCTTCCTCTTAAGGAAATGCCTCTACAAAGTGTCTCCTGGTTCTTGGCTTGCAAAGTCAATGTGTAGAGCCATGCTCTGTGAATATGACGGCAGGAGGCAAATCAACAAGGAGGTCAATGCTAAGCCCAAAGGAAATGATCTTTCTATAGGTAAACACCGTGTTTGTAATATGCACAGAATCAAGCACAAGCTGGTGCTTTGCTTCTTAACAAATGGCAGGTAACCTTTAAAAAAAGAAAAGAAAAAAGACAAGTAATGGAGGCAGAATAATACAAAATTTACAATCACAGGGAGGGACCACTTTAAAGGAAACTTCCTCCCCAAGCGCCTTGATTTGTGTATTCCACAGCTGCTTTTTCATTGTCCAAAAGGTAATTAAGCAGGAATAAGAGGTGATAATGATATGTATCCTCTCTTATCAAAGTCATTAACACATTATTATTGTTGTGAGGTGGCTAGCTATTGCTTTGTTGCGGTGATGCTGCTTTGGGTGAAAAGTCTGTTGGTCTACCAGGGATTTCTGCTGTGATGAAGAAATTGCAGTTTGGGGATGAATTAGCAGGTTACATTCTCATGACCCTTGAGTGTCTTAATTCCCTTGCAGGTTTCTGAGAACCCCCAGGGCCATTCTGACTCTCAAATTGACCTATGACTTTCCTCCTCTCCAAACCATTCTCTGTGAATTAGGGATGGACCAGCCTCCTCCGACCCATCAAATTGCATATCTATTGTGCCTGAAGACGTGGCACAAACCCCATATATCTGTGGTACCTTCTCTGTTTGAATTTATTTTTAAGAGATGGGGACATGCTCTCTTGCCCAGGCTGGAGTGTATTGGTGCAATCATAGCGCATTGCAGCCTTGAACTCTTGGCCTCAAGCGATTCTCCCACCTCACCCTCCCAAGTAGCTAGGACTACAGGCACATGCCCAGCTAATTTTTTTATTTTTTCTTTTAGAGACAGTGTCTTGCTATGTTGCCCAAGCTGGTCTCAAACTCCTGAACTCAAGCGACCCTCTTGCCTTGGCCTCTGAAAGCCCTGGGATTATAGATATGAACCACCAGGCCTGGCCCTGTTTGTATGTAGACTCAGATAAAGGCACTACAAATTCTCCCGCCACCAGTTGGTTTCCCCGCTTTGGTTAACAAGTGTTACCACGTACAAATATTCACTCAGACTATGATAAACATTTTCTAATTAATCTCTTCAACATCTTGGGAAAACACGGGACTATCTACTGAGGAAACATCCTCACACTTTAAATATTTCTGAAAATTGGAGAGAAGAAGAGGCAAATGCATATAGATTGGTTCTGAAATCTAGGCTTTGTTATGTCAGGAAACAGTCTGTATTTTTTGGGGGGGGGGATTTGTGTTTAAATTGCATGATCCTTGAGGGCAGAAATGTATCTAATTTGTTAATCATAAGCCTCTTTACTAATCCGTTATGGCAGCTTAATGTTTTTAAATAAGTGTAAATTTATCCAAATAAATGTACACATTTTAAAAAGTCAAATCTTACTAAAGGGCTTTAAGAAGTAAAGCAAAACAAAACCAAAACACAGCAACTCTCCTGGCCCACGCTCTTTACCACCAGTCCTTCTCCCTGGAGGCAGCTACTTTAAATTAATTTTAGCTGTTTCCTCTGGTATTTACGTCCATATTTCTGGGTAATATATATGTCCTCCTAGACCATTATTTAGTGATTATTACAGTTGGTGAGGATTTACGTCTCCACAACACTGTTCCCTCTTGTTCCCCTTTTTGGTTAAATCAATATTCAGGGTTAATATTATTATAACTATGTAAATAATGTTCTCTACTGAGCTAACACGACACTATAATTACCTTTCCTTTCTTGTACAGTTTTTTGTTTTTCTTGGAGGTAATGATCACCTTGTTTTTTTCACCAGCTTTTCTTTGTATATAACTATCCCTAAGTCCTGCCACAACTTCCAAGTTTCCCAAAACATTCCACATAGTAATATGTAACAGATAATCTACCAGTAGCTCAAGGCCTCCTTCCCGGGGCACTTTTCTTTCTTTTTCCAACTTTTGCTGGTTTTTCTTTTGGGCCCCTATGCTACTGTCGTCCCAAAGACCTTCTTCTGCCATCATCCTGGCAATTCTCTTCACCTCTCTTGTATTGCAGTCTCTCCTTCCTGGTTTCCATGTTTTCTTCTTTCTTGCTTTATTCTCTCATTTTGGTGACACACCCTTCCTGAGAAAGGGTGCATGTGAGGTAAATGTACTGAGAACTTTCCTGCCTGAAAATATCTTTATTCTATCCTTGCATTTGTTTGGCAGTTTGGCTAAGAATTGAATTCTAGGTTAAAAATAATTCTCATTCTGAATTTAAAAGCATTGAACTATTGTCTTCTAGCTTTCAATGTTTCTAAGTCTAATAGCACTCTAATTCTCTGTCATTTTTATGTAAACATTGTGTTTTCCCTGGAGTGCTGAAATTTCAAAATAATATGTCTTGGTTGGGTCTTTTCTTACTTATTTTTTTGGGCACTCAAATAATCATTTTAATCTAAAGATTCAGACTTTTGATATTGGCCACAATTACTGCCTTCTGTACCTTGGGTGTTGGTCTTGAAGCCTGTTTTGGAGAGAATAAACCACCTGTCTTGGAGGTGGGAGGGGATGATGATGGATGAACCTAAGGAGATAACTGTATTGACTTTCAATCCACCCTTGACTGCATGCCTTCACCTTCTGCAGGCCCCATGCCTCCAATTCCTGAAAATTCCCAGAGTTCTGAAGAAAGACTGGCTTGTTTTTTATTGAGTCACCTCTGTAGGCTCACAGAATCCAGCCTTTTCTGTTCTGGTTAAACCATCACTTCTTCAATAGCTTTCTATCCAGCAGGTATTTGTTGATATTTTTTTCCACTATTGTCTTTTCTGCCATTCCATTTGCTCTTGTGGATTTAAACTTTTATATTATTTCACTGACACTTAAGTGGGTTTCTAAGGAGTGGAGCTTAAACATGTGAGTGTGTGTGTGTATGTGTGTGTGTGTGTGTGTGTTCGATGTCCTGCATCTAAGTGGCTATACATTTTGTAATCTGATTGATAATTACTTCTGAGTTATAGCTTATTTCTTAAGGAATATTGATCCTTAACATACTGATAAATAAAGTCAGTGTGGGAATTTATAGGTCATGTTTTCATAGCATTTATTTCAGTGTTGGTAACTCAAAAACTGGGTTTTCCTTTGTAAGTTAAACCAATAATATGTGAGAGTTAGGTGTGCTAACCAGGGCCAGAGTTGGTCTTATTCAGTTTTGTGTTGACCATTCTTCTAGGACTTGGTGCAGACCTTTGCAAATAAACTTAAAAACAAAACAAAAACCCCCAAACCCACAATGGGTTAATAGAGTTAGAGTTTTCTTCTTTTCCTCAATAAACATTTTAATGATCACTTACGATGTGCAATGAACTGCTATATGAGCTGAACATATCATGGTGAACAGAACAGAGTTCCTACTGTGGAGGGCTTCACGGTTTAGTGAGGGAGACTGACAAGAAAACAGGTAAGGTAGCCGGGCACAGAGGCTCATGCCTGTAATCCCAGCACTATGGAAGGCCAAGGCAGGTGGAGTGCTTGAGTCCAGGAGTTCGAGACCAGCCTGGGCAACATGGCGAAACCCCATATCTACAAAAAATACAAATATTAGCTGGGCATAGTGGCTTGCACCTGTAATCCCAGCTACTCAGGAGGCTAAGGTGGGAGGATTGCTTGAGCCTGGGAGGTTGACGCTGCAGTGAACCCTGATTGTGCCACTGTATTCCAGCCTCGGTGACAGAGTGAGACCTTGTCTCAAAAAAATGAAAATAAAAAAGGAAAACAGGTAAGGACCATGAGACGTAATTAGTTTTAGTGTAGAAATATGCACCCAAAAGAAAGGAAGCACTATTCCCCTTTAGGGGGATATAGCTGTATCCATATAGCTGTATCTTAGCAGACCCTATACCTTACAGAAGACATCATTAGAGAGGGCAAGAAGCACAAAACACACATTTTCTCCTCAGAAGACACTCCAGTGTTTGCCCTTCAGAATATATGCAGTGTCGGCTGGGCATAATGGCTCACGCCTGCAATCCCAGCACTTTGGGAGGCCAAGGCAGGTGGATCATGAGGTCAGGAGATCAAAACCATCCTGGCTAACACAGTGAAGCCCCATCTCTACTAAAAAAAATTACAAAAAATTAGCCGGGCGTGGTGGCAGGTGCCTGTAGTCCCAGTTACTCGGGAGACTGAGGTAGGAGAATCGCTTGAACCCAGGAGGCAGAGGTTACGGTGAGCTGAGATCACACCACGGCACTCAAGCCTGGGTGACAAAAAAAAAAAAAAAAGAAAAGAAGCAGAGTGTATGCAGTGTCATAGGTGGGTTCCAAAGTCTTCTTCAGTGCTGAGAAGAGACCTGAGTAAGCCTTGGAAGTGGTGTTATTATTAAAGCAATCATATTGTTATTATTTGTAAACTTGTCTGTGTAATCTTTGAGGGCAGATTGAAGGCTGCATTCATTTCAGGGAGGCCTCAAGGTGCAGTAGAAAGAGCATGGTCTTTGAGGCCAGGGCAGCTAGGTTTGCATTCCCATATTAGCTGTGAGACTTTGGTTAGGTTACTTGATTTTGGGACATCTCAGTGTTCTATTATGTCAGCCTCACTCACAGACTCATTATGTATTGAACGAGCAGAAATAAATAAAGGACCCCAGGGCAGTTCTTGATGGGACATAGATGCAAAATAAACGGTAGATAATTATTTTTTCTTCCTTCAATGGCCAGACCTTGAACTTCTCAAGTGCAGAGACCACATGCTACTTTTCTGTGTAGCCCCACCCTTAGTGCAATGCTGGGTAAAATAAAGTTGGCACTTCATGCATATGTATTGAATGTATGAATGAATAAAGGAATGTTTGAATTCTAAGGGTTGAGATATTTTCCTGCTATATGAATCATTGTTGGCCACTTTCTTCCTTCAGACTGCACTTCCTTAATTATTTGCTGGTACTAATAAACCACCACTCTTTTCTAAGCTCCTGGATTACTAGTGCTGCAAATAGAGCTAAAAAAACACTAACACTTTATTTAAAACACTCAAATAACACTTCAGATCCAGCCATGCTTAGGTACACTGTGGTAAGAATATAAAAAAAAAGGCCGGGCGCGGTGGCTCAAGCCTGTAATCCCAGCACTTTGGGAGGCCGAGACGGGTGGATCACGAGGTCAGGAGATCGAGACCATCCTGGCTAATATGGTGAAACCCCGTTTCTACTAAAAAATACAAAAAACTAGCCGGGCGACGAGGCGGGCGCCTGTAGTCCCAGCTACTTGGGAGGCTGAGACAGGAGAATGGCGTGAACCCGGGAGGCGGAGCTTGCAGTGAGCTGAGAGCCGGCCACTGCACTCCAGTCTGGGCGGCAGAGCAAGACTCCGTCTCAAAAAAAAAAAAAAAAGAATATAAAAAAGGTGCCTCTGAAGGGAAAGAGGCATTATGTCTAAAGCATCAGGTTGTCGCCATTCTGAGTTTAAAAGCCCATTTGGCAATCATTTCCCTTAGCAGCCCCACAGGCGATAAGAGAGGATTTGGCTGTGAGGCCCTGCAAGGAAAATAAAAAGACAAGAGAAGACAGTGAGTTGAAGAGTTCGTGTGATTTTTCATGTGTTTGTAGCTTCCGCCCACAGAGCTGGAGTGTAGTAATTTCCGGTTGCATCTTCCATTCACTAATACATTTGCGAATGGAGGAGCAATGTTTGTTTAAACCACCTTTCATCGTTATCTATCTTAAGCAATGATGCTACATCAGTGCTATTAAAAAAAAAAAAAAAATCCTAGCCTCAATGCTGTTCTTACTGCAGCAATCTGAACAATATCTCCCTCTGCACCCTGTGGGGTCAAAGTCACGTTGGTAGCCAGCACCGCTGACCATCAGAGAATGTCCCAGCTACCATCATTGGCATCACGCAATTTAGAATTTAGCACTACATTTTAATACCGTTCTTTCTATCAGGTTTGTCCTCCCAACGATGTTGGAAGTCCTTCGTGTGCTGAGGCCATGCCTCCCTCTTCCCTTGTTTATTCCTGACTGTACTTGGCACAGACCTTGCTCCAAAGGAACCCACAACCAATGACCTCTTCTCTGTTGGTGTTTCCTGAGCTCTCTGCAATACACCTTTTAAATACCTTTTTTTCATTAAACTCTTTTACGAGGACTTCTTTGAGTTTACCTTTTTACGATTCTCCTCTACCTTCAATATTACTGCTAATCATGTCTTTCTGTTCTTTTTTCCCCCTTGGGGTATCTCATCTACTCTGAGGGCTCCAGTTACTACTTCTATGCCAATGAGGACTAATCTGCACACTCATTTCTGTCTCTTAGGAAATTCAAAATTGATATACCTAAAATGCAAACTTACCTTTTTCACATAAATCAGTGTTACTCTCTTTTGGAATTGATCTTATTCTACCTTGCATTACTTAGTTATTTTAGCATGTTTCTCTTGATTTTAACTCTAAACTGATCTCTCTCTTTAATAATATATGGCTAATTAAACTTATATATGTTAAAAGTTATATGTATATATTATATATATTAATATTATATAAATAAAATTATATAATATATAATATATTTTATTATATTACATAATTATATTATATATTTTATATATTATATTAATGATTATAATACATATTATAAAAATATAATATATGTTTATATATTATATTTTACATATATAATTTGTAAATATTTTATATATTATATATCTTACAATGTATATAAAATATATAATATACTATCTTATATATAACATATCTTATATATCATGTGTAATATATTACCTTTATATATATTAACTTTTATAATATATAGTTTAATATATAAACATATCTGTTTAATTTACATTTAATGTAGATTAACATACATGTTCAACTTATGTATGTTTACATATATTACCTTTATATTTAAACTTTTATAATATATACGTCTAATATATTAACATATATGTTTATATAATATATGTTTATATAATATATTTACATATATTTATATATGTTTATATAATATATTTACATATATTTATATATGTTTATATAATATATTTACATATATTTATATATGTTTATAATATATTTATATATGTTTATATATGTTTATATAATATATTTATATATGTTTATAATATATATTTATATATGTTTATAATATATATATATGTTTAATATATTATATATTAAATAACATATATGGGTTAAACATATATATGTTTATATATTAAATGTGTATATATAAACTTATATATATGTTTAATTATCCCTGTAACCCTTTTGTCACTTGGCCCATGTGGATGCCTAATGAATGTTTGACAATTTCTGTTGATTCACTGTTCCTGACTTTAAATAAGCTCAGCTCTGAAGCAGTGCTTTGAGATGAAGATCCTTCCAATCCCCTAGGAAAAATAAAACAGGTACAGTGTGTGTTTTCCAAAGAAGATTACAAGGCTTCAGACAAAAGAGATTTAAAATAAAAATTTTTAAGTACATAAACACGCAGCATTTTGAAGTTGTTTTTATAAGGGAAGTCATCACACCATTATAATAGCACATCAGCTTACTTGGGGCATCTAAATTAGCTTAAGGTTGGATTCTTAGGCATCTAGTGCTGAAATTAGAAAAATATTCGAGAATACAAATCCCTGTTATTTCCAAGAGATTCAGATGGTGACTGGTAAAACACAAGGATAGGAAAAGAGGCTGTCGGCCGGGCACAGTGGCTCATGCCTGTTAATTCCAGCACTTTGGGAGGCCGAGGCAGGCGGAGGTGGGCGAATCACCTGAGGGCGGGAGTTCGAGAGGAGACTGACCAACATGGAGAAGCCCTGTCTCTACTAAAAATACACAATTAGCCGGGTGTGGGGGCACATGGCTATAATCCCAGCTACTTGAAAGGCTGAGGCAGGAGAATCGCTTGAACCCAGGAGGCAGAGGTTGCGGTGAGCTGAGATCAAGCCATTGACCACTTGATCGACAAGATCAATCTTGTTGACCACTCCAGCCTGGTCAACAAGAGCCAAGAGCCAAACTCTGTCTCCAAAAAAAAAAAAAAGAAAAGAAAAGAAAGGAAAAGAAAAGAAAAAGAGGTTGTCCTCTAAACCAAGAGTTTTAAGCACATGGTGGACAAGATGCTGGAACAAGTCACTGTTGCAGGACTTTTCCTTAGTTCAGCTAAAGATGGGGTTCTCTGTCCCATGGCCACAAAAATTCAGGCTCCCAGACAATGTGAATGGTGAGTAAGACGGTTTTATTGGGTAAAACAGTAAGAAAAGGGGAAAACAGGGACTCTCCCTAGACCAGAATCGCCACTAGAGCGCTTTGCATCCAGCTGTTGGAATCCCAGTTTCCACACAGGAAGAGGAGGGACCAGGCTCCTCCCTGGTGCAAAGGGCACGAATTTCCTGAGGCTCCACCCTAGTGGGCAGGTCAGCTAGAGTTTCTCCAGGGATCACCTCCCACCTGGCTGTCTCATTACCTCCACTAGGTGCGGGTAGTGCCCAGCCTACATTAGACCAAGGAAACCCACTGAGTTTGCCAGGCCGAAGGCAGGGTTGACTTCTGATGTCATTTACTATTGTACCTGCCCAGGAAATCTCTCCTCTTGCCTGCAATCATTTACTGTGGTGCTTCAGATTCACCCTGTTTTGTATGACCATGCATGCCACCCATGCAAAGACTTGCAAGTGAGGGAAACAGAATCCACCACTTCAACTCAAAGGAGTCTCTCTGGAGCCTTGGCTCTGGTCTCTGTTTACACTGAACCTTAAAATGCTAAGTGTCGTGCCTTTGCTCCATTAGACACTTTGAAAGGGGGCTGTGACATTTGCAGTGCAATTCATATCATGGCAAGAATATTTTAAAACAGTGGTTTACAGTGTTTAAGAAAGCCAGTTAGTCAGCTGGGATTTCTGCTGAAGGTCCTCAGGGAGTAGAGTTAAGAAGAGCTGTCTGCGTGTCTGAGTTTTGGGTTTTGAAATACTTTGGTTTCTTGAGCCACACTATCACAGACTTCACTGCATTTTCAAACAACACAGGTAATAAATGACTTCTCCAAGAGTCACTGGAAAGCTTACCTGGATCTCCCTCCCATTGTTTTGCACGTAGTAATCTGTTGCTTACATTTGAAAGCCTTCTGGAGACTGTTTTTTCATCTAGCTCACTAGAAAAGAGCAGTTTTTTCATGAGTAATTGGGTTGTTGAAGTGCTTGTAACTTTTCTTTCAAAAATCTTGGCACCCGGAGTCAATTTACAAATGTATACATTTGACTAGGTTACCTTAGCTTGCACTGTTTATGATGTTGGGCTTTGGTTGAATTCTCAGGCCTATGGCCTGGCGCAGTGGCTCATGCCTGTAGTCCCAGCACTTTGGGAGGCTGAGGTGGGCAGATTGCTTGAGGCCAGGTGTCTGAGACCAGCCTGGCCAACATGGTGAAACTCTGTCTCGACTGAAAATATAAAATTTACCCGGGCATGGTGGCAGGCACCTATAATCCCAGCTACTCAGGATGCTGAGGCAGGAGAATCACTTGAACCCAGGAGGCAGAGATTGCAGTGAGCCAAGAGTGCACCACTGCACTCCAACCTGATTGACAGAGTAAGACTCTGTCTGGAAAAAAAAAAAAGAATTCTCAGGCCTATACACAAATATTTGCATGCCTCAAGCCTTTTTATTAAACTGGACCTTCATATCTGCAAAGTCTCCAGTTAGATCCTATAGTATTTCGTTTTAGTTGGAGAAATTAGAACCAATGAAACTTTACATGCAACCTTGAGATAGAAGTATGTTAATGAGAGGATCCGAGTCATCCATTAGGCAGTATTTCTGAAAGCAGTACTACCTGACAGCAATAATGCCAGATGGCTAAGTAAAAAGGCTGATGGACTTATGGATTTTTTTGAGTTGAGTTAGCACAGGGTGCAGCTCTCTGCTTCTTTGAGACTCACGCTGTCTGTAACCAGACATAATTAAAAGATTAAAGAGACATTTAGAAACGTGAAGTTGCTCACTTTTTAATCAGGGAGATTGATTTTCCAATCCCGATGCGAAGGTGGAATTTTAAATAATTTATAGGGTAGAAATCAGTGGCTTGTCACAACTTGGCTAAAAGAATAAAAACTAAGGGAAAAAAAGAAACTTTTTTTTTAACATTTATTTTTCTTTTCCCTAAGTGCCTTATAGAAAGGAGCATAAAAAGGAGTGAGCTGTGATTTGGCTGTTATATATGAGATGTTTTCCAGCCTCCGTATCTCTTCTGGAAGAATGAAGATTAGTTCAGTTCCCTCCCATCCTCCTTCCTTTTCTGCCTCTGACTGGAGGTCTGGACATATTCTCTTCACTACTCAGCAACATTTCTCTTTTATCCTACAGATACCAGTCAGGTCCCAATCAGGTTAAAACCAGAGTCTCCTGAACAGGGATCGTGACTACAGTGATGCTTCTATTAGCCAAGAGGGTGCATTCCACAGGCACATGTTATCAGAACCTTCATAATCAGAGTCAGAAATAATATAGGACAGTGAAAGGAGAGTTCTGTGATGCTAGATCAGGGCACTTCTGGTACTAAAAGAAAAGACGTCTTCCAGTGTTAAAGTAGGGTCCAGTAGATATTTGTGAGAAAATATAAAATATTTATTTTACATGTGTATATGTATGTCTAGGTGTTCTGGTCCTAAGGGGAAGAATTGATGAATAGATAGATCAGTTGAGTGATTGACAATTAGAAGCCAGAAGAAAGCTTGCAGGGAGAGGATTGTCAGCTAAGGCTATTCTTTTAAGGGTAGCGTGGGTTTGGGTTGAGAAAGGACTGAAAACGTTTCTTCCACTCCCAGCTCAGGTTTCCAGAGATTCAGCCAAGTTGATGGATTGTCCCTAAGTCAGGGAGTGCCTAGGTAAGGACAGCCAACTATGCGGGGTCCCTTCCAAGCATGCACCTATTATCACACCTCTCTCCTTTTCCAAATGAGTTTTCAAAACTAAAGCAGACTTACCTTCAGACAAAGTAATAGGCTGAGTGACATTTTAGGACATGGTCTACCCTCACCCAGGATCTCTCTGCAGCTTTTTAAGTCTAGAGTGGCTTTGCTCAAGTGGAGGGAGGAATAGAGAAACCCTTTTATTCCACAAGTCCCTTATGCGGTTATTGTTGAGTGTGGAGAGTTGTCATTAAATGTGCATCAATTAGCCAGCCACAGTGGCTCACGCCTGTAATCCCAGCACTGTGAGAGGGCGAGGTGAGTGGATCACTTAAAGTGAGAAGCTTGACACCAGGTTGGCCAATGTGGTGAAACCCCATCTCTACTAAAAAAATAAAATAAAAATATAAAAAAATTAGTGTGGTGGTGGGTACCTGTAATCCCAGCTACTTGGGAGGCTAAGGCAGGAGAATCGCTTGAACCCAGGAGGCAGAGGTTGTGGTGAGCCAAGGTTGTGCCACTGCACCCCAGCTTGGGAGACTCCATCTCAAAAGAAAAAAAAAATAGTCAACTGAAGTAACTGGTAACCGATGGGAGGTTCTTCTTTACCAGCTGTTAGTCACCTGCTCTTGCTCATGGGGAAGGAGGGAGTGTGATGGAGAAGAAAAGGTGAAGGCTCAAGAACCCACACTGTGGTAGAGGTATGGTCGGAGGGGATTACCACTCAGCAGAGGGAAGAGAAATATGGAAGGTGCCCGGCTAGAAGAGGGCCTCACATGGCATCTGTCTGCTGTTAATTTGGCTGGGGTAATGAGAAGCTGGGAACTAAGACATTTTTGCTCCTCATCAAGACCCATCAATTGAACAATTTATTTACAGGAGATTTTCTCACAAAGAACATACTGATTAGGAGTGTCACTTGAACAGGGGCCCAGAGCCTCTTCCTATGAATTGGCTAAGATTCCTAACTGCTCCTTCTGGCTACTGAGGTGGTAGTGAATAGATCAAATGGGAGGCCCAGAAACCAACTCTCCAAGTAGCAAACTGTGGGGCTAGACATCGTCATGAATTTCTGAAGACGAATAACAAACAGAGGCTACATTTCATGTTCATGGTTTACATGCGTGCATTTGTGTTCCAGTGCAAAGCATAAGAGGAAATTATTACATCACACTTCTATCATTTCTGCAAGCCTGGCGACTTGCCTATAACCCTAAAGCAGGGTTTCTCAACTGCGGCACAATTGACTTTGGGGATGGACAATTGGGTAGAGGCTGTCCTGAGCGCTATGGGATGTTTAGCAGCATCTCTGACCTCTACACATTCGATGCCAGTAGAACTTCTTCCCTACCCCCACACTTGTGACAATCAAAAAATGTCTCCAGATATTGCCAATAACCTCTGGGAGAGTGGGGTGAAATTGCCTACAGTTGAAAATCACTGTCTTAAAGGAACCTATAATTTGTACTGAGTTAGTAGGCTGATTACAAATCAGGTTGAATCTGTACTTATTTATTAAGCTTTCACATAAATAAATAATAAGACCACATTGGGCATGTGCGTGTGGGTTTGAGCCACGCTGGAATCATTCTCTCATAATTGTTACCCACTCGGTTGCACCAATGTTGCAATACAGCCTTTAATAGGACTGTCAGCACACAAAGTCTTGTGTTACCACCTTTATTTCAACTCTCTTCCTCTTTTTTTCTTTCTATAGTGCCCCCTTCCCACCCTCTTGGCCACCAAACTGACTTAAATATGGTGCCCCTTTGAAGACTGATTTTTCCAGGAGACAATCCTGAATGTAAAGAAATGATTTATTAATGGTAGAGTTTCAGGCAACAGGGCTCAGGCAGTCTGGGAGAGATTTCTGCATAGAGACATCTCCGCTGTCCTTAAATCATACCAGGGAGAGGCCACCAAATCTTTCTACCTGTGTGGTTGGCTCTGTCAGAGTAGATCCTGTTGTTCATGCCCATTAACAACTGGGAATAACAGTCGGAGTTTTTGTTGGTTTTGCTGGGAAACAAGTCTGGCTCTGAAGAGAAGGATCTTGTCTTATAGGAAGTGGAAGCATTTTGCCTCAGGAAAGGAATAAAAGCAATCAATGCTTCTTACAGAGCTTTCTGCTCAAGTAATTTTGGTCAGGTCAAGTGTGTCAGTAAATTGAACAAAATGTTACCATCATAGATTATGAAATGCAGAGTCTAATTTTAATAAGGTTACCAGTAAATGTAGGAGTTCTTGGTCAACAGTGAGGAGTCTGGGTGAGTGAGAGCCGAGGAAAAATTAGTAAGACAAACAAACACTAACCTGTAGGGCAACCATAAAGAACTATTTATTTGAAAAATTTATGAGAACAGGCAGCAAAATTTCGCATCTGCATTAGCATAGTGTTGCAAATGTATGTTTGATAGTTAACTACATGCTAAAGCGGACCCATGTCCTAAGGAGCTACTAGTACTTCCACCAGCTAGAGGAGGGAATGGGCATTTAGGGCCACTGGTCCCTAGTTTTATCCCAACGTCGAGTTCTATAAAACAATCAGTCTTTTGCGAGGCCGAGGCGGGTGGATCACAAGGTCAGCAGATTGAGACCATCCTGGCTAACACGGTGAAACCCGGTCTCTACTAAAAATACAAATAATTAGCCGTGCGTGGTGGCGGGCACCTGTAATCCCAGCTACTTGGGAGGCTGAGGCAGGAGAATTGCTTGAACCCAGGAGGCGGAGGATGCAGTGAGCCGAGATCACTCCACTGCACTCCAGCTTGGGCGAGACTCTGTCTCAAAAAAAAAAAAAAAAATCAGTCCTTTCAGTAGCAAAAGTTGCTCTATCCCTTACTATTCTGCTGGTTGAAAAGAGTGAGAAAGAAACCATCTTATTGGTTAAAAATTCTTATGCTGTTGATGCTGAAAAGATTCTTCAGTTGTCTTACTAAAAATTACAAGTGCCCATTGAAAATAATAAAACAAAAGGAAACAGGATGGGATAAACTCATAGGCACTCCCTTCTGTGCTTCTAGCTTTCTTGAGCTAGAATATTGTTATTAAGTCCCCAGTTTCCCTGGAATCTACAAGGCAGATGAGGCCATGTAACAAGCAAGCTGTGATCGATAACTGTTCCCCTCTCCTTTCTAAATCAGCTCCTATCTATCTTTGGAGGCTCGCTGTCTTTCCTGTCTGTACATATGCGTTGACTTTCTTGAACCATTTTGAGATGTCTGGTAAAAATTGGATCTGGCATATAATGTGTGCTGAGCTTCCAAGCTCTGTTATGACTTCTTCCCTCCCCACAAAAATGATCTGCTTAGCCTAAGACTTGGGGCTGGCTGTCTGGTTTTTCATTGACTTTCAAACATGGGGTAACTCACACCTAGGTGATCTCATTCTGTTTTATGGCTTAAATACCATCTGTTTCTGATGCTTCCCAAATTTATTTCTCCAGTCCAGACTTCTACCTGAACTCCGGCTTCTCACCACTGGAATGTCTCCTAGGCATCTCAAACCTAACAGGTTCCAAACCTGAATTTCTGATTCCCATCTAGCAAACCTGTTTTTCCTGCAGTATTCCTCATCTTAGCAAATGACAACTCCAAAACCCTTCGTATCATCATCCCATCTCTCATTACCCACATCCAATCCATCAGCAAAGCTATTGGTTCCACTTTCAAAGATCATCTCTCCAGAATCTAGCACTGTGATAGTAGCAGGAGGCAGCCAAATGTCTAGGCAGATGGGGCAGGTCCCCAGTGACCTTTTTGTATTTTTAGTAGAGACGGGGTTTCACTGTGTTAGCCAGGATGGTCTCGATCTCCTGACCTTGTGATCCGCCCGTCTCGGCCTCCCAAAGTGCTGGGATTACAGGCGTGAGCCACCGTGCCTGGCAGAAGACAGTTTAAAGCCGGAAAGCCAAGCTACAAGTTAAATTCTTGGACCAGATTGAGAACTTGTCTTCCTGTTTGGTGCACTTCCTTTAACTGATCCCCACCCTTCATCTATTTTACATGTACTTACCCTTTCCTAATTGGTTTTCTTTTTTCTTTCTGTTCTTTCTTTTCTTTTTCTTGTTTTTTGTTGTTGTTGTTTTTTGTTTTTTGTTTTTGTTTTAAGCAGAGTCTCACTCTGTCGCTCAGGCTAGAGTATAGTGGTGCAATCTTGGCTCACTGCAACCTCTGCTTCCCAGGTTCAAGTGATTCTCCTGCCTCAGCCTTCCAAGTAGCTGGGACTACATGTGCCCACCACCACACCCAGCTAATTTTTGCATTTTTAGTAGAGACAGGGATTCACCATGTTTGCCAGGCTGGTCTTGAACTCCTGACCTCGTGATCTGCCTACCTCGCCCTCCCAAAGTGCTGGGATTACAGGCGTGAGCCACTGCTCCCGGCCTCCTAACTGGTGTTCTACACTGTTGTGCCCACCTTTGAGTGGTATCTTCACTTTAAACTTTTTTGCATACTCACAAACCAATCAACAAGCACTCCCCATCCTGTGCCTATAAAGACCCCAGACTCAGTCGGTAGAGGAGGAGACAGCCTGACTTCAGGGAAGAGAAAACCTAACTTTGGGAAAGACGACCTGCACTTCCCATCCCCTCTCCAACTCCCCTCTCTGCTGAGGGCTGTTTTCATCTCTCAGTACAATTCTCCACCTTCACCATCCTTCAACTCTCTGTGTGACCTCACTCTTCTTGGACGTTGAATAAGAGCTCAGGATCCACTGAGTGCAGGTATCCAGAAAGACTGTCACACCAGCCCTTTGCCCTCACTGGCAGAGGGCAGCTGCCACATGCAACAAGGCAAGGGGCCAGCTGAGCTGCTAACACACTGCCATCCCTGCCATCCATGGACAGCAGAACTTAAAGGACACCATAACACTTCCTCTGTGGCTTCGGGGTCCTGGGCACCCTCCCCTAGGCACTGCTGCATTCCCCTCAAGGTGATACACCTGGTCTGGTGGCAGGCCCTGCACAGAGCTTGCTGCTGTGTGAGTAGCTGAAGTGGCCAGCCGGGTCCCGCACTCACTCGCTCACGTGCTCCCTCCTGCAAGGAGCTGGGCAAAGTGGGACAAGTAGAGGGGACATCCCTGCTGCAAGTCTGGCAAAGGGGCCAGATCCTGCATCAATTGCATGATGATTTCATGGGTAATTTGTGAAAACTCCATAAGGCTGGAGTAAGTTTATCTTTTTCATTGATGAAATTCCAATAGTTGCAAAGTGGCTGGCATATTGTTGATACTCAAACATTTGTTAAATTGAATGTATGTTATATTCAATTCTATATATATGCATAATATATATAATGCAACTGGGTTATAATTTGTAAATTTTCATGTGCATTGTAATAATCAAGTTCCTTTACAATGAATGCTTAAGATAAGTCCAAATTCTTATTCTGTAAGGGTTTTTTTCTTTGCATTTTAAAAATTCAGTTAAAATTCACTTAACATAAAATTAACCATATTAAATCCAATGACATTTAGTACATTCACAATGTGGTGCAGTTGTCACCTCTGTCTAATTTTAAAATATCCCAAAAGAAAACCCCAAACTCATGAAGTAGCCCTCCCCATTCTCTCTCACCCCAGCCGCCGGCAGCCACTAATCTGTTTTCAGTCTCTATAGATTTGCCTATTCTGGACATTTCACATAAATGGACTCATAGAGTAGGTGACCTTTTTGTCAATGAGATTTTAATATATGTAACTTAGAAAGTATTATTACAAGATTTTGTTTTTAATCCTACTGGCATGGGTAGTAATGGGACTGAGCCTGTATCGCTTTCTCTCAAGTACACATCACTTGAAAAGGCCAAATAAACTAATGCGAAGAACTTTCTTCCAAGTTATCACTGGTATTTTACCAGAAGCCTTTTCTTATGCAATGACCACTCCTTCAAGCCTTCCCTCAACTCCCCCACCAAGTGTCTTTCATTCCCTCTCCCCACCTCATAGTTCACCATCTCCTCTCACACCTGTTTCTTGATGCTTGCTGGGATCAAAGTATTGGTGATAAAAGACTAAAGCTGAGGGGGCTGATGAAAGTCCATAAAGTCATGAAAGGTAGGGAAAATCTGTGTAAGAACTTGCTCCCCAAATCTCAGAATCTTTTTGAAGCTTAAAGGAGCTAGTTTAAGGGAAAAATAAAAAGAAGTTCTATTTTATGTAGTAGACTGGATACATACAGAACTTGTTACCCTGGTGAAAAGATAAACAGCTCTAGGGTTTAGACAAATATGCAGACAATAAATCAATAACAGCCTGCTGAGAAAGCTACAGAGAGGAGTTAATATCCCCCAGCAATTACCAGCCTTGCACACAAAATGCCCCTGCTTGGAGCAGGGCACTGGGCTGACCAGGCCAAGGCTGGGCCCCAGGGTGATGTTAACAGCAGTCTCCTTAATTGATCTGCTAGACTGTCTCTTCCTCAGCAATCTTCCTGGAATTGCAATCAGCTTCAGCTTTTCAGAGACTTAATTTTACAATTATAAATGAATTTGCCCTTGGGTTGGGCATTAACGTTTTTCCTGACTCTTAGCTATTTTAGAACTTGGAGGGTGACAGAGGGAGAGCCATCAAAACCAGTAAGTTATTTTTCTTTGTTGCCAACAATAGATCCAAATTTTATCTTGGAGGAGGCAACAGGCAACCTTTTGCGTTACTTTAGGCTTTAGTTAATTGCCAGGGAGCATCTGAGAATTAGCTGGACAGTTTTAAAACATTATATTTGATTAAACACCTTATGGCAGAAACTCTTTCGTTTTATGCTGTGACCTCAGCTTACGTTTTTACTTTTAGATTTTAGAGTAATTTATAACTCGGAGAGAAGCACGCACACGATACTAGCTTGATCCTGTGGTACTTAATTCAATCTACTGTAATAGCTCAATGCTACTGTCTGAAACTGATTTAACCCAGAAATACTGCATTGTTTACTGGACTAATACTAACACATATGGTTTAAACTAAGATATAACAAAGCTCCTCTGAAACAAATAAGTGAACAACAAGCAAATATTGTCTCCTTTTGCCAGTGAAAGCAGATGGTTAGATGGATGGTCCAAAGGTAACACTAATGTGCCGAGTCACAAGCAGAGATCTCTGAAATAGAGAATTAGAAAATCTTACAGGAGATTTACTTTTGAAATTCAGGGTGTGCTGGGTTTGTTTCTTTATTTGTTTTTAATTTGGTGAAATTTAGCGTAAAAGTGAAAATAACATCAAGGTTTCAGGCACCATGGAGAGACTAATCTGGAAACAAAAGGCATATTGGCTGGTTAAAATAATAATTGTATTTATTTATTTATTTTTATTTTATTTTATTTTATTTTTGAGATGGAATTTCACTCTTGTTGCCCAGGCTGGAGTATGATGGCATGATCTTGGCTCACCACAACCTTCCCCTCCGGGGTTCCAGCGATTCTCCTGCCTCAGCCTCCCACGTAGCTGGGATTACAGGCACGCGGCACCACACCCTGCTAATTTTGTATTTTTAGTAGAGACAGAGTTTCTCCATGTTGGTCAGGCTGGTCTTGAACTCCTAACCTCAGGTGATCCACCCGCTTCAGCCTCCCAAAGTGCTGGGATTATAGGCCTGAGCCGCTGTGCCCTGCTTAAAATAATAATTTTATAACAAGGCTACAACTTGCCTAGCAATGACTGAAACCCAATCAGGTCTTTCCAACCGGAGTAGTTGTTCATCTTCCAGATTATGCGGTTTGGCATAATTCAGAATGAGTAAACTTTCTTAGATGGGGAACATAATCAAAAGAACATGATGTGATAGACTAGCCTGCCCTTAGCCAGTATTAATGAACGGGAAAGGTGCATTTACAAGTCGGAAGAGAACACGTTAAGGCCTAGAGATAAGACAGTCACTTGTTTTTTCTTTGTGTGTCTTGTTTTGGGTATGAAATAACTAATCAATTGACATGTATTTATTTAGAATCTACTTCCCATTTAGCCCTGCCCTAGGTATTGTTAGGTCTGCAGGAACTTTTCTGATTTAGGATCCTTACATCAGTCATCATCAACACAGCTAACATCTAATAAATACCTACTACCTGTCAGGCATTTTAAATTTACTTCACTGAATATTGACAAATCCCTTGCAAAGGAAATATGATTTTGTCCATTTTGTACACAGGAAAATTCACGTTTAGAGAAATTAAGAAACATGGCCAAAGTCTTTTATCAATGGTAGAGTCAAGATGAAAGTTCAGATGTGACAAAACCCTATCATAGGGTACACCATGCTCAGTGTCTGCGTCTAAGCATATATGTTTATATGAAACACGGGTTCATGAACTCTGGGGCAATTATAGGGATTTCTGTGCCATTTGTCGTAGTAGTCTTCCCTAACTGGAATAAAGACCAAGATGATAGATCTTCACCATTACATTTGCATCACATTGTTCAGTTAAAGGAAATTCAAATTGGGTGGTCAGACAATCCTCATGGCTCAAACAGTTACCACAACCAACTTTCTCAAAATTAAAACCAAACATTCTGCATTGTCAATATCTATCCATCTTATTAGAATTTACTGACTTTAAAAATGTGTGTTAATTTTAGGCTGGCTTTGAATTCATCAGCTAATCACACAAGATTCCATTTTTTGCTTAAATAAACAGATGTAACTAGTGACCCATGTTCTTAAAAAAATTTGTTCAGATACTAATTAAATTCCTTCCTTTTGCACTTAACTATGCTCCTGCCTAGGTATGCAGATCTGCTCCTGTCTAGGTGTGCAGACCTGACTTCTTGACTGCAGGTCTCCAAAAACCAGAATTGGGTGCTCTGAACGTGCTTAAGAGAAAGTCAAATTTGAAACCCATTGTGTTAAAACCGGTTGTAAGAAACAAACAAACAAACAAAAAAACTACAAAGAACTATATTTTGGCATTGTAATTACAGAGATGTAGAAAAAATGTGTTTTCTAAAAGAAGCAAAAATAAATAAATAAATAAATAAATAATAAAAATGTATGTTACATCTTGTGATTTTCAGTTCCCAATTATTTTGAGGAAGTTTTAGTTTAAAGTAAAGTGAAATTGCCCTTTTCCATAAAACAACTTAGAGACATTCTCTAACTACTATTCCAACATAATCATATTATCAGTGTATGTGACAAGTTATATTTATTTATTTATTTATTTATTTTGAGATGGAGTCATGCTCTTGTTGCCCAGGCTAGACTGTAGTGGCGTGATCTCAGCTCACTGCAACCTCCACCTCCAGGATTCAAGCAATTCTCCTGCCTCAGCCTCCCGAGTAATTGGGATTACAGGTCCCTGTCACCATGCCCAGCTACTTTTTTTGCATTTTTTCAAGTAGAGATGGGGTTTCACCATATTGGCCAGGCTGGTCTCGAACTCCTGACTTCAGGTGATCCACCTGCCTTGGCCTCCCAAAGTGTTGGGATTACAGGCATGAGCCACCACGCCTGGCCTGTGGCAAGTATTTTTAGTTATTTTGAGAGTCATCTTTGGAGCATTAAAGTGATTTTTAATGCTCACATATATTAATGGCAAGGGACAAACCTTTTGTTCCTCTAAAGGCACATCCTAATACATTAAGTATTTTCCATTTTGTTTTAATCTTGGCTAACATTTAGTTGAGGAACCTAAATATTTTTAGAAGGATAAAATTCATATGCTACATAATTCACTCTCTTAAAGTGTACATTTCAGTGGCTTTTAGTATATTCATAAGACTGTACAGCAATCACCATTATCTAATTTCACATTTTCATCATCCTAAAAAGAAATTCCAAACCCAGTAATGATCACTCCATATTTCCTCTCCCCTCAGCCCCTGGTAACCACAATCTACTTACTGTCTCTATAAATTTGCCTATTAGGGACATTTCATTTAAGTTGAATCAAATAATGTATAACATTTTGCCTGGTTTTTTTCATGTAACATAATGTTTCCACAGTTCATCCATGGTATAACATGTATTAGTAATTAATTCCTTTGTATGACTGCGTAATATTCCATTGCATGAATATACCACGTTTGGTTTCTATAGTTATCAGTTGATGGACATTTGGTTTGTTTCTACTTTCTGGCTAGTATGAATAATGCTGCTAGGAACACTTATGTATAAGTTTTTGTTCCTAAATGTGAAAAATATGTTTCTAGTCTCTTGAATATATACCTAGGAGTGAAACTGCTGGGTCATATGGTAACACTATGTTTAACTTTTTGAAGAACTACCAAACTGTTTCCTACAGTGGCTACACCATTTCACATTCCCACCAGTAGGGTATGAGCTTTTAATTTCTCCACATCCTCTCTAACATTTGTTATTATCCCTTTTTATTGTGAAGTGGTATCTCTTCATGGTTTTGACTTGCATTTCCCTAATCATATACTATTGACCATCTTTATATGTGCTTGTTGGCCATTGTATATCTTCTTTGGAGAAGTGCCTATTCAGGTCCTATGACAATTTTGAAAATTAGGTTGTTTACCTTTTTGTTGTTGAGTGTTAAGAGTTTTTAATATATTCTGGGTACTAGACCCTGACTAGTCACATATATGATTTGCAAATGTGTTCTCCTATTCTGCAGATTGTCTTTTCACTTTCTTGGTAGTATCCTTTGAAGTACAAAAGTTTTTGATTTTGATAAAGTCCAACTCATTTTCTTTTGTTTTTATTTTGTGCTTTTTGTACTATATCTGAGGAACCATTGCCTAATCCTAGGCCAAAAAGATTCACATCTTTGTCTTCTTCTCCAAGTTTTATAGTTTGCTTCTATGTTTAGGTCTTCAATCCATTTTGAGTCAATTTTTGTATATGATGTGAGGTAGAGTTCCAAATTCATTTTTTCTATTGCTAAAATTAAATATCTTGGTAGAAGAGTACAGTGATTAAAAGATCAAGGTCTAGATCCTCACTGCTGGAGTTTAAATTCTTCCTCTTCAGTTACTAGTTGTGTGATATTAAGGAAGTACCTTGATTTCCCTATGACTCACCTTTCTCATCTGTAAAAGGGGATATAGTAGTACCTACGTCATTAGTAGCACATTACAATTCAAATCATGGATTTGTCATAAGAACTGAGTCTGTGCATACAAAATGCTGATACATAGTAAGCATTCGTTATTATTTAGCTTTATCTTGCGCTCCATGAACTCCCTTCACATTTAGGATTATCTCATTGTCTTGTCCAAGTACATGTTTTCAGTGGTGGGCTGAGTTACTTACCTCCATGTGTTACAAAGAATAGGACTTAACAGAATTTAGTATACCTTAAATGTTCCAGAAGAGTTGGATATGAGCTGAGTTTATGGTTGTAGCTTACCACAAAAAGCAGCAAAGTATCTGGAGAAAGGCATTTCCAATCTTTTATAGAGCTTCACACAAATAAAGAGATTAAAGGAAGGCAAATGTATTGGTTTACTAGGGTTACTGTGATTAAGTACCACAAATGAAGTGGTTTAATTGATAGAAATTTATTTTCTTATAATTCTAGAGGCTTGAAGTCTAAAATCAAGGTGTCAGAAGGATTGGTTCCCTCTGAGGACTGTGAGGGGCTCTGGTTTAGTCCTCTCTTCTTGGTTTGTAGATGGCCATCTTCTCCCTGTGTCTCTTTACATCTTTAATGAACCGAATTGTGTCTCTCCAAAATTCATATGCGGAAGCCCTAACCCTCAATGTGATGGTATTTGGAGATAAGGCCTTTGGGAGATAATTAGGTTTACATGAGGTCTTGAAGGTGGGACCCTCATGATGGGATTAAGACCCTTGTGATGGGATTGACACCAGAGAGCTTACTTTCTATCTGTGCTACTGAAGACATGGTAAGAAGGTGGCTGCCTGCAAGCCAGGAACAGAGCCCTCATCAATAAAGGAATCTGCAGGTACCTTGGTATTGGCTTTCCCAGCCTCCAAAACTATGGGAAAAATAGTTTCTGTTGTTTAAGCCACCCAGACTGTGGTCTTTTGTTACAGGGGTCCAATCTGACTAATACAACATTATCATCCCTTTATGTGTATCTGTTTCTGTGTCCAAATTTCCCCTTTGTATACGGACACCAGTCAGATTGGATTAGGCTCACCCTAATGACCTCATTACAACCTGATTACCTCTGTAAAGATTCGTCTCCAAATAAGGCCATGTCCTGAGATACTGAGGGATAGGACATAGTACGTCAACATATCATTTTTCAGGAGGAAGGGGGCAATTCAACCCATAACAGCTAACAAAACAAGCCAAATGTGCATAGCACCCTTGAGAGATACTGAGAGAGTAACAAAGGCATTGAGAGCGAAAGGGAGCAAGTGGAAGATAGTAAAGACCAAGAAGTGAAAGATGGGAGGAATCAGTGATTTAAGGGGGAAGGTGACATGTTATTTACTAAATAAGATGTTTTAACATGCTTAGGTGAAAGATGGGAGTTTTCCAACTATATAAGAAAAAGACTGTCGTTCACATGGCACATTGTGGTACCAGGGCCAGCTTCATGGGTATGTTACCTGTGTGGTGACACAGGGACTCTTGAGAGTCTTAATAATTTTGTCTTTGAACTTCTGTTCTGTAAGTGAAGTCTGATGGGACAGTGGAGCATCATGTGAGTAGAGAAGATATGAGGAATACGGGTGTCTTGAGCCATTCCTCACCATTCACATAAACTGCTTACCATACCCTATGGGCACAAAATTACAGTAGACCCACGTGCGTGGGAATTTGGCGAGACTCAGCGTGAGTACAAGGTAAACATGTTATGGCTACAACTCAGTGATCAGGGGCTCTGAAAGCCCCTAGGGACCATCTTTTCCCTTCAAACCACAACCTGCTTCAAACACAGAACGAAGGCAATGGTGTTCAAAGAGGCATGGATGACCATGAAATCCCATTCTATCCTACCCTTTTTACTCATGTTTCTCCCCTGTATTAGCCAACCACATAAGCTGAAAATGACAACATGAAAGGAAAGAGAAAGATAGGCCACCCATAGTTCCCTTCCCTCTCAGACCTTCCTTACTCCTCAGTGAGATAAAGACAGACAGCGTGAGTGTCAAGAAGTGAAATTTAAACAGGTGTGATCATTTGGGGCAGTGTTTCCACTGTTCTGGCAAGAATAAAATACTTATGCATGTACAAGCTATAAAATACTAATTGTGTAATTTCGGTGATTTCACACACAAGTTAAATGCCACTTAAAGTGGTCATTGCGACCAGGCACAGTGGCTCACACCTGTAATCCCAGCACTTTGGGAGGCTGAGGTGGGAGGACCACTTGAGCCCAGGAGGTCAAGCCCAGCCTGGGCAACACGGTGAAACCTGACTCAAAAAAAATACAAAATATTAGCCTAGTGTGGTGGGGAATGCTTGTAGTCTCAACTACTCAGGAGGCTGAAGTGGAAGGATCCCCTGAGCCCAGTAGTTGGAGGCTGCAGTGAGTTGTGATAGCACCACTGCACTCCAGCCTGGGTGATAGAGTGAGACCCTGTCTCAAAACCAAACACACACACAGAGTCATTGCCTCATATAAAGATGAATGGTAAAATTCATGCTAGTCTTTTAAAATAAGTTTCCTTTACTTGACATTAAATTAAAAATTATAAAAAATATCATAACAATTCAAGACCACAGAAGAAAAGGAAAGCCTTTATTACACTTTAGTGCCTTTAATGACACTTTTTTCTAGCTTTTTGAACAAAGGGTACCACATTTTCATTTTGTACGGGGTCTTATATATTATTCAGTAAGACTCACAGGTTAGTTCTTCAACGGTATTACATTTTGATGCAAAAATGAAAGCAATGCTTAACTCTAAAATTGATGTCTTTGTTATGAAATCTAGATGAGTGAAGGCAATGCTTTGGAGAAGGACACATTCTTGTTACCTCTGCATTTCATGTAGGCAAATAACTGCCTTCATAGAGAGTCAGTCCTACTGAGATGAAAGGTCCTTAATGTGGGTACCTTGTAAAAAATATGTAGCAGGAAACTTTCAGTGTGCCTAACAAGAGACTTCCAGGTAATTTAGACTTAACTTGCCTTCTAACGCACACTTAGTGTGCTTAAAAAGAAAGGGCAAGTGTTGGTGCTTCCTGAGATTCGGCTTCAACTAATTAATACGTGGTCGCTAACTTCAACTAGGGGAGTAGGCAGCGGGTAAAAGCTGTCGCCTTAGGGAGACGTTTGTCAAATGGAAAATTCAAAAAAAGTCATTCCTTTTGAGCTTGGAGTCATTAACTCCTGTAGTAACCAACTGTGAGAGTACTGTTTGAGCTTGTCTTGAAAATTACTTTAAGAAAGGAAGGACAAGGAGGCTGATGACTGGGTGCCGGTTTATTCACACATCTTCAGCAAGAGGCAGCATATGCGTGTTTCAAACCTGCTTAGAATTCTACTGGTGCTGTCTTCTCACAGAAGAGTTCCGTCTATGTGAGAATCTGCACCTGCTGCAGTGCGGCACGGGCTCCAAAGTTGTGACAACCTCTAAAGTAACTCATTCCTTTTATATTTTTGACCCAGAAAAAGTAATATTCAAATATTAGTTCTTATACCCACAATCATTTGAGCAGGACAACTGGAAGGAAACTTTCAGGGCAGGCTCACCATCTAGTACTTTGTTCAAAAGGCGGCAGTTCATCAAAGCACTGTCGGTTCTGGGGGTTCTTATTCATGCGGAAGAACACAGGAAGGGAGAGGGAATTCCAACGATCAAAGTATTGGAGGTGGGTATTAGTTTGCTATGGCTGCCTTAACAAAGTACTACAAACTGGGTGGCTTAAAAATCAGAAAGATATTGCTCCACATTTCTGGAGGCTGGATGTCCAAATCAAGGCATAAGCAGGGCTTTTTTTTTTTTTTGAGACAGAGTCTTGCTCTGTTGCTGAGGCTGGAGTGCAGCGGCACAATCTCGGCTCACTGCAACCTCCACCTCCCAGGTTCAGGCGATTCTGCTGCCTCCACCTCCCAAATGGTTGGGATTACAGGTGCCTGCCACTACGCTCAGCTAATTTTTGTATTTTTAGTAGAGACAGGGTTTTACCATGTTGGCCACTCGGGTCTCGAACTCCTGACCTCAAGTGATCCATCTGCCTCGGCGTTTCAAAGGGTTGATTCCTTCTGAGGGCTTATGTGCATGTCTCTGTGTCCAGATTTCTCCCTTTGAAAGGACACCAGTCAGACTGCATTAAGGTCCACCCTAATGACCTCATTTTAACTTGATTACCTCTGTAAGGAACCTATCTCCAAATAAGGTCACATTCTAAGATATTAGGCAGTAGGACTTCAACATGTGAATGTGGTGGGGAGGGGGTGTGTGGAATACATCCTTTAATGGTGGGAGGGGGTGGCATTTAGCAAAAATCCATGTAAAAACCACACACTGACCTGTGGTGGCCTTGCTGATATACTCAGTACAATAACAAATACTTCCAGTGTCTCAAAAACAAGGCTTCTAGAAACAGTCAGATTAGGTTCTGACACTAGGCAGAAGGGTATGGAGGCAGAGGAATCTATGAGTAAGATTGGACATTCACAGAGTATTGAATCTTTCAATCACCCACAAGTAAATGAATACATGAGTGAGTGAAGACCATGATCTTTAAGAAATGATTCATCTGTTGGTAGAAATTCAGAAAACTGTCCCCAGTCACTCTTGTTGGTTTCACCATTCTTTAATATAATTTATCACTTGCCTAATGCTCAATTTTCCTTCCTAATACACGTATTCTCTTGGTCTTGCTTTGTTTCTCTTGGTTATCTGGTCACTGGGTTTCATATCCACATAACTAATCTCTCTAACTTTATCCCATACAGTGTATGCAATGATAGCTATTGCTTTCTCGATACTTCTGGCTACTTCCAATCACTTGTAGTCCAACTGTGGAGTCATTGCTTAACAGAGAAGTTCACTCTGTTAAGCAGACAGCTCCAGGTTATCTAGAACCTTCCTCCAAAACAGTTTTCCAGCCTCATTTACCATCATTCCATACAAAAAAACCCTCCAACCAGGGCAAATAAGTGACTTTTTCCAAGTTTCCATTTTCTGTGTTATTTTGTCTCCCTGAAATAACGCTGTTTATCTCCATCTCTTCTTCAGCCTCCCCTCCCCACCTCCCACCCAATGCATAAATACAAAACTGGAGTTTCCAAGTTCCAGCTCAAAACACACTGCCCCTGATCTTCCAAAAAGAAACAATCCCACTGGTTTCTTCGGACGGCATTACACATCTCATCTGACCATATTTTCCATTGTGTTCTCAATTATCTGCACGGTAAGACTGTAATTCTCCTCTCCCCAGAGCCTAACTCGCTGCCTGAAATAGAGGGGAGTGCTCAGTTCAGCGTTTAATGAAGGAGTAAATGAATGAATGGAAGTGAATAATGATAGGAAATATCCAAAACATCAGATAATCCAAAAATAATCTATATGTGACTTTGGAATGTATTTTATACACACTTTCAAAGAACATCAAACACAAAACTTCAAACAAAGTAATGAAGCCAGCCTGTGCAGATCCCAGTTGGGTGGGGTGTCCTGGAAAAAGGGTGGGAATCCTAACAGGAAAGGAGGAACCTCTCATCAGCCAACTACCCTTCCCCAGCCTCGTGGCTTATCTAGAAATCAGAGTGAATCCAAATGGCTTAGAGCTCAAGGGTACAGGGTTGGGTAATTCATACATGATTGTAATGCCTTTAGAAATATAAGTGCTACATAAATGCTAAACTATAATAACACAAAAATAACCACTTTCTATTATCTTCTTTAGATATGTAAATGCCATACTCTTTTAAATCTAAAGTGGGTTCAAGAAACAGCAATAAGTTTAACACAAATGCACCAAACGATCATGGAAACCCATCCAGTGTTCTAAATGCAATTGTTGTGCTGACCATCAATCCAGAAAACAAATTACAGTAGCTAATGACAGGGAACAGTAATCAGAATGTCTTTAGAAAATTACTTGGAAACAACTTTGTCAACAAAGACCACTCAAATATAGCTGTAAACAGCTTAAGTAACAGAATAACACAGTGACCTATGCCCCAAGTGACATGAAGAAGATGTAAAACACATTCTGGGTCCCAAATCACTGTTTTCTAAGTGACTATGTATGCTGTTTTTAACCTCAGTCTTTCTGGGTCATTCTAAATGTGGGAGAGATTCAACTGCCCTTGAACATTCTGCTGTTTAGTAAGTCTTATCCCGGTTCACTCCTATACTCGGGATAAGTCTCCCTTTCTCCTCTCCTTTGCATTTTTTGTTATCTTTGGCATTCGTTTTTGAAAAACATGCGCCTCACTTGGAGCAAATCCATTAAAGCAAACAACCTGAAAACTTTCCAAACAGCCGGGACTGTTGTGATACGCTGGCATCTCTCAGGGCTTGCAGTGCTCAGAGATCCAGGCGGAAGAGTTTCTTGTTAGCTATAATAGCAACTGACATTTACATATCTCCATTTTAATTCCCTGGAGACTGGTATAGCTCAAGCATGCGATAAGCGAGTGGGGGACACCAAGTGTAGAAGGAAAACCAGTGTGGGTGGAGGAGGGTCTGCAAAACGAGGCCAAAGGACACCCTGCAAGCTTTGAGACTGAAATATTGTTCTCACAGTGCTTTATTAGCAACAGAGCAAAATGAGGAATAAGTGAGAAGATTGCTTGCATAAATTGCCACTTTTTCCAGAAAAGCTCAAGTATAACTCTTGCATTGCCTGTAATGGAGGAGTGAGCAATCCCTTATAGTCTGTGGTTTCTTTTTGTTTATTTGCTTGTGTGTCTGTTTTAAGGCAAAACAAGTACCAAAAATACATTTTGAAAAGAAACCGGATTAAGTGAAATTCTTTCTAAAATGTGTATTCCACATGTTTCTCTGACTAGACAGTGACCCAACTAGGTTAACTCTTGCCATTGAGGCATCTGATGTCATTATTTGAGCCAACTGCCATGGAAAATGCTGGAATATAATTATGCCTGGAATCCAATATTAACTCATATTCAGAATGTTTTGGTCCACTTGGGGTGGTTCTCCCTACCTCTGGACTTCACTGAGAGACTGGCAAATGTCACTTTTTTTCTTTTTGTTTTTGTTTTTGAGACAGAGTCTCTCTCTGTTGCCCAGGCTGGAGTGCAGTGGTGCGATATCAGCTCATTGCAACTTCCACCTCCCAGGTTCAAGCGATGCTCCTGCCTTAGGCTCCCGAGTAGCTGGGACTACAAGCACGCGGCACCACGCCCAGCTAATTTTTGTATTTTTAGTAGAGACGGGGTTTCACCATGTTGGCCAGGATGGTCTCCATCTCTTGACCTCATGATCCGCCTTCCTCGGCCTCCCAAAGTGCTAGAATTACAGGAGTGAGCCAGCATGCCCGGCTGCAAATGTCACTTTTTGCAACCCCATCCAGTTTTCAATTTCCTGCTTCTCACATGATGTGGCCTAGAAATTCTAGCTTAGAATTGTGGCAAGTATGAGCCTCACTGGCTTTTAGTAAGAGGCTGTGAGTAAAGTGTATAGGCTTTCACATTTATTTTGCTTGCTAGAATCCTTTTACTTTTTACTTTTACCAGTTTCTTGACCACATTCCCGAGAGATCTGCTGACCAACAAGTAGGGTAACACTGAAATTAATAAAAGGTGAATTTTATGGTACAGAAAAATAGAAAGAATGAATAAGACCTAGTATTTGCTAGCACAACAGGGTGACTACAGTAAAAACTAATTTAATGTATATTTTAAAATAACTGAAAGAGTACAATTGGATTGTTTGTAACACAAAGGATAAATACTTGAGGTGATGGATACCCCATTTATCCTAATGTGATTATTATGAATTGCATACCTGAATCAAAATATCTCATGTAACCCATAAATGTATACACCCATTATGTACCCACATAAATTAAAAGTTAAAAAATAGAAGGTGAATTTGTCACATAGAATTTAGACATCTCATAGAGATTTATATGAAATGCTAGGCTTACACATAACTTTATCTCAATTCTTTGACTTAAAATTTTATATTTTTCAGGATGATCCCAAATGCTAAAATTATATTTATTTTAAAAATTAGGCCAGGTGTGGTGGCTCACACCTGTAATCTCAGCACTTTGGGAGGCCGAGGTGGGAAGATCACTTGAGGTCAGGAGTTCAAGACCAGCCTGGGCAATATGGCAAAACCACATTTTTACTAAAAATACAAAAAAAAATTAGGCTTGGCACACACGTGCCTGTAATCCCAGCTACTCGGGAGGCTGAGGTGTGAGAATCGTTTGAACCTGGGAGGTGGAGGTTGCAGTGAGCCGAGATCTTACCATTGCACTCCAGCCTGGGAGACAGAGCAAGACTCCATCTCAAAAAATAATAAGTATTAACTTAATTTCTACATTTACACCTCATAGAATGAATATAATTTTATTTTGGAGAATTTGCTATACAGAGAAAAACAAAAAATCGTAGTCCTTATTACTTGGACACTACCACCCTTTGCACTTTCCTACACTTCTTTCCAAATGCTTTCTAAACATGCATTTGGAAACATGGTTTGCTACCATCATCTATATAAGTTTACATCCTGTTTTTGAAATGTACTGTATCATAGTTATTCTCCTTATTGCTTTATGTCTTTTTGACTATCCTTCTAATGACTATAGACTATAGCACTGAGTAGTTATATAATCATTTGCTTAACCATTACCGTACTTCCAGGTTGTTTTCAGATTTTTACTGTTATAATAACTCTGCAATGAATATCTTCCTGAACATAGCTTTTATCTGTTTGATTGTCTTGGGATTATTTCTTTAGGAGTTCCCCAGGAAAATTCACATAGAAAAAGACTATAATAATTTAGAACCAAGTCTTAAAAAAGGATAATTCTGGATGGATATAGATACATTTATGGTCCATAAGTGTATTTCTTGTTTAGTGGGAAGGAAACAAAGTGGTTATTTTAAACACACACAAAAAATACTGCTCTGAATTAACAAGCAGGGGAGAGGGAACCACTGGGCAAGGCATGGGATACTATTTTGTTAGGAAAACATCTGGCTTCTCTGACCCCTGTGGAACAAAGAAGTCGCAATAAAAATAACTAAATTATTTCATATAACAAACTAGCAGAACATTTTAGTCTTCTCCAGTGGGTGAGGAAGTCAAGGAGCCTTGGAATGGAAAGAAGAGAGGTCAGTAGGAGGAGGATTCTCTGGGTCAAAGAAAGAGGAGACTTGTCAACCTGCTAAAGAGAGGGAAAC
The DNA here is from genome assembly GCF_009764315.1 of Trachypithecus francoisi. Lineage (NCBI taxonomy): Eukaryota > Metazoa > Chordata > Mammalia > Primates > Cercopithecidae > Trachypithecus > Trachypithecus francoisi. The sequence continues at coordinate 21,743,290 of NW_022681455.1, forward strand.
CAGGAAGAAATGCCTGGAGGGTTACAGATAGGCTAGGCACTTTTGCATAGAGATGTCTTCATTTATTTTCAAGTTGCTGCCTATTCTATACCATGATGTGACCGCTTTGGTCCCAAGACTTTAGGGAAAGGTAACTATTCACGAGAGCTTGTGTTAGTGCAACCTGGGAAATAAAGCCTAGAGACTGGTCCTTGGAAGTGGGGGATGGAGAATAGAGCAGCTTCAGGGAGCAGGAGGCAGAGTTTACTGGACACAGAAGTCAGGGTGAGAGATGACAAAGAACAGCAGGAGGTTCCTGAGAATTCTTACAGATACTGGGGAAATGTTAAACCTACCCCATTACAGTATGTGGTAGGGGGGCTCAGATTTATATGGATATTGAATGAAATAAGAACTCAAAGGGTCAGTTCACCTGGATCCCCAGAAAGAAGGCTCCATAGTTAAAATTACATGATTAGCTAAGGCCTAGATATCCTGAACCCACAAATTAGACTCTCGGATTGAAAGTAAAATGTGAGGGTCAGGCGTGGTGGCTCACGCCTGTAATCCCAGCACTTTGGGAGGCTGAGGCAGGTGGATCACGAGTTCAGGAGTTCAAGACCAGTCTGGCCAAGATGGTGAAACCCTGTCTCTACTAAAAAAAAAAAAAAAAGAAAAAGAAAAATTAGCCGGACATGGTGGCATGCACCTGTAATACCAGGTACTCAGGAGGCTGATGCAGAGAATTGCTTAAACCCAGGAGGCAGAGGTTGCAGTGAGCTGAGATCACATCACTGCACTCCAGCCTGGGTGACAGAGCGAGACTTCATCTAAAAAAAAAAAAAAAAAAAAAGACAGTGAAATGTTAACCAGCTATCCCATAAACCCTAGAACTGATATTTCTAAAGCTAAGTCAGTATGTTGTTTTTCTGGTGCAGGCCTGAATTCGAATTCTGCATAGCCGATGTATTTACTTTTTAAAAATCTGTACTTTTGTTTTTATAAAAGGCATGCAGACCTGGCTTCCGTGAGTCATCTACCTGTAACTAGTGGACAGAGCTGGCTGTCATGCCCATGGAAAGGCTGCTCCTGCTCTCAAGGAAGCCTGGTGAGCAGATGCCAAGTAAATGAGAAGTGGCGTCTACTCTCAGAGTTGACGGCCCAAGTTGAGGATTTGATGTGTAAAAGGATTGTTGTGAGTCCTCAACTATTTATCTTTGCAAGCCAACAGAATGCTCTGTCACAGGGGGAACATCAGGAAGTCCCGTGACATTAGTCAAGATCATAGACAGCGACTGAGAGCAACTCCTAAAGCAGTTGGCATGCATTCCCGAGAGGAGAAGTGTTGTGCTAGGGAGATGTGTTGTATGGCTCTGCTACCATAGACTTCTCAAGGACATGTACTGTTTTACAGTGGTAAGAAAGGCTTTGCAATGTGTTAAGCAAGATACCATGAAATGTGTATGTGAATCATTGTTAATATATGGCAGATACAGGGGGAAGTCCATATCGTGGTCCCAATGGTAGAGGTTGCCCAAAGGTCAGTAACAAAGGGAAGGAGAATATTTATGTAGTTTAGACCCGCCGAGGCATATGAGAGGGTAGTAGTCACTTGAACAAAATTGAGACTCTGCCGGAAAAAAAAATGGGAGATCTAGGATTCCAGACTATTTATAGGATGAGATATATATTAAAAAAATAGTTACACTCACAAAGTACCTACTATGTGGTAGACACTATACTAGGTACTTAAATATTATTTTAAAATATACAGTTATATATAACTATATATTGTAATTCTAAAAATGCAATTCATTCAAGTTCCTGTGCCAGTAAATTACAAATTTGAACTCAATTCTCTCTGAATCCAAAGCTCATGCTTTTTCTATTACATTAATTTTCAACCTTTTTGGGTCATTGGCCCCTTTGGGAGTTTGATAAAAGCCATTGGAAAAAAATGCATGTTACCATAAAAATGCAAATGTGCACATAGATATAAAACTTATATAGAATTTCGGGGTGGTCACAGACCTCCCTGGGGCCTCAGTTTGTTAATCATCTGTTACACATACCACGATACCAAGGAAGGTTGATCGCATTATCCAGTGTTCTTATAGGTCTTGCAGCCAGATCTGTGTGGATAAGTGTTTTCTTTAATTCAACCATTAAGTTCCCAGGTCTACCAAACTCACTTATTGAAAGAAAGTCTTTTTCACTTGATTAAAAAGAACCCTGTTTTCATTCCTTGCATTCAATAGAAGACTTTTTTTTTTTTTTTGAGACGAAGTCTAGCTATGTCGCCCAGGCTGGAGTGCAGTGGTGCGATCTCAGCTCACTGTAACCTCCACCTCCTGGGTTCAAATGATGCTCCTGCCTCAGCTTCCCGAGTAGCTGGGATTACAGGCACCCACCACCACGCCCAGCCAATTTTTATATTTTTAGTAGAGATGGGGTTTCACCACGTTGGCCAGGCTGGTCTCAAACCCCTGACCTCAGCCTCCCAAAGTGCTGGGATTACAGGCATGAGCCACCACACCGGGCCCAATAGAAGACTTTTTAGGTAGCCTTATGCTGTCCACAGAGGCACTCAGCAACAGTTTTCTTTACAGGTAACATCACATGTTTGGACTGGGGTTTACTCGAATCTTAATCTTGTCCAGACACCTCCCAATTTAGGATCTTCATTTTTGCCTCCCATCAGCTCTACCTTGGTTCCTTTATTTTACAAGCTCCTCTGCAACTACCCTCTACCTCTCTTTGTGTTTGAAAGACAAAATGTGTTGAAAATCTAGGTAAGTGGAGCTCTTTTATAAAGCATTTGATTTAAAATGCAATATGCAATTTTTATTTTTCTTTCTCTTTTTTTTTTTTTTTTTTTTTGAGACTGAGTCCCACTCTGTTGCCCAGGCTGGAGTGTAGTGGCGTGATCTCTGCTCACTGCAACCTCTGCCTCCTGGAGTCAAACAGTTCTCCTGCCTCAGCCTCCCGAGCAGCTGGGATTACAGACACCCACCACCATGCCTGGTTCGTTTTTTGTATTTTTAGTAGAGACAGAGTTTCGCCATGTTGGCCAGGCTGGTCTCAAACTGCTGACCTCAGGTGATCCACCCGCCTTGGCCTCCCAAAGTGCTGGGATTACAGACGGGAGTCACCGTGTCCAGCCTAAAATGCAATTTTCTTACATGAAACCAAAATATATTAAAAACTGTGTTACACCGGGCGCAGTGGCTCATGTCTGTAATCCCAGCACTTTAGGAGACTGAGGTGGGCAGATCACCTAAAGTCAGGAGTTCGAGACCAGCCTGGCCAACTTGGTCAAACTCCTGTAATCCCAGCTACTGGGGAGGCTGAGGCAGGGAGAATTGCTTGAACCAGGGAGGCGGAGGTTGCTGTGAGCTAAGATCATGCCACTGCACTCCAGCCTGGGGGACAAAGCGAGATTCCATCTAAAAAAAAAATACTGTGTTACAATTAGAATGCAGCATAGAACTTAGAAATAACATATAGTTTTATTTTAGATGCCAGTGATTCCAAAAGGTATTTTTAAAATTTCTATTTGAAATCTTACAATATAAGAATCTAGATAAATGATTTATAACTGTTGGTATGCATACTGTTGTTAAACAACAACAACAAAAATCTGGCCGTTATAGAATGCTCGAGAAATTACAAACATACACAAAGAGGAAAACAAAAATAATCTTCCTCCCACCACCCTGAGATAACCTTTGTAACTTTTGTGAGTAGGATATTCACTGCTCTTCTCCCTGTGTGTGTGTGTGCGCGCGTGTGCATGCACACAAAATTGAAATGATTTTAACATGGTGGGCATTTGCATACATTCTCAAAACAAACTCTGTCTTCATATTTATTGACTTTTTCTTTAAGATACAGATAAAACTATAATAATGCTAAAAATACTAAATAATACTACTAAAAATAACTATAGTATTAGATTAGATACTTTAAGATGCCCATAAAAATGATGGTAGTAGACCTGGATAGAAAGGCTTTTTCTTTTTATTATTATTATTATTATTATACTTTAAGTTCTAGGATACATGTGCACAAATGTGCAGGTTTGTTACATATGTATACATGTGCCATGTTGGTGTGCTGCACCCATCAACTCGTCATTTACATTAGGTGTATTTCCTAATGCTATCCTTTCCCCTCCTCCCCACAATAGGCCCCGGTGTGTGATGTTCCGCTTAGAAAGGCTTTTTCTTTAATTAAAACAATGTAAAAGTGATAACTCCTCCATACTGTTTGGACAATGTTTTTCTCTATTTAAATCATATGACCACACACCCTGGGGGTTTGGAAGAAAACATAAATTTTATGAGAGTCAGGTCACAACGAAAACAAACAAAAAATTCAAGAATAATCTGTCGAGTTTCACAGTGTCATGCTTACAACTTCACAGCAAACCTTTGGGATTAAATCGTCACATTTCCAGGCTGAGGATCCAGAGCTCCAAACCCTCCTGCTGTTTTATTTCATTAACGTTTGAAGAATGTTGGTGGTCTTGTAAGAGAACCTGAAGAGAGAGAGGAAATGGTCAATATTAGGGAATAATCTACAGAAAGTAAAACATGATTTCCTTTCTTCTACTGGGAAGTATAGCTGCTCAGCCAAGATTAGGTTTTCTTTGTGCAAGGCTGTTTCCTGGGGTGCAAAAAGAAAATATTAAAACTCTTCCTTAAAAAAATTATAGCTTCTATATATGTATAGTTCTATATACTTTACAATATATGTTAATATAGTAGGGCATATACATATTTCATAAACTAATAGGTATATATATATGGGGAGTTCACTGAACTCATATTCATGTATATTTGGGGATGTGTATACCCAAAAGCCTTTTCAGGAGAGGAGTGCATTATCCAAACAGATCACCATTTATCTTCCCTCAAAATCCTTTCTTTATTGGAGTCTTGCAAGGGAGTTTATTACATAGTGGAGAATCACATCTGCACTGGAAAATGCACTGAAATTGCTTTTTATATGCGTCTTTTTGACAACTGAACTATTTATTGAGTGGAGTCTGGTAGAGGAAGAGGGCCTGTGGCCCCAGCCCTTTCTCCAGGCTAAGTGAGAACAGATTCCTTCATTTGTTCAGCATTTATCAAGGCCATTCTACACGAGCACCATTGAGTACTGTGAGGGAAACAGAGATGATTAAGTCATGGTTCTGATAATCATCAGTAATTGAAGGAAAAGTGAAACTCTATGCTGGAAATATGGGCTGGGTGCTGGGGAAGTGCTGAGGAGGGAGGACTTAGTTCATACTGGAACTGTCAGGCAGGTTTCCAAACAGGAGATTTCCGTGGGCAACCCTGAGAGCTGGCAGTCCTGGATAAGGAACCAAATAGAGCTATGGAGGTGTGGGAAGTATTCAGTCTGTTGGAAAAAGCAAAGTGTTCAAATAGGTGGGATCCCGGGCTATTTAGAGTGATAGAAAGAGCCATAGATGGGACTGGAAAGGAGATTATGGAGGTTCTTGAACATTGTGCTAAAGAGTCCAGATAGTAGCACTGTAAGATGGTTAGCATCATTCTCATTAAAAAAAAAAAAAAAAAAGTTTTTTTTAGACAGGGTTGCACTCTCTTGCCTAAGCTGGAGTGCAGTGATGCAATCATGGCTTCCTGTAGCCTCAAACTCTTAGACTCAAGGCATCCTCCTGCCTCAGCCTCCCGAGTAGCTGGGACTAGAGGTGAATGCCACCATGCCTGCCTAGCATCCCCATTTTTATACATTAAAAAAACTGAGGCTCAGAGAAGCTCAAAGTCTCAATGCAGGTACACTGCTGAGCTGGCCTCGAATCCAACATTCTTTCCACTTTTAATTTATAACAGAAGTATAAAAAACAAAGATGCAATATAAAATGCTTTTATGCATTATTGGTTAATTGTCATGTGCATTTAGAAGAGGTAAGCTGAACCAACTAATAAGACTTTATAGCTGTATTATCCATCCTTTTAAATTAATATGTTTGAAAACCTACTATAGTGTCCACAATTGCAACTGTTAAAGAGTTAATGACAGACACTGAAACCGGCGTGGCCTTCACGTCCCTGGTGTCTGAAGCAGTGCCCGAACCATGGCAGGTGCTCCATAAATGCAAAGGAAATAAAACGGATTCCATTTTTATTTTAAAGTCTATTAAATTTGAATTCAATCAAGAAAGTTGATTAGAAGTTGATTACAAGATGCATGCACACAAATACATTTGAAATGAATTTATGTCTCTTAATTATGGATTTGAGATTTCATTTATGAAAACTAGGGTCTCTGAATTTCCATTTGATAGCTACCTAATTTTTGTATTATTGAGAGAGTCCATTGGTGGAAAGCACCCAGGGTTAGGAGCTAGATTTAGGTTTGAATCTTTTTATTTGAGACAGAGTCTCACCCTGTTTCCCAGGTTGGTAAGCAGTGGTGTGATCTTGGCTCACTGCAACCTCCCTCTCCCTAGTTCAAGCAATTCTCCTACCTCAGTCTTCCAAGTAGCTGGAATTACAAGAGTGCACCACCACACATGGCTAATTTTTGTATTTTTAGTAGAAACGAGGTTTCACTATGTTGGCCAGACTGGTCTCAAACTCCTGACCTCAAGGGATCTGCCTGCCTCGGCCTCCCAAAGTGAGCCACCACGCCCAGCCAAATTTAGGTTTGAATCTTAACTCTACACTTTTTTAAACCTTGATTAAGTCTTGATTTAACCTTGGATAACTTCCCTGAGTTTCCATTTCCTCATCTGTACCATGGGAATAGTAACACTACTCCTTTGCAGGATCATTGGAAGTATTAGAAATAAACTCCACATTAAGTCCATATATATAAAGATACATAAAGATACACAGGTATGCTACATACAAAGTCATGTAGTAGGTATACAATACATTGTGGTCATCATTGTTATTTTCTATTTTAGTTTTTTAAAACTCTGTTACACTTCTGACAGATAGTCATTTTGTTGGGTAGCCTTTCTAGCTCATGAAACCTGTGACTATGTTCTATAGCCATATAATTTTCTCAAGCTTTGAACATTAAAATTAAATACAGAATAATCCTGCAGATATGGATAACTTCAGCTCAGCTATTTCCTATCTGTGAAAATATCACAGTTTATTTAATAACTGATGTCAGAATAGGTTTCAAGCAACCTATAGAATAGTAATGAAGCTGGGTTTAAACAAATGTATCTGTTTATATTTAATTCCCTCCACTTTCTGATAGAATGAACAGTTTTATTAGAAAATAATCGGTGTGTGGATCTCTTTTCTACACATTGTTTCCACCTTAACTACCTAGACCCTCTTAATCTCAATGATTCTCACTGAGTTGGGTTCTTAACAGATAACAATGAATTTTAAGCACAGTGGGTACCGCATTCTTCATTCTGTGGGGAAACTGATTTGATGGAACAATAGATTTTGAATTCCAATCTGGGGCGGAGTGCAGAATTTACAGAATAAAATAGATAAGTCGGCAAAGTAAATAATATCTTTCAAGGACTTACATTCCCTCTCCAGAAAGGGCTGGCAGAGTCATTCTTTTGCTATGTGTCTTATTTTATTAGAGATATAAATCTCGGTTATAAAATCAGTTGAGGTCAGGCACAGTGGCTCACACCTGTAATCCCAGCACTTTGGGAGGCCAAGGCAGGCGGATCACTAAGTCAAGAGATAGAGACCATCCTGGCCAACATGGTGAAACCCCCATCTCCACTAAAAATACAAAAATTAGCTGGGCATGGTGGCGGGTGCCTGTAGTCCCAGCTACTCGGAAGTCTGAGGCAGGAGAATTGCTTGAACCTGGGAGGTGGAGCTTGCAGTGAGCCAAGATTGCACCACTGCACTCCAGCCTGGGCAACAGAGCGAGACTCCGTCTCAAAAAAAAAAAAAAAAAATCAGTTGAGGACTGTGCTATGCAACTTTATAAACCACATGCTTGAGAGCTTCACATGCTCCCTAAACTTGGAGCATCCTACTCATCCCCTTTCACTCAGGAATTTTTCATTAGAGGCTTGAGACATGTGAGTTAATAGGGTTCATGATCCTCATTCTGTTTTTCCTCTAAGCAGGTCTCCTAAGAGCATTAATTTGCGCATTCTATTTCAATAGAGACTTTAACACAAAAAAAGGTCAAATTATTACCCACATAATTTTTGTCACTTATTAGAGAAGTCTCAGTTGTCAAGTCCCTTTTCACCTGAGAAGTTCATGTGAGATGAGTTCCAACTTCTTTGCAGTGATCCGTGCTGATATTCAACATTCTGGAAATTCTGCATGCAAATCTCAACCTGTAGGTGAATGTTACCTTTTAACCTTCAACTCCCACTTCAGTAAAGACAAGTTTCAACCTTTTTGGTAACAGACATTAGTTAAATTCTAACAGTCTAATTTTTTTGTTGTTTGTTTTTGTATCAGCCATACAACATCCCCAAATGGTTTGGTTTACTTTTCTAACAAAAATGATTTTTCTTTCTTGGCTGCTTTTTTTTTTCCCTCTCTCTCTCTCTTTTCTATGTTGCTCAGGCTGGTCATGAACTCCTGGCCTCAAGTGATTCCCCTGCCTTCCAAAGTGCTGGGATTACAGGCATGAGCCACCACACCCAGCCTTAAAAAAGAAAATTTTTAAATGGAAATATTCCGTACTGTCATGGGCTTCTATTTGAGGGCAAGAATCCAAAGGTCTTTACAGAGGGTCTCCTGCAGTTTGCTGGACTGCAGCCAGTCACTATGGAGGAAGAATAGGGTGGGAGGACTCAGGGTATCCCCACAGGCGCCTTTTTCCCGCCCAGTGGAGCTGACAATCCTAGGTCAAACTGTGGGTCCCGCAAAATTCTACATAAAACCCTGATTAGAGGCCTAGAGAATAAATCCATTGATTTACAAGAGGCTCTCCCTGACCTCATAGGGTGATTCAGAGGGGCCCAGAGATGTCATTCACATTTGAAGGAAAAACGCAACTTGAGTCTCAGGCTGGACTGCACTTATTCAAGTGCTCTCTTGTTCCTTCTCATCATAGTCTCCTCAGATGCCAGGTGCGGGCCTCCAGCCATTTGGTCCAATACTTGCAAGAGTGATCATCTGTATCCTCTTAGTGGTGCCTTCTGCGCCACTGGGGTCTGAAGTTGGAAGGGTGATATTGAGGCAAAACCCCAGAGCAGCTTGTCGACTTTGTTTCCACGGGCTTCTCCTCGTGTTTTGGTTGACCTGGTCAACATGACTCCTCCCAGCATTCAGGACTCCATATAGAGCATCACTCAAAACTTGTACATCTTCAGGGGACTTCCATTGCAGGTGATTTTCTACTGAGGGAGAAGGTAGAAGAAGTGTTCAGATGCTCTAAAAATTCAAGTTCCCCAAATGCAAAGGATCTTGCCACATCATGACTTCTTCCTAATGAGCCTCTCTTTGCAAGGGAAAGAATAGTTTCGATTTGAATGGCAAAATCTCTCCCTTCCAAGAAGGAAGGCTCCTCAAATGAGATCATTTTACTTCTCTGCTCGACACCTTCTTATCGTTTCACATCTTAGTAAAAACCAGTGATTAAAATGGTGCCGTCTCTACATAATAGGGTCTTTCGGCATCTCGCAGGCCTCATGCCTCCTCCTTTCTGACCCCATTCCAGCCTCAGTGGCCTCCTCACGGTCCCTCCAGCATGGTCCGCACGTCCCTGCCTTTGGTCTTTGCATGTGCTCTGCCCTCTGCCTGAAATGCTGTTCTGTACATCTCTGCAGAGCTCTTTCCATGACCTCTTCTAGTCTTCACTCAAATACCACCCTTCCAAGTGACACCTTCCCTGACCATCCCGTCTAAAATTACACATATAACTCCCATCCTCCCATAACACTCTTCCCATCCTCCTTCTGTGCTTTAGATTTATTCTTAGAACTCATAACTGTCTAATGTGCTATCGTTCAAGCAAAATAAACAGGAGACCATTCGCTGGAGGCTATCTTTGTACTTTGTGTTCCTATGTAACAACCGGCCCACCCCCAACTAACTTAGTATATAAACAAGCTGAAACATAAGTGAACAGTATATATATATATATATATATATATAGTAACAAATAGCCAAGTGTCAGCCAATCACAAGCAACCAACTCATCACACCATGCCGAAATAAGGCAAACACCTAGCTGTAGCCAACCAGGTGATTGCTCTACTTTGCTTCTGAGTTCAGCTCCTGTTGCTGGGCAGCGCTGTCTGAACTTCTGGCTCTGAGAGCTGCCCAACTTAGGAATCCTTCTTTGCTCAAATAAACTCTTAAATTTATTTGAGAGACAAATTCTAGAGTTCTTCTTTAACACTATGTAGTTTGAAAGTGTATCTCGTTACCTGTTGGCTTCTTTTTCTTTTTTGAGATGAAGTCTCACTCTGTCTGCCCAGGCTGGAGTACAGCGGCATGATATCAGCTCACTACAACCTCTGCCTCCCAGGTTCAAGCAATTCTCCTGCCTCAGCCTCCCAAGTAGCTGAGATTACAGGTGCCCACCACCACGCTCAGCTAATTTTTGTATTTTTAGTAGAGACGAGGTTTCACCATGTTGGCCAGGCTGGTCTCGAACTCCTGACCTCAGGTGATCCACCCGCCTCAGCCTCCCAAAGTGCTGTGATTACAGGCATGAGCCACTGCACCCAGCTTATCTGTTGGCCTTTAAAAATGAAAGCACCACAAGGGCAGGGATTGACATTCTATTTGTTCATTCCTGTATCTGCAGCACTTAGAATGGTGTGTGGCTGGCATATAGTAGGTACTCAATGAACATGGGTTGAACAATGAATGCGTGAACAAAGAATAAAGTTAGGACCATTTATGGCCTCTGTGTGTGTGTGTGTGTGTGTGTATGTGTGTGTGAGATGGAGTCTCGCTCTGTTGCCCAGGCTGGAGCACAGTGGCACAATCTCAGCTCACTGCAACCTCTGCCTCCCAGGTTCAAGTAATTCTCCCACCTCAGCCTCCCGAGTAGCTGGGACTACAGTTGCCACCACCATGCCCAGCTAATTTTTGTATTTTTAGTAGAGACAGGTTTTCACCATGTTGCCCCATCTGGTCTCAAACTTTTTGACCTCCAGTGATCTGCCTGCCTTGGCCTCCCAAAGTGCTGGGATTCTAGGCATGAGCTATCATGCCCGGCCTATGGCCATTCTTGACTATCCTCAGCCAAGGGCACCCAGCTCATGCTTCCCCAAAAGCCACATGGTTTTCACAGCACCCTGCAGAAGTCAGAGGTGCTGCCCAGACTCTGGTTGTGCTCCTGAGAAACTGAGTTTTCTGCATCCTCTTATCATTGGCCACTGACCTGGCTGAGATGCAATCTGTGTTCCTTGGTTTTTTATATGCATAAACTGAATGTTTGAAGCCTCACCTTCCTTTGGATACAGATGAAATCATATTTAACGAAATATAAATCATAATAACTCCCAGGCCCCCTCCACCCTGCATAACTGCAGGAACTCTAGGCATCCCCCTGCCCCAGTTGATTTCTGTTCATGTTCTTCCCTGCCAAACTCCCTAGGGCCCTTGTCAGTGCCCCTTGAGAAAGGTCCCCACTATGCCTAGTCCCTGAACCACTGGGAGTCTCCTCTGCCCAGCACCAGAGCTCCTTCATAGGCTCTAGAGGCGCGAGGGGAGGAAAGCAGCCAGCTGCTTCTGCTAGTGATACGCCTGCGGGGCTGGGAAATGCTGGGTAGAGAAAGGCGGGGTCCCTAGCTAGGGCTCCACCCTCAGGCCTATACCCACGGACCTACGTGAGAACAGGCATTTCTCTTTTACCGCCGAAATACTGCATTTTCCAACACCACCCTGGCCCGCCACACCCCCCATCCTGTGCCTGTAAAAACCCCGAAACCCTAGAGGGCACAAACACAAGCAGCTGGACGTTAAGAGGAACACACCAGCAGAGGAAGACACTGGCAGAACAACACGCTGACAGACACCAGCAGACGCCCGCATGTCATCTACGGCGGACGACGCAAAGTTCAGCCCAGGGCAGTCAGAGGAGAGCCCGGCCGCTGTGCGGCCCAACTCCAAGGGAAAACCACCTTCTCACTCCACACCCCTTCTGGCTTCCCCATCCATCTGCAGAGAGCTACTTCCACCGCTCAGTAAAACCTTGCTCTCAGCCTGGCGTGGTGGCTCACGCCTGTAATCCCAGCACTTTGGGAGGCCGAGGCGGGCGCATCACAAGGTCAAGAAATCGAGACCATCCTGGCCAACATGGCGAAACCCCGTCTCTACTAAAAATACACAAATTAGTTGGTCGTGGTGACGCATGCCCGTAGACCCAGCTACTCAGGAGGCTGAGGCAGGAGAATCGCTTGAACATGGGAGGCGAAGGTCGCAGTGAGCCGAGATCGCATCACTGCACTCCAGCCTGGGCGACAGAGCGAGACACTCCCTCTCAAAAACAAACAAACAAAAACCTTGCACTCATTCTCCAAGCTCACGTGTGATCCGATTTTTCTGGTACACCAAGGCAAGAACCCAGGGATACAGAAAACCCTCTTTCCTTGCTATAAGGCAGAGGGTGTAATTGAGCTGATTAACACAGCCGCCTACAGACGGCAAATTTAAAAGAGCACCCTGTAACACACGCCCACTGGAGCTTCAAGAGCTGTAAACATTCACCCCTAGACACTGCCATGGGGTCAGAGCCCACGCTCCCCACGACCTGCCTGTCTGCCTGCTTCCCTAGGGGTTTTGAACAGCGGAGCACCTGAGCCACAGCCCCATCACACGCCCCGAGATGGGGACAAGGGAACTTTTCTCGTTTCACTTGGACTCACAAAGTCTTTAGGTGACCACAACTGCTTTTGGGTCTGGGCCCGCACTTTCCAATTACACAGTTTATAGGCAAACCCTCAGGCTGGTGGGAGAGTAGAGAACTTGCATTCTCTTATTGCTCCCCTCTTCCCCTTCTCCTTCCAGGCGTCATGCAAAATAATACCCTTTGACTCCTGCACCCAACACAGATATTTCTGGAGTTGTCGCCCATGTGCCAGAAGTTCCTAGTCTCTGACCTTAGAGTACACCTTGCAATTCATTCTCATTCTATTTAGAAGATCCCTTAGAGTGCTAGTTCATTCTTGGTTTCTGGCTCCTAAGTTCACTCATGGTTTATCAGGAGGCAATTCTTATTCACCCCTTACTAACTCCTTGGGAGAGTAAGAATTGCCTTCTGGGAATACAACACCAATTCTCTCAGAGCTTTCTGGGAAAATCTGCTATAGACTTCTGTGTATAAACCCACTTCTTCCTTTCTTTATACATAAGCTCACTGATGGAGCATAAACCAGCACACCCCTACTGGATTTAAGGTCACTTCCCTCTTGGAAAATCAATATTTTTCTTGTATATCACAAACTAAGAATTTCCTGGTAGAGAAAAACATTATCCTAAAGTCATCCTTGTTTACTCTTTTTTTTTTTTCTTTTTTGAGATGGAGTCTCACTCTGTTGCCTAGGCTCGAGAGCAGTGGAGCGATCTCGGCTCACTACAACCTCCGCCTCCTGGGTTCAAGCAATTCTCCTGCCTCAGCTTCCGAAGCAGCTGGGAGTACAGGTGTGCACTACCACACCCAGCAAACTTTTGTCCTTTTTTAGTAGAGACGAGGTTTCACTATATGTTGGCCAGGCTGGTCTCAAACTCCTGACTTCAGATGATCTGCTCACCTTGGCCTCCCAAAGTGCTGGGATTATAGGCATGAGCCACCACACCCCACCCTGCTTTACTCTTAAGATTCCAAATTATGACCTTTCCATATTCATTCCATCCACTTTAGTCCCCTCCCCACACCCTCATAAACCCTCCATTTATGACACTCTCGGATTGGAAAAATATGAATGTTAACAAAATAATGCCCCGCCTTCCAAAGCAAATGTGTTGTGTTCAGCATCCTTTAATGATTTGATTGTAGCTTGAAGATGCCTATTAGATGTAAGCAATAGAAGTAGGAGGTACTGTTATGGGAAGTGACCAATGTTTGGTGCCCACCTTAGAATCACGAGAGAGTAGTTCCTGTTCTAATTCCTGAGCAGTGAGCTACACATAGCTGTCTGTAAGGGTAAGAGGTCTTGAGGCCGCTCCTCCCTGCAACCTGCTTCACTGTGCACCATGCATGCTGAGCCTCCTGGTCCTTTGCACATTGCTTTGCACACTTATCCTGCCTTGCCGTAGCTTTAGGACAAACAAGTTTGCTGAAGCTTCCACAGTGTGCTTCTCTTTGAAAATGGCTCAAAGCTGAAAAAACATTAAGGATCAACTGTTCTCAGAGGAAGAAAAAGAAAAATATGCAGGGTTTGTCACTGCCAGGAAAAGTGTTCCTAAACTTTCACCCAGAATTATATACTGTGCTTTCATAAAGGCTGTTTCTAAACAGCTCCGGCTGGTTCTCACACAGTTACAAGACAGCCTGTCATTGAGACTGCAGACCAGTTCTAAACCCCTTCTCCAGGAACCTGCAGGCTGCAGGCCAGTTCCAGTTAAAGCCCTTTGCTAGGTAGTGGCCTGGTCTGCTGCTTCCAGGCTCAATTCAAAGTCCACAACTTTTAGAAATAAATGTTTCTTGTGTAAAGATTTGGTGTCATAAGGTTGCTGCTTCCAGAATCTGTTTTTACTGAAAATGTGAACTGCTTCTATTATCAAATGTCTTTAAAGCCTTATGACCTGAAACAAAGTATCACAAAGGTTTGAATGTTATAAACCAAAACACAGAAAACGGGCATACTTCAGCATTTTAACACATGAAAATGTCAATCTGTAGTTAAGGCTCAAATTTTCAATAGCTTCAGTGGCTGACACAGATTCTACTTGGAATCGCTGCTGATTTATTCATCCTGGAATAAATGCAATGCCATTATATCTTGGTGACAACAGAAACAAGCTTTGGCCAGGTCTGTGCATAGTTTAGGGATGAAGAAAATAAGTTTTGAAAGGCAATGGGCATTGCTGATTATAGATTTTTATTAGGAACAGATGTGGGGCTCTGGTTTTTAGTGGTAGACAAACTGTTATTGAAACAAGTCAGCTGACTAAAAACCATAGTATCTTCTTTTTTAGGAAAGAAAAATATTAACAAATTTAATTCATAATCTTGTTTGTTTTGTTTTTTGTTTGAGATGGGGTTTCGTTCTTGTCGCCCAGGCTGGAGTGCAATGGCGCGATTTCGGCTCACCGCAAACTCCGCCTCCTGGGTTCAAGCCATTCTCCTGCCTCAGTCTCCTGGGTAGCTGGGATTACAGGCACCCACCACCATGCCTAGCAAATTTTTGTGTTTTTAGTAGAGACGGGTTTCACCATGTTGGCCAGGCTGGTCTCGAACTCCTGACTTCAGGTAATCCACCAGCCTCGGCCTCCCAAAGTGCTGGAATTACAAGCATAAGCCACCATGCATGGCCCATAATCTTTTTCTTTAAGAGATCACCCAATAAGCAAAAAAATCTCAGAAAAAAATTCTGAGATATTTGTTAATGTATATGTGGAATAGTGCATAAACAGCACTATTTTTGTTAACATGTCTCTAGGCGAAAGCGGAGTTTTAGGAAGTAATTATAACAACTTCTTTTACCACCGCACTTAAGCTTCAGATCTCTCCACTTTACATTTGTTTATGGCTGTCCCCTTTGAACAGTTTTCTCCTCTTAGGGTGTATTGATTCTAATGCCAAGTTATACATCATGTGATCATTTTGTGTATTCCAGGGCTGTCATTTTTCTTTCTTCAAGGAAAGCGTAAACATTTTGAGTCGCTTGTTGCCCTATTTTGGGATGGGTCAGCTAAAGGGGAGATTTTAGACATTGTGGATCATTTCCATCTCTCTCTGACACCCACCTTTGTTTCCAGTCATTTACTGAGATCCCTCCATTTAAGGATACTCCTTGGAAATTTCAAATGACACTTCTAATCATAGACCATTGGCCACAACTTATTCACATGCCCACACCTAGCTTCAAAGGAGGCTGGGAATTGGAGTTATTCCAATCCAGAATGGTGCTCATATCAAGCAGCCACGTGGCCAGTTAAAGAATCAGGGCTTCACTTTCTAGAAGAAGGGAAAATGGGCAGTGGGAACAATTGGTGGTCTGTACCACAGGCTTGTACCAAATTACTCTCCTATCGACAGAATACGGCAGCTCCTTCTCCTCCATGTTTTCATTTAAATTTGATGTTGTCAGACACTTTGATTTTTGTCAATCTCATGGACACTCATTCATTTTTTTCAAAAAAAGATATATATCCATACCCTGCTTTCATTCCCTTTGCCTCACAGATAATCATTCTAATATATTTTAATATATCTTTGTGAATATTGGGCATACTGCATATTTTTTGGTATGCATCCACTGTTTAATTATTTCATAACATGATTGATTCTATATCTTTTTTCAATAAGCACTGTGTTTTTAGCTTCATCCATGTTGCTATTTGTGCATCTACACTTTTGCGGCCAATCACTGCCTAACACTCTGTGGCATTCAGCCATGCATTTTACTCTCCCAGTGATGGATGCTCAGGTTGCCTCACTCCCTGATATCCCTTATTATACCTTACAGCAGACCCGTGTGATAAGTCTTATCATTCCAATTGTACAAATGAGAAAACTGAGGTTCGGAGGGGTTAAAGAAATTGCCCCAGCTTCCATTGTTAGGAAGAGGGAAAGAGAGCCAGAAGAAGTCCCCTCGTTAGTTGTCGAAGAGGTGATGCGTCTCTGGTATGAGATCAGAAGTTCTGGGTAAGCTCCTCTGTTCTGCGCGTCTTCTCCATTCGACTCCAATGATGCCTCTAAGTTAAAAGCAGAAATTATTTTCTTTGACTGAATGATTCCTCTCTGATCAGAATCCAAATAGATTGTAAGCCTCATTGCGTATTTGTGCCTTGTGGTTAAACGAGTTTTCAGCCCTTTTCTGGGGGTGTATAGCTCTTGAGGGTTTAGAGGGCAGTGTATCGTTTGGGACAGCATTCCACTGTGAGTGTATGAAAACCCAAGTAACAGTGGCTTCAACAAGTGGCTATTCAGTTATGCAAGTGGTTCTCAAAGCATGGTCTCCAACCAGTGGCAGCAGCATCCTCTGGAAATTTGTTAGGAATACAAGGCTCAGGACCCCACCTCAGACCTTCGGAATCAGACACTCTCAGGAAGGGCTCATGAATCTGTGGTTTTATGAGACCCCCAGGTGATTCATGTGCCCACTCCAGTTTGAGAGCTACAGGGTTATCCTCCATAGCAAAAGATCTGGGGTTAGGCAGTCAGGGCTTGCACCATAGTACCAGCAATGCCAATGAGCATCCAGGCTCTTTCTGCTCCCCTGCTTTGCCATCTTGAGCATATGGCTTTCATCTCTGGAAGCAACATGTATTTTATTTTATTTTATTTGTTTATTTGTTTTTTTTAAGAAGGAGTCTCACTGTGTCACCCAGGCTGGCATGCAGTGGCCTGATCTCAGCTCACTGCAACCTCTGTGTCCCGGGTTCAAGTGATTCTCCTGCCTCAGCCTCCTGAGTAGCTGGGATTGCAGGAGCATACCACCATGCCCGGCTAATTTTTGCATTTTTAGTAGAGATGGGGTTTCACCATGTTAGCCAGGCTGGTCTCGAACCCCCTACCTCAGGTGATCCGCACACCTCAGCCTCCCAAAGTGCTGGGATTACAGGCATGAGCCACCATGGTCAGCCGGAAAATGTATTTTAGATACCTCATCTGCATTCCAGCTAGAACAAAAGGGAAAATTCAGGGTGGTGCCTATATCGAGAAATCTTTCCCAGAATCCTCTGCTTATGTCTCCCTGAGAGTAAAAGTCACATAGCCATGCACAGAGTCTGGACAGGTGAGGATGTGTTAACTGTGCACATTGTCATTGTTCTATTGCCCCCAGACTGGGACTCTGTTAGTGGGAAGAATGGGGGGATTGATGCCACATGTAAGCAAATCAGCAGGTTCTACTATTT
The DNA here is from genome assembly GCF_009764315.1 of Trachypithecus francoisi. Lineage (NCBI taxonomy): Eukaryota > Metazoa > Chordata > Mammalia > Primates > Cercopithecidae > Trachypithecus > Trachypithecus francoisi. The sequence continues at coordinate 21,761,235 of NW_022681455.1, forward strand.
GTTCTTAAAAGCAGAGATGGGAGAAGTCACATTAGAGCAATAAGTAGTCAAGAATGGCTTTAACCTGCTTCATAATTTTTCTGGAGGTTGGCCTTAGTATGAAGATAAGAGATCTGGACTCTTTTCCAGCCTGGACACTTGAAGGAGATTGCTGTTCCACCTGCATGAACAACAGTTGTTTGGATTTGTGGCCAGCAGTTTTCTTTTGTCCTTGGAGATCAAGAGAAGCTCCATAATTCACAGCCACTAAATCTGTAACACTAGCCTCAGCACTGAGACTAGATTCTGTCTTGCAAAAACCACAGAAGTGATTAGCAGAGGGACAGAAACAGATTAAGAAGGGCTTGTTATGCTGAGTTTGTTTACACGAGCTCTCCACCCACCGCCCAGGAGAAGGGATCATCTTTTATTTTTGCCTCTTGGCCTTGAGCCTGTTTTTCTGTTTTTTCTCTGAGTGTCTCTGCCTGTTGACTTACTCTCCAACTCAGGGTTTTGTTTTTGTCTTTCACTTATTTTCTAGGTATACTTGGGAATAGGCCTCTGAATGGAAAGATAATATGTATTTTTGTCTTAGTTCCCCAAGGACTGTCTTGTGAAAAAGAATAACCAGCCCTGCCCTGTCTTAAGCATTGCAAAGTGCCGGGAGCTGGTTGCCCAGTAGCCTGTGGGCATGCTTGGGCCCTCCAGCCTTCCCTTGAAGGGGCGGGGCCCCTGCAGCTAACAGAAGACCTTTCATGTTTCCTTGCTCCTAGGAGTGGGTTGTGCCCATCAACACTACAGGTGGGTCCTAGGCAAGTGCCAAACAAGCAGCTGCACAGCCAGGGACTTTGAGCTGTTTGCAGCTCCCCTCTCTTTGTGCCCCTGCCAACTCACACACACCTGGGATTTCACCAGCTGCCTGCCCACTGAGCCCCCTTCCCACCATGTGACCTAATCCTCATTACACCTGCTCCTCTGCAGGGCAGCCAGCCCGTCCCCACCTTGCCTAAATAAGGCCTGGGGAGGTTTGAACAAGAACTATGCTATTCATGCCTGAAACAGCCAACTCCCACCAGTTTCATGGCAAATTATGAGGGATTGAGGTTTACTGTGAAGAAAGGCTAGACCTGACGATTAATCAGCCTGGTCATATGGGGATCAAATTAAATTGGACCTGAGGCCTCAGCTCCAAAATGGAATCAAATTTTCTCTCTTGGCAGGATACGTGCATTGGACTGAGACTACAAACACAGCCTGTCCATCTTCCTTCTTTGCATACAGATATTGGTTTGTAATTTTAAAACACAGCAAAGAGATGAGACAAATACTACAGTTTAAAGTGAATGCAGGCCTTCTATTCAATTCAGCAAAGATTTATTTTGTCCTTTTCCCTAAAAAGTTTCTCAGTTAGGTGTTAGGGGTAAGAAGGCTGCATAATACCAGATCTGCTTCTTCAGGGAGGTTAAAATCCAGTAAAGAAGATAGACATGCTATTAATATAAATTTGACTATTAAGCACAAGAACATAAAGCTATAGAAACCATTAATTGTTGTTGAGGATTAGCAATAACTTTACAGAGAAGGTAACATGTGAGCAGTTTTGAAAGATGTGTGGCAGCTTTGTGCTCTCTCTCTTTGGGCAGACACTGTGAAGTGTCCTGCAGTTGCGATATTTTCTTTAATGATGTCTGACATTGTTTTGCACCATTACTCCTCTCATATTCTGTGCATGAGTATAGTCCAAGGCTAAAAGCAGTAATCACCTTTGGAAACTGCCAACAAACATGAATAACTCTTCTGGGGCCAACTTTTCTCAAGGAAGTAATAAAAGTACTCTTGTGGCTAATGGCAGTAAGCATGAAAGTCTCTTTCTGGCTCTCTCACTGCCTTGTGACTTTGGACATGAAATACAATGCATCAGTCGGTTGCCTTTACAAATGTGAGCTCTTTGTGATGGCGTTAATCAACCAGCAAATGAGTTGTAAGCACTTACCTACGTGCTTGGTGCAATTCATTGTCACTTTTCTGAGTCACAGAAGTGCAGAAAAGATGAAAAATGGGATAGAAAGGATACCAGTTGTAATGTATAAGCAGCAACTTTGTGATTTTAAAACAGAGTATCAGTTTCAGAAATAACTGGAGTGGCCACTAAAGTATTTATGCAGCTTGAGAATTTTAGAATTCTAATAACTTTTAGTCCTTGCCTCATCTTCTTCACTAGAGATCACCTACTGTGGTAGTCCAGGAGCCTTCAGTGCTGTTTGTCGATATTTCCGGTTCTGTTTTTGGAAACACAAGGGATTACATTTCGTCAGCTCCCTGAGTTTAGGCCCAGCCATATGTTTTGCTTTTACCAGTGAAATGTGAGTGGAAATGGCATTTCATATCTGAGTCAAAGCACCTAATTGCAGTGCTCAGTTACACAACCCTCTCTTCCGCCTCAGCATCATGGAAGCCTTTTTTGATAAAGAAGTGCTTTGCTGAACCATCCTAAGGAGGAGAGCTTCCTTAAAAAGTCATGTGGGGCTGTCTTTGCTTAACTAAAAAATGGTAATAACAGTGAATTTTTTTGTTTGTTTCTTGGAAAGCCACTGAGATTTAGGGGCTGCTTTTTACTGCAGTATAACCTAGCTTGTCCTTACTAATGCAACAACTGAATAACCATTATTAACTATATTAACATGTAAGAAAATGGAGTAATTCAGAATACACCCACCTTAGGTAGACTGACACATAGAAGTCATCTCAAGTTATTTCTGTGCATAGGAAGGCCCTTTATACACAAACCTGCAGCACTAATTCAAATTACCTTTTTTTTTTTGAGATAGACTCTCACTCTGTAGACCAGGCTGGAGTACGGTAGCACAATCTCGGCTCACTACAATGTCTGCCTCCTGAGTTCAAGCGATTCTCCTGCCTCAGCCTTTTGAGTAGCTGGGATTACAGGCACCTGCCATGATACCTACCTAATTTTTGTATTTTTAGTAGAGACTGGGTTTCACCATGTTGGCCATGCTGGTCTCGAACCCCTGACCCCAAGTGATTCACCTGCCTTGGCCTCCCAAAGTGCTGAGATTACAGGTATGAGCCACCGCACCCGGCCTCTCATTTTAATTCTCATATCAACACTATATGATAGGTAGTACTACCCACATTTCACAGGTAAGATTCACAGAGTTCAACTAACTTGCCCAAGATCACACGTAATTGGCCAGTGTAATGGCAAATCCTAGGTTCTCTCCCTTAAACTTGCCGCCTCCCAGGACTGATATGGATGGTTCCCTCCTGGTTCTATTAGTCTGTACATATTCACATGAAGCCAAACCCCACATGGGCCAGGTATTTCGCTTCCCATTCTTCCTATGTTCTCTAACCTCAGTCTCACTTGAATTCTGTCTGAATCAAGTGTCTGATAGACATTTCCCTTCAGTGTCAAGGAAACCAAATGGAAGAACGTGGATGGAATGGGGAAAATCCACCCCAATTTCTGGAGAAAACAAACCACATAATTGGTCAACAAGTGTGATCGTTATGTGAAGCACAGGCAAAATTTTTATGTCGCACGTACATTTAACAACAACAACAAAACAGAATTTCAAAAGCTCTCTGGTCTTCTAGAAGAGATGGGCCAAGCATGTTGGCTCACGCCTGTAATCCCAACTCTTTGGGAGGCCGAGACAGGCGGATCACGAGCTCAGGAGATTGAGACCAGCCTGGCCAACATGATGAAACCCCGTCTCTACTAAAATACAAAAAAAAATTAGCTGGATGCGGTGGCACACACCTGTAATCCCAGCTACTCAGGAGGCTGAGGCAGGAGAATCACTTGAACCTGGGAGGCAGAGGTTGCGGTGAGCCGAGATCACACCACTGCACTCCAGTCGGACAACAGAGCAAGACTTCGTCAAAAAAAAAAAAAAAAAAAAAAAAACAGAGAAAGAAAAGAAAAAGAAAAGAAAGGAAAAGAAAATAAAAGATGGTTGTAACCCACCCAGGGCAAGTGTTTATCCGTATTAACTTCCATGGTCTTCAATAAAATTTTCACTATTTCATGCCATAATTTGTTTTGGGGAAACTCCCAAGTTTCCCCATATTTGCATTTGGTCTTGCAGTCTAACATCAAGGTTATTAAATGCAGGACAGAGGGACGCTCTTTCAGGGTTGGGACCCTGGCAATCTTATCAATTGATGGATCTCAGTGCCTCGTTTAATGCCAAGCAGTAAGCCCTTAGAGACATTTGTTAAACAAATACATAAAGTTAAAGAACTCATGACCACTGACATAGAGTACAAAATAAATACATAAATAAGAATGTGGTTTTACCAAAATGAAAGGAAGACTCACTTTAGCCAATCACATGAATGATTGTCCCTTAAGATCCGGGTTATGCAACCATAAGTAAGTTACATACACGTCTTGTTAAAGTCTAAACTCAAAAATGAAAAATGATTTCTTCCTGCACATTTAAGCTGAAAACCTCCTTAGGGGTTTCTGTTTTATGCACACTAATTTAATATTAATAAGAATTATATTGCTACGCCTAATATATGACTTTGGTGAGGGAAGAAATGTACATTGGGGCTTTTGGACATCTTTGGGGATCTGCTAGCATCTGGACTTGGCTTTCACAAGTGTAAACAAAAGCTCAGTTGAATGAGCAATGGACATGCCTTGCCGAGTTGCTGATTAGCAAAAGGCTATTTGAGGAAACCCACATTCTTCTTTGAAGTGTAATTCACCTGGCTCAATAGCACACCGGACAATTGAAATTTTTGAAGTGACCATTGCTATTAAGCTGTTCTGGCCGGGTGTGGTGGCTCACATCTGTTATCCCAGCACTTTGGGAGACCGAGGTGGGTGGATCACTTGAGACCAGGAGTTCGAGACCAGCTTGGTCAACATGGTGAAATTTCCTCTCTCCTAAAAATACAAAAATTAGCTGGGCATGATGGCGCACACCTGTGGTTGCAGCTACCTGGGAGGCTGAGGTAGGAGAATTGCTTGAACTCAGGAGGTGAAGGTTGCAGTGAGCCAAGATCAGAGCACTGCACTCCAGCCTGGGCAACAGAGTGAAACCCCGTCTCAAAAAAATAGAATAAAATAAACAGTTCCTAATTCCAATTTATGTGTCATCATTCCACAGTGAAGGTAAGAGATAAGTCACCAGAGGGATTTTATAAAGTCTCTCTCTCTAAACACACACCCCAGTAAGGTAGATATATGAAGGCATAAAATATATCATGCATATACAGATGCATGGCACGGTTCTACAAATCTACAATTTGCTATGAACTTATCTGCTGTCCTTTTAACTATTAAGCCAATTCTGGATCCCAAGTCAACTTCCTTTCCTTCCTGTCGTTGATTGTTTCAGGGAAAAATTTAAACAAACGCTTTGTCCACTAAAATTGTGTCCGGAATTGGGGGGTTCTGGGTCTCCCTGACTTCAAGAAAGAAGCCATGGACCCTAACGGTGATTGTTACAGTTCTTAAAGATGGTGTGTCTAGAGTCTGCTCCTTCAGATGTGTTTGGACTTTCTCGCTTCTGGGGCATTCATGGTCTCACTGGCTTCAGCAGCGAAGCTACAGACCTTCAAGGTGAGTGCTACAGCTCATAAAAGCAGCATGGACCCAAAGAAGGAGCAGCAACAAGATTTATTACAAAGAGCTTTATTAATTAAAGAAAAAAAAAAAGGCCCACACACTGGAAGGTCACCTGACCACATTGTTGCCGGCTTGGTCCGGCAGCCTGCTTTTATTGCCTTATCTGGCCCCACCCATATCCTGCTGATTGGTCCACTTTACAGAGAGCTGATTGGTCCACCTTACAGAGCGCTGACTGGTCCATTTCAACAGAGTGCTGATTGGTGCCTTTACAATCCCTGAGCTAGACACAGAGTGCTAGACAGAAAAGTTCTCCAAGTCCCCACTAGGTTAGCTAGATACAGAGTACTGATTGGTGTATTTACAAACCCTGAGCTAGACAGAGTGCTGATTGGTGCGTTTACGATCCCTTAGCTAGACATAAAGGTTCTCCAAGTCCTCACTATACTCAGGAGCCCAGCTGGCTTCACCTAGTGGATGTGGCACTGGCACTGCAGGCAGAGCTGCCGGCCAGTCCCAAGCCGCGCCTGCACTCATCCCTTGGGCGGTGGATGGAACTGGGTGCCATGGAGCAGGGGGCAGCAGTGGAGGAGGATCGGGCCGCTGGGGAGCCCACCACGGAGGTAGGTGTTCTGAGATGGCGGGCTGCAGGTCCTGCGCCCTGCCCCTCGGGGAAGTGGCTGAGGCCCAGCAAGAAATCGAGCGTGGTGCATGCGGGCCGGCAGTGCTGAGGTACCTGGCACAACCTCTGCAGCTGCTGGCCCTGGTGCTAAACCCCTCACTGCCCTGGGCCAGCTACGCCAGTCGGCCGCTCCGAGTGAGGGCACCCCTACCGAGCCTGCGCCTGCGCCTGTACCCACGCCCACCGGAACCCGTGCTAGCCTGTGAGCACCACGCGCAGCCCGGGTTCCCGCCCGCGCCTCTCCCTCCACACCTACCCACAAGCGGAGGGAGCCGGCTCCGGGCTCTTCCAACCCAGAGACGGGCTCCCACAGTGCAGTGGCGGGCTGAAGGGCTCCTCAAGCACCGCCAGAGTGGACGCGGAGGCCGAGGAGGTGCTGAGAGTGAGGGCTGCTAGCATATTGTCACCTCTTAGAATCACATGGAGGGATTATGGTCGAGGTCATGCATAGGTAACCAGGTTGTGAGCTCTTTGCAGTCACCCAGGCTGTTGTGCAGCGGCATGATCATAGCTTACTACAGCCTCGGACTCTTGGCGTCAAGCAATCTTACTAAGCCTCAGCCTTCCAAAGTGCTGGGATTATAAGCCTGAGCCACTGTACCCGGCCATGACTCATTTTAAAAAAATCTTTTTCGTACCTTGTCTTGCTCTAACTAGATGTCTAGTAAGTGTCTGTCAAGTAGGCTAAGTAAATACTTGTATCCAGTAACAAAGCTGAGATTATACTTGTACAAACTCTACAACCAATGTTTTGCTGTCAGCTTTTTGATAATGGGAAAATGTTGGTTTTGCTTTTAGGATTTATTGGGTTTGGTTTCAGACTCATTATAAACAATGCTTCATCTTTAACTTTCAAAGTAATGAGCTACAGTACATAGCACTTTTCTGAACCGTTTAAGGATACGTTGGCGACCCGATATCCCATCACCCAGAATACTTTAGTGTAGATTTTTCCTACTATGAAGGAACATTCTCCTATTAGACCACAATGCAACCATCCAAGTCAGGACATTGACATTGACAGTGTTAGCCTCGAATCCTCAGAGCCTATTCAAGTTTCTCCAGTTGTCTTAATAACGTGCCCTATAGCAAAAGGATGCAGTCGAGAATTACACAATGCATTTAGCGAACACGGCTCTTCACTTCTCTTTTGTTAGAAACTGTTCCTCAACCTTTTCTTGGCTTCCATGAGCCTGACACACTTTTCAAGTGTACCAGAGGCTGACTTGATAGAATGCCTCTCCAGTGTGCCTCCTTACAGGTGGTGTTCAGTTCAACTGCTTAAGATAATGTGTGCCAGGCTTCCCCACTGCCAACGTACTTTTTTTCCCTTTCTTTTCTTTTCTTTCTTTCTTTTTTTTTAGAAACAGAGTCTTGCCTGCCACCCAGCTGGGGTGCAGTGGTGCCATCATAGCTCACTGCAGCCTTGAACTCCTGGGCTCAAGTGGTCCTCCCACCTAAGCCTCCTACACAACTGGGACTACATGTGTGCACCATCAGGCTAGGCTAATTTTTAAATTTTTTGAAGATACAGTGTTTCACCATGTTGCTCAGGCTGGTCTCAAACTCCTGGACTCAAGCAATCTGCCTGCCTCGGCTTCCCAAAGTACTAGGATTATGGTGTGAGCCACCACATGCAGCCCACTTGATCATTTGGAGAGATGTGTTTTCATCAAGCAGAAGTCTGAAATGCTCATTACAATAAATTTGAAGCTAGAAGGTACCTTAAAGATAATCTAATTCAATGATTTTATTTAGGAACTATTTATTTCTGGGAATAATTTTGCTTATTCTAAATAAAGATATGTTGAGTCTTATTTTAAAAAAAATTTTTGTTGGCCAGGCACAGTGGCTCACACCTGTAATCCCAACACCTTGGGAGGCTGAGGTGGGAAGACTGCTTGAGTTCAGGAGTTTGAGACCGGCCTGGGCAACATAGTGGGGCCCCATCTCTACAACAATTTAAGAAATTAGCTGGGCATTTTGACCAGGAGGTCGAGGCTGCAGTGAGCCGTGATCATGCCATTGCACTCCAGCCTGGGTGACAGAGTGAGATCCTGTCTCAAAAAAAAAAAAAAAAAAACACACACACAACCCACAAAACTTCTGTGATTATAAAGAAGTTTCTGGAGTCAGAGACTCTGTCTCAAAAAAAAGAATGGAGCAGACTTAGGAATGGGAGCCTGAGAGGAAGCTGACTACGGATAAATGGAGAAAAGCAACAAAGCAACCAATCCCTTCATGAGCCTGATTTGATTGGAGCTAAGAGGAATTTGTAAACCTACAGTGAGAGAACATAGCCTGCCTTGGGAAGTTGAATGGATTTATGTCTCTCCAGCCACATGAAATCTTTAGGTGACGTACTTCAGATGTGATCGAGGTCAACTGCAAATAATAGAAAACCAGCAGATAGTGGCCTAAAGGAATAAGGGTAGATTTTTCGTAGAAGGTTGGAGGTTACTGGTTGCTGGCAGTGGTTCAGTAGCTGAAAGATGAAGGCCAATGTATCTGATTCCCTTGGCCTTTCTCTCATGATTCCAAGATGTTGCCGTAGCTTCAGGTGCCACATCTGCATTTGAGACAGGAGGAAAGGAAGAGCAGCATTGCCAGGCATATTGGTCCTGTTTCATCAGGAAAACAAAGGGCTTATTCAGAGCCCTTCCTCGCTACCCCTCCCAGTAGGTAGTCATCCACTGAACGTCAGTCTGAGGTCTCACATCATCACTTCCTGCTACAGTGGAGCCTGGGAAAGTGAGGACTTCACTTTCCCAGTTTCTATAGTAGAAGCAGGAAAGAAAAAAACAGTTAGGAATGGATGTTGGGCCCATCAGTCTATTTGTCTGCTACAAGAAGACGGGTCAGTTATTTTTCATATCTCATTTGGAAGACAAGAGAAGTTTCAGTTGGACACAAGAAAAAAATTCTTAACCCTGAGGTCAGCCTACTATGGCAGACGGTGTAGACAGTGATGCCTCTATCTTTGAAGAGCTTCCAGTTGTGAAAGATCCGTTATTATGAGTTTTAGAAGATTTAGACATTCCATTTCCTGAATCCTGAAGACTGACCAGATGATTTCATTAGATCTATAATCATTTGATTCACTACTTCAAAGCGATACGCTCCCAATCTCTCAAAGCCCCGTGAAATACCAAAAAATACAAGATGTCCGTGCCTCTATCCTTCAGCCCCTCCCGCTCTATCCACTTCATTGGAAAACTTCCAAAGGCACTTTGGTTTAGTGGTTCTAAGCGTAATGCTGTTTCTCTTATTCAAAATTGGTTTCAAGTATGTCATGAAAAAATAAAGTACTCGAAAAATGAGGTTTAAGTAAAACATCAGGAAATCAAGATTTGTTTAGTTTATTGAAATGCATTTGGATAAAGCCAAACATTGATCAATTACTTGAATATGATGGGAGCATTTTACAGGAGAGTCACAAAACTTCCCTAGCCATAATATCATAAAAGGTTGTGTGTTCTGCTTTTTTTTTTTAAGTAAATACCCTTGCAAATCACTTGGCAAACCTGTTGAGAGCCCATGGTTTCTTTCTGCTTCACCTCGGTTTTGGCTACACCAGGTTCCCTAATGGCAACAGCTAACCTTTTCCAGACAATCCTTCATGCCTCAGGGGAGGAAAGACAATGCTGCATTGTGAACTCACATGAGGTTTGCAAATGTGGTGCAATTTTGGTGTACTAGTGGCCTGAACTTTACAAATCCACCAAAGAGTCCAGCCAGCCTGGACTTGTTAGCCAGAAAGCATGAGAAAGACTTTTCTTCACCACATTTAAAGAAGATCTAAGAGACTTTCTTACCTTTTAGACTTTTTAGCAACTAGAATGAGAACTGAGATTGGTTTCACAATAGCCAAACAAATGATCTCTTTCATACATACTTTTTTTTTTTTTTTTTGAGACGGAGTCTCGGGGTTTCACCATGTTGGCCAGGCTGATCTCAAACTCCTGACCTCGTGATCCGCCCGCCTCGGCCTCCCAAAGTGCTGGGATTACAGGTGTGATCCACCGTGCCCGGCCCTCACAGGTACTTATTTTTATTACATTCCCATAGTCATTTAGGGAACTCTATTAGCATCTATTGCCTCTGTAGAGTTTTGATAAGTAAAAGCTCTTGTTTTCACCGTGCACCAGGCTCTATGTGAAGTGCACCATAAGTGATCCCTAATTCATTTCATCCATTCAACAGATTTTTTTTTTTTTTAGGCAGGGTCTCCCTGTGTCACCCAGGCTGGAGTGTAGTGGTATAATCATAGCTCACTGTAACTGTAAACTCTTGGGTTGAAGTGATCCTCCCATCTCAGCCTCCTGAGTAGCTGAAACTACAGGTACCTGTCACCAAGCCTGGCTATTTTTCTTTTAAATTTTTTAGAGATGGGCTCTTCCTATGTTCCCTAGGCTGGTCTCAAACACCTGGCCTCAAGCAAGTCATCTTCCTTGGCCTCCCAAAGTATTGGGATGACCGGTGTGAGACACCACACCCAGTTCCATTCAACAGATTTTTATTGAGCATCTACTTATGAGCTGGTGTTCTGTGTTGAAAATGCATGCTATTGCTAACCCTCACAACATTACAAGGGAGTTGTGATTAGCTACATTTAAAAAATTTTTTAAATGAAGCTCCAGGGAGAATAAACAACTTCTCCAGGACACACAGCGAGTCTGTGGCAAAGCTGGGAGCTGACTGTCGGCTCTGTTCCACTCCATATTCCATGCGCCTTACCCAGTGTCTCACTGCTGGCTTCTTCCTGTCAACCGACTTTATCACAAAGGCCCAGCATTTTGAGACTACAATTCACGAAACTTTTTTTTTTCTTTTGAGACAGAGTCTCACTCTATCACCCAGGCTGGAGTGCAGAGCCTCGATCTCAGCTTACTGCAACCTCTGCCTCCCAGGTTGAAGCGATTGTCTTGTCTCAGCCTCCCAAGTATCTGGGATTACAGGCATGCACCACCATGCCTGGCTAATTTTTTTTTTTTTTTTTTTTTTGTATTTTTAGTAGAGACGGGGTTTCACTGTATTGGCCAGGCTGGTCTCAAACTCCTGATATCAGGTGATCCGCCCACCTCAGCCTCCCAAAGTACTGGGATTACAGGCAAGAGCCACTATGCCAGGCCCATTTCACGAACATTTAAGGTTATTCTGCCAAAACAGGTGACACTCCTGGTACAAAAATTCAAAGGAGGACCTTGCCTTTCAGTGAGGCTGGTATAAAATTTCATTCACTCAGTCCCTCTCCTTCCTCAACTGCTCATCTTCAAAATATGATTTCAGAAGACTTTAGTTCTAGGGATAGCTAATCTATGCTTCTGTTAATCATCTCGGCAGACTAGCCTCAGGTTGGGAATTCAACACATCCTGGCAGGAATATCCTCACAGAAGGGAGGATAAACACCCATCTGCAGTCAGGAGTCCCTATATGTCTGATCTACCTGCCCACCATCAGGACAGCTTTCAGTGGTTTAGCTCTGTATGGTCCAAGTTCAGGGTTGTGAGAAACAAATGAGATAACACACGTAACAGCAGCTTGACAATTGGAAAGTAATATATTTGGGAGGTCGAAGGCAGGCGGATCATGAGGTCAGGAGATTGAGACCATCCTGGCTAATACGGTGAAACCCCGTCTCTGCTAAAAATACAAAAACAAAATTAGCCAGGCGTGGTGGCGGGTGCCTGTAGTCCCAGCTACTCAGGAGGCTGAGGAGGGGGAACGGCATGAACCCGGGAGGTGGAGCTTGCAGTGAGCCGTGATCACGCCACTGCACTCCAGCCTGGGTGACAGAGCGAGGCTCTGACTCAAAAAAAAAAAAAAGACAATGATCCTAGTTTGCAATGCAGAAGGGACTGAACATTCAAAGTGGAGTTGGAGAACCCTTCAACTCAACTTTACAAAACTTTTTTTTTTTTTTCTGGAGACAGGGTCTTGCTCTGTCACCCAGGCTGAAGTGCAGTTGTGTGGTATCAGCTCACTGCAACCTCTGTCTCCCAAGTTTGAACAATTCTCCTGCCTCAGCCTCCAGAGTAGCTGGGATTACAGGAGCTCACCACCACGCCCGGCTAATTTTTGTATTTTTAGTAGAGATGGGGTTTCACCATGTTGGCCAGGCTGGTCTCAAACTCCTGACCTCAGGTGATCCTCCTGCCTCGACCTCCCAAAGTGCTGGCATTACAGGCGTGAGCCACCACACCTGGCCTTACAAAACTTTTAATATAAGGTTATTCAATTATGAGTCTCCAAGGAGGGATAATGAAATGAAGCATCTTCTGTCACAGCTCCTTTTTCACTGGTATCTGGGGCTGAATGAAATTCTGAAGAGCATTCATTCTTCTTGAACATAAACACAACTGTGGTCGACAGTGGGCCCTCTCTGTTCCACCAATCTTCTAAAAACCAAATATGATGATTTAGCAAAGAAAGATGTCTAGTGGAATATCCATCACAGCTTCTTCGTTTTTAGACATGGAGTCTCACCGCATTGCCCAAGCTGGTCTCAAACTCCTGAGCTCAAGTGATCCTCCTCCCTCGACCTCCCAAGTAGCTGGGGCTACACACTTGACTCCATCACAGGTTCTGAAAGGAAGGTTTATAGTGTATCAGAGCCTCATGAAGGCAGGGAGCTACTTCCCTTGTGGTTGGTGAACCTCAAATTGCCTCTGTATGGCCATAAGCAAAAATCACACAGATGGATTTTGATGTGTCTGAAGAGGCAGGCATGGCTGGGCACAGTAGCTCAAGCCTATAGTCCCAGCACTTTGGGAGGCCAAGGCAGGCAGATCACTTGGGCTCAGGAGTTCGAGACCAGCCTGGCCAACATGGTGAAGCTCCATGTCTACATACAAAAAAATACAATGAGCCAGGTGTGGTGGCATGTACCTATAGTCCCAGCTACTTTAGAGGCTGAGGTAGGAGGATTTTTTGAGCTCGAGAGGTCAAGGCTGCAGTGAGCCGAGATCACACCACTGTACTCCAGGCTGGGCAACTGAGCAAGATCTTGTCTCAAAAATAAATAAAGACACAGGTACAAAGGAAAGAAAACGAGGAATACTTCTGCTGGTCTAAAGCCCTCTGTGAAAAAGCATGGTGCATCTCCCATGTACTGAATCCCAGGGGCAAGACTCATCACCTGAAGCCCATTTTCTACCTCCTCAAATAACTTCTCCAAAGCCCTGGACTCCTTTCCTCCTTTCCCTTACCAGCCTACTGCCCGTTTCCAACCAGCTCCTTTGTTTCCAGGTTTTACACTGCCATCTCTAACTTTGTAACCCCTACTTGGAGAGATGAGCCCATTGTCAAAAGCACGCAGAGTGTCTTCCAAAGACTGGTTTACAAAGACGGAGCTGGGTAATGCAAAAAAACAAAAAAACAAAAAGTACTCCCTGCCAGGAGGGGTGTCAAGGCTTCAGTCTCACCTCTGCCTCTTGCCATGTTACAGCATCTTGGGCAAAGCCTTTCACTTCCCTGAGCCACAGTTTCCACATCTGGAAAACTGGTAACAATCTCTACTTTTTTGTTCCATATAATCAAGTGAGATGTGGCTAGAAATGCTTGGAAATACTCTCTACAAATCTGAAAGGTCCTGTTTCCCCCTTAATTATCCTATGACAAATATAGTCATTCAGTAAATGATTATTGAGTACCTCTGATGGGCCACACTGGGCTGAGCCCTGGAGATACAGCAATAAATATGGCATGTTCCCTGACCTCAGGGAGCTCACCTGGGGGTGGGGGACAGCAGTATAATTGGCAATTAAAATAAACTCAGCTAAATCTCGTAAGTGAACCCAGGAGTGGTGGAACCCAGGATCGAAGGGTTTTGCAGGGAGAGGGCTAACAACACAACATTCTCTGGTCAGAGAATAGGAGAATTTGCCAAGAAGAGAAGGTGGTAAAGGTCATTCTAATCAGAAAAATAGCATGTACTGGCTGGGCGCGGTGGCTCACGCCTGTGATCCCAGCACTTTGGGAGGCCGAGGCGGGCAGACCACCTGAAGTCAGGAGTTCGAGACCAGCCTGGCCAACATGGTGAAACCTCGTCTCTGTTGAAAATAAAATAGAATAAAATAAAATAAAAACATTAGCCAGGCATGGTGGCAGGCACCTGTAATCCCAGCTACTTGGGAGACTGAGGCACAAGAATCGCTTGAACCCAGGAGATGGGGGTTGCAGTGAGCCTAGATTGCACCACTTCACTCCAGCCTAGGTAACAGAGAGAGAGACCCTGTCAGAAAGAAAGAAAGAAAGAGAGAGAGAGAGAGAGAGAAGGAAGGAAGGAAGGAAGGAAGGAAGGAAAGAAGGAAAGAAGGAAAGAAAGAACAAGAGAAAGAAAGAAAGAAAGAAAGCATGTACAAAGGCAGGAAAAAATGAGAGTATGGGAAGTTTAAAGTATGGCAAGTATTTATTTCATTCTAGTGGGGCATAAGCTAAGGAGGCCAGGGAGGTGTGATACTGGAGAGTCAGGTGGGAGGCACATGTTGGGTGCCATGCTGCGTGCTCGTGATTTGTATATAGTGCAAGGGGTACCAGGTATTGTTCTAGTACATTCCATGTATTAACTCCCTTAATTCTCCCAGCAGCCCCATGAAGTGTGTCCTATTATTGCTGCTGACAGAAGAGGAAATTGAAGCGCAGAGAAGTCCAGTAACTTACCCAAGGTCACACAGCTAGAAAGTTTGCCAAAGAGTTGGGTTTTGCCCTAAAACTATTGAGAAGCAACTAAAAGATGTTAAGCAGGTTTAGAGAAGCCTGAGCAGATTGACTTCTTCTTATTCTGGTGCTCTCTGTTTCTAGGCTTTTAGATAATTTCTTGGCAGCCTGCATTAACTAATAAAGTATATGTCACTTTCTCATGTGGAAATTTATATTGTTTGTTTAAATACTTAATGATTATCTCTTGGGCTTATCAATGAAGCGATCCAGTAATTGAAGTCTTCGGGAATGGGGTAGATTATAAATGGAAATTTGTACTTAATGGTTGATTATATTTAATGATCAATTAGCTTGGCTAATTTTGCTTTCCTCTTTTCTGTAATAACCTTTTGTCAGGGATAAATAGAACAATCAGTGGACTTGAAAAATACAAAAGCTTATAAATAAGACGCAATATATACCAAAAAGCCTTAAACTATTCCCGCTCTTTTTTAGTTCACTTTAGTTCCAGGAATTAAAATAAACTCACCTTAAGTAAATAATCAGGTACACTAAGTTACCCATTCAAGAAGAGTGTTATTTAGCTAACATATGAATTCCTCCTGATGCTTGGATACCATATAACCTTTCTAAACAAATCAATTCTGGTTTGTCACCATCAGCCAGCATTGGTGGGAAGCTCAATCTTTTTTTTTTTTTTTAGTTCTAGTTTTCCTCTTTTATCCATCCTTTGGAATTGTGGAGAATCCTTGGGCATGTACAATACTGGAATTTAGTAAAGGTGGTTCCTAGTTTCCCTAATGAGGCTTCCATGCATATGGTGATGGCCAACACCACTACTGATGACATCACGACCCTTAGGTAGAAGTCAGCCACAAAGGCTGGGTGCTAGAGCTCATGCCTGTAATCCCAGAAATTTGAGAGGCTGAGGTGGGAGGATAGCTTGAGGCCAGAAGTTTGTGACCAGCCTGGGCAACAAAAATTTTAAAAATTAGCCAGGTGTGGTGGTGCATGCCTGTAGTTCCAGCTACTGAAGAAGCTGAGGGAAGAGGCTGGCTTGTGTGCAGGAGTTCGAGACTGTAGTGGGCTATGATGGCACCACTGCACTCCTGCCTGGGCAAGAGAGAGACCCTGTCTATAAAAAAAAGGAGAGAGAGAGAGAGAGAGAGGGAGAGAGGGAGAGAGAGAGAGAGAAAGAAAGAGAGAGAGAGAAAAGAAAAGAAAGAAAGAGAAAGAAAGAATCAAGCACAGGGATGTAGGGTAGTTCCCACCATCTCCACAGTTGCTCTTCCAGGGTTCTGCTAGCTTCAGGATGCCACCACCAGCCTTTTAGGAATCCAGCCTTCTTTGCGGTCTTGAAATACTGTGCCCTTTACTTCTAGAAGTTCAAAGCCCCTAGCCCTTTCCTGTCTAGGTAGGACTCCCCAGTATATTGGACTTCTAGTGGACTCACCTCTTGAGCACACTTTTGAAAACAAGGAACTGTTAACTTGCCCCTAGGACTAAGAGAAACCCAGATTGCTGCAACCCAAAGCCCCACCATATGGGCTCTAGGGAAGGAAAGAAAGACTTCCGTTGTTTTACAGTGAACCTACAGCCTAGAAAGCAGGCACAGTTTATTCTCAATGTATTCTGCTGCATTCAATTTTTAATATATCTTTTGATTACATTCATGATAAATCTAGAAAAACCTTAAATATCCTATTGAGAAGATATACACTGGAATAATATACAGCAACTAAAGGGCTTAATGTAAAAAAAAATTTAGTGATTTGAAAACAGGATCTTGATATTCTCATGTTTTAAAAGTAGGTTGCAAAGCAGGATATGCAATTTAAGACTAATCTCAGAATTTATTTATGCACACACAGTATTGTGTCATAGACAATCAGTGCTTGTCTCAAGAGTAGGGGGACTATGATTGAGGTTTATTTTCCTTTTTAGGCCTCCATGCACTTTTCCAATTTTCCTGATTTCTTCATATACTTGAATTACTTTTGTAATAATACTCCCTGGCACAGTAAGTACAATGGTGCTTGTGTGTGTGTGTGCACGTGTGCGTGTGTGTGTGTGTGTGTGTGTGTGGCATTGGTCCTTTTCTTGGAGTAGTTACCTCATGTAAATGAAGTACTGACCTGTCTCAACAGACTTTGGTTGGGAATAAGAAATTAACTTGAAAAGAGAATAAAATAACAACGTGGAAAGAAAAATACAAAATACAGAAGGTATAAGACAAAAACTTAAATATTTATCAGGATAACAGTACTGCAGTATTTTTTAAATACTTTTTGTTTCTCCTTTAGAGATATAATCAATGATACAAATATGTATTTTGTTTTGTCCAAAATTAGCTCTTGAGCAATGTGTAATTTTCAGTAATAGGCTTAATGTTTGGATATCTGTGTTGAATCGTGGATCTTTTTTTTTTTTTTCCGAGACAGAGTCTCACTGGGTCACCCCGGCTAGAGTGCAGTGGCGTGATCTCAGCTCACTGCAACTTCTGCCTCCCAGGTTCAAGCAATCCTCCCTGCTCAGCCTCCTCAGTAGCTGGGATTATAGGCACACGCCACCACGCCCAGCTAATTTTTTTGTATTTTTTAATAGAGACGGGGTTTCACCATGCTGGCCAGGCTGGTCTTGAACTCCTGACCTCAGGTGATCCACCCGCCTTGCCCTCCCAAACGTCTGGGATTACAGGCCTGAGCCACTGTGCCTGGCCTGAATGGTGGATCTTTTACTAATTTGCTGTGTGACTGAGAACAAATTGATAACCTCTCTGGATGACTTTACTCAAGTAATCTTTACTCAAAGATTACTTTGTCTATCTTTCATTTTTACTTTGTTATTTAACAAATGCTTCCATAGCACCACTATGTGCCAGACACTCTTCTAGGTGTTTTGCAGATAATAATTACGTTAATCCTCAATACTACCCTATGGGAAAGGTATCATTCATTATCCTTACTTTATATGTATAAGAAAACTGAGAAACAAAGAAGGGTCAAAAAATCGTCCAAGGTCACACAGATAGTAAGCAACAAAATCAGGATTAGAATATCGACTGTCTGGCTTCAGATTCCATTATATTGACCTCTGTATTACGTTATGCTGGACTAAATGACATTTACACGTCAATAATTTATTGTGTGTAAAACACCTGGACAGTCCCAGCCATACTACTTCCCTGTATTTCCAAAATCTCTTTAACTTTTTGTCCCCTGAATTTTCATTTGGAAATCTAATTGAGAAAATTATCAAATGTAGTCACTCATTGGGCCCCACAATTAGCTGAAAGCTAGGGATATTTTCAGACCTTGAAAAACGTGAACTTTAATGGGAGGTCCAGTAGGATAAGCAAATTTGGACATAGAAAGAGAGAGTAGTCTGCTAGGATCTATGAGATGAGCCTAATTGATGGAGAGCCAACTGAGCTCTGGGATGATGGCACCTTCTGTTGAGATGATGATGATGACGATGATGATGATTATTATAATGACACTAACACATAACAAGTACCAATCAGGTGCTAGAAACTGTGATATATATAGCTATAGATATACTTGTTATGTATTAGTGTGCTGTATATATACATATATATACACACACACATACAAACACACAAAATAGTGCACTTTTCCAAAACTTGGCCATATATTCATATATGTGTGTGTGTGTGTGTGTGTGTGTGTCTTCTAATACTCATAACAACCTTCTGAAGAAGTGAAGCTTAAAATTTGATTCCATGACTTGCCTGGAGTAATGCTACTAGTTAAGTTGCAAAACTGAGACTACAATTCAGGTTTGTCTTACTACAGAGCCTAAACTCTTAACCAGTCTGTCATATCCAATTACTACTTAATAAAAATAGGCAAATTGGTAGAATTCCAGCTAAGGTCAGATCCATTGTTATCTATCCAATGAAAACTTTAGGCATGGTGAACTAAATAAAGAAAAATGGCCTGAGAGAGGAGCCACCTGGAAGGTGACTGCCTTGTGTAAGTGGACCAAAACCTAGGGAAGAAGGCTTTGGAAACTTGTGCACCCTGGGGGCCAAGGACCAAGGGCATAAGGCCTTGTGATGGTCCTGAATGGAAGTGCCACGGACCATGGCTAATGACAGGAAGCTGCAGTCTATGACACTTAGCAGATTTTGGAAGCATAGCAAATGTCCCCATTCTTCAGAGCTAAACAAACTCAAATCTTAGAGAAGCTTGTATAGCGTTCAGTTAAAAGATGAATGAGTAGGGCCAGGTGCGGAGGTGCATGCCTGTAATCCTAACACTTTGAGAGGACGAGGCGGGCAAATCACGAAGTCAAGAAATCAAGACCATCCTGGCCAACATGGTGAAACCCTGTCTCTACTAAAAATACAAAAATTAGCTGGGTGTGGTGGTGTGTGCCTGTAGTCTCAAGTACTGGGGAGGCTGAGGCAGGAGGATCGCCTGAACCCAGGAGGCAGAGGTTGTAATGGGCTGAGATTGCGCCATTGCACTCCAGCCTGGCGACAGAGCGAGACTCCATCTCAAAAAAAAAAAAAAAAAAAAAAAAGATGAATGAGTAAATCTCATTCACACGACTGGATCCAAGAGATGAATTACTGAAGCGGTCTTGAGAGGACAATTCTCAACTCATTTATGTTTTAATTAAGACCAAGAGAAACTAATCCCTTTAAGAGTTCTTGTGATTATTTAAATCCCTCATCTTTGCATCCATGAAATTGAGTGCAGGAGAATGACTTGAAAAATGAAGAGATTTGTTCCTTTGTTTCTGAGAAGAAAAGGTAGGAGTAGGGAGAAAGTGGAAAACAGAAAGCTAAGTGGGAAGAGCTGGGGAGGAAAGAAAAGAGGCAGAGAAGAATCCAAGTAGAAGGAAAGCTGGTGATTGGTCAAGAGGCCAATGGGTTACTTCTCATGCACCTGCAGGAGAGAGAAAGGAAAGGTGGTCCAAAAACAAAAATAGACTCTGGGAATTACTTTTGTATGCCTGGACACCTCCTCCATCCCAAAATTGATGGCGACTTACCAGTGGTCCCTGGGCATGGTGGGTGAAGGCTGAGATGGGGGACACATAGCACCTGAAGATGGGGAAGGCCCACTTACCTCTACCATAGCGGTTTCCCTTTGTCACAAATGAGGATTTGTGACAAATCCTCAAATTTACCTTCCAAGTTAAAATATAGAATCATGAGAGTTTACATCCAGCTATTCATCATGTTAAAGAGATAGTATATGTCATATAAAATACAACAGTGCATTTTTCCAAAATCAGGTCATCAACAGACACATAGAAATCTTACGTAAAGGTAAGCACTGTAAACAAATGTTGAATTCTAGTGAAACACTTCAGCAGGCACATCCTTAGGAGTGAAGTGTACTGATGTCTGCAACTTACTTATAAGTGCATCAAAACAATAAGATGGAGTGATGGGTGAATAGAGGGGTGGGTAGTTTGATAGATATGTGACAAAACAAGCACAGTACACTGTTATTCATAGAGTCCAGGTGGTTTGTGTATGGGTGCTCACAATTTTTTAGCTTTTTTATATGTTCACAAAAATGTATAATAAAATGTTGGGAAAAAATCTTACTAGAGAGAAGAGGTTCTTTTAAAAGACAGCACCCAGACACAACATAACCAATCTTTTTTGATTATGCCATTAAAAATAAAAAGCCTCACTGAATACAGAGTGCTTTCTTTTATCTTTACCTATTTCTTTTGTCTTGCCTGCCTTTTTCTCTTTGGCAGACTAGTATAACACAAATATTGGTACTTGGTAAAGGCATGTTTTATTACTACGCTTAAAACTTAGGAGAAAATATACTATGTTGTTGTTCTTGCGGAATATGTTAATGAGAGAAATCCAACTGTGATTGTCAACTAGGAATATCCCATTTGGTTATATGTAAAAATGCATGTTTTCACTATAGCATTTGTTAACTAGTTAATAAATAGCCAAGAAATAGTAATATATTGTCTATGAAGAATTTTAGTTTAGTTTAGATTTTTGTTCCCTGCTAGCAATGAGGTAAAATAGAAAATACACTAATATCCAGAAGTGACTGCAATTGTTAGGTGGCACTGTTACTCATTCTATCTTAAAGTTTAACACATTTGTGTGGACTCTATGCATGCGTTCCTGTGTGTTTAAATTTTAAATCACTCTTTGTAACTGCAGCTGATGTTCTCGAGCGATTGAGAGTTTTCAGAAGTCAAGAGGAGGAGATAATTTTTTGCCTATGCTTCTCATTCCCACCAAAAACAAAACAAAACAAAACAAAAAAACCTTGCAAAATACTGTTAACCCATGATTGTCTAAGATTTCACCTAAACTAACTCATGCTGATATACTTTCATAGTTGATTCTTTATTTTCAGATTACCTGCAAATGTAAAGTGATTCTATGTCTTTTTCACCTATGTTATGCTTATCCAGAGCATTATAAGTAAGATATATCCATAAATAGCAAAAACATTGCCAGTAGTGGATCAAAACTTACCTGATGAATGTATTTTAAAGTGTTATGTTTATTTATGTTCAATTACTTAAACAAAGTTGAAAAGAAAAATAGATTTCAAAGAAACAATGGAGTTAGGATTTTTAAAGTTAGCAACTCTATATAATGGATCTTATCTTTTTTATGGCAAAACAAGCTAATTTCAATATCAGGCACTAACATGCAAAAGTAAACTCTTGCTTGTATTTTATGTAAAAGACTAATAGTCTGGCACTTGCATCCTAAAGAAACAAGACATTTTCCAAGGCTATAAAGTATAAATACTTGAATGATCAAACAATGAGCTTCAAATTACCCATTTTTATCAAGTGAATATAATTAGTTTCTAATGAGACCCAAGAAAGTGACAGAAGTCTGATATGAAAGTATTCTTGGATGATCTTAGGATTCCTGTATCAAACATCAGACATGTAAACCGATCTGCTCAAACAATGATGACTCTGTTCAAACTTCAACTACTGAACAGCTTTAAAATGCTAGAAATTAAAAACCTTTGCAGAATATCCAGACTATGTTTTAATACTACTACTAATAAAAACACATTAGCACGTAGGCAGTGTGGGCTTTTGAAAAGTCCTTTGTCACTAAGTCAAGCCTCTTTCTTGAAAGATAAGAATAATGGGTTCAGTATTAGAAATGTGAGCTATCTAAAGAAAACAATATAGCAACATACTTGATATCTACTGAATTGCTTGCTATTTTTAAACAAATTATTCACTAAGTAAAACTCTTTTCCCCTTCTTTTTGAAAAGCATTAAAACCTTGAGTGTATTTAGTTAGATAAAGGGAACAAAAACCACATTTAAATTACTTTTAAAAATACCACGTTTTCATTTGTACTTAGAAAAACACAAGGGGAAAAAGTTGTGAGTTATCTCAAGGGTAGTGAAAATAACAATAAGCATAAAGTAACAATAAGCAGAAAGAAAAGATAACATAAAAGAGCATGTTCTTGCTGAAAGCACACAATGAAAAACATATTCAATTATACAAATGATGAGAAACACAACTTACCTACCCTGACAACGTTATTTGTTGGGTCACAGGATCAGGGAAGGGGTAACGCTGTGATAATGGATTGAGGAACGTATCAGAGCTAAGGATCTCATGCAAAAACCCCAGAACATTAGAAAGGTATGTTTCAAACCTACCTTCCTCCCAGATGGTTGTCATACCTCCGAAGCCCTACCTTAGATAATCACACTTAAATCACTTGACTAGCAGAAACCCACATACTACCTTCATACTATTGAAAGTAAAATTCCAGAAGCCATTGTGCCTATTAATGATTACAGTCTGTTCTCCAGGGAGGATTTATGATCCATGCCACCTTCTCAGGATGGCACAATTACCCTGAGATGAACCATACAGCCTGTCCCAAAAAGTTCTCTTTAGTACAGACTTTTACTCCAGAGTGAGCAGGCATACACATAGCCAAAGTTGTACCGAAGCTTCCTTTAATCACTGAATTGAACATGCATGCTTTTAATAAAAGCTGTCTAGAGTGTGATCACTGATTGTCTCTCCCGAGCTTCTTTGCAATCTGAGAGGCTTCTGACACATCACACCAGGACTAAAGTTCCCGGAAAGGATTTCTAACCTGAAAGAGACAAACAGGGGTTTCAAAGAAGAAACAAACACATACGCTACATCTCTGCTGCATTTTAAAACTACTCTCCCGGAACAGCATCCTACCTCCCTTTTAGTAAACACATGCTTGTAGACATTCAAATAAAGTGGGTATATAAATTAACAAATCAATGCTCTTCTGTATCAAAAAATAGTCATCCATGACAGGCTCTCCATTTCCCCAAACACATTTGGGGTAGAGGCATTGGAAAAAAGCAAAAATGTGAAGCAAAGGAAAGAAATACGGTAACCTAGGAGAATATTCTTTGCTAGGCTTTCACAGTTAAGGTAGCAGGGTGTGCATGCACACACACACACACACACACGATGCCACTTTTGTTCCAGCGCGAGATAGCTTCACGGGTGCCGGGCATGGTGACATACAATGGATATCAAAACCACACAGTCAGTCTTAGCAAATTAGGTAAATTAGAGATCATTTGATGGTATTCTATTGTTGCTATTGTAATCACAGTAATTTTCCCTGGTAATGGTGCTTCGTGATGAAGTGCTGTTCTCACAGGATAATTGTGAAAGATACCGAAAGATGCAGAGATGCAGCATCTGGTTTTAAAAGCTCTTCAGATTCAAACTGGCATTTTACTTTATCTTGAAAATGTATTAGAGATTCAGATCATGCCGGTTTAAATGGAAAGGTGAAAGCAGGGTAATTTCAATCTATGAATTATTCAATCCCAGCCTGGCGAAATTGCCATCCATGAACTGATGTTCTGACAGTCCCTTCGCAGACCCTCCATTACGCTTGTCATTTTTATTTCTTTATCTACGATCTCTTCCTCAGTTACCGAGCTTGTCCCTTAGGGCTCAGCTTCACAAACCAAGTATTTCAAATTGGCAATAACCTAAATGTGCCGCTGTTTCGAATCACTGTCTCCACAGGCTGTCTTTTTTTCGTTTTTTCCAAATCATTAAAAACCACGTCCATGATGATGTTTGCTAGGCTCTTCGATTAGATGAATTAAAACACGCATACACACACACACACACACACACACACAGAGGAGGGCATCACTGCGAAGAAGAGTTATGTTCCGCTAACATCACAAGAGAAGAGAAAGTGATGCTTTCTGCTTCCTTCTTTGTTGTCAGCGTGACCCATCCTAGCTGCATAGCATCACGCAGAAAGAAGCCAGAGCTAAAGGCGGCTTGCCTGGCACCCTGATTTCCAGCCAGAGTTGATGAGGACTGCATGGCAGGCAGGCTAATCCAGACAACTGTATACTTAGCGAGCACGATTATTTAGGAAAATCAGAAAAAGCCATTGGATGACCGAAATTAGACTGTCATTCTCCCGGGCTCCACCTGCACACAGACTGCAGTCGCAAGGATTCTCCACTTGATGGCTGGCTGTGTCACTGCTAGTCGACAGCTGTCCCGCATCCAGAGAGGACTGGGAAAGATTTAGATCAGGGAGTCTGGTTTCTCCTTTAAACCGTGCTCTAACTGAGGAGTGGGGATCTGCGCCAGCCCCGTGACCAGCCTTAAATGTGAGCTGGGGAGTCACACAGCATCGGTGCGGTGAGTCGCTCGCACAGGCCCCAGCCAGACAAACCATGGCAAGCATCCTCTCCTTTGTCCTAGCCTTTATTCCTGCAGGTAGAGCAGCGTGGCATAAGAAGCCCCCAAACTATTCACACACATGGTGGGAAACCAGCCGTGCTCCATCAGAAGCAGTTTGGTTACAAGTCTCCGAGCAGTACCTGCTCAGCTGAAAATTCGCGCTGCCAAGTTAGAAGCCATCGTGTACATTCAGGCTGCATCTCTGCTCCTGGCTAAACAAAGGTAAATACTCCTCATGCAAGACACGCTAAGTAGTAGCAGGAGAAGAAAACTTTAAAACTCTGTTGCTTTGTGCCTAGTTGTCTGTCTCTGCTTTGCTGCATTGCGACTGGGAAACTGCAGGAGCTGGAGCTGGCAGTTGCGATAATGCAGAAAGCAGCAGCTCTGACACAGCAGTCAGCTGACTTGTGGGGTGTTATCATTCAATGTCCTCTGCAGAATCAGACCAGTTTCTAAGGTGGCACCAGACAGATGACCTTCAGTGGAAAGAGAGGCTTAAGGAGTACAGTCTTTCTCCATCCACACCTGGCAGGGACATCTTATGTTGCTTTTCTCTCAGGCAGAGTTTTTAACTCACAGCCTTTAGGACTTAACTGTTTCTGTCCTGCTTGCTAAGATGGCAGGTAATTCTTAGGGTGACCACCCCCATGCGAGCACAGGTTAAAGCCATCGCTGTCCCTCTCGTTTTGGCTGGTTTCAGCATTGCGAGAATGATTGTGGGAGAATTCCTGCCCACATTTTCGTTTGAAAAGCACACTTCTTTTTTAACAGGTAGAAATGGCCTTAAGCTACTTGTATGCTGTAATGAACTAGTCAATTGTACCTAACGGAATGGCAAGAGCAATAGGGAAAACTGGAAGGTAAATTAGTTCAGCACTAGCCTTAAATCATGGTCCGGTTGCTGTAGGGCAGTGTGCACACTCTATCGTGAAACGCAGGTTGTACAACCCAATTAATCTGACAATGGAGCAAAAGTCTTATATGGTATTACCTCAGTGGTCTGAAGAGTTGCTAAAATAAGAAGGCAGTCATTACCAGGCATTTGTTTAATGACTGTAATCATACTGAATTAATTTAACTTGCTGCAATGTTTAACAGAAAGTCAATTATATATTTGTGCTAAAAGAATAACAATACCAGTATTTGCATAGCACCTTCCTCTCAGGAGACATCTTCTGAAGATTACCTCATAGCCTCCACATTTACAGAGCACTCAGAATGTGCTAAGTGCTTTGCAGAACCATCCGTGACGAGCCTCTCTGAGGACAGGTGCTTCTTTCTAAGCCAGAATGATACAAAACATCTTGTTGAAAGCGTACAAGGAACGCCACCCTGACCTGTGCTACTCACTTTTTGAGGAACTTCCGTGATTTTTTCCACTTCTGCCATATAAATTGTATTTTTCTGTTTGTATCTCATTTGGTTCTTTTGATATGAATGAACAATGTGAACTTTTGACCTGAAAAATTTCTAGACAGCAGAGAGGTCAAAACTAGAAGAAAGAGCATCATCCCTATAATGATAGCATTACAAAGAGCATTAAGTGATATTAAAATAAGGGACCAACTCCACTTTTAGGGTGAGCTGCAGACCCATGCTCAGAAGTGCCAAACACAGGCTTCTATTCTTGCACCTTTTCCAACGCTCATTAGTAGAATCCAGTAGTCTCATAAACTTACCTTGCTAACCCCTTTCAAAACCTGCTATGAGGAGATGAGCCCCAAATGATACAAATCACCAGTAAGTTTTATTGTAACTCCTTAGAGACACTTCTATTTTTGAAGAAAATAAAGCTTCTGGAAAAGGTGTGGCCATCTAACTGAAATTTCAAGTATCAATTCTCAAGGTAGGAAATCATTTCTGAGGGGTGAGGAGCTTTTCTAGGGAGTCCACTTCTGCTTCATCATCTGGTAGGTTCAGTGTCTATTCTCCCAATGCTAATAGGGAGCATTCGGCCTGGAAGCCCCTATAGCCAATTTGTGCCATGAACGTCGGTGATCAGTCTGGGTCCTTGGGGCAGGAGAGACTCTGACAGCATCTCACCCTCCTTGAAGGCATGCCATTTTTGCTCGAGAGTTTTTTAAGGTCCTTGTTCACCAAGAAGTAGCTCAAGCTTTGGTACTTTTTGAAAACTCTCCCAGGTGCCATATTCTACCATATACCCAAAATAAAGAATCACTGATGAGGCTGGGTGCAGTGGCTCACGCTTGTAATCCCAGCACTTTGGGAGGCTGAGGCGGGTAGATCACAAGGTCAGGAGATTGAGACCATCCTGGCTAACACAGTGAAACCCCGTCTCTACTAAAAACAGAAAAAATTACCCAGGCGTGGTAATGGGCGCCTGTAGTCCCAGCTACTCGGTAGGCTGAGGCAGGAGAATGGCGTGAACCCAGGAGGTGGAGCTTGCAGTGAGCCGAGATCACGCCACTGCACTCCAACCTGGGTGACAGAGCGAGACTCCATCTCAAAAAAAGAAAGAAAAGAAAGAACTACTGATGAAATAATGCCATGTGTTATTTTTTTGCACCTGTGAATTTGTGCTTGGAAATTCAAATACGCTGTATGTTATCGCATGAGGATGAAGAAACGAAAATGAGCCCTTAAATTTATCTATTCTTATCTTTACCATTAAAATTCTTTACTAATCAATGATCCGGCATGGTGGCTCACACCTGTCATCCCAGCACTTTGTGAGGCCAAGTTTGGTGGATCACCTGAGGTCAGGAGTTCAAGACCAGCCTGGCTAACATGGTGAAACCTCTTCTCTACCAAAAATACAAAAATTAGCCAGGTCTGGTGGCAGGCGCCTGTAATCCCAGCTACTTGGGAGACTGAGGCAGGAGAATCGCTTGATCCAGGGAGGTAGAGGTTGCCGTGAGCCGAGATCACGCCATTGCACTTCAGCCTGTGTGACAAGAGTGAAACTCTGTCTCAAAAAATAATAAAATAAAATAAAATCCTGTACTAATCAATAAAAAGAAAATAATTTTAATAGAGAAAACCCATATAGTTGTGATCAACCCCTATGTAGGGACAGTCTAGCCACATGTAGTAGGTACACCCTCCCACAGCCCCTTCTTGTCTTACAGCACTCACTGCCCGCCTGTGTCATATCGTTTTGTTCACCTCGTGTCCTCCTCTGTGAATTTGGGAACTCTCTGAGGATAGGGGCATGACACATTTATCTCACTGGCCCCAGCGCCTTTAGCCTGCCTGGCAAATGGCTGGTCTCCACAGTATTCACTACAGGAATGAGGTGATGTAAAGTCATCTTCCTGCCGGGCGCGGTGTCTCATGCCTGTCATCCCAGCACTTTGGGAGGCCGAGGCAGGCAGATCACCTGAGGTCAGGAGTGCGAGACCAGCTTGACCAACATGGAGAAAACCTGTCTCTACTAAAGTCATCTTCCTGATAGACAAGAAAGTTTAGAGTCATCCAACTGTCCAACTTGGATGAGAACATAAAGTTTTTCTTTCATTGTAGATTATCTTGAAATCACATGCTTCCCCAGAAGGGAAAGAATGTTATTTTTCAACTATAAACATTGACCTAAAGACTATACAGCAAATAATTAAAAAAAAAAAAAAAAAAAGGAAGGAGGTGGAAAAATGGATAACATGCTTTGTGAAACAAAGTCAATCAAAACTCTATATGCCTAATAAATTTCTGTTAATTTTAGATATTTATTCAGAAGAATAAGGTATACATTTTCTCTTCCTTATGTACTTCAAGAGAGAGTCCAGTGAGGAGGGTGGCTCTTAATTCCTTTGCTACAAATCTCCCCTCTTCAGCACCAAGGAAGGAAAACATTCTCTTCCTAAACCCTCTACTCTGATTTTTTTTTTTTTTTTTTTGCCATACACTCTCTAGCACTCTTGAGAATTCTGTGGATTACTTTTCAATAATACTTTTATATGCATGTGCAATACAATAAATAGGATTACACAGGAAACTAATTATATCAAATATCCTCACCTTTGCCTTAGAAAATCAAAATACTTTCAAAGTGAAATCGCAAAGTGACTTTGATTTTCTCTCTTCCAACTATTACCTACCCAATAAGGAAGCAAGTTAAAGAAAAATCTAGACAAGATTAGGGGGTGGGAAGGGGAATAGATAACTATATGTATTGAATTTCATTAAATTTAAGATTGAATGTTTCTTCTTAAAAGTGACTTTTGCCGGGCGCGGTGGCTCAAGCCTGTAATCCCAGCACTTTGGGAGGCCGAGACGGGCGGATCACGAGGTCAGGAGATCGAGACCATCCTGGCTAACACGGTGAAACCCCGTCTCTACTAAAAATACAAAAAAAAAATTAGCCGGGTGAGGTGGCGGGCGCCTGTAGTCCCAGCTACTCGGGAGGCTGAGGCAGGAGAATGGCCTAAACCCGGGAGGCGGAGCTTGCAGTGAGCTGAGATCCGGCCACAGCACTCCAGCCTGGGCGACAGAGCGAGACTCCGTCTCAAAAAAAAAAAAAAAAAAAAAAAAAAAAAAGTGACTTTTTTAGTTACTAGCAGATTCCCATCTTCACATTTAAAAAGAAATACTATGGGCCCAGCATGGTGGCTCACACCTGTAATCCCAGCACTTTGGGAGGCCAGGGTGGGTGGATCATTTGAGATCAGGAGTTCATGACCAGCCTGGCCAACATGGTGAAACCCTGTCTCTACTAAAAATACAAAAATTAGCCAGGCATAGTGGCTCACGCCTATAATCCCAGCCACTTGGGAGGCAGAGGCTGGAGAATCACTTGAAGCTGGGAGGTGGAGGCTGCAGAGACCCAAGATCGTGCCACTGCACTGCAGCCTGGGCAACAGAGAGAGTCTCCACCTCAAAAAGAAAAAAAAACAAAAAACAAAAAACTATGTTGGCTTTCCCTGATTAATTCACATGACATAAACTCTTCCTCAGGTGCCTTGAAAAAAAATTAAGTAAAAGAAACTGGTTGCTTCAACTTTCTTGTTTTGCAATTGAGGAAGGAAAAAGATGCAGGAGAGCCCAAGGCCATATGTCCTAAACCTACATCATATGTCCTAAACCTACATCAGACTCTCTCCATTACATATTAACAGACAGGGGTGTGCTGGATTCAGGTGGTGAGAGAGACAATTTTTAAATATTCAGGAATTTTGCAACCTAGGTACTAAACCATTAGCAGCTTGAAATCAACCATAGAGGGAGTATTTGCACCACAAAAATTGGCTAACGTTACAATTCAAGATTGTTTCTTTTTAAAACAGCTGGGCCATAGTGTTATGGAAAGCGAGACCACTACCCCAGGGAGAGGGAAGTGAAACAGCTGAGGAGAGGTGATGCAGAAGCCCCCTAACTTCCAACCAGCCCAGCCCAGCCACAAAAGCACAAAAAGGGAATAACGTTATCACCATGGTATCCAAGGTTCAAATATAGTCCCCTGTAAAAGAGAATACAGAGTAAAGTCAGAAACAGTTATTACAGACCCAGAGTTCCTGGTAATAAGTTCTGTAAGTTCAAAGAAAGGGAAGAGCGTGCTGCTCTCCTTGCCCGTCTCCTTCTGCAGTGTGGGTCTCCTGGCCCAGCCACTTTGGGCTTGCTCATTTTCAGAGCTAAAGGTCTACTTCCAAAAATGGCATCAGGCATGACAAATGGCTGGGCTATGGCCCAGGAGACATCAGCCTTCCAGCTCCTGCAGAAAAATGTGTTTGGATCCAAATATTAATTCTGTATAATAGCAGAACTGCACGAAGAAGAACAGAAACAATTACAATTTGCTGAGTGTCTACAATGTCCTAGGTACACATAGTATCTTAATCTTCCCAATCATATTAATACATTCAACTATAAGTACATGCATAGGACTTTCTCCTTTTTCCCAAAGTTTTTAAGATACGATTGACAAATAAAACTTTTGTATATTTAAGGTGTATGGCATGATGTTTTGTTTTGGTGTGGGTTTTTGAGATGGAGTTTCACTCTTGTCATCCAGGCTGGAGAACAATGGTGCAATCTTGGATCACCACAACCTCCACCTCCTGGGTTCAAGCAATTCTCCTGCCTCTGCCTCCACGTAGCTGGGATTACAGGTGCCTGCCACCACGCTCAGCTAAGTTTTGTATTTTTATTAGAGATGGGGTTTCACCATGTTGGCCAGGCTGGTCTTGAATTCCTGATCTCAGGTGATCCATCCACCTCAGCCTCCAAAGTGCTAGGATTACAGGCATGAGCCACCGTGCCCGGTCCATGAAGTTTTTATATACATATGCATTGTAAAATGATTGTCACAATCAATCTAATTAACATATCTATCACATCACATAGTTACCATTCATATAGCTTTCTGTAGCCAGAGTTCCAAGTGCTTTACAATTAATAACTCATCTAATCCCTACAACAACCCTGTAAGGGAAATATTACTATTATTCCCACAAGAACTCCAGTAGGTAGTTATTATCATGCTCTTTTCAGAAAAAAAAAAACAAAAGCATGTGGAGTGCATATTGTTTAAATCACACATCCGGTGAATGCAGGCTGCTGGGTTCAAACTCGGATGTGTCTAATCTAGATTCGAATTCAAATCTTGTCCTCTTAACCATTAATATTCAAATATGAGCATCTTTCAAGTTAGTGTTTAGTTGTGATAGGCTCCAAGGGGATTGGAAGAGCCTAAAGAAGGAAAAAATAGAAATTAGACTTGGAGTCACTCAGGGGAAGGTTTAAAGTCTAAGAGTTGTTGAGTAGAGAGACTCTGTCCCATAAGAATTATCAGAAAATTGGGCTTTTTCATTAAAGTGTTCCTTAATAATATTTGAACTCATTGGTGTGCTGGTAAATTGGCTCTCTGGGTTGGGGGTTGGAGGGAGACCTGGCTTGTAGTGTTTGCCAATTTCTGTAGTGTAAACACTGCCATCATGGCTGATTTCAAGATTGCAACAGCGTAACAACCTGTTTGCAAAATTACTGGGTATTTAACAATTAGCTCTCAGGCCGGGCGCGGTGGCTCAAGCCTGTAATCCCAGCACTTTGGGAGGCCGAGACGGGCGGATCACGAGGTCAGGAGATCGAGACCATCCTGGCTAATATGGTGAAACCCCGTCTCTACTAAAAAATACAAAAAACTAGCCGGGCGACGAGGCGGGCGCCTGTAGTCCCAGCTACTCGGGAGGCTGAGACAGGAGAATGGCGTGAACCCGGGAGGCGGAGCTTGCAGTGAGCTGAGATCCGCCACTGCACTCCAGCCTGGGTGGCAGAGCAAGACTCCGTCTCAAAAAAAAAAAAAAAAAAAAAAACAAAACAATTAGCTCTCATAAGCCAGTAGGAGCTGGCTTCAAGACGCCACAATTTGGACTCAAGTAGCAAATTATTCTGCCCCGCTCTAGGAGCTGTATCCTTTTATAATACCTATACATTCAAGGCAGATTAAAGGCAGTGTCTTCTGATGTTTAAAGATTTGAGGTAGTCCTCTGTGTGCTTCCTGCTGTCCCTCCCAAACTGGGTGCTTTTACTTCTTGTATTTAATGGCAATATTTTTAGTTTGTTGTTCTTGATTTTAAAAGGAAGTTCAGATGTTTATGTTTCTCTCCCCATGACCATCAAATAAATCTAACACATGTGGGTAGCTTTGTAAGTGGAGTGGCCTTTGATTAACTGGGTAAAATGTTTCCTCACCCTTGTGAAGTGGACCAGTCTTTAGCAGACCTAAGGCACCTGCAGGTGTATGTTTATGTGTGCACATGTATACACATGCATGCATCCAACAATATTTACTGCTATCCCTGTATAAGCCAGGGGTGTGTATGAACACATAGCATTCATCATTTTGGATTTGCACCTGTTCCGAAGTGCCTTCCCACAATATTTTGAGATCCCAACATCCATGGAAGTCCCTCGGCAAGTACATGATTACCATGAGGTCATGATATGAATTCAGACCTAACAAATTAAATGGCAAATTAAATACTTTGAGAAACCATGTAACTCTAAGGATAATCACCATTTTTTTGTGTAATTTTTTTTTTTTTTTTTTAGCTCTTTGGGGCTGCGAATTTGTAAAGCACATATGACTAAATGAATAATTACATAGCAAGGGGCTGAAAGGTAACTGCAAAATAATTGCATGCTATATGATCCCTCCATAAAAACATGTTTAATAGAATATTCCCCTAAAGTGGTTCTTTTACCTATGGCACACTTTAAAGTTGTTCTTTAAAAAAAAAAATCTGTTTAATACTAAGCTATAACTCCTTTGAAGAATATTTGGTAAAATACACAAAAGTGTAGGCTATAAGTGTACATTAAAAAGCCAAGTATGAAGCTTGGGTTTTTTTCTACATTATGTAAACATTATTAGCTTTTCAAAGTTGATCATCAAATGCAGTCTATTTTTGGAAAAATACTTTTTGTTTGATTAACATAGGGCTCTTTCTAGCATCTGAATGTGCTTCCAAAGTGTTTTCCAAGTCCAAATGTTGCTAACCTCTTATTCCATTTTATTTTATTTATTTATTTTTATTTTTTATTTTTTTATTTTTTTGAGACAGAGCCTTACTCTGTTGCCCAGGCTGGAGTACAGTGGCATGATCTCGGCTCACTGCAACCTCTGCCTCCTGGGTTCAAGTGATTCTCCTGCCTCAGCCTCCCAAGCAGCTGGGATTACAGGCATGCACCACCACTTCCAGCTAATTTTTGTATTTTCAGTAGAGACAGGGTTTCGCCATGTTGGCCAGGCTGGTCTCGAACTCCTGACCTCCAGTGATTCACCCACCTCGGCCTCCCAGTGTGCTGGGATTACAGGTGTGAGTCACCATGTCCAGCCTATTCCATTTAATTTTAATAGCAAGTTCAATTGCATGTCTTTTTTTTCTCTCGCCCATTCTTGCGCTCTCTCTCTCTGTCTCTTCTCACTTCAGGAATTAGAAAATAATGTAGGTCAGAGATAAAACTAAGTAAGTGTGTGTGTGTGGCATGGGGAAGAGATCTTTGCACTAGGAAGTAGTAGACATTGGGCAAAGCAGTTACCTTTCCTATCTTATAAGTTTTAAGCTGGGAATGTAAACATTTTGTGAGTACTGCACACAAAAGCATAATGCATGTGAATGTGCTTTTAAAAGTTTGAAGTGCTGTTTAAAAATACACCTACAAATGTAATTGAATTTTCTAACATTTGGAGTAATTCTATTAATCTAAGATGATGTAGTTGCATACTGCTACTCACTCTCCATCCCCACTGCTCCTGGACCCCACCTCTCATACCATTCATCTCCTCTCTTTAGTGATTTTTTATTCTCATCATGTTCTGTAAATGGTCAAGAGCCAAAAGCTGCAAAAAGTCAAATAAGTATCTGGTGAAGAAATTATCCTTTGTGCCATAACATGATACTAAATTAATTACTGTTTCGCTTCTACCTTTAAGAAATCTGAGGATTTTTCCTTGAAGAACATTGCTTGCTTCAATGACTGCATACAGAAGTGGCCTAACAGTTAAAATTACCAAGTATCAGAACTTTCCAACACCACCAGTGTTCTTAATATCTTCTAGATGGTGAAGTTTAGAAATATAATTATATTACATTTGCAATAGATGCTTAAGGCTTTCCATGCCTTTGTGAAATTACCTACTTCTAAAGTGTTTTACCAAGTGATTCAGATTTTCTTTCCCGTTCTCAGAGGATGTGGTGCTGGAGAATGACAATCCCAGGGCAGATGCAGACTGATAGTGGATTTTCTTTCCTTGGGTCCTTCCTGTCACTAATGCTTATTATGCTGATAATTTTTTTTTTCCTTTAAGCTCTGTTGGACTTGAATATGCTGATAATTCAAAATGGAACCAGCCACTTTTCATTCACTTTATCACTCAACACACCACTGTTTCCATGATAAGTTAAATACTGTTATAGCCACCAAAATTATTTCCAAAGTATAAAAAAGCAGAAGCAGTCAGCCTTCTTCTGTTAAGAAGAATGTAATGAGAAAACCAGTAGAAAGCCAATAAAACTATACAGAGTTTAGGTTCGCAGTGTCATTGGGAATTAAAAGTTATCTTGATTTAGTAGTAGGAGAGCACATTTGTGAAAACTAGACTTAACAGATTTATGAATGCTTTCTAGATCCACGTCAGATAAATGAGCAGCCCTTAAAATACAATAATACAATCTGTAAACTTCTTTGACTTTTAAAGATAGCTGCCACTGAGGAGGGGCTTGTATTTTGCAAATGCTGGGAAATACAGGAGGTCAGGAGTTCGTGAACAGCTGGTCAACATAGTAAAACCCCATCTCAAATAAAAATACAAAAATTAGCCGGGCGTGGTGGCGCACGCCTATATCCCAGCTACTCGGGAAACTGAAGCAGGAGAGTCCCATGAACCTGGGAGGCGGAGGTTGCAGTGAGCCGAGATTGTACCATTCTACTCCAGCCTGGGCGACAGAGTGAGGATCTGTCTCAAAAAAAAAAAAAATAAATACTATGTAAGCTTTCCCTGATTAATTCACATAACATAAACCCTTCCTCAGGTGCCTTGAAAAAAAAAAGTAAATGAAAACAATTGATTCTTTCAACTTTCTTGTTTTGCAGTTGAGGAAGGAAATTGAAGCTCAAAATGGTTGAATCATGCAACAGCATCATGTAAGTAAAGAGGCAGGAGAGCCCAAGGCCACGTGTCTTGGAAGCTGAAGATGTGGATGGGAAGTAAGGAGGTGGAGACAGCATAGGTTAAATATTCTTTTAAGAAGTGTGATTAACAAGGATTCATTAGAAGCAGTAGTTTACAAAGTGCACATTTCCACAAATGAAGTTTTGTGGGGGTTATTTATTGGGGTGGAAACTTTCTGAATAAATTTAATTGCTGGCCAGGCGCGGTGGCTCACGCCTGTAATCCCAACATGTCGGGAGGCCGAGGCAGGCGGATCACGAGGTCAGGAGATCGAGACCATCCTGGCTAACACGGTGAAAACCCATCTCTACTAAAAACAGAAAAAATTAGCCGGGCGTGGTGGTGGGCGCCTGTAGTCCCAGCTATTCGGAAGGCTGAGGCAGGAGAATGGCGTGAACCCGGGAGGTTGCAGTGAGCCGAGATCACACCACTGCACTCCAGCCTGGGTGACAGAGCGAAACTCTGTCTAAAAAAAAAAAAAAAAAAAAATTTAATTGCTGAGGAAAAAAGAATAGGCAGAATGTGATAAATTGAAGATATGGGAGTTTGAAGGGTCAGCTGATGGAGTTCCAGAGGAGACATGAGATGGGGCCAAGAGCAGGGTGAGAGAGTTGGCTTTCAGTGTCCTTCTTACTGTCTGAGACTAGGGCAAAGGAGGTATGGATGTAGGAAGGGGACAGTGGTTCCTGTCTGAGCGTGGACTCCAGAGTAAAGAGCAATGTTGCACGGATGTTCTGACCAGAAAAGAGAGACTACCATCTTTCTGGACATTGATGTCATAATACTATTAGTGCAGTCCAAGATTTACTTAGCTTTTTTAGACAATAGATCACCTTTCCTTGGGAAACAATACAATATAGAGGTAAATAGCAAGGACTCTGCCATTAGGTTCAAACCGCTTTCTAGCTGGAGGACTTTGATCAAGCTACTTATAATTTTCAGTTTTCTAAAAAAAATGGGGATAATAATAATGTATCTACCTCAGAGAATTACTGGGAGAATTACATGAAATAACTAACAGTAAACATTCAGGACTTTTTTTTTTTTTTTTGAGACAGAGTCTCACTGTGTTGCCCAGGCTAAAGTGCTGTGGCACAATCTCGGCTCACTGCAACCTCTGCCTCCTGAGTTCAAGCAATTCTCCCACCTCAGCCTCCCAAGTAACTGGGACTACAGGCAGGCTCCACCATGCCCAGCTAATTTTTGTATTTTTAGCAGAGATGGGATTTCACTATGTTGGCCAGGCTGGTCTTGAACTCCTAACCTCAAGTGATCCACACTCCTCGGCTTCCCAGAGTGCTGGGATTACAGGTGTGAGCCACCACGCCTGGCAAGAAATGTTAAATATTACTTTGTTGATATTACTCTTCTGGTAAATTAAAATGAATAAGTATTTTTATAGGGTGCTCTTGAGGAACATTTCCCCCATTCTGTATGTGTCCAGTTACCATTTTAGACTTG
The DNA here is from genome assembly GCF_009764315.1 of Trachypithecus francoisi. Classification (NCBI taxonomy): domain Eukaryota; kingdom Metazoa; phylum Chordata; class Mammalia; order Primates; family Cercopithecidae; genus Trachypithecus; species Trachypithecus francoisi. Next base: position 21,797,975 of record NW_022681455.1, read on the forward strand.
GGATAAGACTTTAATTTAACCCTATTGAATTCTGCATGTTAAATTCATTTTATTATTTCACTCTCCTAAGATCCTTTAGAGTGGTGACTCTATCATTCCATGTACTTATTGTCCTCTCCAGCCTGTGTAATCTGTGAATCTCTTAAGAGCCATGTGACAGACACTGCTAACCACATATCTGATATCCATTTTCACTTTCTTCCTTACTTACACATCCCTGACTTAGTTTGACTGTAGCAATGGACCCAATTTAGGTGCTTTAACTCCCAGCATCTCTTGCAGCTAGTGGTGGTCATGTGATACAGTTCTGGCCAATGAGATGAAAGCAGAGTCACTGGGTAGGCTTCCAGATCAGTTTATTGAAGAGGCCAGACCTATGAGAATGAAAACCAAATTAGAAGAATGATGGAGAGGGAAAAAAAAGTAGTCCAGGACACAATGCCACTGTGGGGCTATAGCATCCACCCTGTGTTGTGCACCTCCAGTCATATAACTCCTGGATATGTGACAACAACTCCTATTTGATGAAGCCTCTGTCACTAGATTTCTGTCACATTTAGCTAATGCAGTTACCAGCTGTTGCAGATGTCATCTATCTATCAAAATATATGGCGGGGTGGGGGTGAGGGATGAAATACTACCTACTAGGTACAGTGCACACTATTCAGGTGACAGATACACTAAAAGCCTAGTCTTCACCACTATATAATATAACCATGGGCTCACACCTGTAATTCCAGCACTTTGAGAGGCCGAGATGGGTGGATCACCTGATGTCAGGAGTTCAAGGCCAGCCTGGCCAACACGACAAAACCCCATCTGTACTAAAAATACAAAAATTAGCCAGGCATGATGGTGCACGCCTGTAGTCCCAGCTACTCGGGAGGCTGAGGCAGAAGAATCGCTTGAACCCGGGAGGTGGAGGTTGCAGTGAGGTGAGATTGCACCACTGTACTTCAGCCTGGGTGACAGTGACAGAGGGAGACTCTGTCTCAGAAAAAAAAAAAGGGTCATAGAGCTGGGGCTCACCCTCATATTCTCACAGCCAGTGTTAATTGTAGTACTCCACATCATTAGAATAACTCACACAAACCTCCCTTTTGTATTATACCTTCTCTTCAAGATCTCATTTTACTTTACCCAAATGATATTATTAACCTTTCAAATATCCTTGGGCATTAATAGGAATTAAAGAAAGTTTTTTGTTTCTCAGGTGAATCCACTTTGGCTTTCAGTATCTGAGTGCCCTGCTCATAATCAAAGAACCAGAGGGAATAAAGAAAATACACTTAAAAGCTTTTGCAACTATAGGGACAACAGACTGGTAAAGGGTCCTAAATTTTCCTCTGGACTCAGACGGGTCACTCTGCCCTCAACCCCATTGTTGGGATCTCACTAAGAATAACTTTTTCCCTGTTAACATTTGTCACTCTTTTGAAACGGAAAACAAAAAAGTTTGTACATTTCACTTACCACCCAGAAGTAGACAGTCCTGGCATAAACATTTCCTTGATATTTAATAACTCCCCAACTCCCTCCAACTGCTGCAGCTGCTGCACGGCAGACACAGGGAAAGATTAGATATGGCATTTGCACCTGGCCAGTCATAAACGGCTCCTTGGTTACATGCGAAGGTTAACAGGCCCAATTCTCTTCTCTTCCTCCACCCAGAATGCTGCAACATGAAAGAGAGCTGTAATTATTTATAAACAATAAAAACTCCTATGGCGCATATAAAATGAATGGGTTTATTTCCCTACTCAGAGTGTAAGTAGACATTTTCCTGGTTGTTGACGTCTTTGGGGCCATGATTAGAAATGCCTCCTCTACCCCTTGTATTTGAACGTGAGACTCTAGGTCTTGTTTGTATCGGAGTGATGGGGGCGGACTCTTCCTATCTATTGTGTGCTGTCTGCTACTTAGCCATTCTAACCTTTGCAAACGAAGACTGCTTCTCTTCGTAACTTTGCCTCGGTACCTTGTGGTACGTCTGCCACTAGCTGGCCTCTCTTCCCCTTGCTCCTGTTTTTCTGACCCAGCAATGATCTGAAGCGGGAGAAACGTAGCTCAGCTCTGGAAATGGGGCGGAGTTGGAGGCATTTCATTGAGTCCTCTCCTGAATCATGATTCAGTGGGTCCTGGTTGGCTCAACACAAGATGAAAATGAGTTTATAGACCTCTACAGTCAGCTGTCATCTGCTTAGCTCCAATGTGGTGATTTGAGAGCAAAGTAGAAAAAAATGCAAAAACTCAAAAGACTCCATGTTAGCAGATGACTTGAATGTGCTCCCTTTTTCCACAAACCCTAAAGCTCTATACTTTTGCTACCAGTATGTTACATAAGCATGAGTCACTCTTGGAATTGAATGGCTCCTTTGGCCACTTGGAGTTCAGAGGCACACAAGGCACTGTAGTTGAAACGGAAAGCTTGTCACATTGGTGGCACTTTCTACTCACAGTTTCTAGGAGTTTCCAAGCTTTTCAAGTAGGAGAGCCTGTTTTTTTACCCGAAAGTAGGAGTTTTGTTTTAATCTCTGTTGATTGAGAATACCAAAAGTTACCATGAAAGCCGTACATTCTGGATTTATTCATCATTACAAAGCTACTTACACATGAAAAAGAGTAGTACAAATACTGCAATACATTATTCTATCCTTGATAATCCTTGGTATGGAGATTCCAGGACCCCTTAATGTAACCCAGAGGGTTCCCCGGCATTCAAGGCCCAAATGACAGTCACCCTTTCAAACAAAAAAATGACTCTTGCAGAAAGGATTTAAAGGGAGAGCTGTTCAAATCTTACAAAACTTGCAGATAAGATCCTTTGATACACCATGTTCCAAAGGACAAATGAGAAATCTAGGGAGATAGCTTTTAAATTTCTAGCAATAATTTTAGCACTTAGGCATCTGCTGTTTAGCCAACCTATGGATACTGTATTTTTTAATGGACCAATGTAATTGGATAAAAGTCCTAATCAGCTCAAAATTTTTATCTTAAGTGAGTAACCCTTAGTATAATCACTGCATTAGCAATAGTGAACTACACTTGAAAATCTCTATTTAGTGAAACTACATTAAGTAAAATGCAAAAAAATATGATGAGCAATCTAATTGAATTTCTATATTATTAACACATATTGCACTATCATCTATAATTTTAAAATCATGTTCTCTCTATCTAGACCTGTAAAATCATATTCTTATAATTGGATGTATATTCAAAGTTATTTCTAGCTTTGTTCTCCCTTTTGAATTTGGGCAAGCAATAGTTCCTAAAAGAGTCTCCAGTTCACATCTTAAAAACACAATGTAAAATTCTAGGGTAAATTACAGTCTAAATTACAGTCATTTCTTCTCTAAAAAAATTGGAGGAAAAATATACTGTATCTCATTTCCAGTAATCCTCAACTGTTGGTCCTTGACGGCTTGTATTTTCTTGTCAGAGTCTACTCTTCCCATGGGATTATATTTGGTTCGTAATGTTTTCACTGGGTGAGAAGAAATGAGAGGATCAGCCTCACACCTAAGCCAAACTACTCCCTGGATAATCCTCTCCAGATAGCAAACACCAGGAAAGCAAAGATAAACTTCACATTGGCAACTCCAAGGCTACACATCCCTAGTAGGAATACTTCAAGGCCTCCCTAGGTGCCTACTAACAAAAACGATGTGGTCCACAAGCAGAAAAGATACACATTCCCAAGCAGAGTTTAAAGAAGTTAAATAGTGACCCCCACCAAGCAGGCAGGGGACCTGATAACCTCTCCTAGTCAGGCTGCCCAGAGAGATCTGTGAAAGCCAAAGACCAGACTACTGACATAAATTCGACTGCCCTGACAATATGCAGTTGACCTGCCGACATCTAATGGCTACGCACCTAGGCAGACCTTCCAGAAGGGCAAAAATCAATGCTTCACTCTCACTCCTGTTCTGAACACAGAGTTGCAGTCTTCACATAGTGTAATACCTCCTTTCTTCACCCCAAAGACTCCAACTCCCTCTTCCCACCCCTAAGCCCACTCTTCCTGGATTTGCATCCAGGTGCAAATTCATACACGTGGTGGGAATCCTTCATCCAAATGCAAATCATTTTGCAGGATCAGAATTCTTTTGCTATGGGACTGGAGGGGCCAGCCTCTAGGAAAATTTGCATTTTGACTGCTTATGATAGGCACCACCATGGGTTACAGAAATGAAGGGACAAAGAGATCATTACAAAATCAAATTAACAAACAAATGAGAAACAAATATGCTCTATTAACTGTCTACATTTTGTTTGAACCCGGAAGAGACTAAAATTTAGAATGCTGAAATGCATCCAACTGAAAAGGGGCAAAAAGAATTTTAATGAATTACAACACAACTTGAGATGCAGACTGTATAATTAGAGTCTGAGATTGTAACTCACTGGAAAGCTGGCTTGATTTAGTCCCCTTCAGATGACTTGTGAGAGAAAATGACTGTATTTCAAAGTAAGAGTTCCATAAACATTATACTTTAAGACAGTGTAGGCTGGGTGCAATGGCTCATGCCTATAATCCCAGCACTTTGGGAGGCCAAGGCGGGTGGATCACAAGGTGAGGAGTTCGAGACCAGCCTGACCAACATGATGAAACCCCCGTCTCTACTAAAAATACAAAAATTAGCTGGGCATGGTGGCACACACCTGTAATTCCAGCTACTCGGGAGGCTGAGAAAGGAGAATGGCATGAACCTGGGAGGCAGAAGTTGCAGTGAGCCAAGATCGCGCCATTGCACTCCAGCCTGGGGACAGAGTGAAACTCCATCTCAACAACAACAAAAAATATAATATAGTTGTACAGAATATTCAAGCTAATATTAGAACATTTTAAAACACTTTCAACCAAATATTTTTAAATGACTTGCTAATATAAGACATTTTTCTATGTTATAAACAATGAAACCAGAAACGTTCCCCCAAATTTAGTTCCAAATATTTTTCTTTAAAAATTCCATATTACTTTGTTCTTTAAATCATCCTCCTTAATTCAAATATATTGACACTGAAAAACCAAAATATTTAGAGCCAGTGATGTAGATAAATGTGAGGGCAATGAAAAAGACTGACAGGAAAAATATCACAGCAATTTGTGAGATGCATTTGCAAGTACTTTGACTGTTGAGGACACAAACTTGAGCAGTGAGAACAGAAACTTGGACAATGACCAATGTCACCTACCCTTGATCCTTGAAGTTGATTTGGATACCCTTTCCTCCACCTACTTCCAAACAGGCATGCAGATTCATATCTTCAAGAGTTTTAGGATTATATATTGACCCTGTGCAGACCTGGGCCACCTCTTTGCATAGGCTAAAAATGGTTCAAAGCTTACCTGGAGATGTATTTCCTGAGTCAGGATTTGCAGAATACAATATAATTATCCTTAGAAACCATGGAGGGCCGGGCATGGTGGCTCATGCCTATAATCCCAACACTTTGAAAGGCTGAAGTGGGTGGATCACCTGAGGTCAGGAGTTTAAGACCAGCCTGGCCAACATGGTGAAACCCTGCTACTGAAAATACAAAAATTAGCTGAGTGTGATGGTGCATGCCTGTAATCCCAGCTACTCATGAGACTGAGGCAGGAGAATGGCTTGAACCCGGGAAGCAGAGGTGGCAGTGAGCAGAGATTGTGCTACTACACTCCAGCCTGGGCGACAGAGTGAGACTCCACCTCAAAAAAAAAAAAAAAAGAAAGAAAAAAAAGAAAAAAAACCATGTAGGATGTATGACACCAAATCTATTTTCCTTGTTGTTAGGCCTTCCTGAGTATGACTGCAATTGCTCGTGGACAATGTTAGAATTGCTAATGTAGTGTGCCATAATGTAACTGCCTGACAGGTCCTCCTTGCCCACTGCCTAGACAGAGCCAAGTTATCAAGACAGAGGAATTGCAATAAAGAAAGAGTTATTCACACAGAGCCGACTTTGTGGGAGACTGGAGTTTTATTATTACTCAAATTGGTCTCCCTGAGCATTTGAGCATTCGGAGATCAGTGTTTAATTGAATTCGGGGATCAGGGTATAATTTGGTGGGGCAGGGGTGGGAGGGAGGCAGTGAGTTGGGAGTGCTGATTGGTCAGGTCAGAGATGAATTCACAGGGAGTCGAAGCTGTCCCCTTGCCCTGAGTCAGTTCCTGGGTGGGGGCCACAAGATCAGATGAGCCAGTTTATACATCTCAGTGGTGCCAGCTGATCCATCAAGCGCAAGGTCTGCAAAATATCCCAAGCACTGCTCTTAGGTTTTACTGTAGTGATGTTATATCCAGGAACAATTTGGGAAGGGTCAGAACCTTGTAGCCTCCAGATGCATGACTCCTAGACCATAATTTCTAATCTTTTAGCTAATTTGTTAGTCCTACAAAGGCAGTCTAGTCCCCAGGCAGGAAGGGAGTTTGCTTTGGGAAAGGGCTATTATTGTCTTTGTTTTAAACTATAAACTACAAACTAAGTTCCTTCCAAAGTTGGTTCTACCTACACCCAGGAATGAACAAGGACAGCTTGAAGGTTAGAGGCAAGATGGAGTTGGTTACGTCAGATCTCTTTCACTGTCTCAGCTGTAATTTTGTGATGGGGGTTTCAATAAATTCTGTCTTGTCTCTCTAAGTAGACTGTACGTTTCTTTTTTATTTTATTTTATTTTAAGTTCTGGGATGCATGTGCAGAATGTGCAGGTTTGTTACATACGTATACATGTGCCATGCTGGTTTGCTGCACCTATCAACCCATCGTCTAGGTTTTAAGCCCTGCATGTATTAGGTATTTATCCTAATGCTCTCCCTCCTCTTGCTTCCCACCCCCTGACAGGCCCTGGAGTGTGATATTCCCCTCCCTGTGTCAATGTGTTCTCATTGTTCAATTCCCACTGAGGAGTGAGAATATGCAGTGTTTGGTTTTCTGTTCCTGTGTTAGTTTGCTGAGAATGATGGTTTCCAGCTTCATCCATATCCCTGAAAAGGACATGAACTCATTCCTTTTTATAGCTGCATAGTATTCCATGGTATATATGTGCCATATTTTCTTTATCCAGCCTATCATTGATGAGCATTTGGGTTGGTTCCAAGTCTTTGCTACTGTAAATGGTGCTGCAATAAATATACATGTGCATGTGTCTTTATAGTAGAATGACATAATCCTTTAAATGTATACTCAGTAATGGGATTGCTGAGTCAAATGGTATTTCTGGTTCTAGATCCTTGAGGAATTGCTACACCGTCTTCCATAATGGTTGAACTAATTTACACTCCTACCAACAGTGTAAAAGCGTTCCTATTTCTCCACAGCCTCACCAGCATCTGTTGTTTCCTGACTTTCTTTCTTTTTTTTTTTTTTTTTTTGAGATAGAGTCTTGCTCCGTTGCCAGGCTGGAGTGCAGTGGCTCACTGCAACCTCCATCTCCTAGGTTCAATCAAATCCCCTGCCTCAGCCTCCTGAGTAGCTGGGATTACAGGTGCATGACACCACGCCCAGCTAATTTTTTGTATTTTAGTAGAGATGGTGTTTCACCATGTTGGCCAGGATGGTCTCAATCTCCTGACCTTGTGATCTGCCCACCTCGGCCTCTCAAAGTGCTGGGATTACAGGCATGAGCCACCGTGCCCGGCCTGTTTCCTGACTTTTTAATAATTACCATTCTAACTGGTGTGAGATGGTATCTCTTAAACTAATTTATAAGAAAAAAACAACCCCATCAAAAAGTGGGCTAAGGATATGAACAGACACTTCTAAAAAAGAAGACATTTACTCAGCCAACAAACATATGACCATAAATTTCTTTTTTTTTTTTTGAGATGGAGTCCTTTTTTTTTTACCCAGGCTGGAGTGCAGTGGCATGATCTCGGCTCACCACAACCTCTGCCTCCTGGGTTCAAGCAATTCTTCTGCCTCAGCCTCCCCAGTAGCTGGGACTACAGGCATGAACCACCATGCCCAGCTAATTTTTGTATTTTTAGTAGAGACGGAGTTTCACCATGTTAGCCAGGCTGGTCTCGAACTCTTGACCTTGTGATCCACCTGCCTCAGCCTCCCAAAGTGCTGGGATTACAGGCGTGAGTCACCGCCTGTAAATTTCATGGCCGACAGTAAGTTTCTTAAGGGAAGAAAAGTCTTCCTGCCAGGCCCCTCCCCCAACCAAGTGCCAGGCATCTGACCTTTGAACCATTGACCATAGTAGGAGCTCTAGGCTAGATAGCCTAAGAGAACCTATTTGGAATAATTTAGTGTGATTACTGGCACATAGTGGTCTCTTTCTCTCTCTTTCCTGCCTTCCTTTCCCACTTTTCTGAAACCAAAGCGGAAGTGTTCGTGTGCACACTTGAGTGAAGCTCCTCCTGCTCACACTGGACTGTAATTGTAGAACTCTTTCTTATCACCAAAGACTTGAAAGGCCTATCTTTATAAAAAGAAAGGCCCACCCCTAATTGCTTAACCCATTCTCCGTTCTAACAGTAAAGCTTCCACTGGTTGATGTCCAAAGAGACAGCAGTTACATTTTTACCAACCATGGTTTAAATAATGCCTATCTTGGAGAACATTATGTTTTACTTTTTCCCATTCAGTCCTTCCCATTTTTCCCATTCGATATTCAGGGTCAATATTGAACTCAAAATTCAATTATATACCGAGGTCTACTGGCACTATTTTATGTTGTGGTCTGTTGAGAAAGTACCAAACTCAGTATCAGGCATGTAGTAAGTATTCAATGAAAGTTCTTTACCTTTTCACCCCCTAACCTTAAAGCTACCTGAAGGTTGGAGTAGTGCATACCTTGCGTTATCTACTCCACTGAGAAAGCTCAAAGCATTTACACACCATTTTGTAACCACCCAACAGGTTCCTCTTGCCCGCTGCCTAGACAGAGTTGATTTATCAAGACAGGGGAATTGCAATAGAGAAAGAGCTTAATTCACACAGAGCCGGCTGTATGGGAGACCGGAGTTTTTTTATTATTCAGATCAGTCTCCCTGAGAATTCCAGGATTGGAGCTTTTAAGGATAATTTGATGGGTAGGGGCCAGTGAGTCAGGCGTGCTGGCTGGTTGGCTCAGGGATGAAATCACAGGGAGTCAAAGCTGTTCTCTTATGCTGAGTCAGTTCCTGGATGGGGGCCACAGGACTGGTTGGCAGGTCCAGTTGGGGCCATCCAGTTGTCAGAAATGCAAAAACCTCCCTGGTACAGTGGCTCAATCCTGTAATCTCAGCACTTTGACACGGAGAGATCACCTGAGGTCAGGAGTTCAAGATCAGCCTGGGCAACATGGTGAAACCCCAACTCTACTCAAAATACAAAAATTAGTGGGGTATGGTGGTGGGCGCCTGTAATCCCAGCTACTCAGGAAGCTGAAGCAGGAGAATCACTTGAACCTGGGAGGTGGAGGTTGCAGTGAGCCAAGATCACGCCACTGCACTCCAGCCTGGGTGACAAGGGCAATACTCTGCCTCAAAAAAAAAAAAAGGAAATAAAAGAAATGTAAAAACCTGAAAAGACATGTCAAAAGGCCCATCTTAGGTTCTACAATAGTGATGTTATCTTCAAGAGTAATTGTGGAAGTTGCAAATCTTATGAGCTCTAGAATAATGGCTGGTAATTATTTAGAATTCAAGCCCCTCTCATCCTAAATTGGTGGCCTTTCACTAGTTTTACAAGAACAGCTTGGTTTTGGGGAAAGGCTATTATTTAAACTATAAACTAAATTTCTCCCAAAGTTAGCTTGGCCCATGCCCAGGAATGAGCAAAGACAGCCAGCCTGTGAGGCTAGAGACAAAATGGAGTCAGCCACGTCACATTCCTCTGTCTTAATTTCTTTGGTTATAATTTTTGCAAAATCAGTTTCAATTTGATTGCTGAGCCTCTGTATTTTTTGAATGATATTAACCCTATTCATAGTTCCTGATATATAGCATTACTGCTTGCAATCATTCTATGGTTCATTCTACAGACATTTATACGCTGTCTTTTAGGTAGAGTACGTGTATATTACCATAGTGAGACTGGGAAGCAATGTAGTGTTGTGGTTAAGAGAGCAGGCTCAGGAATAGCCTCGAGCAAGTTACTTAAATGCTGTTCCTCAGTTTCCTCATCTGTAAACTGGGGATAATTATAGTATCTACTTTATATGAATAAATGGGTTATAGTCATATAAAGGAATAAATGGGGTAAATCATGTGAAGTGGTCACAACAGCATCTGCTACACATTCAGCACTTGGTAGATGAAAACTATTTTGATGTATCCAGGAGCTAGTACAAGGGTTCTTTTTTTTTTTTTTTTTTTTGAGACGGAGTCTCGCTCTGTTGCCCAGGCTGGAGTGCAGTGGCCGGATCTCAGCTCACTGCAAGCTCCGCCTCCCGGGTTCACGCCATTCTCCTGCCTCAGCTTCCCGAGTAGCTGGGACTACAGGCGCCCGCCACCTCGCCCGGCTCGTTTTTTTTTGTATTTTTTAGTAGAGACGGGGTTTCACCGTGTTAGCCAGGATGGTCTCGATCTCCTGACCTCGTGATCCGCCCGTCTCGGCCTCCCAAAGTGCTGGGATTACAGGCTTGAGCCACCACACCCGGCCGTACAAGGGTTCTTAACCAAGGGTCCCTGGATTCCCAAGGTCCACAGATGGATTTGGATTGAGCATCTCAGAACGTCTTGAAATTATTAGCAAAATTTAGAATAATTTATCTAGACTTTATAGTTTATAATATAGAGTTTTCGTCAGATTTTCAAAGGTAAGGAGAGGACAAAAACGTCACAATCCACTGAAGTAGGGCAGTAGAGAGACAAGACAGAAGTTTTGCCCTCAATGACTTCACAGTTTAATGGAGGAAATGGACATTTGGTGACAATAAGATGTGATAGCAGTTACACAGAAATGCACTGGGACACACAGAGAAGGGTCTCCTGAAGGAGTGATGCCACAAGCAAGGCTTCCTAGAAGAGGTGGCGTTTAAGATAAATCTTAAAAGTATGAACACAAGATAACCAGATGAAAAGGGGGAGCAAGAATGTTCCAGGCATAATGAGGGTCAGGTGCAAAGGTATGAGCTAGTGTGGGAAGAACAAATTGTTAAATGAGTGGATCAAGAAGAAACTGGAGACAGGGAGGCTAGTAAGGTGGGCAGGGGACTAGTCATGAAGGACTTTCACTGAATGCTATGCTGAAGAGTTTACATGTTATATAGAAGGCCATCATGGTAGACATGGTGCTGACCAATATTTCCAATTCTCCTCCCCACCCTAGATTGAAGATATGTTTCCTTGCCCCATTGCAGCTGGGCAAGACCATGGGAAAGATTCTGACCAATGCACTGTGACTTGAGGCAATGTTACAGTTTTAAAGCAAAGCCTTCACATGCCAGGGCATGATTCTCTATTACCACACCAGTCATGGAGGATGATTTGTGTTAAGATGGCTGATGTTTCAACTAAAGTCTCCACCAGTAAGCTATACCCTTTACATGGCAGACTTTGAATGAGTGGAAAACAAACTGTGATTGCCTTTTGCCAGTGAGAATTGGAGGTTGTCTATTACCTCACCATCTCTTGACTTAACTAGTATAGCCATGGAAGGCCATTGAAAATGTTTTCCCTGAATATTACAAACAGGGGTTTGCATCCTATAGAGAAGGTGCTCTTGACCTATGGAAGGATTCTAATCAGGGTCATGATTATGATATTTGTGTTGAAGATTGCTCTGGTAGTAGCAATGTGAACTACACAAGAGGTGAGGAAGCTGGATGCAGTTAGGAGGCTGTTGCATTAGCTGCAAAGTGAAGCCAGCAGGACCTCAATTAAGGCAATAGTCTTGGATGGGGGATAGTAGGTAAGCTTGGGTCTTTTATTATGCATCAGGGGCTCATGAGTCTGCCAATTCATTATTGCACATGTGTACTGAAATATATTCCCCAGTCTATATGGAAAGCATATGATTCTTATTTTCCATGATTACCAACTATGGTCACTGATTTTCATCGTAGAATTAGAAAAATTTATTAAGGAAAAGAAAGGGCAAATCTGAAAGCTAACTTATTTATAAAAAAGCATTTCCAACTCTATTTTAATTTGTTCTGAAACCCAATTGTCATGAACCTAAGCATTCCTTGTACATGCAACATAAAGGGCACCTATGATTGTTTCAGTGGTGGTGAACAGTTTTACATATTCTGTAGCTAAACATAATCGATTTTGTAGCTTCCTAATGATCTACCCTGAGGAGTTATTATTCCTGATGGCAATTAATCAAAATTAAAACTGACTGCATAGAATGAGGCAAATTCAAACATCCAGCCTCAGTTAGGAACACCTGCACATTAAGATTAATCATGGGCCCTGCTAGAGTGTGACAGGTATATCAATATTGTAGAGAAAGAGAAAGGTAACATTTTCCAGGAGAGTTCCAAGTGTATTTCCAAGGAGCAAAGGTTCTGAGCCTGAGTCTAGGTTGAACAAAACCACATAAAATCTATATTTGTCCATGACATTGAAATTAAAATTGTTTTCTTCGAAGAAGCGTAAGTAGTTGTGACAATTTGTGTTACAAAACCACAAGTACCATTGCAGAGAGCTCAAAGGAATTTAGATCAGTGAAATGTTGACTTTTGTTTTGTTTGCCCTGGATAGTATCAGAATGTAGATAGGAATTTACCTATTAGATATTCTTTTTTTGAGACGGAGTCTCGCTCTTGTCACCCAGGCTGGAGTGCAGTGGCCGGATCTCAGCTCACTGCGAGCTCCGCCTCCCGGGTTCACGCCATTCTCCTGCCTCAGCCTCCCGAGTAGCTGGGACTACAGGCGCCTGCCACCTCGCCTGGCTAGTTTTTTGTATTTTTAGTAGAGACGGGGTTTCACCGTGTTAGCCAGGATGGTCTCGAACTCCTGACCTCGCGATCCACCCGTCTCGGCCTCCCAAAGTGCTGGGATTACAGGCTTGAGCCACCGCGCCCGGCCTAGATATTCTTAAATTTAAAATCAAAATGTACTTTTGCGTTTTTCTCAACTTTCTATTTTATATTTATTACCTTAGTTGTTTTACAAACCATGCCACCATATAATAGAACTAGAGAGGTAGTGTTACTGAAACATCAGAGGCTCAGTTTAGGTCCTACTGTTGCTGCACAGAAAGCCAAACACCAAGACAATGAGTATTGCCAGGAGGGCTTTCATCAGGTGCTGCAGAAGAGGAGATGGGAGATCAGTCACAAGTCCATCTTCCTGACTGACTAAAATTAGGAGTTTATAAAGCAGGGAAGAAATGTAACCATGTGAGGGAAAATAGGAATTAGGGATGAGTTAGGAAGAGATGTTGGTTAACAAGAAGAAGGTGGTCAGTTCATTAATCATGATTCATGAGGAGTCTGGTGTCCCATTGACCAGATGCAATGATCTGGTGAGTTTCAGCTTCTTGATACTCTCTGGGAGGCCTGATGGTTGGTTTCCTGAGAAAGGAACTCAGATAAGACAAAAGTAACTTTCTCAAGTTTTTAAACTGGGAGGATCAACTTTTATGTTTAATTTAAAGAAACCATAAATATCAGTACTGTGGGACAATTGGGCTGGTTTCAGTAGCATAGCACAGTGATTAAGCACACATTCTCTGAAGCCAGGTGAAATTGAATCCTACTTCCACCACTATGAGCTGTGTTACCTTAAACAAGTTACTTCATACCTCTGCGTTTCAGTCTTCTCTGCGAAGTGGAGATAACAAAAAGATCTGCCTCTTAGGATTAACAAATAAATGAATGCATATGAAAACAGTTTAGAATAGTACCTGACACATGGTGTGCACTTTATAATTATTTGTTATTATTATTGTAGTTTTTTTAAATTTTATTTTTATTTCAATAGATTTTGGGGAACAGGTGGCTTTTGGTTACATGGATATGTTCTTTAGTGGTGATTTCTGAGATTTTGGTGCACCTGTCACCCAAGCAGTGTACACTGTATCCAATGTGTAGTCTTTTATCCTTCACTCCCCTCCAAACCTTCCCCCTGAGTCCCCAAAGTCCATCATATCATTTGTAGTTATTATTATTATTAAGCAAGTTACTTAAACTTCTCTAGGTCTCCATTTCTTTATTTGTAAGATAGGGATTATATAGCATTGCCTATATTATAAAATTGTTATAAAGACTAAATAAGGCAATATAAGGGTATATTCTCCAACTAACAGATGATACAATAGCAATGATGATTATATCAATTATCGAGTACTTGTTGTGTGCTAAGTTCTTTACATATTCTATCTCATCTACATAGAAAGTCTATGAGGTAGATATCACTTTATTCTTTTAACAGATGAGAGAACTGAGGCATGGAGAGGAAGTAACCTGCCTCTGCTTACACAGCTTAATCATCAGCAGAATCAGGACTCTGGCTTGTCTGTCTCATTCTAAAACTTGTGCTTTTAGGCCAGGTGTAGTGGCTTATGCCTGTAATCCTAGCACTTTGGGAGGCTGAGATGTGAGGATTGCTTGAGCCCAGGAGTTTGAGATCAGCCTGGATAACAAACTGAGACCCCACGTATACAAAAATTTTTTGTTTTAATGAGCCAGGTTCAGTGGCATGTGCCTGTAGTCCCAGCCACTCAGGAGGCTGCAATGGGAGGATTCCTGGAGTCCAGGAGTTTAAGGTTGCAGTGAGCTCTGATCCCATCATTGTACTCCTCCAGCCTGGTTGACAGAGCAGAACCTAGTCTCAAAACAAACAAAGAAACAAACAAAACCTAAAACTTGTGCTTTTAACAAGTATCCCACGCTAACAAGAAAAGGAGAGAGAAAAATAAAGTGGTTTGTGTCCTGTAGCTGAAATCTTATATTACAAATAATAAAACTTAGAATCCAAGTTGCCCATTTCTATCAATTTATTTAGAATACAAGTGCAAGTTTTGAATATTCCTCAATGAGTAAAGGAAGTGTCTAGATTAGAGGCATTAGACATGGATAAAGAGAAGTTCTGAAGTTTGAATTTTGTAGAATTGAGTAGGAACAATAATGGTAGCTTTTTTTTTTTTTGAAATGGAGTCTCGCTCTGTCACCCAGGCTGGAGTGCAATGGTGTGATCTCTGTTCACTGCAATCTCTGCCTCCCGGATTCAAGCAATTCTCCTGCCTCAGCCTCCCAAGTAGCTGGATTACAGGCGCCCGCCACCACGCCCAGCAAATTTTTGTATTTTTTTTTTTTTTTTTTTTTTTTTTTTTGAGATAGAGTCTCGCTCTGTCACCCAGACTGGAGTACAGTGGCCGGATCTCAGCTCACTGCAAGCTCCGCCTCCCGGGTTTACGCCATTCTCCTGCCTCAGCCTCCCAAGTAGCTGGGACTACAGGCGCCCGACACCTCGCCCGGCTAGTTTTTTGTATTTTTTAGTAGAGACGGGGTTTCACCGTGTTAGCCAGGATGGTCTCGATCTCCTGACCTCGTGATCCGCCCGTCTCGGCCTCCCAAAGTGCTGGGATTACAGGCTTGAGCCACCGCGCCTGGCCAAATTTTTGTATTTTTAATAGAAATGGGGTTTCACCATGTTGGTCAGGCTGGTCTTGAACTCCTGACCTCGTGATTGATCTGCCCGCCTCGGCCTCCCAAAGTGTTGGAATTATAGGCGTGAGTCGCTGTGCCTAGCCGATGGCAGCTTTTAAAAAACACAAACATGCCTAGCACAGTAGAAATTCAATTAATAGAATTCAAGTAATAATAGGCATTAATGAACTGACAAATTCGTTATTGTGAGAGAATAAACAACAAACTATATAAAAAAAGAAATCAAGAAAATAGTCACATGATAGCATTAAAAATTACTTAGGGAAAGATCTGTATAATGAAAACTACAAAACACTGATGAAAGAAATAGCAGAAAACACAAGTAAATGGAAAGAAATTCCATGTTCCTGGAATGGAAAACTTAATATTGTTGAAATATCCATACTACCCAAAGCAATCTACAGAATCAATGCAATTCCTATTAAAATTCCAATGACATTTTTCACAGAAATGGAAAAAACAATACTAAAATTGTTGTGAAACTACAAAAAACCTGAATGGCCAAGGAAATCTTGAGTAACAACAACAAAGTTGAATGTATCATACTACCTGATCTCAAAATATATTACAAAACTATAGTAATCAAAACAACATGGTACTAGCATAAAAACAGACATACAAATCAATGCAACAAAAAAGAGAGCCTAGAAATAAATTCATGTATTTATGATCAACTGACCTCCAACAAAGGTGCCAAAAACACACGATGGGGAAAGGACAGTCTCTTCAACAAATGGTATTGGGAAAATTGGATATCCACATTCAGGAGAGTGAAGGTGAACCCTGATCTCATCTCATATACAATAACCACGTCAAAACCATTAAAGACTTAAACATAAGACTTGGAACTATAAAACTACTATCAGAAAACATAGGAAAAAAGCCTGTTGGAATTGGTCTTGGAAAGGAGTTTTTGGATGTGACCCCAAAAGCTCAGGTAATAAAAGCAACAGCAGACAAATGATATTCTATCACATTAAAAAGCTTCTGCACAACAAAGGAAACAACAGAGTGAAGAGACAACCTATGGAATGGGAGAGGATATTTGCAAACCATAGATCTGATAAGTGGTTAATATCCAAAATACTTAAGAAACTCAAGCAACTCAATAACAAAAAACAATCTTATTTTAAAATGTCCAAAAAGCCTGAATAAACATTTCGCAAAAGCAGACATGCAAGTGGCCAACAGATATATGAAAAAATGCTCGGTCAGGTACAGTGGCTCACACCTGTAATCCCAGCACTTTGGGAGGCCGAGGTGGGTGGATCACCTGAGCCTGGCCAACATGATGAAACCCCGTCTCTACTAAAAATAGACAAAAATCAGCCAGCATGGTGGTGGGCGCCTATAATCCCAGCTATTCTGGAGGCTGACGCAGGAGAATCGCTTGAACCCGGAAGGCAGAGGTTGCAGTGAGCTGAAGTCGCGCCACTGCACTCCAACCTGGGCAACGAGAGCGAAACTCTGTCTAAAAAAAAACAAATGCTCAACATGACTGATCATCAAGGAAATGCAAATTTAAATCACAATGAGATATCACCTCACATCTATTAGAATGATTATTAGCAAAAAGTCAAAAAATAACAAGTGGTGGTGGGGATGTGGAATAAAAGGAACCCCTGTACTGTTGGTGGGAATGTAAACTAGTACAGCCATTATGGAAAACAATATGGAAGTTCCTAAAAAAAATAAAAATAGAATGATCACATGATCTAGCAATTTCACTTCTTGGTACGTATCCAAAGGAAATGAAATCAGTACGTTGAGGAGAGATCTGGACTCCCATGTTCACTGCAGCATTATGCACAATAGCCAAGATAATGGAATCAACCTAAATGTCCATCAGTAGATGAATGGATAGAGAATATGTGCTGTAACACTAACACAGGAACAGAAAACCAAACACCGCATGTTCTCACTCATGAGTGGGAGTTGAACAATGAGAACACAGACACAGGGAGGGGAACATCACATACCGTGACCTGTCGGGGGGTGGGGAGCAAGGAGAGGGAGAGCATTGGACAAACACCTAATGCACGTAGGACTTAAAACCTAGATGATGGCTTGATAGGTGCAGCAAACCACAATGGCACATGTATACCTATGTAACAAACCTGCATGTTCTGCACATGTATCCTGGAACTTAAAGCAAATTTTAAACAAAGAAAGAGAAAAAAAATAAAATAATATGTGCTGTAGAAACACAGTGGAATGCTAGTCAGCCTTAAAAAAACAAGGAAATCCTGCCATTTGGTACAACATGAATGAACCTGGAAGACATTATACTAAGTGAAATAAGCCAGGCACAGAAAGACAAATACTGCATAATTTCACTCATATTTGGAATCTAAAGAAGTTGAGCTCATAGAAGCAGAGAGTAGAATGGTGGTTGCCAGAGCTAAGGGGAAGGGCTGATGTAGAGATGTTAGTCAACAGATACAAAATTTCAATCAGACTGGAGGAATAATTTCTGGAGATCTATTGTGCAGCATGGTGACTATTGTCAATACTAAGGTGTTGTATACTTGAAAATTGATGAGAGTAAAGGCCGAGAGCAGTGGCTCACACCTGTAATCCCAGCACTTTGGGAGGCCAAGGCAGGCGGATCACCTGAAGTCAGGAGTTTGAGACCAGCCTGAACAACATGGAGAAACCCCGTCTTCTAATAAAAATACAAAATTAGCCAGGTGTGGTGCATACGTGTAATCCCAGCTACTCGGAAGGCTGAGGCAGGAGAATCACTTGAACCCTGGGGGATAGAAGTTGCGGTGAGCCAAGATCACGCCATTGCACTCCAGCACTCCAGCCTGGGCAACAAGAGCGAAACTCCATCTCAAAAAATATATATAAATAAATAAAATAAAATTTGATAAAAGTAGATGTTAAATGCTCTCACCACAAAAAAAAGTACGAAAGTGCTAGATATGTTAATTAGCTTGATTTAATCATTTCACAATGTATACATATATCAAAACATCATGTTGTATGCCAAAAATATATGAATTTTTATGAGTCAATTTAAAAAAGAGTGAATAGAAAGGATTTTTAAAAGTCCTTAAATGTAAAAAATTTGAAGGTTCTAAGTCATCATCTTGCCCATACTTCTTTTTACACCAAGTAACAGAAATAACTACCTACTAAGGTTTAACAAAATCAGCCCTATACCCACTGACTATTGTCTGATGAACTCATGTCCCCTAATAGGTCACTAGTCATCATTTATAGAAGAAAAAGTCCTTGAATTGGAACATTAGAGTAAACACAGGTCAAACTGACAACGTGTTCATTAGGTATCACAGTATGTTTTCAAACAATCAGAGATTCTGGCCCTGCAGAAACAGGCCAAGATGGGTGAGATGGCATTTATTTATTTATTTTCAAAAGATCTATTGGGTTTGCACTGTGTATCCTCTGTTGAGTTGCAGTCTAGGGACTGAAAAGCAGCCAGGAAAGAGTCAGCCCCATTAGACAACTATGCTGTGAATGCCTGGAGCATATTCTAAGGAGACATCCTGGGAAATGGGATAAAACAACAACAACTAAGAAGAAAGGAGAGGGGAGGGGAAGGGAGGGGAGGGGAGGGAAAATGAGAAGGGAAGGGAAAATGGGAAAGGAAAGGAGAAAAAAAAGAGAAAAACACCATTCCTATTCTTAGAGAGGTTACAGTCTAGTTAGGAATAGCTCAGAGTCAAGAATCACCATATATTGGCCGGGCGTGGTGGCTCATGCCTGTAATCCCAGCACTTTGGGAGGCCGAGGCAGGTGGATCAGATCGAGACCATCCTGGCTAACACGGTGAAACCCCGTCTCTACTAAAAATACAAAAACAAAATTAGCCGGGCGTGGTGGCGGGTGCCTATAGTCCCAGCTACTCTGGAGGCTGAGGCAGGAGAATGGCGTGAACCCAGGAGGCAGAGTTTGCAGTGAGCTGAGATCATGCCACTGCACTCCAGCCTGAGCCACAGAGCGAGACTCTGTCTCAAAAAAAAAAGAATCACCATATAGTGTGCGAGGTGCTCTAAAAGAGAAATGACAAGCTAATTCTTTTGAATAGGTACCTAGAATTGAAAGAAAATTGAGGAAAGCTTCTCCCAGGAAGTTACACGTTAATTGAGACCTGAGAAGCCCAGGGTAGTGGTAATATAGTCAAATTTGCATACTTAAATGGTCACTGCCTGGAAAAAGAAAAAGGGTCAAAGGGGAACGGATTTGAGGGAGGCAGGTAGGAGACGGAGCAGTGTTGCAGGCTACAGGTGACGGCAGTGGGAACCTGGCTAGCCACCATTGGCAATAGGCAGGAATGCAATAGCACGGTTAAGACCCAAAGGACATCTGCCTCAGCTGACACTTGATCTCTGGTTTGGGTAAATGAGGTAAGGATTGATTAACTGCGTGCAGAAACCCAGGAGTTAAAGACAGAGAGGGGCTGAGGAGTAGAGGTTATGCGTTTGATTTTTTTTTTTTTTTTTTGATGGAGTTTTGCTCTTGTTGCCCAGGCTGGCCAGGCTGGTGTGCAGTGGCGCAATCTTGGCTCACTGCAACCTCTGCCTCCCGAGTTCAAATGATTCTCCTGCCTCAGCCTCCAGAGTAGTTGGGACTATGGGCACGTGCCACTATGCCCAGCTAATTTTTTTTTTTTTTTTTTTTTTTTAGTAGAGACGGGGTTTCACCATGTTGGCCAGTCTGGTCTCAATCTCTTGACCTCGTGATCTGCCCGCCTCAGTCTCCCAAAGTGCTGGGATTACAGGCGTGAGCCACTGCGCCCGGCCCAGATTTCATTTTTGACATGTTGCATTTGTGGCGTTCATGGGAAACATCTAAGTGGAGTTGTCTAGTAGACAGTTGGATATGTGAATGTGAGCCTTTGGAGTGATCTGAGCTAGAGTTATCGACTTGGAAATTGTCAGTGATAAATTCATGGGAGTGACAGAAATCCCATGGGAAACTAGACAGAATGAGGAGCAAAGGGGCTGGGCGCAGCGGCTCACACCTGTAATCACAGCATTTGGGGAGGTGGAGGCAGGAGGATCCCTTGAGCCCAGGAGTTCAAGACCAGCCTGGGCAACATAGTGAGACCCCATCTCTACAAAAACTAAAAAATTAGCCAGGCATGATGGTGCATGCTTGTAATCCCAGCTCCTCAGGAGGCTGAGGTAGGAGGATCACCTGAGTCAGGGAAGTCAAGGCTGCAGTTAGCCAAAATCAGGCCACTGCACTCCAGCCAGGGTGACAGACTGAGATCCTGTCTCAAAAAAAAGATAGCCAAAGGCAGAAATCAAAGAACACTAATATTTAAGAAACAGGCCAGGTGCACTGGCTCACACCTATAATCTCAGCACTTTGGGAGGCTGAGGCAGGCAGATCGCCTGAGGTCAGGAGTTTAAGACCAGCCTGACCAACATGGTGAAACCCCATTTCCACTAAAAATACAAAAATTAGCTGGGGATGGTGGTGGATGCCTGTAATCCCATCTACTCGGGAGGCTGAGGCAGGAGAATCAGGGTGACAGCCAAACCCTGTCTTAGAAAAAAGAAAAAAAGACAGGTCAGTCTCCGAAGCTCATGCCTGTAATCCCAGCACATCAGGAGGCCAAGGCAGGCAGATCGCCTGAGGTCAGGAGCTTGAGACCAGCCTGGTCAACATGATGAAACCCTGTCTTTACTAACAATACAAAAGTTAGCCAGGGGCAGTGGCAGGCGTTTGTAATCCCAGCTACTCGGGAGGCCAAGGCAGGAAATGTGCTTGAACCTGGGCGGCAGAGGTTGCAGTGAGCCAAGATGGCACCATTGCACTCCAGCCTGGGCAATAGAGTGAGATTCTGTCTCAAAAAAAAAAAAAAGAAGAAGAAGAAGAAGAAGAAGGTACTTGTGTGTTTTCTCCATGTATTTAAGAAGGTACAGGTGTATTTTCCTCATGAATTAAGAGTTGAGGGAAGAAAGATGTGGATGAGAGGAAACTGATGATGTCACAGGTTTAAGGAGCTTATGGATGGAATGAAATGCCCATGCAGAAAACTGAAGAGAAAGCTAACGAGTTAAACAGATTTGATTTCCTCTCACAGTGCTCAGCTGCCCAGGTGTGAGCCCAGACTAAAGAACTGGACTTATTCAAGGCTGGGTTCCAACAAGTAGGTGAAAGGGAAAGATGGCAGGACAGAAGAGTTGCAAGAAGGTGACTAAAGTTATGACAATGGAAAACCTGTGCAACCCAGGGAAGATTTAAGGCAGGAGGAAGGTAATCGATAGGAGTGATTTATAGGATTGGCTTTCCAGGTTCCAATCAAGAAGTTCTACTTCCAGGGTTTGGAGTAAGGAAAGAGCACGCTAACGGGACTGTTCACAGTCAGAAATGTACACATTGATGAAAGTTGACATTGACCATCATGGAAGAAGGATAAAGAGGAGATGACTCCAACACCAAAATAAGGGAAGAAAGCAAGGTAGCCATGGCTGAGATGAGATGTGGCTGGGTCAGAGTCTAACTAAAGAGTTAATTCAAGGATCATGGTCTGTCCACCGTGCTGTCCCTCTGTTATGGGTTGAATTGTACCCCAAAAAAAGATATGTTGAAGTCCTAACCTGTAACCTTACTTGGAAATAGAATCTTTGCAGATGTAATCAAGTTATGATAAGGACATTTGGGTGGGCCCTAACCCAATATGACTGCAGTCTTTAAAAGAAGAGAAGGGGCCAGGTGTGGTGACTCACGCCTGTAATCCCAGCACTTTGGGAGGCCGAGGCAGGCAGATCACCTGAGGTCAGGAGTTTGAGACCAGCCTGGCCAACATGGTGAAACCCCGTCTCTACTAAAAATACAAAAAAAAAAAAAAAAAAAATTAGCCAGGCATGGTGGCGGGCACCTGTAATCCCAGCTACTGGAGAGGCTGAGGCAGGAGAGCTGCTTGAACCTGGGAGGCAGAGGTTGCAGTGAGCCGAAATCGTGCCATTGCACTCCAGCCTGGGTGACAGTGCGAGACTCTGTCTCAAAAACAAGAAGAGAAGGGACGCAGATAAAAACACACGGAAGAATGACATGTGCCAGTGAAGGCAGAGATTGGAGTGATGCATCTACGAGCTTAGGGATGCCGAGGATTGCTGGCAACACCGGAAGCTAAGAGAAAGCCACAGAACAGTCTTCCCTAAAGCCTTCAGAGGGAGCTTGGCCCTGCTGACATCTATATTTCACATTTCTAATGTCCAGAGCCAAACCCGAATAGATTTCTATTGTTTAATGCCACCCAGTTTGTAGTCCTTTTTATGCAGCTCTAGAAAATGAATATACCCTCTATGCTGGTGCATGACTTGGTCTGGGTCATGAGTATTTTCTAATGTCATGGGACACCAACAGATGTCAGACAGGGGTCGAGAGATACTTGTGCACTCCTCCATTTCTAAGTAGAAATTGGACATTTGCATTCACATTAAGCATTGTTTTCAACTATTATCCAGCAATGCTATAATTCACTGCATTCTTATTACAAAGCAAAGATGTTCCTAGGTAAGGTCACCCAGCAGGAAAAGAACTAAAATTTAGTTCTTAATATTTAGAAGTGTTAGGATATTTTAGATTAGAATAAATCATAGTGCCAGAATATCTGGTGTTTACTATATTTTTACTTTCAAAAAGAAGTTGGTGCACTTTTTCTGGTGACAGGACGTGCCCATTCTGTGTACCAAAACCTTTTATTTTTTCCACAGCGATGTTGACATACAATGATTTAATGTTCCCATGTCTACTGATTGATTTGGCACAAACAATGAGTCCATGTGCCAATGAATCACACAGATCTACATGACCCCTTTCACACACATGCAGAACACAGAAAACGTATCATTGTTTTTTCTATGTACAAACACTGAGAACAATCTTTTAATCGATCACTTAATTGATACCCCACATTGTTCCCAACAAGCTCAAAGTCTGGGCATGTTTCCTAGCCAAAGACTTGATGAAAATTAGAGATGTTCTATGTCCTTGAAATTTTGTTAGGTTTTTACTTTACATAAATTACTTAAAACTTAAAGTAATAAAGAGTTTATAGGCCGGGTGCAGTGGCTCAAGCCTGTAATCCCAGCACTTTGGGAGGCTGAGACGGGCGGATCACGAGGTCAGGAGATCGAGACCATCCTGGCTAATACGGTGAAACCCCGTCTCTACTAAAAAATACAAAAAACTAGCCGGGCGACGAGGCGGGCGCCTGCAGTCCCAGCTACTCGCGAGGCTGAGGCAGGAGAATGGCGTAAACCCGGGAGGCGGAGCTTGCAGTGAGCTGAGATCCGGCCACTGCACTCCAGCCTGGGCGGCAGAGCAAGACTCCGTCTCAGAAAAAAAAAAAAAAAAAAAAAGAGTTTATATAAATCAGGGAGGTAAACCGCCCTCAGGAGCTGGGCAGGTAATAAAAATAACTTGGCCAGATTATATTCTTGGGACATACTTTGTTTACACATTAAACATGTAGCTTCACTTCCACCAAGAAATGTGTTTTCTCCCACTTTTCTTGAAACACAAGACCCTGTTAAGTCTTTCATTTTCTGATCTTTGTAGAGATGTGGCTATACAATTCTTTCACCATTCTATTAATTCTGAAAAGAGAAATAACAGAGCAAGCACCAGGGTGACAAGAATACAATAAGGAGTGGTAGGAGGTGTCGGCTCCATCCAGGGATTGGGAGGACGTGCCCGTCTTGGCACCAGCGGATCCTCCCTAAGTAGGAATGTGGGTTCATAGTTTCTAGATAGCCCAAATTTTCAAAGGGATTTTAATACAAAATCTCCAGATTTTTAAACGTTGGAAACTATTTATTTATTATTACACACGCTAATGGCCAAAACAGCATGAGGATGAACAAGCATGTCTGAGAGCACATTTAATCAACAGGCTGCTAGTTTACAACCTTCACTACACACTGCACTTTTTCAAATTGTGGTAAAAATACGTAACATAAAATTGACCATTTGCTATGATCTGAATGTTGGCATCCCCCCAAAATTCATATATTGAAACCTACTCACCAATGTGATGATGTTAGGAAGTGGGGATTTGGGGAGGTGATTAGGTCATGAGGGCTCCACCGTCAAGAATGGGATTTGTTTCTTTATACGAGAAACCCCAGACCATTGCCTTTCCCCTTCCCACCAAGTGAGGACACAGTGAGAAGGCACCCTCGAAGAACCTGGAAATAGTCCCTCATCACACACTGAATCTGCTGGCATCTTAATCTTGTACTTCCCAGCCTCCAGAACTGTGAGAAATGAATTTCTGTTATTTCTAAGCCACCCAGTTTATGATATTTTGTTCGAGCACCCTGTGCAGACTCAGACACCATTTTTACCACTTTTCAGTGTACACTTCAGTGGCGTTAAGCACATTTGCAATGCTGTGCAACCATCACCACTGTCCATTTCCAGGATTTTCACATCATCCCAAGCAGAAACTCTGTACTCATTAATTGGTTGTATACTTTTGTAATCAACTTTATAAAGAAAAGGCAGCTTTGAAAGGAAAATGGTACCGAAAATTATCTTTTCTTTTTTTTTTTTGAGACAGAGTCTCGTACTGTCACTCAGCCTGGAGTGCAGTGGCATGATCTCAGCTCACTGCAACCTCTGCCTTATGGGCTCAAGCGATTCTCCTGCCTCAGCCTCCCGAGTAGCTGGGACTACAGGCACCCACCACCACACCCAGCTAATTTTTGTATTTTTAGTAGAGGCGGGGTTTCACCATGTTGGCCAGAATGGTCTCGATCTCTTGACCGCGTGATCCACCCACCTCGGCCTCCCAAAGTGCTAGAATTACAGGCATGAGCCACCATGCCTGGCCAAGTTATCATATTTTTTGTAAAAATAATAAAAAACATCTTTAGACCAGTATTAGACCAAGTGGCCACCTTCTTCTGAAAGCCTTTTAGAAGCAAATCCTCCACCAGACATAGAAGTCTCTCCAGAAATCCTTTATCTTAACTCAGCTCCAAACACCTTACTACTACATCCATCATTCCATGTGACACAACCCTGTACCTCATAATGAGCTTGAAAATGCTTGCTCTGTGCTCAGCAAACTCCCCGATATTCTCCATCTCTGCTTCCACGCTCCTTCCACAATTTTGCCTCAGTAAGACCGAAGCACTGTCTGAGAACATCATTTCCCCTGCCTGCCTCTTAAGTGAAGACCGCTTTTTCTCATCTCAGCTTTGGTAGTTGGGTCACTGTTTACCTGCTTTCAGACATTAAACCTGGTTCCTTTTGTCTCTTTTGAGACTCATACCATTCAGCTGAATCACTCTCCGCCTCCTTATTACTGTCATCAGCTGTTACCTCTCTTCATTCATTTGAGATTTCAGCACC
Source organism: Trachypithecus francoisi (assembly GCF_009764315.1). Classification (NCBI taxonomy): domain Eukaryota; kingdom Metazoa; phylum Chordata; class Mammalia; order Primates; family Cercopithecidae; genus Trachypithecus; species Trachypithecus francoisi. The sequence goes on from NW_022681455.1 coordinate 21,823,863, forward strand.
TGATTGGCAATCTTCCAGTCCATCTTACCTCCTATCATCATTTTAGGCAATGTTAATGTATGTTGAATGACCCAGCCAAAACACTACACTGTTAGTTCATGGAAATCTCCACCTCAGCAGCCTATACAATCACAAGTGAGACATCCACTTCTGAAACAAAACTATGTTGTTTTCAGTGAATTCACCAAGCACACCACTCTGCCACCATCTTCCATCTCACTAAGACTTCCAGTGCACAACCCATTGCTCTCTCTCTGTCCATCAGCCCCACTTGCCTTATGTGTCTATTGATTTAGGTACTTAGAGTCCCTTGGTATAACTCCTTTGCAAACACTACACTAATTACCTTGCTTCTTTCCCCTCTGTCAAACACACCAAACTCCAACCCTAGATGAACGCAACCATCTGTCTTCTCTGTTCTCACACTAAGCTGGAGAAAACACACACCTGAACTGATTGATATCATTGAAAAATCAACATCTCCAACCTAAACATTGCCTGGCAACCTAGTTATGTATCTCTAGTAAACTCAGTCAGTCACATTCCTAAATGATTATTTTCTACTTCTCACTCTACTCAAATCTTTCTCTCCCTATCTCTTTAAGAATCCATCACTAAGCTCTATGAATTCTACCTCCAAAATATATCCCCTAACCATTCACTTCCCTCCATTGCTTCCAAAACCACTATCATCTCTAGGCTGGGATATAGTCTTCCAAGGATTCTCCCTACCATCTTATTGCCCTCTCCAAGAATTCTCCACATGGTGACTAGAGCGATGTTTTTTAAATGGTCATCACAGTATGCCATTCACCTATTTAAAATTAATCCATGGATTCCCATCGTATTTGGAAAAAAATCTATAATCCTTAACATAACCCAGTGCCCTGGATGGTCTGACTCCATTTTCATCTGTGCTACTTTTTTGCTTGCTCGCTATATTCTAGCCACAGTGGTTTCATCTGTGCTACTTTTTCTCTTGCTGCTGTATTCTAGCCACAGTGGTTCCCAGCACTGTGGGAGGCCAAGGCGGGCAGATCATGAGGTCAAGAGATTGAGACCACCCTGGCCAACGTGATGAAACCCCTTCTCTACTAAAAATGCAAAAATTAGCTGGGCGTGGTGGTGCATTCCCATAATCCCAGCTACTTGGGAGGCTGAGGCAGGAGAATCGCTTGAACCCAGGAGGTGGAAGTAGCAGTGAGCTGAGATCGCGCCACTGCACTCCAGCCTGGTGACAGAGCGAGACTCAGTCTCAAAAAAAAAGGACAGGCACGATGGCTCACGCCTGTAATCCTAGCACTTTAGGAGGCCGAGGCGGGCGGATCACGGTCAGGAGATCGAGACCATCCTAGAGAACACGGTGAAACCCCGTCTCTACTAAAAATACAAAAAAATTAGCCAGGCGTGGTGGCGGGCACCTGTAGTCCCAGCTTCTAGGGAGGCTGAGGCAGGAGAATGGCGTGAACCCGGGAGGTGGCGGAGCTTGCAGTGAGCGGAGATCGCACCACTGCACTCCAGCCTGGGCGACAGAGCAAGACTCCGTCTCAAAAAAAAAAAAAAAAAAAAAAAAAGATGTGGTACATATATACACAATGGAGTACTATTCAGTCATAAAAAGAATGAGGACCTGTCATTTGCAACCAATATGGATGGAACTGGAGGACATTATGTTAAGTGAAATAAGCCAGGCACAGAAACACAAATTTCATAAGTTCTCACTTACTTGTGAAAGCTAAAAATTAAAATAATTGAACTAATGGAGATAGAGAGTAGAATGATGATTACCAGAGGCTATGAAGGGCAGTGGGCAGGGCTGGAAGTGGGGACGGTTAATGGGTACATAAATAGATTTAGAGAGAATGAATAAGATCTAGTATTTGATAGCACAACAGAGTGACTATAGTCAACAATAATTTATTGTACATTTTAAAATAACTAAAAGAGTATAACTGGATTGTTTGTAACACAAAGGATAAATGCTTGAGGAGATGGATACCCCATTTACCCTGATGTGATTATTATGCATGTATGCCTGTATCAAAATATCTCATTGCCCCATAAATATATGCACTTACTATATACCCACAAAAGTTAAAAATTTAAAAAAAAGAAATTGAATGAATATGCATGAAAATGAGTAGCTATGTGTTATAAAGAAAAATAAACTAGGCTGGGCATGGTGGCTCACGCCTGTAATCTCAGCACTTTGGGAGGCCAAGACAGGTGGATCATGAGGTCAGAAGATCGAGACCACCCTGGCTAACACAGTGAAACCCCATATCTACAAAAAATACAAAAAATTAGCCAGGCGTGGTGGTACACGCCTGTAGTCCCAGCTACTCAGGAGGCTAAGGCAGGAGAATCGCTTGAACCTGGGAGGCGAGGGTTGCAGTGAACCAAGATCGTGCCACTGCACTCCAGCCTGGGCGACAGAGTGTGACTCCATCTGAAAGAAAAAAGAAAAGAAAAGAAAAATAAATTGACACCTGAGAAGGAATAGAAGAGAGGCATAACGTATAGATGGGGTTGGTCAGAGCAGAATTCTCTAAGATTGGGTCATTAAATATGAGATCTACAGAATGAATAGAAGTTGTCTAGGTGAAGATTGGTGGGAAATATAGGGAGAAAGGGATGGTACACTTCGCAGAAGGACAAGAATGTGCCACAGCAGAAGAGAAAGGAAAGCTTGGCACCTGAAATTACAGGCGTAAGCCACCGTGTCCAGCCTGGTTTTTTTGTTTGTTTGTTTGTTTTTTAAGATGGGGTTTCTGGCCGGGCGCGGTGGCTCAAGCCTGTAATCCCAGCACTTTGGGAGGCCGAGACGGGCGGATCACGAGGTCAGGAGATCGAGACCATCCTGGCTAACGCGGTGAAACCCCGTCTCTACTAAAAATACAAAAACTAGCCGGGCGAGGTGGCTGGCGCCTGTAGTCCCAGCTACTCGGGAGGCTGAGGCAGGAGAATGGCGTAAACCCGGGAGGCGGAGCTTGCAGTGAGCTGAGATCCGGCCACTGCACTCCAGCCTGGGCGACAGAGCCAGACTCCGTCTCAAAAAAAAAAAAAAAAAAAAGATGGGGTTTCACACTTGTTGCCCAGGCTGGAGTGCAATGGTGCGATGTCGTCTCACTGCAACCTCCGCCTCGCAGGTTCAAGCAATTCTCCTGCCTTCAGCCTCCTGAATAGCTGGGATTACAGGCACGTGCCACCATGCCCAGCTAATTTTTGTATTTTTAGTAGAGACAGGGTTTCACCATGTTGGTCAGGCTGGTCTCGAACTCTCAACCTCAGGTGATCTGCCCGCCTCGGCCTCCTAAAGTGCTGGGATTACAGGCGTGAGCCACCGTGCCAGGCCTGTACCACATCTTCTTTATCCATTCATTATTGATGGACACTTAGGCTGCTTCCCAATCATGGCTATTGTGAATAGTGCTGCAATAAACATGGGAGTGCAGATATCTCTTTGACATACTGACTTCCTTTTTTGTGAGTATATACCTAGCAGTGGGATTGCTGGATTGTATGGTAAATTTATTTTTAGTTTTTGAAGAGCCTCCAAACTGTTCTCCATAGTGAGTGTACTAATTTACATTCCCACCAACAGTGTAAAAGGGTTTTCTCCACATCCTCACCAGCATTTGTAATTGCCTATCTTTTGGATAAAAGCCATTTTAACTGAGGTGAGATGATATCTCGTTGCAGTTTTGATTTAGATTTCTCTAATGATCAGTGATGTTGAGCACCTTTTCATATACCTATGTGCCATTTGTATGTCTTCTTTTGAGACATATCTATTGAGATCTTTTGCCTATTTTTTAATTGGATTATTAGACTTTTTTCCTATTGAGTTGTTTGAGCTACTTATATATTCTGGTTATTAATCCCTTGTCAGATGGGTAGTTTGTAAATACTCTCATTCTGTAGGTTGTCTTCATTTTGTCAATTGTTTCCTTTGCTATACAGAAGCTTTTTAATTTGATGTGATCCCATTTGATCATTTTTGTTTTGGTTGCCTATACTTGTGGGGTAGTACTCAAGAAATCTTTGCCTAGAGCAATGTCCTGGAAAATTTCCCAGATGTTTTCTTTCAGTAGTTCATAGTTTGAGGTCTTAGATTTAAGCCTTTAATCTATTTTTAGCTGACTTTTCTTCATAGTCAAAGAGAGGAGTCTAGTTTCATTCTTCTGCATATGGATATCCAGTTTTCCTAGCACCACTTATTGAAGAGATTGTCCTTTCCCTAATGTATGTTCTTGGTATCTTTGTTGAAAATGAGCTCACTGTAGATGCATGGATTTATTTCTGAGTTCATTATTCTGTTCTATTGATCTATGTGTCTGTTTTTATGCCAATACTATGCTGTTTTGGTTACTATAGCTCTGTAGTATAATTTGAAATTAGGTAATATGACTCCTCCAGTTTTGTCCTTTTTATTTGGTTATTCTAAGTTTTTTGTGGTTCCATATAAACTTAAGGGTTATTTTTTCTCTTTCTGTGAAGAATGTTGTTGGTATTTTTATGAGGATTGCATTGAAGCTGTAGATTGCTTTGGGTGGTATGGACATTTTAACAATATTGATTCTTCCAATTCATGAACATGGAATATCTTTCCATTTTTTTGTGTCTTCTTCAATTTCTTTCATCAAGTTTTATAGTTTTTATTGTACAGGTCTTTCATTTCTTTCATTAATTCCTAGGTATTTAATTTTATTTGTAACTATTCTAAATGGGATTACTTTCTTGATTTCATTTTCAAATTGTTTGCTGTTGGCATATAGAAATGCACTAAATTTTTTATTTTGATTTTGTATCTTGCAGCTTTACTGAATTTATCAGTTCTAATAGTTTTTTGGTGGAGTCTTTAGGCTTTTTGAAATATAAGATTATATAATCTGCAAACAAGGATAATTTAACTTCCTCCTTTCCAGTTAAGATGCCCTCTATTTCTTTCTCTTCTCTGATTGCTTTAGCTAGGACTTCCAGTACTGTGTTGAATGACAGTGGTGAAAGTGGGCATCCTTGTGTTCCAGATCTTAGAGAAAAGGCTTTCAGGCCAGGCACGGTGACGCACGCCTGTAATCCCAGCACTTTGGGAGGCCGAGGCAGGCAGATCATGAAGTCGAGACTTTGAGACCAGCCTGGCCAATATGGGGAAACCCCATTTCTACTAAAAAATACAAAAATTAGCCGAGCATTGTGGCACATGCCTGTAGTCCCAGCTACTCAGGAGGCTGAGGCAGGAGAATTGTTTAAACCTGGGAGGCGGAGGTTGCAGTGAGCTGAGATCATGCCACTGCACTCCAGTCTGGGTGACAGAGTAAGACTCTGTCTCGAAAAGAAAAGAAAAAGGCTTTCAGTTTTTCCCCATTCAGTATGATACTAGCTGTGGGTCTGTCATACATGGCTTTCATTATGTTGAGGTGTGTTCTTTCTATACCCAGTTTTTTGAGGGTTTTCTTTTATCACGAAAAGATGTTGAATTTTATCAAATGCTTTTTCAGCATCAATTGAAATGATCTTTACGTTTTTTGTCCTTCATTCTGCTGATATCATGTATCACATTGATTTATTTGCATACGTTGAAACATTCTTGTGTCCCCGGAATAAATCCCATTTTGTCATGATGAATGGTTGTTTTAACATGTTGTTGAATTCGGTTTGCTAGTATTTTGTTGAGGATTTTTGCATCAGTGTTCATCAGGGATCCTGGTCTCTATTTTTCTTTTATTTGATGTGTCTGTCTGGTTTTGGGTATTAGGGTAATACTGGCTTCATAGAATGAGTTTTGAAGTACTTCCTCTGTTCTTTGGAATAGTTTGGGTAGAACTGGCATTCGTTCTTCTTTAAATGTTTTGTAAAATTCACCAGTGAAGCCATCAGGTCCCAGGCTTTTCTTTGCTGGGAGGCCTTTTTTTTTTTTTTTTTTTTTGAGAGAGAGAGTCTCGCTCTGTCACGCAGGCTGGCGTGCAGTGGCACGATCTTGGCTCACTGCAACCTCTGCCTTCAGGGTTCAAGCAATTCTCCTGCCTCAGTTTCCTGAGTAGTTGGAATTACAGCTAATTTTTTGTATTTTTGTTAGAGACAATTTCACCATGCTGGCCAGTGTGGTCTCGAACTCCTGACCTCAAGTAATCTGCCTGCCTCGGCCTCCCAAAGTGCTGGGATTACAGGTGTGAGCCACTGTGCCTGGGAGACTTTTTATTACAGCTTCAAATTCATTACTTGTTATTTGTCTGTTTAGGTTTTGGATTTCTTCATGGTTCAATCTTGGTAGGTTGTATGTGGTTAGGAATTTATCCATTTCTTCTAGGTTTTCCAATTTATTGGCATATAGTTGTTATAGCAGCCTCTAATGATCCTTTGAATTTCTGCAGTATTAGTTGTAATGTCTTTTCAGCTCTGATTTTAATTATTTGAATTACTTATCTGATTTAATTATTTATTTTTTCCTTAGTCTGGCTAAATGTCAATTTTATTTATCTTTTCAAATAATTTAAAGTTTTATTGATCTTTTGTATTGTTTGTTCTGTTTCAGGTTCATAGATTTCTGCTCTAATTGTTATTATTTCTTTTTTTCTACTAATTTTGGGTTTGGTTTTCTCTTGCTTTTCTAGTTCTTTAAGATGTATTGTTAGGTTGTTTATTTGAAGTTTTTGATGTAGGCCCTTATTGCTATAAACTTTCCTCTTAGTACTGCTTTTGCTCTATCCCAAATATTTTGATATGCTATATTTTCATTATCATTTGTTTCAAAATTTTTTTAAATTTCCTTTTTAATTTCTTCATTGACCCATTGGTCATTCAGGAGCATATTGTTTAATTTCCATGCATATGTATAGCTTCCAAAATTCCTCTTGTTATTGATTTCCAGTTTTATTCCATTGTGATCGGAGAAGAACCTTGATATAATTTCATTTTTTTGAATTTTTAAAGACTTGGTCTATCCTTGAGAATGATCTATGTGCTGAGGAGAAGAATGTGTATTCTATAGCCTTTGGAAGAAATGTTTTGTAAATCTGTTAAGTCCATTTGATCTGTAGTGCAGATTAAGTCCATTGTTTCTTTGTTAATTTTTTGTCTGGATGATCTTTCCAATGCTGAAAGTATGGTATTGAAGTCTTCAGCTATTATTGCATTGGAGTCTATCTCTCTTTTTAGCTCTAATAATATTTGCTTTGTCTATTTGGGTGCTCCAGTGTTGGTTGTATATATATTCATAATTGTTAGAGTCTCTTGTTGAATTGACCCCTTTATCATTATATAATTCTTTGTGTCTTTTATATAGTTTTCGTCTTGAAAGCTATTGTGTCTGATATAATTGTAGCTACTTCTGCTCTTTTTTGGTTTCCATTGGCATAGAATATATTTTTCCATCTCTTTCTTTTCAGTCTATGTGTCTTTATAGGTGAAGCTTGTTCCTTGTTGGCAACAGATTATTGAGTCGTGGCTTTTGTCCATTTAGATACTCTATGTCTTTTGATTGGAGAGTTAAGTCCATTTACATTCAATGTTATTACTGATAAGTATAAACTTACTCCTGCCACTCTGTTATTTGCTTTCTGGTTGTTTTGTTGTCTTCTCTTCTCCTTCCTTCCCTCCCTCCCTCCCTCCCTCCCTTCCTTCCTTCGTTCCTTCCTTCCTTCCTTCCTTCCTTCCTGTTTTTCTTTTAGTGAAGGTGATTTTCTCTGGTGGCATGTTTTAATTTCTTGCTTTTTATTTTTTGTATATCTGTTATACATTTTTTGATTTGAGGTTACCATAATGCTTGGAAATAATATCTTATAATGCATTATTTTAAACTAATGACAACTTAATACTGATTGCATAAACAAAAAAATTAATTTAAAACTCTATACCTTACCTTCATCCTCCTGCTTTTTTTAACTTCTTGTTTCTATTTATAACTTATAATATCTGTGTCTTGAAAAGTTGTAGTTATTATTTTTGATAGGTTCATCTTTTAGTCATTCTACTCAACCTATGAGTAGTTTACATACCACAATTACAGTGTTACAATATTCTGTGTGTTTCTGTGTACTTATTTCAGGTGATTTCTTACAGTTCATTAACATCCTTTTATTTCAAACTGAAGAACTCCCTTTGGCATTTCTTGTAGGAAAGGTTTGGTGTTGATGAAATCCCTCAGATTTTGCTTTTCGGGGAAAGTCCTTATTTCTCCTTCATATTTGAAGGACATTTTCATTGGATATACTATTCTAGGTTAAAAGTTTTTTTTTTCCTTCAGCACTTTAAATACCTCATGCCACTGTCTCTTGGCCTATTAGATTCCCTCTGAAAAGTCTGTTGCCAGATATTTTGGAGCTCCTTTGTATGTCATCTTTCTTTTCTCTTGCTGCTTATTTATCCCTGACCTTTGAGAGTATGATTATTAAATGTCTCGAGGTAGCCTTATTTAGGTTAAATCTCCTTGGCATTCTATAACCGTCTTGTACTTGAATATTGATATATTTCTCTAAGCTTGGGAAGTTCTCTTTTATCCCTTTGAGTAAACCTTCCCTACTCTGATTTCTCTCTCTATCTCCTCTTTAAGACCAATAACGCTTAGATTTGCCCTTCTGAGGTTACTTTTTAGATCTTGTAGGTATGCTTCATCCTTTTTTATTTTTTCTTTTGTGTCCTCTGATTGTGTATTTTCAAATAGTCTGTCTTCAAGCTCACTAATTCTTTTTTTTTTTTTTTTTGAGACGGAGTCTCGCTCTGTCGCCCAAGTTGGAGTGCAGTGGCCGGATCTCAGCTCACTGCAAGCTCTGCCTCCTGGGTTTACGCCATTCTCCTGCCTCAGCCTCCTGAGTAGCTGGGACTACAGGCACCCGCCACCTCACCCAGCTAGTTTTTTGTGTGTTTTTTTTAGTAGAGATGGGGTTTCACTGGGTTAGCCAGGATGGTCTCGATCTCCTGACCTCATGATATGCCCGTCTCGGCCTCCCAGAGTGCTGGGATTACAGGCTTGAGCCACTGCGCCCGGCCAGCTCACTAATTCTTTCTTCTACCTCATCAATTCTGCTGCTAAGAGACTCTGATGCATTCTTCAGTATGTTAATTGCATTTTTCAGCTGTAGAGTTACTGCTTGATTCTTTTCAATTACTCCAATCTCTTTGTGAAATTTATCTGATAGAATTCTGAATTCCTTCTCTGTATTATGTTGAATTTCATTGAGCTTTCTCAAAACAGCTATTTTGAATTATCTGTCTTAAAGGTCACATATCCCTTGTCTCTCTGGAATTGGTCACTGGTGCCTTATTTAGTTCTTTTTGTGAGGTCATATTTTCCTGGATGGCCTTGTGGCTTGTGAATGTTCATGGGTGTTTGGTCATTGAAGAGTTAGGTATTTATTGTAGTCTTTGCACCCTGGGCTTGTTTGTAGCTGTCCTTCTTGAGTAGGCTTTCCAAGTATTCAAAGGCACTTGGGTGTTGTGATCTAAGTCTTTGGTCACTGCAGCCATATCTGAATTACAGGGTACCCCAAGCTCAGTAACACTGCAGCTCTTGCAGACTCATAAAGATATCACCTTGGTAATGTTCGGTGAGATCTGGGAGAATTTCCTGAATTACCAGGCAGAGACTATTGTTCTCTGCCTTTACTTTCTTTCAGCCAAATGGAGTTTCTCTCTCTCTCTCTCTCTCTCTCTCTCTCTCTCTCTCTGTGTGTGTGTGTGTGTGTGTGTGCGCGCGCGTGTGTGCTGAGCTGCCTGGAGCTCGGGGACGGGTGAGCACAAACATCCCTATGGCCACCACCACTGGAACTGTGCTGGGTCAAACCTAAAGCCAGCACAGCACTGGTTCTCATCCAAGGCCTGCAGTGACCACTGCCTAGCTACCATTTATGTTCACTCAAGGCCCAAGGGCTCTACAGTGAATCTAGCCAGGCTTGTGTCCTTCCTTTCAGGGCTGCAAGTTCCCTTGGCCCTGGACAGGTCCAGAGACGCCATCCAGGATCCAGGTCCCGAAGTTGGGAAACTTAGGAATCTACCTGGGGCTCTATTCTACTGCAGCTGGCATCCAGGTCACAAGAGAGAGTCCTTCCCAGTCTTCCCTCCCCTTTCCTCAAGCAGAGGAGTCTCCCCGTATGGCCACCACCACACCCAGGCCCACTGTCAGGTATTATCTACTGCTAATATTCACTCAAGGCCCAAGTGCTCTTCTGTCAGCTTGTGGTGAATGCTGCCAAGCCTGGGTCTCCCCCTTCAGGGCAGTGGGCACCCCTCTGGCCCAGGGCAGGTCCAGAAATGCCATTCAGGAGGCAAGGCCTCGAATCAAGGACCCCAGAAACCTGCTTGGTGTTTTCCTCTACTGTGGTTGAGCCGACACCCAAGCTGCAAGACCAAGTCCCCTTTACTATTCTCTCTCCTTTCCTCAAGCAGAAGGAGTATCTTTCCACAGCCACCATAGCTGAGAATGTGCGGGGTCATAACTGAAGCCAGCATGGCTCTGAGTCTCACCCAAGGCCTGCGACAAGTACTGCTTGGCTACCACTGCTGATTATTCAGGGCCCAAGGCTCTTTAGGCAGCAGAAGATGAATTCTGCCAGGACTGGGTGCTTTCCTACAAGACAGCAGGTTCCTTTCTGGCACAGGGTGTCTCTAGAAATGTCATCTGGGAGCTAGGTCCTGGAATGGGGACCTCGGGATTTTGCCTGATGCCCTATTCTACTGTGGCTGAGCTGGTATCCAGGTTGCAAAACAAAGCGCACTTCATTGTCCCCTCTCCTCTCCTCAAGCAGAAGAAAGGGGTCTCTCCAGGCACTGCAAGCTATGCTGCCTAGGGTCAGGGGAGTGGTGACACAAGCACTCCCTTGACCATCCCAGCTGGTGTCTCACTAAGTTGCATGCCCCCCAAGTCCACTGGCTCAGAGCCCAGCACAGCAACAGGACTTGCCTGGGAATAGCATCCTTGTGGCCTAGACTCCCTTTCAAGTTTATTTAGGATCTGAGTCCTTTAGCCCACAGAGGCAGGGCTTGTCAGAACTCAGGTTACAACCACTGGGACGGACGATTCACTTCCGGCCAGGGCTCCTCTAGATGCTCCCTCTGTGGACACTGGCTGAGTTTTGCCCATGTTCCTTTCCACTGTGACAGGATAGCACTGAGTTCCAATGCAGAGTCCCATAAAATCATTGTGCTCTCCTGCCCTCTCTCTCTCTCTCTCTCTCTCTGTGTGTGTGTGTGTGTGTGTGTGTGTGTGTGTGTGTGTGCTGAGCTGCCTGTGCCATATGGCCACTGCTGGGGAATGGGGGAGTGGTGGTCTCGGCAATTCAGGACTGTCTTTTTTTTTTTTGAGACAGAGTCTCGCTCTGTCGCCCAGGGTGGAGTGCAGTGGTGCAGTGGCATGATCTCTGCTCACTGCAACCTCCGCCTCCCGGGTTTAAGCAATTCTCCTGCCTCAGCCTCCTGAGTACCTAGGATTATAGGTGCCTGCCACCACGCCCAGCTAATTTTACTTTTAGTAGATACGGGGTTTCACCATGTTGGCCAGGTTGGTTACGGACTCCTGACTTCAAGTGATCTGCCTGCCTTAGCCTCCAAAAGAACTAGGATTACAGGTGTGAGCAAAGTGCCAAAGTGCTGGGATTATAGGTGTGAGCCACTGTGCCCCACCAGGACTGTCTTTTCTAACTTCTTTAGTGCCTCTTTCCTTGATATGATGTTAAAACCAGGTACTGTGATCCCTCTCTGACTTTTGGTTCTTTCAAAAGTGCTTTTTTGTGTGGATAGTTGTTCAATTTGGTATTCCTGCAGGGAGTGTAGGGGGAAGGGCATTGCTGGAGGCTTCTATTTGGCCATCTTGCTCCACCTCCCTCTATTCAATTTCTGACTCTCATTAGACAATTCCTTGAAAGCAGGAAGCATGCTTAATTTGGTTTCCACCATACACCAGCTCCTAACACAGTATTTTCTGTATAATAAGTGCCCCAGAAATACTTGTTAAATTAATGCTAAGTGAAAGTTTCATTTCTGATCTAGTGGGGGAGAAGGGAGAAAGTATAGAAAAAAGGGAAAGATGGGAGAGGTATTTTGTGACTATTTTGGTATGATTACTGGTACCCCTTTTTGTTTTTAACAAAAGAAAAAACAAAAGCTGGGTTCAGTGGCTCACACCTGTAATCCCAGCACTTTGGGAGGCCAAGGTGGGCAGATCATTTGAAGTCAGGAGTTCAAAACCAGCCTGTGCAACACAGTGAAACCCCATCTCTACTAACAATACAAAAATTATCCGAGCGTGGTGGTGCGTGCCTGTAATCCCAGCTACTCAGGAAGTTGAGGCAAGAGAATCACTTGAACCTGGGAGGCAGAGGTTGCAGTGAGCCAAGATCCTGCCACTGCACTCCAGTCTGGGCAACAGAGTAAGACTCCATCTCAAAAAAAAACACCAAAGCCACAGTCTACTTTCAGTCCTCCTAAAACAATCACACTGTATTTGGGCTAGAAGAGACCTTACTACAATTACCTCATATTGCAAAACAAAAGAATCATATTTTATGACTTATTTTAAACAAAGGGTGATATCCTTGCTGATGATTAAAAGCAGGAGGTCAGCAAGCTATTCTTTGCAAGCTAAATGTGGTCTACCACCTATTTTTGAAAATAAAATTTATTGGAACACAGCCATGTTCATTCATTTATATATTGTCTATGGCTGCTTGTACATTTTGACAGCAAAGCTGAGTAGTTGTCATAGAGAATATAGCCTGCAAGCTGAAAATATTTACTATCTAGCCCTTTACAGAAAACATTTGCTGACTCCTGCTTTAAAGTATTGGATAGTAAATTTCCTTTAAATATCTTTGTGTTTTCTGATTTGTTTTTATCTTTTTACTGAGGCATGCATAAAGGCATAAACACCACTGATCTTTAGTATACTGTTTGATAAATTATTATGTATAAAAACTCCCTTGCACGCATTACTCAGGTAAATATAGACTATTTCAAATATTCTAGAAGGTTGTCTCATGGCCATCCTACACAACCCTTCATCGATAGGTAACCACTACTCTAACTGCTATGACTAACAATTAAATTTGTCTGTTCTTGAACTTCATATAAATGGAATACAACACATACTCTTTTTTGTGCTAGCTTCTTTTGCCCAATATAATGTCTGTTATTTTATTTCTGTGTAGCATTCCGCTGTACGAAAATACCACAAGATATTTATCCATTATTACCTTAATGGATATTTGGATTATTTCTGTGTTTAGGACATGAACATTTTTGGGTTATTTTTTGAAACAGGGTCTCACTCTGTCACCAAGACTGGAGGGCAGTGGTGCAATCATGGCTCCCTGCAGCCTCAGCTGCCTGGGCTGAAGTGATTGTCCCATCTCAGCCTCCAGAATAGCTGAGACCACAGGTGCCCAACACCATGCCGGGTGAATTTTTTTCTTTTTTCCTTTGAGACGTAGTCTCACTCTGTCGCCCAGGCTGGAGTGCAGTAGCGCGATCTTGGCTCACTGCAACCTCTGCCCCACTGAGTTCAAGTGATTCTCCTGCCTCAGGCTCCCAAGAATCTGGGATTACAGGCGCTCGCTACCATGCCCAGCTAATTTTTGTATTTTTAGTAGACACGAGGTTTCACCATGTTGGCCAGGCTGGTCTCAAACTCCTGACCTCAGGTGATCCACCCGCCTCGGCCTCCGAAAGTGCTGGGATTACAGGCGTAAGCCACCGCACCTAGCCAGGCTAATTTTTAAATTATGTGTAGAGACGAGGTCTCACTATATTGCTGAGGCTGGTCTCAAACTCCTGGGCTCAAGTGATTCTTCCACCTCAACCTCCCAAAGTGCTAGGATTATAGGCATAAGCCACTGTGCCTGGCCAACATTCTTGTATGTGCCTTTTGGTGGATCTATACACTTATTTCTTTTCAGTATATATCTAGGAGAAAGGTTGCTGGACATATTAGCTTAGTAAGTAGCCACAGATTTCCATAGCAGTTGTATAAATGTACATGACCACCAAATTTGTGAGAATTTCAAATATTCCACATCTGTGCCAACACTTGATTTTGTTACTCTTTCAATTTGAGCTATTCTTGTGGGTCTACAAGTGGCATATTGATGTGGTTTTATTTTGTATTTCCCTAATACATACATTTTCATATGGTTAATGGCAATCTGTATAGCCTCTTTTTTGAGGTGCCTGTTCAAGTCTTTGCCTCATTTTTTTTAACAGAAAAAAATAAATACTTCATCAGATATATGTATTATGAATACCTTCTTCCAGTAGTTGGTTTATTTAACGCTTAGTATTCTTTTTTTTTTTTTTTTTTTTGAGACAGTCTCAGTCTGTTGCTCAGCTAGAGTGCAGTGGCACGATCTTTGCTCACTGCAACCTGTGCCTCCCGGGTTCAAGCAATTCTTGTGTCTCGGCCTTCCAAGTAGCTGGGATTACAGGCATGCACCACCACACCTGACTATTTTTTTTAGTAGAGATGCAGTTTTGCCATGTTGGCCAGGCTGGTCTTAAACTCCTGACCTCTAGTGATCCACCCACCTTGGTCTCCCAAAGTTCTCAGATTACAGGTGTGAGCCACTGCCCCTGGCCAATGCTTAGTATTTTGGTGCGCCCTATGTAAGAAATCTTTGCCTACTTCAAGATTCCTAAAGATATCCTCTTACGTTTTCTCTGCACATTTAGGTTTGTAACATATGATACATTATTTTCTATATATGGCTTGAAATAGAGGTCAAGGTTCATTTTGTTTCTCCATGCGAACGTGAACATACAATTGCCCCTGCACCATTTACTAGTGGAAAAAATAAAACCACTCTCCTTTGCCACAAAATTGCAGTGGTGTCTTGGTTATAAATCAAGTAACTCTCTAAGTGTGAGTCTATTTCTGACTCTCTTTTCTGCTCACTTGGTCTATAATTTGTCTAATCTTATATCAATACCACTCTGTGTTAATTACTATAGCTCTTGAACTCTGGCAGTTCTCCATCATTGTTTTTCCTCTTCAGGATTCTTTTGACTATTTTAGGTCCTCTGCATTTCTATTTAATTTTATCATCAGCTTGGTTATTTCTACAAAACAAAACAAAAAACCTAGAATTTTGTTTGGGACTGCATTGAATCTATACATGAGTCTCAGAGGCATACACATGTTTACAAAATTGAGTTTCCCAACCTAAAAACACAGTATACCTCCTAATTCAGGTGTTTTGTTTTGTTTTGTTTTGTTTTTTGAGACGGAGTCTCTCACTCTGTCACCCAGGCGCAATCTCAGCTCATTGCAACCTCTGCCTCCTGGATTCAAGCAATTCTCCTGCCTCAGTTTCCTGAGTAGCTGGGATTACAGGTGCCCACCACCACACCCGGCTAATTTTTGTATTTTTAGTAGAGATGGGGTTTTGCCATGTTTGCCAGACTGGTCTCAAACTCCTGACCTTAGGTGATCCACCCACCTTGGCCTCCCAAAGTGCTGGGACTACAGGTGTGAGCCACCGTGCCTGGCCTAATTTAGGTTTTTGTTTGTTTGTTTGTTTGTTTGTTTGTTGAGATGGAGTCTCGCTCTGTCGCCCAGGCTGGAATGCAATGGCGTAGTCTCCGCTCACTACAACCTCCACCGCCCAGGTTCAAGTGATTCTCCTGCCTCAGCCGCCTGAGTAGCTGGGATTACAGGCGCCTGCCACCAACCCCGCCCAGCTAATTTTTGTATTTTCAGTAGAGACAGGGTTTCACCAGGTTGGCCAGGCTGGTCTTGAACTCCTGACCTCAGGTGATCCACCCGCCTCAGCCTTCCAAAGTGCTGGGATTATAAACGTGAACATGATGCCTGGCTAATTTAGGTATTTTTAATGTCTCAGAAAAGTTCTGTAGTTTTCAGGACAAAGGCTTTTTACTTCTTTTATTAGATATATTCATATGTATTTTATGATTTTTGGTTCTATTATAAATTTTTTTTGTACAGTTTGATTTGTTGTTAGTACTTGGACATACAATTGATTTTGCATCCTTAATATATTGAACTCACTTATTAATGTTAATGGTTTATAGATTTTTTGGATTTTCTATACAAAAGCAATGTTATTTCTTTTTTCTAATCTTTATATATTTTATTCCTTTCTTCACCCTCTTATATTGGGTAGGGCCTCTAGTACCATAACTGAATAAAAGTGGTGAAAGTGGACAGTGTTGCATTATTTCCCACTTCAACCAAAAAGTATTCAAAATCCCACTATATGTATAATTGTAGGATTATGAGATTGAGAAAGTTCCCTTCTGCCCCTAGTTTGCTGAAAGTTTTTATCCTAAGTGGATGTGAGTTTTATCAAATGCTTTCTATGAAGCTATCAAAACGATGATATGATTTTTCTCCCTTATTCTGTTAATGTGGTATGTTATACCGATTATTTTTAAGTGTAATCTAATCTTGCATTCCTGGAGTGAACCCTACTGATCATGTATTATATATATATCTTTATATACTGCTGTTGTTTATTTATTTTATTTTATTTTATTTATTTTAGACGGAGTCTCACTCTGTCACCCAGGCTGGAGTGTAGCAGTACAATCTCAGGTCACTGCAACCTCCACCTCCCAGGTTCAAGCAATTCTCCTGCCTCAGTCTCCTGAGTAGCTGGGATTACAAGCGCCTGCCACCACGCCTAGCTAATTTTGTATTTTTAGTACAGACTAGGCTTCACCATGTTGGCCAGACTGGTCTCGAACTCCTGACCTCAAATGATCTGCCCGCCTCGGTCTTCCAAAGTGCTGGGATTACAGGTGTGAGCTGCCGCATCCAGCCATACCTTTATATATTACTGGATTTGATGTATTAATATTTTGTTGAAATTTTTTGCCTCTATGTTCATGAGGAATTTTGGAGTGTAATTTTCTCTTCTTATAATTTCCTCGTCAGATTTTGGTATCAAAGTTCTGTGGCATCATAAAATAAACTGTAAAGTATCTTCTCTTTGTCTGGTTTTTGAAATTTTTCTTGTAAAATTGGTGTCGTTTTTTTCCTTAAATTTGTGGAAAATTCACAAGGAAAGTCGCCTGAGCCTTGTGTTTCCTTGGGGAGAGGGTTTTTACATTATAGATTTAATTACTTTAACAGATATAGAATCATTCAGATTTTCTTCCTTTTTGTATTAATTTTTGTAAGTTGTATTTTGCAAGGAATTTTCCCATTTTCTTCAAGTTGTTAATTTATTGGCATACAGCTATTTATCATATTTTTTCATCTTCTTAATACCAGTATAATCTGTAGTATGCACCTTTTCCATTCATGATATTGGTAATTTGTGCTTTATTTTTTTTTCTCTTGATCAGTCTTGCTAGGGGTAGTAATCACTTCCAAGAAGAAATTTTTATTTTCAGTACATCTGCTTTCTATTTCACTGATGTCTGCACTTTTCTTTATAATCATTCTTCCTTATACTTTCCTTGGGTTTAACTTACTCTTTCTAGTTTCTTCAGTTGGAATCCAAGACATCTTTGATTTTATTTTCTAACACATGCATTTGAAGTTGTAATTTTCCTGTGAGAGGCCGGGCGTGGTGGCTCACGCCTGTCATCCTAGCACTTTGGGAGGCCAGGGTGGGCGGATCACCTGAGGTCGGGCATTCGAGACCAGCCTGACCAATATGGAGAAACCCCATCTCTACTAAAAATAACAAAATTAGCCGGACATGGTGGCGCATGCCTGTAATCCCAGCTACTCAGGAGGCTGAGGAAGGAGAATCGCTTGAACCCAGGAGGCAGAGGTTGTGGTGAGCCGAGATCGCACCATTGCACTCCAGTCTAGACAAGAGGGAAACTTCGTCTCAAAAACAAAAACAAAATGTCCTGTGAGTGCATCCATTTTGATAGGTCGTATTGTCATTTTCAATATGTTCAAAATAATAGTTTCTAATGTGATTTCTTGTTTCAAGTGTTGGTTATCTAAAAGTACATTGCTGAGCCAGGCACGGTGGCTCACACCTGTAATACCAGCACTTTGGTAGGCCAAGACGGACAGATCACGAGGTCAGGAGATCAAGACCATCCTGGCTAATACGGTGAAACCCCATCTCTACTATAAATACAAAAAATTAGCCAGGCGTGGTGGCGGGCGCCTGTAGTCCCAGCTACTCAGGAGGCTGAGGCAGGAGAATCGCTTGAACCCGGGAGGCGGAGGTTGCAGTGAGCAGAGATTGCGCCACTGTACTACAGCCTGAGCAACAGAGTGAGATTCTGTCTCAAAAAACAAAAAACAAAAACAAAACAAAACAAAGAAACATTGCTGGCGTGTGTGGTGGCTCACACCTGTAATTCCAGCACTTTGGGAGGCCAAAGCAGGTGGATCACTTGAGCCCAGGGGTTCAAGACCAGCCTGGGCAACATGGGCAACCCTATCTTTAGAAAAAAAAAAATACAAAAAATTATTTGGGCGTGGTGGTGTGTGCCTATAGTCCCAGCTACTTGGGAGGCTGAGAGGTAGGAGGATTGCTTGAGCCTGGGAGGTTGCAGCTTTAGTGAGCTCTGTTCATGCTACTGCACTCCAGCCTGGGTGACAGGGTGAAATTCTGTCTCAAAAAAAAAAAAGTATGTTGCTGGCTGGGAGTGGTGGCATGCTCCTATAGTATCACCTACTTGGGAGGCTGAGGCAGGAGGACTGCTTGAGCCCAGGAGTTGAAGGCTGCAATGAGCTATGATTGTACCTGTGAATAGCCACTGCACTCCAGCCTGAGTAACATAGTGATGCTGCATCTCTCAACTTAAATAAACAACAAAAAAATGTAAAGTTTGTGCCTTACTTTTCAAACATTTTGGGATATTCTGATTACCTTTTCATTGTTAATTTTCAGTTTAATCCTACTGTCAGTAGAGATATACTCTGAAATACCAGTCTTGTAATTTACTGAAATTTGGTTTAAGACATAAAATTTAATCTCTTTTGATAAGGATTTAAGGACTGTGTATCTGCAGTGTTTGGTATATTGCTGTATCCAAGTTGATTAGGTCAAGTTCATTGACAGTGTTTTTCAAATCTTCTATATCTTTACTGGTGTTTTATTGTTTTGATCTGTTAGTTACCATATCAATCCATTTGTGAGGCTAAAATAAAATACCTTAGACTGGCTGATTTATAGACAACAGAAGTGTATTTCCACAGTTCTGGAAGCTAGGAAGTCCAATATCAGGGCACCAACAGATTTGATGTCTGACGAAGGCTCACCCTGCTTCATAGATAGTGCTTCTCGTTGCATCCTCGCATGGCAGAAGAGGAAGAAAGGACAAACAGACCCTCTCAAACCCATTCACAAGGACACTAATCACATTCATGTGGGCAGAACTTCCATGATCCAGCCAACTCCCAAAGGCTCCATTTCCCAATACCATCACATTGCAAATTAAGTGTCAACATATGGATTTTAGGGAGAAAAATTCAGACCACAACAGATAGCAGTGTTACAGTCCTCCATTTTAATTTGTAGTTGTTTATTTCTTCCTAGTTCTGTCATTTGTTCATTTGTTTATTATATTTTATTTATTTTTTTTTTTTTTGAGGCAGAGTCTCGCTCTGTCACCCAGGCTGGAGTGCTGTGGCCGGATCTCAGCTCACTGCAAGCTCCGCCTCTCGGGTTTACGCCATTCTCCTGCCTCAGCCTCCCGAGTAGCTGGGACTACAGGCGCCCGCCACCTCACCCGGCTAGTTTTTGTATTTTTAGTAGAGACAGGGTTTCACCGTGTTAGCCAGGATGGTCTCGATCTCCTGACCTCGTGATCCGCCCGTCTCGGCCTCCCAAAGTGCTGGGATTACAGGCTTGAGCCACCGCGGCCGTTTATTATATTTTAAAGCTATGTTATTAGGTGCACACCGTTTTTTATTATCTTCTTCTTGAACCATTTATTTAACTGTTTCTTTACCTCTAGAAATATTTCTTATCTTAAAGTCACTATAATTATAATATAGACATGTCAGCTTCCTTTTGGTGTTTGTATAGGATACATTTACCTATTTATTTTTCTTTTTATTTATTTATTTTTGAGACAGTGTCTTGCTCTGTCATCCAGACTGGAGTACAGTGGCACAAATCTCAGCTCACTGCAACCTCTGGCTCCCAGGCTCAAGCCATCCTCCCACCTCAGCCTCCTGAGTAGCTGGGACTACAGGCTCACACCACCATGCTTGGCTAATTTTTGTACTTTTTGTAGAGACAGGGTTTCATCATGTTGCCCAAGCTGGTCTCAAACTCCTGAGCTCCAGTGACTGCCCACCTCGGCCTCCCAAAATGCAAACTATTTATTTTTAACTAGTCTGTATTCTTATATCTAAAATGTGACTTGTAAATAGCATATAGTTGAGGCTTTCTAAAAGCCAATTTGGCAATCTTAGACTTTTAATAGGAGTGTTTAGTCCATTCATATTTAATGTAGTTACTGATTTGGTTTGCTTATAAGTCTGTAATCTTGCTATTTGCTTTTTATTTGCTCTGCCTATGCTTTGTTCCTTTATTCTGTCTTCCTTGCCTACTTCTAAATTAATCAAATATTTTTAATATTCTATTTTATCTCCTCTATTTTTAGTTACATTTAAAAAAAATTTTTTTTTTTTGAGATGAAGTCTCACTCTGTCACCCAGGCTTTAGTGCAATGGCACAATCTCAGCTTACTGCAACCTCCACCTCCCAGGTGGAAGCGATTCTCCTGCCTCAGCCTCCCAAGTAACTGGGATTACAGGCGCCTGCCACCATGCCTATCTAATTTTTGTATTTTTAGTAGAGACTGGGTTTCACCATGTTGGTCAGGCTGGTCTCGATTTCCTGACCTCAGGTGGTCCACCCACCTTGGCCTCCCAAAATGCTGGGATTACAGACATGGGCCACCATGCCTGGCCTAAATTTTTTTTTTTAATAAACATTTTTTAAAATTATTATTATTTTTTTTTTTTTCAAAAAGTGTCTCACTATGTTGCTTAGGCTGGTCTCGAATCCCTGGGCTCAAGCAATCCTCCTGCCTTGCCCTCCCAAGGTACTGGGATTGCAGGAGTGAGTCACCATGCCCAGCCAGTTATATATTTCTGTATTGTTCTTTTAGTGATTTAATGGCTACCCTAAAAATGTGCAAATGCATACTTGACTTAGTATTGTCTATTTCTCAAACACTACAAGCAACTTACCGCAGTTTAACTCCATTCACATCCTTGCCATTCTTTGTGCTATTGTTGCCATGTATTTTCCTTCTGTGCATAAAGCCCATAAGACATAGTTACGATGGTTGCTTCAAACAGTCAATATCTTTTTATATTTACCCAGGTGTTTATCTCTTCTTATGCTTTTCATTCCTTCCTGTACTTCTGTGCTTCTATTTAATATTATTCTCCTCCAGCCTGAAGAACTTCCTTCAATCTTTCTTAGAGTATGTGTCTGCTAGAAACAAAATCTCTAACTGTAATTTGCTTAATTTTTTTTTCTTTTTAACTTTCTTTCTTTCTTTCTTTCTTTCTTTTTGAAACAGAGTCCCGCTCTGTCCCCTAGGCAGGAGTGTAGTGGCGCCATCTCGGCTCACTGCAACCCCCGCCTCCCAGGTTCAAGGTATTCTCTTGCCTCAGCCTCCTGACTAGCCGGGATTACAGGCACATGCCACCATACCCAGCTAATTTTTATGTATTTTTAGTAGAGACGGGGTTTCACCATGTTTGCCAGACTAGTCTCAAACTCCTGATCTCAGGTGATCTGCCTGCCTCAGGCTCCCAAAGTGCTGGGATTACAGGTGTGAGCCACCACACCCAGTCTTAACCTTTATTTTGATGAATGTTTTTAAGTTTTAGAATTCTAGAGTCAGCATTTCTTTTTTGTTTAGCTTCAAATCTTTAAAATTGTCAGTATATTGTCTTTTGATCTCCATAGTTTCTGTTAAAAAGTTAGTCTTAAGTCTTGTGTTTTCTTCTTTTAGCATAATCTGTCATCCCCTCCTTTGACAGCTTTAAAGATTTTATCTTTGATGTTGGTTTTCATTTCAAAGACAGGTTTTTTGTTTGTTTGTTTGTTTGTTTGCTAGTTTTTAAGCTACTTGGGGCTTACTAAGATTCTTGGACCTATAGATTGATATGTATCATCAATTTTGTAAAATTCTCAGTAAGCATCTCATCATGTTGCTTCTGACCCACTATCTGTTTTCTCTTTAGAGGACTTCAGTAACACAATGTTAAACCATATGTCTATATTCCACACACCTTTTCCACTTTGTTTTATTTTCTCCATTTTCTCCCTGTATTTAATTTGAATATTTTCGATTGACTTGTCTTTAGATGTCCTACTCTTGTCTGCTCTGGTTTGAATGTGTTCCCCAAAGTTCATATATTAAAATTGTAATCCCCAATCCAACAGTGCTGAGAGGTAGACCTCTAAGATGTGGTAGGCCATAAAGGCTCTGCCCTCATAAATGGATTAATGTCATTATCATGGGATTGAGTTTGATTTGGCCCTCTCTCACTCTCTTTTGAGTTTTCTTGCCTTTCTGCCTTCCACTACAGGATGACAAAGCAAGAAGGGCTTCACCAGGTGCCAAGACCTTGATATTGGACTTCCCAGCCTCCAGAGCTGTGAGAAATATGTTTCTTTTCATTATAAATTACCAAGTCTCGGTCAGGCGCAGTGGCTCATACCAGTAATTCCAGCACTTTGGGAGGCCAAGGTGGGTGGATCACTTGAGGTCAGGAGTTCAAAACCAGACGGGTCAACATGGTGAAACCCTGTCTCTACAAAAATATAAAAATTAGCCGGGCATGGCGGTGGGTAATCCCAGCAACTCCAGAGGCTGAAGCAGGAGAATCTCTTGAACCCGGGAGGCGGAGGTTGCCATGAGCCAATATCACACCACTGCCCTCCAGCCTGGGCGATAGAGCGAGACTCTGTCTCAAAAATAAATGAATAAATAAATAAATAAATAAATAAATAAAAGTTACCAAGTCTCAGGTATTCTACAGTATAGTACAAAATGGACTAAGACACTGACTTTTGCTTTTTTTAGTTTTATGTAAAATCCATTCAATGAGCTCTTACATTAAGACAGTGTATGGCTGGGCAGTGGTTCATGCCTGTAATCCCAACACTGTGTGAGGCCAAGGCAGGCAGATCATTTGGGCTAAGGAGTTCAAGGCCAGCCTGGCCAACATGGTGAAACCCTATCTCTACTAAAAAACAAGAATTAGTTGGGCATCGTGGTGGGTGCCTGTAATCTCAGCTACTCAGGAGGCTGAGGCAGAAGAATCACTTGAACCTGGGAGGCAGAGGTTGCTGGGAGCTGAGATCGTGCCACTGCACTCCATCCAGCCTCAGTGACAAAGAGAGACTGTCAAAAAAAAAAAAAAAAGATAGTGTACTTTTTATTTCTAGAATGTCTGTTTGTTCCTTTGTTTTTTGTTTTTTGGTTTTTTTTTTTTGAGACGGAGTCTTGCTCTGTCACCCAGGCCAGAGTGCAGTGGCACCATCTCCGCTCACTGCAAGCTCCGCCTCCCGGGTTCACGCCATTCTCCTGCCCCAGCCTCCTGAGTAGCTGGGACTAAAGGTGCCCGCCACCACGCTTGGCTAATTTTTTGTATTTTTAGTAGACACAGGGTTTCACCGTGTTAGCCAGGATGGTCTTGATCTCCTGACCTAGTGATATACCCACCTCAGCTTCCCAAAGTGCTGGGATTACAGGCGTGAGACACTGGACCCGGTTGTTCCTTTGTTAAATAAAGATTCTGATTCTTGGCTAGGCACGGTGGTTCATGCCTGTAATCCCAGCACCTTGGGAGACTGAGGTGGGAGGATCACCTGAGGTCAGGAGTTCAAGACCAGCTTGACCAACATGGAGAAACCCTGTCTCTACTGAAAAAAACAACATTCAAAATTAGCCTAGCGTGGTGGTGTATGCCTGTAATCCCAGCTATTCGGGAGGCTGAGGCAGGAGAATCGCTTTAGCCTGGGAGGTGGAGTTTGCAGTGAGCTGAGATCGCGCCATTGCACTCCAGCCTGGGCAACAAGAGCGAAACTCTATCTCAAAAAAAAAAAAAAAAAAAGAACTCTGATTCTCTGTTTAAATGTTTCATCTTTTCATTTACTTTTTCCACAATTTCTTCTATGAAAAAACAATTATAATGAAGTCCATGTCTGCAAACTTTAATATCTGGATGATCTGGAACCTGGAAGCAGATTATGGCCTGCTTCTATTTTCTAGTTTTTCTCTTCATGTCTATTTACCTGCTTCTTTGCATATGACATAATATTGTAGGATGAACCTTGTATATAAAATTACCACACACATTGCAATTGTTACTCTTTCTCCACCCAGAGAGAATTTGTAGTTTTGTCTGTTAAGTGGATAAGGTGAAGGACTGATTATTTCAAGCCAACCAGGAATGGCATTAGTTTGGGGCTGGCTTGCACCTTTAGTTAAATGCAGCTTATATGTGTTTTCAACTATCTTAGGGCCAGACCTTCTTATGTTTGTTGCAGATTCCTCCCTCCATGGAACTTTGTCTCCTAAGTACCAAGAGACTTCTGGAGATTTTATTCTGCCATTCTTGCCCAGCCTGTTCTGGGGCATGGCCTACCTGTAGTCCATTGATGGGGAGGCTGGTAAGTCTCTATTTCCTCCACCTTGAAAGTTCTGTCCTTCAGAGGTATAGGGCTTAGCTCTTTATTTTCTCTTCATCCAGGCTCAAAATCTGGCAAATCTTTTGAAAGGGAGATATTTTGTTTTTCCTGTTTTGTATTTTCTTGCCTTGAGCATGACTTGGCCTCCAGTTGATTTCTCTCTTTGAGTCTTTGATTTGAGTCTTCGTGGCTCAGCCTACCAGTCTGCTATACTGCCCTAGCACTCAATGAGTAATCTGTGAGGAAAAGAGCTATTCATTTGATGATCTTGTAGATTGCAATTTGTCCATGCTGAATCCGATGGCAATAAGAAAATTCTGTTTTTTCCCTGTAGTACAGTTGCTTGCTCTGTCTATGAAAGCCTGTGTCCAGACTCAGAAAATGCCCCAGGCAAGACAATGGCCAGCAATCTCGGTTCATATAACAAAGACATTTCTCTCTCTAGAATTTCTTACAGTCTTATATGCATCTATATATCTTTGATATCTTTAATGTAATTTGTCTTTTTTCTAGTTGTAATTGCCTTCTGTTATTACCACATTGTACTTAAAAGCAGAAGTATTCATATCTAATGACTTTTTGGAATCTTTAAAAAAGAATAGTATCTATAGTTTTCATTTTTGATTATGTCCTTTCCTGATTTTGTTATTAGGGTGATACTGGATTCATAAAATGAATTAGGGAGGATTCCTTCTTTCTCTATCTTGTGAAGTAGTATCAACAGGATTGGTACCAATTCTCCTTTGAATGTCTGGTAGACTTCAGCTGTGAATCCATCTGGTTCTGGATTTTTTTGGTTGGTAATTTTTTTTATTTCCATTGCAGTCTCACTGCTTATTGGACTGATCAGGGTATCTAATTCTTCCTGATTTAGGCTAGGAGGGTTGTATCTTTCCAGGAATTTATCCATCTCCTCTAGGTTTTCTAGTTTATGTGAGTAAAGGTGTTCATAGTAGCCTTGAATGATCTTTTGTATCTCTGTAGTGTCAGTTGTAATATCTCCCACTTCATTTCTTTTCTTTCTTTTTCTTTTTTTTTTTTTTTTTTTTTTGAGACAGAATCTCACTCTGTTGCCCAGTCTGGAGTGCAGTGGTGCAATCTCAGCTCACTCCAACCTCTGCCTCCCAGGTTCAAGCAATTCTCTGGCCTCAGCCTCCCGAGTAGCTGGGATTACAGGCACATGCCACCATGACTGGATAATTTTTTTTTTTTTTTTTTTGAGACGGAGTCTTGCTCTGTCGCCCAGGCTGGAGTGCAGTGGCCGGATCTCAGCTCACTGCAAGCTCCGCCTCCCGGGTTTACGCCATTCTCCTGCCTCAGCCTCCCGAGTAGCTGGGACTACAGGCGCCCGCCACCTCGCCCAGCTAGTTTTTGTATTTTTAGTAGAGATGGGGTTTCACCGTGTTAGCCAGGATGGTCTCGATCTCCTGACCTCGTGATCCGCCCGTCTCGGCCTCCCAAAGTGCTGGGATTACAGGCTTGAGCCACCGCGCCCGGCCATGACTGGAAAATTTTTGTATTTTTAGTAGAGATGGGGTTTCACCACATTGGCCAGGCTGGTCTTGAACTCCTGACCTCAGGTGATCTTCCTGCCTTGGCCTCCCAAAGCGCTGGCATGAGCCACCGCACCTGGCCCCATTTAATTTCTAATTGAGTTTATTTGGATTTTCTCTCTTCTTTTTTGGCTAATCTTGCTAATGGTATATCCATTTAATTATCTTTTCAAAGAACCAGCTTTTTGTTTCATTTATCTTTTGCGTTTTTTGTTTGTTTGTTTTTTTCATTTCATTTGGTTTTGCTCTGATTTTGGTTATTTCCTTTCTTCTGTTAGGTTTGGGTTTGGTTTGTTCTTGTTTCCCTAGTTCCTTGAGGTGTGACCTTAGATTATCTGTCTATGCTCTTCCAGACTTTTTGATGTAGCATTTAGGATTATGAACTTTCTTCTTGGCACCGCATTAGCTGTAATCTCAGAGGTTTTAATAGATTGTGTTACTATTGTCATTCAGTTAGAATAATTTTTTAATTTCCTTCTTGATTTCATTTTTGACCCAGTGATCACTCAGCAGCAGGTTACTTAATTTCCATGTATTTGCATGGTTTTGAAGGTTCCTTGTTGGAGTTGATTTCTAGTTTTATTCCACTGTGGTCTGAGAGAGTGCTTGATACTTCGATTTTCTTAAATTTATTGAGGCTTGTTTTGTGGCCTATCATATGATCTGCCTTGGAGAAAGTCCCATGCACTGATGAATAGAATGAATATTCTGCTGTTGTTGGGTAGAATATTCTGTAAATATCTGTTAAGTCCATTTGTTTCAGGGTATAGTTTAAATTCAGTGTTTCCTTGTTGACTTTCTGTCTTGATGACCTGTCTAGTGCTATCAGTGGAGTACTGAAGTTCCCCACTATTATTGTATTACTTTCTATCTCATTTCTTAGGCCTACTACCAATTATTTTATAATCTAGGAGCTCATGTTAGGTGCATATATATTTAGAATTGTGATATTTTCTTCTTGGACAAGACCTTTTATCACTATATAATGTTCCTCATCGTCTTTTTAAACTGCTGTTGCTTTCAAATTTGTTTTGGCCCAGTGCAATGGCTCATGCCTGTAATCCCAACACTTTAGGAGGCTGACATGGGTGAATCACCTGAGGTCAGGAGTTCAAGACCAGCCTGGCCAACATGGGGAAACTCTGTCTCTACTAAAAATACAAAAATTAGCTGGGCGTGGTGGCGGATGCCTGTAATCCCAGCTACTGGGGAGGCTGAGGCAGGAGAATCACTTGAACTTGGGAGGCGGAGGTTGAGGTGAGCTGAGTTCACACCATTGAACTCCAGCCTGGGAGACAGGAGTGAAACTCTGTCTCAAAAAATAATAGTAAATAAAAAAATAGGCCGGGCGCGGTGGCTCAAGCCTGTAATCCCAGCACTTTGGGAGGCCGAGGCGGGTGGATCACGAGGTCAGGAGATCGAGACCCTCCTGGCTAACACGGTGAAACCCCGTCTCTACTAAAAATACAAAAAACTAGCCGGGCGCGGTGGCGGGCGCCTGTAGTCCCAGCTACTCGGAGGTTGAGGCGGGAGAATGGCGGGAACCCGGGAGGCGGAGCTTGCAGTGAGCCGAGATCGCGCCACTGCACTCCAGCCTGGGCGACACGGCGAGACTCCGCTCTCAAAAAAAAAAATTAAATAAATAAATAAATAAAGTTTGTTTTATCTGATAGAAGAATAGGTACTCCACCGCTGGGCGCGGTGGCTCACGCCTATAATCCCAGCACTTTGGGAGGCCGAGGCAGGTGAATCATCTGAGGTCAGGAGTTCAAGAGCCAACCTGGCCAACATGGTGAAACCCTGTCTCTACTAAAAATACAAAAATTGGTCGGGTGTGGTGGCGGGTGCCTTAATCCCAGCTACTCAGGAGGCTAAGGCAGGAGAATGGCTTGAACACAGGAGGCAGAGGTTGCAGTGAGCCAAGATCATGCCACTGCACTCCAGCCTGGGCAACAGAGTGAGACTCCATCTCAAAAAAAAAAAAAAAAAAAAAGTACAGGTACTCCTGCTCGCTTTTGGTGTCCATTTGCATGGAATGTCTTTTTCAATGGGTTTATTCAGTTTTAGCTAACTCCTATATCCACTGTGGGCATTGATGAAAATATTGACTGAATTTTTAATAAAGATCTAGAGTCATTAAGAAAAAGTTACCTGGCCGGGCGCGGTGGCTCAAGCCTGTAATCCCCGCACTTTGGGAGGCCGAGACGGGCGGATCACAAGGTCAGGAGATCGAGACCATCCTGGCTAACATGGTGACACCCCGTCTCTACTAAAAAATACAAAAAAACTAGCCGGGCGAGGTGGCGGGCGCCTGTAGTCCCAGGTATTCGGGAGGCTGAGGCAGGAGAATGGCGTGAACCCGGGAGGTGGAGCTTGCAGTGAGCCAGGATCCGGCCACTACACTCCAGCCTGGGTGACAGAGCGAGACTCTGTCTCAAAAAAGAAAAAAAAAAAAAGAAAAAGTTACCTTCTTGCATGAACTTATATTTTGGCATCTATCAAATGGCATTGTAATTAATACAACTCTGACCTCTATTACTGCATAACAAACTACCCAAAGCATAGTGATTTAAAGCAACTTACTAGTTCTCATAATTCTGTGGGCTGTCAATCTGAGTGATTCTTCTGTTGTACCCATCTGGAATCACTCCTGTGGCTGCAGTCATCTGACAACTCAACCAAAACTGGAGAGTCCAAGATGGCCTCAGTCACATGCCTGGGATGCTGGCCTTGGAAAGGCACCTTGGTTTTCCCTATGGAGCCTTCAATCCTCCAGTAAGATAGACTGCTGAAGGTAGTTCACAACATGATATTTTCATGGTCTCACTGGAGTAGGTTCACAATATGATGGTTTCAGTGGACAAACCCCAGTACATGGGCACTTGTGAAGTCTGTTGGTCTCATGCTTGCTAATGTCCCATTTCCTAAAGCAACTCAGTGACCAAATCCAGAATCAGAGAGAAACAGATCCACATAAAGGCACATGTAATAGGAGGATGATTTATTATAAGAATCTACCACATCCACTATAAATTTAAGAACTCAGAATACAAGTAGCATCCTCATTATTTAGCATTTGCCTGCCACCCATAGTGCATAAATCATGCCTAGGCAGTAGTACTCCCTAGGGAGAATGTTTAAATTTTTGGACAACATTTTGGGTGTTCTAGTGAAATACAGCCCTATCATGCATATCTGAAGTGTATATTGTCTTATTATAAATTACCTACTGTGTATTTCTCCTTTAGTATTATAGTTTGAACATTATAGTTTCTTTTTTAATTTTGTGCATAGTAAGTTATATAATCCACAGAGTTTATTTCAGGAGAGTAAAGTTATATTACAAAATATTTGTTACAAGAAGGCAGTGGTTTGGGTCTGATATTTTGAAATTAATGAGTTAAGTTTGAGTGTTTAAGTACTAGCCTTCAGTTATTTTTGAAGCGTGATAGCCAGATAAAGTGTCACTAAATTAGTTTTTTAACTTGGAATGTGGGACAGGAAGGATGGGAGTTTCATGCTTCAGGAAGCAGTGAAAAATCACAAAACCTCTGTACTGCCAGACTCAACACTTCTCCAGATCCCCAAGCTATCTCTATCACCCTTCTTTCACGGCAAATTTGCATATGCATTATTGTTAGAATTTTGAACTTATTTTACAACCATACAAACAGAATTCTTTTCTAGCTTGCTGACTAACTGAACAGATGGTGCAGTTCCCGAGACCAGCAGCTGGAGGGGACCCAGGCTGCGCTCCGCACACAGTAGGAGCACCATAAACGTTGATTGACTGAGTTCATTGAGGCGGTTGACGCCAAGCCATCCACTCTCTTATCTTTCTCCAGGCCCACACCCCTGGCCCGAGAGGCGGTAGCTGGGAGCAGATGGCGAGTCCCGGTTGCCAGGTGTACTGCACTCCAGGCGCGGTCTGGGGCATCAGGTTCTACGGTCCCTACCCCACCCCACCCCTCCCATCCCTAGGAGTTCCCCCAACGCTGTCTGTGCCAAGTGTGATGTCTGACTACGGCGGGAGCACGGGAGGAGAAGGGCTGGCAGAAAGGAGATCGGTTGCCTGGCGAGGGGGCCCGCGCGTCCTATACTCGCTGCCCGCCACGCACTCGTCCCTCTCCTCCTGACCCGCGTCACTTGGCAGCCAACGCGGTCTCCGTGCCTTCCCACTTCCCCTCTTTGCAATCAAGCGCCTTTCTTCCTCCTCCTCCCCCTCTTTCTGTTATCTGGCATTTTGCTCTGCTTCCCTCTGCCCACTCCCCAGCGGGTTTCCCTCCCTGGCAGACGCGCGCGACCCAGCCCGCCCTCGCACAACCTCCAATAGCAGGTCAACTGGCTTGTAACGCTGGCTTAGGGTTGCTCTTGTTGAAGTGTTTTTCCAAAAGCGAAATCACCCGCTTTCCCCTACGGGGCTAAAACTGTAATTGCTACAACGGGCAGTTGGGTTGGGGGTGGGAAGCCCGTGGGGCGTGCCCCACCTAGACTGCCTGCTGGGGCCACTGTGGTGGTTTTGCCGCCCCCACCCCCCACCCTCGCCACCCCGGGTAGAGCAGGCAGCTCCACCCGGACGCCTGCGCCAGGGCCTGACTGTCGCAGCTGCCAGCGGAAAGGCAGAGACCAGCTGATCCAAGGAGGACAAAGCGAGCCGAGACCTTCCGCAGAGCCTGGCTTCCTCGTAACTGCGCCCAGGGCGCAGCCTCTCCCTGTTAACTACCTGCCATATGTTCCCTTCTCTCAGACCCGAAACCGCCTCCCACAGGTGCTGGGGACCGAATCTGGAGCGTCGGGCGCGCCCCTTGACAAGGACGCCTGGCACCCTGGGGCGCCTCCGTGGCCCTCGCAGACTCAGAGAGCCCCCGCCGTCCAGTCTTTCCTGCACCACCGAGGGATCGAGGGAAGGCGCCAATACACGCCTGCCCCTCCGTGATCCGCGGAGTAGGGACGCTTGAGGACAGGGGTGCAACCAATTGTCTACTTCCCTCAGCTCTCAGCCCTTTTCCTCTCCCCGCGCGCCGTGCACGCGCAGCCTGCTCTGCCCTCCTGAAAGAGACCAGGCAGCTGCGCTCTTAATTGGGCCTCAGCCTGCGGAGTCCAGGGAGCGGATGAAGTGGATGGTTGCCCAAATGGTGTACGAAGGTCGTGTGCCTGCC
Source organism: Trachypithecus francoisi (assembly GCF_009764315.1). NCBI lineage: Eukaryota > Metazoa > Chordata > Mammalia > Primates > Cercopithecidae > Trachypithecus > Trachypithecus francoisi. The sequence goes on from NW_022681455.1 coordinate 21,855,162, forward strand.
GAAGAGTAGGTCCCACACACACAGCGCGCACCGTACCATCCAAGCAAGGCTCACAGAGAGCATTTAGTCGTCTAGAGCAAAGGATGCTGGGCACCCAAGAGAGCAGGGGCCAAGTGGCTGTCAGTTCTGGTCATTGATGGAACTGGATAGCATCTCCAAGGGCCAGGGGATGGGGGTAGGAGGACGGAGGGGCCAAGCGCCCAGGAAACGACCCCCCCCTCGACTATCCGCGATCGGTTGCAAATTCAAAGGACTGGGAGCCCGCGAGGGTGCGGGAGGTGTCCTCGCTTGGGTTGCGTGTGCGCGCGCGCGTGTGTGTGTGTGTGTGTGCGCGCGCGCGCGCGTGTCTTCAGCTCCTTCCCCGGTCGTAAAACCTAAACGGAAGACGGGTGTTAAAATGCTGCTGACAGGATCGCCTGAAACATGTTTACAGTAGGAAGGACTTTCCTCTAGAAAGCACAGTCTGAGTCGATTCCAATTTATGTCCTCCCTCTAACTGTAAGCGAAAGGAGAGGCTCGGCCGCCGCGGCGGAGCGAGGCTGAGCACCATTAATCCTCGACGAGCTTAAGCCAGGGAGAGCGCCGTGCCTGCGAGACCGAGTCGCTGCTCTCCGAAAGGCGTTCTGCCTGAAGGAAACCTCTTTTTCTTTTTCTTTCTTTTTTTTTTTTTTTTTTTTTTTTTTGAGTAGGGGGTGGCCTTTGCACTGGCGTCCTTAAGTAAGGCGCGCCGTTTCTCTGCAGCCGCTCTCCGAAGCCGGAGAAACTGCATTCACTTTAGCAAGAAGACAGGGAAACGGAAATTGATAATCCCCCCGACTTGGGTTACCTGATCCAGACAGGAGGCAGGAGCTCCTGACAAGTGAGCAGGAGGCAGCGGGTGGTTGCCCTAAACTTTGATTTATGAAAAAAAAATCACAATTCATCGACATACCCTATTATTCGTTGAGCATTTAAGCCTCTAACTTAAGAAGGTACAGTGGTAGGGAGTGGTAGGGGTTCGGGAGAGGAGGAAGGGGGAGAAGAAAGAAAACTGACTGTCCCCACGATTTCCCACCTCGCCTCGCGGGCGCAGGGAGGCTCAGCGATGCCACCTGGCGGCTGCTTCTCCCCAGATTGGGAGCCGGCTGGCTGCAGACAGGCTGTTCCCGGGTGCCATGCTTCTGCCTCTGGAAGTGAAGCAGAAGCCTGTGTTCATGCTTGCAATCTACGTGGCTCTGCAAACATTCGTCTTCTGCTTGTTTTAATGAGAAAATCGAGAGGAAAGGAATAATGACTTGGCACTGGCATGAACAGCTTAAGCTGTGTGCTAGTCACTGGTTATGACAGGAAAATAGTAAAATTGTTAGAAATGCAGGTTTCTTAACTCTTAGCTTATTCTAGCGGTAAACATAAATCCTAGGTTTCATTTACCCCAGAATCCTATTTTGATATTTTGCAAATATGAGTTATTTCCATATATTATTTTTCAATGCACGCACCACCACCCCCTCACCCCCATTCCGTGCTGAGTCCAGTTACAATGCAATGTCATCAGCCCAAAAGGATGAAGTGTAAGTTATGCTCGTGTACTTGACTGAGAAGTAAATCAGTCTCATATGGAGGCTTCTTTTCCATAAAGTGTGGAACCAAAAATACTGGCACCTTTCAGTTGACAAAGGCCAATGCATCAGATTTCCCAGGGCTTCTTCCTTGTCAGGTAAAGTAACAACTATACAGTTTTTCCTCCTCTTTATTTTATTTGAACTGAATACTTGTCAGGTCTGACTAGCTCCTACAGTCATAGTTTCTGTAACCAAGGCAAGGCAAAATCTTGCAAATCAGTGCAAATCCAGATTTGTTAAACGAATTTCCATTCAGGTCCCTCCCTCCATGCCAAAGGAATATATTAAGCAGTGGAATAGAATCTTATGTCATCTGTGCCCCATAATTGTATGGATGTGAGATTTTCTGTTGTGTAGATGTGTGAGAGCAGAAGAAATGCATTAGCAGATATTACACTTACATCTCAAATGGAATTCCATCATTTAAGGGAATAAAATAAAATACCTAATTCAAAATCTGAAATCTCTAACATCATTGCTAATAAAGACAGTTTATTATTCTAAACCAGGACTTTTTTCTTCTGCAAAATTATCTTGGCTTTCTCTTCATAGAGCTAAAAGAGTAGCATTAAGAATTACTTCATGTACTGCAAAGCCAGCAGAGGGAACACTGAGTACTGATTTAGTAGGGGCCACCAAATATCTGGTATTTTGGGAACAAAATGTCAGTAATGGAGAACTGATTACAGAGCATATGAAGTTAGGGAATTAGAAGGGAGAAATCTTTTTTCATTATTTGGTATTGAGAGGTCCAATACATTCCAGTGTGCACACACTTACTTGGTCATAAAGGGGACTTTAATAAAAGGGCATTTGTCATGTTTTCTTACATTGTAAGAGAACTAACTCATTAGAACAGATCTATTTCAGAAATCTAAGCACTTGTGTAATATTAAATATATATACAGTAATCATCTTATAAAGTCAATGGAAGTTACTGATACCATATTTCATCAAGTCTAAGAGGAAATTTTTCTTTTCATTTCAACTCTTCTGAAATAAGGAGACATCCTACATCTAGGGGGATATCACAGTTTCATTGGCAGTTCTTCTTCCTTGGTGGAATGTAATATAATGGTGTATCTTAAAATTTGTTGGATTTGTTGAAATACAGAAAATACATGTAACAAAAGAATGAGGCCAGTGGCTTATGTTTTAGTACACCCTTTAAAAAATCCGTGTGTTTTAAGCAGAAACATGACTGCTTTAATTTCCACTCTTCCCCATCATATTTGATGATGGAAGCATAAATGACTTAGAAATATAATCAATAATATTGATACTCAACTGAATTATCAAACTAGCTACACCCTCAAATCATTAGTTAGTACAAATCCAAAAATAAATATATTCCTTTTTATCCTAGTGAAAATATTGATCTTATAGATAATAACCCTCTTAAAATAATTTTTTTTGTCAGATTGGTAACATTTAAGGATGTGTTTCTATGCACACCAGATAAAATGAAGTTTATAACACAGCAACACTGTTACGCAGAAAAAGTGCCCGTGTGTTTTTGGTTTGGGTTTTTCTTTTTTTAAGAATTTGTTTCTCATTAAAAAAAAAAAAAAAAGTATATAATACAAGTAGCTAATGGTCAAAAATTATTTGCTTTTACCCACAAAAACAGTTTTGCTTGTGGTTGATCCTTACAGAGCCAGTCAGATGGCTACATAGGGTGTTCTTTCCAGTAAAATTCTAAGTCTGACAACCTGGGCCTATTGCCAGCCTACATACTTTAAAAGTTTGACAAGATAAATAGAAATTTACTACCCAGCACTAGTTTAATCTGAATCAAAAGCTGACTTAATTATTTTGGATTGATCTTACCTAACCATTTATGGTTGGCCTGAAGAATATTAGTTTCCTAGTATAGTGTTAAGGAAAGCTGATTTTTACTACAATTCTAATTTTCAGACGTTGGAAAACAACTAATTTCTGTGGCCAACATTTATTTTGAATACCTTGGCATCCTTTCTTTGCCACATTCTTCTTAGTATTCTTCATGGAGTTCCTTTCTTTTAAAATCAATGGAATGGCAGGGTTGCCACTATTGTCCTTGTACGGTTCACATCAATGATCTGTGATTATTATTATTATTATTTTTTTTTTTTTTTTTTTTGAGATAGAGTCACACTCTGTCACCCTCTGGAGTGCAGTGGCTCAATCTTAGCTCACTGCAACCTCCTGGGTTCAAGCAATTCTTCCACCTCAGCCTCTCGAGTAGCTGGAATTACAGGCACATGCATCCTGGCCCAGCTAAGTTTTTAATTTTTTTATTTTTAGTAGAGACAGGGTTTCACCACGTTGACCAGGCTGGTCTCGAACTCCTGACCTCAAGTGATCCACCCACCTTAGCCTCCCAAAGTGCTGGGATTACAGGCGTGAGCCACCGCGCCTGGCCTGTTATTACTTTTTTACATCAGTGGCTATTCTGTGTTAAGTCTCTTGAACAACATGCAGCTTTTACTAGGAGCGTGTCTGGCATTTGAATTAGAAAGTAAGGTATTAGTATTCATTGAGGGCTTACAATACATCAGGTGCTTTATAGTCACAAATTCTTTGACCCCTCACAACAACCCTCTATGAAGTAGCTCCCCCATATAATAGATGAGGAAAACTGAGACTTGGCCACATCCCCATAGTTACAAACCAGTAAGAAGGATTAGCAGCCAGGTGTACTGTGAATCCGGAGGCCCTACTCTCTTCTGCTACCAGTTATCACCTCCTTCTACAGTTTCTCTTTGCCTTGGTTTTTCAGTTCCCGTCGATTCAAGTAACAAATAACAAGAGGAAATATATAAGAAGGAAAGGAGGAAGATGGCTTTGGGAGGAGGAGAGGGAAGAGAGTGAAGCAATCTTTAATTCTGAAAACAGGGAAAACAAATATTTAGAAAGTAAAACCGATTTCCATCCTTTACATACCATTATACATCCTATACAAAACTCTGGAAATTTGCCCACTGAGGTAATTATGGAGCACTACCTAATGTGTTTCACGGAAAGCTCCTCTGTTTGGGCTATGCAGGATTTACAGGGAGTTTAAATCATTAAATAACCATAGTTGACCCCTATTTGGTAAAGAGAGTAAGCAATTATTGCAAAGAGGTCTTCCCTGCCTTCCACAAACAGCACAAAAATGGTTCTGAAGGGATTTACACAATACATCAACATCTGTGCTGTACCTAGAGTTGTTAAAATAATTGTGATGACAGGTGTCTAGGTACCACTTTCTTAATGGTTTTCAATATCCATTGATTTATTGTTGTGGCTTTCTCTTCCCCTTTACAGCTTTGGCTTTAAGAAAGGGCTGGGGAACAGATTTTGCACGAGAGGCTGATTCTTTATTCCAATGCTGAAAAGAAGTAATAAAAATAATCACTTGGCTTTTAAGCAGAAAGCTTCCATTTACAGTATTTCACCCTTACCCCGCCCCCTTCCAAGTCCCTTGTTATCTAACATAATGGTTAGAATACATTTCCGTCTCTCCCTTTAATAATTTCATGCATTAACATCCTCTTCACACACTGTACACACACGCACGCCCGCACACACACACGCGCGCGCATACACACACACAGCAAAAGGAAAAAAGAGGCAGCAGAAATCTCAGCTGTACTTCTAGCCCTTTTAAAAAGTTTGCTCTGTAAATTGGAATGAGGTCAGATTTGGAGCTTCTCATTGCACGCGGAGATTATTATTGCATCGGGTTCCAAGCCAATGGGAAGCCCGGGGGAGGGGTTTGGCATGAGGAAGCGTTGGTTACAGCAACTGATTGGCTGCAGCCAAGACTGTGAAAGGATAAAGAGGCGCGAGGCGGAATTGGGGTCTGCTCTAAGCTGCAGCAAGAGAAACTGTGTGTGAGGGGAAGAGGCCTGTTTAGCTGTCGGGTCTCTAGTTCTTGCACGCTCTTTAAGAGTCTGCACTGGAGGAATTCTTGCCATTACCAGCTCCCTTCTTGCAGAAGGGAGGGAGAAACATACATTTATTCATGCCAGTCTGTTGCATGCAGGCTTTTTGGCTTCCTACCTTGCAACAAAATAATTGCACAAACTCCTTAGTGCCGATTCCGCCCACAGAGAGTCCTGGAGCCAGAGTCTTTTTTGCTTTGCATTGTAGGAGAGGGACTAAGTGCTAGAGACTATGTCGCTTTCCTGAGCTACCGAGAGCGCTCGTGAACTGGAATCAACTGCTTCAGGGAAAAAGAAAAAGAAAAGAAAAGAAAAAAAAAAGACTTGCCTGGGAGGCCGCGAGAAACTTGGAAGCTTCAGCAACCAGCATTCGAGAAACTCCTCTCTACTTTAGCACGGTCTCCAGACTCAGCCGAGAGACAGCAAACTGCAGCGCGGTGAGAGAGCGAGAGAGAGGGAGAGACTCTCCAGCCTGGGAACTATAACTCCTCTGCGAGAGGCGGAGAACTCCTTCCCCGCATCTTTTGGGGACTTTTCTCTCTTCGCCCACCTCCGTCCCTGCGAGGAGTTGAGGGGCCAGTTCGGCCGCCGCGCGCGTCTTCCCGTTCGGCGTGTGCTCGGCCCGGGAAGCCGGGAGGGCCCGGCGATCGCGCCGCGGCCGCCGCGAGGGTGTGAGCGCGCGTGGGCGCCCGCCGAGCCGGGGCCATGGTGCAGCAAACCAACAATGCCGAGAACACGGAAGCGTTGCTGGCCGGCGAGAGCTCGGACTCGGGCGCCGGCCTCGAGCTGGGCATCGCCTCCTCCCCCACGCCCGGCTCCACCGCCTCCACGGGCGGCAAGGCCGACGACCCGAGCTGGTGCAAGACCCCGAGTGGGCACATCAAGCGGCCCATGAACGCCTTCATGGTGTGGTCGCAGATCGAGCGGCGCAAGATCATGGAGCAGTCGCCCGACATGCACAACGCCGAGATCTCCAAGCGGCTGGGCAAACGCTGGAAGCTGCT